>NC_062553.1:20760575-23588738 GCF_016906955.1 Phacochoerus africanus
ATAAGCCAGGGCACAACACCAAGTTTTTCCCACACGCTCTTGTCTGACAAAGCAGGGTTGGTTATCAGGGTCACTTGATCAAATAATTTGGGCTTTTGCTTGATTTTGGAAGGCCTGAACTATAGCCTGAGGAATGCATTTATTTTCTGGTATCCACTTCATGTTCTGCTTTGTCAACAGAATCAAAATTCTCACTTCGATGTGTATAGACGTGCACAAGCATTTGATTATTCATTCGTACATGTTATGTTGGAGTTGGAAAGCACTTTTCTCTTTTCTCTTGGAAGTGATTGGAAGCAATGGATTAGAAAATTGAAAAACAGGAAAGACAGAATCAAGGTGTATGAAAAACAGGGTGTTTGCTGAAGAAGCCAGCCTTCTTGCTACCGCCGATGGCACAAGTGTCTCAGAGAATCCTGGGGGCAGATTGTAAGAAGGTTATGGGGGAATTTCTATTTTTTTTGCTTTTGCCCACTCTGCATATATCTGCCTTAGGGATAGAAAGTTAATCTCAAGTTACCTAGGGTTTTTCTTTTTTTTCTTTTTTTCTGCTGCTGCCAGTGCTTTTTAGTGGCTGCTGTTCTTCTGGTTCCCTGAGGCGGAGCATAGGAGGCCTGGAGAGGCCCAGGTGCCCCCAAGTAGAGCACTTGATACATTAAACATAGGGCCAGTTCTTCCCTGCTGAGGGCCCCGTAGTCTGGGTGCAGTTTTATTGGTGCCCCCAAAATACTTCTTTCTTTATGACACAGTCTTAAATTTCTAAACTTTTTACACCTTGAAGGTTAGGTAAACTGCAATGGGTTTGTAAGTATCTTTGGCTCTGACTTTGGTCAGCAGGTTGATAGATTGATCTGCGGTTTCCATAGATTGTTGTACTTTCCTACCAGCTGTTAGAGAAGAAGTGTTGCCTCTGGTAGAGAGTATACAAGAATGTTTGGATGTGTCCAAGGTCTTAGCATAGCTAGGTTTGGCCAAGGAGAGGGGGCCTGAGGGTGTTTTCTTCTTTATGTTCTTGGTCAGTGGCCCAGGAGAAGTATCTCTGATGACAAAAAGAGAGTGAAATTAGCTACCTTTTTCTGGTCCTATTGTGCAGAGATTTGAGTCAGATGAGGAAAAGCCACTTTGGTGTGAAGAGACCGACCTAGATTCAATCCCAGCTCCATCATTTATGAGACTATAGTATGTTACCTAACTTCCTGGAGCCCCAGGTTCTTCATCTCTAAAGTGGGAATAATACTGATAACTTTATCAAGTCAATGAAATGTAATTCTGCAGCTTTCAACTGAGCACTTGAGGTTTTTGTTTTTGTGTTGCTTTGCTCCTTCTTCTCCTTCCTCTCCTCCTCCTTCTCCTTCTTCTTCTTCCTCTTCCTCCTCCTCCTTCCTCTTCTCTTCCTTCTCCTCTTCTTTTTTTCTTTTTATGGCCTCAGCTGTGGCATATAGGAGTTCCCAGGCCAGGGGTCTAATTGGAGCTCCAGCCTATGCATAGCCACGGCAACACCAGATCTGAGCCACATCTGTGACCTATACCACAGCTTGCAGCAATGCTGGATCTTTAACCCACTGATCGAGGCCAGGAATCGAACCTGCATGCTCATAGACACTATGTTGGGTTCTTAACCCATTGAGCCACAATGGGAACTCCTTGTTTTGCTTCTTGATAACATAATCTCAGCCAAAATTTGAACTGAATATACTGATAATCAAGCTGAGAAAGAGAAAATAGGATAATTCCATTTTTTATTTTGTATATAAAATACAATTTCAAGTTTAAGAAATTTTAGCTTTGATGAAAACAGAAATTTCATCTGTCCAAATTGCCTCTGTGCTAAAAGTTCTGTTTCAGAAAGTCACCCTCCTCCCTACTTACACACAATTTCCTGGGAGAAGCAGTATTAACCCATTCTGTATAAATTAGTTTCAGATAAACTTAAAGCAAATCCTCCTGACAGTGGTATCACTTTCACAGAAGAAGATGAAAGCATATTACTATAGTTATGCTATATTTTTTTCAAAGAAATGATTCCTGCTGAGTTTCATTATTGTGAGCACTAGATTTCATCACAGAAATGCAGCTGAAGTTCAGTGGCTGAAGGGTTAGAGCACAGTTACTTGTACTGGATGAAGACATGATCATTATTAAGATGAGTGAAGCCATGATAATATCTCTATTTTCCTATTTCTTACATAAAATTGCAGTTCTATAAATCATCAAAATGCAATCCAATTAAATGTCTGGGTGTGAACTTGCAAGGCCTGATTGCTCACTTTTTGGAAGAAGGATCAAAGTTCCTTTCTTCTGGGTTGCATTACTGATCCAGGAAGTGCTCTGATATACATTCTAAGAATGCATAAGAGTTGCATCTAAGGGAAAAATCTGTTATTGAGATTACACTTGGAGTTCCTGTTGTGGACCTGGGTTAAGAACCCAACTTAGTATCCATGAGAATGCAGGTTCAATCCCTGGCCTCACTCAGTGGGTTAAGGATCCAGCATTGCCTCAAGCTGCAGTGTAGATCACAGATGTGGCTTGGATCCTGAGTTGCTGTGGCTGGGGTGTAGGCTGGCAGCTGTAGTTCCAATTCAACCCCTAGCCTGGGAACTTCCATATGCTACAGATGCAACCCTAAAAAGGAAAAAAAAAGAAAAAAAAGAAAAAAAAAGCTTATCCTTAAAAATCCTTAGCAAGGCAACTCACTGGAGGCTGACAGGAAATCCACTGCAACACGTTTCTCCTCCAGTGTTGGAGCAGATGGATCTTGCTTTGGTTGGGCACCCAGGGAGGACGCTGGCTTGCCCTGGGGCCAGGTTGCATGCAAAACAGCTCCCCCTTTGCTCCACCTTCACACTGTGATGAGGTGAGAGTTGACATTGGACAGCCATGCAAATCTACTGAGAGGTGGTCGAGTCACAACCCCGACACTCATCCCCAGGCATGGGAACAACAAGCGGGATTTGGGTTGGGATCAATTACATTCCTTGCATGGCTATTTCCATATCTCCCTGTGCCTCTTTCTTTCTTTCTCTCTCTCTCTTTTGCTTTTTACCTAAGAGTATATCTTTAAAGTTTAAAAAGTTAAATGTACATATAATAGAACTCCCCTGAATATGCACTGAACTCTGTCATTATTTTAAATTCCTCTGCTTTCAGACTCAGGATTTATTAGCGTTTCTGACTGATGTCCCCATTTATCCCTAGAGCTCAGAGTCACAGAGGCTGATAGACAGTGATGCAAGTTTGCTGAATGGCTGACGTACAGTCTAGGCTCTGAGAGTCATTGATCCTTACTTGTGTCTGCTCAACTCCACAGGGGACCACAGAGCTTTCCTAGGTGGTCTGGGGCTGTCTCTTTTGTTCAAAAACATTCAGCTTTTTCCTCTGTCATAGTGAATAATTTATTTAATACAGTCAACTCTGGTCAGACACACAAAAAATCATTTGGGTTTCCTCACAGATGAGGTAAGTGAAGGTTTATTCTCATGACAAACTCTCTACTCATTCTGGTACAGATTTCTCTTTTCAACAGTGCCAGCTGTTAGGTCTTTTGGTTTGGAAGTTGGGCATGTGGTGCACCCATGTTGACCAAGGGAACTCCTAAAGTGCAGCATGGAGCTATGCAAAGAGCAAAAGACCTACAGCCAATTGAATGTGACTTACATGCCAAGCTTTAGGTAATGAGAGCTGATACTTACTATAAGCCAGATCCTGTTATAAGAGCTTTTCATATATTAGCTCATCCTTAATCTTCCTCCAAATCCTATGATGTAAGGCTATTATCATTATCTCCATTTTGAAGTAGTGGAAACGGAGGCAGAGAAGTTAAATGACTTGCCCCAGGGCACTGAGCTAGGAAGTAGCAGAACTGGGATTGGAACCGAGGTGATCTGGCTCAGTTCCTAAGTGTTTCACTGTGGCTTCTCTGTTTTCCTTCGCTCTATCTCATTTAATCCTCATGAAAACTCTAAACAGCAACTGCTATTATCTACCATTCAAATATGAAGTTACAAAATGAGCTCAAATTCACCTGTTTGTATGAGAAAGATTCAAAGCCTGGGTCCAGATGTTTCCAAAAAGCACTAACTGTCAAAACACTGTTTCAAAGAAGGACCTGAGTTGAAGCTGTGACTATGCCTCATGCAAGAACCATCACTTACTCTTCTGGAGCCTCGGTTTCCTATCTATAAAGGTGTGAGGATAGAAGCAAGTGAAATAAGTATTAATTATTAATTTATTACTACTCATTATTCATAATAATAAGTGAAAACATTTCTTTCCAGTGTCCCTGGCAGGGAGTAAGGGAGCGTGTTTAGATCATTCTCCTTTTTTTATTTTCCCAGAAATGATATAATGAGCTTCAACCTAGAAGAGTCCTTTCCTAAGCATGGAAGTTACTTCCCAGGAGGGACTTGGGTGCTGAAGTGCTTGGATCTGCCTCATTAATCTATGTGGTAGAGAAGTTTCTCATTTTCCTGACTTTGCTTGGAGCCCAGGCTCAGGCACAACCTGGAGGATAAAAGGAGGCTACTTAAAATAACACCAGCTATTTTTATAAAAGTGATAAAATATCTTGAGCAAGAGAAGTGGCTCCTAAAACCAGCTGCTATGGTCGCTCCTCTTGATGAAGAAGGTTTATTCTCATGACACATTTCATAGCTTTATAATCTGGGCTATTAGAAAACAGAAAGCCCAAGGAAGCATTTATGACATCTTATAAGGCTAAGGTTATTTTAAAACCTCATGAAACCATGGACAAATATTCTTCAAAATCTGAAAGTATGATTCTGGGAGTGTGGGTGTGGAGGTAAGTGAGAGCCAGACTTGATTGTGAAGAATTGGATTTGGAAGTGATAATCTGGGACTAATGCAGTGAATGGTACCAGTGTAGACTGATTTGCAGAGTAGATGGGGAGGTAGGCTGGGTCCAGATACTAGCAAAGGACAATTAATTTGGAACTTAGCATCATTTGCTCTCAATAGTTCACGGGACCATGCTTATACTAAATTCCTAGATCCATTATCTACTGCTATGAAATGGTTCTGTTGGTTGGCTGTGTACATTTGTGTGTTTTCATGGAGCTAGAGGGTTGGCTGGGGGTTGGGCTCATCTGAGACAGCTGGTCTTTTATCCTCAAGGAAGCTAGACTGTGCTAGGGTGGAGGCATCATTACAAGAGGATGAGCCCCAAACATATCAGCTCCTTTCAAGTTTCTATTTCTGTCATGTTTGCTGAGTCTTATGGGCCAAGGGAATTCATGCAGCCAAGCTCAGACTCAGTGTAAGGAGATGTCGCAAAGCTGTGGATACTGGGAGATCATATTCATGGAAGGAGATTAATTTAATCATCTATGATAGTTCGCTCTCTGTTCGCTCCTATAAGCAAATACACTCATCCCTTTTAGGACCTTCAGAGTCTCACCTAATTATGACATCATGGAAGAAACTTATGAATGCATTATTTGAATCTGGTCTAGATGTTTATGAGGCCATTTGGGTGCAGCTCCTCTTCATCTAGAAACCTGTGAATGAAAAAGAGGCATTCATTCCCTGACTGCTTTACCCCATATCCAAAAGTGAAACAGAAGACAGGGTTAAGCTGACCACAGTAGAAAATCTCATTCAAAAAGGAGGGAGAGGTAGCATGTGAGGGCCATTGGGCAGTGACATCCGTCACCGCATTGATGGCCAGGGTTTATTCAGCGAATGTGGCTGGCCCCTTTCTCTTGAACTGCTCGGCGTGTGTCCGTCCCCAAACTGTGTGCTCAATGGAAGAGGATGACCTTTCCTGAGACAGGAGGATCATTCTTTGGTCAAGGGCATATGAGTGGCTGAGCTTCCCTGCTAGACCCTCCAGAAAAGCTCTCAAGGTCTATTTGTAGGACAACCTTGTGTGGTCAAGCTTCCAAGACTCCAGACACATCTAAATGAAGTGCTGCCTGTGGGAGACTGCCCTTCTTTAGAAAAACAAAGTGAGATAAAATGAAGCAAATACAAAAGAAGAGGCGTAGGAGGGACTCAGAGCAGTCATGGATCCGTAAGATTTCTGAACTCCAGCCAGGGACACAGGGTCAGGGTTCCTTAGTCTAAAGTAGGGAATGATGCTTGATGAGGTCCCAGCTCTGCCCCTGGGAGTGGCCTCCTAACCCATTGTTCTCTGTGGCTCCTGCCTCTACCCTCCGGTCTTTCTTGTTCTGAAAGAAACAGTCTGTCTTTGTAGCTAAGAAGCTTTCTCAACCTACTTCCTGCTTGTAGAGCCCAGAGCCTCTATTCATTTTGAACTATCTCTGCCCCCGTAAGTCCAAGCTGATACAAAGCTTTTACATGTGGCCACTCGGTGGGAATTCTATGAATCTGACTGGGTTCACCTCATGCCCTTAAAGTCACATACATAATTCTTTTTGAGACGGACCTCTCTCTATTTTGGGCTGAGCGTCAGGGTGCTGTGGGACCTTGCCTTGAAGATTTTTAGAAATTCTTTATTCTAGTTGAGAGGGTCTAACTAGGCACTCTGCTGACTCCGTCTGAGGTCTTAACAAAAGGTCTTATAAATAAACTTCTGAGTTGATCTCAACCCTGAGGTCATTTCTCACTTTTTGAATGTTTTACTGACTTAAAGATGGTGAATGTGAATGTGAAGTAGTTTTGTTTTGCAACCCATTACCTCCTAGTTCTTTTGCGTTTTCTGAACTTCTCCTTGCAAACCCAACAGTTGGCACTTTCACCACTCTGCCTGGAAATCTCCTGAGTAAGACGTACGAGTCCATTTTCTATCTTCCCAATTAATACAGGCAATAGTTTTGCCAATTGGTTTTATTGCACACCATGAGCCACTATCTTCCCAGTCCCCAGTGGCAGTTTGCACACTCTGGTAAACAGAATAAAGACAGGCTCTTTAAGAGATCCCTGTCCTAATCCTCAAAAACTGTGACTCTATCAGCTTACCTGATGAAGGGAACTTTGCAGACTTGATTAAGGTAAGGATCTTAAGATAGGGAAATTATCCTGGATTGTCTGGCTGGGCCAAATGTAATCACAAGTGGCCTTATGAGGGGAAGGAAAGAGGGAGGGAGGCAGGATAGGCAGAGGAAGAGGGACAGATACTGATTTAAAGATGATACCCTAATGGCTTTGAAAACTGTTGAAGTCACCACAAGCCAAGGAGTGCAGGTAGCCTCTAGAAGCTGGTAAGAGTTAAAAAATTTTTTTTCCCCTTGAGCTCCCAGAAGGAAGGCAGCTCTTCCCTACACCTTGATTTAAGCTCTGCGAGACCCCTTTTGGACCTCTGACATTCAGAACTGTAAGGTCATAAATCTCTGCTATTTTAAGCTATTAGGTATGTGGTAGTTTGTTGTAAGAGGTGATTGGATCCATCCATTAGTGAGTTCAAGTAGACAGAAGCCCGAGTTCAGAGACTCTCAAAAAGGATCTGAGCTCAGAGAAAAAAAGGTGGCATTGTCTTTTCTTTTCCTTTTTTTTTGGAACCCAAGCAACGCAGTTGGAATTTCTGCCTTTTTACCATAAAGTGCAGTCAGCATAGAGAGGGGTTTAGTACTCCACTAAAACTTCTGTGAGCTATTGGTCTTTAGTTGGATATTTAAGGCATTTTCCAGGTATCTTAGTGCTAAGTCCATTCTTCTTCTCCACTAAAACAATTTACAAATTCAAAAAGGATATTATTTGGTGATGCAGCCTGGCAGAGAAAGCATTACGATCCATGGAAGTTAGCATAGCTAAAATTTGTATTATCTTAAGCATGAAATTGTAATAAATCAGTGAACAAATGAAATTGGTGTGATAGAGTCATAACCTGCAAATATTTTGTCTGTCAGTTTCACGCTTGGGTGGTTATTAATGATAGCTATTAACGCATTCATGTGGAAAGACACTAATTCCTTTCTTTTAAAAATGATTTTTATTTTTTCCTTTAAAGCTGGTTTACAGAGTTCCATCAATTTTCTACTGTACAGCAAAGTGACCCAGTCACACATACATGTATACATTCTTTTTCTCACATTATCCTCCATCATAAGTGACTAGATACAGTTCCCAGTGCTATACAGCAGGATCTCATTGCTTATCCATTCCAAAGGCAATAGTTTGCATCTATTAACCCCAAATTTCCAGTCCATCCCACTCCCTCCCCCTCCCCCTTGGCAACCACAACTCTGCTCTCCAAATCCATGATTTTCTTTTCTGTGGAAAGGTTCATTTGTGGTGGATATTAGACTCCAGATATAAATGATATCATACAACATTTGGAAAGACACTAATTCCTAACAGAGATGTAGCAGCTTTCACTTAGTACCCTGGAGTTTGTGGAATACTAGTCAATCAACACACTTGAAGGCTGCATGTTTACTGGGGAGGCTGCATCAGGGACAAGCCTGCTCTTTTACTTTGCTTATGAACAAGAACAACCCAGGAAAGAGTCAGAGCCACTCTGAAAACTCTAATGGCTTGACAAGTGGACACACGAATAATTTATAATAAGCTGCTCGAGAGTTTCTAATTTAATTTCCTATTCTAACTACTGTGAGAGTTCAGGGTGTCAATGTGCCTTGGGAATATTAAAGTGAAAATGAGAATTATAAGTAGAATTTCAGTCTTTTCTGAAGATTGAAGATGCCTCTTGTTCATAAGTCTAAGATTGGTCTTTTATTAGTGAATAAAGAAATGCTTCTTGAATGTGCCAAGGAGTATGTGTGTGGTCAGCCAGAGGCTCACCTCTGCACTGGCCATGCTGGGTTAGAGGAGGAGGATTACTGGGCTGTGGGCAAGGGCAGGAAGCCGTGAGGTACTGATAAATGTTTAACAACATTTACCTCTCAGGAAAAACAAAAGCCTCAATTAGTAGCATTTGCTGATATCCATGGTAAAAACTCCCACTCTGACCAAGTTCAAGCTTCCTAACTGACCATCACTGAATACAAATTTGGGGAGGGATGCGTCTCATTGGCTTTCAGCAGCTGGCACAACGTGGCATCAGCAGTTCCATCCCCTGCAAAGAGCTTTCAGGGACAGAAGCCATGCAGAGGTCATTTCCATTTGGAGCTCTTCTAAACACCTGTGTTTGGACTTTCAAACATCACAGGCACAATGAAGGTTAGCTGTTTAAGGATTTCTCTTCCTTTCTTTTGTTCTTTGATTTTTTTTTTTCCTGAGTGTGAAAAGTAAATGAAAACATCACTGATAACATGGGCAATGCTGTTTATATCCTCCTGGATACACATTCCATTAAAAACCATTGAGACCAAGGCCTGGACTACCTCAAATCTGGGGATGCTTAATGAAGCAAATTCACCAGATGACAAATCCATGTAGGTAACTGGAATTCCTGCTGGATTTTCTTTTTTCTTCGTTTTTGTACCGAACTGTGATTCCAGCCTTAATTTTTAGAGACATGTTTTATGAGAGATTAAAGGCTTTTTTTTTTTCAGTGCTTCATTTAAGTCAATTATGAGTCAGTTGACATCGCCAAGAAGTCTTTGAATATTTTATGATGTGTACCAATGGCACTGCTAATTGGAGATGGTTCTATTCACCTACTCTAACTTTCTATTTCTCCGGTGCAGCCTCCCAACCCCATCAATCTCAGAGCTGCTATGTTTAAAAATTATCCTAAAACCTTTAAAAACAGAGAGAGAATCAAAGATTCATGTGCTGTGATCTCATTGTTCTGAATCCCTTAAGGTGGATGCTGAAAGTGTCAGTTCTGCTCTAGATACTTTGTGGGGTGGGGTGGAGTTTACCTTATCAGGTGTCCCCCTCCCAAGGCTGTGCTTAGAGGCTTGAATTGGCTGATCGGACAAGCATGTGCTCTGTGTATTCCCTACAGAGCAACCATTCAATCATCATTTGAGGAGGATGGTGGTGTCAGAACCTCTGAGGAGGCCTAAAAGGACCCAGCTCCTGTCAGTTCTTTGGAAGGAGGGGAAGGCACTATGTTTTCTTTTACCCCATGCAACAGCCTGAGCCTATATCATCTATTATAACCCAGTACTAAAAATAGGGACAGGGTGGGAGGGATAACAGAACCACAGGACCACCACAATGTTTAGAACAACATGCAATAACTAACATCATGTGTTCAAGAAAGCTTCTCTTGGGGGCTTATAACAGCTAAAAATTTGAAGCCCATCTAAATGTCCCCAAACAGGAAACTAAGAAATTAAATCATGTTTAAGGAATCCAATGAGATTCTACGTAACCGCTAAAAATGTATTTATATGTTAGGATTCTGTATATTATGTATACATAATAATGCATATCATATGTTACATAAAGGTGTATTTATGTGCTAGGATTCTCTGGAGAACACATATACACATATATGGAGAGAGGGAGAGAGGGAAAGAGACAGAGAGAGACAGAGACAGAGAGTTGTATTGTAAGAAATAGGCTTACATGATTATGGAAGCCGAGAAGTCCCATGACCAGCAGTCTGCAAGCTGGAGGCTCAGGAAAGCCAGTGGCGGAATTCCAGTCCAAGTTTGCAGGGCTGAGAACCCGGGGAGCTGATGGTACCAGAGAAGATCAATGTTCCAGCTCAATCAGTTACACAGAAGGAGCGAATGTGGCCTTGGATGATGCCCATCCACACTGAGGAGGGCAATCAGCTTTACTCTACCTACCAATTAAAATGCTAATCTCATCTGGAAATGCCCTCCCGGACACATCCAGAAATAACGCTGAGCCAATATATAGGAATCCCGTGGCTTGGTCAGATTGACACACAGAATTAACCGTCATAATTTATTAGCCAAAAATGCATAAATGGTGTATAAATAACATTTATAGTACATCTCATTTATGTGAAAGATATATATGTGTGTGTGTGTATGTGTATATACACACGTATGTGTATGTGTATATACATACATACATATACATTTTACATAAATGCATATAAATGACTGGAAGGATTAAGGAATTGGGGGATTATGAATACTCTCTTTTCTATTTTGTCTATCTACATTTGTACATCGAACAGACACCATATAATAACAAAATAATGACAAAACCTTAAAAATAAAAAAAAAATTGTTGTAACTGTTCAGTTTAAGAGAGATCTTCATGAGGCTCTGACCATTACCCCTGCCTTCCTAGACTTAGTCTGTCATCCTCATTCCTATATGTCTCTCTTTCCCCTCATCTCCATCCTATCTTAAGGGAAATGCACCATGAACCACATGTGGTAGACTGAATGGTTTTGCTGTCTACACTTGAGGATTCTCCTCAGGACTATATTGTGAAGATGGAGACCAGGGTATCAGAGTTTCCTCGTGAAAGTCAGGGAAGCTAGAAGTATTTACAAAATAAAATGCTAGAGGGGTGTAGAAAAAAAGGAATCCTCTCACACTCTTGGTGGGAATGTAAATTGGCACAGCCACGATGGAAAACAGTATAGAGGTGCCTCAAAAACTAAAAATAGAACCACCATAATATGATCCAGCAATCCCACTCCTGGGCATAGAAAACTATAATTCAAAAAGATACATGCACCCCTCTGTTCACAGCAGCACTATTCACAATAGCCAAAACATGGAAACAAAAACCTAAATGTCCATCAACAGAGGAATGGATAAAGACGATGTGGTACACATATACAATGGAATACTACTTAGCCATAAAAAAGAACAAAATAATGCTATTTGCAGCAACACGGATGGACCCAGAGATTCTCATACTAAGTGAAGTCAGTCAGAAAGAGAAAGGCAAATATCATATGATATCACTCATATGTGGAATCTAATAAAATATGACACAAATGAACTTATCTACGAAACAGAAACAGACTTGCAGACATAGAGAACAGACTTGTGGGTGCCGGGGGCGGGGGGATGGTGAGGGAGAGGGAAAGATTGGGAGTTTGGGATTAGCAGATGCAAGCTATTTTATACAGCATGGATAAACAACATAGTCCTACTGTATAACACAGGGAATTCTATTCAACATCCTGTTATAAACCATAATGGAAAAGGATATGAAAAAGAGAAAACATTCCTGCGGGGGCAAAAACGTCACCACTGCAAGCTAGTGGCTGGCGTGAGGGTAATGAACCATCCCTGTCAGCATCCTCACTGACTCAGACCCCCAGGCCTTGCTCTCAGTTTCCCTTCACATTTCTTCCCTCCCTTTTCTGATGCATGCTCCTGCCACGGGAGATGGCAGCGCCTGGAGAAATCCTCCAGCAGCTAATCAGGATGCAGCCGCGGTCAGCTCAATCCTACTTAATGTCTATGTCAGCACATCCCTCGCCTCCTCTAAGTCTCAGTCCGAGAGCTGTGTTTTTAGCTTTCCGAAATGTAAGCGTGTCTCAAGAGGAGGATTAGCCAATTGGCAAAAGAACAAAGAATCAATTTAGTTTAAAAGAGTTCCTTTAATGGCGGTATTTTGCATCCCCGGTAACTTTCCAAGGCGCTGTGTGCTTTTGTCCGGAATCCTGGGGGGCCCAGAGTGGGCTCCCTTTTCCTAGTGAGGCAGAGAGGGGTTGCAGTGGACCTCCTGCTTTCTGTCAGATGAGAAGCTGAGCTGCAAAGAATAAAACTTTGAAACTAGTTGAAATGCGATGGCAACTACTTAGGGTGTTTCTTGGAGGTTTTAGCTTCTAAAAAGAAGAAAGGAAATTGTCAAAACCTGTAGGGAGAGGATAGTTAAAGAATTTACAGCCTTGCCTATAGGCCGACTAATTGATTACGAGAAATGATCTAACAAGGTCCCCTGGTACTGAAATATATTCCCTAGCAACACAGGGATTCACACTGATGTTTTAAAGTAAAAAGTCTCTTATTGCATGGTTAGCCAAATAATTAGGACGTGTCTCTTATTTGAAGCAGAAAACTGGATCTGGGCAGCATTATCTAATAACTGAAGTCAGGAATAATGCCAAAATCTGAGTTACACGAAGAAAGCATTGATTAATTCCTTTATGTCTACACAATTTCCTCCCATGCCCAGGGTCAAATGACAAATATGATTCTAGCATTTTTGTTTGTCTGTTTTGCTCTCCAAGAGGTTAAAATGTAAAGCAATAAATATGCTGATAAAAGCGAAAACATACGTATGCTCTATTTTCTGAACACCTCCTAAATGCCAAACACCAGGTTTGGGTAATTTCTCTTCTGTATAATAATTGTGAAATGTAGACTAGTACTCCCACTTATCAGATCACCAAACCAAGGCCAATGAGTTTCTTCTTCCCCAACACCTTCTAGCGTGGAAGTGGTTGAGCTGACTTTTGAACTCTCTGGCTATAAAGGTGCCTGACTTCCCGTAAGCCACATGACCTTCTAGATATGTAAACTGCATCCGCATATAAAGAGAGAGTTGTAGTTAGAAAATCTCGGGGTGAGAGAGAAATTACCTAAAAAGGATTTGTTCAACAGGCAAGTGCAAGGTGAATCTGGTATGGAGGCTGGAGAAAGGAAGTGCTGTGTCCTAAACACTTGTAAGCCATCCTGCCACCTACGGAGAAAGGAGAAAGGCAAGGTTAGATGATGGACAGAAACCTCAGATTTGGGAAACAAGACAAAGGATTTAGTCATGAGTTCAGGAGGCGGGGTCCTGCTGGAGTCCAGCACAGAGCTGTCCTTGCAGATCTCTGACATTCTATAAATATTTTCCAAGTGAGGGAGTGGCTGACTTCAGGACATGGATGCTAAGGATCTAGATGGAGGCTAAAATTACTGGGATGTAGCATCCAGGACTCTGAGTCCCATGTACTTCTTACACTGCTTGGTACCTGGCTTTATTTAATCTAGAAAAAATAAATCCAACCTAGGTTATTTTAAGGCAGGGGTTCTGCAGCAGAATTTCATGCATAGGCCTAGCTGCGGAAGGAAGTTCTATACGGGGAGGGGTGTCAATTGCAGGGTCTGCGCACAATACAGTTTTTAGAGTGTATGTAGGTTTTTTTCTTTTAAGAATGCTGAATTTTAATTTATTTATTTATTTTTAGGATTATAATTTTTTTATTCCATTTTTTATTGTGGTGAGATACATAACATAAAATTCACCATTTTAAGGTTTTTCCCCCCACAAAATGTTGGCTATTTTCCCCATATTGTACAATACATCGTTACAGCCTGTCATACACCTGAGAGTTTGTACCTCTTACTCCCGCACCTCTTTATTGCCCCTCCTCCTCTCCCACCATCAACCACTAGTCTGCCTTCTGTATCTGAGAATCTGCTTCTTTTTGGTTATATTCACTAGTTCGCTGTAATTTTTAGATTCCACATGTAAGTGATATCAGAGTGTACACACATTTCAACAAGGAAAGAGAATCCATAGCCTTTATCAGATTCTGAAGGAGGGCTCTGAATTATTTTTAAAAATGTAATGATAATAATAAGATGAAGTAATGTGAGAACAAAGAAGATTCGGAGACTGGTTTTTTCATTTTATTGACTTTCTTCTCTCCATCCTCAAAAATATAAAGTTATTTTTGCCTGCATTCCTTTTTTTTTTTTTTTTTTTAAATGCTGTCGTCTTTCCCATCACCTCGGCATTTTATTCAACTAACTTTCCAGCATCCTTTGGCGCCGAGAAGTTTCTTCAGGTCTTTTCTGGCTAGTTTAGGTCCCATTGATTTAATTTCTTCCTTCTCTGAATTCCTATAGAACTCATAGTGTATCCTATACAATTTACCACTGAATTATATATGTCCTTGTTGGTTCATAAAGTGGACTTTTTCATGCTAATAGAGTAACAGATCCCTGGGCACGGTGACCACACTATAGATGAGTGGCTGAGAGCATGGCTTAGTCTTTTTCCCTTACCATGTGCCCTTGGGCAAGTTATTAAACCTCCTTATCTCTAGGTTTTCTCTTCTATAGAATGATGATAACAACAGAACCTTCACCATTCAGTTGATGGAAGGATAGATGAAGTCATCCATAAGAAGGGTGCTTAGCACAGTCTCTGTAAAACAATACCCTGATTTTAACTATTACAGCATATTTGTTATTACCTTCTATTTTCGCTCTTCTACCACGGGGCCTTCTCTGCTCTCACCTTTGAATTACGAGATACTGCAGAGCCTGCATTTTATGTCTTTTTCAGAATAGAAAATTTACCTTCTTGGAGGCAGGGTCTCAGGGGCTTCTGAGGAGTCTTCATTTTTATACAATTGATTTTCAAGTAAGTGATTATGAAAATAATGAATGTTTGTGTCAGGAACCTGAAAAACAAAGTGTAGGAAAGGCCAAGGAGAAAATGAAAATCGCCCAGGAGGACACTTATTGGAGAGAAAAGTGGTCCTTTGGCTACTTCAATATAAAATCCTTCCCATTCAATTCAATCGGAAGAGCACCCATGGTGCCCCAAATACCTCTGTGCAGGGTGGAGCTGGAGTCACACCCAGCCCCCTTTAAGGACCTCGTGGTGGAGGAAGGGCCCCAAGGATGCTGCTTCCTTGAACTTGGGCCCCCACCTTGAGGACTGTTAGAATGAGGTCCCAGCCTAATCAACATCTGAGGGCTATGGTGAAGATAGAGGCCTTTCCAACCCCAACAACAGGCTAAATAAAATGTGAAAACAGTCTTCTATCCTTTGTGTCTGGTAATAGGCTCCAAATGATAGAGTTCAGCTAAGACAGAACAGCATGGCAGTAAACAACAAATGGCAAGGGTGTACTAACTTGCCTTTTCATTTGGATGACTTGGGGAGGAGGCCATTGCCAGAAAGACCTGATGCAGACTGGGGCAGACTATTAACCAGCTGGGCGTCTGCCCCGGGGGTGAGGGTGGCAATCACCCTTACCAAACTGCCTACAACAGGTTGTACAAAAGCTATCAGCTGCTACTAGCTTTTGACTTGCCACCGATTTCTTCTCGTCATTTCTGATTATTGTCTTCATGCATAAAAGCATCTGTAAGACATCTGGCTTTATTCTTTGGGTAACACGTGTTTGGGAGGAACTTACATTTTTAGGGGGCAATTTGAAGAAGAGGAAGCAGTGAGGTGGCAGCAGCCAGGAGGTTACAGATGAGTTTGGCAATTTACGGGTGTGCACCAGGCCACCTGGTTTCCAAGTGATTCCAGGAAACCAGGGAGCATCTGTGGCTCACACTAGAACTTGAATCTCATCCCCACCTCCAGTCCAGGTTGTGTTACTGCTTTGTACTGGGCTCTCTGTGTGTGGGTGAGACAGCTGCAGTGCAAGTGTCTCCACGTGGGCCCACCCCACCCACCTGCATACCTGACATCCGGCATGAGCAGAGCAGTCAGAGAAAGGAAACAAAAAACCACAGCCTGATGAAACCAAACAAAAATTGCACCCAGTAATGAGGGAAACACACAAGCTAGAGAGGATGAGCAAGCAATCGTAATGATGGGTTCGGGGTCAGCGCTGTATTTTACATTAAAATCTGAAAATAAATTCCTCTTGGTTAGGAAGAACTAAGCAGCTCCTTGTGAATGGTCCACAGCTGCTCAGATGCTGATTATCTTTCTTTTCTGCAGGCATTTTGGGGAAATAAGCAAGGAAAGGAAATAAACCCCCACTGTTTGAAATGTTTCCCTACTTCACCTTGTCTGCTGGCTATTATCACCTCACACAGCTGGTGGTTTACTGTAGCCTTTTTGTCCTGTGAAGGTGGAAGGCCGGGGAATTTAGAAGATGCCCTTTAGGTGCTCTTTCTCCTCTAAGGATTCAGGATGGTGCGGGTCCATGGCCATGTTCCTTTGGGTCACTGGAGTAAGTATGATCCCGTCTGGGTCATGTGTGACCTCGGTTCTAAGAGGGCCCCCTAGAACTTGAATCTCATCCCCACCTCCAGTCCAGAATGAAATCCTTCTGACTTTTGAAGCATTTCATCTCTCCCGGCTTTCCCTGAGGCCATGGACTTTGGACTGTGTTGAGGTTGTGTTGTTCTTCTCAGCCCGAACTTCTTTGTCTCTGCTCTCCATCCAGCCCACACATTTCCATACTTGGCTCCTTTCATATAGACCCTTCTGCTTGGGTGCATCCTGGGTGCATCCTGGTTTTTGATGGTGCACGATGAGGAGAAGTCAGCAGTTAGGAATGGGCCATACTCCAGGAATCGGATCAGACAAAGTGGGTTCTTGTCACTAGGATGCTACGTCCTTACCATCTGGGCAGCTTCTTTTAATTCAGAGCCTTCTTATGATGATGAAGGTTACTTATCTGCAAAATGGGACATAATATCTCTACCACAAGGGTGTTGTGAGAATCAAATATGATAACAGATCATTTAAAAACCTATGAAGATAGGAGTCCTCTGTGCTATTGAAGTAATATGTCTCTATTGCCTCTGCTTTCACTCTGTTTGGTGTCAGAAAGAATGTGGATTTCTATTCAAGGCCTCTGTGCTGCTAGGATTTTGGCTTCTAGATTCAGGTTTGAGCACAGTTAAAATGGAGGCTGCCGTTAACCAAAGGGTTCCATACAACCCTCTTGGATGTGTATTTCTGTGGTATCCTCCTATTTTTCCCCATTATATGAGCCTGGGAAAACCAAAGCCATGGCATGAGGGTAATTTTTTATAGAGTGTACTGTGGACAACTCAAAATCAATAGTTGTCTTTGTTGAAGGCACCCAGGAAAGTAGAACATAAGGAATCATAGGGGTTTACTATTGCTTTTTGAGGCCGATGGTAAAACTTTATGGTATCCTCATAAAATGCATGGTTGAGTACAAGTGACATTGTATTTCATTACAGTTTATCATTGTCCAATGATGGATACTACTGCCTTTTGTAAAACTTGACAGATAGTGTATACGTGGTCAAAGAACTGAACTCTGGTTCTTTCCTCCTGGTTGCTTAGGATTTATAAAGTAGCCAGAGGACCTGAGAATGGGACTGATGAAGGGGATGGCAGACTGTGTGAAGGTGGCTGGGGCTTTTCAGAGTTCCAAGGGAGCCAGAAGAAAATTTTTTTAATGATAACTTCTTGCTTAGAATGTTCTTGTCATAAAAGTGGGTAGTGGTAATACCCGTAATAACAGTAAGAGTAGATAATAATAATAATAATAATAATAATAATAATAATAATAATAATAACTGAAGCATATTTATGAAGCACAAAGAATATCCCAGGCTTTGAGCTTATCGTTTTACATTATTATGTCATCTGGGACACATCTTACAACCTCCCTATGAGTTAAACACCATTATTACCCCCATTTTATTTTATTTTAATTAATTTATTTATTTATTTTTGTCTTTTTGTCTTTGTTGTTGTTGTTGCTATTTCTTGGGCCGCTCCTGCGGCATATGGAGGTTCCCAGGCTAGGGGTTGAATCGGAGCTGTAGCCACCGGCCTATGCCAGAGCCACAGCAACGCAGGATCCGAGCCGCGTCTGCAACCTACACCACAGCTCAGGGCAACGCCAGATCTTGAACCCACTGAGCAAGGCCAGGGATCGAACCTGCAACCTCATGGTTCCTAGTCGGATTCGTTAACCACTGCGCCACGACGGGAACTCCTATTATCCCCATTTTATTGGGGAAAAAAAAGCTGAGTGTGAGAGAGAAGACAAATTGTCCAAGCTTATCTAGCTAGTAGGAGGGAATTTTGTTTCATTGGTTTGGCAGAAGGTGATTAGTCACTCATCCAACCTGTTTTTGCTTCCCCTGGGGCAAACAGCTAGGCTGCATTTTCCAGTTTCCTATGCAGGTAGGTGTGATCATGTGACTGAGTTCTAGCCAATGGGATGAGAGGAAAATGATGTGTAGAAACCTCACTAGGACCAGGCTATACAACCTCCCATAATTTAGTCTCCATTTCCTTATCCTGTGAGCTGCCTCGACTTAGAGGACTCCAACCTCAAGGGGATGGCAGAGACACCAGATGAAAGGAGCCTGGGACGCTAAATGATCACATGGAAGAGACCCACCCAATGTGGAAACTTTGCTTTCTAAATTCAACACTATCTAAGGGAGAAGTAAACTTCTATTATGTCCCACTATTGAAATACTGGTGCTTATTTGTTACAGCAGCTTTTTAGCATTTATCCTTAATCCCCAATCAATATATTCCTGGAAAAGATATCCTATGGAATAGGATATTGCTCTCTACTTCCATGTGTTGATAGGAAGAAGTTCACTTAGGAGGAGAAACTAAATCAACAGACATTACGTCTTAAAAATTCATGGTGCCTGAGAAGCCCAGGATGTCTTCTTAGTCTGTTGGAGTTCAACAATGTGTTTTATTATAACACACCTTCAGTCTTTTCTTCCTTCTTTTTTCCATTCTTCCTCTCTCCCTCCTTCCTTTCCTTCCTTTCTATTAGGTGCTAACTGTGTTCCAAGACAGAACACCTGCACTGTGGTAGAACAAAGGAAGGATACTGACCTGACCAGTGAGGGGCAAGGAAGACTTAGAGGAAATAGGGACCAAGAGGAATTTCTAGGGGTGTGGGACTTTTGACGTAAACCTAGCAATTCCAATGCAAATCTGGATGAGTTAGGAACCCTATGTGGAGGTATTCTCATTATTCTCAAAGATGAGCAGGAGTTTGGGGAAAGTATCTAGACCAAGGGCTAGCCTGAGTGCTAGAGGAAAAAAATACAGGACGGCACTGTGGAAAATGAGGCTGGAAATTTAGGCAAGGGACACAATGTGAAGGGCTTTGTAAACACGCTAAAGATCATGGAAGGGTTTTAAGCAGCTGAAGGGCTGATGGCATAGACTGAAGGAACAAGATAAGGAAGTCACTGCAAACGTCCAACTTGCATCAGGTAGAGAGGAGAATCCAATTATTTATAAGGCAAAATCTTTAGTACCTGGTTGTTGATGAAACAAAAGCAGAGAGAGACACACATACAAACACACACACACACACCCACAGAGAAGAGAGCACAAATCCAGAATGACTTGCAGGTTCTTATATGAGTAATTTCCTAGTGACTATAATTTGGCAGAGAGCTTTCCTTTCTCCAAGCCTGTTGTGCTGTTCCATGGGCCGCTCCCCTGGGAGAGCAGCTCTTCCTTTGAGGGTTCAGCAGGGTGCTTTCTGCACTGTAGTGCTGGTGCATTGTAACCACTGAGGTCTCTCAATTAAGGTGACAGGGATGGAGTAGGATAGTTGCATGGGTAGCCGTGGGGATACCAGTGGGGGGACCGTGGGTGGAGAGGGAGGCTTTAGGAGCTGTGGGAGATCACTGTGGGTTGGTGATCGCTAGGGAGGGCCATCAGAGGAGGCAGGCTTGTCTGACTCATGGAGGTACAAGATATGCTTCAGGTCACTGGGTGGGGCATGGGGTGAGGCCTGCATTCAGGTTCAGACAGAGGGCAGGAGTTTAAGGACCACCCTTCTGCTGATTTGAATAAGCACCGTGACAGTCCTAGTTCGACCGAATGTATGGGGTCAAATATTCTCTAACCAGATACCAAAGAGGAGCTACTACTCAAAGAAAGAGGAAGAGGAGGTCTTTTCCCACCCCCACTTCCCTTGGATTATAAAAATGTAGCCCACCTAATCCTCAGGGCAGAGCCTTGTTGCCTGCCTGCTTGTATCTCTCACAAGTAACTTATCTCTTTTTTGTTTGTTTGTTTTGGTTTTTTTGCCTTTTCTAGGGCTGCTCCTGCGGCATATGGAGCTTCCCAGGCTAGGGGTCCAATCAGAGCTGGAGCCACCGGCCTATACCACAGCCACAGCAACACGGGATCCAAGCCACATCTGCGACCCACACCACAGCTCAGGGCAATGCTGGATCCTTAACCCACTGAGTGAGGCCAGGGATCAAACCTGAAACCTCATGGTTCCTAGTCAGATTTGTTAACCACTGCGCCACTATGGGAACTCCCACAAGTACCTTATCTTAATAAATCTTTTTCTTGCCTATCATTTTATCTCTTTTTGAATTCCTTCTGCTTGGAGGCACAAAGAACCTGGACCCCAGTAAATCCAGACACCAGGTGAGTAATTCTAATTTGAAAAACCATAGGTTCAAGTTCCAATCTGGGTTTTGCCTCAGTTTGAGTCCTGGCACATGGGTTCGAGTCCCAACTTGTGTTCTGGCTAACTTCAAGCCATAAGTGCTATCAGTTTCAAAGCGGTTAAAGAACTACCTTAGAAAGGCAGACTAGTGCTAAGAAAATTAAGTGCTAAGAAGAATCGGTATTTAGAGTTGAAAGTCATCGAAAGCTTGGCTTCAGGAAAAGGAAATTTTGACTTTTGCTTTATCCTCCCACAGGCGCCCTGTAGAAAAGGACACACCCAAGACCTCTCCTCTCCAGATTCCATTCCACCCCCAGACACCCATCCTAGCACCATTTCCACCCACTGCTTATGAAAAGTGGCTCTCTCAGCACTCCAGATGTCTGCACCTGTGATTCCATTGTCTTCTGGGGCTGGTGGGGCACTTGCACTGTTCCAGTCTTTGTATTTATTTTGCATCTAGGATCTTTGCGCTTCTTCTCACAGCCTCCCTGGGAGGTCAGGACAATCCACAGGCAATTGGAACCAGCATTAATGTAATACTTAAAGCAGTTAAATATTTTTTTCTTTACCTGTGAGCTAGTTGAGGTCAGGGACTGTATTTATTATTCCCTTACCTGTCCGGCACAGGGCCCAGACACTGTGAGATGCCTCAGGAATGTTTGTAGGATCCGTGGACGGCTTGGTTTCTCCAGGGAAAATAAAACAAATGGCAGGAAGAAAAAGCTGCCTTGAGAGCTAATTGCCTAACATCACCTTAAGCACTTGGGGATGGGGAAACCAAAGGACTCTCTTTCCAAGTTTCTCTATTTTTTAATATTTGACCAAAGTGCTATTGTAATTTATCACATTCTCTGTTTAAATAAAATAGCATATTTGTACAGAAAAGGGTTTTTGTAAGGCTAGCTCGGTGCAGAAAAGAAAGAGAAAACTGAACAGAAATTTCTGCAAGTTATAAGTCTCATTAGATGACCGAATTAGACCTAGAGGTTGGGTTATTGGGCTGTTATTTGTTTCCTATGGTGGCAGCTCGAGCTTAGTCCAGAGCCACTGGTCGTATGTCTTGGCTGAGTTGGGGACATAAACATCAACATGCTGCATGACATCAGTCAATCAATTAATCAATAAAAAATTTATTGAGTGCCTATTGTATTTACGGAAATATGTTGAGAGGGAATCGGAGAAACAAGATACATATAAGATGGATACTGACCTTGATGAATACACATTTTATTTTATTATTATTATTTTTTTTTGTCTTTTTGCCATTTCTTGGGCCGCTCCTGCGGCATATGGAGGTTCCCAGGCTAGGGGTCGAATCGGAGCTGTAGCCACTAGCCTACACCAGAGCCACAGCAACGCAGGATCCGAGTTGCGTCTGCGACCTACCACACAGCTCACAGCAACGCCGGATCCTTAACCCACTGAGCAAGGCCAGGGATCGAACCCGCAACCTCATGGTTCCTAGTCAGATTCATTAACCACTGAGCCACGACGGAAACTCCTGAATACACATTTTAGTTTGGATTTCAAAGAAGTCAATGCATCTGTTTGAAGAGTTATCTCTCTTCATTTGGCTTTTATTTTGAAATAAACTTTAATGGACAATTCACATATTTTATGGATGTTTATTTCTCTAGTATAAAACCACGTTAATTAAAGTACTTTTAAGCATACCAAATACGAGGAGATTGAGCTATGGAAAATAATTGGTGATTTATCAAAATATATGTGTTAGAGTGGAGGCTAGAACTTCTTTTGTTCAAATGTAAATTTTTCTCAGTCTAGGCTTAGGAAACCATGACTAGTGTTGAAAGTAATGAATACTCTTCTGGAGCCTGGTGAAATGCTTGTAATCAAGAAATATATATTACCATCCTATCTTATGTGACTACTAGCTTCTTGCACAGTCTTAGAAGTAAAAACAAACACATCTCTTTTTAACAGTTTCAGCTTATTTGTGACTTTAAAATGTGCACACATTTTAGTTTTCATAGCCATTTTGAGGCTATACTCTGTTTTGAAGTAGAAAAGCATAGTAATAATAACAGTAAAAACAATCTTACACTACCAGATCTGAAAAAAACAAAACAAAAAAAAAGCAAAAAAATCGACCTAAGAATAAATCATTATAACTTTAGCCAATTGCAGATTCTTCTCTTAAGTATGTGTGCTTTCAATGGGAGTCATCTCATTTCTTTAACTAAATGCAGATATAACACTGGCTATATCTTTTAAAGATGCAAATTAATCAGAAAGACAAGTTTCAAACCAGAAGTTTCTTTAAATGTGGTTGGTTACAAAGGCGTAAATTACTCATTTGAGTTCAGTTTAGAATGACCAAGAAAATAATGGGATCGGGGAAAACTGATAACAGAAAATGCTGCAGGCAAATTAGTTGATGCCTTTGTTGGTTTAAGAGGGAACTTTGCAGCCCTTGAAATGTAAATATCCTCCCTGCATAGGAAGGTGGTAAGGAAGTCATACCCTAGTTGCCAGCACTTACAGGAATCATAGAGTTCCCCACATTCTAATTATCTCAAAATTGGTTACTTTCTCTCCAAAGGAGTAGCAGTCCATGAAAAAGTGGAAATGTGGTTCATATAAAATCAGTTGCCATTTGTGCCTTTGAAAATCATTCTTTCGGTCTCGGTGATTTGCACAAAGTGTGCAGTTAGACTGAAGCTTAACATGGATCAGGAGGACACAAGGCTGAGGACAATTTAAGAGTAACTGGAAACCTCAGACCTTCACAGCAGAAAGGGAGAAGATGACTCAGAGAGCAGAGGGCAATTAACTCTCACTGGAGCATCAGCAAGACACAATGGGGCTTCTGAATTTACAGGCGTCATGGTCCACCGTAATTATAGGTCATGACACCACGTAATATTCCTTTATAGTTCTCTGCTTAACATCTGTTCCTTTGCACATCATTATGACTTTTTTCTTAACCATCCCCTTACCTCTCCAACACAACATCCTCCTAAGATCTCAGTTTCTTGTTTTGCCATCTTATAAATCCATCCTCATAGCTACCAGGGTGATCTTAAAAATGTAGATTTGAACATACCACATCCCTACACACTGTGCTTCAGCATCAAACTCCCTGGCATGATACAGGAAGATCTCCACAGAATGCTCCTTAAACTACTGGTCTCATCTTTTACCATTTCCCTTTGCTCATACATGGTCTGGCCACTCCAACTACCTCCACATGGATCCTAACATTTTGTTAATACCAGTCCTTACATTTGTCACTCTTCTTTTCCACCTAGAAAACTGCCATCTTCTGAGAAGTTTCCCAAGCCAAGATGGACAGGTCTTCTCACACTGAACCTCTCCAGGGTAGGGATGGCTTTTCGACAGGAACTCTAAGACTTCCTGCATGGTGCTGAGAAGCAGTTGAAAGGGACAAGTTAGAAAAGTCACACCTCACAGGAGCCAGAGGTTTAACCGTTTCACTAATCATGCAGAAAATCCACCCCCTTGGCACTAGTAAGTGCCAAGTAAGGCCTTTAATTATCATCATCCTTATAATCATAATAATGATAATCATTATCACCACTTGCTTGCTATGGACCTGGCACCGGGACAGGTATTTTTACACGGACCAGCTCCTTTATTCTTCACAATATCCTCATTATCTCATTATCATTAACCCCCCCACCCCATTTTATATATGATAGAAATGGGATTTAGAGAATTTATATGACCTGTCCAAGGTTACATACGTAGCTAGGAGGTAGGCAAGTAGGAGTTGACCCTCAGTGGCCCAACTGCATTATTGATATAACACTGTACAGTCTTTTATTTTGACCCATCTACATGTAGGAAAGGACAAAAGGGCAGCTTGAGTTCCTTATAAAGGTTAATATCTGCCTTCCCTATTTAAATATGTGGACTATGTCTCCTTCGCATTTGTGTCTCCAACATCTACCATTGTTCCTAACATACATGAGTAAATGTTTAATTGAATTCTGAATGAATTTTGGTCGACATGGACATTCTGCCATTTCAGAGTAAAGTAAGTAGTTTAGGGACAAAACATGAAAAGTTTTCTATCTTGGAATAAGAAACCTCAACGGAATGAGGTAGAGCCTAGAGGACTTTATTTATTTGATTCTCATTTGACTTTTAATTTTGTTTCCAGCGTCATCAAAAGGATCAACATCTAAACAAACCCAGTGTTCACAAGGACCCTCAATATCCACCAAGACCTTTTAGGAAATAATTTTTTCTTTTTTTTCCTTAAAAGGCGTAAGTCTTTATTTTGAGACCTAACACTGCACCCAAGTATGTTGGATGGAGGAATTCAATCAAGAAAATATCACACTGTGGTTCCATCTACTGAATTCCTTGTTAACACTGGGGCCCAGTTAACACTGTGGACTTGATGTTGAGAGAAAAGTCTCACCAAGATCCTAGAGATTTTTAGTGGCAGTAGGACTCCTTCAAGGAGAGTGGCTTTGAGTGCTCTGTCCTTTAATATAAAATATCATTCAGCAAGCTGCACTCTCTGATAATTTTTATAGCAAAACATAACATGTTTTCCCAGCAAGGTCAGAAATGTCAATAAGAAGGGACAAATGGACTTGCCCGCAATTCTCAATTTTGAAAACAGTCTGATCTCTTTAGTGCATTGGTGCTGAGGCTTGAAAAGCAAGTATATTTTCAAAGGGGCTCTTGAGGCTGCCCTAGACTTTTAACTAGGACCTCTGCCTGTGCGGTCAGGATGTCCTTTGGGAGATAATGTAGTTTTTTGACCTTGGGTCAGGGGCTACTGGCACAAAGGAAGAGAAAGAGTGTGTTACATGGCTGTCCCTGGTCCCACTTTTGGTTTGGATTTGACAGTGGTTAAAAGAGGTTTGGGGTAAACATGTAACTTCACATGTAACTAATGGACTGGGTTAGTTTTCTAATTGATGCATAACAGATGACCACAAATGTGGTGGCTTAAAACAACCCTTATTTATTTTCTCAGGGTGCTATAGATCAGAAGCTGTGGTGGGCCTGTCTGCATTCTTACGGACTCACAGGCTGAAATTAAGAGAAAGGACAAGCTGTGCTCTCTTCTCAAGAGTATTTGGAAGAATCCACTTCTGTGTTCCTTTGGGCTGGAAGAATTCTGTTCTTGGGGTGTGGGTTCCTTGGGATGTAGGAGTGAATTCTTGCCGGCTGTCAGCTGAGAGTCACTCTCAGCTCCAGGAGGACTTTCCCCTCCATCTTCAAAGACATCAACTGCATTTTGAATACTTCTCACTTTGGAATCTCTCTGACTTTCTGTTCTTCAACCAGCAGAAAAAAAATTTTTTAGCTTTGCAGAGTTGTGTGTGATTAGATTAGGCCAATCCAGCTGTCTTTGTATTTTGAGGTTAACTGATTTGGGACTTTAGTCATATTTGCATTTTGATCAGAGGTTAAAACAAACTAGGAAAGATCCTAAAAAACATCATGTGCTAATTATCTTTAACCCATAGGCAACTGTGATTAGGATGCCTGATCTTTAGCTTAGGGTGATTGTGTTTAGGGTTCAATTAAGCCAGAGAGAAGGACAAAGAAGGACTCTAAGCTGTTCAGTTTTAAAGTGTTCGTTTCTAGGGAGTTCCTGTCGTGGCGCAGTGGTTAACGAATCCGACTAGGAACCATGCATGAGGTTGCAGGTTCAGTCCCTGTGCTTGCTCAGTGGATTAAGGATCCGGCGTTGCCGTTGCTGTGGCTCTGGCGTAGGCTGGTGGCTACAGCTCCAATTCGACTCCTAACCTGGGAACCTCCATATGCCGCGGGAGCGGCCCAAGAAATAGCATAAAAAAAAAAAAAAAAAAGTGTTCGTTTCTACAAGAAGCATAAGGAGCGTAACTTTTCTCTTAAGTGTCTAAGATGCCTATATGATTATGTGTCGTCCTTGAAAGGGAACCAGGATCCTGTCCCAAGGCTGCACAATTGTTGCTTGACTGTTCCCCTTTTCTTTGCATCCCCTTCCTTCCCTGATCCAAAGCTGTCTGAACCTGTCCCTAGGAACTCAGCGAAGGTCATGGTGACTGAATGAGGCCCATGTCCTAAGAATAAGAAATCGGGGACACAAAAAGGCTTTTATGCCCAGGAACCCCATAGGGCCATACATGGTTTCATAGTCACAATCCTATTACACATCCTCCCCCCAAACCCTCTTTTCATTAGTACTGTTATTCGAGGCAATAACCCAAAAAACCACCATCATGATCATGCTGAGATCTCCTGACTCCAGCTTTAATGTCTAAGATTCCCCCCAAAAAAGAAGACTGCATGTTTGTCCCAATCCTGATTCCTATCTGAATCCTGGTTTTCTCCTTTTTACTATAAAACTCCTCACAATTCTTTCCAATGAGGGGCACAGTCTTTAGGACATTAGTCTGCTGTGGCCCCACATTTACCTGCCAAAGCAATAAAGCTATTTCTTCTCCTTTATCCCAAACTCTGTCTCTTTGTTTCAATTCGGCACTAGCAGACAGAGGCTGACTTCAGCAAAAATTAGCCTTTCTTGCTCTGGCTATATCTGCATCCTCAGCCTTGACTTCATGTCATCAGTTGATTGGCTAATTGGTAGAAATGTTTATGTGCCCCCATTGCCATGTGTGTACCTGACCAAGGTTAGAAGAGGGGTGGGCATTGGAAGGAAAGCCTGAAACTTCCTCTTTCCTCATGTATCTGTGAGTCCTCACCTTTGGTTTACCCATTAAAGATATCCCAGAGCTATTTACATTTGCAAAACCAATGAAAGCTGATATTTATTAACCTCCAGCCCCTATACATTTTCTGTACCGTCTTAGCCATTACAACCTCACAAAGTAGCTACTTTTATTATCTTCACTTTATAGATAAGGAAACTGAAACTCAGAGAGATTAGGGAAAGGAAAGAAATCTAACATTTAGTGAACATTTACTCTCACAAGGGGCTGCATGTGGTAAGTCATGAGCTGGCTGTCGCCAGAGGTATTCAAGTAAAGTCTGTATGTCCACTTATCAGGAATGTGATATAAGCCAGCTAGGTATCTTGGTGAGACCTGAGACCCTCCCTCAAACTAGTTCAAGGAGAAGGGGGGTTATTGTCAGGATCCCTCTCCTGGACGGAAGAGAAAGCTCCAGGATCTTCAAGGAACTGAGATGGGGACACTGGAAAAGCCTTTGAGAGCCACAGCTGTCACTCTCTCAGGGTTTGTAAGGTGTCCCTGTTCTCTGGTTTCCTCTGCTGTTGCATTCTGCTTGACCTTTGCTACTCCAACCTCTAAGCCTCAAAATCTTTCTTCCAGCACACTATCAGAGTTTGTAGGTAAAAGAGAGAGAAAGAGGGACAGAGAAAAAAAGACAGAGAGAGAGAGAGATTTTGATTCAGTTATGCATCCATGGTCAGGGGAGAAACCACTGTCACAGCTCAAAGTGATGAAAAAGATATCAGTTGGTAAATATGCTCAAACCTTCCCCCAAAGTACTTCTATTAGGGACACATTTTCACACTGGTTTCTGTTTACCAGAATCTACTTCTTCACCTTTCCTTTCTTGACCAGACTGTTTGACACTGCAGTGATAACTCGAGAATTCTATTCAGGGTCTCTGAAGAGCTGATTAGAAAAGCATTCTGAAGTTGGCTCTCTGAATCGTTATTTGAAATACACTATCTAGAATCCAAATGGCTTAATGAAGTATTTTAGCTCCATTATTCAGATGATAGGCATAAACTTGTGTTTTTATGTTAATCTGAAGTCTTTTCCTACATTTATTCAGTGGTCAGAGGCAGCAAAACAGGGAATCAAACACATCTTTGAAAATAGAGAAACCTATTAACAAATACAGAAAACACTGTAGTAAAATTCCTCTCCTTTGTGTCACAACCAGGCCTGGGGTTACAGCTGCTGGTTCGTTCTATAACCTTCAATGATATCCAGCCTCCCTCGATGCTTGCCTTTGCCTGGAGCTGCGAGTATTTCCTTAATAATTTATGCCACGTTTTTCATTTCCATTCAGTTCATCACTTAATCAGCAGAGTCGTAACTCCACTTCCCCTAATACATCTTCATTTTCGACCCCATTACCTGTACGGCTCCAAAGCCTGGCCCGCTCTTGACATGGTGTTTCTGTTTCCTAGGTGCCCTCTGGAGTCTCCCGCAATCTGCTCCCTGCTAATTGGTGCAGATGGGAGCAGGAGGCTGAGCAGAGCACACAGGGGAGGGAGCAGATTCTCCTGGTAATTCAGGGGCCCTTGGGAACCAAGGCACTTTGGGGAAGCTGCTTTCCCACAGTCGGGCACAGTGAAAGAGCAGTTTCTGGAGAGTTCGTTCCACAACATTTTTCTTACCCTTCAAAGGGGGTATTTGCAAAGCCTACGCTGGTGTTGGCTCATCCTCCTGAGCTCTACCCCTAAGGAAACTCAGAATTATAACGATAAATATCATGCTATTGACCCTGGAATGTGCTAATCATTTTGCATATATTAATTCATTTCTTCATCACAAGAAGTCTCTAAGATATGTGTTATTATCCTTACTTCACAGATGAAGAGCCTGTCTCCGAGAATATAAGCAATTAGCCAAGAGTCTTGGTCCATTTGAGCAGCTATAAATGGAGTACCATAGACTGGGCAGCTCATACATAACGTAAACAACAGAAATTTATTGCTCATAGCTTTGGAGGTTAAGGGGTCTAAAATCAAGATGCCAGCATAGGAGTTCCATTGTGGCTAAGCAAGTTACAAACCCGACCAGTATCCATGAGGATGTGGGTTTGATCCCTGGTCTCTCAGTTGGTTAAGAATCCAGCATTGCCATGAGCTGCAGTATGGGTCTCAGATGTGGCTTGGATATGGCATTGCTGTGGTTTAGGCCGGCAACTACAGCTCCAGTTTGACCCCTAACCCGGCAACTTCTATATGCTGCAGGTGCAGCCCTAAAAAACAAAACCAAGCAAAACAAAAAGGATATCAGCCTATTCTTTGTCTGGTGAAAGCCTGCTTCCTGGTTCATGGATGGTCGTGTTTTCTTGCTGGACCTCACATGGTAGGAGGGGTGAGGGGGCTCCACAGGGTCTCTCTGATCAGGGCAAGAATCCCATTCATGAAGGCCCTGCCCTCATGACCCCATCACCTCCCAAACCCCATCCCATTGAGGACCAGGTTTCCACACATAAATTCTGAGAGGACACAGATATCCAGCCTGATGCGATGGAGACGAACTGGTGGGGGATAGGCTACTTTTGGTAGGGTGGTCAGAGAAAGGCTTTCTGAGGAGGTGATAATTGCTGAGAACTGAGTGATTCAGTGGAGTCTCCCAGCGGGAGCTGTAGCAGCATTTGTCTGTGGACATTGCTCTGTTAGTTGCATCTCAACTCTTCAAATTCAATGACAACACAATGAAATTTGTAGTGAGACCTCCATATAGACAGTCTGTGAGCTGGGTGTCACTTTTTCCATCCACGAGCAGTGGCTTACTTCTGGCTCGGTTCAGGGTTGCCCATGGGAGACAAAAAGAAGGAGGTAGAAAGAGCCGAGTCTGGGAGCAAGAACAAAGCACAACTAGCTTACTGAGAAATCTTGGGAAAATTTTAAATGTCTTTAAAACAGCTCAGATTCCTCACCTCTTTTAAAGAATGGGTTAGAAGAGGGGTGGGCATTGGAAGGAAAGCCTGAAACTTCCTCTCTCTTCGTGTATCTGTGAGTCCTCACCTTTGGTTTACCCATTAAAGATATCCCAGAGCTATTTACATTTGCAAAACCAATGAAAGCTGATATTTATTAACCTCCAGCCCCTATACATTTTCTGTACCGTCTTAGCCATTACAACCTCACAAAGTAGCTACCTTTATTATCTTCACTTTATAGATAAGGAAACTGAAGCTCAGAGAGATTAGGGAAAGGAAAGAAATCTAACATTTAGTGAACATTTACTCTCACAAGGGGCTGCATGTGGTCATTTTTAAGATATCACCTTGTTTTATAACCATATTCTCTGTTGGGTCTCAAAGTCTTCAGTTTACCAATAGGGAAACTGAGGCTCAGTGATCCTATGGGATTAGCTCAAAGGATACAAAGGAAAAGACAGAGCCAGGGTTTGAGCTCAACTCTGTGCTGCTGCAACTATCCCTTCTTTTGCTCCATTTCACATGTAGCCAGGAGATGGGTGATGTTTACCCGCAGGCAGGACTGTGGACTTCTCTCTGCTCTAGCGGATCCATCACTCTTAAAGGACTCTTGGCATATTTCCAATTACGAGACTGGACTTTTAAATGTCACGTGAGTTATGGGGCTCCAGTGCCTAATCGTACCCATCAATATCACCAGTGAGGAACTGGTACCAACCTCATGGATTTTTTATGAGGATTGAATGACATGATAGATCTGAAGTGCCTCATCCATGGATACATAAGGGGTACTTGATAAATGGTCTCTATTGTCATTACTGGGAAATATGCCTCTTCTTCTTTCCTCTCCAAAGCTAAATTCAGCACTTTACATCAGATTAAATACAAAATATATGCTTGGTGAATAAATACATGAATGAATGTAAAAAGTAAGAAGTTAAAAACTTGAAGTTTGGGGACCTGAATAACTGGTCCAGGCTCTGCCATCATTAGTGTGACACTATTCAGAAGTTACCATTTCTGAGTTTTCTCCCCTGTATCATGGGGAAGTTGTCCGGAGTGAACTCTATGACTCTTTCTACTGAAGGATTCTCAAATTACTTAATTTGAAACCAATAAAACACAAGTTCATTTTCTGACTCTTGACACGGCTTAGAAACCCTATCTGATGCTTTACCAAAAATGAACTGCTTTTTTGCTATCCATGTGGGTGTCTTTGCATGTAGGCTGGTTTTCACATTTTGGGCTTTAGGACAAGAGGGGCTATCTCCCCTTTCCTTTCATTTTATTTTATGTAACTGGTTCTCAACCGAGGCAAGGTTGGCCCCTCCGGGAATATTTGATGATGTCTGTAGATATTTCTGGTTGTTACACCCGGGATGGGATGCTAGAAGCCGGGGATGCTGCTAAACATCCTACCACACATACAGGATAGTGCTCCACCCCAAAAAAGAATTATTTGCTCACATATGTCAATAGCACTGAGGCTGAGTGATATATACCGCAAATATATTCTCCACTGTTTTATGTGTGGAGAACATATTTGCAATGAACGAGCCTCCCCTAACACAGTGCTTGAAAGCACTGCTTCCCGTCATCTGCCCTGATAGCAGGATGCTCGCAAGCAGAGGTCTGGGCTTAGTGATTAAACGTGCATATAAAAATCCCCTGGTGTTTTAAAGGATTCGAAAGCACAATGAGGGAGGCTATTACAGTGCATCAGGCTTCTGCACAGAGCAAATGCATTACCTACCTATAATGAAGGATTTCGGAGTAGATAAGGGTTGCAGCCTCTACAGGGGAATGTTTTAGCTGGGGGCATGCGGATTTTAGCTGCATGAATAATATCATCATTAATGGGAATCATTATGCCCGCCCTGCACTGGAAATTTACCCCTGAATGGGTAGCAATAGCCCACAGACGGAGGCCATTGAAAACCTGTCTCACCGGCAGGATGAACGGGGAAGGATTGCGTGGGCAGCCATGTTGGCTGCCAGCTCACGAATGGCTTCGGGCCAACCCGTCTGTGCCCGGAGAGAATAAAGCAAATAGGGCAACATTATCTAGTAACAAGCGTGAGCCGGGGTGACATTGGGACAGGTCATGGGTCTCTGGTGCCACCCCCTGCCACACACATCTTGGAGCCTTTTCTGTTCATGTCATAGCACAAAGCCTCTGTGTCCTGTCACTTCCCTGGCAGCCTTCCTGCCACCCCCCTCAGAAAATAGGCTAATAAATCCATCCTCTTTAAGGTGTCAAGGATTCAAGTATGACCTTCTGTAGGATGATTTGTGATTTGGAGGCATGCGGTCAATGAGGCACCCACCACGGAGTAGGTGTTTGTTTTTCTAGCAGGTCTGCTGCAAGGGCGCCTCAACAGATACAATCAGCCTCTGGGTATATCCCTCAGGTCTGATTTAAGTTGCTGTGGAGTCATTTCTTGCACATCACAGTTTCTAGAGTTCACTGGGTAAAGCAGTAAAGTGGTGGAGATGTGGTGTTGGAAGTGGGGGAGGGGCCCCAGAATTCAGGCCCCTGGATTCCTACCCACACCACTCCAGCCACATCCTATCATGCCGCAGGGTCCAGGAGCACCCCTCTGGCATCACACAGACTCCCTGGAGCAATGCTTCCTAAGTTTTTCCTCATCGAGGCCCATCTAGAAAGAGGTGCTCTGTGTTTGGAATCCAGAATACGAGGAGGGCTCTACTCTAAGTTGGAGGCAAAGGCCCTGAGGGCTGAGTGGGTCAGCAAGGTCTGGCCTGGGAGGCTGTGCTAGAGGGCATAGCATGAAAATCACTGTCCTTGGGTGACCTTGACAAAGCCATTCTAATGCCTTGAGACTGAAGTAAGTAGAGGATTACAGCTGCAGTGTTAACTGGCATCATATCAGAGTCAGCAGGATTGAACTCACTCTTTAATGCATCAAGTATTCATGTAGCACCTACTGTGCACCAGCTACCCCTCTAGATGCAGGAGAGATGGGGGTTAATAAAGTCTTGTCTTCAAGGAGTTTATATTTGAGTGGGATTGGGGCGGGGAACACATAAACCACAAATAAACACACAAAATATATGACCAGTGAGCCTCCTAAAATAATGCAGGACCAGGGACTAGTGCACGTATGTGTGTGTGTGTATGTGTCTGTGTATGTGTGTGTCTGTGTGTGATTGTTAACTGAGATAAAGGGATCAGAGGAGACCCTTATAAGGAAGTGGTCTTTGGCCTGAGCTGGAGCCACCAAGGAAAGTGCTGGAGGAAAAGAGTTTCAGACACAGAGCCCAGTGAGGGTAAAGCCGGAGGTGCGAAGCTGATCAACATGGTCAACAAACTGCAAGAAGCCCCATTTTTGTCTTGGAAAGTTTTAACTCACCCCTGCCAATTTTTAGTCATTTTGACTTTATATATATATAAATATTTGACTTTAAATATATATAAATATAATTTAAATGTATATTTGCATTTGATCCTTACCTTGAGCCTTATAATAATCTATCATTGGCCATTTTCATACTCACAGACACGATGTCTGGGGAAGTGGGGTGACTTGGCCATGCCGTGATGTTGGGGAGTTTGGAAGCACTGGGCTAACCTCCAAATTTACACTCATCTTTACTCAGAAGCTAAAAAGATAGATGGATATTTGTAGACAGACATCATTTTGAGTTATCTTTAGGATTTTTAAAGGGAGGGTTTCCTGTCTTCTTTATAACAACTCTATGTGGTTGGTCCTATTATGATTCCCAAAGTGAGACATAAAAAAGTTGCCCCAAAGTATGTGGCCAAAACTTATGAGTAGCAAATACACAGGCAGAGTTTGAACCCAGGCAGCCTGACTCCGAAGCCCACATTCTGAGGATGATCAGGATGTCCAGGCCAGCGCATTGAAGGTTTTTAAGGAGTTGGGAGGGGGCGGGAGGTGAATAGTTTTTCCCACTTGAAAGTCAAGGGCCTCTCTGGGGCCGTTGGTGGGTCCTGCTTAATTCTGGCAGCGACCTGTCAGAGCCTGCAGGAGACTTTGCAGTATTCTTTGTATTTAAACACAAGACCTGATGTCCATTTTCATCACGAGGCAGGCTTTTCTGCCAGCTGTTTGGAAGTCCCAATTATCACTTCTTGGCCTGTCACTCAAGCTACTCTCTACCCACCAATCTCTTATTGAGATGCCAGCAATGGAAGGTAGGAAGACTTGAACTTCAAAACACTGTATTCTTCTAGCCTCCTTTATGTGTGGCTCACTCATTGTGCAAAGAAGGAGCATATAATAAACATAGAAGTGACAATCTCATGTTCTGCAATCAGTTTTCCTCCTTGTTCCTTCCCTGTGTTGGAATAGGGACAAATTCCAGCCTTGTGACATCCAACCTTCATTTGGAAGAGCTGCAGAGCCCCACATTTTCATGTGCTGGGCATAAAGGAAGAAACTTCTGTGCTCCTTCCTCCCTCCCATTTGTCGTGGGGTGATCAGAGTTGACGTTCAGACAAAGCTTCCTGTATCTACTGTGGTTAAACTCTGCTCAAGGGCCCCAGGTTGATGACTTTGCAAGACCAGCAGAGCAATGTCAATATCAAAACACACAGTATTACATGAGGAGAGGTTCCCTTCTACTTGGCATAGTCAGAGAGCTTTTTCAAAGGAGACAGCAAATGAACTTGGTCTCCTAACGTAAGTCAATTCATTTAACAATTCAGCCTTGCAAACTGCAACTCCAGAGAAAGAGCCATTAGGTAACTGTTTCCCTGGGTAGCTTTCATCAGGTGATGGCTATGCTCAGACAGGCTTTGGGTACTACTGTAGTTCTTATCAGAGCATAGAGAGAATCTATTGTCTACATTTCAGTCACTGATGCCTGTTTCCTACAAGCAAGGTTTTCTGACATTGGAAAGATCACTGCATATCTCAAAGCTTCAATGTCCTTGGTTAATTAATAGAGATAATACTTCTCATGGCAAAGGATAGATTAATATATGGTGGATCAGTCTGGCTTCTGAGTTGCAAGCAATAGAAACAAAATCTGGCTGAGTTAAGAAGTCATGGGATTTATTGAAATAATCTCCTGAAGTGAAGGGAACCAGGTATAGAGGCAGAAAGAACAACCAAAGCCAAGCCACAGGGACATTACTATGGACAGTGCTGCTTCTTTCTCTCCATGGTTCTTTATTCAAACTCCCAGGCAGGAGCAATGGGTTGCCTGAAACTGGCACATATTCTTGATTTTGGCTGCAAGGGGTGCAGTTTTCAAGGTAAGAGGGGGGTTCAGCCTCCCGGCAGGACTCATTAAGGAGAGAATTATTTAAACGTCAGAAAAAGAACTAGATGATGGGTAGCCCAAAGTAAATACAAATGTTTACTTTCTGAAGATCAATGGGGTTATATTCACAAACAGAACCCAGTGTACAACTGGTTCTGAACAAACGTGAGTTTCATTTTTACCCTCCTTTGGGTCAATATGTTTACTGTGGATGATCGTATTAATGAAATTTATAAAGTACATTCAAGTGATTTGTAGCACTTCCTTGCTCATTTATTATTTCTTTGCCTTTTTTTTTTTTAAAGAGTTGTTTTAGGGGAATTGTGCCTCAGGCCCCTGAAACCAGTAAATATATGAAAAACTATGAAAATAGCTTCATGCGAAGCTGAAAAATATCAGTTTCTTTCATTTGCATGTTTTATAGACTTGGCTGTCACTTCAAAAACTCTGCCCTCATTCTCCCTGTTCACTATATAAAAACTCAACTCATACTTTCAGCATTTTGAATATGACAGGGCTTTAAATCTGAGCCTTATGAGTGCTGATCAGCGGACAAGGATACTTTGCAATGTGATTTGTGTGTCTAGAACTACTCTGCTTGTTTTCTTCCTTAATGACTAAGTCACTCCCTGGAAATAAATGATCGTCTACAGAGGCACGTGCAGACACTCAGGCCCTCGGGGTACTCTTTTAGTGACTGGAGAAAATCAACTAAATGTGTGGGTGTTGAGTCCAGTCCAATTCATCTGCTCTGAGGTTCCCTTTGGCTATGCAAGTTGCTTACGAAGCAGGATAACTTATTATAACAAGGACAGAACTGAGTTCAAACTCTTTTTTATCACTCACTAGCTGTGTGACCTCAGGCAAGTTATTTAACCTCTCTGAATCCCAGTTCTCTTATCAGAGGGTATGTCTGAAAATTTTATAAAATACTATCTATAAAGTGGCCTGTAGCGAACATGGTTCAAAATTTATTCTCAATCAATCAGTGACACAGGTGCCATTGAGGCTATATTTTTGTTCGGTTCTGCTACATCTATGGCATTTACTTTCTTTCTTAAAAAAGATATGGAATAACAGCATGATGATGGCAAAAACCAAACCCTTTGAGGACAGAGATGGTGTTTAATTAAATTTCCCTCCTGGGGTTGGTAGAGTGCTCTGCACAGAGAACAAAAATCTGTGCCCATTTAATAAAGATTATATAATTAGAACTCATGGAGAGATCTTTCCATCAAATGAAAAAAATTCCGGAGTTTTAGACAGTTGTGCAATAGGCTCCGGACAAATTCATAGTGCCACAGGATGTGGTTAAGGAATAGGCTTTATTGGGGAAATTTACAAAACAAGGGTTAGTAAGAAAGGAAAGTACACAGTCCAAAGAAAGGTGATCTAGGGCCAGGGCACTCAGGTGAACAAACCCTGGGGATAAATTTGGGGGCAGGACACGTGTCCCCTATAATGATACTTTCTCATCATGTGTCCCCTCAAAGTTCACATATTGAAATCCTAATGCCTACTGTGATGGGGTTAAGAGGTAGAACTTTGGGAGGTGCTGCGCTCATAAGGATGGAGCCCTCATGGGTGTGATTAGTGCCCTTAGAAGGAGACCACACAGGGATCCTTGCTCCTTCTGCTAAGTGAGGACACGTAGTACCAGGGAGAGGGCTCCAGCAGACCCTGATGCTGCTCGAGCCTTGGTCTTGTACTTCTAGTTTTCAGACTGTGAGAAATAAAGTTCTGTGGTTTATAAGCTACCCAGCCTGGGGGACTTTGTTATAGTATCTTAAACAGACTAAGACAGAAAAGTCTAACCCAGGGAAGGGACTTAGTCCAGTGAATGTGGTGTGCAAGGAAGGGACAGATATGCTACTTGGAATCTAGATTCTCTGCATTTGAGTGCTGCTGTTACAGGAGTTGTCTGGGAAAGCTAACTTCCAGGTACCTGTAGAATTGGGGGCCTTTCGGTCATTGCAGGTTCTCCTGCTGGGGAAGGAAACCCCTAGTCCCATGGCCAGCTGAGTTAAGGAGAAGTTCTTCTTGCTGGGGAAGGAGTCAGCCCCAGTGCCAGATAGCTCCTTGTGCAGACAATTCAGAGAGAACTTCTGGAGCCATTTTTTTTTTTTTTTTTTGGTCTTTTGTCTTTTTAGGGCCATACACGCGGCATATGGAGTTTCCCAGGCTAGGGGTCAAATCGGAGCTGTTGTTGCCGGCCTACACCACAGCCACAGACATAGCAATGCTAGATCCGAGCCACATCTCACAGCCATACCGGATCCTGAACCCACTGAGTGAGGCCAGGGATTGAACCTGCAACCTCATGGTTCCTAGTTGGATTTGTTTCCGCTGCACTATGATGAAACTCCTTTCTGGAGTCATTTTTAGATGATCTTATTTATAATGTCACATTGAATAAGTTTAACAATAACTAGTTTAACAAATAACACTAGGTCTATTGTTGCTTTGATAATGTTAATACTTTGTGTCTTCTTTTTTTTTAATTTATATTTTAATTCAAGTATAGGTAATTTGCAGTGTTGTGGTAGTTCGAGGGCACAGCAAAGTGATTCAGTTATACATATATAATATATATAATATTTTGTTTCTTAAGTTTTACTTTTTCTGTAATCGTTACCAAGAATTACTCTTTCCCAGGTTCCTACTCTTTATCAGTCACTTGACATGAAATTCTCCCAAGAACCTTGAGAGGCAGACATTACTGAGTCCATTTTGCAGATGAAGAAATGATTTTTTGCAGAATGGAAATGATTTGTTGAAGTCCTCAGAGCTGGTCAGGTTGGAGCCGATACTTAGGTCTCTGCTTCCAGAGACTGAGCTCTGTCTATCAGCTAGATGCTTCCCTAGAGATATTGAAGAGGGCAGAAAGATGGTGCCTTTGTCATCTTTTCCTTTTGCCAAAGAACACAACAAAATGCACTGGTTTTCTCCTGCCTCTGTAAACCTCAGAGGCATGGGGATCCTTGACACATGGGGCTAGTCCACACCAGGAATACAAGTTATCTGGCCTGACCAAAGAGGAAGCAATTATGTCCTCTCTGGCCCCATGCCACAAGACCAGCAGGAGCGTGGATTGGAATGTTCAAGATATCAGCCCAAATTTTTCATGCACATGTACAGCCCTGCTGGTAATTCGCTAATAGTTCTTTTGATTCAGTGGGTCAACCAAATTAGCCTGAGCATGCTATCTGCCACATTGGTTTCCATGGTGGTTAATGAGAAAAAAAAATTGAAAAAAATTGCATCCCTGGAAAGCATGCCAAAAAAAGTGAGCATCACCATTTTAACTTAGCACGAGTATTGCCATAAAGAATGTCCATTGTTTTAGCCCTATCTATTTTTCTTGTGGAACTTCGAACTGTATCCTTCACTGAACTTTTGTCATGTCTTATAATGTTGGACATTGTACCCAAAATCTTGCAATTGTTGCAAAGCCTTAACTTATTATTAAAAAGTGCTGTCACTTCAATGGGAACTTTTAGCTGGTGGTGAGAGGAAGAAGCAAGGTGACCAAAAGACACATTTGGTCCTGGAAATGGATTACACATTGGCAATATTCCATTCTGTTCTAACCAGTTATTGTGATACACAGCAGAGAGAGAGAGAGGAATTTCATTTCATCAATATCTCTGAGTCACTTGAACATGCAAAGGCAGAGATAAGAAACTCTTAGTCTCTCAGCCCTGGGTCGGTAACTTATTGATTGCATGAGTTGTTCACTAATGAGCCACCTTCGAGAAGGCCAACACCGAAAAGTTTCTATCCCTAAATGTGCTGACACGTTTAAAATGGAATGTGCATTTGCAAGAACACCTGGGTGTGAAACTAGGGATAAAACTCTTTGGAACCTTTGACTTATTTCTTGGGCTCACAGTCATATATTATTCATGCTGATAATTAATTGCCTGGTCTATTCACATCACAAACAGGGAAGAGGCAGAGTTCAAAAGAATACTGGAAGTTCATTGCCACAAGGAGGAAAGTTTGTTACTCAGTTTTTCTGACTTGCGCTCTGCCTCAGAATGAGATGGGCAAGGGGTTCCCTCAAAAACGAAGAGTTTGCCAAGATCACCGTGATGGAAATTATGAGTGAGACAAATCACCTTCTTTTTGGACCATGCATTGAGGAATTGATTAGTGGTGTTATGACTGTAGCTGCCACAGCATAAAATAATATCTGGACTCCTCCAGAATGTAAAAAGGAAAGCTAAAATGCACACACACACACACACACACACGTTAATGAAGTATTCACATAGCAGGTCACCTTTGGAGTGTGTTATGTGATTCTCAGAGCGGAGGAACTGTGCTCTTGGATCAGCCTCAGCTATCTGAGGTTCCTTGGGTGCTGGGCCAGGGGTTATGGGGTCTCCCAACCCGAATGGAACCCCATTGAAGTTTGCCATAAATGACATTTTCACTTTCCTTTCTAATTCAAGACTAATATCAAATGCATGCGATTACACAGATGTTAGAGCACTGGGCATGGATCGAATTGTTTCACATTTATAAACTAATATAGTCCTCACAATAGCGCTGTGAGGGAGGTACTCTCTCTGACTTACAGAAGAGAAAACTAGATCCCAGAGGAGCTCCTTGTTCCCTTCTCAAATCACAGTTCCAGCTCAAGGCTGCCTGGAAGGCTCAGCCCACGTTTTATACTTTCACTCTGCAGTGCTCGATCCACCATCACTTTCCCTCAAGCCGCATGAAGATGCTAGCATTGTATGAGGACCTTTTCTGGTTTCAAGGGAAAGAGACATAACCCAAACTACTTTAAGATGAGATTTTTTTTTTTTCTTTTTACAGAGGCACCTGTGGCATACGGAAGTTCCCAGGCTAGGCAGGTGCCTAATTGGAGCTGCAGCTGCCAGCCTACACCACAGCCACAGCAACACCAGAAACAAGCATCATCTGTGACCTACATTGCAACTTGCAGCAATGCTGGATCCTTAATCCATGGAGCAAGGCCAGGGATCCAACCCGCATTCTCCCAGACACTAGGTAGAGTTCTTAACCACTAATTCACAATGGGAACCCCAAGGTGAGAATTTTTATTTCTAATCCTAGAACTGCAGTATTCAGGTGTGGAGCCAGGCCTAGCTTTAGACTTGCTTCCAAATGTCCCAGGCAGGCTGTCCGGGATGCTGGCTCCAGCTCTCAGAACCGCCTTCCTCCATGTTGGCTTCATTCTTAGACAGGATGTGTTTCATAGGTCGTGGATGCTGTCTTACCATCTCCCAGCTGAGCAACACTACCAGAGCTTGCTGCAAATTAATGTTGTCTTACTAGTTTCTTCCCCTTACAATTTAGGCTGGGAATCTTATACCAGAAGTCTTGCTGAAGTGACTGTATTCTAAAAGTCTTTTTGTGACAACCCCTTGACATTCAACTCATTTATTTGCTGATAATGGAATTAAGACATGAAGAAGAAGCCTGAAGGAGTGGGGGAAATATCTGGATTTTGGGGTCAGCATAGTTTTAACTCTCATTTCTCATATATGTGACTCTGGAAAGTCACATGAATGGAGTCATAACAGGTGGATCAGATCAAACAATCCCTCGGGTCCTTCCCAGCTATTCGGGTCCCTGACTGCATCAGATGATTTTCCTAGAGGTTCATGGCTATTTGATGAAAACAATTCAAACAGTCCCCTAGGCCTTTGGGTTCCACGTCCCATATGTGATACAGCATCCTGGGCATTCTTTCTGGTTAAAAATAACAGGAAGCCTGCTGATGGGTTTCAGAAGGGGCTAAAGTCAGGAGATTGCTCTCTAGGTTATGGGAAAGTATTTTGGCCAAGTCTCGGGGAAAGACAATGAAGAAAAAGTAACAGAATGCTGCAGGAGGCCTTAGGGTCTCATTCTAATTTTTTTACTTTCATTACCTTCTGCCTAAAGCCTGATCCTCCGTTAACTGATCTCTTCTTCTCATTGGATTAAAGCAGAGTGGGGAGTCATCCTGGATGGGGCACAGATGTCAGGGGTCTTGATCATAATTGGGTTCTGAAGACTTTAAACCCCTAAGCTGGAGAAGTGAGGCTAATCCAAGCCAGGGATCAACTGGAGGGGTGGGTGGAGGGGGGCAACCAAGGGGTGACGGAGGTGAACCAATGATGGGAAACTGATGATTCTGAGGGAGGGGTATAGTGTGAGGGGAAGATGGAAAGGGACCCTTCGGCAGTTTCAGGCCTAAATTCTTCAGATACATTTTATCATTTTTTCCAGTTATTTCTATAAACTGGAGCCGGATAAACAAACTCACAAGCAAGGAACTATCACCTGGAAATGCCAACTTGAGTGATTCACTAAGATAATTTTAAACTACCAATATAACTAGACTAGAATGCTGGCACATCTGTTCTGGAAGTGGGTTGAAAATTAGAAGGTTGCCTGGTGAGCACAGCTCTAGAACAAAGGAGTTAGTGTCAGGACAGAAATGTTTAATTGCAGTGGTCTAAGTAGCCCAGGATGTGTTCTCTACAAGAGGGACATACAGGGGCTGCAGGGCTCAAAACCATGAAACAGGGCCCCTCTCTTCTGCCAACACTGCCCTCTCTGACTCTGATTTCCCGAAATCCAAGGGGCTCCTTCTCTCCATCCCATGCGCTTGGCCCACTCATTCTTCAGATGTAACATTCTTTTTGACTTGCTTGCTTGTTTGCAGCAAATCGTTGGGTCTCTCAGGCATCTTGTGTATATTTTACATCTCCTAGTGTTGACTTTAAGATAAGTCTAATTCTCAGAATTCAGGGCTATAGATTGTTGTCATCCGTATCTGTTATTTGTAAAGAGATTCTGATGAACACTTTCCTCTAAGAGTTCATGATTGATTTATGCAAAATAAAAACATTAACCTATGTGTGTTTTGGAACTGTCCCTCTCTGCTGCCACTTTGCTGAAGAGAATTTTACTTCCCACGTTTACCCTCTGCTCTTTGAAGAGGTTCTGCTGTTGCTAGATTTGTTCTTTAGGTTGCTATGGTGTTCAAATCACCTTTGGACACATGACGTCCTTGTTAGACTTTGCTTCCTTATTGGTAAAGTGAGAACTTGGAGATGAGGGTTCTGAAGGCTTGCTTTTTTCTAGTCTCAACAAAATAACATTTCTGTGGTTCTTCTCCTTGGGCTGGGTTTCATGACATCATGGGGATTGGACTTTATACTAGAAGGTTTTACAAGGATATTTTAAGAGGTCATTAAAGAAGGAGAGGGACTTGTTCTCATAATTGGTTACTGAATGCTTTCTAAAAAAAAAAATGTCTGCAGCCGGGAGTTCCCGTTGCGGCTCAGTGGAAACAAATCCGACTAGTATGCTTGAGGATGAGTGTTTGATGCCTGGCCTCGCTCAGTGGGTTAAGGATCCGGTGTTGCCATGAGCTGCAGTGTAGGTCACATACATAGCTCGGATCCCCTGTTGCTGTGGCTGTGGTGTAGGCCAGCAGCTGTAGCTCTGATTTGACCCCTGGCCTGGGACCTTCCATAGGCCACGGGTGCAGCCCTAAGAAGCAGGGGAAAAAAAATGTCTGGAGCCAGAACTACACTGCAAAAGATGAGAAAGAGAAAGAATGTGTGTGTGTGTGTGTGTGTGTGTGTGTGTGGTGGGGGGGGCAGGTACTAGACATAGACTTAATGGAGAGTTTATGGGAGTTGCTTTTCTTTTTTCTGACGTTTAGCACTCATGCTTCAATAAAATTTAGTCTGGTAAATAGGATGACGGCAGTGATTTCATTGAAGTGAATTGGTTCTGAGGGACCCCAAAGGATAAATTTCAATATTATTTTAATAAATGTAACACTGGCAATGTAAATACTGACATGCATCCATTACTCAAAACAGCTCTCTAAAGCTGGACTAGAGAAACACTAAAGTCTTTTTCTGCTTTAAAATTAACTGTTAATTAAAACAATACAAAAAACTTCTACCTACATGGGAAGATTTACTCACATTTGTGTTTCTTTTCTGTGGAAGGATTTTTATGGATTGTGTTCAGAAAATTAACGAGATTTACAAGAACGCATCGTAATCCTACAAGAATAGATAGGACCACACATCCAATATAATAGCACTATTTTAAAATAATAATGGAAGACGCTTTTGTATATGCAGTTGATGATCAGGGATCTGCAGGGATCTGCAGGACAGCACAGGGAAATCTACTCAGTATTCTGTAGTAGCCTATATGGGAAAGGATTTATGTAGATATACGGCTGAATCACTTTAGTGTAGAGTAGGAAGTAGCACAACATTGTAAATCAACTCTACCTCTATAAAATTTAAAAAAATAATAATTTTTTTAAATTAAAAATACAGCAAAGAATAAAATGCTGCTGGAAGAGTATTAGGTAAATTCCATAATGGCTGTAGTATCTTCTGTCCAGAAGAGGAAGCACTAGCTCCAAAAATTACTGCTGCAACATGGAAGGAGCTTATTAAACGTCAAGTGACAAGAAAGCTGTACATGGATGGGTGGTATTAAGGGCAAGCCTGGATGGCAATACAAAAAGGCTCATTCATTCAAAAAACACATACACCTGCTTTTCTATGTCAATAACATATGAAGCAGGAGAACGCAATGGTAAATCCAAGGGCCACTAAGGAAGTCCATGTTTAACGAAGGGCCAGACAAGCTCGGTGCTTGTGGCCAGCTTCTTTCTCAGTGTGACTCTCCACCAGGGCCGGAAGCATCTTGCAAGTGGCTTCCTCTCCTTGTCCTTCAGTTTCCCTGTTTCTAGGACTGGACCAGTCTTTTCCTGGTGTTGAGAACCTGTGAGGCTTGCTTGATGTTTCTAAAGCCCTATGACATCTTTGGGTGCAAGAGAGCATCATCAATATCATTACACTATGGTCCTGAATGGTCTTGAGACTCAGGATGCTTTGCAGAGGTGTGTGCTGACAGGTAGCCCTTCCCTGATAGGGGAGCAGGTAAAGTGCAAAGTGGTTTGGGAGACCTCAGTGAGATGGGCCGTGCCAGTGTATTCATCTTCCCAACAGAGCCAGAATGAGAGAGGATGCAGTTACATTTTCTTCTCTGTATGCAGCTCTTAGATTACCTTTTAGAGAAAATTAGCAACTTGCCTTTAGGTAAATATTTTGAAGGTTTACTATTGTGGCTTAAAATTTGGGGGTTGGAAGTGAGCCCAGCGCTTAATGAAATTCACCTCGTACCTCATTAGTTCATTAAAGGGTGGGGAAATTTCGTTCCACAGAGACCTCTTAAGGGAAATAATTTTATTAAAATCCTAATTATTATTTTAAGGCTTATAAATTAATATTCTTATTTGTGAAGTGTTCCCTCTCCCTGCCAAGGATGCTGCTTTGACAATTAAAATATAATAAAGATGATTAATAATGAATAAACATAAAATTAAAATATCATAAAATACGCAATTAAAAACCACTAAAAGTCCTAGCTGAGCAGAATCATTAGAAAAGGCTAATCATGACCAGAAGAGAAGTGCTTCTGGAAGATGATGTTGCTAAGCATTATTTAACCATGGAGAGTTTTTACAAAAATGCCTAATTCATGACTTAGGGATAATGATGTGCCTCTTGATGCCTCAAATGAGAAAAACCAAAGGGACGAGTCATGCCGTGATACATAAATTGACCTTCAACTTATGTCTGTGTCATTAAAAAAAAGCCCATCTCAAACCTAAAGAAAAGTGGCCAGGTATGTTGTCAAGCCTGTATCATTGATCGTCATACATTTTGATATTATTTTATTAAATGTCATACTGTTGATGCGAATACCGACATGCCTGCATTACTCAAAACAGCTCTGTAAAGCTGGACTAGATAAACACCAAAGTCCTTTTCTGCTTTAAAATTCTACTCCGTCCCAGGAAGCAGGAGCTGTGGTGCGGCAGAAGAGCGTGGAACAAAGATTTAAGACATCTGGGTCTGATGGTTTTGCCTTCCAGGAGCTCAGTCTCCATATCTGTAAAATGGAGAGTATATTCTCATCTTCACTGGGTTGCTGAGAGGAACAGGTACGAAATGCATGTGAAGATGCTTTAAATGTATACATTCCTAGAAACAACGCAAATATTTTTGCTTTAGTTAATTAGACACTCAGATCAAAGTTGGATGTTTTTAGGCCCCATGGTTTTGGATGGTCTTTTGGAATAGCAGGTTGATTCTGCCTCCTTTCCTGATTTTCAATGTTCTTTTTTAAATAACTGATAGTTCACAAAATATATTGCCTTCATATTTTGATAATCTCACATTAATGAATCAGAAGTTAACATGCTGTTTTCATTATTTTAGGAAAAGGATTTTCCCCATGGAAAATCTTAATCAGAATAATATCCCATTGTGGCAGGGAATTTTAAATCTTTCTGTTGGAAATTGATTCTTTTGTGCTTTTAAAGGTTCTTCAAGATTCTGCTAGTAAAATGCCCTGGGAGGGGAAAACATGTAAATTCTTGCCTATACCTTTTATGCATCAGAAAGAGAAGTTTTTCTTTCTTTCTTTCTCTCTTTCTGTCTTTCTCTCTCTTTTTTTGTTTTTTTTTGTTTTTTTTTGGGCCACCTCTGGGGTGTGCGAAAGTTCCAGGGCCAGTGACCGAACCTGGGCCACAGCAGCACCCGGAGCCACAGCAGTGACAACACCAGATCCCCAACCTGCTGAGCCACCAGGGAACTCCTGGGGATTTTGCTTTCTGACTAAACTGGTAGCTTAGAATGAGGCTATGAGGATGGTGGACTGTACTAGGTGTTGTGTGAAGTATTGCGTGTAACTTGTACTCTGTCATTATTAAATACTGGCATGCTGGCCTTGTTCACTGCCTTGCATGCACGTGGAAATGGAGGCACTGGTTTACACGAATGCAAGATTACAAGACTGGTCAGCCCAGAAGCTGGGATGCAGAGTGGACATTAGGGAGAGGAGGGCTTTCCACCAAGAAGAAAGGCACCGGCCAAACCTCCAGTGCAGATCTGCCTGGGAGAGTGCTGTCCTTCACATCTGATGCAGAAGAGACCCCATGGACAGGGACACACATGCATTTACTTGGGAGTGTGTCATGGGGTGCTAGGTGGTCTTGGTACCTCCCCCATGATGGTGACATTTGCTGCTTCATTCAAGAGATGGGATAAAATAGGTTTTTACTCCTAACTCCCATCTCTACTCAATACCTACAGTGAGAACATGGGATCTTTGTTCTGAGATGAGTCTTCTCATCTGTGAAACAGAAATAAATAGTAGCTGCCTACTTAGGAGGATTAAATCTGGCAATTCATGTAAATGTATAGCCTAACACCAGCCCAAATCAGGGGTTCTGTAATGTTAGCTGTTGCTGCTGTAAATGTCTCAACTACTGGGGTTAATTAGAATGCACAAAAGTTGGATTTCCTAGGACTGAACTCACTCTGGCTCATAAATCCTTCGATGGCCTCTTATAGCATATTATGGATGGAATGTTTATGTCCACTGAAATTCATGTGTTGAAATGTGACCCCCCCACCAGTGTATTGGTGTTAGGAGGTGGGGCTTTGGAGAGGTAATTAGGTCATGAAGGTGGAGCCCTTAAGAGTAGGATCAGTGATCTACCAAGAAGAGACATGGGAGCTGGCTTGCTCACTTTCTCTCTGCTCTCCGCCATGTGAAGACACAAGAAGACAGCCTTCTACAAGCCAGGAAGCGGCCCTTTCCCAGACACTGGATCTACTGGGACATTTGATCATGAACTTCCCAGTTTCTGGAATTGTGACAAATAAATGTTTGTTATGTGTAAGTTATTCTATCCACGGTATTCTGTTACAGAAGCCTGAACAGACTAAGACATGGCAGAAAACAACCCCAAAGTTCTACTGGTTTAAAGCTTAGTGTCTTTGGGGTTGATATTCAGTGGGATTCCTTTTCTCTTTCTCCCTGGGATGGTATTTGGGTTAGCGGGAAGGAGCTTTGCCTGTGTGTTTCCTTTCCTGAGTCTCTGCTGGCTGCTACTTGCCATGTAATCATTGGTTTTGTCCCCACTGTGGGAGTTCAAGCCCATGGCTGCAAGATCTGAGATCCAGCAGGGAGGCTGGAGGCATAAACCGTCTTCATCTGGGCTGGTCTAATGTTGGGGTTCATAGTTGGAGTGGTGGTCTTGGGGTATGTGGTGCACACAGGCCCCCACCCCCACTCATGGTCCATGAGCATTTAACTTTACTTCTGTTTCCGGAGGGTGGAGGAGGGGAGGCCATTACCCCCTTTGGGCTCTGCCAACCCAGGTACCCTGCTTCTGGACTGCTTCCAGAGTAGTGTGCCTGTGTGATGCTTCCGCCAGCCTCTGTTCCTCTCCATTCAGTGGCCCAGAATCATACTGAGTGCTGGTCAGCACCTCCAGAGCCTGGTGAATGGGGCAGGGTCCCTTTTTTGACAAGGAACACCTCAGTCTAGTTCCTTCATGACCAACCAAAGGGGATTCATTTGTAAGCCCCCCATCTCCAGCCATCCTCAAATAAAACAGGAATGCCAGTCACCTTGTTTTGAAATCACCCACACCTCCCGGGAGATTTTCTTGCCACCCCCTACCTCCAGGAACCACCTGGCAGTGACCCCTTACGGTCTTCTTCCTCCTCCTCCATCATCTCCACTCTGCTCTTCCCCGGGGCTATCCCTGCATTTTGTCCAGGAATGGTTGCAGCAATGCAGTGCTCTGGACTGTTTCTACATTGGATGTCACAGTCTCTCTTAGACAGACCAATTCATCCCCCTGCAGGGGTGTGTCTGGCACCTGAGAGAGGTGTTTCTTTGAAGGTCAAGACTGAAGAGGGGAATTTTTTTCTCATTTTTCTAAGCTGGCTACCATGATTGGATGTGTTCCTCACGCCGAGGGTTGAGTTCGGGGCCTCCTGGGTAGCATGGTGGTAAATCCTGAGCTCCTCCTGAGCATGGGGACTCTGCCACTTTTACAGAGGATGGGGATGAGGCTCAGAAAAGGGAAGTTACAGGGCCGGGTCAGTAAGTGGAGGGCTTAGGACCCTCGTCTTGAGGAATGTGGCTCCAGTCGTTCAATGAATAATTGGGAAGCTGAATGTTTCATGGTGGAAACGCTAGGTTGTGTGTGTACCCAGCGCTCTCTCTGACTTTGTCTCCCTCTCTCCCTCTCTCTTTCTTGCCTTCATGAGGAAGATTCTGCCCTGAAGCCACAATGAATTGATTGTTCACTGCTGCTTCCCACCCCATGTCTTATCATTGCATTGTTCTTTCCTCCTGGATTCTCTCCATCTGGAAAGCTCAACTCCTTTTCCAGTGCCCACATCTAAACGGTTACCTTCTCTGTCACATCACCGCCACGCCCTCCTCAGAGAATGACTTGCTCACTCATCTTGTGCCTGCAGAGGGATGTGTGTCTACCTTACTGAATAGGAACTGTGCTGCGTTGTGCTCATTATAGAACTTATCCTCTTCTGAAGTCTTTCCCTCCAGGTTAGAGCCATTCTGAAACGTATCTGTATGTTATAGCCAATAGGGGCATTTAACGTGGCATTTCCCCTGACCTTTCCTTTCTCAATGCTTGTTTGCGTGTTTTCTAATTGATGACATTCTAGGATGAGGAAATATGGGCGATGCTTCCCTTTTGCTCTTGCCGGGTGTGTGAACTCAGGACTTCACATATAGATGGACTAATTTTCATCTTTTTAGCCCCAAGTACTTGGCAGCTTGTCCTGCACATAATCAGCTTTTGAATAAATGGATGCATGAATGAATAAATGATGTCCCAAGAAGTTTGCGCTTGGGATCCATTAAATGCATTCAAGGTATGGCTTCCTAGGGTATCGGGCATTTGCTTGGAGGCTCTTAGACTGAGAATTTTTACATCAGGGAACCAGACGTATCCTCACAAGATGTTTGACTGTCCACATGCAACTGCCGCTTCCTAACTATTTAAGTCTGTTCGTCAGTCAGTTGAACTTGATTTCTTCAAATAGAAAGATGGGATAAAGGTAGTTATCTGCTTCAGAGATTTGGAAAGACTTTATAAACAAAGTTTACACCTTGCCTATGTGATGTATTTCTTTGGGGATAACTAAAATCTTCACATGTCACCGAGCGAACGCAGCTTGCTAATTAATCATTGATGTGCTCACTCTGGGGTGCTGAGGGTTGCTGACACAGCAGTTCCCTTTCTTTCTCTTCTCTAGCAGAACTAGTTTTTAGGAATTCACCCCTCCCCATGCAGCCATAGGCTTTAGCCTAAGCTGATTACAGCCCTAGAAGAGCACCAAAGGGATTTCCATTTGCTTTGTAAGGAATGTGTTAGGAAAAGATGTGGAATCCAATCAATGAGATGCAAGGGGAAAAGACTCTGAGAGCTTCTTGGAAAAGCTTCACTGCTGGTAAAGGAGAGCCGCAGTCTCTGACTCTAAGAATTATGTTTGCTCAGGTTCAGCGAGAAAACTACAGTCAGGGGATTACAAGCCTCATTAATAGTAATAAAGAGCATGCATTCTTCAAAAATAAATGAACCACACATCCACAAATAAAACAGAGCCCCAGGGAGTGTTTGTCTCTCTTCTTCCTGTGGGCATTATTATCTGAATTTGACACTTGCCTCAGTCATCCTGCCTCTGTTCAGAGGTCTCCTGATGCTGAGGATTCTGCAAAGGCAGGGGTTGGGGAGAGCCTGGAGCTGTGGTGACAATTTGAGTCTCTGAACCGCCCAACCTCCAAGTCGACCTACCCTGGTCTACCAAGTATGTCAGAAAATACATTATTGGATTAGTCAAGCCAACTTGAGTTCATATCTCTGTTGCGTACCAGCCATCAGCATCCATCTCCACTCTTATATACACCACTTGCCATTATCCTCCCCAAGAAAGAATTTACCTCTCGCAGTTTTTTTTTTGCCATTTCTCTGCAATGCTAATACCCTCACCCAGGAAGGACTTCCTTCTTGTCTGCAAATCTCTTTCTTCCTTGTTTAGCTTGGCTCCCTTCCTAAGGCAGTTCTCAGTTTTTCCAGGCATTGTGGTGCTTCCTCAACTCAGTAGAGTCCTGGCAGTGAGGAGAACATGTGGCTGTTTATTGTCCAACACACTCATATCTTGGCTGTGTGTTACCTTGGTGAATGTCATCATTTCTTCATTAATTTATTCATTTACAAATATGTATAGAACAGCTGTGGGACAGACACTGGGTCAGGCTCAGGGGATACAGGGATCAAAGGGAAAGATCCTCACGTGGAGGGTAGTGAGAATTTTTATGGCCAATTATGGAAGAGGATGGGCTCTGAGAGGGTTTAAGAGAAGACGAAGCATGGCGTGTGCTCCTGACTGATGCTACCTCAGGAGGAGCCAAGAATTTTTAAATTATTCCTAAAATTAGAAAGAATGTCTTAGGTAAGCCGTCGTCTTTCTTTAGCTGAATGCTAACCTCATTTTCCCGTTCCTAAATCTTCTAGAGAAACACTTCTCCGGTATTAATGGTACCAAACAAATACAGGAGCTGGAAACCAGCAGGAGGAAAGTTTCGGTGTCTGTAATGACTTGGATACAGGATACAGGAACACCAGGTGAAGAGTGGGGATCAGCAGAGCCCTTGCAGGAATCCAACCAGCTGATGCTGTGAGGTAAGCCATTGGTTCTTTCTGGATATTTTACCTTTTCTTTTTTTTTTTTTTCCTTTTTCTTTTACAGCCACACCTGTGTCTTATGGAAGTTCCCAGGCCAGGGGTTGGATTGGAATTGCAACTGAGGCCTACACCACAGCACAGCCACAGTAACACCAGATCTGAGCCACATCTGTGATCTATGCTTCAGCTTATGGCAACACTAGATCCTTAACTCACTGAGAGAGGCCAGAGACAGAACCCACCTCCTCATGGACACTATGTTGGGTTCTTAACCCGCTGAGCCACAAGAGGAACTCCTGGTTATTTTATTTTTAAGAGTGTTTAACTGGATGTCACTCAACTCCCTCTGACCTCAAGCCCTATGAAATCTTATCATTATGATTAATAAAGCTCAGAATCAGGAGTTCCCACCGTGGCTCAGTGGTTAATGAATCCGACTAGGGAACCATGAGGTTGCAGGTTCAATCCCTGGCCTCACTCAGTGGGTTAAGGATCCGGCATTGCTGTGAGCTGTGGCGTAGGTTGCAGACGCGGCTTGGAACCCGTGTTGCTGTGGCTCTGGCGTAGGCCAGCGGCTACAGCTCTGATTAGACCCCTAGCCTGGGAACCTCCATATGCTGTAGGTGTGGCCCTAGAAGAGATGAAAAGACAAAAATAAATCATTAATGAAGCCATTAACAAATACCCCCAAGATTCACCCCTGGCAAATATAAGTAAAGGTTTTAATTTATTAATAGTTGCACTATTTGTACTGATGGAAATGGGAAACACTGCATTTCTGTAAATTTGGACAAGTTATTTTGGCTGCCAAAGTCCAGGTTTTTAGTGACGGTGATCCGACTTCATACAGATTCTCAACTAACCACTTACCACCTCTTTTAGATGGTGCCAGTTCATGGATCTGTACAGACTGGCCATTTTCTTGTTGTTGAGGGGCTTTCCTGCCACTTTTCAGGGAAGGAAATGTCTACAACCAGTAAGTACGTCCATTTGTGGGTCTGTGGATCCTATTACTTTTCTGTGCTCAGTTATTTGTGCATTTTGATGTTTGAAGCCTCTTGGGAGTGGCTGTTAAGAGACGTCATGAGAGCCATCTTCCCAAGTTCTGCTCATCAAGCCATGAGCACATAGCCATTGACAGCCTGTCCATATAATGAATGGTCCAAACTGGGGACACTCTGGAGAGTGAATGGGGACACTATTAATAGTTATGCTGAGAATAGGGATAAACTCGGGCTGGATTGAACAAACTGGGCCTTAGGCATACCCTATCCATTGAATACCAGCTGTTTAGAAGTAGGGAGATAACACATACTAGGAAGACAGAGACACCTGCTTAGGTCACCACTCTTAACAGGGCACCAGCATCCCCACTAGCCAACACAGTGGTCTGCAAATGGCCTTGCATGCCACCTCCTACAGTCTGAGAGATCTTTATAAACTCTGTTTAATATCTGATTCCCTAGCTTTGTTTGAAATAACAAAAGTCAGATGGCTAATTGCCTCAGAGGAAGTCCCTTCAATGTGTCACTTTGCTAAAAATTAAATAAATAAACAGGTCATCCCTGCTTTACCCCCTATTCAGGATAATTAATTCTAATCGTTTGCATTTGCATTTTCTCCATGTTTAATTCCATCATTTAAATGGCCCAAACAGAAGAGAATTCTTAGAAATTAGTGGAATAATTGTGCTGCTCATGCTACTCTGTGAAAAAAGGCTGTTGAAAAAAAAAATACCATGACCCGATCTCAAACAGTAAATGGTTTAGAAGTGAGACCTTCAAATTCTGATTGAAGGGATCACATTGAGAATTGTTTTTATCTTGGCTTATGTGCTTTCTGATGTGGCCTATCTCCCTAGCACAGTGCTTTACATTTAGAGAATATTAAGCATGGATTTTGGATAATTATTTAATAGTATGGACAGCTTCATTTTTATATTTCTTACTCATTGTTTCTGGCATCAAAGGGTATCATAAATAAACTTCAGTTTTACAGCAAATAATCTGACTACTCAGATAACCTGAAAAGTGCTTCAGTAATTGCTTCTGTGCACGAAGAACTTGTTACTACCATGGAGGAAAGAGAAATTTTAGGGCATTTCAAGGCACCCAAGTTGGAGGAAAGGGTTCTGATTGCCCTGTCTCATAAAATAGAGCTTGCAGAGTCTGCTTGATCTAAAACTTTTAAGTGTCTTTTATATCCATAAAGCTCTCTTCTTTCCAAGGGGGCTACCCACTCCCTGGTGGTAAGTTATTCATAAAGATATTACATATAGTAATTATATTAAAAATAGCACTTTACATTTGCATAGCATTATAATTTATAAAGTCATTTTGCATACTCATTATCTCATAGGACCAGCTCCACAACCATTGAAAAAAGTCTTTTTGGCAGAGAATGTTATAAGTTCATAACACCCTGTTTTCTTTTGCTCCTGGGCAGCCAAGTTATTTCCCAGGCTTCCTTGGAGTTATGTATGCCCATACTTGGACCAATGGATTGGGCAGAAGTGATACATGCCATTTTCAAACCTGACCCATTAAAAACTCCTGACCATTCCTCATATTTTGATTTCCCCCCATTAACTAGTTGTTTGCAAGGAATCCAGAAGAGAACTTTAATACCCTAGATCAGGGGTCAGAAAACCATGAGCAGTGGGTCAAATCTGGTCTCTCACCTGTTTTTATATATAAAGTTTTATTGAAACTTAACCATCTTGATTTGGTTAATTTTGTCAATCGCTGCTTTTCTACTACAAGGGCAGAGTTGAGAGTTGTAATATATGGCCTGCAAAGCCTAAAATATTTGCTATCCTGTCCTTTGCAGACAGTGAAAAAGATGACAAATCTACAAGATAGAAGGAGCCTGGATCCCTGAATCACTGTGTGGAAGGTTGCAGGCTGACCACCTGTATTGAATACCATGTGACTAAGAAATAACCTTCTGTTGTATTAAGCCACTAAGGTTTTAGGGTTTATTTTAGTCCTATCTTTATTAACAGAATTTTCTTATAATCAATTTACTGATTAAGTAATGGGGCTCAGAGAAGTAAAGCTACTTATATGAGTCACAGTGTCAGAAACAAGTAGTGGAGGGTGATCTAGAAGTGGGAACTTGGGAATTTTAATTCCAATGCCAGCATATTTGTCAACACATTTCAGATGTCACTACTGAACATATTAATTAAAAAACATATGACATAATAGCATAAATTAAACTGAATACCTAAAATGTAATGTCTTTCATGGTCAGGAGTAGTTAATATGTCTCTCAAACCATCTAATAGGGTATAAAGCTTTCCTGGAAAAAGGAAAGTTGCAGCATCTCATTTTGTAGACTGGTAAAACTGTGGTTAAGTGAAGTCAAAAAAATAATGATGCAGATTGTGATAATCAAGTTGTATATGGTGATATAAGGTGTTGTGGAGGATATAAATGAGGTCTTCAAACTATCTTCGGTGCCTTTCTTTCAGGCCATGTAAACAGAAAACAAACACAAGCAAAAAAAAAAATGCCAAAATAGAAATTGACAAAGAGAATTGTCTTAGTATTCCTTATATTTATTAGGCTGTGAAAAAACCACTGGTTCTTCAACTACCAAACATCTGAATTTAACTGCCTTTGAGGTGGGAAATCTTGGATTTGGGGCTTAGTGAGCATCTTGGTACTTTGTAGATGTGCTGAGGTCCTGTTAAATGATGGCAACCTTCTGTTGGGTAAATTCCCTCTAAAAGTCTAACTTCAATTATTACTTGACTGTCCATCTGGAGCCTACAACTCTCCTCTTTTGGGGAAGAATTCAGAATTGATACTGTAAGGAGATTTTTCAGTTGAGGAGTATTTGAGGTAAGGATTATATTGGGGCAGTAGAGACACTGGTTGTCAGGGGGCTGTGTAGAGCTGGCAATAAAAATTGGGGATCAAATAATGCAGTAAATCCCATGGCCCTAGAGGAAATAGTGCAGGCTAATTCTTCACAAAACGACTTATGTTACAAGTCCTTTTTATTGTACATCATGTTGGTATGATCTGAATAAATCCTAGAGCTCCACATAGTCCAGTCTCACTGCAGGGTCACAGTTAAGTGGCTACAGTCCAGCATTCTGAAATAATAACAGTAATTATAATTTTATTAGATTGTTTTCAATAATGTCAAAGGAGCTCCACTTCATCATCCATGACAGTATTTGTCTTTTCTCCACACTCTTTTCATTCTCCTATATTTGTTTGCCACAGCATTTGTTCGTGCATCAATTTTTGTTTTCTTCCCTTTCCTTTAGTTTTCCATGAAATGCTTCACCCATTTCTGTGGGCCCCAGTTTCTGTTCCTATCCACTTTTCCTTTGACAGCTCTGCAAGATATTTCCTTAATGGATAGATGGAGGGTGAGTTGAGCAAAGGAAAGAAGTTATATATGCTTATACATTAATTATATCAGAATAGGAAGAATAGAGAGGATATATTTTGAAACAAAGTATAAATAAATTATAAAATCTTTGCTTAAAGCCAACTAGCCTTTGACTGTGTATTAAGCAGAAGTCATTAGTTTTATTGGATTGAGAACCAATAAGCCTTGATCATCTTTACCTTTAGGTATATGGCCTTTGCAAGGCCCATTGAAGGTTACATCAGGGATGCTTGAGAGCAACTGTTAAACACCAAATGCTTTTCATTTTTGTAAAATAAGGTACTGTGGCTCATTATTAGATCCAGTCTAAAGTATCTACCCACTTATCACCTATCGCTGATCACCCCATAAACCTCGTGATTCACACTGACATGGAGACTTATTCCAGTCAAATGAACCAACTGAGAAAGAACATTTACTCAAGCCAGACAAGAGCAAAATGGCTCTGAACAAGTGGTGTTGGAATGGTCTTGCTAGTGCCTATGGTCACAAAATACTTGTGGGATAAATAAGACCAGCACATCTTGGAGGTGATGCTCAGAAACCTTCGCCTTGACACATACAGAAGTATATACCAGGAAATCGCATCTTTGGAGGTAGTCTAGTTTAATTAACTGACATTCACAGTAACTAAGAACCTTGAAGAACTTACGGCAAATGGTAAATAACAAAAGTGACTTCTTCCTCTTACCAGACTTAAAGGATCACTTAAGACATGGATTTAACCTCGGAGGCTGGGGGAAGGCTCCCTAGACAAAGGAACATGGAAGGTGAGATCTGAAGGATAAAGAGGAGCTCACTTGATGAAGGCGGGAGGTGGTGGGGAGGAAGCACAGCAGTGGTTTGGAGGAAGGAGGAAGAAGATGGGGAGCAGATACAACCAGAGAATGCTAGCAAAGTAACAGGAACTTGGGACCTGTTTACAAGGATTAGACTTACCAGATGGAATTGCCGTTAGAATTGTAACCTATTCCCTAAGGAGCAGGGAGGGAAGGCCAGTGCCCTTCACCTTGGACATCAGGGCTGCTTGCTGGGCTCTTGAAAATGTGGACTAAAGCTTGGTGCGTGGGTCATTTCACATGTGGGCATTGTGAGCACCGCAACCCCTCAGACACGTCTCTTTTTTTCCCAGGCTTCCTTGGATGTGCCTTGGCGTGTGTCGAATCACATGTAAGCGTTCTTTGTGTAGGTCAAAATTGGTTGATTCTCAGGAATTTCATGTGGTTAAGCCAAATGTGCATGTTCCCCTTACAAAAGAGTTTGTGAGATATTTAGTAGGCAAACATAAATACTATATTTGAAATTCCACTTTAGTAAAGGAAGCATGCTGCTTGAGACTGGAGTGTAATGTGGATTTGAAATCCTGGTTATACACTGCTTACTGAGTTACCCTGAAGAAGCCATTCCACTCTCTTTGACTCAGTTTTCTTATCGGTAAAATAGGAGTTAGGTGTCTATAGCAGTCATCTTGGGGGTGGGGAGCAGGATTAAATGCAGTAACCTGTGGGAAAAGTGCTTGAGCTCAGGGTCATTGCACAAGTAAACCTGCCCAGAAATGTGCTATTTAGGTCAACAGAGACTATTGCAATCAGGTCACCCATAGTTTATTAGAAAGCAATGGACCGTGCATTGTCAACCAACACCATTTAGAGACTATTTTGCCCAGTTCAGTAAAATGAATACTTATGAGGGATCTCTAGCTGCTTGGCTTTGTGCTTGAGCCTGGGGATGGAGGTGAGGTCTTGGCAAAGTGTCAGTCCCTTTTTGGTTTTCCCTTTGAGTGTTACAGGGCACTTGCTGGAATTCTTCCATGCACACGATTAATATGTAGGAACCAGGAATCTAGAAAACACGATTCTATAAAAATATTAACAAATCCTGCTCCATTTGGTTTTAGCAAGAGGCCTTGATTTAAATGGGGACACTTTTTCTCTCAAGGTTATGTTTGTGAAATATTAGGCTACAAGGCAGGGGTGCAATGTCATACATTTTACTCATTTATGCATTCCCCAGATGCAGTACCATGTGTGACCTTGCTCAGCTATCCAAACTGTAAAATAAAAAGATTACCCAAACATTATCGGGTATGTATAAGAAATTATAGTGCGAGTCAGAGCTGATTTTTCAGGTCTTGTTTTTCTCTTTCCGCTGAGCAGACACATTTTTTTTTTCTTGGTCTGAAATCCCCTAGATGGCACTAGAGAATATTGTATTTAAGTAATTTATATAATACCCCTAAGTAGATGAGGAGAAGTAATTTTTATTTTTCTGCAAATAAACGTTAATAAGAAGTTGAACTGGATGGGATGCAATGTGCAAGGTTAGCATTTCTGCACTCTGTATTTAAAAGATATACTAGGTGCTCCTTGGAAGTAAAAAATTGGTCATTTTTCACCAGGCATGTCTCAGAATTGGGTTTTGCTATTTTAATTAGCGTGAAATTCGTTTGATGCTGACAAAAAGACTTGTAGAAACAACAGAGCACTTGAAGCTGATTGTTGGCCCAAATGTGGAGCAACATCTCCCAGGATGGGAGGGAGCGGACTTAGCTGGGAGCCCTGAACCAAGTGGCCCTGGAAACTCTAGGTGAGATGAGTGAAGAAGCCGGCATGGTGGGACAAGGTAGCATGTGTGTGGCAGAAGCACGCAACTACTGGGCACATGGACCAGTAAAGAAACAGCCTCCCTGGAGGCCCAGGGGGGCCTGGAGTTGACAACTTTTGTAAACCTCATCCTAATAGTTTTCAGGTCAGAAATCCAAGGCTGAGATAATGATTGACCTTGCCCAAAGGTCACAAAGTTATTCAGTGACTGAGGTCCACTTGCAATGCCGTTTCTCTGATACCACCCTCTCTCCCCACCCCCTCACAGTGGTAATGCACCCCTCACCTCGTTTGTTCTTTCCTTGTCCTTCTTCAGAGGTTCAGTGTCCTTGGATCACTCACAGTTGCTGTGAGTTGTGGTGTGGGTCACAGATGCACCTCAGATCTGGCGTTGCTATGGCTGTGGTGTAGGCCGGCAGTTGCAGCTCTGATTCAACCCCTAGCCTGGGAATATCCATATGCCATGGGTTTGGCCCTAAAAACAACAACAACAACAACAACAACAAAAAGCCCTAGCACAGCAAAGGAAACCATCAGAAAACCAAAAAGATGACTTACAGAATGGGAAAAAATAGTTTCAGATGATGCAACTGACAAGGGCTTAATCTCTAAAATATACATACAACTTATACACCTCAACAGCAAAAAAGCCAACAACCCAATGGAAAAAAAGGCCAAAAGACTTGAATAGACATTTCTCCAAAGATATACAGATGGTCAACTAGCACATGAAAAAATGCTCAGCATCACTGATTATTAGAGAAATGCAAATCAAAACTACCATGAGGTACCACCTCACACCAGTCAGAATGGCCATCACTAATAAGTCCACAAATAACGAATGCTGGAGCAGGTGTAGAGAAAAAGGGAACCCTCCTACACTGTTGGAGGGAACGTAAATTGGTACAACCACTATGGAAAACAGTATAGAGGTACCTTAGAAAACTATGCATAGAACTACCATAAGCCCCAGCAATCCCACTCTTGGGCATATATCCAGACAGAACTTTTCTTGAAAAAGACACATGCACCCGTATGTTCATGGCAGCACTATTCACAATAGCCAAGACATGGAAACAACCTAAAGGTCCATCAACACATGAATGGATTAAGAAGATGTGGTACATACACATCATGAACCATGATGATGCCTATTCGAAATACGGTTAACAACAATATCTACCTGGTAAATTGTTGCCATGATTACACAGGGAGCAGAAGGCAAGTCCCTAGCACAGTGCCCATTAAATGTCAAGACCCATCTCCTTTGCCTGAACATGATATTGCTCTTCATTTACTCACCCTCTCTCCCCACATGGAGTTGAGAGATTTAGCAAATAAAAACACACAACTCCCAGTTAATTTGAACGTCAGCTAAACAACCAATAATTTGTACGGGCCCAGGCACTTTGGGATACACTTATCCTCACAAATTATTGACTGTTTATCTGAACTTCAAATTTAACAGGGTGTCCTGCATTTTATCCAGCAACCCTCTGCCTACATTCCCTCTCTTCCTTGGCTTCTCTCTAGCCGGAGAGTAAATAGATGAAGCCCACATTAAACATCACTCTCTCATTCGTGTGTTTAAACCTTAGTGGGAACCTGGCAGATTGGGGATGTCACCTTCAGCTTCTTTTGGTGAACAAACAGCCTCTAAGCCCAAGAGGAGAGGACCCTGCCTTGGCTGAGACAGAATCAGGTCTCAAAAGCCATCTTGGTCTTCTGAACTTTGTGCTTAATCATCTTGCCGAGTGTTTTCTTTCACAGTTGGCTGTTCTGTGTCTGCATAGATCTGCAGTAAATACTGTACCGCACTGCTGAAAAGGGAGGCAAAACATTACCATCTGCATCTACAGCTTGCAAATTACAGCTTGCAATCACCTGCTATTAAATAAAGACACTTTAACAATATTTGGGGTTTTAAATTAGCAATTTACATCACAAGACTCTGAAAATACTAGTCTTTTAATACCGCAATTTGCTTTCCTTTTAACCAGGCATCAACACGTATTGAATTTTTAAAAAACGCAATACAAAGTAATGTTTATTTAAACAATAGCCACCAATGGTATGAGACACACAGATGGAAACCCAGTAGTTCCTCACCCAGCAGGCAGCTTCATCGAAAGACCCTAATGGGGCTGCAACGCTCTAATTTACATCATGGGGGGAATCTAGGCATGGCCTTTTTTTTTTTTTAAACTGCCTGGCCACATCAGGCTATGTGTCATGTAAGAAAGTGGTCTGAAACCAGGAATTAGAGGCAGTCTTTTTTGGAAGGAGACTTGAAGCAAAAAGGCTGAAAGGGAGAGAGTTCAAGTGGGAGGACTTCCCTTTGTCACTTGACATCAGGGCTGAATTGGAGGGGATTGGCATTTGTACAAAGTACACTGGATGCAAAACGAGATGGGATCTGGAGGCATAAAAAGAAAGAGTAAGCAGCTTTGTGCCTCTGGACACTAATTCTATAGACAGAGCTCTATATCTATATCTAAATATAGTGGTTTGTCTTCCAGTCCTTATTATTGGACCTTTTTTTCCCCTCCCTCTTGACATCTGAGTTAGGGAACGGGAAAACGCCAGGAGCTGGCAAGCCGTGCAAAGAGATAAGTATAAGCTTTTCGGTGGTGATCGCTGGGTTGGAAATTCCTTCACACAAACAAAGTGTGCTGGAGCATTATTACAATTAGCAGGCAGCCCGATTTCCTGTGTGTCCCCAGCTCGTCCATGCATTCAGCTGATGAACAGGTGCTTAGCAGAGTCCTTCCCAATCCAGGGCTGCTTTCAGTACTGTTGTTTCTTTGACCCTAAAAAAAAAAAAAAAGATACTACTCTTGTCTTTGTTGCTCATGCCTTGCCTTTTTGCTTTTTATAACCCATGACACCTGCCTAATCTTGAATTCTTTCCTTTTCACAGTGTGAATTTTGATTCCTACCCATGTACGTGCTCAATAAATGTTAGCTATTATTACGGTTTTTATTAGTAGTAAAGGCTTAATACAATATCATGCAAAATTCTATTTGAAAGGGGAAGTGTCTCTAAGAAAAACATAGAGGTTAGCTCTCAGCTTATTCAGTGGGCGTGGGCATGCAGGGGTGGTTGGTTGGTTAGAGGTATGGGCAGTGTTAGACCTTTTCTACTAGGTTCCATTAATTACGTTGCTTAGCCTCCCCCCAGTCATATGTCACACCCAACACAGCTCCTGTAGAGCCAGCTTGTGGCCATTAGTGATTTACTTGGAAAAGCAGCAGACTGAATGACTCTTAGATTTTTCTAGTCCTCTTAGGCTTACTGGTCACCTCTGATGCCATTTATCACTGTATCTTGTTATCTCTGCTAAGGTCTAATGTTAGAACCTCTGTTTAAGGATTAAATTGGTTTCAATCTAATCTCCTAAATAGAATTCAGATGATTTGGGGCCCAAAGCAACTATTTTCTGGCCAGAGAGCTCTGTTCCTGTCCTTTTATTAGGTGCTATTTATAGTACCATTTGCTGATAGAATCAAGGCATAATGGATAGATTTTTATTTCATATTGATAACATACACATTGTTTTTAAAGGCTTTTAGATACTAAATGTACAACTTATCACCAAACCTTAACACTAGAGTCATTCTCATTCGCTTAAACAGAACCTTCAAAGAATAAAATTCTTCCTTCGAAAAGATATACATGTTATTGAGTGACAGAAAAGCCCTTGAATGTCTATTGCTAGATTCTGGACTCATAATCTATCTCATGTCTTTTAATGGATATTCTAAGTGTGGACAGCGCTTCAATATAATCATTGAAACAAACTAAAAAAAAAAAAAACCATCAGTGTCTTTGAATGATTAGACTTTGAATGTTTTCTCAATGATGCATGTTTTTTTAGATATGGCTGTTGGGTCAAAGATGCCATGTGTGGTGAAGAATACAGATGATGCTCAAATTTTGTCCTGCCTGGTTCAATGGGGGTTGCAGTGAATATAAAGTAAGACAGTTGTGAAAGCCCTTTGCAAACTGTGGGATGCTGGTTTTTGAAAAGCAATTTGAATTACACAGTGAAAACCTATCCTATCATTCATGTCAGGGCCTAAGACCAACACCTAACTTTATTAGTATTATAGCAGGATATAAGTCTGCAGTGTGTGTGTGCATCTGTTTGTGCATGCATGCATGCATGTGTGTGTGTGTGTGTGTGTGTGTGTGCAGGTTCATGCACATACATATATGTATATAATCAGGTTTGTTTTAAATGTGTCTATTGAATTTTCCTTATAAATAATGTTGTCCAAAGTATCCACTATGATTTTTTTTTTCAATAACATGCCTGCTAATTTCTTGTTTCCATGAGATGGTCTTGAATTCTTTTGAGGAAGAGAGAGAAAGATAGCAATCTAGTGAGAGAGCAATAAGCCAGCATTTATTAAGACTTCAAAATATTTGGCCATACACTTCCTTAAAACTCAAGAGTTCACTGGGCCTGACATTTTACAAATCCTTGGTCACTTGTCAACATTCTTCATATCCATTTTCATAATCTCTTAGCCTCTTAGCTGGAGAAAAGACAGTTTACCTGTTTTAACTACCCTTTAGACTTGAGCTACTTAAGTAAACATAATGTAATGGGCTTTGCCATTGAGTTTACATTGTAAAGAGTCTCTCACAATCTATCCATCCATTATGTAAACATAATGCATTGGGCATTACAGGACTATAGATGAGAAAAGTACATTTGGGAGCCATGGTAAATGGGAAGAGGCAGAATGTCACCAGTCCCAATCCTTAGTTTTACTAATGCTGTCAACATTTGTAAACCATCTATCTCTCTCAAGCATTGCTTGCAGAGAACCCAGTGGGTTGATTTTTCTTTCACCTTTCAAAACTTTCCCCCTGCCTCCTCTTTAGGGGCTGGTAATAATCATAGAACCACAGAATTTCAATCTTAGAAGGTATTTTAAATGTCATAAAAATCCAAGAGTTCACTCCATGCTTGAGTCTTTTATATCACATTCCCAACAAAGGGCTGGCTAGGCTCCTATTGAATCCTTTAGCCATGGGGCACTCATTACCTCTCTATTGGAGTATAGTTGACTTACAATGTTGTATTAGTTTGAGTTGTACTAGTTTGAATTGTACATATCTAGATACTTTCCCCCATATAGCTTATTACAAACTATTGAGTAGATTTATTTCCCTGTGCCATGCAATAGGTTTTTATTAATCATCTACTCTATTCATTAGTGCATATATGCTACTCCTATCATCTCGATTCCCTCCGCCCCATGGTTTCCATATGGTAACCATAAGAATGGTTTTGAAATCTGTGAGTTTGTTTCTGTTCTATAAACAAGTTCCTAAAGGTTTCCTTTTCTTCTGTGTATCTCTATAGCTCTATCTCTTGTCTATTATGTGCCCCTCCCTCCACCCCGACACACACACCTTTTCTGGGGACTAAACTTGGCCTTGATTGTGAAACTTTATCTTTTGTAACATTTTTCTTTTGAGATACTATTTGGGTTCTGACAGAACTTTGTGGATATTTCTGAATTAATCTAAGAAAAATGACCCTGAGTTACATGTTTTAACTTGTATACAACAGCAGTAAAAGTTATCTAATAGGAAATTAACCAAAGGAGATAATTAACATTTTTCCCTTAACAGGTATGTTTGTATGTCCCTTGGCCATTGGGCAGTATTTGAAAAGAGACCGATTTAATAATTGTCTTTAATCATCTGTACTAGTCAGCTTAAGCTGCCATAACAAAATACATAGACTGAGGTAAACAATAGAAATTTATTTCACATAATTCTGGAGACCAGAAGTCCAAGATTAAAGTGCCAGCAAACTATGTCTCATCCTGAGACAGCTGCTTTTGGCTTGTAGGTGGCTGCCTTCTCTCTGGGTCTTCACAGGAGAGAGAGCGTAAGAGCTCTAGCGTCTTTTCCTTTCAGAAGGACAGTGGCCCTGTCAGCTTAAAGCCCCACTCTTGTGACCTCATTTAACCTTAATCACTTCTTTAAAGGTCCTTGTTCCAATATGGTCACATGAGAGGTTAAAGCTTTAATATACACATTTTTTTGAGGGCATGATTCCATCCACAGTCTGTCTCTTGAGCACTCTAAGTGTTCCTGATCCCTGCAAGACCTTGGCCATTTCATTACAAAAGATGGTTTACATAATTATGACCAAGGGAAGATGCAGAAGCACGAACAGGTTTTTGAAACTCACATCGTGTTCTTTGTTTAGAGAGATTAGGCATCCTTGCTCCTTTGCAACATTTCTATTACATAACAGAAGAATTCTGCCTTTAAGACTGACAAATTCAAGAAAAGCTGTACCTCAATGCAATCACTGTCCAGCATCCAGATTCCTCTTAGAAAGTGGTAATCATACACCCACAAGGCTTGGTCATGGATAATTTTCTTTCCTCTTCTCTCCTAAGATGGTTGGAATACAGATGGGGTTCTTTGTTGCTCAGGATTTTGAAATTAAAGAGAACTTTCAAGAGAGGTCTTAGAAACCAGTAAGGAAAATATTGATCTTAGCAATATTATCTCTGTGTGAAAGGTCCTTTGACTGATATTTATCTCTTGAAGTTCTGCCCCTGAAAGTGGGGCAGATGAGCAGGAACAGGCACAGGAGGCTCTCAACCATAGAATCTGTACCATAGAGTCCGTAAAGGAAAGAGGGACAGTTAGGAAGAAGTCTCAGGTTGCTGTGTAACTCCGAGAGTCTCAGCCAGGCTGATGAGGTCCAGAGCAGAGACTGCTCATCAGAGAACCTACTTCGGGCAGGAACTGTGCAGCTCTAGTCTCCTGCTGTGCTTAGTTAGTAATAGAGAGCAACCCCCAGAGAATGTGGCCTCCACATAAATGGCCGTGGCTTGTTTGCAAGGGTGGCAGCTGGTGGCTGTCAGCTCCCCGTGCTCCTCATAGCAAGGTCATCTGAAGGGAGATCTGAGAGGGGGACCTTCACAGACATCATAAGAAACTTTCAGGCTCCACATCGTAAAAAGAATTAATTGATTAATGGAACATGCCAAAAGGGAAAGGCATCTACCTGCATCTCTGGCCAGAAATCCCTGAGACAATAAGGTCTCTATCTATCCATCCATCATCTATCTAACCTTTCTTTTGTTTAAGTAGTTACCTAGTACAAGGAGGGACCAAAATGCTGTGCTTAAAATAGAAGAAAGTGGCTTTATATCAGTCTAAAAATCTGTTTGCCAGTCTGAATTTTGCCAGTCTCCAAGGAAACTCTTATCATTACAAAGAAGTAACAGAATATACCTGACAGTCATTAAATTAAACTATTTGTAAATTACTTTCAGTGAAGAAACAAAAGCTATTTTTTTGGGGGGTACAATTCCTTTTCAAGCTTTCCTATTTGAAAAATCTCCTTCCCTTTTTCTATTTGTATTAGACTTATATACTTGCCCATATCACTTCTAGAAAACAGATCACACAAAGGGAATGAAACCAAGCCTCTTGGTGACCTTCTCTTTTCACTCCAAGGAAACAAGCAAGCATCTCTGTACTTTTAGTGCTTAGGAACAGACTGTCAAAATGTTAAGTGATAGATAAATGCTAGTGAATATAAATGAATAAAAGTGTGTATAAACTAATAAATAGAATAATGAATGAAAAACTAAATGCATGAATAAACGGATAAACTAGTAAAATAATTTTTTTTAGGGCCATATTCGAGTCATATGGAAGTTCACAGGCTAAGGGTCAAATCAGAGCTACAGCTGCCAGCTTACACCACAGCCACAGCAATGCCGGACCCAAGCTATGTGTCTGACCTATGCCACAGCTCAGGCAATGCCAGATCCCTAATCCACTAAGTGGGACCAGAGATTGAACCTGCATCTTCATGGATACTAGTTGTATGCTTTTCCACTGGGCCACAATGGGAACCCCAAGAAATGGCTGATGGTATGTTTTTGGTATGGGTGGAAAGCAGTGAGTGAGTCGGAGAGATAAATAATTAATTTATAAATTCAAAAAAAAATACAATTCCAAAATTGAAGAACTCATGGGTATATTTCCAGAGGGTAATATTTCCAGAATGCACATATTAATTAGATAGTATTAATCAGCTTAATTTTTTTTCTTTTTTTTTTTGCTTTTAGGGCCACACCTGCAGCATATAGAGTTTTCCAGGCTAGGGGTCGAATCAGAGCTACAGTCACTGGCCTACACCACAGCCACAGCAACTTAAGATCCAAGCCACATCTGCAACCTACACCACAGTTCACTGTAACACCGGATCCCTAACCCACTGAGGGAGGTCAGGGATCGAACAAATCCACATCCTCATGGATCCTAGTGGGGTTTGTTAACTGCTGAGCCATGAAGGGAACTCCCTCAGCTTCATATTTTGAAAAAGAGCCAAAAGGGTCATTCCACAAAGGTGACAAGGAAAACAAATCCCATCTGACTTGGTTGGGTCCTATAAGAAATGTGGGCACCGTTTTGTATATTGTGGGAAGAACATTCATTCACCTTTGAGTCAAAAAACAAGGACTGGAGCCAGGCTCTGCCGCTAACCAGCCTTATTCCCTGAAGATCTCACCTCACTTCCTTTGAATCAGTTTTCTCTTCCTCTTGGTGAGATTAGTCTCCAAATACCCCAGCAGTTCAGAAATTCCATAGGAGTAAATTGACAAGCTTAGCTTCTTGCTGGGGTGGGCTGTGGGAGAGCCCTGGAGATTATAGCTGGGGCATTCTCAAAGAAAGAAGCTGGCCAAGGATAATGTGGACAAAGACAACAGAAGACCTACTTTGGGAAATAGTGCAAAAAGCTGTCTAGAGAATCTCCAAGTGATTTTCAAATAACACCCAAGTATTCCCAGGGATGCGTGGGGCAAGACAATGCTCTGCTATTTCAGGAAAGTATGTACTGTGTTCTGTGAACTTGAACATAGTCAAGGACACACATCATAAGTGTGTGCCAAACCAGCCTTGTCAGGATAAGGGACTTTCTGGGAACAATTCTTTTCTGGAACAAAGCTCTGTGAGGTATGCGGGAACATGTAGTACTTTGAATATTATCTTGATGCTAATGTAAGTTTTTTTTGTACAAGCTTTAACCAGATTAAATTCAGATATTATGAATACTATGCATGGTGATGGGAGTCTTTGAAAGTTATGCGATAAATTGTGTTCTGGATATTTTGACGACTTCACCAATTTATTACAGACCTCATTCATCAACCAATGCTATCAGGAAAGAAATCTTCCTGACCTATTATGTTCCCACCGTTGATTAGGTGCTAAGGATGCAGAGGTGAGTAAGACAGGTCCCATGGGTACATCTGTGTAGGCCTAAAGCAGCTTCACTTTAATAATAAAAGGTATCTGGTCATTCAAAATTTGTATGCATACAGGAGAAGTGGGTGATCGATAGAACTTTTTAATTCTTTGACATCCACAGTTAATGCCACAGGAATCCCAGTGAACAAAGAAAATCACTACCCTTTTTAGACTGCAAATAGTATCTTCAGTGTTTTTAAAATAACTGCTTTAACCTATGAGGGTACATATTCATGAAAGCTAATGTCAGAAGGAAGGCAGAAATCACATTTCATGCCTTTACGTGTTATGAAGATATTTCCTCTCTTGATTCAAATCAGAGTCAAATCAACTCTTGTAAATTACCAACTCATTTGTAGGATGCCAGTCCACCTGGCACAGGCTTTATTATTTCCACCTTCTGGTTTAATTCTTCAAAGGGTCGGTTCACAGGTTTGAATATTGGCTTTGGCAAAGACTACCAGTCCAATACCATTTGACCTCTTGCAGTTGTTGGTCTGGATCATTCCTTCCTGGAGTTCTCCTCTCCCTTGGTTCTATGATGTCTTTGGTTTCCCTCTTCCCCCTTTTCTTCCTTCACCACCTCTCTGGAAGATTCTTCTTTTGCCTCACTCTTTCCACCTAGGAATTATCTAGACTCATTATTTGTCTTCAAATTAGCATTCATTTTCTACTGTTGCCATAACAATTTACCACAAACTTTGTGGCTTCAACAACGTAAATGTACATTTTACATGTCTTTAGGTTAGAAGTTTGACGTAAGTCTCACCAGATCTCGCCAAACTAAAATCAAGATTTCAGCAGGACAGTTTCTTTTGGAAGCCCCTAGAAGAGGATCTGTTCCCTCCTTTATTTTTGGACAGAATTTAGGTCCTTATGGTTTTAGGACTGAGATCTTTGCATCCTTGCTGCCTATCAGCTGAAACCCATTCCCATCTTCTAGAGGTCATCCATATTCTATGGCACCTGGCCCCCTCTATCTTTAAAGCCAGTAGAAGTAGAGAGTTGTATCACTCTCATACTTTGAATTTCTTCTCATTCCATTTCATCTCTCTGACTGTAGCTGGGAAGCTAGGAAAGTTTCTGTGCTTGTAAGGACTCACCGGATTACGTTGGGCCTAGTTGGATAATTCTGTATACCCTCCCCATTTAAGGTCCTTAACCTTATTAATATCTTCAAAGTCCCTTTTGCCACGTAAAGTAATTGTGTTCATAGTTTATTGAGATTAAAGCTTAGACATCTCTGGGGAGCCATTATTCTGCCTACCACAAAGTCCAAAATCTAACCTGCTATCCAGTTCTTTAGACTATTAACCCCCGTATCTGTTGGCTATGCATATGATTTCAGAGATTACATTTCATTGTTCTGAATATGTTGTACTATTTTTAAAAATAAGTGTTTTAATTATATGGTTTTGAAAACCCCATCACACTTTCTGCCCATTAATAAGAATTTCTTTTTTCTTTATTTGTTGGCCATAGCTTACAGTAGCTTGATGTAGGATCTCAGTTCCCAGACCAAGGACTGAACCCAAGTCACATTGGTGAAAGCACCTGAGTCCTAACTACTAGACCACAGGGAACTCCCAAGAATTTCTTGATCATTACTGTATGACTGTCATTGAGTTGAGAGTCATGCAGTGAAGTATCATTCGTGGTCCTTGACCTCAGGGAACAATCTAGCTCAGGGGCCAGGGTGTTTGGTAGAAAGAAGTGTGGTTTGATAACAATAATAGGTTTGATACACTGCCTGAAGCATTGAAAAAAAAAAAAACTTACATTCATTTTGGGCTTTTTTTTCTTGCACCTTACCACCTAAGAAGGCAGATACTCGGCTTTAACCTCTTCCATCACACAGAGGTGTGCAATCTTGAGTCAGGAAGGTGGAAATGCATATTTACAGCAGGGGGTGAGAGGTGTCAGCCGAGAGTACATGGAGTGGGTGTGAAGCAGAGTGGCCTGGCCTCCAACAGAGAAAGCAGCAGGGATGGTGTGAATCAATGGTGAATCAGTGCTCTGGAAATCGCCCTAGGAGAGCAAAGATCAGGCAGGCCTCCTCCTGTTTCCCACTGCATTTGAAAAGGCTGTGGCTAAAATATATTTCAGAAACTAAAAACCCAAACAGAACAATAACAATAAGAAAAAAGCTTTCTTACAGGCAGTAAGAAAAAGGAATAGAATATTTACCATGGTTTAGAATGCAAAGACAAAGGGTGAAATTCTTCTCATTGAATTACTTAGACAAATCGAGATCTTTGTCATCTCCATTTTCATAATATCGGCTTCGTTGTTTCCCAAGCTTGATGACATGACTGCCCTGAACTAGCTTTGTTTGAAAGGAGTACTGCTGACATAGATATCTGGATGGCTGAAACAGTGCTTGACAGATATTCATAACCAGTCCTACTCCTGAAGTCACGTTCTCAACTAAAAGAGCACCTTTCTGAAAAGATGATGCCCAGATGACTTTAAAAGGAAAGACTCAAAGTGACGATAGTTATTGCTTCTTAGAGAGAAGGAAAAACAAATCTTTGACCCAGGTATGTGCCTTTTCTGTTTTGAATAACCTGTCTTTTATTTTAGACCCAACTGGATTCATGAGATCTATGATGTGAAACTTCATCAGTTCTATAGCAGTGTCTAGACTGGGAAAGGAACACACGACTCGATAAACAGAGTGGTCTGACTTCCTAATGCCTTTGGAGTGGATGTCACATTTGCTCCAGTCAACTTTTCTATCAGATACAGATAACTTTTAACTCCTACAAGTCCTCATTGACTTACAGTAACTTTTAACTCCTTCGAAGTCCTCACTGACTTAAAAGAGTTTGGGCATATTAAAAAGTATTATGGGGGAGTCACTGTTCTTCTCAAAGTCAAATCAATCATTCCTGTTTTAGAGATAAGTGTAGTGTCTCCCATTCAGTGGCTCCTTCATCATATCCTCTGTGCTCTGTCAAGCAGGTATTGTACCCTATCTGCAGATTGAAAAACATGTTCCTCACCCCAACCTAAGGCACTAAGGTTACTTCTGTTTCCAACACCAAAGTAAAAGCTTGCAGAAAAGCAGAGAACGATGATTATTGCTCTTCTCTCTGCTTGGGCTGCATATAATGAGCCACTCCTGCTGCCCTTTTACATACATAATGCCTACTGATGTCAACGAAAGCCTCATGGTGTGCAAAAGCCATTAGATCACATATATCATCTTGAAAATAATAAGGACAAAGGGACACTTTTTTTTTTTTAACTTGGCAAAGAGAGCCTCTATGGTTCCAAGTCTCTCTAGATGGTCCCAATTAAGAAGAAATAATTTTCCTAGAGTAGAGTGTCTGCCTCTGTTTCAAGGTGAGCTTTTTATGAAGAAAGGATAGAGCAGTTCCAAGACTGTTTTCTGTTTCTAAAGCCACTTCTCCTGGGAGACATGATTAGGAAGTGTTAGCAGTCCTCTCAGAGATTGATCAAAAATGTGTGACTTCGATATATTGCAAGGGGAATGAGGCAAGGTGAAAGAAGAAAGCCAAAAAGTAAAATTCTTTCTCAGTGGCGGGAGGTGAACTGCTTTTTTAGAAATTACTTAACTCCTTTGGGCTTTTTGTTTCCTCTTGTAATGAGGGTGTGGGTGCAGATCCGTGTTTCCCCAAACTTAGCAAGTCATTGGTATAACTTGGGGAACTTGTTAAAAGAGAAAAGTAATAGGTCCATAGTTGCCTCTCTGGGAAACTCTGATTCAGTGGATCCAGGGTAATTCGCACTTTTAACGAGTGATTTTGATAACGATAAAAGTTCGGAAAACATTTGTACGTAGTTTTTAGGGTTCTGAATACTAGACTTCTTTCTTGTTTTAATGCTCTTTCTGGCTTAGATTATGGACCGGCCTAGTGTAAATAATGACTGGGCACATTTGGAGACTATACTTGGCAACGGTATCTAGTTACTGGCCCAGTGGGGACTAAAAAAGACAAGTTTCCGAGGTTGGGAAGAAGTTTTATCTGGTCTAATATGAAATGTTGTAATCACAAGAAGCGGCCACTGATTCTAACAACATAATGGAGCTGTCCAAAGGGTTAGGTAAAAAACGAGGTGTCGGTCTTTCATATTTGGGAACGTCAGGAGGTATTTGACTTCACAGACGTCTTCCAACACCTTGTACAACACACACTACTCTCCTCACATCGTTGCTTCAAACAAAAGCTTATCATTATATTTGATTTCTCTCATGCTCTTCCATCTGAACATGATCAAGCCTCACAGATGAGGCTCTGTCTGACATACATCCTATTTCTGATATACATTCTAAATCTGGCTACTTCTCACTATCTTGAGAGCCACAATCCTAGCCTAGTTCCTCACTATTTGGTGCATAAACTACTGCAATAGCTTCCTAATTGGTTTCCTTGTCTTAAATTTGCTTCCTTGCCACAAAGGAAACTATATATTCTTTTAAAAACAAAGATCAGGGTATGTCATTCCCCTACTTAAACTTCAGTCAGATCTTCTCCCCAAATTCTCTTGGATGCAGGTTATGGGTAGAGGGTGTATTTTTCCCCCAGTGGAAAGAGCAATTGGAGAATGCTTCACTCCATGACTAAATGTCACTAAGAGTGTCCCTTAACTCATTAAAAAAAATTTTTTTTTTCTGAATTCCCTTCCACTGTATTGCCTTTACTGATGTGTAATTAACTGAAACTTCTGCACATATGAAATCTTCATCTCTCTTAATCATATCGAATGAACTCAGGAATCTAATTACACTCACAGCTTTTCATAAAAGCAGTCAATGTTCTGAAGTTTGCTGTTAGGAATACTTGCTCAATCAATTATTTATAATGAATTTTTTTTCTTTCCTGAAGTCCCTTTTCTTCACTAACCACCAGGTTAAGTGAACTCCAGTAAAAGGCAAAGAGGTGAAGCGCTGGAGGAAGGCACTATGGGAAGAGGAACAGGAGTTCTGAAGGCACAGAGGTGTGTGAAGTAGCAAGACAGATTCAGGACAGTGCAAGTCATTTAGTGTCCTTTGACTGAAGCAAAAAATGCTCTCTGAGGGACACAGAGAGGTGAGGTTGGGGATAAGGACAGGTGCCAGATCTTAAAGGGTCTTGTGAGCTATATTAAGGAATTTATATCATGAACTTTATGGAGAGCCATGGAATGAAATTCAGCAAGTTGGATGATAACTTCCTAAGTGTAGAAGGATCTCACATCACGGTGGGAGAGATGGTAGGAGAGTATGTGAGGAGAGACAAAACAGAGACAGTGGATTTACAGGACACAGGAAAGAATTTAAAAAATCACTATCAGGGAGCTCTCGCTGTGGTGAAACAGAATTGGCAGCATCTCTGGACCTCTGGGATTTACGTTTGATCCCAGGCCACCCACAGTGGGTTAAGGATCCAGCATCACTGCCGCTGCAGTGTAGGTTGCAGCTGTGCCACAGATCTGATCTCTGGCCTTATGTCTCAGGGCAGCCAAAAGTGGGGGGAAAAATCGATACCAGGAACTCTTGACTCTACCTTCACATTATAAACAGAGCATGACCAATTCTTACCATGAATTCTGCTACCTTTGTGGGACAAGAGATTTTTCATTGCTCTCCTGGATTACTGAAGTGGTTATCCAATAGGTCTTCCTGTTTCTGTCTTTGCCTTATCTCTTCTATAGTTTATTGTCAAATTGTAGCCCACATGATGCTTTTAGAATGTAAAATATATGATGTTTCTTTTCTCCTCAAAATTTTCCAGGGGCTTCTAATTGAACTCACAACAAAAGTCAAAGTCATTGTGATAACTACAAAGCTCTACACAAAATAATCACTATTTCTCTAGGGGAGCTCATGTGATGAATTTCCCTTACTCACTCTGCTTTATCTGCACTAAACCCCTTGCTCTTCTTTCAAAATCCTAGGCATGCACCTTTCTTGGGACCTTTGCAATGGCTGTTCCCTCACCTAGAATGCTCTTCCCTCAGATATTCACACACAGCTAATTCCTTAATCTCCTTTAACTCTATTCAATTATCCATCTCTTTTAAAATTGTACCTTGTGGAGTTCCCTCTGTGGCTCAGTGGTAACGAACCTGACTAATATTCATGAGGACGTGGGTTTGACCCCTGGTCTCCCTCAGTGGGTTAAGGATCCAGAGTTTCCATGAGCAGTAGTGTAGGTCACAGACCCAGCTCAGATCCCATGGCATTGCTGTGGCTGTGTGGTGTAGGTCAGCAGCTGCAGCTCCAACTGGACCCCTAGCCTGAGAATTTCCATATGCCCTGGGTGTAGCCCTAAAAAGCAAAAAAGTAAAAAAATAAAAATTGTAACTTGCCATAATTTCCTACCCTAGGCACCCTAGATTCCTTTTATCTAGCTCTACCATTTCCTCTAACATTTACCACATTGCAACATACCCTAGGATTTACTGACCTATTATTTCATTATTAAATTTTTTTTTTGGTCTTTTTGCCATTTCTTGGGTCGTTCCTGCGGCATATGGAGGTTCCCAGGCTAGGGGTCGAATCGGAGCTGTAGCCGCCGGCCTACACCACAGCCACAGCAACGTGGGATCTAAGCCACGTCTGCAACCTATACCACAGCTCACGGCAACGCCGGATCGTTAACCCACTGAGCAAGGGCAGGGACCGAACCCGCAACCTCATGGTTCCTAGTCGGATTCGTTAACCACTGAGCCACGACAGGAACTCCTCATTATTAATTTATTGACATATTTTGGGTTGAAATATAATCGCCATTGGCAGGAATCCTTTTTCCTTTGTATTCACTGATATATTCCCAAGAGCCTTGGACAGTGGACTTGAGAAAAACTATAGAATGGAAATGATGAGGTTTCCTAGGAATTTTTTTTTTTTTCAGAATTCAAAGAAAAGCATTAAAGGGACATAGTATTTGCAGTTTCTTGCTTAGGGTTTTAGTTAGGATAATCCAACTGTAATGTCAGGACTGCTTTCAAAACAGATTGAAACCCCAAGTACTCTAGCTCCAGGGTCCTGGGGTTCCTCTCTGGCTCTATTTCTTTACCATATAGGCGAATGGAATGGTTATGCCAAGAGAAAGCTCCCCCTCCCCCAATTCTGCAATATGGCTCAAGGGAAAAATGATGTCTATAGGCAACATTATTGCGTGTTCATTGTGTCTCCAGCACTTATTTAATCCTCACAAAAGCCCCATAGGCCAGGTGCTAATTATTATCATCCCCTCTTTTTAACATATGGGGAAACTGAGGTATAGAGAGATAAAAGCATTTGGAAGTAGCAGAGCTGGGATTGGAGCTGGAATCCAGCATAGTAGGCACTGTGCTTACTTCTATTCCTTAGAACAGTGGTCCTGGAAGTTGTTCATGAGGTAAACGTCTTAGGCATTATGAGAAAGATACTGCAACTTATAGACACTTGATTTTTATATAAATCAAAGAACTTGCTTGCAAGTGACAGAAATCTGGCTATTTGAAATACAAAGATATCTATAATCTTCTGAAGAGGTGAGCATCAGGCTTGGAGCTTCCACAGCCAGGAACATCAACTGAGTTATGTTCTAGAAAGGAGGGCCTGCTGGGCACCGCCGCTGAGCTCTGTACCTGGGGACAGATGTCCAAACTCACACCGCCAATTCTCAGATGTTAAACACCAAGCCTTACTGCTTCTGTTGCCTCTGCAAGATGGATGCCTACAAGATGGTCCCTTCTTCCAGAACCCTCACCAGAAAGCATTTTGTACACACCCTGCTACTTTATGTTCCTAAATTGAGTTTCAAAATCTGAGCTTATAGCATCTGATTAGTGAAGTATGGAAAAGTAGGAAACTGTCATTTTCAACTTCTCTTGGTGCACGTGAGTCATTCTTTCAGCTGCCCAGTAAGAGAACCCCTTTCCTATATCTTGGGAAATTAAGATTACAGAAGACAAAGAAAGAAAAATTTTCTTACTGTGTGGCTATAAGGAATGATGACTATCCACTGAAATCTGTATATTAGCCAAAATATATCTACTTTTCATGTATGCAATGGAAAATCATGACCTCCAGCAAACACAGGTGCAGAGAGCTAAAGCTGTCAAACTATATGTAATCGGGTCTCTTATCAATGGCAAAAGACATGGACTCGTCTGTGGAAGAAATTTTCAAGTTGAGATTCTTCTATCCATAGATTTATTTCTCTTCTACACAGCAGGCAACTACAGTAAATATTTAATTTCATTAGCTGATCACCTGGGTTCAGCTTTTCAAATTCTGTCTGAGGAAGTGCATAATTTGAGGATCAGAACTTTGTTATGGGGGGTGAGGGAGGGGAGAAGAGGATGAACATAAAGAGGAAAAGGCAGTGACAGTGGTGAGATGGGAAAGGAGGTGGGAAAGTCAGTATTTCCGGAGGGGAAAACTATTCATTCACGTTCACCCTGGTGGTCTCAAAGACAGCAACGAGTGGACCAGGACTGAATCCAATTCACAAAGGCGTTTCATTTGGCTTTTATAACACAACATGTTTTTACATTTTAAAAAACCGGAGAGTTCTTGTAAAAATCTGGATTCACAGTTTCCTTTGAAAAATCAGAACTGTATTTCTAGTTTCTCTTGAAAAATCTTGCCTGGACATCCCGCATTCAGGATTTCCCTTGCATGCTCTTCTGGCGCTCTCTTGATGGGGGTGAGTAGCTTCTTCCTCATTTGGACAAATGCCACAATCTCCACTATTCCTCACTATCTATCCATAACTGAAGTTATGCATCAGCCACTGCATGTTCTTATGCTTTTCTTGTCATTTGTCTTTTAGCAGAGAAATGTTTTTCTACCTATGTCTCTATCAAAAGTTCGAAAACATGGTGCTAGACTAAGAGTGTTTCGAGAAAATTGAGAGAAAGCATATTTCTTTGTGGAAATTAAAGTATACATTTTCAAGAGAGTGTCTCTGTCAAAAATTCAAGGCAAGATGCCTGTGTAAGACAAATGGGATAATGAGGATTATAAAAATTGTGGAAGATGGATATGGAAAAAGTACATGATGAAAAGCTTGATGATTTTAAAAGGAATCTGAAAAAGAATAAATAAGAATGAATGTGTGTATATGTATCACTTTGTTGTCTAGCAGAAGTGATCACAACATTGTATATCCACCTTCGATAAAACTTTAAAGAATGAAAAAAAAAGTAGGTGGAAACTAAACTTTTTGTTGTTTTTTAGGGCTGTGCCCATGGCGAATGGAAGTTCCCAGGCTAGGGGTCAAATCAGAGGTACTGCAAGTGCCGGGCTACACCACAGCTCACAGCAATGCCAAATCCTTGACCCACGGAGCAAGGCAAGGGATCGAACCTGAGTCCCCACGGATACTAGTTGGGTTTGTTTCCACTGTACCACAACGGGACTCCTGTAACTAAACTTTCAATAAAGCCTTTTTAAAAGTGAATAAAATAAGTAAATCAACATACTAGCCAGTCCATAGCACTCACTAATGTTGCATGTGAGTTTGTTACTGGTCTTTACAGTTAGAGACATTAATTCCCAGAATGTTTAGGCAAATGGTTAGTTGCTAGAATAAAAGGGCAAGGAAGGAACTTTAGTTTTTTTTACAATAATGCTTCCTCTTTCTCCCCAAACAACTTTTCCACTGATCAGTGTTGTGCATTGAATTGATGTCCCTTAAAAAGACATGTTAAAGAACTAACACCTGGTGCCTGTGAATGTGACTTTATTTGGAAATTGTGTCTTTGCAGAAGTAATCGATTTAAGATGAGATCATACTTATCAGGCTGGACCCTAATCTAGTTGACTGCTGTCTTATAAGAAGAGGAGAAGAGGCCCAGACATAGATCCACAGAAGAATGCTACGTGATGAGACCCAGGGTGTAGCTGAAACCTGGCCCTGGTACACTATCACCATTTAAGTCTTAGAAACAAAAGTTTCAAGTGAAGCAGAAGGAACAACTTTATTGCTTTACCCGGCAAAGGAAGTAACAGCAGGCTGATGCCCTCAAAACTGTGTCCTGGAGTTCCCACTGTTGCTCAGATTAAGAACCCCATGTTGTCTCTGTGAGGATGTGGTTTGATCCCTGGTTTCGCTCAGTGGGTTAATTATCTGGTGATGTCTCAAGCTGCAGGGCAGGTAGCAGATTTAGCTTGGATCTGGTGTTGCTGTGGCTATGGCATAGGCCTCAGCTGCAGCTCCAATTCAACTCCTGGCCTGGGAATTTCCATATGCCACAGGTGCAGCTATAAAAAAAAAAGAAAAAAAAAGGAAAATAAAAAAAGTGTCCTCCCTTGAGAGAGGATAGCAAGGAGTTTTATACGTTTAGCTTGAAAAAACAGGGCTGTTGATAAGGATTAGGGTGCCTGCATCCTTCTCCCTCCAAAGACCATTTTGACGTCATTAAGGCCAGAGTCAGGTAGTCCGGTGATGGTTTCTTGTGGTCTTTGGGGGTATCACACCTTGACCTTCTCTCTGGAGTGAAGATGGCTTACGAAAGGAAGGGAGTGTTAGGGAGTGTTTCAAAGGAAAAGAAAACACTAGACGCCCCATATAACTCCAACGAGAAAGTAAGCAATAGCAGAAGAAAGCAATTAAGCAAGGAAGAAGTCCTTTGCAAAAAGCCGATGAGAGTAAGGGAGTGGGCCAAGGCAGGGCACAGCATCCTGGAGATGCTTCCACTAGTTTTTGTCTGTAACAGTATTTCCTAATCATCAGTTCTTGAGTCAGCCTTTTGAGACTGAGGGGAGGCTTGGGGGACTAAAGGAAAATCCTTTTGCTTCAAAATACAAGCGCACAGGGGCTTGTGCATGGTTTCAAGGGGGGAGAACTCCATGAGAAAGAGGAGAAAGAAGGGAAGAATGATTCTACAAGCCATGGTGTGCGCAGAGGAGAGCCAGCAACCATCAGAAGCTGGGAGAGAAGCCTGGAACAGATCCTTCTTCAGTCGCCAGTAGGAACCAACCCTGCTGACACCTTGATTCGGTACTTGTGGCCCCCAGAACAATGGGGGGATAAATTTCTGTTGTTTCAAGTCACTGAGTGTGTGGCAATTTGTTACAGCAGCCCTAGGAGGTAAAGACAATCACTTTGGGAATATATTTGGATGGCAGGTCTTGACTCAAATCATCCTATTTATTCTTCTGACTCTTTATTGTCCCTGACATCAATTTATAGCCATAGGTATCATGCTTCCGTATCGGGCTGTGCTTCTTTTATTTTTCTCTGCAGAAACTTCAGAAGTTACTTTTTCTATCTGTACAAAGTGGTTCTAAAGCTTTTAATTTGTGCCTCATGCCTAAGGCGAATCTCTGAGCATGCTCCACCAAGTGCATACTTAAATGTTATGTGCTGTTTGCTAATTTGAAAGGCAGTTTAAACTTATCTTTTATCAGTATCCTGTGATAAAGGGAGGCTCTAAATTGCGGGCTGACCCTTCTAAGCAGGTTCACTTTACTACTGAAATAATAGTCCTTCTGCCTATAAACCTGCTGCTTTTGCTCCTGTGGTGTTACCATTTCACTCCCTTGGAGAAGATAACACGGTAGGTTGACTCATCTGAAGTAAATTGGCTAGGATTATTTTCTCAGTGACAGCTTTATTGTCATTCTGCAACACAGACTTAGATGCTGATGAACTTGATAAACAAGGATGTTTTCTCTAGCTATAAGAAAAAAGAAATGTCTTGAAAAATGCAATTTTACTTTTTGTTTGCTAGGAGACAGCTACTCAGGAGCCGGTCCATTTGCCCCCAAAGAGGGCAAATTCACTGAGGCCTTAGCTTAAACTCTCTTTAATTTCACTTTCTAAAATGCAGACTCATTGACAGAAAACCAAGAAAGATCGAGGCATCATCATGCATTAGCTAGACTTCATTCACCCCTATGGTGTCATGTAATTATTTCTTAGGTTATTTTATTATGCTTATGAAACCTTAAAAATGATTTAAGATGCCTTCACATTTTCATGCTTTGCTTTACTTTTTGAGTATAAATTATTTAAATTGTCATAAACTGCCATCCTTTGAAGTTCTTGTGGCAACTCAGAGGCTGCGGCAGCAAGGGAAAAAAAACTTTTAGGACAAAATCCCTCAGAAACTGAAATTGCTTCTGAACAGCTCTAGATTATGATTTATGATTTGTGATTGTTATGTGCTGCACTGTTCCAACCCCGGCTCTTCACTCAGTATCATAAAGGGGAATTTCTACTGAGTATTTAGGACCAAGCGCATGGTTTTCTTTTCTTTCCTTTTGTTATCCTTTGATACACTCTTCTCTCTAATGAAGATTATGCCCCACATTAATTTATGTATTAGTTGTTTTTATTTTTATTTTTAATTTTTTTTGGGGGGTCTTTTTGTCTTTTTAGGGCCACACCCGCAGCATATGGAGGTTCCGAGGCTGGGGGTCCAACTGGAGCTGTAGCCTCAGCAATGAGGGATCCGAGCCTCATCTGCAACCTATACCACAGCTCAGGGCAAAGCTGAATCCTTAACCCACTGAGCGAGGCCTGGGATTGAACCTGTGTCCTCACGGATTCTAGGTGGGTTCGCTAACTGCTGAGCCACTACAGGAACTCCGTGTTGTTTTTGATAACATTTGTGAGCTTGCCATGCGAAACTGAAACTAAGACCATGAAAATTATCTACATCCAGCTGCATGGTCCACCCCGTTCTTTCCATCTCCAGCCAACCGCCTCATTCTGACTCTTGTGTTCATTCCCTTGCTCTCATTTTCATTGCCTCCATAAGCATTCCTAAAACACTATTATGCCATTTTTAGTTCTTTTCCCCTTTTAAAATAGGGTATAATGCTTCATGTAATCATTGGAGACTTGGAAATTTACTTAGTATACGACTAAGACTCATTTAGTTAGTTTGTTGCATGGCACTGCAGTTAATTCATTTTAACTGCAATGCAATGTTCTATCATGTGAATACAGCGCATTTGGTTTATGCAGTCTCTAGTGGGCAGCTGGGTTATTTCAAGGTTTTTGCTGTCATGGACAGCACTGCTGTGAGTATTATGAATAGATGTTCTGTTAAACCTCCATAAGAGATTCTCTTGTGTACGCAATAGCAGTTGAGTTGCTGAGCCTTCAGATAGATGGGAATTCAATATTAGACTATGAAGTCAAACTCTTTTCCAAAGTGATTGTGCTTATTTATTTATTTTTGTCATTTTAGGGCTGTACCTGCGGCATTTGGAGGTTCCCAGGCTAGGGGTCCAATTAGAGCTGTAGTCTCTGGCCTATGCAGAGCCACAGCAATGCCATATTCCAGCTGTGTCTGTGACCCACACCACAAGCTCATGGCAGCGCTGGATCCTTAACCCACTGAGTGAGGCCAGGGATTGAACCTTTATCCTCATGGATGCTAGTCAGATTAGTTTCTGCTGAGCCATGACGGGAACTCCTGATTGTGCTTATTTAAACCCCTACCAGAAAAATATTAGGAATCCTGTGGATCCTTTCTAACACTTGGAATGTTCAGACACTTTATTTATTTTTTATCTTTAAAATTGTATTGAAGTACAGTCAGTTTATAATAACTGTATTAATTTCTGCTGTACAGCAAAATGATTCAGTTATATATATAAATTTTCTTTCTCATCTTCTCCACTATGATTTATCACAGGGTAGTGAATACAGTGGGACTTTGTTGTGTATGCATCCTATATATAAAAATTTGCATCTGCTAATCCTCAACTCCCAATCCTTTCCTCCTCCTTGGCAACCACAAGTGTTCAGAGATTTTAATTTTTGTGAATGGAAAGGTTTCTCTTATGGTCCTAATTTTCATCTCTCCAATATAATAAACAGCTAAGTTTATTGGTCATGTGTTTCCTATGCTATGAAGGATGCTAACATTTCTTTTGCCCATTATTCTATATTTTTATTTGCTTTAGATACCAATTTATATTGTATCATATCTTCTTGATATTCTTCTTTGGTCCGTTACGTGTAATACAAATATATTATGCAAGTATGGGGACTTGTATTTTCATTTTTTTAAAAAACCTTAAAATTTTTGGTTGAACAAAATTATTTGTTTTAATGTGGCATAATTTATCAATTAAACATTTTTACAGTAAATATTATAAAAATATCTTCTTACCATGAGCAAAATGGTATGAGAGCCCACAGAATGGGAGAAGGTATTTGTAAATGAAGTGACTGGCAAGGGATTCATCTTCAAAACGTACCAATAACTCATGCAGCTCAATATAAAAAATAAAAATAAAAAATGGTCAGAAGATCTAAATAGACATTTCTCCAAAGAATGTATACAGATGGCCAAAAATACTTTAAAAGATGCTCAACATCACTAATAATTAGAGAGAAGCAATCAAAACTGCAGTGATGTATTATCTCACACCAGTCAGAATGGTATAGAGTTGTTAATACTAGTCTTTTTTTTATTTTTTATTTTTTTGGTCTTTTTAGGGCAGCACCCACAGCCTGTGGAAGTTCCCAGGCTAGGGGTTGAATTGGAGCTGTAGCTGCTGGCCTACACCACAGCCACAACAATGCAGAATCCAAGCCGCATCTGAGACCTACACCACAGCTCACAGCAATGCCAGATCCTTAACCTGCTGAGCTGGGTCAGGGATCAAACCTCCATCCTCATGGATACTAGTGAGATTCGTTTCTGCTGAGCCAAGACAGGAACTCCTCATATTTTAATTCTTTGTAATATCTTTGATTACATTCATTCATAACATTGCTTCTACTCTCGTCTCAAAAAGGTAACAGGAGTAAATTTATTTTTTACAATTTTTAAAAAAGCCAACTTTTTCTTTGTTGATCTTTTAAAAAAATTCATGAATTTCTGTTTTTATGTTTATTATCTCTTTTATTTGGGTTTGCTTATGGTTTCAAGTGGACCACCTATCTTCTTAGTGTGAATACTTAGCTCTGACATTTGGAGGCCTTAAAAATTTTAAGTATTTAAGATGACAAATTTCATTAAACAACTGTGTTTGATGCATTTGAATTACGTTGATATATAATATTTACCCATTATCTTTAAAAAATGTCTATTATGATTTCTTCTTTAACTTGTGAATGATTTAGTGGGATGTTTTTAAAAATTTCTCCTATAAACACTTGGAGTAGTTTTAATTTTTTTTCTTTTGATGAAGCCTGACAGATATACACTCTAAACTCTATTTCCTGATCTGTAAAAGCAGGATCTTAACAACAGGTACCTTGTAGCTTTGTTTTGAGGATTCTGTGAGTTAAATCATGTAACTTAACACAATTCTTGGCACATAATTGCCTATCAAAAATAATAGCTGGGATTATTTCCTTGGTATATACATATTAATCATGATATGTGTCCAAAATTGGAGAATTTAAAGTTTACAGAGACACTCTCAGCATGCTTACAGGTAACATGCATGGAAAATTCTATATGAGGCGATGTTTTTTATTTAATGCTGTATTAATAGAAAATAAGAACTTGGAAAATGCTTCTACATGGACATGTTATTTTATTTTCCTATAGCTTAATATGCCTCTCTCTTTGTATATCAGAAAAAAAATCTTGTGCTCTCACTTGCAAGAGATAATCCAAATTCAACAGCTATCCCCAAGAGAAAATAAAAGTCACACCACACCATGCCTTAAATGAACGTAAAATATTTCTAAACTATATGCATGTATACATTTCTCTTAACTGAATAGCTGCAATCCATAATTAGCGAGCAGAAAATCAGAAAAATGCAGTAGCAATTTAACACAAATTTACTTGCATAGGCTTAAATTGCAATTTTTATAATAAAAATAGAAAGGCTACCCTTTCACTTTTGCAGATAGTTAATTAGTATCCTTCTTCTAGTGTGAAAATACTCTTGCTACAAATAAGACCCCATTCTGAGGGAAATACAAATGTCTTGGCATAAAAACAATGCATTTGCTTTATGAGTTTAGTTTTTTCTATGTGGGCACAAGCCATAATTAAAAAAGAACACATTTTGTTTATACAGGACCTTACAGTTCTCAAGGCATCTTCCTATTCACAATCTCTTTGATCCTTGCAATTTTTGCTGAGGTAAACGTGCAAATGTGATGATACCTATTTTGCAGATGAAGAAACGAAGCTTCGATCAATTAGCGTGACTTAGGATTGGAGTGTCTGTAAGTAGCAGACGAAGACAAAAGCCTAGATTTCCTGACATTCAGTCAGTGCCCTTTTTAGTAGTCCCTAGTCCCAAATTCTGTTCACTTCCGTACCTGCACTTGAATCTTCATCACAGTAGCCGATCTGCTATATACACACCAGGTACTGTGCTTTTAAAAGGCAGGGGATTTTAGAAGATAGATATATCTATTTATCTTCAACAAGAACAGTGGCATCTTGCTCATTTGCCAATAAATGCTATGAGCTACGGAAAAATTACAATGCCCTGTTGAAAAATGTGACTTAACTTTCACATAACAACACTTTGGTGAGGAATCTGAGTCAGTGGTATTAAGTAACTCGTCACTCAGTCTGAGGGGGTCTGATTCCAAAGCTATGCTTTAAGCACTGTATTACACTGTAACAAAAGGAATAAAAGATGAAGGAATGAATAAAGTAGATTTGGCAGCCTAGATATTTTCATGCACATTAGAGAAAAAAAGAAAATAATTTTGACCGCAAAGAACTGTTTGGTCCAAGAATAAAAATGATTTTCTCAAGCATTTACTTTTTGCTTGATGTTTCACTTAGATCTTTTTTAATTTCCACATCATTACCATAGGGGAGGTGTTATTTTTATCATTGCTCCCATTTTACCGACAGAGTAAGTTCTAAGCATGTGAAATATGGTGACAAGCTCAAGGGTAACTTGTAAGTGACTGAAGTGGAATTTGAACTCAGTTCTTTTTGCTATTAAAATGCGTAATTTTACACCCATCTGTATGTGTGGATTTATTGTGTAAAGAAACGATTAGCTACAGCATAGTTTAAAACATAGCCATTGACCCAGAAATGAGTTGTATGGTTAATCAAAATACTTGGCATAGTTTCTGATGTCTTGAAGTAAGGAGCCAATCAGGAATCTTACTTTCTTTTCCCACTACCCATAATTCAACTATGGATAAATCACTTCAATTGTGCTTCTATTATTTTCTTTTTCTCACTTACAAAGCTGGCATTGAGCCATGGTTCAACTCATGATCATTACAGATTATCTGGGTACTCTTTCAAACTGTTCATAAAAAGGTTTTTTTTTTTTTTTTTTAATGACCTAGACATACCTAATTAAACAGATATTAGTAAAAGACATGACTTCTGGCATTAGGAATTTAAGAAACTTTGTGGCAGTTTTAAAAATTGACATCCCCTGCCTCCTTTGACATTCCTCCACTGAGCAGTGGTCCATGTCCCCTTCTCTTAAATTCGAATGGGCTTGTGAGTGTTTTGACTGATGAAATACAGTAGGAATAATGCTATGTGACTTCCGAGGTGAGGTCCTGAAAAGCCATGATGCTTCTACTTAGTTCTTATAGAACCCTCTCTCTCGGGAAGTTCTCTCTTGGAATGTTCCCTTTTTGGCTGCAGTCACTGTGCCATGAGAAGCCCGTTACAGCGAGAGGTTGGGTACAGGTGCTCTAGTTGATAGTCGGAGCTAAGCTAAGCCTTCATGTCATTCCAGTCCATGGGCCAGAGGTGAGCGAATAAAGCATTCTGAAAATGAATCCTTTAGTTCCAATTATTGGAACTCCCAGCTGTTCAAGTCTTCCCTGGCTGCTCAAGTTTTTCCAACTGAGGCCCCAAATACCTTGGAGAAAGCACAAGCCATCCCCACTGTGCTTTGTTTGAGTTGCTAACCCCAGAACTCTGAGCATAATAAATTGTAAATCAACAATAATAAAAAAAATTAAAGAGAAAGGAAAAACAATAAAATTATTTTACTCCACTAAATGTTGGGATTTTTTTTTTTTTTTTTAAACACAGAAATGGCAATTGGGGAGTTCCCATCATGGCTTAGCAGAAATGAATCTGACTAGGAACCATGAGGTTGCAGGTTCGATCCCTGGCCTTGCTCAGTGGGTTCAGGATCCAGCATTGCCGTGAGCTGTGGTGTAGGTTGCAGATAGGGCTTGGATCTGGCACTGCTGTGGCTCTGATGCAGGCTGGCAGCTACAGCTCTGATTAGACCCATAGCCTGGGAACCTCCATGTGCCGCAGGTGCGGCCTAAAAAGACAAAAGACAAAAAAAAAAAGGGCAAGTGGAAATTGGGACAAATTTGGTATCAGATGTGAGATGCAGCTGTTAACAAAAATTTAAATGTGCATTTGAGGTTGGTGAGGGTTAAAAACCTTCAAACACATGACTTTGAAATTGGTGAAGGTTAAACAAGTCCTGTCCAGGAAGCTTGAAAGGCCTCAAGGAAGCTGTTGGTAAGGGCTTACAGAAGATTGAGCAAAACGTTATTGAAATCTGAAGGAAAGATCCTTAGAGTAATTCAAAAATTTTTAAAATTTGTCACCTATAGGAATGTGAAAAATGGGTAACACTTTTGATGAACTGATGGTTCCCATCCCTTGGAGTCATCCTTAACTATTTAGTTCCTCCCAGCTATGGCCCCAGTCATTGTAGAACAGAGACAAATCATTCCTGCTGTTCTCTGTGCAAACTGACCCACAGAATTCATGAGCATAACAAAATTATTGTTTATGCCAAAGGACTCTCAAGTATAGTTATATATATTCAGAGTTTCTTAGTAGCTGTCAGTTGTTCTACAGGGGCAGTTGTAGGTATAATTGATATTTTCTATAAGTATTTATACTTCTAACAGCATCATTAAGAAAGACAATATTTATAGATATTGTGTAGGTTGTATTTGTCATATCTATCTATCTATACGTTAGTCTGCTGGAATTGCCTAACAAATGCCTAACAAATGCCTAAGGAATGCTGGCTTTAACAATGGAAATTAATTTTTTCACAATTCTGGTTGAGATCAAGTTGTTAAGCAGGTTGGTTTCTTCTGTTCTTCTCTCCTTGGCTTGCAGATTGCTATCTTCTCCCTGTGTCTTCCTATGATCTTTCCTCTGTGTTTGTCTGTGTCCTCATCTTCTCTTCTTAGGAGGACATCGTATTAGATTAAGGCATTTAACTTGAACTCTGTAAAGAACTTATGTCAAAGTACAGTCACATGCTGAGGGACCAGGGTTAGGACTTCAACACAAGAATTTTGATAGGAAAAATTCAGCACATAATTAACTCTCCGTCTCTCTCTCTTTCTATATAAATATAAATATAAATATATATATATATATTCACATATATACATACATACTTACAGATATAGATGCTATCTATCTATCTATCTATCTATCTATCTATCTATCTATCTATCTATCTATCTCCACCTAGGAGAGGATTAAGTAATTTAATATGCTGACGTTAGTCTCATAAACACATTTTGTGACAGATATCTCTTCTTGCATTCTCTGAGGCACTTGCATTCCATCTAGGAGTGTTTTCAAGTCTTCAATGACAGTATGATTCGTACAAGAACAGTATCTCATTGATGCTACTTCTAGTTTCATCCTTAAGGAAGGCAAGGGGGAAAAAATCTAGTGTTCTTCCTGTCTGCTACAGCTGAATATTGGGCACCATGATGCCATATTGCTAAAAAGGTTTGTAAATGTTTCGGTGAGTTTTGATTACAGGGGGCATAAGAGAAGGTCACCAGACATTCTAATTTACGTATCTCAACATTCTGAAGCATATCAAACATCAAGTCTAGAGAATCCTTTGTGAAAAGAATCCAAAGCCTTAGTAGAAAACACCTGTTCTCTGTTTTCTATTTAATTGTAAGAGAAGAGAATGATCACACAAAAAAGAGGAAGATAAAATATTATTCCATAGAAGAGTTTCTTTTTCCAGCTTAGACCTAATAAAAGAGAAAGAAAACTTGCTGTTTCCTTTGCTAGAGAAAAATGCCTGAACACTATAAATATGAACTGCTTAGATGATAATGCAGTGTGCTAGATATCGAAGCTCTTTTCATATTAGTTGAGAAAGTTTCAGAGTCTCCCAAAGAAGTAAAATTATTTCATGGAGCAAAACCAAGGCTCTGTCTGTTTGAGGAATTTGCTGTACTCTTGCATGGAATGCCATTAAAAACAATAAACCACATCAGAGGCAAAGGCTAAAATAAACTTCAGCCAGAGAGAATAGAGTGAAATTGGAGTAGTTTATGTTCCCTGACTCCAGGTCAGTTGATCGAAGTCTACAAGATCAAAAATTCTCTCTGGATCGCTGGACATTTTCTTTGCTGTGGGCTGGGTCTCTATTGCCCAGAAGGAGTGATTTTCTTTTCTTTTCTTTTTTAAAGAAATAACTTCATTTATTTTTAACAAAGATAGATACTCATTATTTTAACTAATCAAGCAATACAAAAAAGTACAAAGAAATAAGTAAAAGTCAATTCATATTCTACCATCCAGAAATTATAATTATTATTTTTGGCTACATTCATAGCACGTGGAAGTTTCCAGGCCAGGGACTGAACCTGTGATATAGCAGGGGCCTGAGCCACAGTAGTGAAAACATGGGATCCTTAACTGCTAGGCCAGTGCGGAACTCCCAGAAATTATTTTTGGTAATATTCATTAAAGATCATTTCATTTCACATTCTATGCATATGCACAAACACAGAAGTGGAAGGGTGTTTGATATTACTGATTTATAAAAACTCTTTATATATTCTAGATGAGTCCCTTACCAGATATATGATTTGAAAATATTTTTTCCCATTCTTGGGTTATCATTTTACTTCCCTAATGGTGTCCTTTGTGGCATACAAGTTATTAATTTTGATGAAGCCTGGTTTATTTATTTTTTCTTTTGTTGCCTGTGCTTTTGGTGTCTCCAAGAAATCATTGCCTAAGGTCATAAAAATTTACACATGTTTTCTTCTGAGAGTTTTATAGTTTTAGCTCTTAGATTTAGGTCTTTGATCCGTTTTGAGTGTGTGTGTGTGTGTGTGTGTGTGTGTGTGTGTGTGTGTGTGTGATGTGAGGTAGGGGTCTAACTTCATTATTTTGCATGTGGTTATCCAGTGGTCCCCAGAACAATTTATTGAAAAGTCTGTTCTTTCCCTACTGGATTGTCTTGGCATCTTTGTTGAATAAATTGACTTTAAACATGTGGGTTAGAGTTCCTTTGTAGTGCAACATGTTAAGGATCCAGTGTTGTCACTGCAGCAGCTTGGATCACAGCTGTGGCATGAGTTCAATCCCTGGCCTGGGAACTTCCACATGCCACAGGCATGGCCACACACACACACATGAGGGTTTACCTCTGGACTCTCAATTCCATTCTACTGATCTGTATGTCTATTATTGCAGTAACACATTGTCTTGTTTACCATTCCTTTGTAGTTAAGTTTTGGGGTTTTTGTTTGTTTGTTTGTTTGTTTGTTTTGCGAGCAAGCAAAGTCTTTATTACAGGAAAGCAAACAGCTCCCAGGAAGGTGGGAGGGGGAAGAAGAGTTCCCCCTCTCTCTTGCCTAATAGGGGTTTTTATCTCTTAAAGATGGGGTTAGCAATGTGGGGTCCAGAAAGATGTGGTTTTCTTTCACTGGCCTTGCCCAGCTACCTATGTCAGTCCTTGTCCAATAGGGGTCTTAGGGGTGGAGCCCCATAAGTCTATGGTTTCTTTGCCGTTCTATTCCCATAGACCGAGTCACAGAGGGTTAGATATTAATGTCCATCTGGCGTCTTTCCTAGTTAAGTTTTGAGGTCAGAAAGTGTAAATCCTTTACTGGTGAGCCTTGTCATTTGTGGAATTTTTGTTTCTTGTTGCAGCCTTTTCTTTTCTGCCTAGAGAAGTTCCTTTAGTATTTGTTGTAAGGCTGGTTTAGTGTTGCTGAATTCCCTCAGCTTTTGCTTATCTGTGAAGTTTTTGCTTTCTCCTTCAAATCTGAATGAGAGCCTTGCTGGGTAGAGTAATCTTGGTTGGAGGTTTTTTTCTTTTTATCATGTTAAGTGTATCATGGCACTCCCTTCTGGCCTGCAGAGTTTCTGCTGAAAAATCTGCTGATAACCTATTGGGGTTCCCTTGTATGTTACTTGTTTCTTTTCCCTGGCTGCTTTCGAGATTTTCTCTTTAATTTTGGTTAGTTTGATTAATATGTGTCTTGGTGTATTCCTCCTTGGGTTTATTTTATATGGTACTTGTTGTGCTTGCTGGATTTGAGTGAGTGGTTCCTTTCCCATGTTAGAGAAGCTTTTGGCAATCATCTCTTGGAATATTTTTTCTGTCCCCTTCTCTCTCTTTTCTCCTTCTGGCACACCTATAATACAGATGTTGGTGCATTTCACATTGTCCCAGAGTTCTCTGAGATGCTGTTCATTTGTTTTCAATCTTTTTTCTCTTTTCTGTTCTGCATCCGTAATTTCCACTAATCTGTCCTCCACCTCGCTTATTCATTCTTCTGCCTCCTGTATTCTGCTGTTAGCTGCTTCTAGTGAATTTTTTTATTTCAGTTACTGTATTTTGCATCTCTTCTTGTTGAAGTTTTATATCTTGTATCTCTTTGGTCAGTGTTTCCTGTAAGTTATCCATCTTTGCCTCCAGTTTATTTCCAATGTTTTGCATCATCTTTAGCATCGACAATCTAAAGTCTTTTTACTGGATGCTGAGAATCTCCTCATCACTTAGCTGATTTTCTGGGGTTTTCCTTTCTCCCTCATCTGAGTTATAGTTCTCTGTCTTTTCATTTTTATAGGTTTTTGTTGTGGTGACCTTTTTACAGATAATAGAGTTGTAGCCTCTCTTACTTCTGATGTCTGCCTCCCTGTGGCTGAAGTCGGTGTGGGGGGCTTGCTGTAGGCTTCCTGATGGGAGGGGCTGATACCTGACCACTGGTAGGTGGAGCTGATTCTAATCCTTATGTTGGGTGGGGCTTAGTCTCTGGATGAGATTAGAGGCAGCTGTGTGCCTGAGGGGTCTTTAGGTAGCCTGTTTACTGCTGGGCAGGGCTGTGATCCCACCTGGATTGTTGTTTGCCCTGGGGCTTCTCAGCACTGACTGATGGGTGGGACCAGGTTTTCCCAAAATGGCCACCCCCAGAGACAGGCACTGCTGCTGAATATTCCCGAGAGCTTTGCCTTCACTGTCCCTCCCTCACAACAAGCCATATTCACCCCTGTTTTCCCAGGATGTCCTCCAAGAACTGCAGTCAGGTTTGACCCAGATTCCTATGGAGACTTTGCTCTGCCCTAGTACCTGGTGCATGTGAAAGTCCGTGTGTGTTTTTAAGAATGGGGTCTCCGTTTACCCCAGTCCTGTGGAGTTCCTGCGCACAAGCCCCACTGGCCTTCAATGCCAGCTGCTCCAGGGGCTCTTTCTCCCAGTGCCAGGTCCCTGCACATGAGGGTTTGATGTGGGGCTCAGAACTCTCACTCCTGTAGGTGAGTCTCTGTGAACCAGTTAGTTTCCAGTCTGTGGAGCTTCCCACCCAGGAGGTATGGGGTTGTTTATATCGCGAAATCGCCCCTCCTACCTCTTGATGTGGCCTCCTCTTTTTCTTCTGGAGGAGGGTATCTTTTTTAAGGTTTCTGGTCCATTTTGGTGAAGTGTGCTCAGTCTTTAGTTGTGAATTTTGTTGTTTTTAGGAGAGAAGTTGAGCTCCAGTCCTTCTATTCCACCATCTTAATCCTCTCTCTATTTTTAGGAGCATTTTGGACTTTTCTTCTTATAAACATGAATGTTTACCCACTATGGGGAGTGATTTTATTTTCTATATTCATGTGAGTAGGGATAAGCAGGCTTACAGGGGTCCTGGTGATACTGACATTCATGGTTCTCTTGTTGAGAACCACTGACTGAGGTCATCTTGGGGTTTCAGTTGGAGTATTTTATGAACCTCTTCTTATGTTCTTCTCTTCTCTTCCCCACTTCTAAAGACAGATAAATTAGAAATTAAGTAATAGATCTGACCCTGCCAGTACTCTCTCACCTGTCTCAGTGATCAGTTTGCACATGAGTTGGCATGGATGCTGTGTAGGGCTGGCTTAATTTTTCTCTGGATCCTCTCTGCTTCTTTGCAGAGACCTTCCTTCATCTCCTATTATCATCTGAAGCTTTGTTTGGCCCCTTCCTTCTATCAAAGTGCTTTCTTTCCTTCACTCCACTCATTATGACATGCAATTATTATTTTTTTTTGGTCTGTGGTATGATCCATTTACCCTACAGCAATAGAAGCTGCATGATGGTTCAGAACAATGCCTTTCCTGTTTGACATTTAAGTCCCAGAGTACATATTGGATGTTCAATGTATATTTATTTATTAAATAATGAAGGAATATGAGAAAACAGCTGCAATGCGGGTTTTCTTTTGTGGTGGTTATATTTTTCTGATCAACCACATTTAGTCCTTACCAAAGATCCTGGCTTATAACAAAATTCAAAGTCATAATATCCACCTCTAGATTTTAAGGAGAGCTTATAACAATCACTTTCCTTTGCATGTGTACCCAGGAGTGGAATTGCTGGATCATACGGTAGTTCTATTTTTAGTTTTTTGAGAAACCTTACTGTTCTCCACAGTAGCTGCACCAATTTACATTCCCACCAGCAGTGCACGAGGGCTCTCTTTTCTCCACATCCTCACCACTATTTGTTTTTTGCGTTCTCTTTTGAGGATAGCCATTCTGACAGGTGTGAGGTGATAGCTCACTGTGGTTTTGATTTGATTTCACTCGATGATGTTGAGTATCTTTTCATGTGCCTGTTGGCCATCTGTATTACCTTTTTGGAAAAATGTCTGCTCAGGTCTTCTGCCCAATTTTTTTAAATTAATTTTTTTCGTTGTTATTTCATCCTGGGAATAACAGCCTGCTCACACTAAAGAGACAGCAAATATTCAAACTCCCACACCAAAAATAAATAGTAACCCCCCCAAAAATACAAAGGGGTACTCCTGCATAGAAATAGCCTTACAAGATTACAGTTTGGTTTCCCCAAACTCACAGAAAAAGAAAAACGCAAGATGAAGAAGCTCGAAACCATTCCCAGTTAAAGGAACAGGAGAATTCATCTAAAGCAGTCAACAGTGAAACAGACCTCTGCAGTCTGACAAAAATACCAATTTTTAATTGGGTTGTTTGGGGTTTTTTGATGTTGAGTTGTATGAGCTGTTTATATACTTTGGGTATTAACCCCTTATTAGTCATATAATGCACAAATGTTTTCTCCCACTCTGTAGGTTATCTTTTCTTTTTGTCAATGATTTTCTTTGCTGTGCAAAAGCCTGTAAGTTTAATTAGGTCCCCCTTATTTATTTTTGCTTTTATTTCATTTGCTTTAGGAGACAGATCCAAAAAAATATTGCTACAATTTATGCTAAAGAGAATTCTGCCTATGTTTTCCTCCAGGAGTTTTATAGTTTCTGGTCTACATTTAAGTCTTTAATATATTTTGAGTTTATTTTTATATATGATGTTAGTTAATGTTCTAACATCATTCTTTTACATGTAGCTGTCCATTTTTGCCCAGCACCACTTATTGAAGAAACTGGTTCAACAAGATTCATGTACCTCAATGTTCACAGCAGAATTTTTACAATTGCTAAGATGTGGAAGCAACCTGAGTAATCTATCCATAGGTGACTCTATAAAGAATATGCAGAATATATATGTTTGTGTATATACAATGGAATACTACTCAGTCATAAAAATGATGAGATTTTGCCATTTGCAACAACATGGATGGACTTGGAGGGTATTGTATGCAATAAGTCATACAGAGAAAGACAAGTACTATCTGATATCACTTATATGTAGAATGTAAAAAATACAACAAACTAGTGAATATAACAAAAAAGAAACAGACTCACAGATATAGAGAACAAATCAGTGGTTACCACTAAGGGAAGGGACAATATAGGGGTAGGGAATTAAGAGATGGATATTACTAATATGGATAAAATAAGCTACAACAACATACTGTACAACATGTAGAAAAAAGCCAATATTTCATAATAACTATAATGAAGCATAACCTTTAAAATTGTGAATCACTATACTACACACCTGTGACATATATAATATCATACATCCACTCTACTTCAATAAAAAAAAAAAGAATCACTTTCCATTTCAGATGACTGGATAGATATCAGGTTCTCTAATGACAACTTTGCATTCTCCTCCATCAACATTATTTTATCTTTTGTAGCTTTCTTAGTGACAAGGCAGTTTAGGAAGATCTTCCAAAGTCTCCTTACAGTTAAGGAACCACCATTGTGTGTGTGACTATTTTGCCATGAATAGCATTATTGGTATACTGAAAAAAAGTATATAGATTTTGAGCTTAGCACTTTGTCTAAAAAACAAATGTTATGAAACAAGAAATAAAACAAAATCTTGACCTCACGTTCATGACCAAATTAAGGCACTCCAGAAGGAACTTTTAAGAAAGAGCAAGGTTTAAGCTAGGTAGTTTAGATGCCTCAGTTTATCTGAATCCTAAATTTAGGTTTTGTTGGCTTCACTGTCATGAGTGTATTTGTTGGGTTTGTTCTGAATTGCATGCATAAATTGTTGTCATAAAATTCTAAAACTTGGCTTCCTCTAATCATCAAAACTATTGGAGTTATGGTGACACGAAGAGCTTCACAATCCAGCTATTATAATACATTAATTCAGGAAGGGATTGTTCATTTGCATTGCAAGTACAAGCAGGAAAATTTTGGTGATATTGAGGATACTATTTTACATCATTCACCAGTATTAATTCAATGCGAACACAATACAAAAAGCACTAACAATAAAAGTAAAAAATGATAAATTGGTCTTCTGTTTATCAAATGTCATTATTAAGAAAGGTAAAAGGCAAGCCACAGACTGAGAGGAAATATTTAAAAAATATTTATCTTAAAGGACTCACACCCAAAATAGAGAAATTCTACAAATAAAGTAAGAAAACACACAGAGGATTCAATGTGAAAAATGGCAAAAGTCTTCAAAGCACCACCAAAAAACATATATAAAAGTGTTCAACATTATTTCTCATCAGGGAAATGGAAATCAAACCATGATTGAAAACCATTAGATAACCACTAGCATGAAAAATTTAAAAGGTAATTATAAATACTGTCACGAATAAAGAGTTAATGGAAATTCTCATACATTGTTGATGGGTTAGTTAATTGTTTTAACCACTTTGGGAAAAACTGTGGTGGTATTCTACTAAAACTAGAGATTACATCAACCTGTGATTTAGCAACGCCATTCCTAGCTATATACCTGAGAGAAATAAGTGCATATGTCCATGAAAATGTACAAGACTATTCATGGTGACTCGATTGTTAGAGAATGGATAAATATGCTTCAATATATTCATATTAGGAATTTCCCACAATGATAAAAGGTAACACTGATAAGTGCAACTGTACAGATGAATCCCAAAAAGATAATGTCAAATGAAAGAAGACATAAAAAAGATTCATAATGTCCATTTCCATTACATGGAGTTCAAGTTCAGGCAATTCTAGCTCATGGTGATAGAAGTCTTAGTGATTCTTTCCTTGCTGAGAGAGGCAGATATTAACCGGAAAGGGACTCGGTGTAATCTTTCAGAGCAATGGCAAGTTTTAACATTGGGTGGGATTACATGGGTGTACACAAACATAAGCAATGTGTTATGCCATGCATTTAAGATTTGTGTGTTTTACCACATGTAAGTTACAACTCAGAGCAACATGTATTATGCATTAACTATGTTTTCTTATTTTCTATGTTCTTGATTCTGGCATCTGAGCCCTCACTGACTTGGCAGAAACTGCTCTAACCCTTAAAGACAGCAAATGATTTGTCCAGGAGCATTACTTTAATATGCAAATGAACCAATCCAGAACCCCTACTCCAAACCACCTGTTCTATATGACTTTTACATCCCATATGATTCTTTTGCCTGAATCAGCTCAGGGCCAGGTACTAGGCAATAACAGATAGTCCATTTTACCCTAGAAGAGCTATACCCAGAAAATTGTCAAACAAGCTCATCCTAAGAATGCTTGCCTGATGTGCCTTACCTTTCCCACGAAAACCACAATTAGGCTTCCACTTTCCTTTCACTCCAGCTTCTGATTAATCTTGGTGCTTCCTCTTGTGGTCCTGGGTGGCATGCTTTTCCCCTTTTCTGGAGAATTGTGAGTAACAAGCTGTCTTTTCAATGGTAATCATTTCCTCATCTGTTGGCCTCACCATACCTAAATAATAATAAAACCTACATTTTAAAACACAAAAAAACAAATATAAAATTTAGTATGGGAATATTTGTATGCATCATTATTCTGAACAATTAAAACATCATTAATTCCATAGTTTGGGTTGGGTCTGAATGAATAATCAATGAAAAGTGAATACACAGTCAATCAATCAATCATTAATAATTACAAATCCTTAGAAAGATTCAGAGCATGGGACTACCAGGAGAGTAGGTGATACTGGTTGGTGAGTTCAAATGGCATGGATATAACTAAGCAGAAAATTAAAAAAATGGCTCTTTCATCAATGTATCATTTATAAAGCATATTTTACAAGACATCTCCAGGTAATCACTGATACAGAATAATAGAGCATCATTAGAACTATTTACATATCACAAACAACAGAAGAGGTAAATCAAACAGAAAAGGAAAGAGAAAGAAAGAAAGAGAGAGAGAAAGAAAGAAGGAAAGGAAGGAAGGAAGGAAGGAAGGAAGGAAGGAAGAAGGAAAGAAAAGAGGAAAGGAAGAAAGAAGGTTGGAAGGAAGAAAATTTTCCAGCTGACAAAACTGAGCCAACATGGGGAATTCAAAATCCCCAAATAAAATGGGCATTATTTTTGGATAACTGATGTCAATTAAATAATTTACCAAGAGAAGAAATAAGGTAATTGAGGTGGTGGGGGTGGGAATAAGGGTTGAGGAGCTATTTAAATATATATATATTACAAAGTGGTACTTGGAATATCTCTTTCTCATTCCCCTATCTCTTCAGATATTTTTACTTCTTATTAAAACATCTTAAACGTGAATCAGAAAATCTCACTATAGGAGTTCCCATCATGGCACAGTGGAAACAAATCCGACAAGGAGCCATGAGGGGGTTAAGGATCCGCCGTTGCCCTGAGCTGCGGTCTATGTTGCAGACGCGGATTGGATCTGACGTTGCTGTAGCTGTGGCTATAGCTCCGATTAGACCCTTATCCTGGGTGCAGCAAAAGACAAAAAAAAAAAAAAAGAAAGAAAATCTCACTATAATCTTTTAAAGATAATAGTTACTGAACTATTACATTTAGAATGGATAAGCAATGAAGTACAACAGTGCAACGCAGGGGACTATATCCAGTCTCTTGGAATAGATGATGATGAAAGATAATAGAAGAAAGGGAATGTATATATATTATATATGACTGGGTCACCATGCTATACAGCAGAAATTGACATAACACTGTAAATCTAATAAAAAATCTTCTAAAGGTATTTGATGATATAGGAATATATACATATATAAAACAAAATCACTTTTTTGATTTTCGATAAAATCGTGGTCTTGTTTCTGACAAGTTAGTTTACAATTCCTGAAGGTGTGGTAAGTTTTCCCTACACACTTCCCCAGGAGCTTACCCTTCTGTATTTCCACATGGTTATTGAGGTTTATCCATTTAGATATCGGGAGAGATGGCCCCTGACAGTGTGGTAGAGTTGGAAAGGACTGACTATCAATTCCTTAAAATATCCCAAGGATAAACTATTATTAAAACAAAGGTAAGTTGATTAAGCCCACTGCAGTGAGGGAGGATAGCTCTGACAGTCTCAGTAAGCACTCAAAAAGAAGTCAGGGGTAGGTATCGGTGGGAATTTGGGCTCTGGGATCAAGTGCTTTAAAACGGGTCGTTCATGGCACATTATCTGATTGGGGCTGGTAAAGTTCCTGATGTAGTATTTCTGGTTTGGTGGACACAGGGAAGCGAGAGTCTTGAAGGAAGTTTTGATATATATAAACAGCTGTTTGATAAGTGAGCTGTTTGGCCAAGTGAACAACCCATTGTTCCTACAGCAGGGACTGTTTGCCCAGATGAGCAAACTATTCATTTAAATGTACTGGCTTTTAGGAAATTCCTAGAACCCATAGTGAAGTTATTTGTTGGCTTATAGCCTTATCATCCTGGCCAAGAATCTCCTGGAACAAATAGGAAAGAGTCATGTTGACACAAGTGGCTTCAGATCTCAGTTCCAATAGTTAAAGCTGTGTGGATGCAGGTGGTCTCTGTTCTCAAAATTAAATGCAGAGGATGGAGAGGGCCATTTTGTTGTAAGGACTCTGAAACCACTGGAATAACATGTGGATTTGAGAGGGGTCAACCAGAAAAAAAAAGTAAATTTTGCAGATGTTTCAGGTGCATGCTCTGAGTTAAAACTAGTCTACATCTTCCTTGAATGTGACATGTATTTTTAACCCAAATGCAGATATTGTAACTGGTTGTGTTTTATTTCATGAAATCCAAGACCTACATTGCCTCAGGATGCTAGGAATAGAAGCCTTCCATATTCCCACTCAAATGTGAGAAAACACTGTCACTTGGTATTCTGGCTTCTGAGGTCAATTATTTGCATGGTTCTATTTGTTTTATTCTTTGTTTTGCTCCTATCTTCATTTTACATGTATAATAGTTGAACAGCATGGCCCTTCCTTCTTTCAAGACAATAGGCTTTTTTTTTCCTCTTGTTTTCTTTCTTTTTAGAGCCACACCTGCAGCATATGGAAGTTCCCAGGCTAGGGGTTGAATCGGAGCTGCAGCTGCTGGCCTATACCACAGCTACAGCAACACCGCATCCAAACCACATCTGCAAACTACACCAAAGCCTGCAGCAACACCAGATTCTTAATCCACTGAGCAAGCCCAGGGATCGAACCTGCATCCTCACAGATGCTATGTTGGGTTCTTAACCCACTGAGCAACAATGGGAACTCCAAGACAATAGGCTTTGATGACACCAGCAAATCATCACTGGATGGCTGCCCCCTCATTACAGTTCCTCCTATGACTTACAGTGATTTAATCACCATTGGTTTTTATTGCTACATGGACTAGTTGATCTAAAAGTAAATTCTGGACTTTTGACATAAGAAATTAAGTGGCCTCCACCTGTGTCTTTCTGTAACACTATGGTCCCACAATATATGCCCTAGTGTTGCCCTGAGTAGATTCATAGTTAAAGGGAAGGGCTACCATTACATATGGGGACAGAAAAATACCTTCAATTCCTAAGAAGTTTCAAAGTGATTGTTGTAAAAACCATAGAATACATGAAAGGAAATATTTAACCAACCCGGGGAATCTCTGGATTTGGTTCGCTGTTCTGGGATATGACATCACTCAATGCTTTCACTGGCTAGAATTTGGAACTGACCTTTCTGAGGTTGCCTAGAGGATTACACTGGAAGTTAGGAATTATTCAATCCAGTGGTTTGAATGATGTGTGGCCTGAGGAATAAATCATAATATTTGTCTAGTAAGAAAGCAAACCCCTTGTCTAGGTCTCCACACAGATGAGGAAGTGTGCAGAAAGAGTAGTTAGTACTTGTATTCCCAGCTCTTTCCAGATGCATGACAGTAAGTATTACATGCCTTGGAGAATGAATTGGAATTTTAAATTGTACTTATAGCTGAAACTCAGCCTCTGTCCATTGGTGCCAAATAGAAATGTGGAGACAGAGTTTTGAGTGAGGAGAAAAAAGATGGCTTTTATTGCTTTGCCAGGTAAAGGAGGCCTCAGCAGGCTAATGCCTTAAAGACTGTGCCCTCCACTAGGAAGAATTATGGGATGTTTTATAGTAAAAAGGAGAAAAACAGGGTTCTGCATTAGAATCAATATTGAGGGCAAACTCTTTGGAGGACTCTTTAGTCATCAAAGTTGCTGTCATGACATCTCAGCATGATTCTGGTGGTCTTCTGGTTTATTGTACCTCGATTTTTCCTAAAATAAAAATACTTGTGAAAAGAGCACATTGATCAGAGATTAGGGCAAACTAGAAAAGTACCTAAAAAACATTATGTGCTTATAATCTTTGACCCACAGGCAATTGTGCTCAGTGTGTATAATCTGTAGCTCACAGGTGGTTGTGTTTAGGGTGCAATTAAGCCAGGGAGAAGCACAAGGAAGGGTTCTAAGCTATTCAATTTTAGTCACTTATAGAAGAAGCATAAGGAATGCAACTTTTCTTTTAGGTGTGTGAGGTGCCTGTATCATACTCTGGAAGACAGATTCTGCAGCTAGGTCAAAGCTTCATTCCAATTCAGTTCTCTCACTCAAAGGTATTATAGAAAGCTTCAACTCTGACTGCTCCCTCCTAGAATAGCACATCTTACTTTTCTTGTATCACTTAGAGAGTACTCGGAGTACTCCATAATATATCTGGCATCTCTTAGGGTTGTATATTATCTTTTCTCATCTCATACAATATTAAGGTCCTTTAGGCTCACAGACTTAATGCATTCATGCAATTTTTAGTAGGTGCCAACTACATGACAGGTCTGTGATAGTTACTAGGGAAACAAAAAGGAAGCCATCATGCCTGCCCTCAAATAGCCTATTTAACAGTTTTCATTGTACTCTTGCATTTTGCTCCTGAAGTCCTTCACATCTTATCTTATATGCTAGTCACAGTTCACAAATACTTCCAGGTCTTAGTTAGACTAACATTTGTTATTTAGGAATGACGAGTTTAAAGTCACCATACTTAAACTAGGATCAGTCCTCCAAGTCGAGTTTAGGTTCTAAAGTTTAGTACTCATTTTTTCCTTTTTTTTACAAATATAAATGAAGTAAAGCAGATAAAGTTGTTAGTATAATATGTGGAAATAGTAGGTATTCCAAAAATGTGAAACCTTACTTGTCATTATTCTCTAGTTCAGGGATCTATAAACTTCTGTAAATATTTTTGGCTTTATGACCATATATATTGTCCCAGTGGCCACGACTTAATTTTGACACAAAAGCAGCCCAAAACATTATGTTAACAAGTGGAAGTGGCTGTGTTTTAATAAAACTTTATATGTGAATACAGGTGGAAGGCTGGATTTGGGACATGAGCCATAGTTTTCTAGACTAGTTCAACTTTCCAAATTTACAGAAGATGAAATGAAAACTACGGCGGAGAAATGAATTCTCTCGCATGCCATATACAGGCTTGTCTTATTAAAAGCATTGCATTTGCACCATCTACCCTGTCAAGTGAAATGGTGATGGTAGGTTCACGTAAGCCAGGCGGAAATTTCCTGCCAGTTCCCTTAATGGGATTCTCAATTTTTGATTTCATTGCAATAATTGGGTCTAAAATCCGGGGTACTAACAATGACATTATTTGCCTCTCAGATGAGACTGATTTTTATTTCAAAATTGAATGCCAAGAAAACTAGATGGCATCAAATAGAAAGGAATGAAATTGTTTTCATTGACCAGACCACTGTCTTCAGTGTAGAAAAGTACATGGTCTTCCATTTTTTTCTGACTAAATATTATTATGCTGCATTCTATATTCTATTTCAAATATTACAGGTTTCTTTCTCTTTTGTTGTAAATGTATTCCCATGGTATCCTTTCTGCTTTTGCCACAAGCAATAATGTTATAATTAACAAAAGGAGTTCTTATGGGAATTATGATAAGAAATAAAAAGGCAGAAATAACGCCTCATTTTGGGAGAGGTCCACTCAAGCCTGCCTCTCATATCCATATCCTCTCCCACATAATGGTGATATCCATAATGCAATGGCACTTTGCTTTTGTTCTGTTGAACGCTCCTCTTCTAAAGTATATAAGTAGTTTGCAGTTAAAATGGCAAACTGACACACTTTGGTATGTCTGGTATTTTAAGGGCAATCATTCCAGCATGATAATCTTTTCCCCAATACTTAGGCATAAGAGGAATGACAGACTTTGTCCAGAGGATTTTTATTTTTCCCTAAGAATATACAACAATCTCAAGATGTACTAAGTGAAAAAGCAAAAGGCAGAGTGTATGCAGCGCTAACTTTTTAAAAAGAGAGATGTGCCCTGGCCTCGCTTAGCGGGTCAAGGATCTGGCATTGCTATGAGCTGTGGTGTAGGTTGCAGATGCAGCTCGGATCCTGCGTTGCTGTGGCTGTGGTGTAGGCCAGTGGCTACAGCTCCAATTGGACTCCTAGCCTGGGAACCTCCATATGCTGTGGGTGAAGCCCTAAAAAGACAAAAAAAAAAAAAAAAGCACACAAATGAACTTATTGACAAAAACAGAAACAGACTCAAAGACTTTGAAAAATTTACGGTTACCAAAGGGGATGGGTGGGGGTGGGAGGGATGGACTGGGGGTTTGGGATTGGCAAATGCACACTGAGGAACATGGAGTGATTGTCCAACAGGGACCTGCTGTATAGCTCAGGGAACTCTACCCAATATTCTGTGATAATTTATGTGGGAAAAGAAGCGGAAAGAGAGTGGATGTGTGTATATGTATGACTGAATCACTCCGTCATACAGCAGAAATTATCACAACCCTGTCAATCAATTATACCTCAATAAAACTTTTCAAAAAAAGAAAAAAAAAAGAGATGTGTGTATGCTTGTGCCCAGAAAGATTTAAAAACTTGTAGAAGTGATTACTTTGAGAAGGCAGACAAAGCAACAGAGGATAAGGAAAACTTTTATCTGATTACCCTTTTTCTAAAATTTATTTTTATTTATTTATTTATCTATCTATTTATTTAGTTAGTTAGTTAGTTAGTTCTTCCTTTAGGGCAGCACCTTCATCATATGGAAGTTCCCAGGCTAGGGGTCATATTGGAAGTGCAGCTGCTGGCCATAGATGAGGATTTGAGCCTCATCTGTGATCTACACCACAGCTCATGGCAAAATTGGATCCTTAACCCACTGAGCGAGGCCAGGGGTCAAACCAGCATCCTCATGGATACTAGTTGGGTTTGTTACTGTGATAACTTTCTTTCTAATAATTTTAAAATGTTACATTGTAGGTGTGAAATATATATTCAAAAATTACATTAAAACCATACACATATCCTAATGCCCAAGAATCAGCTCAATCTGATTGATGAGATAGCAGTCTTTGGGAGTTGAACTTGGGCTTTTGAAATTTCAACTATTTGGATGATTCTGGTGATCAGTTTAGGAATCACTTAATTGTTCCAGTCACTTGGTGCTCTTGGCCTTGAATGAGAGTGTATATGGGAGAATGTAACTTTTCTCCCCTAATTAGAGAAGCATACAGGAGACACCTTTTAACCTCTTAACAAGAGAACCATATAAGGGAGTATCTTTAATTTTCTCTAAAGTTTCCAGCTTAGAGAGGGTGTCCAATGAATAATCATTGATGACATTAGCATAGATGAATAATTCCCATTCCACTATTACATCTTATTCTAGCACAAAAGAGTTTTTAGAAATACTGTAAACCTAATAGTATTATGAGAAATAAAAAATAACAATTATGAGATACGAAGAGCCAAATACCAACGAATGCCTACAATAAGAAACTCATCAAAGGCCATTGGTATGGCTAGTCTTTTAAGACCAAGTGGTGAAGTTCAAAGCTGAGACCATAGGTATGAAGGTTGAGTCAGATTTCATGCTCTGCGTAAATGAGTAGAGCAGTATTTTTTTTTAAAGGGTGTAGTTACCAGCTCCCCAAAAGTTCCACTTTATTCCTGAGAGCATACAAAGCCCTTTCTTCATAAAGAAAAATATTTTCCTCTTCTTCGAAGTGATATGTGTGGTACTCCCCTGGTTGCTGGCTTTCCCTTCCACTGAGACTCCTATGTCAGTTAGTGCTTGTAGAGATGGCTAGTGTTGTTGAGGCCGCGTACTTACCCGTGGATGTCTGATTTCCATCAGTTTTCTTCGTTCAGATGAAACACAGCTATTGATTCCCACTGCAGCCTCGAAGCCGAATGGAACCCCAGGGGAGTTCTCTGATGTGCTTCCAAGCTCAGGATCCCAACACCCGCAGACCTGAACATGGCCCTTTTTTCCTTCCAACGATCAGCCACTGTGTTAGGGAAAGGATGTGAGTCTCACCAAGGACAATCCAAGGATGCTATTTCTTGTCTCTTTCGGTGTCCCTGAACTGTGAGGGAGAAGAAAGCCCAGAATGTGGAATCCAGAGCTTTAGGATGTTGAACTGTACTTATTTTTATGGCCCCCATTTTACAGAGGAAGAGATGAAGCTCAGAGAGGAAGTGATTTATTAGATGTCACAAACCATGGGAGGTAATGAAACCTGATTGGAGCTCAAGTCCCCCTGTGATGGGGAATGACCGAGTGGGTCACTGCCCCTGGGGCACTGACAGTGGCCAGATAGAAACAGCATCTACAGCAGGCATTGCCAGAGACCTTCCCTAACTTCTGTGGCAAAGGCGATGCTGCAGGAAAGAAGAAAGGTACAAAAAGGAGGCGTGAAGGAGGTGGGCAGCAGCCCAGATGATTTTTATGAGCCTGAGCATCTCTGTGCAGTAATGGAGCCTTTTGTTACTATAAGACATGTGATATTAGCTTTATTTATGTCTCATGCTTTTTGGAAGGACCGCCTAGGATGGTCCAGATTTATACTACCCTGAATTACATAAAAGAGTCAAAATCTTTGGCTACTGTGATTTTGAAATAATCAAACACCATGGATGAATGTACAGACGTAAACTGTATTGAAGACTGCAGGGTGTCAACAGTTATCCTTTGCCAGTGGACCTTTTCCTTCCTTTTAATTATTTTATTGAAGTATAGTTGACCTACAACTTTGTTTCAGGTATACAGCAAAGCGAATCAGTTATGCATACACACATATATCCAGACCTGTCATTTTAACATTTTTGTGCATCTATCTGATAGTGTTTTCCTTGAGCCTAAGACATTCTCTTTATTTTTACTCAGACATTTACGTGACAAATTCTCTGTTCTGTTTGAAAATATTTAGTTCAGCTTCCTCCTCTTCTTCTTCTCTTTTTTTTTAATGGCTGTACCTGTGGCTTATGGAAGTTCCCAGGCCAGGGGTCAATTTGGAGCTGGAGCTTCAGGCCTATACCTACAGCCATAGCAACGCTGGATCCAAGCTGCATCTGTGACCTCTGTGCAGTTTATGGCAACACCAGATGGTGAGCCCACTGAGTGAGGCCAGAGATTGAACCCACTTCCTTATGGATGCTATATCAGGTTTTTTAACCAGCTGAGCCATAATGGGAACTCCCAGCTTCATTTTTGATGGATAGTTTTATAGGATTTAAGTCTAATACGACAATTATTTTTCTTTCAAAACCTTAATGATGTCGATACTTTGTCAGTTGGTTTTTGTAGTTTCTTTTATGAAATACCAATCTTATTCTCGGTTCTTTGAGAATGATGTGTCTATATTACCTTTGGTCATTTAAGATTAAAAAATAATTTTGATTTTTAACAGTTTGAAAATATGCATACCTGCCATTTTTAAAATTAAATTTTATTTATTTTTTTTGCATTTATTCTGTTCAATGTTTCCTGAGGTTTTAAATCTGCGAGATAATGTCTTTTATCAGTTTTGGAAAAGAGTCGGGCATTAAATATCAAATAGTCCTTCTAGTTCTCTGCTTCATTTTCTTCTGAGAGTCCAGTTCCATATATGTTAGAATTTTTTTATCCTTTCTCTTAAATTCTGTTCTGTCTTTAAATTATTTCTGTGGAAGAGTCTTTCTTATAAGAAGACAAGCCTGAGAGTGAGGTTTCCCCTTGTGAGAAGAAAACTTATCAACCTACCCTTTGTTAGGAAACCTGTGCCTCCAAGGGGCATTAACTTTATTTCTATCATTCCCATAAATTCTTTGTGTAAGAAGATAAAAATCAAGTAACATTTGTCACAAGTAAATAAATTATATGGGCACTGGAGGAAAATGTTATGAAAACTGGGGATTGATTCAGAAAGGGGAGTATTAGAATAACTGCCATTTTGTATAGGTAGAACATATCACAAGAAGGGAGTTTATGCCAAAGAAATAGTACAAAAGTTTCCAGAATTGAAGAACATGAGTCTCAACAGTGGAAGGGTCCAGTAAGTGACTGCTACAATGGCTGAAAAAGATATGAACACAGGCAAATCACTATGAAATTTCAGAATCCCAGCAGTGACAGAATGGAACTAACAGCTCTGAGGGAGAAGACCCGCTATGATAGATTGAGGATAAAAATGGCATTGGAAATCTCACAGTGAACAACTGGAAAAGGAAAGGCAGCAGATAAATGACTCAGTTTTTTTTTTGAGAAAGCACCAGAATCCAGTTCTGACATACCATTGGGGTATTTTGCATTCAAGTCCTCTGGCTGCTGTCTGGAAATGACAATTTCAAGTGAAAATCATTGAAAGAGCTTGAAAGAAAGATCAGGCACAAAATTAGTTTGCAATAATAAAACAGACTAGGGAAGCAAATTCACATAATCAGATTTCACATTTCAGAGAAACCATGAATAGTCTCTAGGATACCTGTAGGTACAGACATCATGGTGCAAAATCTTACCAGTAGACATAGACTAGATAACACTAGCTAAGTGAGTGTTGAGAATCCCTGTAACATGAGTTCTTTTCTTTAGAGTTTCACTTAAGCAACTTCTACATCTCAAAATGTAGAATAAATATAATAACAATGTTCTACTCTTACATATATTTGAAATATCCAAACTAATACATTAGAGTGCTTATAAAACATTTTACCTATAATGTATACATACGACTATAGATTTTATTAGGTATTATATTATTTTAGAATTTTTCTCTAATACAAATTGTTACTCTACTTTTTTATATTTTGTTACTGAATAGTTTTGGATTTGCTAAAAACTTTTTAAAATTATGTTATTCTTCTGTAAAATTTTTTCTTTGTTATTTTTCATCTGGGCAAATAATCCTCATGCATATACTTCATTAGGTAGTGGTCAGGGTTCAGTGTGTCATTCATTCTTATTCACATGAATTATAAACTCACAAGTGCATCATAGCCCAAACTTTCTTCATTCAAAATGAAAACAAGTGAGCTACAAATTATGTAGGTCTATTCCACTGGGCCCTTTATTCTACTGCTTTCTATGGATATTCTTACATCAATAACATGTGTATTACTATAGCTTTGTCATAAATCTTGAAATTAGTGTATATTCAATTCAAAGAAGAATTAAGGTTATCAAGGTTTTTTATTTCTGTTTTAGTTTTTTTATAAGTCTGTACACTTCAGAGGGTGCAGAGGAAGGAGGTTGGAGGTGGGGGAGATTAGGTTAGTGATTGGAATGTGTAAACAAGTGGGGGATTAGGGTAGGGCTGATGCTCAAGGACTAGATGGGTGCTGCTGGGTCTTCCTGTAGTTAAAGGAATAAATAGCTTTAATGTCTGTGGTAGTAACTTCTCTTCGCAGCTTCTGACTTCCTATTTTTGCAGCTGAGAGAAGGAACAACCTCTTTCTGGGAGCCCTAATATGAAGGCTCCAAATGGGACAACATCAAAGTGCCTCAGAGAATGACCAACAAAAGTGTTCCGTATTCTATCTCATGAGGATATTTTAGGGCCCTAATAATGTTATCCGAATATGTGATATGTTACACCAGCTGAAAGACATAAACTAAGCTATTGGTTCTGGGAAAGACATAACACTAACCTCTATTTTAAAAATTTATGGGAGCTCCATTTCAGGTTGGATATAAGATGGGGAAGCAAATTCAGAAAGCAGCAGTGTTGGTCATACTGTTAAGCAAGAAAGGGTTAAATAGGTTTTATTTGTTTTTATGATACCATGTCAGAGCATCCATCCTTTGAGAAAAAATGATTATAATTTAGGAGATGAAGGAAATAAGTAAATTTTATAAGTTTTAAGATTTTTACTATGATTTTAAAACTCTTTCTAATAATATTCCTGGTAGGTTATCCTATACTTAGCATATGGGCCTCATGAGCAGGCACTAATATTGATGAAAAGAAGTCCCATAAGTAAACTATGTTTTTCTTAATCACAGATGGAAGCTGGTGAAATGAAAAAGACTCAGTAACCATGACCTTTTTATATCATGAATGTAGACAGTTGCCCCAATCCTTCGTTCACTGTTGGCTGTTTTGCTCGATATGTCAGCCTAAGTATCTCTATAGAACTTGGTTGGGGAATAAGCCTTTGGGTCAGTCTGTTCTCCTTTCACCTTACAATTGGCCTCTAGAAGAAAAGGAATGCAGCTAACATTTCTTGGAAGGATCCTATGAATTACTTCCTACTTATTACTTGCAATCCTCACAATCCTCTAAGGGAGGTATTACTATCGCCAACCTTACAGTTAAAGAAATTGAGGTTCAGAAAGGTTAAGTGAATCGCACATGGGTATACAACTCATAATGTTGGATATGGGACTCGAAAAGAAAAGGAAATATTTCATTCCTGTATTTTTTGGCTCCCAGAAAAACCTCTCAGTACATAAGATCTATGTTCTCCGGGCAGAGACCCCAGCAAACAGAGTCTGTAAGTGGGAGGTGTCCCCCAGCGTGTAATCTAGGCTACATGGGTTCTAAATTCCTTAACACAATTGATAGACTGATATACAAGTAATTTGTTTCATCAACTGCCCAAGGAAGGCTGCAAATGCCCTACATGCTTTGTAGGATTACTACAACAATCAAGGAAAGTCATTTATATTAAAGTGCTTCAAAGGGATCAGACCACTTGGATATGGGTGCCTGGGTGGTGGTTGCTTATCATTCCTGGCTATTTCAGGGAAGAGTTGAGTGAGCAAGGTATTGCATATTCTTGTGTAAGCTTGATGTATTTATAAAAAGTTGAAGGTACTGTCTGAGATTTCATTGGGATCACTGTGCAAATATGTGTGTGAGAAAATTTTAGAGATGGGATCAGCACCTTGTTAGTTATCAGCTGTCTATTGTGGAGGTTCAGGTCAGCAAGCACCACAGTCCAACTAAGATGCCACACTCTGAAGCATCTCAGCATCAGGAATAAGGTCAAGATATGAAGACTAATTGTTTTTGACAATTATCTGGATATTTCTCAAGGGAAGTCTACATAGAGTTGCTCTAAATTTCAGATGATAATAAGAACAAGAAGAGCAAAGGTTTAGTAAATTCTTAATATATGGCTGTTAGTATGCTATTTTTATACAATTATTCTCTTACCTCCTAAAACGACCTTATGGAGTAAGTATATTATTATCTTTTTGCAGAAAGGGAGGTGAGTGCAATGTTTATGTCCCTTCCAAATTCCTATGTTGAAATCCTTACCCCAAATGTGATATTATTAGGAGGGTGGGTCTTTGGGAGGTGATTAGGTCGTGAAGGAGGAGCCCTCAGGAGTGGGATTAATGACCTTATAAAAAAAGATCCCACAGAGATCCCTTGTCCCTTCCATGATATAAAGACAAAATACAAAGACAGCAATCTATGAACCAGGAAGCAGGCTGTTGCCAGACACCAAACCTTTCAGCACCTTGATCTTCCACGTCTAGTGTCCAGAGCAGTGTGAAATAAATGTCTGCATAAGCCTCTCAATCTAAAAAATCTCCCAAGTTTTTGTTAGAGAAATCCAAATAGACTAATGCTTCAAAGCATTAGATGACCTGCCCAGAGCCCCACTGTTAGCAAGTGACAGAACTCAAACTCAGATCTACCTGACTCTAACACCAAAAAGCTTAACTATTAGAGGACATTTACTAATAAAAGTAAATTAATTATATTAGACAAACCAATATTGAGTGTTTACTATGTGGCAGGTATTCTCCGAGCAAGGAGAGTTTATCTATTACATTTCCAAAAAGTAATTAGAATAAAGACAATTATAAGAGGAGAGTAGTAAGTGCCATGTTAGAAATAACTTAGCCCAGAGGCATCCGTGTCAGTTAGGGTCCAATCTGAGAAGTATTAATAATAATAAATTCATTGATTTTGCATTCATTGATGCAGCCATTGATTCATTGATGGAATGATATATGTACATATGCATTGCAAGGAATTGCATACACAGTTGTCAGGGCTTACTAGGCAAATCTGAAATCTGTAGAGCAGACCTTCAGAAGGGCTGGTTGGAATTCTCAAGCATAGGCTGACATTGCTTTTCACAAGTGAAATTACTTGTTTCACAGGGAAGCCCCAGCTCTGCGGTTAAGGTCTTTCAATTGATTGAATCTTTCAATGTCCCACACACATTATCTGGGACAATCTTCTTTACTTAAGGTCAACTGATTATGGACTTTAATCACAGCTAAACAGTACCTTCATAGCAATGCCAAGAATAGTATTTGCTTGAATAACTGAGGACTGTAAGCCAAAACAAATGAATGTATAAAACTGACCATCACACCTAATTCAGAACAGGAGAAGGGGAGTAAGTTATCAAAAAATTTTTGTGGAAAAATGTGTTTCTAAGATGATTCTTAAAGGATAAGCAGGAATTAGTCAGAACCAGAGTGGAATAGAGGAGCTCCAGCTGGCAATGGAAGATATACAGTTTTGAGATCACTAGATTGTAAACCCCATGAGATAATTGAAGGCCAGTGGCTCTTTCCTTCAGCTCTGCTGACCCAACTTCTGGCAGAGAACATGAAACAAAACAATATAGTTGACCTATAAACAGCATGGAGGTCACTGGTGCCAATCTCCTTGCAGTGGAAAATTTGTGTATAACTTTTGATTCTCCCTAAACTTAACTACTAGTAGCCTGCTTTTGACCAGAAGCCTTACTGATAACATAAACAACCCATTAACACATATTTTATGCAAGCTAGAGAGAAGAAATTGTTATTAAGATAATAAGAAAGATAAAATACATTTATAGTACATATATGTAATTGTTTTTATTTTTTTTTGTTTTTTAATTTATTTTAGGGCTGTACCCACAGCCTATGGAGGTTCCCAGGCTAGGGGTCAAATCGGAGCTATAGCCTCTGGCCTACCCAACAGTCACAGCAACACTGGATCTGAGCCGTGTCTTCAACCCCCCCCACAGCTCAAGGCAACACCAGATCCTAAGCCCACTGAGCAAGGCCAGGGATCGAACCCATGTTCTCATGGATGCTAATCAGATTTGTTTCCACTGAACAATGACGGGAACTCCTGCATTTATTTTTTAAATTACACATGTAAATGGCTGAGCAGTTCAAATCCATGTTCTTCAATGGTCAACTCTATTTTCTTGGGAAAAAAAATAAATGGAGTTAAAAAGAACTATCAGGAGAGTTCCCATCGTGGCTCAGTGGAATCTGACTAGCATTTGTGAGGACACAGGTTTGATCCTATGGGTTAAGGATCCGGAATTGCCGTGTGCTGTGGTGTAGGCTGCAGATGCGGTTAGGATCTGGTGTTGCTGTGGCTGTGCCATAGGTCGGCAGCTACAGCTCCGATTTGATCCCTAGCCTGGAGACCTCCAGGGTGTGGCCCTAAAAAGACAAAAAAAGACAAAAAAAGAACAACAACAAAAAAAAGATCTGTGACTTATCCTGGAGGTTATAAAGAATGATGGCTTAAAGTTGGTCTTGGAGGGTAATAATTTCTAAGAGCAGAGATGCTTGGGTGGCATTTGAGAGAGGTTGCCCAGTGACAACTGCTGGCTGTGGCTCCATATCTATGGTTCCTGTAAAACCAGCCACCCCTGCACTCCTAGCCCCTCCACAGCTTCTGACTTAAGTGCCCCTACTTCCAGTTTCCACCACTATACAAATAGGACTGCTACCATTAACTGTTTATCTTAATGCTGTCTTAAAACTCGTGGCTGTTGCACTGCCTACCATGTTCTAGTCCCTGTGCTAGGATTCCAGGTGCTTAACTAGATCTTTACAGTGAGCATGTGAAAAGGTATTATCTCCATCTCACAAGTATGAACCTTGTGGTTCAAGTAGTTAAGGGGTGCTTCTAAGATTATATATGTATGCATTTGTTCCTGTGTGCACGTATTATTTAATGCGTCATTGGATTTCATCAGGATTTCTTATTTCTCCCATTAGAAAAGGACTTTCATCAGTAAGACATGACTTGATCAAGCCCAAGTCATCTAATCCAAGTGAACTTTGTGTCACTTAACTCTTTCTGTCTTAGGTGTCGATTGGCACACCTGGCTTAAAGCTTTCTGGGTCTACCTGCCAAATAGTAGGGTTGTGGTTATAGGCATATAACCTTATATTCCTGGATCTCCCTTCCTAGTTCTGTTAAAGGGGATGTAACACCCTGTCTGTGTCTGTCTCTTTTACTGACTAAATGAGATGGAATCACAACAATTGCTATACCACCAGCACTACCGTTGGTGCTGCTACTCCATTACTTGCAGCAAAACAAAATCCCTTGAGCTTTCTTATGAGCCAGACACTCTTCAAGGTGCTCACACACTGACCTTTGAGGTAAGCCTATGATCCCCATTTTATAGGTGATGAAACCAAAGCAGACAGAAATTAAATAAATAAACTGCTTAAGGGCACACGTTTCAAGTCCTGAGTCAGGATTCCAGGGCTCCCAGTTTGACTTCCTGCCTCCTCTCTTCAATCCCTGGAAGCCTCCCTTAGAAGGTATGATTTTCCCTGAAGGTGAAACAACCCGATGATATTTTCTCTACACTTTTGCATCCTGTTTTCAGGAACAAAAATTCTGCTACATGCCCTCAGAAGAAAAATAGCCATTTTGCACAGTTTGGATGCCTACATTTTAACCTTTGGCCTCAACTAGATTAAAATGGCTATTTGAATTTACTGGCAACAACTTACACTGGTGATTGAGAGGGAACGTGGCAATATTTCTCAGGAAAATGAAAACTGGAACTTGAAAAAATTATTGGGGATATTCTTCAAAGACTCGAGGATCCTTTTTTGTTGTTATTGTTATGTGTTTTTCACAGAGGCTGGCAAAACAGGGATAGTTTATCCCCAATGCTCTCATTTCAAGAAGCACACTCTGATTTGTGAGATAGCAGATATGACTTTTCAGTCTTTTCATCCAAGGATATTACACTGACATCCATGAATGTTCAAGAAGAGGTGAAAAAATGCATGTGTATAGATAGATAGACAGACAGACAGACAGACAGATAGACAGACAGACACACACATTAGGACAAAATCAAAGTTTTCTGAAAATGGAAATCGATCTATTTTAAGATTCCGTGTCAAAGGTAGGCACCTTATCAAAATGCAGAAAAAAGAGTTGGAGTTGGGAAAGTAGAGGGTGAAACTTTTGAAAGATCTCACCAAGCTTGACTAAGGTTCTTACTCTCCAATGAGAGTCATTAACTTCAAATTTATTCAGCTCTAACGAGGCAGTTTTTTTCCCAGTCAATTTCTTCAGTTTGAGCTATATGAAGCATCTCTTGGTAAAATATCTGTGTTTATTTAAAATGTGCCTGTGCTTTCATCTAGTTCCTTCTAGGATTTTACCCTACCAGTATGCACACATTTGTGTTTGAGACTTTAGGTATAAGGATATTCAATGTAGCATGATTTGTAATAGGAACAGCGCAAATCTTTATCAGTTAGGATCTAACAAGATAGCTTCAACACATATCAAACAAAAATTGACAGAATTTGATGGGAAAACTGAGTAATCATCAGATATTTGAAAAAATTAACATACCATAGAGTATGAGCAGTCAAATGATTCAGGCTCCAGATGATCTGAATAACAGAAAAAAACTTGCTCCAATAAACATGCACAGAACACCATACAAAGTGAACACAATCTGTTCAAGCTCAGATGACACCTTTGCCTGACTGTGTAACCTTGCCCAAGATGTAACTAAACATTAAAGAACCAGAGTCCACCAAAGACTTTCTCTAACTGCAATATAATGACACTGGAAGTCAACAAAAAACTGGAACTGAAAAATCCAACAAAGAATTAATATCTGGAATATAAAAGGAACTTATACAAATAAACAACAAAGATAAAATAGCCTAATACAGATGACATGATACTATACATAGAAAACCCTAAGGACTCAACCCCAAAACTCCTTGAACTGATTCATAAATTCAGCAAAGTAGCAGGATATAAGATTAACATGCAGAAGTCAGTTGCATTTCTGTATACCAGCAATGAAACATTAGAAAAGGAATGCAAAAATACAATACCTTTTAAAATTGCACCTCACAAAATCAAATACCTCGGAATACACCTGACCAAGGAGGTAAAGGACCTATATGCTGAGAACTATAAAACTTTAATCAAAGAAATCAAAGAAGATGTAAAGAAATGGAAAGATATTCCATGTTCCTGGGTTGGGAAAATCAATATTGTAAAAATGGCCATACTACCCAAAGCAATCTACAGATTCAATGCAATCCCTATCAAATTACCCAGGACATTTTGCACAGAACTAGAACAAACAATCCAAACATTTATATGGAACCACAAAAGACCCAGAATCGCCAAAGCAATCCTGAGAAACAAAAACCAAGCAGGAGGCAGAACTCTCCCAGACTTCAAGAAATACCACAAAGCCACAGTCATCAAAACAGTGTGGTACTGGTACCAAAACAGACAGACAGACCAATGGAACAGAATAGAGAATCCGGAAATAAACCCTGACACCTATGGTCAATTCATCTTTGACAAGGGAGGCAAGAACATCAAATGGGAAAAAGAAAGTCTATTCAGTAAGCATTGCTGGGAAACCTGGACATCTGCATGCAAAGCAATGAAACTAGAACACACCCTCACACCATGCACAAAAATAAACTCAAAATGGCTGAAAGACTTAAATATATGACAGGACACCATCAAACTTCTAGAAGAAAACATAGGCAAAACACTCTCTGACATCAACATCATGAATATTTTATCAGGTCAGTCTCCCAAAACAATAGAAATTAGAGCAAAAATAAACCCATGGGACCTCATCAAACTGACAAGCTTTTGCACAGCAAAGGAAACCCAAAAGAAAACAAAAAGACAACTTACAGAATGGGAGAAAATAGTTTCAAATGATGCAACCGACAAGGGCTTCATCTCTAGAATATATAAACAACTTATACAACCCAACAGCAAAAAAGCCAATCAATCAATGGAAAAATGGGCAAAAGACCTGAACAGACATTTCTCCAAGGAATTTATACAGATGGCCAGCAAACACATGAAAAAATGCTCAACACCGCTGATTATAAGAGAAATGCAAATCAAAACTACCATGAGATACCACCTCACACCAGTCAGAATGGCCATCATTAATAAATCCACAAATAACAAGTGCTGGAGGGGTTGTGGAGAAAAGGGAACCCTCCTACACTGTTGGTGGGAATGTAAACTGGTACAGCCACTATGGAGAACAGTTTGGAGATACCTTAGAAATCTATACATAGAACTTCCATATGACCCTGCAATCCTACTCTTGGGCATCTATCTGGACAAAACTCTACTTAAAAGAGACACGTGCACCCGCATGTTCATTGCAGCACTATTCACAATAGCCAGGACATGGAAAAAACCCAAATGTCCATCGACAGATGATTGGATTCGGAAGAGGTGGTATATATACACAATGGAATACTACTCAGCCATAAAAAAGAATGACATAATGCCATTTGCAGCAACATGGATGGAACTAGAGAATCTCATACTGAGTGAAATGAGCCAGAAAGACAAAGACAAATACCATATGATATCACTTATAACTGGAATCTAATATCCAGCACAAATGAACATCTCCTCGGAAAAGAAAATCATGGACTTGGAGAAGAGACTTGTGGCTGCCTGATGGGAGGGGGAGGGAGTGGGAGGGATCGGGAGCTTGGGCTTATCAGACACAACTTAGAATAGATTTACAAGGAGATCCTGCTGAATAGCGTTGAGAACTATGTCCAGATACTCATGTTGCAACAGAAGAAAGGGTGGGGGAAAAAATGTAATTGTAATGTATACATGTAAGGATAACCTGACCCCCTTGCTGTACAGTGGGAAAATAAAAAAATATATATATTAAAAAAAAATAGCCTAATACATAAATGGACAAAGAACATAAACATGAAATTCTCAGAAAAGGAACCCAAATAATTATATGAAAGAAATGCTTGGCCATATTACTAATAAGGAAAATTAAAATAGTAATAAGATACCATTTCAGAGATTGACATATTTTAGTAAATTTGATAAAGCCAAGTGTTTGCAAAGATGGTGGGGCCACTGGGGGAAAGGATGCATTCATGATTGGTGGATGCTCACTGATTCAATAAGAAGGGCATGGCTAAGTGAGTTCTGGTTGTGGCTCAGTGGGTTATGAACCCAACTAGTATCCCTGAGGATGTGGGTTTGATCCCTGGTCTCACTCAGTGGGCTAAGGATTCGGTGTTGCCCTGAGCTGTGGTGTAGGTCGCATACATGGCTTGGATCCTGCGTCACAATGGCTGTGGTATAGGCTGGCAGCTGTTGCTCCGATTCAACCCCTCACCTGGGAACTTCCATATGCTGCAGGTGTGGCCCTAAAAAGACCAAAAAAAAAAAAAAAAAAGAAGAAGAAGAAGAAGAAAAGAAGGGCACATACACTCTTTCTGACCAGCAATAATACATGAAATTTCTATCTGAGAAAATGGCTCCCTCTTTTATGAGCTCCATGTAGAAGAGCTCACCATGGCACTACTGATAATAGTAAAAGCATGGAAACAACATAACTGTCCCACAGAAGGGGAATGCTATGTCTATGCAATGGAGGACATTAAAAATGCTTTAAAAATGAATCTAATTCAGTATCTTGTAATAACCTATAATGGAAAAGAATCTGAAATATATATATCTGGATCACTTTGCTGGAAACCCTAAACACTGTAAATAAACTATAGTTCAATTAAAAAAATAAGATAAAGAGTTCCCGTCGTGGCTCAGTGGTTAATGAATCCGACTAGGAACCATGAGGTTGCAGGTTTGATACCCGGCCTTGCTCAGTGGGTTAAGGAGGCATTGCCATGAGCTGTGGTGTAGGTCGCAGATGCGGCTCGGATCCTGTGTTGCTGTGGCTCTGGCGTAGGCTGGCGGCCACAGCTCCGATTCAACCCCTAGCCTGGGAACCTCCATATGCCGTGGGAGCGGCTCTAGAAAAGGCAAAAAGACAAAATAAATAAATAAATAAATAAAGATAAAAGAAAAAGAAATGAATCAGATATTTACATGCACTGAACACACCTAAAAACATACTATTGTATAGAAAAGAAAATTACAAAATATGTAGATTATGAAACCATTTATGTGAAGCTTAAAACAAGAAGTTATTCTTATCCAGTAAAAGCTTATTCCTATCAACACATAGGGTCAGTAAAAGTTTTTTTAAAAAATACAGGAAAATAATGCATCTCAACTTGAGGAAATTAGTAATATCTGGAGAGGAAATGAGGAATTAATGATGAATTTTTTGTAGCTATAAAGTTTTTCATTCTTCCTTTCTTTCCCATCCCCTGGGCCACCCTTCCCCTCTCCCTCCTGCCTTCTTGTTCTTCTTTCCTTTTCAGAAGAATTCCTAAGCAAATGGGGCACAATTTTGATATGTAATTTTTTATGTGGCTGATGAACACCCAGATTTTGGTTATACGCCTTTCCATATTTTTCTCTGTTTTCATTATATAATAATTAGGAATAAAATATCTTTAAAAAGTATCGGCTGACCCTAAGGCTCTCTTCTGTTCACATTTTCCCAGCCCTGAGGTAGTTCCCTGCTGGACTACCTTAGCAAGCAAGACCCTGGCCTCCCATGAGATTTAGCTGGCATATTGCTTCTGGAATATTCCTAAAAATACTGTGAAGCAGGATAAACAAGCATCAGTGAGTTCTCATCATCATTTTATAGATGAAGGAAGAGAGACCTTTTGCCCAAGTCCTTATAGGCAGAAATAAGACTTAAATCACTGGGCGCCCAGTCCAGGGCTCATTTTGTCATTATACATTGCCTTAGATTAGGTCATGTCTTTTTTGCCTTGAAAAATAGTTCAATATCATTGTATATCATATAAAACATGATGAGTAGCAGAGCAGATATATTTCACGTCTTCTGTCAAATCAGATTAATTAGTAATTACAGTCTGTACTGTGAGTTTCTGGTTTTCATTGGGGATCAGCAGAAACTGGGTCCTGATTATACCTCAAGGGTTGGAAATATATTAGCTCATGCCTCAGATTTATATCCAGGACAGTAACAGCCACATGGAAGCTACTTATTTAATGATGATTCTTCATTGCTTAAATGCAAGATGTGTTTGTGTTTTCTTTTCTACGTGTTCAGACAGAAACACGCACTTGACTAGCATGCCTTTTGCCTCCTGTCTGATCTGTTTCAAGCTTTGGACTGTGGAGCTTTACCTAGATAGTCATAAATGTTATCCCACAGAGGATCTCAGAGCCTTGCTATGCTGGGTGACTCGCCCCATGTTATGCAATTCAGTGGAATCTGTACTGATTCCATTGCAATTTCTCCAAATCCAAGAATGCCATTCTCTCCCTGAGAAGTGCTTACATAATCCACGTCAGATTGCAAATGTGTAGGTGACTCACAAGTGTTCCTCAGTGGCTTGAAATCTCACCTCTCGCTGTACCAGCCATTTAACGCAGAGCAACTGCAGTCGGCCAAATTAAGTTGAGACATTCCCGTTGCATTTTTCAACCAACTGCAATTTATCTTCCCCTCCCTGAATATTCTCCGAGTATTAACCTAACAGAGTCAGTTAGAGCTCTCAGGACATGTTTCTTTTAAAGGTTTGTGTACGGAGAGGCTCTTGAAGTCTTGGCTCCAGCCAGTCATAGGAGTGTATGCCTTTGTCGGAGAGAATTCTGCACCCCATTCCTCTGTGAATCGCTGAGATTCAGAGCCAAGGCAGGTGACGAGGCTGGCCCTGGATGCCACCCAGGGAGGAGAGTGCCTCTCGAAACCTTCTCCCAGTCAGGAGGCCCTTTTCCTTCTCACTCCTCAGCATAAACTCTGGGGTGTGAAGTCTCACTCTGTTTTCATATCCATCAACTCTCTCGCCAACTATTTCCATGATCACTGCTCAGCCCAGATTGGCCGAATGATCTCTTGCAGCAAAATGAATAGGACTGAGGACCATACAAAGCTCGTAGGAAAGGATTAGGATGTCTTTCTACAGAAAACATCTCACGGAGAAAAAAACGGTACTGTCTTTTTCCTTCTTGTGATGAAAGTTGGGTTAATAAACCACCATTCCTAGATTCTACAGAAAAATGAAGAAATTACAGTAATTCCTTATATTTAGAACATTCCATAGTCCAAACCGGCTCAAAGCTTTTAACAAATTTTTCTCAACCTCAAATCCCCCATGCCTTCATGAAGGCTTCTTAAACCATGTGTTCAGTGATTATACTCCTTTATTGGTTATTCCCTTATTCTCATACTCCTGAAACTAACTGGCCTACAGAGAGTAAACCTTTTACATTGGAAACGGTTTGTTTCTATTTATTCTTGAGTATTGATCTTTCTGTTTCCTTGGCCTTTAGGATTCTTCCTCTATGTTTTATTTTTAATGTTCTTCTCTAAGAACATCCTACTGACACCTGCCTTAGAAGGCAAGCTCCAAGAAATGAAGAGAAATGGCCTCAATATTTACACTTCAAAGACCTAAGCTTGAGTCCCAGTTTTGTCACATTATTATTGGACCATAAGTAAATGAATTTATCTTTCTGGATCCTAGTTTTCTCATCTGTAAAAGGAAGTAGTTATGCCCTTTCCAGTGACAACATTTTATGGCCTGATAGCAAGGAAGACTCAATGAGCCCCATCTCTGTCTACACCTTTCTCTCATGAATTCAGACTCCTTTGTTCTCATGGATGCTCCTCTTCCTTGCCCATCAATCTGACTTCCTGATTTTCCCTTCAGCCAGAATCAGTTGTATTAAGGGTTAAAATATTTTCATTTATTTTTCCTGGTACAGATTGGATAAAATAATATTTTCCTCAGTGAAGTGAATAGAAATGGTTTAATTTGACTACTTGATTGTGTTACTGAATAGCACTGAAATTCTTTAACTCTCTTGGGGTGGAGGATAACATAGCATTGCCATATGGTGTTCACACTATTTTACCCCTGATTATTCCTGCAAAAGTGCAATGGAGCTTGGTGTTCTGTATCCATATTTTGAGATATTTTTGCAGACTGAAGTTATGACTGAAGACTTCTTTATTGCCTTTGGACTGTAGCTACTAAAAATGGCTAAATAAAACAATGAAAGTTTAAAATAAATTTAAAATTTACTTTTTGCGGGTCATATTTTCCCTATAAATCTTTCTCATACTTTTATTTTTTTTCCTCATACTTTTAAATCAGCTATGCTCTTTCTGAAAGGCCATTGACTCATACTGTTTTATAAAATACGTTCTTGTTGGCTTTGAAGCATAGGCAGGGTTCTTGTCTTTGAAAAAGGGGACATGGTTGGCTTTTATCTTTTCTCTCCCCTTTCTCTCTTGCCTGGCCCTGAAGTTGGGGTTGGAGCTGGGGGAGAAAAGAGCAAAAGTGCTCCAGGGTTTTTGCTGACTTGGCAAAGGCTTGATAAAATAGTTCTATGCGTTTGGGACCTAGCAGGTATGGAATAGCGATCTTTTGGGGATGCTTTCATGAGGTGTTGAGAGGCTGCCCTCCTGGGTTTTGGATGCGGACAGTTGTGTTTTCCTCTGGATGCTGATGCCTTTGGAAGTCCCAGCCACAGAGACCTCTCTCTATGGGACCCTGCTTGCCCTACAAGCAGTCCTCTTGAGGAGAAGACAGCTTACCGGACACTGGCTCTCTTTGTCACATGACCCACATTTGTTCTATGGGAAATGTTCTCATGTCTTCTGCCTTATGCCCAAGTCACTTCTCCTTCAGTAAGCAGCCACCTGGATCACCTCTCTCACCTTCTGGATTTCTCACACTTGGATCATATATATCTGCACTGCTTTCCAGACTCAAAATTACACATATTAAACTCCATGAAGGTTCCATTGAAGCCTTTCAGTTTTAGGCTGGAAAGGAAGAAGGCTGAGCCCCTCTACCTTTCTTAGGTGCAGGTGTGTGTGTGTGGGGGGGGGGCATATCTGAGCAACAGATTCACCACCCCATTGGTTCTCTGCAAAGAACCTGTCTCACAAATTCCTTTCTATGCCCCTCTTTTATCCTCAGTATGAGATAATCGATCCAAAATACCTGCAATCAGTTATGAAAGGGTGGCTTTGAAGATTTCTGCAAGAGGGACTATCCTACACTAGACTCAGAGATATTTGACACCTGCTGTATTTCTGCCTATCAGCAGAAACTTCAAGTTTAATGTCATATTAAAAAAGCTTTCACAAATTTGACAAGAAACCACATTTTAAAATGAACATCTTTCCTCACAATCTTTTAAGAAGACTGCACATCCTCCCAGTACTTACGCTTTTTGAGAACCCTTTGGTAACTAATACCAGATCCCCAAAGATAAAAATGAGAAAATCCTTCATTTATTAAGTACTTTTTTTCTTTTTTGGCTGCCCCTCATCATGTGGAGTTCCAGGGCCAGGGATAAGATCTGAGTTGCAGTTGTGACCTATACCTTAGAGGCTACAATGTTGGATCCTTTAACCTGCTGTGCTGGGCCAGGGATTGAACCTGTGTCCTGGTGCTGCAGAGACACCGCCAATCCCATTGCACCACAGCAGGGAACTCCTAATATTTTCTTATGATACACTAGAATTCATTTTACAGATATCTCTTGAGTGCCTATTCTATGACTCTTTGCTGTGTGCTTGTTCAAAAATGAGTGTGATAGAGCCTTTTTTTCTCAGAGAGTTTGTAAACTAACAGGGAACACAGGTAAGTATAATACTCTGTATGAAGTGTTGTGTTAGCAACTACATATAGAATCTCACAAAGACACAGAAGAGAAGCACCCCAAATCACCTGTGGGATGTTGGAAGACACCCTGGAAGAAATGGTACAAAGAATGAGCCTGAGGTTGAGTAGAATACAGCCAAGAGGACAGAAATTAGGAGGGTTCCCAGAACACATGAAAAGACCCCAAGATGTTACAAGATGAATTCATGAACTCAGAATTGTAGAATAACTCCAATTGGAGAGTATGATTCAAAAGTGGCAAAAGATAATGCGAGAGATACGACAGCGCTAGATAACAATGGATTTTTAAAAAATAAAATTAAAAAAACTGAATTTTACTTATTAGGAAAACGGGAATTATGTTAGGTGCTGAGAACACAAAGATAAATAAAGCAAAGGTCCATAACTATGAAAGATTCAGAGTATAGTGGCTATCTTTATTTGCATATGTACTTTGTAATTATCACATTTTTTGTATTTTTTTTTTACTTAGCTATTATAATAAAACTATGATAAATGTGTTATTCTCTTACACAGATGACTAAAATGGCCTTACTGGTGTTAGGAGAAGTGCCCAAAGTCACACGATATTTGTGGTATAGCTAGATTTTGTGTGTGTGTGTGTGTGTGTGTGTGTGTGTGTGTTTTAGGGCTGCACATGGAGGTTCCCAGGCTAGGGGTCTAATCAGAGCTACAGCGGAGGCTGGCCTACACCACAGCCACAGCAATGCCAGATCCGAGCCACGTCTGTGACCTGCACCACAGCTCACAGCAGCGCTGGATCCTTAACCCACTGAGTGAGGCCAGGGATAGAACCAGCAACCTAATGGTTCCTAGTTGGATTTGGTTCCACTGCACCATGACGGGAACTCCACAGCTACATTTTTGATTCTGTATCTTTTATTGTGCTGTAGTTTATGGATACTTGAAAAACTCTAGAATGAAATTCACAAAAAAGTGAGCTATGTCTGTTCTCAATTAATGCATTTTATTCCCTTCCTTTCTAGCTACATACAGATTTTTCAACAACTTTATCCTATACTTACACTAAAATATCTCACCATAAGGAAGTCCATGTTCAAGTTCACTGCTTGGCATCCAACTTAATACATACCCGCCCATTAATTCTAAGGAGCAAGTAACTCTACTTGATAGACGGATGGATGACTGGATGGATGAATGGATAGATAGATAGAGGATGGACGAATGGATAGATAGATAGATAGAGATAGATAGGCTTTAAGACTATTTATGAAATTCTTACTTCAAGATGCATAAGCCCAGTTCCCTGTTCCTTTTTTTTTTTTTAATCTTTTTGCCTTTTCTAGGGCCGCTCCCTCGGCATATGGAGGTTCCCAGGCCAGGGGTCTAATCAGAGCTGTAGATGCCGGCCTATGCCAGAGCCACAGCAACATGAGATCCAAGCTGCATCTGCAACCTACACCACAGCTCATGGCAATGCCGGGTCCTTAACACACTGAGCAAGGCCAGGGACCGAACCTGCAACCTCATGGTTCCTAGTCGGATTCGTTAACCACTGTGCCACGAAGGGAACTCCTCCCTGTTCCTTTTAAACTTCAAATTTTCATTATTAAAAAGAAAACAAAATGAAATCAAAGGCTAATAACTTTGCTAAAATGACATTTAAGACCTACAGTTTGAGAGAGAATGGATTCTAGACGAAGACATTACGTTTTCTGGGTAAAGAGGAAAATAATGATTTCAACTTTTACCTTGAAGATATGGTGTCTTTCTACCATGTTTCATATTTTTTACCTTCTCATAACCTTGTTAATTTCTTTCTGAAAATTAAGGACTGAATCTCCTTTTTCTGCATGTCCACAGCTGGCTACTGCACTGTAAGCTCTACTAGATTTATGCCGGGACAATATTAATAACAAAAGCCAGGCCAAAGGGTGTTATCCATGTGTCAATCTGAGGTAGACCCAGAATTACTGAAGAGTAGAACAGCAGAGTTGCTACCTATCTGGTATCACCCAGAGTTTATTAAATTTGGTCTTCTTTCTCTCTCTCTCTCTTTTTTTTGTTTCTTTTTAGGGTTGCACCTGAAGCATATGGAAGTTCTCTGGCTAGGGGTCAAACTGCAGCTGCAGCTGCTGGCCAATGCCACAGCAACACTGGATCTGAGCCGCATCTCTGACCTATGTACAACTTGCAGTGATGCCAGATGCCTAAGCCACTGAATGAGGTCAGGGATGGAACCTGTATCCTCATGGACACTGTGTTGGAGTCTCAACCCGCTGAGCCACAACGGGAACTCCATTTTTTCCCCCAGCAAAAAGGAGAATCTATTGGAAGAGCAGAGAGGATCTGGCTTCATGGATCACTAGAACCAAACTTGAAGTCCCAGAGACCTTCCCTCTCCATCACCGAGATCTGCTTCCAAAAATCCATGACCAAGGAAGTCTTGATTGAGAGTAATCATAATGTTAATTTTAAACATTTTTTAATATTAGAGACAATTTTTTTGGAGCAGTTTTATGTTCACAGCAAAATTGAGAGGAAGGCACACATATTTCCATTATACTCCCCTTGCCCCCAAACATGAACAGGCTCTCCCATTACCAACATCACCCATCAGAGAAAGACATTTGTTATAGTTGATGAACCTACATTGACACATCATAATCATCCAAAATCCATAATTAACATTACAGTTCATTCTTGGTGTTCTACATTCTATTGGCTTGGACAAATGCATAATGAGATTTTTCCATCATTTTAGTCTCATAGAGAATATTTCCACTGCCCTAAAAATCCTGTGTGCTACATCACTCTGATTATTCTCAGCTTGCAGGTACAAACATGGGGTGTCTGGCTCGAAGCCCAAAATCTTCAACTCAACACCTTAGCGTTTCTCTCAGACTCAGCTTGAAAAATAGCAGGAAAACTCCCTGAGAGTCCTGTTGACCTATTACTGCGCCAAAAGTTTGCATGGAAAGTCTAACAAAAATATGTGTTTCCTTTGAACACCTGTGGTGGGACTGTCAAGAAAGCATCATATAGTCATAAATGAGGAGGAATTCAGGCCCAACAAAACTGCGGAGTCCACTCCACTCCCTGCATTCATGTGGGTTAGTTGTCTGACATCTGCTTAAATGCTTCAATGATGGAAAAACCATTACCTCCAGGTATACATATTCTGTGTGTTAATTCTGAAAACTTCCCTTTGTGCTTTATGTCAGCTAGAAGATGCTGTTTCATTAACTGGAACACGTATCAAGCTTAGAATCCCTTGCTTTCTTAAGATCCTTAAAATGACAAATCAAACTCTAAGAGCAGCAGGACTGAGATATTTGGAGGCCCCTTATGGTGCATTTGCTGCCAGAGGAACCGCCAATGAAAAGACCAAGGGCATAGTATTTCTAAACACTTGAACTCCAAAGAATTTTGTAAGAACTTCATCTTATCATTTTTCTTTTCTAAATAAAGGCCCATGGTCAAGTAATTAAGCTACCTTGTTTTAAACAAATAGAGGAAGAAAATAGAATTGATTTGATTCTTCATGAATGTTAGGTTGCATGTTGTGGATGTAGCAAAGGGCTCTGAGTACCCTTCTGTCAAGAAAATTGGCATGACTCCCCACTCTGGGTGCGGGGCAGAGAGCACAGGTGCACGGGTAAGCCGCCACTAATGAGCATGAGGAGAGACATGGGCGGGATGGAGTGACATTGTGAGCTTGCCCTTCCGAGCATGTCTGTGGTCTTGATTCCTTGATATTCCATCAAAAGCAGGATGCTTCTCAGAGTTCCTGTTGTAGCTCAGTGGGTTATGAACCTGACTGGTATCCATGAGAATGCAGGTTAGATCCCTGGCCTCGCTCATTGAACCCAATCTGGTATTGCCCCAAGCTGTGGTGTAGGTCTGCTTTGCTGTGGCTGTGGTTGTGGCGTAGGCAGGTAGCTGAGCTCCAATTTGACTCCTAGCCTGGGAACTTCCATATGCTGCAGGTGCAGCCCTAAAAAGAAAAAAAAAAAAAAAAGCCGGATGCTTCTCTGTGTGTTTACACAGGGTCAGAAATAGGAAAAATGGTAAAGTGAGGTTTTGGGGTTTTTTTTAGCTGTAGCCTTAGGAAAGCTCTAGACAAGGGTTGAAATATCTGGATTTAAGCCCTGATTTTGATAGTTCTTTCTCTATTGAGTGATTATGATATGCTAGACATTGTTCAAAATGCAATTATGTAATTATATAGCTAGTTACCTATAATAACAAATGTAATCCATCCTCAAAAAAACCTTTGAACATATGGTTATTATTTTTCTCCAGTTTACAGATGAGGAAACAGACACAGAGAAAGAAGTACTTGCCCAAATCACAAATCTAGTAAGTAGTGGAGTCAGGATTCCTCCTCCGCTGGTGTGACTCTAGCCCCTCACACTCAGCTCTGTGCTGTTTTCAATAGCTTCTTTTTATTGAACACTTCATGAGAGATGCCGTTTTATGTGCTTTGCATGTTATTTAATTTTCACCACGATCCTAATTAAAACATACCTCTAACTGTGTGGGTGCAATGACATAACAGTTCATCAGAGTGAAAAAGAAGGGAATGCAAGACTTTATTATATTTAGTAATACTTTTCTAAAAATTTTTCTCTTTAAATGATTTTTATTTTTTCCATTAGAGCTGGCTGACAGTGTTCTGTCAGTTTTCTACTGTACAGCAGAGTGACCCAGTCACGCACACACATACACATTCCTTTTCTCATACCATCCTCCCTCACGCTCCATCATAAGTGACTACGTATAGTTTCCAGTGCCACACAGCAGGATAAAGAGATATTTGCACACCCATATTCATGGCAACACTATTCACATTGAAGATGAAACAACCAGAGTATCCATGGCTGGATGAATGGATAAACAAAACACTGTATATCCATACAATGAAATATTATTCAGCCTTAAGAAAAAAGGAAATTCTTACACAGGCTACAACACGGATGGAACTTAAGGACATTATGCTTAGTGAAATAAGCCCATCACAAAAAGACAAATACTGTACGATTCCACTTACATAAAGTACCTGGAGCAGTCAAATTCACAGAGACATAAAGTAAAATGGTGGTTGTCAGGGGCTGGCATTGGGGGGGGTGGTTGTCAGGGAGGAAATAGGAAGGATTTTTTTTGTTTTTTTGTTCATTTGTTTTTTATTGTTATTTCCCCAATATAATTTTTTTTTGCTACTGTACAGCCTGGTGACCCAGTTACACATACATGTATACACTCTTTAGAGAAAATTTATGGAGTAATATTTATATACCTAACTTATACAACTAAGATTTTATATTGTATATTTTATAGAAAATATACCATTTTTGTGATTTTACAATTTTACATATAGTATTACAAAATATTTTAAAGTAATATATGGGAGTTCCAGCTGTGGCACAACCAAATCAGTGGTGTCTCTATAGAGCCAGGATGCAGGTTTGACCTCCAACCCTGCACAGCAGGTTAAAGGATCTGGTGTTGCTGCAGCTCTGCGTAGGTCACAACTGAGACCTATGCAGATCTGATCCCTGGCCCAGGAACACCATATGCTGTGGGGTGGCCAAAAAAGGGAAAAAAAAAAAATATATATATATATATGTATGAAGTACAAAACCATATAATAATTAGGTTATATTATTACTGCTTTTGTTTAACCAATTTTTTTTTTTCTGGGTGTAGGATGGGGTGAGACCTAGGGCAGGATGAGGACTACCCTTGTGCTGATTTGAATACGCACCTTACCGGATACTAAGGAGGGGCTACCACTTGAAGAAAGAGGAAGAGACAGTCTTTTGCCACCTGCACTCCCCTTGGATGATAAAACTACTCCACCGGATCCTGGAGGGGAAAGCCTCCTTGCCGGCCTGCTTGCATCTCTCACAAGCATCCTGTCTTAATGAAATCTATTTCTTGCCTATCACTTTGTCTCTCACTGAATTCCTTCTGCGCGGGGGCATGAAGAACTTGAACCTCAGACACCAGGTGAATGCTTCTAATTTAAAACTGTGGGTTTAAGTCCCAGTCTGGGTTTTGGCTGAGTTCAAGTCCGGGCACACGGGTTCAAGTCCCAATCTGGGAACTGGCTAGATTTAGGCCATTACTGCTGTCAGTTTCACTATCACAAACAGATACCTACTATCTGAGGAATATTATAATATTCCTGATATCAAATATTTATGTCTTCTCTTAGTTTCTTGACCAATCATACTATAAGATTGTATGTTTTATGTTGTTTAAATAATAAATTTTGTTTATAGTGATTTTTCATTTCATGAATTTGTCCACTTCTCATTATATTCATTCTTTTGCCTACTTTTGTTTTTTATTATGTTACTCTTTATAAGATGAATGATAATTTCATTAGTTTTCAGATATTCTTTTTTGCAAAGTATGCAATGAATATTACATATTCCCATCTTGGTATTTTGTTATCTATATTCCACAAAACTTGGTATGTAATGTTTTCACTTTATTTTCAGTTATAAATATTTTCTAGTATCCATCATAATGTTTGATTAATCAATTATCTGAAAGCATGGACTGCATATATTTTTAAACACACCATGTTTCTAATTATTAATATTTTAATACTTATTTTCTAATGTTAACACATTGTCAGAAAACTGAGCTTAAGAGAGAGTTTTCTGCATGCAAATCCCCAATCAGTTAAGTCAGTTTTTCCCAGCAAAGAAAAAGGGACTCAAGAGATGCCACAAATGTTACAATAACAATTGATCTGTGCAGGGAAGAGATCTTTTGAAATAGGGAGAAGCATTCCCCAAGACTCAAGTTTAAATGAACAATTCTACAACTGCATGTGAAATCTACATTTTTTTCACCGCTTTCTGTTTCTTTAGAGAGGGAGAATGGGTGAAGACAGAGATGAAACAGGCAAACTATTTCTGTTCAGATTTTTAAAATTCTCAGTGTGTGGATATGAAAGCATGTTGGTGGCACATATGAATAGAAATTTCTCTTAATGGGCATTTCTTTTTCTCCCCACCATCTCTCTGCTAGAATGCTACCCTGTCACCTACAAGAAAACACGAGCTGATAAAAACTGCATCAGCACTTGGAGGAAGAATGAGAATTTCCAGCTGCAAAAAAAGAAAATGATGAAGGTGAATACAATTTTGAATTTTATGGAAAAGATGGCTTGTCCTTTATTGTTTTTATATCAGCTTGCTATTGGAAGAGAACATACCAGTCAGCCCTTAAATCTACTGTCTTTTCCAAACCAACGCTGTGATGCAGAGATGGGAGCGGCAGTTCCACAAGGGTAGACAGTGGTTTCTTTACATTTACACAAGGCTAGGTGGACTGCATGCTTTCAAAGCCACTTTTGCACTTCACTCTCTCACCTCCCAAAACCTAACTTAAGTGGAACAAGTGTGTGTATGTGAGTAAACACACCTAGGATGTTAGAGCATCAAAAAGTCTAAAGAATGGTGGCGTGGAGTTCAAGCTCACAATACTTGCATGAACTAGGACAACAGATGCATTTTTCTGTGCTTTAGTTTCCTATTTTTAAAATGGGAACGGTGGTAATGGTAGTACACAACTTAGTTGTTGCGAAGTTCAGGTGAAATATCCTATTAAAAACACTTGGGGTTGCCATGTGGCTCAGCAGGTTAAGTGTCTGGCATCGTCACTGCAACAGCTGGGGATTCCTGGATTCCTGGCACAGAGAACTTGCGTGTGCCTCAGCTGCAGGAAAAAAAAAAAAAAAAAAACTTAACAGAACATCTGTTTAAGTGTTTAAGAATTGTTAATATGAGAGTAGTATCTTTATTTATAATCACACTGGAAGAAGCACTCAGGGTCATGGACCCTTATTTAAATATCGATTCCATGTGCAATGTGGAAGGCTAAAATAAGAGCACGTGATTGGGTAAAATGAAAGGATGTTTTTTGATCATGTCCACACTATTTTGGCACCACTCAATTTGCCTAAGGGAAGCCATCAGGAGGTAAACTTATATCGTTTTCCAGACTCAGTTCTCCAAAGGTATTCTTTGGCACCTCAGATAATGAATTTTGTCACTCGAACCAATGAATTTTGTCACTTTGGAACCACAATTACTCAAATATATAGATTCCTGAACAAAACTTTCAGGACTTATATTTAATTTCTCACAGAACTTGAAAGCTAAGAGATCATATTACTTGTAACTATTGCATATGAAGAAACTGAGGAACAGACAATACTCTTGAAAATCTAGATTAAATGATACCATCTTTCTGAACAAAATCACTTAGTACTCTAACTTAGCATGAAGCACACTTTAGCAAGATTTACATGAACCGAAATGCTTTGGTTTGGGTTGATTCTCATAGACTAATGCTTCCATATTCCCTACCTTTTACTTTATTTCACTCACCTTACCTCTGATCCTGCTAAAATACTTTTCCTATTGCCCAGAATTTATCACCTTTTCCCCTCAACTGCCCCTCATTACCTGTTCATGTAGATAAATTCCACTCATTCTCAATATCTCGGTTTAAATATCACCTTGTGAGAGAAGCCATCTTTGATATCTGAGGCAGGATTGCGTCCCTGTTGATACATGCTCCACTGGCTATCATGAAACTAACACTTTCCTCTGCATTATGGCCTTTCTGACGACATGCCCTATGCAAAACCAAAAATTGTGATACATCTGAAACTGTCCTATTTGTTTAGCATTCTATTTCCATTGCTTAGCAGGCACTTAATAGAATAGCTGAATGAATACACAAATAATCCCATAATTATGATTTTGCTTATTGCCCAAATCACATTATTGATACCAATGAAATAATACCAGTATTAGAGCTAATTTCTAAACAACTACCACAAAAGAACTAGCCTATAGGAACAAAGTATAGGCAGAAAATGAAATACGTCTGAGAAAATATATTTCAAGAAGATCCTTGAAGATATCAGTGCAACTCGTTTGATTCCACAAGCCACAGGAACGTATAGGGATTTTGGTCCATACTGATCGCAACAAAAATAAGGGCACACAGGAAGTCTTGGCAAAGACAATTTGCAGGTGCTGTTATGTGGGAAAATAGCCAGCCATGGAAGTTCACTAGGGTATTTCTTTATAATTTCAATAATACAAATTTTCCTTAAGATTTATATCAGCATTAGAAAGAAACTTATTAATCAGTCTTCCTTACAATGCAGTCCTACTAATACGTGCGCAATTGTGCTGTAGAATTAGAATGAATTAAAGCAGAGAACTCTGAGATTGGTGACTAGCCAAAGAATGGTGGTAGGTAACACTGTATATATACTCTAACCTATTTTTCTTAAAAGCTTATTATTTTCTATTCTTAAATAAATTAATCTAAAATTTTGCCTCGCTTTGTACATACTAGTTTAAACATCCCAGGTACTGCAGTCAGTTATTCAATAGCAACGTTATGATTCCATTTTTTATTAACATAAATATATTATGAATTTATAAAATTGCAAAGTAATAATGATAGTAAAAGCGAATGATAAAGATGGTAGCTAGAGAATTGATAATTGGCATAACTATAAAACATGATTTTTCTCAGTTTTGACATATTTTATATCTATATATTTTACATATCTCATTAGAATTGTCTTGGAATACACAGAAAAAAAGGAAATAAGCTTAGAAAGTTGACTTCATCATTAAACTGTCAAACATACTAAGATTTAGAGCAGGATGCGGCATTAATATGTGAAAAACCATTGTACATTCTAAAAGTTTTAACTGCTTTACTTTTTTTGAAAGTTAAGGGTTTTTTTTCCAAGATTTGTTTTATGTGAGCAATTTAGAAGCTTGTGGTCTTAAAGTACCAACAAAATATCTCAAGCTGGTAAATACTTAACCAAAATATAATATAAAAAGACGGTATTTTTTTCTTTCCTCTGGAAAACAAAATCTTTTTTTCCCTTCTTTATTCTTTCCTGGAAATATGTATTTTCCTTCTTTTTTTTTGGTCTTTTTGTCTTTTTGCCTTTTCTAGGGCTGCTCCTGCAACTTATGGAGATTCCCAGGCTAGGGGTCTAATTGGAGCTGTAGCCACCAGCCTATGCCAGAGCCACGGCAACGCGGGATCCGAGCTGCATCTGTGACCTACACCACAGCTCACTGCAATGCTGGATCCTTAACCCACTGAGCAAGGCCAGGGATCAAACCTGCAACCTCATGGTTCCTAGTCGGATTCGTTAACCACTGAGGCACGACGGGAACTCCTGTATTTTCATTTTGAGACTTCACAGGGTGAAAAAAGGCATGTCTGTTAAGTTTGTCTATTTCTACGGTATGTTTTTCATAAATCAGTATTTATTCGTTCCACTATCTGCATTCAATAGCCAAGTAAAAAATTCAGTCTTCACTTTTCAGGTTCTGTTACCACTTTCCTCCAGTGTCAGATAATAAAATATATAACGTGGCCTATTCTTTGTCTCTGGTTTTCAGTCATTTAACCATCGATCTTAGCTATGCTGCCTGAAACTAAGGCACTGAGTACTCTTCATGTGCCTGAATTGGATGGAATAGATTTGACTTCCTCCACCAATAAACAAATAAAAATTCAACAGTCAATCAAATCTCCTAGCTATAAGGATAGACCTTGTTAACAGCTTGCTTTCCCAGTTACAACCATGGTATTTTCTTTGTGGCATGGGTTGCCATTTTGAATTGAGGTACAAAAAGCAAAACACAGAATTTTGGATTTAAAAGAGCATGTGCAGTGTTTGTCTTTCTCTGACTTACTTCACTATGTATAATATTCCCTAGGTCCATCCACATTTCCACAAATGGCAGAATTTCATTCCTCTCCATGGGTGAGTAATACTCCATTGAATGTATCACCTCTCCTTTACCCACTCATCTGCTGATGGACACTTAAATTGTTTCCATATCTTGGCAAGTGTAAATAATGCTGCTTTGAACACTGGATGTAGGTATATCTTTTTTGAATACTTTTTTTGTTTGTTTGTTTTCTCTGGATATATACCCAGGAGTGAAATTGCTAGATGATGTAATAGTCTATTTTTAGCTTTTTGAAGAACCTCCCTACTATTTTCCATAGCGGCTGCCCCACTTTACATTCCCACTAGCATTATACAAGGGTTCCCTTTTCTCCACATCCTGCCTAACACTGTGATTTGTAGACTTCTTGGTCATAGCCATTCTAACAGGTATAAGGTGATATCTCATTGTTTTGATTTGCATCTCTCTAATACAAACTACTATGTATAAAATATATAAGAAACAAGGATATATTGCATCACGTAGCCATTATCTTGTAAATAACTTTCAATGGGGTATAATCTGTAAAAACACTGAGTCCCTATGCTGTACATCTGAAACTAATGTCATTTTGTAAATCAGCCATACTTCAATAAAAAACAAATAAATAAAAGTGCCTGTGCAGCTCATTCAGTCTGTCTTCCCACTTATACTGTAAGAACATCTGTAACATTCCTTGATATCTTGTTTTGTTTTACTGATTTCTGACAAGACCGTAAACGAAGCAATGATGACTGACAACATTAACAAAAACATATCTTCTTTCTTGAGAAGCAAGATATAGTTAATGTCAGAAATATGCTAAGTGGAGCTTGCATTTAGTGTTGATATGAATAGCCCAGTGACAGATGAAACTGTATTATGATAGCACCTTTGCTGGTGGTGAGAGGTCAGTCCCAGGCATAGCAAAGATCTGGGAGAACAAAGAAGTTTAGGAAAAACCCAACATCTACCACCAAAGCACCCTCAGCTTAACACATCCTATGCTGAGAACTCAAGGTTTATAGAGCAGGCAAACTTCTAATATCAAGAAAATTATAGTCTTTGTGAAAAGATAGTCCCCCTGAAATAAATGAATAAATGCTTAATTATGGGGTATAGACATGTTAATTGTAAATATTTACACGCGTTAACGACAAAGTGGTTTATACAAATAAACAATGCTAAAAGCAGTACATATCCAGTAGAGAAATTAGACATATAGTTATCAATTTATTTCCAAATATTCGGATAATTGATTATTACAGCAAAATGAAAGAATGTGAAAAGGACATTGAACTGTTTTCTTTTACTTGTTGCCTTGGGATTTATAAGGTACATCTCTTATTAAACAGACTCTATGTTCAAATAATATAATATATTTCACATGCATAGTTAACTATTAGAAGGGTATATTCCAAACTCTTCTCATCCTTTGCGCTATTGTGTTTTACATTTATAAATGTTATGCATACACAATACATAGCTATCCTTTTTGCTTTAAATGGGCAATTATCTTTTAATACAATTCAATGAAAAAAATCATTTCAATTCATTTATTCCATTTCCTGTGTTTCTTTAGACACAGATTTCTGAATGCTGTCATATTTCTTTTTCCTAAAGAACCTCCTTTATCTACTGATAATAAATTTTCTCCGTTATTTTAACATGAGGAAGTCTTGATTTCATCTTCATTTTTGAAAGATATTTTCATCACGCTTATAATTATGGCTTAAGAGTTTATCTATAGATATAACAAAAGGGTGTGTGTGTGTGTGTGTGTGTGTATTTATACTCTACCTGTTTCTCTGGTGAATCCTGGCTAATACAGATTTGGCCCTGAGAGTTGTTCTAGAGGAACAGAATTTTAAGGATGAGTTTGCTGAATTAGTTCTTGGGTTTCTGGAATTGGTTCTCAAATGTGATTAGATTTAAAATGCTAGTGATTCCATCTCAAATAGTAATGATTCTATATCTGATAGTCCATAGTGTGATAGTCACGGTAGAAATAACACAAAATATAAATATCAAATGCTTCTAACACTTAAAAGAAGCAAGGATCTGGGTGGTGGTATATAATACATTTAGAAATTTTTATCAATTAACAGATATAATAAGATTACCTGGTTGTTCCTAATGTTATTGGACAAAGTGGAGAATGAAATGTTCAAATGAAATTTTTCTTTCTCTTCTACACAATACCACACTTCTTAGTTACACTGATGCTGACTGGACTTGTAGAAACTACCCTAAACTTATTAGCAAGACATCTGCATGTTAGAGGGGGTAAAATAAATATGACAAAAATTCAGAGGCTTTCTAAGTTAAATTTCTAGAGGTCCAATAGTGTGGTGCATGAAGACATAATCTTTTTAAAGAGAAGGATAATTTCTTGTAATTGGTTCCTCCTACAACCACAAAAGAGGCACTGTGCATGGTTGGATATTTTCACTAACTTTAGAATTATGGCTTAAGAGTTTATTTCTTTCAGCACTTTAAAGATGTCCTTTCATTTTCATGATGTATATTTTTCATCTTTTCTATTTATAATATCTTTTTTTCTATGATTGTCTTTAAGATTTTCTTGGTTCCTCGCTTTTAGCACTTTGACTGATATAGCCACATGAGTTTGTTTATTTGCTTTTTTAATTTACTTTCTCCCCTTGGTACTCATCTTGCTTGTTGTTCATCTTGAAAGAAAAAAAGTCAGATATGTAGTTATATATCAATTCAAGGGCTGTGGCTAATGGCTTGGATGGATGGTCAGGGATTTGGAAAGAAATTGGTGGGAAAATCAATTTCATGGAAATTTGGGAATGAGGTTATGTGGATAGACCTTGATGAATGGAAAATTTTTTGAATTTTTTTTCTCATATATGTGATCTCACACATGAGGTGATCATACAAGGTGATCTCAACAGAGGAGGATTTTGAGAATCAAGTGAGTAGGATGACCTGTCTTGTGGATACCAATCAGCTTATCTCCAGCCACTTCTACCATCATTCAATGGCTCATAAACAAAAGTAGCTATGATTGCAAGAATGGAATTTTGGCATGGGCTGAGCAAAATGAACTTCCACTTACTAAAGTCAATCTGGCTACAGACACTGCTCAAGAGTCCAATCTGTCAGTAGCAGCAACAACACTGATTCCCTGATATGGCACCATACCTTGGATTGTCAGCCATTTATTTGGTGGTGGGTTAATTACATTGGGCTTTTCCATCATGAAAGGAGCAGTACTTTGCTCTTACTGGAGCAGACACTTTTTCTGGATGTAAATTTACTTTTTCTGCATGCAATGCTTCTGCCAAAACATCTGTGAACTTACAGAATGCCTTATCATCACAACAATATTCCAAAGAATTCTGATCAAATAATTCACTTCACAGCAAATGAAGTGCAGAATGGGCCCATGTTCATGGAATTCACTAGTTTTACTAAGTTCCTCATTATCCTGAAACAAGCTGGCTTGATAAAATGGTAGACAGAGAACTATCTGTTACTTGTGATTGAACATGATGGAAGATGTGAGAAGAAGAGTGTGTATACATGTATGACTGGGTCACTTTGCTATACAGCAGAAATTGACAGAACACTGTGAATCAATTATAATAAAAATTTTTTTAATGGTGGAATGGCATTTTGAAGACTCAGATAAAGTTTCAACTAAGTGATAATATCTACAAGGTCTAGGCAGGGTTTTCTAGAAGGCAATACATGCTCTGAATCAGTGTCCAATATATGGCTCTGTTTCCTCCATAGCTATGATTCATGAGTCCAGTGGAAATGGGAGTACCACCACTCACTTCCAGTGACCCATCAGCAAAATATTTTGCTTTCCTTTCCCATGACCTTAGGCTCTGCTGGCCTAGAAATCTTAGTTTCAAAGGAAGGAATCCTTTCACTAGGAAACACAACAATGATTTATTGAAGTTAAGACTTCCAACCACTTTAGAATCTTCATGCTTTTGAATTAACAGTCAAAGAAGGGTGCTACATTGCTGGATGGGTAAATAATCTTGACTACTAAGGAGAAATTGGACCACTACTCTACAATGGAGGTAAGGAAGAGTACATCTGGAATAAAGGAGATCCCTTAGGGTTTCTCTTAGGATTACCATACCCTGTGATTAAAGTCAATGGAGAGTTACAACAATCCAATCCAGGCAGGCCTAATGATGTCCAAGATCCTGCAAAAATGAAGGTCTGGGTCGCCCAACCAGGTAAAAGCCACGACAAGCTGAGATGCTTGCTGTAAGCAGAGGGAATACAGAATGGGTAGTGGAAGAAGGTAATTATGAATATCCGCTATAACCACGTGTCCTGTCACAGAGCCAAGGATTCTAACTGTCATGAGTATTTCCTCCTTCATTTGCAGTGAATGTTTGTGTGTACATGTATATTTATAGATACACATATTATGCAAATACCTTTGTTTTTGTCCTTCTTTTTCTTCTTATCAGGTAACTTAAGATGCACTAACTTTACATTATAGTGTTTAAGTTATAAGACATCAAGGGAAGATTAAATAACTCTCAAAGACTTTACTTCTTCTGGGGAAGAGATTCATACATTTTTGGTTATACACAAGGTAGTGGTATCATGTTGGGCACAATTATGGCCTTGTTATTTTCTTTATTTGGAGATTAAGTACAATTTAAGGAGATGTCTGTGGGAACCAACTTGACAAAGAGCGGACTTGTGAAGGCTAATTTTATGTATCAACTTGACTGGTCCATATGGTGCTGAGATATTTGCTCAAACATTATTCTGAATTTTTCTATGAGGTTTTGTTTTGATTAAATTACCATTTAAAATCAGTTGTTTGAGTAACACTGCATTCCCTAAAGTGGGAGGGCCACATCCAATCAGTTGAAATCTGAATTAGGACAAAAAGCTGACCCTCCCCCGCAAGTGAAACATAATTCCTCTTGCCTGATTATCTTTGAACTGGGACATTGGAATTTTTCTGGCTTCACACCTGAACTGAAACATCAGCTCTTCCTGGGTCTTGAGGCTGCTGATCTTGGCACTGCAATTACACCACTGGTTCTCCTGGGTCTCCAGCAGACTCACCTGCAGATATGAGGACTTTTTATCCTCCATAATTGTATGAACTATTTCCTTATAATAAATCTCTCTCTATATAATCTCTCTATATAATATTTTATTAGTATAAAAATAGTCTGTATATATATCAGGGTTCTCTAGAGAAACAGAACTGATAGGATATATGTACTGTGTGTGTGTGTGTGTGTGTGCGTGTGTGTGTGTGTGTACACTATACATATATACCCTACTGGTTCTGTTTCTCTGGAGAATCCTGACTAATACAGCCAGACATCTTGTGCAGATGAATAGACACTGAGAGAAACAGATTTTATGCCTGAAAATGAGAATGACTTTCCTTCTTCTGGGCCTTTAGTTGGGGGAGGAAGAGTCAACTTAAAAGTTAATCAGCATTTGGGTTGTAGTGTTGTGGTTACCCTCAGTGCATTACAGTTATCAAATTCCTAAGTGTTCCCTTATTTTCTAAGTGGTGAGAATTTTCCAAGCATTTTCCTCAGTGTTGGCTCTACCATCAGCTTTAAGTTTCCCCTTACGGCTTCATCTTTTCCTCTGTTCTTGTAACACTCCCAGTGGGAGTCCTCTGCTCCTTGATACTTAATACTTATTAGTCTCACCCTAAAAAGAAGGCCTTAGTCTTGGGCAGGCACTGCCTCTCTGGATCTTGAGGATATGATCAGATCCGTATTCCCCATCCTTTCCTAGCCATAGTTATGGGTTGTTTATCTCTCTCCCAGACACTGAAGGTTTTTCTCTATTCCTTTCGCTATTACAATGGGTTTTCACCAGTGATCTCAAGAGACAGCCATCTTTGCCACTCTCTTAGTAGTTTAAGGCTGTTGTTCCTGGGGGTAATAGAGGAGTGGAAACTGGTAGTTTTATTCCTTTCCCGTAGTGGTTGTTGTTTCCTTACATCTGGCGCATACCATGGGAGACACTTCCTCAGCTTTCTTATGAAGATATTTGTGAAAACCTATCGAAGTCCATGGGGAGGGGTCTGTATGAAGCTGAAAATTTCATTTATATCTGCAGCTGTAATAGTTCTTTATTTATTCTTTAACCAATATTTTGCCATTACCAATTTATTAAAAGCTTTAGCTGAATTCTTTTTATGGATGTCTCAGATAAGCACATGTCTTGTCTCTCCCTGCTGGCAACTGTCTATTCTGAGATTTGCCCAGTGAAATTAACTCTCAAGTGGGTTCAAGAAAAGTTGTGAATTCAGATATCCAGCCTTCTCTTTTTTCTTTCTTTTTTTTTTTTTTTTTCGTTAAGGGTTTAAGAGATGTACTTTCCAGCTTTTTACATTTCATGTGGAAATTGAAACACTCAGCAGAATTGTTTTAGCCTTGCAACCACTTCTGACAGTCACACGAGGTTCACTGTTTGAGTGTATTGCAGTGCCAGAGGATAGTATAGGACAGGGCCCTAGGCTGGCACTTGTGTCTTGATCCCAAAACTAAGAGTAATTTTCAGTATGTCCTCAAGCAAGCAGTGTATTCTCTCTGGATATCAACTTACTTGATTTAGACTAAATATCTCTAAAGCTTTCTAGACTGACAAGAGTAATAACTTTTTTTTTGTCTAGGATATAAATCAGTGTAGAAATAATCATTAGCAGACTGCCTAGTGAGTATTTAGTTCCTAATTCAGCATTCTTCCAAAAAGTCCCCCTTTTTTCAAAAGTTCTTTCCTAGTCAATCATAATATTTGAAATTTCTAGTATTAAATTTTAATTTACCTGCTTTACTAATTAAGGAGAATTGTAGGAAATTAGTTATCATGCCAATAATGATTAGAAAATAATAAGCATCCTACTTCACACATTTGCTATATACTAGGAACCTTTTAAAGCATGCTGTAAATAGTCATTTAATTCTCAAAATACACCTTATGTGACAGACATTTCCACTACCATCATTAACCCCATTACACAGGAAAAAGACTGAGATTTTCCAAAATTAAGTGACTAAAGGTTTATGTATTCTCTGACATCATGATATTATTAATCGTGGCTTTCAAAACAATACAAGTAGATGTAATTTTCTAAACAAAGTATTGAAAAAGGGAGATGAAGAAATAGATGTAAAATATCACTCTTTCAAGACCCTAGCCTGATCTGCTCTGAAGAAAGACTGTATCATTATCTATTCATGTGTAGCAAACCATCCTAAAACTTAGTGGTTTAAAAGCGCCACTATTTAATTTGCTCACAGCTCTGTGGGCTTGCACTGTGAGCTGAGTTCAGGTGGGACAGTGTCCCGTTGTTTCATGTGGAGCTGGCTGGGCTTTTCATGTGTCTGGGCAGCAACTGGGATATCTGAGATAATTTGGGCGCTGGACCTCACTTTACACAAAATCTCTCCTGCTCAAGAAAGTCAAGCTGGAGTTCCCATTGTGGCTCAGTGCAAATGAATCTGGCTAGCATCCATGAGGACACAGGTTTGACCCCTGGCCTCACTCGGTAGGTTAAGGATTTGGCGTTGCTGTGAGCTGTGGTGTAGATTACAGACACGGTTCGGATCTGGCGTTGCTGTGGCTGTGGCATAGGTCGGCAGCTACAGCTCTGATTCACCCTAGCCTGGGAATCTCCATATGCCACAGGCTGCAGGTGTGGCCCTAAAAAGACAAAGAAAAAAGGTCAAGCTTATTCATAAGATGGTATCATTGCGAGAGATATCTATCTAATGCCTGTTGAGGTCTATGCTAAAAACTTGATTTCTGCTATATCCCACTACCAGTCAATGCAAGACCCAAGTTCAGCCAGTAACCAAAGGGTAGAAAGGCAAACTTTGGTCTTTTTTTTTAAGCAGAAGTGTTATACAAACTTTATTTTACAAACTTCTGTCTTAATGGAAGGAGGGGCAGAGTCACGTTGCAAAAGGGCATTCATGCAGAAATAAGAGCATTTCTGGTCACTTACTAGTCTACCACCATGTGTCCTGTGGTCCTTGAGAGGAAATTACACATATTCCTCTCATGTGCTAAATATTCTCATGCCCATCTTAGGACCCCAAAATTCTCATCTAATTTTGTCATGAAGCCTACAGTTCAAAGTTCATGATCACACAATCTATTTCAGGTCTGGATGAAAATGAGACTATTCTTGCATGTCTCCTTGTGTGTAAGCCTTGTCCGTGTGTGTCTCCTTGTACACAGTGTTGTAAACAGAAATGAAAAGTTATCTGTTCCACACACATTCAGTGTACAATACAAACATACAATGATTGCAGTCATTATTCTCATTTAGGGGAAAAAAAAAAAGAATGGGAAGGAGACAGCAGATTGGACTGTAGAAATTCTGAAACCTGGCAGGGCTCAAGTTATTGGGTTCTCAAACTTGAGGAAAGCTAGTGTTCTTTGACTAAGACCTACTCTTCTCCCATAGAATAGTTCTCTGGTCTAACAATTTTTTGAGGCTCTTGGCTTTGCTCATTGGCTTCTTGGATCTGCCCCTGGGATGCCCTTACCTTTATGTAACAAATAACTGAGTTTGCAGCTGAGTAGTTTTTCACGTTGCTTCTTAGCCAAAAAATCTGGAAACCCAAAGATTCCTTTTCATTTTTAACTGTCTCAGTCTCTTTTGGTTCATGTTGTTACAGCTCCCTTAAATACTTTGTGGGTTTCCTGTACATCATATTATAAAATCAACTTCATTAGATAGAAGTCACAGAAAAAAAAAAGTTTTGATGCAATTCTCTCTCTACTTTGCCATCCTGAAGACCCTTATGAAGCACTTCTGACTAGATGAGATCTATTATACACCACCTTAAATCTTTCTGAGGTATTAACCAAGGACCTTACATCCACACCCTCATTCTGATCTTTAAACTGAGGTTTTATCTTGCTTTTAGAAACTTTTGTGGGTTTGAGAGTAGAATTAAGATAGAGTTATTTTCCAACCTGGAACATTCCAGGTTTTCTACATTTTTTTCAAAATTCAGCCTATGGATTTGAACAGTTCTCTGTTCATTTTTCTCTTCTTGTCAATTGAAGCCAAGAGTGGTCAATTAATACCTTTAACACTCTGCTTGCTTATATCCTTAGCCAAATCCATAATTGCCTTAGACTCATATTCTTTACGTTACTACAGGTAACAGTTTGACAATTGTTTGTCTAACACATAAGAGATGCCACAATTTTTCTAATCTGTTATAGAAAGTTTTTAAGTTTTTTTTTTAAATATCTGTTGATAATTTCCTTGCTGTTTTTCCAGCCTTCACCTACTGATGGTTTCTCAAGCCAGTGCCACCCTTATTAGCACTTTGTTACAGCAGCATCCTACTTCTAGGTATAAATTTCTATACCATTTAAGTTGTGCTACATAACAAAAACCCACAAACTTGGTGGTTGAAATAATAATAGTTTATTTACTCACAAATCTGTGGGTCAGCAACTTTGTCTAGACTCATTTGGCAGAGCTCACCTCCACTCCATGTGTGCAGCTGGGCCCATTTTTATACCTGGGGCTCTGCTGGGGTGGCTCTGATGCCTGTAATAGCAGAAATAACTGGGCCTCCCTAATGAGAGCTTGGCTTGTGCTTTTTCTCATGTTGGCAGCAGTCTATTTGTGAAAGAAATTTGCAAAGGCATCCAGATTCAAGGGGTGGAAGGATAAACTCTATTTCTTGTTGGAAGAAATGTCAAACTTTCATGGAAAAGTGGTGAGTGGTGTTCATGAGGGAATGGAAAAATTTTGTAGCCAAGTTCTACAATTTACCAAAGAATTATAACTGGGTGGGAGAGAAGTTTTAAGGGGAAGGCTTTTTTTTTTTTTTTTTTAATTTTAAAGAATGACTTTTTTTTTCTTTTTTCTTTTTGGTATTTTTAGGGCCACACCTGCCGCATATAGAGGTTCCCAGGCTAGGGGTCTAATCGGAGCTGTTGCCACTGGCCTGTGCCACAGCCACAGTAACACCAGATCCGAGCCTTGTCTGCAACCTACACCACAGCTCACAGCAACACCAGATCCTTAACCCACTGAGTGAGGCCAGGGATCGAACCCGAAACCTCATGGTTCCTAGTCAGATTCATTTCCACTGTGCCACAATGGGAACTCCAAGAAAGACTTTTTTTTATAATGGGAGAAACAAGAGTGTTCTTGGCCCTTAAAGCCATAGGGCCAAGAATTAAGGAGTGTTCAAAGATTTACACAACAGAATAGATAACTTTTGGAGCAAGTTTCCAGAGGTAATTATGGAAAATGGGATCAAAAGTATAGGGTTGATGATCCTGTATTACACAAAGGAAAGAGAATATTTATATGAGTCAAAAGGGAAGGAACAATGATATCTGGGCATGCAACTAAATTTGGATGGGAATTGATAGTCGAAGTAATTCTCCCCTAAATGGGATTAGCTTTCTCGATGAGATAAATGGTAATATAATTTGCTGATACTTGTAGAGATAGTGATTTGAAGATGATAAGTAGTTCAAAGAAACCCTGAGGCAGTGAGAGAGTTCATTGACCAGGGAAGAATTAAAGCATTGCTGGTTCATGTCGAGGGCCCAGGTGAGGGTGAAGACAAAGAATTTGCAGTGGCAGCAATCAGGAATTGAAAAGGGGGTTCATCCAGGAGACAGTATGGTTAAGTTTTCAGTTTTGAGGATGATACTGGCAACTTCCTGGGAAATAAGCCACAGGGAGACCAGCTCAGAAGTAGAACCTCCTATGTTGAGACAGTTATAAGTTACCATAGACTTGTTGGCTTATAAACAACAGGAATTTATTTCTCACAGTTCTAAAGAATAGAAGTTCAAGATCAGGATGCCAGCATGGTCTGGTTCTGGTGAGAACCCCCTTCCAGGTTGAAGACTGCCAACTTCTCCTTGTATCCTCCCGTGGTGAAAAGCGGGTGAGCGAGCTCTCTGGGATCCTTTTTATAACGGCACAAACCATTTTATATATAGGTTCTTCTCTCATGATGTAATCACCCCAAAGGGCCCACTTCCTAATACCATCAGTTTGGGTGTAGTATATTTCCGTATATGGATTTTGAGGGGACACAACTGTTGTTCCAGTTACTATTCCTGCATAGCCAATTTCCCTCAAACACAGCAGCTAAAAACAACCATGTAAAATATTCATGGATTCTGTGGATCAGAAATACAGAAATGGTACAGAAGGGACAACTTATAGATGTTTCATGGTGTCTCAGGTCTCAGGAGTTGAAAGCCACAGGTGCTGCAGGTGAATTGATGGCAGAGTGCTGAGATGAAAGCTTGGTGACTCATGTGGCTGCTCCCTGGACTGAGAGGAACAGAAGTCTAGGATTGCCAACTCAGGCCCTTGGGTGTGGCCTCCTCTTCCACCTGGCTCCTTTTCCTCACAGTTTGGCTGCCTGAGGGTAGGATGATTTCGAACATGGTGGCTCAGGGCTCCAAGCACAGAGTGAGTGTTTTAGCAGACCAGCTATGGAAGTCCCATAGAGTCATCAGCAAGTCACACAACCACACAGATTCGAGTGAATGGGAAACAGTTTGCCTCTCTTAACAAGTAAGCAGCCAGGTTCTAGGAGAGCACACAGGATGGAGTTCTGGCAGTCAGCTTTGGAAAATACCATCTGTCATAGAAGGTCTATGGTCCTCTGAGTAAACAGAGCTGAAGCTTGGAAATGAGGTGACGATAGCAGAGACAGAAAGACAGACTTGGGTTTATGAAATGAGCCCTCTATGGAGTCAAGAGAACTGACTCTATTTTCTAAATTTTCTTCCTCACTGAGAGAGTTGCAGGGCACAGGCATAAGGTCAAAAATACTCACTAAAACTATGTGTCTCAATAGTTTCATTCTCTTTTTAGCCGAGCCTGATAGCACTTTTTTCCCCTCACTGTGTACAGCATTGTAGAGGCTTATAAAGAAAGAGAAGTTATTGTACCTTTACCAGGAATACACAGAAGCTATTAAGAGATATGGGGTTTGAGCACCTGGAAGAGAAAATGTTATACACAAATTCTTTTTTAAAAATGGAATGTAATCACAACCTTTTAGAATGATAGGCATAAATCAATGATAAAGGAAAAGAAAATTTGAATATTTGAAGAGATAACAAACACACTAGGTTGGGGAAAGGCAAAACATTTGGGTGAAATGTAAAGCAAAACGTGGGCTTTTCCTCAAACATTTATCTTCTCTCATTTTGAGGATGTAAATTAGTTTTTTTATGCTCTTCACACATCCAGGTGACCAGGCAAGCATAGCTTTGCTTAGTTTTTTTAATCTGATTAAATACATTTATTTAAAAATCTATTTTCTGTTTCCATGGATCTCCTTGATGCAAGGTAGCAGGTGGAAAGGACCTCTTTTCTAGAGGACAGGAATCCTTAACATCCCTTAGATGGTTTTATCATTTGGGTGTATATGTTCATTTTCTATCTCAGTTTTGTCATATGCGATAGAAGAATGAACCAAAGGCCATCACAACTTGAATGACCTTCATAAAGATAACAGGGTAAAATAATGCAAAATGTTCATATACTCATTCAAAAGACTTGTTAACTCAGGTGGAGCAAAGGATTTGTCCTCAAGATGGGAATTCGGAACCAGAGCTGAGATTTGGCAAATACAAGTGCTTGTTATAAAAGCCAGGAGGGAGCCTTTTCTCATAAATATTTACACAGAGCTCTCAGGTGGCTGCAAGTCTCTAAATGTCAAATACTAACGGCTGCATGGGCTTCAAAATAATCAACCCTCCACACTAATATCATTTCAAAGGGAATTTTGAAAAAATGAAGTGAATAAAGTAGCAAATTCAAAATTAGGAACTAAGGTAGCTGTTCTGATATTTATGAAAAGAACTGCTCTGTTTGCTTAGTTCGTAAAGCTCATGTTTTTCTGGAGTTTTCACTTTTGGTTTTGTTTCTGAAAAGAGATTTTTTTTTCCAAAAATAAGAACATTTTAATAAAGATTATTTTGTTCCTTAAAAATATACTGATGCAAGTGAGCTGCCAACTTTGAGCCAAAAGACTACCTTTGAGGGTAAATTTCTCCACATGATTTTATTCCTCATTCATCATGAGACTCAGGGTCCCAATTTTAACATTGAGAAAATCATCTTTTTACTTTTAATGATGAAAAATAGTAATAAATGTTGATGCTTTATGAATAGTTGAAGGATCAATTGAAACTAAAGTTTAAGGAGGTTGGAAAGTATTTACTTACTAGTTGGGTGACCTTGGGAAGTTTATTTAACCTTCAATTTCCTTGTAAAATGGGAATAATAATACTTCTTTTTGGGAGTTTCATTGTGTCTCAGCAGTAATGAACCAGACTAGTACCCATGAGGATGGGAGTTTGATCCCTGGCCTCATTCAGTGGGTTAAAGATCCAGCACTGCTGTGAACTGTGGTGTAGGCTGAAGACATGGCTCAATATCTGGCATTGCTGTGGCATAGGCCTGTGGCTACAGATCCATTTTGACCCCTGGTTGGGAACTAGGGCTGCACCCATGGCATATGGAGGTTCCCAGGCTAGGGGTCTAATCGGAGCTGTAGCCGCGGGCCTACACCACAGCCACTACAATGCGAGATCCAAGCCATGTCTGTGAACTACACCACAGCTCACGGCAACACCAGATCCTTAACCCAATGAGTGAGGCCAGGGATGGAACCCACAACCGAACAGTTCCTAGTCGGATTCATTTTGGTTGTGCCATGACGGGATCTCCCGCTGTACCAGGACGGAAACTCATCAGTTTCTTGTTAGTGCTAACTGGATGTACTTTCATTCAAGCATCATTTTAAAATACTTTATAGCTGGGGATGGGCAGATGGACAGAACGTAGTCCCTGTGTTCCAGGAACGTTCAGTTTGGGGGAAAAATTGTTGAATGGTTGATTATTTTCCTACATTGAACAACTGATAGCTGTAATGTCATACACACAGAATCTTTGCCATCTGCTCTTTTAACACGAACAAACACATTATTTGATTGTTCATCAGCAGAAGTTTCCCTGTTGCCTACAGAGAAATGGTAAACACTTTTCTTTCTTCAGTACAGTTTTATCTGCCAGATAAGCTTGATGTCACTTAATAGTTGAGAGAATACATATATTATTTATGTTAACTTATTGATGTACTTATTCTTCCAAGTTCAGTAAAAAACACTCCTCATTTGTGATTCCTTCTTCTTAGGCCCTCTAGAATTTGTCACTTCCATATTCCTTCAAATTTGAAATATGTCATAGTATTTTGCTTATTTGTCTGTCTGATTTCTCAGATCATTTGTTTGGAATCTCAGAATCCAAGAGAAAAAAGGTGTTTCAAAAAGAAGGCAGTAAATTAAAGAGTCAGATACTACTGAGAAATACGACACGGTATGAAAGGAGAATATGTCTTATTAGGACAAAACTGGGGAACCTGGCGATGTTGGCAAGAGTAGCTGTGAGTATGAGAGTTCAGTGTAGTGTGAGAGACAGAAGCCTAAATGAAGGGAGTTGTTAAAGAGAGAGTTGGAGATATAGAATCAGGAAAGAAGTACCGACAAGCAGTCTTAGAGTTTTCTTACTAAAGAGATAAAGATAATTCCAAAGGAGCTTCAAAGTGTCTGGAGCCTGAGGATCAGCGGTTGTTGCTAAGGTAGAAGACAGCTGGTCAGAGTGATTCTCTAGAGAAGAAAGTATGAAATTTGACCTTTGAGAGAAGCCAGGGGATTCTATCCATTGACAAAGGAGGATAAACAGAGAATATAAATACAGATACAGATGGTAGGTAGGTCTAGTGAAAGGATGATTAAGTAGTTTTGCCTAGCACTTCTATTTTATTAGAAAATAAGGTACAGGGTCAACATTTCTTTTTTTTTCTCTTTTTAAAAATTAAAAGAAAATTTTTTTATTTCCCCAATACATTATTTTTTTTCTACTGTACAGCATGGTGACCCAGTTACACATACATGTATACATTCTTTTTTCTCACATTATCATGTTCCATCATAGTTTCCAGTGCTACACACAGGATCTCATTGCTAATCCATTCCAAAGGCAATAGTCTACATCTATTAAACCCAACCTCCCCATCCATCCCACTCCCTCCCCTCCCCCTTGGCAACCACAAGTCTATTCTCCAAGTCCATGATTTTCTTTTCTGAGGAAAGGTTCATTTGTGCCATATATTAGATTCCAGATATAAGTGACATCATATGGTATTTGTCTTTCTCTTTCTGACTTACTTCACTCAGGATGAGAGTCTCTAGTTCCATCCATGTTGCTGCAAATGGCATTATTTTGCTCTTTTTTATGGCAGAGCAGTATTCCACTGTGTATATATGCCACATCCTCCTAATCCAATTGTTTGTCGATGGACATTTGGGTTGTTTCCATGTCTTGGCTATTGTGAATAGAGTTGCAGTGAACATGCGGGTGCATGTGTCTTTTTTAAGGAAAGTTTTGTCCGGATATTTGCCCAAGAGTGAGATTGCTGGGTCATATGGTAGTTCTATGTATAGTTTTCTAAGGTGCCTCCATACTGTTCTCCATAGCGATTATACCAGTTTACATTCCCACCAACAGTTAATTTTGTGTGTCAAATTGACTGGCCACAGGGCATCCAGACTAAACACTATTTCTGGGTGTATCAGTCAGGAAGTTTCTGAATGAGATTAGCATTTGAATTGGTGGACCCACTAGATGGCTTCCTCAAGGTGTGTGGGCATCATTCAATCTATTGAAGGGTTGAGTTGAATAAAAGGCAGAGGAGGGAGGAATTTGCCCTTTTTGTTTACTGCCTCCTGCATTTGGGACATCTTATCTCATATTCCCTGGTCCTAAGATTGAGATTTATGCCATAGGTTACGCTGATTCTTAGACCTTCTGAGTTGAATTGAATTATACCACCAACTTTCTTAGGTCTCCACCTTGCAGATGGAATAAATTAGGAATTATCTACCAGCATTGTGTGCACCAATTTGTCACAATGAATAAATATTACTTATAAAATTTTATATCTATCTATTTATCATCTATCTATCTATCTATCTATCTATCTATCTATCTATCTATCTCCTACTAGTTCTGTTTCTCTGGAAAATCTTGACTAATACAGTATCTGAGAGTCAGTAAGGGGCATTTAGAAAAAAAAAATAAGACAGTGTAAGAAATATGTTAGGTTTGCCGAAGGAGGAACGGACAAGGCCAAGTTGGGAAAGCAAGACGAATTTATTGGGACATCTGAAACAGATGGGCTGAGTTCAAGACTGTCAGCCCCAACTGTGAAGAGATATTAGACTTATAAAGGATCTATGATGGGAAATCTGTGATGGGAGTTTATGGCGGGAATTTGTAGCATGAATAATAATAAAAAAAAAAGGAGGGGAAGGCTACACAATTCAGGGGACAGGTAGGGGGTCTGGGCGAGGCTGACCCTGACTCTGCCATTTCAAGCAACACCCTCTGCTCTTACCTTCAGTCACTTCCAAGCCTCCTTCTATGACTTATTTTACTCCTTTAACTAGTGTGTGATGCATGGACCTCACATTTTTGCCAAACGGTTTTGTATTTAAGGCAATGATTGGCTAAAGCTGAGTGTCATGATTATAGAATAATAACTCTACATTATATGCAAATATTATTTAATTTTATATTTTTTCAATTTTATTAACAAAAATATAGAATCAATTTGACAGAGCTTGACCTTACAGAATTGAAACACCACCTTCTCAGCATTGTCAGCTGCTAGATTCTTCAGGAGATACCATCTTGTATCTTTGTGATACCGAATAGATGCTCACTTTCTTTTTACAAATTTTTTTTAAGAGTATAGTTGATTTACAATGTTCGGTCAATTTCTGCTATACGGTAAAGTGACCCAGGCATATATATATATACATTCCTTTTCTCAAATAATAGATGCTCACTTTCAAAGACTAGATTTTTTCTAGTTCTGCTCACATAGGGTGAATGTGTTGGTGACATTCCTGATAAGTTTTTATTCCTCAATATGAGAAAATAGGTAAAGATATTTCACTTCTACTTCCTAGATCAGAAGATTTTGTCAATGTTGATGATGTAGTTTCACTGAAACAATTCCATAAATTGTATCTTTTATACTGCTAGATAAAAGATACTTACTGGATGTTTTCAGAAGCAAATTTGAGATTGTTGTCTCACTTATTATATTTTATTTCTGATAATTCTGCTCTATACAATACCTTAAGAAAAATGTTATTTTGTTTATACTTCACAAGAAAACATGGATCTGGAAATATGGAAATGGAGTAAAAACATGTTTTAAGGAGAACCAAATTCTCTCTCAGCTTCCATTGATATCTTAGCTTTCTTTGCATTGACACCAATTTTAGCACCTACTCTAGGTGTAAAATGCTATAAAAATTATTGGGTGAGAAATACGTACATTATCATGTTTATTGAGTTTATTTGTAGTTTTCAGTATATAAATTGTTTTATCGGCAAACAAAAGTCCATCCACTTCAGTATTAATATTATGTACAGCACAAGACATTCTTTTGCTCCAGAATCTGTTTTTAAGCATATAATTTCTGCTGTTCTATTCTGTTAGAACGTATTGTATAAGAATGTAGCAAGACGATGATGAAATCCATTGTGTTAGGATTTTGTCTTTGCCTGAAAAAGAATGCGGCCAACTGTCTCTCTGATAGCAGCTAGTAGTTCATTTATACTATGTAGATTAGAATCACTTTTTGAACACTCGCCTGAAGGGTGTTATTTTCTATTCCATTAGTCTTTCCTCTATCAAAATCATCACGGTGTTATCTGTGTGAAACCTGGAAATCTCTTGGCTAGCTGACAAAAAAAAAAAAAAAGAAAGACAGCACTGTTGAATTCATCACGAATCAATATGCTGTCAAACATTTTTTGACAAATCACCTGTTGTTTCTGCATCTTCAAACACCTGATTGACCAGACTGAAAGGAATGCATTTAATATTACTACAGACTTTTGTGCGTATATAAAAGTATAATTAAGAAAGAAAAAAGATTTTGATAACTTGTTCAAAAATTTTGAGCTTAAGACTAAGTTTTGTAAATCTCCAAAATTCTTTCTTTTTCAGTGACTAAAAATACAGTACTATCAACTATAGAAGAATTTTATTTACTATTTTAGCATCCCTAATGTCAAAACATTAAAAGAATTTTCCTCCAAAAGTATTACTGGAATGTCTTATTATTTTCTTGTTTGACTAGCAAAAACAAATTATGTTTTTTATACTTTATTTTCCCCTTATTCTTCTATTTTGTATAATGTATACTCAAAAAGGATTTGTCATACATGTTGTTGTATGTGATTTTGGTGTCTATTCTACTCAAAAGACTAATAGCAAAAATAGGTTTAAATGGTTAAAAACTAAAAATTGTTTTCAAAGGTTAATATTTAATTTTAGGAAAACTTTTAATATTAAAATTCATCTTTTACCATTTAATCTTAATATACTGTTGGCTCAGGCTAAATATAATATTAAAGTTTCATAATTAACACACTCATCCAATTTTGTAATAACTACAAATACGTGTACCCATATATTTAATTAGTTATAATTTTTGAAAATTTGCTGTTGGTCATAAAAGTAATAGCTATTACTACCATATTTAAATATTACAATATGTTTTACTTCAATATAGACTGGTATATACCAAATGTCTGAGCACAGCAACAAGTATATGAAGTGAACTTCACCCTAATTAGAATGCAAACCTATATTTTGAGATAAATATTAAGATATTAGCAATAAATTTGGATTAGATTCTCCATTCACATCACAGGTACTGCTGTGCACATATGATGGTTACCTATGTAATTATGTAATGATAATCCATGTGAATTTCAGTGACACTAGAACTTATACTGAAGGAGTTATTCAGTCACTTAGTTTTTAGAGCCTCAAAGTTCAAGATTAGATTTGATTCATTTGATAGAGGTGGGGATGGAATTTGGTGCATCTTTACTTAAAACCATCAAAATATAATATATAATAGATAAAGACGTATCTTAAGGAACCCTCCTACACTGTTGGTGGGAATGTAAACTGGTACAACCAACATGGAAAACAGTATGGAGGTTCCTAAGAAAACTAAATATAGAACTACCATATGACCAGCAATCCCACTTCTGGGCATATATCCAGACAAAACTATAACACAAAAAGATACATGTACCCCTATGTTCATTGTAGCACTATTCACAATAGCCAAGACATGGAGACAACCTAAATGTCCATGGACAGATGAGTGGATTAAGAAGATATGGGGCATATTACACAATGGAATAATACTTAGTCATAAAAAGAACAAAATAATGCCATTTGCAGCAACATGGATGGACTAGAGATTCTCATGCAAATGAAGTAAGTCAAAAAGAGAAAGACATATACCATATGATATCACTTATATGTGGAATCTAAAATATTGCTCAAACGAACTTATCTACAAAACGGAAACAGACTCACAGACATAGAGAATGATGTGTGGTTGCCAAGGGGAAGTGGGAAGGGGGTGGGATGGACTGGGAGTTTAGGGTTAGAAAACACAAACTATTACATTTGGAATGGATATACTGTGTAGCACAGGGAGCTACAGTCAATCTCTTGGGATAGACCGTGATGGAAAAAAAAAAATATATATATAAATAATGTATATATGTAAGGCTGAGTCACTTTGTTATATAGCAGAAATTTGACACAACATTGTAAACTAACTATACTTTAATTTTAAAAAGAAAAAAGATGTATCTTTATGTATTACAAAGATATCAAATATATAAAAATATGCTTACTCTCTACTTCTATATTTATGCCTTCTTAAAGTAATCAAGGTTCAAAGAAGCAGGGTTTGGGGTGTTTTTTTTTTTTAATGTTTTGTGCACTTCTTCACCCTTAATGTCCAGAGCAGTATGAGATATTGATCTTGCTCAATAGCTGTTTGTTGGACAAAGGAATGATGAATGATGAATGAATTGTTTATAGTAAGCAGCCACCATTAGGCCTAAGGAGGAATGTGCAGACACAGAAGTTCAAAGAGAAATACAAAGGCTTTGCTCATTGCACCTGCATCACCTCATTTAAAATGGTACACCACCATGTTTGAGAGACTCACCTAATTATCAAGAAAAAGAAGGGAGTTCATGATTTCATAATTTCTAGTGCCACCTCAAAGAATAGTACTGCACATTTGTTCATGTTTCATTGGCCACAAATGTCATAACTACCTATAAGGGACACTTGGGCTGTATTCTATAGCTTGATAGCCAAACGCATAACTAAAATTTGGGGATTCTACTTCTAAAATAAGAGGAGAATGGATCTTAAGTGGTTTTTACGTTGAGTTTGTTGATGGCCATGGGGATGATGAAATCCACCAAGCAACAATCCAATGAGTGGTGTTTAATTATTAGGGGGCCAGAGAACCACAGTTAGTGTGACAAATGGCAAGGCTGAGGGGCAGCTAAGTGGGACTGATCTTTAGAGACGATCAATAGACCCTTGTCACTTTAGGGGAAAAATTGATGGGCAGCCAAGGAGAGTGCTATGTATTGTCTATAATCAGAAGAAGGCAAGAATGGAGAATTGTGGGGCAGAGGGTAATCATCCAATAGAAAGTCTTGTTCTGTTCCTGGACATAGCCAATTTTTAGATTTAGACTCAATAGGTGAAGAGAGGGGTCCTGCAAGATAACAACCAGTACATCTCATAAAAATTCCCTCAGACCGTCTCCAAAAAAATCACAGGCCGTTTACTCAAGTGACGGTATACTGGGAAAGAAGGCCATCCAGTTATATTGAAGAATATTATACACAATTTCAGTTGACATTGAAATCTGGACATTCAAAAGTGCTAAATGAGTCCCCTACTAGAGTGGAGACTTATAGAGGCTAGTTTATAAGTAGAATTCTAAGTAACATCCATCTAACTGAGATTCTATGTTGTTTCTAGACCCACTCGGTTGTTATTTTTCTGGTCCCTAAGAGTAAGAGTGGAACAAATACATTTGGTAATTAGAATGAATTCCATATTAGGTCTTTGGCTTGTGGGGTAATAGCTATCAAATTAGGGAAGGTCAAGTATAAATTTCCACAAATGTCCCTTGATCATAGCTAAGATAGCAAAAAACAAAAACAAAACAAAATGAAACAATCAAAAACCCCAAACAAATTCAACTCTCAAAACAAAAGAGAAACAAAAGAATAAACAAAAAGCCCAATACTGCATCTGGGGAGCAACAGTGGATATTAGTGCCTCATTTTCCTAAAGGATATTTCCATTTAACTGACCATTCTGGCCCTTGCAGAAACCAGGTGGATCCTTAAGGATGATTAGAGAATACCATAAGTTGACCAATGTTCAACTGTTTATTTAGTAGGATATAATATTGCTATTAGAGAAGAATATTAAGGCGTCGGGTACTTGGTATGCAGTTACTGATTTGGATAATGCATCTTTTTAAATTCTAATCAGAAAAGGGATTCAGAAACAAGTTGCATATATATGGGTCTGCAGCGCTGCTGAGCCCCAGTCAATACCACTTTGCAGAGGGCTATGATTTCTTATGACAAATTACCAATGCCTGATCCACAGGAATGGATTCTCACACAACATAGCATCTGACCAGGGGACTCATAAGTACATGCAAGAAGGGACCACGGCTTTGGGATACACTGGCTGTATCACATACTGAGCCGTTCAGAAGCTGTTAGCGCTCTAAGAGTATTTGAATGGTCTACTGAAGGCAGGGCTGAAGTGAGAGTTCAGAGGTGGTACTCTTCAAGGATGAGGTCCCATTTTCAGGACAAAATACCTGAATCAGTTACCTCTCTATGGCACTGTTTCCATAATAGGAAGAATTAATGAGCCAGAAACTAAGAGGAAGAAGCAAAAGTGGCTCCACTTACCATTCTCCCCAAGAATCCTCTTAGGACCTTGTGTTTATGTCTCTACTAAAACCTGTAGGATTAGGAGTCCTGGTCCTTCAAAGGAGAGAACTGTTGCCAGTAACACAGCAATAGCTCCACGGAACTACAAACTTCAAGTTCCACCTGGGCACATTGGACTCAATATCCAGTAACTAGCATGCAAGAAAAGAAGGCACTGTCTGGTTGGAGATAATTGATACTGCTGGGTACAGTGAGAAAGACTATTTTCAGACAGTGGGGAGAGGGAGGGATACAGGTGAATATGGGTAATCCAACTGGGTACTGCTTGATACCCCTTTGTCTAATCATAACTGAATGGACTTGTACAGTGACCTTGGCTTCAGAAGTTTATGGCTCAAACCACTCAGGAATGGAACTTGGGTGAAAATAATTCAGAAGATATTGAAAGAGGGAGATAGTGAATAGAAGTCAAGACTCTGATCTAACTAAACTCACTAATATATGCCCTACCCAGGTTAAGAAATAGAGTATAATTAACACCCCAAAACTTCTGTCCTGGTCCCTTTCTTGCCTTCATAAAGTTTAACCTCTGTTCTAGTTTAAGGCTGTAATAAATATTGCTATCCAGAACATTCTAGTACCTATCTTCCTCTTAAGTGTGTACTTGGAAGGAAACTGCTAGGTCATGGAATATGCATATGGTCAAACAGTTCAGGAAATAATGTCAAACAATGTTCCAAAGCAGTTTTACCAATTGACACCTCACTAGCCATGAATCCAGGTTCTAGTTGATCTGCATTTTTGCCAATATTTATTTGATCCATAAGCATCAGACATTCTTTACGTTTATGTTGTTTTCAAAGGCAGAACTAAATAAATATCTTGGCTTTGAATACTGGTGCCGATGCTATAATCTTTACAGATTTTGGTATGTTATTTGACTTTTTTGAGGCTCAATTTGCACACTTGAAAGATGATGCTAATAATATGTACCTTGAAGATTTGCTGTAAGGATTATAGCACTGTAAGTAAGCTATTTACAAAATACTTGGGGAATCAACAAATCCTTGGAAAATGTATGTAAATATTTTGGCACACAGACTATTTTCAATAACCACTACTTCCTGCCAAGACAAATTTGTAAATGTTTGGAAAAAATATTGACTTATTATACTAGTATAAATTGTATTTTGTGGAAGAACAAGTTTTACAATAATTTCATTTGGTTTTCTGTGCTTAAAGATATCTTACTATCGAAACTGTTATACCTACAAAGGGGCCAGCTAATATTCCTGAGCCTCAAGCACTGCAATGCTGAGGAATCAAATAGCTTCCTCAGTTCCTTTTGCCACTTTCTCTAACTGCTTAAGTGATATGAAAAGACCTTCCTTCCACAGCCTCTTATGTAAAAAAAAAAAAAAAAAAGAGTATGGAATATCAGCGATATGGAGTTCCGATCGTGGCTCAGTGGAAACAAACCTGACTAGTATCCATGAGGACACAGGTTCAATCCCTGGCCTTGCTCAGTGGGTTAAGGATCCAGCGTTGCTGTGAGGTGTGGTGTAGGTTGCAAGGGCGGCTTGGATCTGATGTTGCTACGGCTGTGGTATAGGCCAGCAGCTACAGCTCTGATTTGACCCCTAGCCTGGAAACCTCCATAAGACCAAAAAAAAAAAAAAAGGGAATATCAGGGATAGCTGAGTAAGAACATAACATAAGCCATCCACCTATAAATGCAGTCCTTCAAACTTTGTTTTCAACACTGTTTTGTATGCTCCAAATCATACAGTGTTTTTTTGAAACTATTTTTTTCTCTTAGAGCGCTAAGTGCTCTATGTTCAAGGAATGATATTCTGCATCAAGTGCCACACACCTCTGTGTATAAAATAATTCTCATTTTAATTTCTTGTCCTCCATTATGTTTGCAGGCAGCTATGCTTCCAAGACTCCATTCAGGTTGTTCAAGAGAAAGACTCCTCGAGGAATCAAATATTTCATGCCAATTTCTACAGAAGTTACAGTTTAAATGAAATACTAAAACATAAGCTATAGCTTCATTCGGGATTCATTTGTTCCCAAAGCCTTTAAATTGGCCATTATCAAGGTCACTAGGGCTGAAGAAACTTTATCTTGCTGCATTTGAGCCTCCCATGCCACCAAATAACCTTGAAGTATCACCAAGGAAAATGTGTCTCTAAACACAGCATTTGATCAGATTTATTCTAAATGTGGGGATATACTTTTTTTTCACTTTTATTTTACTTCCACCCGAATATTTTTTTTGGGAAAAAAAAAAAAACTATAAACCTTTGTTATCATGCTATCTCGAGTTTCTAACATTGCTCCCTATTTCATTAATTGCTTTAAAACTCAAGTTCAGAGTAGCTCAATTGTGTATATAGCTTTATTAATCCTAGTTTTGCTTTTGTCTTATTTCCTCTCATGGGATAACCTCAAACCTTGATTAGTTATTTAAAAATCAACATCTTGTAAAGGGAAATTGCTTTTATATCTTACTTTACAGTGTTCTACTATACACAGTGTTATTGGTTGAAGTGAAGAAATGTTAACTGTTTAAATCAAAAGTAACCTTTATGCATGGCTTATATACAGCAAATTCAGCAGGCACAGGCTACTGTGTGACAAAGAAAAACACATTAATAAAGTCATTTATCACCTACTAATTCTCCTAATGTTTTTTTCAAATTAAGTTAGTTCTACTAACAGCTTATCATGCTCTTCGTTTTGTAAGCCTTTTTTTTTTTTTTTTTTAAATAACATGATTTTTAAGAGGTTGGTATTCAGAAACTTTAAAATTTTCATTTGGAGGTTACCTATTCCATGAGTTAAACAGTGGCCTGCCATCAACTTATACTGATTATATGTATTTACTTTATTTACACCTTCAGTCTTCTAAGAGAAGCTTAAAGTCAGAGACTTAAAATTTTTGGAGTTCCCGTCGTGGCTCCGTGGTTAATGAACCCAATGAGTATCCATGAGAACATGAGAATGAGGGTTTGATCCTTGGCCTCGCTCAGTGGGTTAAGGATCCAGCATTGCCATGAGCTCTGGCATACATCACAGATGCAGCTCAGATCCTACGTTGCTGTGGCTGTGGCATAGGCCGGCGGCTGCAGCTCTGACATGACCCTTGGTCTAGGAACCTCTGTATGCCTCAGGTGGGACCCTAAAAACACAAAAGACAAAAAAAAAAATGTTTTTCCTTTTCCATTCTAGCACTTCTTACCTAAGCAATGTGGATTTGCTTGTTTTCTTGTTCTTTACACAAACTGTGTCTCTACACCCAGCCTTCAAGTGAAGTATAGTTGGAATCACTATACGGGATTTTGTTTGAGGTGAAAATGCCCTTCTAGTGTTATACTGTTTGGGGAAAAGTAGAATAAACTCATAGTTAGGGTTCCTTTCTATGACATATGTTCACTGATTAAGAAGATGCTGGACCCAAGAATGGTCCACACATTAAGTGTACCAGCAATTTGGGAGCTGGATGGTGTTGAAACATTTAATTACGAAACTTTTGGAAATGCAGGCACAATACAACACAAAGAGGTTAATGAATGAAAGCAATACTGAGAATGTAAAAATAAGCCAAAAAAAGAAACTTCTGTAAAGTAAACAACAACCAAGGAATTATCCTGTTTTCCTCAAACTGAACTTTTTTTTTTTTTTTTGTCTTTTTGCCTTTCCTAGGGCCGCTCCCATGGCATATGGAGGTTCCTAGGCTAGGGGTCGCATCAGAGTGTAGCCGCCGGCCCACGCCAGAGCCACAGCAACGCCAGATCTGAGCCGAGTCTGCGACCTACACCACAGCTCACAGCAACTCCGGATCCTTATCCCACTGAGCAAGGCCAGGGATCGAAGCTGCAACCTCATGGTTCCTAGTCGGATTCGTTAACCACTGAGCCACAATGGGAACTCCAAACTGAACATATTTTAAAGCTTTACATATAATGCTTCCAGAATGAAGGCAAAAGGAACTACTGATTGTTCTTTCTGTGAAATCGTTTATTACTATTTTGTTAAAAGGTATAATTACATAATTAAATGTAAGCAGTATTAGTTTTTTCTTTTCTTTTCTTTTCGACTTAATGCAGGGTGCAGTTTCCAGCACTATTGAAAAGAGCTTCGGGTTTAGAGTCAGATGTGGGTTTAAAACTCATCTTTAACTCTCATTACTCCTATGAATTTGAACCTAACAGGAATGCAGTTTCTTCACTGCGTTATTGAGAAAACTTAAAGGAGACAAATTCCTCTTAGGAACCTGGCTCAGAGTCAGAGTTTGATGTATATTAACTGTCATTTTATTCCTTCTCTTCTCTATTAAAAAAAATACATTTGATTACTTTCTGAGGATGGAAGCTCATGGAGAATAGCTGAGGTTTATTTAACTGGAGCAAACTAGAGCGTTCATAGTTTATGCTGCTCTGGCCAGAAGATGCCCACTGAATGGGGCTTAAATAAACAGAACTGGCTGCTCTGAAAAGTCAAGAAATCATAGTCATTCAAGAAATAGTAATGTTTAGAGAAATACTAATTTGAAGAAAAAATCAACACGGTATTTAAATACACTAAAGCTGATAACTTAGAAGAGCTGAGGAAGAGGAAACAAAATGAGTGTTAACACAGTCAGAATATAAAAATAGATCCATGTGGTTTTTAATATTTAAAGATTTTTTTTTCTCTCTCAGTTTACTACTTAATAGGAGGTAATTTATTTATGTCTGAAAAAAATGAATGTGTTTTAATGCTTTAGGAGTCTAATATTTGGTTGTTTGTTTTAAAACAAGCTTTATGTGATGGCTCTCCAGGCTTTCTGGAAATTTTATGAGTTTTCTAGACTCTTCTAATAAGAAGCACTGCATGGATTAAAGATAAGGGCATGGTACAAAATGAGAATCTTAAAAATAAGATCAAGAAGTAAAAGTAATTTCCTCACAATAACAGTGATAATGTTACACGTTTCAGTGTTAATAATGCTGCTGTAGAGTAAGTACTGTGATTACCACACTTCGTGAGAGAAATGGGCTGAGGGACGTTAAAGCTTGAGGAAATAGCTGTATGTAAAATGAATAGCGCTAGGCTTAGAGGATGGGTGGAAAGAGGAACAAGTAACAGGCAATTGTAACAAAGTAGAGGTAAAAATGAATGCGGAATCCCTAGACGATTGTTTAAATCCTAACTCTCTTACTCATGTCACCTCTCAGAGATATTCCAACTAGGAAAAATATAAAAATACATACTTCATTTTATGGCTTCCAGCCATGACCAAATAACTGGTATCAGACTTGTATTCCTCTTATAAACGACTATAAAGCTGAACAAAATATACCTGTCTGCATGTATTGAACAACAGGGGGCACAGTACTGTGATCGCTGAGAGAAGAAAATCACTGCTATCTATTCTGATTGTTGTGGTGGATACACGAATCTTTTTATATATTAAAATTCATAGGAATGTATATCCCAAATCATTTTGCTGTATGGTAACAAAAAGATTAAGCAAAAGTAGTATTTATAATACTACTTTTAAATTAAAGAAAATTAAACAAAAGTAGTATATATAATATTTTTTGAATAATTAAAGGAAAATGTACACAAGAAAAATGTGTGGAGATTCTTAGTGGAAAAAAAAATGAAAATTTAAGAATTTGAAAAAGAACCTAAAGGGATATTACTAGTATACATCAGAAATAAAAATACTAGTGAATGGAATTTATAGCAGATTTAATACTGTAAAAGAGTTGATATACATATTCTTGAATTGAATTAAAGAAAATGGGAAATGTTTTAAAAAATATGCTGAGCCTCAGTGGTCCAAGGAGGAATACACACAATTATACAAAGAGAGAGTCACAGAAAAAGAGAAGAGAGAGGTATCAAAAAATACATGAAGAATTAATGGTCAAGAGCTTCCTAAATTTGATGAAAAACATCAGATTATGTTTTCAAGAAGATCAGTGATGCCTAAGCAGGATGAATACTTAAAAAAATATATACATAGCAAAACTTCTGAAAATCAATGACAAAGAGAGTATCTTAAAAATAGCCTCAGCTAAGGGAAGAATGAGTATACTACCACATCTCATCAGTAACTGTGGGTGTCAGAAGTCAATGGAATTATATATTTAAAGTGCAAAAAATTTGGCACATCATAATTCAACTATATTTTAATAAAAAATGTAAAAAAATAAAGTGCTAAAAACAGTGTCCAAATTTCAAGTGAAATAAATATATTTTCACATAAATGAAAGCTGAGAAAATTTTTTCAAACAGACCTAAACATAAGAATTGATAAAAGAAGTTTTCACATGGAAAAAAAAATGACACCAGATGGAAACTTGATTTAATAAGAAATAAAGAATACCAGAAACAGTAAATGTGTGTAAGTAAAGTTTCTAGAGGAAAATGTAAGAGAATACTTTGGATTAGGGGAAAGGCAAATATTTCTTAAAGAGGTAACTAAGAGTGTTAATTTTATAAAACTTTGTGACAAATGGGATTTCATTACTGTATAACTAACTGATGCTCATTGTAAGAAAGCATCAAAAAAAGGGGCAAGATTGAAGGAAGTATTTGAAATTCATATAGTTTATAAAGGACATATCCTAAAAATATGAAGAACTGTACACATCAGTAACAAAACAACAACCATACAAAAAGGAGCAAAAGACTCTACAGATACTACACATGAGAATATACATGAATGGCTAATAAACACATGAAAATGTGCTCAACATCATCAGTCCTTAGAGAAACACAAACTAAAATCACAATGCACAGAACCAAATATTGGTGAGGTTATACAGCAGCTGAAGCTCTCATAAGCTGCTGGTAGGAGTATAAAATTGCACAATGATTTTGGAAAACGGCTCAGCAGTTTCTTATACAACCACAACCACTTCTCAGAATACACCCAAAAGAAGGAAAAAAAAAAAAGTCCATAAAAAGATTTGTGCAGGAATATCTCTAGCAGTCTTGTTTGTAACAGACCCAATCCCAAACCAAAAGTAGACCAAAACCAAAATTGTTTTATATTCATGCAATGGAATCATACAGAGTAATCTTTTAAAAGATTTAATTACTGACACATTCAAGAATGTGGATGAATCTCAAAAACATTGCGTTGAGTTAAAGAATTCAGGCACAAAAAAATCACATATTGTCTGATTCGATTTATATGAATTTCATTCAAGGATAGACAAGAAATCAGAACAGTGGTTTCCTATGAGGGATGGAATGGCAGTAAGGAGATGTTGTGGAATTTTCTAGGATATTGGAAATTTTCTATATCTTAATGGAGTGTTGGTTACACCTGAGAAAATATCAAAACTCATCCTGTTGTACACTTATAATCTAAACATTCATTCTATTTAAGTTGTACCTCAATAAAAAAAAAAAATACATTCCTTGGAGCTCTCACTGTGGCACAGTGGAAATGAATCACACTAGTATCCACAAAGATGCAGATTTGAAACCTGGCCTCACTCAGTGGGTTAAGGATCCAGGATTGCCATGAACTGTGGTATAAGTCACAGACATGGCTTGGATCCCATGTTGCTGTGGCTGAGGCTGGCAGCCATAGCTCTGATTCGACCCCTAGTCTGAGAACTTCCATATGCTGCAGGTGTGGCCCTAAAAAAAAAAAAAAAAAACATTCCTCACATAGATTTAGAATTGACGCACACATGGAGAGAGAGAAGCATATGCAATTTAGTGGGAATTTGAATGTTTTTCTTTAATATTTATCTTGCTTCAAAAGTTATTTATACTAGAACCAATCATAACATGGAGAATTAGAAAGTATCTATTTTTTGCTGTTGTTGTCTTTTTAGGGCCACACCTGCGGCACATGGAAGTTCCCAGGCTAGGGGTCAAATGGGAGCTGTTGCCCCCGGCCTATGCCGCAGCCACAGCAACGCGAGATCCCAGCCACATCTGTGACCTACACCACAGCTCAAGGCAATGCCAGATCCTTAACCCTGAGCAAGGCCAGGAATTGAACCTGCATCCTCAGGGATGCCGTTCAGATTCGTTTCCGCTGAGCCACGACAGGAACTTCACGAAGTCTCTAATTTCATCTCTACCATTATCATCACATGATGAGTGGACTCTCTAATGCAGTCAACATAATCTACAATAATACATTTTATGATTACTGTGACATTTTAAAGGTAGTAACCAATGAGATATATCCTAGTTAGCCAATATTAGAAACATTTCTGCATAAATCATAGCGTTGAAAACATTTATAATTTTGCCACGTTGTAATCTAAAATCGATAAGTAGAAATACAGAATTCTGTATGATATGACCAGTATGAATCTTTGAATATGTAATTTACATCAATGTATGGATATAAGTACAGTTAGAGGAAACGAAGAAATTACTGTATCATTATGCCTGGTTGGTGGGATTACAGATGAATTTAATTTTCTTTTCCATACTTTTTTGTATTTTCCTAATATTCCATAAGAAGCATACATTGTTTTTATTATAAGAAATTATGTAGTATTGAACTATTTTTCAAATGTTATAGCAGTGCCCAATTTTAAAGCTTCTCTATATGCAGGAACCTAATTAATTTTCACAACTGTTTGTTGTAGGCATAAGTGCTGATATTCCATTTTACAAATAAGAAATTTTATACCTCTATCTCAGAAAGGTGAAGAGTAAACCAAGTTCAGATCATCTAATAATGGCACGGAAAGGAGCAGAATATGTGTGATGCAATTTCTGATTTTTGTTTAGTTTTTACCATACCTGGCTGCTGCTACTCATCAATGAGGCAGGTGCTCATATAAGATGTGCTGGTATTGAAGCCTTCCTAAGAGAGTTTAATAAAGCCTTTGTGGCAAAGGGCGGGGGCTGGGGGGAGAGAGGGAGGAGGGAGAGAGAGAGAAGGCAACAGTTTAATAATAGGAAAAAAAGATGACTTGTAAAGGTACTGGTGAATTTCCCATGAGTGGGAGAGAGTTGGAGAAATAATCACTGAGATTTTAAAGACCTCCCTCTAGGAATACTAGGATGGGGGAAAAAAAGCTGTAAACTGATTTTATTTTTCACTTCTTAGCTGTACCCTCTGCTTTGTTTCTAGCAGAGCTTTGCAGTGTCTGAGATGAATGACAAATTGTCATTTCTCCCAAAATTTTATTTCATATTTCTCCAAGCATATTTGCTGCCAGGTGTTCCAGGGAAGCCATGGGAAATACTCAGCTGCAATTAGTAGCCATCTTAAATTCAATTTTGCCAGAACATAGGTTCACTAATAGAACTCAGAAGAACACTTTTATCTTTGCTCAATGTATCTTTCTGACAAAAGAACTTTTATTGTCCCAGAACTCAAATCTCTCAACCCAGTGGTCTTCTAAGACCAGCTTTCCTCCAAGCTTTCTGTCTTAGCATTATAGCTCTCATGAAAACAAGATATGTTGTGATATCTTGCTACCTGGAGTAGAGTTAATGACAGTAAATATGTGTATTACATTATTTGATTTTATTTGAATTCAACTCCTGTTTCTAGGTACTTGAGAAAACTACTTACATAATGGGTCCAAGGTAAGTCTTCTTAAGATCAATAGTTTTGCTTTTGTCCCCTGAAAACCATAAAAGAGTTTCAAACAAATGAAAGACCTGACTTGTTTGGGGGAAGGTATATGGCATCACAAAGACGTCCGTTCTCCCACAATTTGTTTTGTAAATTTAACATGGTTTCAATAAACTTACTCGTGAGATATTTTATTCCTGGAGCTAGAGAAGTCAGTTATGAAGTCCACATGGAAAACTATGTAAGGAAGGGACTGTAGGAAAGGACTCAAAAGAGAAGGACATGGGGGTGGGGGAAGAGCCTTACTAAATATTAAAAGGTACCATGAACGCTACATAACTAAAAGTGTGTGGTTTGGGGATATGAATGGACAGAAAGACCAATAGAATGCATTAGAATATTTAGAAGAGATTCAATTATATTTAGAAATTAATACTTGATATATAGAAAGACAGATTTTTAAAAAAAAATAGTATTGGGACAACTGGATCACCATTTGAAAAAATGAAAACTAGGTTTCTACCTCACATTAGGTGTACAAAAGCAAATACCAAGTGGATCAAATAAGTGTAAAAAACATAAAATCATTGCTGTTTTAGAAAATATTATTGGTGAATTACTTTATAATGTGGTATTAAAAAAAAAACTTCCTACCTCTTTTTCAAATTTTGAAACAATAAGATCAATGATGAATTCATTTAAAAAAACTTTTTCATGTGTTAAGAAGAAAAGCAGAAGAAAAATCAACACAAAAATAAACAATAATATTTGCAACTCATATTACAAGCAAAATGCTAATATTCCAAACATACAAAGAGTTCCTAAAAATGCAAAAGAAAAATTCTAACAAAGAGAAGGGGATGAGTGGGGAAAGTGATCAGAGATTTAACAAATAAAAGAAATATAAATGACTCAACTATACATAAAATACTCATCCTGATCCTTAAAAAGAAAATGCAAATTAATCTTGAGAAAGTATTTCCCAATTACTCTACTGGTAAATGTCAAAAAAACTGACAAAACACTCTGCTGACAAGGCTGTGGGGAAACAATAAGTCAGGCATTCCAAGTGGAATGCAAAAATGAGTCCACTCCTAGGGAGAGGAATTTGGCATTATCTGGTTAAATTATATCTCATTTGTCTCAGGAATCCTGCTTCAAGAAAACTATCTCCAAGAAACAAAAAAATATCGGATGACTTACACAATGTATCAGAGCACTTTACCAGCAAAGAGACCAGAGGCAATCTAAAAATGCTCTCTATTAAATGCTTTAATAGAGAATTATTGTTTCAGCCCACAATGAAGTAGTATGTAGTTGCAAAAGGAAAGAGTTAGAATTCTATTCATTGGTATGAGGTGAGTTAGAGTTTTACACTTTGATATGGTGCTATCTCTAGTATACATCATTAAGTGAAAACAGGAAACTGCAAAAAGCATAAATAGTGTGCTCCCTTTTGTGAAAGTAGATGAGTGTATGCTTACATTTGCAGAAAGAAAAAATATGCTACCCAAATTCATTTTTTTTTCTTTTTACAGCCACACCTGTAACATATGGAAGTTCCCAGGCTAGGGGTCACCGCGAAGTAGTTATCTGGAATTGGATGAAAAGTTACCTGGGCAGCAACACCAGATATGAGCCACATCTGTGGCCTACGTCACAGTTTGCGACAATGCCGGATCCTTAACCCACTGAGCAAGGCCAGGGATGGAACTCATATCCTCCTGGACACCATGTCAGGTTCGCAACCCACCGAGCCACAAGAGGAACTCCTGTTACCCAAATTCAGTTGTTAATGCCGTTCTGGAAGATAAATATAGTGCAATCCCCCCTCCAAAAATAAAAATAAAAATTACTCCATCAGCCAAAAGGGATTGATCTCCTCATCAGGCTCTCCATCCTCTTGGCATCTGGACCCTAATACGGCATCTCAGGCCAACTCCATAAGAAATTCTTTGGGGAACGTGGTCAACCCCAGAGGAGAGCAGACTGAGATCACCTTGAAAACAGTAAACAGCACCACGATGCTGCTGTGATACAGTGCCAGACATTAGAGGAGGAGCTGGAAAATTCTAGGGAGGGCATTCCAAAGTGCAAGGCCTCCTGAGATGTGAAACCAAGGCCTACAGGCAGTACTGTGTAAGGGCCTGGGACAGAAGTCAGAATTCTAGACACTTTTTCCCTTGGAATCTGTAAATCTTTACAAAATTGAAAGATAAAAAGTAAATTTTAAAGAAAGTCACTAAAAAGTTCAAATTTGAGCCTAAAGTTCAAAATACGTGGAAAAAATGAACTTTACTATAGATTAGGTTGGTAAGATAACCATACAAGGAATTAAAATATTTCAACTGACCTTACAACACGTTATTTTGTGATACCTGCTAAAGAGAAAAACCTGCAAAGCAATCTTAGACTTCGTTCAGCAGTCTCAATGTTAGTAATAATATTGGCACTATTATTTTGAAACCATGACATTTACAGTCAGCTCTGCTATAACATGGCATATATTAAAGTCACCATGCTTTGCCAAATCCTGCAGTGCAAGTACATGGCTTACAGGAAAAAATGGACTTTGGAACAAAACGCTAAAATACTTTACAAATAATGCATTTTTTAAAACTATAGAGACCTACTAAAAAGAGTAGGATAGTTTTACAAAAGTTTAATGATTAGGAGGTAAATACTACGATATACACGACACTTTATAAGACTTAAAGCTTGCCTGGGGAAGTGGGCACTGAAAATGTTGCAGGTTGTGTTATTGTGAAGGAGTGGAAGGATAGTTATCTGGAATTGGATGAAAAGTTATTGCTCTAGTTGGTTTAGTTTAAAACATAGACATCAAGTATCTGGTAAATGTTTAAGGTGTGTGTAGGGGAGTTTCTTGTATTTCCACGTGGTTTAGCTCAGCTGAGGGCAGTTGTCTGTATTCACAGGGCGTTTCTGGCAGAAGAAATCATGCATAAGCAATAAGAAATTTGCATTTAAACTCAAATTGTTTCCTAATATGTAAATCACATTGGAGCAAATTCACATTTTGCAAAGTAAGTGTGATGGCAGGACTGAGTATATATAAGATACCATAAATAATTATGTTAATGTCGTTAGGAACCAAGAATTCATCAAAAAGAATAAAATAACATAAAGAAGTTCATAAAATCTTGCAATAATAAATATAAAAAGTAAATATTAGTGTTAATTTGTAGTTATTTCAAAAAATACAAACTTCTTAGCTTGTTCACTTAAAACTGCCAGAACTAATGACAACTCAGTGGCCCTGATCACCCCCAGTGCCCATATGTTGATACCTAAACATAGTTTCCCAACACAAAAATTCATGGATCTTTAGAGAAAGGACTTATTACAGTCTGGGAAAGAGAACAGTAAAGATGAAACTGAAATATCTTAAAAAAAAAAAAAAACGACTAATGGCATCATGTCTGAAGGATGCAGGATCTAGCTTGAAGGGACTTTTAACTGGCCCGAAAGGGTAGCTAGAGCATCCAAATAAAATTATGACTGCAACTGATTAACACATTGTTAAATATATAAAATCCATGAGCTTATTATAAAAATGAAAGAGAGGGAGGAGAAATAAGAATTAAACTCATCAGTCATTATTGGATGTTGATAGGGCACCAACCTATTAATGTGAAATTTGATAATTAAAGAGAAAGAATGAAGCATTTATTTTCACTTTTAGGGTTATACACATACCCATAGTGTGTGTGTGTGTGTGTGTGTCTGTGTCTGTGTGTGTATGGAGAGAGAGAGAGAAATCTTAATACAGAAGAAATTTCAGCTAACAAATGTAGAAGGAATGATAGAATTAGCAAAACCACAATTGTACAACCTCAAATAAATCTCTAAGAAATGATTACTTAGCGGATGATAAAAAGATTAGGCTAAAATTCAGGGGGAATGTCACAGTAAAGAGATCCGACTGTGACCACTTTAACTCTTTTACCCAGTTTTAGAATCATTTTAAGCTGAAAAAAAACCCCCACATAATTTGCCTCCCAATGTGATGAAATATTATATATATAGCAGCACCCATGAATTCTTCTTGCATAAAAAAACTCAACCTTAGTTTGGCAAACCTTTAGATCTAGCGCTCGGTCTACGGGAAACAGAGGAGATAGAAGAAGATGTTAAATGCTATCACATGAAAGCAATCAGTCAAATCTGGACTATGACAAGGTTTAAAGAATACTGACTTATCCTTTAACAGGACAGTTGCATGGAAAAGGAGCGGCTGCTCTAGATTAAGTATATTTGAAAGAGATTAAAGTGACTACACAACAAATTTAGTGTCTGTTCCTTGTTTAGTTCCTTATTCAAAGAAAACAAAAGTGAAAACAATTTTTAGACAGCTGGGGAAATTTGAGTATAAACTGTGCACTGAATATTAGGAAATCATTTTAATTATTTCAGGTATTGATAATGGCTTTGAAGCTGTGAGAGAAAATTTCTTTTTGTGTTTAGGCACAGAGTGAGATATTTGTGTGAATTTGGTTGTCTTGTATCTGAAAATGTTTTAAAACATGCTAGAAAAAATTCCACCACCACCCCCCCCCAAAATTCAACCTAAGAATGATGAATAAACATTATGACAAAATGGCAACAATTGTGATGCAAAGTGACAGGTTCATGTAAATTTGTTTTATACTCTCGACTTTGTGAAGGTTCGGAAAATTTCAAAATAAAAGATTTAAAAATAATCACTAAAATAGCAGATTATCATTTGGCTACTAGGTCTAGTCAATGGCCAAAAAAAAAAAAAAAGAGTCCTTTAAATTAGCAACCTTTTGCTTTGCAAAATTTTCTCAATTCCATGCTGTTTAAATCATCTTTATTCAGTATCTTTACAAGAAACATCAAAAGAAATTTTAAGCAGTATCTCTTTTCAACTGAGGCTACAGTCCATTAATGGGTTTGGAAACCAATTTGACCAACATTCTTGAAAATTAAGTAGAAAAGAGGCAAAACATAAACCAATCACACTTCTTCCCACCTCCTCTCCCAAATTATTAAAACGAAAAGAAAAAGAAAGAAAATATTCCAGTCCATCATAGAAGATAATGAAAATAACATTACATAGAAAACTACATCTGTGATATATGATGTAAATTTTATGGATAAAAATATCAAAGGCCATCACAATAAATGTGCTTAAAAATGACGACCAAGCCTCACCGCCGCACAGCCAGTGACTCCTGTCCATCTCGTTCTTTTTACCTGGTTCTGTCACAGGGCCTACCTAGAGTACTTGAATCTTTCTTAGAAACCAGTGACTTCTTACTTAGGATGCTGCCCTGCTCAAAATTTCTTTCCCTGACCAGCCTCCAGAAAACATTCCCAACCAGACCTGCTAATATTCTTTATCACACTAAACCTCTTTTAGTACTTTTTCTCCTTTTTCAAAGTGTGAAATAGAACACAGTTAATGAATCATGGGTAAAATATAACATAGGATATAATGCATAAGAACAAAGCAAAGGATATAGAATCACCGAGGAAATTTATTTTCATATAACCTTCATTACATCTGACTTCTGCATTTTCTTTTTGCTCTTGTCGTCATTCTCTTTCCTCAGTCCTTACTGTGAAGTCCATGAAAGCAGCACTTTTACTGCTTCCATCATTGCCATGCGATGCCCAATACAGAGATTGGAATTAGTTGGGCACTCAGAAACTTTTTTTTTTTGTAGAATAAATCAATAAATATACATGTTGTTATTTCTCAAATACCACGCTATTTTGTTAGGAATTGAAATAATATGGATTATCATAGTAGCTTTTATCTAACATTGCAATTTCCAATGTGGGGGTCTTTATTAGTCAGGGCTCAACCAAAAGAGCAGAATCAGGAGATTACGTAGAGGGATAGATAGATAGGAAGAGAGATATATAGAGATTTATTATAAGAAATTGGCTTATGCCATAGTGGGGTGCTGGCTAAACAAGTCCACAATTTGTAGAGCATTGCAGAAGGAAGATCATGGCCAGGTTAGAACACATAGGCATGAGCTGAAGCTGTTGTCTGTCCACAGGCGGTCAGGAAAGGAAGATGCCAAGAGGGGAGAGTAGTTACAGTCAGTTGCTATTTGAAGTCTCATTCACCAGGAAAAGCCCAGTCCCTTTCAGGGACTTGCTTCATTAGATCAAACCCACAAAACATGATCATTTTAGACTTTAGCTACATCTACAGAATCCCTTTCCAGCAATCATGTGATTAGTACTTGACCAAGTAACTGGGACTGGGTGTGCAAAAGCTGCAAAACATCCATTCCATCCTGTAATTTAACTAACCTGGCAGAAGTCAAGGCATCACAAACCATCACAGGGTCCGAGAGTTCTTGTAAGTGAAATCATAGGCAATAACTATTTTACATCAATATGACATCATCTCATTGGGAGGCTTCTTTGTGAGAGCTGAGTCTAGCCTGGCGATTTTTGCCCAGACTATGGAAGGATCTCTCAGCCTAACTTTCTATGAAGGAACCGCAAAGATGCTTTGCTACTTTGACCTGATTATCACAGAGCAGAGGTGAATGAAGAGCTAATTTTCAGGTCTCAATTTCTATTTCCAGGCATTGAAAGTACAGGGTTCAAAGAGAGATCACTGGCCATTCTAATTTAGATGGATACTTTTATTGAAAACCTGAACACATCAAAATCCTTCACAGAATCAAGGTTTTTCACAGTGTGGTGACAAAATCCCTTGAATGTGACACTAGTGGAACACATTTTTTAAAAAAGGTCCATCTCATGAAGTTTTTATTCTTGATCCTTCTTATGGAATTGCTATCACTAATATCAATTGGACTCTGATGGAACATTTAAACATTAAGTACATACTTCTCATGTTAAGGCTCCATAATGTCTTGGTTGCTGAATTATATACTGTATTTGCACTGATTTTCTGAAAACTGAGCAATGCTGGCCTATCCAGGATACCTCGCAGGCAGTTGGTCAATTAAAGAGAAACCCGACGATTGCATGTAATGAGGGTCTCCTTTACAATCTGATGGCTTAAGGAAGTTAGAACAAATGAAATTACCTTTCTTGCTCAGTAACTTAGACCATTCTCTTTCCTCAGTGACACAAATCAGGAGCAATTTGGTCATAAGAATTACTCAAGGGAGAGAAAAGTTGAAAATCAGCGAGTCTGTAAAACTAGTCAGCTTTTGTGGCTCCTCTACAGGGTAGAAAGAAGCAAGGAAGACTCTATAGCGTGGTTATTTAGAGTATGACTTTCAGAGGAATTCTTTTATTAGCAAACTCCTATTCACCCAGCTTTCAGCCTGAAATGTCATTATTTTCAAAGGAGAACATAGAATTGCATGCTTATTCTTTATCAGCAGTGATCTTGAGGGCGACTATGCATTCTATTACATAGCCAAGGATCCATGCTTGGAAGGCACTTAGAATGCTTAGAGTCAATTGGATTACAAGCTTTTAAGCACATATATTTTCTTCACAGAAAGGCGATTTTTTTTCTTTTTACACTGCTTGGGAAATAGAAGTTGGGTTTTCAGATTCATAATGCGAAGTTTAGAAGTTTAGTTAGTAGTTTTTTTATTTTTACTACTGAATGAGAATAAAGTAAAACATGTCAAGAGTATTAGAAATGATTGATCTTGAAATCTGAGTAAGGAAAGATCAAGCATAGATATTTTCTTTTCTTTTTAACATTGGTTTAATTGCAAGTAACCATAAGTTTATTTGCACATAAAGATGTATTAAATAGCTACTGGTTTAACTAAAATATCCACTCCTTTAAAAAGTCCTATTTACTTGAGAAATAGCAGAAGTATATAAACATAAAAATAGTGAAAGAAAATAATGCACCGATGTTGAAAACACTGAAAATAACTGCTCTGACACATAACATACTGCCTTTTCCCATCAGTAGCTCTTTAATGTTTTAAGTTTATGCTTATAATAATTAAAGATAATATTGAAAACTGTGATTATCATTATCACTAAGCTTTTGGATTCTATTTAATTAAGGCAATTTTACAATTTTCCTTGAGAAAAAAAACCAGCAGAAGTGCAGAAGATAGTCTGCATAATAGTTTCCTAATAAATGAATTTTCCTTAAGTATCTTCCATGAATGTCTTTTCATCTCCTCCTCCCCCATGCATCTTTTTTTTTTTTTCCCCCCTGGCAAATTAGGCTTAAGGATCTAGGAAATCTTTAAAATCATCAATATTGATAACAGTGAAGCATATTTTCAATTCTTTCTTAGACCAATCATTTTCCTCCTTGCTAGTTGTATATTCCTTGTTTCATTTGAGTAGTTCAAGTGTGGATTAAGATTTTGTATTTCACAGAGGTCTCTGATTGCCTTTTCAAATCATTTTTGCTTACAACTTTAGATAATTGAGTCATTTTTTTTTAAAGCAAGCATTGGACTAGTAGTATAAAGATATCCATTTTAGTGCATTTTATTTTGTTTTTTTGAAGAGTTCCTGCAAATGTAAATGACTCCGGTAAGAAATGGTAACAAAATCAGAGAGTTTGTTTATCAAGAAGAAGTCCACCAGTTTGCCTGAAGAGTCTTCACAGGGTGGCAGTGAGTACCTGGTAAATTGTCCACAGTCCAGTGTCTGGCACTCCCACCCTGCAGTCTTGAAAACTTGGCCTGTTCTTCCCCAATGGTGGATTTAGCTGTAGGTACAGATTCACATTAACCATCTCCAAGGACTGATACACAATGTTGAACAACTCTGTAAACCAGAATCCTGTGAGACTATACACTGGATATATTTTCTTCCTCAAGGCAGATCCACAGGACAGGTTATAAGACAGGTTATAAACACAAGTTTGCTATTGACTATGGATTAATAGATTAAGCCTCTGTTATGACTGAAATTTCTGCATCAGGCAAAAATTACCAGAACTTTCACAGTCAGTTGACCACAACTGCTTATATGGTGGTCACACTGGGAATTTCCTCGCCTAGAGAGAGGGGAGTCAATTTCCAACGAGGCTCTCACCTTTTTTAGCTGGATGGGCACTGCCAGACTTGCCTCCGAGATGTTTATTCTAGGGATTGACAATGATCAGTAGCCATCCTCACTGACAACCGCCTTTAAATTTCTGTCTATTTAGTCAGATTATTATAAGGTATGACTGGTTTAGAAACCATACCATCTCTGGAAGATAACTTGCCCATCTGCTCTGCTCCATTTGTGTATGCCTTTTAAATTCTGCAACAAAAATTTTGCAAAAATAAAGATAACTTTTCCACGAATACAGGAGGCTCACCCCTTTCATTGTATACTTGATTTCCTGGCCATGTTTATACTTTGAATTACTGAAATATAGGGGTGGAGACTGGAGGCTATTAGGATTTGTGCTTTCCATTATTCATTTTCTTTAGTTATTACATTAATTTTTTCCATGCTTTTTCTCTGTTGGTGGTCAACAGTTTGGGTGAGTGCCTTGAAAGTTTCTACTATTTTTCGCTGACTACTTGTGTCTCAGAAACTCATATAAACTTAAAAAGCTTCAAAACATATAGAAAATATCAGAAAGATATGCTGTCTTAGAACTTCCAAGACTATTGTAAAGATATTTCTGATGATATATTTTTCTAACTCCTCACTAAGAAAATGAATTTATCAAAATAACAATTTCCTTCTTTAAGTATATTCAAACACATTAGATATCTTTATTATGAAAGTACATCAGTTTAAAAATATCATGTTACTCTTTTATATAAAAATTATATCTTTTTATTCAAATTCTGTACATACTGAATGTGATTCTGACCCTGAGTGTGAATTTGTGAGATTATTTATTTATTTATTTATTTATTTTGTCTTTTGTTGTTGTTGTTGTTGCTATTTCTTGGGCCGCTCCCGCGGCATATGGAGGTTCCCAGGCTAGGGGTTGAATCGGAGCTGTAGCCACCGGCCTACGCCAGAGCCACAGCAACACGGGATCCGAGCCGCATCTGCAACCTACACCACAGCTCACAGCAACGCTGGATTGTTAACCCACTGAGCAAGGGCAGGGACCGAACCCGCAACCTCATGGTTCCTAGTCGGATTCGTTAACCACTGCGCCACGACGGGAACTCCCCTGTGAGATAATTTAAACAAAGTATCTTCATCTGAATTGTGGGCACAGTGATGAATAATGACTTAGGTAGTTAGTGTATAAATGCTGGCTCTGATGTAGTCTTTGACTGATGGGGAAGGAATGAGAGGAATGGCAATTCCCAGTCTAGGGGAAAGAAGAACAAAGTAGCCCTAAAACTTAGGGGGCATATTCATCTCTAAAACCCTATTGGATAAGGTCTGCTATAGCTGACTGGACAAAGCCTATAGGAAAAAGAACCATGTCTAGATCCCACGTTGGTACCCCCATCCTTAAGAAATAAAAACCTCCACAGAAAAATAGGAAGGGGGACCCTTCCTCCCCCTCCCAGTGTCTGTGCTGGAGCTATGTGCTTTCCTGTAATAAAGACTTCTACTTGCTTGCTGCCTATGTGTTCACAAAGTTCATTCTTTGGCTGCATGAATAAGAACCTGGATTCCAGTAACATCCTTCTGGTAACATTTTGGTTAGTGATAACTTCTAAGTAGACTCTAATAGCCATCTGAATAGCAATGAGTGATGTTCTTCACAACAGACAGAAATAGGTCAGAAACATTATACATAGTGAGGTATAGAAGTTATTTTCATTCATTTCTTCAATATACATTGAGTGCCTCCTCTGTACCAGGTGCTAGATTCTAGAACTACCTGCTAGTGTAATTGAACAGGACCCTACGGGGCCTTCCTAGGGCAAGCTCTCCCCTCACCTCCTCTGTTTTAGTTTCTCTCTGAGGTACCTAGATAATAGTATCTGATGCATGTTTTCTGAGTGGTTTTACAGATGTGAAAACCCTTCCACCAACTGGAAAATGCTAACTACTTAATAACCATGAGCACAAAGCCCCCAGGCCTCCTGCAGCCTAAGGACTGATCAGTTAACCCCTGTGACATGGCCCTGTTACATCAATATCAATGGATCAGAGAATTGTGCAGGAGCTGATCACATACCTTGTGACCCAGCTCCCTCAGCCGCCCTTTAAAAATGCTTTTCTGAAACCCTTCAGGGAATTTGGGTTTTGGGGGGCATAATTCACCCGTCTCCTTACTTGGTCCTGCAATAAATCTTTCTCTGCCCTAAACGCCAACATTTCCGTATTATTTGGCATGACTGTGCATCGGGCATTTGAACTTGCATTTGGTAACACTGAATGTGACTATCCAGAACCTGAACAGTGCAACCAAGAAAATAAATTTTTAATCTTAGTTCATAACAATTTTAATTGACCTTACTTTAATGACAATGTTTTAGATATACTAGTTTACATAAAATATATTATTAAATCCATTTTATCCAATTATTTTTGCATTTTTCATGTGGCTACTAGGATACTGAAAACCAATGAGTCATTATATTCCCATAGAATAGTGCTATTCTGCACTTTTGTGGTGAATAAAATAGATATGATTCTCATTATCATGAAACTTCAGTTTATGTTTTATTATAAACATTAGGTATGGAAGATTCCTTTTGATTACTAACTTTAGCAAAGAAAATTGCATGAAAAATGAGTAGCTGATGAGCTGAGTTAAGCCGAGTTAAAAGTAAATAATGAGGGAGTTCCCATTCTGGAACGGTGGGAATAAATCCAACTAGGAACCATGAGGCTGCAGGTTCAATCCCTGGCCTTGCTCAGTGGGTTAAGTATCTGGAGTTGCCATGAGCTGTGGTGTAGGTTGCAGATGTGGCTCAGATCCCAAGTTGCTGTGGCTGTGGCTCAGGCCAGCAGCTATAGCTCTGATTTGACCCCTGGCCTGGAAACCTCCATATGCCATGGGTATGGCCCTAAAAAAAAAGTAAACAATGAATGTCTGAACACTTCTGTGCAAAAAAACAAAACAAAACAAAACAAACAAAAAAACCCCCAAAAAACGCCTGTAAGAACCTAAAGGATCTTAAATGTGTAGATGAATCAGGTTTTACTTTTTTATGTGATTCTACTGTAACCTGTTTTATGATGGCATATTAGCCATTTTTTTGGTTGTGGACAGAAAGCCCATAAATTTACAGAAGAGTTAAAAGTATTACTTCTTCTATCTTCAGAAGAAGATAGGCTTTGAGTGATTATTCAACTTTTTAAAATTTATACAAAAATGATGAATTGAGCAAGGATACAAACTCATATTTCTCATTTCAAACTTCAAATATCTTTCTTCTACCAAGGATAAGATCCCTTAAAGCTGAAGAAGAGGCCTCTGCCATACTATTTTCAGAAAAATAATAGTCTACTTACAGCTCAGGTCCAGGACACTCATACAATGTAGGAAATGACTTTGTCTTTTCCCAGGAAAGGAATTCACTTTCCTCCATTCTGGGATTTTAGCCACAGTCAATCTTCTCCTAATAGGAGTTTCCTCATTTTCCTTTCTCTTGTTCAAAGGCCCCTGCCTCAAGCTGCCTTAAGGACAACAATAGGTACTCTTAGGTTTGGACATCTGACACTGTCACTAGAAAAAAGCATCTAAACCAAGGAAGCGAGGCACAATGTTCAGGATGATTCTAGTGCAGATTCAGAGGCCCTCAGGAAAGCAGATTCCTTCCATCCAAGTCAGCCAAACAAATTCAGTTACCTGATACTAAAACAAGTGATGGGTGAAGATGGTTAAAAGGCACAAACTTCCAATTATAAGATAAACATGCACTTAAAAAAATAAAGAAAAATGTGATTTAATAATGACATACGCTACGTAATTTTTCAATGAATTTCTAGAAAAACATTTTCTAATACTAATGTACAATTTCTAATATATAATCAATCCTCAATTTAAAAGCCTGTACTTGTATAAACCAAAACTAAATCCCTTGGAATTCAGAAAAAATATTTTAGGAAAGCTCTTAATATAAACTAAAAGCTAAAAGTAAAAGTTGTCAGAAACAAAATAACGTTCTGGAAAAGAAGATAATGCTATATACTTATTCGTCTTACAATCTCTTTATAACAATATCTAATTATTATGAAAATTTCCCATAAAAGGAAACTTTTTTTTTCATGGCTATATTGCTATTTCTGTAGATCCACAAGAAGCTATCCTACTTTTCCCCAGGACATAATTTGAATAAATCAGTGTTGTAAATTAAGCCATGCCACACATTTCATTTATTCATTTAATTATAACAAGTCATTTATTTAATTGTAACAGGTCCTTTATTAAGGAACAGGGCCTATTCTTCCCACATGGTCAAATAGAGCGAAATAGCAAATTAATGATACAAAGTGGTAAAATCAATTAACAAAGTTATATGTACATTAAGGAAGGAGACTTGAACACAAGTCACAACTAGCTAAGCGAGAAGAAGCTAAACCTCTTCCACCTTCAGATACACTAACAATAAATACGATAAATACGGACACCCTGCCTCATTTCCTCAGCAAAGCAAATGAACCAGGGAACATTTTCTGTAATTGGCTAATTCCCTAACAAAAACATTATTCCCAATTTTGTGGTATTAATGTTGGATTTTATGGCGCACTTTTGTAAGCCCATTTTCTTTGTTAAATGCTTTTGTGTCTAGGCTTCTTTTTACACCAGGTAACTGGGCAAAAAGCAAGGCTGATCAAAGTCCATCAGTTGGGACAAATCAAGAAAACAAACTTCTGCTCTGTTTTGGGTTTGTGGATCACTGGAGGAAAACGAGAAACTTTCACAACTCTGTTAGAAAGAAGATAAGTATATAACCTATGACAAAGATAAGGGAAAGGACTCGTTTTTACCTTCCTAAAGAAAGCCTTTTCCATCCAGCATAGGAAACTCTTAACATCGTAATTAAATTCAGGCAGGAAGATCCAGATGCATTTTTAAAATTGTATCAGTCTTTCACTAATGAAAAAACTACTTCTCATTGGACTTAACACAAGAATATTATAAATAACCATCCCAAACAGCCACAAGATGTGACTGGGTCCAACAGTATCACTATCACGTACACAAATCTTTCCTATTTTTTAATTTTTGGGGGGCCAGGCCCCTGGCATGTGAAAGTTTCTAGGCCAGGGATCAAATTCACACCATAGCAGTGACCTAAGCTGCTGCAGTGACAATGCCAAGTCTTTAACCCAATGTGCCACAAGGGAACTCCATGGAGCACAAATCTTAATGTCTTTCCAGTCTATTGTATCACTCAAACCCTTTTATTAAATGCAGAGAATTGCAACTAATTCAATAAAATCCTTTTCATGTAGAAGATACAAATTAAAAATACCATGTCTTTCAGGTAATTTTGTGATAATATACAGCAAATACTATGAAATATATCAAATTTTGTCTGTTCTTTCATTTGGAAAAAAGCTTATTTTATTTTTTGGTAAATGCAGTGTAAGGCATCTTGGATGACCACTTCCATATAGTTCCACAAGGTGAAAATTTTTTATTGTTTTACCCTGTTAGAAGTGTTATTACTATAAGCCAATAAAATTACAAAAAAAAAAAAAGTATATGAGCTCTTGTGTAGCCAAACTTTATTTGTGACCTTGGATGAGTTACTTAGCGTCTCTGAACCTGTTTCTTCCTCTGTAAAATGAGGTTATTAATAATTTCTTCAATCATTGATTATAAAATCATTTGATTATCAAAAAAAAGTGCTATTGCAAGTTTCTTACCTAGTTAAGAGCCTTTGTTATTAATAGCAGGAAGAGATGGGTGTTTTTCGTTTTTATGGGGTTTTTTGTTTTGTTTTGTTTGCTTTTTAGGGCTTCATCTGCAGCATACAGAAGTTCTCAGGCTAGGGGTCAAATTGGAGCTACAGCTTCCAGCCTACATTACAGTCACAGCAATGTGGGATCCAAGCCGCGTCTGCGACCTACACCCCAACTTACGGCAAAGCCGGATCCCAGACCCACTGAGCAAGGCCAGGGCTCGAACCCACGTGGTCATGGATACTAGTCGGATTCGTTTCTGCTGCGTCACAATGGTAACTCCAAGAGATGGTGATTTTTCTGCCTAATTGTGGATATTTGTGGTGAGTGAGAAAAGGTATGACAGGGACATCAAATCCCTGTGTTGCTTTTTTACAATGTCAGTAGCAATGCAATGTCCTTTCTTTTCAATGATAGAGATGTTTTTCTTTTTCTATTCTCATACTAATCAAATTTAAAAATACATATATGTTGGGAAAAGAATCTGAAAAAGAAAGGATATAAGTACAACAGATTCACTTTGATGTACAACTAAAACTAACACATTTTAAATCAACCATACTCCAATAACATTTTAAAAATAATAATAAAAATAAATAAATAATAAATTAAAATATACACATGTGAGTCAATAAAAAGCCTCAAGTTGTTCCTGCTGTGGCTCAGTGGGTTAAGGAGCCGGCATGGTCTCTGTGGTGGCTTGGATGTGATCCAACCTGAGAACTTCCATAGGTACCGCCCAAAAAGAAAAAAAAATCTTCAAGTGAATGTTACATTTCTGAAAGGTTTCAACTGAGACCAGGGGAGACTACAGGAGTGGGACCAGAGTGCCTAAGGAGCAGAAGGAGAAGAAAACAAAAAAGGAGAATTTCCAGAAATTTACATTTGTAAACAACCACGATTCAAAGACTCAAATAAAAATAATGATCAATAAACTTTCTGGAGTTCCCGTCGTGGCGCAGTGGTTAACGAATCCGACTAGGAACCATGAGGCTGCGGGTTCAGTCCCTGCCCTTGCTCAGTGGGTTAACGATCCAGCGTTGCCGTGAGCTGTGGTGTAGGTTGCAGATGCAGCTCGGATCCCACGTTGCTGCGGCTCTGGTGTAGGCCGGCAGCTACAGCTCCGATTCAACCCCTAGCCTGGGAACCTCCATATGCCGTGGGAGCGGCCCAAAGAAATAGCAAAAAAAGACAAAAAAAAAAACTTCCTAATTTTAAAAATGCAAATTGTTCTCAAATTTATTCCAGTTCAATGCTATTACTGCTAAATATCCACTTAAAAATCCACATTAACTTGAAAAACTAATTAAGCATGGTAATAGTATTTATATATTTTTGAGGCAATGTTCCTCTTCACTCTGGTACTCTATATAAATTCTCTCTCAAACATCCCACAACATTCTTAGAGTGGCTACTACCCGCCAGTCACTGTTTTGGATGCTCCGCGAGAAGCAGAAACAAGAGAGGACATCTGTGTTCTCTTGGGACTTGCCTTCCAGCGAAGGAATGAATCAATAGTTAAGATGGCTTCCGTTATTGGTAAGTCTTATACAAAATAGCAAAGGACCACAAAATGAGTGGCTTAACAGAAATGTACTGTCAGCAATCTGGAGGCTGGAAGTCCCAGATCAAGGTGTTGGGAGCTTTGATCCCACCTGAGGGCTGTGAGGATGAATCTGTTCCATGATTCTTCTCTGGCTTTTGGTGGTTTGCTGGCAATCTTTGGGTCAGATAGCAGGGAATTCCCTTCGTGGCTCAGTGGTTAAGGAACCCGACTAAGATCCATGAGGATGAGGGTTCGATCCCTAGCTTTGCTCAGTGGGTTAAAGATCTATCTGGCTGTAGCTCTGATTCAACCCCTAGCCTGGGAACTTCGATGTGCCAAGGGTACGGCCCTAAGAAGAAAAAGAAAAAAAAAAAAAGTCAGGTAGTGGTATACAACAAGTTTTATTTATGTCCTCAGAGAGAGCAGGCCACCCTGGATAGGGACTAGCGCTGGCTGCAACTGGGTCTCTCCTTATATTCCTATATCGTGGACCTGTTTGGGGACCCCTATTCTCTTGCTCCATGCCCGCTAATTTCCTGTCCCAACCCTCTGCGCCGTGCATGAGTTAGGGGGCGCATTTGGGCTCTCTGATTGGTTTGGGACAAGGATGCCTTATTTGCAGGGATAAAGGTTATAAAGAGATGCTCCAAAGATCACGCCTCTGGTTTCTGCATGTGTCTTGTTTGATCGCAGGCTTCCTGCTTTGGTAAGGATAAATGGTCTGTTTTGAATTACCTGGGTCAGAGTTCCTATCCTATCCTATCCTACCTAACAAATCCACAGATGTAGAACCCATGGATATGGAGGTCCAACTGTACATTCAAAGAGTTTAGAGGTTACAGTCTTCATGGATTTTTTTTTAAACCCAGAAACCAAAGCTCATCCTTCTAGGCCCAAGCTAAACCTTACCTCTTTTCCATGCTTCCTTCTACAGCCCCATGTCAGCTCTTGCTTCCTTCAATGTTTATTTTTTTATTTTTAAAAAATTTTTGTCTTTTTAGGGCTACACCCTTGGCATATGGAAGTTCCCAAGCTAGGGGTCAAATTGGAGGTTCAGCTGCTGGCCTACATCATAGCTAATGGCAATGCCAGATCCCTAACCCACTGAGGAAGGACAGGGATAGAGCCCACATCCTCATGGATACTAGTCGGGTTTGTTACCACTGAGCCACAACAGGAACTCCGCTTTCTTCATTGTTTAAACCTGAATTATTATTGCTACTTTTTGGTGTACCCGTGACACTTGGAAGTTCCCAGGCCGGGACTGAACCTGTGCCACAGCTATAACCAGAGCCATGGCCGGGACAATGCTGGATCCTTAACCTGCTGAACCATGCAGGAACTCCCAAACCTGAATTTTAACACTTTTCATATTTTCTTGTAACTATTTATTATATCATGTTCCAGAGAGTCTGTTAGCTCCTTTAGTTCAGGAACCTGTTGCTTTATTTATTTTTCATCTTTTTATAGCCAGCATGTTGCACAATCCTTGAAAACAGGGAGAAACCAGAGTCATTTGGTTGCAATACATTCCTTAGGACTATTCTCTAAAAGAAATTTCCCATCAACCAAAAAAGTTAAAGATACTCAAAAGAGTGACATTTAAATAAACTTAAAATGACTTCAGCATATCCACTATAGACATTTACAGATGAATTGTTCTTATTTCAAAAACGACTTTTTTTGTTGTTGTTGTATCTGGCCTTTGTCATTAGCACAAACTGGAAACTGAATTTTTCTGCAGCGAGTGCCTCTCTGATTTTATGCTTCTTGGAATAAGTTTCAGTAGAGAATTTCCTTCCCTTTATCTTCCAATCGAGAGGGGATACAGTATTCATTATTAAATTATTCATTAATGACTTTTTCAGATCTTCTGTGTTATTATGCACGTTAAATTTCAAGTTCGTGGTTGTAAAGTTGTACCTATAAAATTTGTAAATTGCACTGCATACACTAGGATGAAAATGGTAGAACTGTGTTTTAAGATTCCTTGTGTTGTTATGTTGCTCTTTGGGGTATGCTGACATGCATCAGGGCGACTCTCTGGTGACAGATAATTTCAGTGGTAGCATTTTGCCTGTGAATCACATGGGCTTTGCCTGCCTTGCAGTTTGTGTATCCCAGTATTTCATAACTCTTTCTAAATCCAAGAGTTGTATTTAATGTGAAATACAGTGGCTTGTTGGTGATGACTTAAATGAAGATGAAGATTAATTCGTCCCAAATTCATTGAGTTTTTATGTTGTACTAAGCACAAGAAAGGCAGGAATGAACACTATGGTGGCCAGATCATTCGGCTTTGCCCAGGACAGTCTTAGTTTTAGCACTGAAAGTCCTGTACCCTGGGGAGACCTTTGGTACCAGTCAAACTTATCATCCTATACCTGACAGATGTATTTAATTATTTAATTATAAAGATTAAATTTTAATCCTCTTTTGCATCTTTTCTTTTCTTTTTTTTCAAAACAGATAGCCTTTAGAAGATAATCAAATAAAATATTTCTAAATGTAGAAGATGAAAATGAGGGTGAGGGTTATTTGGATGAAGTTTGTTGGGAGAAATGAATGCTGTGATGTCTCAGACCTTTCCTTGAAAAGAGTGGCAAGTCTGTCACTGTGTGTTAGCAGGCAGTTGACTCACTGGGCCTTGAGTAGGAACAAAAGCAAAACTACTTTCAGGGCAAAGGGGTAAAAAATACAGGGCAGTCCTGGGGACGCTGTAATAGTGGATTTATAACACCTCTACCCTGAATACTCTTTTCCCCAATTTTGGGAAGAAGATCAACTCTTCTTTCAAGAGGACATTATAAATTTAAATCCCTGTTTGGTTTCCACATCTCTCTGACCTTCACCAAGGTTTTGTTTTTCTTTCTAAAACTTGTTTTCTGAACTGTAAAGAGTGAGGAGGGAGGTACACACAGTATGTAATGATTTATTGTGCGGTTTAAACATTTCCTAGAACATCCAAATCTAGACAAAAGCAGGTATTCAATAAATGCTTAAATGTTACCATGGAGCTCAACCTGAGTGCTGCCTTCTCTTTGTGGCCTTTCCTAAAACCATTGTAAATTCCCTTCATTTCCCTCTCCCCTGTCCACGAGCTACTCATGCCAGTTCAGTACTTTATTGTACTGACTCATGTATTGCACTTATTTACCTTTATTTCTACTGCTTCCAAAATATGCAAGCGTCTTGCAAATACTGACCAATGATTTCATATTTCTGATGCTTAGCACAGTGTCAGGCGTGTAGGAGAGATTCAACACATTTTTGGCAACCTCTAATGGGTGAAGAAGTGGGGAGAATGCTGATGGCAGACAGGGTCACCCAAGAAGTGAGGAACTGAATATTTAAGAAGATAACTTTAAACAGAGTAATTAATCCCTGTTTAACCAAATTTGCTTAGCTTTTTTTTTTTTTTTTTTTGCTTTTTAGGGCCACACCTGCAGCATATGGAGGTTCTTGGGCTAGGTGTCGAATCGGAGCTACAGCTGCCGGCCTATACCACAGCCACAGCAAAGCAGAATCTGAGCTGCATCTGCGACCTACACCACAGCTCACGGCAATGCCAGATCCTTAACCCACTGAATGAGACCAAGGATTGAACCCACAACCTCAAAGTTCCTAGTCGAATTCGTTTCCGCTGCGCCGCAATGGGAACTCCAAAATTTGCTTTTCTTTGTGCAAGGTGCCCATCGATTCCTGCTGTTTCCACTTCAGTGCCCACCCACTGGCTACAAGACAAAGTCTTGGGTGTCTTTTCTGAGGTCTTTTAAGTGGGAGTTTTTGTCTGGTTATCTTTTGGTACTGTGGGTAAACAAAAATGTCTTTTTTTCCTCTGTGATTTCTAGATTTCAACTTAAATGATTCTATAGCTTCACAGTATGGGTAACTCAAGAGAAATTAGTGAGGATTTTTATCTCTGTTCTTAATCCAGAAAAGACAATTTTATGCCATACTATGATTTCACACAAAACACTCCTCTTGAACTTGCATGTCTATAAATCCCAGTTTTCTTAATTATTCCTGAAGTATTGAAGGTTAAAGGAGAGTTCTAAGATTCTAACAAAAAAAAACTGAAAGTCAGGGAAACCTTGGGTTATGAGTGGGGCTTATCCCAGTGATTACTAAACACAAGCTTATAAATCATTAGAGACTGCTGCTCTGAGTTTTCTTCTTTGATGATAAATAGATGTGCTATTCATCTTGCTATAGCTACTCTAACATTTGGATTAGTTCCCACAAATCTTTTGGGCCACAGGGACATGAAACAGAAGCAAGATTTTAGTCCATCATCCATAATTAATTAGCTGTCTTTTGGAGGAAGTTCTTTCAACTCTCTGGGATTCTCTTTGTTCCTCTGAAAAGCAGGGCTAGAATAAACCCTTAAAATGAGATAATGGATGTAACAGCCTAAATCGCCTTGGCAAGGATAATGTGTTATATAAATATGATGTCTTTAGAACAATAGTTATGTCACTTTCCATCTTAAAATCAATTCCATACTTTTACCCAGTGATCTACACACATGCAAACATACATACATATATTATTTTGACTGATTCAATTTGATGCTTTTTATACTGAATATAATAATTGGTTAATTCCCTTTTTTAGATCGTATGTTTAAAAAAACAAACTTTTTTCTTTTTCCCTGTATATGAATGAGACTATACTCTCTGGGGAAACTGATGAATAGTTTAACTGCACACATTCAAGGTAATGGTTTTCAGGTTGAGGCATGAAGTTCATTTAATAACCTACGTATAGATTTTAAACTGGTATTTGTTATGTAATAAAAATTGTAGTAGGACATTACATGATGGTGTGACTTTAAGAAGCTATGAAATTTATAATTAGTATGAATTTTAATTTTTATACCAATAACTGATGTTTATAACAACATTTTAAATTATTTTATTTGTTCATATCTCTGTTATAACCAGGAGAAGATGCCTTATCTCAAGACTTGGTTGTTTAAGGATTTCCCTAGTGGCTCAGCAGGTTAAGGGTTGGGTGTTGTCACTGCTGGAGCTCTGGTCGCTGCTCTGACGCGGGTTCAATCCATGCCCCAGAGAGCTTTCACATGCCCCAGGTGCAAAGAAAAGCCTTGTCAGTTTAAGAAAATACTTGGCCTAGAACAAGGGTCCTGAAGTACTTTCCCCATCTCTGAAGTGGAGTGTTCTAGTCCATTCTCAGCTTTCCCCACTACCCCTGAACGTAAAGATTTCTTATAGCCTATTGGGGACTATACGACTAGAGAGTGCCTACCATGGAACGGTGCTGCCAGAGGCCAGCTCCGGCGGCCAGGGAGTGTACACTTTCCCGAAGAAGATGGACGGACGTCGGCTTTTGCATTGGAGACAGCCTCTTTGTCCCGTCTTTCAGGGCGCTGGACTGCTCAAACTTTATTGGCAACAGTGGTTGATTATATAGACAGTTTTTTGCTACAGATTACATCACAGTGTTAAAAGTACATTGGTTAACTATTACATGGTATAGCAACTATACATCATGTTCTAAGATCTCTATCTTAACTAAATTTAGTGAGTACTTTGAAGAGGCCATAGACACAAGAATTTGGCATTCACAAACCTTGTTTGTACACTGGTGCTTATCTTCAAAGCGTTATGGCAGGGAGACAGTGTAAGTAAATATAAACCAACTTAACTAAACTAGCTATCACCTAAAAGCTTTTAAAATCAAAGACAAAACTCACAGCTAGGTTTTTTGGATAATATATGTCTAACTTTTATGAACCTCATTAAGATCCTAACTCTAAAGTTTACTATATAACTAGTTAATAGATGAACACTATGTTTTAACTAAGTTGGATTTAAATAGGGGGAAGTCCTTCAGGATGAAATTCTTATTATATTATTGTTGTAACTTTGTTAAATCACAAATCACCACAGGAAAATAAGAATGGGAAATAAGAATAATAAGTAAATAATCAGGAAAGACTGAGGAAAACTGAATGACAAATAAAACAACAGGAAAGACTAGGTCACCCGAGAAACAATCCATGTTCTCCAGCGCAAACATGGAAATTGCTTTCCCAGAAAGGCCCCAATTCTTCCCCATCAACATCAAAGTGAGAGCTGTGTAAACAGAGGCCTGCCCTCGGCTTGTACCATACAGGCAGGCTTTCATCCTGACCAGAGGCCCACCTTCGGCATGCACCGTTCAGGTGAGCTTTTTTCCTGACCAGAAGCCCACCTTCGGCTTGTACCATTCAGGTGAGCTCCCTTTCTTGGTTAAGAACCTGCCTTCAGGTTTTTTTTGCCATCAGGCAAGGTCCTTGTTTTGAGTCCCTGCATTTTCCCGGCTCCCCACAGAATGGGGGGATGGTTCAGGGCGAATCAGTTGGGTACATCCTTTAGTTGCTTTAAAGATAGGACAAACTGTGTGAATTGAACGGCTTTTTGTAAGAACCAGGCTATATAATAGGAGGCTCATGTTTTTTGCCCAGGACAAATACATGACAATGTGAAAATAATCATTTTAATATTTTTCTATGAAGGGAGAGAGAGAAGATATTTTCAGAGAATAAGCTTACGGAGTTCTCTTGCGGCCAACGGGTTACGGATCCAGCATTGTCACTGCAGCAGCTTGGATCGCTACTGTGGTATAGGTTCAGTCCCTGGCCTCAGAACTTCTGCACGTCACAAGCATGGCCAAAACAGAGCGAGAGTGAGAGCAAGCTTACTAAAGAGATTTAATTTTTTATATGAAAGGAAGTCGTAAGTAAAGATTTAAGTCAAGGATTAATTGTCACCTGAGAGGTCCTATACAACCTAATATTTAGGGTCATGATTTTTAAGCAAGAAAATAGAACAAAATCAAATCAATTTATATTCAGGTTTTAACTATTTGTGTCTAGAGAGCATAATTTCAGATTTTTATATCCTTGTATTTGAAGGGTGATGGGAGAATAAATTATTTGATATTGCACAGCAGACAATTCTGCAGGTAGTTTACCACTTCAACATTTGCTCTCGGGTAAGCAGAATCAAAAATATTTCTTATAGACATATGGAGAGTAGGTGTGAAGCAATTCTCACTTTATTAACACATTTCTTGATAGATTCTCAGATTGGTCAAGAAAATGGTAACAATTTTCAGAGAACTGAGAATTGTGTAATGTGGAGGTGATGTATGTTCTAGAGCTGGTTCAGGAAAAGTCCAAGAGTTATATGAGCTTCTCCTTAAACAACCTGAATTGCTATCAAAAGAGATTGAAGAGAATGACTGGAAGTAGATAGTTTTAGGTCAAATTATGTTCATTAAAAAAAAAAGACTCACGTCATGAATTAATGCAAATATTAAGAGGTTGAATGGAGTGAATGAATTTTTCAAAAACAGAATTTGGTGAAAATGTCTATCTCTGGTATGACAAGCATCATTACTATAACATAGGGAAATGCAGTGTCTTATTCAGGAAAAGAGATTGTTTTGGCCTCTGCTTCTCGTTCTGTCCTCTCTGCTGTGCATGTGAGACTGTGGCTTAAAAAGACGGAAAGGCAGAAAAAAAAAAATCCACCCAACAGAACATTCCATGCTGGATGTTTTTAATTTAATTAATTAATTAATTTTGGTTTTTTAGGGCCACACCCTTGGCACATGGAGGTTTCCAGGTTAGGGGTCAAACCAGAGCTGTAGATGCTGGCCTATGCCATAGCTACAGCAATGCCAGATCCAAGCCTCATCTGCAATCTATGCTGCAGCTTGTCCCAACACCTGATCCTTAACCCACTGAGCAAGGCCAGGGATCAAACCCAAGTCCTCATGGATACTAGTTGGGTACTTAAAATGCTGATCCACAATGGGAACTCCACTGCTGGATATTTTTTTAAAATCTATGTTTCCTTTTCATGAATTCTCAAACATCTGTCTGGGGCCAAATTATACAGAAGTAATGCAAGGCAGTTTTTACAAGTATTTGGCACATATTTTCTCATCAAATTTACAACTGTTTTGAAATGAAAGCTTTTTCTGAAGAGTTTTATAGCATTTTTTTCTTTGGGCCCAGCTTTGGTAAAATATAAGACAGCTGTAGGTTGGTAATTTTGCACATATAATGACTGCAGATTGGTAAAAATAGAAAGTGGAAAAAGTGACTGTTTTTCATTGTTTTCCTCCTTGCTGCTGGTTGGGTATTGTCACTGATTTGGTGGGAAAACTTCTGTACTCTTAGGTGATAGAGCTCTCTTTCCAGTGACCCATGTGTATATGGAATTAAGTCTTTTGTCCACAAGTTCCTATAACCTTCCCAGTTAAAAAAAAAAAAAAAAAAAAGATATTCCTCCTGATAGCTTTGTATTAATGGCTTGGACTAAACTCTAGCATAGGCCCAGAGGATGAAGCATGGTTCCATAATCTAGATTGTTTTACTTACTTTCATTGAATGGGGGAGGAAAATGCCACATAGATGTATTTTTCAGGTTCAAGGATACAGAAGTGTGTTAGCAAAGAACACATTGACAGAGTGTCTATAAGGTCGGGTGACAGTGAAGGAAAACAGAATCTGCTTTTACATGAACTTAACACATTGGTAGAGAAATAGAAAAAGGGTGCATACAAATAAAAGGATGTTCCTAAATCACAGCTCTCTTTGTGACTTTCACCAAAAAGTCACCTGCTGTGTAAGATGTCAACTGGGATTTACCTTGGATTTTGAATTAGGTTTTTTTCCCTTGCCTTGCTTTTGCCAATGAGATAATGAAATTTTCACTTAAACTTCTTTAGTATCTTTTTTTTTTTTAATTTTATGATCACACCTGGGGTACATGGAAGTTCCTGGGACAGGGACTGAACCCAAACCATAACTGCAAACTACACTGCAGCTGTGCCAGATCCCTTAACCCACTGCCCCGGGCTGGGATGGAACCCACACCTCAGCAGCGATCCAAGCCACTGCAGATTCTTAATCCACTGTACCAGGGGCAGGAACCCCCGTTCCTTTGTATCTCAATAACCAATACTATACATGTTTAGATGCCTAGCCTGTGGCAGAATCATGGTTCTGGGGTGAGAGGGATGAGTAGTGGAGAAAGGAGGGCTAGTTACTAGAAAGAACTTTTGTATTCCTAACAAAGTTCCCCTTCATTGCTAATAGCTTATCCTTGGGTGTGTGTGTGTGTGTGTGTGTGTGTGTGTGTGTGTGTGTGTGTGTGTGTTTGGTCTTTTTAGGCGTGCCCTTATGGCATAAAGGAGGGTCCCAGGCTAGGGGTCGAATCAGGAGCTGTAGCCACTGGCCTAGGCCACAGCCACAGCAACTTGTGATCCAAGCCATGTCTTCAACCTATGCCACAGTTCATGGCAATGCTGGATCCTTTAACCCACTGAGGGAGGCCAGGGATCGAATCTGCCTGCATCCTCATGAATGCTAGTCAGATTCGTTTCCACTGAGCCACGACGGCAACTCCACATAGCTTATTCTTAGGTAGTGTTCTTCATGATACCTGTAGGTTAACAATAACAGTTGTACACCTTATAATAAATAGTCTTATTCTGATCTTCAAATCCCAAACCTTTCTTTTGATTGATTTTTTTGATTGAAACTTATTTTTTTTCAAATAATGACATTTAAAAATTATGGCAATACAAAAACGTACCAAAAAAGAGTGTCAATCACTTGATAATTTGCTATCCAGAAATGAACATAATTTACACTGAATGAATATCTTTCTTCTCTGCTTTAATTTAGACAGTTTTTGTCAAAATGTGGCTTCTAACTTATTAAAGATGATATTAAATTAAGTTTGTGGGCAATCAATATTAAAACAAAGAAATAGAACAGAACAGAAAAGTCACTGCATACAACATGGGTATGTATATTAATGAAAATTTTGTTTTAATTGCTTATATGTGTGTTTATATAATTATGTGTGCAGTTTGATGTAAAGTTTATTTCTTCCTGAAGTTAAGAATCAAATAAGTTTGTAAGCTAATGAATTAGACCATTAGAAGTCAATCTGAATCCAAAAGAGCAGAACTGGAAACTACTATATATTATTACAGTTGCAAATGAGATAAGATCAGGAGCCGGAAAGCAAAGAGGGCACAAGAGTGAGACAGAGACTGAGAAGAACAAAGAAATCGAGATAACGGAGTTCTGCTTAAGAGCTACTGCTGAAGATGCTCTTTTGCATTAAACTCGATTCTCATGCTAGCTACCCTCTTCAAGTGAGAATCTGAAACATGACACAGGTAATCAAAGTGGGGTGTAGTACAAGAGTGGGGGTAGCCTTTAAAACAGGGGCAATGGGGCTTGATCTGAGATGTCTGATTTTAGCATGCTCTTCCCTGTCAAGTGTCCTCTCTTAGAAGACAGCACAGGGAAATGCCCTTTATTTCCTTTCCTTTTTAAAGCCTTATGAAACGCACATACTTCCCAGTCAGGTCACATGTAAGTTCATAGAAGTCATCTATTTCCCTGCTTGAGCCATTTCTCCTGCATGGGACTCAGGCTTTCCTTGCTGAAACTAAGATATTGGGTGAGATAATCTCAAAATTCTCTTTTAATCCTGATATTATGATTTATGTAAGATGACCAAAAGAACTTGAAAAAGAGATCTTCATAGGAATGAGGTAAAGTTGGAAGGTGAAAACATATGCGTAGTTAGGAAGATACTGGAGCTCAGAGTTCAAAATGGGTCTCCAAATTCAAAAATTTTCCAGGCTGGGAGTTTCCGTTCTGGCTCAGCAATAACGAATCCAACTAGTAGCCATGAAGATTCGGATTTGATCCCTGGTCTTAGTTAAGGATCCGTTTTTGCCATGAATTGTGGTGTAGGTCGCAGCCATGGTTTGGATCCTGAGTTGCTGTGGCTGTGGCACAGGCTGGCAGCTGCAGCTCCAATTAGACCCCTAGCCTGGGAACCTCCATATGCTGCGGGTATAGCACTAAACAGCAAAAAAAAAAAAAAAAAAAAAAAAAAGAAATCCAGACTGATTAAAGAAAAGGAATAACAATAGCATCATTTGTTGATTATATGCTATTTGCCAGATGTCATACTTAGCTCTTCACTACATTTGTCATCCAATCCCCACAATAATTCTACAGTGTAGGTCTTATATCTGGGATACAAGGTAACTCAATGATTAATTAAAAGAATCAGACCAAATTTAATTTTTTTACTATAAATCTACTTTTCACTGGTATATCCTGCCAACTAGGTATTTTGGAGACTAATCAGGATTAAATTTTATATCGTTGAAAATATGTAATGAAAATATCAATATTTAGATTTTTAAAGCATGTGATATATAATGTGAATCTGCATAGAGTGTACAGAGTCAGAAAATATGGGCTTTAATCAGTTGCATCTTCTATCAGGGAGAGCTTTGTCAAGCTATATAAACCCCTAAAGTATAATTTTTTATCTTTGAAAGATATTAAAAACATTTCTGTCTCTTTTTTTGGTCTTTTTAGGGCTGCATTCACAGCATATGAAAGTTCCCAGACTAGGGGTCAAATCCGAGCTGCAGCTGTGACCGACATGGCAGCTTGTGCCAACTCTGGATCTTTAACCCACTGATCTGGACCAAGGATCAAACTCATGTTCTCATGGTACGAGTCAGATTTGTTACCACTGAGCCACAACGGCAACTCTTCAAAACATGTCTAATATCCTATTCTGTGTGCCTCAGGTTTGTAATTTGGATAAAACCAATGACTCTACTGGAAAAGATTTTGTAAATTAAAAAGCAGTGAGTAAATAAATAAAATATTACTTAATTTATTCTTGGATTTACCCACTGCCTGAATGGGAGAGGAACTTTATAAAATAATACTGTGTAAACTATTGTTTTTTTTAAATTATAAATTTTGCATATGCATAAAGAAATAATGAAAACAATGTTAATTGTTCAAATTGAAAAACAGCTACCTCACAAACATCCAAGTGAGAAATACAGGGTTGTCTGAGAAGGGTTGCCTGTTCAGATGTGCTCTGAGGTTAAAAGTACAAAAACAATGAGAAATTGTACCACCTGAAATGGGAAGATACAGATCAGACGACTTGGATGGTTGATGGCAGAGGCAGTTTGATAAAAGACAAGCAAGATAAAAGATCACTGAATCAAAGCAAGAACTGTTTATTCTCAAAGATGAGATACAATGGCATTTTGAGCATGAAAGATGTTGTTGTTATATGAAAAAAAAAAAAAATCCATAAAGGCCTTTAAGCCAAGAGTGATGTTGTAGGACAAGAGTGAAACAAGTTGGAGAGTTTTATTGTAAGAGATCTGGAAAAGAAAATCAATGTTTTCTTTATCAAGTGCTGGATCTCCCTTCCTTTGAATTCTGTGGGAAGTGCTGGTCATATGTATAAATTCTTCTCAGTGTTGTAAGAAAGAGATCAGGCTTCAAGTATCTCTGCTGGTGAAAAGCTGGGCAAGTTTCCGCTTTTTCTCACTCAAAAACGAACACTGCCTTGACTAGACTGAATTTTGAAAATCAAATCCCCGGGGCTAAATTAGTCCACAGTAAGTAACTTTGAAAATAAGATTTAGCATGTGAAAAGCATGAAGTGTTGAAGAAGTTTTGACAGAAAATGCTTTAGAGATTAAAAAACTGGTGTTCATAAGCAAGTGGAAAGATGACTGTTTTCATTTTAATGGTTAAGGAAAAACTAGTCACAGGCAATTTTTTTTCCTCTTTTTTTTTAGGGCCACACCCACAGCATATAGAGGTTCCCAGGCTAGGGGAAGAATGGAGCTGTAACTGCTGGCCCGTGACACAGCAGCGGCAACGTGGGATCTGAGCTGTGTCTTTGATCTGCAGCACAGCTCATGGCGAGCGAGGCCAGGGATCAAACCCATGTACTCATGGATACCAGTTGGGTTCGTTTACTACTGAGCCAGGATAGGAACTCCTCATTGGCAAATATTTGATTTACTTAGGAGCATGACTTTGGCCATAATTTAGCTAAAGCCTAACTAAAATGTTATGGCCATTTTATGAACGACGCAGTAGCAGACTAGAAGAAAAGGTTCAAAAAGGCATTCTTTTTTAAAAAAACATTTTTAATAACTACTATAAGCCACCTTAATCACTAATATAAATATTGTAATAATATATTAAAATAGCTCACTTATTGAGTATCTTCTGTGTATAAAATTCTTCAAAAAATACTTTCTATATACTAGTTATCTCTATCAAAACATAACTAAGAATTTGATATTACAATTACTTTACAAATGAGACATCTGAGGCTAGATCCAAGAGGACTACTGTGGTTTGCTTAGTTACATAGCTAGATTCTGCAAATGGCCAAGCAAGTAACCAAAATTTCTTCATGTCCAAGATTATTTTTTCCTTTCTTATCGCCACCTCCTCCTCCCTCTTATCCACCTCCTCCATCTCTTTCCCTCCTCTCCCCACTTCTTTGCCTTCATCTACGTTCAAAGACAGGAACCTATGATCTCATAAGGAAAGGAGCCAGGTAGTATATGGAAAAGGCACAGGGTTGAAAGACAGGAATCAGAACTTTAGCTTTGTTTCTTTTCTTCAGCTAATGTATAACTTGGGCAAATTACGTAATTGCTCTGTATGTTACAATAAGACATGATAGCCTCTGCCTCTGAGCCATCCAAGTGTATAGTTCTGAGGAAAGCCTATTCGTATCATCACATGAAAAAACATACAATATTGAATTAGGTCTTAGGGCTGAAAATAATGGTCCTGATTTTTAAGCTTTAAAGTAAAGACAGTGCAGAACTTCTGGTTCCAGGTTGATGACAGATAATAAAAATTGACAACCCTCCAGAATTAAATCCTCTAGTGGAATTCCTATTGTGGCTCAGTGGTAATGAACCTGACCAGTTCCATGAGGATGAGGGTTCGATCCTTGGCCTTGCGATCCAGCGTTGCAGTGAGCTGTGGCGTGGATCAGCAGCTGTAGCTCTGATTTGACCCTTAGCCTGGGAACTTCCATATGCTGCAGGTGTGGCCCTCAAAAGGAAAAAAAAAAAAAATCCTCTAGTACTTAGAAATGCTGCATAAAATGAGTGTAACTTTTAAAAAAGTGCACATTACACATTTATTACCAACAACCTTCTCCAAAATTGGGCACATGAATTAAAAAGAAAAATAATGATTGGATTCGGAAGATGTGGTATATATACACAATGGAATACTACTCAGCCATAAAAAAGAATGACATAATGCCATTTGCAGCAACATGGATGGAGCTAGAGAACCTCATACTGAGTGAAATGAGCCAGAAAGACAAAGACAAATACCATATGATATCACTTATAACTGGAATCTAATATCCAGCACAAATGAACATCTCCTCAGAAAAGAAAATCATGGACTTGGAGAAGAGACTTGTGGCTGCCTGATGGGAGGGGGAGGGAGTGGGAGGGATCGGGAGTTTGGGCTTATCAGACACAACTTAGAATAGATTTACAAGGAGATCCTGCTGAATAGCATTGAGAACTTTGTCTAGATACTCATGTTGCAACAGAAGAAAGGCTGGGGGAAAAATGTAATTGTAATGTATACATGTAAGGATAACCTGACCCCCCTTGCTGTACAGTGGGAAAAAAAATAATAATAAATAATTTAAAAAAATAAAAAAATAAAAAAATAAAATAAAATAAAAATTCACTGCACTATTCAGCGAAGCATTCCAGTAATTTTTCATAAAAAATGGACAATGTCAAGCCTCCAAATGTTTTGGCTACAAATATTTATAGTACATACATATAAAATTATATGTTAACTGACATAGCTGAATATGATTTGAGGATATGACTAAGCAAATGATTCCCGAAAACATTCCTGTAAGCTTTCATAATCTGAAACAAACAATACAAATGAGCTAAGCAAGTTACTTCCCAACAAGACTAATGAAGGCCTAAAGACATCTGTGAAAAATATTCTTAAAAGAAAGTTGGTAGGTTTCATTCAAAATTTAATAGAAGCTCAAGTTTAAGAAGCTTAACAAATCAATTCAATATGACCTGACCTAGACAGAAAGGAAGAAGGAAGCCAAAGGGGAGGGACGAAAGAAGAAAGGAAGGAAGAAAGAGGAGAGAGAGAGAGGGAAGGAGAGGTGAAAACTTCTCCAAGTGCCAAAAGCCAAGAGAGAAATGAAAACCAGAGAACTAGGACTTGAGCTCAAACCACAGATGCATCTGGAGTGGGGATGTGTGGGGATGTGGCTATTTGTCTTTCTCCAACAGTATGGCTTTAAATGTTCACTAGGGATTAGGAAACTAAGTCACAGACTTGAACCAGAAAGGGAAATAAAACCAAAATCTTTAAATGTATGAACTTTCAGTAAAATGTAGACTAAAAATCTACCCTCTGGCTCAGGGAGATGATGAAGAACTGCTACAACCAATAAAATTTTTAAAAATTCTACATTTATCTGCATTGTCAGTTAATCAAAGTCTAATCTGAGAAATGGAGAGACAAAGTTTACTCCTCTTTTAAATGTGTGATCTGATTTTGTACTACTTGCATGTTTTTAAAATTCTCAGGACAAGAAGAGAGAAAGAGAACAAGCCAGAGAGCTTTCCCAAACCCATGAAACATGAAACTTGTGGAAAGTCAGCAGAAGTAAATAAATGTAAAATTTCTCTTGTCAAGCATTCTCACACTTGAACAACAAGGGATTCTCAGCCTCAAGAGCTCAATACAATAGAAATACATTCGGAAAGAGAATATACGAGAAGCATGCTCACAAAAGGAGTTGAAACCCTAACATAAAAAGGATACAGGGAATAAAACATGAGATCTGAAAAATAGTGAATTATACCATACAAACACACAAAAATAATCACAATTAAAAATTTTTTTTAAATGACATAGTTGAAGAGTATTAGTGAAACTGAAGTAGAGATAAGGCTACTTATTTCTACTTATTCACAAAATGAAAAATATAAAAATAAAGATATAAAAAGACTAAAAGCCCAGGGGTGAAAACTTAGAAGATATAACATATTGCTAATAGGTCTAGAGGAGGATATTATATTTAGAATATTTTTAGTAGAAAACAGTGTACAACATTATGGTTGAGAATTTTCTAGCACTAACAAAAGACAAGTATTCCTTTTTTTTTTTTTTTTTCTAAGTCAGAACTATAGCTGCTGACCTACACCACAGTCACAGCAATGCCAAATCCGAGCCATGTCTGCGACCCACACCACAACTCACGGCAACACCGGATCTTTAACCCACTGAGCAAGAACAGGGATCAAACCTGTGTCCTCGTGGATTGCTGGTTAGATTTGTTCCCCCTGAGCCACGACAGGAACTCCCAAGACGAGTATTCTTCATTTCCACAATGAATCCTGAGCAGAAGAGATGAAAATAGTCTATTCTTAGGCACATAAATTTGATCCTGCAAATACCAAAGTCAATGGAAACATTGTAAAAGCAACCAGAAAGAAAATCATCTTTCTATAAGAATGACTTCATAGAGTACGGCAGGCATATCAAGACCATCAACTCAGGAGAGGCAATGCAGAGTATCCTCAAAAGATCAAGAAGGCAAAATAAATCTGTCTATAACACCCAACAGAACTATTGTTCAGGAACAAGTGCTGTCTTACGTTTCTTTCTGAAAAAGCAATTTCTAGAACAATGATTTATTTGAAAGAGGTTTATCAGGAAGTGCTGCCTGGAAAAAAACTGACAGCACCAGTACTGACAGGAAGATTTTTAAGTATATATATCTAAAAAATATACAAAATCCTTCCCCAATTTTTTTAATAAAACAGATTTCTGGGAATTTCTTTAGCATAGGACATTCGTCTTTATTATCTCATGGTACACTTCTTAATTTTATATTTTATTTGCTAGAATTTTGTCAGATGATCACACACAGCTCTAAATGCAGGTATGAAAACTATTCTTTATTTTGTTCATGAGTCCAGATAAAATTAAAGATCTTACGAAGTAGGTCAGGAAATGTGTATTGATTGAATTAAGCAACTAGTAAAACCAACAATACAATTTTTATGTACATGGGGTGACTACAGTGTCATTCAACATATTTCTTTCTTTCTTTCTCTCTCTGTTTTTTTTTTTTTGGTCTTTTTAGGGCTGCACCCACAGTGTATGGAGGTTCCTGAGCTAGGGATCAAATCGGAGGTGTAGCTGCTGGCCTACACCACAGCCACAGCAATGCCAGACCCGAGATGCATCTGCGACGTACACTGCAGCTCACGGCAGCCCCAGATCCTTAACTCAGTGAGCGAGGCCAGGGATCAAACCTGCCTCTTAATGGATACTAGTTGGATTTGTTACTGATGAGCCACGATGGGAACTCCTAAACACATTTCTTGAAGATGACTTTGATGTTGTATTTTTTCCAGGTTCTGGATGTTGGAGGCAGCTGAGAAATTAAAAGCTACATAAAATTTTGTCCACGTGCTTCAGGAATTGGTGGTCTAGTAGGAGGAGATGACCATGCATAAATAATATAACATTTTTTTCATTAAGATGGATTGATATTTGAATTTGGAGGTGGAAAAGACTACTTCCACAAGAGTCTTGAATAAATTAAGCAAGACATTTTAAGGTAGAGAAAACTCATGGACAGGATCAGAGAGCTGGGAAAGTATCAGGTAGCTGTGGGAAAAACTAAGTAGTTCAGTTTGCCTGGAGTAGTGTGAATGTAGTTGGCCTTTACTGCTGGGTCTTTGGTCTTACTCTTTATGGAATGAAAACCCATCAAAATTTCTGAGCCATGATGCTCATTCTTTTTTGCTTGTGGCACGTTGAATTTGCTATGACTTTGTATCACATCTCATTCTTGAAGTTATACATATAAAAAAAAACCTTTTCAGATTAATGTAGCAGTATATACGCTACACAGACTAAGGTGGTCTTTGAGCATCTGATGAAAGTTGTTGCCTAGACTTAGAGCAACATGTTATCTAAAGTTTCAAGCAGATCCTCCCTGTAAAGATGACACATTATTTTGACAAATCTACTCTATTTCCCTCCTGAAACTACCTTAAACTCATTGCAATGAGATTATGTAGAAATAAACCTGCAAGTATGAAAGAAGGGGGAAAGAAACAAGAGAAAAGGATCATGAAAGTTAGAAAATATGCAGATGAGTAGAAAATGACCTGGTAGACTTTTATTTATTTGTTTGTTTGTTTGTATTTATGACTGCATCTTCGGCATATGGATGTTCCCAGGCTAGGGGTTGGATTGGAGCTACAGCTGCCGGCCTAGGCCATAGCCACAGCAACACGGAATCCAAGCCACATCTGCGATCTACACCACAGCTGATGTCAACACCATATACTTAACCCACTGAGTGAGGCCAGGGATCAAATGTGCAACCTCATGGATACTTATCAGGTTTGTTACTGCTGAGCCGCAATGGGAATTCCAGACCTGGGAGACTATATAGCACACTGAATCCTAAACCAGCACTGGGGAAAGCTGGGAATGAACTGGATTCACACAGCAGAATAACTAGAAGGCTCATGAATTCACATCACCAGAAACCTTTCACACACATACACAAAAGGTAGTAGGATAGATCAAAAGTTGGTTAAAGAATTAGGATCCCACTTCATTGCCACTCTTTTGTGTAGCTCAATGCTGGTGCCCTCTATTCCTTTCAAAGGACTGTAGGTTTAGTCTTCGGAGGAAGTAAAATAAAATGTATCTAGACTGGAGAGCAGACCAGCTATGAACAGCTTTCTGGGCACTAACAACAAAAATTCTAGTTGGTTCTCTCTGGGCAGAGCATTTTCCAAGAAACTAATGGATATTAGACCAAAACTCCAGAAATTTGTTCAGCAACCCCACTGCTGTACTTGTTGCTTGCAAACATCTTTGTACTCATACGTCTTAAGAATGAGAACCTAGCCCACAATTAGCATATAAGTGAGGACTGCCTCTCTACAAAAGCTAAAATCCAGGAGCTCCTGTTGTGGCTCAGTGGTAACGAACCTGACTAGTATCCATGTGGATCTGGGTTCAATCTCTGGCCTCACTCAGTGGGTTAAGGATCTGGTGTTGCTGTGAGCTGTGGTGTAGGCTGCAGACACGGCTTGGATCCTGCATTGCTGTGGCTGTGGTTTAGCCTCCAGCTGCAACTCCAATTCAACCCCTAATCCGGGAACTTCCATATTCCAGACTGAAAGGAGCCAAGTGCTCAGGACAAAATCAGAAATTAAGACTCGGAGTTCCTGTCCTGGCTCAGCAGAAATGAATCCAACTAGGAACCATGAGGCTGCGGGTTCGATCCCTGGGCTCACTCAGTGGGTTAAGGATCTGCGTTGTCATGAGATGTGGTGTAGGTCACAGACGCGGCTCGGATCTGGCATTGCTGCAGCTGTGGTGTAGGCCGGTGGTAACAGCTCTGATTGGACCCCTAGCCTGGGAACCTCCATATGCAGTGGGTGCGGCCCTAAAAAGATGAAAGACAGAGGAAAAAAAAAAAAGAAATTAAGACTCACACCAAGTACACTATGATGAAATTTCAAAACTTTGAATTAAGGAGATCTTTTGAGCTGGGAATGGAGGAAGAGGATGAAACAACCATAAATGCAGCAATAAAATAATTAACACAAAAATGGTTAGGAATAAAAACTGTGTCAACTGAAAGCCTGAAGATGATGAACACTTCAGGATCTGGAGGAAAAATATATACATTCTAGAATTCTATACCCAGTGAAATTATTAACTAAGTGCGAGAGTAGAATAATTACTTTCAGACATATGATTTAAAAATCTCTATCCCTGAATCTATCTCCCAGGTATCCCTCATCAGGAAACTACTGTAGAATGTATTAAGTCAAAAGAAAAAAGGAAAACAATCAAGAGGAAGTGAAAAACACAGGAAATCGACCTTTCATCACAGAAAGCAAGTAAGAGAAATCCCTAGAACAAAGGTGAAGGAAGATGCCTGGATGACAGCTGTGAATCATCCGAGTGGCAGAGCATTGAGATCATACACATCCGATCGCGCCATCTTCTTTTTCTTCTCTAATAAGATGCAATGGATAGGATACCTGTTAGGTCTCAGTGTCATTAGAGGGGACAACTGGATAATGATTTGGGACTGCTTTAGTGATCATGTAGGAAAGTAACCCAACTGGTGTGGTTCAATTATGTATAGCTTTATATAGTCATCATGATGTTAATACTGAGTAAATATAAAATCGTGGTACAGCTACGTAGTGAGGTTGGGGTCGAGGAAGGATGTATCTGTGTGATGTGAGGCAGGAAAAGAAAAGAAGTAAAAACCTCATTTTCGATGGCGGGACATCAGTAGATAATGCCTAAAACAAAACCATTAAATAATAATATAAGTACGTTATACAGAAAAATAAAGATAAATTTCAAGAGAATTATCTAGTAGAATCCAAATGGTTGCTTCGGGGGAGGGGAAATTGGGACGGGAGATAGATGGCAATTACTATTTCTCAAATTATGTCTTGTAAAAATTGTTTTACTCTCAAGTTATGTGCATGCACAGCTGTGATAGAAAATAAAAATAAAATTGAAAAAAGACATTTCAGAAATGACTTGAGTAATGCATGGTAATTATTAAGGGTTGGCATACAATAGGAGAAAGTACACTAGCTTAACCAGCAAGATACAAACAATCTTAAGTAAGTAATTAACTAAATAAATAGGTTCTGGTTCTGGCAATTGCAAGTCAGACTCTGAAATGGTAAGGGCTTGGAGACTCAAGTAAGGTACTAACAGCATTTTCCGGAAGCCACTAGCAAATAACCCCCAAATCTCAATTGATTAACAAAAATGAAAGTTAACTTCTTGTTTCTATGATGACTTAAGGTGGTAGGGAGGAAGGGAGCATGGCTTCTAAGCCACAGTCATTCAAAGACCAGCTTTCTTCCATCTGCGTGCTCTGCAGTCTTGCAGAACTGCAGTCTCTTGAAGGAATCCAGTGCATCTAGCCAGCCCGTGAGCCAAGAGAGGGTGGCAGAATAGTGCAGGAATTTTATGGGCAAGTTCTCTAAGTACCAGAACACTTTTGCCTACATACCCCTGGCTGAAGCTCAATCATAAGACTGTATCTCATTGTCAGGAAGCATTGGAAAGGTAGCCTAAATGTTTGTGCTAGGATAAAAAAAAAAAAATCATATCTGGTAAGAATCACTCACAGCCATTCAATATTTATTAAACAGTACATACTAATTCTCATAAGTGCACCTTGATGTGCTTAATAAATATTTCTGTATATACACACACATACACATCTACACATACACACATAAGCGCACATTCATATCATATATCCACTGCTTTTCCTGGCAACTGCAAGCTATTCAGTAAAAACTTACCCTCATAGAAATCATTTTTACACATAGCGTCATCAATTTTTTGTACTTTGTATTAGAAATAAACACATTTTATTTAAATTTCACTTGATTGCATTTACCTTAGTGTAAGGCAACTTAATTTGGTTGGCAAATTAAGTTACAACATTCTATAAAGTGATTCATCTTCCACATTACTTAAGATTTTATTTGACATTTTAACTCAAGAAAGCAACAAAATACTATTGTACACATTTGTTTCCCCTAAACATTAAAGAACAATTAAAAATATTTTCAAGCCTGAATATTTTTGAAATGAGTGGTTCTGTGAACATTTTAAAATGCTATCTATGTATCAGCAGAAACACATTTCCCTGTCCTGCAAGTTTCCCTGTATGGCAGGTCATTTTCACATTGCATAGAACGTATTTGGTCTGTTGCTATTGGATTTACCTTGTTGTGCAGAAAGCCTCATGTGTTTGAGTATAAAAATAATTGAATTTCAGCAAACTAAAATACTAGCTTTACTTTTTTTTTTTTTAGTAAGTTAGGAGTATCATGAAAAAATAAAAATACGTACAAACCATAGCAGACTCTTGAAATCCTTGCAATTATAAAGTTAATTTAAAAGAGCAGGAAGGTAGTATAAGTTTCAGAGAAATCACATAATATTAATTTTTCATTGGGATACCAGGTAGATAAGTTACACAAATGGAACTGTTGTTCATACTGAATTTTCCCTTTTCTTTCAACATCGAAAGACAGAGAGAAAGAGGGATCCGAAAGAGATCAGAGAATACAAACACAGAAATTTAGGTTGGGTGACATACCTCAGTTGAACTGTTGTCTTCCTCTCTTGTGAAAGAAGAGGCCAAATGGAATGAATATGCAGTTAATTTTCTCCTGGGAGCAAATCTCTTTTACTCATCACTTATGAAGTTCTAGCTTGCGGAATGAGTGTAATGCCACATTGTTACAATCAATCCCAATATTCTTCTCGCCTAATGAGACATCAGGCCAATACCTGAATCCTAGTAGGGTAAATGATATTAATATGTCCTGGTTTGATACAACCAGGCAATTCGATTGTGGCTGAAATGTGTTCATTTATTTGGATGACCTAGACTAGTACTGTTTCTCAACCAGGGGTGATTCCCCCACGCCCCAGGAAAAATTTCTGGAGACATGTGTGATTGCTAAGACTAGGGGGCTGCTTCTGAAAACTAGTGGGTAGAGACCAGAGATGCTGCTAATAATCCTATAATACACAGGACAGTTATTCACTATGAAGAATTATTTAGCCCTAAATGTGTACATGCCAAAGTCAAAAGACCCTGACTTATAGCTATAGTCTTCCATATAAATAATATATGAAAAGAGTCCCTATTTCATATAAGGAGGATTAAAAATCGGAGTCCAGTATCAATTTTTCAGCTCTTACTTCTGTTGTAGTTAAGTGAGTATGCATTGGAACCAGACCTCATTTCTCCCCTGCTCTAATCGCTACCACAGAGAACACATTATCTGTCATTTAATTCTCTTTTGCTTTGCTCTGTTTACTTTGTACTGTCAATTTCCACATACTTCCTATGCTTGACCATCCTGGCGTCAATCCCTCTCCCAGGTGTGCTGGCCCCATGTATTACTAATTGAATCATTAGCCCTTCAAGGCAGGACAGAAATAAATCAGTGGAGTGAGGGCCCTGTATAGAGAATGTGAACTTTCGTTTCTTCAGGTTTCCTCTCCAGGGTTCTCCTAGCTTATTTCACTCCATTGATCAGCCACAGTCCTAGGAGGATGGGGAAGACATCAGATGGGCCAGATGGCAATGCCTGCTCCTTGGTTTCGGTTGTCACTTCCTGCTCTGCTTCCTACCGCTTCATCACTTGGCTTGACATGTCTCACTGGGGGCTCTGATTTGGGTGGCTGTGTAACCCTTAAGTTCCTTTACGAATGATGAACTTGTTTCCTCTGTATTAATGTTTGTTAGGAGCAACCTTGTCTTGTGAAGTTGGGTGGGTTATCAAGCCAGAAGTCTGGTCTGATATGAAATGGCAGCGTTCTACTTAGAAATTCTTGACTTTGTGTTATTGTGTTTAATTTGTAAAACTGTATGTAGTTCAAGCTGTTGACTCAACTAGTTAAAGTCAACACCTAGGAAACATTCTGGAAGGTCAATCTGAAAAGTGGGGAAGACCTGGATAATCATCTTTGTGTCAATAATGACATTAACACAACTTACGCTTCTGTCATACTAGAAAGGCACGTCCAAAAAGTGCTGGACCTGAGAAGTGGATTTTCACCTTTGGAAGAGGTAATGTATTGAAAGAAGAACAAGATGTGGGCTTTGGAGTCGGACAGTGTTGACTTCAAATCATATCTCTGCCACTACCTCTTCCTCTATAATCTAGGGAAGGCTATCTAACTTCTCTGGGCTTAAGGTTCTGCATCTGTAAATCTGAGAGGGTAATTCCAAATTCACAGTGCTTCAAGGATTACAGCATAGATATATACTGCTATAATACTGAGGAATACATACATGCATGCATGTGTATATATAACTATATACATAATATTTATACATACAGTCATATGCACACATATATGTACGTATATTTAAGTAACAAGCCTTATCTCAGACCTGGTCCTATTTATAGATAAGAATATGTTAACATTGTCATTTTGAGCCCTAACCCTCCTATACCTCAAAATGTGGCAGGATTTGGAAAGAGGACCTTTATGAGGTGATTAAGTTAAAGTGAGGCCTGTAGGGTGGTCTCTAATTTAATCTGATTGATGTCCTTAGAAGAAAACAAAATGTGGTTGCACAGAAAGAGACACAGGGTTGTGTGTGCACAGGGAAAGAAACACGTTAGGACACAAGAGAAACTGGCTATTTGGAAGTTAAGGAAAAAAGCCTCAGAAGAAATGAACCCTGCCTATACCTAGGTCTTGAACTTCTGGCTTCCAGAACACTGAGGAAATAAATTTATGTTCTTTAACCAATTCTATGGTAATTTTTTTTTTTTATGGTATCCCTAGCAAACTAATTTAGGTTTCATGCGCCATTTCAAAATGCCACCTTAAAGTATCTAGAGTGACATTTAGAGAGCGATGATTTCTGGTTTGAGTTCTCAGACATAAAATCAGAACAAAATTTAGAAGAGATTATGCATGACGTCAATTAATAGGTTGTTTTCTCCATATCACTGTCTTTATTTTCATTAGAGTTTCTCATCACAGTCTGAAATTTGATTCTTCCTATATTTTCTAAACCTGCATCTAACTAGAATAAAACCTTAATGAAAGGAGGGAGGGCATAGTTTGCTCCATACTTTTATTAGCAACAGTCAGAAGCACACCTGGAGTGAAATAAGAGGGCAAGAAAAGACTGTTGAATTATCAGATGAAATCACAGAGCTTTGAATAATTTATCATCATAGGTTAGTAGGGATGACATGATTTATTCCTTCATCATGAAATAGCTAACCATTGAAACAAGCAAAAACACAACCGCCAGTAGATATCAATTATTTATGATGGTGGATATTCAACTATGATATCCAGGCTTACATAGGCTTGGAAAGATTTTGAAGGGTTAACAAGGGTTGAAATACACTTTGATAGTCTTTTAGAATGCAATGTGTTTACCGCACATCTGTAAAAGTGTGATTCAAGGCCATTGCCTGAAAACCCAAAAGCACTTTAGAGCTTTTATAAAGATGTCTGAGTTTGGGTAAACACTTTGCTTCACTCTCTAGAGACATTATTTAACTTAAGTTCCAAGTGAACTTTAGACCCAACAAGCATCTCTTGCAAAGTGTATTTTAGTTTACTTGAAGTGGGAAGTAATGAGTGATATATTTTGTTTATTTTTCAGCTACAAAAGAGATGCCAGTTCCTAACATGATGCTGTTAATTGGCTGGTAAAATTTAGACGGGGTGTTCAAAGAATGAATGTTTCAGCAACTGTTCAATATATCAAAATGAGACTATTTTTGAGAAGCTGAGTTTAAAACCTGCCAAGTACATAAATTACTGGTGAAAGCAATTATAAACCTCTGCTTTTGTTTTTATAAAACAAAAGAATTTTTGTGACAAATTTTGAAAGAATAATTTGTAAATTTCATAAACCAAATTGCATTTACAAGTATACTTGCATTCTATTGTATTGCATAGTTAGCATATATAGCTAAATTATTTTTATTGTATTACTCTTTCTTATTATATTTTCTACATAATCCTTGAAAGTATGGTTTCAGATTTAGGAAGATCATAACTGTAATCTCAGCTCTGCCGTGTCCCAATTGTTTGTAATCTTCAGTTTTCTTATTGGTACATATTATTGGTGATAGTTCGTATACTTCATTATTGCCCTGAGAAATAAATTATATATGTAACACTGAGATAATATTGCCTGACATATTATGTATTTAATAAATTTTAACTATTTTTATTTCTGCAGGGATTTTATTTCTGTGTATGTGCGTGTATGAGAGGCTTAAAAGCTTAGTTTAGACTTTGGCATAACCCCGGTTTCTAGCACTAGCAGATGCTAAATTAATGTGTATATCTGCTTTAAATTCAAGAATGTGACAATTTACTTCTCATGAAACTAATACATTATTTTAGATAATACTTTACAAATTATTTTATTTATAAAAGATTACACATTTTTTTTTTCATTTCTACTAAGGGACTAGCTTCTCTATATCTGTAAGTACAACAAAGATTAGCTATTTTTTTTTTTAAAAACGAAGTAATTATTACCTTATTTTAAATTATAAGACTTTTTTTTAAGCCATCACCTCCAAAAGTCACTAATAAAGTAGTGATAAATGACACCTGCTCATGCCTTCCCTGGCCACCTGCTCATGCCTTCCCTCCCTGATCATGTGTAATTCTGAATGAATCTCTCCTAGACCACAATGGATTGCCACTAGACATACCTGACCTTATAAAGCAGGGGGCCTGGAAAGTTCCCAGTGTGATGGTTAGTTTATTCCCTTTGGACTACCACAGTCCCAGATTATTCAAGCAAACAGTAATCTAGGTGTTGCTTTGGAAGTATTTTGCAAACACAATATCTATAATTCATTGACTTTATGTAAAAGAGATTATGTTAGACAAATCAGGTGGGCTGGATCTAATCAATCCAAGGCTTTAAGAGCAGAACTTAGATTTCCATGAGGAAGAAGAAATTCCCCCTGTGGACTGAAGCCCCAGATCCTGCCTGAAAAATTTTGAAGGACCCTTCCTGATATCCTATACTATGGACTTCTGACTTGCTGAGCTAGGCCCAAAGACCATACAAGCTCACTTCCAGAAATAAATCTGTTTTTCAAAAGGTATATAGTTCTCTGCTATAGATGACATGAACTTAACCCAGAATTTTAGGAATCTATGCTGGTGACTCTCTCTTTAGGGCTTGCCATTAATGCCACACCATCTCTTTTCCCAAATGCAAATAACCTTCAACACTACTCACCTGGCCATATGGCCATACTGGCCTGTACCACAGTCTGCAAGCACATTCCACCTCGGTGTTACTCATAGTTGGGAGCATTTTGTCCCCTGATATATAAATAAGAGTAGTTTTCCCAGAGATGGGAAAACCTACCACTAAAACCTAAGAGGTCTAATGGGATTACACTTAGTTCTTAGTGGCAGTAGGTGCAAAATGCAAAAACTCATCCTTTACATTAGAGAAAATCCTCTGGCGTGCCCCAGAAGTCCAGACCTGCTCCAAACCTCACTGATAGATTCAGCTTCAAAATATTTATTTATTTTTATTTTATTTTTTTCTTTTTGGGCCACCTGTGTGGCACATGGAAGTTCCTGGGCCAGGGATTGATTCTGAGCCGGAGCTGTGACCTACACGACAGCTGCGGCAACAATGGATCCTTAACCCACAGTGCCAGGCCAGGGAATCGAACTGAAATGGCACCTACATAGAGACAAGCCAGATCATTAACTCACTGCGCCACAGCAGAAACTCCAGCCTCCAAATATTTATAGGGATCACTTCATATCCTCTGCAGTGTACTTGTCTCCCCAAGGATTCCAACTTCCTTCCACATCTTGCTCACCTGGCCTTACTAAGATGAAGTCATGTACCTGTGGGATTTCTACTTGGTCTAGTTCCCTTTGGACTATTTGTTACAGGACAGTACTGTTATCATAGGCCTGCGGCAAGAAAGGTATACTATTACCTGTTTTAAATGAATACTTAGAAATACTATTTCTAATCTTCATTCTTGATAGAGAGGGAAAATAACATATTTGCGAGATCACTGATTGGGACACTATCTATCTGAGGCTGTATCAGTTGGATCTAGCAAAGATTCCTCTTTCCACACAACCACAACTGGGTTGCTACATGGATGAGATGGATGGATTCAATGCCATCCTGCAGACTCCATCTGGCATTTTTAAAGACATGAATAAAGTGGAGATATAATGGGCAGCACCACTCCAAGAATAACACTAACCTCTTCCATCTCCTCCAAGATACTGATATTGTTTTTATTTTGATTTTTTTTATTTAAAAAAATTTTTTACGGCTGCACCCGTGGCATATGGAAGTTCTCAAGTTAGGGGTTGAATCGGAGCTGCAGCTGCCAGCCTATGCCACGGCCACAGCAATATCAGATCCAAGCCTCATATACAATCTACCCTGAAGCTCTTGGCAACACTGGATCCTTAATCTACTGAGTGAGGCCAGGGATTGAACCCACATCTTCACGGATACTAGCTGGGTTCTTAACCCACTGAGTCACAATGGGAACTCCTGATGTTTTTGATTTTTCTACTTTGGCTGGTACTTTAGAAGGCTACCACTTGACCCTCCTACTATGATACCTTTTACTTCACAGAAGAAGGAGTCATTGTGGGGCCTACCAATCACCAAGTATATCCATTAAATTTTATATTTGGGGACATATTATGTTTAGATAGGAAAATTACTATTAGGTGGGATCATGGAGGAGGTGGACCTACTTGTGAGCCACACTTGGCCAACATTCCATTTATTACCTGGCCTCCATAAACCCCACTCTATCAAAAGGGCTTGATGAAATTTGGGGTCCTTAGTTGTCAATGCCAGTTTCCCTTGAGTATGACAGTTTTCAATATCTTTCGAGCATTCTGCTTTTGCTATCATATAGTTCCTGAAGTCAATGGCACTAGGTTCCTTTGAAGAAGGAATGGGGATTAATGGCCACATATCCTTGCCATAGTGTTGCAAGGCTCTTCTGGAAATTTGAAGCTTCAGTACGTGGGTTCTGAGTCTGAAAATTGGCTTGAATTCAGGTATTAGCTAAGATGTTGCAACTTTTTCCTGGGATGGCTACTTTTAGATTCTGATCATCAATCCTTATTTTATTCCCTTTGCATAGATTGAGAAATACTCTCAATACCTCTATTTTGCTTACAGAGATATCATATTGTATTACTTAATTCCACAGCTCTCTCTATTTTATGTGGAAATCCTACTGATACAACAAACCTGTTGGGGATAAAAATTCAACTTTCTTAACCTTCTGCTTTTATTATTAAATCTGATTTTCCTGTTCCCTGTCTGTGCAAGATTGGAGTCTACATACTGTCAAGGAGGACTTCTTAGAATTTAATTGTTCAGTCTTCCAATTTTTTCCTCTATTAATCAATTTTCTTCAATATAGTAATCCATCTATTTTGCCTTTATAATTATTATTTTGATACGCTTCTTAAAAATCTGATACATTATTTCCATCAGCACATTCCCACATGCCCATGGCTAAAAGTTTTAATAAATTTCACTGTCCTTGCACACCAAGATAGATCAGGGCTCTGCCAGCTGCCAGTAGGTGATCCAGTCTGCTTCCTTGGATCACTTCTAGCACTAATTATTGCACACTATGATTTCTGGCTTCTGAGACAGAGATCTCTGTACACGAAGTTTACCGGGTAGTACCCTTAGGATCAACATTTATGACAATGCGAAGAGTACAGGAATGGGTGGAGGAAGACCATAAGCTACGATGGGGTCACAGCCATGATGAGCTTTGGAGATGTGAGGGCCCTGCAGAGTTGTCTCTTCACTGGACCTGGAGTGCCTCTGAAAAGAGAGTGCTACTTTTTTTTTTTTTTTTTTTTTTTGCTTTTTCTAGGGCCGCTCCCACAGCATATGGAGGTTCCCAGGTTAGGGGTCTAATTGGAGCTGTAGCCACTGGCCTACACCAGAGCCACAGCAACGCAGGATCCGGGCCGCCTCTGCAACCTACACCACAGCTCACGGCAACACTGGATCCTTAACCCACTGAACAAGGCCTGGGATCGAACTCGCAACCTCATGGTTCCTAGTGGGATTCGTTAACCACTGAGCCACAACGGGAACTCCGGGAATGTTACCTTAAAAAGCTGGCGCAGGTAGACTGATTCTTCATCCTAGGACAATTGTTGGGAGGCAGGAATCACCTGAGGATCCTCAGCAATTGAATCACTGGCAGCCACGAAGAGGGCGGCTTTGCCTCAAAGCGCTTGCACCTGCGTGTGTGCGTGCCTCCGTGTCTCCGTTCCTGTGAGCGTGTGTGCGTGTTTCCGTTCCTGCGTGTGTGCGTGCGTGCGTAAGTTGTGCGTGCCTGCATAAGGGAGGTGAGCTCGGCGTTTAGCGTCGGCTGCATCTGTTTCTCCTTCGGTAAGTAGAGTTTGCAATGATAAAACCGTTTGCTACTTTCTTCTGTACCTTTCTTTTCTAAAAATTAACTCTCCTGGTTTCATTAAGACAAACGAGGCAATTGTGGAAAGAATTTTAGAGAATTAAAGGGTAGTCCAGTTTACCGGAGGTTTTGCACAACTTTTTGAGGTAGTGGTGTCTGTTCTCACTTGAGTAGGTGTCAAAAAATGGACGAGGGTAAGAAGGCAGATGAGTTACTGTTTGGATTTTATAGGGTATCTTTAAAAATAAAACTGTATTTTTTTATTTGAAATGTTGTGACTCTCTAAAAGGGGACAAGCCTGCATATTTAAATGTAAGTTCAGATGGTCATTGGAAGTTAATCTAGAAGCAGTCTTCTTAACTCTTGTATCTCAGTTTCTTTCATTTAGTATATGGACTCCAAAACTGAACGCAGACTACGATATGGTAACGGAATGGGAAGGAGGTTTAAAAATCATTAATACTGTCTTATATTACCTTTATTCTGTAAACAGCATGAGATTTTAAGGTGGCTTATTTTATGAAATTACGGGAGGGCATTATATCCAAAAGGGGGGGGTTTCTGATGTTTGGAGTTTGTGGATGCAGGACTGTATATACGGCATTATCCTTAAAAATGATGTAGGTAACTCAGGTGAAAGTGGCTCTAACCCTTATTTGTGTTAAAAAGAGGTCAGAGGAAGAGTTTATTCTTTTTTTCCCCTTGATGCAGTGGACTTTCAAACTAGCCAGATTCAATCTGAAGATTCCCTTGAATTTGCTCACCATGGGAAATGACTCTCACTGCTTCCCCACTTCCATATGTGAGATTTGAGTAGGTGAACACTTTCATCTCAAGTGCTGTCATATGTACCTGCTCCTGTGAACATCTTTTAGGTTCTGCCATCGAATCAGCAAGTTGCCTTCAATGCCAGTGGTGGTATTTTATCATGTTGCTTCCCCATGGTAAATTCCAGTCCTTCCCTGGTTTGACTGTGACCACCTGTTCTCCCACACCTGTTTCAATTTATAAACCATATGCTGTAGTCACAGCTGAGAACCGCTGTGGACATGATGTGATTTCTCATAAATATTTCATAAATCAAAGTTTCCTGCACTTCAAAATAATTTGACGGCTCTGATTTTACTGAAAACCTCACAGAGACTGACATATACACTCTTTGTTATCATTAATATTTAGGCAAAGAGATGAAGTTTACAGCCTTATAAAATAACCTGCCTCAGTACTTGAATAGCACTTACTTGGCATTTGTGGTTTTAAACAAACAAAACTGAAGCTGTGGTAAAATAATTCAAGTGCAGTAATTGGTCTGAAATGTACATATGCTCAGGAAATCGAGGGAAACAGATGTTTTCACATTGCATTTCCTAATGTATTGGAGACACACTTCACAAAACAAATACTCACCAAATATCCATGTATGCTAGTTGGCACAATGTTATCAGTAGTATTTTGAGAATATAAATTAAGTGAATTTTTATAAATCATACTTCACAAGTAAAACCTAAAATTAAACTTGCTTAAATAAAAAAAAAAGTTGTCTGGCTTATAAATTGAACAGGTAACAGATTTGTTGAATTTCAAGCTAGGTTTGATTCAAGAAAAAAAGAATTGTGGACAGGACTCTGCCTTTTCAGCTTAGTTTCTATAGGACAGCCCCACCTTTATTTTTAGAGAATGTATGCTATTATTTCCTCAGCTTTTGTTCTTTCCTGTATAAATCAAATGCTAAAGAGTTTCTTATTGCAGCAGTATAAACAAAATACAATAAAAACCAAGACAACAACAAAGAAGCCTCCTTTCAGAAGTCTCAGTAGAATTTTCCCTCATTTCATTGATTATAATCCAAATGACCATTTATGAAGGAAATATTTTGAATTGAGGAATAGGGTATGCTAAGCCAATCGGGATCTAGCCTTTGGAATTCATCCTTCTGAAACCGCATTCTTAATAATAGGGGAGAGGTAAATTTCCCAATAGAGGTTCAGGATACTTTTTTAGGGAAAGGGAGATGCAATTTGTATCTGCATCTATTTCTGTGTATACAGATATATACATATACACACAAAATTGGTATGATGCTGTATTATTCTGTTTTGTTATTTAGACTGGGGGTTTTATCATGACCGTTTTTCCATGTCAATACATAGTCTAAAGAAGTTAGACTTTCAAAGGAGGTGAAGTCTAAGGATTATTGCTAAATTGATCACTCTTGCATTGATGGATAAATAATATAGAACATTTCAATCCTATTTGCCTGGAAATTTTTGAAGAGACATGATAGCCAGTAGTTCAGCCCAACAGATTTAATGTGTAGACGTATTTCTTAATGCAAAAAAAAAAAAAGACTTGACCAGAATAAATGTAATAGCAATACAACACATATTTTTCCTTCATTGTGATAGGGCTTTACTGGATAAATTTCTCTTTTGTGGTAGTAATAAAGTTCATATTAGTCCTTTCTGATTTAACTCTTTTTTTGCTTCATTTCTTTATTTGGCCACAATGCATGAATTAATTCTGACCTGAAATTAGATCTACCTCTCATCTGTTCAGCCAGATACTTTTCTTTATTGTTTAAAGCAGTTTGATTTTAGGTTTCTGTTACTTGCAAAGCCTAATTTGTAAATGATTTCACTTCATTTAAATTCTCAAAAAGAAAAACTGCTCTGAGTAATGCTTATTACTTTGGTAATGATGTACTGTTTATGACCCAGAGGCCCGTTATGCAAGTTTTGTATGTTTTAGTAGGTAGTAACCATAATCATGGAATATTGGCTTTGAAAAGTTTCTTCAGAGATCACTTGGGTATGGGGACTCATAGCTGGCCTTGCTAATTTCTTTACTCCTTCACAAATTGCATGTGGCTGCTTTCGCACTACAAAGGTTAGTTCTCACGGCAAATTCAAAAACATGGACTAACTGGCTCTTTTCAGAAAACATTTGGCAATACCTGATCTAGGTTATGGGTGGCAAATTGATTTTCTATTGGCTTGATATCTTGGGTAAACTGATGGTAAGTTCCTTTAAGGTTATTAAGAGGACTAGGGAGGAGCATGAGGAAGGATTGTTGGTGTCAGGTTTGGGTTTGTACACATGTTAGTATTTAGCAATCACCCTGAGTACAAAAGTAAAGGGGGAAAATGGTTGAATTAAAGGAATGCTGTTGTAAGAGATGGGGAATTCATTCCTACCCGTTACTGTCTCTTGGTAGTTTGTGTGTCTTAGTGTCCCCCACGTCTGTAAATCCAAAGTGCATAACAGTGCCTAGCCTAATTATGTCCTGGAGTGGCTGCAGCAGTCAAATGTGAAAGCATATGTGGGAATGCTTTTTATATTATTGGACTAAGAGAAAGACGTAACAATTATTTTATCATACATACATAATTGTTGTATCATAAAGCTTTGTTGGAAAAGCCCACATAAGTAATGTGTGTACACCAGGGACCTTTTGACTGTATGTTACTTGTAGGATTTGTTTGTTTATTTATTTATTTATTTATTTATAGACTGCATCTGCAGCATGTTGAAGTTCCCAGGCTAGAGGTCAAATCAGAGCTGCAGCTGCTAGCCTACACCACAGCCACAGCAACATGGGATTTGAACCACATCTGCAACCTACACTGCAGCTTGTAGCAATGCCAGATCCATAACCCAATGAGTGGGGCCAGGGATCGAATTTACATCCTCAAGGATACTGGTCAGGAACTCTACTTGTAGGATTTATAATCTTTGTTCTAGAGTTATTATTATCTCTATATGTAAATGATTGTTTTAAATTTATACTATATATACATGTACATGTGTATGTATATATGTATGCACATTCAGAATCATTTAATATATATATATATATGTTTTTTTTTCCTTCTCATTTGGTGTGTTTAAACCCAAATGATCTGGCACTGAAGCTAAGTTATCCACTGTACCATAGCCAGAGCACCTTAGGCTGAGACACATGTGCATAAAGGAAAGAAGCCTGGGAATTTCAGATCCTGGGCATTGAGCCCAAATGACTTAATTGGCACAGTGATGAAACTTGCTCCCATAATGCTATGAAAAGTTTCTACTTACATTGAAGTGATGTGTTGGGAATGATGGCAGTGAGCCTGATGAGCCTCTCTTGACAAGGGATGAAGTGGTGAGGATGGAGTATGGAAGGGAAGGCATTTGGAAGACCCATTGTCAGCCAGATTGAGAGAAAAGGTGGCAACAATTTTAGAAAATATGTAATATCATAACTGCAGTTTCATATATTTCACATCTTTTTATTTGTGACATTCTCATTCCACAGTCACCATATTGTACCAAAAATGTTTTATTTATCCTAACTTCCCCTTGTAGTCTGTACAGTATATTCCCTCAAGAGCTTGCTCATTTGTATTAAGCCCTCCTTACTTCAATGTTCTTTAGTAATACTCCCCCCCCAACTTTTAAAAGTGTGTGTGTGTATACACACACAAATCTAAAATTTATATGGAACCATAAAAGACCAGAATTGCCAAAGCAATTCCGAGGAACAAAAACCAAGCGGGAAGCATAACTCTCCCAGACTTAAGGCAATATTACAAAGCCACAGTCGTCAAGACAGTGTGGTATTGGTACCAAAACAGACATACAGACCAATGGAACAGAATAGAGAACTCAGAAATAAACCCAGACACCCCTACGGTCAATTAATCTTTGACAAAGGAGGCAAGAACATAAAATGGGAAGAAGACAGTCTTTTCAGCAAGTATTGATGGGAAACTTGGACAGCTGCATGAAAATCAATGAACCTAGAACACACCCTCACACCATGCACAAAAATAAACTCAAAATGGCTTAAAGACTTAAACGTAAGACAAAACACCATCAAGCTCCTGGCAGAGAACATAGGCAAAACATTCTCAGACATCAACCTTACAAATGCTTTCTCAGGTCAGTTCCCAAAGCAACAGAAATAAAAGCAAAAATAAACCAATGGGACCTAGTCAAACTGACAAGCTTTTGCACAGCAAAAGGAACCAAAAAGAAAACAAAAAGACAACTTACAGAATGGGAGAAAATAGTTTCAAATGATGCAACTGACAAGGGCTCAATCTTTAGAATAAACAAGCAACTTACACAACAGCAAAAAAGCCAACAACCCAATTGAAAAGTGGGGAAAAGACCTGAATAGCCATTTCTCCAAAGAAGACATACAAATGGCCAACAAGCACATGAAAAGATGCTCAACATCCCTGATTATTAGAGAAATGCAAATCAAAACTACCGTGAGATACCACCTCACACCAGTCAGAATGGCCATCATTAATAAGCCCACAAATAACAAATGCTGGAGGGGGTGTGGGGAAAAGGGAACCCTCCTGCACTATTGGTGGGAATGTAAGCTGGTAGAACAGTATGGAGGTACCTTAGAAAACTATACATAGAACTACCATATGACCCAGCAATCCCACTCTTGGGCATATATCCAGACAAAACTTTCCTTGAAAAAGACACATGCAACCCGCATGTTCATTGCAGCACTATTCCCAAGAGCCAAGACATGGAAACAACCTAAATGTCAACAGATAATTGGATTAGGAAGATGTGGTATATAAACACAGTGGACTACTACTCAGCCATAAAAAAGAACAAAATAATGCCATTTGCAGCAACATGGATGGAACTAGAGACTCTCATCCTGAGTGAAGTAAGTCAGAAAGAGAAAGACAAATACTGTATGTTATCACTTATATCTGCAATCTAATATACAGATGAAAGGCACAGATGAACCTTTCCTCAGAAGAGAAAATCATGGACTTGGGGAATAGACTTGTGGTTGCCAAGGGGAAGGGGGAGAGGAGTGGGATGGATTGGGAACTTGGGGTTAATAGTTGCAGACTATTGCCTTTGGAGTGGGTTGGCAATGAGATCCTGCTGTGTAGCACTGGGAACTCTGTCTAGTCACTTATGATGGAGCATGATAATGTGAGAAAAAAGAATGTATACATGTATGTGTAACCGGGTCACCATGCTGTACAGTAGAAAATTGACAGATCACTATAAGCCAGCTCTAATGGAAAAAAATTATATATATAAAAAAGCATATATATGCACATTATGGAAAACTGAGAATCACAGGGAGCTAAGAACACAAAATTATCCATGACTGCTAGCAGTCTATATTTGGATGTATCCTTCTAGCTCCTGCTGGTATCTCCATATTTGCAAACACTCTTTTGATGTGTATACATAACACACAGTGAAGCATGCATTTTTTATGTGATGCTACAGTATATATTGTGATTTTTTTCACATCATGAACATTTACTAATTCAAAGCCCAAAGCTATGAGTAGTTTATCAAAAATATATTATAACAGGAAAGAAATATCCAATGTTTGTGGGGGAAAAGTTTGCTTTAAAGACAAAGTAACTTACGTATAGATTTTGGCTAAGTTATAATTAAAATATTGTATTATCTTCATATGCAACTAAATGAGACACAGAGTACTGAAGTCCAATAAGCATAATATTTATAGATTATTTTAGAATTCGTCCTATTAAAATACTAGCAAGAGCTATGTTGCCATTTAATTCTTTAAAAATTTATTCATATAGTATGGCTAAAAGAATTTCACACATGCACCAGTGGTTTCAATCAAAATGTAAACATGAACACAGCTGCGTGCATCCCTTCCTATACACTTCCTTCTGCCGTCTGCTGCCATCACAATGAACAAGTCTTTTTTAAATTTTATTTTTATTAGTATTAGAAGTATAGTTGATTCACAATGTACTAATTTCAAGTGTACAGCAACATGATTCAGCTACAAATGTGTGTGTACACACACACACTCCTTTTAAGATTCTTTTCCATTATAGGTTTGTAGTAGATAGTGAATACAATTTCCTGTGCTATACAGTAGGTTCTTGATTTTTATCTATTTTATATAATGTGTATCTGTTAATCCCAATCTCCTAATTTGAAAGTCTTGATTCACCTTGCTTCAGTGATGATTTAACAATTCCACTTTCAAGATGACTCTTTGCTATTATATATTATATGTAACAAAAACATATTCATAAGTTGGTTAATTTGCTAATTCTGCTTCTTTTTATACAGTGTTTTCCTCAAAACATTTTAAAAGCTTATGTGTTATAAAATAAAGAGAGAAATTCATCCATAATAACGTGGCACTTTCTTAAAAAATGAAAATATAGAACCTTGGTTATAATCCAAAACTATCTTCTAGGTACAGAGATACTATCAAAGAGTCCTCCTTTTCACCGTTTCTCTTTTTGCCCCTCAGAATGAGGGATGGTAAATGATCTCTGTTACTACAGTCCCTGTAGTACTGTATTATTTCTTGATCACTATCCTAGAATCTGCCTTAAAACTTTAAAAATTGTTCTTTTATTAAACTCTCCTCATACTACTGATTTGAAGTGTGCCGTTTATATACTGATGCAAACTTGACTGATTCCAGCTTAAGACTTTAGGTGATAGCAAATGGCCTGAAGAAAAATAACACTCAGCCTCCTGAGAGGCTTCCTCCTGAGAGTAGACTCCATCTCTGTCTTGCTAATGTGTCTCCATTGCTTAGAATATATGTAATACAGAAAAACACGTTTTTTAAAAAATAAAAGAACAAACACTTGAGTGAAAGAATGAAGATTGAAAAGGCATATAAGAGGATCACTCAAATCTTTCAATTCTTTGCCAGGATTTTTCAGTGATGGTAAGATATAGCATCCTAGTTGTATCCTGAAGTTATTCTGATAGGAATTCAAAATTTTTAATCTTTATGATTTGATACGTGTTATAGTTGTACTGGATTACATAATATCCTAGTTCTGCTTTTTGTTATACATTTTTTCCTTGAAGCATTTAAAAAGCTTAGGTGTTTAAAATACCCATTGGTGCATGTGTGATTTCTTTTGGCCATACTGTATGAATGGCTTTTTAAAGAATTAAATGATTTCATAGCTGGGCAATGCTGAGGGCCCACTTAGGATCTCTTGTAAATTTAAAATGAAACTAGTCAGCAGGATTCTGTGACTTTTCTCTTGTTATATATAACTGCTTAGACACAGGTGAGAAGAAGTTAGAGTTGGGTTAGTCGGGTTCAAATTTTGTGAAGTCAGTACAATACAAAGTCAAAGAATTATGTATGTTTGCAAAGTATGATGGGCTTTGGAATTTAAACTGGTAAAGAGGAGAATAAGGACATAAAGGTAATGAAGTACACTTAAGATGTAGTATTAAAAATGGTATGGTTAATTTTTGGATGTCCCAGTGCATAAAAAGTATGTTAGAGATGCCAAAGTGAGTAAGCTAGATTAAAATAATACATTTAAAATCTGCAAAATAAATATAAAACCACCTACATTGAAATAACACAGACACGTCATTAATTGATAAATTAGGGGAAATTCAGATACTATTAAAATTTCTCCTTCAAAATTTGTAAACTAGAAGTTGATTTAAAATAAATGTTGTTTTCCTGAATTTTGACTTATTAAGTTTTCTTCTTCCTTTTTAATTTAAAATTGTAGCATATTGGGGCAAAACTATCCAACAGCATGAAATATTGTTTATATAATGCTCATAAGAAATATCCACTTCTTCATGTAAAAGTGGGCTATGCTTTTTCTATAATTTGATTGTATATAGTTTTTGATAAACCCCTTGATTTGTTTTTTGTTTACTTGTTATGGCGCAGTGGGAGGATTTTATTTTATTTTTTATGCAACAGTGGTATTTACATCAAACTCAAAGTAGGTAAGAAATAAGTCTTCTATTCCCAGAAATAAGCCTTAATCTTATTTTGGTTCAGATCTTTTAGAAATTCTTTCTTTTATATTTTCATACTTATTCTCTAGGTGTCTTAAGAAATTTAAATCTGAAGTCCTAGGACTTAGTAAATATTATAAATATTTCTCAATGGAGAGAGTTTATTTTGTTGTTTGACACATATGTCATCACACAGTGCTAAGAGAAATAACACTGTTATGTTTTATCTGTGTACCATAAATTTTTGTCAGACTTAAAGATAAATTCATTATCAAGGATAGAAAATTTAGTGGGCTATATGTTTTATGCCTTCTCTTAAAATAATGGTTTCTATATTTCATTAATGGCTGTTTTATAGACAATTAGAATGAGTTTTTAAAAATTCTCACAGCAATATTTATTCTACTCTATTTTTTTAATTTGGAAATTAAAATTTTTTTTAGATTATGTAGCTAATTTTTAAAGGCTATTGTTGAAAATTACACTTTTGCTCAGGATGTAGAAAACTGCAAAAACAAGATGAAAACATTGTTCTCACAACAAAGAGAAAAAGTTAAACTACAAAATCAGCTGTTTTCTTGAGTCCATCAGATAACCAAAATTGCAAGGAAATCAACTGGCAAATGGTCTAGCCTTTGGCAGATCACAGAGAAAGACTTGCCCGGAATAAGGGGGTAACAAGAAATCAACTAAAATTTTTAATTGACTCTTACAGGCCAAGTGTTGGTTAGTGTTAATTTTGAATAGCAGAGGGGGAACACCATCACTTTCAAGCTTTTCCCCACAGATCTACCCTGGAAACTGTTACCGACCAGGGCTCTTGCACTCCTTAATCAGTAGAAATTGATCAGAGGCCATGTTACCCAGTCCACACTTACTCTCCTCACTGCAGAACAGGCCAATAAGTCAGGAATAATAATGCCTTTATTACAAAGCCAGTAGACTGAGAAGATGGCAGACTGGGGTTTCAAAGAACTGTCTTATCTGAGTTAGAATTCAGTCTTCTTTTATACTAAAAGGGGAGAAGGTGTGGTTGGTTGGTGCATTTTTTTTGGTATCAGAATCCTTTGTTCTTGCATCTGTCCATGTAAATCAGGTCATGATGTCCTGTAAACTCCAAGAAGACAAATACCACTCTCTTTTCTGCAACTTTTTATCTTTATATGAATGGCTCAGGGCCCTGGCCCTGAGAATAGGCTATCCTGTATATTTCAAGCCGCAGGCAACATTCTTTTACAAAAGGTGCAAAGCCAGCATGGCTAAGCACAGGAAACAGAGCAAAACGGTTAAAGTAAAAGAAACAGATTCAACATGGAGTCCTTATTTGCTCGACCCTATTACAGCCAGCAGAGAAATTCAGTGGAACTCTTGCTGTAGCAGAAGGGAGCAATAACAAGAGGTTCCCTTGCTCACTCCCTGAGGAGCAATCCCTTAAATGGGGTGAGGGTAGGGATAGATCCATGGGTTGGGCTGAAGGAGTGATTTAGGTGGTCTTTGTATCCCTCTTACGTGCAGAGATCACGGGCAGTATCCTCTTTTTTGCTCCTGGCACCTCAGAAGTGGCAGTTGGGTTTTTGATCTTTTTTGTATCTTGTTGGTCATAATTTGCACCAACTGTGCCTGCACACAATTATTTTTAGTTCCTTATAGTTTCTTTGTATTTTGTGCTGGGGGAAGCATTTGTCCAGGTGTAAGCACTGAAGCAAAGGATTTCAGGTTCCAGGTCCCAGGTTTCAGCCTGTCTCACACCTACATTAAAGATTAGGGATAGAGCAGAGAGAACCGATCTTTATGGAACAGGCATGAAATAAGTGATTGGTGCCTGATAAAGGAAGGGATAGATAAAAGAAGTTTACCAACATCCTGATCCCTTCCTTTTTTCTCTAAAAGCTATAATCCACTGGGGAAGGGATAACAATCAGTTTTCCTTTGTCTTCCTGGTTCTGGATGAGGAATAGAAAACCCTATCCCCAAACCAAGATCCATTGTCATTGGGGGAAAGATAGATGCCAAAAACCCAAACAAAACCAAAAAATCTAACCCTGAGGGAAGAGCCAGGAAACTGTGGTTAATTTCTAGAACAATGCTGTGTAGAAGTCTGTACACAGAGAATCTCCAGTAGGTGAAGAGAAGGAATTGGATAAGAGCCATCATCTCTGTGTGATAAAAATATTAGCAAACTAGGAATAGAAGGAAATGTCTTCAACTCAATACATGGCATCCATGAATAAAACTGTAGTTAATATACTTAATAGGGAAAGAATGTCTACTTCTCACCTCAGGTGGGAAACAGGGTAGGGATCTTTGCTCTTATTACTCTAGGGTTGAATTGCAGGTCCTTAATGATGAAATGATGCAAAATAAAGAAATGAGGCATACAAATTATATTGACTGGTCAACAGATGAAATAGTGGTACATTCATACAACAGAGTGTGATTGAGCAGTCAAAGTGTGAACATTGATACACACAATCCCATGGACAAATCTTAAAAGTATCATTCCAAATAAAAGGAGCATGACAGGAAAGGCCACATATTGCATGATTTTGTTTATATGACATTCTTGATATGCAACACTAGAGGTAGAAATAGAGCAGATGTTTTCAGGCACTTGAGTTGGATTGAGGATATTGACTACAAGGGGGTATGGGGGAATTTTGTGGGTGTTGTGAAAATATCCTATGTCTTGATTGTGATGATCAAGACTATAAACTATCCACTCCTAAAACTGTATCTAAAAAGTAATTTTTGCTTATATGTAAATTGATTGTCAATAAACCTGATATTTATAAATAAAATCTAGGAGTTCCCGTCGTGGTTCAGTGGGTAATGAATCCGACTAGGAACCATGAGGTTGTGGGTTCCATCCCTGGCCTCGCTTAGTGGGTCAAGGATCCAGCATTGCCCTGAGCTGTGGTGTAGGTCGCAGACGCGGCTCAGATCCGGCTGGCGTGGCTGTGGCGTAGGGTGGTGGCTACAGCTCCGATTAGACCTCTAGCCTGGGAACCTCCATATGCCACAGGTGCGGCCCTGAAAAGACAAAAGATCAAAAAATAAAATGAACTAAAGGCTGACCATGAACACATTGAGTAAAACAATAACAGGAACTAGTGTAATGATAGCATTTAAAAAAATGGTGTACTTACTGAAATTCAAATAATATGTATCACATAGATAATTTGACCCAAGCCTTCCTTTAAGAAACTCATACAACGTGGAGTTCCCCTTGTGGCTCAGTGAGTTAAGAATCTCATTGGTATGCATGAGGATGTGGGTTCAATCCCTGACCTCACTCAGTGGGTAGAGGATCTGCTGTTGCCTCAAGCTGCAGTATAAGTCACAGATGCAGCTCCAGTCATGCATTGCTGTGGCTTTGGCAACTGCAGCTCTGATCAGACCCTTGGCCCAGGAACTTCCATATACTGCAGGTGCAGTCCTAAAAAAGGAAAAAAAAGAACATAATATAGAAAAAAATGTAAATTAATTAGCATTCATGACTACACATAGCTACACCAACAGATGGCATGTTTGAATAATTTTCTAAGTGCTATAAATCACTAAGTATAGAGCAGTTAGTTCTGATTGAAGATTCTGGGGAGGGCTTCAATGAAGAGGTGACATTTGAATTAAATTCTGCAGTTTCTGTTGTTTACCAGTCTCTTGATAGCCGTGTGTGTGTGTGTGTGTGTGTGTGTGTGTATGTATGTATGTATATGTATTTTTTTGCAGGGTGCAAAATCCCAAAATATCTCCATATGATCTTATACATATGTAAGACGTTTAGAGGTGTTAGGTACATTTGCAATTTTCAGTGCACTTGTAGGTACCATTAAACCCTTTCTTTTCCAAAGGTCATACCGTTTCTATGGTAACGAATGCATTTTAAACTGAACATCAACACTGGAATCACTGAACTCGTGCTCTAAAGACTCTGGGTTGATACCTTAGCAGCAATAGATTCTGCTAAGAAAAATGTTAATCTGTTTTTCTTTTCTAAGCCTCTGTCTATTGTTTTATGGAAGAACATAGTCAAGAGAAGTAACCTCATGCAGGTTGTTATGTAGATTAATGAGCAAGAAAAACATACTTGTTTTCTCATGTACTAAACAGGCACAGTGCTTCTTCATCTGTGTCTTATGAACTCCATTATTTCATTTATCAATTTTAATACACAGTGAGAGCCTACCAAGTTTGTTCAGTCTTTTTATCTATCTAATCTATCCTATCTTTCTACTTATTGCCTTTGAGGTAGATAATATAAATTGTACCTTATAGATGAAGAAACAGACTCAAGTAGCTTACATCATCACTGTGAGTCCATAAATACAGACGTTCTTTTGATCATAAATACAGTAAATACTTCCCTCACAGTGGCAGTAGCTTTACTGAAGTGTGGTGTCTGAAACGTGAAGATCTGTCTTTTGTTTTTAGCTAGACACCAGTCTATTTTGCTAGGGTTTCAAGGTTCAGTATGAATACCTGCTACAAATACAGTTATCACAAAGTTGGGAGAAGCATTTGGCTGTCTGTGGCTTTTATTTTTATTTATTTATTTATTTATTTATTAGTCTTTTTAGCTATTTCTTGGGCCGCTCCCACGGCATATGGAGATTCCCAGGCTAGGGTCGAATCGGAGCTGTAGCCACCGGCCCACGCCAGAGCCACAGCAACGTGGGATCCGAGCCGCGTCTGCGACCTACACCACAGCTCACGGCAACGTCGGATCGTTAACCCACTGAGCAAGGGCAGGGACTGAACCTGCAACCTCATGGTTCCTAGTCGGATTCATTAACCACTGCGCCACGACAGGAACTCCTGTCTGTAGCTTTTAAACATGGGAAGTTTAGGGGGAAAATTTGTCTTTGACTTGCTAGTTATAAAGAACAGCATTCTCCAGGGATCAGTGCTAGGGCTCTACAGACTTATGTAACTGCCTTTTAATATAAACACTCTGGAAGAAAGAGCACTTAATGAGATGATCAAGTTTGCATATGAAAGTATAGCCTCCTGGGTTGAGAAGTGCCAGGCTAATGGGAATAAACTTCAGCAGTTGCTCACAAGGCTGTGTGAATGCTCAGAGCAGGGGTAGATGAACTTGAGAGCAGGCGAGTATAAAGTTTGACTTTTAGTCAAAAATAATTCACACCCAGACAGGTGAAATTAAGACCTCTAAGTAGTGAATATGAGCCAGGAAAAGATCTTTTTATTCACTATTGGCTTAGGATATTTTCTCTGAATAAAACAGTAACCCTCTCTTGAGTATCCTTAGGGAGGAAAAAAAAAAAGAAAATGAATTTACTCCTTTGCTCTTGACTTTTGCATGCGGTTTTGGGTTTTGTACTTCAAGGAAGGGAAGCCTTGCTGAAGACAACTGAAACAGTCAAGGAGTTAGGTGATTTTTTTTTTTTTTTCCTAAACTATAGGAGTGGTTAAATATAGTCTTGTAGGGCCATCCTTTTAGTCTAAGGAAAGAACAAAACAGTGAGAAAATATCATCACACAAGTAAAATTTAGTTCTTTAATTTGAATTCAACTGAGATTTTTAAATGTGTGAATTTTATGTTTAAGGAAAATTTGATAGAAAAACAGATAATAGATTCTAAGCATCTTTTATCAGTAAAAGAACCCATGCAGTGGAAAAAGGGCATCATCTAGCCTAGACTTTTCACCCTGTACTCAATTTAGCTCTTTCAAAACTCTAAAGGGATGAAGGGATTTTATTTCTTTTGGAAGCTGAAGATGTTAACTTCCAAAAAGATTAGTTGAATTTCTTCTCACCAGATAGGTAGCCAGGGATGTAGCAAAGACTTAGACTCCTTTCCTCTGTTTCCACATCCAGCATTTGCAGCACAGACATTACTTTGGAACTGCCCCATTTTCCCTGTATGTAATACAAAACTTATTCTTTCAATAGTCACACCTGGACTTGAGAGGAAAGCTGTGTTTAGATAATAGAAATGGACAGGGCCCCGCATAGTTTTTATCCATGTTTTCATCGCTGTGTTGATGAGAAAACCTTTCTAATTCAAAGTTTAAATATTATTACTATCATTAAACTATGTACATGCCTAATTAGATAGTACTAATAGTAATATTTATTGATCTACAAAATGCTTCAAATAGATGACTTTCTTTAATCTTCAAAATAATCTTATGAACAGCATATTTTCATTAACCAAAAACCTGGGAGAATTCTTGACTGTCATTTCTTCCTCTCTGACGTCTCTCAGATCATTATTCTTTTCTGCACCCTTAGTGCTAATACTCTGTTTAAGACTTAATCCCTGAACTACTTTCCTACACATATAGCATAGCTCCTGCCTGCATGCACACCCCATCCAACCTTCCTCTGCATTTTGTGCGGTCATTTTTCTAAAATGCTACTCCGCACTTACTAGAATACCATTGCCAATTATATTAAGTAAGCATTCTTTATTATGGACTCCTCTTATGCTCTGCACATTCACGTCTTGATGGAGTCAGCAAATATGCATTATTCTTCCAATTAGATTGAATGGAAATAGAAAGATAGTGATTTAACATTAGATTGATGGGGACATAGGACTAATAAACATGCTTGTGTATTTCCTGTTGTGGATTCAGGGTTAAGAATCAATGGAAAGAAAAAGGATGAAAATAATTGAAGGAGTAAAGTCTTAGAGGATCTATGTGAAAAATGAAAGTACTTTAGACGCAGATAAATCTAGATTGAGTGTGTGTGTGTGAGCTTACACAGGCACACATATGACTGAGTGGAAGAAGGACTGTAAAGGTTTCTGCCTGATGAAAAGACTGCATAAAATATGCATATAGAAAACAGTTGGACATATTTCATTTTGCAGTCCCCTGATAAGTACAGCCTTTACAAGCAGTAGTTCAAATTGAAAAAAAAAAAATAGTTGCCTCAAACATTTGAATTTTTTCACTGTTTGTCCTCAGTGTTGTGTGTTTGATCCACATTTTATCAATTAGTATGCACGTATATGCATGCAAGAGAAAAACCAAAACTTTTATTTTGAGTATTTGTGTTTATGTTCTTAATCAACAAATTTTTTTTCCAGGGGTTTAGCCTATGATGGTGAAATCTCTGGATTTATTTTTAGTCAAAACTTTTTCTGCATTTGTAGTATATATCCAAATTATTTTGTCAATTATATTTTTCTTTTTATTCTTTTAAAATATAGAATTCTCTTTTTCAAATTATGTGTGTACCTTAAAAAGTCAAATAATTTTACAAAGTCTCTAATGAAATAAAATTAGTATCACATTTCACTTATTCTCAAGTCTAATTCATGTAACTCAGGCAACCCTACTTTTGGTTTTCATTTCTAGAATTTATCTCCATATCTCTAATATTTCTTCATATTTGTTTATTTTAAAATGTTTATATATTATTTATTACCCTCTGAGTGAATAAGCTTTATCACTTATAATACATCCGATACCTGTGCATATGTGTGTGCTCACACACACATCGCGTAGGCATATCCAACCATCCTCCTAATTTTATTACATCATAATTTTTCTTAGATCAGTATTCAGAATCTACATCATTATGGATATCTAAATGTTATTCATTGCTTAGGTGTGTGATTTTGTTCATCATTTTTGTTTAATTGAATTTTTTCTCAGAGTTATAACTAAGCTCTCTAAACTTTTACTCTCAGTTTATTCAGCTGCACAGAGGGATCTATCAGTGCTGCCATACTTATTAACATGGCCCTCTGTTATCTGTTTACTTGTTTTACCTTAGGTTTAATTTATAGTTTTCATATCTTTAAATTTACCATGGACTTGTTTTACCTTAGGTTTAATTTGTAATTTTCATATCTCTAAATTTACCATGATTGTGGGGATTTTCTTTGCCTGCTCTCTTTGATAAATCATTTACTTCCAGGATCTAGGTTCTTCCACTTTCTTGATAAAATTACCTATTTAAGTGGAGCACATCTTTGGGGAAGTTCCTGAGAAAGTATGGATGTTAACTTTTAAGACCATGTGTTTTGAGGGTAAGGGAGGATAGCCCCCATGTTTTTGGTGATTCACTGAGAGGGCTCCTAGGATTCAGGGGCAGTTGCACTCACAGTTATAGTTTATTATACTGAAAGGGTACACAGCAAGCTCAGCAGAGGGCAGGAAAAAAAAGCATCAGGTAATGCCTGAAGGGGCCCAGGAGCAGACTTCTAAAGTTCTCCCTTATAGAGTGACAGGGCGACAGAGGTCTTGCACTGAGCATGCTTCTTGCTCCAACATAGGAAATGTGCAGCACACATCCAGTGTTTTTGCCTAAGGAACACTGCCTAAAGTTCAGAGTCCAGGGATTTTATTGAAGGCTGGTCACATAAGCACTCTTTGCCTGAGCATTGTTACCAAAATTTCAGACTCCAAGAAGTGGTTGTTCACCATTAAATCACATTGTTCATGCAATACAGAAGACTAGTATAACAGAATCCTGTGACCCAGCCACATAAAACAACCAGTTAGTACAGAATAGGGAACATTTCAGGGGTCAAGTTCCCAGGACACTTCCCAAGGGTTAGTCTCAAGGAGGGCCTCCTGGAGATAACAATATCAGGCTGGCTATATTAAATCTTTCCTGTACAATATGAATGCCTAATAATATACTTTTACTACTTATACACTTTACAGACATATTGTCTGGGAATTTAAAGTACTCGTTGTATATTCATTTCCAAGGAACTTGGAAGGCATGTGTCTAAGTAGCTCCTAGCATTGCAGTTGTGAAACCGTGTGCAACCCTTATTCTTGATGCTTTAACCCTTGCTTCATTTGTTTTTCCTTTCTGGAAGCTTTAGGTTTTTCTCTGTAAACTCCATATTCTGAAATTACAGATGACATGAAGATTATTTCTGCTGAACAACTAGTAGCTTCTGTCTGAAAATCATGTCCTTTAATTTTGGGAAATAGTTTGTGTTGATTTAAAAATTTTTCTCCCCTCTGCTTTTTCCTCATTCAGAAATCCCATTATTCAGACCTTATACTGTTAGGATTGGTCATATTAATTTTTTGAGGTTTGTCTCATTTTCCATATGGTATGTAAGGCATAAAAAAGAAACACAGAAAATTCAAATAATATGAATAAAAACTTGGTATCAGGGGTATTTCTCTTGAGTATGTAGAAAATAATCTTAAATAGAAGATATAAAAGGGAAAAATTATATTTTAGCATTAAATATAAAAAGTAGCAAGGGTATAATAAAGAAGAAGAAAAAATACAAAATTATTTCTAAGGATAATTTAAATAGACATACTTTTATCAAGAATGATGAAGAAATTGTTTGGCAAGAGTGACATTTGAAATATTAAGTTATGCTAGCCACAGACACATCAGGTATTCCTAACCCTAGGGCTTAGTGATTTGTACTAGTATATGGTACAAACTATTTATAAGTATAGTTCTTAGAAAAGTTGAGTAGTGTACATTTCAAACCCAATCCATGTAAAGTACATAGTTGCAGTTATAAATATAGAGGATAATTTTTCTTAAGTATGTAAGTGGTGTTTAATCTTTTTTCTTTTTATAAACTTTAATAAAGTATAGTTGATGTACAGTGTTTTTGCATTTCCTTCTGTGCAGCAAAGTGACCCAGCCATACATATGTATACATTCCTTTTTTCATATTATCTTCCATCATGGTCTATCCCAAGAGATTGAATATAGTTCCCTATGCTATCTAGTACGACTTCATTGTTTATCCATTCTAAATTTAATAGTTTTCATCTACACTAAGCCCAAACTCCCAGTCCATCTCATTTCCTCCCCACCACCCTTTGGCAACCACAAGTTTGTTCTCCATGTCTGTAGTCTGTTTCTGTTTTTTGTTTGTTTGTTTGTTTGTTTGTTTTTAGCTATTTCTTGGGCCACTCCCGCGGCATATGGAGGTTCCCAGGCTAGGGGTCCAATCAGAGCTGTAGCCACCGGCCTACGCCAGAGCCACAGCCACGCGGCATCCGAGCCGCGTCTGCGACCTACACCACAGCTCACAGCAACGCCGGATCATTAACCCACTGAGCAAGGGCAGGGACCAAACCCGCAACCTCATGGTTCCTAGTAGGATTCGTTAACCACTGTGCCACGATGGGAACTCCTCTGTTTTTTAGATAGGTTCATTCATGCTGTATTTCAGATTCCACATTTAAGTGCCGTCATGTGGTATTTGCCTTTCTCTTTCTGACTTCACTTAGTATGAGAATCTCTAGTTCCATCCATGTTGCTGCAAATGGCATTATTTTGTTCTTTTTATGGCTGAGTAGTATTCCATTGTGTATATCACCACATCTTCTTAATCCATTCATCTGTCGATGGACATTTAGGTTGTTTACATGTCTTTTGAATAGTGCTGCTGTGAACATATGGGCGCATGAGTCTTGTTGAATTGTAGTTTTGTCTGGGTATTTGCCCAGGAGAAGGATTGCTGGATCATGTGGTAGTTCTATATTCAGTTTTCTGAGGAACCTCCATATTGTTCTCCATAGTGGTTGTACCAATTTATGTTCCCACTAACAGTGTAGGAGAGTTTCCTTTTCACACACCCTCTCCAGCATTTGTTATTTGTAGACTTATTAATGATGGCCATTCTGACTGGTGTGAGGTGGCACCTTATTGTAGTTCTGATTTTCATTTCTCTGATAATTAGTGATGTTGAGCATTTTTCATGTGCCTACTGGCCATCCATATGTCTTCTTTCAGGAAATGTCTGTTTAGGTCTTCTGTCCATTTTTTAATTGGGTTGTTTTATTGTTGTTGAGTTGTATGAGTTGTTTTTATATTTTGGAGATTAAGCCTTTGTTGGCTACACCATTTGCAACTATTTTCTCCTGTTCTGTAGGTTGACTTTTCATTTTTTTTTCTTTATGGTTTCCTTTGCTGTGCAAAAGCTTTTAAGTTTGATTAGGTCCAATTTGTTTATTTTTGTTTTTATTTCTATTGTCTTGGGAGACTGACCTAAGAAAACATTTGTATGGTTTATGTCAAAGAATGTTTTGCATATGTTCTTTTCTAGGAGATTTATGATATGTACTCTATTCCAAACTCTTTATTATATCTCTGTTGCCAGAGAATGATTTTTTCTGTAGTCTTCCATTTGTTCACCAAGGATGCAGCCCTTTAGACATCCCAATTTCTGCATATTGTTCTATTTTCCCATTGCAGGCACAAGGCTATTCTTTGACTATAAGCTTTAAAATTTTGGCCCTTATATGGTAAAACCCAACACTAGTTCCCTCCCAGGCTAGGATGACTGAAGCATCAGCTCAAATTATACTTGGTTTTTAGTTTGCTTTTTGCTTTTAGCCCCAGGACCTATTATTTTTTCTAAGGTTAATTAAGCTTAGTATTTAAAGAAGTATTTGTTCTATTTCATCCTAAATTTTAATGTGTTTGACTAGGAAGATTTTCAGGTAATTTAATGTCATATTGACAGAAATCAATGTTTCTTTTTGTCCATTAGGATTTTCAGTATATGTATGAGCAATACATATGAAAACTGTAAGGACAGATTGCAAAGTTTCCGCATCTTATGTGAGGTAGTACAATATATAAACATGCTTGGAAAGGTTAGATATGTGTAATGTAACCCTTAGAGTATCACTCTCTCTCTTTCCTTAATAAACATAACCAAATAATCAATAAGCCGATAGATGGATACTCAATAATTCAGATAATTTAAAAGAAAACTGCAAATATGGAAGAGAAGAAAAATCCAAAGGCAAGATATAAAAAAATAATTACATGGTAAACTTAAATTCAGGAAGTTAATCACAGTAATATTAATCATTTACACATTCAAAAGCACAGAGATTGTCAAAACACTTTAATGAAAAGATGCTCCCAACAAGAAACGTGCTTAACAGATACAGACACAGATAGGTTGAAAGTAAATAGCTAGAAAAAGAAATACTAGGCAAAAAGTAAGTGTAAAAAGGCTGGACTGACTATACTAATCTGATAAACTCTAAGGAAATAGTATTACAGGAGACAAAGGCATATATTATATAATGGTAAAGGGAGAAATTCATCAAGAAAGTATGAAAATGTTCCTAATCTATATATGATAATAAAATCTCAGGGAGTTCTCATTGTGGCTCAGCAGAAACGAGATGTGGGTTTGATCCCTGACCTCGCTCGGTGGGTTAAAGATCTGGCATTGCTGTGAGCTGTGGTGTAGGTTGAAGACACAACTCAGATCCCATATGGCTGTGGTCTAGGCCAGCAGCTGTACCTCTGATTTGATCCCTAGCCTGGGAACCTCCACATGCTGCAGGTGTGGCCCTAAAAAGACAAAATAATAATAATACCTCAAAGTACATAAAGCAAAATTTGAAAGAACTGAAAATAAAAGTATACAATGCCACAATTATTATAGGAGAAGGTAACACTTTTTTTTTCTGAGCATTTATTAGTAAATTAGAATGAATTTGAAAGAATCTAAACAACACTACCAATTCGATCTCATTGACGTTATTAGAACATGACATACATTATCTACAGAATACTCATTATTTTTAGTTGCATATGGTATACCCACCATGATAAACCATATGCTGTACTATTAAACATGTCTCTATAATTTATGAGTCAAAATTGTATGAAGTGTGTTTTCTGACCACAATGGAATTAAATTAGATAGCAATAGCAATGTGATACCTAGGAAAACGCCACATATCCGGAGATGAAAAATTATGCTTCTGAATAGATCAGGACCCAAAGAAAAAAGGAAATATTTTGAACTGAATGACAGTAAAAATAAAACATATCAAAAATTGTACTTTTACCTAAAGCAGTGCAGTAAGGGAAACATGTAGCTTTAAATGGAAAAGGAAAATTCTAAAATCACTGACCTGCCTTCAAAAAAAAAGTTCTGCCTTCAAAAAGTAGACTAAGAAAACAATTAAACTTAATGTTAAGTATAAAAATAATACAAGAGCAGAAATAAACAGCATTTTTTTTTTCTTTTTAGGGCTGTACTCGCAACATATGGAGGTTCCCAGGCTAGGGGTCAAATCGGAGCTGTAGCTGCTGGCCTGTGCCACAGCCACAGCAACACAGAATACGAGCCGCGTCTGTGACCTCTACCACAGCTCACGGCAACACCAGATCCTTAACCCACTGAGGGAGGCCAGGGATTGAACCTGAGTCCTCATGGATGCTAGTCAGATTTGTTCCCACTGAGACAGGAACTCCATAAACAGCATCGTTTAAATATGGAATTTAGATGAAATGGCTTATTCTGCCTTGTAAAATAATGTACCACAATTGACAATAGCAGAGACAGAAAACTTAAAATAGCCTATATCTATTAAACAAATTGGACTTAACAAAAAACCTCTCATAAATGAAAACTCTGAGCTCAGATGGTTTAACACGTTGTTTACTAAAAAATCAAGGAATAAATTAATGCTGGACATACACAAACTTTTTTAGAAAACAGAGGAGGAAACTGCACCAATCATTCATGAAGCCAGCATAACTGTAATACTAAATTATAACAGAATTATGAAAGTAGAAAATTGCAAACCATTATCTCTCATAAATGTAGATTCAAAGCTCTTAACAAAATGTTAGCAAATAAAAGTCAACAGTATGTGAAAAGGAGAAATATGTTCAAGTAGGAGTTTTCTCAATAACGCCAGGCCGAAAATCAATGAATTTAACCATACTATGGTCATAAAAGTGTAAGAACTTAAGATATCTTTAATAAATGCAGAAAAACTCCTAACAATATCAATTTTAATTAAAAACTTCCAGCAAATTAAGCAGGGAACCTCATCTGATGATGAGGATCTTTATAAAACCTATAGGTAGCATCATATTTAATACTAAAAGACTGTACTCTTTTCCCCCTAATACTGGGAACAAGGCAAGGTGCCTGCTATTGCCTTTTTCACTTAACATAGTACTGGATGTCCTTAACACTATAAGAAAGCAAATAAAATAAGTAAAATCCATAAGATAGGTAAGGAATAAGTAAAAACTCTATTAGCATATATTATATCAGTCAACCTAGTAAATGCCAATGAATTTAGCAACCAACTGCTGGAATTGTTAAGTAAATATAGCAAGGCTACAAAGTACAAGGTTAACAGACAGAACTTCATTGTATTGTTATATGCCAGCAGCATACATTTGGGAAGAGAACTTTTTAAAATTCCACTTCAAACATTTCCAAAAGTTATAAAATATTTAAGATTAAATCTAAGAAAATCTAAGACAACTATACTGAAAAGTAAAAACACTGCTGGGAAAGAAAGAAGACACAATGAATGTAGAGATGTGTCATGCTCTTGAATTGGAAGAATAAAACAGAAAGAAACCCACCAACCTTTGCCATGCTTCCAGATATAATGAGCATCTTACTTCCAAAGAAAGAGACTATTGCTAAGTCAACTTCTCAGTTGTAATACAGCAAAGTGGGAAACATGAAAATGATACCTACAGACTAGTTAGATGAAAGGAATTCATCCTTACATCCTATGGACAGGCAAAACATTATTTACCTGTCATGGGAAAAAGGTGGCTTCTATAAAAATTTGGAGAATATATAACTCAAATACCTAATCCTTATATTACCAAATATAGAACACTAACCCTAATTGTATAACAAGCCAAAACAGAGACTTCAAAATAAAGAAGTATCAAAGAGTAGAGGAAAGAATTGATGAGAAATGATTCTTGGCATGTATGAATTTGATGCTAATCGACTGTGAGAATCTACCTTCTTGAAATAAATGTACCAGCAGATAAAGGCAGATGAATAAGAATAGTCATAGTGTATTAGTAAAAACTGAGAACAGTGAATTTCTGTTAGTAAGAATGCTTGTAAAGACTGTGGCATGGTCATACCTTGAAATTTTATATAATCATTGCCTAAAGAAAGAATTAGGTCTATAAGACACATTGGGAAGGATTTCTATAGTATATATAATCAGGTAATATCACAAGATGTAGTTAAAGATGTAGAATATAGTATTGCATTTTTGTAAAACACCGCAATGGTAAATAGCCCAATGATTACGTATACATAATTACAAGAGCATTGAGAAGAGAAAAGAATGAAAAATACCACTTTGTTAACAAAAGTTTAAGGGAAAATGGGCAATTTAGTAGCTTAAATCAATAACCATTTATTATCACACCATTCTGTAGGCTGGTAATTTGAGCAATGTTCAGCTGGGTATCTCTGGTCTTGGCTGATCTTAGTCATGTGGTCACAGTCATCTGAAACTTGGCCGAAGGCTTCATTAGGAAGGTCAGCTGGAGTGGCTCCTCTGAACTTCACGTGGTTCTCATCCTTCAGGAGGTTATCTTGAGTTTCCTTGCATGGTGTTCTACATTCTAAGAGAATGAAAATGGAAGCTGCAAGGTCTCTTAAGTTCTAGTCTGCGATGGTGTACAGAATAAGTCATAAGACCAGCCTAGATTCAAGGAGTAGGGAAATAGTTCCACCTCTTTAAGGTGAGGAGTGGCAAAATCTCAGTGCAAAGAAGCATGCATCTAGGAATCAGAGGAGTTCTTGCAACCACCTTTGCAAATAATCTCTCACAAAGATGGGGATGATTGAGGAAAGAGGCGAGGGGAAACGTTCAATATTTCAGGCCAGTGTTAGAGCAATTGCACTAAAAAATATAATCTCAGCTTTGAAACACGAAGGAGACACAGCACAAACTATGTGGAAACAAACTCAGTGTGGGGCACACACAAATTATTTACTTAGAAACTCTGGTTATAGGTTATTATGAGTTTCATGAAAAGTAGAAATTGAAGATTTGCATCTGAGCTCACTACATTAAAAACTATATACTCGTACAGTGTATATTTTGTAAAGAATGTTTTAAAGTTCTATGAAAATTAACCTACCTAGTCAGTGTAATTACAATAAAAATTCTAACAGGTTTTAAACAGGAGTAGATAAATAAACGTCAAATAAATGCTGAAGAATAGCCAAACTGTTCTAATGAAGTAAAATGAGAAAACCACTTTTACAATCTATTAAGATTTATTATAAAGTGAAGTACTTAAATATTAAAATATTGACTCAGGGTAAAGATATAAATTAATGGATAATAATATGACATCAGAATCAAATTCAAACATATATGAATATAATAAAAATGGTACTAGCACCAATAGAGGAAAAGAAAAGAATAACCCTATGTAGGAAAAAGCTATAACAGGCAGTAAATACAAAAGAAAACTGTAACCTATGAAGCATATGAAAGATGTTCAAAAACACTAGTAGGGGAATACAAATTAATACAACTAAGAGGTAATATTTTTACCCATCTGATTGGCAAAAAATAAAATGCCACATAATATTAAATTTGTCTAACATATGGTAAAATCGACTTCTCATGCACTTTAGCTAACTTTAACAGCAGTTGGTAAATATCTAGTAAAGCTGAAAATGTATAGATCAAATGAAAAAGCAACCTAACTATCTTTAAGAATTTTTTGGATATTTTTATGGTGAAACATGACTACATATGTGTATTGCTGCATCTTATTTTGTGAGTGAAAAAATTAAAATATTCAATAAGATTATGGATGCACAACAGAATATTCAAATGAGATATTATACTAAAGTTAATGAAACATATCAAATGTTTCATGTATAGATCTAAAATCATAATATTGCATAAAAGTGAGTTTAACAGTGATTCTTAGGTTAATATGTATATAAGTAATTAAACCATACAAACACCATGTGGTGTTAACATGTGATACATGCTTCTTTCACAAAATTCTAAACTTAAATGTAAAGAAGCAAACTCTGATAACAGTTGCCTCTGGGACTAAGGGAAATAAGAAGAGGAAATAAAATCTTCAACTAAAGATTATGATTTACTTCCTTCAAGAAACTTTTGAAGCAAATGTGATACAATAACACATTTTTAAAATTCTGGGTGCTGTTCAAAAGACTGTTTGTTATATTGTCCTTTACTTGTCAGTAGATAAGATAAAACAAAGATAGTGAGTTCAGATCATTTAAATTACTATAGCTATGAAAATTAAAACTGATCCCAGAAAAGTTTGATTCTAAGAACAAATATATATATGTTGGATTCATGCCACATTCTAGGGCACATAGATGCAGTATCTCAGACAGTCCTCAGAATAACCTTAGGTGACAGATGATATTTTTGTTAACATTTTACAGGTGAAAAAAACTGAGCTGTAAAGGGATGTGGTTTATTGTCTAAAGTCATAGATCTAGTAAGTGGTAAACTAGAATTAGAAGTAAGGCATTGTGACTCCGGGATTGTGGATTCTTAAAATAAGTGAGATTCATTTTTGGACTTTAAAATCCATTATCCTCTTTGAACTAAGCTAGGAAATTTTATTGTGCGAGTTGGAAGGTATGAAATGAATGGACTGACAGAATTTGAGGTCTGTTAGGCAGGCTTTGGCTATTCTAAGGATGATCATACACGGATACAGATGTTAAAAGAGTATGGGAATTTGGAGGTTAATGTTATAGACAGCTTACTAAAGGAAGTAGGGCTCAGGCTTTAGGCTGTGTAGTTGTAGGAGGGCAGGGCTAGTGATATGTGGCAAACCAAAGGACAAGCCATTTTTGATATGATGTATCAGACCCTCAGTCATGAGAGCAGATGGTATTTTGTAGCTAAGATATGGTTCCTGGGTAGGACTGAGAGAACCAGCAGGACATTTGGAAGCTTGTAATTTATGTACCTAAAGAACAGTTAGTATAAAGGCAAGACAGGAAACTCAATTACAGCAACACTCTTGATGGTGATAATTCCTACTCCTAAGGCTTTATAATTCTTTTGTAAAAAACTTGACCTGTTGAGGACAAAGAGAAAGAATTGTAATATGGTTTTGAATTAGCAATGATTTAACTTAATTTTAGGAAAACAAAACAGACAGAAAAGAGATCCAGATGATCCCTCTTTCTGGAGGGAAAGAATATCCTCTCCAAGACATCTCTTGTAACATCTTCCGAAATTGAATTGTTGGCTGAAGACGATGATACCAGGTCAGTGGGATGGGAGGTTTTGAGTGGGGCTGTAAAGTCACCACTTTTTTTCTCCTGAGGTTTGAATCATTCAGAGAAAGAATTATTAGCTAATCACGAATTTCAGAATAGCAGCTTAATGACTTTAAAGGTCGTATTGGAAGAACTACACACTTGAATTGAGTTTATGTCTCTAGACCTAGACAGATTTGGACATCACTACTCTAAATTGAAATTGGTCTTTATGAAAACTGCGTTGTAAGATTGATGTCATGGTGTTATAATCTTAAAAATCTTCTCTTTTACCTAAAACACTTTTCATGGAGGTGGTTGTATATTTCCATCTTGTATCCTTAGTACCTAGAAAACTCTTGGAACATATTGGAAAATCACTTTTATTTACTAAATGGAGTTATCCAACCGTGGGTGGCTAACAACTACCAGGCAAAGAGACAAAACATTAAGTACTCCTAGGTGGCTATGGCATTGCATAAATATCTTTAACACACCAAAACCGCTTTAAGTCTCACTGCTGCGGTAGCTAACTTGAAATAGTGTGCATGTATTGTTTGGTCTGGTCATAATCCATCCTCCCTTCCAGTACAAGAGGTTCAGACTCTGATGGGGTTGCTGAATTGATAGAACATAAGTCTAGAACTGCTCATGGTCTTTTGGCTTCCACATGGGGAGAGTCCGCAGGAGAAGGAAATCATCACAGAAAAGTAGAATGGAGAAGAGTGGAAGGATGAAGTTTTGGTAGCCTCATTTGAGCACAGAATCAGTTCTAAGAAGACTTCAGCTTTCCAAGAATGATGTCAAATGACCCCCTTCATGGTGTATTATGCACTTACTTACTATGAGATATATTTCTTCTTCAGAGATTCCTTATTTGTGTATCAATTGTAGATTTTTGGTTTGCGGTTATTCTGAAGTTTTGATATGAGTCGATGTGTATATGAGATTGTTTTAAGTTGTTGTTATCTTAATTGCAAGTTCATCTCCACTGTCCTGCATTTGTACCCACCTCTTCTAATGATTTATGATTTTGGTGATATAATTGTGCATGGATGATTTCGTATCTTTACTGTATATATACCCTTACTGGTGAGCCTTGTCATTTGTGGAATTTTTTGTTTCCTGTTGCTGTGTTTTCTTTTCTGCCTAGAGAAGTTCCTTTAGTATTTGTTGTAAGGCTGGTTTAGTGTTGCTGAATTCCCTCAGCTTTTGCTTATCTGTGAAGGTTTTGATTTCTCCTTCAAATCTGAATGAGAGCCTTGCTGGGTAAAGTATTCTTGGTTGGAGGTTTTTTCCTTTCATCACGTGAAGTATATCATGCCACTCCCTTCTGGCCTGCAGAGTTTCTGCTGAAAAATCTGCTGATAACCTTATTGGGGTTCCCTTGTATATTACTTGTTTCTTTTCCCTAGCTGCTTCCAAGATTTTGTCTTTAATTTTGGTTAGTTTGATTAATATGTGTCTCGGTGTATTCCTCCTTGAGTTTATTTTATATGGTACTCGTTGTGCTTGCTGGATTTGAGTGAGTGATTCCTTTCCCATGTGAGGGAAGTTTTCAGCTATTATCTCTTAGAATATTTTTTCTGTCCCCTTCTCTCTCTCTTTTCCTTCTGGCACACCTATAATACGGATGTTGTTGCGTTTCATGTTGTCCCAGAGCTCTCTGAGACTCTCTTCATTTGTTTTCAATCTTTTTTCTCTTTTCTGTTCTGCATCCGTAATTTCCACTAATCTGTCCTCCACCTTGCTTATTCGTTCTTCTGCCTCCTGTATTCTGCTGTTAGCTGCTTCTAGTGAATTTTTTATTTCAGTTATTGTATTTTGCATCTCTTCTTGTTTAAGTTTTATATCTTGTATCTCTTTGGTCAGTGTTTCCTGTAAGTTATCTGTCTTTGCCTCCAGTTTATTTCCAATGTCTTGCATCATTTTCAGCATCAACAATCTAAAATCTTTTTCCTGGAGGCTAAGAATCTCCTCATCTTTTAGCTGATTTTCTGGGGTTTTTCATTTCTCCCTCATCTGAGTTATAGTTCTCTGTCTTTTCATCTTTATAGGTTTTTGTTGTGGCGACCTTTTTACAGATAATAGAGTTGTAGCCTCTCTTACTTCTGATGTCTGCCTCCCTGTGGCTGAAGTCGGTATGGGGGCTTGCTGTAGGCTTCCAGATGGGAGGGGCTTATGCCTGCCCACTGGTAGGTGGAGCTGATTCTTATCCCTCTGGTGGGTGGGGCTTAGTCTCTGGATGAGATTAGAGGCAGCTGTGTGCCTGAGGGGTCTTTAGGTAGCCTGTTTACTGAGGGAAGGGGCTGTGATCCCACCTGGGTTGTTGTTTGCCCTGAGGCTTCTCAGTGCTGACTGATGGGCCCCAAAATGGCCACCTCTAGAGACAGGCACTGCTGCTGAATATTCCCGAGAGCTTTGCCTTCACTGTCCTTCTCTCACAACAAGCCACATTCACCCCTGTTTTCCCAGGATGTCCTCCAAGAACTGCAGTCAGGCTTGACCCAGATTCCTATGGAGACTTTGCTTTGCCCTGGGACCCAGTGCACATGAAAGTCCATGTGCGCCTTTTAAGAATGGGGTTTCCATTTCCCCCAGTCCTGTGGAGCTCCTGCACACAAGCCCCAGTGGCCTTCAATGCCAGCTGCTCCAGGGGCTCTTTCTCCCAGTGCCAGGTCCCTGTACATGAGGGTTTGATGTGGGGCTCAGAACTCTCACTCCTGTAGGTGAGTCTCTGTGAACCAGTTAGTTTTCAGTCTGTGGAGCTTCCCACCTGGCAGGTATGGGGTTGTTTATATCCTGCAATTGCCCCTTCTACCTCTTGATGTGGCCTCCTCTTTTTCTTCTGGAGTAGGATATCTTTTTTAAGGTTTCTGGTCCATTTGGGTGGGTATTGCTCAGCTTTTGGTTGTGAGTTTTGTTGTTTTTAGGAGAGAAGTTGAGCTCCAGTCCTTCTATTCCACCATCTTAATCCTCTCTCCAAACTTTATAAAATTTTTATAAAACTCAGGTGACTTTTCCCCTTAAGGACTTTCAGTATGCAATGTTTGGGAGTTCCTGTTGTGGTTCAATGGTAATGAACCTGACCAGTATCCATGAGAAGGCAGGTTCTGTCCCTGGCCTTGGTCAATGGGTCGATACTAACTCCTGAGAACTATATAGGCACTCATCATCTAACAAGTACTGTTTAACTCTGTGGCCTTATCAAGGCTATTTATCCCTTTTTATCTACTGACTAGTCAATTAGGAAGTATGTGTACACTGGAAATTGTGGTGGAACAGATGAAATAGAGGTAGTCTTGAGATTACCATGGATAAAGCAAAGTATGGTAGGTACTTTTCTTAATCTTTGAGTCATTTTTTAAGACAAGTTGTAGAATTAGATTATGCCTAATAATCTTCATTCCCATAAAATGTGAAATGATATCCTAAAAAGTTCATCTGTGATTGTCTTCTGATTCTGAATAGAATTATTCTTAAATTAACCCTGGAGAGGGGCCATGAAGTAAGGACTCTCACATTCTACTTTATTTTGTGAGTCTTTATGTATTCAGTGTTTACTGAATTAGAACATAGTTCTAGTGTTGCTAGAATATTCTCTGTGAGCTAGCACTATCCAATTTTTAATATTAATAACTGTGTTAGTAAACCGGTTTATGGAATTAAACTAAATGATATCAGAAATATAATTTTTAAAAAGCTGTCTGTGTAATTTAATGTTCTCTTCCTAACATGAGTATGTCTTATCTCTGAAAGACTAAGAATAATACCTAATTATGTATTATTAAGATAAATTAGGTATTCTTAGATAATATCTATTTCTCAGGGACTGTGAAAAGTGCATTATAAGAATCATCTCATTTAATTCTCATTCTAATTTATGATAAAGATACTACCTAATAGATGGAAACATGGGAGTAGTTGGTGGTTGCATTAGAATTCAGTATTTTGCCTATTTGCCCAAATTGAAACTTGTGTCCACACCAAAATTAGATCTTACTAGGATATTTTCCTTATTCTCCTAACTTGTGTAGGTTTAAAAAATGTACTTTTTAAAAATTATATGTTTATATCCAAAGAAAATCATAGGACTGGGAAGCATACAATTTCAAATTATTTATAATTAATGTAAATCAAAATGTATATATTTATATTCTCCATTTGGAGTACACTCCAGTATTTCTTCTATCTTATAGTGCCACTGTTGTCTTACTCAGGGTGAGATAGATGATGCATGGGGAAGAACAATCTCAAAAATCTTGACCTGAATCAGCAAAGGTTCATCTTTCATATAAGTTTCACTGTATTTGAGCCACTCTCCATGTAGTCCAGGATGAAGACATCTCCACTATCTTGTAGCTATGCCATCTCATCCGTCCCCCTTGATCGCTGAAGCAAAACAAAGTAAAACGCTAACAATTCTTTAATCTAGGAATAACAAACATCACTTCTGCTTAAAACTTATTGGCCAAAATTGGAAAAAGGAGATTTTGGAAATAGTTTTCCATGTCCCTAGAGAAGTAGAAACTGGACAAGGGGAACACTAGCAATATCTTCCACAACCATCGTCAACACAGGATTTCCAAAGTCACTGTGCATGTCTGTTATCAAGCTGGCATAGAGTGAAGAAATAGGAAGAATCATACATGAAAAATTGATTTGTCCTAGGCTTAAGAGTGGCACTTGCGTCAGAATTCAATCATCAAACTTCAGGGGTAGTTAGAAAATGTAACCTATATGTGTAACTGGGAAGAAAAGGAAATGGAATTGGAAATGGAGTAGTGGTCTCTGTTGCATGACTTGACCAGTGTTATTTCTTCATTTGGGACTATTTTTCACCTAAATCTTATTTTTTAAAATTTGAAGTATAGTGGATATATAACATTATACTAGTTTCAGGCGCACAGTATGATTCAATATATGTATATATTGCAAAATGGTAAGTCTAGTTAACATCTGTCAGCATACAGTTACATTTTTCCCTTGTGATGAGAATTTTTAAGATCTACTTTCTTAGCAACTTTAAAATATGCAACAACCATAATCACTGTGCACATTACATTCCCATCCTTAAGTATTTTATAACTGAAAGAGTGTACCCAAATCTTAATTTTAGTGTTTTTCTCTCTTCAAGTCAGTGTAAATGTATAGCCAGATGTTTTCCCCAAATTCAAACTCATACCAAATTGGATATTCCAAAACCATGTCCAAAACTGAATACTGAATTTCCTTTCCCACACTACTTTGCTCACAGTTCAGGTCATATTTAGTCAGCTCACTCTCTTAGACCTACCTTCAAATTATATGCAGAATTGGAGTGACTCTTATTATGCTCACTACTGTTGCCTAATCCAGACCTCCACCAAGACTGCAATACTGTCTTGGTCTACCTGTTTCTACCCTTGGCACTATAGCAAGAATAATCTGTGTAAAGCGTGAGCTGGATTTTGCAACACTGTATTTTCAGATTTAGGCTAATGACATCCATTTTCATGAATTGTTCCATGTCCCTCAGATAATAAAGACATCTGCTGTTTTGGAAGGAAATAATTAAAATGTGCTCTACTCTGGTGAAGATTTATGGACCCAACCTGATTGCTCCTTTTCTCTTTGTGATGGTTCTGTGTTTCTCCCTTTTATTCCCCACATAATTGATATGATTATATAGAATAAGAACTATTTTTTTCTCCTTTGTGTCATTGAGAATTAGCTGTCTTCTATCCTCTGATAGGAATATTATAAATTATAAGGTATGAAATAATTCTTAAAGCATTGAATAAGTCATAAACATTGAGAAACACCTCATTGCTTTTGTCCCCACCTTTATTGTAATTTATAGGAGTAAAATAGTGAGAATGTAACAGCTCACGCCACATGGGACTATATTTTCCTAATGGCAGCGTATGAGTTCACCACATTTCTTCCCTATGAAAGTAGACGTCACAGGGAAAGTAGCTGTGAGTCTGTCTTATGTCTTTTCCCGTACTTAAGTACATGTACTCACAAAAATGTAAGCATATGTAAAAGCTTCCTCCTTTCACATACATTATATGTGTGTGTATCTCTAATAACTTTTTATTACATGATACTGCTAACTTTTAATATTTTCTGGAGTTCCCGTCATGGCACAGCAGAAACGAATCTGACTAGTAACCATGAGGTTGAGGGTTCATATTCCTGACCTTGCTCAGTGGGTTAAGGATCCTGCATTGCTGTGAGCTGTGGTGTAGGTTTCAGATGCTCCTCAGATCTGGCGTTGCTGTTGCTGTGGCATAGGCTACTGGCTGCAGCTCTGATTGAACCCCTAGTCTGAGAACCTCCATATGCCACAGGTGTGGCCCTAAAAAGACAAAAAAAAATATTTCCTGTGATGCACATTATATTATTTTAATATCTGCAGGTATTATTTCACCATTTTCCTTAAAAATGATTTTAATTATGTAGGAAGGTATTCTTGTGTGTTGTATTTTGCTATATTTTTGCCTTTTAAATTTTCTTTTTCCCTTTACTACATTTATCAAAGTGAAATTTTAAAGACTGTGAGACTACTACAATAGTGGAGAAATCTAGTACATCTTTACAAATATCAAATATTGCTTAACTTTTATTATTTCAATATTTAAAGTTGCCAATACATTTTTCTATTACCAATTTAATTTGGTATTTTCAACTTCGTATATATTATGACTAGTTTTTTCCACTTATTTTCTACTCTTTCTTTTTTTCTTTAAAAAGTCAAAAGTAAAAATCATTTTAAAAAAAAGTCAAAGTAAGCCTTGTATGTGATTTACCAAAAAAAACCAAAAAACAAAAAAAACCCTGTGTGACAGGTTGTAACACTGCTATTTAACTTGTTCCAGTCTGGAAGATAGGCATGGATAGATTAGATGAGTGTAAATTTAGTCATCATTTTCTTGACAAGCCAGTAAGGAATGCTTTTTCTAATTATGAAGCAATTTTTTTTTATACATATAGAACCATGTTGAAGAACATGAAATGTATGTTGGAAGATTGTGTTTCTAGCAAAGTAGTTGTAGTTGCATGTAAATCATAGTTACTTTCTAGTTTATGCAGTTATTAACAAATACGTACGGAGTTCCCGTCGTGGTGCAGTGGTTAACGAATCCGACTAAGAACCAGGTTGCGGGTTGGGTCCCTGGCCTTGCTCAGTGGGTTAAAGGATCTGGCGTTGCCGTGAGCTGTGGTGTAGGTTGCAGACGCGGCTCGGATCCCACGTTGCTGTGGCTCTGGCATAGACTGGTGGCTACAGCTCCGATTGGACCCCTAGGCTGGGAACCTCCATATGCTGCAGGAGCGGCCCAAGAAATGGCAAAAAGACCAAAAAAAAAAAAAAAAAAAACCAAAACAAACAAACAAAAAGAACAAAAAAAAACAAAAACAAAAAAATATGTAGTGTGTCTAACATAAGTAAAACTTTGTGGAGTTCCCGTTGTGGCTCAGCGGTTAACGAATCCGACTAGGAACCATGAGGTTGAGGGTTCAATACCTGGCCTTGCTCAGTGGGTTAAGGATCCAGCATTGCCGTGAGCTGTGGTGTAGGTCGCAGATGTGGCTTGGATCCCGAGTTGCTGTGGCTGTAGGCCGGCAGCTACAGCTCTGATTCGACCCCTAGCCTGGGAACCTCCATGTGCTGTGGGAGCGGCTCCAGAAATGGCAAAAAGACAAAAAAAAAAGAAAAAAAAAGGTAAAACTTTGTGTAGAGATTTGCTGAAGGATAAAATGAGAATTCTGACTTGGAGTTTGTCCTCAATGGGTTGTAGTTTAGAAGGGAAACAATAAAGGAAGGAAAATCCATACATGACATCTTGCCTGATCTACTTTTTTCTATCAGCTGATCTCTTTCATTTATTTGTTTCTGATTTTGTCTCTTCCTCTTGAAAAACAATGTTCTGTATCATGTTACCATTTTGGCGTCTTTTACAAAAACTTAATACCTAAGATAGTTGAGTTGTATTTGATTATATTTAATGATATCTGCCATTCATTGAATACTCAGTACACATTTGTGGAGTCAGTAAATGGTGTATGTTCAAAAGATATGTATATATTTATTTACAAAGATGTTGATAATGTGCAGTGGTATTCTGAATAATAGATCTGTTTAACATTATTGATATCTTGATAAGGAGAGAAGGTAAAAGAATATTTCTTTCATTTTATAAAATGTTTGCATTTTTCATTAAATAGTGGTAAGTAATGCTAATCCACCTTTTCTATGGAAAAGTTTCACTGAGAATTCTTTTTCTCTCTTCCCCTCTGTCTTTTTTTCTTTTGGGGGGCCACAGCTGCGGCATGTGGGAGTTCCTGGACTAGGGGTCATATCAGAGCTGCAGCTACAGACCCACGCCACAAATTGCAGATGTTGGATCCTTAATCCACTGAGTGAGCCCAAGGATCAAACCTGCATCCTCATGGATATTATGTCGGGTTCTTAACCCACTGAGCCACAAGAAAGAACTCTCTCTTTTTGCTTGCAAGTAGCCTCCTTGGAGATGGAGCCCGTTGAACATTCACAATTTCCTATGCAGCTGCAATTAAGAATAATGTATATCTACATAAAAGCCAATAAATACAGGTTCCTCATTTGTTATGGTCTTTATGAAACAAATTTATGGGAATGGAGATTTCTTTTTTGTTCGTTTGTTGATCTCCCCCCCCACCCACCCAGGGCTGCATTTGAGGCATATAGAAGTTTCCATGCTAGGGATCGAATTGGAGCTGTAGCTGCCCACCTACACCACAGCCACATCAATGCCAGATCTGAGCCACATCTGCGACCTTCACCGCACCTCATGGCAATGCTGGATCCTTAACCCACTGAGTGAGGCCAGGGATAGTACCCCAATCTTCACGGATCCTAGTGGGGCTCGTTACCACTGAGCCACAACAGGAACTGCTGGGAATGGAGATTTCTTAATCCAATATCTTGTGGATGTACTAAGGTCTGTATGCCTTAATTGACAAATATAACAATTTGTATCTGTGTTTTCTTTCTGGGACTGTCAAGGTTTGTGATGCATACGTATATTTGTGAATACATTCCGTGGAAAACAAAAGTCTAACGAGATGTTTTTCTATGTTCATGATCTTCAGATGGATGCTCAGTGTGAAGAAGCAGCCAAATAACCTTCTGTCATGAGAGTAGCCGTTTGAACTAATTGAGACTCTGGGACTAGTTACACTTTGTGCAATTAGTGGCAGGTGTTATACTACTTAAAAACTTAAAATGAGACCTGTGAATTTAACTGAAAACCTAAAAATTTTTTAGCATTGTTAATTATTCTCTTCGACAACATATTGGCCTCTTATGGTGGGGTCTTCCAGCATGATAATCAATACCAGGAACCTTGAATTTAGACAACCTACTCTATACTTCAGTTTCTTCTCATTTTAATAGGAACAACAGTACCTCATGGGATTATGTGATAATTAAGGACTACATTTTTAAAAACCATGTAAAACAGGATCTAGCTTATGCTAATTGTTCAAGCTTGTAATAATCACCAACTATGATATTACATGGTTCTCAGTATTATACACTTATGAATTCTTTAAATCTCAGTTTTCCTATTAGGATAATTAGGGCTATGCTGTTTTCCTTAAAGTATATATTTTTGAGTATAGATTAATTATGGCAAGCTCATAGAAGGCATTATACAAGTTATAGTCAACACTTTATTATTACTATAGCTATTATTATTTTATTATACTTACATTTATTTACTTACCAGATACGTGAAACTTTGATTCTTCTATGCTTTAATTTCTTCATCTGGAAAATTGGGATGACACAATTATCTCACAGATTTTTTATAAAGACAAATAGGGCTCATAGTAAGCACTCAATAAATAAAGGCTACAATTATTTTCATATTGTTGTTATTGCAGGTTATTGTGATAATTTAGGATAGAATAACCGGCCATGAACATCAACTCAATGAATTTCTATCCATAAACTAGTTAAAGGGATTCAGTGACTAAAGAGACCAGATGTGCCGTCTTTCATAACCAGACTATTTTAATGTTGTGCTATGAAGTATATTTTATAAATCTACACATATTTGCCCATTCTGGGATGGAAATGTTTTCCTGTTATTTGTTCTAGAAATTATATGATACTTGGCACTATTTTCAAAGTAAAGTGTCATCTCTCATGGGAAGATAAAAACTGAAACCTCAGATATCATAATTGTCAGGAGAGTCATAACATGTTATTTAAAGATTAATAGATGTGTTTGAAGATAAGAGAAATATGACCTTCATTATCTCGTGAGGAATTCAATTTGCTGGTATATAATGCATGTCTATTGGACAAATGGTTGATTCAGTCTCCTTTATGTCACCTGCCAACCATAGTTTCCTTTAGCTAAGGGCACTAAACAGCTATTTAGAAATTCTCAATAAAAATCAATCAAATTTAGATGAAGCCATTCTTTATGATCAAATATCTGATATCAAGGGTTGATAATGAAGAGCAAATTCAAAGAAAGATACATTTTCCATCTTGCATTTTAGTTTCCAGTGATTTTTATGTGGGTACTTAATGTGGGTACTCTTCCTTTTACAAGGGCTTACACAGTCCTTGTTTAATACTTTCTAAGTTTTAGAGAATGTACAGGCAAACTGAATGTAAGCTACATTGTTCTCTCTGCACATGAAAAGCTATAGCTTTGTAAAAAGTTTAAAAAATTCTCTCACATTGAGCACATCTATATAGAACTAGAATAAAATAATGAACAATTAAAATTTGTTAATTTATAAAGGTTTATTTGTGGAGAAGAATATTGTAAGCAGAATCGAGGTAGTTACACTTCTTACCTGTAAGATGCAGTGCCGGGAAGGAAAATGGACGATACTACCCTCACTTTGCAGTTTGCCTGGGACAGTTCTGGTTTAAAGTTATTAATATGATTATTGACAGCACATCCTTCCTGCTGCAAATTGTCTTGCTTAATTGTCTACCTAAAGGGACACAAAGTCTGAGGTTTTTTCTGAAAGATAAGTAAATGTTAGATGAAGTTTGCCAAGCTGGGAAGAATATCCAAGAAGAGGGAATCACATGTTCTAAGATTATAAGATTCTTATAATGAGCATTTTTGAGGAACTACAAGTTCAGTGTGGGTGGAATGTAGCAGTTGAGGGGTATGTGGAAACTATGGAAGTTCCCAGACTAGGGGCTGAATAGGAGCTGCAGCTGCCTCTGCCACAGCAGATGCACCCAAGCTGCATCTGCGACCTATGCCATAACTTGCAGCAATCCCAGATCCTTAACCTACTGAGCACGGCTTGGGGTCAAATCCGCATCCTCATGGAGACAATGTTGGGTTATTAATCTGCTGAGCCTCAATGGGAACTCCACTTTACTCTTTATTTTTAAATTGCTTTATTTGAAATTTAGACTTGCCCCAGTTCTTCCAGAATGACCATGCTCATTCAGGTGTTTGCCCACAGGGGACATGCTGTATAGACACTGATTCCGTCATAAAACAGGCTTATTGCATAGTTCTCATTATCCGACCGTGATCTCTATCTGTATAACAATGAATTTGCACCTTTCTGTAGACTGAATGTTTATGTTCCTCTCGAATTCGTATGTTGGAATCCTAAACACTAACACAATGGTACGTGGAGGCAGGGGCCTGTGGTTAATGATCACGTTGTGAAAATGCAGCCCTTGTGAAGGAGATTAGGGCCTATATAAAGAGATCTCAGAGACAGAGGGAGAGCAAAGCAAGAGAACCCCGCTGTCTGTAACCAGGAAGGAGATTCTCAAAAGACAGCAGATCTCTAGGTATCTTGGTCCTGGACTTCCCTGCCTCCACAGCTGTGAGAAATAAATATTTGTAATAGCAGCCAGAACGAAAAGATGCTATTGAAGTGCATTTGTTGAGCACTTCAATCCCTATTACCTTATTGCCAATGAATTTATTCCTCTAGCTGACCTTAGAAGAAGTACAGATACCCCAGGGTCTACTGGAATGGTTTTCTCAGTTTTAGCAAGAATCCATTTACATTGGTTGCTAGGTGCCCTAGAAGGAATCTTGGAAATGGAGGAGAATGAGTTAGAAGTTCTGTGGAGTTAACTCTCTTTGTTATTCTATGGATTTTCTGCCTAGAAATTGTGTCCCTCTGTCCCACTCATCTGCATAAAAATAGCCTTCTTTAAATGGGGCTTTATTGAAGGCATTTTGAAATGGGGAGTCAGGAATTAAGATTCTACCCAAGGCTTCTTCCAATAATTCGCCTTGAGCTAATAATACTAACCCTTTCTTAGCTTAGCTGCAAGTTTTCCTTTTGCGTATTAAGGGAGTTGAATATATAATGACTTATGCCTTCTGGGCTCTAAGTTTCTACAAGATTTAAAAATCTCTTAAAATGTCCCTGTGCCCTGGGGAAGAGCCTCAAGCACGCAGACTGTGCTTGGCCTGCTGAACCAGGCGCAAATCATTGCCCAAGGCTTTTGGGCCTGGACCTCGTGTGCTTCTCTGACGTGAATCATGTGGCAGTCTCAAAACTCAGGCTACTATGCTGACCTGTACCACAGACAGGGAATCTTCACTGTTCAGTCTCACAAGGTGACAGCTGCTGCTCCTGTGTTAAATTCATAGTTTGGGGCCAAATTCAAATAAGCAATCAACATAAAAGACTTGGGTTTGAGATTCTTAACATGGAAAAATCTCAGCACCAGAGAGTGAGATAGTAACCTTATCAATATTAGGAGTCAAGTTCTTCAAGCATCTGTGATAGACAAAAATTGAAAAAAGCTTGTGAAATTATTTTTCTTCCTGAGAATAAAATTAATAAGAACATTCAGAAAATTCCAGGCGACAGAATAATTCCTTTTTTTTCCTGTGTGTTTTGTGAATTGTTACCTATGTGACCAACGTGTAAACTTGTTGGTGGGGCATATTTTCCACATAACTTGTTAATTCCTAACATGGTATGTTTTTAAAAAGGAAGGATTGGAGTTCCCGTTGTGATGCAGTGGTTAATGAATCCAACTAGGAACCATGAGGTTGCGGGTTCGGTCCCTGCCCTTGCTCAGTGGGTTAACGATCCGGCGTTGCCGTGAGCTGTGGTGTAGGTTGCAGATGCGGCTCAGATCCCGCGTTGCTGTGGCTCTGGCGTAGGCCGGTGGCTACAGCTCCGATTCGACCCCTAGCCTGGGAACCTCCATATGCCACGGGAGCGGCCCAAGAAATAGCAAAAAGACAAAAAAATAAAATAAATAAATAAATAAAAAAGGAAGGATTAAGGGCAGACCTTAGGTTTACTGAGTCTGTTTAGCAAATAGAAAATATCCTGTGTAGTATTGACCATCATTCTTTACTTCATTTTAAAAATTCTAATTTTGCAGATTTTTGTTTTTAAGTTTTAGAGGACTTTTTATAAGGCAAGCTTTTATGAATGATTTCATTAAGAATATTTTCCAGGGAGTTCCCGTTGTGGCTCAGCGGAAACGAATCTGACTAGCATTCATGAGGATGCTAGGTTTCATCCCTGGCCTCGCTCAGTGGATTAAGGATCTGGTGTTGCTGTGAGCTGGGGTGTAATCACAAACATGGCTCAGATCTTGTGTTGCTGTGGCTCTGGCGTAGGCCGGCAGTTGTAGCTCTGATTTGACCCCTAGCCTGGGAACCTCCATATGCTGTGGGTGCGGCCCTAAAAAAAAAAAAAAAGGAATATTTTCCAGGATTTAAGTCCAGGTGTCAAAAGACCTCTATAAGATATCTCCTTTATACCACACTGTCTTGTTGATATGTAATAGATAGTGGAAAAACAAATATTTTTTGTAGCAAGTTGAAATTTAATACTGAGTATCATAATGTTAGTGATAAAGACATTGGTACATTTAACAAGTGAGTTAAAATTTTTTCCCTCAAAAATACGGATTATATGTGCCTATATAGTATAAGGAACCATTAGGCTAGTGACATTGATCTTAAAATGTATGAGGTCTGGCCAGAAATTAAGGGTAGCTAAAAGTCTTTGTCATAAAAAGTCTCTGCTATGTACTCATAAAAATTTCCCTCTCATTCCTGACAACAGCCTCTGTTTCCAAAGAGACTTTAAAGTGCTTTCTTTACTTTGCACTTATCCTAAAAAGTCTGGTCCAAAGTTCTGTTTTATACATTATTTCTCCTCTAATAATTTAAAGCTCTTTATTTGACACCTTATGGAATTTTTTGGTCATGTTAGAACATTAGAAATAAACATAATCAGTCATATTCATTCATTCATTCATTCATCCAACAAATATTAATTCCACACCAACCAAATGACACTAGAGACCCTCTGCACGGCCCATGGAATGCCTGGTTCCCTCTGGCAGAGCACACGTTCTCAGAGAGCTCACAGTGTAGTTTATACTTTTCCTGTCACCCATTCTACAGGCTTGCACCCCCAGTTTTAGCTTGGCACATAATATGCATTCCAACACTCATCTGTTAAAGCTGAGTCATGCTAACTGTTCATTTACCCAGATGCCCTAGTACTATAGAAGATAAATCTATCTATAGAAGGAATAAATACAGAGAAACATGTTATACCCAAGGTTACACAGATTTAGAGCAGAGCTGGGATGAATATATCTATTCTCTTGTCCAGTGCCTATTACCTTGGCTTCCTTACAATATGGTCTCATTTCTAAACTAAAGGTTAAGTGCAGCACAAAATTAGTGATGGTATTATTTACAACCCAAAGTATCTTGTGAACTCTATTTACTAAAAAGCTGATGTAATCTAATGCTAGGTTTTCATGCCGTAAGATGTCACTTGATGCCTGGAACAGGTATAATGTTAGGCAGAAACTCAGTTATAATTCTGGAGATGTCAGCTCACATCTGTCACCATGTCTCAGCGAAATGACTGTCACTGGGTATTGATACCGAAATGAGTTTCACAGTGAATCTCTTTATCAACAGTAGAATAACTGACTCCCTCTGATGCCCTCTTTGAAAATGTAGCCTGAGTGTATATTCCACATCTTGGATTAAAATGAAGCATTTAGGGAAATTTTCTTGAGGCAGGAGCAGAACACTTGTGTTCTGAGGGAAATGTATTTAACCAATGGATTAGATAGATTGAAAAATAATGATAACCGTGTTCTTAGACATTTATTGTTAAGGCTACATTCCTGTTTTGTTTTGGGTTGTATTTTATGTATTTAGGTGGTCTTGACTATTTTGTATAGCATTTTCCTGTCCCTGTGGGTTAAGGTGCCATGTTATTCAGTGAAGATTCCATGTGACATTTCTGTGTCAGAATCTGACCCTGAGCATGGCTTGTTCTCACATTGAGTACAAATGGCCGTAGAAAACTCTTTTCAGTCCGTATGACAGTGAAAAATCAAGTACAATGGATTTTCACAATGATATTCATAAAAATAACATCACATTTATTAAGAATTTACTGTTCCAGATTTTATGTTAAAAACTTCCTGTCAGTTTGTATGTTTAATCCTCAAACTCTGTAAGGTATGCAAAAAAGTTATGCTTAAAAAAAATCGGAACTAAAATACATTATTCACTTGGACGCCAGCAATCTGCCATAACAATTAACCTTTATAGTCAGAACTGTTTTACACATTCAACCAAAACAACTCTATGGAGTAGGATCTTAACTATATTAAATTAAGAAATAATGCAACTTGCCTAATCTAACTGCTAGTAAGTAGAGCAGCTGGAGTCTTGAGATTTTGACCATGCAATTTACTCTTTCATATTATTTCACTTGATGTAGTGCAGATATTGGCTGAATATGATATCACCAGAAAGATTGTGTGAAGTGCTATGTAAATGCCCTCCAGTAGACTAAATTAAATATAAACAGACATAATGTATACTGAAGCTTTATCATAAAGCATGAGTCTAGCTTTTAAATTTAAAAGCTGGATTATAGATATAAAAAGAAATTAGTTGTAATTGTTACTTAAATTTTAAGTTAATTTTCTTCAGTCACTAGTGTAGATTAGTATATACTTTTATAAGATTATTTAGTTGTTTTATTATCAGGTTAGAGTATAGTATGTATGTTGTGACAGTTTTTATTTTTATTGTCTTTTTAGGGCCGCACTCACGGCATATGGAGGTCCCCAGGCTAGGGGTTGAATCAAAGCTGTAGCCAGTGGTCTATACCACAGCCACAGCAACGCAAGATCCAAGCCACGTCTGCTATATACACCATAGCTCACGGCAGTGCCGGATCCTGAACCCACTGAGCAGGGCAAGAGATTGAACCTGCATCCTCACGGATACTAGTCAGATTTGTTTCTGCTGAGCCATAACTGGAACTCCGACAGTTTTAAACTTGACTTAAATTTGCTTTTAAATAAACTTTGAAATGTTTAATGGTCGTGTGATAGAAATACTACACAGATGATATATGACTTGGTAGTAATCTCTGTTTACATAATAGACATTTCTAGATTCTTGTCAGTCATCTCTTCTTGGAAATGAGATTTTTCTAAAGGAGAGTCCATTTCCCTTTATTTCAAGTGGGAAAAAATTACAGTGCATTTAAACATCCATTAAAGCCTCCTATCAATATCCTAAAATGTAGCTGACACAAAAAAAAAAAACCCAGTGCTTATATATAAGTAGCAAACGGTTATCTTAATGTACGGAATTCTTGGAGTTCCTGCCCTGGCTCAGTGGTAACGAACCTGGCTAGTATCCATGAGGATGTGGGTTCGATCCCTGGCCTCACTCAGTGGGTTAAGGATCTGGCGTTGCCCGGAGCGGAGCTATGGTGTAGGTCACAGACAGGGCTCGGATCTGGCATTGCTGCCGGCGTGGTGTCAGCCAGCAGCTGCAGCTCCGATTGATTCACCTCCTAGCCTGGAAACTTTCATATTTCAGTGGTGTGGCCCTAAGAAGACCAAAAAAAAAAAAAAAAAACAAAAAAAACAAACAACTCCACAATTCTTAAAATACCACTGAGCACCATTTAATCATTTGTTAATTTTTTTATTCCTTTTGCTTCCTTCTTAGAATCTCATTTAGCACCTTCTCAACTTTTTAGGGACCTGTGAAACACTAAGCTGAAACAAGAGTTATGTAAGAAAAGCCCTGCAGAAATACACTCAGAATGAGCACACAGTGACTGAGAAGTGTTTTCACTGGTAAAGAAACCATGATGCTCAGACTCACTAATATCCAAGAGGCACATACTTTTTTCATCCTCTATTTAGGCACTCAGCAACCTTTTAAAGTGTCTAAAAATAATTATGTCTTTTGACCAGTAGTGTTTGGAATTTAATTTGCGGGTTTACAACTATCATTTTGTGATAAATATTGTGCTGAATTTGGGGCATAAAAATACAAAATGTTCTTGTATAAACATGAGCTGAATAACATTTTATTAATATGTAGGAATGCTCTGGAAGATTGGGTATTAAATACTAAAGGGCCTTCTACTAGAGAGTGTTTACATGGAAGAAGTTCTCCAGAGCATGCTTGTATTTCATTTTGAAAATTAGTTGGCAGATATTAACATATGTTTATGCAGTGTTTGTACTTCTATTCATTGAGCTGTTTGGCAGTAAAATAGAACCAGAAAATGTGGTAGTCGTACATTTGCTGTTGTGTTCTCTTAGCTTTTTGTTCCTATAGAGAAACGTTTTCCCTGTGCCCACTAAATCCATGAATTGCTCTGGGAGTTTTGTTCCACCACAGTTTTGAGCAAAAAACCTTTGCCCTTGTGTGATTTCACATGAGGAAAATAATCTAAGACGGGCAAAAAGGAGTATGGACGGTGTTTATTTCTGAGCCTAAAAATAAGAATGCCACATTTCTTCAAACTTAATGAGGTCACACAAATTCCACATTTTGAGGATTATGGATATTTAGAAGTGGGGAATGATGTGTGGTAAATTTGGAATCAACTTGATTTTCAGGGTGGTTTGCATTTATTTATATAATCTTTGCACTGTGCCATCTTACAGCAAGGAACTCATATACCCTTTAACATCACCAAAGAAGCAAGCCTCATAGTAAAAAAAATTAGCGCCGTAATTACAATTGACCTTGCTTTCAAGGAGTCTAAGAAATATTATTGTACTATGGGGGGGAAATATTATCGCCACACTTATGCACATTTTGCTTCCCTTGCAGATTTGTCTGATGCTGGAATAGAAGCAAATTAACAATGCGCAAATGCTTAATGAAAGCAGAAATATGTCCATTTTCCTCTTCCTACTGTGGCTCTTGAGTGAGACAAAAACTCTGGCAATATGGATTGATTGTTTAGAACTGCTTTCTTTTTCTTCAGAATCATTCCTAGCTGTAGGTCTGCATGTTGAGAAGGTTCTGATCACTTTTTTCTTAATCTAAAAAGATGGTATTAGTGAACCATGCTCACTGTGAAATGGGATTGAGACCAGATATTGACTTGTTATTTAAATATTTCTTTATGTAGTTCTGAATTCTGTTACCTAAATGTTTTTGAATGTGTATATTAATTGTACATATGTATAGACACACACCTCTGCACACATGATACATACTTTTACTTACACTTTGATGAAATCACATTATCGTCCCTGACTTTTTTACATTTTTACATCAGTTATATGAACCTAATTAGAAAAACTTACCAATTACTATGCCTGAAAGTTAAGCAAAGACAACTTAAAGGGACAGTGAGCCTATAGAAATATTTTAGGTTAGATTCACTAAGTGTAATTATATTAGATAATCACTTATGAAATTTAAATTTTGATATACTTCTGGGAATTTTCTTCTCTAGAAATATGAATATTTTCAAGCTGTTGCTCTTACAATTATTAGAAAATAATTTGCTTTTATCCTAATCACAACTTATACTTCACATCCTAGGTTTGCAAAATTTGTAGAATAAGGCAAGCTGATATTGATAGCTCTATTCCTAACTTGCTGTTTGCTAAGGCTAAAGATAATAGCCTCAAAGCTGTGACCACTAAATCTAAACATCAGGAAATGTTGTAGATTTATACATTTCTTATTACTGCATGAACTGTGCTCCTTAAGAAATCAACAGAGTAGAAGACTGGGGATTTAAGATTTGATTGATTGATTTGTCTTTTTGTCTTTTTAGGGCCGCACCTGCAGCATATGGAGGTTCCTAGGCTAGGGGTCTAATCAGAGCTATAGCGCCTGGTCTACGCCACAGCCACCGCAATGTCAGATCCAAGCCGTGTCTGCAATCTACACCACAGCTCACAGCAGTGCTGTATCCTCAACCCACTGAGCGTGGCCAGGGATTGAACCTGCAAGCTCTTGGTTCCTAGTTGGATTCGTTTCCACTGGGCCACGACAGGAACTCCAAGATTTTAGAAATAACATCGGGAAGCAAAGAGTAATATCTTATGTCAGTGAAGTCTTTTTGATGACAATGCATTACTCCATTTTTCATAAAAGGCTAATTCTTAGGTACCTAACTTTGAATTAGTTCATCATTTTGGTAGCATTAAGTAGTATAACAGTTCTCAAATATAATGGTTGAGAAGGAAATGAGGTAGAATTGCAGTTAGGTTCCTGGGAATTTTATATAACCTGATGATTATCTTATGAATGTAGCACCTCATAGCGAAAGTAGTGAGCCTAGTCACACAGATGAATGTGATTGTATCACATGAGGGAAAACAAGTTTGAGAGCTACTTGTGCAGTAGAAAGGCCCCTTTCTACTAGTGTCTTGTTTTTTCACCCACCCATCCATCATAAATATTTATTACAGAGTAGCTATCAAATATTGCATGGTTCATATTACAGTTCTAATTCTGCATTTACACTGTGAGATTCTTAATGCTTTGTAATCTCTCTGATCTTGTTTCCACATCTGTGTAATAAGAGAATGCACTCAGATGATTAAGATTCTTTAGTTAGAAGGAACTTCACTTTCTCTGTGACCCAATCAACTGCTTCCACACTTTGAGAGCCTCCTTTATTTTCCTATTCTTGCTATTATATATCATTTGTTCCCCTGAAAAAAGCTTGGTTGACGGTTTTCACTGAAAAATATATTCCTTTACTCTACTTGCCCAACAGCATTTCTAGACTTGGTAAATGTGTGTCCTGTACATTTGGAAGAAAGTAATCCCTGGACACAAAGGCAACAAGGTTGGAAACAACAGGGGAAGTTCCCATAAGTCCCATGTTTATGTTGATGCTCTTAAATGAGAAGGATATAGTCAGAGTAGTAAACAACTAGATGCATGGGCATTGGCAGAAACCTAATTCAGATACTCATGGGCCAGTGTTGTTTGGATGCATAATGACCAAAGATCAGCCCTAACTTCAAAAAAATCTAATGTTAATCTTTTAGAAATGCAAAGATTGTGGATGATTATGTTTACAGTGAGGCTTTTATGTCCTGCTAACAGTTATATATTGTTTGTTCTTAGTTTGATTAGGCAGGAACTCCATGGCAATCTAGTTATCTTCATGTATAAGCCCTTATTGTTTTACACAGCAATTTTTTGGTTGTTGACATATCTTTACCCATGGGTGCCTTCACCTGGGTCAAGGTGTTAAATGGAAAACTAAACAGAAAAACTGCTCTGAACTTTGCAAACGTCATCAATGGCAATTTGATGAGCTTTTGAAATAGAACATACTACATGATGAATTGTATGCTCTCAGAATATTCATTTTTTAAGTTAGACAGCAGCCTACATTAGAGGAATGACTAAAGCTTTCAAGGACTTTGTGTTTCATTGTTAATAAATTAATCATTATTTAAAACATTTTGATAACATAGAGTTACTGTTCTTAGGACCAGAGAAAATGGGCACTAATATATTTTAATGTAAAGTGCTAAGTTTTAAATTTTTATCTTATTATTTTTCACTTTTTTATTTTAAGATTTATGCCCTTTATGATGGTATCCTTCAGATACATACCTTTCTTTTATGTGGTATAAAAATCAATACACAATTTAGAAATTGTCTTTTAATTGATTCATCAAGCTTTCATACATACTGAAAGTATATTACTACACATTGAGGGGAAGAGAAAAAGGATTTTCCCTCTGCATCGATTCATATTTTCTCATTTAATAACGATATTCAGCCCCTTAAGAAACTAATTCACATGTGAGGAAATAAAGCTCACCGCAGTAGCCAAGGCGCATAAGAGAAAAATCCTAATGAAGCTTGAATCAGAAGGTGTTTGAGGGTGAATGCTTAAAATGATTTAAAGTTTTAAAATATAAACTGAAATTGATGCTGCAATTTTCAAACATGCTAGGTTTTACAGATTTTTCACAACTTGAACAGTTTGAGCAAGTGACCAATTTAGTATTGAATTCCTATTATGGGCAATGAAGCCAAACTCTGTGTGCAGTGGGTCGCTGTACTTTTCCAGGGGTTATTTCCTGGGTCATCTAGATCACCAGTGTTCCAAAGCCAGCCTTCAATCTGGAGGCATAAGAATCATTTGGGTTATTTATTAAGAATGTGTATTCCTGGACCCCACTCAAAATTGACTGGCTCAGAATCATCCAGCCTAGGTTCTAGATATTAAATTTTCAAAGAAGCTTTCCAGGTAATTTTGTTCTAGATGCACAGCAGCATGATTTTTACAGAGTCTCTTAAGATATTTTCAGCTTTGTTTTGATATTTGATAAGAGCAAAAAGGAAAGGCAGAGAGCGACAAAATTGCTTTCTCTTAATGGATACATAGGGCATAGACACTGTGCACAAAGCTTCCCGCCGAATGCTCTTCCCTCAGCTCTCTGCACCATTTGTTCCTGTGCATTACTCTTCCTAGGCATCATTTGTTACCTTTTGGTGAACTCATTCTGTGATTTGAGGGACATAGATGCCCCAAACTTGTGTGAATAACAGCTTTAGAAGTTTTTAGCTGTTTTTCTATTTGTTTGAGCAGCAGAATTTCTCAGAACCCTTGACTACTCTGTGCTTGACAAAATGACACAATAAAGAAGATTGGTATCAAGGTCTTTTAGATAATTGTGCAGGGAGAAGTTTCAGGAGCTATACATTAGCTCAACTATATTTGTCAACAGTTGAGTTAAATGATCCACAAGAAGTCATTTAAAACAAATGACTCTAAATTTACTTTAACACCAGTGTTGATAATAGCATTAAGCACTGGCTTAGCTTAGAGCAATGAAGAGACTTTAAATCTTACACAGTACATGACTGTTAATCACAGCAAAGAAATTTGGAAAAGAGATAAAGAGTAAAGAATTCCATTTATTTTAGCTCTAATATATGCGTAGCCAGAGTCGGAGAATAGAATAATTTGTTATAAAAGAAAAACACAATCAAGAGCCTTCAATTCTACTCTCCTGAAATCCTTACAAACTACAAATCAATTTTCTTCTGGAGATTCCATCTAAAATGTTTGCCATTTTCTTTCTTATATGCCTTAGCTTTGCAGGCCAATACCCTATTGAGAAATAGGTGGACTTTAAACTAGGTTTTTGCACTTGTGACAATTAATTTACTTTTTATCATTCTGGAATATAATTAGGAAAAAAGCAAAATGGTTTCACTTTCAGCTAATTTTTGTGTGTGTGTGTCTTAAGTCTGTGGAGGAGAATTAGACTTCAGAATTACTTACATCTTTAGGGCTACAATGGCAAATTGTACATATCTGAAAATGTACATATCACGAAGAGTTCAGTGATAAAGTTCAAAGAAATGATTTATGACCTTTCCCCATAGGGGATTACTTGTTTTGACATAATGTATAAAATATTACTTTCTTAAAGTGCAAGCATCAGTTTGACTACTGTCAGGAAACACACTGGAAAATATAATGAAATAGTTACCTTTCATGAGTTTATATACTGTAACACTGTTATTTGAGCAATTCAACACATATTTTTACATTGTCTGTGGATTCAGGCATTCTGTTAACTCTTAGGGTTATGAAATACTAATAAGAGTGATTAGAGTTTAAAAAGATCTCATGATATAATACTATTTTCTCTTTTGCATTCATTATTTACAGGTTCCAAAAGATCTCATGATCAGGCTTACCCTTAATATTTGAGAAGTAGGAGTAGGGCAAGAGTAAAATTGGAGGTATAAAATTTTTAAAAGTTAGGTCATGTTTAAAAAGTGTTTGGACTGGAGTTCCTGTTGTGGCTCAGTAGTAGCAAACCCGACTAGTATCCATTGGACCAGGGTTCGATCCCTGGCCTCACTCAGTGGGTTAAGGATCTAGCATTGCCGTGAGCTGTGGTGTAGTTTGCAGATGCAGCTCAGCTCCCACATTGTTGTGGCTGTGGTGTAGGCTGGGAACTGCAGCTCCAGTTTGACCCATGAGCCAGGGAACTTCCATATGCTGCAGGTGTGGCTTTAAAAAGACAAAAAAAAAAAAAAAGTATGGATAAAATTACTCCTTTCCTCTTATCTTAAAAAATATCTTTATAATAACCTGTACTTTAGGAGTTCCCGTTGTGGCGCAGTGGTTAACGAATCCTACTAGGAACCATTAGGTTGCGGGTTCGGTCCCTACCCTTGCTCAGTGGGTTAACGATCCGGCGTTGCCCTGAGCTGTGGTGTAGGTTGCAGACGCGGCTCGGATCCTGCGTTGCTGTGGCTCTGGCGTAGGCCGGTGGCTACAGCTCCGATTCAACCCCTAGCCTGGGAACCTCCATATGCCGCGGGAGCGGTCCAAGAAATAGCAACAACAACAACAACAACAATAACAACAACAACAAAAAAGACAAAAAAAAAACCCTGTACTTTAGATATGAATTTAGACTTCTCTGACTTTAGGGAGCTTCTTGATAAAAAATATGGCCTAGAGAGAGCTGTCCCTCTGGGACACACGATCTTCCCAGCTTTGACTTCAGTCTCTATTACGAGGGTATCTGCAGCCACATGTGTGGATGCCCTAGATCTTATGTCCACCTTAATTTACAGTTAGCTACTCCTCAGTTGCTCTAGGTCCTGGACCTTCAGACATTGACAAAACACCTTCTTAGTAGTCATTGTTTGCTGTAAGTACTGTTACTTTTAAGCAAAACTAGTAGGTGATTTCATAGTTAACGAGTGATTCAGTAATTAATGAATGCTCTCATTTGCCTTAGACTGATAGTGTTATAATCTTTAAAGTATGATGGTAATACTACACTCAGTATCATTTCCACCTTGGAAATTTTTACTTATTTGGAAATTTGACTTACGTTGCATGATCAAAAAGAAAAAAATAGCTAATTTATCCCAAACTGCTGCAAATATAGTTGCCAAAGATCTTTCTGAATAACACTAGTATAGTATCTCACCCAGGATCTGGCATATAGTAGACATACGGCCCATGTAGTACTTCTTTGTCCTTCACCGACATCAAAGCATATATGAATCTTATCTATTTTATACCCCTGTTTCACCACTTACAAGCTGTGTGATCTTGGGTAGTTCAGTCAAAATCTCTGAGCATTCATTCCTTGTGTGTTCTGATGGATTATTATCTACCTTAGTAAAACCTCTGGGGGTTGTTCTGAGAATTGAAGGAGATTATTCCTGTAAAAGTGTTTTATAAGCTCTGGCATCACATGCAAATAAGAGGGTATTGGTTCTGAGAAGAAAACATGATGTAGTATGAAGATCACAAGTCTAGGAAGTTTCTTTCTTACTGTGAAACCATCCAGTTATTAAGCTCTTTGTCCTTAGTTCCCATGTTCTGAGTACTTTAGTCATATCCTGTGCCACTGTCTCACTGAATTTTAGCCACTCTGTCCTTGGTTCAGTTCCTTCAAGCTACTGACCTATATTACTTGCCTCAGGGCCTTTGCATATACTTGTCAGTGACTTGGAAGGCTCTTTTTCTTTTTCTCCCTTCCTTTGGTTCTTAGCTTAAATGTCATTTCAGAGAGTGACATTCATTGTCCAGTTCAGAGTAAATAATCCCAGCCCCTACTGCTGTCTACTCTTTCTACTTTGATCTAGGGTTTATCATTCAAAGTTCTTAGTTGAGAATTACCTGTATCTTCAAGATAATGGGAAAACAAACAAACAACTTTTAACCATAAGCATAACAACTGTCAATTATTTCATTCTTATCAGGTGACAAGCACTGGAATAAGCCCTTTTGAGCAGTATTTTGTCGTACTCTCAAGAATTTCTAAAGAAACAGCAATGATTATTTCCATTTCATAGTTGGGAAGGAAGCCTAAGCCTTGAGGGTGATTAGTAATTGACCAAGAGCTTATGGTTAATGTATGGTAAAGCTAGAAGTCATATCCACTGTTTGACTCATGGCAAAGCAGTTAGTACTTGAAATAGAGTTTTCTTATATTTCCCAGTCTTCTTTATTCTCTTGAGTTCTAGGAAATTAGAATATGAGAGAAGTTGAGTGTTATCACCTCTAACCAGACACTTTTTTGGGGGGCGGGGGAGGTGGGGATAGAAGAGAGCTCCCACTGGACTGTTTGGGCTTTTAATGAGTGAGAAATCAATTTTTTTGTGTGTCAGTCCACTGAGATCTCAGTGTTTTTCTGTTGTAGTAACTGTTTCTTACTTACCCTAACCAAACAACTACTGAAGTCATGTTTTTAACCTCTCAGTTATACTTCCTTCTCCAGGAAATGAGAGGGTATGAGGTGGTTGTCCATTCATGCAGCACTTTCTACTGAGGAGATATTAGTGATATCATCTTGTTTTTGAACATTTTACCAGGGCTTGAAATTACTTGCTTTTGTGAGCAAGCAAATTTTGCTTGGGTAAGATGACACACTTTTTAATTCCAAGTTTTTCAACAGTGCTTAAAAGCCTTATAACCTTAGATTTTTCCTTTTATTTAAGAATATTGGGAGTTCCTGTTGTGGCTCAGTGGAAGTGAATCTGACTAGTATGCATGAGGATGCAGGTTAGATCCCTGGTCTTGCTTAATGGGTTAAGGCTCCGGTGTTGCCATGAGCTGTGGTGTAGGTTGCAGATGTGGCTTGAATCTGGTGTTGCTGTGGTTGTGGTGTAGGCCAGCAGCTGTAGCTCCGATTTGACCCCTCACCAGGGAACCTCCATATGCCGTGGGTGCAGCCCTAAAAAGACAAAAAAAAAAAAAAAAGAATATTGGAGGAAAAATGTACAAATTACACTTTAGTAATCAAGAAGAAAGTAATAAAAGAAGATATGTCTTTACATGTTACATATTTTTATTCTGTTCTTGCCTTGATCAGTGGTAGGCTGTCTGTAGATGGGCCATACTCCATTCCCACTCTTCTCCTTTCTTCTCCTTTTTTTTTGGATGAAGAGGGTGATCATTGCCTAAGGAAAAAAGTGTTGTAGCTCATACATTTGCTGTATTTTATAGGGCGTCTTTATGCCTTAAGAGACCAGGGAAGATTCTTTCTGCAAATATATCACTACTTATAAAGGGGCAGGAAAATGGGAAACACATATTCATGCTTAGGTTTTGTTATCAGAGATAACATTAGGTAAAATCAGAAGAGTCTCTAACTTATTCAGAATTAATTCCATGCCACACTAGCAGGTGCTGCTTTTAATTCTGCAATTCCTGTGGAATATTACACAACAAATATAATCCATGCCACTTTTACCCAAAAAATAGACTGGGAAGGTTGAGTCACTTCCTAAGGAGAACAGAGCCAGTTAATAACAAAAGTATCGTGTAAGCTCAAGGAAATGAAAATGATGCTGGAAAATTCCAAGAGCCCTGCTGTCTTATAGACCCATGTACCTATAAAGGAAAATGGGCTGTTGAGAATTTTGTTAGTGCAACCTGTCAGTAAATGTTCCTTTCTTTCCTTTCTTTTATCTTGAAAAATGTGAGAATTAAATGAGATAACACACACTATCTAGCAGAATGTCTGACTCTATGAGATAAACAAACAATGATAGTCTTTTTTTCCCCTGACACTCTCAACATTTTTATTTCTTTTTAAAAAAGAAATGTAATTCTCTTCTATCTTGATTTTTTTCCGGTAACAGTGAGCCCAATTTCTTCTGTACTTTTGATATTCAGGACTATTTATTCCTTTGTACAGAGCAGTTAGGATATATTCCTCCCCTTCCACCTACATTGCTTTATTTTCTCCTTACAGCCACCTTATGGCTACATATTTTGCCAATCCATTTAGAGCAGACGAAAAGGATCTCAAGAGGTAAAATGACTTGCTCCAGATCATAAAATAAGTGGCTAATCTGGGAATAGAATCAGACATTAAATTTTAATTCTTTTGAATTCTAATGAACTAACTGTATTAAAAAGTTCCTCAGCTTACATCATCCACTGAGAACACGCTAAGGTACCTTCTGCTCTCAAACACACAAGTACACAGAGTCTTGAAATGTGCCTGTGTGATTAGTCTTGCTCTCTTGTACTTCTTTACCACCTGACTTTGTCCTGGAAAACTACTGCCCCTTTAGCCTGAGTCCTAGGAAGACATCCAGGAACAGAGACCAGCCTTTAGCAAGAAACCAAGCCCAGCTCAGGTGTCCCCGTCTTGAAGCAGACCTGCCCAGCTGAGCACAGACAAGGCCACCCCAGCTGCTGAGTCATGTATGGGTGAACAGAATAAATGATTGTTTTAAGCCACTGAATTTTGGGTCATTTATAGCCAAATAGTTGAACACAAACACACACCCACACCAGTTGCTGTCCTGGGAAGTCTTTAATTATTCAAAACTTAGTCACAGTTGTAAGAAAAGCCACAATGCTATCAGATCAGGAATGCTAGATTCAGGACCTTCAATGTCATCTAAAATACAGTAGATTTTACGAGCCACTGTATTTCAGGATTATTTCCATTTTAAGCTGTGGAAAGCCTAAAACTATCTGGTTTAGCAAATAATGGTACAAAGACCTAACAGCCCTGAGAATCTCTAGTTCTCAAGAGAACTTGATCAGTGTCTCAAAGATGCCAACCAATTTCATTTTACAGATGTTTCCTCTTATAGCATCTAATCCTCAGGCTGCACATAATGATCCTTTGAGGTTTCCAAGCTCTTGCTATTGGAATTTGGGGGTTTTAAGTCTCATAAAATTGAATCACTAACTTCTGTCATTTTTCCCAATGTTCCCAGTAAAAGTTCTAAGATTCATTCTGATTACATAGACCTGGATCACATACTCACTTCTCTGAAACCTTAATCTGTTCTAATTGGCTTTGTCCTGAAACTTTGTGTGATTAATCCTATTCATATCACTTGAGCAGAAAACACTTGAGATGACCCCACTGCCTGTTCTCATTATCACTTAAACTCTGCATAACATGAAGAGAAAAATTATCTGTGAAAATTATGCCTGTCTTCTACTGAGGAGTTGCTTGGAAATGGAAAGAGGAATCAACTGATATAACCAATAGTTTGCACAGTCGAGTGTTTCCTAGTTTGGACAAGTTCCACAGCGCTTTGCTAACATTCTGATATCATTGAAGACCACAGGCACACTTTTCAGGGACTCCAGGATATTGTTCTGACCATTATTCCCACTTGAAAAGATCAACTATCCATACCACCCCAGTTCACTTGTTTTATGGGATGATTTACACAGAGAAAAATATCCCTCAGCTGAATACTAGGACATACTGCTCACTGCATGCATGACAGAACTTGAGCAGGCTCTTTCGTGGGTGCTGTGGGAGTTATGGAAACATGAAAGTCAAGAGTGAAGCACATAAAATAATCTATGTTGGGAGTAATTATTTTTAAAAAGAAAAACAGGCCCAGATTTATACAGTACTCATCAAAGATTATAAATTTAAAAAACCCGCCAATATCCATTATAACACTGAAGTTTAGTGACTCCATGCCATGTTATAGATTATGTACTAAGCATTCTATGTCATTGAATCTTTATGGCAGTGGTATTGTCCTCATTTTTCATGAGCAGCTAGTCAAGCCATGTGGCTAGTAAGTGGTAGGACCAAAATTAAACCCCTACTGTCAGGTGTCAGTTTGAATCTTCCAGTGATACAGTGCATTGCGAAGGAAACAGTTTATTACCGCAGAATAAAGTAGTAAACTTTGTGGAGTGAATTTGATTTGTAAAAGCTTACAAATAATATATTTTGAGCTAAGTTCTAAAAACAGAGTTAGATACGGGTTTAGGTGGGGAGGAAAGCAGCCATCTTAATTACCTGAAAGGATTAGTTTCTCCATACTTCTAATATTTTTATTTAAAACAAAAATCTACTTGGGTGTATATTTGCCCAAGTATGTAAGTATATGGTAAGGCCTTGTGCACTAGTGGATAATACATATTCATTGAATAAAAGTAATATTAAAAATAGGGTTAGCTATTCACTAGAATCTTATTTTTATTGTAGTTCACCTGGTATGGGGTTGTCTGCATTTTTAGAGTTAAAGTAACTCTGGATTCTTTGGTAAAAATAAAAGTTTGATGAATTCATAAGTTATTTGAAATAAGTAGGAAGCTAAACTTCTGTTAAACAAAGCTTATTGTTGAACTCTCCAAACCACATATTTATAATCTTTAGTACAAAATGACATACACTAATGATAGAATTACAATATAAGTGTATTTTAGTTGGAAAATAATCATTTTGCATACTTGTACATTAAACTAGGAAAAATTCAATATTGTTTTCAACAATACTGTATTTTCTCTTTGTACGGATCAAAATGGCCAAAGCACATCAAGACCACTCTGTGGAAATCAGTAGATAAGTGTCCTGTTATTGGTCATTTCAGTTATTGTAAGCTTTTTGTCGTTGTTGTTATTTTGTATTTTACATAGTATTGACTAACAGTCTATTGTGTGTTTCCAACATTTGACTCCAGAGTGAAGATAATTTCTTAATGTCTTGCCACCTTCTTTTTCTTTCTTTTATTTCTGTCAGAATAATTTGGGAACCCTAATTTTCCTGCTGACTTCAAATTCAATCTTTTGTCATTATTGATAATCCCAGCATTTTAGACATTACTCCTAGAGGAAGATCTCTGATACTAAGGCACAACAGGCTTCTTAAAGTAATTCTGATGGACAGACTTAATGCCATGTGCTGTTTTTTTTTTTTTTTGTCCCCACAAACCCAGTTCTTGTCTTACCCATGAAATTGCTTTGCTATGCATTTTATTAGGCTTGAAGTCTTAATACTCTTTCTCCTGCTGCGAAATGAAGAGGATATAGGTCCCTGGATAAACTTATCTGCTGGGAAGGGAACATAGAAATGTAATCTCCTAACTGGGCTCATATCTTTTGGCTGTGCTCTGCACAAATGCATCTGAAGACATTTATCTGACTCTAAAGCTGAGATCTTCATGAAAGCAGGATAGCTCTCCTAGATTCAAATAACTGGGTTTATATCCTGTGACCTTAGGGTGACTTTCGAGTATTAAACCAGACCTGTGGGTGAAAAGAGAAGTGGCTTTAAAATAGTTTAGATTTACTGTGAATGGCAAAGAGGTGAGCAGTGCAGAGGAAGAGAAATGGCTGTACATCGCTTCCTGCTGTAAAAGAGCTTACCTTAAACTTGCTGATTGAGAAGAAATAATACAGTGCCTTGCAAATAAACCATGCTGATGGATGTCTTCTGCTAGGACGGAGCTCACTGTATTTACTCTCTTTCTGTTTGATGTCAGCATCTTAGCGCTTAGTATGAACTCTACTACAGCTAACTGTTGAAATAAGTTATTTCTAGTCGATAATGAATGCTTCCCTAACATGTTATTATTGAAAATAACAGGTTTCAAATGTGTGACCGTATGGTATACAATTCATTTTCTTCCTCTGAAAGAATTGGATTTTCTTGTCATTAGAACTGAATTGTGGGTCAACACACTGTACTAAGAACATCCAAAATCCAGACCAGAGGCAGAAAGTTATGAGGAGAGATTATAATAACAATTGTAATTGAACAGTGACTTAACAATCTGCAGAGTGCTTTGAGAATACTCTCTTTAGAATGTTTTGTCCCTCTATAAGGAAGATAACGGGTATTTTTACTCCCTTTTAGTAAAAGATGGATTTAAGTGTGGGGGTTTACGTGACTTGCCCAACATCACCACAGAACTAGTAAGGCTCAAACCCTGAGTATTGGATTCCAAATTTAATGGTCTTTCTTTCCTTCCTTTAAAAATAAGTACAATTATCTGAATTTACATGGCTCTTTTTAATAATAGAGCAGCACAAAGGCTTATGATGTGAGAGTAACTAGAAGCAGCTGAGAGAACGTCAGCTACTACATGCTGGTTGTTACATTAGGTGACGGAAATAGTTATGGTGTAGACAGGGTATAAATAAATTTCTGACATGTTCAACATCACATTTCAAGGTATAACATTTAAGAGTTAAATTTTTAAGACTTATTTTTTCTTCTTTCCCTGTTTTATCCTTAAATATCATGTTAAATGATTAATAGAACTGTGCATGCTTAGTAAAATCTTATAGCCCTACATACAGGTTTTATTGATTTAGGAACTCGGATGCATATGAAGAAATGTTATCGGTCTTTCTTCCCTCCATCTCTTCTTTCCTTCCTTCCTCTCTTCCTCCCTTCTTTTTTTCCATCATTATTTATAGAGTACCTAATATTCACCCAGGTATGGTAAACAGTAGCCATTGTTTTTGACACCCAGTTGCCTATTTGAAATTATTCCACCATCTCTTCTAGGGAATTCCTTCCCCTGCTTCAGTTTAATAGGACATTGAAGAAATTGTTTTTCTAGTAATGTTGTTATGTCTGCAGTCCAGCTAGGAATGAATGATAGCAATAGCAATAACCACTCTTTCTCACACATGCATCAGACTGCCTCCTATAAGAGTGTCTATATTTGGCATAACACTAGGTTTCAATTAGACTCTGATGATCAAAATAGCATCACATGATGGATAAAGAATGGTGATGAAAAATGACAGGATAGTTACAGAGAATCTGAAGTTCCATTCCACTAACTTGATACACTCAATTTAGCAAGGAAATTATAGGTTGACTTTTGCAGAATAGATGTTCCTGGAAATAGAAAGATGTTTGTAAATAGAATACTCTTCCTCCAAAGTAAGTGAGTTTGCTCTGAGCAGTTCTTTGCTGCAAAAAAAACAAACGAACAAAAAAACCAAACCAAAAAAAAAAAAAACAACTAGAAGTGTAGAACTATCCCTAATAATTTGTATTTTATTAAAAGATCTCTTTTTTCAATGCCTTAATACTTAACGGAAGAAAGCAAGTTACATTTATCCATTATCATCTCATTTCATCTTTACCACGAGGTAGGAATCAGTTCTGTTATCATTGCTACGTATTCATGGTGCCCTTTGAGGATTTTCTTCCCTCTCAGGAATTCTGTACGTTCTGGCCTGGGAGATTCCATCACTAGCACTTAGTGTTAGATTGGATCATTGTTCACTGGCTTTCCTTCTTTATTATAGAAGCAGTGCATCTATTCACTTTGCTACATGGCTCTACTATACCTCCTTATGTGGTAAGCTGAGTACCTGTTCCTGCCCCAGTGATATTGGACTTGGCCAGTGATTTGTTTTGGACACTAAATGTTAGGAAATATAAATATAATTCCAGTAGAAATTCAAGTATTTCAACTTGGCTTCTCGTCCTTTTGGCATTCACCATGAGAACATTCCACATTGCTATTGGTATCAAAATGAAAAGACCCTGGGAAGAACTGAATTAAATCTGTGACCTACAGCAAAGCCCAGCAGAGCCAACATTTAACTTACGGATTTGTGAGTGAAGGGGGTAAAAAAGATATTTACTCCTTTAAGCCATTAAGGTGTTGTGGTATCTTGTTATGCAGCGTTACTCTAACAGATCTAATAAATTCTCTGAAGAGTTTCCTTCCATGTACTATTGGAAATAGTTTGTTTCCGTAGGTCTTTCTATGTGATTTAAAATTAAAACACGTCCATACACCATGCATTTGTTACCAAGGACAGTCTGTCAATCCTCCATCTGAGTTAGACTCCGCCATAGGTATTTCCAGTCATTGTTGTACTGATGAGTATTCAGAAGCCATGTAACTATTTGTAAAATAGACATTAACAATAAATGTTTATTTTAAAGAAAAGTTGAAGAGTGACTAGGTCAGAGCTGCTTTAAGAATCTGCCATAAGTCACTGATCAATGCTTATGCAGAAGTGCTGGAATTGACAATTATCTCATATCTGTAGAAATATGTATGCAGAACTAAATCCTATGTCTTATTTTTCCCGATACCAGTAAGTGTTAGTCTAGCCTCTGAGAGTATTCATGTCTTTTCTACCTGCTTACCTTCAAATATATGAGCCAGTGTCTTATTCATTTTACTTTCTAGTGGAAACAGTTTTATGTTCTGAATAAAACGTATTGAATGTCAATTATTTCCCTGTAATGATCCCACATGTCTTGAAAATGCAAGGAATATTTTGATTTCTGTCAGCAGCAATGCCTGACGAGCTCTTTTCTGGACCTTCTGGAATTCTCAGTCTTTTTGCTGTTACTGATCTTCCTGTTGAATGTAGGATAAGCGTATTGATTTTTACAGAAGAATTACTATTTATAAAATCAATTCTGGTAAACTTTGTTTTCTTAGTTTATGTTCCTTATGAAATGTTTTAAAATCATGTAAGTTAATAAGAACCCTTTAAACATTTTTATTTTTTATAAGTGCCTTTGAATTTTTAAAGGAATTAAATTTATTTTATTTTTTTTTACTCACATGTATAAATGATATTCAGTTTTCAGTTGTTTATCCAAGAGAGAAGGGAAATAGAAATAGAACAGAGAGACACCTTATATTTTAAGATGTGCTGTTCTACACCCAATACAATTTGCCAATTAAATACATGAGGAAAAAGTCAAAGAAGTAAATCAGATCAATCTTTCATGCATCTTTTTAAGATCTCTGGAAGTTTGCAGACTTCTGAAGTAAGTTGCATAGCACACGTATAATAAATGGATATGACAAAGGCATAATGTGCCAAAATTGTGGACATTTGACTCTGTATGATGTTGTAGGAAAATGATTGAAGAATGTTAGTGTTAAAAGCTGCTGGAGAGGTTTATCTGTTAAGTACCAATTCAGAGTACTATTTTGGTTTGCCCTCTTTTAGTTCCAAATGAAAACCTTAAAGGTGGATGATGAATTCACCAAACTCTATTGCTTCGTCCTAAGAAACAGATGCACTTGAAAGATTTATCCAGCTAGAGCTCAGTTATGGAAGAAGCCTTTTATACGTGGTGATGATGATGACACAGGCCTTAATAGCTGATGGCTCCATTGTAATTACAAATAGATAGGTAAAGGATAATTGGGGGAGCCATGACTTTAGTTGCATCAATTTGCTTATATTACTTTTCACTGGACTTTTACAGACTAGTTCTGTATAGGAAGAGTAATAAAATATTCACAATCTAAGTATTTTAACTTCTTTCTAGTTGCTATTTTCATATCAGACTTATTTGTGGGATGCATTGGAACAGAAAAGACAGTTTGCTTTTAATCAAACATCTGAATTTTCCACTTTGCCATTGTTTTACATTTATTTCAGAAGATAGAAATGTTTATTTGAATTTATAGTTATTTATTGCTTGCTACTATTTTTTCAAATGTATTACGTAAGTCTTGTTTACCAATTAAGTTCAAAATAAAAACAAAACGTAAAATCATTACTGCAGCATTTTTTGAGAACCATTTTTTTAGGTTAATTCAGCATAGCAGTGCTTTTCAGATCCCTTCCTGAGTAGAATGTTTTCTTACACCTTATCTCTTCCAGTCTCACACAGTAGGTTTGGCACTCTCGTGGCATTATTAATGTGTTACTCACAGTTAGGTTGAAAATTCTTTGAGGACAGATGGCTTCCACAAAGCAGGTGGGGAGCATTTATGATGATATTTCTTGAGGCAGACTTCCTGGTAGTCCCTAATAAGGTGTTTTGGAAAATTCCATTACCTATGCCTAGGCAAACACGCAGATCCTTTGGCACCTTGGGGTAGTTCTGCCTTAAATTACGGTATAAAACTCAAAAATGTGCAGTAAACTTCTTTCTTTTAGAGTTACATTTGTGCATGTGGCAATAGGTGTGCTTGTATATGTGAAATATGTGAAACAGGAAGCGTATATTTACCCTATGTGTACCACTGAAAAATAATAATATGAACACCCAAGGCATGTTCACAAATGGATGAGTATGTATATCACTGCATCCCTGTCTTAATCCCTTCATTCTCTAGACTCCTGGAGAACACAACAGAGGTAGCATTTGAATCCAGTTTTTATGGAACAAAGAGTGCCTATAATGTAGCAATTCTTGCAGCTTCTACTTGGAAATAAAAAAAAAAGAGAAAAGAAAAAGAGAGACATAAGATATGCACAGAAAAGACAAGAGACGTTGGCCACAGAAGAAATCAGAGAAGAGAAATAAAGGATTGATAGTCAAGTATTAAAGTAGAAAATAAACATTTTTATCAAATCTGTGTTTATGTGTGTGTGTGAGAGAGAGTGTGTGTGTAAATAAAATATTTGAGACATCCTTTTGTTCTAAATGTTAGAAATTTCTCCAAATTTGTATCACTCTTAATTCCAAACACTGGGTTATTAAGTTTTCCTTCTGTTAGGCAGTTGTCCTGTTTTTTTTTTTTTTTTTCCTTAACCTTCCAAGTGTATGCTAATCAGTGAAAGGTGATAGTATTTTGCCATAGCATATTGTTAACCTCCTGTACCTGCCTTTATTTTTTGTGTTGCACCACCTTACTTATTCCTTTTATTGCACTAATGTGCTTTGATGATAAAAGCAAAGAAATACATGGAAAGATAATGAGATTCTGGCCAAAGGTGAAAAACGCATGTTATAGTCTTCTGCCTACCTGACATAGTGATTGTCAGCCTTGTATTAATTGGATCTTATTATAAGATCAGACTCTGTTGTTTACATCAAAAAGAGATTATATAAGACATCTGAAAATCTGCCACATCTTCACACTTATTCTGTGTCACAGGACATTTTTGCTTTAGAAATCAATCCCTCACACAATCTGCAGGATGAGCAGTTTACTGATTTCAAGGGAGGCTTCAGGTAACTGCTTGTTAACTTAAAAGATGACCACTCACTTGGATACTTTCAAAGATATTTTCTTCCTATGCCACGGAGCTTTTCGCTGCCAACATTTTATCAACATGTTTTCAATGGGAAACTTAACTTTGCACTTTCTCATAACAACCCCTCAATAGCCCACACATCTCCAATTTGATAGGTCAGAATGTGCTGCCTGTGTGCTGCTATGATAAGGGGAAAATTCCAAAATGCCAGTGTGGACTTTTTCATTCTGGTGTACTGAAGACAGCATTTTCCCCTATCATCACTTACTGGTTCTTTAAGTCTAACTGTAGAATAAAAGTTTAGCCAGGGGATAGTCATGTCAATTAGAGATCCTTAGAGCTATCCTACCTTGGCTACAGAATTGTTTAATTAACTAAATAATAAAAATTAAGGTTATTAAATCCTAGAGTAAAAGACCTTTGGTTTTTAGAAGATATTGAGATTAAATTAAAATTAATATGGTTCTTTGCTGCCGGGTTAGTGATAAGAAAGCTTGAGCTCTGGTCCAGGGTGCTGCTCCCCATTAGCTGTTTGATTTTCATCAAGTCATTTAACTTGCCTGAGCCTCATTTCCCTTATGCCCAATAGTACTACTAACCCCTGCTTTAGGTAACTCTAGGCTTAAATGATTCAAAGAGGTGATATTGACTTGAAAGTTAGGTAGCATGTATTGTTTCAATTTTACCACATCCAAAAAGCAGTTGTTATATGTTTTATCTCATTTAATCCTTAAACCAGAGCCATAGATGGTAAATGACAAAATAGGGATTCAAGTTTGATTGCCTACACTCCTTCCTGTCTTTGTGACTTGAGTTAGAATTTACTATCAAAAACTGAAACGAAGAAACAGTATATCTAAGATCATGAGGAAGGAGAGAATTCTGGGGAGATGTCAACTGACTCTCTCTGTTCTCAACTCCGATTCATCTGTCTCTTCTGAGCCAAAAGGGCTGCACACATCTAAACTTATTTATATGTATACATACAAAATATAAATGCATGTATTATAGTAATAGGCAAAACAAAGTATAAGACTTCATATTTATTCCTACAATTCCAACCCAACGCCTCAATTTCTTTCTAGTCTTCTCTTTTCTCACTTCTGTAAGACTTATCTAACATTGCTAAATCTGACTCACATAATGATTAATATTTTTACTTACTATTTGATCATTTAACTCGTTCCATGTTCCTAATCTCCTGATAAAGACAGCCACCTCGTTCCATGTACTCATTCTAAGCCATTTCCTAGGGAAACAGCTGCCTCCTTCATGGGAACCTCTGTATTCACTTCCCATTTCCCTCCTTGGTCACCAGCCATGCAAGCAAATCCTCATGGCCCACCTCCCACTGTCCTGTTCCTTTGCTGCTAGTCACATCATTGCCTCTTCAACATCCTCTGCCTGTACTGTCCTACTTTCTTGGTCCAGAGGACACTGATGCCACAAGATGAAATGTCCTCTCCCGTCATGTGCTTCCTCTCCTGCCTGCCACCTTGATCTCATGCCTGCACTCTGCTTTGTAGTCTCTAGCACACAGATCCCTCTGGGAAAGGGAGGACAACAAAGGATGAAGGAAAGGAAGAGAGAAGGGAGCACAGAGATAAAACAAGAGGGAAGGAGAGGGAAAGGAGGAAGAATGGGAAGAGAAAAGCAGAAATTAAAGAATTCAAAAGGAGGAACAACTGTAGGGAGGGGAAGGGAATGGAGACGATAAGGAGGAAAGGAAGGTAATAGATGTGTAAGAAGCACCAAATAACCAGAAAATTCAAAGTGAGGAACATAAGTATTCAAGCAAAGGCTGTGCTATAATTGTAGAAACATCTGTTTATTCTTGTAAGCCTTCCCCATGGTTCCTCATTGCATCTAGGCAGTCAACTAAAGCCTTTATTTGGGCTGCTGTCAGTCTCCACAGAGTAGACAAACTCTAACTTCACGTTAAAATAATACTTCAATAGCACCTTAAAATCATTTGATTCAACTTTTAAAGGAAAATCTACTTCCAGTGACTCCAGTTGAAAGTGCTTAATATGCACTACTTTTTTGGAAAATGGGACATTTTTCAAAGTATTAAAGGTAGAATAACTTCATTTTAAATACTTCTTATAATTCCAGTAATTTAATAATTAATTCATTAGGAGTTCCTGTCGTGACTCAAGTGGTTAACTAACCCAACTAGGAACCATGAGGCTGTGGGTTAAATCCCTGGCCTGGCTCAAGTGGGTTGAGGCTCTGGTGTTGCTGTGAGCTGTGGTATGGGTCGCAGATGTGGCTCGGATCTGGCAGTGGCTGTGGCTGTGGCTGTGGCTGTGTTGTCGGCCGGCAGCTACAGCTCCGATTCAACCCCTAGCCTGGGAAACTCCATGTGCCCTGGGTGCTATAAAAAAAAAAAATTCATTCATTAAACAACAGCATTTTAGGACTCTTTTATTTCACCTAATGATACAAACATTTTCAGTAAAATTTCCTTTGTTTTAGTGCAATTTTTTTTAAATAAAACAGACTTTTGCTTATAGCTATGATGGAGTAACAGAGTACAGATTTACCTTTTTCTGGAAACAACAAACACAAAGAGAAATAACACATGCCACAAAGGTATTCAAGAAACTAGACATCAAGCAATGAAGGAAAATGATCCTTGAGAAATAGGAACCAAGGGTATGAGCCACATCCCCAGATTATCCCCCAGAAAGAAGTTCAGCAGGTGAGCTAAAGAAAGCATGGCAATGTAACCATATCTGACCCAATAATCTTTTGATCTTCCCAGATTTGATGATATATTTTATTTGGTTTTCCTTTTCCTTCTCTACTTCATTGCATATACTTCTTTTTTTCCTCTTTTAAAGTTTTATTGAAATAGAGTCGATTTACAATGTGGGGTTGTGGAGAAAAGGGAACCCTCCTGCACTGTTGGTGGGAATGGAAGCTGGTACAACCACTATGGAGAACAGTATGGAGGAACCTTAGAAATCTATACATAGAGCTACCATATGATCCAGCAATCCCACTCTTGGGCATGTATCCGGACAAAACTTTCCTTAAAAAAGATACATGCACCCGCATGTTCATTGCAGCTCTATTCACAATAGCCAAGACAAGGAAACAACCCAAATGTCCATTAACAGAAGATTGGATTAGGAAGATGTGGTGTATATATACACAATGAATACCACTCAGCCATAAGAAAGAACGAAATAATGCCATTTGCAGCAACATGGATGGACCTAGAGACTCTCATCCTAAGTGAAGTAAGTCAGAAAGAGAAAGACAAATACCATATGATATCATTCATATCTGGTATCTAATATACAGCACAAATGAATCTTTCCACAGAAAAGAAAATCATGGACTTGGAGAACAGACTTGTGGTTGCTGGGGGAGGGGAGGGAGGAAGGGTGTGGGAGGGGTTGGGAGTTTAGGGTTAACGGATGCAAACTATTGCTTTTGGAATGAATTAGCAATGAGATCCTGCTGTGTAGCACTGAGAACTATGTCTAGATACTTACAATGCAGCGTGACAATGTGCGAAAAAAAGAATGTATACATGTGTGTGTAACTGGGTCTCCATGCTGTACAGTGGGAAAAAAACATAAAATTTCTTTAAAAATTAGAAATATTTTAAATTGCCTGCATAATTTGTATTAGGTAAAGATTGGTTGGATTCATCTAGCTTAAATTTTCATGTAAAATTATATAAACTAGAAAAAGAAAAACAGCAAATTCTGGTTATATAGTCTATCATATAAACATTGTATAATCGAGTATATTTTATAGTGTATGTTAAAATAGCTTTTACATGCTACCTGAGGCTTTTTTTTCCAGAAAACTAAATTAGAAGCATAAAAGGAATAGGAAGGGCATTAAGGCTATGGCAATTATGTCATAATTCAGGCCTAGAAAATTGTATTAGGGTCTAAGGTGGCTTAGAATACAAGTCTCCTGATTTGAATTTTGATTCTTAGTTCTCATTCTCACTTGCGGTAACAGCTCATTCTAACTTGCAGTGAGATCACTGGCCATTTGAAAGGCTCAACTGGAATTTATGTGCATAACTTACTTTTCTCTCTAGAAATATGACCACCAGGATCACCCTTTCCAGCCCCACTCTGATGCATATGTATAACCATAAGAGCTAACGCTGAAAAAAATGTAAAACAAGAGACACAAGATGCTTGAGAGTCAGATGATTCACTGACTACGGAGTTTTAGTCTACAGTCAATCCACCAGTACCTTTCCTTCGCCTAGTGTTTACGACTGTGGATGTAGATGCCAAAGCATCAGGATGAATATGACTGTCCTCACTTATTAGTATTTTAATGTATCTTGAAGAATTCCAAAAACAATAGAGGAACAATTGGTGTGTGACTGGATTTTGGACTTTGTGTCTAAAAAGACCTTGCTTTCTGGTGTTGCCTCTGTCACTTCAGGCCAGGTACTAATGTTAAAATTATTTACATTCTCCAAGTTCCAGCTTTGTCATTTTCAAAATGAGAATGGCAATATTCATGCTGATGACTCACAATATATTAATGAGAATAAAAGAAGCAATGTGTGTGATCATGAGAGAAAAGTAAGGTCATATTACAAGGTGATTTCAGATTGTTTTTGATTTTAAATTTCATTTTCAGAAGATACCACCTTAGCTTACATAGCACTTTGGATTTTACAAACAACCTCAACCTGGGGCATCTCATTTCATCTTCCAAAAAGCTTTTGTAGTAAAATATGTCTCTTATTTTCTAAAATGCTTGGGTTGGAGCATCCAAAGAGTAAAATAAACATGTATTCAACAAGAAAACTGGGTGAGACCCAGGTTTTCTTATTCCAAACCAACTGCTCTTTTCTGTGTTTCTAGTCAGAGGATCATTGTTTTATAGTGTAGCTCTTCTACCACTAGAAATAGAAAGTCACTTAACCTAACTATAGTGATTTTCTTCATTCCTCCAGGGAAAACTGATTGCTCTCTAAGTACACAATTATATAATGTTAATAACCCAGTACTTCTAGCAATTTCCAAAAGAGTTAATTCACTGACATTTTCACAATTCACATACAAAAATGTAATAGCTTAATAACTCAGAATAATATATCCTACACTGCTCTACTTCTAATAACCCTCTGAATGTACTTTCTATTTGCAAATTCATGTTCCATTTCATCTCTCTCCAAACTCCCTTCTGAAGCTTTGATTTGAATGCTTATCTGTCTTATTCTGTAGTGTTTCTTATTCTTTGAAGATAAGAAACATATCTTATTCATTAACGGCATTGAAAGCAGTGAGGTCCCCTTGATCTCTTATTTGTAAACACTTTTTTAGTTTTGGACCTAAGATGATGTTTGTACATAATAAGGACTGCTTTTCATTGAGCAGTCAATGAATGACTGAAGTAAACATGTATTTCATAAATGAACTCCCTCAATCCTCATAACAACTCCATGAGGAAGATACAGTTATTATCCCCATTGTATACATAAGAACATTGAGGTTCAAAGTGCAAAATGCAAGATTTTAACTCAGGCCGTCTAACTGCAAAGTCTTTGCTTTTAGTTGCCCTGCTTTATTGTCTATTTTTTATGATAAGCAATTATTACTTATTTAGCAGATAGAAGAAATATTGTTTAAAACTGAAAGTCCTCAAGCCAAAGCCATGCCCGGTGGATTGGTTTCTACATTTGTTTGATCTAAAAATTCAATTAAAGAAATAGTTGAGAGCTAAAATAAATAGGGGAATTCAGAGATTTGCTTCAGATTCAATAGAGACTGTACACATTGCACCTTAGGAGTTGATAAAACATTTCCAAAGCTTTAAGAAAATTGCCTGAATCATAATATATTTTAAAGTCCTCCATATTTCCATAGATACTGTTTACTAAAGAATACAACATCAGCACCAACACCCACATCTCCTGAGAGGATATTATTATCATTTGCATTTATTTTTGCTCTCTTTGTAAGGTGTTTACCCATCCTTCCGAGGAAAAAATGTGCCAAGATGACTTTGAGTACCATTCCTCCAATCTTAATCCTGTTGTTCTCCCTGAGTTCCCTTGCCACGTTTCACACCCTGGCCTCAGAAGTCAGAAGAATTTATTTTATAATTCTGGCTGTGGAATTCTAAAGTGCTCAGGTACACAAATGGGAATTGAGTGTTGCAGTGGAAGAAGCAGTGTTGAAATCTGCCTGTTTCTACATGGCGTTTCTCACCTTGCATTTTGGGAGCCTTCTGGGTTGCTCTGGGTTGTTCTTGACTCTTTTTCCTTCAGTACAGTTTGGGTTGGAAGAATGACTCAGAATCTTTCTTCTCTTCCAGAGCAGGTACCCTTCACCCAGAAATTCTGACATAGGTTGGAAGGAGGGAAGTAAAAGAAGGAACCTTTGATGCTCTCCCTCTTTGTACAGTTAGAAAGGCCTAGAACTAACGCCCAGCCACCTGGCTCTTTTTCTTGTGCTTGTAGGAAGGTCAAGATTCAGAAAAATCATAGTTCAGTCGCAACTCGAGTACTTGCTATTTTAACACCATGGGAAATTTACTTTTAAAAAGGTGTTATGAACCCCACATTCCTTGAGATTATCTAAAGGTCGCCAACTGTTGGGAATGGCTCATTCTTGATAATAAACAGTTGACTATGATAGCCTATGTTGACACCTTCCAAGTTTGTGACAGACAGAATCCTGACGTCTAATTTTCTAAGAATAGATTAGACTGGTGACTCTGCATGGCAAAAACCACTCTTTCCATAAGAAAAATTGCACATAGATAAATATGCTATAGTAAAATAGCATGGTGGAGCATAGATTAAATAACTTACTGGCCATGAAACTTTTAGGCCAATGATATCATCTACCTCTTCCTCTTGAGTTCTCTAGCAGTGCTCCTGCTAAAATCAGGGATTACTTACCCTTGCACATTATAGGAAAACAGTACACTTTGTCACATCTGTAATTTATGTCAGTGCATCTACATGAAATACCTTTATGGGCTGATTTAACAATCATAATTTAGGTGAAGAGCTTGATTTTTAATGCCTTTGTTATTTCATACAAAAAATTTAACTCTGTGTTATATTTTTCAGTTAGCTCTGCAGTTTGCTCACATGTCACTCCCTCTGGCAGCACTGTTTCCATTATCAATAAGACTTTATGGGCAGCCCACAAATCATTATGTGGTTTGGCACACACTCTTAGGTTAATGAGATAAATCTGATTTCCCTTGGTCTTCCTATATGTAAAAATGTCTTTTCTGAGAGTCATATTTTTGCAGATGATTTAGCTCAGAAAATCTGTTTAAAAACATGAAGGTAACATGGCCCTTAGGTGAGGATGATTAGGAATATAGGGATCATGCAATTACGTTTAGTTGGATTAAGTGGAGCTGACTGACTTTCATAATTAATTTAGTCTCATGATTGGTCTTTGGGGGGACTATCTCAGATGAAAAAGATGATTGTGGTAAAAGAGCATGAACTACTTTAAGATAATAACTGAACCACAGATGATCCACGTATCAGAAAGATTAAGTGATTTTAGCAAGGGCATAAGATCAGTATACAAATGTGGATTGTTTTCTTATATACCAGGAATAAACAATTAGAATTTGAAATTTAAAAATCTAATAACATTTGCATTAGCGCCAAAAAATGAAATACTTAGGCATAAATCTAAAAAAAAATAGGACAGATGTGTAGAAAATTAGACTTTTGATGAAAGAAATCAAAGATAAATGAGATATTTTGTATTCATGGATTGCAAGACTCTATTCCTAATGTGTCAGTTTATGTATAGATTCAATGCAATCCTCAAATCAAAATCAATGTGTAGACATTAAAAAGTTGTTTCTAAAGTTATATAGAAAAGCAAAAAGGACACAGAATAGCCAACACAATATTGAAAAAGAAGAACCAAGCTGGAGGACTGACACTATCATACTTGGAGACTTAATATGAAGCTTCAGTAACTGGGGCAGCCTGGCATTGGCAAAAGATTAGACATGTAGATCAATGAAAGAGAATAGAGAGCCTGGAAATAGACCCACACAAATACAGTCAAATGATTTTTGGGAAAGGAGCAAAGGCAATTCAGTGGAGAAAGGATCTGGCACCCAAGCAACTGGATACTGCAAAAAAAAAAAAAAAAAATCTAGCTAAGCTATAATTGTCGCAAAAATTAACTCAAAATGAATAGTAGACCTAAATGTAAAATGCAGTGCTGTAAGACTTTTAGAAAATAGCACAGTAGAAAATCTTGGTGATTTTGGGTTTAGCATGACTTTTTAGATACAACATCAAAAACACAATCCGTGAAGAAAAAAAAATAATAAGTTGGGTGTACTTAAACTTAAAATCTTCTCCTCTGCTGAAGACACTGTCAAGAAAATTAAAATACAAGCTGCAGTCTGGAGAAAATATTTGCAAAACACATATCTGATAAAGGACTTGTATCCAAAATATACCCACTTAAAACTAAGCAATAAGAAAACAACCCACTTGAGAAATGGGCAAAGCTCTGAACAGATACCACCCAAAAGAATATATACAGATAGATAAACCTATGCAAGGATGCTCACTACCACTCGTCATATTACTTTGTTATTACAATGGCAAAAATTCAGGAAGCTGACAATACCAAATGCTGGTGTGGGTGTGGAGCAACAAGAACTCCCATTCATTGCTGTGGGAATGCAGAATGGTACGGCCACTGTGGAAATTAGAAGTTTTGTTCAAAGTGAAATACGGTCATAGGATATGATTCAGCAATCACTGTTTTGTATTTGGCTAATTGAATTGAAACCTTAGAGCCACACAAAAAGTGTATAGCACATCAGTGTTAATAGCTTATTGTTATTTCGTCAAACTGGAAGCAGCCAAGAAGTCTTTTGGTAGGTGATGGATAAACAAACTGTGATATATCCATACTGTAGACTACTGTTTAGCATTAAAAAAAAAAAAAAAAAAAAAAAAAAGAGCTGTCAAGCCATGAAAAAACCAGAGAAACCTTCAACACCTGTTTAAAGTTTAAGTGAAGGACGCCTAGCCAGTCTAAGAAGGCTACATAACTGTATTATCCAATTATATAACATTCCGGAAAAGGCAAAATTATAGACTACCATGGTTGCTAGCTGTTCAAGGGGAAGAGGAAAGGGAGGAGTATATGAAACACAGGAAATTTTTAGGACAAACTATTCTGTATGAAACTATAACAAGGCATTCATGACGTTATGAATTTGTCAAATCCCATTGAACTTTACATCACAAAATCAAGTTTTAATGTATGCAAATTAAAAAGAAATCATTTAGTAGGTTGGGCATCCAAGGAAAGAGCGAGATTATTGCAAGTGCATCTAAATATATTAAAAATATACAAAAAAAACCCACCCTTTATCGAAGGGAGTAGAGACTCATGAGCTAAGTAACTTGGGAAACGATCAGAGTCTGTAAGATAAAAGGCAGAAGGGACTACACATAACCACTCTAGTTGATAAAATTGTACTCCAGAGAGTATGCGTTAGCAATTGTGATACTGCTGTATACGTGTACTGAAAGTAAACAAGTAAATGAATGGCAAAAGCCAGGTTTTCTTCTTTGGGTGTGGAAGTTTGCAGATGAAGAGGTAGGCTAGAATAATCCATGTGATAATGGAATGAAACTGGAGACTTCAGCAAGAACGCATGTTTAACTTGATACTATTACAACAAACAGTAAAATTTATAGATAGGAGTATATAAAGAGGTTAGTATACAAATATGTATTTCTTTTCTCTGCCATCTGAGAGCCTAAAAAAATGATACTCCAGTAGCAAAGAAAACATCTAGCACTCAGATCTTGATATCTAGTACCATTCCCCCAAAAAAGGAACCAAGGCTGTCTTAATTGGCAGAATATATGCGAGATAAACCTGGAGCATCTTATAGAGTCTGAACCATCTTAATAGTGCCAGAGATAAAGAATGTGTAGACAAATAGGCAAACAAAACAATAGCAGCAATGTGGGGATACACCAGAAGGGCCCATGAGCCAACGGAGAGCTCTATTGTGGTTGAATTGGATCTCCCCAAAATTCATATGTTGAAGTCCTAACACCCAGGACCTCAAAATGTGATCTTATTTGCAAATAAGGTTGTTGCAGATATAATTAGTTAAGAAGCCATACTGGGAGTTCCCGTCGTGGCGCAGTGGTTAACGAATCCGACTAGGAACCATGAGGTTGCGGGTTTGGTCCCTGCCCTTGCTCAGTGGGTTAACGATCCAGCGTTGCCGTGAGCTGTGGTGTAGGTTGCAGACGCGGCTCGGATCCCGCGTTGCTGTGGCTCTGGCATAGGCCGGTGGCTACAGCTCCGATTCAACGATTCAACCCCTAGCCTGCGAACCTCCATATGCCATAGGAGCGGCCCAAGAAATAGCAACAACAACAACAAAAGACAAAAGACCAAAAAAAAAAAAAAAAAGAAGTCATACTGGAGTGAAATGGGCCTCTAAATCAGTATGACAGTTTTCCCTATAAAAGGAGACATTTGGATACGTATCAGGGAGCAAATACGTGCTGTCTTAAAGAGCAGGGAAGTTTATTCAAATTTAGTTGGCCTAATGGCCAGTCCAAAGGAGATAAATATCTTTTTTTTTTTTGGTCTTTTTGCGTTTTCTAGGGCTGCTTTCTGCGGCATATGGAGGTTCCCAGGCTAGGGGTCAAATCAGAGCTGTAGCCGCTGGCCTACACCAGAGCCACAGCAACGTGCAATCTGAGCCATGTCTGCAACCTACACCACAGCTCACGGCAACACCAGATCCTTAACCCACTGAGGCCAGGGATTTAACCCGCAACCTCATGGTTCCTAGTCGGATTCGTTAACCAGTATGCCACTATGGGGGCTCCATATCTTTTTTTTTTTTTTAAACCAATAATTTATACTTCCTCAAAAGAGGATTTCATTTGCTCACAAAGGGCATTCCTCTAGTATAGAGTTTGAACTAAGCCAGATCAAAGTTTATGTGTCCTTTTATATCAACTCCATCCTTATTTGCTCTTGTCACCTGCATGGACTCTTAGTTAAATAAGCTGTGGCCAAAAGTACACGTTTTATTTTGGATAACTAGCAATCTAAAATCTGGTAGTTTTTGTGGGGAGAGAGCGTGTGAACCTCTTTCTTGAGGTTTCTTGAGGATTCAGACACTCTTTCTGGAGTCCATTCAGCACTGTTCAAGCCAGGGAAATACCAGTGCAGTCCTTTTCATTCCTATTCAACCTCTTTTATTGCTAAAATATTATTGCTCTGTTTGATCACTGTCTTTGTCAGTTCAACTTAACAAACATGTTTTATGAACTCTTGTATGTTAATCAATGCTCCGGGTACTGTGGGAGGTCAGAATCCTGCATGAGAGGCATAAAGTTTGTGAAAAATAACTATCACACAAAGCAGCATATGAAAATTCTCTACAGAGATGTAGCCTTACTGAAAATAGAATGTAGGCTGTCACAGGATCATAGCGATATAAGGTCCTCGTGTAAATTTACTGGAATTTCTTGGAGTATAATGTTCTAATTGAGTATAAAACCTGAACTTACTGTATTGTGACAAAGTGACACAGCCTTTACTGTGACAAAGCCTACCAGAAATTAATGTTGAATAATTATCTCTTGAGAATGAGTTTATGCTTCCAAGGGAATCTGGAGCAACAGTGTTTCTCAGGAAATTCAAGAATGTGTTTCTTTCCTGTTACTTAGACGGAAACCTTTTCTAGCATGTGATGCCCACTTATTCTGATGCTGTCTTCTCTTTTTCTATAATCAACATTACCTTTGCTTTTTTAATGTGTCTCAAGAAATTCTGGAGAAAGCATCTCTCTCTCTTTTTTCTTAACCCTTTTTTAAACACGTGCACTAAAGAGTTACAAAAATAATGACAGAAAAGTTTCAGAGAATTGAATTTACCTGCAGGGCATTGAGAGACTATGTGAATATCATAAGGTGAAAGCCAATATCATGTGACAGGCCAGCTATATTTCACATATATTTGAGAGTGATTGTAAGGAATGAATAGAGAGCTTATAGATACACTTAGTGATAAGTGTTTATTCTAATCCATTTACTCACTCACCAAACCTTTGTTAAGCCATTTAGGATGTGTAAGTATCAAGCCATGACTACCAAAGTTGAATAACAAGATACTGTTTTTATATTCAGGATGTTTAGTTTAAAAAAAATATCAACCAGTGATGAAGGTGTGATAAATGTTTGAGAGAACTTTGTAGGTGGTGTTTGCATCCCCCTTCCCCAATTCATAGGTTAAATCCTAACACTCAATATAACGGTATTTGGAGGAGGGGCCTTTGGGGGGTAATTAGGTCATGAGATTGAGCCCTCATGTATGGGATCATTGACCTTATAAGACAGATCCCGGAGAGTCTTTGCCCATTTCGTCACACGAGGACACAATGAGAAGGCAGGCACCTATGAGCTAATTTATGAGCCAGCCCTTCCCAGACACCAAATCTGCCAGGCATCTTAATCTTGGACTTCTCCAGAACTTAATGAAAAATAAATGCTTGTTTCTTATAAGACACACAATACATGATATTTTTGTTACAGCAGTCTGAATGTACTAAGACAGGTGGCTTTAGAAGATACAGAGGGAGGCCGAGTTGGAGGTTAGAGAGATTCTTCAGAGAGGCGTAATGCTCTAGATTGAGTCTTGAAAGAAAAGTATGAGTTGTCTAGGCTGGAGATGAGATTTTGGTGGTGAGACTTTTGTGGGGCAAAGGCTCTGTGGTGTAAAACAGCCTGATGGAGAAAACTTGCAAGCAATATGGACTGGCACTCTGTCAGAGAACGTTTCATAAGTTGACGTGATTGAAATCACTATCCTGCCTTACCTGTTTCACTTGACTGGTTCTAAGGGTAGTCTAGCAGATGCTGGGGGTGGCTCATTCTCTTCCCCTGAGACCCTTCCACCATTTGGATTGATATGATCAATGCCCTGCCTCTCCTCCTTGGTTAAGGGCTTACACCTGCAGACTTCTTCGGGCCATCACCATAGGGCAAGGTACTGAGTCCTAGCAGTTTTAAGGCGGAGCCTGTTTGTGTCGCAATCCATATTTCAGAGATGCACCTAGCGGTCAACCTACAGGGAGGCTTTCTCTAATGGTTCTTTTTCCATAGTTTCTTCCCTTTCCTGGCTTATGCCCCTTCCGCTCATGATTTTTTTGCTAAAAGCATTCTTTAGTACATCGCTTTCTTAAACCCCCAACTCTAGCTCTGCCTCTATGGAACACAGCCAAAACAATTATAGTCTATGTTACATTCATGTTTATGTCGAAGTACCAAAAAGTAGAGATGTGATCTAAGCACTGAAAAATGAACTGTTAAATAAATGGATCTGAAAATTATATTAAGTAGGATGCAAGTATATATGATAATTTGAAATCAGATAATAGTTAACATATATTGAATATTCACTATGCTCTAGGCATCTTGTAAACTTGTTACATGTATAATCTCATTTAAGCCTCAAAAGACCCCATGAGGCAGATTGAATGCTATCTACATTTCACTGACAACGAAACCAGGGATTAGGAAAATTGATTCTTTTGCCTAAGACTACCCAGCAAGAATGACCTATATAATTCTATTTAAAGATTTTTTGTATGTGTGTGCTGGTGGGCATCTGATTATCTGAACTTCATTAATTGAAATTTAATTGATTTTAGAGAAGGATTCAAAAACCCTGGACGTCAAATGTGTAACATATTTTTAAGGCCCTGACAAAGGACCTGGATGCACTATTTGAGTTATTAAAATAAACTTTATTTAGTTTATTGACATGGAAATATTTAACTTATGCTTTAAGATTCAGACTTAAAAAAAAATTGTCATCTCCTAAACATGGGGTAAACAACACATTGTTAATAGGCAGTACCCTGAGTGTCAGTTTGGCATCTGGATTACGTAAGGCATAATTGGATTTACTTTATGCAATTAGAATTGGGAATTTTTGCTGTCGAAGCACTACCTTGCAGTTTTTGCCTGGAACCGAATGTTAAGCATTTTGTTTGGAACTTGGAAAATCTGCCTTGACAGTGCTTCATAATAGAACCAATTATCAGGTGTGCTATTACACATAGCCTTCCAGACCCCAATTTAAATAGAAAGTAGTGACAATTTCTTTTGTGAAATAGTCTCCATAACACTTAAAATCAACCATTATGTGAAGACCTACATGCTTATCAAGGCGAGGAGGGACCAAGAATACTTGTTACATAAACATGTATTTTGAGGTTGAGATGATTGAATTGCCAACCAAAGAGAATGACAGATACTAACATCCTCTCCCCAAGCCAATTTGTCCTGAATTTCTTTAATAGCCATTAGCACAGTTAAACCTAACCTCAGCCTGTATTAGTTCTCTAAATGAGAAAAAAATAATCTTATTCACAGAAGACCGTTATATTCCTACACTCTGAAACAAAACGTATTTTGATCATCTTTTGTGCATTGACTTATTTGAGTATTTAAAGAAAAATGCGAGTAGAAATGTATCATAGATATGTTAAACACAATAATGAAATGTACTACTGCTCATTTCTCTTTGTCATATGAAAACAAGATGCCCCTGAAAATTTACTGGACACGTTGTGCCTGTGATTACTTATATATTACAAGGGAATGTAGCATTGAGAAATAATTCTCAAATGCAAATAAGTAGGCCAGTGCTTAAAGAATTATCAGGCCTCACTCTGTTAAGATTTCAAGTCAACGGATTTGAAATGAGAGCCAGAAACTTGTATTTTCATTTTTTAACTCTCTAGGTGATTCACATGCATAGCTATATTAAAAACCACTAGCTTAGTGCTTAAGTGAATTTACAAATATTTTCAGATGTGTTAATAGTTATATTACATATTCTGATTACTAATATATAAAATTATCAACATATCTGAAAGTAATTAAGAATATATTTATAGGAGTTCCCATTGTGGCGCAGTGGTCAACGAATCCGACTAGGAACCATGAGGTCACGGGTTTGATCCCTGGCCTTGCTCATTGGGTTAAGGATCTGGCATTGCCGCGAGCTGTGGTGTAGGTTGCAGATGCGGCTTGGATCCCATGTTACTGTGGCTCTGGCATAGGCCAGTGGCTACAGCTCCAATTAGACCCCTAGCCAGGGAATCTCCATATGGTGTGGCAGCGGCCCTAGATAGAGGCAAAGAGACCAAAAAAAAAATGCATATATATATATATATATATATATATATATATATATATATTTATAGACTGTACTCTTCAACTTTGAATAGTAGGAAAGCCTTTCTTGTTTTTATTTCGAACAGCTTTTGAATATTGATCTTTAGGCATTTTTTAAACAATTTGATGGCTCAAAAGATTCCACAATCTCAGCATGCCTATTCTGAGTGTATGTTCAGGTTCCAGCTGAATTGAATCAATCCTATGCTGGCTATAAGATACTGATTATTTTGGTGAGCTGAAATACGGTGGCTAAGGAAAGCAGGAGAAAATGTAGTTTATCTTAGTGCAATGGGCATAGAACTATCATACACTTACACTTGGGAGAATATGAAAACATTCCGAGAGTTGCGGAGATATGAAAAGTAGTGAGGGGTTGTGTCCAAAAGCTCATCTTCTGTATATGCTTTTGCCTACAACTTCTGTATGAGTGCCTATGTCATTATGCAGATTCACGTTCTCCATCTTCTCTTTACAAATCACCCTTCTCATACCTCAAAAAACAATGGAAAACCTCTAATCTACTTCTAATTTATTATAGTAGATTTTCTTGGGATGTAAAAATCTCAGGCAGCAAAGGGACAATTCGCAATATTGATGCAGGTATTGAGAAAATAGATGATTTGAATGACTGTGTAACAATTTCTTTTGCAAATCAGATATTTTTCCATTTTTCACTTGGACAATATTAAGGGAATATCAAATTGATTGTCAGTGGAGAGTTCAATAATAATAATTTTTGGTGATAGGTGACTATGTAATCTGGGGATGTAACACAGGTAGTTGAAACAATTGAATAACAGTATCTTCCTATCCATCCACTTGTTAATGGATAACATAATTTTCATCTATATATGAAAAAAGACTGTACAGATCTAGTTAAAATATTTCCTTACATATTTAAAAAAAGAGTCCATCTATTTGGGTTCCAATTTTAGATTACTTTCATAGTCTATAACCATGCTGAAAACAAGATCAAATAAGTTGGGCCTTAAAATATCCACTTATAAGTACTTGGGAATATTGATATCTTTACAATAGCTAGTTTTTTCAATTTAAGTGTTATGTGTACTGATTTATTAAGAGCTAATTTAACTCCTCAATTATGTATTCTGTTTTATTTATTTCTAGCTTTTTAATAAGTATTTCTTCTTTAAAAGAAGTTAAAAGAATTATCTTCTTTTAAATTAAGACAAATTTTAGAGCAGTTTAAGGTAAACAGCAAAATTGAAAGGAAAATGTAGAGATTTCCTATATATTCTTCACCCCCACACACCCCCAGCTTCCCAACTATTAACATTCCCTACCAGAGTGGTAGAGTTGTTTCAATTGATGAACCTAAATTGACTCATCATAATCACCCAAAGTCCATAGTTTACATTATGGTTCTTGTTATTGTGTGGTCTGAGGGTTTGAACAAACATGTGATGACACGTAACCGTCATTATGGTATCTTTCAGAATACTTTCTCTACTGCTCAGAGTCCTCTATACATTCCAGCCCCATCCCCCGACCCCCACCTCAGCAACCACTGATCTTTTTCTGACTCCATAGTCTTGCCTTTTCTAGACTGTCATATACTGGGAAGTAAACAGGCTTTTGGAATTGATTTCTTTCACTCAATGATATGCATTTAAGGTTTCTCCATGCCTTTTCATGGCTTTTTGTCTCATTTTTTAATTGATTATAGTTGATGTACCTCATTTCTTTTTAGAGCTGAATAATATTCCATTATTGAGATGTACCACAAGTTTCTTATCTCTTGACCTATTGAAGGCTATCTTGTGCTTCCAAGTTTTATGTGGACATAAATTTTTAGTTTCTGTAGGTAAATACCAAGAACCATGATTGCTGGATCTTATAGTAAGAGTCTGTTTTGTTTTATAGGAAAGCACCAGAATGTCTTCCTACAGTTTGGTGGGAAGTTCGCCATACCATTTTGCATTCTCACTAGTGAATGAGTTCCTATTGCTCCACATCCTCACCAGCATTTGGTATTGTCAGTGTTCTAGATTTTGGCTGTTCTAATAGATGTATAGTGGTATCTCGTTGTTTTAATTTGCATTTCCCTGATACCATACAATAAGGAGTATCTTTTGACGTGCTTATTTGTCATCTGTATATTTTCTTTGGGGAGGTGTCAGTTAAAGTCTTTGGCCTATTTATTTTATTGGGTTGTCAACTTTCTTGTTTATTTTTAAGAGTTCTTTGTATATATTGGATAACAGTACTTTATCAGATGTGTCTTTTGTAGATATTCTAACTCAGATTAAAGGTTTTATTTTATCTCATTCCATATTTTCCAGTAGTTGTTCCAGTAGTTCTCATTGTCTTTCATGGTGATATTTTTAAGCATACATGGATTTTGCATATTGTCTGACTTTTCCTGCATGTATCAATAGGATCACACAAATATTCTTTTTTATCTTAATGTGGTAAAACACAGTGGTTGATATTTTGAATTATAAATAAGACTTCTGTGAATGAAACAATTTAGTCATGGTGCATTATTTTGTTTAAATATATTTTTAATTTTAATATATTTCAGTATATTTCATGTCATGTCTTGTGCAATATTGGTATTATTTCTTTTTTAAAAGTTTGGGAAAATTCTCTGTCAAAGCCATCCCAAATATGTGATTCTATTTATATGACATTTTGAAAAGGAAGAACTATGATAACATAAAACTGTATGGTTGGTTGACAAAAGCCAGAGGTTAAGGGGATGGGATTGACTATTAAGAGGGACTTTGTTCAGATGATGAGGATTTCCTGTATTTTGATTGATGTGGTGGTTACATGGTTATAATGCTAGTTACCCGTTACTAGCAGTAACAAACCAACTAGTATTCATGAGGACACAGGTTCCATCCCTGGCCTTGCTCGGTGGGTTAAGTAACTGGTGTTGCTGCAGGCTGTGGCATAGGTCACAGGTGTGGCTTGGATCTGGCATTGCTGTGCCTGTGGGCCAGCAGCTGTAGCTCTGATTCAACCCCTACCCTAGAAACTTCCATAAGCCATGGGTGTGGCCCTGAAAAGACCAAAAGAAAAAAGATCCAGATCAAACTATTAGAGATAGAAAGTAAAATACCTGATATGAAAAATATATGAAATCAAGAGACTAGACTTGCTCAATATCCGTGAATTTAAAGACAAAGAAGCAAAATGTATCCAAAAAGACAAACAGAAGAAAAGCTAGAAGAATAAAATAGAGAATAAGCAATCTGTGACAAAATATTAAACAACCTAATGTACAAGTACTTAAGAGTCTCACTTAATTGTGAAGTAAGTCAGCTGGATGGTAAGCTAAGGGTTGGATGGTCTAGAATTATTTCAGGTGAGGTGATCCAGCTCTGTTCTACATGGCCTTTCTTTCTCCAGCAAGATGGCCCAGGTTTGTTCAAATGATGACTCCAAGAAAGTGAACAAAAGTGTACAGCACCTCTTCACACCTGCATTTGGACCAAGTCACTGTCACTATTTTTTGCCAAAGCAAGTCCAGGTTCATTATAGACTGAATGAGACAGGGAAATGGAGTCCAACATTTGATGGCATCACATTCCAGGAGTTGCTGGTACAACAACAGATTTGAGACATTAAAATAATTTGTCTGTCATAGATGTTGTCATCACCATCATCAGCAAACCCATGTCACGTTGAGTGGCACATTGAGGTCTCAATGTTATTTTCCAGCTTCTGTTTGAAACAATAAATAGGTGGTTTTGACATGGAGAAAACTCTTGGTCTCAGTATTACTTTCATGTTTTTGAGGGTTTATCCCACGGATACATTTCTGCTTTGAGTGCTAACTCTCCTTCCCACATTTCCCCTAATGTTTTATATCCGTTACTTCTTACAGTATTGTTGTACCCCAAGATACTTTCTAATTTTCATACTCTCTAGTTATTTTTTAAACCAAAATTGTGTATCTCTCAACCCATGCAACCAATATTTGACTTGGGAATAATTAGGTGGCATTGTAGTTTCTTCCCCAAGCACAACCACTTTAAGTATAAAATACTATAGAAATCTGACTTGTCTGAACAACAATGTGACATTCTAGTGTAGTGCTGCAGTGAACTGATAGCTCCTGGTGGCAAACCTCTGAATGTCCAAACCCTCTAGGCTTGCTTTGAAAAGCTCCATGTAGGAGTTCCTGTCCTGGCGCAGTGGTTAATGAATCCGACTAGGAACCATGAGGTTGCGGGTTCAGTCCCTGCCCTTGCTCAGTGGGTTGACGATCCGGCGTTGCCGTAAGCTGTGGTGTAGGTTGCAGATGCGGCTCGGATCCCGCGTTGCTGCGCCTCTGGCGTAGGCTGGTGGCTACAGCTCCGATTCGACCCCTAGCCTGGGAACCTCCATATGCCGCGGGAGCGGCCCAAGAAATAGCAAAAAGACAAAAAAAAAAAAGCTCCATATATACTATCGTTCATGTACTGTAGAAAGATGAAATAGAGGAGCCCAAGAATTTCCTATAATTATGCAATTTATTCTCTTTATCTAAAAATAAAACCAGTTAGAAAAGGAGTGTGAACATTTGGAAGAAATAACACATTTAAAGACTTAATTGGTTCTTTATTAGGACATTATTTTCAGAGAGTTAGTGTAATATTTCTTTGTTGAATATTCTAAAACAGAGAGAACTGACAATTCATGGATGCTGAATAATTTGCCAGTGTGGAAGAATTAGCAAAGAGATATTTTAATTGTTATTTGAATATAAATCACTTATTGTTAAAAATATTTGAGCTACAAATATTTCACTGTGATTAAATCTAATAGCATCTAATGGACTAATGAGTCTAGACTCACATTCCCAAACTCACAGCTTCAGACACTGTAGATATTTGTTTAGCTACCAATTCCCTTTAAGTATTCTCCCTATTTTTTGTTAATTGTCCAGTTTGTGAATTGTGTTTTCCCAAGATAGGAAAAAGGAAACTTGCATTGCGAAGATCCCATCAAACTGGAATTCACACATATGACTTAGGTTTAACTATCAGATGACCTAACAAAACTGATTTATCAGTGAGCAGAATGAATCTTCTAATTAATGTGTTGTAGAATCCACTAGATTCTTTAAGTGATACAAGTTATTATTTATCTGAAATATAATTTTAGTTGGCATCCTATATTTGTATTGGCTACATCTGGCAACCCTGTTACTTAGGTGTTTCTGATCACTTAGCCTCAGAGTGGCTTATATTCTGTCTTGAGACTCTGTGCACCACCCACAATAATGTTACAAATTTGCTTTTGGTTAAAACTCGCTAGAGTTAATTTCATTACTTACTAAATAAAGTTGTAATGACAAAGAGTCTTTCATATAGTGTAGAAGGAACCTAAAGAGTTACAGAAATAGGAATACTTGGAGTTCCTTTATGGTAGATTAAGGATCAGTGTTTCACTGCACCAGCTCTGGTCACTGCTGTGGCACAGGTTCAGTCCCTGGCCCAGGAACTTCCATGTGCCATGGGCTGGCCAAAAAAAAAAAAAGAAAGAAAAGAAAGAAAAGAAACAGGAATACTTGAGGAAACTTTGCATATGCAACACATTTATCCTCTGTTCATCAAGGCAATAGGAATGGCATTGTTCAGTGATGGCTAGCAATGTTGAGAAGGGCTATAGTTTCTCTCTTTTGTACACTAAGATTACAGTTGGCAGGTGGTGCCTTGAAATTGACATTATGGCTTTAATGAAGATGATGAACTTGAGGTGGCTGAGGCCTCTGTCACTGCGACTCTGAAATCTACTTCAGTAATTATATTCACCAGGTTGCTAGCCAGTACTGCTAAGTGCTACAGAGTAGGTGTAGTTAGCACGTAGGTTTCAGAACCAGGGTGGCAACCAGAATGGTCCAGTCCACAGTGGACTTTGGTTGTGGCTAATTTATAAGTTGGGCCCCAGAACCAAAGGAAATGGGACATAAGAAAAAATACATTTCAAAGAAATTTCTCTGTAAAAAGATTTAACTGGACTCATTATTAAAGAGTTACAGAATCTTGATTTCAAAAAGGCAGTTTGGAAAGGGAAGTTTGAATAACCTTGATGAAGGAGTCTGGAATAATGTTGCACAAACATTTTATAAACCTTCCAGCTGGCTTTGTCCAAGGATACTTATGCCTATTTTTTAGGGTAACTGGGCTTGGAGAAGGGCCAAGTACACAGAATAGTCAGTGATTGACATTGTTCTTGAACTAGCACTGTTTCCAGGTTTAACTGGGTAAAACTGTGGTTTACAGGTTTCGGGGGCCGGGGATCAGATGGTAAATGTAGTTTGGCCTAAATCTCCCTCAAAGTGTCTCAATTCATCTATAAATGTATTCTGTGGTTATAGCTCAGCTTCCAATGTATTATAAAAAGAAATATAATCAGAAACTGACAATATCTACTTTGGCTCTTGAACTTATGTGATGGTATAACCACCCAAGTGGAAACATCTGGACTGTCTTTTTTCATACTAAAATAGTAGATGAAAATCAAAACTGCACCCCTGATAAAATGTAAAAATTGGTACAAGCATCAAAAACTTGAAAGGTGCAATGTTCATGATTCTGTTTATTTTCAAGCCTCTATAACTCTGGGATCGGGTACCCAAGGATATAATACAGTTCCAGTTAATTGGCAGCTAAAACTTCTGCCTGGTTATTTCAAACTTCTTGGCACTGGAATAAAAAATAAAAAGATTATTGTATTGGCTGGGTAATTAATTTTGATTCTTAAAGGAATATAGACTTTTTGTTAACACAATATGGAAAGAATGATTACAAGTAAACCCAGAGAATCCTCTGAGGTACATATTTTGGAAAAGTTAATGGATGGTAAGAGCATCACAATAGATATAAAATACTTAAGAACTTTCTTAGGAAATTCAGTTTTCTTGGTCACATTTCCAGGCAAATAACATTGACCAACTGAGCCACTAGCTGACAGCAAAATAAACACGGAATATGTACTGGAAAAAGTAGTCTCGGTTCCTACTATGGCATTTATTTATTTATTCATGTTTTTGCTTTTTAGGGCTGCACATGCAACATGTGGAAGTTCCCAGGTTAGAGGTTGAATTGAAGCTACAGCTGCTGTAGCAATGCCAAAGCCAAGACGCATCTGTGACCTACACCCCAGCTCACAGCAACACCGAATCCTTAACCCACTGAGTGAGGCCAGGGATCAATCCCATGTCCTCATTTGTACCAGTTGGGTTTGTTAACTGCTGAGCCACAATGGGAATGCCAATACTATGGTCTTTTTAAAAAAATTATTGAAGTATGACTATTCTCATATTAGTTTCAGGTGTACAACATAGTGATTTGATACATTTTTTTAATTGTTATTTCCCCCAACACACTTTCTTTTTCTACCGTAGAGCATGGGAACCCAGTTACACATACTTGTATACATAATTTTTTCTCCCATTGTCATGCTGCATTGTAAGTATCTAGACATAGTTCTCAATGCTAATCCATTCCAAGAGCATTAGTTTGCATACGTTAACCCCAAGCTTCCAATCCCTCCCACACAGTCCCCATTCCCTTGGGCAACCACAAGTCTATTCTCCAAGTCCATGATTTTCTTTTCTGTGGAAAGGTTCATTTGTGCCATATATTTGATACCAGATATGAGTGATATCATATGGTATTTGTCTTTCTCTTTCTGACTTGCTTCACTCAGGGTGAGAGTCTCTAGTTCCATCCATGTTGCTGCAAATGGCATTATTTTGTTCTTTTTGTGGCTGAGTAGTATTCCATTCTGTATATATACCACATCTTCATAATCTAGTTGTCTGTTAATGGACATTTGGGTTGTTTCCTTGTCTTGGCTATTGTGAATAGAGTTGCAGTGAACATGTGGGTGCATGTGTCTTTTTTCAAGGAAAGTTTTGTCTGGATACATGCCTAAGAGTGGGACTGCTGGGTCATATGGTAGTTCTATGTATAGTTTTCTAAGGTACCTCCATACTGTTCTCCATAGTGGTTGTACCAGCTTCCATTCCCACCAACAGTGCAGGAGGGTTCCCTTTTCTCCATACCTCCTCCAGCATTTGTTATTCGTGGACTTATTAGTGATGGCCATTCTGACTGGTGTGAGGTGGTATCTCATGGTAGTTTTGATTTGCATTTGTCAAATGTTTCTCAAATGTTGCGTTTCTCAACATCAGGGATGTTGAGCATTTTTTCATGTGCTCATTGGCCATCTGTACATCTTCTTTGGAAAAATGTCTATTCAGTTCTTTTGGCCATTTTTCCATTGGGTTGTTGGTTTTTTTGCTGTTGTGTAAATTGTATTTTTGTAGGTACATACCATACAAAGGTATAGTTTTATATATATATATATGTATATATATATATATATAATTTTAAATAGTAACTATTTCTTGTGACCTACATTACATCCCTCCATCCATCTGTCTATTTAAATGTTTCAATTTCCCCTTTTGTTCTCCTTATATTTATATAGTATCTTTTGGGTAAAGGTTAACTTTATTTTGTGTGTAAGTTAAAATATATCAAGACTCAGTTCCTCTATAGGTGGAAAGGATATTACTCAGAAGTCTTAGAATTATACATTCAGCAACTGAATTAAGTTCTTTATAGAAAGGGTGATTGCTTTTATCTGTGTAAAGAACAGTTATGTTTGGGTGCATGCTGTTGTTTGGAAGCTTAAATAGGGGAGAGGTTCACATACTGTATGTATTAATACTGTGTGGCCAGTATTAAGATCTGGACTCTAGTGGACATTCATGAATTGAAGTGATATAACATCTATATTTGTCTGTATTTGAAAATAATTCTCATTTTGAACCTTGCATTGCTAAGTCACCTGTCAGGAAGTTTTTTCCCCAAAAACCCCTTGCAGCTGAGGTGCAGGGTGGTGATGCATGTTCTGCTAGTCAGATACACTTAAATAAGATTTGGAGGTGAGAAAAATGAAAGGATGGTCACATGAGAGATAATAATTGACCTTTAAAAGATGTGCTGGTGGACATACCTGGTTCTTTGTAAAAGGCAGGGACTGTACTTTTGTGTTCATTCTTTTTTTTTTTTAGGGCCACAGCTGTGGCATATGGAGGTTCCCAGGCTAGGGGTCTTATTGTAGCTGTAGCTGCTGGCCTACACCACAGCCATAGCAACAAACAGATCAGAGCTGCATCTGTGACCTCTTCCACAGCTCATGGCAATGTGCTGGATCTTCAACCCACTGAGCAAGGCCAGGGATCGAACCTGCATCTTCATGGATGCTAGTAAGATTCATTAACCATTGAGCCACAACAGGAACATTGTTCATTCTTAAGAATTATGGTTACCAAATGAGAAAGGTTAAAGGGTTTGTATAGAGAAACCCAACAGTGACCTTGGCTATAGATCCTGCCTCTGTAGGTCTTCAGAATCTGGAATTTCCAATAATGCACATTCTATGAACAAGTTAATATCTTCTAATAAATTTTGTTCATAGTACCATGGATTCTGTTGTTTTAAATTAAGCCAGTTGGTAATATGGATATCATCTGTCAATACTAAAATTCAGCTTACCTAAGATGACTATACTATACTATTCTTTAACTCATCCTCATGAATTTACCAGATCTAATAATGCCAGCCAAAATTTAGAGAAACAAATTCAACATCAACTTTGTCTCTTTTTATGTCCCTCTCTACCAATTGATACAACTTGAAGATTTTATGTTTTGCCATAAAGATAAGAGCACCATGTCACCACAGTCAACCACTGGCAAAGTATTCCAAATTAGATACACACAGTGATATTTAAGAATTTTATACCCACAGTGGTACTGTAAAATTCTGCTAATAGCTGTAAATTCATACAGCTGATTAGTGTGGGAGGTGAGTATAAGAGTAACCTAAAACATAGCTTAAAAAAACTTACTGGTTAAATAACACAATGATTGTAAGTTTTGGATTCCAATTCTAGAATTTGTGATAGCAGTTCTGCCGCTTACGTGTATGCCTAAACAGGTTCCTTAAAGTCTTTGTCAGTATCTTTATCTTTTCAAAAATAGTAAGGATATCAACCTTACACAGGTGTCATAAGAATAGTAAAATTTGTAATCATTCCAGCCCATCTAATGCCTGAAGTCTAGAAGGAATTTGATAGGCCCTTTCTCCCTTTGTTTTCTTTTGCTTTTCCTCTCCTATTGTCAACATTCTTTAAAATCTCATTTGCTCTTTCCTAGACTGCTGCAACAGGCTCTTGATTTTTTTTTTTCTATTTTGGTTTCTTTTCATGTATCAAACTATCATGTTTGTTGTTGGAAAAAAAAAATGGCTTTAAAGTGCAATTGTAATCACATCTCTCCTATTCCCCATTTCCTCATAAATGATAGTCAAACTTTTCTCTTTGTAATTTAATAATTTCCAAAATATGGTCTCATTTCAAATTACCAGATAGTCCTTTCCCTCCAAATTTCTAAATTGTTGCTGTTCCTTGCCTCCCTCCTTTCCAGATACTCTTCAGCTTAGTGTGGGAAAAATCCTACCCACTGTCAAAGGCAGACCTTCATGAAGCCTTTCTTAAATATCCAAACACAGTGGTTTCCTATTCTGTCTTAGTCTTGCATTATTGGATAGCTCTGGTTTTGGTTGTCATATCCATTATCTTGCTCTTCTACCTTTCCTTTTCATTCACTGTTTGATATCAAATTCTTAAAAATCTTAGACTTTCACTATTAGAGAAGATTTTGAAGTCACCCAATCCCATTCAAAAGGGATCTCTTCAAATACTGCATGTAGACACGAGTGCTGAGCTATGCGATCTGAGTGATCTGAGTATGAACCCTACCTTTATAGTTATTCCAGAGATCATGCTTTTATAGATTCACCTAAAAATCAGCACTCACTTTAACATGTATAACAGTAACATCACATTTAGGTCCTATGTTAATTGTATAAGTAAAGCTAAGGCTTTTTTAAAAAAATTACAAAATTTGTCATTTCACTGGGTGTTAGAGCAATAGTGTTGGGCCCAGGTGGAGAAATGCAAATTTTCTGCTAAATGTTCTCTTGATAAAGTCATAGGGAGTTCTTGGAACTAGGAAACATCTCACAAATTATTTAGAGAATAATAAATCAAATATACCTATCTGTAAATTAAAAGCAAAATAAACAATTTTGGATGAAAGATTAAATTAATTATATGTACTTAGAAAATTCATTAAACTGTGCTTTGAAATAACATTAGATTAAAACCAAATAAATACAATTTTTAAAGGTATTTGACTTCTCTCAAAACCTTCGTTGTGAAATGCTCTACTACCTATATCAGTGTATTAAACAGTACACTGTTAAGAGATCCCAGGTATTCAGAAAATAGTTGTCTTTGTAAATTTTCCCACTGGTGTTATAGTAATTCTTCAGTGTACTATGGTTGTATAACTGAGGAGCTGAGAAGAAATATAGTAGTATGTTGGCCAGTTAGTATTTTAAATTCAACTCTAAAATTTTAAGTTTATGGCTGCCTGAGATGCTTTTGTTTCCAAAGTTTCCCACATTTAGGATCCTCAGGCATCCTCTATTTGCAAGATTGAGTTACTTTGCTTGGTCAAAAAATGACGAGCCACGGAAAGTGCTATTATTTTTGAAGAGCACAGTAACACAAACGCTTGCATTTGAGTTGGCATCATTTCTGTCCCTGATAAATTCCAAAGGCTCCTGTTTATTAGACCCTTTAGAACTTCCCAGGATCCATTTCCCAGGCCAAATTGCAAAGAAAACTCATAAAAATGGAAATTAATAGAAGAAATAACATTGTGCTGCCAATGTTCAATGGGAAAGAATTGCTTGGCCAGCAGTCCACATGCAGGAATGAGCATTTTACAATGTTGTATGTGTTCTGTCCCCATCAATTTATATCGAGGGCAGCTGGAAGAAAAAAAAATCGTAGCCACGATAGCAGAGATGCAGGACTCTAAACATTAAATACATGCTTAAGGGGCCGAATTGACTTTAAAAGTGTACTTGAAGGACTTTAAATGGGGGCTTATTTAGCTAGCTAATATTTTAGAATTTTAATTAAATCAGTGTGGCTCAGGGTTGAAATCTTCCCCAAGGATCCAAATTGGACACAGATAGCTCATCAGATTGACACTCTCTGATTCATTTTCATTAATGAAAGCCTGCATATGTGCTCTAACTGTCATCCGATATTCCTTCTGGAAAAGAGCAATTAGGAGGGCAAAGTAGCATATTTAGTGCTTAAAGGTCTGCCATGTAAAAGAGTGTCTTAATATTTCCTGCATGACTCTAGAGAACAGATCTAGGGCCAATGAATTACACTGAGAGGGCAATCATATTTAGCTTGATGTAGAAGATACCCTTGGAATTGCTCATTAGCTGGAATAATGTGTCTTTCAAGGTTAAAATCTCCCTGTCAAAGAGATGCTTCATATGTGTGAAATTTTTATATTTTTGAATTATGTGGGGACATTGTAAAATTTTAGGTCAAAATTTCAAAGATCTACTTTATCTTTAGCAGGCTTAAGCTAAATATGTGCAGTTTTAATGGATGCCACAAAACATTCTGCTTTCCTAAGCATCAAATATTCTTTTGTTTTTACTATTAAACAGATTAGTTTAATGTAATGTCCTTGGGTTTATACTGAACAAGGGATAAAACTTTGGATAACATTAAGTTATTTTCATGTAGTGACCCAATTTATAATTAGGGCAAGATGGAAACCAACATGTTAAATAAATTGTTTTTATATGCTTAATTAGTTGCAGTATTATGTATATTCCCAATTGTCCTATGATTCATACATATAGAACTTACATATTAGTAAAATAGCTTGCCACGAAGACCTTTGAGAAGAGAGGCCGGAGAAAGCTAAAAAGATAAACTGAACGATAACAAGGCAATTATTAAAGGTTATTTTTTTTCCTTGGACTTCAGATTTTTTTTTTTTTCAATAAGTAATTCCCTTAGAGCTCAATTTCTCCTTTAACTTGGGGTTCTTTTGATATCTCAGAACTGGATTCCATTTTTATGTGACTCTTCATAGGGTTGCGTAAGATGAGAGAAGGATACATTTGATTTGTCTGTGAACTGGTTTTCATCAAAAGAGAATGACCGATGCATTTACTCAGAAGGTCAGATCAAACTTTGATCAGAAGACCAAAGCAATAGGAAAGATTAAGTGTAGACAGACTTGCCTCTGGAGGCAAAATTCTGATGGAAACAGCAGAATTTTTACACTGTTGTAGATACCTCACCCTGATCAAGTTATTCATTTTTGTGTGTGTTATAATCAGTAAAAATAGAAAAATGAAATACTTGATACAGTGATAAAGTGAAGTCAAAGGCAGTGATACTGGCCTGTTCATCAGGGATGCAATTTCAAAATGGGAGGAATTAAGTCTCTGTGACTTCTCCCTATTTCCATCATTTGCAGTCATTTTTAACTTCAAAACAAATTATCAGTGATTCTATAAAATGTAAAATTTGACTTTGTAATTTCATGGTGACATGTTACACATTTACAGATATTGTATTGGCTCATTTGCACGGGATAAAACTTGAGGAAAGAGAAAAAAATACCTCCTTGGAGAGGTAGAATTGTTGCATATAAGGTTTTTTTTTTTCATGTATGTGTTTACTTCTTTAACCGACACTTGTACAGAATATACTATGTCATACGTTTTCAGCATGCCCTTTTAAAGACAGTACATCTGATACTCCTAACATCCCTATGAGGTAAGTATTATTTTTAGTCCTTGTTTTATAATTATTGAAACAAACTCATCAGATGGTCAATAACTTGCTCAAATTCACAGGCCAGTAAGTGGCAAAGTTGGGGTTCAAATATCAAGTAGCCTGATTCTAGTTTTATCTCTTGACCACTACACGGTGTTCTTTCTATGATAGTTAAGCATGCATTGAATTTTATTGAAGTCAGTTAAAAATCCAAAATAATGTTTACTTACCACCATTAGTTTCAGAAATTTCAGACTAATTGACTAATTTATCTCCTCTCGATGCCCTAATGTGTTGCAGTGAAGAGCCAAAAAGCAATCGTTTCTTTCAAAGATTATTGTGGAAAATCATCAAACACTCTGGGACAAAATGCCAAACCCTGAGGTAGAAGCAGAGATCAGAGTCTGATAAAAATGATTATATTCCTTAGAGACTCATTTCCAATAAGCTACGAAGATTATTCATTCTTTCCACAGACTCTAGAGTCCTTATAGAGTACTATTTGTTTCTGATTTTGCTATGGATGATACAAGAAGTAATTTTTGAAGAGACAGAATTTAAATATTTGGACAATTATATAACAATTCAAGCAATGGAAAAGTTCAGAATGATTTATAAAATTTATGCCTGTTTGAATTTTCATGAATTAAGGCCATATATGCTATATCCTGTGATATGATATTTAGACTTATTTTGGCATGCCTTATATTTGCATTAAATTCACCATGTATGTAAAGAAGAAAGTCAGTAATTGGAATCACTTTTCCGGGAAAGTCCAGAAATTTTAGAATGTTACTGGGAAATGTCACTGCACTACACAGATGCTGAAGATGTAACTTTACGATTAAATTAGCTATATAGTTATCTACTTTTAGTTATCAAGTTCAGTTTGAGACAATGCTCATAAGGCACTCAATTTCTGAACTTGCCTTAAAAAGGAAGTATAGGAATTAGAGGAAGTTAAAAGTATATTTAATGCATTCAGAAAAGCTGAAGATGAATATTTGCATTTTATTATTTCACTTAATGTATACATTAAAAGTGTCCCATTAGATTTTTATCAAATAATATGCAGGAATTACTGTGTTTTTTAACATTTTTCTAGATCATTAGGGCTGCAATAACAATATATTACAGATTGATGACTTCTGCAACAAAATTTATGTTTTCATAGTTCTAGAGGCTGAAAGTTCAAGGTCAAGGTATTGGCAGCTGTTTGTTTCTTCTGAGGCAGCTTTCCTTCCTTTGCAGATAACTACCTTTGACTCTTTGTGCACCTGGCCTTTCCTCTGTGTTTGCACATCCCTTCTATTTCTTTCTGTATTCAGATTTCCTCTTGTTATGGCAACACAAGTCAGATTTGATTAGGAACCCCTGCCACAGCCTCACGTTAGCTAATCACACCTTCCAAGGCCCTGTCTCCAAATATATTCTGAGGTATTGGGGCCTAAGGCTTCAGCATGTGCACTTTGCAGGGCAGGGAGCAGAGGGGGAGACAATTTAGCCCATAACGCAGCTTCTTTCTACTCAAGTCTATATTAGACTCTGTTCACTGATAACACAAATGAGAGAAGGAAATGAATTAGGGTTGTTAAGATGCATATCATGTAAAATAGGCGTATGTTAAGCCAGAATCACATGTCAGTAATGACTGAGAGGATCTGTAGGACGTGTTAGTACATATTGTGGATTTGGGCCATCATTTTGGCCGTGGAGTACAATTGCACGTGGGTTTATGGGAAATTATTTGCCATTCTGTCGCATGGCCACAGAAACCGGAAGAAAACAAAGGAGTCTAAACTAAAGAAGAAGAGGTTGTAGCTATGTACGAAGAATTACTTAGGTGATAAAATACTGAAAGCATTACTAGAGAAGTTGTGGAATTTTCATCTTAGTTTTTCATGATCACAGTAAAACCCCTACCCAGGAGCTTTATATGTTTCTGAAGTCCACAGATTATCTCTATTACACACTCTTTTAGATACTCTGAACATGTGAATATTAAAGTCCACTGGCAGCACTGTAGATTTGGGCATTATCAAGTCAAAGTTTGATTAATGAAAAAATGTACCCACTAATACACTGTTCGTGTTTCTTCTGATCTGTTTTCCATATTGTAACTAAAATAAATGTTCACTAAATTGCTTGGGAAATTCCAAAGACTCACATTTTCCATGAAATGGGGCTAAGCTTTGCCAGGCACTTAGTTGTCTTTGTAACATGTTTTGGCTTGAGTTTATCTCTCATTAACTCCAAAATCTAATGCCAGTTTCTATCACATTAGCAACTTAACTGTTCTGAAGAAAATTCCATTTAGTTTGCCTTTCGTCTGTTCACCTTTTCTTGTCTCTCCTGCACATTTTATTGTACTCCTTATTGCCAGCACCAGTTCTACTGCATTTTATGATACAGTGCAAATCCTGTCTCTTTTAGAGCATTTTCCTGAATTGCATTGGTATGTGGGCATATCTTCCTTATAGATCTCATTTTATAATATATTATTTTGCTGCACAAATTAACACTTATTTTATACTATTTTATATTAATAGTTCACTTGAATCATCTTTGTATTATTAAAAGAGTAAAAGCTTAAAAGATATACTTTAAAATCAAACAGAAATGAATTTTAAAACTGTCCTCCTCAATGATAAGTAATTTTTGAATGTTCACTTAATATCTCTTCATTTAATATCTCCGAAGCTGAGTGTCCTCACAGCTAAAAAATTATATCTGCTTCATATGGTTGATTGACTATGTATGATTGAACGCTTGGCATCATGTCATGTTTGTTCCTGTTCTGTTTCTCCGTCTCTTCAATTTTCTCCACACTACCAAGATTTTTTTAAAACCAACATACAGCATACACTCTAAAAATCTTTTTCTTTGATACCCTGCTTATATCAATCAGATGCAATGCAGGAAATGATGTAACTGTTTCAATCAGAAAGGGGTTTAATACAGGGACTTTTTATTCAAGTGTTAGAAAGTAAAAGGACTGGAGACACATAAGTAAGTAAGAAGAAAGGTGATGTTACCCAGAGTATACTAAGAGAAAGAGTTGTTACTATCCCCTAGGCATGCCAGAAAACATGAGAAAAGGGCAGTGCTATTTGAATGCTGACTGTAGGGACCATGGCGCTGAAGGTATGGATGTGAGAAAGTAGTATTCCTGAGACACTATGACCACACATTTCTTATGATGATGAAGGGATATAGGAACCACAACTGCTGGTGCTGTTTCCAGATGTGGAAACTTGTATTTTTGTTGTCTTTCTATTTTCTGATTTCATGCAAGTACCCCCAACTGGCAGTAATTAATCAGAACCCAGCTGGAAGGGTATTGGGTGAAATGTAAGTTTTAGAATCTCAGTCTTGAAGGCATAGGACTGTGTTTGTCATTTTTAAAGGTTATGTTGTGGTAACAAACACCCCCAGGATATCAGTGATTTACAGCAACTGTGGTATGTTTCTATCTCTGTTACATTTTGGCAGCTCTGGGTGGTTAAAGTTGTATTCCATGTGTCTTCTTTCCCACACTGCAGGAGCAGTATAGATTCATGGTACACTATTCTGAGCACAGGGTGGAAGGACAAGATTGCCTGTAGGACCACACAGTGGCTTTAAAAGTTTCTGCTTTAAACTGACTACTGTCGTTTAAACTCACTGGTCAGTCATGTCATGTGATCAAGCCTCACAGGGCGGCTGGTGAGTTTTATGCTCCCCAAAGAAAGACACTGAAATTTACATGGTACAGGAGAGAATGCAAGCTCCTTTCCTAGGTAAACAGAAGGGAGCATATATGGAAGCAATGATGCCATGTACCGTTGTCAAACTTCTTGGTCACTAATATTCACTTTCATTCTTTCTCCTTCTTTGTGACTGTTCCACAAGAGACAGTCTAAAAACCCCCTTCAAATTCAGCAATGGGCTAAAGACCCAAGGTCTTGTAATGAGCTCTGTATCAACTACATCTTGATCAAGAACCCTAACATTTTAAAAGGAAAAAAAAAACCCATAAAGTTCTGTCCCCAAACATCTGAGATACTTTGATAAAACAGAGATAAAATGGCAATTACGATTTTAATCAGAAATAGGAAGAACAGAAATAGAGACATATAGCATTTGCTTATCTAAAGGAATTATTAAATCTTGCTCTCAAAACAGCCCACAATCTTGGGAGTAGGGAGTGTTTCTTGATTAGGCCTTAGTTCTAGTCCATGAGAACAGCTTCCCACTTGGTTCTGACTTTTGACTCCATTCCCAGAGAAGTACTTTCTTTAAGACTAACCTGAAGGTTATTATTTAGGGCCTGAGAGATTTTCTTCAGCCTTCATTCTGCCATGGACATTTGGCAGCCCTAAGGTTATTTTATGTCTTAAGCAGTCACACAATCTTTTAATTCAGGCTGGTAGTTTTTTTTTGTTTTTTTTTTTGTTTTTTTTTTTGGAGGTACAACTCACTTAAAAATTCTATCAGCTTCAAATTTATTTGATTTCTCTCAGGTTAATTGTCCTAATAGCTTGACCCACAACTCTTTTTGAAGCATGCCTCTCTTTAAACTGAGATGCACGTAATTAGAATTTATCAGTCTTTAGGGGAAGCACCATACTCTCTGTCTCTTTTCCCTGAGACCTTTTACCATGTAAAAGCATTCTGAAGGCAAATTAAGGGTACCATTTCCTCCCTCCCCCCCTCCCTTCTTTCTTTGCTTCCTTTCTTTCCTTTTTTCTTAAAAAATTTTTAAATGATTTTTATTTTTTCCATCATAGCTGGTTTACAGTGTTCTGTCAATTTTCTACTGTACAGCATGGTGACCCAGTCACATACACATATATGTTCTTTTTCTCACATTATCCTCCATCATAAGTGACTAGATACAGTTCCCAGTGCTATACAGCAGGATCACATTGCTTATCCATTCCAAAGGCAATAGTTTGCATCTATTAACCCCAAATTCCCAGTCCATCCCACTCCCTCCCCTTCCCCGTTGGCAACCACAAGTCTGTTCTCCAAGTCCATGAGTTTCTTTTCTGTGGAGAGGTTCATTTATGCAGAAACAAACTCACTGACAACCACATCCTGGATTTGGTCCTTGCCCTGCCCTGTCTTTATCTTTTACCTATTTTATCTCTCATTTTGCAAGCACTGATATTTCTGAATCTTCCGCATTTTCCCTTCATAAACATCCGTCAGCTCTTTTCTAAGCCAATTTATTTCTTGTAGTAGCTTATTAAACCTAACTGGTAACAACAAAGTCTCATCTGTAGTATTATTTATCCCAACCTCTTTAACAGAAACTCATTCAGAACATTATCTGTCTTAATCCTCATAGGTGAAACTTTCACAAACCATTCTGCATCTTTGTAACATGGTAGCACTGTTTTCCTTTTTTTTCTTTTGCTTTTTAGGGTCGCACTTGCAGCATATGGAAGTTCCCAGGCTAGGGGTCATATCAGAGCTGGAGCTGCTAGCCTATGCCACAGCAATGTGGGATCTGAGCAGCAACTGTGACCTACTCCACAGCTCATGGCAACCCCTGATCCTTAATCCACTGAGCAAGGCCAGGGATGTTTAACCCGCATCCTCATGGATGCTAGTTGTGTTCCTTACAGCTGAGCCACAACAGGAACTCCAGATAGGACTGTTTTTCAGACTTTCAAAAGAGTTTTGCCCTTACCTTTCCCCTAACACCACGAGCCAGTGCTGCATAGTTTAGGCTTATCTTATGAAAGCATCCCATTTCCAGTACCAGCTTTATTAGCTTATGCTTCATTGACAAATCCCCATGGCGTACAAATATACAGGTTATTTCTCATTCATATTGCATATTATTAGGTGGGAGTTTTCATGTGTTTTGGTCTCATGTATTTCCTCATTCTGGAACTTGATATGAAAGAACAGGCCTTATTTGAAGGATGCTATTCCCATGGCAGAGGGGGAGAGCAAGAGGGTTAGCAGAATACAAACTGGCTAAACTTCTACTTGGATTGGACTTGCATCACTTCTGCCTACATTTTATTGACCAAAGAAAGTCAGATGGCCACACCTGACAATGGAGTCATGAATTATACTCCTCCCACAGAAGGGCCCCATAAGTCATATAGTCAAGAGAAGAATCCATATTTCTTTAACAAAGAAGGAGATATAAACTTTTCAGGACAAAAATGCAAACTTTTATTAAAGCATGCTTTAGGATGGGGCTTGAGGGGCTGAGAACCAATAACCAATAACCAGCATTTGATTTTTTAAATTTTGTATCAAAATTAAAATTCTTACCAATACTGATTATTTTCCAGAATGCTTCCACAAAACCCCATGTGATTTTGTAATTGGAAAACATTTGGGAAATCAATTTTTCAGTGAGTAGTTTAATGTGTAAGTTCATTTGAGTGAGGTCTTGGTCAAGTGGCAGTCGGTTGAATGAACTGGAAAAGATCACCGAATAGTGTGTGGCTCAGACCAATTTATTTTATTTTACTGCTTCCATCTCTGGGTTCATAAATATTCATGACATCTGAACATGGAAAGGAAATAGGTTCTGCAGAACTAGTGTTATAAAGTAAGTACTTCCTGCCATATTTATTCAAATAAAAACCAACAAAAGATGTGATTGTGTTTAGATTCAATCCAGTTATTTTAACGAAAAAAAAAAAAAAAAACCAAATGTGGGATTACAGTGAACTTAAAGGTGAAAAAAAAAAGGGAAAATCTACCTCTCTATGGTATCAATTCCAAATTACTTTCACTCAAATTTCAATATCAAAACTGGGTTATGCTGCTACATTGGGTTAGTAGAGTTGCCGCAGATTCTTTTTGAGGGTGAGTTGTTTTTCAAGGGCCATTGATAAGGGGACCTGCTCTTCTTCGTTTTGTAGCCAGGACTATATAATATTTTTTTCAATAAATATATCTACAGTAGCATATGATCCAGGGGTGGCTGAATCTGCAGATGTGGAAGTGCAGATACAGAAGGAAGGCTGACTGTAAAGCTATATGTTGATTTTCCAATAATAGCATGTCTTGTGCCCTCAACCCCCAAATTGTTCGAGCCATTTGTATATCAGTTTTACAGAGTTGGTACAGATTCAGTGAAATGATTATGCAAATAACCTGTATACACATGATATATTGAGGTGAACATACCTAACCTTTCAGCCTTACATAACATATGCAACTACTAAATGCTATTCATATTTTGGGGTCCATCTTAGTATAGCAGGGCACATATTTAGCTTATTTCCATCAATATAGGCCATGGATGGTTTTTAAAGTATCAACATGCTTCTAAAATGTCAAAATATTGTTATACTAGTTGGTGGGCATTATCCCGAGTTTCTTGACTCTCCCTGTTTGGAACTGAATGTTCATGTCCCCCAGTTTACATGTCAAAGCCCTAACCCATAATATGGTGGTAGTTGGTGGTGTGGCCTTTGGGAGGTGATTAAGTTTAGATGACGTCGTGAGGGCAGGGTTCTCCTGATAAGAATCAATGTCCTTGCCAGGAGAGACTAGAGAGCTGGCAGTTGTTCTTTCCACCTTGTGAGGAGGCGTGAAGAGGCAGCCATCTGCAAACCAGGAAGAGAGTCTTTATCAGGAACTGAATCTGCCAGCATCTTGATGTTAGACTTCTTAGCCTCCAGAACTTTGAGAAATAAATGTTTGTTTTTTTAAGCCATTCAGTCTGTGGTATTTTGTTACAGCAGCCCAAGGTGGCTAAAACCGTCTCTTACTTTTAGACTCCTGAACCCATTTCCTTAGGTTTCCTAGTCATCAGCAGGATAAAGTAAAGTAAGGAACGCATGCTTGTTCTGAACGGGAGGTGGGGGCCTCCAAGCTTCAGCTGTAAAGCTATGACCAGTTGTTGTTATTGTATTATCCATCTCTTCTATTGATGATTGTGATGTACTATGTGGGATAGTAAGTGGAATCCCTTCAAATCATGAGTCAGAATTATTCTGTCATGCTCACCAATCACATTTATTAAAAATTATTTAAAGCGTATCCCTCATATTTATGTGCATTTTATGAATATCTAACTCTTCTAGAGTTATCGGTTTTTTTGAGGGCAGAGTCCATGATTTAGTTGCCTTTTAATTCTCTCATGGTTAGTATAGTACTTGTGACTTAAATGGCTACTAAATCTTTTTCTGATTGAGGAACTCTTCAGTATTGGTACTCAATGACATTGTTGCTTTGGCTGCTGAGCTGAAAGGTTGCTCACAATATAGTGAATATAAGTGGAACAATGCAAGTCATCCCAAAAAAGGAAAGAATCATCACAAATAGAAAAACAAACCTCTTTCTCCAATTAGACTAGGAAGTGCCGTGATCAGTTGGTCATAGTTCTTTGGAGAAAACAAGTCATAGTGACTTGGTTAAAAAATGAAATTTGTGTATATGGAGAATGCCTTCATCAAATATTCTATTATTTGAAAAAAATATACAGAATACAGTTTTCACTGCTTATTGAGAGGATTTTAAATTTTTTTTAGAAGTAAAGACAAAATTCTTGTATTATTTCATGAGGTATATTGATGATTCTGTATGAGCTTTAAAATTCTATCTATAGATGCAGTTAGAGAAACAGTAGACCATTGTATTCTTGTTTACTTTTTGTTGTTTAATTTTGTTTTGTTCTTACTTTCTTTAGCCTACAGACACAGAGGGACTTCAAGTTTCCTGGACACATACAAATGTATCTATACATAAAGCAGATTAGTATCCTTATACTTTATTAACAACGACCATGATAGTGATTATAATAGGAAACATTTATTTAGAATTTACTAAACATCCAGCCCTGTTCTGAGGGTGGATAAATACGGACACATTTTATTCTTACATAATGCTACCACATGGTGAGTTATAATCACTCTAACTTTATAGATGAGAGTACTAAAGGAGAAGGAGTTTGAGTAACTTGCCCAAGGTCACATGGCTGGTAAGTGGCAGAGCTATGTTTTGAACCCAGACATTTTTTTGCTCCAGGGTTGACATTCTTAGAAGCTCTAATATACTGTGTTTTGTTTTTGTTTGTTTGTTTTCATGTATTTTGGACTCCCAGTGTCCTGCCTGTCTAGAGAGCTCTCTCTATGTTGTCTTGGTATCTCAGCAGTAGCGAGTTGAGCTCTGGGTCCCCAGCCTCCTTCCCTCTCATTTGCTCTACGTCTGCTTCATTCTGCTGAAACTGAGCTCTGTACTACCAGACATGGCACTGAAGAGGTTCTTAAGCCATAGTATAGATTGATTGTTGATTGGTGAGAACCAGTCTTTTCTCTCCTCCACTTAATTGCCAACTCTTTGGAGGACAGATGTACTTTGTTCACCATGGCTTCTACTAAAGTGATAGTAGCATGTTTAATGCTGAATATATATTTATTTACTACATGATTGCCGAAGCACGGATTCCTATGAATAATTACAGCATCCAGGCCCACAAAGCCTAAAATATTTACCATCTGGTCCTTACATAAAAAAATGTTAACTTGATGCTGAAATACAGACTGAATCCTCCGTATCAGCTAAATTTTCTCAAATTGTCACCTATCACAAGCTTTCCTCTTCATTCCAGCCTAAATGTAGATGTCTGCCTTTCTGTTTACTGCCTTTCCCCCCATTATCCATGAGTATGTTTTATCCTGAGGTACCATTAGCTCAAAAAATAAGCTTATGCATTAAAAATTCAGCTTTACTTGGGGCAGGGGATGGATGCATTAGAACCATTAGAGAAGGGCTGGAACATGTGGGAAATACTAAGTGAAAAATCCAGGCTGCATTCTCTGGGAATAAGTTTCAGGTTCAATGCTTGCCTTTTAAAAAGAGAAAAGTAGATATGTTGTAAAATGTACAAAACTGGAATAAATGTTTCTGTTGTCTGACAATGAATCCAGAAAGTACTAAGAGAAAAGAAATGCCTGTTTTCCGATTAAATTTCAGTGTATTCTAGTAAAAAACCAATAGGATAGCAGATGGTTATTGCAGAGATTTCAATAATCCTCAATAAGTTTGTATTGACTGAATATCAAAAGAACTTTGAGCCTTGACATATATTTAACACTATAGATAGAACTTAACACTAATCTTTAATTGAACATTTTCCCTAAACTTAACTAGAGATTATGAAATTTAGTAATTGGGATTTAGAGCCAGTTATTACTATAAAAATATATTATCAGCTAAAAAAGAAACTCTGGACAAAGGAAATAGTGTCACCTTTAAAGTGCTTGCATCCAGACCTTTATAATATATACTGGGGACTCGATGTCAAATTTTTACTTTTATTTATATCAGTGTGAATTGTTCTCATATAAGTTCCAAATAAAATAGGTAGATGAGGGAGTTCCAATTGTGGCTTAGTGGGTTAAGGACCCAATGTAGTCTCCATGAGGATGTTGGTTCCATTCCTGGCCTCACTCGGGGGTTAAGGATCCAGCATTGCCGAAAGCTGCAGCATAAGTTGCAGATGCAGCTCGGATCCGGCATTGCTATAGCTGTGGCTATGGCCTCAGCTGCAGCTCTGATTTGATCTCTAGCCTGGGAACTTCTACATGCCATGGGTGTGACTGTAAAAAGAAAAAAAAGATAGGTAGATGAAACTAGAACCATCCAAACCTTGGTCTTTTTCAGATATATACACAGTTGAAACTTTACTTTTTAAACAGTATCAAATGTTTGTGGATTTTTTTAAATGGTTTAATCAGAGAACTATGGCCTTTTTGACTTTTTTTTCCAATATATTCTCTTTCTCTCTCTCTCTCTCTCTCTCTATATATATATATATACACACACACATATATATATACATATTAAACTAATTATATATTTTATTATTGTGTTTTTCATTGGTTGGATGGCCAGTTCTTCTATTTTTCTGTGACAGGGTTCATTTCTCAAATTAATATCTCATGACTTCTTTCCCAAAACACTTGGCTCATTTGCTTTTGTCCTTCCATTTCATGGATACATATGAGATAGCTGAGGACAGAGGAAAAAGAATCATGAATCTCTAAAAGTCACACTTGACCCAAATGTTAATGATAACAACAAAAAATGTGCTCTCCGTCTTCCATCAGTGGTATACAAAATTATATATCAAGTATTTTATAAACTATTTTGTTATAAAATAAACTTATGTGGATGTAATTCCATGAAAATTACTCCCATTCCCACAAAATAAACTTGCATATAATTCTTACTCATTAGCATATAGAACATGATATACTTGTTCAAGGGCATTATATTTTTCTTTTCCTTAGAATTAATAATGATTTTTGAGAGTGTATCTGTTATTGATCAGATTTTTAATTATTATGTTACTCTTATCAGAATATATTTCACCTAAAACACTCATATATTTTGTAATATTCGACCAAGGGAAAACAGAGGTAGAAAGAGTTTATAATTCCGAAAGGTGACCAAATAATAAAAGGATTGGTATCATACTCTTTTTATGAAATCATGAAATTAGAGAAACGTTGTCTGCTCTAAGATCTCCATGATTTCCGTATACATAATCCTGCATTCACCACTTTGATTATTGATTCTAACAAATTGGAAAAGTTAAAAACTCTTAAAAGATTATTTGGTATCCTTTGTTGCCAAGATATTCCATGAGCCATTCATGATAATTCATTATCCTCAGCAGTGGTTTGGGAGATCTCCTAGCAATTTCATTTCCTGATCCATACTGAAAACAAAAATTTGTCCCCGTTTTAGGAAGGTATAGGGTATTAACGAAAACATTAAAACTTAATTTACTTCATATCTCTAATTTTAAATTTCATTTTAGCAAGTTGTCACTAGATTTTCACCTGTAATTTATACAAATCAATTTATATAAATGAAAAATTGTATTAAGCAGCTGAATAACTGGCCAAAAAACCAATTATGTCAATATAAATCAAACCACATAGGCCCCAGACTTTGAGTTCTTTGTGGTCTGGTCTCTACCTGCATGGGCACCTTCAGTGACCTCGTCCACTACTCCCCACCGAATACACACATACGTGTAGATCGTAGATGTGGCATTGCTGTGAGCTGTGGTGCAGGTTGTAGACGTAGCTCGGATCCTTCATTGCTGTGGCTGTGGCTTAGGCTGACAGCTACAGCTCCGAGTTGACCCCTAGCTGGGAACTTCCATATGCCGCTGATGTGGCCCTAAAAAGACAAAATAATAATAATTTAAAAAATACAATAAACTAGTGTGTATGACAAAAAAGAAGGAGGCTCACAGATAGAACAGACTAGGATGTACCAATGGGGCAGGGGAAGGAGGGCAGGCAGTATCGAGGAAGGAGATTAAGAGGTATAAACCATTATATATAAGATAAGCTACAAAGATATATTGTACAACACAGGGAGTATAGCCAGTGTTTTATAGTAACTAGAAATGGAATATAATCTTTAAAATATTGTACACCTGTAACTTACATAATATTGTATATCAACTATACTTCAACTAAAAAAGAAAAAAAAGATTCTCATCACGCAAGACAACTTACAATGCAAAAAAAGATGAAATCATGCTGAGTTTTGGGGTGTGAGCAAGAAGCTGATCTCAGCCTAGTCAGTAACTAGGGTTGAGATTGAGATTTGTTTTGTATTTAAATGAATACTCTCAAGCCCACCCCAAATCTGTGGAATCAACTGACAGATTTAGATGGAAGCCCCTGTAATATTTAGTCATATAACTTTATGGTGATCATATTAGCTAGTTTTTAACTGAGCAGAAACCCCAAGTTTTAAATCTTTTAAAATTCTTTTACATTTTGCCTCATTGCCTTAGGAAGAGTGCTTATGATTTAACTAGTACTACTGTTAATATACTATTGATATAGCTCCAAAAATTGAATGTTCGAACCTAATAACATTAAATTCTAAATTTAGAGAAAGTAACCTAATAAATGGAAACTCAGATATCTGAAATTAACTGTGGTATGATACTTAGCATTGGATTGATATATTCCTATTTCTGAAGACATTTTATGGTATTCATCTAGTAATGCTTGAAATGAACTTGGAGGAAAGTAAGGAAGTTGTAATACTGGTATATTTCTTATTGGTTTAGATGAATTAACAAATTCCTATTCTTAAGAAAATGCCAGAATAATGTTTAGATATTGGCCCAGTTAAAATGCTTTAAAGAATTGAGAAATAATGTTGGCAGTGAAATTAAAAGTTTTAATGTTTGAAATAATTGATTTAATATTTTATCTCTAGTTTTGTCCTGAAAATAAAAAGTTATTTCATAAAATGCAGGTGCTGTATTAGATTACATGTGTTTTACTGACTTTCCTGGGAGAATTAAATTCATACTAAAATTTAGAATCCTTGCTTCATTTGCAACATAAGGACATTAAATTTAGAAAATCCAATTAATGAAAACACTGGCCTTGCCAATGGAGTCATCAGTGTAGATAACTTTCTTTTCCACAATTTTCTATCCTTTTTTTCATATCTAAAATATACCAGTTTTTCACTAATTATTACTCAATGAGAAAATTTTGAACTGTGAATAATGTTATTTCTGGTATTTCATTGATTAGGTTCTCATATATTGCATCAGTAAAAATGTAATTTTGTATTAGAAGCTCTTTCCAAATGTCATTTGTTCAGAGAGCGTGCCTTATCAAATTTAACTCCAGAGAGTTAAATTCAGAAAACAAATTTAAAAGTTTCTCCATCCCTGCACTTATGAAGAAGATTTTTTAAATCAGTAGATTAAATTGATGATGGATTATTCTAACACATTCAACAACTTAAATTCAGTTTTATCCTTGTTTTTTTTTTATCACTGAATGTTTCATAAAATCACCCGATTCTAGTAGTTTACACTGTTTAGTTTATTCAGACAAGTTTTTCCTACCAGAGTTCCCGTTCATATTATTTACATATTTAAATTTCTTGAGTCCTATTTTGGATTCAGTGTTTCTCCTATGAGAATTACTTGAAGTAAGTGAAGTGATTCATGTCGACAGTGTACCTTAAAATAAGGTTGATGTTTTAAAGAATATTTCGCATTTAATTAATATTTAGTATTTGCTTCTCACTGTTTCCTATGTGCATTTAGTAGCTTTGATTGATGCATAAAAGGAGGTTTTGAATCATTGTCAATGTTTTCCCAAAATAGTCTCCAGCTTAACGATAGTTTGATTTATGATTTTTCAACTTTACAGTAGTGCAAAAATGATGTGTTCAGTAGAAACTGCACATTGAATTTTAAATATTTCCAGGCAAGCAACACGCATACCACACTCTCTCCTGATGCTGGGCAGTGGCAGCGAGCCTCAGCTCCCAGTCAGCCATGTAGTCACAAGGATAAGCCACTGGTACACTTACAAGCATTCTGTACCCATACAACCATCCTGTTTTTTACTTTCAACACAGTATTCAGTAGATTACATGAGATATTCAGCAGTTTATTCTAAAATAGCATTGAGGTAGATGATTTTGCTGTACTGTAGGCTAACGTAAGTGTTCCGAGCATGCTTAAGATAGGCAAGGCTAAGCTATGATGTTTGGTAGGTTAGGTATATTAAATGCATTTTTGACTTGCATATTTTTCAGCGTAACGATGGGTCTATCAGGATGTAATCCCATCATAAGTAGTCTCTTTGTAAAGGGACTAGTAACTTGACTAACTTTTTATTCAACATTTGCTAAAAAAAAATTTCGGCCTCACTTTACAGTGTGCAGAAGTTCCTGGGGCCAGGGATTAAACCTGCATCACAGCAGTGACAGTCTAGATCCGTAACTGCTAGGCCATCAGGGAACTCCAGGATTTTTAAATCATTATATTAGTTTGCTAGGGCTGCCATGACAAAATACCATAGCCCGAGTGCTTTAAATATCAGGATTTTATTTTCTCAGCCTTCTGGAGGCTAAAAGTTCAAAATTGTGATGTTGAAAGGCTTGGTTTCTCCTAAGGCCTCTCTCCTTCACTTGCAGGTGGCCTCTTTGTCACTGTGTCCTCTCATGTCTTTCCTCTGTGCAGACACATTTCTTTGTCCTACTCTCTTCTTACAAGGACACCAGTCATATTGCCTCAGGGCCCACCCATTTGGCCTCATTTTACCTTTCATCTTTAAATACCCTCTCTCTAAATACAGTCAGTTTGAGGCGCAGGGGGTTAGGGGGTTAGGACTTTGTACGAATTTGGGGGACACAGGTCAGTCCATGACAATCATCTATCAGAGAATCCAGTTGTCTTTTTTTTAAATTTTTTTTCATATTTTTTGTATTTTTAATTATAGCTGATTTACAATGTTGTGCCATTTCTGCTGTACAGCAAAGTGACCCGCTCATACATATGTACACATACATTCTTTTCTCAGATCATCCCCCATCATGTTCTATCTCAAGAGATTAGACCCAGTTCCCTGTGCTGTACAGTAGGAATAAGGGTCTTTTTTTTTTAATAGTTATTTCCCCAATATATTTTTTTCTACTGTACAGCATGATGACCCAGTTACACATACATGTATACATTCTATTTTCGCACATTATCATGCTCCATCATAAGTGGCTAGACAGAGTTCCCAGTGCTACACAGCAGGATCTCATTGCTGCAATACTCTGCATCTATTAACCCCAAGTTCCCCAACCACCTCACTTCCTCCCCCTCCTCGTTGGCAACCACAAGTTTATTCTCCAAGTCCATGATTTTCTTTTCTGTGGAAAGGTTCTTTTGTGCCGTATATTAGATTCCAGATAGAAATGATATCATATGGTATTTGTCTTTCTCTTTCTGACTTGCTTCACTCAGGGTGAGAGTCTCTAGTTCCATCCATGTTGCGGCAAATGGCATTATTTCGTTCATTTTTATGGCTGAGTAGTATTCTATTCTGTATATATACCACATCTTCCTAATCTAGTTGTCTGTTAATGGACATTTGGGTTGTTTCCATGTCTTGGCTATTGTGAATAGAGCTGCAATGAACATGCGGGTGCATGTGTCTTTTTTTAAGGAAAGTTTTGTCTGGATACATGCCTAAGAGTGGGACTGCTGGGTCATATGGTAGTTCTATGTATAGTTTTCTAAGGTACCTCCGTACTGTTCTCCATAGTGGTTGTACCAGCTTCCATTCCCACCAGCAGTGTAGGAGGGTTCCCTTTTCTCTACACCCCCTTCAGCATTTGTTATTTGAGGACTCGTTAATGTTGGCCAGTCTTCTTTTTTTAATATTTACAAAATCAAATGCCTAAGTAATACTGACTTAATGGTTCTGACAGTGCCAGCAGATGATTCTGAAGAGGCTTTGTAAATTCTGCAGGAACAATCTGCACATTATATGAAGCTTCTTATTGACTCTTCTCTGGTATTAATGGCTATATGCTTTCCATGACAGTAAAATTAATGGGCACATAGTGGATCTCTAAGAGAAAGGAACATTGAGACTACAGCTAAATGAGGTTTAATCCTGTTAAGTAGGATACCATGATGTAAAAACAAAACATTTACAATGTGATTAAAAATTAGCATCACTTTCCCAGTTAGGTTTTAAGAAATTGTTTCACCTTTGGAAGAACTGTTCAGAGCTATCGTATTTTTGAAGCACGTATGTTTCACAAATCCCTTTTCTCTGTCTTTTAACATTTTGTACTCCCAGAAAAGGAGCCATCCCTCTGAATATTTTACATTTTAGATCTAACAGTAATGTCTATTTTGATATCTGCGTAAATCTTACCTTTTCGTATTGTTTTCTTTTCTTAGAAAAAACTTCTTTTTTGAGCAAGTTGAATACTGCTTGAAAATCAAACAGGCTTCATTAATACAAAACTGTAATTGATGTAATAATCTTTAAGTTTTGTTCTTAATTAAAGAAGTAGTGTAATTTCCAATATGCTCTATTGCAGTGCTACTCAAATGTCAGTGTGAAGCTCATCCTATGCCTGGAATTTGTATAGATTAGCAATAAGAGAAGTACAGAAGTTGAGAGTAAAGAGTAAATACTGGGACATTTTATAACTTTTGGACAGGTTAACATTGTCGTTTCTACTAATACGGATCAGGGCGTATATTTTGAATGATTATTTTTTTTGTCTTTTTGTCATTTCTTGGGCCACTCCCACGGCATATGGAGGTTCCCAGGCTAGGGGTCGAATCGGAGCTGTAGCTGCCGGCCTTCTCCAGAGCCATAGCGACACAGGATCGGAGTCGCGTCTGCAACCTTCACCATAGCTCATGGCAATGCCGGATCCTTAACCCACTGAGCAAGGCCAGGTATCAAACCCGCAACCTCATGGTTCCTAGTCGGATTCGTTAACCATTGTGCCACAACGGGAATTCCTGATTTTTATTTTGCAATGAATTATTATTATTATTGTTATCACGGTCGGGTTGTTTTTTTTTGGGATTTCACAAAAGTGTAAGTTCGTGAAGGACTGCAAATTACAAATGAAGCAAAAGAAAACAAAAATCAAGCCTTTAACACAATGAGTGTGAGTAGGAACACGAGCTGTAAATATGTATGGAATAGGCGTACTGTTGTATGGAGTAGGAGTAAGAGCTGTAAATATGACTTCAGCAGACCTGAATTTGACCTTGTCTCTGCTGCATAAAAGCTGCTGGAATTATGGGGAAATTACTTACAGTCTTTGAATTTGTGCTCCCACCTTCGAACTGGCAATCATAACAAAATATTGAATAATTTTTTTTAAAATAAAAATTTTTTTACATGGTGTGTAGGGTCTAAAACAAGGCATTTCAAACTCGGTGCTATTGACATTTTGCACCAGGTAATTTTTTTTTTTTTGTAATATCCCTTGCCAACAGGGGCATGTCCTATGTTGTAGGATATCCAACAGGGTTCCTATCCTCTACCCCACTAGATGCCACTAAGGCCACCTCCAATTTGACAATTGAAAAGGACTCCAGACATTGCCAAATGTCTTGGGGCAGGGGGAGGGAAAAGTTGAGAACCACCCATCTAATGTCACCAGAAAAGGCAAAATTTACAGATGCTTAACCTAACTCTTGTAAATATCTTAAGAAATGTAGATTTCTTGATGAAGACCAACACAATTCCAATGCAGCCACTTTTTTCTTTCAGTATTAACTAGATTGTATGTTTTCTTAACTTAAAAAAAAAACAACTGCTGCATGTTTTTAGATCGAGTAGTAGAAAATTTATTTGCATTTACAAGCTTGTTATGTATATACATATGCATACACATGTATATATGTATATACACATTTATCTGTACACATGTACCTAAGAGCATCCATGTACATACTACTGTTTAATTTACATTATGGTATAATCACATATAGCCACATATTTTATGATGTGATGTAATATGATTTGCAAAGAGAACCACAAATACACTTTTCTAATGACTTCTTGCTATAGAGTCGGGATGTCCAATACAGTAGTTACTAGCCATGTTCTGACCACTTGAAATGTGTCTAGTTTGAATTGTATGTTGTTCATGTAAAATAACACCAGATTTTGAAGAAGCTGAATGAAAATACAAAATAAATTACCTCAGTCATTTTTATATTAATTATATGTTGGCATGATGACATCTTGGTAATTTTAGTGAATAAGAAAAATAATTTTACACCTGCAACTAATATAATATTGTAAGTCAACTACACTTCAATTAAATAGATAGATAGATAGATAGATAGATAGATAGATAGATAGATAGATAGATAGATAGTTCTTGCTGTGGCACAACAGGATCAACAATAGCAAGGGCCCAGGTTTGATCCCTGGCCCAGCACAGTGGGTTAAGAGTCTGGCGTTGCCACAGCTGTGGCAGAGGTTGCAGCTCTGGCTTGGATTCAAACCCTGGCTCGGGAACTCCATATGCTTTAGGGCAGCCAAAAAAAGAAAAACAAAAACAAAAGCTTTGTAATTGATTTGGGCTCTTTCTCTTTTGTTAATGTGACTATTTGAAAATTTCAACTTACCTATGGGGCTTGAGTTTGTGTCTAACTTAATATTTCTCTTGCACTGCTATATAATTTATACTCTTTGATTGGAATGTTAGAATTTATCATCTGTTGTACTTACATTAATGTTCTACTTTGTTTTATTCTTTTTAATTCTGTAGGATGATGTGTAATGATTTAAAGAAAGTTAAAAGCATATATGACAAGACTTTCAGGGTGAGATTTACTTAAACCACTAAAGGTATGATGCAGAGAAAATAAGATCCATAAATATTAATTGCTATTATTATTACTATTGTTATTATATAATAAGGATTATAGTTCTTCAGTAAATGAAACTGAAAAGAGGAAAACTTTTCAGAGTTCAGATTAATTTTTTGATACATGTTGATAAGCCAGCTGTGTATATCTTTCATTTCTAAAGAAGATGAGAACTGAAAACTGACATATAGAATCCTAGAGTCTACGGTGAGGCCTCTGCATTACTGTGCCCCTTATACTCTTGTATCCCCAAGACAAGGTGGAGATGCTCTGGAGGTGCTCTGTATATTTCTATTGCCTTACTGAAGACAGAAATGTAAAATTAGAAAGTTGATGACCTATTCTGAATTTTTAATTGAATTTGCCCAAGTATTTCATATAAATGGCTGTGATATTTATATAAAAAAGTAGAAAACATTTTTCAACCCAATTATGTGTATAAAAAAAAATAGATGAAGACATTTCTTTGTGTGTTGAGCATATTGATTGAAATGATTATGAGGGAATATATGCAGACAGGGATAAGAATGGTTGTATTGCTTTTCTGCATTTCTTTTTAACCCTGTGATTGAAAATATGTACTCACAGGAGTTTCTGTTGTGGCTCAGCAGAAACGAACCCAACTAATACCCATGAGGATGCTGTTCAATCCCTGGCCCTACTCAGTGGGTTAAGGATCCAGCATTGCCATGAGCTATGGTGAGGGTCACAGATGTGGCTCAGATCCTGTGATGCTGTGGCTGTGGTGTAGGCTGCCAGCCATAGCTCCCATTCAACCCCTAGCCTGGGAACATCCATATGCTGCAGGTGCGGTCCCCCCCCCAAAAAAAAGTACTAATAAAAATAAAAAATGTAATCTTTTTCAACCAAGAGTCCCTGTGAGAAAATTAGATGGAGGCTAATGCCCTAAGCACTCATCATATGTAGTTAATTACCTCCCTTCTGTGCATCTAGAATTGTATAATTTATATAACCACTTTGGGGAATGGAAAAAATGGTAACTCCATCATTTTCTGTTATCATTCTTTGCTCAGCTGAAGAACTTTGGAAATGTTTCTATAGAAATTCCCACTTCTCTGTATTTGAGTGTCTGTCTTTATGTGATCAAACTTGAAGAGATAAACCTCTCAATATTACCAAGAACCAAATACAATGTGATTGATTGGTTTGCTAATCAGAAGGAATAAATACTTCATTTTAATTGTAATTACTATAAAATCAATCCCCAAAGAAAGAAACAGAAGCCAAACATGCAAGGAAAAGGTAAAAACAATACAGGGAGCAGACATCAGAGGTATTTAGGAGTATCAAAGTGAGTTTGCAAAGAAGAAATAGAATAGGAGAGAACAACAAAAATGCCCAAATACAGTAACAGTGGAAAGTAGAGATAATTTCTGGAGGATAGTTAAAATTCCATATTAACATTTAAGGTAACTCAGTGTAAGAATAAAAGTACTGTAGCCTATGGGGACAATTAGCGTAAGGGCAAGCTGAGTTTGACTCTTCTCAGCTCTGTAAAGGTATTATTTTGCTATCATTAGTGTCACATTAAAAGGAATACCAAACAATAGCCTGTATCTACTTGATAAAAGTTGGCTATAATTTTAGAATATGGCAAGTTAAAGAATATAAGCAGGATAAAAACATTAAAGGGGGAAGCAGAGACTTATAGATAATTTCAAAAATAAATTTCAGGACAACAAAGCTTAGGAAAAACAGCTAATTGTGTTTATTTTTAAACAAAATTGGAAGTGTTGAATTCTATGTAATGTTGGTATATATGAGTAAGTTACAGCATACCATTATTTGTTTATGTTAATCCAAAAAATAAGAAGGTATAGACAATTCATTAGTTCATGCAGTCATTCAAAAATATTTATTGAGCTTCTACTATATTCCAGGTATCTCAGTAGCCATTTGCATGGTGGTCAAGCTAGAAAATATCCCTACCTTCATGGAACTTATAATCAAGTTCTTTGCAGATGATGAACAAATAAAAGACTAAACATTTACTATCATTTGGGTAGTTTAAATACTAAAGAGAGTAAGGACACAGTATAAAGGGACAAAAAAATAATACAGGTATATTTAGATTCTGAGATTAAGGAAAAATTCAAGGAGATAATGATTGACCAGAGACCTGAATGAAATATCTAAAAGGACATCAGAAATATTCAAAAAATGTATAAAGCATTCAAAAAAACCTTGGTGTATGGTCGTTTTAGGAAGAGGAAACTATAAATGCAAAGCCTTTAAGGAGGAAATAAAGTTGTGGCATTTGATGAATAGCAAAGAGATCAGAGTGGTTGGGCTAGTCAGAGCAAGGGATACAAAGTAGGAGATTATTTAAAATAGCTAGGTAACCAAAACATGGTCCATGAAAAAATTGCAAATCTAGACTTCATTAAAATTAAAAGTTTCACCCTGTGAAAGACACTGTTAAACAGTGAGAAGACAAGCCACAGTTTAGGGAAAAATATTTGCAAAAGACATATCTAATAGAGGACAATTACCCAAAATATGCAAAGAACTTCTAAAGATCAACTATAAGTAAACAAATAACCAGATGAAAAAAGTGTCTAAAACTTTAACATACACCTTACTGAAAAAAAAAAACATATGGGTAGCAAATATGCATATGAAACGTTACTCCCCATCATATGCTGTTAGGAAAATGCAAATTAAAACAATAACATATCACCACACACCTATTAGAATGGCCAAACTTCAGAACACTGATACCACCAATGCTGGGGAGGATATGGAGCAATAGGAACTCTCATTCATTGCTGGTAGGAATGCAAAATGGTATAGCCACTTTGGAAGACATTTTGGCGGTTTCTTATAGAATTAAAATAACTCTCTCCGTATAATCCAGCAAACACGCTCTTTGATACCCATCCAAAGAAGGTGAAAACTTATGCTGTCATAAAAATCTTCACATAAGTATTCATAGCAGCTTTATTTATAGTTGCCAAAACCTGGAGGCAATCAAGGTGCCCTTCAGTAAGTAAATGGATGAGTTATCAGTGGTACATCCAGACAGTGGAATATTATTCAGCAACAAAAAAGAAATGAGTATCAGCCATGAAAAGATATGGAGTAACCTTAAACACATATTACTAAGCAGGCGAAACAAGCCAATCTGAAAAGACCGATTCCAAGTATGTGACATTCTGGGAAAGGCAAAACTACAGAGATAATAAAAAGATCAATGGTTGCCAAGGCTTGGGAGGGGAGAAGTGTGAATTAGTGGATCAAAGAGGTTTTTAGGGCAATACAGTTATCCTGTATGATATCATAATGATGGATACATAGCATGATAGATTTTTCAAAATGCATGGAATGTACAACACCAAGAGTGAACCCTGATGTAAGCTATGCACTTTGAATGATTATGTTTCAATGTGGATTCATCAGATATAACAAATGTACCACCGTGGTGAGGCAAGGTGATAGTGGGGGAGGCTACCTGTATATGTGTGGAGCAGCAGCAGGGTGGGGAGGGAGGCATATGAGAAATCTCTGTACTTTTCTCTCATTTTTGCTGTAAACCCAAAGCTGCTCCAAAACTAGTCTTCAAAAGATAGGTAAGCAGAAGCCAGATCTAGTAGGCTCTTATTTATAGTTGCCAGGCTGGATGTACCACTGATAACTCATCCATTTACTTACTGAAGGGCACCTTGATTGCCTCCAGGTTTTGGCAACTATAAATAAGCCAGGTCAGGATCTTCATTATTTTTCTGATCATGAATGAAAATCTCTGAAGTGCTATGGACACAGACCATGCTGCACAAATGTAGTATAATCAGTATTGAGAATAGAAAGAAAAGAAAAGGCTGGAAGGGAGAGGGACTAGGTTAAAAAGCTGTGGCACATACCAACTAATTGCTGATAGTTATTTGGTTAAGGCTGGTTTTGGTGGAAATAGGAAGAAGTGGTTGATGGTGACATGATTTACTCATCAACTGGATGAAGGGATAAAGAAAGGAATCAAGGATGCTTTATAAAGTCCAGGTTTGTAACAACTGCATGAACTTTGTTTACATTATTGATATGAAGAGGTTTTAGAAGAGTCAGGGAATCAAAGTTAGGTTTTCCTTTTTTTTTTTTTTTTTTTTTTTTTTTGCTTATTAGGACAACACCCACGGCATATAGAGAATCCCAGGCTAGGAGTCTACTCAGAGCTACAGCTGCCAGCCTATGCCACAGCTCACAGGAATGCCAGATCCTTAACCCACTGAGCGAGGCCAGGGGTTGAACCTGCAACCTCCTGGTTCCTAGTTGTATTCATTTCTGCTGCGCCACAATGAGAACTCCTAAGTTAGGTATTCCTAATGGAGTTGTTGAAGAGAGAGTTTATATATCAATCAACCTCAGGAGAAATGTCCGGGTTTGAGATAATAATTGGGAATCTTCAGCATAGGGCTATGCTTGATATTATTGGGCTGGATGAGATTATTTAGAGATATTATACAGATAGGGAAGAGAATGGAAAAGCTAAGCAATAGGAATATTCCAGTATTTAAAGATCAGGGAAGGAAGACAATGCCAGTAGTGATTACTTTACTATACTGAAATAGAAATTAGGGAAACGTGGCATCCTCAAAACCTAGTAAATGTAGCAATTCAAAAAGAAGAGAACCTACTGAACCAGACTCAGGGACATAGAGAACACACTTGGGGTTGCTGAGGGGAGGTGGGAAGAAGTGGGATGGACTGAAGTTTGGGATTAGTAGAAGCAAACTATTACATTTAGAATGGATAAGCCATGAGATCCTAGTGTATAGGGAACAAATCCAGTCTCTTGGGATAGACCATGATGGCATATAATATGAGAAAAAGAATCTAAAATAAGGTGAAGAAGAGGAGGAGTTCCTGCTATGACACACAATGGAATCTGCTGCATCTCTGCAGCCCCAGCACACAGATTCGAACCACAGCCTGGCACAGTGGGTTAAAGCATCCAGCATTGCTGCAGCTGTGGCATAGGTCACAAAAAGGGCTTGGATCTGATCCCTTGATCCCTGACCCAGGAACTTTATATGCCCTGGGGTGGCCAAAACAAACAAAACAGAAAAGGAATTAGCTAAATCAAACTCTTTTGAGAAAGGTCGAAGCTTGATAATTGACCATTGAATTTATCAAGTCAGAAGTTGCTTCAGATCTTGACAAGAACATTTTTAAATGTTTGATGGGATTAAAAAACTCTAAATTAGAAGTTGAAGATATGAAAAAGAAAGTAGAGAACTCAATGGTTGGTAGCTTTGAGTGAGTAACTGAAAGAGGTGAAAGGGATCAAGGGACATTTTATTTTATTTTTTGCCTTTTAGGGCTGCACTCATGGCATATCGAAATTCCCAGGCTAGGGGGCGAAGTGGAGCTGCAGCTGCCAGCCCACACAACAGCCACAGCAAGGCCATATCTGAGCCACATCTGCGACCTACACCACAGCTCACAGCAGCACTGGATCCTTAACCCACTGAGCGAGGCCAGGGATCAAACCCACGTCCTCATGGAAGTAGTTGGGTTCATTAACACTGAGCTACAATGGGAACTCCCATTTTATTTTAATAACAATAAATGGAGCAAATCTGCATCATGAGAGGAGGAGAAGTTGATTATATAGGAGAGGGAGTATATGACTATATTTTTAAAATCTTCGTATTGCAAAACAGGGAAGAAATGTGGAGCACAATCGGTGGGTTTGTCCTCAGAGAGTAATAGGGACAATTCATCAATTCAAAAGTCAGAAGCCAGAGTATGTAAGAACAGATGGAAGCAGCCTTGTGTTTTCTCAGTGGAGAGTCAGAGACAGAGAGTGATGTTGATAGCCTGAGAAAAAGTAGAAAATGGGAAGTCTTCCTTTTTTGAGAATGAGAGAACACACTGTTTAGGGAGCAGTATAAAAACCTTAGGGGATTCTGAGGGCCCAGCTGATATTTGGACTTATAAGCATACGTTAAGTGTTATTTGAAATGTTAACTTATTTTCATGGGTCCATGAAGTTGAACAAGGTGTTTGTACTTTCTGATGCCTGACTTTGGCTTTGTTTAAAACTGAGATAAGCTATGCATCATTCATTTCAAAAAATGGTTTGACTTGAGGAAAATTGTTATCTTTTCCATGCCTTACCTGTGTATTGAGGGAACCTGTCTTACAGGGTAGTTGTGAGAATTAAATGATGTGAAATGTTTGCACAGTACCTACCAATAAGTATACATCCCTCGTCAGTTATTGTTGTTGGAAGTGTTTCTGTTACAAAAGCATCAATAACCAGCTAATGTCTGTGGGCCAGGTGGTTGAAATTCAATGAGGGTATAGTTGTTAGGGTTGCAGCCTACATTAATAAATAGGAAATTTGTTTATGGTATTTCAACTAGATAGGAGATTATTTTTCTAATCAACATAATGACAGTTAAGGGCTGGATCAACTGTTCAAGGCTGCAGTCTTTTCTGTTGCTATTGTCCTCACACTTAGAAGATGACTACTGTCTATTTAGGCTTTATGTCAAAGTTCCAGGTAAGAAGGTGAGGGAAAAATAAAATATGAACAGCTAATGGGTGGCAGTTAAGAGATGTGTGTGTGTGTTTGTGTGTGTGTGTGTGTTTTAATTAGATAAAGCAATAGCTTTCCTGAAACAATCAAGCTGTTGATTTCTCTTATTTCTCACTGGCTTGACTGTCACAAGACATCAGGTAACCTGCAGAGAGGTATTTTATCAGGATAGACTCAATAAAATTGGGGTTCTCTTTTTAAAGGCATATAGAATGCATATTTGTTAGGTAACCTACCACACAGGCTAAAAACAAGTTATTTTCCCTGGAAGAGCTTATTGTTAATAAGGAAACAAACATATAAACCTGTTTCCACACATGGAGACGTGCAGAGCCAGGCAGAGAACAAAAATGAATGCAGTGGATTGGATGGCAAATTATAGCCAACATGTCAGAAGTAAAGACGGCAAAAATTACCTGGCTCTGGTTAGACTAATGTCGTAAGACCTGTGGACTCAATGTGCTCTTTCAGCAAAAGCCCAAATCTCAATTTTATGTCAATTCTTCCTTTTTAAAAAATTATTATTTTTAATATACAACCAAGCAAAAACTATCTATGGCTTGGATTCATTACAATTCACATCTGACTTGTACATTTTGATATCTTAAACTATTAGAAAGGCTTCAACAGGGGCACTTGTGAAATGAAATGAGAGCCTCATAGACGAAGGAACTCAAAGTGGAGGACTTTTTGCTTTCCTTTCATATTGCACAAAACTCACTGTATCTATCGTGGCATCATAAGCCTTCACAATGGAAGGGACATAAGTAGTTATCTAATTCAACCCGTCTATTTTATACATGAAGAAATTGAGACCCAGAGAAATAAACTAACTTTGAAGGTTATGGAACAAAGCTCTAGAATCCAGGCCTCCAGTTTCCTAGACTGGGGCTCTTTCTACCTCAGCTTGCATCTTCATACAAATTAGACAGAGGAGTGAGTTGAAACTGACAAGGCGATTGACCTAGTCCACCAGGCTTGTGATGCAGAAATAATAGATAATGTTTTAAACACTTCTGTCAGTTCACCACGGTGATAATGCCAGAGAAGAAGAAGAGTTTCTAGAGATTGTGAAAATAACTCAGTTGAAGGCTATTTCACAGCCTTTGAGTCAATAATTAATTCTGCCAACAGGTAGTTGTGTTATCCTTCTCTGAAGGTCATGCAGTTGCTCATCTTTTATTAAGATTTTATAAGAAAGAAACAAATGAGCTCAAGTAAGCTCACATCAAGGACTTTTCAAATATAGTTGAGCATTTGCATTGGGTTCTTTCCAAATGATCCCATCTCTGAGTGAATCTAACTATATCTATGAAAAAAATACAGTATTAGAGGACTTTTAATCATTGAAAAAATTGTAAAAAAATCTCAATTTTCTCAGGATCTGCTATTAGCATAGGATAAATCAAGCTTATCTTTTTGGGTTTGCTCAAGCAGGGAAGGCTGCAATAGGTTTTAGGAATATTTTCATCACAATGTCTTACATTTAGAAAATAAATGCTTTCAGAAGTTCATTATTTTTTTTTAAAGTATCATTTCAGAATGCCTCATTGTTAGAATATCCAGGTTACTGAAATTATTCATAGCTTTCTCTGATTAACCAGGCCTCAATGAGGAGAAATGTAGTCCCAAGCCTTTTCTTTTTTAACATGGCAAGTTTTGCATTTAAACCTGCTCAGGATATTTCAGAAACAAAACATGGAGGATAGCTGGCAATTAGTTAAATAGAACTTCATCTGTTTAAACTGAATAGTTTTTGATCTCCCAATTCCTAACTCAGTTGGAGCGTATGCTCTTTCTGATTTTCAATTTCTTTGCTTAGTTCATCTCTTTTCAACCTTGTTCTTTACATGACACTAATGCTGGTATAATGTGAGATTTCAATTGGTTTCTCCCTCTATAACTCTCCCAATTTGTGCTAGGCTCAGCAGCACCTGAACAGTGCTAGGCAGATATATATCTAGCTGCTGTATGTGGTTTATTTTTTTAAGCTCTTCAGGGAAGAAGACTCCATAAACTCCCTCGGTAACCAATTCTGGTGTTTAATGGAACATGTCCATTCATCTATAATAATATCTGTAATTATACAGCACATTTCTTCTGCATAGCTCTTGGCACTTTAAAATAGTGTTTCAATCCCCAAGACATTCGTAGAAGTAGGTGGTAAGCTTCATTATGCTCCTAGAGGGCACAAACAATGTCTTTATGCATGTTATATTCAGCGCTCAGGACACTGGGAAGACTTCAGAAATGTTTAATAATCAGAATAGCAATTTTACAGATGGATGAATTGATAAAAAGTGAATTTAACTCCTTACCCAGAGCCCACAATGGAGGAAAAACTGAAAATTTCTGTCTTACACTGAGGGCTGTAATATTCTCCTGTAAGCATCTGCTACTATTTTTTTTTATGTTTTGATTAGAAATTAGATACTTTTAGGGATCTTAAAAAAACAAATACCCCTGTCCAGGCAACTTCTACACAAGTCTGATATTATTCAGTGAGATATTATGAGTTTTTACATAGTGGAGACCAATTAACTCTGAATGAGGTATGTTTTCTCACTAGAACTTATCATTTCGTGTCCTTTTTTTCAAGGGACTACTAAATACATCTGGCCCACCATTACATGTTCCGTATTGCATGCTGGGCAAGCTTTCTCTAAATAGAGTGCTAGAACTTTCAAACTTCTGCCAATTAAAATATTCTTGATTTGTGTTTTATGTCACTTGGGTCCTGGTGAGTCTCCATAATGCTATTAAATATATGCATTAGAAATTCCCAGTATGCCTTGATCCTGAAATACATTTGCATTTTAACAAAAAACTTTTGAGCGCATAGGACTTTAGCCCAGAGAGCAAAAGAAGAAACTTCAGGAAACATGTCATGGGTCAATGGGAAGTAATATTTGGGGGGGCAGCTGATTTCCTTAGGGCCACATGCATTATATTGTGTGGACTGCTATCTGTTCAATCTTTGAGGAGAAACAGTTGTGGACAGCTGCATTCACTTATTTCGAAGTCTTTAAGTTTTCATTAGAGATGAAATTTTACTGCATTACCAAGATCAGGAAAATGGAAACCTTGTTGTGCTTTAAAAGAATGAGTGGGTCTAAAGTAGATCTTTTGTGGGACTCAGAGGGCTCAAATGATGTGAGAGGGAAGCCAGATGATTGCCTAGTTTTTTTCACACACGGGGAGCATGTTTTCAAAAGCAGACGTTTTAAGCAGATTCTGAAAATTGGTCTGAATCTGGGCTGTTTATAGTTAACCTGATTTTCCTTGGCTGTTTAAGATTAAATCTGACTGGCTTGTAGGTGACTGAATGTATTTAGATGAAATAAACATAGAGGGACAGAAAGAAAGAGAGAAAAGGGGAGAGTAGGTTTGTCCGTGCATGTGGATAGAAACGAAAGAAAAAGAGACAGAGACAGCGAGAAGGACAGAGAGACAGGGAAACAGAACAGGTACGAGTGCTCAATTCAACAGGATGGATGGTTAGACCCTCATGGAGAGGAATGTAAGTGGACCTCCGTTTACCATCTCTCTGGGGAGCATGTGTTAGAAAGCTCTGAAGTGTCCATTTGAAGGGGGTTCTGCCGCTGAAAGGAAAATAAAATTTCACTCAGACCTGTAGCTCTATACATACAATGTAGTATCAGAGATTCTTAGAAACAGGGGACAGAAAAGTTTCATCGAGATGCTGTCGAAAGAAAATATTCGTGATCATTATCCAGCTGTCAGCGAAAGGAAGTAGGCAGGTCATCTCTGGGAGTTCCTTTTAGTATCTGTTACATCAGGAGTCTGAGGTGGTCAAAAACCCTGTAAAATGTCAGGAATCACTGACAATGGCTGAAGAAAGAATAGAGACCGTGGCAATGCAATGATTAAAAAAAACCCCACACAATTATGACTGTGGACATGTCCCACATGTAAGGTCAGTGCTAGGATGACTCTGAGTAAATTTATAAGAGCCTCTATTGTCCGGTCACTGAGCAGTAGTACGAAGCCTGACATATAAATAACAGTTTGCCATCCGGCCTGCTCATGTGTAATCAGTAGATTTCAGGGGAGGAAAAAAAGTGTATTGTGTGGCACATCAAAATTCATGTTGCAATAATTTCTTCATTTTTTAAAACCTACTGTTAAGTTAGTCACTTTGAATGTTCCTTCTCCAGAAAATATTATATATATTAGCAAATGTAATTTAAAATATAAGATAAAGCACCTATACATTTCAGAAATAACATATATTCTATTTTCCTCATTATATTTCCCCCTTGAAATACTCCAGCCACCTACACACACGTCAGTGACATGATACTAGCTTCTATAAATTGAAATGGTAGGAGTTGAACTTGCATGGATATTATTCAAATAATGGGATGCAGGTGTAAATGGAAGCATACCATCTGATTGACAACCTTGGTGCTGTGAGGAGAAAGGTGAGCTGTCAGCTACGACACTAATGAACTCGTTGGCCGAGTACATAGATTTCCTGTATGCAATGTAAAGCATGTTGTTTTTTAAGACCATATTCGTAATTAAGATGTTGCTAATGATACAGGGCAATTTTATATACACTGCTTAAGATACATCAAATAAAAAATGAGTTCATAGAGATAAATTTCAAGTATCATAACAATGGCTTTCATTACAGCATTACAAATATTGGTCTATTACTTTGTTTTTCTTTTTATGACCACCTGTGGCATATGGAAGTTCCCAGGCTAGCGGTCAAAGCAGAGCTGAAGCTGCAGACCTGTGTCACAGCCACAGCAACACTGGACCCAAGCCGCATCTGTGACCTGTGCCACAGCTTTGTGACAGCACTGGGTCCTTAACCCATTGAGTGAGGCCAGGGATGGAACCCGCGTCCTCACAGAGACTATATAGGGTTCTTAAGATGCTGAGCCACAATCTATTACTTTCATTCCGATGACCTTGGCTAGATAATTTACCCCAGATAAACTTTAGTTTATTATCTGAAACACAGAAATAAAAATTCTTACCTTACAGGTTTGTTGTAAGATGATTCATGGTAAAAATGTACGTGGCTTATGTCTGTAGTGTGGTAAGGGTGCTGTGAATGGTAATTATTTATTAAGAAAACTCAGAAAAAAATCTAAAATATAGCACTGCACAATTTTTCCTTAAACTATAAACATTGTGTGCTAGTAGTAAGTTTTGTAAAATAAGACTTTTTCCACTGAAGCACTGATTAATCAGGACTTATATGTTTATAATCATTTTAATACAATACCATAGAATAGTAATAGTAGGTATTGCAGGTAAAAATTCAGTGGCTCTAAATTCTCCTTAAAAATCCTACAGAAACTGAAATCTTGAGAAGTAAGGACAGGCCTAAAGAAGTCCTTCTAGGAGTTCCCATCGTGGCGCAGTGGTTAACGAATCCGACTAGGAACCATGAGGTTGCAGGTTCGATCCCTGCCCTTGCTCAGTGGGTTAACGATCCGGCGTTGCCGTGAGCTGTGGTGTAGGTCGCAGACGCGGCTCGGATCCTGCGTTGCTGTGGCTCTGGCGTAGGCTGGCAGCTACAGCTTCGATTCGACCCCTAGCCTGGGAAACTCCATATGCCGCAGGAGCGGCCCAAATAAATGGCAAAAAGACAAAAAAGAAAAAGAAGCCCAGAAAATATAAACAGCAAAAATTAAAAAAAAAAAAAAAAAAGCAATAGCTTCCTCTGGAAGCTGGAAAAAAAAAAAAAAAAGTCCTTCTAAATATGATGATGATAGTGATGAATTATGCCTTTCATGTGAATACTGTTTTATATTATTGAGAACCTTTCAAGTACCCTACACTTATCTTTCTTTAATGTATGTGGGTTAAAATACTCTATAAAGGAAAAATTTTAAAGGTGGCCAATATAACAAAGGAGCCCATATAACAGTAATGACCAGAGGCCTTGGGTCATATTGAACTTAGTGAAATTAATTTATTGATATATTGATTTTGAAAATTTTAGTTGATTTATTAGCTAATTCAGTAATTCAACAAATATATATTGTATGGCTTCTTTGTTCAAGGTATCGTACTCTAGGTAAATGAGGAAAGCCACAGGTATAAGTGAAACTGTATAAAGAAAAACACGGCGTCCCTGTAGGAGCACCTGCTGAAGCATGTGGAGAAGTGACATTCTTTCCTCTTGTTGAGAGTACACTTCCGGTACAATGTGGATATTAAAATTTAGAGTCACTGGGGTTCTGTCCTGGTTCAGCAGATTAAGGATACGGCATTGTTACTACTATGGCCCTGGAGACAGCTGTGGCACATGTTCAATCCCTGGCCTGGAAACTTCCACATGCCTTAGGTGCAGCCAACAAATTCAAAAAGAAAATTTTCTGAAGTCACTATCACTTGTTAACTAAGTGCAGGCTTTAAAATTCCACAATCTTTCATTCTGCCTCAAGAGGCTGAGTGGTTTCCTTAGGTTTAGGTTTTATTTTTAAATTTCAGTCTCTAGCCTAGTTACTGCGTGGAGGAATGCTGGAATGCTTGCTTTCCTAACCATCCTGTTCCCTGAACCGTTTGAGGTCCAGACCCCCTCCTCAGTGTTTTTTGCAGCACGTGGAGTATCCCTACTGCGGTGCTTTGGAATCTGATGCCTCCCCTGGAAGATAAACTTCTTCAAGGCAAGGCTATGTCTCATTCATTGCTGCCTTCATAGGGTCTGTCACACTGTCTCATTCCTTAGGAATTGGAAACAGCAAAGTCATTAATTACCAAACACAGGTCTTCACATTTCTGCCTCTGATCTTTGTGTCCTGGGATCAATTCAGCTGTTTTCAGAATATCTGTCTTTTATATTCATTTTCCACATGCTTTTCTAACATTTTATTTTGTTTGTTGGATGGATAAACAGTTGCCTAAAGCTACATTTTGTACCTCCGTTTGTGCAATGGAGAAGCCATTGCAAAAATCAAAGACAAAAACCAAATAACCAAACAAACGTAAACGCATAAATATGCGAAAGCTCTATTATATATGTGTAAATGGAAGGAGTTGTCAGGTGGCTTTTAGAGTAGTTGGGAGCTAGTCATTAAACTTTGCTCTTTGGTGCCAATACCCATGGACTTTCTTGTGCCCTTGTCCCCAGTTTCTTTGCCTAATTGTTTTTCTTACGGTAATTTTTGTTGTTGTGTATGTGTGTTTATGTTCCCCAGGTCCTTGGGATTCTGCACATATGGAGATTGGGTTGGGGAAGTTAATACTTGTATCTCTTGTCTTTCAATTATTTCACTGTTTCAGGACCCACATCTTACTTACCAGCACAGACATGGGAAAGTTCTGAGTATCCACCTCTCTAGGGCTCTGCAGAGCCCCAAGCTCCCTTGCAGGAGGTGCCTCTGAGCGTTAACTTTTATTAACTTGCTGCATTAGTCATCAGTATTCTACCCTCTTTGTCTTCCGTAAATTTCAGTTTCTTAAAATCTCTTGGACATGGCTCCTCCTACACTTTTAGTTCCCTCTGCTCTGATGGTATTATACTTTTATTATTAGTGGTATTAGTTGATGGTCATTTTAATGGGTCTTGGGAGTGAGACAAGTCCAACATTTATTTTGCTCAGTCTTACACAGTGTTTTAGAATCCCTGTCTCACTTAGTTGTTAAAGTACTTGTTCAACACCTGGAAGGTGTGGGGGGATTAGAGTAAAAATCGTAAACGTTAGATTGAATATAAAAGAAATAATTTATCAGTATTCTGATCATAACTGAGAGTCTTATTTTATTTAGAAAATTTCCTAAGGCTTTTCTGCTGCTAAAACCTAGATGTCAATAGTCATTATACACAATAGAGATGGAGGTAATTTGCATAGAGTACAAGTGAAATTATTTTCGAGTGACTTGTTCTGTCTTCCAAATTGACTGAATTGGCCTCAGATCTCTGTGTTCTTGCTTCGGTTCTCTTTTGTAATTTTCCTAACCACGTGGATTCCTAGAAGGTATAGTAAAAGGCAGGAAATATAAATCATGCAATAAATGCTATTCCTGCTATACATTATTTGTTTTCAGCATTTCAACTGACTTGGACTATTTTCAGCAGATCCAAACTGCTGATCCCAAGATTAGAGAAAAACTCACATCCATGTCCTTCTACACCTGCGGAGATTGACTCTACCTTACGAAATGTGTGTGTGTGTGTGTGTGTGTGTGTGTGTGTGTGTGTGTGTGTGTTTACTTGACCACCAAAGGCACAGTCTACTTCATTGGGAAGGAGGCCAGTTTACATTTCTTGTACCTATAAATTACGTTCTGTATGAATCAGATGTGGAAAGCGAAGCTACTTATGCTTTATTTCAGACTTATTCCAGTGATGTTTTTCTGCTCTTCTTCATGTCATGTCCTGGGTAGCTGAGGCCTAGTTTTCTCTTTAACCTCCTGGCACAAGGAAAGGATACTTAGCTCTGGCCCTTCAGTATATTTCTCATGCTTCCATTCTCATGGAAGTGACAAAATCCTTATTTTCACTGTTTGTCAGTTTATTTTACCTCCTTCAAAATCTCCCTTTCCTTTTGAAACTGTGGCTTTTCAAAAGAGCTTTCATGTTTCTTTGCCACTGTAAAATAAGTACAATTTCAGGACCATTGTCATTTACTCATACCGTCCTATCCAGCTGCACATCTTTTCATCCTGGCTCTCATTTGTGCCCGAGAAGAGCTTTCTTATCACTCAATATCCAGTTAAAATCTCATGCCTTCAGAAAACACCTTCTAGTATTCCTAGTCAGAAATAACTACTTACTTATGATGGTCATGGAATATTATAACTAATTTGGAAAGGTAGCTAATCTCTCAAATTTCAAGACATGTCTCATTATTGTTAATAGTCTATGTGCACATTATATTAATTGAGACCATAGTAGGAAGAATAATAATAATGCCAGTAATTACACTAGCCCCATACTGTGAATGATTTTTGTACATTGACATTTTCTAAGGGATAAATATATATAATCTTGTGAGTTAACCAACATTATCCTTTTTTACCCCTAAGAAAACTGGGGCCCACAGAGGTTACATAATGCAAAGAGTCTTATAGCTACTAGAGTTTAAAATTATTTTCAAACCCAGATCTATCTTAATTCATTTGAGCTTTTGTCCTTCCTCCAACACATAAACAAATATAGGACTTACATACAGTAGATGATTAATAAAAATCCTTTGTGTGAAGCTATGGGTTTGTTAATGGCTTTTTTTGTGAGGAAATTAAATAAAAAACTTTCCAGAGAACCAAGCAAAGTAGATTTCCCCTAGTTTCTACAATATTTCCTCTTTGTGGTGAGTGGTCCATGGTGCCCATTTACATACAAAAAGTGTCATTATGCAACATCCTAGATTAGCCTTCCTCTCTCTTTATTCAGCATATTCAAGTGTTAAGACACACCTGCCACACTTTGGTTAAGTACCCTTTGACAGCACTGCTATATACAGAATTCGGGGACAGATATATCTTTGCCTGCACAAATAGGCACTGTATTCTTAGGATTTAGAATTGCCATCTGAAGCAGAGACCCACAAAAAAAAAAATCACATAAGATAGAATTTCATTTTGCACTCATGTAAAAGTTGAGCTGGTGTAATGACTCAGCTTTGTGGAGTCATCAGAGAATTGGGATCCTTCTATTTTGTTGCTCTGCTATTTTTAAGGGGTTGCACTTAGCATAACTCAAGGTGACTCACTATCATTTATTCATAGCAGCCAGGAATGGGGTGTGAGGGCAGGACCATGCACTTTATCTATAAGGGCACAATCTGGAATGGTCACCTGCCCCTTGCCTTATATCCCATTGGCCAGAACTTAGTCAAGTGGCTATAACTTGCAACAAGGGATATCAGGAAATGTAATCTTTAGTCTAAGTGTTCATATGCTGAGCTAGACATTCTATTGTGGAGTTCCCATTGTGGCTCAGCAGGTTAAGAACCTGACTAGAATCCATGAGGACACAGGTTTGATCCCTGGCCTTTCTCAGTGGGTTAAGGATCTGGCACTGCCCCAACCTGCATTGTAGGTCATGGATGTGCCTCAGATCTGGCATTGCTGTGGCTGTGGTGTAGGCTGGCAGCTGCAGCTCCAATTCAACCCCTAGGCTGGGGACTTACACCTGCTGTGGATGCAGCCCTAAGAAGACAGAAAAACAAAAATAAAACATTCTATTACAATGAAAAGAGAGGCAAAGGATACATAGTAGAGGAAGAAATAGCAGTATCTCCCAGATTTGATCGTATTATACTTGCTTTTTCATACTGAAGAAACTTGCTAGAATCTCTGCAATTTATTTTTCCTTTAATATGCACAGTAGCAAACTTCAGATGTAGCACAGAAGATAAAATCAATTGAAAATGTATATTACTCATTCTTAAGTATACCTCAGGTAGTTATAATTTGGATTCATAATTGACATTGGATTGAAAAAAATCATGTGCAGTACCTAAGAAACATTTCCATGCCAGCGAGTCCTGCTTCCTCCTGCCCCTTCTTTGAGGGGCCATTTCCATGTACACGCATAAGCTTTAACTATATGAATGAAGATTAAAATTTCCAAAAACCCCATCAGGAATGGCATGGAGTATTTTGGGCATAGGATGGAATGTTGTCAGCACTGTAAAATGCTCTTTATGAATAAAATAACTTTGACATGTAAAATAAAAGATTTTGCTAAAGCTATTAAACTCTTTTTTCTCTAGTTCAGTAAGAAGGATCAAATGAGCTGCCTCCTTTTGTCTAGGAAAAAGGAAGAAAAAAATGAAATTTGTGCTGTGATCTGTGGAATCAAGGTTTGATGGACAGGTAGAAGAGAGTTCAGAGACGAGAGGGAAAAGTGATGTATTACCTAGGGATAGTAGCAAAGATTGTGAAGGGCAAAGTGAAATCTTGAGACTTGTATGTGACTGTACCCAAAGTAAATGAAAAATGTGATGAAATTAGAACTGTTATCTACTCATAATGAACTGCCTCAGACCTGTTTGTTTTGAAGGTTTATTCCTGCGCGTGCCAACTTTCCTATTTCTAAATGATTTTTTTCAATCAGTGCACATCACAGCACCTCCATGTATATTTGGTAAATGAATTAATGAAAAATCAGCATCAGGCTTTTTTAATACATTGCTCTGGAAATAGTCAGTTAATAAATGATCAGAGAAGGGAGATAATATTACTCATCCATTCCCATTCTTTTTCATTAAGTCTCAACATTTGATTTGAAAGGTCAAATATAAATGTGTTCTCCCAAGGAGAGTCAAACTTGGACACAGAAACCATATTCTTAAGAGTGTTTTTTTTAAGAATTTCTTTAGCAATTTTTGGAGTTCCCACTGTGGCACAGTGGAAACAAATCCGACTAGGACCCATGAGGTTTCGGGTTTGATCCCTGGCCTTGCTCAGTGGGTTGAGGATCTGGCATTGCTGTGAGCTGTGGTGTAGGTCGCAGATGCAGCTTGGATCTGGCATTGCTGTGGCTCTGGCGTAGGCCGGTGACTACAGCTCCAATTAGACCCCTAGCCTGGGAACCTCCATGTGCCACAGGTGCGGCCCTAAAAAAGACAAAAAGACGAAAAAAAAGAAGAATTTCTTTAGCAATTTTTATGTTCAATTTCTGTTGTGCATTGCCTAACTCATTTCTTCCCATAAGTCTTGTTACTTGGCAACGATATTCTTTCTTCCTAAATCTTAGCAAATACTTTTAAAGATGACATGATTCTGAACACTGTAATCTGGAAAATAAATGGACTCAGTTTTAATAGGGTGGCCTAGTTACAAAGAAATTCATGGTCTATTTTAGTTATGCACCATCACAAGAATCAGAAAGTTGGAGCAGGGGGCCTTAGGGATTTGGGGTCAAGTTCCTTCATTGCCTAGATGAGGAGAGAGTCAATCGTGTTAGTTTTCATTTCCATTTCAGGTTTTCATATCAGAATCGAATCAAATCATAGGAAGAATCCAGAGATGGCAGAGGGGTTGGTTTCTAACGTTATTGCTGTCATATGAATTATGGAAGTGGGAGAAGAGTTCATATAGGTTTTTGGGGTTTTTGTTTTGGGGGGGGTCTTTTGTGGCTGCACCCACAGCATATTGAGGTTCCCAGGCTAGGGGTCTAATTGGAGCTGTAGCCACTGGCCTACACCACAGCCACAGAAACGCCAGATCCGAGCCGCATCTGGAACCTACACCACGGCTCATGGCAATGCCAGATCCTTAACCGACTGAGCGAGGCCAGGGATCGAACCTGTGTCCTCATGGATGCTAGTCAGATTCATTTCTGCTGAGCCATGACAGGAACTCCATACATGGTTTTTTTAACTTATAAAATAAACTGATGGCTTTGCATTTTTTTAATTTAGTGTTTTGTATCAGACATAGTATATTTGGCTACAGCTCAAATTATATATAAAATAAAGGTCAAACAATTGGGTTCATTGTCCTACCTGAACTGCACTTAGTAGGAAAATAATTTCTCAAAAGGAAATCAGTATGACAGACAGACTTCTATCACCAGCGAGCTCTGTATGAACTTCAGATAGGAATCTCAAATTCTTTTTAAATGTCTAAAACAGAACTCCTGGTTTCCTCTTGAAATCAGTTGTTCAGGACAAAAATCAAGATGTCGTCTTTGAGTTTTCTGTTTCTCTCTATGTCAAATCCAATTTATCAGCAATGTTTATTAACACTGCCTTCAAAATATATCCCAGCTCCTGCCACTTCTCACCACCTCCATCATCACTGCACTGATTGAAGCAATAAGTTATCACTCATCCGAATTCCCACAACAGCCTCATAATTTTCCTCCCTCCTTACACACTTCCCTATGCTCTTTCCTCTGCTGAGAGGCCAAAGTGATATTTTCTAAAAATACATCATTTCTTATCCTCCTCTTTCTCTAAGGGGAGAAATTCAGACACAGTTATGTGATAGATGCTGAGGGCAACAGGGAGGAAGTGAGAGAACCCACAACCAAGGTCCACTCTGGGGTGGAAGGAATAAAGCCAACATTACTTGTAATTTTAATGATGTCTCACTATGGAGTCTACAAATGCTGAATTTATTGTGTGGGGAAAACATTAAAAGTCTCAGAATGTTCGATAAGCTGGTGGACTTCCATGCAGAAAGTTCTTGGTAAAGTCAGGGAAAGAGAAATCAATACACTGTTAGTTAATTGTTTTTTAAAATAAAGAATGGCTTTGTGTTCAAGATGAGATTATATCCAGTGTTCAAATTCTGTTGTGTGATAAAACAAGCTGTCAATGATTTTGGCCCCAGGGCAGTTCCAAGTTCCTTGTAAAAAAGTAGCTGAAAGAAGAATAAGAGCTTACCTTTGAACAGTCAAAGACTTTTAAAACAAGTATGTGTTTGGCAAACAGGTATCTGTGTGGTGATAAGAAAGAGGAGATACAAGGTTGGGGTCCAAGTTTTGAGGAAAGGCTGCCATTGTACCTGGCGACAGTAGATGGCGGTGGTGTGTCAGAAGAGAGTCTGGCAGGTTGTGACTGAGGCTTGCAGCAGATAGCTTATGCAGGTGCAGGCTAAAAAAGACACTATTTTGTCTGAGGAACTGTAAATTGTATTCATGATTCACATATCATTATTAATTCATTTTGTATTCATTATCATACGGCAGCTTCATTTGGCATTTAGGCAGATGTCAGAGTGTAGGCACTTCCGGGAGCTATCCGTGCAGGTTCAGACCCGGCTGGCTGTGCACAGGTTCTCATGGATGCATAAGTGGAGAGAAGAAATGTTTTATTTTTTTAAACCAGAACACAATTTGGCTGTAGACGGTACCAGGGATTGCCCAGCTAATGACTTTCAGGGTCTAATTCTGTGACTACTGTGTGTGTCATTACTTTGCTCTGCATATTTTTGGCAAATTAAGTCTGGCAGATGAGAATCTCCCAGGTTGGAGAGCTCTGAATGAGATAAAAATTTAATAATCTTATAGCTGACCCAGCCACTATGGGTGGAACAGATAATCCTTTAATAATGTACTTCAGAACCCTGGTTTGCGTAGCCAGAGACTGGAGACAGCTTGGCATCGTGCAAAGAGAGCCTTTGAGACAGAAAAAAGATGGGCTCTGGTGTTGGCTCTGCCACTAACTAGCTCTGGGACTTTGGGAAAATCAATTAACCTGCCTAGGTCTCAGGTTCTTAATCTATAAAATTAAGGGATTGCATGAGATCATCCCAAAAGTCCCCTCCCCTGCTAAAAATAGCCAGCTTTCTTGATGGAAAATAAAAAGCACATACCAGATAGAGTTTTGAAACTCTAACACTTCTTTGTGACCTACTTCAAATCAGATGAGTTGTAAAGCTGGCCATGAATTGTAAAATGTATATTATCTGTGAGTAAAGGTACCTCAAGCTGTTACAAGTGTGATTTATCCCTAGGGGCTGGTGCAGTAGCACATAGAAGTGATAGTAGTTGGTCTTGAAATCTTTCTTAAATCTCAGAAGTGACAGAAGAAAAACTTGGAGAAGAGTCCTAACTTCAGGACTGCTTTCTTACAGATGAACACAATTTGACAAATTGTACATCATGCCCCGGCATACACTTCCCAAATGTGTAAAGAGATGATCTACCTTGAAACATCTCCAAACTCGAAACCAGGTTTTTCTCAGTGCTTAAGTCACTCTAGAATGAAGCAGATGCTCAGAGAAGCTCATTAACTCTGAGAACAGCAGACTCCTCTCTCCACTACAATAGGACAATCAAGTTCTCTGATAGGTTTTATACATTCTCAACTCTTCTCGGATTGACACAGGAAACAGTGGGCCAATTGGTGAATTCCCAAATAGAGAGCACTGACATTGAGCTCAATTAAACAGATGGAGTAGTTAAAGATAAGCAGGTTCATTGGGGGAAAACATGATGGACTAATCTATTTTTTAAAAGAGATGGTTAGTGAACATAATAAGTGTACATATTTATAATTTTAACACCTTGGACAGGGCTTCAAACGAGTATTTCCTTTAAGAACAACTGTCAGAAAGGGAAAGATGTTTTGTCATAGATCTCACACTTCCATCTCTTTTTTAATGAATGGATGAGTGAAGCATGAAAAGAACAATACCTCTGGCATCAGCGTTGAGATTCATTGTTTAGTCTGATTATCCAAGATGAGGTAGAGGGAGTCCCAGGGTTCCCTCATGTCTGTGGGCGATTAGAGGGAGTCCCAGGGTTCCCTCATGTCTGTGGGTGATTCTCAGCTCTTCGATGCTATTAAGTGCTGGATCAGTTGCAATAAGTTGCGTGAGTATTTCACCAGATGAAAAGGACTGGAAAATGAGAAGCTTCATTCTACAGACTCTAAGCAATTAGGACATGCCCAGGACTCTGTTAGTGCAGGAAATACAGAGATGTTCAGATACAGTTAACAGAGCAGGTAAACCATGTGCCACTGTGATAAGGGATATCCGAGGAGATCTTGGGAGTAATGAGGCTGGTATCTGGAGGTATTACAGAGGGGAATCAAACCAGACAGAGTTGGTGACTAGCTGAAGGATGAGGAGGAGTAACATAAGTTAAAAGGCGAGAAACAGGATGTGGAAAGTCCTGGGGAACTAAGAGAACATATGATATTCCTATTATTTAATTACGACAGAGGGGAAAGATTCCTGAGGTTGAGCTGTGGGAGATGTGGTTAGGGAGGAAGACAAGGGCCAGTTCTTGCAGGATGATATGCTGTGGAGGCAGCAGATGCTTTTACATGAGACAGATCGAGTTTTGAGTTCTTTCATGTCATTCACTGTGTGTCTCTGGGAAGGTTGCTTAACTCTGAGTCCAGTTTCCTAATCTTTCATGGGAGGGGAGTGATGTCAGCCCGAGAGGCCCGCTGTGTGCTTCTGAAGTGAGTCTCTGCTGGTTGTCTGTTAAATGGAGATCAGCATCTCACCTTTCGGACAGGAGCCTGAGGTTGGGGAAATAGCACTGGACCCTTGTTAGCAGTCCTCAGCTCTCTAGCCACGGGCTCTGCTGAGTGGAAGTTCATCCAGGCGTGGCTGCAGACCTAGTTTCCTGTGTTCTTTCTCCTCACCCTTTGAAAGAGTGAATGCGGTTGACAGCCTCATGAGATGCGTGGCAGTAGAGGCAGCCTGCCTGAAGGACACGATGCAGAGGGATTCCCTCCCAGATTTCCAGGATTGCGTCCTCTTAGCTCTTTAGGTTTCAAAATAAAGGTCATGGTCCCCTAAAGCTGTGGTCATCTGCTCCAGAAAGACCAATAGTCTCTACTTCATGAGACCATTCCCACAGCCACAACTTTATTCATCTTTTTGGACCTCTGGCACACAGTGAACTGAAAGCTAAGAACATGAAGGGTTCGTGAATTAAAACAGCTTCTAACCCAAACTGCAACCTGCTAAGTTCACTTTCTAGTCTACATTTTATTTCAAATACAACCAGTCAGGTTATCTGATATACTGTGCAGAAAGCATGGCAAAATATATGAATATTTTCCCATAGCATGTGATTGTTCTAAGGAATATAGTGTTTAAAAACATTATCAATTAAAAATTTGAATACTGTCTGCCATTATTAAATTCAAAGAAGGAATAAAATCTCAGAATTGGAATCTAATTATTCTAAGTTAAAATTGAATAAAAAGTTTTAAGGTAAACCCAAGAGAAACTAGAGTCCAAATGTGTTGGGGTTTTTTTGTTTGTTTTGTTTTTTCAATGTCTTTCTCTACTCATCCTCAGATAGGTGTCTTGGTCAAATGCCTATGGGAATAGAGGCTCCCTTAGTGGCTGTGGCTTGGGTCCATTTACTGGAAAGACTTAGGTTCATTTATGACCTGTGGGATCCAGATACTTTTACTCAAAGTTTCTCATGTGCCCTAGTTTTTAAAAGTTAGCTCATATAAGATATTCACAGCACTGGTACCAAACCCTCAACACTCAGGGAACACAGGCGACCCCAGCATGTCCAAGTGTTATCATGTATAAATAGTATTATTTTAACCCAGTACACCTGACCCTTGAAAAACACAGAGGGTAGGGGGGCTGACCCTCCACGCAGTCACAAATCCGAGTGTAATTGATAGTTGGCCCTCCATATACTCAGGTATGCCAGTTCAATCAACAACTGATCTCATAGTACCGTAGTATTTACTATTGAAAAGATTCTGCTTGTAAGTGAATGCACACAGTTCAAACCTGTATTGCTCAAGAGTCAGCTGTGTTTAGCTCAATTCAGACCCAGATTCTGTTAAAGACGAAAAACAGAGAGAAATCTCAACTATGTCCTTACCAGAATCTAGTTATTCATCGTCTCTCTGACATGTTGGTGTAATCACAGCGCTATGCTTATCAGATAGGGTTGAGGCGGCATCCAAGCAAACCAGCTCCCATCTCTCCGAATGGTATTTGAGACATTTGAGCTGCCTTGAAGAGTTTGCAAATTTGTACCTGTGGTTCTTCAGCTGGCTCTTTTTTTCCCCTCCATCCTCCATAATGTGAAACCTATTAAATTCCCTCTTGGATTCCAGACGGTGCCCTCTCTCCTCACGTTTGTTCCATCTGCAGAATCAGCAACGGCAGATCTCTGCCTTCAGCTGCTGCTCAGACTTCAAAAAGTGTTGCCCCAGAAGACCCGGTGACTGCTAAGAACTTGTTACATGTGCTCACCCTAAACGTTGCCTTTCCTCTGCTTTGCTTTTGGATGTTTTAGAATTGAAATAACTTGCTGTATTTTGCTGGCAAAGCACATCCCTTCTACTGTTTCATCTTTTTTCTGCTGTAGTGGGTTAGTCCTCATACACTCTGATCCTCTCCTGTTTTTCCTTTCCAGAAGGGCCTGTAAATTTATTATTAGTAGTATTATTATCAGGTCTTTGTCAATAATATACCCATGATTGTTGAAAGATTTTTTTCTCTTTGGTTTTTTTTTTTTCTTTTTAAGGATGCATCTGTGGCATATGGATATTCCTGGGCGCCAAGGAGTAGAATTAGAGCCACAGCTGCCAGCCTACACCACAGCCACAGAAATGCTGGATCCGAGCTGCATCTGCACCTACACCATAGCTTGAGGCAACACCTGATCCTTAATCCACCAAGTGGGCCAGGGGTCAAAGCCGCATCCTTAAGGGCATCATGTCAGGTTCTTAACCTGGTGAGCCATAATAAGAACTCCCAATGTTGCAAGTTTTTGATTGTTTAAAGTTTTTAAAATTATTATTATTAAGACTTTTTAGAGCAGTTACACGCTCAGAGCAAAATGAGGGCCAAGGTAGAGAGATTTCCCATATTACACCCTGCCACCACACATGCATAGCTAATCCTGTTAGAAACAACCGCTGCCAGAGTGGTAGATCTGTTACAAGAGATGAACCTGCACTGACACACCTTAATCCCCTATGGTCTGTAGTTTACATTAGGGTTCACTCTTGGTGCTGAACATTCCATGAATTTGGATACATCTATAATGATATGTATCCATCATTATAGTATAATATAGAATAGTTTTACTACTATGAACTGAAGTTTGGCACTTGCCATCAGCCTCTCCATGGCATAAACCATGAGCCACTGCAGCTGCCGACCCACAGCATCCCTTGAGTGGAGCTCAGGGTGGAGACCAGGAGTGAGGCACTCTGTGCCCTGGGAAAACTGGAAGAACGGGCCTTCAGATAGTACGATATTTTTAGGAGAAGATTTCATGAGCCTAATTCTTGCATCTCCTCAGATCTAGAGGACTAATGTCTGTGACTAGTTGTCACCTTCACGAGACCAGCAGCAAATGTCTGTAAAATGTGTGCTTGGGAGTTCCTGTCGTGGCTCAGCAGAAACGAATCTGACGCCTATCCATGGGGACACAGGTTCAATCCCTGGCCTCGCTCAGTGGGTTAAGGATCTGGTGTTGCCATGAGGCGTGAGGTAGGTTGCTAACACAGCTCGGATCTGGCATTGCTGTGTCTGTGGCGTAGGCTGGCAGCTGCAGCTCCAATTCAACCCCTAGGCTGGGAACTTTCATATGCCTTGGGTGCGGTCCTAAAAAGACAAAAATAAATGAACAAATAAATAAAATATGTGCATGGCTGCATGTATCTCCCCCTTCACTTTTACGACTTATATCTTGATATTCCCCCTTTCCTATTTGGGGCAGTATTTCAGAGCCGTACTGCCTCTGAGGCTGCAGTTAGTGGGCTAAACAAAAGACGTCAAGGTCTTCTGTGAGAACAGCCACTCCCAAGGGTGGGCCAGTGAGCCCTGAGGGCACTCAGGGAAGAAACAGAGGAGACTGGCCCACAGCTGAGGTGCATATCAAAGGAGTGATTCCAGTAAGCCTAGAACTTTCTGTCTTCCCCTAGAAAGGGCTTTTCTGTAAATCTTCTGTAAGTTAACTAATTCTGCAAATCTTGTTCCTATTACCTTCCCTTTGTTGCAAAAAGTCACATATCTTAGCTTTTCCCCCCTCGCCTCCTGCCTGCTCCCAGCAGTTTCTCAGGGCTCTCTGAGATGCTGTCTCCTGGGCTTAAGTCATAATTTCACCCCAAATAAAACTTAACTCTCAACTTTCAGGTTGTATATTTTAGACGACACTGCCCTAAACATTTTCTGTGGTTCATCTATTCATTCTCTGCCCAACCCCTGGTTCCTCCTTGTCTTTCCATGACATGATAGCTCATTCCTTGTTAGACAAAGAAATAACATTTCATTATATGTATGTACCACACTTTTTTAATTCATTTACATCCTGAAGAACATCTTGATTACTTCCAACTATTTTTTTTTTTTTTGGTAATTATGAATGAAGCTGCTATACACACATGCCCATGCATGTATGTATCTGTGTGTGTGCGCTCATGCAGATTTTTGTACAATACGTTCTCAACTCCCTTAGATAAATGCCAAGGAGCATGCATTCTGGATCATACAGTAAGACTATGTTTAGTTTTGTAAAAAGTAACCAAACTGTCTTCCAAAGTGACTGTATCATTTTGCATTCACACCAGCAATGAATGAGAGCTCCCGTTGCCACTGTTTGCTCTTGTCAGTGTTCTGGATGTTGGCCATTCTAGTGAAGTGTGTAGTGGTATCAGTGATACCTTATTGTTTTAGTCTGCTTTTCCCTGATGACTTATGATATGGATCATCTTTTATTTTACTCATGCCATTGTATATCTTTATTGGTAAGATGTCTATCAAGGTGTTTGACCAATTTTTTAATCCAGTTTTTTTTTCCCTTATTTTTGAGTTTCAGAAGTTTTTGGTATATTTCAAATAAGAGTCCTTTGTCAGACGTGTCTTTGCAAATGTTATCTCTGTTATCTGTGGCTTGTCTTTTCACTCTCTTGACATTGCCTTTCACAGAGCAGACATTCTTAATTTTAATAAAGTCCAGCTTATGATTCATGGATTGTGCCTTTGGCGTTGTGTCCTGTGGAGTTTTGAACGTTCTTGTGGGCTCCCTAAACTGATTTCTTTCCCTTTGCATCACATGTGGGGTGAATGTTGCTTGTAGTGTTTTATTCATTCTCTTTCAACTTTCCCTCCTCTCTGAGGTCTGGACTCTTCCTTTTCTTATGTTCTCCTTGATATTTTATATGCTGTGGCTCCCTAATAAAGGATACAACGCCAGCACTTGGCTCTAATCTGTTATTTTGTTCTCTGCTCCTCCCCGCCCCTACCCCCACCCCTTTTTGTATCCGCTTTGCTTTTCTTTGATTCTCCTTCCCATTAGTAAGACCTTCCTTGGTCACCAGTTTTTCCTTCAGTGGCCACTGGCTGTTCTCTGATCTTTTGTTTTCCCTATCACTTGCCACACTCTCTCATGCTATATACCCCCCATTTATCTTGTTCGTTTTCTGTCTCTAAGATCTGTGCTCCATGGATATAGGCATCTGTGGTCTCTGTTCCCTTTATATCCCCAGAGGCAAAAGCATTGCCTAGCAAATAGTAAATGCTCAAAAATTATATGGAATCAACTTTTGGGGGGGGGCGGTGAGCAGGGCAACATCTCTGTTTTTAACGACTACGATGGTCTTGAAACTAACTTGAGGAGGCTTAAGGTATCTTATGATCTATAAAAATTTCCCCTCTCAAGTGTTCAGATAGACCGTAACTGCTTTGTAGGGCTGTCCCAGTCTTCATGAAATGGTTTCCTAACTGCTGCTGCTGCTGCTGCAGGCTTCCCATCTGCTGTTATAAGATGATACTTCTCAGTGCTTTTCTCGGATATGAGCTCCTTCCAGGGAAGTCACTCAAGCTCACTGCTGAGAAATTTTGCCATATCCGGAGGAAGAGCATTTGGTGCAAATGCAGCTCATTTCCCTTTCATTTAGTTCTAATTGGATGGTAAAGACCTCAAGGTAACTTTCTCAGGTAGGTCCCTTGCTTTCGTTATCCCTTGAAAATCTGCCTCATGTTCTTGCCAAAGGTAAAACCGTTGCCTGAGACATAGTCATTTAAACCAATTAAATTTCTCTATATTTTTATGCAAATTGTCTATAAACTTTATTTCTAACACAAATGTAGGTACAATATTTCTTGGCTGAGTTTGGAATTTTAACTTTGTGATCATCTCCAATATCCCTTAAACTTAGGTTCAAGTAAAAGTCATTTCCAATATGACATGCCTCTCTCCCTTGTTCTTCTTTATCTGTTGGTTAACAAAATCAGCCTGGACCAAATCAGAGTCACTTTGAAACTATGTGGAAGGAGGTGGCTTTCAGAGACTGTAAGCATGTCACAGAATCCAAGAGATTAGCTACTTGGCATTCCTCATCTTTATTTTTTTTTGGAGTTGGATGCCCTTTCAAGTGTGGCAAGAGAAAGGAATTTGAAATAGCTAAACTAATAGCCTCTATTAATGTCAAACACTGACAATTCAAAGACTGAAACCTCAACTAGTCATATTACAGCCCGCATGGATATTAACTCTTTTTGCAGACTGAAGCCTCAGCCAGTTGACAATGAGAAACACTACAAAGAACAAAAATCATTTCACCCTTCAGTGCCAGAGGAACCTGTATCAAGTGAGCCTTAACTGAGACTAAGAGACTGCCTTGCCCTCAATAATCTAATCCCTGTCTCATTCATGCTTGCTTGGGTCAAAGCTACACCTGTATGAGGCAAGGTCAGCTACAAAAGTCAGTGTCAGATGTGCTTACTAAGCCCTAGGCCACTTATAAAATAGCTGATAAGCGCCATGGACACCTGCTACAATAAACTGCTGTGATAAGAAATGCGATCCTGGAAGGTCAAGGACCCCAGCCACACTGGAAGCATCAATTTACCCACGTGGTACTGTGCTTCACATAACACCAACCCATTCCTGACTCTTTCAAGATTCCTGGCCAATGTGCCAGTATGTTGAAATTTTAGGGTCCTCATAAATAACAAATCTGTGCTACACACGTATTTGAAGAAGTAGACACATAACGAATTATTGAAAAAGCAGTTTCATTATTGGAAGAGCAAGACTGGAGGAGAGACTTAAGTTGTGTGCTCACTATAGTGTTTCAAAATTCTATCTTTTGTTAGTTGGACTTACCTACCCAAAAGGATAGGATGCCTTACAAAAAAGCAGATTGCCTAAATGCACTGCTGGAAGGAGGAGAGACTATGTATATGAGACAGAGACCCCAACCTTGAAAAATATGGGAGGCTAAGGTACGTGCATAGTCTAATCCTATCCTAATCAGCAGTCAAGCCCTGGGTGTTTAAGAAGGGTCAGGTGTGCCTCCATATCTCTTCTCTCAAAGCTTGGCAGCAAGGCTGCGCTGGCGACCAGAACTGAGACAATGAGACAATACATAGCACCATGGAGTTGAAAGTCTAGTGGGAGAAACTGATGCCAAATATTTAAAAGAAAAAATCCAAGACAGTAATAATATATAAAAGATAAGAAAAGTTGTGTTTGAGACAATGATATTTAAGATGTTATCTTAGGTAGGAATAGAAAGAGATGTTCTATTTAACATAGAGACTAGAGCAGAGGAGATATTTTATCAGATTATAGATGGAAACAATAGGCTAGGAAGTAAACTGTTAAAAAAAACCCTGACTTATAAACACTGCTTAAAATTGAATTTGCAAAGTTAATTTGGTGATATCACCAAACCTTCTTAAGATTGGTTCAGAAAGGACATCATCACTATTAAGAATCAGTGCATTTATTGGCTTTACCCAGATAAAGGAATGACATAACCACCTGAGCCCAGGAAAATGATAATGAATAATAAAGTTAATACACATGATCTATGTATTTGTCATCCAGAAAGAATATATTATAGTTTTTCATGCCTATGGATCTGGCTGCTGGTACTTTGGTTCTTTATTGAGTGATAGGTACAAAGTTCTCTAAGTTCTGCTGGCTGCACAGATGCAACATCTTGGAAATAACACTATTCCAAGAAATAAGTGTGCTGAGACCAGTGGGGCTGAAGAACGGGTGCTATGGAACTTAAGGGAAAAAAGTTAACATAAAACAAGACACAGAGACATTTATCTTAAGTAAAGGTGGGAACCGGGGGACTCAAGGTCTCAGGGACCAAGAGCCCTGCCTCAGGAAACCACACTGCTTTTGTTGTGCTCTTGAGGATTATGTCAAATGAAAAGGGGGTTGTAGGTGCAGGATATAGGTTTTTTTTTTATTATTTTATAAATTCTTTTATTATTTTAAAAGTCACTTAGCTGGTAGATGGTTAAACTTTTACTCTAAACTTTAGGCATTTAAGAATCATTAGCATTTGAGTTGGCTATCTATGCATAGCATTTCAGAGAATCCTCACTGTGCTTCTGCAAACTGCATGCCTATTTGTGGCAACCCTGTGTGCCTAGGTTTGCACCTTGGTTCTCTTTTCTAATGCATATTCTGCTAACGACCACTCATAAATCACTTGGGCATGAGGTTCCTCTTTCTCTTATTCTTTAGAGGACATACCATGCTTGTGCAAATGGCGTGCTGATCTGCACAGGTCCTGCGCGCCTAGACCATTGTATTATGTCCTCGTCAGCTGGCCCCGCGAATAACCCATGCCTTTAGGTCTTTGTTCTTAAGCTTAAGTCATTTACCAGCACCATGACTGTTCTCCAGGAAGATGGGACAAAGTAAGAAAGGACAAGATGGAGTTTTCAGCAAAGAGGCTAAGAAAATATTATAAAAACATGTCTCGCAACATAAGTGCACAAGGTTTAGATTCTGGCTGACCACCTACTGCCGTGTGTTACAATGATCAGTGTATTTAAAGTTGTATTTTCAATTTAATATGAGGATAGACATTCCCACTTTGATTTCATTTACTCATTCAGTACTCAGATGTTGTCTCTGACCTCAAGAAGATTTTAATCCAGTGAATTATAAGATAGTTGATGCTGAGCATTAGCCCAGTGCCTACTCAAGCAGGTTCTGCATTTTCTGGTCTTGACTGTAATCATTTAGCATTTATATCATATTTCATGTCATTAAGGTAATTTTTCAATCATTTTACTACTCGGGAAACTGAAACTTATGTATCAAGTAATAGTTTTGTTGCTAAATTAATGGGCAGTAGAACAGGGAAGAAAGATATTTCTAGGAATAAGAATAAAACTCATCAAATTAGAGACATAAGGTATAGGGCTATGTACAGCAGGAAATAAAAATGTTATTAGTGTTACACTGGCAATTTTGTGATCAGATTTTGTGATCACTACTTATTATTTGTGTTTACATCAAAGTTTGACAAATTCTACATTGTGGCAGAATAAAAGAGGCAAGGACCTTGGAGCCAGACCTCAAGGCTCAAATCCGAGCTCTGTGATCTTGGGTAAAATACCCATGTCTGTGCCCCAGTTTCCTCGACCAGAAAATGAGGATAGTAGCAATACCTGTCGTAAGATTTTGTGAGAGTTAAAAGATTTAACATTAGGAAACACTCTAAACATTATCTAGCACATTGTTAAGCACCATGTGTTTGTTTAATTGATGGTATTGTTATGGTGTCTGGATATATATTTAAAATCAGGTTATAATCATAAACTTCACAAATATAAATGATCTCAGATACTAAGGAAAATTCTACCTTTAACGTCTGAAGATACTGAAACCTTTTAAGGTTGTGTGTATTTTTCAAGGATCTAAAAGCTTATGGAAGGTCAGATTGGATTGGAACAGGGGTCTTCCTGTTCCCAGCTCAGTCCTTTAACCATTTCACTAGTCCTTTTCCTTATGTAAATAGCAGACTCAGTTTCTCCTCAGAGTGATGAATGTATCACTTGAACAGTGTTTTAAGGGACAAAAGTCAGAACACAATGACTAGAATGTTTTACATCTTAAGGGCCCACTACTGGCATCTTTTTTTAGTGACATTGACATAAATGTGCTCAAGTAAATTAATGTTCTTATCTGTACTGACTCATTAGGCAGAATCAAGTTTGCCCATCAACTGAAACAGAGATAGGAGGAGAATGGGCTCGTCAAGTTGACACAAGCAATTAACCATCACAGGTGATGAGGGGAGGAACAAAGTGTTTTCAAATGTGCCAAACCCAGGAGTTAACAAAACAAACAAATAAGACTAAACATAGCAAATACTATTTCCTTCGGTAGCAGGTCTCCATGTTTTTGTTTCCTCATCTCATGCTCAAGTTAGTCTCCTTAATATTTTATTTTAGCAATTTAAGACAGACATTTCCTTTGTCATGTCTATTAAATTTTTATCTAGTTTTCCAACAAATAATGTGGTTGGATATTTTGAAGTCTTCAGCTTCTAAAACATTAATAAATATTAATTGAATGAAAGTTGAGTAAATTCAAAATAACTCATGGGGCTTTAAAAAAAAAAAATACAAATCCCAGGGCACCCCATCTGTCCCATCTCAGAAATCCCACCACAATCCCCACATTTCCTAAGATTTGGCCAAATTCAGTTAAACAAATAGAAGAACAAATAAAGTCCACAAACCAGCAAAACCTCACCTAACCTCCCTAATTAGGTGATTAAGGATAGAATAACTACTGTAGTGAACTCACAGCTCTGTGAATGTAAAGATTTGTTGTCATGTTGGTGTATATGGTCAGCTGAATAAAGATGTGGATATCCAAAGATGTGGATATCTAAATTCCCATAACCTGTGAATATGTTCTTATCTGATAAAACTTTGCAGACAAGTTAAGGATCTTGAGATTAGGGAGATTATCCAGGATTATCAGGGTGGGGCCCACATGGTCCTTACAAGAGCCTGGCGAGAAGATGGAGATGAAGCGATGATGGAAGTAGAGATTAGAATGCTGCAGGTGGAAGCCATGGAATGCATCAGCCTCCAAAAGAAGCTGCAGAAGGTTAAGGAATAGATTCTGCTTCCCAGAAGCCTCCAAAAAATAAATAAACCTTGCAAACAAACTTGATTTCATCTCTGTAAGACTTGTTTTGAATTTCCAACCTCCAGAACTTGAAGGTAAAAAAAATTTGTGTTGTTTGAAGTAGGTTTGTGGTGCTCTATTACAGAAGCAGTAAGAATGTAATACAGCAGAGCAATATCGATGAGACTTAACACATGATGAGGGCTCACTTCTGGCATTAGACATTAATTTTGAGTAGGATAATACAAAAAACATATTATCTTTATTTGTACAGAGGACTAACTGTAGCTTATAGAGGTTAAGTCACTCATTGACTCATCATTAATAAATCTGATCCAGAATTCAACCTGTGCAGCCTGGTTGCCTTCATGCCTCCCACCTCTCCTCTGTCTCTGCTCATCCGTGGTTTTCTCTGAAATTCCTGGACAAGGCTGTGGGTGGAGTCTTTGGCCACAGGAGGTAATTGGTTCACAAAAAGTGCAAACTACAATTAATTTGAAATTAATTGGGCACCTTTTTTGTTTTTTAAGGACTGCACCCATGGCATACAGAGGTTCCCAGGTTAGGGGCTGAATCAGGAGCTGTAGCTGCTGGCCTACACCACAGACACAGCAACAAGGGATCCAAGCCGCATCTTCAACCTACACCGCAGTTCACAGCAACGCTGGATCCTTAACCCATTGAGTGAGACCAGGGACCGAACCTGTGTCCTCATGATGCTAGTTGGGTTTGTTAACTGCTGAGCCATGACGGGAACTCCGATTGGGCATATATTTAATAAACGCCTAATACACAGCAGGCATTTTTCTAGATAGTAGACCATGCAGGTAAGATAAATGTGGTGCAAACCCTTGAAAAACTTATAGTAGTAACAAAAATGTGACCTTCTTTTAATGGGACTTTAAACATTGCATTTCCAACCTGTACTCTGCACTTTTTTTGGCCTGCTTTTTAGGTGTTTTTTTTTAAAAAATCTTACTAAATGCATTACCAATGCTGGGTCACCACAAATGCAGTTTTTAGGATATTACAAATTTAATGCAAATTTAAAGTAGGTGAGGAGAGGTGTTCTAGAAAGATGAACAAATATATAAATACAATTTTTCTTGTAATATTACCATCGAAATCTCTGCATTGAAGCATTCTTTATGGGAGCGAAACCACTTTTAATTTTCATTTCCTTTACTCCCTGGAAAGCAAAATGAATTAAGCAGCATTTCCATTTGTTTTTAAATATGAAGGGAAGTTTCAAGTAAGGCATTTGGGAGCATAGAAAAAAAAATTTAAAACGAGTGAGTTCAGGGGACAGATTCACAAGCAAGGAGAAAAACAAAAGAATGCTTTTAAAAAACCAAGGGTTTCTTTTTCACTCCCTCTCATTTCCTCCCTCATTTTAATGCTTTTGTGAAGCACATACTTTATAACCTAATGTTAAAGGGACACAAAAGGCTTTGTTGCATAATATCAAATATAGAATTATAAGAATAAGTACATAAAAACATACTGCATTTGGATTTCCCCCAACTCTCTTTTTTCCCCAGTGCATTTTGGCTCGTGATATTCAGCTAGATCTATTGATTTTATTTCTACCGATTCTAAGTGATTTCTGGCATTTTATCCATTGTTCCCCTTTTAATTAACAGCAGATATATAATACGGCAGTAGGCAGTATTTATGCCGTAATATTAATTCTGCACCTGCACAGGAGCATAGAGTTTTATGCTAAACAAGCTCATAAACTAAGCTGCATGCACTACAAGGTGAAGTTCTCCAGGGGGCACTGTGGTACGATTTCCCCAGGGAAACGTGAGTTCTTCTCTCTGAATTGAGTTACTTGAACTATGTGGACCTCAAACCCTGCATCTGTAAAATAAGGATTTCTACAGTCCCTTTTAGCATCTATGCATCAGATTTCTGTGGGCGCTTTCTGGCTCCTCTTGTATTCTCCTGTGTATTCTGGAAAGAGCCAGCTTTGGCGTCTTTGAAATACATAGGAAATCTGCTTTCCATAGCAAGGGACCCTGGGAATTTGGTCTCTGGAGTTTTCCAAGTGCCTCTTGGGGGTAAAGGAGTGACAAATTTGTTCACAAACAGTCCTGTCTCTTGTTTTCTTTTGCTTTGTTGGATAGCAAGAATCTTCGGCCACCAGCTGGCAGAATGGCTTTGGTGATTTCCAAGGGTTTTACACAAGATCACATCCCATTTTCTTGGTTCCATTCTAGAGCTTTGAGTTTTAGAACCCTTATTCAGTATTTTCGCAAAGGCATCAGCACTTTGACCTCTAGGTGGAGGAGGCAGCCCTCCTCCTAAGTGTGTCTCCAAAACCTGATATCCTGCTGTAGAGCTTTCTTTGCTGGTGGGGACACAAGAATATGGACCATCCTACAGGCAGTTTTGGGACTGGAGGGAAGTAGAGTCAGTGAATGACTAATTTACATTGACTTGAGAAACTAAGAGAAAATGGTTCTAAACTCCATGTAGTTGTGAATGCAAACTTTTATGTGAAAAACATGACAGCTTGGCACTGTCTGAACGCCAGCTTTCCTTTGGAGCCATAACCAGGTGACAGGAAACAAATAATAAGAACAATAATGGCAGTGATCATTTTAAACATCAGTACATTTCCAAATCTTCAAACACCTTGTGCTTAATGTCTAGTACTTCTTTCTTCAAACAGGAGACCCAGCCTGCTACTCCCGACAGTAGTTGAGGTCAGGTACCGCTGACTTGGAGATGCTTCTTGAAAAACAGGGAACGTTCTCTCTCCCTAACCCAACACAAGTTACCTTTTCTGATGTGAGAACCATGAATGACTGTTTCCACTTGTAAGTATTCATGAGAAAAATACAGATAATTATACCTTCCTTCCAGTATTGTTACGGGGACCGAACAAGAGGAGAAACATAAATGCTCAGCCTGGCATGTGGCAAGCACTCACAGAATGGCAGCTGTTATTTTTCTCATGTAAAATGAACTAAAATAATTACAGTTGCTCCCAAGCAAAGATCTGTATGACTTGAGTTTTTTCCAAGCTAGTACCCCTAGCCTAAAAGAGAACAGTGGAAGGAATCACAAATTGATCCCTTTCCAGTCAGAGAAGAATGTCATGAGATAAGGGACCATATGGCTAGACTTCCAGAAAATAGTTATGAGGCAAAAGACGGAATTAAAAAAAAAATTATCATGGGTAGTAACCACATTAAATATAAGCCTTTTCTTTCAAAGGTAGAACAGAGAGATGCTTTCCTTACTATACTTTTGGGCTAGAAGAGAGAGTCAAGCCTGAAAAAATGGATTTATATTCTAAAATATAAATACCATGTTGTGTAATTTCCTATGTGTAACCTATCATATATACTTTAGCTGATTAAAGAGCTGCATCTTGAAAAAAATTCTATAACCTAAATTTGGTAGCTGAACAATAAATAATAAAATATTAATAGAGATTTACTAGAAGAAAATTACCTTTACATTGGGGAACATTCAATGCCTTTTAAGACCATAAACCCATAGCCATTTAATAGTATTTCATTAAAGAAATAAAAATAACATATTTGTTAATATCATTAATGAACTATAGAAACACATTATAAGGAAATATATTTTTGGACTATGCACTGTATCTGCCGTGATGTTTTTCAGTTCTCAGAATAGATTAACCATGAAGCTAAAAAAGTTTAGCTTTAGGGTCTGTCATTTCCTGTACCCTGCAAATGCTTGAAGTTGTTGGAAGTTGTAGGGAATTGCAGGTGAGGAAAAAAATCCAGGTTTAATTAGAAATATGACTATGGAAAGATCACTTGTCAGTTGCCAAAATAAAAAAATCACAGAAAAAGGACTTGAATCTCAAAATAGGATATGATGTGATTTTTTAAATCATTCTAAATATTAATTTTATATTATTGCAGGCAGAATGATAGCCTCCAAAAGAGGCCCACATCCTGCTGCCTGGACTCTGAATATGTTGCATGGGAAGAGGGACTTAAGGCTGCAGAGGGAATTGAGGTTGCTAATCAACTGACTTTAAAATAGACTCTCTGGGTGGGGCCATGTAATCTCAAAGTCCTTAGTGAAAATGGGAGTCAGAAGAGTTGCTGTCAGACTGATGTGATATCAGAAGGACTCACCGAGCCATTGGTAGCTTTGAAGATGGGGGAAAAAGGATCCGAGCCAAGGAATGTGGACAGTCTTCTAGAAGCTGGAAAAGGCAAGAAAAGGGAGTCTCCCTAGAGCCTCTGGAAAGGAAAACAGCTCTGCTAAGACCTTGATTTTATCCCATTGAGACACAATTTGGGCCTCCAGAACTAAGATAATAAATATATTGTATTAAACCACTAATTTGATGGTTATATGTTACAGTAGCAATAGAAAACTAATACAAATACCTGATTTTGGATTTGTGATTTTTGTTATTAATTAATTTATTTTTTTACTTAGAGAAGACCCTGAATTGAATAGGTTTCACCCAGAACCTGGTTCCATCCCTATCAATACTATACATGAATATTGATTTTATTAGCATGTACATGGTTTTTCACAATTTATATATATTCCTCTTCCAGGGATAATGATATATTTTATGATGTCTTTGGCCCTTCCCCTGAGGACATTGGACCCTCTTAATAGTAATGAAATTCCTTTTCTTTCCCTAACCCAACCATCATAGGAAGACAAAAGCATTTTAGTTATTTTGCAACATTTTGTCCTTTTGTAATCTTTAACCCAAACTGGCCTGATGGAGAGAGGTGCTCTCTGTTCCAGCCTACTGTTTTTCTTAAAAAATTGGTCATAAAATAAAACCCCTTAATATAATTATTTTTGGGGTTCTAATATACTTGCACTGTCTGTGAAACTTGCTAGGTCTATTGTCTTTCCCTTCAATAAGAGCCAGTGACATATTCCATTTTATAGTATATTTGTCTTTTATCTGCTCCCTGTTGAGCACAGAATGGGATCAGTATGCATATCTTTAGAATATTTGTAATAATAGAAAAATGAAAAGAGAAGAAAACACTGTTTGAGAGCTTACTAAGTATATCAACCACCCTGTTAAATTCTTTATATAAACCTTTTGTCATTACGTTCTTCCAACATTGCTGTAGGCTGGAGAGTCTCATACTCCTTTTACCAATGAAGATATTGAGGCTGTAAAACAATTACTTGTTTTTCTCCAGGTCAAATAACTTATAGATAGCCAAACAGGAATGTGATTCTGTTTTTGGTTTGTGTGACTTGAAAACTCATAAAATTTGAAAACCCATATCATCTATTCCTACCTGTGTTTGAACTTGACTTTGGGATTCCAAGCTAGTGTGGACCTGTGTATAGTGTGTTCACTTATCTGAATGGTCATCATCTCCCCTTGGGAGCAGCATGGGCTTTTCCTGACTCCTGCACCCTGTCCTCAGTTTCCCCTCCACTTAGTGTATTCTTTCTTTCTTACTTTTTTTTTTGTCTTTTTGCCTTCTCTAGGGCCGCTCCTGCAGCATATGGAGGTTCCCAGGCTAGAGGTCTAATCAGAACTGTAGCTGCTGGCCTACGCCAGAGCCACAGCAACGTGGGATCCGAGCCACGTCTGTGACCTACACCACAGCTCATGGCAACGCCGGATTGTTAACCCACTGAGCAAGGCCAGGGATCTAATCCACAACCTCATGGTTCCCAGTTGGATTCGCTAACCACTGAGCCATGATGGGAACTCCACTTCATCTATTCTTGATACACTTCTTCTGGTTTAGGACCATTTCCTGATGAATCTTACCTGACATTCTCCCTTGATTAGGTTAGGTGCTCTCTTAAATACCCCATGTCCACCTTTCTCATGGTAACCATGCCAAATAGGTGCTTGTTCACTCCTTTGTCTTCTGCACGAGGCACCTTGAGCAGAAGAGCAGGGTAGACTCCATCTTTAAAGTCCGAGGACCAGCTAGAGCCTAGTCTGTGCTCAATCATTATTTGTTGATGAAATGAATAGATGCCCAGATTTTGATGTTTCTGTAAAATACTTTTTCTAGAAATAAAAGATATGAGGATTGTCCTAGGCTTAAGAAAAATAAGGACATAAAAGCAGCTTTTTATGCATATCATACTTGGCTCTTTTATTTATATTATCACAGTACTCCCCAGAATAACTGTAAATTGGGTGGTTTTATCCTCATTTCAGAGATGAATAAACTAAGGCTGAGAGCGTAATAATCTAGACTCACTTTGTACTGGTTCAGGTGATATCATAACAGAGAGTTAGCCATTGTTATTATTATTAGAAAGCATTCCGGAGTTCCCGTCGTGGCTCAGTGGTTAACGAATCCGACTAGGAACCATGAGGTTGCGGGTTCTGTCCCTGCCCTTGCTCAGTGGGTTAACAGTCCGGCGTTGCCGTGAGCTGTGGTGTAGGTTGCAGACGCGGCTCGGATCCTGCGTTGCTGTGGCTCTGGCATAGGCTGGCAGCCACAGCTCCGATTTGACCCCTAGCCTGGGAACCTCCATATGCCGCAGGAGCGGCCCAAGAAATAGCAAAAAGACAAAAAAAAAAAAGAAAGAAAGCATTCCTTGGGGATAATACATAGTAAAGCTGACTGATTTCCTCTGAGTACATGGAGAGAGGTAGATACTTTGGAATACTAAAGTCTCCACAGCCTGCTCTATGTTGGGGTGGCTCCTGCCCTCTTTGAATCTTGCTGTTGAGATATCAGAGCTTGGCAAAGGTTCTGAGACCAGATTTGAGTTATGTATTTCTAGCTCTCTAAAGCATCACCCATAGTGCTTTCCAGTTCAGATGCTGGTCACCGTGAGGGCAGGTCAAAGATACCAAATCCTCAAACACATCAAGTGGTAGTGCTTAAAAAATGCACAGAATTAGGACCCAGTAATTACAGTCTACAACCAGAGACTGTCCAGGTGTCCATCAACAGAATGAAAAGAGATAAGCATACTCCACAGTTACATGGATGAACCTCAAAAACATTACATTGAGGAAAAAGTGTATTGGTCCTATTGCTGCTCTAACAAATTACCGCAAACTTAGTGGCACGAAGCAAGGCAAGTGTGTTATTTTACAGTTCCACAGCTATGAAGTCCAAGATGGATCTTACTGGGCTAAAATCAATAGTGTTGGCAGCTGTATATTCCTGCCTAGATGCTCTAGGGAATAATTCATTTTCCTGCCTTTTTCAGCTTCTAGAGACTCTCTACATGTCTTGGCTTGTCCCCGTCAACCCTCCAAGCTGTCACTGTTCAGTCAGCCCTATCTTAGGAGGCCACTTCTCTGTTTTGACTCTTCGGACTCCCTCTTCCACATTTAAGGATGCTTGTGATTATGCTGTGCCCACCCAGATAATCCAGGATAATTTCCCTGCTTCAGGGTCCGCTGATTAGCATTTATAATCCCATGTACTACGTAATTACTCCCTGCCATCTTGCCATGTAGCAGGACATGTGCACAGGTTCTAGGATTATCAAGTGGGCATTTTAGGGAGCCATTATTTTGTCTACCACTAACGGTCATACACAAAGGAACACGTATCTATCACTTCCTGTCAATAAAATTCTAGAACAGGTGAAACTAATCTTTGTGGATTAAAAAATGGAACAGTGGTTGCTCCTGGGCTTAGGGGCAGAGATTGGGAAGAGACACAAGGCAACATTCTAGGATGATGTTACTGTTCTTTATTTTGATAGGGATTTTTGTTACATAGGCATATAAATTTGTTAAAACTTAATGTCATGTGTGTATGTGTGTGTGTGTGTATATATATATATATATATATATACACATAATTTTATTATATGTAAATTTTACCTCAGAAAGACAAATAAAAGGACCCAAAGCAAATAGCAAGCTCTTGTAAATGGTATCCATGCGTAAATATTTAGGAGAACGCGCACTGATGTTTGCACCTCGCTAAGAAATACATTGACAAGTGGATGAATGACAAGGGATGGATTGTTAAATAGATGTGTGGTAAATCAAGTATAGTAAAATGTTAGTTGTAGGTGGTAGTAGGTTAGTTTAAGGTCATATATTTATTATACAATGTTTCAATTTTCTGTATGTTTAAAAATAATCATAAAATATGGGGTGGGGAGTGTATAGGATTGGGGTGGAGAAGCTGTGTAGCAGTTCTGTATCACGTTCCTGCTTGCTCTTTCTCCACCTTCCTTTTGGGCAGTGAGGGTGGATTGCACTGCAGAACCTGGATTAAAGGATGCATTGATCTGTACTGAGTTGGGGAGCCCATTTGGACCCCAAAGCTCTTTCTTGCTATTTTCCAAACTTAGATCTTGAGAGAGATTTTAGAAAAATACTTAATCCTACTTCACACTGCTACCCCATTCAAGCCTTTCTGGATGAAATTAATGCTTCTGACTGTCAGTCCTGGCGGGATGGTGTGTGGGCCGGACGGTGTATGGGCGAAGGGTGGTGGGTTGTGTGGATGGGGGTCAGGTGCATACGGATAGTCAGAGTTTCTAGAGGACCCAACACACATCCTTACCACAGAAGCATCACAAACCAGAGGCTGCAGCTGTGCTCTGATTAAAGGAAGCTGTACCAAAGCTGATTCCTGTCCTTCTCCAACAGAGACTTGTGTACAGGAGAAGAAAACAGAGACTCGCTGTCCTCTGGTGATAGATGTCTCTGTTGCTTTATTCCATCTGGCCTCTTTGAGGCCTGTGTGCAAACCCATTCACTTGTCACATTAGGCTCCAGTGGAGCGTGTGCATAGCCCATTACGCTCTCGTGAAGGATACCGATCTCTTACCCTATCGTAGCCAGCCGTGCATTTGGATATGCCCTTTGGAAAATTTGAAAACGTGCCCTCATCTTCAGAGCATCTCAAGTGATTTTTCCAAATGCCGAACATTCCCCTTCCTTGGTGGATGTATGCAGGCCTTCTGTAGATGCACGCAGCTTCTCATCATGTATTTATGGCTGTTCCTCTATGTATGCTGTCAGTGGGACTCCATTCCAATAGGATTTTTTAAAAACCAAGAACAGAGTTGTGCATATATAACTTTATATATAAAATTGTCTTACAACACATTTACTTTAGTTTGTGAGGATTCAAGATGTGCTCTCTGGACTCTCAAAAATCTCTGCTCTAAGTTAGGCACTCTCTATCCAAAGTACAAGGTCAGCAACATGGGGCTCCTTAAAGCCACATTCTCATTTGTCTGCAACACAGCGACACGCAGCATCTCCCTCCCTCACTCCTCCAGACCATGACAGACTACAATAACTACGATAGCATCACTGCTACTAAGATGGGCCTTTTCCCTTAACACTGAGCTTAGCAACTCTCCACAGTCCAGATAAATGCAATACTTTTATATAAAAACCCAGGCCTAGTAAAAAAAAAACACAGCCTCAGCGTGTCCCTGGTGATGCTCTGGTTGGCGGTTGTTCATGGATGATAAATGGCTTTGATTCCAGAGAGTGGCAAAAGCTGCTATTTAAGTTGAAACTTATGAAAATACCAGAACCTACTTTGCTCGCATGCAGTTAATGTCTAATTATTCTTTGCTGGCTTCCTTTTCCCTTTGTCCCTCCCTGTTCCAAGCAACAGGTTGATTTTTCTACTGTTAAATTGCAAATCCAGCAATGGCGATGTTTTTGTCAATTTCAACTTAGCTTTCTTAAGTGACTGGTTACTTTATTTATATTTCTTCTCAAGTTCCTTCTCATTTCCCTTTGTTATTTCTTTGATTGGAACTTTATTGCTAATGAAACTTTTTTCCCCCCGTGGCTTACTTCATACATAAGAAGCTTAGAATTATCTAATTGTTGGATTCAAGCAGACATACTTGACTTTTCCTTGATTCAGAAATGTGTATTCAATTTAAGTCACTGATTCATGTACTCTTTTATTGATTCAGCATTCACTGTAGTCTGCATATGTGCACTTTCTGGGTATTTTCAGATATGTACAACTCCTTTCAATCATTTTAACAATAAACCTAACCTTAAATAACTATAATACTTGATAGAATATATTAAGTCATAAGATTTTGTGTACATAAGAAAAGAAGGGCCATAAAGCAAAAGGTTAAGAGAAGACATGTGAATTCATATACATATATACATCATGTATGTGTGTGTGTATTTAAGAAACTGGCTCACGTGATTATGGAGGCTGAGAAGTCCCCAGACCTAAGGGAGGCATGGACCCAGGGGACTCCATGATGTAGTTGCAGTCCAAAAGTTGGCAGACTTGAGCTCCAAGAGCTGATGTTTCAGTTTCCATTTGAAAGCAGGAAAAGACTGATGTCTGAGCTCATGCCATCAGGTAAGAGAAACTCCCTCATACCTGAGGGAGACTTAGCCTTTTTGTTCTCTTCAGGCCTTTAGCTGATTGTGGGGGGGGGGGGGGTTCACCCACATTAAGAAGAATGACCTGCTCTACCCCGTCTACCAACCCAGACCTTCCTCTCATCCAGAAACATCCTTGTAGACACACCCAGAGTAATGTTTTGCCAAATATCTAGGCACCCTGTGGCCCTATCACGTTAACACGTTAAGTTCATCATCACACTGTTTTGACCATCTTCTACCTAATTAACCTTTTCCAAGAGAAATCTCCTTACTTACTTTATATTTGACAGATCTAAAAATTGACTTCTTATATTCCTCCTTTTAAATGTACTCTTCTCCCCTGTCTAGACACGTAGTTCTCCCATTCCTGTAGTCACAATCCATCATTTATTCCAATAGCACCTCCCGTGTCACAACTCCTCTCAGTTCTGCCTCTTTCCATGCTTACCGCTTATCCATGAGATATTACCTTTGACCTCAGCTATCACTGTAAGAGCTGCTTAATTATAGTCCTTGACTCCTTAACACTCCCATTGCTTCCAGAATGATCTTATATATAAAAAATAGTTTGAATCTACCTTGATGCTTCTCAAGGTTCCAGAGAAAACAAAGCAAGGACTGTGTTTCTGGGCACTTAGGCCAAGCAGAGCTGCCTGGGGTCTTGGTGCATCACAGCTACCCTTTTCATGGTGGCACAAAATAACCAAATCCAAAAGGGACTCCACATCACTAAGACACTCGGAGAAGTTGCTTTAGGTCTCAGTCTGTTTCTTTACTATAAAATTGGGATAATAATATCACCCTTGCAGTGTTGTTCTGAAGATGAGTTAATAGCCTACATGAATACCACTTCCTACCCATTAGGATGTCTCTTATACAACCGACAATAAAACATGTTAGTGAGGATATGGAGAACTTGCGTAGGAATATAAAATGGTGCTACCAGTATAGAAAAGAGTATGATGTTTTCTCAAAAAATTTTAAAAAATTGTCATATGCTCCAGCAGTTTCGCTTCTGGGCATATAACAGAGAGAAGAGAATACAAGGACTTGAACATCATGTTTGTAAACTCATGTTTATAACAGCGTTATTTACAATAGCCAAAAGACGGAAGCAACCCAAGTGTCCAACGACAGATGAATGGATAAAGAAAACATAATATATACACATACACACAATGGAATATTATCTAGTCTTAAAAAAGAATTGAATGCTGACACGTGCTACAACATGGATGAGACTTGAAGCATTATGCTAAGTGAAATAAGCCTGTCACATATTTTCCTCTTGTTATAGATGGCTAGAGGATTGGTGTCCTCCATCAGATGATAAGTCCTGGAATGCAGGGTGTCTGGTTTCTCTCTCCTCTGCCTGTGCCTAGTCATTCAATTAGTATTCCACCTGAAATGGGAGTCTCACTGAATAAATAACCCTTGAGATTGGTTTTTGCTTCCCCTTGCTTTGTAAGAGACAGATTAAACTCAATAATAATTAAAGAGAATTTTCTGTTTGAAAAGGTTTCACATTTGAACTTATGTGACGATTTTTATTGTGGCCTACTTTCTCCTTTCTTAAGCCCCTAGACTTTAATACTGTTTAATTAGTGCCACTTAGAAGACTGAAAATTGATCCTGTATTTTCAATTTGGGAAAATATGGAAACAATAATGTTTCCGCTTTTATGTATGTAAGAATTCACAGAGAACAGTTTTCCTCAAGTGTATTCGCCAATGTGGATGGAGAAAGTGGCAGTTACAGAACAGGCAAGCTATTAAAACATCAAATATTTAAGGTGTACAACACCACTTTACTGGTCTCATTGTTACGTGAATTGGAAATCCTATATAGCTAATGATGCATGGCAGAGACACAGGCTTCTTCTCATAGGGCTCTACACACTCTTAGTTATCCTCTGCCAAGAGCATAATTTTTAACAGTGTTGGCTCTTGAATCTCACACCTGGTGGTATTTTGGTTCTAGATGTATAGAACCATTGGGTTACAATCAAGAAGAAATACTTAGTGAAGAAGTTTTAACAACTAAAGGGTAAATACTGTACCTTCCAGTATTTTCTTTACGCCTCTCAGAACTCAAAGGTCCGGGGAAGTCTAGCTCATCCTTGGGTAGCTTCCTCTTGAAGAATGAAGGAGCCCTTCAGAGAGCCAGAAACTGCAAATTCCATAGGACCTTCCTCAGGAAACAGGCACAAATGCAGAATCCTCTTTTGTTTTTTTCTCTCTTGATTTCATTGCTGTAATAACCACTTGTGTTCTAAAGTCCACTTTGTCACATTCTTTTTTCTCAGACCCATTTCTGGTGTCTTCACATTCTCTGGAAGAGGCCCACACAGTGGAAGGAGTGCCCTCCCCCTCCCCCCGCCCCACCATGTCCCCAGTAGTGGGTCAGCAGTTCTATATAACTAGCACAGGGGACTGGGTATGGCAGAGCCTGAAGGCTCATGTCCCAGACTAGCACAGACTGTTTAAGACCCTTCAGAATGCACTTGAGCCACTAAGGGAAAAGAATGACTATTTTCAGGCCGTCCATAGTTCAATATTGACAGGAGCATTAGAAGAAATTTCAGATCGCCTATTTCTGCTGGCTAGAAAGTCCTGTAATTGTGGCAGGCAGGGGGCAGAACGCCTTTGGTGGCTGACAGTGAAAATACTTGATCTGAGCTCTCAAAGCTTTTGTAGATATTTCTTCCAGAGAAGAGCACCAAGGCTGCATTAGCTGAGTCCTTGAGATGCAATTGAGGAGGCAATGCTATTTTCCTTCTGGCTGAGAGTAATGGCAGAGCCTCTTTGCAACAAATGATCATAAATTGCCCGAGTGTCTCTGAGGCAAGAAAGGGCTTGCATGTTAGAGCTAATGCAAGCTGCTCTTATACTTGTGAGTAGTACTTGCTCTTGGGGAGAAATAAGGGCCCGAGGATAAAACTACCAGGACATGTCTATATTCCTCAGGTAAATGCAACTGAGAGTGAAAGTCTTTCAGCTCTTAAGTTACTTTAAAAACAGATTCTCAGACCTCTATATCAAATCAAGAGGGGTCCAAAGCCAGAAACTAAGATCAAGTGAAATCTGGAAATAGGAAAGGGAGAGAGTAAACAAGATCCCCAGCTGGGGTTAAGCCTGACTGTCAACCCTGTCTTATATCTACCTTTACTTTGCTTTTCTCTTCAGTTCTATACAAGGACATGTGAATAATGTCACTGAAAAGTGTAATCAAAAAGGTCACATGTATTTCAAGTTTAAATTCAGAGAAGAGTTGGTGTTCAGTGCTGCTTAAGACCATTTTGGCCAATTTTGTAGTGATCGTGGGACCCAATCTAGGTCATCTTTAAACTTCCAAGCTTGTAGTATTCCCTAGTTCCTTGCAAATCATGTTGCGATTAAACTCCAAATGTATATAGACTTACAGTAAGTGGCTTTTGATGGACTTAGATTCTGCTCATACCTGGGTTTAAAATTTTTCCTTAGAAGCCCTGGAGTATCATATATGTTTGTAGAATGCATCTATGAGAATTGCATCAGCACAGCCCAGATAGGATTTACTACCTAGTCATCCCATGCTTTTTTTTTTTAAAGCCTATGTTTATTTATTGAAATGTTTTACATATAGAGATGGAATAACCCAAGCTTTAAAGGTATTCAGTCAAAGGGAACTGTTCAAAAAGAATACAAGATAGATATGATAGATAATTTTTATCAAGCTACTTTTTTGACATGCTGATAATGATGCTGATGGTGTGTCACCCGGGAGGTGTTTACTAGTTATAAGATACTTTGCTAGTTGCTTACCATAGATTATCTTATTTAATTTCCTCATCATCCTTTTCATAATAATTATTCATACTCTTTGAAGAAACTGAGTCTCAGGATAATTAAGGTCATACAAAGAGTATGTGGAGGAAAATGGACTCTATTTCATATTATCCTAATTGCGAATGCAAAACACCAACAAAGAAGGAGAAATGGTAAGACAGATAAGGCACTAGCAGTTTTGTTAAAAGATTTCCAGGAAAGTTTGCACTCTCATATCTCAGCTTCATTTGCTTTAGAAATCCAGCAAATGGATCTCAAAATATGACTTTTAATCATCAGCCATGATTGAGCTGAGTGCCGGTGACTCAACTCCCAGGTACAGATATTAGGCCCCAGTTGGCTTAAGCACCCTTTTTCCTGGCTTTGAAGATGGGTCAGCTATTTGCCAGAACTTCAAACACAGTCAGTCTTTCTCTTCCTTCTTTTGCAAGAACTACCAACTACACTGCTACTCACTGGATGGTGTGGTGGTGTGTGAAAACACGAGGAAAATAAAGCAACTATTTGGACACTGTGGAAGACTGAATCGAAACTCTCTGTGGCCGTGTACCATACGAGTGTGACCTTTCCATACCTCTCATCATGAGATGGAGGTTGTTCCGTCACCTTTTGAATCTACACTGGTTTTCTAACTTATTTTTACCACTAGAAGATGAAAGAAATGACATTGTGCATCTCTGAGATTGAGCCTTTGCAGCTTCCACTTTCCTTTTTCTAGAACTCTGCCAAAGATCATCAGGTAAGGAAGTCAGTTCAGTCCCTGCAGGATGATTAAACAAGGGGGAGATCCATGGTGTTCAAGATGACAGTCACCTTCAACTGTCTGACCTGTGAGGCCATCGTGGACTTTCCAACTAGCTAATGCTCATCTTAATGAGGCTACGTGAGTGAGTTCAGTAGAGGAACCAGAGTCATACAACATTACTGTGAGAAATAAGAGATCGGTGTCTTTTAAACCACTTAATTGTGTGGTGGTTTATTAAACAACAATTAAATAATCCAATCTTCCTGGCTAGGGAATTGGATAGCCCAGGGAGAGTGACTACAAGGGAAAAGAAAAGGACTCTGGCTGTTCTCACATAAGTTGGTAAGTCAAGTCTTCCTTGAAGTATGCCTGACTCTATTTCAACACTTAGCAATTATGAGATTTTACTCCTCTCCCTACCAGTTGTTTTTTGTGGGAGTTGAGATGAGGAATGATTTAAGCCAACTTTATTTCATTAAGCAGCAGTACAGAGTAATACATACCCTACATAACATACTTTATTGTCTAATTCTTATCATCTCTGGGTCTGTTCACCATATAAAGTGATGAACAGAAAAAATCATTATGAAAAGTAAAATTCTAAAGCCAAGATTATCCAAAAGTCGTGTAGGATAAAAGTGCTAGTAACTTTAATAAAATGCTTCCTTTTTCATTTCTAAAATGAATAGGCCCTTAAATGACTCAACTAAAACTGACTCAACTAAAATTGACCCTGTACAGGGACCTGAATTATTTTTTTAAGTAATCTGGTAAACAAAAATTTCTGGTTATTAAGCCGGAATTTTGAAACAGGTGATTGTGTCTGCTCTTTGTGTGAGCAGGAGAAACATAGTTTTCAACCTAAAGTAAGAGGTCAGTGCTTCACCCACATAATGAGGCCGGTCTAATATCAGGTAAAAAGAGGGGACAGAAAAGAAAACATGTACTTAAAAAGTTGTATTATATTTTAGATATATACACATATATATTTCTGGTATATGATGAAAATGATTTTTGGAAATTTTTAAGCCTCTAGGCTTCATTATTTAGATTTTCTTTGACACCAAACTCTGGCTTTCAACCAGTCCTTGTTTCTAGACATTGGCTTCTAAAATACCCCATTTGCAAAAATATCTCCTTAAATATAGCATTAATTATGAGGATAACATAACCCAGGTATAAAACATGATGATTAACTATCTATAGAAATGTTTAATTCTATAACTAAACTGATTAAAGTGATGTTATAAAGACCTAAAATTTAGTTGTGTTTGTAAGAAATAATCAAAATTGAGTGTTGTATAAATCTCATTCAACCCTCTGATTAAAAGGCTCTGAGAGCCATTCATTTTCTTATTAAATTTATTGAGTACCTACAATACATCAGGTCCTGTGCTGAAAGGAATGAGAAATGGTAAATTTTCTCAGGGAGCTCATAATCTCAGGATGAGCCAGGCAATTTTTCAGACTGTACCGTAAAATGACTCAGGATAATGAGAAATGGTCGACAGTGCTGGACAAAAAGAATTAACTGTGAATTCTTCTCAAAAGAAAATACCAGTCATGTTGCCCAGATTTGCCATCTTCGTTAGTGTTCCACTTCATTCATACTGTCTATTTCTGCACTGGCGCAAAGACCTATTCATAGGCGCAAAGTACTTATGAGAGGGAGTCATCAGTGCTAAATACTAAGACCTGGATCTCCTCTCTTTCCAGGCACTAGGTAGGACCATATTTGTTGACCTTCTTATAGGTGGGTGTGGCAGAATAATGACCTCAATGGCATAAGAATGCCATTTTGGAATGGAGCTTTTAACTCAGAGAACGAATTTCCACGAAGCGCTCTCCCTTTGCCCTGGCACTGCAAACAGCAATATTCAAGATGGTAGCCGCTCTAACTCTCCATGATAAGCTGTTCAGAGCTCCCCTGCTGATATGCAAGGACATACAGAAGGATCAAGGTAGCTACCTTTCTTACTAGGAGTCATCACTGAGATTTTGGTGGTGTTTATTACTAAAATGTTAACCAGGGCATCTTGACTAAACAAAATGTCTTTACATACTTTTATAATAGTTTCCCTATGTGAACTGATTAACCAAGCAAAATAAAAGGAGTAATCATTGAGTGCTTATTCTGAATACCTGTCCTTCTCTTTTATAGGTGACAGGTCCAAGATGACAGGTTGCACATCCGTGTATGGCTTGCATGTGCATGCCTACTTATATACATGCACATACACAGACTTTGCTCTCTTGTTATTTATATACAGTTGTTTGAATGATGGGCTCCGAGGTATTTATGAGGTGTTTGCTGGTTGGATGACACTTGGTGTCATGACTTTTTAAAAAATAGGTGGGAAGCAAAATTAATTTTAGGACTTGAGGAAACTCATTATACCTCACTTAAGGCCTATATACTGACAGAAGTAAATGCTTATAAATATAAAGAAAACCAAAGAACAGGAAACTTAAGTATAAGAGACACACTGAACCAAAAAAGTTGAGGATGGGTTATGCTGACCTCCCTCAAGACATGCTATATGGTTTTCTAGAGGGTGTCTCTCGGACTGTCTGTTCCACCCCCTTCAAATTCTCCAGAATTGTTGTCTTTGGAGGAAGACTTTACTCCTCATGTGAGCTCCAACATGAGAGCTCTTCTTTTTATTTCTCAAAGTTTGTGGCACTCTGTTTACGTAAAGATGTTTTAGTGATGTTATAAAATGCTATGGCTTCATATTATACTTATCTGTAATTAATCCTCCTTGGGCTGGAGATGGGATGAGATTCTTTCCCTGAGGGTACAACTTGAGGTTTCTGCAGTATTCATGTAAAACCCGATTTGACAAGGAAACGCAGCTTAGAGAATAAAAACCGATGACTATTCTAAAGGTCTCTTTAGGTAAAGAAAATAAAATAAGCATTCCGCGTGTAGAAAAATTAAGTCCTAAGAAGCAGAACTCCCACAACATAAGCTACTTCTTGAGAATATATAAGGCACTTTAGAAGCTATATTAATTCTTTCAAGATAAATTATTATGTCTTGGTATTAAAGAGTTCCCTAAGAGGCCACATTTTTTTCCTAGTTATTTCAAACTAAATATACAGTTAGTTGGAATAGTTGGGAGCATAGATCCAAAGGAAACCCAGAATGTGGGCTTTTCCACCATTTATTTTCCATTTTGAATGTAGACACTGAAGTTCTCATGGTCGTAATTTCATTAAAATTCACTTAAAGCACTTAATGCAGTTTAATGATATGTAGAGAGTTTAACCTTTCAGTAGTGTTTGGCTCACATTATTAAGCACCTGCCTTGATCCAGTTTGTGATGCTGAGATGCGATGGTGAATAAAATGCGGCCCTTCATTGAGGAATGCAGTTTAGTTGGGCACAGTTACATGAACGGGGGTTACATGCAGTGCAGAAGGGCAGTGGTCATGTCACATTAATTTTCCATATACTTTGCTGAAAAGGTGTTATTTCCTCTTTCATTTATATGTTGAAGTATATGCCTATTTTTCAGTACTCTTGCATTGAATGTATTGGACGTTCACATGCTGCAGTGACCAAAAGAAACAGAAACAAACAAAAAACACAGAGGACTCAGCTACAGCACAGAGTAATTACATTAGAATTAATGCCTAAACACATCTCTCTTTGTAGATGCACTTAATCTGATTGGCACCTGACCTTTTTTGAAAATGTTAATAACCAAAACAGAATATGATGAAAGAGTAACAACTTACATTCATTCCTATATACAAAATATTAACCAGTGTGGCAACATGACATTAAATATCATCAAATGAATGATTCTGAAAGGGTGAAATATAAAGTTTTGGAGCTCCCTTGCTTGTCTAAGTTTTTTAAATCTCTAATTTGAACAAATTGTCACTTGTATCTTCCAAAGAACACATTACCTCTGCTACGTGAAAACCCATATGATCTGCACTGTCAGATTTTATTATTATTGTGACAGATACTTTAGCATATAAATCTTAAACTAATGAAAAAATGTCATCTTTTTGGAGCTAAGTTTTCAAAGTGCATCCACTATTCGATTTGATAGACATTTCTCCAGAAAGCTTGGGGGGAATTACATATTAAAAATATGTATGGGAAACTCTTATCATTTATATCCACCTCCCCAGTGGATAAACCAATTGTAAACCACTTTTGGGAACTAGACTTCCAAAAAAAAAAAAAAAGCCTTTATCTAGAGGAATGGAACTCTAGAAAGGCCAAATGACATTTCTGTGACTTTCACAGTATACTGAGGAATTTCTTTTTATTTATGGGTTAATATCAAACACATAAGAGTCACATAATGATTTTTCAAAGCTGAGGCAATACCTTATAAAGCTCTGAAGTCATCGCAACAAGAGCATATAGTAAGTGGTCAAGTGAACTAATGAATTACTGTGTCTTTGCTTAGCTTGTCTTTTGGACATTTTTTAAATGATGGTGACAGAAATGCATCCTTAGGACAAAGCCTACCATGGTGTTTCTCAGAACTCCATGTGCATAAGATACCAGGGAATTTATTAAAATTTCAGATTCTCAGGCCACATCTTTAGAGATTCTGATTCAGAAGGTCTCTGGTAGGGTCTCCATAAGTAATTCTGATGTAATAACTGAAGGAACATACCAGCTAGTGATGCAAAACATTCAGATTTATCATTACATGCTTAAGAAGTGTCAGGGGTGGCCTGAACTTCTGAAGCAACTTGAAATTGCCATTGCGATTGATGAGACAACAGACAGTGAGAGAATGCATATTTGTTTAATACATACCTTAGCCTTAAGTCTTTTCTTCTTCTTCTTCTTATTATTATTATAGTTGCCTCTAAAGGGAAGAGCTGATCAAAGTTAAATGTCCAGAGATCAACAGCATTCTTCAAAGTCATTTTCTTAAAACAGTTCTGCCAAGTAAGATAGCAGGATATCAGGAAACAGCAGTGCTACACCATTTCTGCTCAGTGTCCTCCATGTGTCTAAACATATGTGACTCTGAATGTTTATTTCCATGGCCTTGGTGTCAGTGTGCTTAGCACTCTTTTCTGTAAAGGTACAGGCCAACCAATTATTTGATAATCCAGTAAATGGTTTAACTTTCTCCTCCGGAGAACTCAAGACATGGGTGTACTACTAGGAAGGTGAAGGTCACAGACCCACTCTCTTGGTCTTCACTCAGCGTACACTCAGAAGGATGAACATCTGGGCCATGAACTTGAAAGATGGTGACAGCCATTTTCATTGTTTTTGTCAGTCCTAGTCACCATTTTTTTTTTTTTGCCTTTTCTAGGGCCACTTCCCGTGGCATATGGAGGTTCCCAGGCTAGGGGTCTAATCAGAGCTGTAGCCCTGGGCCTACGCCAGAGCCACAGCAACGTGGGATCCAAGCCACATCTGTGACCTACACCACAGCTCACGGCAACGCCTGATCCTTAACCCACTGAGCAAGGCCAGGGATCAAACCTGCAACCTCATGGTTCCTAGTCGGATTCGTTCACCACTGTGCCATGACGGGAACTCCAGTCCTAGTCACTTTAGTACAGCACAATGTGTATCTTCTGTTTCTAGTTGAATCACTTTAAAGTGAAATATACTAAATGATATTCACCATGGAGACAGCATTTGGATCCTAAGAAAACTCTACATTTGACAGCATTTCACACTGCATTTCAAATGATATTAGTCCATACATGTTTCCCTCTAAAAAGTGGTTTCATATTCATCCGGGAGACTGCTTATCATACTGCTTTTAAAGATTCACACAAAATATTAATCTATTAAAACTCTGGAGTTACCTTGGGAATAAGAAAGTTCTCCAAAGTTGCTTAAATCAGGAGTTCTTGTCGTGGCTCAGCAGAAAAGAATCTGACTGGCATCCATGAGGATGCAGGTTGATCCCTGGCCTCGCTCAGTGGGTTCAGGATCTGGCATTGCAGTGGCTGTGGTGTAGGCCAGAGGCTATAGCTCTGATTTTACCCCTAGCCTGGGAACCTCCATATGCCATGCGTACAACCCTAAAAGAGACAAAATAAAAGTTGCTTATATCAGCATTTTCCAAATTAATTTGTCTGTTTTCATTTAGTACCCATGGATTGCATGCAGTAATCCACTATGTAGTAGAGCTTTTTCCTCTGGCCAACTGTATCATATGTTTTTTTCTTTTGGAGTACAAAACCACAAGCCCATTCACCTGGCCTTCACTCAGCAAGCCCCCTAAAAGGAAGGATAAGCATTTGGACCATGACAATGAAAGAAGATGAACACTTTCATTTTTAAAAATCACCCCAGGCCATGTCTCAATATAAGCATGAGAATAATATTTTTGGAGAGTTGTTTGTTCTCATTCTCTCATCTCTATATTCCTCTTATGTAAATTCAGACACCAAATCCAGTTGTGTCAATTTCATACTAGAATCCTCCTTTTGAGTCTTAATGCCACATCTCTAAACTATCACTTCTCACCTGAAACATCACAGTCTCTTCCTGGTGGTCCCTGTGTCTGTATTTTGCATCCGTAGAAATCTACTTATAGATGCTACTAAAAGTATCATATTCCTATTTAAATATATGTAATGCCTCCCCCTTGCATAAAGAATACAATTCTAAGAAATGACATCATCCCAACTAACTTTCCTAGTTTTATTGCCTTTTATACTTCTATGTTCATACTTTATTACATTTAAAACGTCAGATGTTGAAATATTCACCACCTAAGTGGGCACCTATAGGGAGGTTTTCCAGATGTCTTCTTTTTACTAGGAACTGGAGCGTTTTATCCTAACCTGTTCATCTGGTTGTACCTATGGAACTAAAGAGGCCATCTTTTTTCAAAGTTTCTTTTATGCTTTAGACAAATGGCTTGGGTTATGGGTGAGACCTTAAGCAAAATGGACCAATGAATATTTTTCCTGGTGGATTTGGAATTGTGGCTAAGAGGTTCTAGCCCCAGGTTAGTCAATCTTTTAAGGAAAGTGAAATCCATCCCAGGGATTTGGAAAACCATGGAGATAGGAAACAAGGGAAGCTAGTCTTTAGCAAAACATACAGTGAAGCAGACATACAGAAACAGAAATATGGAGGAGAACAATAAGCCTTTCAGTGTTCAGACACCCAATCCCAATTTATTCCTGAAATCTTACATCCTGTAACTGTATCTTCAAAATGAAATGTCTGTCCTTTAATCAAGCTCATATCAGCCTCAATCCCTTTGCAACCAAAAGATCAAGGGCTGCTATAGAGTGAAAACTCACGCACATCCCCGCATACACACACCCCACGTTATTTGTCCTTTGCTGGGAATGTTTACCTCTCTGTACTTCTGCTTGTCATAATCCTACTCATCATTTAAAACCTAACTCTTGCTTAAAGCCCACCCTAATCTGCCACGTACACTCACTGTATGTCCAAAGTATTCAAAATAATTTTACAATCCATATTATTGCATTATATATATTTGAATGTAAGACTGTCAGAGTTACCTAGTATAACCTAACGCTTATACCTCACAACTTGTTTTAAACATGGAGGCATTAATAATAATATTTTTGAATTGAACTCAAGAAGAAATAAGACTCCATATAGTTACCTATTTCCCCTACAGATATAAACCTCTTGATGGAAATTCTAGCTCAAAATAAACTTCCTATCAGCCATGATGATCATTTCCTGGAGAGTACACTTGTTTTCCTATTGTTATCTCAGTGAATGCCTCAGTCCCAAAGATGATGAAGCTTTGATGGTCTATTTGTAACTCCCTAGGAAGGGTGAGAAATCACATCCAGATTGTTGGTATAAATATGAGAAATATCAAAGGCAGGTTTTTGCAAAGATCCCAGAGAACAGTGAGGGGAGGGTGTCTGATGGCTGAATAGAGTTCCCAGCTGTGTCTGAAATACACTTCCAGTGCATAACGGATAAATTGCTTTTATATAACACCTTTAAAATGTATGCATAATGTAAAAGGGTAAAATCCAGTAGATGTTGGCAAGTTGATAGATGAATAGTTAAATGTGCTTTCAAAACCTAAAGGTCATCTGAAATTACCATAAATGGTGTTTAACATCTGAATTGATTTTTGACAGTTTAAGCAAGACATGAACCAAAAATGTGACTCATTTGAAGAAATAAAATTATTTACATAGTACCTACCATAGAGACACAGCTTCTCACCTCTGCCCTTAAAATAGAGCTTGCTGAATTAGGGACCAAAGTCCTCCAAGAGGGTAAGTCTTGATAAGAAGGAAAAAGACCTGAGCTAGAAGAACAGACAACATTTGTTTCTTGCAGTGGAGTTTTCCTTTTTTTTTTTTTTTTAAACACTTACAGGATGAGGTTTATTTGCTATCAGTGCACTAGGTGCTATGGGTACAGCAGTGAACAAAGTAGAGCCTTTGACTTCAAGTGGCCCAGTGGGGAAGCCAGCCCAGAAAAGAAACCATGTGCCACTAGGGCCACGTCTGTCCAACATTAGCCCCCAGAACAGTGCCTGGCACGCAGGAGCTGGAAGAGCATTTACTGAATGAATACAAAGTAAGATGGGAATTAGAATTTGAGCTAAGTGTCTTTTTTAAAAAAAATCTCTAGATGAATTTTATTACATTTATAGGTGTACAACGATCATCACAACCAAATTTTATAGCATTTCCATCCCAAACCCCTGGTGTATCTCCCCACCCCCCAACCTGTCTCATTTGGAAACCTTAAGTTTTCAAAGTCTGTGAGTCAATATCTGTTCTGCAAAGAAATTCACCGTGTCCTTCTTTTAGATTCCACATGTAAGTGATAGCATTTGATGTTGGTGTCTCATTGTCTGACTTCACTTAGTATGATAATTTCTAGGTCTGTCCATGTTGCTGCAAATGCTGTTATTTCTTTCCTTTTAATGACCGAGTAATATTCCATTGTGTATATGTACCACATCTTTATCTGCTCCTCTGTCGATGGACATTTAGTCTGTCCCCATGTCTTGGCTATTGAATATAGTGCTGCAATGAACACTGGAGTACATGTATCTTTTTGACTCGTAGTTTTCTCTGGATAGATGCCCAGGAGTGGGATTGCTCGATCAAATGGTAATTCTATTTTTAGTTTTCTGAGGAATCTCCATACTCTTTTCCACAGTGGTTGCACCAATTTACATTCCCACCAACAGTGTAAGAGGGTTCCCTTTTCTTCACACCCTCTCTAGCATTTATTGTTTATAGACTTTTTGATGATGGACATTCTGGCTGGTGTAGGGTGATACCTCATCGTGGTTTCGATTTGCATTTCTCTAATAATCAGTGGTGTTGAACATCTTTTCATGTGTTTTTTGGCCATCTGTATGTCGTCTTTGTCTTTCAGTGGAGTTTACAAAGAGTCCAATGAGCTGATATTTGTGTTTCATAGCAGGCATCATTCTAAGGAAGTGGAAGGAAGGGCATGGTGGATAGGAAGTGGGAAGGACAAACCATTGTTGACCATCTATTAGGTACCAAGCAATGCACTGATTGCTTTAGTAGTGTCTCATTTAATATTTCCAATGGAATTCTTTTGAAGTGTATCTGAAATTTAATTTATAATTGGAACTTATGTGGGTTATATTTGAGATACTGATATAGTTCATCTGCTAAATTAAGTAGTTTGTCTCAGTGTTGCTCCACTGTTAGCAGTGCTCCAAGATTTACACAGACGCCCATATTTTTTGAATTATTCAGCCCTGTGCCTAAAATCTTATTTTCCTGACTTTATCTCCTCATACCCAAGACCATGAGTACTCCTATCACACACTGTGAGACAGTTAGGTTTGGGCTTGATTTACTATTTTTATCTAACTAAGAGGGAGACAGGATTTGCTCCCACCTATACACAAGATACGACACAAACAACATTATAGAATCAATTCCTACTTACACAGTCCAGATTGGAAGGTTTTGACAAGTAGCATAATTGATAATGGCCTTCACATAGTGTTTATGATTATTACATAATATAATTTAAGATTATAGCATTAAAGTGCCCGAAAAGAATAAAGGATCTGGAAATGCTTTAAGTACAATAGGCCACCCTATGGTATTTTATATTCCCTGAGTTCCTGAGATACTGTTATATGATAGACTAGAGATTTCTGTAAAAGTAACATTTAAACAGATTTCTGAAGATAAGAAGTGAGTAGAGGAATGATGAAATAGATTGAGAAAAATTGGGGTACACTATCAAGGTAGGGCAGACATTTATGTTTTAGAGAGCTGATGTTCTCAGATGCAGCTCAGAAAAGCCCAGAGCCTAAGATTTCAGATAAAAGAGAGCAGAGCAGTGACACATGGGACTGAAAATAGAGTGTTAACTGCAAATGTATGCAGATGCTGATATCCCAACACACAGAGTCATAATCACATCCTTCCCACACCACAGCTTTCCAATACATAGCAGCTCGGCATTTCCCAAATTAAAAGTAACAAAATAGTGGGGATACCCTTTTCTGGCAACGTGTTTGTCTAAACACACATAATTTCTCTGAGCAACATGCCTAACATATTAGACAAAACATATTGAAAAAGCTTTTTTACATAAAGAGCTGAGATGGCAAAAATGGGATCCTTTTCTGTGCCAAGAAGGAGAGCGTAATAATGCTAAGAGAGAAGCAGGCTGTGAATCTGGCCTCTGTCCTGAGAGTATCTGCTGGCCCGTGTTAGTCTGACAGCCCACGCTTGGGGGCCCAGAAACGAAGTATAGAGCCTGAGCCTATAGGAAGCGGTGCTAGAGATTTCACACCTGCCCAGAACCATGAGAGGACAGGCTACCCATGAGTGAACTAGGAAGAAAAAGAATCCACTTACTGAGGAAGACAGGAATCGTGCTTCCTCCGAAGCTCTCTGGATGAGGGAAAACAGGGAACCTGGGGCACTCATGGTCGCAAGCCAGGCCTCTCCGAAGTTTGACCCTCTTGGTGTGGCCTGAAACTCTTAAGGCAGGAATGTTGTTGAAAGTGATCAACAGTTGCGATGCCCCCAGATGTCTGGCAGAAACACTAAAAGTAAATGATCTAGAGTTATACATGTCACAGAAAAAAGTATGTTCCATGAAAACTAATCGCCACCAAAGAATATATACAATATGCCTTCACTTACAGGAAGCTTACAAACATGATACACACACACACACACACACACACACACACTCTTACACTTGTCCAACAGTATACAAGCAGAGAGATGACCAGGAAACAGGGCAGGTGCCTCCCAAACAGAACTCAGTTTGCAACCCAGACTCACTGTTTAAAGGGAACCTACATCTTCAAGAACGAACTCTGCAACACTGTGGCAAAGGATTCCTCTAGTCCTTTCCTTCAGGAACCACAGCCCAGGAGGGCTTCATGGCAGTACAACCAGAACAGCTAAACAGGGCTCTGTGCTCAGAGGGAAACTAGACTCTGAGTTTAACGCTCTGAAGCTGTCTTCTTGAAATTCTTAAAGATTTTATCTTTCAGGCTGTGTTTTATGAGGTTGTGGAAGAGTGGAGCATCTGCCCGTGCTTTGGAGCTTTCACTCACGTGTGATCCTTCTTCTCATCAGCCTCCAGCTCCCTGGGGCAGGTCCTCAGCAGCCCGCTCTCCACTGCTTCCTGCTGCTGTCACCCTTGGCTCCTGGTGGGGATCTGGTATTGAGGCTTGGGCTGGGCGCAGGGAGGGGAGAGGGTGAGAGTCTGCTCTCAGCTGACAGATAGACTTGTGCCTGAGGGAAGGCTCATCAAAAAGCAAATAAAATACGCCGTGACACATTGAGAGACTGCTAGAGAAAGGCAGAGGCTGTTTTTCTTCCATTTTGAATGCATGGCCTTCCGTTTTCATTTTGCACTGGGCCCCAAGAATTATGAAGGCTCTGTGTTTGGATATGTACCCAGATAAGCGTGCATTAGGGAAACAGTAAAGTCCAATCACTTTGAGGACTTCTGGACATGGTGTCTGATCAGTTGACACTGATCCTAAGGGACTTAACGTGTCATCTTGGTATCACTGTAGGTGTGGGGACATACAAGGGCCAGGAAGTAAGTGGAATTTTGGACTAGGGGCCACGTACCCTGGGCTTACTGAGTCTGTGGCCCCACCTGGTGTTCTTTTCCCAGCTCCCTGCCCACATATTTGGAATTACCATTTGTAACAGTAACCCTCACGTTGCATCCTTGGCCTGTGAGGTAAGAAATAGGTGGAAAAGGACTAATCTATTGTGAATACTCTTCACTGCATTTCCTAGCATGGGTAGAATCAGAAAAATACACTTGATAAGATGAACTATGTAATGAATTCTAAACCTGCATTGGACTGGATTATTTTTTCATAACATATCTGTTTAAAATGTCAGTCTGTTATTCTAAGGAGAAATAAGGAGAGGGATTTGTTTCTAGGTTTGGACCAGAGAGAAAGAGAACTTCCCTACTGAGATGGAAAGAGATGAGAGAGGAAAAATTCAGTGATAGTGATATAGACATTCCTGGTGTGGGAGGGAAGCAGGAGAACTGGGAATACCACCTGTGATTCTAGAATATTCATCTATTCAAACATCAGGGATTTCAGTTAGGGATATTAGGTCCCTAGAATTCTCTGGTAGACAAAGAACAGGAAAACCAACTTTGTTTTGGCATCAGTCAATCTTGGTGAGCCTAGGATCCAAAGATCCCTGGAAGAAGTGACACTGTTAGCATGGACAACAGGTAAGGGTGTTATTTGCTATCTGCCTCATCCAGCAATATGATACTGGCCTTCCAGATTTTTTTTTTTTTTTTTTAGGGCTGCACCAGCGGCATATGGAAATTCCCAGGCTAGGGGGTGGAATCGAAGCTATAGCTGCCAGCCTACACCACAGCCACAGCAACTCAAGATCCAAGCCGCGTCTGTGACCTACACCACAGCTCATGGCAATGCTGGACCCCTGACCCACTATGTGAGGCTGGAGATCGAACCTGCATCCTCATAGATACTAGTCGGATTCATTTCTGCTGTGCCACAATGGGAACTCTATAAACCACTTTTAATTCTTGGAATGTTGTCATTTAACTTGCACCTCCCTGCCCTTGAATATGCCATTTCTCGAGCCTGGAATATGTTCCTCATTCCCTCTGCTTCCATTTAATTAGGTCCTCAATTAAAAGTGACCTTAATCCAGGGCCTTCTTTCCTGTGCGGGACTAGGTTGCAGTGCCCTGCTGTAGGTCCCTGAACATCCTGTCCCTTCCAATGAGTGACATGTCATGCCCTGTAATTACTTGCTCAATACATATCTCACTCCCTAACAGGAAGCTTCCCAAGGACAGAAGCAATTGTGTCCATATATATGTATTATATATTCTTATATACATATATACACACATATGCTCATATTATTTCACATGTGCTCAGGTGCTTCGAAGAAATAATTATTCAGGCTGGGTTTTGATTTAAATAGTTAAATAGGACCAGTTGAATTCCTAAAAGAAGACTTGAAATTAGAAGCAGAGCTGCAATAAACATAAAAGGACTGCATTTTACAGGAATTATAATGCTTTCCAAATCTGTTTAATTACATTATTCTAGAATAAAATATACTATTTATTGAAAAAATGGGGTGCTTAGCAAATTCTTGACATTTAGGGACTCCACGGTTTAATGATTAAACTCTCCTGGTGGAAAAGTATCCATATGGAAAAACCCATTTTCTAAGTAAAATAACTTTTTAGTAATATTATGCTATATATGAATTACCTATAAAGACTAAAGCAATGAATAAACCAAGTATTTTTACAGTGGTCTTCAAAATAAAAATAGGTTTACCTTCCTGGAGGATGCAACTGGTAGAAATAATCACATTTAATTTTCTTGGCTCACTAAAAATAAAGAAACACACACAGGAAAGAAAAATCAGCAAAACTGGCCTTAGTTCCCTCACACTAGGTCTCCTCAGTTATGTAAATGGATGTTCTCAGGATGCAGTACTTTCCACCAGAACTGCCCCACCTCCTCTACTAAGGAAACAAGCAATCGTAGTTTTTTGTTTGTTTGTTTGTTTTTGTTTTTTTACTTCGATTCTATTTTGTGGCCCATCTGAATCGGTATGAAAAGCCTGAGAAAAATGCATGGGCATCATCACTAATGCTCTTATTAGAGCCTCTGCCTCCCTTTAGCTTGGTAAAACAGCTCATATCCTCCTCTTGTTACACTGCATATGTGGATATTATTAGACATTTCATAAGGGCAAGATTTATATACTGTCTTGTCTTCAAGTTGATTGCTAATGTCTTGCATCAGTATGAGTTCCACAGTCTTACCTCGTCTGTTCAGACCTGTACTAATTCCTCCAAAGGGGAACACACGAAGAAAGTCAGAAGAGTCCTCAGGAAAGGTCTTCGTCAATGGAAACTTTAACCTTGTCTTGCTTTGCTTTTACTTTTTTTAATACCCTTGCTATATATATATATATATTTTTTTTTTTTTAGGGCCACATCTGCGACATATGGAAGTTCCCAGGCTGGGGGTTGAATCTGAGCTTCAGCTGCCAGCTTACACCACAGCCACAGCAATGCCAGATCTGAACCGAGTCTGTGATCTACACCACGGCTTGTGGCAATGCCAGATCCTTAAGCCACTGAGAGAGGCCAGAGATTGAACCTGAGTCCTTGGGGATACTGTGTAGGGTTCTTAACCCACTGAGCCACAACGGAAACTTCTTAATCGAAATTTATGTTTTTAGGAGTTACAATATCCTTAGTGATTATACTGAGCTCTGATCCAGCCTCATGAATCTGAGGTAAGATGTGTAGAGCGAAACAGTTTCTCATACATTTCTTTAAAAGTGTATTTTTCACAGCTAAGGCAAAATTAAAACCTGAGCAGCCAATTCAATTTCAGGGAGAATTGAGACAAATGAAACTCTGGCCGAATTTCTTGCGTGCTTCTTATGTTCCCAGTACTTTGCTAACAATGACTTTTGATAGGATTTAAGCAATGCCGATGGTCATTCTGCAGATGTCAAGACCCCAAAGTGAATATGCTGATCTGTGTTTTTGGAATGTGCTGCCCAAATATTTCTAGAATAGAAGGTAATTGGTATCTCCACTTCAATCTGTGTTATATAAAGATGGCTTCAGGGAGATTTAATATTAAAAAATCCAGCTCTTTAGAAAAAGCACAGAAATTAAAATAGTTACTCTGAAAGAACTCTATGGGAATATATTTTGGGGCCTTACGATGCCCTATGTACTCTGAAAACCTATAAACTTTATGATGCCACAGTCATAATAATATATGGCCATTTCATGAAATATAATGAAAGAATATGTGGGACATAATTATGGAAGATGGAAACCTGATGAAGTGAACTCAATAAAGTGTCACTCTGAAGCCTGGCTCATTCACTTAACAGGTCTTAGGGTCATGTGATGGTGAAAGGTCAGTGAGCCTTAGTTCTCCTTATTTTAAATGGGGCTACTAGCACCTAAATCTAGAGCTTGTGAGTATAACTTAAATGAAATAATTGTGTCAAGCTCCTGCTTAATAATAAGTTATTCAATACACATTAATCTCCCTCACTAAGATTCACTGGCTGCATTCTTCTGCAAGTCATACAAAGGAATTCTAGGGATTTGGTGACTTTGTTTGAAATTGATTTTTGTTTTCATGTAGCTTTTTAGTGACTCCCTAAGGCTGCTTCCTGCTGGAATAATGTATTGCTCTATGCATTCTCATGTGCTTCATCCAGGCACTCCTATATTGGGTATAAAATAACTTTAAATTCTTTCTAGGTCCAGCTGGGTTGGGATCCCTCTCTCCCTAGGAAGTCTGTAGTAATCTGTTCCTCATCACGGGACCAGACCAAAACTGACTCTAGAATTTATAAAATGCCTTTCCACATGTCAGCGTCAACTTTATTTAACAATTATTTATTTATCATGTGTTTCAGGAAGTACCTCACACAAATATTAGAGTTATATTTTTACATATTATTGAGATGTGCCTCATATGTCACCCATCTCCTTCTTATGTCATTTTCTTACAGGAATGGAGAAAGGCTGGAAGAGTGAAAATACCAGAATGACCAAAGTTAATATGTAAGTCTACTTATAATATTAAACTCATAATTTAATTAAACTCTTTTTTTTTCCCTGTCTTTTTTAGGGCCACACACATGGCACATGGAGGTTCCCAGGCTAGGGGTCGAACTGGAGCTGTAGCTGCTGGCCACCCCACAGCCACAGCGATGCCAGCTCTGAGCTGAGTTTGAGACCTACACCACAGTTCACGGCTACGCTGGATCCTTGACCCATGGGGTGAGTCCAGGGATTGAGCCTGCGTCCTCATGGATACTGGTCAGACTCATTTCTGCTGAGCCTCGATGGGAACTCCTAAACTCTACTTTTCATTAAAGCATACTTTTTTATTATTTAAATGCTGTAACAAAAAATAAGTGATAATAAGTATCAAATATCTGAGATGAGTTCACATGACACCAGAAGGACTGACAATGTCAAGGGTAGGTATGTGAGTGTGTGAGTATGGTTAGGGCCAGGCTTCCCCTAGGATTATGTAGCTTCTTTCAAGTAGCTTTAAGCATTAGAGATTTAACTATTTTAGGAATGTATCCATAGTTCATTTCTTCTTATTTCTACATAGTATTCTTTATCTTGGTTCTTCCACAGTTTACTCAGCAGCTGAAGGTAGTTTCCACTTTTTAGTAGCAATGAATATAGCTACTATAAACACTTGTGTATAGATTTTTGGGAGTTCCCATTTTGGTTCAGTGGTAATGAACCCGACTAGTATCCATGAGGATGCAGGTTCCACCTCTGGCCTTGCTCGGTGGGTTAAGGATCTGACTTTGCCGTAAGCTGTGGTGTAGGTTGCAAACAAGGCTGGGATCCTGCATTACTGTGGTAGTGGTGTAGGTCAGCAGCTGCAGCTCTGATTTGGCCCCTGGCCTGGGAACTTCCATATGCTGCACATGTGGCCCTAAAAAAAAAATGTGTATGTATTTTTACATGAAACTATGTTTTTAATTTTCTTGGGTAAAATTCATATAAAGACTCAAATAAAAATATTAAATAACAAAAAGTCATATACATGTGTATACATACACATATGTGTACATATGCATACACACACACACACACATACATATATTATTTTTGGGATATCTATTGAATGAAGTTTATGAGTTTTGTTAATCTGTGTTGCTCAAGGAATTTGACTACATCTGTGTTGTTAAGTTTGTAGGCCTAGGTTTGTTAATAGTGTCACCTTTCAGTATTTGACATTTGTAGGATCTGAAGTGATGCTCTCTATATTTCATTGGTTATATTCTTAATTTATATCTTATCTTTTTTATTTTACTTTACTTTGTTTTATTCTACTTGATCAGTATTGCTAGAACGTTTCACTGTTCTTTTCGAAGAGCCAAATTTTACTTCTCTGATTTTTCTCTAGTATTTTTCTGTTCTTAATGTTATTATTTTCTTGAGTTATCTTTATCGTATCCTTCTGTCCACTTAGCTTTAGTATAATATGCTTTAATTTTTAATTTATTAAGAGATAAATTTAGATTGTTAATAAAAGAACTTTCTGATTTTCTAGTAAAAGCATTGTTACTATACAATTTCCTCTAAGTACTGCTTTACACACATCAAATTCTTCCTGTTGTGTTTTATATTTATTTAATTGATAATATTTCTAGGAGTTCCCTGCGTGGCTCAGTGGTTAATGAATCCGACTAGGAACCATGAGGTTGTGGGTTCGATCCCTGGCCTTGCTCAGTGGGTTAAGGATCCGGCATTGCTGTGAGCTGTGGTGTAGCTTGCAGATGTGGCTCAGATCCTGTGTTGCTAAGGCTATGGCATAGGCCAGCAGTTGTAGGTCCTATTCACCTACTAGCCTGGGAACTTCCATATGCTGCAGGTGCAGCTCTAAAAAGAAAAAAAAGAATATTTGTAGTTTCCTTGAAAGTTCCTTTTTTATTCCTGATTATTTAGAAGTTGTTTACTTCTCAGATATGTGGAATTTTTCCAGATATATCTGTTATTGTTTTCAATTTTAATTATATATGGTTAGTCAATATGTTCTATATAGCTTTAGTTCTTAAAGTTTGTAAATATTTGCTTTTTGTTTCAGGTCTACCCCCAAGTGGTAGATCTTGGAGAATGTTCAGGTACTGAAAATAATGTGTATTTTGGAGTTCCTGTCTTGGTGCAGCAGAAACGAATCTGACTGGGAACCATGAGGTTGCAGTTTCGATCCCTGGCCTTGCTCAGGTGTAGGTTGCCTTGAGGTGTGGTGTACGTTGCAGACGCAGCTCAGATCCTGTGTCCCTGTGGCTGTGGCATAGGCCAGCAACTTCAGCTCCGATTAGACCCCTAGCCAGGGAACCTCCATATGCCATGGGTGCGGCCCTAAAAGGACAAAAGACAAAAAAAAAAAAAGAAAAAAGAAAATAATGTGTATTTTGATCTTCTTGAGTGGAATATTCTACAAATATCATTTAGTTCCTCCTGGTTTGATAGTGTTATTTAGAACGTATATATATTTAATGATTTTACATCTACTTGTTCTATCAATTATCTTAGAGGATTGTCAAAATCTCCAAATGTAAGTATGGGTTTTTTGATTTCTTCTTTAAGTTGTATGTTTTGCTTTATGTATTTCATGGTTCTGCTTTTAGTTACATATATATTTAGAATTATTGTTTTCTTAGTCAATTGCCCCTCTTCTTATTATGTAAAGTATTTCTCCATCACTGGTAATATTTATTTTTCTATTTTATCTTATTTTTGTCTTTTTAGGGCCGCACCCACAGCATGTGGAGGTTCCCAGGCTAGGAGTCAAATTGGAGCTGTAGCCGCTGGCCTACGCCAGAGCCACGGCAATGCCAGATCCTAGCCACGTCTGCAACCTACACCACTGCTCATGGCAATGCTGGATCCTTAACTCACTGAGAGAGGCCGGGGATCACACCCACAACCTCATGGTTCCTAGTAGGATTCGCTTCTGCTGCGCCATGACGGGAACTCCTTATTTATTTTTCTGATGTGTGCTTTTTTAATATTAACATAGCTTGCAATGCCACTTGATGAATTAAGTTCAATATTGTAAGCACTAGATATTTTTGCATGGGCATAAATAATAAAACAACAGTGGAGATGAAATGAAACCATAAAAAGTATTCAATCTATAAGTAGAGAGATAAAGAAGGAAAAATGAAAAACAGATGGAATACAGCCAAAACAACTATCAAGTTGATAGATTTCAAGCCAAACATATCCATAATTATATAAATTAGAGCTGGCATAAACATATCAAATAAAGCACTGAAATTGTCAGAATGCATAAAAATATCAAGGTATAACAAACTATAAGAAATCCACTTTAAATGTAAAGACAGATAGATAAAAGTAACCTAAAGAGAGAATAACAAGATATAAGATATGCCATATAAATATCAATCAAAATAAAGCTGAATTTGGATTTCCCAGTGTGGCTCTGGGGGTTAAGAGTTAAGAACCTGACTAGTATCCATGAGAATGCAGGTTTGTTTCCTGACCTCGCTCAGTGGCTTAAGGATCCAGTGTTGCCATAAGCTGCAGTATAGGTCTCAGACTCAGGTTGGATTTGGCATTGCTGTGGCTGTGGCTGTGGCCAGCAGCTGCAGCTCTGATTCAACCTCTATCCTTGGAATGTCCATGTTACAGATGTGGCCCTTAAAAAAAAAAAAAAAAAAAAGCTAAACTTTCTATTTCCATTTTATTCTTACAGTTTCTAACTCTTTTAAAATCTCTTATTTGTTGTTGTGTAACTTTTTCATTAGAGATGTTAATAAATTGTAGTTAATTTAAATTTCCTGTCTACTAATTCCAGCAATTGTGATCTGTGTCATCTCTGAGTCTCATTCTATGAATATATTGTCTCTTGACAGTGGATTGTATATTCTTTTTACTTGCTGTGTGTGTGTGTGTTGACAGTTTTCATTAGTTGCCGGACATAGTGTACAGAACTATAGAGATTAAAGTAAATAGAATTTATGCCTGGTAATGGGCACAATTTTCTTGCTATGGGGATTGAGATGATCTAGACAGGAGTTGAGCTTGTTCTGTACTTTGTTGGCAATATTTCTCCTTTCAGTTCACAGTAATTTCAAATTCCTCTGTTCTGTTTCTTTCTAGGGTGGGGAGATGGTTTGTCAAGATTTTATTTATTTATTTCTCCATTGATTTTCCTCTTCCAGGCTTTACCTTAGGCCCTCCCTGTGTGTCTGTACTGGAGATAGGCTTTCTCTCTTCCCTCTTATCCTTCTCCAGCAGTAGTGTCTTCTTGTTTTTTATTTGATACTTGCTAACCTGATGGTGGACAGGCTAAGAGGGTTCTTTATTGTCTTGGGTCAACCTTATTCTTAGATGGGACCTTTGTGCCTACGCCCAATGGCTGGTAATTCCTCGGTGACTCACACCTTCCCCAGCATTGAGCAAACTCTAGTGGACTAGACCCAGGAGGATCTTCTATCTCTCCTCGAGGGTTGGATGGGTTTTTCTTTTTTATTTCTTCCAGCTGCAATAAGTCTTCACTGTGCTCTGGGGCTGGAAGAGTTTGCTACCTTTTCTTCAGTAGCTTAAGTCTCTGGTTCCTTAAGGTGTCTTTGAGACTTCATTCCTTTCTATATTGGTGGCCGTTCTCTTTCTCTAGACCTGCACCACCAGAGAAAGCTTTCTTCGGTGTCCTTCCTACCACCATTCTTTCTTGTTTGTCCCCAGTGGAAGTCCATGAAGAAGAATCTGTGACAGGGAACAATTTGCCCTGAATCTATCACCCAGAGTTTCTCTACTCTTTCACTAGCCTACAGTAACCCTTTAGTAAGTTATTTTAAAATTTAGCTAATTTTTCTTATCTGCTTGACTGGAGGTGCTGTATTTCTCCTGATGCCACAGGCGAGCCAGTACTTATGTTCCATCTCCTCTTAGAGGACCTCATCATACTCTGGATTTCAGGCTATTTGGTTAAAGCTCTAGGATGGGTTCAAGAAAATGAGTATGTGTTTTCAGTGTTTTATATATTGCTCTATTTTTGCATTTTTTATATTTATAACTTTTATACCTTGATTTTGAGTTAGAACCTTTAGTTTTAAACTTAAAGCAAATATTTTTATGATTTTATCTAGTTCACTTGTATATTCTAGAACATAATTAATTAAACCAGATTAATCCCTTAATCAGTTTTCAATGCAGAGTAATTAAACTGTTTCCATGCTTTAAAAGGTTTTCTTTTCTTTTCTTTTTTCTTTTTAGGGCCACATCTGCAGCATATGGAATTTTCCAGGCTAGGGGTTGAATCAGAACTTCAGCTGTAGGCCTATACCAGTCACAGCAATGCTAGATCTGAACCACATCTGTGACCTAAGCTGCAGCTTGCAGAAATGTTGGATTCTTAACTCATGAGCAAGGCCAGGGATCGAACCGTATCCTCATGGGTTCAGATTCTTAATTTGCTGAGCCCCAACAGGAACTACAGGTTTTTCATTTTTTTTACTGAAATGATTGTATAACTATTTTTTCGATATTAATCTTATAAAATATTTGATTCATCTAACATTTTCAGACTTTTACTTTTTACCATTGTTAGATTTTATTGTGGATATTAGTCTTACAAAATTCAGATTTTCCAGGTTAAAACTTTATATTTATCTCTTGTAAAGAATGCTAAATTGTCCTTTTAAAATGTAGGCAATAATAATTGCATTTTGTATTCTATATTAGGGATAATGAGTATCAGTCTATGTTGCATATTTCTACTTAGTCTAATTTTTTCTGGGATACTTTTGTAAATTTAAATTTCAGTGAATGGATATGGAGCTGTTTATGTTTACATCTATAGTACATTTTATGCATTTTAGCTATTGTAATTTTTCTGTTTTATTTTTACAGTGAAATTTACTTGGCATTGGATAGAAGCTTGTATTTTTTTTGTTGGAGCATGTAGCAACAAACATAAACAGGACAAAGGCAGTGGATGTATGGTAGAGTCAAAATATATTGTTATAGGAGAGATATGTAGAGACATAATTTCAGGTTATAGAAAGGGCATGAGAAAGTCTAATACAAGGCAAGAAGCATCTAACCAATGACAAGGGAAAGGGTGAGGAGATAAAAAGACCAATACCAAAGAAATAATGAGGTCATACTGGAGAACCAGGAGACAAGCTCTATTGGAGACAGATTAAAAAACATTTCAGGGTGGCTTACAGAGGTTGTGAATAATAATAGCAAAATAGGCCAAGGTTGAGGAACAGCCTGTGCTGGTATCTTAGCAAACGCTTCCCTCCTTCCTAGAAATCTGAGGAGGGGTTTGTGAGCAGTAATTTTGGAGTACAAAATTTCCTTTGAAATACATCCTTCTATAAAAATGAGTCAGTAAAATAAAATGTTTGCTGTGCATCTTGTGTGGGAACTACATCCTTCTGCCTGATTGTTTATTAGCAGTGCTATGTCTACATATACTAAGTAAATAATATGCAGTCTTTAAACATGCTTTAGAAGGGTTTGTAGGATTTGTCTATAGGGAAAAAAGTAAATATATTATTCACATACAAAATGTAATGGAAGTAAAAGCAAGGATTTTTAAATTTCACATGTTCTGTTTTCCTCAGCAGTGGGTGTATGCACGTGTGTGTGTGTGCATGTGCATGCATTTTGGTAACAAGAATTGCTGAGTAGTAATTTAGTCCGATAATGAAATGTACTGCTTTCTTTTATATTCTTGGTTTTGTCAATAAATTTTTACATAGTCAGCAGACCTTATGGTTATATATATCTTGCTGATGTTCTAAATGCCCAAATCACCCCTGATTCTCTCTAGCATCAAAAGAATAGGCTCAATTCTAACTTAAGCCAGAATCAGAGAAAGGTATTTCAGGAAGATTTGCAGCTTAACTTCACTCATTATTGATTTTTTTCCATAATCACCCCCACATTTTTACTTTTCCATTATGCTACGATTAATAATTTACAATAAAGAACAGTATAACCTAGTACAAAGATGAAGAAGGAAAATAATCTGACGTTCATTTGGCATGCAGGAGTTTATCTTCTTTATTAATTAATTCATCCATTCATTCTTTCATCTGAAAATATTTCCTACACTCCAGAAACTATTCCATCTATTCTAGGTACTGGGGAGATGGCAGAGAATAAAACTGACTAAATCTCCGGCTTTGTGAATGTCAAATTCTAATTGGATGAGACAGAATGGAAGTAAACAAAGTAATATATTAGTTGATGATAAGTGCATTGGTGTGAAAAAAAAAAGAAATGATGACAGGTAGCAAGTATGGGGGGCATTTTATTCAAATAAAACTGAAGCTAAGAAGGTAGAATTTCAGCAACATCGGACAGAGACCTGGGGGCAAATAAATCATATTTCAAGAAAGGAGAGTGGAGAAACCAAAAATAATTTTGGTTCAGAAGCATGCCTAAAAAAACAAGCAAGCTGTTGTAAGAATCTTGGAATTTCATCTAACTGGGATAGGAAGGTGTTAAGGGTCTGCACAAAAGGATAAAGTGATGTGACCATTTCAGTGCGATCGCTCTGGTAGCTTTATGGAGTACAGTCTGTTGGAAAACAAGAGCAAATGCAGCTAACTTAGCCAGCTAATGAGTCATGGTAATGGCCTGTTTCAATGTGTGTATGGACAGTGAGAAGTTGTCAAAATCTAAAGATATTTTCAAGATTGAAGCAGATTATCTTGATTGGTAGAGTAAGAGAAAAAGCAAAGACAATTTCAAGTTTGTCATTGTTCTTTTTTCTTCCCCTGGAGCAACTGGAAGGATAAAGTTCCCATTAACAAAAGGGTAAAGGCAGATTTGGAGAGAAAGATCAATATTTTAATTTTGGACATTAATTTTTTCTTTTTCCTTTTTGCCTTTTCTGAGGCCGATCCCACCCATATGGAGGTTCCCGGAGCTCTAGCCGCCAGCCTATTGCCAGTGGCTCCCACTGAGCCACCATGGGAACTCCGGACATTAATTTTGAATGTTCAAGATGAGATAAATAGAGGGAATAAGTAAAGCTATTATATAGGCAGTTAAATACACAAGTCTGAAATTTCAAGAGAGACTGAGACTGAAGGTATGTATAAAGTTTGGAGATATCATCATCAGATGTTTAGTATCAAAGTCATTTTACTGGATAAAGTATTCAAGTAAGTGAGTATAAACTTTCAAGTGAGCAAAAATAATCTAAAGAGGTATAAGGACTTGGAGTTCCCATTCATGGCGCAGCAGAAATGAATCCGACTAGGAATCATGAGGTTGTGGGTTTGATCCCTGGCCTCGCTCAGTGGGTTAAGGATCCAGTGTTGCCATGAGCTGTGGTGTAGGGCACAGACGTGGCTTGGATTTGGCATTGCTGTGGCTGTGGTGTAGGCTGGTGGCTACGGCTCTGACTGAACCCCTAGCCTGAGAAACCCCACGTGCCATGGGTGTGGCCCTAAAAAGACAAAAAAAAAAGAGGGGTATAAGGACTCATTTGAGAGTCAGGATACAGAGAATAACCATTAAAAATAATGAGAAGAAAGAAAGAATCTCACTCTACTCATAGTCATTGGTTACTTTTAAATGGACAGGCATTTTAATATGTGATTTAATTTAATCCTTGAAGATGGTGTATAGGAGGAAATTATCTCACTGTTACAGACGAAGAAAATAAGTGGAGGCATCATCTTACTCAAGATCACATATGTTAAGTAGTAGAGATTGAATCTGAATTCTGATGTTGGGATTTCAGGTGAAGTAAACTTTGCATTATTCAACTAACCCATGGTCCCGTCAACATCTGTCTTTCCGTTCAGTACATGGAAATATCAGCTCTACACAGTGGCTTAAATACTGCAGAAGGAATGTAGTTAGCACTGGCCACCACGATTTAGTAAATGTCATTTTGGCTTAATCTGAGATGATACACAAAAAGTTTGGAAAGTGTTTGAGGTCCATAAGGAGGATAGGGGGAATTTGAAGCAAGGAAGAGACTTTAAGAAGGAAAAATGGAAACCCTGAGGCTTTGCATATTAAAAGTAGGCCTGAATGAGTTGCTCAGTAGAATTTCTGGACTGTCAGAGATCAGGATGGAGGCACTAAGTTCCTGATGCGTACACTACAAACATGATGTTCTTATTAGATAAGAGATGAATAGGAAAAAAGTAAAGAACACAGTAAGTTTTAACAAAAGTTAAATGAATATTTATTAAATACCTATTACGTAGATCACAGACTCTATGCTGGTATAAAGATAGAAATATAATCCTATGTTGTGGACACATCTCTTGTTTTTATGTTTCCTATTAATCCCCAAGTACACATAGCTTATGAATTTTTATTTGTTCATAAACGTTGTCAACTGGTCACTTTTATATGCAACTTCTACCATAGCTAATATTTGTTAGCAGAATTATCTGTTAATTTCCTTGAATGTAATGGTAGGCAAAGGTTCCAGGTGTATAATTTTCCTTGCAACCTCAGAAGTGAATCCGATAATCTCTTCCCAGGATTTCAAGGGTAGATCATTTCCTACAAATTATTCCTTTTTATATTACCCAAAGCAGCATTTTCACTATTAGTCTCATTTCTCAGCTAAGTCCCTATTGTTGTAGAATTAGGGTCCTGGATGTTAACTGGTCCTCTTCAGAAAATGAAATGACTTCTCTCTCTTTATTTTTAGCATGAAAGGAGAATAATTTGGTTTTGATTATACAGCATCATTCAGTGCCATGAGATGAGGCTCTGAAAGCCATGTGGTCAGCATGACTTTACAGACACTGAGTCTGAGAGAGTTTAGAGGAGTTGTTCAAGTTCACACAGCTAACTAATTGCATAATATGGATGAGAACACAGAGTTCCTGATTCAAAGTCTAGTGATCTTCATCAGGATTATATGATATCCAACAAAGCCCGTATGTATTAATATAATCACATTTCATGACCGATCTCCACGCTGGTATCTGACAATAGGAACTAGATTTTAAAATTTATTCTCCTTCCCCTTTAAGTTTCTTAACAGAGAGTTGAAGTGAAAGAAAATAATATTCTTTTTTTTATATGAAGCTTTTGTTGATTTGAGTAACAATCATAAAGCTGTGAAAACAGAAGCTCTTCTTAAACTTAATTAGATACACTAATAGTTCTTTGTAGTCAGCTCTTCATTTGCATGTCTAATGTCTTGCATTATCTTTTCACATTTAAATTTATTAAGAGAAGAAAAATAATGATTGTTAAACAAGTCTACATACATTAAGCAAAGCTTTTTTTTTCCCCTCTCTGCTTTGAAAAATAACCTACTACCTACTGGGGTTTAAATAAATGGCAATATTTATTAATTCACAAAGACATATAACTTTGTGATTATGAACAAGGGAAAATATTAGAAAAGGTAAAGTTAGCAAAAAAAAAAAAAATCTTTAAGCAAAAATTCCATGTCAGTCAAAAACATTAAAGCTTGATGCTTTGAAACTCGAATTGCTAAGCCTTGGGCATAAAACAAGAAAGCAAAGAAGTTGATTGAATAAAACACACACATTCACCAAGAGTTGGCAGGTTTTGAAAGTGCTAAGATATGAATGTTGGGCTTTATATGTGTATAAATATGTAGTAATGCCTGACTATAGGTATTTAAAATTACTTAAAGCAACCACTCTTTAGGAAAATAGGAATATAAAAATATCATGGATTAAAAATGCAATACAAGAAAACACAAAATGCAACATTTGGGACAAAAAATATTGACACTTGTGATCACCATTAAATATCTAAAAATGTCAAAAAGTGCTTTTTCGACATTGAATATTTAAGAAGAGCTTGAAATTTAACTTTGCTTTCACATTAAATGCAGAAAGCCATATCCTTTTTCTTAATCAAATGTAATATTATACCTACCAGCAATGCTCAAATAAGGCAGAGCTGTCATCAGCCACTTCAAGACTGGGAGGATGAATTTCTACTCACAAAGAGACACAAAGGCAGGATCTTGTAGCCGGGGTTTTAGAGTTGGATCTTGGGTGAAAAGGGTCATTAGAGCCATTATCAATTTGATGTCACTTTGGAAGATATCAATTAGGACTGCTGTTCTGCAAGGATCTTTAATTTATTTGTGCCATTTATTAAACTAAAATACTTATCAACTAGACCTATTGTGATTATTTTGCAGTGTATAAAAATACTGAATCATTACGTTATTTACCTGAAACTAATATAAATTATAAGTCAATTATACCTCAATTAAATATCAAGACAGCTCTAGAAAAGTACTATTTTAATTGCTTTCCCTCCAAAAGCAGGTTTTTTGTTTGTTTTTTGACCAAATCAGAAATGCTATGTGAGAGTCTCAGTGTGCACTGGATGCCTCCCCCTCCCCACACCTTTTTTTGTCTTTTTAGGGCTGCACCCTAGGCATATGGCAGTTCCCAGGCTAGGGGTCCCATTGGAGCTGTAGCCACTGGCATCCTCAGGGATGCTAGTTGGGTTCCTTAACTGCTGAGCCACAACGGGAACTCCTGGATGGCCCCTTTTAATTCCACTGCCCCCCTGACATTATATGTTACTATTTCTTAATTCTACCTGTTTTATCTTCCTTCTTTTTGTATTTTTGTCTTTTTAGGGCCACACCCGCGGCTTATGGATGTTCCCAGGCTAGGGGTCTAATCGGAGCTGCAGTCGCCCGCCTACGCCAGAGCCACAGCAATGCAGGATCCTTAACCCACTGAGCGAGGCCAGGGATCGAACCCACAACCTCATGGTTCCTAGTTGGATTCGTTAACCACTGAGCCATGATGGGAACTCCTTATCTTCCTTCTTAAATGAGCCTCTGTTCCACCATAATTTTTTATCCACTGTATCCTCATAGCTTTTTTCTGAGATAGTCTATTTGAACTGATCCTTTTCTTTCATTGTCCTTAAACAATGCTATTAGTACCATATTCCTGGATATTCAGTGGAATGAATTAGTATGAGTTAAACAAAAATCATATCATAGATGCCCCCTAAACCCCAAAAGTTTGCAGGAAGATTCAGACCAATGAGCACTATGTCCAACTGCCTTTAGTTTCTTACCCTCCTTACTTCATATAATTTCCTATTTTATGCATCATTTCTGGATTCAGCACTGGTTTTTAACATCTCACAGATTAAGTAAAAAGAAGATTTCTAGATTTCAGCAGCAACAACAACAGAATATCTGTCTGAATTTTATCCTCACATAGGTGGGAAGGCATAACTCATCTAACCTGTTCTGTCTCCCAAGTATAAATCCTTAATTACCTACTGAAATGTCAGTAGCCTTTTCTTGAAGGGTAAATATTATGCCGAGTTTAGTCCTTCTCAACACAGTCCATTCCATTTTCAGCTAAACATCCATGTTAGAGCATTCTTCCTTTTATTGCGTTACCTCTAGAATTTCCATATATGATTATGCTCCTACCAAATAAAGCAAGATGCAGCTGGAACGCTTCTACATTGATTATGGCAAGAATGCCTCTCTTTACTTCTTGAATTTCCCCTAAATTAACATTACCTGAGGTCTTTATTGTTTTTGGAGTAATGATGCAGTGACAGTTTTATTATTTTATAATTATTTTAACAAGTGGTAAAGTTCCTCTCAATCAGGAGGTTAGCTTTATTTAAAAAAATAGAAGTGTCTTGATAGGTTATTAGCATAGATGCTAGGAAGGACCTCAAAGGCCATGTTGACCCCGGGGCCAGCTAAAAGAGAAATGTGTGTGGCTGCTTTGCACACAAGAGAGAAACATGTTTTACTCAAAGAATGAAGTTTTTGTTGGGCAGCAGAGGGAACAATCTGAGGGAAGCTGGGGAAAAAAATCCCTCTCCTCCCCACTCAATGCACTGAGTGAAAAAGCCAAGAGACACTTTGAGAATCATGATGATTTTGTTACCAGAGGGTAGATTCTTGTCTGGTTTCAGAAAGAATTCAGAGAAGAGACATAGAGATCAAGAAAGCAAATGGAGGATTTACTGAGAGACAGTACACTCTCAGGAGGAAGAGGAGGGGAAGACTCAGGTGAGTGGGTCCCCTGAGCTTCTTTGGCAAACTGGTTATATGGGGTATAGAATTGAATAGGCAGGAGTTTCCGTTGTGGCTGGTGGTTAACAAATCTGACTAGTATCCATGAGGACTCAGGTTTGATCCTTGGCCTTGATCATTGGATTAAGGATCCGGCATTCCTGTGAGCTGCTGTGCAGGTCACAGACATGGCTCAGAACCCATGTTACTGTGACTGTGGTGTAGGCTGGCAGCTATAGCTCCGACTTGACTTCTAGTCTGGGAACCTCCATGTGCTGCAGGTGTGGCACTAAAAAGACAAAAAAAAAAAAAAAAAGAACAGGCAGAATATTCACTGAAGAGGGTGGGGTTTTGGAGATGGTCTTTCCTGATTTTCATCCTGACTCCGCCTTTCCAAGGGGAAGAGGGATTTTTGTCTTTATTTGGCTTTGATTGGAAGTGTCATAGCAGTAGTGCATGATGGGTACTTCTTATTTGCAAGGCTAATTTTATTGTAATGAGGGCATAATGAGCAAAAGGTTATATGAGGACATGAGTGAGTCCTGCCTTTCCTCGCCTTTCTTTGTCTGCTTCTAGAAACTCTGTCATCCAAAAATGTGTTGTTTCCTGGCAGTCCAGAGGTCCCTGCTTTTGTCTGCCCAAGGATCCCCACTGTTCACAAGATTATGGTTTCCCACCATTTGTCCTGAGCACCCCTTTCTCTGCTCGCATCTGGCTAGGTGCCTGCTCCTACAAATTCAGTTCACAATTCAAGGTATTTGCAGATATCAAGTAAACCAGCTTCTCTAGGTTACTTCAGGTCTTCTTTAAATTCTGCCATTCGTTCCTATGTAGTGTAGGCATTGATACTTTGTGGAATATGAAGTAGGTGTTGAATTTCACATCTGGGTGTATACTATGCAACTGGCTGAATACACTCATATCATGAAGCTCGAGAAAACCATGTGAATATTACACTGTGAAGTTGCAGACATGTTAGGAGAATGCTAAATTTTCATATTCTGTGGAATTTCACCTTGATTTTTTAAAAATGTAAGGATTATACCTAAATACTATTTTTGAAATCCCTGTTTCACTTCTCTGTCTGCAGCATAAAGTATAGTTCCCAGAAAATAATACAAAAGTAGAAGATGAGCCAACTATTTCAGAGTTCTCATTTGCTCTATGGTTAATTTATCTCATTTATGGTTCCAGATATCGAACTCTAAAAATTGAACTATATTAAAAACAAAAAAAAAAGCCCAACAAGTTCACATGAATGCCTTTTTTTCTATTTTGGTACATTCTGATTTAACATTTTCAGCTTCTACATAAGTTAGCATTTCTCATGACATAATTTAAATGATCAATGGGTGAGTTATGCTTTGAGAAATTTAAATTATCCATTTAGTCATTCAACAAACATTTGCTGATTGCCTACTATATGCCAAATACTTTTGTAAGAGTTAAGTTTACAAAAACGAAGAAAACATATTCTTCATCCTGCATTAGCTAAATGACTAGTGGAATTGACAAGTAAACAAATTTATATTTTAAAGCAAATTAAAGCAAGTTGCAAAACAGTACCTATAGGATAATCTGATTAAGATTTTTTTTTTGAAATCTACATCTATGTATATAAATCCTTGTATGAAAATGCTGTATACAAAACACTAAATTATATATATGATATATAACAGATTAGGGGCAGATGGGAGGGGATGAAAACTACTTTTTTCTTTGTATACTTTATATCTTTTTCTACTCCTTGGATTTATTTTATTTTATTATTTTTCAGTAATTTCATAATTTTAATATGCATTATCTGCAACAACATTGTGACAGCTCCATATCCTGAACTGAATACTTGGAGCAGATTTATTGTATTTGGTCTATAGGTAAATAATAAATGTTTAAAATTGTCTTCTGAGTTGTTTCATCCACCGGGAAAACACAGGGTTTTTTCCTCTCTTAAAAAAAGTAAACACTAAAGTAAGTACCTTTAAGTAAATAATGTATGATGAAGACCTTTAAAAATTCACACTGGAGTTCCCATTGTGGCTCAGTGGTTAAGGAACCTGACTAGTATCCATGAAGATTTGGGTTCGATCCCTGGCCTCACTCAGTGGGTTACAGATCCCGCGTTGCTGTGAGCTGTGGCGTAGGTCACAAATCCAGCTAGGATCTGGTGTCCGAATAGACCTCTAACCTGGGAACCTCCATATGCCACAATTGCGCCCCTAAAAAGACAAAAAAATTAACAAATTTAAAATTAAAAAAAAAATTAAAATCACACTAAGGCCAAAGCTCTCTTTCTGTTTGCATGACTGTTCAACTCTGACCTTGGAATAGTCTGGAAAGGTGAGTGGTTTTTTTAAGGAGGAGCACAACTGAGGCCAGGCGGGTCTTCAGACTTCTCATCTCTCATCTTTGTTTCTTTTTCGTCTAATTTTATTATTTGTATGAGGAAAGTCAGCCATAGCACCAGATTAAGTACTGAAAGACCGAGGAGGATTTTCTGTCACAACTCAGGAAATAACTTAGATATTTCAGATGTTTACGCAAAGGATGCTTACTTCCAAGATCCTTATGTTAACAGGCAGCTCCTGTGCCACCCCAGCAGCTGCTGCTGCCGCGTGTGGGCAGAAAACGGCAACATCATCCTCTAGCCAACTGACCTCAGGAAGCCTAGAACTGGTGACCGCTGGCACCTAAAATAGTGAACAGGAGGGATCTGTGACCTTTGCCTGATAAGGGTGTGTGTTAAAGATTGACACCCCCCCCCCCAAGTTAACTAATAATAGTTCTGTCCTTTTAAACTTACGCAGTATGTCGGACGCTTGTTTTACTGAGAGTGAAAATTATGGCAGGGACAAGTCAACATGAAGAAACAAACAAAAAGCAGCAGGAAAGAGAAACAGCTAAGTGCAGCTCTTTCTATCAGGGTTACGTGCAGCTCGCCGGTCTCTTGACTGCCCTACACCCGGAGGTGGAGGTGGATTAAGGTTCTATCTCGGAAGATGTGTAGATGGCATCAGATAGCTGACTTTATCTGGACAGACATAGGAAAAGCAAATCATTCCACAGGCTGAGAACAAAACCACATCCTTTCTTCTCCCCAACTGAAATTCACACAAAAGATCCCGGATGATCCTGAAACTTCCAGAGTAGAAACGGAGTGACCTGAAATGCCCAAGACCCCATTACCTTGTAAAAAGTACTTCTCAAAATGTTCTAAGTCCAAATGGGAGCAGCAAAATACTGTCTTGTCCCCAGCACCGAGTGGCGGCGGGCCCCCGGCCCAGGTCTGGGGCTGCAGGGCGTGCACGTCCTCACGCGGAAGAACCAGGAGGCGCCACTGGCACGTGGACGCTGAGCGTGGGGCGGGGAGACGCTGCCCGAGGCAGGCTTTGTCCTGCGTGGTTTTGCTCCTGTGTGACCTGTCTTTAAGCTAACGAGTTTTGAGACCTTGTGAGTTTTGTATTTTCCCTACCGAGGTGAACCCCAAGGACAGGGCCCTCTACCCGTAGAGAGAATTGCACGCCGAACAGCAGCCAGAGGCAGCGTCTCCTTTGGGCTTCAGCAGGATTGATGTTAAAGCAAGAAGAGCTCTCCCGCCAGGAGTTCTGGACCCCCTCGCCCGCATGGCTACGTGCCAGCCTGTGTCCGCGCTCAGGGCAGGCAGTGACTGTGCTCTCCATTTCTCGTCCTGACCCACTTGGGCTTCTAGAGCTGCTCCCAAGGGTTGCGGTCCTGGCGCGGGTCCGCACATGCAGAGGACTCACGGCTGCGCTGTTCACTAGGCCCGGGCTGCCCAGGGCCTGGCACCATGTGAGTCCTGTTTTGCATTAAAGATTTGATTGGAAGTTGGTACTTACCTAGAGGTTCCTGGTACACTGTGGTGACCTTCCAGACAGGGGTGGTCTGTGATGTCTGAAGGTCTGATGTGGGCACCCAGTGTGGTCTGGTAATGCCCCTCGCAGGAGTAGGCTGGGCTTTCGCTTTTTGAGGTTCCTGTGACCTCCATTCTCTTTTGGCCCTGTCTTAGGGCCTGAGTGACTGCTGGTCTGCCCTGTGAGAGTGGTTTACTTTATTTATTGATTGCTTTTTAAAATTTTATTGATGTATAGTTGATTTACAATGTTGTGTTTGTTTTGTTTTTTTTTTTTTTAGGACCACACCTGTGGCATATGGCAGTTCCCAGGCTAGGGGTCTTAGCGAACCTGCAGCTGCTGGCCTCCACCACTGGCCACAGCAACATGGGATCTGAGCCTCCTCTGTGACCTACACCACAGCTCACAGCAGTATTGGGATCCTTAACCCACTGAGCCAGGCCAGGGATGGAACCCAGGTTCTCATGGATACTAGTTGGGTTCGTTTCCACTGAGCCACAATGGGACTCCATACAATGTTGTGTTAATTTCTCCTATCTATGTAATTTTTATATTCCTTTCCATTATGGATGGTCACAAGCTACTGAGTGCAGTTCCCTGTGCTATACAGAGGACCTTGCTTACCCATCCTGCAAATACTAGTTTGCCTCTGCTAGGTTTGGATTTATTTTTGATGGGGGTGTGTATATGTGTATGTGTTCACATCTACATATTTATTTTCTGCAGTGTAAGTTATATGTAATATAAAGAATAATATGCTAGATATAATAATACATGATATTTAAATATGTACAGAGAGAACCTTGAGCAAGTATCAAGTAAGCAGCTTTTAAAAAGTTAAAATCTGTATTTTATTCTCATTTCCTTTTTTCCCCCCTCCAGTGTTATTTTTCTGTTTCAGAATACCATTCAGGATATAAAATTGCATCTAGTCATTGTATCTTCTTAGGCTCCTTTTGTCTGTGATATTTCCTCAGACTTTATTTTTTGGTGATTTCAACAGTTTTGAGGATTACTGGTCAGACATTTTATAGAATGTCCCTCAGCTGGCTATTGTCTCTTGCTCTCTCTCTTTTTTTCATGGTTAGCTATGAATAACTCAAGGTAGGCATTTTTTTTGAGAAAGCCACACAAGTAAAGTGGCATTCTCACCATGACATGTTAAAAATACATATTATCTACATGGCTTAATTGTTGATTTAAGTATCCTGCTGAGATGGTTTTGTCAAGTTTCTTTACTGTAACGTTACTCCTTTTTGCCCCTTTCCATAGTGTGTTCTTTAAAAGAAGCTGGTATACACAGCCCCGCATTTGAAAATCTGCGCGGTGTCTGGTGGTGAAGCCCAGTAAAATGTGTGGTAGGGGAGCTAAGTGTGTGGGGCAAAAAAAGGCTGAGACCGTGTCTCCCAAGTTTCTCCTGGTCACTGTGGGTCACACTAAGCCTCAGACAACTTGTCAACATTTCTGTTTGAGTGTTTCCTTTAGTTGATGGCTCTAACAGTTTCTGCTCTATGGAAGTGGATCTCAGCTCTGACTCAGGAGTCCTCTAGTGTTCTAGATTTCAGGTTGTAGTTTTTTCTCTACAGTCTCAGTTTATTGCTAGGCCCAGAAAAGTCGCTGAGTTTCCGTCTGTCCAGCGTTCTTTCACCATAAGGATGATGTATTGACTTGCTAGGGCAGCCGTCACAGAGCATCACAGATTGGGTGGCTTCAACAGCAGAAATTTATATTCTCACTGTTCTGGAGGCTGGAAGTCTGAAATCAAGGTGTCAGCAGGGTTGGTTGCTTCAGAGGCCTCTCTCCTCAGATTAGAGGTGCCCATCATCTGTCTTCTCCCCGTATCTTTCACAGGGGCTTCTCTCTGCATCTGTCTGTGGTTTCCTCTTATAAGGACACTGGCCAGTCATACTGGATTAAGCCCACCCCAGTGATCTTTTTTTTTTTTTTTTGTCTTTTTGCTATTTCTTTGGGTCGCTCCCACGGCATACGGAGGTTCCCAGGCTAGGGCTCGAATCGGAGCTGAAGCCGCTGGCCTACACCAGGGCCACAGCAACGCGGGATCTGAGCCGCGTCTGCAACCTACACCACAGCTCACGGTAACCCCGGATCGTTAACCCTCTGAGCAAGGCCAGGGACCAAACCCGCAACCTCATGGTTCCTAGTCGGATTCGTTAACCACTGCACCACGACGGGAACTCCCCACCCCAGTGATCTTATTTTAACCTACTTGCCATATCTCCAATACAGTCCCCTTTTGAGGTACTGGGGATTTGAATTTCAACCTGGGAGTCTTGAGGGGATACAGTTCAGCTCATAGCAGATGGCAATAACAAGTTTCAAGCTTATTACACATGGGAGCTGAAATGGGGGACTGCTCTGATATCAATGTTTAATGTGCGGTGCTTGGGTGTGCTAAATATTAGTAGCAAAAGGCCCATGGTGATATATCACCAAACGATCTATATTAAGGATTTTCCAGAGAAGCAAAACCACTAGGAGATTTCTATAGCTGTTGTCTCTCTGTCTATCAGAAGAGGTCTGTTATGAGATATGGGCTCACTTGACCATAGAGGGTGTGAGGTCCCAGCATCTTCCCACAAGTAGCTGGAGAATCAGGAGAACCTATGATGCTACTTGAAGGCCGGAGAGCCAGTGATGCAGGTTCTGGCCTGGGTTTGAAAGCCTGAGCACTGGAGTACTTAGGGCAGGAAAAAAAAAATCACTGTCCCAGGATTAGAGCCAAATAATTGGTATTATTAACAAAGTCAAAGAGGATGAACTCTTAGAAAAGGAATATGAATCTCTACTGACAGGAACTCAATCGATGAGAGAGAGAAGGGAAAACTGAACTTCTAGGTGTCAGAGTCACCATTTAAAGCAACAAGCCATACATGAAGGGATTAAGCCTTTCATTACTATGGTGCTATAAGCAAAAGTTATTTGGGGAAAAAAAGAAAAGAAGAAAACTGGCCAATTCCATGTTGAATGGCACACCCATCAAGAGTCAGGTCAGTCAGCACAGAAGTGATGGGTGGTGGTCGTCTCACTTTTGAGGGAGCCCTGAGCAAAAGGCTCCAGTGGTCCTGGTTTTTGGACCATGGGAAGTTGCCGAGGGAAGGCGGAGGAGCGGAAAAGCACTGTGTGCTGAGTCACAGTGCGAGAAAGTTTGCCGTTTCTGCCTTCTCCCCAGTAATGAAGCCTCAGGAGGTGCCAAGACCTTCCCCTGTGGCTTCAGATAAAGAGACCTCAGAGCTGAAGGCATCTGGGCTAGAAATGGAAAGATGCGAACGAGAGTGACAGACTAGGGGACCTGTTTCCTTGACTGCAACTCCCTTCGGAGACTGCTGTGCGCCAGAGCTGGTGTGGGGAGGGGCAGCGTTCCCCCTTGTGGCCTGAGGTCTGAAAAAAAATCACTCACAGGTTTTTAAGCAGGAGTAAAGGCAGATTTCTCCTGTACCACATTATCCCTAAAGAAATTGTAACTTCAGAACAAAAGCAATTATAATCTTCAATATTAAGATGCTTCAAAATAAGAAAGCACCGATTTTACAATGGTGTTTACATTGTTTGAAAAGCTGGGATTACACTGCATAGGGTGCCCTAATCAATTGCGTATAATATGCATTCAAATATGACACATTTACTAAGAATTTCAGAATACTTGCCTTTAAATCAATGAATAGACAAGCTGATTTTCATTCGAAATTGTGAAAGGAAATTTAGGATAATTGTAGAATCATTGAGGAAATGCAGTGAACTCAAACAGGGATCTTTTTTATTGCGGTACGATGAGTGAACAAGTAAATGATTTGTATTTCAAAAGGAAGTAGTTTTTAAACTTTACTTACAAAAAGCTTATAAATATGCTTATTCTGGTAACAATTTTAGACTTTCTGATTCAGTATGTTACAGGTAAAGCCTAAGACTTTTTCACAAGCTGGTTGGGGTAAATCTTCTATAGGGGGTGTTAGGAATAACCTTTGAGACACATTTCTGTAAGATTAATTTGAAGGGAAATTGTTTATTGTAAAATGGAGGGAAATAGTTTGATATGGTGAAAAAAAAGGGAGTTTTTTTGGTAGTCTGATCTGAGGTCTGCCAGTGAATCTGGCTGAAAATTACCTAGGTAATCTCCCAAGCTCTTAGTTTTCTTATTGTTAGAATATGTGCATTTGGAGTTCCAGTCGTGGCTCAGCTGTTAACAAACCCACTGGCATCCATGAGGAGGCGGGTTCGATCCCTAGCCTCTCTCAGTGGGTTAAGGATCCGGTGTTGCTGTGGGCTGTGGTGTAAGCTGGCGGCTATAGCTCCGATTCAACCCCTAGCCTGGGAACCTCCATATGCTGCGGGTGTGGCCATAAAAGACAAAAAAAAAGTGCATTTAATTGTATAATTTCAGAGTTTTATTCAGGTTATGCAATTCAATATAGATAACTAAATTACATGATGTTATAGAAAAGTTCTTTCACAACTTTTATAATCACTCAGCCTTTCACAGATAAGTGAATTCTGAAAGGATTTTGAGTTGGTGCAGGTTAATTTAAACTCTCTATTTTTCTGATTTGAGGACAGCATCATGCACACAAGGGATGCATTTCAGGAAATGCAAGCACTCACCACTCTAGGCACACCCTCTGTTTATGTCAGGGTGGCCTTCGCGCTTCTTTTTTTGTAGCTATTTTTCATGGAAGAGCTTGACATCGAGAGAGATTAATCGATGATATTTGGAGTGAGGACCATCTCAGGGCTCAATTTTGTTTTCACTTCTTACTAACAAGTGATTTACAAGCAATTGTGTCCTTCTGTATAGTGAATCCTGACTTCCCTTAAGAAAAAAGAAATAGGCATCTTAGACAAGACGTTTGTATTTTGATTTTTATCCAATTGGCTCTCTTCCTTTGAGAAACAACGTAGAGGTACCGTTAGGTGGAAGGTGTTCAGATGTCAAACTGCCCTATTAAGTTCTAAGCTCTACAACATACTTGCTGGGAAATCTTAGACAAGCACTTCACCATCTACAACTTCGTTTTTCAGAATCTGCAAAAGAGGGATGTTGATATTAGTGGCTGTCTTTCTTTTTCATAATTTGATCCTAGTGCTTTCCATTTGGAGCTCACCTTTGGCTTCTGTGGCATGTACTAAACCATACTTTGAGGAAATCTTGATTAAATTCTTACATCTACAAGCAAGTATAGGAGTTCCCATAATGGCTCAGTGGTTAACGAATCCGACTAGGAACCATGAGGTTGTGGGTTCGATCCCTGGCCTTGCTCAGTGGGTTAAGGATCCGGCATTGCCGTGAGCTGTGGTGTAGGTTGCAGATGTGGCTCGGATCCTGCATTGCTGTGGCTCTGGTGTAGCCTGACGGCTACAGCTCTGATTTGACCCCTAGCCTGGGAACCTCCATATGCCCCCCTAGCCTGGGAACCTCCATATTCCCCCCTAGCCTGGGAACCTCCATATGCCCCCCTAGCCTGGGAACCTCCACATGCCCCCCTAGCCTGGGAACCTCCATATGCCACGGGAGCGGCCCAAAAATGGCAAAAAGACAAAAAAAAAAAATACAAAACAAGCAAGTGTAGAGACATCATGCTCAATTTTCCAAATCATACACTTATACCCTGATAACTGGACAGTTTTATTCAAGGTCATACATGCGTATTAGGACATATGAAGCCAATTTTGCTGCCCCATTTCTAAATATTGACCATTGTAGACCAAATCGTATCATTTTCAATATAAGTAGAGGCCTGAAAGAGGCCTGCCATTTTTATAAGAATTGGCTACGGTACTAAGGGTCAGGTTAGTTTCTCAAGCTTCATTGTTAACTTCTGCTTGTGGAAGAACCTGCTTCAGAAAGCCCTTCTTTTTGTGGTAGGCACTATGCATTAGCCCACAAGCTACTGAGGTCGAATAAAAAACTCTCCTCTTATCTCCTTTTTTTTTTTTAAAGTGTACTTGAGAGATTGGTTAACCTCTTTGTGACACTTTACTTACATAAAATGTGGCAAATAATATCTATGTCATATTTTCTTGAGAATACACTAAAATATGACATGTGTAAAGGAAATACAGCAACATCTTAAATGTAGAAACTAGGGGATGGGTGTTAGGCTATTCACTACATAATTAGTTCAGCTTTTCTGTATGTCAGAAAATATTCATCATTAAATTGCTTAAAATAAAACTATTGTAAAGTGTAGACAGAGATGCTAAGTGCTGTGCCCTGGATGCCATTGGTAGAGATGGAGCACTTGAGCTGAACTTTTAGCTCAAGTGAAAAAATAATGGAGTAGGAGTGGGGTAGGAAGTGTTTGAAAGTTGAAAATGTTTTAGACAGTTACGAAGTCAGAGGCACAGTCCACACAAGATTGTTCTGACCCGTGATACAAATTGTGGTCTCGGGAGTTTTCCCAAACGACCCTTAGCTGTAATCATTTGCTGGAAAGATTTGAAGAACTCGCTGAAAGCCATTGTATTTATTGGTGTGGTATGTAAAGAATGCAGAAGAAAGTCAGCTATGGGAAGAACTGGATTTTAGAGCAGATTCTGGGTGAACAGCAAACATGGAGCTTCCTTTGTTCTCCCTCCATGGAGTCATGGATGCGTTACTCAGGCAGCATCAGTGTGGGACGATAGGTACAGGGTGTTGCCGACGAGGGAAGCTCAACTTAGTCTCTGCTGCAGAGTTTTTATTGGGGCTCCATCAAGTATGCATGACCAACCCCTGAATCTCCCACTTGATTTTCTCAGTGTCCAGGTCAACTGATACTATGTGGTCCAAACCCCCAGCCTAAATGTATTGTTGGTTTTCTAGTATGACCAGTCCCAACCCTAAACAAGGACACAACTGTCAGGCATTCTAAGAGTTTAGAGATTAACTGCTAGAATCTGAGGGCAAAGGCCAAAACTCCTTTTGGGAAAAACTACATTCTTTCTTACACAAAGGTTTTCCCAAAAAGTAGGGGCACCTCACTATTTTACAAAATTTTCTGACGTCTTGGTCTAGTATGCTGTGGCATAAGGGTGACAATGATGTTTAAAAATCCCAAGTCAATGTTTTACAATTTCTGGCTGACATAAGGTACTCGTTACCTCACAAGCTCTGCAAGAGGAAGTGCTTCTGTTATAGACAAATTGATAATAATTTAAAGTATTAGGTGAAGTGATCTTACTGCGTAATTCACCGCCACTGAATTCAAGCTGCCTTAATCAGTTTGGCGGTAGCATTGTGCAATATTTTGCAATTGATGACTTGCTTTAAATGTATTTTGATGCTATTAATCAGGCAGTATTCACAGTTACATGAGAAGTAAACCAGAAACGTCTATTAAAGTATGAGAGAATGTCCCTTGCCTGCCCCCATCCATTTCCAACTCTGGTTGAACAAGGTTAAGGTCCAGTACAGAATAATTAATTAGGAATAGAGAATTTCATCTGCCTTACTATTGATATAGCCTTCTCTGACATCTCTTAATATTACTCAGATTCACACTGCCTTCAGTTTTTTCAAATACTTTCATGTGATAAACCAGATAGATCTCCCTAGTTTTTCATCAGTCCTCCTCTGCCTCACAGTAAATTCATCGATTCATTGTTTTATTTAACAAACACTTAGTAAATGCCAACAATATGGGGTATGCTCAGGTTACCAAAGACGTTTAAGTCACAGCTACTGTTAGAATCCAGTAAAGGGAAGACTGGGTGAACATAGAATACAGTCAGATAAGTACTATGACATTCACATGCAAAATCTTAGAGTCCTAAAGGAAAGAGGGTCTAAGGTATTTGGGATCGGCATTGGAAATATATACACTTGTACTTGGCCCAGGATGAAAGAGGAGATAGAGATTTATCAACAGGGGTTTCTGTAGACTTTTGGTGGTGAAGTCTGGAGGTAAGAGGAAATAGGAATGGAGGATGGGGGGATGGGACACACTACTGAAGAAAGCACCTTGTTATGGTGATGGATCTGGAAACAGATATTCTGTGGAATTTCAGAATGTCTAGATTTAATGTCTAAATCAAAAGTTGTAGGATATAATGAATGAATACAATATTAAATTGCTACTGCAGATGATAGGGGATCATTGAAGATTTTAGATAGAAGACAGCCATGATCAGAACTATGTTAGAAAGATTAATTGCCAAGATTTCCGTTTTCAGAGGATAATAAAGGGGTGATGTTGTTTCGGTATAAAATCTTTCAGTTTATAACATTTTTACCCAGGGTCACATTCATAATCTGTGTAATTGCTTCCTGTTCTTGTACTTGTCCACCCGTACAGCTTCATCTTTCACCATCTTTTGGCTCATTTGTTGCGTTCAAGGCATACTGAATTTTAGATTAGTTGTACTGTCTCCCATTTGATTCTAAAGCCAGAATCAGTATTAGAATGGGTTGCTGTTTCCTTCGTCAAGCACCAGATGAGTAAAAAATAATATTGAGTCGGCAAATATGAATAAGTCCATTAACTGGAATTTTCCTTATGTTTTATATTTAGAAGAACAATAAATTCCTTTTGGGGGAGGAGAAGTAATTATTAAACTTTCTGTTCCCATTCCTGGAATCAGCAAAAATTCAGCCTGATTCTTCTCCTTGGACCTGTGTCATGGTAATTCATGTTTATTGATACCTTCATTACCTACAGCATTTTATTCATAAAAAATAACAAACCTGGATTATTTTGTTTCATTATGTTTGATAAGGAAAGGAGGTGGTATATGTATGTAGTATATATATATGCATTCACATATATTCACACATAATGTCATAAGGAAATGTCTAGACTATTCTGGTTAATGAAGCTATGAATTTTATTTTTAAAAATTTTTTATTTTTTGTTATTATTTTTTTAATAGGTATTTCCCCAATACACTTTTTTTTTCCTACTGTACAACATGGTGACCCAGTTACACATACGGTCAGCTGGTAAGAAACTGTCAATATTCTTTAAAGGTTCAATCAATGGGTTAGTACAAGAAATAACATGTTATAATGAAAATAGTACCAGCCTGGTATGCAGAACACCTAAATTCTGATCATGACCTTAGATACTAAAGTCTGTGTGAACCCCTTCTATGTGGTTCAGCTTTCTTATTCATAAATTAAAGATTTTGGGAAGGTGTGGTTTAAAACAGCTTTTCTTCTTAGGTCTTTTTCAGCTCATATTTTCTAAAGTATACTTATATAATTTTAAGGCTTTCAAAGCAGGCTATGAAATAATTATTAAAGTTTTTTTTCAGGTAAGATGTAAAACAATGCTTAGGGTGTGGGAGTTAAATATTCTAAGGTTGACTTGAATATTTTAAAACAAAGAACAGGGGTTTTAAAAAGCAGCAGAGATTTCAACAGATAACATTAAATAGGAGGAAGAGTAAATAACAAAGAAAAATACAGCAGGCTACACATGACTTAGATCATTTAATTGCTGAAAGATGAAAGCTTGTTCAAAATAGCTCTAAATCAGAACAGTGACACATCTCTGTGAAAGGGAATATCAAACAGTTGCATATCATTAAGTCTAAGGTATCAGAAAGTAAAAGCATAAAGGTAATTTTGTATACATTATTAAATGTGAGTGATCGTTAATAATATGTAATTAGATATTTTAAAAGCCGAACATTAAAAAAGAGCAACTGTAATTAAGAGGGGCAGACAGCGTCTAAAGAATCACTTAACATTGATAATCTCAATTATAACAAAAAAATATGAAGAAACCAGGAGAAAGGATGTCAGAAGTGGTGCTACTAATAAAATCATAAATGGTTCCCATCAGGTATAATTTATTTTAAAAAGTAAAAGAAAACTTTGTCTCTTTGTCAAAATTTAGGAAACTTTCTAGAAACTATTGTCCATGTTCTTATTTAATCTCAGACCAACTGAAAAGCCCTGGCTCTCCAGTGTTCTGAAGCTAGGATTTATATATTTGTTCATCTTTTTTTTTTTTTTTTTTGGTCTTTTTAGCACCATACCCATGGCATATGGAAGTTCCCAGGCTAGGGGTCGAAACAGAGCTACAGCTGCTAGCCTATGCCACAGCCACAGCAAAGCCGTAGCAACTCAAGATCCAAACCGCCTCTGTGACCAACACCACAACTCAGGGCAACACTGGATCCTTGACCCACTGAGTGAGGCCAGGGATGGAGCCCGCATCCTCTTGGATACTAGTTGGGTTCGTTACTGCTGAGCCATGATGGGAACTCCCTATTTGTTCATCTTTCACTAGTATTTAATTGCTGACGGAGGCTGTGCCTCGACCAAATCTTAACGTCCCTTCATGCTGTCTTGTAATCCAGGGCCTCCCTATAATGATTCCCTAAAGAATGTCAAGAGACTTCAGGGAACAGACCCTACTAGAGTTGATAGATGCTTGCTCAAGCTGTCTACAGTTTCCTTTCTTTTCTATCAGCCTTGTTCTTGGAAGTAATTTAGTCTTACTTCATTTATAAATGAGCAGGCATGTTTTCTGTGTGCATGAGTGTATGTTGGGGGAACTGAAATAAAAATTAAAAATAGGTACATTTTCCTTGAGAACTTTCACCCCTACTTATTGTGTGGTTAGAGATGAATCATTTGTCTCTTAAATCACTCCAGAGCTTTGAACCAATTGACAGATTAGTCGTGAGAAATCACTCCAGAGCTTTGAAGCAATTGGCAGATTAGTTGTGAGGAATAAAATGTGTGGATTTTATTAAGGATTAAACTCATTAAAGACTGAGGCTTGGACCAGTGGGCAAATGTGCTTCCTAATCACAGCTCTGCCCCACCTTCGCCCTCACTATCTTTGGCAGAACTGCATGCTGCCGTGTCATTGGAAAAGTCAGAGAGACTGACCTTGTAAGTTACTTCCTTTGTCCAACCAGACAAAGGAAAATGAGTAGTGAGTTATAAGAGGCTGGACGTGTTCTCCGGGGCAGTGGGATAGAAGTTCCATCCTATCTGTGGGGAACATGAGATAAGTTCCAACCCCTCCTCCCCCGAATTTAGGACTAGCCCGTCTCAGGATCCCAAGACAGCATGGTAATAGCATGGTCATTTGAGTGGCTCTGACTCCACTTCTTTGATAGTCCTGCTTCCTTTTTGTTTTTCCAGTCATTTTACTTTGGCCTTTCTGTCACCTATCCAGTGTGACTCTTGTAAGGAACTTTTTTTTGGTCTTTTTAGGGCCGACTCTTGGCACATGGAAGTTCCCAGATTAGGGGTCAAATCAGAGCTGCAGCCACTGGCTTGTGCCGCAGCCACAGCAACGTCAGATCCAAACCACGTCTGTGACCCACACCACAGCTCAAGGCAACACCAAATCCTTAAACTACTGAGCGAGGCCAGGGATCGAACCTGAGTCCTCATGGATACGGGTCAGATTCGTTTCTGCTGAGCCACGACGGGTACTCCCAAGGAACATTTCTTTTTAATCATGCTTGACGACCTTTTCAATTAATGATGATAGTCCACTTACTTTCAGTGTAATCACTGATGTGTCGGGTTTTGAACTACCACCTTTCTTTTGTTTTCTGTTTCATATACATTATGTCCCTTACTCTCATCTTGTTTTGGATCATTTACTTGAGGTTTTATTTGTGGCTGTTATTTCATTATTCCTCCTGACTAGCTTGTTAGGCTTACATCATTTGATTATTGGTTTTAGGGGTTAGCCTGAAGACGGCAACATGTATCCTTGGTATATTTTGTCCTAATATAAGATAAAGATAATACTTTACCACTTTGTAGATAATTCTAAGAACGTACAATACTTAACTGTTTTCACCTCTCCTGCCTTTTATTGTATTCATCATTTTAATCTCACATATATTTTATTTCATTTTAAAGATATTTTTATCGTTTTTATAGTCAGTATTCAGTTCTATTTGTCTACAAATTAACCTTTTATTTTTGCTTTTTCTCTTTTCCTTCATTTTCATGTTTCTACCTGTAGTCATTTCCTTCTATTGGAGAGATCCTTAAGTAATTCTGTTTGGGTAGATCTGCTGGTGACAAATCATATCAGATTTTCATTCATTTAGGATCACCTTTGCTTTGCCATCATTCTATATATTGTTTTCCCTAGAAAGATTTCTATCTTGGCAATTTTTTTACCAGCACTTTAAAAATTTCATGCAATTGCTTTCTGGATTTCATTGTTTCTGTTGAGAAATCAGATCCTTTTTTTTTTTTTTTTAAACATACAATGGCATGTATCTACCATCACAGTAACATATAGAATAGTTTCACTGCCCTACAAATCCTTTGCGATCTAACTGTTCCTACTTCCCTCTTCCCTACCTCCTGGCAACCACTGATCTTGTTACCGTCTCTGCGGTTTTGCCTTTTCCAGGATGTCATGTAGTGAGAATCATACACTATGTAGCCTTTTCAGACTGGCTTTTTTTACTTTGCAATATGCATTTTAGATTCCTCCTTGTCTTTTTATAGCTTGATAGAGCATTTATTATTAGTGCCGAATACTATTCTGTGGTCTGGATGCACCACAAATTACTTGCTCATTCACTCACTGAAAGCCATTTTGGTTGCTTCCAAGTTTTTGCAATTATTAGTAAAGCTTCTTTTTATAAACATCTGTGTGTAGGTTTTGTGTGGATATAATTTTCAACTAATTTAGTTAAATACCATGTAGCAAAATTCTCTTTTTAAAGAAATTAGTGTGTGTTTTTAATATTTTATCTTAGTCATGGGTTGTCAGCCATTTTACAAAAAAAGAAAAGAAAAGAAAAAACCCTTTTTGTGTTTTACTTTACTTCTTGAATCCTTAATTTGCAACATTTTGAAAATTCTCGTCTATTATATTTTCCCTGTTCTCTCTCAACATCCCTTTTTGGGACTCAACTGAAATGTGGTTTAGGCCGTCTTACTTTATCCTAAATGTTTGTTATATTTTCCACCCCTTTCTGTCTCTTAACTCTTATCTTGCTTATTTTCTACTGACCCACTGCCATGTTACTAACGTTTTATTCTGCTTTGTTAAAGCTGTGGCTAAACCGTGTATTGAGTTATTCTCAATTATAGATTTTTGTTTTTCTTTTAGATCTTACATTTACTTAATTATTTAAAGGTTACAGTTAGTGGAATTTCCATCTTGTAATTTACTGTCTTGAACATGTTTATTACCTTTTTCAAAAAAATTGTATTTTCTAGGAGTTCCCATCATGGCTCAGTGGTTAACGAATCCGACTGGGAACCATGAGGTTGCGGATTCGATCCCTGGCCTCGCTCAGTGGGTTAAGGATCCGGCGTTGCCGTGAGCTGTGGTGAAGGTTGTAGATGTGGCTTGGATCCTGTGTTGCTGTGGCTGTGGGTGTAGGGTGGCAGCTATGGCTCTGATTTGACCCCTAGCCTGGGAACCTCCATATGCTGTGGGTGTAGCCCTAAAAAAAGACAAACACACACACACCACACCACACACACACACACACACACACACACAAATTGTATTTTCTAAACCTGATACCTGGATCACTTGTAGCTCTACTTCTGCTTTCAATTTTTTTGTTCTTTTTTTAAGGTGATATGAATGACAAATTTTATTTGAATATCTAACGTGGCATATAAAAAATTGCCTGGTGTCTATTCGGGAAGGAGTTTATTCTACTTTTTTTTTTTTTTTTTTAATGGCTGCACTCTCGGCATATGGAAGTTCCTGGGACAGGAATTGGAGCTGAGCGACAGCTGCGATGTATGCAGCAGCTTCGGCAATGCCGGATCCTTTAACGCACTGCACTGGGCTGTGGATGGAACCTGCACCTCCACAGTGACCTGAGCCACTGCAGTTGGATTCTTAACCCACTGTGCCACAGTGGAAACTCCTATTCTATCCTTTAATAGACAAGTTGAGTGGATAAAAAAACCCCTTAATCTTATAAGAGACAAGCAGACTTGTGAGTTGGATAAAATTATTTATGAAGCTTGATCTGTTTCTCGTTCCTCTAGTCTACATGGTCTTCAAAGAAATCATAAAATTATAGAATGTTGGATATGGGAAATACCTGAGAGATCTTTAACTAAGTACTTTCATTTTTACAGTGAAGGGAATATCAGAAGAATGTGTATTACTTGGAGAACTTTTACCAGAGGCTGAGTAGAAATTCCAAAAATGGAACCCAATGTGTTGTTCTTACATCAGCTGAAGTAGTGACTTTTGTGCTCTCCTGGTGCACTGGTCAGGATCTTGTAACCTGATAAACAGATCAACCCCTGTTAAGTTAAGCTGATGCATAGTTTACTAGAGTTTTATATTCTACCTCGTCAAATTACTGGAAGTCTAGGGAGCAAGGCTCAGAAAATGCTCACGGCCTAAGATAAGCATCGGAGAGTATGGATCACCTTATCCGCAGGAGTAGTCTTCTTAGAACTCTTTTTTGATGCCTCCAGGAGTGGTCCTCTTGGATCCCGTTGGACACTGACACAGTCCACAAACTCAAAAGTCTTCCATTTGTCCTTTCCTCACTCATTCACAGTTCAGAGTTCTGGGGAAAAAAGCACCCTATTAGTTGAGTTTCAATCGCATGATGTTCTCATAGCAGATCAAGTGCAAAATAGAGAACTGTAAGGTCACATTAAATATATATATTATATATGCATATATATATTCAAATATATATCTGAATCATCTTGATGTAGTGTAAGAGATCCTTCAGTGAAGAGACTTAGTTTTTCATTTAGAACCCAGTGTTAAAACATTTAGGTAATTAATGGGAACTCTGATTGTCTTTCTGTGTTATCTGTAACGTAGAGATGGTAATCCTTGCTTTTTCTTAACTCACAGATATATTTCAAAGATCTTAGATCCTTGTCTTTTCCTAACTCACAGATGTATTTCAAAGATCTAGAAGTCATACAAAGTAAATGGGATGCACAAGCATAATTTTTTGACATAAGCTACCTCAAGATAATAACCACCTTACTAAAATGAATAAAGATATCATAAATTTTCTCTTTTTACCCCCTCCCCCAAATAGCTATCTTACCTATAAACTAAAAATGAACTCTGGAAAAATCAGAAAAGCTTTCATGAAAATTGGAGTAATAGGTTTAAGCAACCATAAGTTGGTTGTTAAATATTTTCAATACATGCAAAATCCATAATGTATGATTAAACTGGACATTATTTGTAGCTGAATGAGGTCCATATTTTGAGTTTCATTTGAAGCCCACTGTCCAAAATCATTTTCATTATTAAAGAGGCAGTCTGTCAATTTCTGAATTTCATTTTCTCTAGCAGTTACTAGTAAGACATTTTAGTTCCTCAGCCATCATTCTTGAATCCTCTGTATGTTGTCCATCATGCATACGTCCATGTGACTAATTACATAGCAGAGTCGATGTCTGTGCCAGTGGGATATACATATGAGACTCTATTCATCCTGTAGACAGTCTCAGTAAAGAGGTCAATAAGAAATTGAGTATTAGACTGAACTCTCTTTCTTTTCTCTGTCAAGTGTTTGCTCTCTGTCAAGACTGAAACTCGTCAGCATTGTTATGAAACATCCCTATAAACTACTTGATAGTTACTTTTCAGATTCATAGACAGAAACCCATCCAAACAAAACATTCACATACAAAAACACGAACACACATGTGCTCTTCTGGGTTAAAGTTTTTCTCTGTATTTCATCAGCCTGTTATAATATTGGGCACACACCCCCGTGCTTGCAATACCAGAGAAAGAGCTCAGAGTCAGCAACAGAGGTATGAATGGTTTAATGGATGGGGAGCCTAAATGTCTGAGGCAAGGTTCTGGAGCACTTCCCACCGTGTGGAGTGGCATGTCCACCCCCCACCTCATCTGCCTCTCCCCCCCCCCCCAGAGAGATTGCTGGTTAGAGGGGGAATTACATCAGGTTTGCTCGTTAGTTACCAGGGAAACCAGCAGGGAGCACTTCCGCCCCTCACAGGCCCTTTGATAAGCTGTCACTAGCTGAGGCCTGGGGCAAGTAGGTAGGAAATTCAGTCATAACGTGTGGGGTGTAGGGTGTAGGTTAAGCAAGCACTGGTCTGGCAGGGGATGTACACAGAACAAGAGAACAGCCATCTTGAGTGGCCTGACATATGTATATGACCATTGGAATGATAGTGTATCTAGCTCCTAAAAATACAGTAATGTGATAAAATAGAAAGTTATTTTAGATGACCTTCTATTTTATTAATATAATAGAAGGTTATTTATTTAAATTTATTTGTTTGTTTGTTTGTTTATTTATTTATTGCTTTTTTGGGCCGCACCTGCAGCATAGTTTCCAGGCTAGGGGTCAAATCAGAGCTACAGCTGTCGGTCTACACCACAGCCACAGCAACGCAGGATCTGAGCCATGTCTGTGACCTACACCACAGCTCATGGCAACGCCAGATCCTTATCCCACTTAGCCAGGGATTGAACCTGTATCTTCATGCTACTAGTTGGATTCATTTCCACTGTGCCACAGTGGGAACTCCCAGGTGAACATTTTTTTTTTTTTTTAAATCAGCAACTCCAAAATTAACAGTTGATTTTACAAATTCTGCAAGAAAAGTTGTACTCCATTTCAAGAAGTTAATTTGAATATTGTGATAGTTAATTTTATGTTTCAAGTTTAGTGGATCACAGAATGCCCAGATGTTTGTTTAAACATTATTTCTGCGTGTGTCTGTGAGGAAGTTTCTGAAAGAGATTAGCATTTGCATCAATAGACTGAGTAAAATGGTCTACCCACCAGTGTGGGAGAGCATCATTCTATCCATGGGGGGCTTGCATTGAAGAAGGTGGCAGAAAGGAGAATTTGCCCTCTCTCTGCCTGACCCTTGAGCTGGAACATTGGTCTTCTGCTGCCCTTAGTGCCTCTGGTTCTCAGTCTGAAAGCCTCTGCCTGGAGTCTGCACTATCCACTCCCTGGCTCTAAGGCCTTCCAACTATACCACTGGCTTTCTTTGGTCTCCAGCTTGTGGATATGTGACTTCCCAGGCTCCATAATTATGTGAGCCAGTAGTTTATAGTAAATCTCTTTGTATAAATTCTTCTATTGCTTCTGTTTCTCTGGAGGACCCTGCCTAATACACATTGTCAGTCTGTATCTGTGGTAGGAAGGCATAAATGATGAATAGAACAAATGGCTGAATTTTTTCCTTTTAACCATAACCTCTAATACGATGTGATAGAAAAGAAAATAAAAGTGATTTAATGATAATTTACTGACATTAATAGGCAATGAAAGTTTAAAAAGTTTTTCTGTATAAAAAAATTTCAAGAACAAACTGGAAGCTGTCACCTTAGAATTATTCTAAAATGATAAACAAATAATTAGTGACTTTTCTCTTTGCATAATGAGTCATTAAAGTGACAGAAAGACAGTGATATAATAAAATCCATATTATATTCACAATAATTGTTTAATACTTGACATTATGCCAACAGAGTAATGCATTTATGTTTACTAAAACATTAAAAACATTTCCATTGCATATCCTGAACAACATGGATAAAATAATTGATATATTTTACTTGTTATGCTCAAACGCTGGAAATGTCTTGACTTTACAGAAAGAAATCAATGTGAGACAATTATTGTTTGAAATATGAAAACATGTTTGAAATGAGAACATGTCTTTGTGATGAGAACATGTCTTTGAAAGTGAAGGCTGCTTTATTTTTATGTTTGGTAGAAACACAGTGACACATCAGATATATAGTACATATCTCAGAATACACAGCAGAAAATGTAGATCCAGAGTTTAGAGGTTACAAAACCAAAAACCAAATTCCCAAACTGAGGGCATTATTATACCTAATGTCCTGATTTAAGCACACACAAGCTAAGAATTTGTCTTCTAAGCTTCATTGCGTCAAACTGACCAGGCCCTACACTTGTCTTTTGAAGTTATGCTTGGACTTTCTAAGCCTGCAGAACCAGTTCAAGGAAAATAATCCCAAAGTTATGCAAAATTTAAAGGTTCGAATTATTTAGGCAAATGGGTAATTGAAGAATCTTAATCTGAAGATGCTACTTTGTATTAAAGGCTGAATGGGATTAAGACTCCTCAAGAAAAGAACTACCTGAACTCTTAAGTGAAAAACCACAACATCTAAAATACATCTCTGACCCTACACCTAGAATGCCAAGCAAACCTCTTCCTCTATCATATATTAAATGACCTTACCAGTAAATGTAATTGAGAATTTCCTGGAGATCTTTGGACTAACAGTGGTCACTTGACCTCACTGACTCAGGTTGGGTCACGTTGAGTGTTTTTGGCCTTACTTCGATAGCTGCAAATCGTAACCTCCTCACTGGGAGAGCCTGTCTTAATCCCTACATTTAATCCTTCCTTTTGTACGTAGTGCAGTGTTTGGGGGGTTATGGTCTAAGCTCTCTCTGAAACATTGTACACGTATGAGAAGAGGCATTTTGGTCTCGTGAAATTTTCCTGGTCAAATTTTCTGTGTCTAATATGGGTAATGAGGTTGTGCTGAGTTTTCCTGGGGGCAGTCATTCTGCGCATCTTTGCCTTGGGTTACTTTCTATGTAACCAGAAAAGTGAGAATTAGGAAAGCAATGTGCCTGGAGATCAAGCAGTGCATGTGCAGGATTTAATGAATCATGGTTGATCTGGTAGAAAATCTGCCTTACATTTCCAGGGATTTCCTGTCTTTTATACTTTTTAACTCAATAACTGGCGAAAAATTGGTATTTCCAAAACCCTTCAGAAAAATGAAGGTGACATTTATTTTGTTTTCCTCTGTGATTTTTGCATGCATGGAATTTTTACGGGTCAGTGAGAAAAGAATATAATTCTGAAGTTTTTCTCATGTTAGGGATATAACTCATAACCTGGCAATTGTGAATTGTGAAGATACTCTTTAGCGATGATGTGATTTGTAGCACTGGGAATAACTACTCAAAAGTGCAGGGTTTTGGGGGTTGTGTAAGGGACACATTAGAAATGTTCCCATTTTATGTTTTTATTTGGGGTATGAGAATATACTCACAAATCCATGGAGTGTAGTCACTGAGTCAGCTTGGCTATAACAGAATTAGCAATATATGGATATTTCTCAAGTTACCTATCTATTATATCAAAATTTTGAGAAATGGAACTTAGATATAGTTGACTAGCAGTTGGGATTGGGATAAGTGGCTGCAAGACTGACATAGATGCGAGAACCTGAGATTCAGAGATGAAGTTAAATTTCTAGATCTGTTTTTTGGGGGGTTCTTTTTTGGTTTTTTTTTTAGGGCCGAACCCTCAGCATACGGAGGTTCCCAGGTTAGGGGTCGAATTGGAGCTAGAGATGCCAGCCTACACCATAGCCCCAGCAACTCAGGATCCGAGCCGCGTCTGCAACCTACACAGCAGCTCACAGCAATGCCAGATCCTTAACCCACTGAGGGAGGCCAGGGATCGAACCTGTGTCCTCATGGATACTAGTCAGATTTGTTTCCGCTGAGCTGCAACGGGAACTCTGAATTTCTAACTCTGTTATTTGTTAGCTTTGTTTTGGAGAAGCTCCTTAGCCAAAATGAGATTATTCAGTTTTGTCGTCTGTCCTGAGGAGATAACTTTCTACTTTTTGGGGTTAATGTGAATATTAAGTAAGATGACATACATTTTAACTGAAAAACATCATGTAATTGTTACTCCTACAGCCATGAAAAATGAACTTTGAATACATCATAGTCATACGGCTGTCAGCACTCTTCAATTATTTTTATTCCGTCATCAATAGGATTCAAATTTACCTAAAATCTATTGTTAATCTCCTAAAATCTTCTGATCACCAGCACTGGTGGTTTTTGTTTGGGGGCTCGGTAATATTCTTATTTAGGTCAATTACACACACTTTTATTGAGCATTTTTTAAGTATACAGACTGAACTAAATATGGGAAGAGAAAGAGTAAAAGAGAGTGAGGACAAGGAGAGAGAGGTTTCTGGGCATAAAGAAAGCTGGAGATACACAACCCAAACAGATGATTTCATGAAAATAATAATGATAATACGATAAATAGCACCGAATTGTATTTATTGTGTACTTTAGGCCACGAGAGGACCTCCTAACTGCACCTTTTTTTCACTGTAACACTGAATCCTCACAGTAAAGCTATGCTGACGATACAAATTTCTTCACATCCTATAAGAAGAAAACTAAAGCAAAGATAAGATTAGTTAAAAATTTTTATGAAGGTTGCACAGCTAGCCTTATGAATTAAATTGTGATAGGTTGCATAGCTGGCAAGTGATAAAACCTGGCTGCCATCTGCAGTGTAACTGTTTAGCTCTTTCAGTGATTTTCATCTGGAAATTCAAAGGTCAGGGTTTCCAAACCAAGTCGGAGAAGATTTATGACGGAGTGCTATTCACATTTGACTCTTAAAGAAAAAGACAAAATAAGCAAATGTGTAAAAGGGAGGTTTTAAGGTTGAAAAGAATGTGAGCAGAGGCAGTACAGGACAAAAAAACCTTATGTATGCCAAAAAACCCAAACACGCACCACAAGGTATTTGGTACTGATTCGAATAAAGCGGGGAAGGCTTGAGGGGTAAAAATGATTGGTAATGCCAGTTTATAAAGACTGGGTGTGCCCTGTGTGGAAGCTTTAGGTTGAAGCTTCAGGGCAATGATAAGCTTAAAAGAGTTTTATGTGAGAAAAGGGATGGTGGAATTTGAATGTCTGGCTATTTTCGGGATGAATGCAAAGATAATGAGATTAGAGTTTGGGGAACCTCTTAGAAGGATTGTGTAGTTATCCAGGGGAGAAATGATTTGGGGTCTAAGCCTAAGCAATGAAAGTTGAAATGGAAAGAAAGAAATGAATTTGAGAAAGAGTTAAAAAGTCAGATCATGAGTTCCCGTCGTGGCGCAGTGGTTAACTAATCCGACTAGGAACCATGAGGTTGCGGGTTCGGTCCCTGCCCTTGCTCAGTGGGTTAAGGATCCGGCGTTGCCGTGAGCTGTGGTGTAGGTTGCAGACGCGGCTCGGATCCCGCGTTGCTGTGGCTCTGGCGTAGGCCGGTGGCTACAGCTCCAATTCAACCCCTAGCCTGGGAACCTCCATATGGCGCGGGAGCGGCCCAAGAAATAGCAACAACAACAACAACAACAACAACAAAAAAGACCAAAAAAAAAAAAAAAGTCAGATCAGCACGACTGGGCAATTCTGTGGGGAAGGGTGTGCAGCCTCGGAGGGGACATGTCTGTGATAACTCTCCAGTTTTGCACGTGCGTTACTGAGCGTAGTGCCTTCAGAAAAAGACAAAGTACAGTGAGGACAGTGAGCTCCTGGGGCCCATAAAGCACTAATGAGAGTTGTTTCACAGGTGTTTGGATGGAGCAAGCTGAAGCGAGAAGAGTCCTCTTAGCAGGGGTCTGGGAGGCACTGGCATAGATAGTCATTAAAACCATGAGACTGGATGAAGGGGCTCATGGGCAGCTTGGGAGAACGAAACTGAGAAAACCCTTCTTTCCAAGGACAACGGCATCATGTAACGTGATACCCAAGAATTCAGGACACCTGAACCTGTCCCTCTTTACACACCCAAGACGAATGAAGCCTTAACCCTGGTGCAGTGTCAGAGGGTTCCCTGGCCAGCAAATTCTTTGGACTCATCCAGGCCACTCGTTGAAAACGGTAACGTCTTTGTCTTGCCCAGACATAATTAAAATCCTCTGAAGGTAGAACCCAGAAGCACACTTTTTCAAACGGTTCTCCAGGTGATTTCTGTTCATTTCCAACCTAAGAAAGATCTCCTTTAGTCAGTGCTTCCAAAATAGGAATGAGCATAGCATCACTTACGCATCATATTAAACAGTAGACTCAAATTCTAGCTGTCTGGGATGAAGCTTGATGGTCTTTATTTTTAATAGGCATCTCAGTGAGGAGAATGCTGCTGTTTATCCAGGCACATGTTGAGAGGCAAGGCCTTGGATCACATAATACCCTCTCAAATGACAGTTACCAAGTATATATAATCCCTGTATTTTTGGTTATTGTTATTATGTTACTATTGATATTATTTTAAAGGAAATTATGGATTTTAGTACATTGATTTATTTTAGAATGTCATTCCTATTCTTCTTTTGAGTCTGTTTCTAATTTTGGAGCCACAATTTAAAAGCAAATCTGATTGCTAGTATTGGCTTGAGAAATGTAATTACTCAATGCTTTTTAAAAAGAACTTTTCAAAACTTGAAATATGCAATAGACCGAGTCCCCGAAAGGGGGAAAATGATAGGCTATTTAACAAATGCATTTGATGATAAGACCTTTCTGCCCGGAATGCTTATTCAAATCTGAAGGGAACACAGTTTAGGAACTTTGCCTAAAGCCATATTCGAGTGGATTTGATAAACTTTTTTGCATGCCATTTTCAGTTTGCTGTAATATATCAATACTTAGGCTACTGAAAAGCAAACTCTTTCCAGTGTTGTGGGTCTGAGGATAGTCCCATGAGCAAGGCTATCTGCTTTTAAATCCTAACCCCATTCCCCTCTAGCGTCTAGATATGTTTTAACGATTTGCTTAGCTCTTCTGAATTTCACTTTACTCATTTGTAAAAAATGTCACATTAATAGTTCCCTTATTTCAAGACAGAGTAATAAAGTAAAACACTTAGCATGTTGACTAGCATATAGTAAGCATTCAAGAATGTCTATCTTATAACTATTGTGAATTTCGTCCTTCTTAATTAACTCTGCTCTTTGACCCATGGAGTTCAAAGTTTATGTTTTCAGTTTTATATAAATGTATATATATTTTGAATGTATAGTTATTATCTAAGTATTACATTGGGACTTATCATAATTAGTAAAGAAATAAAGAACAAGTGACACCTCTTCCAGAACCCTTCTTGAATATATGGTACTAGGATTTTACCCAGTTGCCTCCTCGTTTCATTCCAAGTGGTACTTTCAGCTCTAAATACTTACACAGGTTCTCAGCTTTACTAATTTTGTTTTTTTTACTTCCCTTATGTTCATTTGTTCTTGCTTGGTTATTGCGTATAGTTACTTTTTAAAATTTAACTTAAAGTATATATCTTTTCAATTAACTTTTAAGCACCATGAGTCCAGGAATTATTCCACTTTATATTTCAGCTAGGAGTGCTGGGGTCTGGAACTGTAGGCAAGGTTAGGGCTCGAAATTCAGCTTTTGGACTCATTGGCATCTAACTGACTTTAAGTGCTACACTTTTGAACAGAATTTTCAATCTGACTTAAAGAGATTTTATTCACGAAGATAAAAGGGGCACCAAGAACAAAGTCCCATGTGAGTGTTCTCCAAAAATAGATGCTGGATAGGGGAAAGGAAACTGCAGTGAAGCTGGACAATCAAAGTCAATACAATGGGTAAAACAAATGAAACACGGGAGAGTGTGTTGCTGCAAAGTTCAGACAACAGAATGTGTCGTGGAAGAGAGTGTGGCATGTTGTATTGAATGCCACGCAAAGGGTAAAGTCTGAACAGAAAGGTGACGCTGGATTTGGCCGCATTCATGTAATTGGTGGGAAATTGAGAAAAACTGTTCCATTGGAATATTTGAGAATGAGGTCTGTTTGGAGGAGTTTGCAGAGGAAATGTGAAGGCTTGGAGATTACTTAGCCTATTGATAAACCTGTGTGGTGGTTGGATCAGCCCTTGTGTTTCTTCTTGTGATGATAAGACACCGTTCAGCAATAACCGTCAGGAAAATTTGAAAAAAAGAAAAAGGTTTCTTATTTACTTACAGGTGTTGGAAATTACATGTCACCTGGGGTCACAGAGGGAGACAGGAGATGGAGTGAGGGAGGGGTTGGGGAGAAGAGGACACGGACAAGAGTGTTAATTAAGAGTGTTGGCCTGGAGCGAAAATGAAAAACCACCTGCACTAAACTTGCGCTAAGCACTGTGGAATGGCAGTTAGTATGATTACTCAGTAAAGTACAGGATAACAAGGTTACGTTTAAATTTCAAATAAACAATTCTTTTAAGAATAATTATGGATCATACTTACACTTCAAAAAGTATATATGATCTGTTATTCATTTATTGAATTTCTTGCTCTATATTTATTTATTGCTCTATTTATTGCTCTTTTTTATTTGCTAAATCTGGAAACTTTAAGTTAAAGATGACTTTGTTTTATCAAATTAGGAAATAATAAAGTGGGTGTTGCAATTAGAAGATCCTGTAGAAAGAGAGAATGATAGAAAAGCCAGTATAATTATAGAAGTTGGATCTTCCAGATTTGTAATTAGATTGAATGAGATACAGAGCATAAGAGGTGAGTTGGCTTTAAGAAAAAGTGGGGCACTTCTCACATAGTAACCCAAAGTGAAACCAAATATGGGGCCAGATGAAGAAAGACGAGTAATTTGGGTGGTAGGGAAATGAAGTGTCTGTCTAAATACATTATTTTTTAATTGAAATATTATGACCAAGGCCATAATTAAAATAGTCTAAGCAAAAACATCCATGAAGTCAACGATGTATTATGTTACTTTATATAATGAGACATACTAAATAAATATATATGTATAATTTATTTGGTATTATAGGATGATGGTTATTTGGCTAATTGGCTAGGTACAGCCTGCCCAGTAAAATGGCACTGAAAAATACTATGTTTTGTAAATCAAACTCTTTACAGTCTTGCCAGGGTTTAGGATTCATTTAACTGGTGATGTTTATCATATTATTTCATTGGACAGTTATATTTAAATTGTTTACAAATGTTTAAGAGTTTTAAAATTTACGCATTTTATTTTAATGTTTTAATCATACATATTTGCATAACATTGGTTACTTCACAAATAATATCCACAGTATTCATATATATATTATATGTCTATTATACATACTGTATGTAATAATTAGGCATTTATAGGCATCAATAAAATTGCAAGCTAGTATTTATTATATTTTTATATATTTATGGGTAAAATAATATGGTAACCATCACAGATTAAACATATTCATTTATATAATCAGGACCTAAAGAAGTTCAAGTAGATTGTATTCATTGAAGAGAAGCAAATGTGTTTGCTTTGACTAAATATGGAGTTTACCCTGTTTTCCTACAAGTACCTTCCAGTACTTTCTTTTTGGGTGAATCGAATTGTGTTATAACTTGTATGAGGTTAAACAGACCTGAGTTTGAAGCCTGACTCCACTATTTCTTTTTGCATAACTATGGTGAAGTAATTTCTCTGGACTTCAGTTTTCCAATCTATAAAACAAGCATAAAAACATTTAGATAAGCTCAATTTGATAATTAGAGAGATAACAGAGCCAGGCAAAGTAGTACCTAAATTGACTCTTAGTATAATAAGTTTAGTAATTACTGATGAGAGCCTGTGAGGGGATAGATATTACATTAAGTACTGCATATATATGTTGAATTAATCTTTGTACTAAATTACTATGTTAGTTCTGTATGGACAGAGGCTGACCATTGGCACATAAATAATTTGTGGATAATTTGTTGATTATTTGAGTGATCGAAATGAACTAAGACTGTGAGGGAAGCACTCTTAGTAGGACTGAAAAAAGGAAACTCAGCCATAGAGTGATGAAGCCAAAATATGACAGTAGAATTAATTCACTCTAAAGTCCCATGGTATTCATCATCATGCAGTAACTCCACAATTAGTACATTAATAGGGGTTAATAGTTTTTTTTTTTTAAAGAAAAACTACTTGAAAGTATCTATTAGGAACATAATTTACCTCTACTGAAACAATGAAAAGAAATAAGCATAATTCTCTTGAAACGTAGGCTTTCTTACTCCATGCCTGTACAGTGTCCTCATTTAAACCAACGATGTTCTCAAAAAGGATCATCATAGTCTGGAAATATTTTTTGTGGGGTGTTTAGGTGGGAGGTAAAAGCCTGGGAGAGATTGGTGTTGATGAGCTGGAAGATCCTGTCCCTTATTTAGACAGTTATGAAGGTAAATTGAGACTTTGTATTCTTTTTTTCTCTGTGACATTTTTAAATTAGACTGAAAATTGTACACTGTTCAGGGACACTCAGAAAGCCTGTTCAGAGGTGCAGAAAGGGATGTTCAGTTAGTTTAGTTATGGGTAATGAGAATGGAAATGGGTTACTCTGGGAACCTTGTCTGTATTTCAGTTATCTGATCATCATACTGTTTATATACATTGCATGCAGGATGAACTTGGAAGTCCCAGAGCCCTATTTCCACATAGTTAGTGTCCCCAAGGTCTTTTTGGCTGTTTCCAGTTTTCCAGGAGAACGTGAGAGGCAGAGTGGTGTAGGAAAAAGCATATAAACTGTGGGATTATAGAGATGGAGATGCAACATTTATGAATTTTTACTGATAATGGGAAGGCAGTTTTAAAGCACGAGGGTTTCTTGCTTTCAGTACACATCCTGCCAAAAGATAGAAAACCACAGAGTTTATTTGTTTAGTTGTCTACCTGATCTTTTAACTTGGGCATTAAAAAAGAAATTTAGAGAATACTTGAATTTGGCATTTATTCCTAAGTAAGTTTCATAAGCTCTTAAGGGATATGGCAAGGGTAAAGTCATAGAGAAAATACCCTGTGATTACATATGATTGGTCATCAACCAGCAATGCCTTTCCCCAGATATGTCAGGTAGAATTATTTCATTTATTCTTAGAAGACATTATATTTCATATAGATGCATCTGTGTCAAGGAGATAGAAGGCATGCTTACTTTTGCACACATATACATGGTCACATACAGCCAAATGAATATACGCACAACAAATTAAGAGAACATTAGTGAGTTTTTTTAACCAATGGGTTATTTAGAAATCAGTGGGTTACTAATTGATAGTGTTTTTTTTTTTTTTGGTTGAGTTTAACTAGTTGTCTTCAAAGTAAATACTTAAAGGTCAGTCTCCATTTTTTACCATGTTGATTTGTGTGTCAGTACAAAATTAGAGTACAAAATTCATAATCAGACTTGACTGAACTGGCTACTTGATTACTCTGTGACTTTGAACCATCTTTAACCTTCATAGTAATTAATTTACTTGAATATTGCAACAAAGTGATTAGTACCATAGTCATTTTGTCAGGATGAATGGGTCATTAAATCAGTGGAATAATGATTATTTACTGATTGATTGACTTAGGCTTAATATGGTACATGAGATAGCATTGTTTTATTTAAATTCTTCACCAACAATAGGGAAGAACACATCTGACTCCCTAGAAGATCTGTTTCTTTTACTTCAACTTTTGTAATTTGTTGCTTTTGCTTCCAGTTAAGAATGTTGCCTATAGCCTGAAATATGCAGGATAGTCCATCCTCAAGGCTCTGACCTTTAAGACTATAGCACTTTTCCATTCATATAGAGACAAAAAGTTGAAGAATAGAGAGTAACATTTGTTTTGTTGGAGGTTTACAGAAACATTTGACCTGAATTTCTGAACTTTGTGGACAGCTGCAAGAACAAAAGATTCCTATACCAAGAACTTTGCAACCAAACACACCCCTCCCTCACCTTGCCTTTAAAAATTCTGTACTGAAACCCTTCAAGGGAGTTTAGGGTTCTTTGGGGCTTGAACCATGCATCCTTTCTCTGCTCCTAACTCTGATGTTTCAGTTTGTTTGACCTCATTGTATACTGGGGACTAGAACTTGTGTTCGGTAACACATTCAGGTCACCAAAGAAAAGAGGGACCCCGAGATTTTGGTCTTAACTTTTCCACCAATTAAATGTGTGATCTTTTTCCAGTTATTTATCTTTGCATGTTCTAAGTTTTATCAATAAATATCACCTATAACAAGATAACCATAATTTTTAAATGTCCTGGTATTCTAAGGGATTCTACTCATGATAATCATAATTATGGAAAGATGATAATAGAGAGTATTTTGCATATTGAGTGTTTATTATGTTCCAATAGCATAAGTCTTTTACATGTATTATGATATTTAATCTGCACAAATATCTCAGGACGCAAGACTAGTTTCCTCATATATAGATAAGGACACTGCATTTGAAAACCATTAATATTTAACATGTTCACACTTAATAAGTGCTGGAACAGGGCTAAATCAATTTCTGTTCATACAAATTCCTTGTTCCTCTCCCTCTATTCTATAGCCACTCCTCAAAAATACCATCCACTAATGTTCTCTCCTTCTAGGCGTGAATAAAGTGTATACTCCCCCAAAGCATAGCAAGATAAACAAGTCTACCATGTCCATTAACCTGACCATGGGGATGGTGACTTTACAGCCAGAATTAGAGAAGCAGAGACACTCTCATTGTGAGGTAGGAATTGCCTCTGTGGCCAGCTTTTACCATATGGGTGTTATTCAAAAAAGACAACTGCCTGGACAATTGGTACAGGCCTGGAAAACTTTAGAAACCCAGACACAACTGCAGAAGTCGAATTTATTAAACCTAACTACTTTAACCAAGTGGTTTGACAGCAACTCCTTCTTGAAACTTAGAATAATTACGCAGAACATAAGACTTCTTTATAAAGAAGCCTTTCTCTGCTGTTCACTGCTGAGCTAGAATTTGAAAGCTGCTTCAATATATATTGGCTCTTCAGAGCCAAACTCAGTTCCACTGATGTATTTTCCCCCCCTCTGCACAGGGGAGATCAGCATAAAACCCAGCACTTTTACCAATTCCCAACGGAGCACAGACACCTGGAAGAAAGAAATAATTTTTACCACCTACAGGTTTCCATTGGTGAGCAGGGAAGAGAAAGAGAACCACTGAGACCAAGAGGAGGAAAAGATTAATAAGTGCTGCCATCAGTGTAGAAAAAGGGATTTAAAAAAAAACAACAACAACAACAATAAAAAGTGCCTCTAGGGCAGCTGTGCAGTATTCTTTTCTTCTACTAAAAAGGAAAAACATGCCAAAACAGAGAAGCAAAAGAGGACTAGAGGTAAATGAAGTATGAGGTCAAGCTTCTAGAGTTGGGTTTTTTCTTTTTTGCTTTTTAGGGCCACGCCTGTGGCATATGAAAGTTCCCAGGCTAGGGTGTCAAGCCACCACTGCTGGCCTACATCATAGCCACAGCAACGCAGGATCTAAGCTATTTCTGCAAACTACACCACAGCTCACGGCAACACCAGATCCTTAACCCACTGAGCCAGACCAGGAATCGAACCCGCATCTTCAATGTGACTAGGGATCCTATTTGGGTTTGTTTATTGCGGAGCCAGGAAGGGAACTCCATGTTGTGTTGTGTTCTTTTGTTTTTAATGGCAAAAAAAGGAGAAAGTAAAAAGAAGCAAATTTTGTTTCTTTCCTTTTTTAGAAAGCTCTTATATATGTGCAGGTATTTGTAACTGGAGGCATGTGGATATCATGTATCTGTGCAGAAAACAGCTCTGATTATAAAAATAGATTATGCACATAGGAGTCAGGCACCCCAAGCATTTGTGTGCACCAGACTGTCAAGTGCAGGCTCACTAAAAGATGCCAGAGCAAGCCTTTAAGAAGAAAACAGTAACAAGTAATTGATTTAGGAAAAAAAGAGACAAGATGGGATCCTAACTACTCCCTACTAATGATTCATTTTTTAAAACGTGTTTTTCCTTGAGAGGTATTATTTTTTCTCTCAAAGTATGGTCATTTGTTCTCTCTGTGTTGTAGTTTTAAAATTGAGGGTCGCTAATTCTGTGTGTTTTTCTGCATGATTCTACCATGTGAAAATGACAGTCTAATTGTTATATTCATTTTAGTATAAATGCTGGAATGTGTTTTCCTTTTACATATATTTTTTTATTTTTAAAGGAAATTCTGAAATTGTCATTAGAGATTTTGTGTTTGCCTCTCAGAATCTAGTTTTTTTTTTCTTTTTTTTAAACACACGCTCATATCAATATATTTAAAATGAAATAGAGGAATTCCTGTGTGGTTTAGCAGGTTAAGGATCTGGCATTGTCACTGCTGTGGCTCAGTTAGCAGCTGTGGCATGGATTTGATCCCTGGCCTTGGGAACTTCTACATGCCGCTGGCATGACCAAAATAATTAAAAAATTAAAATAAAATGAGATAAGAATTCTTTATTTAACCTAATATTGACAGCCTTAGCAAATCACAGTGACAGTGTCTCTGTAAATGAAAATTCAGCTGCCTGTCTATGATGCCGTTTTAAAAATCAGAGAACGATGCTGCTTCAGGTTGTATACCCTCTAGTTCTACACGTTATAGTTCCGTGATAATATATTTCATTTATGAAAAAAAAAGTAGGTTAAATGATAGTCCTGGATGCTGCACATCATAATATTGGAGGGAAAAAAAAAAAATTCTGCCTGAAGCCTCAGAACAGACTTTTTTGCCCACAGAAGCAGTGCTACAGAGAGAAGTGTCACTCCAGTGATTTAATTATTGTTCCACTCCTCATTACATATGTGGCTTAATATAGCATACGGAATAGCAGAGATGACAGTATACATAGCCATCTTCCTCCTGTTGAAACTTACAGCATACTCACACTCATAAATAAAGCTCTCAATTTATTGTTGTTGCAGCAGAAACCCCCACATTTTCTCTGGAAGTAGAAAATATTACCCAGATGCTATATTACCAGTTTTACTATCAGGTGGTACACCAACAGAATGCCCACACATTTCAGTGATATTTTAAGTAGTAGCATAATGAGTCACTTTAAGTATATCCTTAGGAATTATCAGAGCACTCTAGAGTTGTATATTTGCGAAGGACATGAGGTGTTAGCAACTTTCTTCTATTTCCATATCATTGAATAAAGGGCTTGTGAATATAACCTCTGTAAATGATACTCGTTGCTAAACACCCTTCTTGTTTATAACTGTACTTACTGCATTGCTGCTTGAAACTTATTTGTTGACTTGAAACGTTTGCAAGTGATTTGCCAGTCTGTCCGTGTTCCTCCACTATGTTCATCTTCCTTAACAAAAAGTTTTTATACTACTACTACATTTTATAAAAAAGGAAATTATATTCTTTTCCAGTGACTGTTAAATAAAGGATGAACTCTTCTGGATCTGCTTGCAAACTATAGCTGACTCTTTGTATCCTCTCTCATTATTTTTGCATTCTGACTGTATCAGGTTGCTCTTTATTTTCCTTTGTGGGCTCCATACAGAGGACACTCTGGTTTATGATGATTTTGGTGTTTCACTAGCCTAGAATTTTCAACTGTTGTCTGCTTCCATTGCTCTTCAGGTGAGCAAATCCAGCTTTTCAAGATTCTTCCAAAATACAGTGGCATTAGTTTAATTATTTTATCTATTAATTTAACCATCATTCAGAGGCATCTATCATGTAACAGATACATCAGTTATAGTGGTGAATCAGATGAACTCAGCCATTGTTTCCATGGTATTTACAGGCTAGGAATATTCCGCAACCCAATTGTAATTTCTTCCTTTTTTAAAATCTTCTTTAACACTGCATCTGTATTATACTCCTGTTATTGCAGGAAGGGAAGTTCCTGTGCCTGAAGCACAGTGAGGCCAAACAAACTGGAGCTGTGTTTGAAGCAAAGAAAGGTTTATTGCAGGGATATGCAAAGAAACAGGTGGCTTGTGCCCTTAAAGCAACCAGGCAAGGGTTTCAGCAAAGCACTTTTAAAGGCAAGATGAGGTAGGGATGTGGTTAGTTGTAAACTTCTTGGTATAAGAATCCTTTGTTCTTTCAGCTGTCCAGGTCAAGTGTTCTTGTAAACCTCCAGCAAGAGGCATGTTATTCTGTGTTCTGCAACTTTTTATCTCTATTTGAATGGACCCTTAAAGGTCAGAACCTTGACAACAGTCTATCCTGTATATTTCAGGTATAGGCAATATTCTTTTAGGAAAGGTGCAAAGCCAGCATGACTAAGCAGAGGCAACATGTTGCCCGAGGCCAGCTCCGGCGGCCAGGGGGCATACCTCCCGATCAGAGAGGGGTGCGGCATCGGCGACTGTATGGAGTTACGGAGACAGCCTCTTTGTCCCGTCTTTCAGGGCGCTGGACTGCTCAAACTTTATTGGCAATAGTAGTTGATTATATAGACAGTTTTCCACTATAGATTACATTACAGTGTTAAAAGTACATTGGTTAACTATTACATGGTATAGCAGCTATACATCCTGTTTTAAGATCTCTATCTTAACTAAACTTAGTTATTTTGAAGAGGCCATAAAACACAAGAATTTAGCATTTACAAACTTTGTAGACTGGTGCTTATCTTCAAAGTGTTATGGCAGGGAGACAGTGTAAGTAAATACAAACCAACTTAATTAAACTAGTGTTCACTAAAAAGCTTTTAAAATCAAAGACAAAACTCACAGCTAGGTTTTTTGGATAAGATATGGCTAACTTCTATGGACCTCATTAAAATCCTAACTCTAAAGTTTGCTATATAACTAGTTAATAGATGAACACTATGTTTTAACTAAGTTGGATTAAAATAGGGGAAAAGTCCTTCAGGATGAAATTCTTGTTATACTATTGTTGTAATTTTAAGTCACAAATCACCACAGGACAATAAGAATGGGAAATAAGAATAGTAAGTAAATAATCAGGAAAGACTGAGGAAAACTGAATAACAAATAAAACAGCAGGAAAGACTAGGTCACCGGAGAAACAATCCATGTTCTCCAGCGCAAACATGGAAATTGCTTTCCCAGAAAGGCCCCAATTCTTCCCCATCAACATCAAAGTGAGAGCTGTGTAAACAGAGGCCTGCCCTCGGCTTGTACCGTGCAGGCAGGAAGGCTTTCATCCTGACCAGAGGCCCACCTTCGGCATGCACCGTTCAGGTGAGCTTTTTTCCTGACCAGAAGCCCACCTGTGGCTTGTACCGTTCAGGTGAGCTCCCTTCCTTGGTTAAGAACCTGCCTTCAGGTTTTCTGCCATCAGGCAAGGTCCTTTTTTTGAGTCCCTGCATTTTCTGGGCTCCCCGCAGCAACAGAGCACAAAGCCAAAGAAAGGGATCTTATATGGAGTCAGGTTTGTTCTTCCCTGTTATACTCCCATGACTTTTTCTTTCTGTAGTACATTTTGTTTTTTTTACCTCATAATGAGTGTAACACGCATCACATATTTATGTTAAGTTCATAATGAATCTTCTTCACTTATCTATTTATATCTAAAAGGCTACCAAAAAGCTAGTAAGTGTCTTTTTTCCTTCTCATTCTGTGTAATAGGAATTTGGTTAGGGGACAGCAGTGATAGGTTGTTTCTTTTCTGTGATGCCTAATAACTCAGTTGAAATGGTTCACATGCCAAGGAGCTGGAAAATATAGGACTAGCTAGCATCTTTATCTTTCTCCATGTAGTCTCTCCATAAGGAAGTTAGCTTGAGCTTCCTTATAGTATGATGGCCTCAGGAACGTTCGAAATCTTATATAGCTATTCAGTACTCCAAGGATGAAACTTCCCAAAGGCACAGGGAGAAATAGAAGCTTTTGGAGTTTCCTGATGGCTCAGCAAGTTAAGGATCCAGGGTTGTCACTGCTGTAGCTCTGGTTACTGCTGTGGCGTGGGTTTGGTCCCTGGCCTGGGAACTTCCACGTGCTGCAGGTGTGGCAAGAAAGGAAGGAAGGAAGGAAGGAGGAAAGAAAGGAGAGGGAGAGAGAGAGGGGGAGAGAGGGAGGGAGGGAAGGAAGGACAGGAGAGGTTTTCTAGAGACTGGGCATCAAGAGGCACTAATTCCATATTTTAATTTCTGAGGAAAGTCAAGAAAGCTAGTGTGCGCTTAGGGTGACTTTATGATCTTGAAACAGTACTTAGGATTCTTCTTGGATGTTGCCACTCTGTTCTGTTTTTTTTTATTTTTATTTTTTTGTCTTTTTTCCTTTTAGGGCTGCACCCGCGGCACATGGAGGCTAGGGGTCTAATTGGAGCTGTAGCCACTGGCCTATGCCACAGCCACAGCAATGCTGGATCCAAGCCATGTCTGCGACCTACACCACAGCTCACAGCAATGCCAGATCCTCAACCCACTGAGCAAGGCCAGGGATCGAACCCGCAATGTCATTGTTCCTAGTAGAATTCGTTAACTACTGAGCCGTGATGGGAACTCCGACACTCTGTTCTAGTAAGTAAAAAGATGAACAGAAGACATTGTCAAACTATTTAAAAAAAAAAATCAGTGGTATAGAAAAAATTTCTAAAAGAAGCCAGAAAAAAAAAATCACCTTTATAGAGGAATAAAGGTAAGAATTCTATCCTACTTCTCCTTAGAAACTATGCAGACAAGACAGTGGTACAATGAAATATTTACAGTTTTGAAGGGAAAAGCCACCAACCTAAAATTTCTGCAAAATTGTCCTTCAAAAGTGAAGGAAAAATAGACTTTCTCAAACAAAAAATCAGAGAATTTCCAGTAGACCTGCCTTATAAGAAATGTTAAAAGAAGTTCTTTAGAGAGAAGGAAAATAATGTAGGTCAGAAACTCAGATTTACCTAAGGTGAGGGAAAGGAACAAAGAAAGAATAAGTGAAAGTAAAGTAAAAACTTATTTTCCTTTTCTTAGTTTATCTAACATATAAGCTTATTGAAAATAATAATATTGATTAAGCATGATTAATATCACATGTAAGTACATGCTTATGTGTAATTGTATATGAATGAAATGAAAACAGTGATATAAGGGATGGGAGGGAGGAATCAGGATTGTTTTGTGTTTACAAAGTACTCATACTGCCTATAAAGTAGTATGGTGATGTTTGAAGGTGGACTTAGATTAGCTATAAATGTATATTTTAAACTTTATGGCAACTACTGAAAAGAGAAAAAAATGCTAAGAAAGGGGAGAAACTAGAATGATAAAAAATGTTCAGTGAAAACCACAAAAGGCAGAAAAAGTGAAAGACAAAAAAAAAAGGGAAAAAATATCAAAGATAAGGAGTTCCTGTCGTGGTTCAGTGCTTAACGAATCTGACTAGGAACCATGAGGTTGCAGGTTCGATCCCTGGCCTTGCTCAGTGGGTCGGGGATCTGGTGTTGCCATGAGCCGTGGTGTAGGTTGCAGACGTGGCTCGAATCTGGCGTTGCTGTGGCTGTGGTGTAGGCTGGCGGCTACAGCTCCGATTAGACCCCAAGCCTGGAAACCTCCATATGCCCCGGGAGCGGCTCAAGAAAAGGCAAAAAAGACAAAAAAAAAATATATATATCTTAAAGATAATAAAGAAAACAATAAAGAATATGGTAGATATAATCCAGCTATACCAGTGATCACTTTGAAGATAAGTGGTCCAAATGTACCAATTAAAAGATACAGTCAGAGTTGATTAAAAAACAAAACCCAACTATATATTGTCTGCAAGAGACCCACTTTAAATATAAAGATACATATAGATTAGAAATAAAAGGAAAAAAATGGAGAAAAACATACCATACTAACACTAATAAAAACAAAGCAAAAGTAGCTGTATTAATTTTAGAGCAGACTGACATGCAAGGAAAGAAAGATATGTAAGATGTGAAACTATAAAATTCCTGGAAGGTAATATAGGAGAAAACAGAAATGGTATTGGAGATGGTGATGACTTACTGATTATTTTAACACCGAACACGTGATTCGTGAAAAGAATAATCAATAACCTGGACATCATTAAAGTTAAAAACTTGTGCTCTGTGAAAGACAATGTCAAGAAAAGAAGACGACAAGCCACACAATGGGAGAAAAGTATTTGCTACAGCACATCAGATAATGGAGAACTATCCAGAATATACAAAGAACTCTTCAAAGTCAAAAATAAGAAAACAGACAACTCAAAAAATGGACCAATGCCTTAACGGACACATCACTAAAGAAGATGTACGGGTGGAAAATAAGTGTACATGAAATGATACTTGCCTCACATGTCATCAGGGAAGTGCAAATTAAAACAGTGGAGAAACCACTACACAACTGTTAGAACAGCCAAAATCCACAACAGCAACCATACCAAATGCTGGTGAGAATGTGGAACAACTCCCGGGAATGCTCATTCATTGCTGGTGTGAATGCAAAATGGTATAGCCTTTTTGGAAGACAATTTTATGTACGATTACATTGTGCCAGTGTAGGTTCATCAGTTGCAACAAATTAAACACTCTAGTGGGGGATGTTGATAATGGGTGATGCTGTGTATGTGTCGGGCAAGGGGTATATGGAAAATCTCTTTACCTCCCTCCCCCTCAGTGGTGCTACTATGTACCTTTACTTGCTTTAAACAAAAATACAGTGTTAAAAAAAATCAATCGTTTTATGTCTCATGATTTTTTGAAACACGAATTTGGTCAGGGCATAGCAGTTATGGATGATTTGTCACTCAATGGTAAGAATGCTAAAGAACAGTTAGACATCTTTAAACTACCACAGAATATATCTGTGTTTTCCAGTTGACAAAATATCTTTGAGTGCAGGATCTGATTCATCTTTGTTTCATCTCCAGGTGAATGTTAATATAGTCATTCACATTAATTCTCACACGAGCATTCACAGTCTCAGTGGTTTAACTTCTCAAAGTTAAATTTTCATTTATATTAAATTCCAGGGGTGGTTATGAACACTCATTATATATATCATATATCGTTGCTGTCCTCCACATATGTTTCAGATGTGGGCTGCTTCAGTCTTGCAGTTAAGCCACTGAGAGCAGATAACCGCAACAGGGAAGCCAAGAGCTAGAGGACTGTGGGGTTTTATTGGGCACATCTGGATGTAGCTTAAACCTCATCTTGATGGTCAAATTTAGTTGCATGTCTTTGTCTCAGTGAATAGGAGAGTAGAAAACATCAAGGAATGCTCAAATATTTCAACTAGCAGTTTCTGTTATAGACTTTTGTTTTGGTGTATACACACACACCCACACACACCTTTTTTTCTTCTTCCTGTATAAGTACCATGTCTAGTCTAATAGCAACACTGGGTGATTTACAATCTTTTCTATTAGCATAATCTGCTTACGAAAATTTGTTGTTCTTAATTCAGTGACTTATGAACTCAAAAGGAATGTGATATATCTTCCCTCACCCCAGTATACACACCTAATATGTACTAGTGGAGCAGGAAAGTAAAACCTCCCATTTGGAAAGGGAAGTATGGGAAACACACAAGAGTGAATCCTATTCCTGCTCCCTAGGAGGCACTTCTGTTTCCTTTTATTTTGGTTCTAGTCTCTGAGTTTTTCCTTTGCTACTATCTGTTTCAGCCAAATCTGGAGTAGGAGTGGGAGGGAGTTCATGGCAGACATACAGTTTCATGTTCATACAGTGTATTTCCTGCTCCAGCCTTAAAATAATTTTTCTGGAGAACTCAAATATTTAGAAACTAAAGTCTAGGCTCTAGATATGCTTATTCTTACTATGTTTGTGGTTTCTTTTCGCAGCACTTTTTCCTTAATAACTTAATGGCCCTCTGATCTGTTTATCTTCATTGAGTCTTATGTCAATAACTAGAACCAAAAAATATTTTTTTGAAACATGCTTCTTTTTTAATGAAAAATATTTTATTTTTTAAAAAATTATTATTTCCCCAACATAATTTTTTTCTACTGTACAGCATGGTGCCCCAGTTACACATACATGTATACATTCTTTTTTCTCCCATTATCATGCTCCATCATAAGTGACTAAGTCAGAAAGAGAAATATACTTCTTAAGTCTTTTTTTTTTTTTTCCTTTTTGCTTTATTGTCCTGAAACTTCTCTGTGAACTTAACAATGGCTTCCATAAGGCCACCTCGTTTAAATGCAGAGGTCACATCTACAGTCTTATCTTTGCACTAATACCACTCTATCCAACTGAAACATTTTTTTGGAACATTTTATTCAAATATGACTTAATATCATTTCCAGAAGCAGTAAGACCTCAAATATAAATACTCTTGAATTATTCATCTTTCTATTTTTATTTTACTTTAGTGAATTGTAATAAACATGGAGAAAACTTCATCGAACATGTGTATATTTCCTGGTATATTTTCACAAACTGACCATATTTGTATAACCAGTACCTACATCAAGAGATAGAATATTACCAGTTCCCCCCAAAGCCCTCCTCATGCCCTCTTCTGAGCATTATCCCACTCCTTCCTCCAAGGGTAATCAGTGTGCTGATTATAATACTATAGATCAGTGTTGCTGAATTTTGAAATTTACTTAAATGGAATCCAACTGTATATATAATTCTCATGTCTGGCTTCTTGATTTCAATATTGTTTGTGAAATTCAGCTATTTTTGTGTATAATGTTAAGTGTTACGTATTATGCTGTATAATATTCCATTTTGTGAATATTCCACAAACTATCCATTCAAATGTTGATGGACTTTGGATGTTTTCCTCTTTTTGGCTCTTGTGATGGGTTTGCTATGAACATTCATGTTCATGTGTTGTGAACATATATACATATTTCTGTTTAGTGTATACTTAAGAGTGGAAATGCTGTCATAAATATTCAGATATGCAGTTTTATAAAATGTTGCCAGTTCCTCAAGGTGGTTGTACTAAATTATATTCCTTGTAGCCAGGTGTGGGAGTTTTCTTTCCTTCAGGGCCCCAAATCTCTATATTCAATGATCTCTTAATTTTCTTCTATTTCTGCTTGTACTCAAGATAGTATTTCCTGATCTTACGTGTTTTCTTCAGTTTGACGAATGCACCCCAAACACATTACAACATTCTGTTATTTGACACCCTTCCCCTAGATCTCCTGTCTTAGAAAGTTCATAGGTTGTCTCCTCATTCAGAACAGGCAGTGGCTTTTCCAAATATCTGTGTGCAGCTTCCCACAGGCAACCACTTTCTAGCTGCCAGTATCTGTTGCCTCACTTCCTAGCACCTGACCACTAATTCAATGCTATGTGGTTTAATTTTTAAAGCAACACTGATCTTCAAGGCTGATTCCAATACTCAGCAGCAGACTCTTATTTGGGACTGTAGTAAAGGAAAGCTGGTATCTTAATCGATTAGCACTATGAAGGTTTACCTCTTGCTCATAGTTGATTGTGAGACGATTGGCCATCTTTGCACCATGGGGCCTCTGTAGCCACCACAACAAGGGGAGAGAAAACTCCAGGCTCCTGTGAGGTATGTTTGGATTTTTTTTTTTTTTTTAATAGAAGTGGCTTTCATCACTTTCATCAAAACCCTGTTTTTGAATACTCGGTCCCATTAATTTCCACGTAAGTTCATTCTGAGAAGTGAAGGAACACATACATATGTGGTAGCAATAATAATCTCTGCACAGGGGAATTTGTCAGAACTCAAAAGTTGAATGAATGGATATGAAGGCATAAACATACCCTCTAGGTTACATATAACTCATTATAATTGTGGGATATTAAAAAGTATATTTTCAAATTACTCAATTATTTTCCACTTCTACCACAGATTATATGTGTGTGTATATGGACACAGATATCTATTTGTTGAATGTATATATGTATTATATAAATTATATGCATATAAATAATCGAGCACACATCTTAAAGTCAGGTAGTCAGCAACATGATAGAAATTATCTAAACTCTAGATGGTGACATCAATTTGACTTTATTGTTTTTCTACAGAAGCACCATTAATGTTCATCATTCCAAGAACTAAATAAATAAAATCAAGGAAGGCTCTGGCCAGTTATTACTCTTAAATCTCACTATAAGGAAGTCAGTGTGAGCTGATCCCAAATTAATGAGATTGATTCTTCTGAATATTTTTCTTCATGTGCTGTCTATAGGAATTAATCCCTATTTTCCAACTCTACCTAATGAGAGCTAGCCAAAGATGATGATTCTCTTGAGAATAACTTTATAATTTATTAACCATGTCTTAATAATTATATGTCACTGCTCACACAGTTTGTTTAAAAGAAGGCATTTAAAACAGCTGCTCTTTATTATTTCTGCTGGTTTTACTGGTTTTATCATTGTCATTTTTCAGTACTGCTGTATTTTAATTACTAGTTATTTTCACTTTCTAAGAAGTATTCCTTTTTAAAATGCTCTAGTGTTTTTCTCTGTTTGCTATCGTGTTAATCACAGTACTGCTTATCTAGTGATTCTTTTCTTGAATATTTTAGTTTTTAATTTATTATAGTTGATTTACAGTGTTGTGCCAATTTCTGCTATATAGCAAAGTGACCCAGTTGTACATACGTATACAGACTTTTCTTGTATCACCTTCCATCATGGTCTGTCCCAAAAGACTAGATATAATTCCCTGTGCTATACAGTAGGATCTCATTGTTTATCCATTCTAAATGTAATAGTTTGCATCTACTCCCCCCAAACTCCCCATCCACCCCACTCTCTCGCTTGGCAACCACAAGTCTGTTATCTTGTCTGTGAGTCTGTTTCTGTTTTTTTAATAGGTTCATCTGTGCCATATTTTAGATCCCACATATAAGTGATATCATATGGTATTTCAATAAGTATTTGGTGGCTTGAAATGGATATAATCATGTATAATTTAAATTAAGTTCAGTTGCAGATAACCAAAAGAAAAGAAAATTAAGAGTAAACACACATCTTTGTTCTCTTTTCTAAAAACTGGCAGAGGAAGGCAGTTCAAGGTTGTTTTGGGAGTACAACAAATGTTTCCAGGTCTCAGGCCATTTTCTTCTTTCTACTCCACTGTTCCTAAGATGTGGCTCTCGTTCCTTCATTTTAAGGTGGTTGGTAGTATTCCATTGTGTGTATGTCATCATGCTGTACTGTGGAAAATTGACAGAACACTGTAAACCAGCTATAATGGAAAAAAATCATTATATTAAAAAAAAAAGATGGTGGGTAGAATGTCAACCATCACATCTGCAATCCAAATATCAACATAGAGGAAGATGCAATGGAAAGGACTCATACAGACTCTTTTGAGGTTGTCCAGAAAAGGCTACATGCATTCTACTTACATCTTTTACATTTTTTTGGAAAAAAGCATACTTAGAAGGTGGCACCTAGTTCCAAGGGAGTTTGAAATCTGTAGTGTTACTTTGGAAGGTCAGTGCTGGGTGAAAATGTGGATTTTATAACTGTGGGAAGAAGTTTTGAGCAGATATAAGTTTAGAGAACCTTTCATTTTCACCAAAATTAGAAGTGGGAAAGCTAAAATTCCCGAGTAAAGCACGAGGTTCAGAGACATAGTTTATGATCACTGCTTGAATGTCAGGATGACATAGGTTTGAAATAAGGCGGGGCTGGTTTTTAGCAGTGTGGAATTGAAAAAATTAGCTTTCTTTAATCTTCAGTTTTCAGGTATGTATAATGAGCATAATATTTCTCCTTTAATTTTTTGGTGCGTTGGTGAAGTTTTAATGAGATTATTTAATATGTAATAAGTTCAGTTAAATGTTCGTCTCAGGATCATTATTATTTTTTTTTTTCCAGCAGTTGCTTTGTTTAGTAGAAAAACATGGGAGTTCCCGTTATTGCTCAGTGTCTAACAAATCCAACTAGTATCCATGAAGATGCAGATTTGATCCTTGGCCTTGCTCAGTGGGTTAAGGATCTGGCGTTGCCGTGAGCTGTGGTGTAGGTTGCAGATGTGGCTCAGATCCTGCTTTGCTGTGGCTGTGGTGTAGGCCAGTGACTACAGCTCCAATTTAACCCCTAACCTGGGAGCTTCCATATGCCGCTGGTGAGGCCCTAAAAAGACAAAGAAAAAAAAAAAAGGAAAAAATGGATTTGTAGTTTTGTAGTTGGAAGACATGGTGTAAGTCCGACATACACCAATCATATAATATTCCCATGGGTCAGTGTTCTTATTTTTAAAGTAGGTCTGTCAACACTCTTACTGCTGTGTTGAGAATTAAATAATATAATTTATACAATAAAGAATACTGTGTGTGAGATTTTCCTCTACAGGATATGGTACAGAATACAGGCTTAGTAAATATTGATCCAATATTTTTCCTTTATTTGAAATCATGTATTTTACCCTTTTATCTAAATAGATTTATTGAATTCTCAAAAACCAGAAATAGATTTATTGAATCCCCAAATCCAGAATATGCTGAGAAATTGGTGGTGGCCATTGATCTGAGTGTCGTGCAAATATTTAGAGTATGGATTAGGTCTATCAAAAATATACTGTTCTGGAGTTACCGTTTTGGCACAGTGGAAACGAATACGACTGGGAACCGTGAGGTTGCAGGTTTGATCCCTGGCCGGGCTCAGTGGGTTAAGGATCCAGCGTTGCTGTGAGCTGTGGTGTAGGTCACAGACGTGGCTCGGATCTGCATTGCTGTGGCTGTGGCGTAGGCCAGTGGCTACAGCTCCGATTAGACCCCTAGCCAGGGAATCTCCATGTGCCACGGGTGCAGCCCTAAAAGGACAAAAGACAAAAAATAAATGAAATACATACATATATATATATATATATATATATATATATATATATAATACACACTGTTCTATTGGGGTTTTCCTATGAAATTCAGAAGCAGGAGTTTTAAAATAGAGTATGAATCACTTCTTATCTTGCCTTTACAGTAACTGCTGATTGGAGATCAAGAAATGGCCTTTATTGTATTGTACTTCAAATTAATATAAATGTGCAACCATATGAAGAGAAAAAGCCTTATGTGGCACATAGTAGGGACTTGATAAATATTTGATGAGTGCATTAATTTATGCTGGGGTGGATGAATGCATATATTTATGTCCTCTTCGTAGCTTCATCCCATGGGTCTTTTCTACCAAGAAATTTTCAAGAACTGATGAGTTGGCCTCTGCATGGTTGCAGTTATGTTTCTTGTGTTTATTAGATTCTAAGTCATACTGGCAGCTCTCCTTTTTACTGTTAGGTTTGGTGAATGTTACAGATTCGACTAAATGAGCCATAGCAAATGTAAAATAAATCTTTGCCAAGGGGTAGGTATAAATTGAGGGAATTACTTCTTAGTCACATCAGTTTCTCGGTAAAAACCACATAGCATTGGTGAATAGCACTGCAATAAAAAGGCTTGTTTTCCTGAAGACCATCAAAGTAACCTGATAATCATTGGATTGTTGGTTAAATTGACCTGAGAAATCTGTATCCTTTCTTTTGGTTCAATGAGTTATTAGTGATTTTTCTAATTAAAGTCTGTTTCATGATATTAAGTACATTAACTTCTATGTTAGTTAACATCTATATTCTCATCTTTAAATGAGAGGAATAATATAAAGTTTCTTTCATCTTCAGCATTCTGTAATTCTAGCAATTTGCTTGGGTAACTCTACAGGAACCCCCCCATCCAGTCTTCCACTTCTGCGGAACAACACCCCCCTTTTAAAGTGTTTGCCTGAGGGTCATGCCATTTCAGCTTGAAAAACCTCTTATTACAGATTTGGGGTAAGGCCCCTCTACTGTCAGATTCTTCTAATTATGAGCTAGTTCCTCATATTGAGACACAGCTTCTTTTTAGGTATTTTTCTACCCATTTGTTAACTTTTCCTCAAGGAAGCAAAACTTATAATAGCCATTTGCTCTGACATTCCATCAAATATCCAAAGCTGTCCTGTCTACCTTAGGCTTCTCTGAGCCAAGTTCATTCCATTTTGAGGTCATCAAACTTAAATGGCAAGATTTCCAGTCCTTCTAAAATGCAGCAGTCTCTGCTAAATGTAGAATTAATAAGCTTCAATAGATTTGCCACAGATCTGTGCCCCCTCCCCTAAACAAACAAAATCACTAAAACGTAGCTCGGTGGCATGGGCACTAAAAATGGATTATTTATATATTTAGTCCTTTTTATTTTGACAAGAAAATATATTATGATTTTAAAATTAGAAAACTAGCTGTTAAGCAAATGGGGTATATATACAGAATGGAATACTACTCAGCCATAACAATAAACAAAATAATGCCATTTGCAGCAACATGGATGGAACTGGAGACTCTCATACTAAGTGAAGTAAGTCAAAAAGAGACAAATATATGATATCACATATCTGGAATCTAATATATGGCATAAATAAACCTATCTACAAAAAAGAAACTCATGGATAAGGAAAACAGATATGTGGTTGCCAAGGTTGGGGGGGGAGTAGGTGGATTGGGAGGTTGGGGTTTGTAGATGCAAACTATTGCATTTGGAGTCAATAAGCAATGAGATCCTGCTGCATAGCACAGGGAACTATATCTAATCACTTGTGATGGAACATGATGGAGGATAATGTATGACAGGGTCAGACAGAACATTCCAAATCAACTGTAATAAAAATTAAAATTTTTTTTGGAAAAAGGAAGAAAACTAGCTCTTGATTTCATTTTATAAAATGTTAATTGTAAACTTTTCTAAGTCTCTTGACCTCTCTCAGAAGGCTTTCTCAACTGTAAGGTCATTGTCATCATCATTGTCATGTATATTCTGCTATAATGTAAAATGCTCTGAAATCTCAAAGTATTATGCATCTGTAGCTGTGTAGCTTTACCAGCCATTTTTGTATTTGTGCATAACATCATTGCCACATCATTTTCTTTTAAAAACTTGTTTTAAAATAATAGAAATAGGAGGTATCAGGTCAAGGAATATTCCTGAGAAGACAAAGCTCGTATGTAAGTTGTATAAATACACACAAATAGCAACACACACATATGCTAAAAAGTTTTAATAGATATATCTATAGTTATTTAGGTATAACAAATCATTTAAAATTATAAACACCAAAATTAAGTGGTCATGAAACAGAAATGTTTATATTTACTTTCGAACATTGTAATAACTCCCTTGAAGCCATTAAAATAAAATCTAGAATAAATTATAAATGATTTTTTTTTGCGAGTTGAAAAACTTAGAAAATAATGCAGGTGGCATGTAAATACACTGAAGAAAAAGGTTTAAAAATCCCATGTGTGTGAATTATTGTGGAATGACGAGAATATAGCCTATATTCTGTTCTTATGCACCTTTAAGGGGAATTCTCACTACTAGTCATTTCGAGTTTCATTAGCATTTGACTGTTCTTTATGTGATGTGGTAGTTCATAGATTAGGGAGGGAATAAAAAATTCTTATTACAAATTTATCTCTGGTTTCTCTAATAAAATTACAGGTAGAGCTTCTAAAGGAGAGAAATTTGGCACTTTTAATGCTAAATCAGCTAGAAAACAACAGATAATGTTAAGAATAATGCAATACATGTAGTAAATGCTTTTACTGAGAATTCAGCTTTCACTGCAAAATTCTAATGAAATATATCTCAATATTTGTTTTTCCATTTGTTTGTTTTTGTTTTTGGTCTGTAAGAAACTATTTTTTCTAAATTTAATTTTATCAGAGTATAGTTAACTTACAATGTTGTATTAGTTTCAGGGGTACAGCAAAGTGAATCAAGTTTTATGTATAAATATACCCATTTTTTCCCCATATAGGTTATTACAAACTATTGAGTAGGTTTTCCTGTGCTCTACAGTAGTTTCTCATTAATCATCTGTTTTATACAGTAGTGTGTGTAGGTTATTCCTACCCTCCTAATTCTTTCCTCCTGTGAATGGTTTCACCTATGGTAACCATAAGCTTGTTTTCGAAATGTGTGAATTTCTCTCTGTTTTATAAATAAGTTCTTTTATATCATTTTTATTAGATTCCACAGTAAGAGATGTCATGATATTTGTCTTTCTCTGTTTGACTTCACTCATTACGGTAATCTCTGGGTCCATCCATGTTGCTGCAAATAGCATTATTTCATTATTTTATGTGGCTGAATGTATATATGTACCAAGTGTTCTTTATCCATTCTTCTGTTGATGGACATTTAGGTTGCTTCCATGTATTGGCTATTGGAAATATTTCTTCAATGAACAATGGGGTGCATGTATCTTTTCTCTTTATGAATTTCTCTGGATAGATGCACAGGAGTAGAATTGCTGGACCATATGGTAGGTCTATATTTAGTTTATTTTAAGGAACCTCCATACTGCCCTCCATAGTGGTTGTACCAGTCTACATTCCCACCGACAGTGTAGGAGGGTTGTTCCCTTTTCTCCATGATTTCTTGTTTGTACACTTTTTGATGATGGCCTTTCTGACTCCTGTGAAGTGATACCTCATTGTAGTTTGACTTGCATTTCTCTGTTTAGGAAGTTCTAGCTATGGCAATTAGAGAAGTATAAGAAACCATTTAGATTAAAAAAGAAGTCATTCCCTGGTGTGTGTGTGTGTTTTGTACTAGAGCTATCAACTAGGCTTTAAATGAGCTGACCAGTTTGCTTTCATGCTCTGAATGAACTCCACCATACATCATTTTGCTAATTAAAATTTTTATCTTTTAGAGTAGTTTCACTGTTTTGAAGAATTGTCAGTATGAGAGGTTGATGTACTAAAAACAACAAAAGAATCCCTCTCTTCCAGGTAAAAATGAATCAGTTCTAGGAGAAGGGTTGAAAAGAAACATAGGACAGCAACTGATTCATGCATTCAGGGAAGTTTTTCTTCAGAAAATAGGAACTCCATTATCATTTTAAGGCGGTCAGTTTACGACGTCAGCAACTGACATTTAGTACATTGTAAGCTCACACTACTGTTCATCTTTTATCAAAGGACATCATCAAATACTCATCTTCCGGTAAACTGTTGTACCTAACGGCATTGCATCTCAGCTTCCAGCCAGAGAAAGCCTGTTTTTCCCCTTCTCCCAGGAGTCCCCAAGCTGTAGTATATCTGGTTTGGAGATGTTGTCTGTTTTATAGAAACTTAACAATCCCAATACTGTATGGTTTTTCTCTTGGAATGACTGGAGAAAATTTATGTTGCTGGTCACAAACACTGACATGTATAGCGTCCTGCCAACTGGGAGGAGTTAGGAAAGTGGGTCCATATATTACGATCCACAGGTTGTTGCATAAAGCATCATCTAAGAGGTACCAGTCTGGTATGATATTGGAATAGCCCCTTAAAGCCACTGTAGCACCAGATGAGAGGCAGTATTCTGTGACTAGGAGGTGCCATCTTCCAGAACGTAGTATACACATTGGATAGAGACTTTTAAATGGTCTGTGTTCCAAAACAGAAGACAGAGGTCAGGAAGCCAAGAACTGGACCTAGCAGTAGCACCCTCACCATCACTCCAGTGACACACTGGAGAGCTCTGTGCTTCCTTTCCACGGCTCTGGGCTCTGCAGTGGAGCCACTTTCCCCAGCACAAGGGTCCCCTTGCACTACAAGCTCCTTACTGTCTTTGGTTCTCATTAAATAAGAAAGAAACTCTTTCTACCTGCATTTGTTGTGAGGATTAATGTAGATCAAGTATGTAAATGATATAAGATACAGGCAGCTAGCTGCTCAATGAATATTAGTTTTCATCTTTTATTTGAAATTATATTTAATAAAAACACTTTGAAAAGATACTACTGAAACCTTTTGATTTTCTTGTACTTAAAATCAATTATTGGATTGTAAACCAAGAAACGTTTAGAAGAGAGAAATTTGAACTCACCTTCTTGTGTTAATGTTTTGCAATGACATCTTGAGTAAAGTGTAAAACCTTAGAATTCAGGACTGACTTTTCTAGCTCCGATGTAAAAAAGAAAAAAAAAAGGCTATTTTATAAAGGTGATTTTTTTCAGACTATGGATTGGATTGAAGACCATAATCTGTGTTCACACATTATATATATACAAATTGTATTTGACTGCAAAAATCACTGTTATTAAATATACATTGGGCTCTGATTCAGCTTAGAAAAACTGAATGAATGTATATTATCTTCGCTATTTTAGTTTATACTTTCTTTTGTTTTAATCATAAAAAAATAAAAGAGTTGCTAATTTTGCTGGGGAAAGACATTAGAGCAGGAAAAATGAAAGAATTCTAGAGTTTGAATGAAAGAGGAGCTATTTAGCATTAAGACTGACTGCATTTGTGTAACCTTTAACAACCATTTCTTCCTTCTGGACACCAGTATCTGTGGAAGGCATCAGGTTCCATTCTACTTTCCTCAGTCAAACATTTCCTTTGCAGTATAATCACCTCCTCCACTCACCTTTTTCTTCTCAATTTAGGAAATAATAAATGTATTGTATGCCTACAGGCATAAAACACTGAAAGCTCTCTATGAGATTATAAACATATGTAGGCAGTGAGCCCTGCCTTCAAATAGTATACAGTCTGGGCAAATAGTCACTTACTTTCAGGTGACTTAAGTGGCTTTCATTAAAATGTTCACATCTTTTGAATACTCCTCTTTATAAATATGCAGAAGATCTACATATTTAATATTAAAGCTAAACAGTGGGGGGGGGGAAGGCCCTTTTTCTGGAATAAATTGACGACCTTGGCTTTGCTTATGAGCATCTTTTTGTTGCTGTAACATTCTGTCCTGTTGTGATCCTTGGAGCTGAGCAAAAGAGCACTTATTCTTGGGAAAATTAGACCTCCACATTCTCAAAACAATGTAGTCGTGAGAAAGATGAGCTGCCCTGTTGTTTTGAACATAACCAATAAATCATTTTTATCCAGGATTTCAATCACTTCTGAATCCAACAGACCTAAATCTTAGAGGTATCACTCTTTAAGTAGGTGCCTTAAGATTCTCTCAGTCACAGTAAGGTCTTTGAAGATGGGCCTCCAAAGCCTTAGACAGGGTTCTTTACTCACCTTCTTATAAGACAGTTCAACCTGCTCAGAAGTAGAGGAACTGACCCAGTCTTTACATTTCTTTTTGACCTCTGTAAGCAGGTTGTCCACATAGTCCTGGAGGAAGTGGTGATGACTAGCTAACTGGTTATTACTTAGACATTCTGATGCTTGCAGAGTGAGGGGCTTTATCTCTTATTGCATATAGGAAAGTTCCAACATCAGCATATTTCCTTACGTATGTTAAAAAGCTTCTGCTCTCAGCAGTCACATGGGCCATCCCTTAAGTCATGGTTGGGTTTGCATTCAAATCTTTCTCACCTGGTTTGTCCAAACTTTGTTTTCTTTGTGTTACCCTTGGAGAAGAATTCTCTCTCTTTAGGGTGTTGAGTTATAAGTAAGGTCGGTTGGAATCATCACATTTTCTTTTTATAGCTACTGTGATATCAACCAAGAAATAAAAAGCATCTGTAGAACCTCCAGTTTCTTATCAGGCAGGAGGATAAAAATGGCCTTGGTTGCCTGTAGAATGCATCCCTGGGCCCACACTGGTAGATCGGAGTTTTTTCATTGTATATTCTTCAAAAAGTTCTCCAAAGTACTTCTTTAATCTGTCTGTCACATTATAAGTAGACTACCCCTCATAATTCATGACACTTTTATTTATCTGGCACAAAGCCTGACTCTGGGATTTTATCACCTGCTGATTTTTAGTACAAGTGGTTGAGATGTGAATAACACCTGTGAAGGATGCCAAGAGAGGCGATGCGCCTCAGGTCTGGACATTAATGCACTGCGTACCTTTGACTCAAGTTTGTATGTGGGAAACACATGTGCCTCCAAATAGGTCAATCCAACTCCATTAGTGTAACTCCTGACACTTTAACTGGAACAGGAGTCTCCTTGGGGGTTGTTCAAACTATTAAAATGATATAGTGTACACAGGAAGTTGTCAATTTGGCCACCAGTGGAGAAGAAAATGCCTTAGGTTGAAGAATAGAACATTACATCATCACATCAAGTTGAATTCCATCACATCACAGCTAAGATACGGAGAAAAACAAAGTAACACTTGTATCTAATCATGCTTGACACCATGACTGTCTGGGAACATTCTAGTATCATGGGTCAGAAAACCCATTCAGATTTAGGCCAATTTGAGTAGTTTGTCTTGGTGGATTGCAGCTAAAAATATTCCAACCTTTAGCATGTTTACATGTGTAAAAACAAGATTTGGCTTCCTTTTTTTTTTTTTAAGTTTCCTTTTCCCTCTTAACATATACCCTTTTCTTTTGCATAGTTGCATGTAGTGCATAAAATATATGGGAAGCTACTAAAGTAATTTGAGCCATAAGCTCATTCCCTATGACCAAGCTCATATTTCTCAAGGAGCTTAAACTTGAAGTAAGAAGACAAATCACAAAACATAAAATGGTTTGAAAAAAATTAGCAGGGACCGTATAAATTTATGGAATGAAGATGACGTGGATATTAAATAAGGCAAAACTGGTTATAGACTAGATCAAACACATTAAATATTGTCATTCAAGTAGGTATTGTGCTTTATCAAGTATCTTAAAAGAACTCTTTTCTGTCAGAGACAAAATATATAAATGAATGTTTTCTGCATTCAAGCTACTTGGAATTTAGAGGGAAAAGTAAGATATATAAGGTAATATGGCTTAATAGTTTTTGCCTGCACATAGTTGCATTTACATAGCTTTGAGTCAGGTTTATTTGCCATTTAATCTGGTTTACTCATTCACTGAGTATGTGTCACTGCACCAATTACTTAACCCTCCCAAGCTTGTGCTTTCATTTGTAAAAGTAGCAATGTTATTTTTTCATTCTTCAAAGATTGTTGTAGAGATAAAATAATGTATGCTAAGTGTTGCTTTAGTACTCAGGCTACTATGCCTTTGTATATTAAGGTTGTGTCTAAATTAAATGATGGCACAGTTCTACACATTGCTTCAAGACAGCAAAAATCTTTAAGAATGATTATCAGATGAGGCTTTTAGCCAAGGCAAATGACTCAATTTTCATATGGAATAATATTTCAAAAATTAAGTAACCCTAATATGGATATGAGTTGAGCAAACAAATCGCAATTTAACCACATTAATACCAATTAATGATACAGTTGATATATATGTGTATATAAACTTGTACCTGTTATACATAACAAGAATATCAGAAAAGTAAGTAATACATATATGAAATATATTATAATTAATACATTCTTTTACTTTGGGTTACTCATTTTTGCATCTCAGGACCTAGCTGTCAAACAAAGCCACAGACTAAGGTCTGTGTCAATGATCCTACTTTACACATGAATATGAGCTAGAAAATGGCACATTTTTCTTTATAAAGTTGTAATTCTCAGCATGGAACAGGGAAGGGGTGATTGTTGGAGTGACGAGAGCATAGTTGTGTATCCCGATAAATATTGAAAAAGGCAGACCTCTCTTCCAAGTTTTGTTAAATAAGGACCATGATGTGTTTCACGGGTTTCTGATCGCTCACTTAGTAAATAACTCGTGGGATCAACACAGAGTAGCAGCTCTGAGTGCTTTGCCTCTGCCTTTTTGTGTGTGTGTGTGTGTGTGTGTGTGTGTGTGTCTTTTGCCATTTGTTGGGCCGCTCCCGGGGCATATGGAGGTTCCCAGGCTAGGGGTCTAATCAGAGCTGTTGACGCCAGCCTATGCCAGAGCCACAGCAACGTGGGATCCGAGCCACGTCTGCGACCTACACCACAGCTCACGGCAACGCCTTATCGTTAACCCACTGAGCAAGGGCAGGGATTGAACCTGCAACCTCATGGTTCCTAGTCGGATTCGTTAACCACTGCGCCACGATGGGAACTCCTGCCTCTGCCTCTTAAAATGACCTCACTTAGTATTGGTTCACAACCTCTGGAGTGCTGCTCTGAAGGGCAAGGAGAGACAGAAGAAAGAGGCAGCCACTCCAGGTCGGTAGGTGGCAGATTTAATAAACTAAGGAACTTACATATGAAGCTTGTCTTGGGCAGCAAAGATGGGTAGACCTCCATGCCTTCTGGCCAGAATCCTGAGCTTATATAGAGGCCTTAATGGCCTTCAGTCATGTGTCCAGAACATGGATGAATGTATATAGATAGCTCTCCACAACAGGAGGAATCGTTTGTTATGTCAGAAAATGTGTTTTGGGGTCAGGTACACATTAGTTTAGTTGGGATTGTTGCTCATCAAATAATAATTTTTTTTTCATTTCAATTGAGGAGTTACTGGGATATACGTGGTCCTTTTGTGTTAAATCATGTCGTATGTATATTAATTCTATGAATTTGCTATTCCTGTCATTCCAAGTATAAAATTGGTGACTCAGTCTTAGAGAGGTAAGGGTAAGTTACCCATAAATATATAATAAAAAAATGGAAAAGAAAGTGTTCAAGCACAAATTGAAATTCCAAAGCCCATGCACTTAATCACTGGAATATACTGGCCACTTTATTCTTGAGACGTAAATATCAGCTGTAAAAATTAGAGCCACATCTGCGACCTACCTACGTCTCAGCTTACAGCAACACTGGATCCTTAACCCACTGCGTGAGGCCAGGGGTCGAACCTGCATCTTCTCAGAAACAAAGTTGGGTTCTTAACCCACTGAGTCACAGTGGGAACTCTTCTCCTGGAGATTCTGTGACCTTCCCAATACATTTTATTCAGTTGCTCTTCTGCTTAAATGAAGTAGTAGACTCTGCATCCTTGAAACAGCTATAGCTGTGGGAACAATGGGCAGCTTGTAAATTCCAAGGACAAGGCAGGAGATAAGGAGCCTCCAGTTGCCTGGGTCCAGCTCAAGGGTCAACCGGCAACCATGTCCTCTTCATGATTTCCAAGTCATGATTTTTTGGGGGTATAATGGGGACAATATTGTTTTAAACAATAACTCTTTAAGGAAACAAGAGAATCTTGTTCTAAATCCTAAAGCATTATAATATGCATTTATTTATATAAACATTTATATTTATATTCATATATTTAGTAAATATATTTATTCCAAGAAATCCCTTGGAATTGCCTCACTGGACTCCTTTTACTATGCTTCTAATTAGAGGTAATGATTTGCTCAGGTAGGCTCCAGAAGCAACGTAAAGACTACCACTTTCAATGAGGTATTTTCCAGCTCATCTTGAGAATGAATGTTTAAAAAAAAGCAAATAGTTTTTTAACTCCCAGTGTGAAAATAAATAGTTTTGTAAGGAGAGTCCCAAGGATTAATAAATGAATATCATTCATTAATCAAATCTTTTATGAAAGAATACCTATGCCTACATGTTGCTTGAAAAATTTTAGAGTTCTATATATGTATACATTCTTTTTTCTCACATTATCATGCTCCATCATAAGTGACTTATGTGTAACTGTGTCACCATGCTGTACAGTAGAAAAAAAAATGTATTGGGGAAATGAAAAAAAGTTAAAAAAAATAAAATCTATGAAAAAAAAATTTTAGAGTTCCAATTCATTATATAGTTGACCCTTTAACAACACAGTGCTGTCCCTCCGTATAATCTAAAATCTGTGTATAATTTATAGTCCGCCTTACACATCCTCAGTTCCTCTGCATCTACAGGTTTGACCAACCATGGAGCCTGTTGTACTATAAGATTTACCATTGAAAACTATCTGCATGTAAGTGGACCTGCACAGTTGAAACCCATGTTATTCAAGGGTTAGCTGTACATAGTGACACTCTTCAAATCCTCTTTGAATCCTCTTTCCTTTTTAATTCTTTCATGGCATAAAATCATTCCAGGGTACCTCCTTTGTCAGTCTTCGTTTTGGCTGTGCCCATGGCCCCCGGAAGTTCCTGAGCGAGGGATCCAACCCGTGTCACAGCAGTGATCTGAGCTGCTGCGGTGACAATGTCAGATCCTTAACCTGCTGTGACACAAGGGAAATCCCATCAAGTCTTTTAAATTTTCCTAGTAACTAATTCTGGAGGCTTTTCAAAACCTCTTCCTCTATTCAGATTTCCCATCTCCTTCACCCTTAGCTTTTTGCTGTGTAGATAAATCTGTCTTCTCCATTTATGTACTTCCTCCTTCACTTGTTCTGCTTTGTGTCTGGGTAAATGCAGTTCTAAGGAGATGGAAATATGGGGAAGGGATCAGAGCAGGGAAAGACAAAAGGCAACAGCAAGGAGTACTCTGATGTATGTAAGTCGTGTTCTGATCAGATGTATTTTAAATAGTTTTAAAGCAAGAAATGTTCAAGATGAATGGGAATAATGTCAACGAAGCTAAATAGTTCCCAATAAATTTGATGTTTTACTTTTTATAACATGTTCCACACTATTAATATAAAATTCATTTAATTTAAAATTTAAAATGGCTTTTTTTTGTATGTAAAAAAAATCACTGCAGTGTCTACTCTGGCTTTGCTTTGAAAATTTAAGAATCAAACCTTAATGAGTGTCAAAATGAGAAGCACCTCTTTGAAGCACTGAGAATCTTTTAATGTCTTTGCTATACTATTTTTCATTGACAATCAGTATCTATAACAAGAAGCTCATCTCAAAGCCTCTGCCTGGGGCCAGGTGTCTCTCACCTCCTCTGCAGGATATCGCTGCACTCAGTTGGCAAAAGGGCAGTCTTGAACATTGCAGTTGTATGTTTTTCTCCATTTTTGTCAATTTGAGTTTAATTTATTTGAAGTTAGTACACTCTTTTTTATCAGTAAGGAACTTACTAATGATGATCACCTTAACATTGAAAAAAAAATGAAGTCTGAATGCTGACAATATTTATTATATGCTTTTATTTTTGAAGGCCATAGTCCCTAGGAGTATGAAGTAAATGATCCACTCTGAGGAAGGAGAACTTCTTGAAAATGTGTTCCAAATTCCAAAGGACATATTGGAATTCGGATGGTTAAAATATCAGGAGGAATAGTTTGTCATGTCAAAGAATGTGTTTTGGGGTCAGGAACACATTAGTTTAGGTGGGATTATAACTCATCAAATAGTAATTATTTAAATTTTAATTGAGCAGTTACTGAGATACATGTCCTTCTGTGCATTAAATCATGTTATATGTATATTAATTCTAAGAATTTGCAATTCTGGTCATTCCAAGTATAAAATTGGCGACTCAGTCTTAGAGAGGTAAAGGTAAGTAACCCATAAATGTATAATGAAAGAATGGAAAAGAAAGTGTTCAAGCATGAATTGAAATTCCATAAGCCCATGCACCTAATTACTAGAATATATGGCCGCTTTATTCTTAATACTTAAGTATCAGCTGTATACTCTCTACTTCATTTAAGCAGAAGAGCAGTTGAATAAACTGTATTGAGAAGGTCACAGAATCTCCAGAAGAATTCTGTGGCTCATTGGGTTAAGAACCTGACATTGTCTCAGAGAGGATGCAGGTTTGATCCCTAGTCTCACTCAGTGGGTTAAGGATCCAGTGTTGCCGCAGCTGTGAGTAGGTCGCAGATGTGGCTCAAAGCTGCAGCTGCAGCTCCAATTTGAACCCTAGCCCAGGAACTTCCATACACCACACGTGTGGCCTTAAAAAAAAAATCTCCAGGAGGGAGAGAGTTTCTGGCATGGAGGCTGCTCTTCAAGGATGAACCAAATAGACTGGGGAATTTCCAGGGAGGACCCCCCCCCCACACAGCATCCACTGGGGACAGATACTGGGGGTCACACCACTCACTTCTTCATTCCCACTGCTGCTGCTCTAAGGCGATCCATTCTCTGTGTTTTACTTCTCTTGGTTTTGTCTGATTGAATCCCCACTTGGGTGGCTGAGGGAGTCTAGCTGCAAAGGAGATGGGAAAAAAAGTTCAGCAAAAACCCTTCCCAAGGCCTCCTCAGCAGCATTTTTTCCTTAGTCCAATAGGGGCAGGACCCTATGGAGTCTTTCTGGGATATATACCCCCCTTAAGCCCGCCCACACACCAGCCTTTTCCTCCACCTGTGTCTTGTCTGTATAAAAAAAAACTTTAGCCAAAGAATAAATTTAATCAGAGAAGTGAGAAAATGCAGAAGCAAAGGAAAACGGTCAAACAAGACAAAGTAATAATAATTTAGCCATTAAGGAGCATAAAAGACCTTTAGTTCTTCCTCGAAGATTTGTAGTTCTTGTGGTGCCTCGGAAACGAATCCAACTGGGAACCCTGAGGTTGTGGGTTCAATCCCTGGCCTCGCTCAGTGGCTTAAGGATCTGGCGTTGCTGTGAGCTGTGGTGTAGGTCACAGGTATGGCTTGGATCTGGATTTCTATGGCTCTGGTGTAGGCCAGCAACTGTAGCTCTGATTCGACCCCTAGTCTGGGAACCTCCATATGCTGCCAGTGCAGCCCTAAAAAGAAAAAAAAAATTATAGATAATATTCTAGCCATATCCTTTGAGCCGTTTTGGAGATACTGAAACCCCTACCAGGTGGAAGACATTAACTACATGATGAGTAGACTCTGACCATGACATAAACTGCTCCACTTTGTACAATTCCAATAACTGGTCTCAAGGAAATGGGAACAAACGAACCCTGGAGTTAAAGATTAACTGTACTTAAAACTGTCAAGATGACACTGATCTGACCACCACATATGACCAATTTCAAAAAGATTGTTGGAGCTAATTGTACTGTTCTATATGTAGCTCTTTTCTCCACCTCTCCTGCAGCACCTGTGTACCCCTAAACTCCCCTTTAAAAAGTCTTGCCCCCTGATGTGCACTGATGAATTGATTCTTTGGGACATGCATCCACCTTCTCCCCAAGATTGCTGGCTTCCTCAATAAAGCTATCTTTTCTATTAAACACTTGTCTCTCAGTATTGGATTATTGAGTATCAAATAGCCAAACCCGAATTTTGTAACATTTTGTGCTCAGACTATCCACTTTGTATATACCTAATCTTGTGTGCCTTCATATTTCCCAATGTGTTGTGAAATCTTTAGTCTAGGGCTGACTCTAACCATCTTTGCCTCTCCTAGGGGTCCACAGTAACTGACATATAACTTATTTGTCATCATTTCTTTTCAGTGGATTGGACTGAATACCTCCCTTGGGATAAAGATGGAACAGAGACAGAGCTACTGAAGTAATTACTGCCAAGGTGAATGGTGAGTCACCTCTCTTGGTTCCTGTTCCATAATGCTTTAATCACACAATGCTAAATTATTCTGCTTAAATACTGCTTTACTCCTTCCTATTCAAAGGCAGGACTTCTCTCTTAAGGTTTTTAGTTCTAATCATATAGTTAGAGAAATGGGTACATTGTCTTTATTCATGGTCATTGAAGGTGGTGATAGAACCTGATTTGATATACTTTTTTAAAAAAAATAAAATTATAGAGTCTTCAGGCTAAGGGCTAAAGATAATTTATTTCTAAATGGTTCTCATTTAGAAAACTGAAGAAAAAAAAGAAAAACTAAGCCAAGATATTGTGAAATGACCTCTGCCTCCAATACTAAATTAAGCTGGGATGCTTTCGGTTCCTGTTGTACTTTGTGCATAAAGCATAAAGCCCTTTCTGCTGCCCAGTGCATTTATCTGGCTAGTAGTTGTGCAATGCACTAGACTCGGAACTTTCTAATTAATTACTTAACTAATAAATTATTTCTGTTTTAAGGGACTTTTATTTTTCATTTTTATACATTTTTTAAAGTTTATTCTACATTTACTATTATTAAAAAATATTGGCTATATTCTGCATGTTGTATAATATATTCTTGAGCATACCTTGGGAGGTACAAACTATTGGGTATAAGATAGACTCGGAATCTTTTGAGGTACTGGACCGTGTAAAGTTTATGGCTAGAGACCTTTCACCTAGGATCATTCTTAACTCATAGTAGGTACTTCGTAATCAGTGTTAATCGTAGGTGAAAACAAAATCTCTTTGATTATGATGCTTTTTTGGGGGGGCTTAGGGAAGATGCCTCTTATTTGTCCCTTATTTGTGAATAATTCAATCTCAAAAGGCACCGAAATACAAGAGATTTGACCTCAAAAAATAGCATAGTCTTAGACAGTCTTGCTCTAGATGAAATTACTTAAGCTAAGGTAGTGGCAGGAAAACCTTTTTGGTTATGGTTGTAAATATTAGGGTAACTCAAACCAAGTTCATCGCAGCAGTAGTGAGAAGTTGGGATTCTGAATGTATTTTGAGACTAAAGCAATTACATTTCCTGATGAACTGGTGAAGATGATGAGAACAAAAGAGGAGTCGAGGATGACTTCAAGGCTTTTGGTCGGAATCACTAGAAGCCAGAAGGGGAAGCCTTCTTGAGCTGGTGAAAACTGCAGAGTGGATAAGATTTGATGGGAAGATTGGGAGTTTAGCGTCAAATATGCTAAGAGTTTTCTCCTGTTAATCTGCCTTTGTGCATTTACTTTTTTACACCCAGGCAGGGGCCTTAACTGTGCTGAGGAAAACATTTTCCACCCCTACCACACTGTTTAGTCACATAGACACTGGTTGGTAGTGGATATAGAAGTTAACTTTGGAAGTTGCAATAATCTTTGCAGAGAGAAGTAGGAAACAAATCGAGGATGATCATGGCAGAAGGGGTGTGGAATTTTGAGGAAAGAGATAAAGATGTGACACAGTTATGAAGGAAAGACAAATGGGTCAGGAAAATAGATTATTAGGCAGCATGAGGGTCCATTTGAACTTACGGGGGCGAATTCAGTGAAATCAGTCATGATGGACATGCAGCCACGTTTAGGTGCCTGAGAACGGTCCTTTCCGAGGTGGACGAGTGGATTTTTGCTGCAATGTGATTTTTGCCAAATAAATACAGTGAAGCAAAAGAGAAGCATATGTTTGGACAGATGAGTAATTCTAATAATAGACAATGGAATTAAACCAGTTAAATGAGGGGATAAAGGCATTAACGGAAGTGATGTACACAATTATTTAATGGAGGTATCCATTCAGGTACAGAATCTGATGTGATGGAAAGCTTAGGAATTTTGATGTTAAGTCAAAACAATATAAAACAAGACAAGCTTGTGACAGCTTTTAAATACTGAATTGGTCCAAAAGCAAGCAACACACACACACGCACACACACACTTAACATTATCGTAGAGTCTTTTTTAAAATTCTGTCTTAAGATGTTTCTTTGGAATGTTGAAATCGTGGATAGTCCTCTTTGTGGTGAATCTCTCACACATTTTTTAATGAGAAAGAATGTTGAGACACACTGCCCTCGTCACATCAAGGTGGACTGGGTGGTGGAATGTGATTGCCAGCAAAGAAAGCATACAGATAAACAGAAAATTCTTGGGAGAGAAAAAAAAAAAAAAAAAAAAGCCCGGAGCATAAAATGTTCAGTGCTGCAGTTGTTACATTCCTTTCATTTATCATTTCAAGCTGCGTTATTTTGATGGCTTTTCAGCTGTGAGACTACTGGTGCCGATGCAGAGATAATGAAATACTGAAAGCCCCAAACAACAGAAATGTCAGTAACTGGTAATGGGCATCCTCCTTCAGTTTATTAACTCCAGCTGTGTTGTTTGACTCTTTTTGCGAAGAAGTGCCACATGAAGTGAATACTGAATGGGAAAATAGAGGATCTGATGTCAGGATCACATAAAACCTGTATTACAAGATAGGTAGGTTGAGGAAATTGCCCCCACCATGCCCTCGAGACACAGCTCCATGTTCATCAAGGTGAAATGTGACCAGTGTAAGTTACTCCTGCGGAGGCATGTCAGCCTCAGTGTTCATGATGGAACTTATCGCTTACACACCCAGATAGTACTCTGAGCAACATAGCAGATGAGCAAGGTTTCAAAGTGTGACAGTATTTTCTCATGTCAGGATCTCCTAATAGAATAACATTGAAATAATTTCCCTTAGAGCAGTTTTGAGAATGCTTGCTATCTTATTCTTTGCCTTTCTCTTTAAATTGATTCTTACATTCCGATGTCATGAGCCATTTTATTTTATTTTATTTTTAATGATGTATTTTTCCCATTATAGTTGATTTACAGGATTCTGTCAATTTCTACTGTACAGCAAAGTGACCCAGTCACACATACATATATGTATTCTTTTTCTCACATTATCCTCCATCATAGATGGAGTGGATAGAGTGTTACTCTCAAACTTATAATAAAATAACAAAGAGCAAGTTTACAACCTTTCTCCACCTCTCGGAGAGCTGAAGTTGCAGGACAACCAGCTGGCCCCAAATCTAAGAAGAGTGAGGAGCTGGTAGAGAGAAAGGCATGAGCACTGCCCTCCTGAGCAAAATGCAGCAGGCACTGTGCATCACAAGTGACTAGATAAGTTCCCTGTGCTATGCAGCAGGGTCTCATTGCTTATCCACTCCAAAGGCAATCGTTTGCATCTATTCACCCCAGACTCCCAGTCCATCCCACTCCCTCCCCCTCCCCCCTTGGCAACCACAAGTCTGTCCTCCAAGTTCATGAGTTTCTTTTCTGTGGAAAAGTTCTTTTGTGCCATAAATTAGATTCCAGATATAAATGATATCATAGTATTTGGCTTTCTCATGAGCCATTTTAATTACATAAAAATAACAAAAACTAAAAAGCAAAAAATAACTCAAAAGATTGGATAGAGTGTTACTCTCAAACTTATAATAAAATAACAAAGAGCAAGTTTACAACCTTTCTCCGCCTCTCGGAGAGCTGAAGTTGCAGGACAACCAGCTGGCCCCAAATCTAAGAAGAGTGAGGAGCTGGTAGAGAGAAAGGCATGAGCACTGCCCTCCTGAGCAAAATGCAGCAGGCACTGTGAGAAGATTTCATCCAGGGTGACTGGCGACTGTTGGGAGGTGGACCAAGTAGATACTATGGAAGGAGTCCTGAGAAAATCTTCCCGGTGGTGCAGACCTCAGGCAGGGGAGCAGCAGGGTGGACTTAGAACTCCACTGGGGAGTCCCATTGTGGCTTAGCAGGTTTAGGACCCGATATAGTCTCTGTGAGGATGCAGGTTTGATTCCTGGCCTCGCTCAGTGGGTTAGGCTTCCAGCATTGCAGTCAGCTTTGGTGTAGGTCGCAGATGTTGCTCGGATCTGCATTGCTGCGGCTGTGGTGTGGGCTGGCAGCTGCAGCTCCAATTTGACCCCTATCCTGGGAACTTCCATATGCTGCAGGTATGGCCCTAATAAGAAAAAATTAAAGCACTGCCCTGGGACCTTTCTCCTCTAATTTAGGGGTGGAAGGGCTCCAAACACTGTCCCCTTCAAGACACAAGAGAAGGAAATGGTAAAAAGTAATAATAAATAAAACTAACTCTCTACTCCTGGGACAGAGTCATCCATACGTGCTGAGGTGGGGAGGGTTGAGAGCATCATGGAAACACCCCTGAAACCCAGGGGCTCAGTGCCCACCTACGACTAAGATTTCATCAGAACAACAGACCCAGTCCTCCCTCGTTCACATATGCACACACTTCACATCTAATCCCCTGCCAGGCTATAAAGAATTGAGCCATTATTTACTAGTAAGATAGAATCCCTCTCTGAAGTTTAGCTCAAAGGGAAGACCTAAAAGTGAGGATGGATGCAAAATAGAAAACACACACACACATTCGCACCACACACACACAACATAAAAACAAAAATTAAACACCTTTGACACACCAGCCATTCCTCTTTCCGTCAAAAAGAAAATTATTGAACGTTAAAGAACATTCTTTAGGCAAAAGAATATCATTCAGAAACTTGTATCTACAAAAGAAATGAAGACAAAGTTAATAGGATAAATGAAGGTAAAATAAAATTACTTATGTCTTTGGTTCCTGTGGGTGTATGACAAATTACCTTGGATTTTTGTGGCATAAAATGTCACCTGTTTATCTCACAGTTCTGTAGGTCAGAAGTCTGGGATTGGCATGACTAAGTTCTCTGCTCCGGAGCTTCCAAGGCCGGCGCTGAGATCTCGTCTGAGCCGCAAGACTCTCTTCCAGACTCAGCCATTATGGGCAGAATTCAGTTTCTTAAAGTCGAAACATAGAAAGAAGTCCTTCCTTTCTTGCTGGTTGTCAGCGAGGTCTGCTCTCAGCTGTTAGAGGCCAGTGCAGATTCTCATCAGTGGTCCCTCCAGGTGTAGTTCTCAACATGGCTGTTGCCACTCCCAGGCCAGTGGGACGCTTCACCCTCTTTCAATAACCTAGTCATTAGATCACGCCCACCCAGAATAAACTCTCTTTTCATTGATACAGAGTCAAATGATTAGGAAACTTATTTATATCTGAAAAAACTTTTTTTTTTCATATAACGTAATCTTGGGAGTGATCTCTTCATATGCACAGGTCTTCCCCAACTCAAGAGGCGTGGATTAGCCAGTGATTATACACCAGGGGCCTGGATTCTTGAAGGTCATTTTAGAACCCTGTCCACCATAATTTTTGTTCTCTTTTAAATTGCTCTAAAAGAGAACTGATTATCTAAAGCAGAAATGGTAATGATATATGTTTATAGTATATAGAAAAATAAGATGAATGACCATAGCAGCATAGAAGTTGGAAAAGAAGAAATGATATTTCATATGTTTTGTACATTGTATGAACACTGAAAACTCTAGGGTACAACTATAAAATTAAAAAATAAAAATAGACAACAGTAATAAGACAATAGAAGAAAAGAGGTATAATGATAAAAAATGTTCAGTTAACTCAAGAAGAGGCAGTAAAATTAAAACCCCAAAATAGATAAAAAGCTACAAACTAGCAGCTTGGTAGATTTTAATTTAAAAATCAATAATTATATGTAAATGCTTTAAAATTACCAGTTAAAAGACTATCATTGTAAAGTTGGTTGAAAAAAGTAAGACATGACTATATGCTAACTACAAAAAAACCTGCCTTACATAGAAAGGCAAATGAAAATTAAAGAATGATGAAAGATATTCCATGCAGACCTAAACAAACTAAAGCTGGAATACATACAAAAAAATAAGGCAACGTATACTCCAGAATAAGGATTACTACTAGGGTTTTATAAAAGACATCACACAATGAGAAAGTTTTGTCTTATTTTCTCTAAGACATAGCATCCTGGATGTATATGTATCTAAGAATATTTCTTAAAAATATATATGGAAAACTGACAAAACTCAAGGAAGAAATAAAGAAATCCAAAAGTTTAGCTGAAGACTTTAACACTCCTGTTTCAGTAATTGATAAAAAAAAAAGCAGGTAGCGAATCTGTGAGTGTATAGATGACCTGAACAATATGGTTTAACGGGATTTTAGTTGGTGTAGACTCTTCTACCGCCAAACAGTAAAATACACATTCTTCTGAAGGGCATGTAGAAAATTAATAAAGATACATCATGGCTCAGTGGCTAGCGAACCTGACCAGCATCCATGAGGACGTGGGTTCGATCCCTGGCCTCGCTCAGTAGGTTAAGGGTCCAGTGTTGCCCTGACCTGTGGTGTAGGTCTCAGATGCAGCTTGGATCTGATGTTGCTGTGGCTGTGGTGTAGGGCGGCAGCTGTGGCTTCAATTAGACCCCTAGCCTGGGAACCTCCATATGCTGCTGTGTGGCCCTAAAAAGCAAAAAAATAAATAAATAAAATAAAAAAATTTAAAAATGTGAAATGTAGCTAAAGCAGGATTTACAAGGAAATTAGAGCAATAACCACTTATAATTTAAAAGAAAAAAAGCATTCAAATTCAAAATTTAGAGCTCATCCTCTGAAACGAAAGAAGGAGAAATTATACTAGAAGCAGCAAATTGAAAGATAAAGAGCAGAAGACCCTGGTACAGAAAATAGAAAAACAATTAAGAAAATAAATGAGATTAAAATTTGGTTCCTTGGAAAATAAAATCAATAAAATTAATAAACTGTTATTGTATCTGGCTGGAATGAAGGAGAGAAAAAGAAGAAACTCTAATTAACAATATCAGAAATGAGAAACATTGCTACAGGCTACACAGGCCTTAAAGACTAATGAGGGGATACTATAAACATTTTTATGCCCATTACTTTGAAGAAATAGACCTTTTTTTTGTTGTTTTGGTTTTTTTAAGTTCATAATTAGTAAAATCAAGGTGGAAAAGAAAGAGAAGGGGTTCCCATTGTGGCTCAGTGGTTAACAAATCCGACTAGGAACCATGAGGTTGCAGGTTCGATCCCTGGCCTTGCTCAGTGGGTCAAAGACCCAGTGTTGCCCTGAGCTGTGGTTTGGGTCACAGATGCAGCTTGGATCCTGCATTGCTGTGGCTGTGGTGTAGGCCGGTGGCTGCAGCTCTGACTAGGTCCCTAGCCTGGGGACCTCCATATGCCATGGGTGCAGCCCCAGAAAAGGCAAAAAGACAAAAAAAAAAAAAAGAGAGAGAGAGAGAATTTCTATGTATACTAAAAAAATTTAACTTGTGTTTGGAATCTGCCAACAAAGAAAACGTCAAGTCTGGATGTTTTCACTGCCAAATGTTTAAAGAAAAAATGATACGCATTTACACAAATCCAGACAGTAGAAAAAGAGGAAGCGCTGGCCCACATCCTTTTATGAGGCTAGCATTTATACCAGAAATGAAGGACTGGTTCAATACTGGAAAATCATCCAGTGCATTGTGATAACAAATTAAAGAAGGAAACACATTTGTTCATGTCGATAGGTGGAGAAAAAGCATTAGAAATAAATATCCATTTATAATAAGAATGATCTGCAAATTAATAAGAGAAGGGAACTTCATAACCTGATATTTAGTATCTATCAGAAGCTTACAACTCACATTTGTTTTAATAATGAAAAACTGCTTTTCTTTTTTAAAAAACAGGAACATATCAAGGAAGTTTTCTCTCGGTACTCCTATTTATCATCATATTGAAAATTGTAGTGTTTCATTAGCCTCTTCTTCACACTGTTGGTGAGGGAGGGATTCCTACCTCAAGTTCTGGGTCTAGCGCGATACAGGACACCAGGCATTGGACAGATGAGCTGGATCATCGTTTATCAGTGATGTAAATTACAGCCCAGGGGCAGGAGGACACTGTATGTCATGCAGGGCCACCCAGGGGTTGCACTTGGAAAATGAATAATTAAACAGAGGTTGTTAAGAGGCAGGGTTTGTATTAACAAGAGAGTGGAGTGACCACAGATTTCTGTGGAAGAATGTGATGGTTTTGTTTGAATAATTTCACAAGCCGGCAGGGAACTAGAACCCATTAATCAAGGATAAGTAGGCACTATGCCTGGTCTCCATGATAAGGAGTGTGGTTTGGTGAGATGACCTAATCCGCAGGAAAAGAGGCAGAGGGGAATCTGAGGTCAGGTTATTTGAGGATTTCCAAATGTTATCCAATATTATGGATTGAAATGTATACCTCCACAAAAAATATTGACATCCTGACCACAGTGTCTTAGAGTGTGACACAAAAATAAGCCTCCCCATTGTTCTCATTGTGGCAGAGATGTAATGAACCTGGCTAAGTGTCCACGAGGATGTGGCTTTGATCCCTGGCCTTGCTCAGTGGGTTAAGGATGTGGCATTGCCATTGCCATGAGTTGTGGTGTGGGTCGCTGACACGGCTCAGATCTGGTTTTGCTGTGGTTGTGGTGTAGGCCAGCAGCTGCAGCTCCAATTTGACCCCTAATCTGGGAACTTCCATATGCCACAGGTGCGGCCATAAAAACCAAAAAATCAAAAACCAAAACCAAAAGCCAAAAGAGCATTCCCTATTAAAATTCCAATGGCATTTTTCACAGAAATAGAAAAAAAAAAGTTACAAAATTCATATGGAACTACAAAAGACCCCTAAATAGCTAAAGAAATCTTGGGCAGGAAGAATAAGGCTGGAGGAATCATACTTCCTGATTTCAAACTACATTTCAGAGTTTTAGTAATCAAAGCAGTATGGTATGGGCATTAAAAACAGACACATAAGCCATTGTTACAGAATAGAGAGACCAGAAATAAATCCACATATATGCAGTTAGCTAGTTTTTAACACAGAGATTACCTCCATGTAAATTAGATTAAGTAAAATAAGTCAGACCCAGAAAGACAAATACTCCATAATTTTTCTTTTATATGAAATCTAAAGAAGTCAAACCCATAACAGCAGAGAGCAGTATGGTGATTAGGATTTTGGGGTTGGAGGAATTGAGATGTTAGTTAAAAGGCACAGACTTGCAGGTATAAGGTGAATAATGTACAACATGGTCACTGTAGTTAGTAGTAATGTGTGCTTGAAATTTTCTAAGAGATTAGATCTCAGATTTTCACACTACACATGCACACACAAAAGTAACAAGATGAGGCGATGGAAATGTTAATTAGGTTGGGTGGTAATAATTTCACAATGTATACACATGTCAGAACAAGTTGTGCACCTTAAATACATAGTTTCTTTTTTGTCAATAATACTTCAATGAATTGGAAAAAATAAAAAATTAAATCTTATTTCTTTATATTAAAAATGAAAATTGAAATGTAAAATCTTCAATAGAACTAAAAATGAAATACTTAGCTATAAATATACTCACATATGTTCAGGATTTTTGTATATATATTGAAATTTGCAAAACACTTTTGAGATAAATCAATGAACCTAAATATGTAGAGTGACGTATCACGACTTTAGATTAGAAGACTATTACTAAGAAGTCAGTCTTCCCTAATCTATAAATTTAGTGCAATCCCAATAAAAATCCTCATAAGACTTTTTCTGGACACTCAGAAGATTATTCTAAAATTAGTATGAAAAAGGCAAAGGACCCGGAATAGACAAAACCATTTAAAAAATAAAACTAAAATAGGAATGATTTGTACTACCTAATATCAAGACCTAACTGTAAATCTACAATAACTGAGTTGGTTAAGAATTTTTGCTAGTATAGATGAAAAGATGGATGGAATACGAAAGAGTCCTCAGAAAATAGACCCATTCATATAAAGATTACTTATAAAAAGGCAATCCCAAATATAATCAGAATTTGAACAGGGCAGTTGAATAGTCGCTTGAGAGGAACATAAAACCCAGCTAACACCGATGAGAGAGAAAACTCTTCCTACCTCCCGCTTTGCAACGTATGTGAGAATGAGCCCAGCTATGGAGCTCCTCTGTGTTCTATGAATGGGAAGTACCTCCTTTGAACCCTTCAAAAACAGTATTTGAACAAGAGTCCCGAGGTTTCCTAAATCACCCACATGCCACTGGAAATCCTCCGAGATGACTGATATATTTGATCACCACATCATTTGAGAGAAAGTATGGGAGATTTTCCGAGGGCTTTCTAGTCATGTCAACATAATTCTTTTTCTGTGCGAGGCTTCTGCTTAGTTTTCTAAGATCCATATTTAATAGAAAAAACAAGCTACCCTGGACTTTGCAACTAATATACTTAGCAATATTTATAACTACAGCTGAATTTTCTTTCAAGTGTTATTTATCCAGGTTTGTTTCCTGAAAGTAGAAGGTGAAAGGAGTGGCATGTTTTAGCTCCTTTTTCTATGAAGAGGCTTAATAGTCCTATTTTCTTTTTTTTTTACCCCCCCCCCAACTAAAACATGTTTTACTTTGCACATATCTGGAACGTTCTGACTTCATTTTCAACATATCCAATACTCCACATAAGTTTAACTTCCTCCACTGAAACGTTTTGCCTCAGCGGCCAGTTTTATCTTTCTAATAGTGTATATATTCCCTTCTTTGTGTTATAGGTATTTATATATACAAATCGTGATTCCCTCTTGGATTATAAATTCCTTAGTTGGAGCTGTCCATATTCTATCCAAAACAGTATATTGTTATAGGTCAGAAGATTTTTTTTTTTGTCTTTTATTTAGGGCCGCGCCTGCGGCACATAGAAGTTCCCAGGCTAGGGGTAGAATCGGAGCTATAGCTGCCAGCCTACACCACAGGCACAGCAACGCCAGATCTGAGCCTTTCTGCAACCTACACCACAGCTCACCACAGCGCCGGATTCTTGACCCACTGAGTGAGGCCAGGGATCGAACTCACGTCCTCATGCATACTGGTCTGGTTCGTTACTGCTGAGCCATGGCGGGAACTCCCAGATTTTTTTTTATTGAAGATAAATGTACTTGATATAGGTTTCTTCTTAATAAAAACCTTCAATAAAGAGCTTTTCTTCTTTTTCTTTTGGCAGTAGTTGCTACAACCTTTCACCCTTTGCTTTCTCTTTATATCTTTTGCAATGTGGCCTTATAGCTCTTTCTACAAAGAGGTACCTTGTATTTTTCCACTCCTGAATCTGAACTGATCTTGTGATATACTTTAAAAACTAAAGTGCACTGGAAGTAATAGTGTTCCTGTTCCTAGACTTGAACTCGTCTCCCTTTTGGATCCCTTCCACTGCCTGTGAACAAACCTTAGCTAGCCTATGGTAGGAAAAGATACCATGGGCATCAAGAAAAGCCAAACCAGCTGAGGCAATCCTAAACTAGTTAGCATCCATCAGTTCCCTGGCTGACTGGTTGCGTGAAGGAGGCCAGCCTAGATCTGCCAAGCCCAGCCAACATAACCAGATCTTCCCAGTTGCCTAACTAACATGGAACAAACACAGATATTTTCATATGCCACTAAAGCTTGGTGGTTGGTTGTTATAGAAAATTATTGTGGTAATAGATAAATACAGATAGAAAAGCTGGACTAATTTTAGGTTGAATGCTGTATTTCATATTATACCTACTAATTCATGGCTTTGGTTTATTAACTGACTTCCTTCTCAAACTCAAATACTCTTCTTATAATTCTCCAATTAGTGCACCACTACCATATATTAGAACTGTCTTCGTGCCTTAATCAAAATGGAAAAGAAACGTTTTTAAAATGTTTCACTCAATGATTTAAATTTTGGCACCAAATTTTGCATGTAATACATTCAATTCTCAGAATCCTCCTTTTTTTCACCCAGTTTTCTCCAGGGTCTTTAGTTAAATTGTCCATTCTATGTGCTTTTAACACTCGGTGGACTAAAAAGATGATGATGACACAAGTGTAAACTTTACACAAAGGTCATACCAAAAGTCATTGTAATTGATTAGGTGGCATCTGCTAGCTCAGTTGCACAAGATTGCTTTCATTCATACCCTGCGGGTTTATGTCACCAGCTTTTCCAAGAAGGTGCTTCACAGGCTGACCTCCTGTCTGAAAATTCATTTGAAATTCTTCACCTGATTACAGCCTGTCAAATGGAGTCAGATAACCCTAGCCTCGTTTCAAAAAAGAATAAAAAAAAAAAAATCTGACAAAGATGAGGACACAGGGAAATAGCTTAGAAGGAACATTCAGAAAGTATTGCTCATTGTGCCACTTAGAAGAAACTGCATTCGGTTGGAGAGCAATGCCATTAGCTAGAGATGTACAATATTGAAAGTGATTTAATCAGGTAAATGACAGTCTGCCTTCTGTCCTTTCCTTGTACAGCTGTCAAGATTCAGATGGTGCCATTTCACCTTATTTTGTCAAAGACCCAGATGATTTCGTAGGATTAGATCATTAATGACCCCAGCCCTAGAACAATGGGAGGATGTTACTCCTGATCCCATCTGAACAGAACTGTTAGGTGTATAAAATATGTGAACAGCTTTGAATATCAGAGGTTATAAAGGCCTAGGCGTTGTTATAATTTTAAGAAGAGTGGGTATTGGACTAACATTTTATAGTTGTCTTTTTTTTTTTTTTTCTCCCAACACCATCATCTTCCTTAGTTCACATAGAAATCTGATGAGATAGGTGGTCAGCGAGTAAGATGAGAGGCATGAGAAGATGTGGTTAAATTTGTTGCATGGCTCCCCTTCCCATGTTCGAGTCCCCCGAGCATTATGGTCTGATCAGTGTGAGCTGCTTGACTCACCTAGAGGTAGAGGTAAAATGGAACTATTCCTTCAAGACCTGAGTCTTAAGCGTTTAAGTTTTATTAAGAATCTGTGTTATGTGCCAGGTAACATATTGGACACTTTCATATTCCATCTTGATGATGCAAATATGGTATTATTCTGAGAAGATGAGATGAATAAACAGATAGAAACAGATTTTAAGCAAATTAAATACTAATGAGCAGTAGATTTAATTTTATTGAAAGTTTAAAATAAAATTTATTAAAAATAGATTTAAACTTTAATGACTTGACTGCCTATTAAACTCATGAAGATACTGAGGGCACATGATATTAAATAATCTGCCCAGGGTTAAATCAATTTTCTCTTGTTTTATGGAGACTAGCCAAACTCTTTAAGTTACACATCATCTCCCCTTAGAACTAGATTGCCTCTAAAAGGACCTCTAATATAGAGTGACTGAGATGTGGGCTATGTTGTTGTTACCCAATTCTGTATAATCCTTTGATGCCAATATTCTTATTTTTATTTTTTATTTTTTTGCTTTTTAGGGCTGCACTTGCAGCATATGGAAGTTCCCCGACTGGGGGTCCGATTGGAGCTGCAGCTGCCAGTCTACACCACAGCCACAGCAACACCAGATCTAAACAGCATCTGTGACCTACACCACAGCTCACATCAGTGCCAGAACCTTAACCCAGTGAGTGAGGCCAGGGATCAAATCTGCATCCTCATGGATACTAGTCTGGCTCGTTACTGCTGAGCTACCACAGGAACTTCCCTTGATGTCTATTTTCAATGAGAGTTGACAGAAGGAAAAAAAAACAAAACGTGTTTGAGTATTTGGTATTTGATACACCAGAATCTTTACCCTTGGAGGGGGCAAGTGCAGTGACCATGGCTCTGTGACTAAAGATTTCTAGTAGAGGACACTGAACGCCACTAAACATTTCTAATGCCCACCCCCTGTCATTCTGATGTGATGTCCCACAGTCAATATCGCTCTCGTTCCTACCCGAATTCATCTGTATTTGTTCCCATTCTAAGTTCTCCATATAGTGCTGTGTCAGCGTATCTCTGAACTCTTGCCTACATTATTACTTTCCTTCTGGTATTGCCCTTCCAGCTCTACAGCCACACGAAGCTTTCCTCGAGTGTGTCAGCTCCTCCCAGCTGCCCATTCTCTCACTCTGATACAACTTTCTCATCGTTCCATGGCATCCAGCCTTATGCTACCTTGGACCATTTATTTATATTTTGTGCATGATTACTGCCGACATGTAGGGTCTTGATAATAAAATTCTCATTCAGTGAGTCTGGTATAACTCTACATATAGTATTTAACTACAACTCTTGCTGAACATATTATGTATATTATTTCATTTAATCCCAAAGGGATGAAATTATTTCCAGTTTATTTTTATTTTTTTATTTATTTATTTTTTTGTCTTTTTAGGACTGCACTCGTGGCATATGGAGGTTCCCAGGCTAGGCGTCAAATTGGAACCTACACCACAGCCACAGCAATATGGGATCCAAGCTGAGTCTGCGACCTACACCACAGCTCAAGGCAATGCCAGATCCTTAACCCACTGAACAAGGCCAAGAATCGAACTCACGTTCTCATGGATACCAGTCGGGTTCGTTAACTGCTGAACCATGACGGGAACTCCAAATTATTTCTAGTTTAAATATGAGAAAGCAGAATATCAGAAAGATTAAATGACTTAACCACGATACCACAGATGATCATGGCCAAAGGAGATGATGGCCAAAGGAGTTAATATTTATATAATTTCAAAATTATCTTTCTAGCTATCATATTGTGCTTCCTCAAATAAAAGCGCCTCATGTGTCTTTCAGTGCACATTGGCTGGTGTAACAATCAACATATAGTCAATATTCAATAATTAGAAAAGTTTTAAATAAGTATTTTGTTTATTCCACTGACAACAGAAAGCTTTACTATAATGTCTCATTTTCTCAACATCTTAATATTTAATAAACAGCATAATATAGTGGGAAAAACTAATGAATTAAAAGCTGTGTAATTACTACCTAGAAATTTCTCATTTGGTAATCTATTTCAAGAAAGCAATCCTGGCAAGTTCTTATTATGGCTCTCAGCAGGTTACAAACCTGACTAGTATCCATGAAGAGGTTTGATCCCTGGCCTTGCTCAGTGGGTTAAGGATCCAGTGTTCCCATGAGCTGTGGTATAGGTTGCAGATGCAGCTTGGATCTATTATTGTGGCTGTGGCTTAGGTCAGCAGCTGCAGCTCCAATTCGATGCCTAGCCAGGGACCTTCCATATTCCATAGGTGTGGCCCTATAAAAAGCATGAAAGAAACCAGTCCTAATTAAGAAAAAGAATATGGTTGTAAAAAAAAACGGGCTCATCATAGCACTGTTTAATTTTTAAATCTGGAAGTATTCCATTCAATAGATTAGTTACTTAAAGTATTAAAATTCCATTTATAAAATGGAAGAAAAAAACATGAAAAATAGGGTAATTCTGGTGCCTTTGCCAATGAGAAAATATACTTAAATCCTTCCAAATCTGTCATCAACTTCCCATACAAAAGTTTTGTCATGTGCCCCAGTACCATTCACGTGTACATGTTGACCTTGAGGTTCCATACCTACCAAGGACCCAACTCCAGGGCTTCCCTTTTATAGGCTGTGTACATCACCAACCCATCTACTTCCTCTTCTAGATAAAAAGCTAAGCCGTGCTTCTAATTTGGGAATGCCCTTTAGTTGGCAGTATGCTGATTATTATCTCATTGATCCTTCCTAATGACCCTGTAAGATATCCATGCAAGAGGAAGTTCCAGTTTCCTTCTGGGCACACAGGAAATCTGCATTTCTAAACCGCCCAAGAAGTTAGGTGCGACCATGTGACTGAGTTTTAGCCAATGGAGGGTCGTGAGGGGACAATGTATATCACTTTCTCACTTGGGCATGTTTTATCTTCTGTGGTCTTCTGTGCTCTCTTTTTCTCCATCCATGGAGGCTGAAGTCACAGGAGGAGAGCCACGGAGGAGAGCTGTCCAATGAAGATAGCTGAATCCAGTTTTGTGTGAAATGAAATAAGCATTCAAATATTTACGATTTCAGAGGTCATCTCTGCCACATCATAGTCTAGCCCTCCTGTCCAGTGCGTTTTCATCTACACGCTTCATGTGAGGAAACTAAGGCGTGGAGACGTGAGGACCTTGTGCACGTAGACAGACAGCAGCAGGACAGCTGGGACCAGCACAGTCGGTCTGACATCCACGTTTGTGTCTTACATTATACAAATCAGTAGTGTCACGTTAATTACAGCAAAGTACATATTTTTATCTGTAAGACTGTGACTTGCTAAAAATTAAAAGATCAGTTAATGGGGGAATGGGAGACATGACATGTATTTTTATAACTGAAAAATAACATTGCAGGAAGCTGAAAATCAGTTTTTCAAGAATGAGTTATTAAAAGTAATGCTCATAGCACAGTTGTATAATGCTACACAACTGAAGTATATATGTATATATGTGTATGTGTGTGTGTGTGTGTGTGTGTGTGTGTGTGCATGTTCTGGGTTCCGTTTTGAAGCTATATGACAGAAAAAGGCTTGAAAGCAAATCTGTTAATGTGTTTACATGGATTTTCTTTAAAAAGTGGGAGCATGGAACCATTTTACTTTTTGCCTTTATTATGTATTTTTCAACTTGCCTGGGATAATTGTGCATTACTTTTCCTTCCTTTTCTTTTCCTCTTTTTTTCTTTTCTTTGTGAGTCCCCAGGTCAGAGATCGAACCTGCTCCACAGTTGTGGCAATGCCAGATCCTTAACCTGCTGCGCCATTAAGGGGACTTCCTATGCATTACTTTTTAACCCCAAAATATCGAAATATACTCCTTTGACCTCAGGGCAACACTTTAATCACAAGTCCGTTCATAACCTTGTGTGTGTCAGAAACACCTGAGTGCGTGAACAACAGACCCTTTTGTTTTCTCCAGCAGCCATGTTGCAGGTGGTGATATTTTTCTGTAAAGAATTCATATCATTTTTTCTGTACTGAGACACCTTTCTAAGTGGTTCATGATGTGTGTCATGAATATTTTCTACTGCTGCACCTTCACTGAACTCAAATGGATTTCTATGAATTTAATGTAGTCAATATGTACATTTTTTTTGCCCAGTGATTGTGACTCTATCAGCATATATATTATTTGAGTATTTTTAATTTTCAGTACTGTCTGGAATGTTATACAACAAGCTTTCTGCAAACTCTTGGGATGATTTAATTCCTGTATAAAACATTGTGGGCAACATTAGTGCTGACAAACTAAGCCAGCCCAAAGCTCAACAGCAAATCAGTCAAAACTAATCCAAGTTTCATTAATCACTTAATATGCAGAACGAGCATTCCCATTACTGCATTCTACAGAAGATGGTTAAAACAACATTTCGGCTGTTCTCAGTGCCTGATCCTTCAGACCAAGGAAGAATACAGTATTTTTCCAGTTTGCAGGCAAAAGAGAAAACAAAACAAAACAGAAGGTTATTTATAAAAGATTATTCTATTTTCTCTTACTCAAATTAATATTCTGATCATCTAAGTTCATTTCTTTTTAATAATGTGAATCTCATCTTTTGTTCTTTATTGTCTTCAGAAATTTTTCCTCTTGAAAATCGGAGAGTTAGAAGTAGATGTCAAAAACAAAATTTTATTCTCAAAAGTTCTCTCTGGAGGTATGAAGGTGTTTATGAATAAAAGTCAACCAAGACCAAACTTAGGAGTTTTAAAGAGTATTCCCTAATCCTTTGAGGGAAATGCTGGATGTGTAGCCAAAAATTAGAGACCTGAACTAGAAGCGTGGAAACTATTCTATTCTTCATTCTAATTCTATTAGCATTCTTTATCTATTAATTTATTAGTTCTACGTTTGGCAGTTGACACTTTTAAGCAGAAATTATTTCTTCAACTGATTTGTTCTTTTTTTTTTTTTTTGGCTTTGGCTTTGGCTTTGGCTTTCCTAGGACTGCACCCGTGGCATGTGGAGGTTCCCAGGCTGGCGGTCCAGTCTGAGCTATAGCTGCTGGCCTACACCACAGCCACAGCAACGCCAGATCCGAGCCACATCTGTGACCTACACCACAGCTCATGGCAACGCCGGGTCCTTAACCCACTGAGCAAGGCCAGTGATCGAACCTGCAACCCCATGGTTCCTAGGCAGATTTGTTAGCCACTGAGCCACAACGGGAATACCTCAACTGATGTTTTATTGTCAGGTTAATATAATTTTTTAAAGTTACTATTCAAACATGTTATGTTCATCTCAATGAGAGTTTTGGGAAAACATCAAGTTCTGACTTTATTAATTGAATCAGTGTTGAATAGAGTTGAGGAGACCAAACTTCTTAGGGTCTTCGAATGGGTCTGAGAATTAAATTGACATAAGACATTAACAGGAGACAAACATATATGTTTTATTTTTTTAATATATGTTTTCTTTGACATGGATCCATCATAAGGAAATGAAGACTGCAGAAGTAGCAAACCTAAGTGTTTCTGTAGGAGGTTGAACAAAGGGTTAACTGTGCAAAAGTAACTGGAATATATGAGGAGTCTAAAGCATAAGAGCTATTTTAACCAGGTCTGCTTGTACAGAATTCTCTTGGCCTGCAGTCTCCATCCTGCTGTGAAGATTGTTTCTTTCCTCCTGGTAGGGGGAGGATATCTTACATATGATCTGCTTTCAGGAAGAAACGGGGAGGAAGACTGTTCTTCTTGCAACTACTTTTCTTTTCTTTTTTTTTTTTTTAAGTGCCTGTAGCTGAAAATAATTGTTATGCCAAAGTGGGGCATTCTGAGGCAGCGTGTTCTGCCACCCTCAGGAGTTACCCTGATGCTTTGATATTTTGCGGTTGTCTTTTCTTTTCTATTTTTTTCCCTCCCTTAATATCTTTGGAAGATTTTCCTTCATTTATAAGCTTTGTGTACTTGTCAGTCAATTGCTTCTTGACTCTTTACAGGCATATTTCTTTCCTGTCCATATATTATTTCTTAAATTTAATTTTTTGGGGAATATAGTTGATTTACGATGTTGTATTAGTTTCAGGTGTACAGAAGAGTGACTCAGTCATACATATAAATATATCCATTCATTTTTCCCATATAGGTTATTAAAAACGATTGAGTAGATTTTCCTGTGCTATACAGTAGGTTCTCGTCAATCATCTACTGCATACAGTAGTGCGTATATGTTAATTCTTCCCTCCTCCCAACATTTCACCTATGGTAACCATAAGATTAGTTTTGCAATCTGTCGGTTTGTTTCTGTTTTTTAAATAAGTTCTTTTGTATCATTTTTTATTAGATTCCACATATAAGTGATATCATATGGTATTTGTCCTTCTCTTTCTGACTTACTTCACTCAGTAGGAGAGTCTCTTTGTTCATCCATATTGCCACAAATGGCATTGTCTCATTCTTTTTTTATGGCTGAATATTATTCCTGTCCATATGTTAAAAGCTTGTGTATGAAGATAGTTTTTGGTTCCTTTCATTTGAAGCCATACTTTTTTTTTAATACTTAAAAAAATATTGAAGTAACAATATTGAAGTAACACTGTTACTATATATAAATTCATTTTCATATTCTTTTCCATTATGGTTTATCACAGGATATTGAATATAGTTCCCTGTGTCTACACTGAGGGCCTTGTTGTTTATCCATCCAAAATATAATGGTGTACATCTGCCAGTCCAAAACTGCAAATTCTTCCCTCCACCCCCTCCTCTCCCCCTTGGCAACTACAAGTCTGTTTTCTATGTCTGAGAGTCTGTTTCTGTTTTGAGATATGTTCATTTGTGTCATTTTTTAGATTCCACATTTAAGTGGAATTACCTCACTTGTATAATAATCTCCAGTTGCATCCATGTTGCTGCAAATGGCATTATTCATTCTTTTTTATGGCTGAGTAGTATTTTATTGTATATATGTACCACCTTTTCTTCATCCACTCATGTGTTGATAGACAATTAGGTTGTTTCTATGTAAATATTGTAAATATTGCTGCTGAGAATATTGGGGTGCATGTATATTTTAGAATTATAGTTTTGTCTGGGTATATGCCCAGGAGTGGGATTGCTAGATCATATGGTAATTCTTATTTTTGGTTTTTTGAGAAACCTCCATACCGTTTTCCATAGTGGCTGCACCAGTGTACATTCCCTTTTTTCTACACTCCCTCCAGCATTTTTTATTTATCAACTTTTTAAATCAACTATACTTTAATAAAAATTAAAAAAATCTTGAGTCATTTACATAAACAATGAAATAATGCCTAAAACGTGCCTTTAGCCACATATATGCATGATACATGCAAACTCATTTTTTAGTGTTTTCTTCTGGCTCTTCTATGAGCATGCCACTTCATACACAATAACAAACACACCTTTGTTCCTCCTCTGAATGTTAGACTCCTTTGACTGTGCTTGTGGAACTGTTATAAAATGAATTGATCTGACCATTCAGTCATTCTAGTTTAGATGATTCATATGTTCAGTAAAGTCCTTTCAAATAAATATATTAAAATAAATTGATGGTAATTATATGTAAATTTTTGATAATTCATAAGTAATGTTTTGCAAGGTTATCATGACTTGCATAGTGAATTTGGCTACGTGACAATTAATAGAGATTTAGAGGTGATGAATTTCAGGTTGACTGGATTTTGCTGCACCAATAATCCTGCTAAATTCCATTCTTGAGACCAGTATGCTGCACAGAATATATTGTTTCAGACAGAGAGTGAAGAGGATTAAATTGAATTAAAAACTCTACTACATGACATCTTAGGTGAGTAAAACAGCTCACCTGTCTTCCCTCTGTATTAATTAATCTCCTCTAGGTTTCAAGAAAGGAGAATACCAAGGTTACCGTGCATTAGCAATGAACAAAAAATGAAAAAAAAAAAAACAAACAAACAAACCCTAATTCTGCAGTAAGAAGTATTTCAGCAAATAATGTTAAAAATAAGCATGAGAACTGCTTGTTAAAAAAATAACATTGAATAGAGTTTTGTTTTAATCATAGGGCTATTCAGCATGTTTGATTTAATTGATTTGTGATTTGAATGATGAGTTTATCATTCACCTTTCACAAATTTCCACTTTATAATCTTTCAGGAATAGTGTTTGTGGAAAGCACTCATATCTGGGTTTATTCAGTCATTAAAAATATGTACTAAAGTCTTTCTATATAGAATATGCTGTTTTTAAGTGCTGTGATTTCAGTGATGAGGAAGAAAGAGAATATTTCTGCTTATAAAACCTTAGAAACTAGTGAAGGAGAAAGGCAATTAACCTGTATAACACCATTTGAACAAAATCAGTCAGAATAGTGCTGAGTGCTGGAAGGTAAATGCAATGGTAAAATGGAACCTAAAGTGTCTAGAAGTGATGTAGTTAGGCAGCCTTGCATTGGTTGATTCAAGAAGGATAAACCATTTTGGACTGAACCTCAGTGGGTTCAGTGGGGAAACCAAGTCTATCATGTTATGTTCTGTATGAAAAATATTCTAGGTGGTAAATTCAAAGGTCTTGATGCTATGAATTTTATTCTAAGAACATGCAGAATAGCTAGAAAAGCATGGTTGATTTTCTTGCCAGCAATACAGCTGGGCCTATAGTAAAATACTAATCTTTGAAACTGTTCTTCACTCATGGCCCTTTATAAAATAATGTACCATGAGAGAATTTTTATATCTTTGGTCTTAATTGATTATACATGTAATGATCAGCCAGCTCATATGAACTTTACTAGTATGGAGTTTACATTTTTTTTCCATTGGAAGACCAAGGAACTCTAGGAAGGTGTTAGTAGATCCAAGAACTCAAAGGCTAAGCATGGACAACACAAGAGGCACCATCCACCTTCCATATGGCAATGAGGTATTCCTCCAGTTCTTTATGAAGCTTTCTGAAGACTTAAGCCCTGAAGCACTACTCTTAGTGAAGGATTTAAAAAATTTCCATTTCAGTAGATAATTGAATCTAAGTAAAGAGATCTCAACATACATACATAACACATTTGGCAGAAAATTGGAAACTAAGCTGCAACAATTCTGAAAAACAGAAATTCGACAAGAGAGGTGTCAAGCTTTCATAAAACTACATAGGATTTTTCAACAAATCTGATTCCTGTAGAGCCATATGTAGGTGTATATGGTTCTGGTGATCTTGATCCAATCTTCTGACATGTGGAATTAGGGATCCATTATTCCCAGCTGATCTTTCCCATATTCTCTTTATAAACATGATTTTTTAAAAGGCGGCAGGATGGATTGGGAGTTTGGGATCAGCAGCTGCAAGCTGTTATATATAGAATGGATAAATAACAAGGTCTTACTATATAGCACAGGAAACTCAATTCAATATCTTGTGTATATAAGAGAAAACAATATGAAAAAACATATATATGTGTATGTGTGTCTGTGTGTAACTGGATCACTGTGCTGTATGGCAGACATTAACCAAGTGTTGTAAATTAACTATACGTCAATAAAATAATTTTTTTTTTGTCTTATTGCCATTTTCTTGGGCCGCTCTCGCGGCATATGGAGGTTCCCAGGCTAGGGGTTGAATCGGAGCTGTAGCCACCGGCCTACGCCAGAGCCACAGCAGCGCTGATCCGAGCTGCGTCTGCGACCTACACCACAGCTCACGGCAACGCCAGGTCCTTAACCCACTGAACGAGGCCAGAGATCAAACCCGCAACCTTATGGTTCCTAGTTGGATTCGTTAACCACTGCGCCACGACGTGAACTCCAAAGTAATTTTTTAAATAATAAAAAATTCAAAAATTACTGTGTAAAGAACACTTAGCATGAGATCTGCCCTCCCAACAAATTTTGAAGTGTACAATATATTATCACTAACCCTAACCCTAACCCATTCTATTCTTTGAGTCAAATTCATAGACACATGAAGAGTGGAATGGTTCTTGCACATTCGTCCTATGCTTATTTGCCTTTTGGCTCAGGCACCCATCTCTGGGGCAAGACGTTTTGTTAGCTCGTCAAGGTTACATTGATGAAGGCAAAAAAATTTCGGAGGCTTTCTCTCCAGAAAACAATGTGAACTTGAGAGGCCTTTCAGATCTCAGAGATACGTCATTATTGCATACCTCCACAGTGTGACTGGGGAATGTACTAGATAACCAGACAATTAAAAAACCAAACTAGTTTGCAGTAATCATACAACTTAGACTAAATAGTGCTTTTCTAATTTGGAATATTTAATAAACGAACTCCTTCACTTTGCCTATTGTTTGTAAGCATTTATTCAATTCCTTATCTCTAAACTTTGAATAAGAACTTCATTCACTTTCTCTCTCAGGATATTTTTAAAAATAGATGACAGGATAAAAATGTGTGTTTCTTTTTTTCTGTTTGGATAAGTTCTTATATATTCAAACATAGAAGCATAGCTCACTTTGCTGAATAGATATATTTCTGAATAGTTGGCTGTAAATCAAATTACTATGTATTAAAATTGATTTTCTTACTGGCTTTTATTGCAAACTTAGATATGCTTGGAGATATATTACTCTAGGGAATTAGAAATAAACTGACCCTGAGATGTTAATGGATGACATCTAAAACTGTTGGAAAAATGTTAAGACTCAGTTAAAGAAACAATATCACTTTTTAACTTTAATATTATTTAAAATAATACTCCAAAGAGAAATTTTACTTATCACATGATTTCTGATAGTCTGTATCTTAGAAGTTGGAAGGTAAAAACAAGATAAGCTACCTTGGAAAACTATGAATTGAAAAATCCCTTCCATCTTTTGCCAGCCTTTCGTCGTCTTTGTTCTATAATCAGAAAGGAAAATGCAACCAGTTTGTTTCCAAAGGCTCCACACAAACTAGTCAAGTCTGTTGACCTGGAATAAATGAAGACTCAGAAAGAGTCCATTCACAGTGCAGTAATAAATAAACAACAGAAGCACATTCAGGCTCGAGGTATAATGATTGTCACATGATGTAGGTCATCGTGTGTCTTGGTGAGAATGAGGAGCCCACAGTGCAAATGCCAGTCATTGCACCTAGTTCCGAATGGTCGGCAGGTCAAAGGCAGCAATGTCCTTTGCTGGCTTTCCATATCTTGTCATTGAAGACAGAGTTTGAAGGTAAGAGAAGGAAAGAAACAGTAGGAAGAAGGAGTAACATCTGTGTGAAATACAGAGCTAGAAACTTAAATTCTACTTCACATAACTCTTACCACAGACCTATTAGGGAGTTATCATTTTCCCATTTATTGTTAAGGAAACCAAAGCTATCTGGGCAAGACCAAATAGCCGGGAAGTAAGTTCCATACTATTTGACTGCATATTCCATATTCTTCTCATTAGAGAAACTTTGACGTTTTTAATACTTCCTGTGTGCAAGGAGCCAGACTAAGTGTTAAGACCATATTTTTCTACTGGGAGGAAACTGAGACCAGGGAGGGTAACTAAGTCTGTCTTTGACTAGGGAGCTGGATAGTGGAAAAATGTCCCCCCGTGTTATGTATAGGATCTTTCTTCAGCAGCCACTATTGAAAGTGTAGGCAGAGGCCAATGCCTATCCTCATTGGAAAGACTGACTTGTCTTCTGATCGAGTATCCTATGATTGATATACTAATGTAGTGTACACGTTTTATTTCTGTCATCTAAAAATGGAATCCTTAAGGAATTAAATAATAGTGCACAAGTCCATGGAAAGACCAAAGCAGCCCAAAATAACAAAATCCACATCAAACCCCCCTCGATATCCCTGCTAACTAAACTGGTCTTTTTCCCTGCTACACTTTGGTACCTTGGAGGTTCTTACTTTACTTTCTATTTCTGTCTGCCTTTGGCGGGGAGAAACCTTCACTGTCATCATTATACATTTTCCCATCCTTGAGAAATAGGTTATTTGACATCCTTTGAGAAGTACTCTCCTCATTCTCACAATATACTTAGTAGAAACGGGAAACGTGGAGTTCCCGTTGTGGTGCAGTAGAAACAAATCCAAACTAGTGTCCATGAGGATGCAGGTTTGATCACTGGCCTCGCTCAGTGGGTGGGGGATTCAGCATTACCCTGAGCGGTGGTGTAGGTCGCACACACGCTCTGCTCGGATCCCAAATTGCTATAGCTGTGGTGTAGTCCCCTAGCCTGGGAATTTCCATATGCCTTGGGTGTGGCCCTAAAAAGCAAACCAAAAAACAAAAAACAAAAAACAAAACAAACCACATAAGATTTAAATTTTGTTAAATAATGTATTTTTCTTTTAGTAGTAATCATGCAGAATCATATTATTTTGAAATAGTACAACTAGTTAAGGTACCTTAGTCATAAAACCAAAAATGTCTTTATTCTAAGAATAAACAATTGGTTGAAATGTCAGAGAGTACCCATTGCCTCATGTGTTTCACTGCTCGATATGGCAGTGAGACCAGAAGTCCCTCCAGATCAAAACAGCTAATATTCTGAGTAATTAAGAAAGTAATTTAAAAATGCCTCCCTGAAACTGGTGTGGAATACAGAATCAAAGAAAAGGTGAAACTAAACATTTTATGAGCTTGCTAGTGCCAGGATGATTTTACTGCAGAAAGTTTCTGCCTAATCTTCAGCCAAAGAATGTATGCCCTGAATTTAGGATTTGGAGCTCAGAGACACAATCTTTAGATGCAACCAATGTGAAGAATTTCATAGAAAATTTCTCTGTTATTTATATTCTGTTATTTCAATTATTTCTCTATTATTTAAATTATTACCCAAGGCTTTGCTCTGCAGTATGATAGGCACTAGCTGCACAGGTCAATATTAAATTCGGTAAAATTTTTAAAAAATTAAAAATTGACACTCAGGTCAGATTTTAAGTGCTCACCATGGCTCCCAGCAGCATTGAACCGTGCAAATATATAACATCTGCACCATTACAAAATGTTGTACTGTAGAGTACCACCCCAGCAATTCAGACATGTACCATTGTCATATTACAAATTATTTCTCTTTGCGTCTCTCTGACCATGTTAAAGAATTAGATATATTTAACTCCAGTCATATTTTCTGTATTTTGCATTTCGTTATTTTTCACGCTTTTTAAATTCTACATATACTTTAATTCCGCACATCAGTGTTAGTACTTTGTGTAGTAAATATTCATCTCTACTGACTCGTGCTCAAACTCTTCTTTCCCTCCTCTATTTGTTTGTTATACCCGGGATTAATTTCCTTCTACCTTTGATTTGTCTTTAAGGATAGGTCTGTTGGTGACGAGCAATCTGGCTCTGTTTGGTATCGTTATAGAATGCTCTATTAGCTGGACATATAAAATAAACTTCATAAGGTGAACGCTAAATAAAGCTGGAGGGACTGCATTCATATAAGAAAAAAGCAGACGTTAAGGCAATTATTAGTGAAGATAAAGTATAGCTAGGACCTATTATTCTATTCCTAAGCATACAAATCTTATAAGCATTCAGAGCAGGACAAATACGTAAAAAATAGTATTTTTTAGTCTATTAGATAATGCAGGAAATAATCTGAGGTTTATTTATATAAGAGAATAAATACTACACGGTTTTGAAAATAGACCAGCTGTAGCTAACAAATCAAGTTGTATGCATTAAAGCATATTTAAATATAATCATGAAGAAAAGAACAATGTAGGAGAATACACAGTGATATTCAATTTATATAGATTTTATAACAGGAGAATATATATAATCAGGAGAGTGAGCTATTCCAGGAGAACCATACAAAATACTGGTAAAAGTAGTTCCTGTCATAGCTCAGCATCTATCATCCATGAGGATGTAGGTTTGATCCCTGGCCTTGCTCAGTGGGTCAGGGATCTGGTGGTGCCGTGAGCTGTGGTGTACGTTGCAGAGACTCGGATCTGGCGTTGCTGTGGCTGTGGTGTAGGCCAGTGGCTACAGTTCCAGTTGGACCCCTAGCCTGGAAATCTCCATATGCTGTGGGTGTAGCCCTAAAGAGACCGAAAAAAAAAAAAAATACTGGTAAAATCTTAATGTCTTTATTTGAGTGACATTCCTATTCATTTGTCCACTTTATTACTAATCAGATTTTCTGTACACATGATTTTTTCAATATTCATTTGAAGTTATATTTCCTGATTAAAGTATACAGATACAGCAATTCATATGTTTTCTGCCTTTTCCTTAAAGGCCAATCAAGAATATTGTCTTTCCAGCTAATTAGGTATTCTGAAGATTTCTCTGAACAGTCTATCAACGCAATATTTTCTCATGCGGATCATTCCCCCTTATAGCATTTGCTCCCCAACAGTGCTGAGAGTGGGGTCCTGTACGATAATTGTGTCCAGGAAAACTGCTTGGTAAGTTACATCAAGGCTTCTGACATTAAAATCAAACCTGTGGATGAAGTTGTCTCCAGAGTTTGAGCTTTCAATCGGTGGTTGTGTCCTATCGTTCTCATTATATGTTTTTTAAAACCTTTTCATTGATAGCTTATAATCATCTCCTTTTTTAATTTCCACAAATTTTTATTGAACCTCATTAGAACACTGGGAAATTTTATAGCCGTTTTATTGAAAAAAAAAAAATTCTCAGAATATTGCTTTAACAGCATCTGTCTCTGCATGTGATTGTCTTACTGTGTTGTGCGCAGTTATGTATGGTTCCATTCAGAATTAGAGCAACAGCTCAATAGGAGAGCTCTGGAATAAAATATTACATGAATTCAGAATTATACTAATTAGTAGCAAAAAATCAAGATTAAAAGACCATTTTTATATAACATACATTTTCTGACTCGAATATAAGCCTGAGATCCAGAGCCTTGTCTGTCTTATTCATTGTTACATTCATGGGATACACTAGCCCTTTGTAGGTGATATCTAAATCCATATCTATATCTCTATATAGATAAATAGCTGATCCATTTATTCCTAAGTATTTTATTCTTTTTGATGTGATGGTAAGTGAGATAATTGTTTCCCTAATTTCTCTTTCTGATCTTTTGTTTTTAGTATATAGAAATGCAGTCGATTTCTGTGTCTTAATTTTGTATCCTGCCACTTTGCCAAATTCATGGATGAGCTCTCATAGTTTTCTAGTAGCATCGTTAGGATTTTCTAGGTGTAGTACCATGTCATCTGCAAACAGTGATAGTTTTACTTCTTCCTTTCCAATTTGGATTCCTTTTATTTCTTTTTCTTCTCTGATTGCCATGGCTAGGGCTTCCAAAACCATGTTGAATAGTAGTGGCGAGAATGGACATCCTTGTCTTGTTCCTGATCTCAGTGGGAATTGTTTCAGCTTTTCACCGTTGAGAATGATATTAGCTGTGGGTTTGTCATGTATGGCCTTTATAATGTTAGGGTAGTTTCCTTCTATGCCCACTTTCTGGAGGGTTTTTATAAGAAATGGGTGTTGGTTTTTGTCGTAAGGTTTCTTCTGTTTCTATTGAAAGGATCATATGGTTTTTATTCTTCAGTTTGTATGGTATGTCACACTGATTGATTTGTGGATGTTGAAGAATTCTTGCATCCCTAGGATAAATCCCACTTGATCATGATGTACAATCCTTTTAATGTATTGTTGGATTCGGTTATGTCTGATCCATGTATTAATGACATTTTTTAGTACAATCAAGCAATTTAAAATCCAAACAGTAGAAAAAGAAACATATAGAAAAGTCTTATTCTATCTTTGTTTTTATTCATCTTCAGTAGTTCTTTTTTATTTTCTTCCTTTTAAATTGAGAATATCGCCTAGAAATATTTTTGCGTCCGTAGAAGAGACCATCCCAGTCTCATTGTGTGCCATTATGTAGATACACCTGTTTATTTAACCTAGTCCTTTATGAATGGGCATGTGGTTGTTTCCAGCCTTTTTGATTTTAACTACTACTCCTGTGAGCAGCAGTATGCACACAGTATTCTGTATGCATGCCAGAAGACCAATAGGATAATGTCCCAGAAACGGAATTGTTGGATCCAAAGTAAATTTATATGCAATCTTAATAGACATTAGATTGCCCTCCCTAGAAGTTATTATGCTTTTGCACTCCCAGAAGCAATGTAGAAGAGGACCTATTTTCCAATTGCCTCTGTAGCAGAAGCATGCAGTGAATTTTAGATTTTGGCTCGAGTTCATAAAGTATATCTCAAAGGCCTTTGAATTTGTATGCTTCTTGTTATGAATGATATTAAACATTTCATATATTTGTAACAATTATAGTATTTATATTTTAGAATACTTGTACTTTTTATAGTGTATCCCTTTATACATTATAGTGAGTATCTTTGTAGGCAACTTCTATCTAATGTAATCTGTCATCATTTTGAGATAAATTCTAATGGCTCTCTGACATGAGCAAGAAGAAAAATCACAAATGTGTCTTCCTTCCTTAAATTTAGTCAGAAGGATTAACTTTCTTTTTTTTTGTCTTTTTGCTATTTATTGGGCCGCTCCCGTGGCATATGGAGATTCCCAGGCTAGGGGTCGAATGGAGCTGTAGCCGCCGGCCTACGCCAGAGCCACAGCAACGTGGGATCCAAGCTGCGTCTGCAACCTACACCACAGCTCACGGCAATGCCGGATTGTCAACCCACTGAGCAAGTCCAGGGACCGAACCCGCAACCTCATGGTTCCTAGTCGGATTCGTTAACCACTGCGCCACGACGGGAACTCCGACTTTCTTAATATTTACCATATAATGTATAAATATGGGAGTTCCCATCATGTCTCAGTGGGTTGAGAACCTGACTAGTATTCATGAGGATGTGGGTTCCATCCCCTGCCTTGCTCAGAGGATTAAGAATCCAGCGTTGCCATGAGCTGCAGTATAAGTTGCAGATGCCATCTGGCTTAGATCCTGAGTTTCTATGGCTGTGGTGTAGGCCAGCAGTTGCAGCTCAATTCGACGCCTAGCCCGGGAACTTCCATATGCCATGACAGTGTGGCTGTAAAATGAAAAAAAATTATAAATAAGTTTAGAGACATCTTTTGGCATGTCCTCTGCTATTGAAATTATCCTTCAGTCTTTGCATGTTTTGTTCCTTCCTCTGAAATTTCTTTCCTCTAACGTGTCCAAATCCAGCCCCCCCCCCACCCCAACAAGGAAGAGATTATACCCGGGTGTCATAACAGACTCTGGCTGTATAGATCTTTCAGAACTTATTTCAGTGTATTGTTATTTGAATTTTTGAACTTGGACATGAGTATCTGGGTAGGTGTGGTTGAATGACAGTAAAAGGGTTGGGCTGGTCTTGTTCATTTATGGTGTTGTCCAAAGGGTAGAACTTGCATCTGTACATTTGAGAAGTGATACGTACTCTTCCTACATCATGGCACCAATGGTAGAACATCATGAGAAGATAAATATTCAGCCATGCTGAAGGTAAGGATAATGCTAATAAAATAGAGCAGTTTGATCATGCTGAGGAGGGACATAATAGGCAGATTTATATCAAATGTATTTTATAACACTTTAAAAATATTAGCTCTGTTGGCTCTAACTGGACACTGCTGAGGGACAGAATTCTGTTCTAGGCATTTATGAGATATTCTCTCAGGCCTAAACCTGACAGGAAAGATCATTTGCAGTGCATATTTAATGTGAGTCAAATCTTCTTGGCCAAAAAAAGAATTTTTATGAAGCATAATACTTTCTTTGGTGAACAGACTTTTCACCTACAGCAAGTGTGTCATAATCCTGAAAAGTTTCTTCCCATTAGAAAGAGGCCAATGCATAAGAAAATAGAATCAAACCTGGGGAACATCAAATATTAGCTTTATAAAAAAAATAATATCATAGGAAGAAATTAAGCTGTATTAGTTCCAAGGCAGAGCTAAATCCCACTGAACTTTATTTTTTATTATTAATTATAAAGGCCAAATCCATTATTGCATAATACAAATATCATTAAACTATATAACAGAAACTCATTACTTCTGCCTTTAAATAGACCTGTGCTAATATGGCCTTTTCTCCAAACTTTTCATTTTTCTTCCCCATATCACAATACAGTTAAACTTTTTTCTTTCACATTTTAGAGGGACTTAAATCCATAGATTATCATTATAATGGATATTTTAATTTTGAGTAAATTTAATTTTGAATAGGCTAAGGATGTTTTTCTTCTAATTCAAACTCAGGGTGCACATTCAACCCTAGTTCCAGCCCTTCTCCTCTTAGACCATAGTTCTTATCACAAGGATCATTTTAATTCTCACTGTATTAGAGATATCAGAGAAATTCTACTTGGCCAGCCTGAATTCAGGCCTTCACAACACAGCTCCCACAGAGAGTTTTTATCTTATATCTCATTCTGCTTCTCATATAAATTTGAGAACTGTGTTTGGAATTGTTTTACAGATCATTGAAACTTAAAGCTGAAAGGTTTTTAGCTAACAGCATAGTTGTGGGCTGAAATATAATGCTAGATTATCACATTAAATGTTGCAACTTTGTGTAAATCCTAAGAAGTAGATCCTAAGATTAGCTGATATGCCAAAGCATTTCTTCTGTCTTCGTTTTAATCAACAATAATAGAATAAAAGATTTTTTTCTGACAGTGGATGATAGGAGATCCCACATGCTGCTTTATCTGGACTAGTAACTAGTTAAATGGTCAAATAGTAAATAAAAAGAATCATAAAAATTAATCTGTATGTACCTTAGATATTTTTATTTGAAACATATTAAAACAGAATGAAATTAATCTTAGCCAAGAAAAGAGAGACACGGATATCTTAAACATATTAACTTAAAGTATAATGTACAGAATCTCTCTTAACTGGTCTTATAATTTACTCACCAATGTTCTAAGTCCTTTTTCTAAAACATGATGATACACTCATCATGGCTAAGTAAGATATTCTTGAATATGCTCATGTTTCCACCAAACAAGTTAAATATTTAATGAGTCATTTACGTTTATTTTCATATGTATTTTTGAGCACTTGACTTTATAATTGGAATTAGGTAATAAAACTAACTCAGAGCTGCCATGTTGCAGGACTCCAGCGAGGTCATCACATTAGGATGTTCTAAATCCTGATAAAATATGAGAGAAGCAAAGATAATATACTTTGAAAATACCTGATGGAGTCAGGTAGCTTAAGAGATATTGCCAAATTAAGTTGAGGTGAAATCATGATAAAAGTTCAGTGAACCTGTCTACAAAACATAAACGGACTCACAGACAAGGTGGATGGGGGCTGGAAGAGGGATGGATTCAGAGTTTGGGGTTAGTAGATGCAGACTATTACATATGCAAGGGATAAACAACAAGAGGGCCAAATCCATTATTGCATAATACAAATATCATTAAACTATATAACAGAAACTCATTACTTCTGCCTTTAAATAGACCTGTATTTAAAGGTCTATTTAAACCTATAAATAGGGAACTATATTCAATATCCTGAGATAAATCATAAAGGAAAATAATATTTAAAATAATATATATAACTTATAGAGAATAATATGTATTTATATCACTGAATCCCTTTCCTATACAGCAGCAATTAACACTGTATTTCAACAAAAAAGTCAAACTATTTAGAAGGTAGTGTTATCTGTTCACTTGAAAGAAACAGAAACTAAAGTTTTAGTCCACTATGAATGAGTTTTCTAATGAAGTTAACTCCAAACTAGTAATGTAATATATACTTTTACTATTTCTTCGAAAACAAATGACGAATAGAATAATTTTTTTTTTTTTGTCTTTTTGCTATTTCTTTGGGCCGCTCCCACGGCATATGGAGGTTCCCAGGCTAGGGGTAGAATCGGAGCTGTAGCCACCGGCCTAGGCCAGAGCCACAGCAGCATGAGATCCGAGCCGCCTCTGCAACCTACACCACAGCTCACGGCAACGCCGGATCGTTAACCCACTGAGCAAGGGCAGGGACCGAACCCCCAACCTCATGGTTCCTAGTCGGATTCGTTAACCACTGCGCCACAGCGGGAACTCCCTGGAATTATTTTAGATGTAAGGAGGCATTATTTTTCCAAGGGATTCTCAAAACTTTCAGAGAAGTTGTTTGCACATATATGTGTGTGCGAGAGGGAATATATATTAGGGAAAAATTAAAACAATATATTCCCCATGCATGTGCTCTGTCTGCCTAGGCATCTTATTCTCTTTGCCTTGCTAAGTCCTGTGCGTTCTCCAGGTCCAAGATTGGGCGTTAGTTTCCATGGTCCCTGCGTGCTCCATTAGATATTCTCACAAAACACTATTTTACTTTTGTGGCTTTCAGAGCTTAAGTACAGATGGTCCCAAATTTAGGAGGGTTCACTTATAATTTTTTTGACTTTGCAATGAATGCAAACTTTATATGTATTCAGTAGAAACCGTACTTCAAATTTTGATCTTTTCCCAGGCTAGTGATACATGGTATAGAGCCTCTTGATGGGCATGGCTGTGAATCGTAAGACCCTGTCAGCCACGTGATCAGAAGGATGAACAACTGATACACTCACAGGCATCCTGTACCCACATAACCATTTTGTTTTCCACTTTCAGTCCAGTATGCAATGAATTAGATGAGATGTTCAACACTTTATTATAAAATAGGCTTTGTGTTAGATGATTTTCCCCATCTGTAATCTAATATATGTATTCCGAGCACTTTCAAGGTAAGCTTGGCTAAGCTATGATGTTTAATTAGTAGGTTGACTTTATAAAATGCTTTTTTGACTAAATCACTTTCAACCTATGATGGGCGTATTGGGACGAACCCCATGGCTTGTGGAAGATCTGTAAATAGATAATTTTTAAAATTATTGGTCTGTTTTCTGTCCCTTTGCTAGATAGGTGGTAAATTCTATGAAAAGAAAGTTAGGGACTTTTTTTTTTTTGTCTTTTGTCTTTTGTGTTGTTGTTGCTATTTCTTGGGCCGCTCCGGAGGCACATGGAGGTTCCCAGGCTAGGGGTTGAATCGGAGCTGTAGCCACCAGCCTACGCCAGAGCCACAGCAACGCGGGATCTGAGCCGCGTCTGCAACCTACACCACAGCTCACGGCAACGCCGGATCGTTAACCCACTGAGCAAGGCCAGGGACCGAACCCGCAACCTCATGGTTCCTAGTCGGATTCGTTAACCACTGCGCCACGACGGGAACTCCTTTTTTTTTTTTTTTTTTGAGTTCGGGACTTTTAATCATTTATCCACCCTGAAAACCTCACACACTGTCAGTGCTCGGTAGGCCCTTCACAAATGGGATCACGTGACTAGTGAAGATGGCCAATAGCGTGTTCTTATTCTTTGTTAAATGCCAGGCTTGGGAACTGGATAGGATAAGGGGTAGAACGTCTTCCTCACCCTTCTATATTCCTCCATGTCACAACACATACACCTTTGCTTCCCTCCATTAAACATTCAAAAAGTGTTGTTCTTAACAAAAGGTGACATTGACGGCTAATACTTTTTTGAAAAAATTTTTCTTCCCAGTTATCCCATGAACAAAGGTGCGGGATCAACAATGGGCATACCGGCGTTCCGGTCCTGGCGCAGCGGAAACAAATCTGGCTAGGAATCAGGAGGTTGAGGGTTCAATCCCTCGGTTTGCTCAGTGGGTCAAGGATCTGGCGTTGCGGTGAGCTGTGATGTAGGTCCCAGACGCAGCTTGGATCCTGCGTTGCTGTAGCTCTGGCGTAGGCTGATTGGACCCTCCATAGGGTAGCCTGGGAACCTTCTTATGCCGTGGGTGTGGCCCTAAAAAAACAAAAACAAACAAACAAATGAAAGGGTGGGCATATCTTCTATCTAGGGCTGGCTTGTTGGTTAATACAGCTGGAGGCTGGAGTTAAGGGTTTTGTCCAAAAAGGATGGGTGCAGTGGAGCCAGGTCTTATTAATCAAAGAATGTAGATCATTGAGAAAAAGGAAAAACATAATAACCTGCTGTTGATACAAGGCAGATGTTGAAAATTTTTTATGTAACTAATTTGTTGGGGCTGCTTTGTGATTTTAAAATAATTGGATTTGTTGTCAACATTTTATACAAGGTTAACATAAAAATCTTGTTCTTTGTCTTTCTTAAAATATTAATCGACAATTCTGGGCTTGTGTTTGTACTGAGTAACAATTAGCAGAACTAAAGGAGCTGCTTCTCACTTTTAATTTTTATTTTATTTTTTATTTTTTTTATTTTTTTTGTCTTTTTGGCTTTTCTGGGGCCACTCCCGCAGCATATGGAGGTTCCCAGGCTAGGGGTCAAATCGGAGCTGTAGCCACCGGCCTACACCAGAGCCACAGCAACACGGGATCTGAGCCGCATCTGCAACCTACACCACAGCTCACGGCAACGCCAGATCGTTAACCCACTGAGCAAGGCCAGGGATCGAACCCCCAACCTCATGGTTCCTAGTCAGATTTGTTCACCACTGAGCAGAAACTCCCTGCTTCTCACTTTTTAAAAGAATCTACTCTCTAGTTGGTCAGGTCCCCAACCCTGCTGCTTTTACTCATTTTACTTGATTGGTCCCTGTTGACATTTGATTTTGTAAACCTTATTATATAGAAATTTTAGGATGGTCCCATCGTGGCTCAGTGGAAACAAATCCGACTAGTATCCATGAGGAGGCAGGTTTGATCCCTGGCCTCGCTCAGTGGGTCGGGGCTCTGGTGTTGCCGTGAGCTGTGGTGTAAGTTGCAGACATGGCTTGGATCCCACGTTCCTGTGGCTAAGGTGTAGGCCAGCAGCTGCAGTTCCAATTTCACCCCTAGCCTGGGAACTTCCATAAAAAGAAAAAAAAAAACCCCGAACAAACAAACAAAAAAAGGAATTTTAAAGAGTCATGAAAATGGGAATATTTTGTAAGGTTAAATTTAGGTTGATCAACTTATTATTTCACTATTATAGATTTTGAAATTATTCTGCATTTTTAATTCTACATATAATAGTATTTTAAAGCAATCATCTCTATTTACTGATGACTGGTACCTGTAATTAGAATATCTCATTCTTTCCTTCTGGCTTACACTTGCCTTCAGTTTGAAACCTACATAAATATATACATTAAATTCTGATATAGTGTTCTGGGATTTAGAATGTTCACATTTATTCACCTTGTTAAAAATGAACTATTGATTATAGGGTATTACTACCATTCATTTTGTATTGTTTGGGGACTCAGGGAAATTTTATATTACCTTGAGAAAAGATGTAATTAAAATTTGGTTACTGACTGCATTATTAAACAAATTATTGTCTCTTTGGGAAACAGAATTCTGGAACTATATCAAAAACAGATAACTGTAGGGAAATAGAATTGGAACATTTAAGGAAAAATATTTGATCCTAATTTAAGTTAATTAATAATTCCTTACATTTTGATGAATGATCATATACTTCAGAGTGTTTTCAGGCTTATAATAACATTTGATCATTTCAAAAGCTTTGGTGTGTTATAAAAAGGTATTGTTATTATCAATTCACAGGTAAAGAAAGAAGCCCAGCAAAGTTAAGCAATATGTCTCAGGATGCAAGATAATATGTTTATGGAGCCAAGAATAGAATCCAGTACTTTCATCTAAAATGGATTGTCTCTGCCATTTATATAGAGTTAAGCTTTAAATGTCCAATAAGGACTACAGCTAAACTACATCTCAGTACATTATAAATGTAACAAAACAGGGTGCTTGAAAATTAAGAAAACACTAATAGGAAAAAAATAGATATCATATATATCAGAATGTTTTAATTATCATATGTGAATAATATATTTGATTTTGATATTCCTAACAACCAAGATAAAAAGAAGAAAATACAAATTGTATGTTTCTTATTTTCATTTAAAAGGAAGAATCCAAGATCACCCAGAGAGACAGTAATTTTTTCCCAGGAAATCGAACACTAAATGGAGTAAATGTATGAATGGTTCATATGCTTTATATCATGCAAAATTTTGTATAAAATATAACTTTTTTTTTTTGTCTTTTCTAGGGTCACACCCATGGCATATGGAGCTTCCCAGGCTAGGAGTCTAATGCCAGCTGTAGCCGCTGGCCTACGCCACAGCCACAGCAATGTGGGATTTGAGCTGTGTGTGCAACCTACACCACAACTCATGGCAATGCCGAATCCTTAACCCACTGAGCAAGGCCAGGGATCGAACCCCCAACCTCATGGTTCTTGGTGGATTCATTAACCACTGAGCCACGATGGGAACTCCAAAAATATAATTTTTATAAACATATAAACATTTCAACATGCTTAAAATACTATTAACATGTTATCCTCTTTTTACCATCCGATGAAATTATATGGGAGTTTCTAATAGTAATTTTAGCAGTTGTTGAACGAACGTTATCTGGTGCTTGCTCAGAGTACTTTACATGCACTAAATCATTTAACTAACTTTCCCAAGGTCACCAAGGTAGTGTATTAGTGGATTGTATATACTCCAGTATTAGAAACAACTCAAATGTATGAGTGGTTTACACCCACGGTGATGTCCCACTCATGATTCTGTTGGCTGTAGTTCATCTGGGTTTTGCTTGGCTAACTTTAGGCAGCTGGATTTTGAGCTTTGGATTTGCTCAAATCCAAAGATCTGCTCCCCACGTTTCTCATTTGGGAACCCAGTAAAAAGGAGCACTGGCTCAAGTGTGCCATTCTTTTGATGGAGGGCTTGTCCTCTTAGGAGTGATTAAAATGGCAAACATTGTAAGTCAGTAAGCCTCCTGGATCTCTTTTGAGTTATAGTCCTCTTTGCCTGGATATATGTTTATGAGTCTATGAGTTGTGTAGTATTTTCTTACCCCTGTATGGGGTTATCAAATTAGATTATGTAATCTCTTAGGGGAACTCTATTCTGATTGGCTTAGAGATAAATAAATGTTTATATTAATTTAATATTATGCCAATTCCCCCCAATTCAGAGGATTAAATTTCCAGTACTTTCAATGTGAAAAAATATTCCTTTAGAAAGTAACTCGTGTTTTAAGAATTTAGCTTCACATAATTTAGGGAACTCATTGACAAACAAGACTTTTAAACTATGATTTAATGTAATAAAAATAGTTGTCTTGTGATTTACTAAAAGTAAGTAAAAAAATAAGGATGTGGCATAGAGGAAATGAGTCTGACTAGGAACCATGAGGTTGCGGGTTCAATCCCTGGCCTTGCTCAGTGGATTAAGGATCTGGCATTGCCGTGAGCTGTGGTGTAGGTTGCAGACGTGGCTTGGATCCTGCATTGCTGTGGTGGTGGCCCAGGCTGGCAGCTGTAGCTCTGATTGGACCCCTAACTTGGGAGCCTCCATTTGCCTAGGTGTGGCACTAAAACAAAAACAAAAACGAAACAAAACAAACAAATAAACGTGTATTATTTCACTTGGCTATGTTCTCTCTAAAGTTATGAAACTTTATTCTTGAATAAGCTGGCATTATATCTACTATATTTGCAAAATATAATATCAAGTTTATACTTAACCAAATTAAAGCATTTTCTGCAAATTTCTTTCAACAATTGTGTGTTTAAAAATGTAGCTTGAAGATAGTTTCCAAGATCTTTGGGTAATTTCATACCAAACATAAGCTAATTTAAATAAATTAATGGAGATTCATTAGATATCTGGATGATTTCTAAATAAAAGAGAACACTGGAATATTAAATACTAAGCATAATTTTAAGTTTATATACTTTTGCCTCATTTTTATATCTTACAGAAAGTGATTATACCTCTGTTAATGAATATGATTGTTTTGCCATATTGTCACATTGAAAAGTTGTACTATGAAAGATATACGTGGCTGTAGGAAGTTCTGAGATATATATTCAAAAGTTCTGCTAATCTGTGACAAAGTGCTGGTGTGTGGCAAACAGTTCACAATCATCCACCTTTCAGTTTTCTCTATGAAGTCAAAGTTACTATGGTTAAAATTTATAATCAATACATGTGAGTAGGACTCTCCTAGGCCCAATAGAACAGAATGGAAAGACTTTCTCTGCAAACTATGAAGATTCGTTAAGGAAAAAGAAAGCACTGTCCTAATTTAAAACAACCTATTGTTCCAGAATGATAAAGAAAAGAGTCTCAGATGAAACCTGCATACGTATAGAGAATTGTAGAAAGTTTGGGGAAAAGGGATTTTATTTGTCTTTGCCAATGCTGTCCATGGTGTGATGGATTTAGAGTTATACTGATGAAAAACTAAATTTAGTTCTGTTTAAATGACAAAATTTTCTTGGATATTTTTGGCCTACTCTTAATGAGAGATAGAAAAGTATTTTTCTTTTATCTTCTGAGTAATCTGCCTGGAAGGCAAAGTTTCTGTATCTTATTGGAAGAACTTCAGATGAGAGAACAGTGCCCTCTCACTTTTGAAAGAGTTAAAAAAATTAGCCAACTTCGTACCTCCTAAGCTTGCTTTTTAATATGTTTTACTGCCACTTTAAATATTTTTTTCTCAGTGACCCATGATTCTCTTAAATTAAGTGCTCAAACCTCCTGAAAACCTTTGTTATTTTGTCATCCTCAAATCAAATCATAAATGAGGAGCGGGCTTCTGGAGCATCACAGATTATTTGATTTAACCTTATAAAAAGAGATAGGAAAATAGATTTCTTCGGTATGTTACTATTGATGAGTTGAATTGGAAGCACCATCAAATCAGAAGAGAAAAAGTAGCCTTCCTTAGGTTAAAGTTATGTGGGTAAATGCTATTTATATACATGTTACAGAAATGGTGTGAAGTTTTTAGTGAACTCTCAGTGCCTTTGCCACCAGTAACTTCTTTCTCTTGATGTTTTGGCTGATGAGTTCTGATGCTGCTTTGTGTGAAATCAGACAATATTGTGGTGTTAGCCTAGTTTCAGTTATTGCTTTTTTTTTCTTTTTTTCTTTTTAGGGCTGCACCCACAGCATATGGAGATTCCCAGGCTAGGGGTCAAATCGGAGCTGTAGCTGCCGGCCACAGCCACAGCCGCTGCAATGCCTGATCTGAGCTGCATCTGTGACCTACACCACAGCTCATGGCAACTCCAGATACTTAACCCACTGAGCAAGGCCAGGTATTGAACCCACATACTCATGGATGCTGGTCAGTTGGTTAACCACTGAGTCATGACAGGAATTCCCAGTTATTATTTTTAAATGTTAACTTGATTCTCTTTCTTTTTTTAATATAAAAATATAATTTTTGTTCCACAGTATGGGTTAATCTTGACTTTAATAAACCATGACCCAAGATATCACACATATGGGTCACTCTGACTTAATATAGATGTAAATTTTTTAACAAAATATTAACAAATAAAATCCAGAGGTATATAAAAACAAGATTTGCCACAAGCAAAACGGATAAAATGTACTTTGAGTGTTGGAAAATATGAAGTATGTGAAATGGCGTTTTTTAAAAAAATTTCTTGGGAGTTCCCGTCGTGGCTCAGTGGTTAACGAATCCGACTAGGAACCATGAGGTTGCAGGATTGATCCATGGCCTTGCTCAGTGCGTTAAGGATACGGTGTTGCCCTGAGCTGTGGTGTAGGTCGCAGACGCAGCTTGGATCTTGCATTGCTATGGCTCTGGTGTAGGCCGTTGGCTTACAGCTCTGATTAGACCCCTAGCCTGGGAACATCCATATGCCATGGGAGTGGCCCAAGAAATGGCAAAAAGAAAAAAAAAAAATTTCTTGGAGTACAGTTAACTTACAATGTTCTGTTAGTTTCAGGTGTATAGCAAAGTGAATCAGTTATGCATATACATATATCCATTCTTTTTCAGATTTCTCTTCCCATATATGGTATTACAAAGCATTGAGTAGATTTCTCTGTGCTATACAGTAGGTCCTTGTTACTTACCTATTTTATATATGGTAGTGTATATATGTTAATTTCAACCTCCTAATTTAATCCCTATCCTCAACATTTCTCCTTTGTTAGTTTCCCATAAGTTAGGTTTGAAATACCTGAGGCTGTTTCTATTTTGTGAATAAATTCTTTTGTATCATTTTTATTAGATTTTACTCATTAGTTGAAATCATATGATATTTGTCTTTCTCTGATTTACATTTAGGATGATACTCTCTAGATCCATCCATGTTGCTGCAAATGGTGGCATTATTTCATTTTTTATGGCTGATATTTAAGTAGATATCTATATATCTTCTTTATCCATTCCTCTGTTGGTGGACATTTAGGTTGCTTGCATGTCTTAGCTTTTGTAAATAGTGCTGCAGTGAACTTGGGGTGCGTGGGTCTTTTCAAATTATGGTTTTCTCCAGATATCCCAGGAGTGAGATTTCTGGATCATATATTAGTTCTATATTTTATGTTTTAAGGAATCTCCATACTGTTCTCCATAGTGATTGTACCAGCTTACATTCCCACCAACAGTGTAGGAGGGTTCCCTTTTCTCCACACCCTCTCTAGCCTTTATTTTTTGTAGACTTTTTGATCATAGCCATTCTGACTGGTGCGAGGTGATGCCTCATTGTAGTTTTGATTTGCATTTTTCTAATAATTAGTGATGTGGAACATCTTTTCATGTGTTCCTTTAACTTGAATCTAGTATATTCTAGGCCAGTGATTTTTGATTGGGGCTTCATGTCATTTGTATAAAGAGTTTTATTAATATACATATGTTTAGGACCTATTCCCTCCTTACTGAATATTTTTATTTGATAATTTTTATATATTCTTGGTATAGTCTAACTACATGCTAGGTATATATTATTAGAATATTTTGCATCAAGTCAGACAAGCATCAAAGCCAGATTCCTTTTCCTGTTATCAAATGAATTTCATTCAGCTCCCCACATCTCATGGGTTTGAATATATCCTAATCCATAGTTAGTCCACCTATTTTCAGAGTGGCTAGAAGCTTTTCCTTGAAAGAAAAGCTCCTTCCCTACTTAAGGAGTTCCTTTTTTCCTTATAATATAACCGTGCACTTCACTGATGAGGATATTCAACAAATATTTCCGTTTTCACAAAAATACAGTGTCCACAGGGAGTTCCCTTGTGGCCTAGCAGGTTAAGGACCTGGCATTGCCATAGCTGCAGTTTGGGTTCAATCCCTGTCCTGGGAACTTCGGCATGCTGTGCGCATGGCCAACAAACAAAACCAAACCAAACAAAAATCAAAAACAAAAAACAAAGAAAACTGCAATGTCCTTACCACAATCAATTCTATGGAAAAATAGACGGGGCCGGTAGCACTGTTAAAGTCAGACCATCTAAACTCTCTGAGATTTAACCTGTTTTGGCCCAAAGTCTTGCCTTTAGCTCTGCTTAAACTTGAGTCCCTCACCCCACTCCTTCTACGTGGATAATCCCTTGTAAAATATCACAAAAAAAGCCCTCCTGGACCTTAGGAAAACTAATTTTATCCAATTTGATATCCTTGAATAATGCCAAGGTTTTATTAAATAGCCTCAGTCTTTAACATTGGTATGCCAGTTATACCTTTTCTCCGTACATTCCACACAGCCCTTAAAGGACCTTCAGTTTGGAGAACAAGTTTTCTGTAAAAGGCACCACAGAAAGACCAACATTGAGTCCAAGTGGAAGGGACCTAATGCTGTCTCCTAAACTTCAAAGCTTTTGTAAACTATGAGGATTTCAACTTTGGGCTTGTGTTTCGCATGCAGAAACATATAAATCTAACTCTGAATGGAAATCCACCACAACAGGAAACTTAAAACAAAAGCTCTTTTGAGAGCCCCCACAGCCAGACAACAGTGTGAAATAGACTGCTTTTCCAAGACCCATTAAACAAGCTGATGGCATCTGTAATCAGCTTCCACCCTTGCAAGAAGCTAGAACAAGATCCCTCAAGACTCCCCTACTTACTTCCATCTTCCCTCTTTGTTTATGCTTTGTTACATTTCTTCTTCATCAACTCTAGCCCAAACCTCCCCTAATTATCCAGTATCCTACGATGACTTTTTCCCTCACTCTCTCTTTACCTCCCATCAAAGGGGTACAGAACTTCCTCACTGAATTTTCTTAAACTATTGCTCCCATTCTCAGTCTCCCTGATAGAGCGCCCCCATCCTGATCCCTGGGAACACTGTTTAATGGCTCGTCCTCTTGATGCGTACCAGGCAGATTTTCCTCTTGATGATTCATACTGGTGTATAAACTATCAACACATTTTCAACCTTAACTTCTTGCCAGGTGATAGCTGGATCGTCACTCTTCATACAAAGAATGCATCTCTTACCTCCAAACTCCATGACTTCTCTTCCCCGAGAAAAAGAACTGGAAAAAAAAAAAAAAAAAAAGACATAAGGGGACTTTCATTTCTAATAATGACTGTTTTCTTCTTCAACCTTTTTCAGTCAACTTTACAGCCTTTATTCAATTCCGTGCAAAGACTGTGGCCTCCTGAGGTTAATCCCCAACATTGTAAATGATAACCTGAACACCAGCCATTGCCTGTGGCCCCCTAGGATACTACTTTTGGGGGAATCAGCAAAGTTATACCTGCCACTCCCACACCGTTCTTTCATGTGTCTTTGGAATCCTTGTCCAGTATTTCCAATATTCAACCACTCCACTTATTGACCATGTGTCCCTCTGGAGACTTAAATGATTAACTTCGAAAGGAAGCAACAATAGAATAATTGGAAGAAACCCCTGGAGGGAATCACTGACTCTCTCTTTATATTCACTGCGAAAGCCATTATACCCTTGAGAAAAGTATAGGATTAGAAAATGTGGTTAAAATCTTTCTTACCTGTTTGGTTTGAGCCCCCCCCCTCCATTTTTTTTAGTTTTTGTTATTACTGTTATTTTGAAAATTGACTTATAGTTGATTTATAATATTGTATTTATAGCAAAGTGAATCAGGTGTGTATATCCAAATATCTATTCTTTTTTCCCCATATAAATGATTACAGCACATTGGGTAGACCTCTCTGTGCTCTACAGTAGGTCCTTGTTAGTTATCTCCCCTTTCTTTAACAGCGTGCATGGCCAACCCCGTCCTCCCAAGTCTTCGATACCACCAGTGGATAGGGATGCTTATCTTCCCATTAATGAGTTAAACCTGACTCAGGAACGAAGCTTTTATCATAATAGATTATTAATCAACAAGCAGAAGCAAATACTTCATTCAGATCAAATCATACTTCTCTGTTAGAATAGTACTCCAGGGCAGTATTTCTCACAGAAGAAACAGAATCTGTTTTTCAAAGGTTGTTTGGACAAGTAAGAGGATCTCACAAGAGCGTGACCTTCTGAGAGCAGTTCTCATAGCACTTAGGATTAATTTTATTATTAATATTCACTTGTCCTAAATTAGAGCAGTTTGAATGTAAAGATTCTCTCTAAAATTCCATTATTGTAATCGGATACTGCTTTTTCAGAAGGGAAATTAGGGTGCCACAAAAAGCTTGCTGGTCCAAGATGAAAACTCTTCAGGAAAACATTTCTTGAATTTTATTAAGCAGATATCCAGTTGATAAGGATTAATTAAAGGATTTCTTTACTTCTGCTTTTATATGACAAGTGTACATTAAATTTATGTTTATAAATATGGTACAGGGAATCGCTTTATCAAATAATAAAACCTACATGAGAAGCAGCATTATATAGTTTTGAGGACTTGAGTCAAAACAGATAGTGCTTAATCTGGTTTCTTTACTTTTTTAAATGATTTTTGAGAGTTCACCTGCTTATAGTTCCGCAGAGGTCAGAACATTTTTTTGATATTTCTTTGTATGTTGTAAAATGTTAATTCATCTACCCTTTAACGTAAATGCGTATGAAAGCTTTCAAGCAGAATTGAAGTATCTATAACAAGTTCCTTTTTTCTGCTCTTCAGAAACAGTGGTGATTTCAAGGAAAGGTGGTTTTGTTATGACACAAGTGAGTGCGTAAAATTGGAGTCTATTTGTAAACTGAAACTGAGAACGTAAGAATATTTTTATCCAGCATCTTTGAAAACCCTATACAGCAAGCCAAGTTATAAGTGTTTTGCACACTGAGAATTTTGAAGCTTTATAAGAATGTATAGCTTGTGTTCTCCTGCATCTGTTGTGACCCCATGTTCATCACCATCCGTTTTTTTTTTTTTTGTTCCCTCTCTGCCGCACTCACACACACTTGTAAATTTCTTCTCTTCCTTCTTTATCTTCTTTCTCTTTTTTTATAGTTTTCCATTCAAGTTTTTATAGATTTATTAAGATAAAATTTTCTTTTAGGCAAATAAAAACATGCAAAGTATTATGATTGATGGAACAATGTGACACAAAAAGTGAAGTCACAGCTTCCAGAGTTCTACCCTCATATGACTACCCACCCCCAAATCTATGCACTGAAGCACCTGTTTGTTTATGAGCTTCTAGAGTAAGTTCGAGTGTTTGCAATTCATCAGAACCCAAGGAACAGCCACCCCAGACCATTGTCTATAATTGGCCCACAAGGAGGAAAAGTCCCGTCTGTAGCATATTATTTCATTTAAACTGTTCAGGATTTTATTAGGGACCCCAGATAGCGAGATCATCAGGATATAGAAATCACATCAGAAATTTGAATAGGAGAATAGAAGCAAGATGGATAATGTTCAACAAAGGTCAAAGGAAGATTGTAGGAGGTGCAAGCTAGTGACTGACAAAGCAACTATTACTTCCAGGTTGAGGAAAGGTAAACGGGGCAAGAAATTAGGGAACTGAAATAGACCTCAGCCCCCCAAACTGATAATCACACCTCCTGGAAGATGAATGGCTACCATGGAAACATGTTACCTTCTGGTGGAAAAGAAATTCGGTGGAGGACTCAGATGTGGATTAAATGTCGGAGAACATGAGCTTCAGCTGGAACCCAAGAGCGGCTGGATTAGTGGTGGAATAAAAGGGCTAGAGCTGAATTATGAAGGTTGCCTCTGTGGTCTTGGGAAACTTGCAGCAGTGGCAGACCAAGGCCACACAGACACATGGCTACTCTGGATGCTGTGCCACAACACACACACTGGAGGAAGAAAGGGAGGCCCTTCCCCCTTTTGTGGCCTCTGGCCCTTCTGCACGCATATGCACTCGAATGGGCACATTTTACTGCTAAACAACAATAAAACAACTATCTCTGCCCACCTAAGAGGAAACCATTCTTCGCATTCATGAGGCACTTCCCTTTCTCCTTCAAGTAAAGATACACTTGCCCAATGTCATTGTACCCATTGCCAGTCTATTCAGATTGATTCCCATTCCCGTGGATTTCCGATTACTTAAAGATTAACTTGTAATGTTAACATCAAATAGCTTATATAAAATAGCAAGAGAAATAAGGAGAAAAAAGAAAAAAAACATAGTTAACAAATATAAGTGAATATATACATGAGTGAGCAAAATGAAACTATGCAAACCTACTACTGTCACTTTTTCTGATTTTTGCCACTGTCACTGTTATAGTCATGACTTGCTTTTTCCACCACCCATTTCATCCATTTCATATTTACTTTGCTATTAGCCAGAATCTGAATTGTTGGAGTTCTTTATTTGGCAGGGTGACCCATGATTTTTCCTTGTAAGTCTGAGGTCTTAATATATATATGACTGGGTCACTTTTTGCTGTATAGGAGAAATTGACATAACATTTTAAATCAACTCTAATAAATTTTTTAAAATGAAAAAAATCAGTGTCTAATAGTTGTTTGATTTATATACTTTTCTTTCAAAGAACCTGTTTTTGATAAATTATTTTCCTTTTTTCTAACTCTTCTAATCCTTTCATTTTTATTACATATTTTATTCAGTCTTTTACTTTTTTTTCTTATATGGTTTCTCAAGTTTTTTGTTTGAATTTGTTGTTTATTTTTTCTCTTATTTATATAGGTACCTAGTGCGATGAATTTTCTGCTGAGCGCTTCCTCAGCTATTGCCTAAATTTCTCTTGGGTTAGAATTTCTTTTTTTTTTGTCCTTTTTTTTTTTTTTTTTTTGTCTTATTGCCATTTTCTTGGGCCGCTCCCGCAGCATGTGGAGGTTCCCAGGCTAGGGGTTGAATCGGAGCTGTAGCCACCGGCCTACGCCAGAGCCACAGCAACGCAGGATCCGAGCCGCGTCTGCAGCCTACACCGCAGCTCACGGCAACGCCGGATCGTTAACCCACTGAGCAAGGCCAGGGATCGAACCCGCAACCTCATGGTTCCTAGTCAGGTTCGTTAACCACTGCGCCATAACGGGAACTCCAGAATTTCTTTATCCTTATATTCTAGGACTTACAATTCCCTCTTAGATTTATCTTGGTCCTAAAAGGTTGTTTAATAAAAAAATCTTCCTTTTTATTTTCACTCTCCCTCCCTTCCTTCCTTCCTTCATCTTCCAAATAGAAAGTTCTTACTTGTATAATAGTCTAATAATGCACTGTGTTTAGAAAATACTTAATATTATCATTTCAGTTTTCAAAACACAAGTGTCTTTGCCTTTCTGGCCCAATATATCTGCTTAGACAATTTGGGTAAATATTCCATGTGCCGTTGAAAAGAAGGTGCCTTCTCTGTTAGCGGTGTATAGTGTTTAATAGTTATATCAGAATTTGAGGATGTATGGGTATATATAAACATTTATTACATTTGCCTTATTGATTATGCTATTTTGGTTCTTTTATTTCGTGCTTTTTAAGTCTACTTGAATTACCTATGACTGATAACTATTATTGGTGTGTATCTTTTTGTCTGTTTTCTTGTTACATCCTGTGGTTTCTGCTGCATGAAATTTGCAGCTGAGCTGTTTCAAAAATCTATCCTGCCACTGTGATCCTGGCTGGTGATATTTTTATATAGATTTTTGTGTTTGGTAGGAAATAGTGTACATTTTAAAATTTTTTTCATATTTATAACCACACATTTTAAGCTCTGTTTTATTAAAAATATTTTCCCTTTCTACAGTGATCCGAAATATCTTTCCTCAGAGGTTAAAAGTTTATGTTTGTATTGGTGAGCTCTAGGCTTTCTTTTCTATTTAATTGTCAATTTATCTGTTCTTCTGCCAAAGCCCACAGTATAAATCCCTCAGTGTATACTCTTTATTGGTAGTTTATTACAAGTATCTTCTCTCTCAAGCTTATCTTTTTACATTTTCTACAGTAATATTTTATGAGCTTTCGAGAGATAGAGGTTAATTCTCTGTCTTTTGAATCTGGATAGGCCTTGGCTTGCGTTGGCAAAAATAATGTGATGGAAGCAACGTTGTGCCAGTTCTGACCCTCAGCCTCAAGAAGGCTCATCTATTCTCTCTCTCCAAACACTGCCTTTGAAAGGCGTACACATTCGGAGTTCCTGTTGTGGCACAATGGAAATGAATCCAACTAGGAACCATGAGGTTTCGGGATGGATCCCTGGCCTCACTCAGTGGGTTAAGGATCCAGCATTGCCGTGAGCTGTGGTGTAGCTCACAGATGTGGCTTGGATCCCGTGTTGCAGTGGCATAGGCCAGCAGCTGTGGCTCCAATTAGACCCTAGCCTGGGAACCTCCATATGCTGCGGATGCAGCCCTTAAAAAAGAAAAGAAAAAAAGAAAAAAAGAAAAAAGAAAAGTATACACATTCATGCTCACCTACTGGATAAGGGGAAATGCATGGCTAAGGCAGCATCATTGCCTCAGTCAGTAGTCAGCCAGCTAGCCATTGATTCAGCAGTTGACCCAGGCTGTTGAGCTTGAATCAACTGATCACACCACACCAACTGAACTTCCCACTTGGCCTGTGGACTCATAATTAATAAGGCATGTTTGGTGTTTTAGGTCACTAAGTCTCGAGTTAGGTTTAATTCTGCAGGTTTAATTCTGCAGTAGATTACGGGATAATATATATAATCTGGTGAAAATTAACTAGCACTGTGTACCAGTATTTTGTTTTATGCCTTGCACAATTTGTTTATTTTGAAAAATTTAAACATTTGTTTTACTATATAAATAAAATATCATAGAACAGTTTGTCACGTTTTCTAAAAGTTTTGACATGTGCCTTTTTCGTTAAGCTTTAAATAAATTAGAATTGATTTTTCATGTTAAGATGTGAGGTTGGTAACCAAATTAATTTTTCTAATGTGGAGAGTTAATTGTCTCAGCAACATTTATTGAAGGATTTTTTTACTCATGTGTAATGCTACCTCTTTTATGTATTGAATCTTTTTTTTTTTTTTTTTTTGCCTTTTAGAGGCCGCACCTGCGGCATGTAGAGGTTCGCAGGCTAGGGACTGAATCGGAGCTACAGCTGCTGGGCCGACATCATAGCCCCAGCAACTCAGGATCCGAACCGCTTCTGCCACCTACACCACAGCTCAAGGCAATGCCAGATTCTTAACCCACTGAGCAAGGCCAGGGATCGAACTTGCAAGTTCATGGTTCCTAGTCAGAGTCCTTTCTGCTGCGCCACAACGGGAACTCCTATGTATTAAATCTTTGTGGATGTTTTGGACTTTTTTGACCTCTCCATTATGTTCTATTTATCCTGTATTTTCCTGTCCCTTTGCCAAAAACAGCACATTATTTTTCTTGCCTCTTTTGAGCCATTTTAATTTATACATAAATATGGTATTAGTTTATAAAGTTCTTCAGAAAATTCTTGTGTCATTTTGATTGAACAAGAGGCACATGGAATATGAAAATGCCAATTGCTTTTTGGCTTCTAGAAACATAATATATGTTTGATACTTGTTTCCTGATCAATTTTCAAAGATTTTTTTTTCTTATCTGTATTTCACGTGTACTTAAATTATATACCAAAGCACTTTTTCATTTGTCATTCATCTTACTAATTAATCCTAATTTTTTCTTAAAAATATCATTTATCACACAAGAGTGTTTTTGGTCATCTACTTCATTATTTACATATCCTCTACTTAGTGCTCCTGACCATCTTAATTTGACTCTTTCTTTTCATTTTCATTCTTTATTTCTCCTTGCCTCTGATCTGCATATTCAGGGGATACATTCACAGTTGACATCCAAGTAGGTCCAGTGAGAAGAGAGAGAAGCAAAGTGTATTTCATCTCTTCTTCCGTCTCAGCGAGTTCTTCCGACACGGCCTCTCCCTCTTGCCTGTGTAACTCTAGTTATCTTTCTTCACACTCTCAAATCCCATCAGGTCATTCTCCATCTCCCTGAATGTGGTTCTGAATCTCTAAGTTGGCCCTGGTTTCTGGCGTTGCATAACCAACATCTCCCTCCACTAGCCTTCTGGCCCTGTTATGGCTGTGGCTTTGTGATGCTTTAATGCCAAGGCTATCTCAGTGAAACTCTTGGTTAATCGGTGTACTAACCAATTGACTGTATTAAAATCTATTTGAAAAAACCTAGTGATTTCTGTCTTTTCAGACTTCTCTCATCTTACTTTGGCTGTACCTCTCCTATCTTTTACTGTGATAAATGGTTCACTAATTTTTCCCCTCATTGACTATCATTGTTTGGTAGAAAGAACCTCATCTTGACACTTTTTTTTAAAAGCAATACCTATCAAAATCTTTTGCTGTTCAAAATTACCATGTAAATGATTAGAAGAATATTCGAAATTACTTATAAAGCCAAGCAAACTTCATTTAAAGTGTATCATCTATTACATTTAAAGCTCTATTCCTTACTTTCTCAAATCTACTTTAAACTTATGCTGCAGTAATGGCAAAATCTTCTGTTTTCCAGAATAACTCTTCATGCTATAGTTCTTCTGAATCTTTGTTCCTTTTTCTTCCTTCCAAGTGGGTTCTTCCTTTATCTGTTGATTAAATTTTATCTGTAATTAGTGATGCCCTTTGTCTTTAGACAGACTTCTCACCTGGGTGTTTGTAGTAATAATTATGTAGCCAATTCAACGTTGTTTTTGTAATATTTGTCAAGAAATTATTTGTCTCTCTTACTTGGAGTTTTTCTAAGTATTAATATTTCAGTTTTTCTTTTGAAAATAGCATTTGGTTGGATTTTACTAAATTTTAATAACATGCAAACTTACCACTCATTTTTGGCTATTTACTATGCATTTTCTTTTCTCTTGTATGATTTCTATTGAATTCATCAAGGTGTCTTTATTCTCTAATCACTGTAAGGAAATTATGCACTTTATTTTTATTATTTTAGAAGTTTTTCTTAATATTTAACCCACACACATGACTTAGTAATTTCATTGTTAACTTTTCTCTCTTTTTATACTTGAAGCATATAAATGTAAATGTGCTAATAAATCACTTTCTCTACAAACACTTGCCTAATATTCAGTTGACAGGTGTTGATATAAAACCAATGCCTGAAAATATCCGATCTGTAAATAAATAAGTGTGATCCGGATCTTATGATTAGCAGTTAATTTGCATAACAGAGCTTATCTGCCATATTCATTTTTTTAATTATTAAACATTATATAATTAAAAAACTAAATAGTTTTTTCTTCTTCAAAGGCCGGTTTCCTTAAGTAGTATAAGTTCTATTATTTTTATGCACAGAAATTGGCTCTTTAATGTGTATGTGGCTTCCTGGATAAGCCATCTTCTACACAAAAAGCCTTATTACAGGTAAAAAAAAATAAAAGAAGTAAAATTTGTATGGTACAGATCAATAAAGAACAGATAATATGTAATGCTCTTTTCTCTGAAATTAAGAATAAGTTTGTTGGAGTTCCCTGTCGTGGCCCAGTGGAAACGAATCTGACTAGCACCCATGAGTACACAGGTTTGATCCCTGACCTCGCTTGGTGGGCTAAGTATCCATTGTTGCCGTGAGCTGTGGTGTAGTTGACAGATGCAGCTCGGATCTGGCATTACTGTGGCATAGGCCAGTGGCTATAGCTCCAGTTAGACCCCTAGCCTGAGAACCTCCATATGTCACGGGTGTGGCCCTAAAAAAAAAAAAAAAAAAAAGAATAAGTTTGTTGATTTTTAACGACAACATTTAAATATCAAGGTTTAATGATAAGGACATTCCCTTTTATATAAAACTGCCTCTTTAACCTGGAATCTTGTCAAGCTAGCAACGCAGCTATATCTCTGTTATTCCTGCCCTGGAAAGACTCTGTGGTATATTGTTAAATTGAGCTTCAGATCCACATCCTTTGATAAAGCCTATGGACTTCTATCACTGGTGTTGCAGAGTTAAATTGCGCTAACAATTAAATTATTCAACTCATCACCATGGCACCAGCAGTAGCCAGTGCCCAATAACTCCATTTTCAGCTAATTTTTCCCTAGGTTTAATACTTACACAGGTTGTGCTACAGAGAAATTGTGGGCTCAGAGATTAGGAGCTATACTTTTATAATCCAGTTCTACCACATACTAGCTAGAATATTGTTAAACAAGTAGATATTCTGCCTTACTTAGTGGCTTGTTGATTTCCCTCTCTCAACTCTCTTAACCTTGCTGCAGCATTTACTTCTTTCTTTTAAAAGACCTCCTTCTTGGCTTTGCATGACCCTGATACCTTTTTGTATCAAAGTCTAATCCGAAAACAAACAAAAAAATACTCTTAGTTTTTTGTTTTTTTTTTTGTCTTTTTGCTATTTCTAGGGCCACTCCCATGGCATATGGAGGTTCCCAGGCTAGGGGTCAAATCAGAGCTGTAGCCTCCGGCCTACGCCAGAGCCATAGCAACGCGGGATCCGAGCTGCATCTGCAACCTACACCCCAGCTCACGGCAATGCCGGATCATTCGTTAACCTACTGAACAAGGGCAGGGATCGAACCCTCAACCTCATGGTTCCTAGTCGGATTCGTTAACCACTGAGCCACGACGGGAACTCCTACTCTTAGTATTCTTGTATCAAAGTCTAACCCGAAAACAAACAAAAAAATACTCTTAGTATTTGACATAGGGGGATTTTACTGCAGAGAATGGATTAAAATGTTGATGGGAAAGCCAGAAGTCAACAGGATGTGGAGAGACAGCTCAGAGATTAACAAAAGCTGGAAGTGACCACCACAAGGATAAAGAGACAAAGGATTTTGTGGTGGTTCAGAAGCTTGAAGTGGAGCAGCTGGTAGTGGACATGTTCTCTGAGGCTTGAGAGGGTGGGAAATCTTGAAAGAGATCAGACTATTCATGTAAGAGGAGCCAAACTGGGGAATCTAAATAATTGATTTAAAGACCAAGATGCCCAAGAGCAGTCGACGTTCAGCTCTGACTTTACCATGTCTTTCTCTGGTCCCTTGTTAATTTATCATTCCTTTCCATCCTAATGCTTCACAGATGTTCAGTCTTGGTCACCTTCTTGTCTCCCTCTATACACTGTATTGACATCTTGCTCTCATTGTTTTCACTACTTCCAGTCTCTAATACCTCCTCCAATTGGGCCCTGACTAAAAATCCTGTTGCCAAATCTTGGACATCCTGCAAGGGCCTCAAAATTAGTATGTTCAAAATTGAGCTCTGGTGTTTTTATGTTAACTTGATACTCCTTCCACACTCAATCCAGTGCCTATTCTGTATGCCCTTCTGTATGCACTTTTCTCACTACTTTTATTGATGTTAAAGGCACACTGTTTTCTCTTTGGGTTAATCTTCTAGTCTCCTGATTGCCATTTTCTTGACTTTGAAATCTGTCTTTCCTTTTATTTGATTAATCTTTCTATATCCTCATTCTGATGAGGCTGCTCTACTAGATACCATGTTTTTGTGACTACACATTGAGCCAGTGTGGCTGCAGCCTTACTGATGACTTGTTTTAAATTTTCATTAATACTCTTATCACCAACTATATTAAAATATTTGAATTTCTCTGAAAACATTGTTTTTATAGGTCCTATAGTTTTATATATGCCATTTCCTCACCGGCCAAAAAAAAATTTCCCTTACTACCTACCTAATTCCAACTTGTTTCAAAAGATAACTTTTTAATTATATCTTTAGGGAAGGATTTTTGATCTGTATGCTATTATTTACATATCCTCTATTGCATGGGCCTGGAGCTGGTTATTTTCCTATGAACTTTCATATATGTTTTTTTTTTTAATTCTTCCCAGACTCTGATCAGTATTCCAAGAAACCACGTGTCTCTCCCTGTTGCCTGTCATCAAGCAATATCTCTGGCATTGGTTTTGGTGAGAGCCCTAATTCCAGTTGAATTATTCTATGTAGAGGTTACGCATTCCATAATTCCACCTCCCACTGTGGTATTGACTCCCACCAGATGGTCCTGGATTCTGGACCCTGGTTAAGGGTCCACAGCTTCCCCTTAACCCTTCAGCTCTATTTTGGTATTGACTTCTGTGCTTTAATATCTGTTTAGCTTCTTAGCACTTTAATCATGGTCATGACAAATTATCTATATTGTACTCTCTATTTGAATGACATAAGTATTTTCTGTTTTCCTAAATACTTGCATAGCCTTTAGACATCTCTCTCATTCTGTGCTACAATACTTGTTCAGTCGTTTGTCTTCCTCTCTAAGCTGTCAGCTTCATGATGGGGAATACTACATTTTATTCATTTTTTTTAAATCTCGTGTCTTATTAATTTTTATATCCAACATGCCTAGCAAAACTTTTGGCTTTAAAAATTGTGTGGGAGTTCCCATCGTGGCTCAGCGGAAATGAATCTGACTAGCATTCATGAGGATGCAGGTTTGCTCCCTGGCCTCACTTAGTGGGTTGAGGATCCAGCCCTTGGAGTGAGCTGTGGTGTAGGTTGCAGATGTGGCTAGGATCCTGAATCCTGTGTTGCTGTGGCTGTGATGTAGGCCAGTGGCTATAGCTCCGATTTGACCCCTAGCCTGGGAACCTCCATATGCTGTAGGAGCAGCCATAAAAAAAGCCAAAAAAAAAAAAAGGGAAAAAGAAAATTGTGTAGGTTTTATCTAAACATTTATTCATGGACCATTTTTAAATTCTTAATTTTTTTTTTTCAAAATATGCACTACTCAAATTTATAAGCACTATTTCCTCTCTCTCTACTACTCCTTATCCCAGCTTCCCATAAAAGTTTATGGCTTGGCCATGACGCTTCCTTCTGTTATTCCAGCTCGGGCTGTGTAGTCCAGTACCTGTGACCTTTGTTCCTGATACATCATCTAGAACTTCCTTTTATTTTTAATGCTGATGAAATTATCCACCTTTTAATCAGATCACGTATCACATTTTTTTCTGAAGCTTCCCAATAATAAGTTTGTTCTTCTTTTTGTGTTGAAGTATTATTTGTATAACTGTAGAACTAATCACCATTGGATTATCAGTCCTGTGTCTACATTGCTCTACATCAACATTTTGTTTATGAACAAGACATTTTCAAAATTATAAATGCAGGTTGGCTTTGGCATTTTCATGTGTTTCTCATGAGGTCTTACTCTCTTAAAAATAAGGATGATTTATTGTCCTTCATTAGATTTCTCTGCAGTATTTAGCAATGTTTGGTTATCCTTATTTGTTTAATAAATCTTTATTGAAATATTTGACCATCTCGTGGGTAAATGCACTAGGCTCAATACAGGTCATAACATGCTAAGCAGTAAATGCACTGTATCTTCAAGAGCCTGATCATATATTTGGCAAGGCAATCTTTTATAATATCATAATTATACAGTCTCATACATGTGGTATGTTCTGCAGATGTAACACAATTTAAAACAAGAAACTGATAAGTGAAACAGAGAACCTATGACTCTAATGGTCTTTTGGTGTGAAGCAGTGATGTGCAGTACTGATGCCGCAAAAGATGACCAGTGAAAAGAGAGGAGTTTTTCTGTCACCTACTCATCTATTTACTCATTCAGCAACACTAAGCACTCTTTGTATGTCAAGGATTTATACAGGCAATTATTAAAATAGTCAAAATAAGAAGTAAAGAGAAGCTAAACTAAGGATGACCCTTAAATACTTGTTTTGCTTTAAAAATCAATTATGTTCAATTATGATCAATGTGACATATATAAAGTATGTCTAAATACAACTCATGCTTATTAACAAGAAAGATAAACAATTTTGATTCTTTCCTTGAGTACTTTTTCTTGCTAAAGTTTCCCCCATCTTTAATATTTATGCCGCTGCTCTCATTATGCCATGAATTTTGTCAGTAATGTTCATTCATGTATTAAGAGACAGATTTCAGCAGTGTTGGTAATTTTAAAAGCACCAAACCATTCCAGGGCATGTTTTATGCTTTATTATTGTTCCTCCTGGAGCTGTGGAAAAGCACTCTGCCTTCAACCTTTGTGAGATTGGGCCCATTATATTGTAATACGCACCCCTAGGGGAATTATATTGCAGTTAAGTCATGACCTTCTTTAGCATATAGCATAGGCTAGCATATAAAAATGAGTGAACCAAGACGTTTATCAGAGGAACTTAAACTGTATTCTAAGTGGTGTGCATTTGACTCCAAAGCTATGCGTTAAATCATTGGAACTGGATCTAATTCATATTTCTGCCATCTTCTAATTACTGGACCATTCCATAGCCAGGTAATTTTTTTCAACTTTATGGTAGTTAAAAATTAATCAGTTTCAAAATGATTGTATTTTCTGAAGGAAATAAGAATTTCTTGCTGTCAGAAGCTATGGTTAAATCACTTAGCTGAGTTTTGGAGCTTTCAGTACAAGTTTTGGAAAATTATGCAGCATCAGAGAAAGTATATAGAGCCAAGAGGAAAGAAGTAGTAGCTTGGATTTTGGAAAGATGCCTATGAATATATATATATATTATATATATATAATATATATATAAAATAAGATTCCAAAGAGCTTCAATCAATAAAGCAGGCTGATATGCTCTTCCATTGTTACTTAGCTTGACATTTTTCTCTCGTCTTTTATTGGAGTGATGTGGATTAGGCGAGGGAGAAGTTCCTTCATATTTAAAATTTACCTACAGTTTCTTTCCGCTCTCTCCCTTTTTCCTTCTTTCTCTCTTTCACTCGTTGAAAGAGAATTTATTGAAATACTAGGATATGAAATCAAATAAAATAAATGTTTTCATTGATAGACCTACAGTTTAGAAGAGGAGACACTTATAATGAAATGAGTGCAATTGGAGAATTAGATACAGGATGCCACGAAGCTCACTGCCCAGTTCAGAGGCTGAAAATGCCAGATAGTCACTCTCCCAGCCTTCTCTGGTTTTATGGCATAGTCATATTAACCACCCTGGTCAATGAAATGGAAGGAAATGGCTATTGAGCAAATATTGGAAAAATTTTTCTGCCTCAAAAAAGAGAAAACATGAAAACCTATGCCATGTTATAAACTAGTATGAACTCAATATGAGTAAATAAATGAATTAACAAAACAGCAAATGCGCCTCTCCTCTGCCCAGGTTATTGTAGAGTCTATGTAAGATATGAGGAGCTGGGACAACCATCATGTATCCTGATGGATCACATCTAAGAACTAAGGCAAAATACGACTGAATATGGTTGGAGGATAAAATGGAAAGAGTCAGGTCATTAGTTACAGTCACTGGGTGCTTGAACCAAGCCAGGGACTCCTGCCCCAGCGTTCTCATTGTGTGATACAATACATTTTAGCCATTGCAAGTCGGCTTTAGTTGCGTAATTGCTTATTGCAGGCAAAACCATCTGAATTGGTACATTTTCCCTGTCTTCCTAAAGTTCTAAATTCCTGTGGTCTATGGCATGATTCTTAATGTGTAATTTTTTGTATAGGGAACCTTAAGATATAAATTACAATGTAAAAATACAATTTTTCCTTGTCTATAGTATAATAGAATTTAAAGTATTATAGATTGAAAATGATTCTGTTCTATCTACATGCTAAATAATTATTTTACCATACTTTGTGGAAGTCCTGTGCTTTCATGTTATAGCTATTAACTTAAAATTTAATTTTCAGTAATCGACCTGAAGTAGATAAAGTGCAAAATTAAATTCCTGATTTCATTTTGCATTCTATAGCTCATTGAATATTGCAGTAAATGCTATTATATACTGTGTTGGATGGAAATTATTCTTGTTCTTAGGAGACACAGCACATAGGGTTCTGGTCCTAATTTTTACTACTAATTATCTGCTTATTTATAATGATAAATTTCAAGAAGTCTGTACTATGCGTCTGCGTCCTAGTTAATCCCATTCTAAATATTTTAAAATATTTTAATTCTTTTAACTGGTGTGGTGACAACCTATTAGCCTGATTTATCTGAATTTTAATCACAGGCTTCATACTAATTTTCTGTGTGTCTCTGTGTGGATTTGTAGATGCCTGCATTTTCATTTGTAAATTTAAGCAATAGAAACACCTACAGAGAACCAGGCATTTATTATCCTAAATATTTAGCCTATAAAAACATAGAAGATACAGTCCCTTCTCTTGCATAATTTATTGTATTGGCTACAGATAATCAGGGAACCAAAATGTGATGAATTAAAATATAGCATGGTAAGTTAATTTGATGAAATGCATGAGAGAAAAAAAATATCATTGCTTCTGAAGTAGTTGAAAGGTTAAAAGGTAGTGGATGTTTGAGCTCCTTCTTAAGGAGTAAATAAGATTTCACTGGGCATAGCAGTTACAGCTAGAGAAGCAGTATATATAGATGCAAATGTAAGTGACAGGACTAAGCATTTTAAGAAAAAATATGATTTTATTATGATAGCATATGGGATACTTAAGAAAATATTGGAAAGATAAATTCTGGACACACTAAGAAGGACTAGTCTGTCAAGAAGTTCGATCTTCATTCTGAAAGTAATCGGGACAACATAGAGATAGTAAAGTTGGGGAGAGGGTTTTGGTGATGATGATATCTGTATTTTTAGAAAACAAGTTAGGCGGACTATCCAAATGTGATCCACTGGCATATTCCAAGCAGGAAAAAATAAGGAATTTAATTGCCGCATGATTGTTTCATTAGATGAAGCAAGAGAAGAGATTCAAAACCAGGATTATAATAGTGAAAAGTCTTGAAAGTCCTGTTCCAGGCCATTCAAGGGGCTAAAATTGGCAAGATTCATTAAGTAGAGGGAGGAGTTGTATTAATCAGGCAACATTTAAGTGGCTGTAACAAAGAGCCTCCAAAATATTGAGGCATAAATAAGATGTGTTTATTTCTCAGACATGTTATACTCAGGCACCCGTGTTAGCAGAGTGGCCCTGTTCTGTGGAGTCATCTCAGGACCCAGGTTTCTTTCCTCTTGTGGTTCCATTATTCCCTGTGGGGGACTGTCATCATTTGCATATTTGATGCTGAGTTGATCACATGTCTGCATTCCAGCCTGCAGGACAGGTAAAGAAAAAGTTTCAGGTATGGTGATATTGATCACTGATACTGTGCATTTTGTTTACTGCTCAAATTCCAATGGTTAGAACTTTGTCACCTGGGTAGTGAGTAGTCGCAAAGAAGGCTGAGAAATACAATCTCTGTCTGGGTGGCCAGATTTTTAGCTATAACAACATTGCTATGAAAGAGTGAGAGAACAGATTTTAGGGACAGCTCTCAGTCTGCCATCTATGAATTAAGCATGTATTCTAGGTTTTGATCTGGGAGTTGAGTAGAGGGCAGTGTCGTTTCTCAATATTGAAATATTTTAGGGAAAGTAGATACACGGCAATTATGGGGGCTTGTGAAGTTTTAAGAGGAAAGGTCATATTCTGAATTAGAATAAACTGTGGGTGCCTCCAGGTTAAGATATCCAGAATAAATTTCTGAGGTAGATAGTTAGATAGACAGATAGGTAGGTTGGTAGGTAGGTAGGTAGGTAGATAGATAGATTTGAATTATCAGTGTATATCTAGGAGAGTTAAAGCCATGGGAATAGATAGGTTCATTGCAGGAGGGTGAGTAAGGCTTAAAGAGAAAAGGATTGAGTTTGTAATTCAAGTCTCTGTGACTGAGAAAGCACTGACCAAGAGACTAATACAAGTACACAAGGATGGAACCTGATGGATGCAGTATAATGCACAAGCTTTGTAGGATGGTGGATTCATAAGCAAAGTGGGTGAGTATTGGTTTTGGTGCAGCGTGAGGGAATCGGGGAGAATGCCAGCTGTATCTTCAATCCTGCAGGTAAAGAGTATTGGCTATTGCTGTATCTCTAGTTAGATATCTAGAGTTGTACAGTATCTCTGGGTACTGGTACAGAGAAAGAGAACCCTCAAGTGTGAGCTACTCTTTTTAGTTAAAGTGAGCAAATAGATGATGTATTCTTGAAAGAATTAGTTCTGATGTGACTTTCAGAGTGTCATGTGAAAAGGAAGAGGAAAGCTGCAAGCAGAGTGTTGGGCCAAGAAGCAGCTCCTAAGACTTTGTGAAAGGGAATATAGGAAATCAGAGATAACCAAAAGGAATTATATTTTTTGTGTGTGTGGAAAAACTTGGATGATGAAGGCACAATATGATAGGCATAATATTATTTCTCGTCAGGTGAAGATCGTTTTGAACACATTATGTCATAAAGCTAGTTAATAGTGATCTGAAGACTAGAACCCAAGCCTTCTGATGCCATAGCTAGAGCTTTTTATACATTTATAACTTTGAATAAAAACTACTGTCCATGTGTGTGGGCTATTGGATAATTTGTCCCCATTAAAATCAAGTCTGAAGACCAGAACAATACTGCTCAGGAGAGTTTGAAGACCTTTGATTACCACTCTCTCACTTCTGTTACTGGAGAAGGGGCCGTATGAATATAGAACCAGATCCCTGAAGGATGTGAAGGCTGTGAAGGATCTTGGATCCTTGATTAGGCCTAAGCCATAGTAGGCTTTTTTCATTTCTCCCTTTCTCTTCCTATCTGGGTACTTTTTTTTTTTTTTCATCTTCTGTCTTTTTAGGGCTGCACTTGCAGCATATGGAAGTTCCCAGGCTAGGGTTCAAATCAGAGCTGTAGCTGCCAGCCTACACCACAGCCACAGCAACGTGGGATGTGAGCTATGTCTGTGACCTACAATACAGCTCACAGCAATGCCGGATCCTTAACCCCCTGATCGAGGCCAGGGATTGAACTTGCATCCTCATGGATACTAGTAGGGTTCTTAACCCCCTGAGCCTCGTTGGGAACTCCAGGTACTTTCAAAATTAACTTTTTCCCTCCCTTCTTTCTTTCCTTCCTTCCTTCCTGAGTGCACATTAGGAATGAATCTGCTTCCTAAGAATGGAAAGGCTGTAGAAGAGGCTGTCACAGAGAGGCACGTTATTTGCAAACAGAGGAGGAAAGTGACTGCTTTAGGTGTTTTTAAGAAAGTATTCCTCTTGTGCTTGCATTAAATATGCCATACGATAAATAATCTCACATTTTTTTTTAAATACTGTATTGCGGTGAATTAGGTAGAATTAAAGTTCCATAGACACATTTGTCTTTGCATTGGATGTTTACACTAGAAATGGCTCTACCTCAGAGATAGTCCGGGAAACATGAACTGGGGCCAGTGTGGCTTTCAGTTCCTTGAAGATGACCCTCCTGCCAAGATGCCGCCTTTGACTTTTCCTGTTACAGCACTTGGAACACGTATCTCAGCCTGCTGCCGTAACCCCTCATGACCTTTGGTTCTTCGTCATTTAGAGCTAAATTTAGCAACACCTATTGATGAAGCTCCAATCCTCTGCCTGACTTATTTTTATCTTTCCATTGGATGAGACTCTCTTGATCATTTGATAGATTTGTGTGTATTTACAAGTTCCAGTACTTCTTTAGGGAGAAACAAAAATATTTTGGAATTAAGAAAAAATCATTACAGTATTACATGACTCTAAACATATAGTCATCTCTCTATTTTGATCTCTCTTTGCTCCAGTCCCACTGATACTGTGATGATAATTTTTTTCTAAGAAAAATTAACTACAAACAAAGAAGAGTGAATAACTGGCCAGCATTCTAGTGGTTTCTACTTTAGATCTTAAGTAGTCCTATCAAATTTATCATCATACTGCTTTCTTTGGGGTTCTAAATAAAGATTAAAAAATGGATCATTGGAACAATTGATCATGTTGTTGGTGAGATTCAACCTCTTTGATATCTTTTTGTATCTAAGTTTTGCTTTTATGGAATATTACCAATAAAGTATTTTATGGCTTGTATGTTTCAAACCAGCTAATTTTCTCTATATTGAATATGATATCCCAAACAGTATCTTTCTTTCTATTCCAGTGTCCTAAAACTTTCTGTCAGCTTTTTTTGATATTTGTGCAAAATACTAATACCATTGATTTATGGTTTGGTAAATTTTTGTTAGTTTTTAGTCCAAGATCAAGAGTGCATTTAGTGTCTTTCCTAATTTTTTACTGTATGGGGTAAGATTTTTCTTATAACTGTGTACACACACCTTTTATGTTCTGACATTCTGGTTATTCCAACAGTGTCAGTGCAGAATTCAGCTTGTAGAAAGGTACCTTAGGAAGGTAGATCCTGCACACAGTTGGAAATAAAAGTACTAATTTTTAATTACAACTAGTTTCAGAACTTCAGATTTTTTTGAATAAGCATCCTTTCCTTTTTTTGAGACAAAAAATTGGAGATAGTCCTAGTTGCATTATTGAATTAATGGGTGAGTTGAAGTGAGCAAGAAATTGGATAGAAAGTCTAGATTAGAGAAGTACTGATTACTGATTAAAAAAAAATTCTTCTTATGGCAATATTACTACATAGATTAAAAAAAACATTTAGAACCATGATAAAGCATTTATAAATTATAAATTATGCTGCATTTTTTTACTCAACCAGTAGGCAAACACTTAACACATGTTTTATCCACTTATACACATATTTATGTATGAATTCACCTAGTAAAATGGCCAGTGATTTGATAAAATTAGTGTCCCAGTTCTTGCCTTAGAAACTTAGGTACAATAAATAATGGTTATCACTTTCCTAGAGCCAGTTGAATGATAAAACCTCTTTTGGATTAGTAATCTTTCTGGGATTAAATATGGAAACTACAAAAGAAGACAATATTAGAGTTTTTACATGTGATTCTTGTGATTAATATGAGGCACAAGTTATAATAAAAAGAAAGCATTTGAAAATGCATATGTCTTATCACTGAACATCTTTCAGGATGGCTATTAAAACAAAATGAAACAAACAAACAAACAACAAAACAAAAGAAAATAGTGAATGTTGGCCAGGATGTGGAGAAATTGGAAATCTTCTGCATTGTTGGTGGGAATGTAGAATGGTGCAGCTGATGAGAGAAATATTTGTTAATCAAAAAAATTTAAGAATAGAATTGCCATATGATCCAGTAATTCCATTTTTATCTGTATATGCAAAAAAATAATTGAAAGTAGAGACTCAAACAGATACTTGTACATTGGTGTTTATAGCGGTGTTATTCACACTAGTCAAAAGGTGAAATTAACCCAAATGTCCATCAACAGATGAATGAATAACAACATGTGGTAAAACGTGTGAGAGGGTATTATTCAGCCTTACAAAGGAGTGATACTCTGACTCATGCTGCAACATGGATGAACCTTGAAAACATGCTAAGTGAAATAAGTCAGTTATGAAGGACAAATATTATGATTCAATTTACATGAGGTACCTGGAATGGGAAAATTCACAGATCCGGAAAATGGAATGAAATTCACCAGGGGCTACAGGAAGGGAAATATAGAGTTATTTTTGGCTTTAGAGTTTCCATTTGGGATGATGAGAACATTCTGAAAATGGATAGTAGTGATGGTTGTACATCATTGTGAATGTTCATAACACCACTGAATTGTACACCTAAAAATATTTAAAATGGTAAATCTTATTATATTTTGCCATAAAAATTAATAGTGAATTACCTCTTTACAAGGGATATTTACTATAAGATGCAAGTAAAATGAACAATATAGTTATCTGTCATCATTATAAATCAGTTAAAATATATGAATGGTACCTGTTATATAGTGTTACTTAAAATTCTCCTTCTTTACTGATAAAACATTATATGCATTCTATACTTATAGATCTCTGCACAAAAAAATTAGGCTTTAAATGCATACCCATTTCCTTAGAATTGTCCACATATAAATAATAAAATTTACCTACAGTATTTTTCAAGAAACCTTTATTGATTTTGACTAGGTGAGAAGATTTTTCAAGATATTTTAATATCTTACACTTATTCTCAAATTTTTTTCATGGCCTGTAGAATTTCCTTCTCAGTATTAATTATTTTAGTTTAATGCAATGTTGGAGATTTTAACACTATGAAGTAACTTCCGGAAGAGTCCTTGTGATACATTTTTTATGATTTGTATCACTCTGTCGGTTCTGGACATCATCAACCTTTCATTCCTGGACGTATACATCATCACGCAGTTGTATTGTCTAGATGGTTTGCAGATTGGTGTGCCAGATAAACTGTTTTCTACTTTTGAGTGCTGTCCTCATTGGGGTTATAATCACAGAGAGGAGCAAACATGACAAAGTACTGTAACTAAAGCTTTTTTTGGCAGGGAGGAGCCCTGAGGTGTGATTGGTTATCAGGGTCGATTAGCGTAATAAGTGGTGTACAAAACTACAGCAGAAAAATTGTTGGCTAAGAAATGTCATGAGACAGAAAAATGTACCAATCAGGATAGCCACCTGGAAGTCTGTAGCAGGAAGAAATCAGAGCTGTCAGAAGTAGTCAATGATCACTTGCCAGAAAACATTTAATAGCAGTGGTAGTGATGTGAAGGTAGATCAAATGATAGCTTAACTCTCTTCTCAAGTCCAAGGAGGTGATAGATCCTCTTTTGACCTATTAGGTTCGCTCTGCTTATGGTGAAGCCATGAGTCACAGAATGCAATGTGACAACAAGAAGCAAGAGTCACGATTTAGGTCTAGGAATGCTTACTAGGGTATTTCTTCTCGATAGAATAATTTCAGACAAGGAAAGACAAAGCTTTATTGAAAATATGTTCATGTCAGCATCATATATGAGAGGTTTTCTGTCTGCTGTCCTGTTTGGGTGATTTCTATCTTCCACGTCACTAATTCGTTCCTCTGCATTATTCATTCTGGTCTTTATTGCCCTTAGTTCAGTTTGTATCTCTGCAAATGAATTTTCTAGTTTTTCTTGGCTCCTCCTTATATTTTCTCATTCCTTTCTGAGGGAATGTAAGCTGGTACAACCACAATGGAGAACATTGTGGAGGTATCTTAGAAAACTATACATAGAACTACCATATGACCCAGCAATCCCACTCTTGGGCATATATCCGGACAAAACTCTTCTTAAAAAAGGCACATGCACCCACATGTTCCTTCAGCACCATTCACAATAGCCAAGACATGGAATCAACCCAAATGTCCACTGATAGATGATTGAATCAGGAAGATGTGGTATATATACACAGTGGAATACTACTCAGCCATAAAAAAGAACAAAATAATGCCATTTGCAGCAACATGGATGGAACTAGAGACTCTCATACTCAGTGAAGTAAGTCAGAAAGAGAAAGACAAATACCATATGATATCACTTATATCTGGAATCTAATATATGGCACAAATGAACCTTTCCTCAGAAAAGAAAATCATGGACTTGGAGAATAGACTTGTGGTTGCCAAGGGGGAAGGGGAGGGAGTGGGAGGGATGGGAACTTTGGGTAAATAGATGCAGAATGTTGCCTTTGGGATGGATTAGCAATGAGATCCTGCTGTGTAGCACTGGGGAACTCTGTCTAGTCACTTATGATGGATCACGTAATGTGACAAAAAAGAATGTATACATGTATGTGTAACTGGGTCACTATGCTGTACAGTAGAAAAAAATATATAAATAAATGAAAAAAAGAATCTCATATGAGAGGGAAAGTGGAAAATCAGAAAATATTGTGGTAAAATTTGGAACTTCAACAAAATTGAGATAGTGTTTCAGAAATAAAAGCATCATGGAAACCATAGAAACAGAAAATGATTGAGCTCGTATTAAGTGACTAAAAGTATATGAAAATGACATTTTGAAGCATTTTTTTTGTCGTTTAACACATATGCTGGTGTATTGCTAAGAATTGGATATAATAGGAAACAAAAAGTGGTAGGATATTTTTATAAGTATCTTTCATGTCACTATGTGTGCATGTATGTGTATATTTTATATGTATCTGTATATAATCACCAAAATTTTTGTAATAAAATTTACATTCACAAGAACAATGGATAGCTTTAGAATTTAATTTTTTTTTTTTTTTTTTTTGCCACGACCGTAGCATGTAGAAGATCCTGGGGCAGGGCTCAAACCCGTGCCACAGTTGTGGATTGCGCCCCAGCTGTGGCAATGCCAGGTCCTTAACCCACTGTACCACACAGGAACTTCTGGGTTTTTGTGCAATTTAACCTTAGGATCCCTCACTTTTAAAATTTCCATTCCTGCCTCAGACAATGAACCTAATTAATTGCCACGAAGAGGAACTTGTTAAAAATAGATGAGTGGTCTTCAGCCAGTATTGCTGAAATGGTACAAATGGAGTAGACCATGTTATGGCCTTGGAGCAGACCCCAGGAGAGTAGATTCCCCTCTTCTCTAGCCAGGCCCCATCTCATATGTCCTAGACAGGTTTTCCTCCCCATGAATGGGAACACCGGGGGAACAAAAACATCTCCAGTTTTTAGTGATCAGTCTTCCAAGGAGCTTCTCAAATAAAGAAGCAAGGATGCAGCCAAGTTGCTAACATCACCAGGAAACATCACTTTTAATTGGATAGGAATTAGGCAGCCAGGTGTGACAAGGAGGAAGGGGTTATCATGAACTAATAATTTGACAGAAATGCAGCCTCATGCTTCTCATCCCTCCAGAGTGTTATCTCATGATTACCAAACACCCTGCTTAGATATGCCTTGTTAGTTTCTCTTTTGGATATCTTCATTCTTAGGAAAACCATACTTCTGTGTGCTAGAATGTGATGATGTTAGCGGTTTGAAATATGAGCAGCTGCTTCAGTTGAGCTGGTGGTTCACAGAAATTAATCTACACTTTACATTAATCTCTGCACCAATCAGAATGTTTCTTTAATCCTAGGAGTTGTATAATGCAGTCCAAATCACTCTGGTCCAGGTGCCTTGTGCCGCTTAAAGAAAAAGTAACGAGAAAATTTAACAGGAAGGTTATTAAGCATTTTAGGCTGGTGCTGGCTGGTATCACCTAGCAACATACTGAGCAAATCTAACAAATAGCAACTCATCCTTTCTGTCACCACAGATCAAATAATTAGGAGAGAGTAAGTATGCTTGCTGATGGCAATAAGGAAGATAATGAAAGACACACGAATTTTAAGACCAAAAGTAGTTGGAGATAACAGCTTGTGGCTGCTGTCATTATTAGGATGCTGATTAGCTGAATAACATTCATGAAATCAGTTCATAAGATGACTTGCAGCTTTTACAGGTGTACAGTTACAGAAACTGAAGAAACACTATATAGGCCAGAAACAAATGGCCTGAGTTATATAATCTTTTGCCAAGGAATTGTTGTTAGGTGTACTGATTAAAAAAATAAAAAAAATCAAAGAGCTTAAAATTTCACCAGATAGCTGATAAGTTACAAGCCTACTCATCTGATTTCCATAAGACTATGTCAAATAGCTCTGAGTTCTGGGTCAGGTTACTAGGGCTAATGCAAATACTGCCATTGTTTGTTCTTTTTTTTCTTTTTCTTCCTTATTACGGCCACAGCTGCGGCATGTGGAAGTTCCCAGGCCAGGGGCTAAATCAGAGCTGCATCTGTGGCCTACGCCACAGCCACAGCAATACCAGATCCTTAACCCACTGAGCCAGGCCAGAGATTGAACCCGCATCTTTACAGAGTCGAGGTCAGGTCCTTAACCTGTTGAGCCACAGTGGGAACTCTACGGACGTTGTCTTTGTGAGATGAGTAGAGGAAAAGAGTGGGGCCTGGAAAGAAAACACTGAATACCCAAAACCAATCCTCCAGTATTATTGTGAACATTAAAATAAATGTTTTATTGTTTACAATCCTCCTATATTGTAAAATTGAAACTGTTTTATCTTTGAAAATAAAACCCGAGTCATCTCTGCTTTCATCTATGAAATTATGACTGGTTAACAAGACTTTCTATCCCAATTGGAAATTCTTTAAAATTAGGAAAACGTAGGCGAGACCATATGTTGAGGTATGGAACAGTCGGCAGAGCAGACTGTAATCCTTGGAAATTGGGAAATACTAGACGTGCGTGCCTGATCATGGCCAAAATACCCACCAAGGTTTGTCTTGAAGCACCTTTCCAACAAAGAACATGGAAGTGGATCCCAAGCAGAGCACAGCTCTCACTGAGTTGTGAGAGCAGGCATATGAATTCTGAGCTTCTGAAGGAGCTGGGATTTGTAAGAGCTGATAACTGAAGAAAGGGGGCTGCTCAGAGAGTAGAGCTCAGAAGTTTGTGTGGGCGTTCACCATGGGTTCCTGGAGAGTGGTCAAGAGACACATGCTCAGGGTGAGATGCTGAGGGCCCAGCAGGGATCATCTGCTGCAGAAAATGTGCAACATGGGGAAACCCTGAAGAGGTGGCAGTACAACCAGGATGGAGAGATTGAACTGAGCACCCCAGACATTCAGCTGAGACCCCAGAGGAGCCTGGCCTTAGAAGTAAGGAAACAAACATAGAGTAAGGGCACAACCTAGTACTAAGTTCAAGTCCTAAGTAGATATGAATGAACTGACATTAAAACTCAGCTTGGCCACAGCAAAGATAGGATCTCTAATTTAATTGTCTGCCAGGCCAAGGTGCGATACCTTAAGGAAGAGACCGTATTTGTCTATGACCTGCAGTATACAATAAACATGCTCAAATTGTTACCTATACTTAATATTTCTTAATATTGCTTATACATGAAAGGAAGGTATATATTTTTATGAAAGCAGACATCATGATACCTGAAATTTTATAATGAGTAGAAAAAGATCTTAAGGTAGATATTATAAATAGATTCAAAGACAAAAAGGGAAATATTTCCAAAATAGATGAACACATGGAAAATTTCAAGTAAATTCCATATCTTGAGGGGGAAATGGAAATTAATTTGCAAACACTTTAATGCAACATAGACATATGTAGTGTGCCATTTTTTTCTTCTTTTATTATTTTTCCCTTAACCTTGATTTTCAGTAGTTTGACAGTGATGTGCAAGGTATAATTTTCCTTGTGTTTATCTTGTCAATCTTAATTTTTGATTCTGTGCGTGCAATCTGATTTTGTTTTTCCCCTCTATATTATTTTCTCTGTCTCTGAACACTCAGGAAATTCTCTTACCCACATTGTTCTAAAAGTTTCTATGCCCTGATTTGGGCCTTTTTAAGCTATAGTCCTGGAACTTGTTGGTCCCTTTTAATCCATAAGGCATGCAGTTTGGTTCTAAAGAATACATTTTTTTTTTCTCTCTCTTTTTGCTATTTCTTGGGCCGCTCCCGTGGCATATGGAGATTCCCAGGCTAGGGGTCCAATTGGAGCTGTAGCCACCGGCCTACGCCAGAGCCACAGCAACGCGGGATCTGAGCCGTGTCTGCAACCTACACCACAGCTCACGGCAACGCCGGATCCTTAACCCACTGAGCAAGTCCAGGGATCGAACCCACAACCTCATGGTTCCTAGTCGGATTCATTAACCACTGCACCGCGACAGGAACTCGTAAAGAATACATTTTGAATTACTTCCTTCCTTCCATTTTTTTATTTCTCATCTGTAATTGTTATTATTCAGATTCTGTAACATCTAGGCAGATTCTCTATTTTCAAATAATCCCCTCTCTCAATATACATATGCGTGTTATGTATTTTTATATTATATATACATGTCTGAGAGAAATCACCTTCAATTTCCAACATTACACTGATTTTTAAATTTATATTAAATTTAAATTTATACTAATACAAAATATGTTCTTTATACTAATATAAAATACGTTATTCAAAGCATAATTTTCTTTGAATATTTCTTTTCAGCGATCACTTTTTTATGGATGCAACCTGTTGATGAACTTGGCTATGCATTAAAATGACTGTTTTATTGTAGAGTATTCTAATATATAATATTTTAATATTTTCTTTGGGCCTTTTTTTTCCCCCCACTGTACAGCATGGGGATCAAGTTATCCTTACATGTATACATTTTTTTCCCCCACCCTTTGCTCTGTTGCAATATGAGTATCTAGACATGGTTCTCAATGCCACTCAGCAGGATCTCCTTGTAAATCTATTCCAAGTTGTATCTGATAACCCCAAGCTCCCGATCCCTCCCACTCCTTCCCTCTCCCATCAGGCAGCCACAAGTCTATTCTCTTAAGTCTATGATTTTCTTTTCTGTGGAGATGTTCATTTGTGCTGGATATTAGATTCCAGTTATAAGTGATATCATATGGTATTTGTCTTTGTCTTTCTGGCTCATTTCACTCAGTATGAGATTCTCTAGTTCCATCCATGTTGCTGCAGATGGCATTATGTCATTCTTTTTTATGGCTGAGTAGGATTCCATTGTGTATATATACCACCTCTTCCGAATCCAATCCTCTGTTGATGGACACTTGGGTTGTTTCCATGTCCTGGCTATTGTGAATAGTGCTGCAATGAACATGAGGGTGCACGTGTCTCTTTTAAGGAGAGTTTTGTCCGGATATATGTCCAAGAGTGGGATTGCAGGGTCATATGGAAGTTCTATGTATAGGTTTCTAAGGTATCTGCAAACTGTTCTCCATAGTGGCTGTAGCAGTTTACACTCCCACCAACAGTGCAGGAGGGTTCCACAGCCCCTCCAGCACTTGTTATTTGTGGACTTATTAATGATGGCCATTCTGACTGGTGTGAGGTGGTATCTCGTGGTAGTTTCGATTTGCATTTCTCTTATAATCAATTATGTTGAGCATTTTTTCATGTGTTTGCTGGCCATCTGTATATCTTTCTTGGAGAAGAGTCTATTAAGGTCTTTTGCCCATTTTTCCATTGACTGGTTGGCTTTTTTGCTGTTGAGTTGTACAAGTTGCTTATATATTCCAGAGATTAAGCCCTTGTCGGTTGCATCGTTTGAAACTGTTTTCTCCCATTCTGTAAGTTGTCTTTTTGTTTTCTTTTGGGTTTCCTTTGCTGTGCAAAAGCTTTTCAGTTTGATTAGGTCCCATGGGTTTATTTTTGCTTTTATTTCTATTGCTTTGGGAGACTGACCTGAGAAAATATTCATGTAGCTGAATTTATTAATCAGTTCAAGTAGTTTTTGGGTTGAATCCTTAGGGTTTTCTATGTATAGTATCATGTCGTCTGCATACAGTGACAGTTTTATCTCTTCTCTTCCTATATGGATGCCTTTTATTTCTTTTGTTTGTCTAATTGCTGTGGCTAGGACTTCCAAAACTATGTTGAAGAGCAGTGGTGAGAATGGGCATCCCTGTCTTGTTCCAGATTTGAGTGAGAGGGCTTTCAGTTTTTCTCCATTGAGTATTATATTTGCTGTGGGTTTATCATAAATGGCTTTGATTATGTTCAGGAATGTTCCTTCTTTACCCACTTTGGCAAGGGTCTTGATCATGAATGGATGTTGGACTTTGTCAAATGCTTTTTCTGCATCTATTGAGATGATCATATGATTTTTGACTTTTCTTTTGTTAATGTGGTGTATGATGCTGATTGATTTGCGTATGTTGAACCATCCTTGTGAACCTGGGATGAACCCTACCTGGTCATGGTGTATGATCTTTTTGGTATGTTGTTGGATTCGGTTGGCTAAGATTTTGTTGAGAATTTTTGCATCTATATTCATCAATGATACTGGGCGATAGTTTTCTTTTTTGGTAGTATCTCTGTCTGGTTTTGGAATGAGGGTGATGGTGGCATCATAGAATGTCTTTGGGAGTATTCCTTCTTCTTCAACCTTTTGAAAAAGTTTAAGGAGAATGGGCACCAGATCCTCGTTGTATGTTTGATAGAATTCACCTGTGAAGCCATCTGGTCCTGGACTTTTATTTGTAGGGAGTATTTTTATGATTTCTTCAATTTCATTTCTAGTGATCGGTCTGTTTCTTCTTGATTCAGTTTTGGCAGGCTGTAAGATTCTAGAAAATTGTCCATTTCTTCCAGATTGTCAAACTTGTTGCCGTATAGTTGTTCATAGTATTCTCTTATGGTTTTTTGTATTTCTGCTGTATCCATTGTGATTTCTCCTTTTTCATTTATAATTTTGGTTATTTGAGTCCTTTCTCTCCTCTTTTTAGTGAGTCTGGCCAGGAGTTTGTCAATTTTGTTTACCTTTTCAAAGAACCAGTTCTTAGTTTTATTAATTTTCTCTATTGTTTTTTGAATCTCTATTTTATTGATTTCTTCTTTGATTTTTATAATTTCCTTCCTTCTGCTGACTTTAGGTCTTTTTTGTTCTTCTTTTTCTAATTCATTTAGGTGGAGGGTTAAGTTGTCCATTTGGGATCTTTCTTCTTTTTTGAGAAAGGCCTGTATTGCTATAAATTTCCCTCTGAGCACTGCTTTCACAGCATCCCATAGATTTTGAGAGGTTGTGTCTTCATTATCATTTGTTTCAAGGTATTTTTTAAATTTCCTTCTTGATTTCCTCATTGACCCATTGGTTTTTGAGTAGCATGTTGTTTAGTCTCCATGCAGTAGGTTTTTTCTCATTTCTTTTCCCATGGTTGATTTCTAATTTCATGGCATTGTGGTCAGAGAAGATACTTGAGATAATTTCTATGCTCCTAAATTAGTTGAGGTTAGCTTTGTGTCCCAATATGTGGTCGATTCTTGAGAATGTTCCATGTGCACTTGAGAAGAATGTGTCTTCTGCTTTTTTTGGATGTAGTGTCCTGAAGATATCAATGAAGTCTAACTTTTCTATTGTTTCCTTTAGGATCTCTGTTGCTTTATTGGTTTTCTGTCTAGAGGATCTGTCCATTGGTGTGAGTGGGGTATTAAAGTCTCTTACTATGATTGTATTCCCATTGATTTCTCCCTTTATGTCCGTTAATATTTGTTGTATGTATCTGGGTGCTCCTGTATTTGGGGCATATATATTGACGATAGTAACACCCTCTCCTTGGATGGATCCCTTAATCATTAAATAGTATCCTTCTTTGTCTTTCTTTATGTCTTTTGTTTTAAAGTCTATTTTGTTTGATATGAGTGTTGCAACTCCTGCTTTTCTGTCGTGTCTATTGGTATGAAATATTTTTTCCCACCCCTTCACTTTCAATCTATATGTATCCTTTGTCCTAAGGTGAGTTTCTTGTAGGCAGCATATTGAAGGTTTTTGCCTTTTTATCCACTCAGCCACTCTGTGTCTTTTGATTGGGGCATTCAGTCCATTGACACTTAAGGTGATAATTGATAGATGATTATTTATTGCCATTTGAACCTCGTGTTCCAATTGATTCTATGGTTCTCCATTCTTCCTTTCTTTTTTTGGTTGGATGGTCTCCAGTTATTTTCTGCTTGAGTTTTTTTTTTTTTTTTCTCATTTTTTTGCTAATGCAATGTTTGGTTTTGGCTTGTGGTTGCCCTGTTTTTAAAGTATGCTTACCCCTTCCTATAATTGTATGTTTTGGCCTGATGGTCCTGTAGGTTCAAACACTTCATTACTATACTAAAATTAAGAAGAGAAACAGGGGAGTTCCCGTCGTGGCGCAGCGGTTAACGAATCCGACTAGGAACCGTGAGGTTGCAGGTTCGGTCCCTGCCCTTGCTCAGTGGGTTGGCGATCCGGCGTTGCCGTGAGCTGTGCTGTAGGCTGCAGACGCGGCTCGGATCCTGCGTTGCTGTGGCTCTGGTGTAGGCCCGTGGCTGCAGCTCCGATTCGACCCCTAGCCTGGGAACCTCCATATGCCACCAGGAGCAGCCCAAGAAATAGCAAAAAGACAAAAAACAAAACAAAAAACAAACAAACAAACAAAAAAAAGGGTCTATTTATTTCCTTACTTCCCTTGCCCACATTTTATGATTTTGATGACTCTTTTTTTCTTTTTAATTTTATTTTGTTTGATTTAATCATGTTCATGATTAAATCTGTATACTGGCTTATTTGAGTGACTGCTTTCTGATTGTGGTTTCCTCAATCCTAGTTCTTCCTCTTTTTTGTTTTTTTTTTTTCCTTTTTCTTCCCTTTCTTTCCTTCCTTTCTTTTTGGTTTAGAGAAGCTCTTTCAATATTTCCTTTAGCCTGGGTTTTGTATTGCTGTATTCTTTTAGCTTTTGTTTGTTGGAAAAAAATTTTTATTTCTCCTTCTATTTTAAATGATGTTCTTGCTGGATAGAGCATTCTAGGTTGCATTTTTTTCCTTTTAGCACTTTAAATATCTCTTGCCATTCCCTCCTGGCCTGTAGTGTTTCTGTAGAGAAATCAGCTGATAACCTTATGGGGGTTCCCTTATAGGTAACATTCTGCTTTTCTCTTGCTGCCTTTAGGATCCTCTCTTTATCACTAACTTTTGCCATTTTTATTATAATGTGTCTTGGTGTGGGTCTATTTGGGTTCAACTTGTTTGGGGCCCTCTGTGATTCCTGTATCTTGAACTCAGTATCCTTTAGATTTGGGAGGTTTCCAGTGATAATTTCTTCAAATATGTTTTCCATCCTCTTATCTTTTTCTACTCCTTCTGGAATTCCCATTATGCGTAGATTGGCCCACTTTATATTATCCCATAGGTCTCTTATATTGCTTTCCTGTTTTTTGATTTGGTTTTCTGTCTGATGACCTGATTGGGTGATTTCCATTATTCTATCTTCCACATCACTAATTCGTTCTTCTGCATTATTCATTCTGGTTTTTACTGCCCTTAGTTCAGTTTGTATCTCTGCAAATGAATATTCTAGTTTTTCTTGGCTCCTCCTTATATTTTCTAGTTCCTTTCTGAGGGCTTCTGCATTACTGTTCATATCTTCTCTTAATTCCTTCAGTATTTTCACTATTTCCCTTTTGAACTCCAGGTCTGCCAGACTGCAGAGATCTGTTTCATTGTTGACTGTTTTAGGTGAGTTCTCCTGTTGGTTTGACTGGGGGTGGTTTCTCAGCTTCTTCATCTTGCTTGTTGTTTTCTTTTTCCCGGTGGAGTTGTACTGTCCATGGCCGGGCAGTGTTTGCCTGGCACTGCTGTGGAATGTTTCCTGAGGGCTGGCATTGTTGGTCAGTCTTCTTTGAGGCGGTGTGGCTTTTCCAGAGGGTGGGCGGGGCTGACAGGGTCTCTCTGAAGCAAAAGAGGACTTCCTGAGGGCAGACAGTACTGGGAAGTCCGCAGCGCAATGGAAGCAGATTTCACTCTTCCAGGCAGAGCTTGCTCTGGGGCTCTTCCAGGATGCTGGCGGTGCTGGGCAGCTGTGTCATGGGAGTGCAGCACCCCCCCCCCCCGAGGGCTGGAGCGGCTAGCTGGACCGCTGAAAACCCAAGAGGCTCTTCCTCAGGGCAGCGTGACTTGAAAGGACTGCCTGAGAGTGTAGGCAGATTTTTCACGGCCCGGCCAAGCTTGTTCTAGCTTTTCTAGGCTGCAGGCCTTTTCCTGGGGGCTGGTGGTGTTTGGTGCTGCTCTGTGGGGGTGTAGCCCCTCCAGAGGGCAAGCAGGCCAGGGCAGGGACAGCCCCTGTGGTGGTAGGCTTCTGGCAATTGTTGAGGCCAGCCCTCTGGGATGGCAGGCAGCCCCAGGTCCGGCATGTGCGTGAGGGGAGTCGGGGGGATGCACTGGGAAGCACAGCTTTCTGATAGCTGGCAGGCCAGTGAGCTCGCTGTGGCGTGGGGAGTATTCTATGGGGGCCCACCCCTTCTTCTCTCCCCTCCCCAACACTGGTGCCTTGTCCAGCTCTTCTCCCAGGTTCCCTCTGATGTGGCTTTCCACTTCCCAGCCCTTAGCGTATTGCTCCATCCCCCATGACCCTCTGCTTTCTAGTCTCCCAGGCAGTCTCTGCCCAGTCAAACCTGATAGACCAGTTCCTAGACCCCCCCAAGCAGTCTCTGCATTGCCCACCCCAGCCCGTTCCTGTTCCTGGGGACTAACCTCCGGAGTTGAGGTCTCGGTGCCCAGCCCCCACCCAAGCGTCTCAATTTTTGGTGACTGTGCCAGTAGTTCAGATGATCTGTTTGGTTCTCACTCTGCTTTTCAGAACTCCGACTTACTGCTGCACTCTTCTCTGCATCTGGAGATTCCTCCGATTAGGTTGATCTTTCCGTCGAGTAGGTGACTTCCCAGGGTGTAGGATCCCTTTCTCCTCCACAGTTCCCTTATGGGAGCACCCCTCCAGCCCCCATTCCCCTTCTCTCACTCTCCTCTTTTCTCTTGTTTTACCCAGTTATGTCTTGCCATTATTGGAGTTTAGGTTCTTCTGCCAGCAATTGATTGCTGTTCTGTGTAAGTCGTTTAACCTGTAGATGTGTTTTTTTTGTTGTGTTTGTGGGAGAGGGTGAGCATGTCCCCCTACTCTTCCACCATCTTTCCTTTGTCCCCTTGGTTTTTTTGACCAGATAAAATTCATCCAGTGACTTCCCTGGAGGTCAGACTAGGCTACCACCCTACCGAAACCATGTGGTGGAAATAGAGTGGGTAAAAACTCTTACCAATCTGTGCTTTCAGAAAATTACCACTACTTTCACCTATTCCTGAAATTTCCAATCCAAATTCCTATTGATCTACCCTTCCAGGGTTGTAATCTTCAGGTTTTTTTTGTTCATGTGTTTGTTTTCCACAGGGTGGTGCAAAAACAGTTGCCTGTTTCCATCGAATGCCAAAATACAAGTTGGGGTCTGGATTGTCTGAGAGTGCTCCTAAATGCTTTGAGTGCCTATCATGTTTTAGAGCTACTGGTTATTGCTCATTGAGCTATTTCTGGGCTTCTTTCTTTGTGGGCTTAGGTTCAAGTTCATAGGTATGTGGGCTTTCAGCAAGAGATAGAAAACTATAGCTTTCCCACTAGCCACCTGTCTTGATAAACAAAGTTTTATTAAAACATAGCTTCATATGTTCATTTTGTATTGTCTATGACTGCTTTCACAGTACGATGGCAAAGTTGAGTAATTGTGACAGACTATATGGCCCATAGACCAAATATATTCACTATCTGACTTTATAGAAAGTATTTGCCAAACCTTGGTCTTGAGTGTTTTTTTATTACTTATGTATCTATTTTACAGCTCCAAAATTTCATTTCTTTTGTTTCCTCCCCAGTACTCTTTTTGTCCTTGTGGATTTATTTTTGTTAATTCTTTAATTTAATTTGTTCAGATTTCATATTGAAATGGAGTTAACTCTGAGGGTCCAGTTCACCAATTGTAACTGAAGGCATCAACCACTCTTTTTTTTTTTTTTTAATTGAAGTATAGTTGATTCACAGTGTTAGCTTATCCTCTGGTGTACAGTGAAGTGATTCAGATAGATATGTATATTCTTTTTCCATATTCTTTTCCATTATGGTTTATCACAGGACATTGAATAAAGCTCCCAGTGCTACACAGTAGAACTCTGTTGTTTATCTATTGTATATACAGTAGTTTGCATCTTCTAATCCCAAACTCCTAATTTATCCCTCCATCATGCCCTTTACCCTTTGGTAACCATATATTTTATGTGTCTGTGAGTCTGTTCATCTGTGTCATATTTTAGATTTTACATAAAAGTGATATCATACGCTATCTGCCTTTCTCTTTCTGACTTACTTCACTTAATAAGATAATCTCTGTGTCCATCCATGTTGTTACAAATGGCATTATTTCATTATTTTTTATGACTAATATTCTATTGTGGCGTGTGTGTGTGTAGCACATCTTCGTTATTCATTTACTTTGTTCATCTGTCATTGGACATTTAGGTTCTGTCTATGTCTTGGCTGTTGTAAACAGTGCTGCTGTGAACACTGAGGTGTGTGTATCTTTTTGAATTAAAGCATATTATCCAGGTATAGGTCCAGGATATGATAGTTCCATTTTTAGTTTTTTTGAGGAACCTCCATGCTGTTTTCCACAGTGGTTACACCAATTTACATTTTGACCAACAGTGTAGGAGGGTTTCCTTTTCTCTACGCCCTTTCTAGCATGGTTTTCTTTTTTTTTTCTTTTTTTTTTTTTTCATTTGTAGACATTTTATTTTATTTTATTTTATTTTATTTGTCTTTTTGCCTTTTCTAGGGCTGCTCCTGCGGCATATGGAGGTTCCCAGGCTAGGGATCTAATCAGAGCTGTAACCCTGGCCTACGCCAGAGCCAGAGCAACGTGGGATCTGAGCCGTGTCTGTGACCTACACCACAGCTCATGGCAACGCCAGATCCCCAACCCACTGAGCAAGGCCAGGCAGGGATCAAACCTGCAACGTCAAGGTTCGTTAACCACTGCACCACAACGGGAACTCCTTGTAGACATTTTAATGATGACTATTCTGAATGGTGTGAGGTGGTACCTTGTAATTTTGATTTTCATTTCTCTGATAGTTAGTGATTCTAATCACTGTTTGTCATCACCACCAAAATGCTTGCTTAGGGCGTTTTGATCTCTCCAGCAGAAAGCATATCTATTCCAGGGTAATGCGACAGAGGATTCCTATACCCTTTTTATATTCTCTGTTTTTATAACTAAATATTAAATAACATACTAATGTCGTTGGCATTCAGGTTTTTTATAATGCCCTACATTTCACCAATTATAAAGGAAAACAGCAAGAACCTTTATGAGAAGATGCTGGTATTGTTTAATTGTGCATATTTTCATATAGAAAATATATAAGAAGCACCAAATATGCAGATGGTATTGTGTTCAATTCTTAGAACACTTAGAATAGCAATAATAATAATGGTGATGATAGTAATAATGGCAATAAAACAACAACCATAAAAAAAAACGTTTTCGCTGTCCTTTAGAAATGTAGCCCAGTAAAGGATATGGAAAGCAAAAAGTATTTCAAAACAATGTAACATGAGCTATTGTAGAAGTAAGAACAGCTGTTCTAGAGCATAGATTTGCCTGTGATAACCATAGACAACTTCATATAGAGGAATAAATAGAATTTTGACACTCAGAACAAGAAGGGTGCTCCTGCCAAAAGAAAAATATCATGTAAAGAATCAAGTTAATCTCAAAGAATTAGAACATAAAGTTCAACCACTATGCAGCTGTGTAACACCAGGTAAGTTTCTTCAAGCTCTATTTTTTTAAATCTTTCAGATGAAGATAATATCAACATGTTCCTCATAGATTTACCTCGATGAGTAGTTGAAATGATGCACTTGACATTTAACAGAATTTATGGCATATAGTATATGCTCAGCAAAATGCAATTAGTCATGTTATTATAAATGTCCACATCTTTGTAAAGAGGGATAATGTTTTAGCCAAAAGAATAAATCTATGACAATATTTCAAACACAGTGGTAGCTGTTGATATGAGGAATTTTGGAAAGGCATACCCTTCTAATCATCCTTCAAATTACAGAATATAGACAGTTTATTGCTTTTTCCCAGTAGCTATGAATGGGCCTGATAAGGGATGATTCACAACTAGACATTCTTGGAATCAGGACCACTTGAATCCATGTTCATCCAAATTATTTTCGCAACTTTCTTAAAAATCAATAATCCAGCCACTTACAATTTATATCTATCCCTCCCAGACAGATCTTATAACTTGGGTAGCTTTATCTGAAGGAAATATATCAATATATTTTCTCTAGTTGCTACTACAACTTATGTTTTCTTTCATTTTGCTTGGTTTTTATTTTGAGAGGAAAGCACTTAGCAATATCAGACAGAATTGGTTGTTAAAGAACATTGCAACATTTATTCATCTGAGTAGATCTAGATGTGACCAATAAAAAAACCAATATGTGACATAATTTGGTACACTGTTGATTTATTTTTTTCATACTCTATTTCATTATCCTTTTACCAAAATAGACATTGTGACTAGAGATCTGGTATATTTCTATAATTTAAATTAGTGTTATGTTTAGAACTATGATATTCCAACTTAATGAAGACACTGAGTGGTTCTGTTTGGGTTTAATATCTATTGGAAGCATACACAAATGATTTTTCTCAGGACCTACAGAAGCAATCAGCATGCTTGTGTGATTGGAATGCTTGTTTTTACACTTTGGGTGTCCATTTCTTATATAAACTTAAATTATGCTTTGTAGTATAACCATTGACCTAAACATGTATAGAAAAAAATTCAAAGAGTCCCCTCTGTAAGGTGTTAGAATTGCACAGTTTGATAGGTTCATTTGCGGAATTCTTGTGACAAATGCTTTTCTAAGCTTCTTAATGTCTCTGAACATGGCACAGCATTTTACCCATATTTAGGAAGACATCACTTTCCATTTCGTATAAGGGAAGTTTTAAGCCAATGGAAAGGCTCAAACTGAGTGGATATTTAAACAGACTTAGTGTCATTCATTGGAATGTAAACCTTGAAGGAAAACGTTCTTTTGGCTTCTGTAAATGTCATATCAGGAGCAGACTCTGGGGCAAAGTATCCAGGGGCCAACATCAACCAGGGATGCGCAGGACTAGGGCTGAGGAAAAGGACTGTTTCAGAGGCTGGTCCTGATGAGAACAGCTTAGAAGCCTAAAGCAGGGGGTTGATGAGCTTGGCAAGCTCATGCTCAGCAGTGTATTCAAGGGAAGGAGATCATGTCCATTCAGCATTTATGACATAGCCTCAAGGAAGTTTGCATGGTGATTGAAAAATTATAAAGTCATAGATTTGTTTAAAATACTCACTTTCTTTAGAACTCACATTACCTCAGGAGGCTTTGTTTCTGCTTTAGTGTTGGGAAAATTGATCTTGCTAATTCAAGGTAGCTTAGTTCAATGCAGCAGTTTTCTTTCTTTTTTTTTTTCATTTAAATTTGTGATTTATATTCAGCCCCAGTCCAGCTTAAATTTTCATCACCTAGCATCCCACTCTTGGGTAGACTCTATTAACAACAGAAAGAGCTTGGCAAACTCATACTTGGCAGTATATCCAAGAGAAAGAGGTCATGTCAGTTCGGTTTTTATGATAGCCTCAAGGAAGTCCCTTGAATGTTGACCTCGGTCTCATTTGATTATCAATTCTATAACAATATAAAAAGCAACTGACTTCCAAATAGTTGGCTCTTTCAGCTTTGGCAGTTCTTGATGGTTCTTAGGGATTTGTCTTCCATTCATACCTATGGCATCAGGGACCCCGGTAGCTACTGGTCCTTCACCCGAAAAGTGGGTATCACCTGCATTCCTCTGTTGCTATGTCCTTACTCTGCCAGTCTGTCCTGGAGTTGCCTGGTGACTGTGCTGTGTCACCTTTGTTATACTAAGAACTGCATCAACCAAAATTTTCTTTTATGCTTGTTACCAAATTAGAGTTGGCCACAAGAGAAATGTTTGGAAGGCAAAAGTGAATCAGGAACCATTGCTTCTAAAGGGGTTTTTGCAGCCAGATGCCATAAAAGCTACTCAGAGTTAACAAGTGGGGTTCAGTTTATTTTCACTTTTCTTTGCTTTGTATGCAGTTTTTCTTCCCAACTGCTGGCTCTGCTGGCACCACTCCCACCACTGCATACCCTCATCTGTGAACCCATCGAGGCTGGTCTGCACTGAGAGAACACGTTCCCATGGACCTTTGCACCAGCTGCCCCTTTGTGGTCTGAATTCCAGCTCTAGAAATGCTTGGCTTCTCAGATTACCTAATTAATTACACTTTTCCTCATCTTCCAACCCTCTGCAATTCCCTCACACTTTTAGACCTTCACTTCTTCATCTCTTCCCCAAATTGGTCTAATTCCTTTAATAATTCTATATCCTATACCCTTGTTAGTGACTCTGCCTCCCTGACCAAACCCTGATTGAGGCAGGTGAAAACATTTGCTCCTCTCTTTGTTCAAATGTTGTGACTTCACCTCAATTCAAGGGACTCAGGGATTTATCTGTATCATTCTTTGCTTTCTCACCTTCATATCTGGAAACAAATCACCCAGAGATTGCCAATTCCTGAGTTTCTGAATGGGTCAAATGTGGGTGTGGATTCAAACGACTTTGCTTCCCAGAACCACCTCCAACATCCAGAGGATGGTGCTTCTCATCCTGCAGTTCTCATGTTCGTGTGGTTGTTGGGGGTGTGGGATGCAGAAAGCAAACACACTCCTGGTCCACATTCTATGTTTCTTCTTATCTCTAGGGAAGTTCATAGTATCTGTGCTCTTTTTCCCTTTGTATTCCCACTGCTTTTGTATTACACTTGTTGTAGTGTCTTTTGAATTCCAAGACAAGATTTAGCATCTTTGTTCTGGCTGTCCTTGTGAGGACTTTAGGAAAATGAAATTAAAATTAACCCTGATGTGACGTCTTCATGCATTTAATCTTTAATCAGCTACAGTGAGCCCTTGTTCTAAATCAGGTGAGGAGTTTTTTGCATATAGGCTCTGGCCTGTGACTTCTCTCCCTTAGGGACTGCAGTAGCTTCCTCTGGGGAAGGGGAGCAGATTCCACCATAAAATTGGAAAGATGAAAACCTGCCAGGTTAGTATGCTAGATTTCCGGTTCAACTTTGAATGTTGAGGGGGAACAGGAGTGTGCTGGTGCATCAGACCGACAGCATTTCTGAGTAAAAGGCTGGGTCTAAAGGTAGGGAATCCTGAGTATCAGAGACTCCAGGAATACCCAGGATTCATCCACAATAAGCTGGACATCAGGTGTGCGAGAAACAATTTTGGGCTGAACCATTGGATGGAGTTGCAACATCTGATCGTCTTACCCTACAGAAGATACAAGTCAGGAAATGAAGTGAGCCTTAAGCCACGGGGTCCTTCTTCAACAGCTCTAAAGCCAGGAAGCTGAGAAGGATGGTTGCCAGGCACTTTTCATATATTGTCTTATTGAAGCAATCTTAAATATATGAGGTGCACCTGTAAGGAAATTTGCTATGTGTGAGATTGACTCACAAGCGAATTTTTAGATAACTGTTCCCAGGATGGGGACCTTAAGCTCTGTGGCTCCAGAGCCTCTCTCCTAACTCTGCATTCTAACTGCACTGCTCAGAGCATTTATTTTTGCTCACTACTAATTTGCCAAGGCAAGAACTCACTCAAAGCTGTTGGATAATGACTCAGTGTTCCCCAGACCTCTTTTTGCTAGCAGATCTGAGGACTACAACATCCACTGCCAACTCTTTGGAGGCCCAGCCTTGTAATACTACTATTTCATGGCCTCTGCCCCAGTAAGAATGCGACACATGCCACTATTTGAAGATCAGGATAAGATCGGTGAACGTGTATAACATTGGTCACAAACAATTGATTTTTAAAAACCTTTCATTTTGTATCTCTGCTAAATTTCTCATTTAGGAAAAAGGGAAATAGATACCCTATAAGGAACCCATGTCTTAGTAGACCACAAGCAAAGACATGAGAACTGTTGCTTCTAATTCTCTCCCATCCTACATGTCAGTCTCCAACAAAGGCGGCTCATGTCCTTCCTGTGCTAGAAAACCTTCTGTGATATTATCAGACGAATGCAGTTCCTTTAATTGAAATGGGAGGATTACTTATTGCACACAATCAGATACATAAGAAATGCTGGGAGGATCAGCTAAGCTTGGTAGGAATATATGAGTGGTAGTGTTTTGGTGATAGTTATTTGTTGTAGACTCTTGATTTCTACAAAAAGTACAATATCTAAAAGTAGAAGAAATATGTGAGCCAGTCCTTTCAAATGAAAATAAGTCCAGTGCAAAGAAGATTTTCAATGAAGTGGATTTCTTCTTCATCCTGGGCATTTCTAAGAGATCCAACCTGTTCATTCAAATAATCGTAGTGATATAAATGTTAAAAAACATCCAAAAATTTGTGTTTCAGATTTATCTTACCAGTGTTCTGAGTGCCTTAAATATATTAATCATATTTATTCTAACAATTTCATGAGGTAGATATTATCACAGATCCTGATTGACATGTAAGGAAAACATGCTTTGGAGTGGCTTACTAAATGCCCAATGTCACAGCACTGTCAAGTAAGTCTGCTAATACTCAAATCATAGATGCCTGATCCCAGAGACTACACTCTTAAATGCTGTTTCTGTGTTACAAACTGCAGACAGGTGAAAGCTGTACTCTTGACATTGGCTGTTGACTCTGAATGTGTCTAGACTATCACCTGCCCACTTTCTTTCCATTACTCTTTTCTAGTGTCTCAGCTGCTTTTCCAGCATCCCTATGTATGACGGTTAATTTTGTGTGTCAACTTGACTGGGCCATGGGGTGCCTATATATCGAGTCAGCATTATTCTTAGTGTGTCTGTGAGAGTTTTTTGAATGAGATTAACATTTCAGTTGGTAGACTGAGTAATACAGATTGCTCTCCTTAAAGCAGGTGGCCCTTCCAATCATGTGAAAGCCTGAAGAGAACAAAAAGGGTGACCTTTCCCAAGTAAGAGAGAAGTCTTTCTCTCTGATTGCCTTTGAAATTAGGACATTGGATTTTTTGTTTTCTGCCTTTGGACTCAGACTGAAGCATTTTTCCCTTCCTGAGTCTCAAGCTGCCATCCTTGGAGCAGAACAACACCAATTCTCGATCCTTTGTTGAACTCAGACTTGAAGTAAATAAGCAGTTCTCTGGAATGTTCAGTTTGCCACTTCAGTTTACAGATCTTGAGAGTAGCAACCTTTGAGATTTGCATTATCCAATTCCTTATAATAAATCTCTGTCTCTCTCTCTCTATATATATATATATTTCTCCTACTATTCTTATTTCTCTGGAGAACTATGATTTATAAACCAGATGCTCCAGAACCTCAATCATAGTAACACTGCCAACCCTTCTATCTTATTCTTTCTTTTTTTTTGTCTTATTTATTTATTTATTTATTTTTTGCTATTTCTTGGGCCGCTCCCGTGGCATATGGAGGTTCCCAGGCTAGGGGTCGAATCGGAGCTGTAGCCACCAGCCTATGCCAGAGCCACAGCAACGCTGAATCCGAGCCGCGTCTGCAACCTACACCACAGCTCACGGCAACGCCAGATCGTTAACCCACTGAGCAAGGCCAGGGATCAAACCCGCAACCTCATGGTTCCTAGTCGGATTTGTTAACCACTGCGCCACGATAGGAACTCCCTTTCTATCTTATTCTAATGCATTATTATGGCTCCATGTTGACACTCAAAGGCAAATGAATTTTGAGCATCTTTTCTTGTACTTATTGGCCATCCATATATCTTTGGAAAAATACCTATTCAGGTTTTCTGTCCATTTTCTAATCGGCTGTTTCGCTTTACTGATAGTGAGTTATGTGAGTTCTTCATATTAACCCTTACCAGTCATATCATTTGCAGTTTTCTCCCGTTCATTCGGTTGCATTTTCATTTTGTTGATGGTTTCCTTCAGTATGCAATAACGTTTAAGTTTGATTAGGTCCGATCTGTTCATTTTTGCTCGTTTCTGTTGCTTGAGGAGACCAATCCAAAAAAAAAAAAACATTGCTACGACCTATGTTAAAGAGTGTACTATTTTGTTTCCTTCTAGGAGTTTAATGGTTTCAGGTTTTTAATCAGCTTTGAGTTTATTTTTGTGTACCGTATGAGAAGATGTTCTGATTTCATTCTTTTACATGTGGCTGTCCAGTTTTCCTAGCACCACTTATTGAAGAGACTGTCTTTTCCCCATTGTATATTCTTGCCTCCTTTGTTGTCAATCAACTGACCATATGCGTGTGTGTTTATTTCTGGGTTCACTGTTTTGTTCCCTTCATCTGTGTGTCTGTTTTTAAGTCATTGCCCTGCTATTTCAATTACTGTACTTTTAGTATAGTCTGAAGTCTAGAAGCATGCTACTTCCAACTTTGTGCTATTTTTCTTGAGAAGATTACTTTGGCTATTCAGGGTCTTTCATGGGTTCATAAATAATTATCACGGACATACAAAATCAAAACCACAATGAAATATAACTTCATACCTTTTTATCATCAAAAAGATAAGAAATAAATGTTGGCAAGGATGTGGAGCAAAGGGAACATTAGTACACTGTTGGTGGGAGTGTAAACTTGTACAATCATTATGGAAAACAGTATGGAGTATCCTTAAAAAATTAAAAGTATACTACCCTACAATACAGCAGCAGTTCCACTCCTGGGTACATGTCCAAAGAAAATTAAAGCACTAATTCGAGAAAATATATGAATCTCAATGTTCATAGAGCATTATTTACAATAGCCAAGATATGGAAGCAACCTAAATGTACATCAGCAGATGAATGGATAAAGAAGATGTAGAATATATATATATATATAATAGAATATTACTCAGCCATAAAAAGAATGAAATCTGACGTTTACAACAATAGGGATGGACCTGGAGAGTTTTACACTTAGTGAAATAAGTCAGACAGAGACAAATACTGTGTTTTCACTTATATGTGGAATCTAAAATAAAAAAACAAATGAATGACTATAATAAAACAGAAACAGACTCACAAATTGAGAAAACAAACTAGTAGTTACCAGTGCAGAGAGGGATTGGGGGAAAGGGCAAGATAGGTGAAGGGGATTGAGAGATACAAACTACTAGGTACAAAATAAATATACAAGAATATAATGTAGGTAGTATAGTTAATATTTTATAATAACTTTATATGGAGTATAATCTATGAAGATATCCAATGGCCATGTTGTAAACTTGGAACTAATATTGTAAGTCAGCTATAATTCTATAAAAATCTATATATGTCATTGTGTTACATTACAAGTAAAAAAATACAGTGGAATTTGGTAAACACTTAATGGATTTGAAATAGATAAGGAGAGGGTGAAACAATGTCTGGTATTCTGGAGGCAAAGTGTCATGTTCAGGAATTCAGAGACAATCACAGAAACCAAGATAACAGTATGAGAATAAAACAGAAAAATTTAACCCAGACCAATTTTTTAAAAATTTTATTGGAGTATAATTGACTTACAAAGTTGCATTAGTTCCAGGTGTACAGCAAAGTAAATCAGCTATACATATACACACATCCATTCCTCTTCAGACTCCATGGAAATTTTTTTAAGATCAGGTGTCTTCTCTGGAGAGTATCATCAATTTATTTCTTAGTCCATTCTATCTATATAGGAAGGCGGTCTTAACATCAAACAGGTTGGGAGTTCTGCTTCATTGTTTCAAGGAGTATCTCTATGGTCTGTTGATTATATTTTCATCCAGCCTTTTTTCTCTAGTTTTCTATTTTACTGCCTAATTATTGAATTTTGCTTCATGTAACTTCTTTGAATTAATGCATTTTATAAGTTGCTCAATCTTCCATTAGAAGTTCTGTAAAACGCCTCCTTAACTCATACTAGCTATCCCTTCTAAACTTCTCTATATGTGCATTCAGTCTAGGCTCCCAGTCTGCAACTAGAATACCAAGTCCATTTGTCTAGAACAAGGGCTCATACTCATGCCTCCTTCAAGATGTCATCACGATTCTACCTTTAAAGTTGTAAAATTACTACCAAGAAAGGGAAACAAAGGCTTAAGTGTGTACCCTCTTAAAACTTCTGGTTTGTCTTTGTATATTCCAATACAAGAAGGAATAGAGATAATCAGTGGTTATTAAGACTTGAACTCAAAAGATAATACAGAAAAGCCATTGTATTATAAGCTTTGGAAATCTAGATGGTCATACATGTTAATTCTACCTTGTTCCACTGACTGAAGATATGTTTAGTACTTAGAAATCCAGCAGAGAGTCACAGTAGTCTCTCCCATGTGTGGTTTAATCCAGTACCGTATCAAAAAGTCACCTTTAGGAAGATTACTAGCATGCTTAATTTTATTGCTATAATCTCCATCCTAAATTCAAAATATGTATATCCAATACACATCTCAAAGCTAATACATCTAAAAGGGTACACTTTTTCACCTAAATTCTTCCCTTTGTTGTATTAGATTCATGAAATATTTCCCTCATCCCCCCCGCCAGGCGTTTCTTTCCAAAGTCTAGTGTTGATGTCGTTATTTTTCCTCACCAAACTCCAATTCCATGAAAAGTTTTGAGCTGTATTTCAAAAATCTACCTGAAGTTTTTTCTTTTTTTTTCTCCAGTAGTTCTACACCATTATATCCACATTATCTCATATCCGATCTACTGCAGTAGCCTCCTTATTGTTCTCTCTTTTGCATATGCTTATAATTTGTTTTTCGAGAAGTCCAAATGTTAACATTTAAATAAAATGAAGCTTCTCTTTGACTTAAAATCTTCCATTGGCTTTATATTAGCTCTGCCTTGCTTCTGTTAACGAAATCGGTGATTTAAGTAACACAAATTTATTATTATCTTAGAGTTCTGGAACTCAGAATTTTAAAATGAGTCTCATTGGGCTAAAATTCAGATGTCAATCAAACTGCATTCTTTCTGGAAACTCTAAGGGAGAATCTGTTCCCTTGCTTTTTCCGGCTTCTAGAGGTTACTTGCATTCCAAGCATCTTGGATTCTTTCCATCTTCCATGTCATCCATGGAATATCAAGACGTTGTTAAGTTGCGTCACTGCGACACTGACTCTTCTGCTTTTTGCTTCTACTTTTAGGGACTCTTGTGATTACTTTGGCTGGCCTCAGTCATGCAGAGTAAACTCCCTATTTCAAGGTCAGCTGATTGGTAACTTTAATTCCACCATGTCCTGAAAAGTAGCACAATCACAAGAGTAAGGGATTAAGCCATAGACTTCATTGAGCCATTATTCTGCCTACGACAGGTTTATAAAATGATTTTTAAAAACATTCAAACTACCTTTCAGATTCTGAATCCCCCTACTACTTGGCCCTTGCTCAACCCCCAGTCTCCATTTCAGACAGCTCTCTCCTTTGCTCACTGGACTCAGTCACACTGGCCTCAAGCTGACTTCTGATCTAACCAAAGTCGCCTGCCTTCAGACCTTTTCACTGGCTACTGGAAGGTTCTGTCTCCAGATGTTCATTGGCTCATTCCTGTCATCGTTAGACCCTTTCCTCAGAGAGGCTTTTGTGACCACTCCATATAAAAAGTAGTTCCAAATGTTACACTCTTTTAATTTTTTCCCTTTATAGAACTCATCACCAGCTACGATTGCCTTATTCATTTGTTTTCCTGTTTAATGTGTTTTTACCCTCCAAAAAGAAAAATACATGTGAATAGGAATTTTGTCCATTGTTTTAACATTTTACCTCCAGAATTTACAAAAGTGCCCTGCTTGTAAGTTCTCAGTATGTATTTGTTAAATAAATGATTGAATAATTTCATGGATAAATTTTAAATGGATGTCACCAAATAAATCATGCACTTACATTTCTTTTCTTCCAACAGGAGAAAAGTTTGTCAGTCTATTTTCCGACTCCGTAGAACTAGCCATTATTTCAGAAGGAAGAAACCTTTAATTCCTTGTTCTCTCTCGGGTACCATGCATCATTCCTCCAAGGAGATTTTTTGCTCACAACAAAGTTGTCTTTATTCTGTGTTCCTTAATCCCCTTTTCATCTGATGAAACAAAAAAGTAGCTTCTCTCAGAGGAATGGGCTAGAGAATTACATTAATTTAGAATACAACAGAATTTGCCATGAGGTTCTGTAATCTAAATGGAATGTGAAGGTCACTCTGTGCCTCTTCTTAAATTGTATAATGTGTTTCTCCCATTGTTTCTTGCATTTCATGCTCATTCTCACTTGTGGGCTTTAGCTAAACCTTTGGAAACATAGTCAGTAAAATACTGCTCCAGATAAATCTGAGACAAAAGCTGCTATTTTAGCTCTAGTAGAGCATTTTTGCAACCTTGACCTAACCCTTTCAGGATCTGTTCTGATTAAGTTTTAAATTCTTTTATGTCCCTTGTTGTACATTTCTCATGTTGCATGGGCTCTCAAGTTTAGGGGGACTTGCTTATTCTTTCCAAGATCCTGGTGGATTCAGTCCTAATATATGTATACCCGCTGAGGTGCTCAGGTTATGAGGAAAGACAAAGAAACTATTCTCATTTTCTATTTGACTGCATATGTTACGTAGTTTAAGAATTCAGTGTAGGCATGCGCCATCCATTTCTTATTTAACAAGACATAGTAAATTACAGGTGCATAGTAAATTAAATACTCAGTTAATATTAGCTTACTTACTTAATTGATGTCTTTAATTCATAGCATCTTGTGAGAGTTTGGACTATTTAAAAATGACTAATTTTGGTTTGTTTAAAACTAAACAACCCATTTGCACTGGTTACTAATTACATATTTTGCTCCCAACTATACATAAAGAACCATATTTTAATTTTTCGTTCATTCTGTTATATAGATATACCAGTAACCTAATGCCATCGGGCAAACTTACCACAGGAACTTCTATTCACTTCTGCTTGTAAAAAGAATGTGGATATGAAAGCCATGTTTTATTGGTGCAGGTAGAACCTTGGTATGACACACTGCTAACTTTCCAATAACACTTATTTTTCATTAATCTCAGTTTCACTGAGACAGATTCCATTATGGGGGTAACTCCCTGAAGAATTTGAAGTCCAGGGCAATTCTCTTCCATATACTTGAGTGCAGTATATGATATTTATATAGTCCTACCTTCCAAGGAACTCAAAGCACTTGATAAATATCATTCCATTGATCCTATCCACTTTCCTGAACAGTAAATGGCAAGAACTGGTATCACCATTTAGTGAGAGAAAACTCTGGAAGCTAAACCCACAAAGACAAGTAAGAGGGGTGAAAGTATTTTGGTTGTGGAGTTTAAGTAAAAGCTCTCTCGAGTCCCCGAAATTTATCTTTCTTCTCAACTGTACTATTTTTCTAGCTCTAGTTCTTAAAGAAACAGTCATTTTTACCTTGTATGTTTTGACTTTTTTAAAAAGAAAAACTCTGGTTTTAAGTCATCTTGTTGATTACAAGTCTGGAAAATACTTAATTTTTCCTCTTGCTACACAGCTTGTCTCTGAAATCCATCTAATTCTGCCCTTCCTTCTTTTGTTTAATTAAGAATCACAGTTAAGTAACTGAAATAACTTGAGAAGTCATTGCCTCAACTCCTTGTGTTACCAAAAACAAAAGGAAAGTCTACAGTAAGAATGAGATTTGCCTACAGTCACATTGTTTGAGAAGAGAAAAGAAAGTACTGAAATTAAGGCTTTCTGACTTGAGTGGTTTTTGTTATTACTCTATGATAATTCAGAAACAGGAGGGAGTTATATTTAAAGGCTATGAGTATAGCAACATGGCAGGGGAAAGGTATTTCAGACTACCTCCTATTTTAAGCAGGTTTTTTTTTTTTTTTTTTTAATGTTTTCCCACCATTTCTGTGTCATTCTTTTTTCACCATTGTGGCTCTACTACTTAGCAGAAATCCTGATGACTGAATAACATCATGTTGTTTTTATGGCAGTGGATGCCAAGGTAGATATATAGTATCAATATCTTAGATTGCTTTTTACATCCTAAAATGTATAGTGTAACTCTGTGGTTTAGATTAGCCAGCATCATTTCACTTCTAATACAGAGTTTTGTTGAAATGTTCTCATTGTTCCTTGAATTCTCAAGATTATCTCAAGCAATCATGAATCATTCCAAGTTGGAAGGCAAAGAGTGCTTAGGACACTTTAGCAGGGCAAAAATTCTTCAACTGTTTCATCAATATATTTTAATATAGGTGAAAGCAGATTATAGAATACATCTGTAGTGTCATTGAAAATTTTTCTAAAATAAATAAAAAGGCATAGACAGTAATTACATTCTTTGTGTCCACTCATATGGTAAGATAAGCCTTTTGCTTTTAATCAGTTCCTACCTGAGGGACAGATGATTCAGAATCAGATAACTATTCCTGTGTGTTGTTACTGAAACCAACAATGAAGATCATAACTGTTTCCAGATTCCTCTTGGTGGATGGGACCTGATGCTCAATCAGTGACATAAACTGTCACCACTAGAAGGTAAGCTTCAAGAAGGAAGTCAATCTCTCTTTCCATCTCTCTTTCTTTAATATTCATTGATGGGTTACCAACACCAGAATGAGTGTACTCTAGTTAGAACCCTAATTGTACCTGTTCCCTTGTTATCGCTCAAGTATCATCTGAAACACAGTTCCTTTAGCTCATCTGTCCTTTAGAGGAATCCAGTGTGCATAAGGTTTTGTTCTCCTAAAAAACATGGGCGTTCCACAGGACAAAAATGTGCTATGTAAAGTTTATCACGTCACCTGGTTTCCAGCATGCTCTTAATAAATCTTATGTGTCGTTATTCCCTCAGATTTTTATTTTACTTCCACTCTGAGTCAAGCAACTTGCTGTTTGGAGGATCTGGTTTTCTTAACGTTTCTTCGCTCATGTCATCTTCTGACTCCATATCATTCCATTTTCATTGAGCATGTTAGCATTGGGCTCACGGTTCTTTTTTAATGTAACTTGTACCATATTCTCAAGGTAAATAAAAGCCCACTTGGATGATACATTGAAGAATCTAGCCTCACATTTTATTGGTTTTCTAATCATGGCATTTTTTAATTTCAGCTCTGATTCTGTGTTTTGTCATCACCTAGAACTCCTCCGCCACTGAAAAGTCAAAATATCTCAATATCTTTTATATCTCTCCATATGTGTTTCAGATTGGGAGACGAATTTCCATTCTGCCAGTTCGTAATTTTTTAATTTTTTTTATTTTATGGTTTATTTTAATTCACTGGGCTTCTATATCTTTTCTCACATTTTTGTCTCACACTTTTGGACCTCTCTTAGTTTTTTTGTTCTTCATTATGTAGCTGAGACATTATGGTCCTTTGTTCTAAACATTTTCATAGCAACACTCACAGTTTCCTTATATCCTTCTTTTTTTATATGTGTTTATTTGTGAGGAGTGAAGAAGGGTCTGTGCTAAGGCAAGCTGTTGCATTTGGAATGGATAAGCAACGAGGTCCCACTGTGTAGTATGAGGAACTGTGTCCGATCTCTTGGGGTAGAACATGATGGAAGATAATATGAGAAAAAGAATGTATATATAAGTATGACTGGGGCATTTTACTGTATAGTAGAAATTGATACAGCACTCCTGTAGTAAATCAACTATACCCTAATAAAAAGCCCACAAAACTTAGGAAAAAAGAAACATAAATATTAGTGATGGTAAATATAATTAGATAACAAATACATTGTTGGTGCTATCTCCAATTAGTTATAAATCTAATAGAGTTCACCTTTGCCTTCATTCCTACCCTGCTTCTTTAAGCTGTTACATCTAGGCTCAGCTTTTGGAATAGGCCTCTTGTTTTAATTTCTGCTTATATTCTGTCATTTTTTAGACAGTTCTCCATATAATAATTGCATAATTTCTCTCAAATACAAATGAATGACTTGTCCATGCTTAAAATATTCAGTAGCTTTCTATTTGTTTAAAGAATCAGTTTTTTAACATCAGCATAGGATAAAAGAACTGGCCTCAACTACATGCAATTAGAATTAATCTCAAATACTTTTCTCATTACATGAAATGACACCCTTGTCTGCTGCCCCCTCCCAGTCAGCTCCACCTTCCACAAATCTACTTTATATATTTTTTCCTAAGAAATAACATCTTTACAATTTTCTTTAAAAAGTCAGATTGCCCGTAATTTCCTATTTATTCACAGAATCTTCTTTCTACCTAGAATGCTCTTTCCAGTAGTGTTTGGTGAACACTTGTTAGCCAGTCACCTCATACCCATTGTTATGCAGTTTCCCCTCAAATGCTATGACTCAGTGAATTCTTTATCTGCCTTCGAGACCTCTATAAGTTCATCATATATGATAAAATAGTTTAATATTTGCCCCAGTTTATTTATCTTCTCTTTCTTTTGTGTGTGGGGGACAGGTTTCCACCCACCTAAATCATGCAGAAGTTTCTGGGCCAGATTGCTAACTGCTAGGCCACCAAGGGACTGCCCCAGTTTATTTAATAAGAATTCTTGCAGGGCTTTAATGTGCTTAATTGCTATGCTGGCACACTTTGTTGTAGGTACAGGTGTAGATGATACAGATATAGATATAGTTACAGAGAAAGAGATAGAGATAGAAATAGGTAGGTAACATTCTCCTTTATTAGCATATGAGATTCTGGAGCCTAAAGCCTGGCTCCTAGTAACCTTTATGATACTAGGACCTTCTCAGTGCTTGAAAGGTAACAGGAGCCCAGGAAATACTTATTAAATAAACCAAATTAATAAACATTCACTAAGCCAAATTTGTTTATATGATAGAATTTCATGAGTATAGTCATCTCAGAACATTTCTAGACATGGTAATAAAGGTTTGATGCCATTTTATTATTAAATCCAAACAAATGAACAGTTCACAATTCACAGTGAATGAAAAATGACTTCACAGTGGGTTCCCATAGCTTCTGCCTCTGAGTGATCCTTTATTAGTGATGGATTATGCAAATCTCAAATGAGGCTTTACCCTGGGTCCTAGAGGAATTAGGTACTTTATAGTGTATCCTGTAAATGCCTAACTTCAATTTATGTTTCCAGAATGTATCAGTATAAAACCTGCTTGTTAGTTGCCCTTAAGAAAAGAAAATCTTTCTAACTGGATTGTATTCAAACATGATAGGTGAAAAAAAAAAACAACTTTCTCTTATTACTATTTTTGTCAGTATCAATAAGTTTTCAAAACTACACTCATACATTCTGATTTAAAACCATGTGCCCGCTCCAAAATGGGAACTGAGAATGAAAGGCAAGCTTTAAATGTAGAGTGCTTTACCCTTGGAATTACTGCTGAGTACATAGAAAATGAAAATGCTATTTAAAAGTTCAGGAAGTGTCTGATAAGAAATAAAGAGGTCAGAAAATAGTTTATCCTGATAAGCCTACATTTCAAATGTATTTTATAAGACCGTAAATTGCCTCGATATTTAAAAAAAATAACCAGTATGCATTACTCAAATTTTGTTTCCTATAATTGTTGGCTTTGCAAAATTTAACTGATTGATTTCCCTGTCTAGAAACAAAATTAGCAAACAAGATCCCTAAAATAATTAAAGCAAAAAGAAATAATATGATTATTTTTCAATTCTTCTTTCTCTTCATATATACTTGTGTGTGTGTTATCATTTTTTTTTTTTTTAATGGACTGGGATAGGAGTTTCTGTCATAGCTCTTCGGAAAAAAATCTGACTAGCAACCTTGAGGATGCAGGTTTGATCCCTGGTTTTGCTCAGTTGGTTAAGGATCCATCATTGCCGTGAGCTATGGTGTAGGTTGCAGATGCACCTTGGATCCCACTTTGCTGTGGCTGTGGTATAGGCTGGCAGCTACAGCTCTGATGCAACCCCTAACCTGGGAACCTCTATATACTACAGATGCAGCCCTAAAAAAATAAATAAATAAAACTTAAAAATAAATAAATAAAATGGACTGGGATAAAAGTAGCTTATAAAATGCAAATTGTTCTAAGTTGTCTTCGCTTCAGATTGACTAAAGTTGAGGGAAAATGTATGGGTATGTTTATAAGCTTGCTAAGAAAATATGAATTTGGGGTTTGTTATTTCATGTCTCTTCCTATTCCAAAGTGACTTATTTGGAAAGAAATCCAAGCCTAAGAAATGATGGCTCAGGCTATCATTTTGCAAAAGATAAACCTGAGATTGCATCATACATATGTTACATGCTCCCATATTTTCATATATTATTTTAAAACACATTTATTGAGTCATTTATATGACCATATACTGTTGAAACAGGATGAATAAAAATCAGGCCCATTCACAAAAATACTCTCAGTTTATTGGGAAATAGAGCAGGTACTTTATACCTTGCGAGTAGTGCAATGAAGATTTGAACTAATTCATATGGAAGCAAAGGGAAAAGGTACTTAATGATGCTCTTAGATGCTGCTGTCAGGGAAGAGGAGCAGGGAAGTGATGGTTGGTGTTTTATCCTGGTTACTCAAGCAAGAGAAAGTCATTGTAGAGGGAGTCAATGTCATATAGAAGGACATGGAGTGAAGAAGTATCATTTTGTTCAGGAAGTCCCTCATAGTTTGAACTCACATAAGAATCAAGGATTTTATAGGTCTATGATGAAGACAGAGATAGGCTGGGAACCAGTTAGGTAAAGGATGCTATTTAGATAATCAGTGTGGTAGGCATTGGGCTTTAGTGGTGGATGAGGCCTTCCTAAGGCAGGGGGCTGATTGTGGGAAGCTCTCTGTGCCCTGACAACTTATTTCAGATTATCCTATAAAATGAAGACAGCCATGAAGGCATAATTAAGCTAAGGAATGGCATGGCCAAGTTTATATTTTGGCCCTTCAAATAGCTATATGGTGGTTGAATTTAACAGAGAATACCATGCCAAGATCAGGGAACATAATTTGGAAGCTGTTGCGCTGGCCCTGGCTGAAGAATGCTGGGACTTGAATTAAAGAAGTGAGAGTGACAATGAGAAAGAGAAATCTGTCATGCATGTAGCGATCATTGTACCCAGAACTTCACGTGTGTATGCAGTGGGTGAAAAGGAAGGATTTGCGATCTATTTTTTTTTTTTTTTTTTTGCTTTGTGAAGTTAGCAGCTGGGTGGAAGATAGGGTAATAAGCATGGTAGAAATTGTGAGTTTAAGACAATAATAAATGCTTTCCGAATTTTCCTCTGAGCGTCTATAGAACTGTTGTTATTCAGGCTAAGAGTACTGTCTTCTGGTACATATTTAGGCGGTGTCAGTATATTCATTAAAACCACAGAGGCACTTAAAGTCGCCCAGAAGAGGATTTAAAGCACCATTTATTAATTCTTGATCATTAGTAGAGATAACAACTTTGAGAATCAGAGTAAATCTATGACTCCTCCATATCAAACTTGGCATTCCACATCAGGGGATTCATTTTCGTCTAAGAGTCTTCGTTGGCCCTAGGTTAAGAATCTCTTGAGAAGGAGGAGGAATAGTAATAAGACCCTCAGGAAAACTACTCAGTAAACCATTAAAAACATTGACTTCAGCTTTGACTGAAAATGTTTTCTGTGATGAGCTCATCTCTGTTGGGTATTTCTCTTAAAGAATAAATCAACCACTGACCCCATGTATTAATGAGTTAGTTCATCCATTATGATCTTGTGATCTAGAAAACATAATTTCAAATAGATAACAATGAAACATTATTTTCCAAGTCAGGAGACTGTTTTTATTTTGTCATAAATTCTGAGATCTTCAAGGAAATTCATAGTGTTGCTTGCCTGAAGTCTGAACTGCATTTTTTTCAAAGCTTATATATAAATAATACTGCTCTCTGATGCTTAATTAAGACTTTTGGCATGACCACCACCAGCAAGATGCTTGCCAATATAAAACAATTTACTCCCTAGCTAAAAATAGCTCTAGCTAAATTGAAATTGACAGACAATGAACTAGTGGTTGGGCATGTTTATTGAATACCATGCCCCAATTTTGTTAATGAAGGTATACATCATGCTCCAGTTGGTACATTATTTGTAAAGCCAGGAATGAGTCCAATTTCTATAGCTGGTGCCAGGGTCTATAATTTAGTCAGTAAAAAGAAGACACATGCTGTATGCCTGTGCCATCATAACGGTGGGGAATCCTGAGCCCTTGGATAGAGCTGGTACAGGATGAATGTCCACCAGTTTCTAGATCTTATCTCACAGTGCTCTACTCATTAATTTTTTTTTTTTTTTTTGGTTTTTAGGGCCACCCTTGAGGTGATGGAAGTTCTAAGGTTAGGGGTTGAATCAGAGCTGCAGCTGCTGGCCTACATCACAGCCACAGCAAAGCAGGGTCCGAACCACATCTGTGACCTACACCATAGCTCATGTCAACACCGGATCAACCCACTCAGCAAGGCCAGGAATCAAATCTGCATCCTCATGGATACTAGTTGGATTCATTATTGCTGACCTACAATGGGAACTCCTAAATTCTTTTTTTTTTTAAATTAAAATTGGATTTTCCAAATAGCACATGTCAGACACAACAGTAAGTGAGGAAGAAGATAGAAAAGCTGGAAGTAGCAATCTTCACATGACCTTTCTCCTCCTCTGTTCATTTAACATAGAGAATTGTCTATCGTCAATATAGATTATAGCTAGGTTTTCTGCTTTGAAGGTTCTAATATTTCAGTACATCTTTTTTATTGTACAGTATCTCTTCCAATTACAAAGCAAAAAATCAGTAAATAAGAGAAAACCTAACAGTGAAAAATACAAGTCCTTTTAATTTCATCATTAGAAGTCCTGAGGATGGGATTTCAGAGACAGTTCAAGAGCTCAGGAATATCATCAATATGGGGTCTTCTCACGATATTGCTCTGCCATATTCATTATGTTGATTTCTCCTTAGAAGTCTTTTCCCTGTTTATAGTCTAGACATACCAGACCAGGAGGGATGTTAAGACAGCAGCTCTTGTCTTAACATCTAAATATTCATCACGTGAATAAAATTAGAACATTTTATACACATTTTAATTAAATTAAAATTCATGTATATACTTACAATGTTTCATAGCATTGATTGCTCTGATAAATTTTAAGCTGATGCAAACAGCCAAGCATATAATACAGTATGCACTGAAACAATGTAGCCCTACATAATTTTAAATTGTGGAACATTTCTTGAACAAATAGAAAATATTCAAATATATAGACAAGAAGCCCTTATTTCCCATTGACTGAAACCTAACATGATATGCTAATTCAAGATAACAAGCAGTCGGGCAGATAACTTCACACTACATACTTATTCTGACCATAAAGTAATGTATACTTAAGAAAGATTGCTTTGTTTTTTTGTCTCTGAGGTTTAGGGAGAATATTTATACTTAGTCTACCATTTGTATTCAAGGACCTGTATGGGTTTTATCCTCAGCCGTAATATTGTATCACTTTATGTGAATATTCCTTTATTGTCTGTGATAAAAACCTGTGATTTCCAAATGAAAAATTCCATGCTTAGTACTAAGCATCTAATAACTGTTAAGTTTTAGCAAGTTCATCTCATGGTGGTTGCCATAAACATTGATCATGACTCTCATATCATACTGTTGCACAAGGAAGAATAAATCTTGCCAATTTCTGTGTGGACAAGAGGAGCTGACATGCATTTTGTGTTGCTAAGGAATGATCCAAAATATCATGTCCAACCCAGAAGGGAGCAGTGAGCATGAATTTAAGGTCTAGACTCAAATAACTCTGAACGTACTTGCTATTTGAACTTGGGAAAGTTACTTAATTTTTCTGTTCCACAGATTCCTCTTCATATAATTGGGAGTAAGTCCTCATTACTCTTTTCGTAAGAACTAAAGGAGGTAATAAACATGAGATGCTTAGCACAGAAGCAGGCCCATCGTAACTCAGCTATTACTCTTTAGCTTATTAACTATATCATTTTGTCATTGGCATTAAGAAGACCTTGGTCTTGTACATTAATTTTTAAAATTTTTATTGAGCTGTAAATTAACATATAATGTTATAGTGTCAGGTTATAACACAGTGATTTGATAGAGGTATGTATTGTGAAGTGATCACCAAAATAGGTCTGGTTAATATCCGTTACTACACAGTTACACTTTTTTTTTCTCATGATGAGAACTTTTAAAATCTACCCTTAGCAGCTTTCAAATATGCAATATGGTATTAACTGTTGTCACTATGCTGTACATAACCTCCCAGTCTTTTTTATTGTATAACTGGGAATTTGTGCCTTTTGGTCACCTTCATCCATTTCTTTTGAAATCATAGGTTAAATGTGTAAAAACCAAAGATGGGGGGAGAGATAATAATTCCTTCTTTTTCCACTTTAAAAGGTTTACTTTGAAAAGCAAATACAGTAATAGATGTTGGAGGCAGTGAGTAATAGTGAAAAGAGCCCAGTTTTAGAGCAAGAAAGACCTGGCTTCAGATCCTTGTTCCTTGATTATTTCATGGAACATTTTGAATGAAATTGTTAAAGTGCAAATGTGACTTCATCATTATGTCCACTAAAAGTTTTAATTCTCTATTAATTTAATTCTCCTTAGAATACACTCAATAATCCTTATATTGGAGGGAAAGCCCTCTTTGAAACACCCACTCCCTATATCTTCCTTTCCTATATCTTCTTATATCTTCATTTTCCTCTCATACCATTTTCCCATCATTCCTTAGACTCCAACCCCATTGCCTTGTTTTGATCTCCTTGTCTTTGTCAGAAATTACCTCACTTTAAGGAATTCAGATTAGCTAGCTTCTCTCTCTGGATTATTTTTACCTCATACAGTTCATCTTTCTGACTCTTATTTATTTTCAGGATCTCGTCTCAACTGTCACTCTAAGTTATAACTTCTTTACACCCCTAAATTGAACACTGGTGTGATTTCTCATGCTACTATTTATTTTGCTTTAGAGTGTATCACAATGTGCAATTATATATTTCTTGAATGAATATTTATCTCTTCTGCTCATTTCATGAAGACAAGGGTTATACTTATTTATTTTGCAAGTATATCACTAGTTTCTAGTGAATAATAGGCTCTCAATATAGATTATAGAAAATTTAACATAACTCCTTGAAATTTATAGTCCTCTTTGGAAAATAGGGATGTTAATAACACTTACCTTGTAGAATTGATTTTATATTTGAAGTAATGAGTTTGCAATACCTCTTAAAATGTAACTTATTTGGAGTTCCTATTGTGCTTAGCAGATTAAGAACCCGACATAGTGTCTGTGAGGATATGGGTTTGATCCCTGGCCTTACTCAGTGGATTAAGGATCTGGCATTGCTTCAAGCTGCAGCAGAGGCACAGGTGAGGCTCAGATCTGGAGTTGCCATGTTTGAGGTATAGGAAAGAAGCTGCAGGTCCAATTCGACCCCTAGCCTGGGAACATATGTCACAGCTATGATCATAAAAAGAAAAAAAATGTAACTATTATTAATGATAAGTAATAGTGTAAAGAATGGTACATTTAAAATAGTAAGTTATTTTATTCTGTTGAAATAAGTGGGGTCATACAAAGGGAACACAAACATAAATTAATTGGTCTTCGAGCCTACAGATTTAAAATGTGTTTGATTTGAGGGGAAATTTACAAGGAGAGATGTAGCAGAATGCAGTGATCCCCTGAGCTGTTATTGTCTTGAAGAAGAGTGCTCTGGCCGGACTGGGCATGCCATGGAGAAGGTGTTAGTAGAGAAATCTCTGCATATCATGGGAGGTGAGGAGTAATCTAGACAACCATACAAGCTTGGCTGGAAGCTTCTTAGCCAAGAATGTACCCTTGTTAGAATAGAGAGCCTTCAGACCCCATTATTTATTTTCAATCTGTTCTTTCATTGGAGTAACGCAATCCTGACTCTTCACAAAGCTACGAAAGGTGAGGAGACAACGGCCATCAGTGCTATGCCAATTATTCTCTCCAAAGTGGAAAAACATTTCAGAAGTCTCTGTGGGGAAGGTTCTAGACTATTAGTCGTGGTGTCTGACTTACTTTAATTCTTTCATTTTATCACCCCTACTGGGTCATCCAGAGTTCGTTTTCCAAATCGCTGTCTTAATTTTTTTTTAATTGCTGATGACACTAAATACTGTACTTACTGTCATAGAAATGCTTAGTGCATGTGTCAACTGGAGGTTGACACTTGCCGTCACTTGCCATCTGCAAGTGGAAATCAGGAATGAAGCACTCTGTGCCTTGAGAAATACTGGAAGAACAGATCTTCAGATAGTTATTTTTAGGAGAAGATTTTATGTGCCCAATTCTTGCATCTTCTCTTGTCTAGAAAAACACTAAACTCCTTCATGGTGAGGTCTGCTCCTTGTAACTAGACCTCGCCATGAAGACCCGCAACAAACTTTTGTAAAATGTATGATTGGCTGTATGCACCTCCCCCTCACCTTTATCGTACATACTGATATTTCCCCTGCCTCTCTGGGGGCAGTATTTCAAGCTGTACTTAAGTATGTCATAGTCATCTGAGAATGCAGCCCCCTCCAAGGGTGAGCCAGCAAGCCCTGAAGGCTGTGTAAACACAGGATACTGGCTCTCACATTAAGGTGCCTATTAAAGGAATGATTTCAGTGAGCCCAGACCTCTTTAGTTCCTCTACCTGCCCTGTGTTGCAAAAACTCCTGTGTATCCTAGCCCTTGCCTCCTTGGTGGTTTCTTAGGGCTGAGATGCTGTCTCCCAGGCTTAAGTCCGAACTTTGCCCCAAATATAACTTAACTCTCATCTTTCAGATTGTACATTTTTTAAAGTTGACACCTGTTTCCTGAATACAGTAAGCGTGGATCATTTAGAGGGGCAGTCGTGGAGCCATTCCACTTTGGAGTGGGACAAGCTAGAGCTCGAGCAGAATATATGTGTTTTCCAGCTGCTTGACCATGGAAAGATCGAGCTTCTATTTCTTCATTTATTATGATGGCAGTAATACCCAATTCTTAGGGTTAAAGGCCAATTAAAATAGAAAAAAAAAGTCTTTTTAAAAAATTCTTAATAATATAAATGCATGTGCTGAGTAAAAATAAATGCAGGCATTCATTATTAATTTTCACTCTGCTTTTATCAGTTTTTAAATATTAGTATGTTGCAGGGCTCTGAGTGTGCAATTTGGAAGATGAGTAAGATAGAATGCAAAGTACTAGATACACTAGGAATTTCAGCAAGGAAGGGCAGCATATTGACAAGGAAAAGTGAAGAGAGAGCCCAGACACAGGTAACAAGGGCAAGAGTTTGGAGTTGATTTAGTAATTGAGACGTAGGATGGAGTTTATGGACTCTGAAAATATGTAGCTAAATAGATGTGCTTTGTCTTTAATAAGGCAGAAATGTCTCTTCTGAGCTTTTAATGCCAAGTTACACTGGTGGAAGGACTGTGAAATTCAGTGATGACCTTTAGTTCCATTTTTTGTTAGCTTAAGACACAATAATTATTTCTCAGATGATTTTTACCAATTTGTCCTCTCCCAGATATATGCCAAGAACAATTTACCTGTTCATTATCGTGTTCTATTCACTTAAAAACTAAAAGCACCACCACTCATTCTTGTTCTCAAGTACTAAGTTGTACGATGGGTGAAGTAATTCAAGCAGGTCTGCAGTTTTCCAGGTTCAGGTTGTTTTAGCTTCAACAGTTAACACATCAGCGTGCTCATGAATGCAATATGGGCTGCTCTCCAGCTTCTAATGAAAAAGCATCTCTTTGTGTCAGTCAATTTGTTTTGTATCATGGTGGCTAAAAGTATGACATTTAGAGTTAGTCTCTCTATTTGCCATTAAGCAAAGTACCTGACCTCTCTGAACCTCACCTCACTCATTAGTAAGTAAAAATGATAAAAGCACTATTGCATCGGTTGGTAGTGACAGTCAAATTAGGGAATGTATGTAAAGTCCCTGGCATGCAGTATATAAATGGTTTTTGACCATAGGACAAGATTACTGACTATTAATTAAGATACTGCTTTGAAGCAAACATACCTAATATCCCTATTGACAGAAAAGGAAACGGAGGCTTAGAAATGTTATCTTATTATTGGTCTTATTTATAGGAGAGGTGGTTGAAACAAGAATTGAACCAGATGTGAAAATCAAGATCCTATGATTTTTCTACTTTAATATCAACGTGTGTGTGTGTGTGTGTGTGTGTGTCTGCATTGCTTTCTTTGTGTACCCTGAAGCAGTGAGTCAGTGATCGACAAGTCAGTTAGTGGGAAGAATAAAGGAGGGCAAGATATTAATGACTGAGTTCACGGTGAATTCAGCCAACTTTTACTGAATACATAGTATAATGAATAGAACAAATATCTGAATCACATAAAATACGTAACCAACCAACCAAACAAAAAAACCCCTCATCATCCATTGTGAGAAACAGACGTTTACAGCACAGAATAATAAGCATAGTAAGTGTGCCCCCACAGAACTGGCAAATAGAAACACAAGGTTCAGTCTGTCGGGGTGGGCTAGTTGGTGGGATGGAGCCTGTGTCTTCTGAGAAGAGTCACAGGGAAGGTGATGCTAAAGCAGTGTTTTCAAGGACAAATGAGGTTTCTCAAATGATGGTTCCTCCCAGGTGGTGGGAAAAATTGCTTCTTAGAAGACAGGGTGATTTTGAAAATAAGAAGCTCCATATCATCAGAATTGTAACTTTACAATTTGGCAGCCATGGTAAAAAGGAGTAAGACGTGTAAGACCGACAGGGGACAGAACATAAAACGCCTTCTCCTGAGATGCAAGAAAGATCCACTGAAAGAGTGTGGATGTTCCCAGTGTGGGTACATTTTATTCTCTCTGCCTTGGAAATTTTCAAGCAAGAAAGACGTCCCGATCTGGTCTCTGGCCACTCTGTCTTCACTCTGTCGCTGATGTTGGAAAATTTCAGGAGTACAGGGTTAAAGATGCTGGTGCCTCATGATGAGAAAGCCCCTCTCTTTGATTTACCACCTAAGTTTGAACCACCTCGCCTTACCTCTTGAGCATCATTCAGGGAGTTAATGGTGCTGTGCTTGGCGAATAGATGCTGATGGCAGAGAAACACCCCACCGGTGAGAGAGCCGGCATAGAGTTAAGTGGGATTTATGTGGTCTCATTTCGAACTAGCATAATCTTGGGAGGTTGTGAAATCCCTTTTAGATCACCGATTTAATCGAAGTCATCTAATTAAAAACCCACTAAATAATACTTGTTTTAGCTATTTCTTTAGCTTAATTGAAAGTACGCCATTTGCTTTTCAAGGACTTTCAACTACTGTCCCAGTTGAGACTTTAAAAAACAGCTGTTATTGTGACACAATCTGGTAAGAGGTCAGACATAGTTCAATTTATTAAGTTAAACCTGTAGGCCATTTAAAAATAAAAGCTTAGAACTGTAGGGAAACTAATTATCATACAATATTTCCTAGCAGCACTTGAAACTAGGCAAAGTTGAGACTCAGAGACCCCATCACTGGGGATTTTGCGTCTGATAGAGCCCCATTTGGAACATAAAAATTCAAGTTCTGCATCTCCAAGGCTGCTAGCGTGCATCTGCTCCAGCATATCACTTAATGAATGTAGCTGACTTCATCAGGAGGTGCTTCTGAGACAAATCATTTCTTGCCCAAGAAACAGTGCTGTGACTATTTGTTAATATAATTCCTTATGTTTACAGTGTTTCCTAGCATGACAACAAGGCCCATTATTTTCGGAAATGCGTGGGTATGTGGGGAGAGAGTTAAATTTGAACTTCATGTGTGATTAAAAAAAAAACAACAGACAACTGATGCTGTCTTCTTAGAAATCATGCACCAACAAAAAATAAAGATCAGATGAGTTCATCCATGAAGCAACAAATCTGAGCTCTGCTTACAATGGAAGGATTATTGTTCACGGGGAGTGATACCAATCCTCATGCTAAAAATTCTAACAAATTAACTAAAAGACAGTCTCCACTCTCAATGTGTGTTTTTCGGAGTTCCCATTGTGGCTCAGTGGTTAACAAATCCACCTAGGAACCATGAGGTTGTGGGTTCAATCCCTGGCCTCGCTCAGTGGGTTAAGGATCCGGTGTTGCTGTGGCTGTGGTGTAGACCGGCAGCTACAGCTCCGATTGGACCCCTAGCCTGGAGACCTCCATATGCCGAGGGTGCTGCCCTAGAAGAGACAAAACAAAAACAAAAAATCAGTGTGTGTTTTTCACTGTGTTAAATAAATACAATTATTCAGAAGCATCCAATATGAAATTGTATTAATGAAGAACTGGATATGCTCTGTTATTATTTTTGTAGCATGCTATGTTTGTAGGAAATTGGTTGAGATGAAAATGATACTCTTCATTTGATTGAGTAGAAAATTGTCTCTCTATATAACAGATGATTTAATGAAAATAGTTATATCCATGCAAGAACTTGTTTTATGAGTTTTACATCACATGCTTTTTGGCTGTTTTCTGGACTTATCTTCAAACCACTCTTGTACCAGACTGAACCATTAGGCATAAGTTGTATTGATGGTTAGTTTGTGCTTTACAGAAACACAATAGATGTATAAACTGCTTTCAAAGGCTAATCCTCCAAGACGCATGATGACATGGATTAAGGCATTTAAAATGCGTTCAAGAGATGTTCTTCTCTTGTCCCAGGTTTTAGCTTACATCCCTCGGTCTTTGCGCAACTTATCGATCTGGATCCTGCTTTAGGTTTTAGACTCTGAAAAATGTATCTGTCTCTCTTTCTCTTTTTGTTCTAGTCATGTATTTTTTAAATGTACCATAAACATGCTGTATCCAACACTCTTATTTTTACTGTTTACTTTGCAGTAATAAGATTTTTTTACTGTTTACTTTGCAGTAATAAGATTTTTATAGGGTAGTAGTCTTCATACTTTTATGAGTTAAATGACCACCTATTTTCAGCACATGAATTAATGTTTAGGGCTCAAAATGTAATGAGAAACCATGAGTAAGTACTGAATGGTTTTCCAGCATATATATTCAAACACTATGTGCTCATATACAAGCTGCTAATTTAAATAGTAAACACAATATCTAACTGAAATCAATATAACACATATTGTAATATACTATATTGCTTGTGTGTGACCTACTGAATTTATAATTATTAGAAGAATGTCTTTAAAAGTCTGTTAAGAATTGAAAAATCTCTCGTAGAGTGAACAGAGAACTTCTATGATAAAGTACGAATAAAAGACACTGTGTTTATGGGAGGATTTAAAAATAGGTAGAAATCTGGCAATGTACCAAGGAAGGTCTGCTTGAACCTTATGTGATTACTTATGTTTCTTAAGGATTTAGGTTTCTTTTTAATATATTAGAAGTATTTTCTCAAAAATTACTATACTACCTGAGTAATACACCACATTAGCAGTTTATTTTTTAATCAAGAGACTATTTCAATAGATATTTTTAATAAACCAATTGTCACTCAAAATGAAGAATTTTATCAACCTAGAATTAGAAAGAAATTTCTTATTCTCATAAATATATACTTTTTAAAACTTCAGCCAATCTCACACTCAATTTTGAAATGTCGAAATGTTTTCCTTTCAATTCACCAACAAGAAAAAGTTGTCCCATCACTCTGCTTCTATTTCTCTTTGTACTGGCAGTGCCGGCCCTCTCAGTAAGGCAACAAAAGTAAATAAATGTGTTAAGGGCTGATCAAGCAGAGTCAAAGTTGCTGTAATTTTCACATTATATTATGTATAGAAAATTCAAAAGATCAACACATACTACAGATGTTTCAAGAATTTTGCAAGCTTCCTAATACAAAATAGTAGAGAATAATCGATCAATTTTATATATACCTACCAAAACACCTAGTAGAAAAATATTTAAAGAAATATTAAAATAGTGTAAAAAATAAAACATATATAGCAATAAATGAGCAAGAACTCTTAGAATATTGTTATACTTAAAGGTGGTATGTTAGAGAATTTAATAAATCTATTGCTATAAGACATATGGATAGGAAGACCAATATTGTAAATATGTTGTCTCTTTAGATTAATATATAATTTTAATGTAATCCCAACTCAACTGCAACATTTATTTTAGGCAAAAACTGATTCTCAGGTTTATACGAAATCAATTGCAAAGAGTCAATACTTGCCAAGATAGTCTAGAAGGGGAAGGATATAGATAGAGGACTTGTTCTGTAAAATATCATTATATATTATAAAGCTGTATAAATTCTGCAGAGCAGTGTTGGTGCAGGGGTAGATAGACAATCCTGGAAATGGATCACACATATACAGATGCTTGGTATTTGGCAAAGATCCCTGAAGAGCAGCCAGGAAAACACAGTGATTTTAATAATTGATGCTGCAGTAATTGGGCATTCGGAGAGGAAGCAGGACATTTGATTCCCACTCAAATTCATCCAAGATGAACTAACTACCTAGTTAAGAAAGGCAATACAAAAAGTGTTAGTATATGAGCTATCTTTAGGACCTTGACCTAGGGAAAGTTTTCTTAAAACATGAAACATGCCACCAAAGAAGGAAAAAACTAATGAAACCAATTACATTAAAATCAAGAGTGTCTGTTCGTTAAGAGACTCAATGTTTATTTATTAAGGGCAGCTGTCTTGAAGAGCTTATGTGTAAAACATTAGATATGAAGATAAGACAAATTAATAGGGAATATCCAAACAATCTGAACTAAAATATTAAGTAAACTATACAGTTACCTCACATGGGTAGATATCCAAACAATTAGTTTATGCCTGGAAAAATGCTGAATTCATTGTTGATTGGAGAAATGCACATTAAAGTGACAACAAGGTACCACTTTAAATATCCAACAAATCGGCAGAATAAAATACTGTGTTTGAAAATACTGCATGTTGGCAGATGTGGAGATGTGGGAACCTTCTACTCTTTCATCTTTTACTATGGGAAAGAAATTAATTCCAGCAATTTGGGAAAGAGATAAGCATTACCTAGTGAAATTAAAGACATATACTTTATTAACCATAAGTCAGGCTCCTGTGTACACACTCTAGAGAAAACTGTGCTTATGTACAAGAATGGTTAAAAAGCAGTCAGTGTTAAAAATAAACAATAAAATTACTGATAAAGAAATAGAAACATTTATTTGCACAATTTAATACTATCCATCATGGAAAATGAATAAATATATCTATCAACACATATCAGTGTTCATTAATCTCTGAAACATTTCAAGAAAAATGGTAGCCCCAGAAGGAAACATAAACTTACAGTCCATTTAATTTACTAAAGACTTTATTTTTGTGGATACATACGTTCACAAGCCATGAGATTCACAAGATGTTTCAAATATTGATGACATTATTTTTAAGTTGCACAGATATTTTCAGTATATTTTATTGCTATACAATATTTGTTACATGATCAAAAATTCGAAACTATTTAAAAATAAGTTGGAAAAATAAGCTCACAGAGGGTATTTGGTTCAGTGGGACCATTATAACTATTATTAAATACACTTATGTTAATATCTCAGTAAAATCTCAATGACTGTCTCCTTAAGTTACTTAAAAAGGCTGGAAACTGAAGCTGTTGTTTGGTCATTGTAATTTTGTTTTTGTTTATTGCCTGTTTTCAAGAAAATTCATTTAGGGTGCACATATCCCAGATTTGTTTATCACTTTCTCATGACAATCTCTTCTGTGTTTGTCTCAAAATGGTTTTATGTTTCCAAAGCAACTTTCTACTAGATTTTTAAAAAGTTGTCATTGGCCTTTAGAAGGATTCTTCTTGCCTTTCCCTTTGTGAATGACCACATCGTGCCTTCTTATTTCATCATGAGCATAGTTACCAAACTTCTACTTCAACAAAATCTCTCAGTTCACCTTTTTTTTTTGATTATGTGTGTAATATTGAGACTGCAGTTGCTATAATCTAACAATTAGGATTCATGTTTTCATACTGAATTCAGCCAAAAATGTCTCCCCAAATACTTTAGGTTCTTAAAACTGTCTGCACTTTTCACTTGCCTTCTTAACATTTTTTTTTTGTTCAAAAAGAGAATACTTAATTAAATGGAGGTGGGTGACCCTAAACTGGTCGCTAAGTTTATGGCAGAAGTTGCATTGGTCTGCTTTTATTTTCCTGACCATTTTCTGTACCTTCTAAAAAGTGCTTTGAGCCTGGTTTTGCAACCCTACATTTTCTGCCTCTTAATCTCCTTCTATTACTGGGTGGTTGTTAGATAACCAGAAATGGGATTATTTTGCTAAATAGACTTTTTTCTATTAATGCTAATTTTATTTATAACTCAGAGTTCTGAAGAGAATCGCTGGCACCAGCATGTTTGGGGCACTTGTTCAAGATGGGCATTTTCAAGTGTTTGTTACTCCACAGCAGAGCCCATAAAATTCTCAGATGCAGTTTTTGAGAATAAATCATTCGCTGAAGATAGACTTGAACTGAAGTTGAGAGGAGTGGAGACAAGTTTATACTTCCTCAGTCTTATAATCTAGAGGTTGGTGTTTTATAATCCAGAGAATTGTGGTCATTAGCTAAATGGAAAAGACTAAATCCAATCTATATTTATTTGTCTTTTTGCCTTTTCTAGGGCTGCTCCCTCGGCATATGGAAGTTCCCAGGCTAGGGGTCCAATTCGAGCTGTAGTGGCCGGCCTATGCTGGAGCCCAGCAACGTGGGATCTGAGTCACGTCTGCGACCTACACCACAGCTCACAGCAACGCTGGATCCTTAACCCACTGAACGAGGCCAGGGATCAAACCTGCAACCTATTCTTCCCTAGTTGGATTCATTAACCACTGAGCCACGATGGGAACTCCCCCAATCTTTTAATATTATTATGAAGTAATCTATGTCATCTGACCTGAAAATGCGGTCTGGAGAGCCCTGGAGGTCTCTTGAGATACTTTCAAGCAATCTGCAAGGTCAAAACCATTTTCATAATAACATTATGATGTTATTTGCATTTTCCATTCCCATTCTCATGAGTGTTGAATAGAATTTTTCAGAGGTTAATGACATGTGATAGCAGAACAGATCAAATGCAGAAGCAGATATGAAAACCAGCCTTCCATTATTGAGTTGGATATTAAAGAGACTTATAAAAAGAAAAAACAATGCCATTTTTTCTTATTATTTTTGTTTTCAAGAATATACTTATTTTCATAAAAAAGGAATCAGTATGTTAGGTAATAGGTATTTTATTTGCTCAATAAATAGATATATTGACTCATTTCTCCTTTTTAATTTCACATAGAGTAAATAATATAACGCACAGTAAAACCCTTTGGTCTCCTTAAAAAGTTTTTAGAGAGCAAATAGGTGCTGAAACTAAAACGTTTTGAGAACTATTAATCTTAAATTACTTTAACATTTTGTTTGAGATTATATTTTTATATGATTTAGGCCCATAATGCAGCTTGTTTTTTTTAAGGTTATGTAAACTCTCTTATTTTCTAGTTTCCCTGAGAGCACAAGGAGTTAACAAAATGGAGGATTTTTTTTAAAATTGAACACTATAGAATGGTTACTTTTTCTGATAGTATATACTCATTGATTTATGATATTTGGTTAAATTTGATTTTAGTTCCCAGAAATAACTTGAATTAGGAAATTGGTTTTAGTATTCTTAATTCTTTGCAGTATTCATTTTAGTGTTAATTTTTGACAGAGGAAATTTATTTTTAACATGTCTAAATTTATATATATATATATATATATGTACTTTTTTTGTCTTTTTTTGCTATTTCTTGGGCCGCTCAAGCGGCATATGGAGGTTCCGAGGCTAGGGGTCGAATCGGAGCTGTAGCCACCTGCCTACGCCAGAGCCACAGCAACGCTCGGTCCGAGCCGCATATGCAACCTACACCACAGCTCACGGCAACGCCGGATCGTTAACCCACTGAGCAAGGGCAGGGACCGAACCCGCAACCTCATGGTTCCTAGTTGGATTCGTTAACCACTGCGCCACGACAGGAACTCCTAAATTTATGTGTTTTAATTAGAAGCAGAATTTATTTCTAAAGGAATACAGATTTGAGAAGATCAACAAGTGATTTTTTTTCCTTTAAATTATATAGGAAATTTTACAGGAAATAATTATGTTTTCTCTATCAAGATATTTACATTTATGGAATTTCCCCTGTGGCACAAAGCATTAAGAATCTGGCTATAGTGGCTCAGATCATTGTGGAGATGTGTGTTCAATCCCTGGCCCCACGGAGTGGGTTAAAGTGTCTGGGGTTGCCTCAGCTTTGGCACAGGTCACAGCTGTGGCTCTGATTCAGTCTCTGGCCTGAGAACGTCCATAACTTCCATATGCCATGAGTGCAGCCATGGCTAAAGGAAAAATGTATCCTGTTAAATAGTTTTAAGTCTCAATAAATTTTACTTGAGTATATACCCACATAACCAGCACTCAGATAAGGTTATTGACTATTTCCAAGAATACCCCACTTGATCATTCTTAGGTAATATATCTTTCCGGAGATAACTTTTACTTTAAAATTATATATAAGTTTTGCCCACTCTTAAATTTCACAGAGTTAGAACCTAGCATTATAAGCTTTTTTTTTTTTTGTATAGAATTTCTTTTGCCCAATATTGTATCAGTGATATTCATTCATGTTGTTGTGAATAGCAGTAGTTTTCTGTTTAATGTGAAATATCTTTGCATTATATGAGTATAGTATGCTGTACTTATATATTCTATTCATTGGGCTTTGGGTCATCTCACATGTTAAGCTATGCTGAGTCAAACTGCTATTCTGAAAAAAAGCTGCTGTGAACTCTTGTATCATTCGGTGGAAAATGCACTCTGTTTCTTAGAGTAAATTTGGGGAGTGGAATTCCTTGGTCAGGTGATAGTTCTGTGAGACACTGGCAAACAGTTGTCCAAAGCAATTTAACTAGTTTATATTTCTATCAGCAATCCACTTGTTCTGCATCTTTGGCTACCCTTGACATTGTCTAACTTTTAAATTTTAGTTATCCTATTGTGTGTGTGTGCGTGTGTGTGTGTGTGTGTCATAGTATCTTGTAGTCATTTTAATTGGCATTTTTACAATGACAAATGCTCTTTAGCACCTTTTCATATGATCATTGGCCATTTGAATATTTTTTGAAATGTTCCTTCAAGTATTTTACTTGTGTATTTATCAGTTACACTCTCTATATTATGTGTAGAAGTTATTGATAGTCTTTTTATATTACAAGCATCCTTTCCTGGCCTCTGGCCTCACTTTTCACTCTTTTAATATTGCCTCTATTAAACATATTTTTTTAGTTTTGTTAGCGCCAAATTACCAATATTTATTTTGATGGTCATTGATTTTTGTGTCCTTTAGAAAATCTTTGACTACTCAAGTATAATATATTTTACTGTTTTTTTATAGAAACATCATTGCTTTATGCTCTACCTTAGTTCTATAATCAATCTCAATTATCTTTTATTTTGTAAGAAGATGAGACTCATTTATATTTTTCCATGCTGATATGCAATTGACATGGTGTCATTTATTCTGAAGACCATTCTTTCCAGAGTGGCTGCCATAGGTAAATTACATGGCCATAATACAAAGTTTTGTTTCTGAACTCCTTTCTTCTTTGATATTCTTGTTTTCTAAGAATTTTCAGAACCTCTGCCTTTGAATTGCAGTTTTAAAATTTTACATTTAAGTGTACATATGGGACATTGTTTCCTGGAAAAAAATGCCCAACCTAAAAGTTAAGCTTTATGTTTTATTTGATGGCCAAAACTGAGGACTTAAGTCCAGGAGACAGCATCTCAGATAACTTTGAGAGACTGCTGGAAAAGTCAAGGGAGGGAGCCAGGATATATACGAGTTTTTGCAACAAACACATAGTCAGAACATCAAAAAGTTGCTTTTAATTAAAGAAAACAAGATCATGTTAAGGAATTTATGGAAACTCCTTTGCTATCTTTGGGAATATGCAAGAATCTGGGCTCACCAGAATCATTGCTTTGATATGTACTCCAGCTATCTGGAGTCAATATCCTATGCTTTCTTGCCCTGAGTCTTCTCAGGCTGCATCTTTGAGGGGTGGCTACAGTGGCTGATGACTTGATGGCGGGCATCCTGCTTCCATCCTGAGTTTTCTCGTAGATCACCACTGGGGCAGCTGTAATGTGATGGATGGATGGCTGCAACATCCTTTGTTACCTAATGTGGCAAGCAGTATTTTTCACTCACAGTATCAATTGGGTTTCAATCTGCCAGTTTCTTATCTCATTTCTCTCTTGTTCTTAGACTCATTTATATTTGCAATGTTTTTTTGAATTATATGAGAATTTTGCAGTGTTTAATTTTTATCTCCACTATTGGCATATCACACATACCTCATTGTTTAAATTGGTTGCTCCAGGATTTACAGTATGCATGTTTAATTTACCACAATCTTTTTCAAATAATATTATACCTCTTCACATTTAAAGTAAGACTCTTACAGTATTTTCTGTCTTTGAGCTGTTGTCATGTATTTGGACTCTAAATAATCCCATATAAATTAAACCTCAAAACAGCTTTACATACTCACTCACGTAGTTCCCATTTATGGTTGTCTTTACTCTTTTGCAAATTATCTAAATTCCTCTCAACTTGAAGAACGTTTTTATACTTTCTTAGGGGAAAGACACTAGCATCAAATTCTCTTAGATTTTACTTCTCTGTAAAAGTCTTAATTTTGCCTTAATTTTTTAAACATTATTTTTTAGGAAATAAAAACCTGAATCATCTCAGGTTCTTTCATGATCATTTACTTTATTTCATTTTCTTGGCTTCACTCTTTTTAGAAAATATCTGGTAATCTTTGGTTTTCTTTTCATATCCGAGTGTGAGACAAATAATTAACCTGCCGTGTTGAGCTAAGAGCCTCAGTAATGCATAATCTTTCTTAATTTGCTATATGCAGGAATAATTGTATTGTATCATGTTTTGATTTGCATTTTTGGATGCCAGTAATGGCATTTTACCTTTAGTAAAATGATATCTTTTATGAAAATGTTTAGGACATCATTGATTATTGAAATCTAGTTTTATAAATTATCTTTGAACTTTATACTTTGTTACTGTGTATACTTTGTATAATCTATCACATGTACCCTCCAAAATTATCACAGAATTTTGTAGACTACGTGCCTAAGGGTAGTGAAATATACTTTTCACTTATCCTACTTGTTTAACTCTTAAAATATTATTTATTGTTTAATTTGCCAAAGAATGCCGCCAAATAGATTGTTATATTTGTACTAATGCTCTCAGCCAAAACATGCAAGAAACACTGAAGTTATGTGAAAATAAACCAATTCAATAGACAGTAATACATGCTATTATTACATACTGAAAGGCATGCTGTTCTTTCATGGAATAGACACATAACCTTTATTAATATTAGTAAAGCTTATATAAGCTGAAATCATATACATATAAGAAAAAAAGTCCAAATGTGAATCAAAACTACCTCCTATGATTTTTTTCTATTTACCAGAGTATTTGAGATTAGTTTACTTAAGGGAATAAATACTAGCCAAATAACTTTATAATTGCCATAAAAATATAAGTAGTGAAGAATAAAAAAAGGCTCTTTCTGGTCAACTTTCACTATTTAGGATTTTTTTTTCCAAGGGCACAATTTCTTATAAAACTTCTTGTAAACTTATTTGCACATCTAATTTAATTACATATTATCCATGTTTCTTCTTACTAATTGAAGTGTTTTATTATTTTATTTGCAATAAAATGTAAAATGTTTTACATTTACATGTGCATCATAGTGGTCCTGAGTGACAGTTAGTAATTACTTATTAACAGTAAATTTAAATAATCAATATATAGCTATCTATAGACTATCCTCCAAAAAATGATTTTATTTATTTATGTAGTTGAGAACAACTTCCTCTCACTGAAATTCCTAACAGAGGATCCTTGGAGACTGGATTTATTCATTGGAGTCCATATGTTTACCCCTAGAAAGTCTTTTAAAGTTCTTTTAATGCTCTTTAAAAATAAAATCCGAATAAACCAGACAAGTAAAAAATAAAACCATCTGTCAAAGAATGAGATTGGTGTTATACTTTAAAATGAAAATTTTTGATGTGCCATTGAGCAAATCACTTTAAATATCTGGGATTCAGTTTTCTCATTGACAAATGAGAGGATCGGATTTGATCATCTGTAGGAACTTCTAACTCTCACTGTCCTGGATTCCAATTGATAAGAACATGACTCAGGCATGGATTTGCCCTGTCGCTTCAGGGAGCCCTGCCTTGGTGGTTTTCAAGTGCTTTTTACCAACCTTTCAGATCTGTTCTCATTGTAGCTACTGGCAACTGAAGTGCCCTTTCTGACTTCTGCATGTCTAACTGAAGGGTGTAAGGTGGTCCAGAGAGGCACATGTTGTACTGACTAAAAATGTAAATATTTTAATGCAAAAAATTTTTTCCTGCTTCTGTTTTTTGATAGACACCCACCATAAGCCTGTCCATCTCATATAAACATACATGTTGTACAGTTCTTTAGAGGGATATTAGAAGAAATAGTCAAATTATAGTTTAAATATGGCAATAAATTCATAAGTTAAAAAAAAGAAAAAACCCAAAGAACTAGGTAAAATCTACCTAGAAGTTAAATGTGTAAGCTTTTTTTGTTTATAATGCCCACCCAATCCGTAGTTGTGATGATTAAATTATTTGCTCAAATCCATGAGGCCAGAAAGTGATAAAATTAAGACTTAATTGTTTATAATCTTGAATACCAAGACTATAGGTGCCCACTAATACCAAGCTAACTTCTCCTAAAAGTAAGCATTCAAACATGAAATGATCTGCGTGCACAGACTATTTTAAGGATAGAGATACTACAATACTCGCTAGAGTAAAAACAGGGAGCATTCAGAAACAAGCTCTAAAAATACTTCCTATTTTGACAGCATATCTTCAGAGATATATTCCATCAAGTAGAATAGTTAAGTTCTGTATTGAATATTTTTAGTTAGAGCATCAGCTCTGCGTGACAGGTTTACTCTAAGCTGTAATATGGTGAACAGGCAGAACTTAGCATCAAATCAGTCCACTAGGCAGGACAGACAGTAAAAGAATTAATAAGTTTGAGATAATGTCTGAAGAGGGTTCAGCTTGGAGTGCTAATAAGCTCTTGAATTAATGCATTCTTATGAGCAGGGGAACAGCAAACAACTGAATGTCCAAGGTTAACTGTCTGGAAGATAGAGTAGCTGGGCAGAACAACACATGAAAGAGGCCAGAAACACTCTGACTGGTGTTTGGCATCAGTGGGATTCATTAAAAGTAGCATAAAAGCTCCACCCACTCCCTACCAACTGTCCAAATAAGTTGATATTCAGATCAAGTCTCCAATCTTGGAGTAGGGAGGAAAGTCTTGCCAAGGTCATGAGCAGAATTTTTAAACAGATTAAGACAGAAAAAAATCAGATAGGAAGAAGATAAGATGCTTAAAGTACAACACAATTTTCTGGGACCATCCCACAGGACATAGGACCCTGGAACTTACCAGCCAATTAGGAGTTTCCTGTAGTGATACAAAGTTTCAGTGTTATGGTTGGTTCTCCATAGTGCTTTATTCAAAATCCCACTGAATTAAGATGCTAGAGCAATACCTGAATTTGTGCAAGAACATAATTGCATTAAGGTTACTAATAAAGAGCCTTAGTGTCTGACTTTGAGGAATTGGATATGGCATTGAGTAGGTCAAAAAAGGGAGGGTGGGGCGTGGGATACAGAAGATTTAAGGTTTCTAACTCATGCTATGCTTCTGGGATTTTATTTTTTTATTTTATTTCATTTTTTTTTTAAATTTTTATTTTTTTTACAGAATAAAATACATACATGTAAACACAATTACATTCACACAGATTACTGTATCATGGATCTTAAGAAACAGATTAAGTGACTCCCTCTGGAGAAGTGGAATGGAAAATATGCTGAGACAAATAGGAAATTTATTCTATACTTTATCCCATTTTGTATGGCTCTCATCCTTACTATTTAGTATTATCTATTACATTTCAATTTTTCTTTAACAATTAGCATTATATTAAAATTGTTGTATTATGCAACTAAAATTTATAAAGAAGAAAGCCTTATATACCATTAAATATTTTATATAGCATAATAAAAAGAATAACTTAACTGGTAAGAATAACAAAAATAATACACCCTCTGAAAATAAGTAAACTATAAAATGCATAAATTGGTTAAAAAACAGTGTAATTATATAAATATGTCCTCACAATTTGTTACATCTTATTGATTCCTCAATATAGGCATTACATCATTCTAGGTGATGTGATAAACAAGACATTATAGACCTTGCATTGTACCATGGAGAGAAATGATTATTAATAATACAGTTGTAGAACTGTATTATTTAATTGTACAGTGGCATTATTTAATTATAATTATCATAAATTCTTTGATGACGAGGAAATCAGAATCAGATCTAAGACTTCAGCGTTCCAAGAATGATGTCGAATGACCTCCTTTATGGTGGATTATGCACTTATTTGCTATGAGATATATTTCTTCTCCAGAGATTCCTTGTTTGTGTATCAATTGTATTTTTGGTTTGCAGTTATTCTGAAGTTTTGATATGAGTCTATATGTATATGAGATTGTTTTAAGTTGTTGTTCTCTTAATTGCAAGTACATCTCCAGTGTCCTGCATTAGTACCCACCTCTTCTCATGATTTCTGATTTTGGTGGTATAATTGTGCATGGATGATTTCGTATCTTTACTGTATATATACCTTTACTGGTGAGACTTGTCATTGGTGGAATTTTTGTTTCCTATTGCTGTCTTTTCTTCTAGAGAAGTTCCTTTAGTATTTGTTGTAAGGCTGGTTTAGTGTTGCTGAATTCCCTCAGCTTTTGCTTATCTGTGAAGGTTTTGATTTCTCCTTCAAATCTGAATGAGAGCCTTGCTGGGTAGAGTAATCTTGGATGGAGGTTTTTTCCTTTCATCACGTGAAGTATATCATGCCACTCCTTTCTGGCCTGCAGAGTTTCTGCTGAAAAATCTGCCGATAACCTTATTGGGGTTCCCTTGTGTATTACTTGTTTTTTTTCCCTAGCTGCTTTCAAGATTTTGTCTTTAATTTTGGTTAGTTTGATTAATACGTGTCTCAGTGTATTCCTCCTTGGGTTTATTTTATATGGTACTCGTTGTGCTTGCTGGATTTGAGTGAGTGATTCCTTTCCCATGTTAGGGAAGTTTTCAGCTATTATCTCTTGGAATATTTTTTCTGTCCCCTTCTTTCTCTCTTCTCCTTCTGGCATCCCTATAATATGGATGTTGGTGCATTTCACATTGCCCCAGAGTTCTCTGAGACTCTCTTCATTTGTTTTCAATCATTTTTCTCTTTTCTGTTCTGCATCCGTAATTCCTACTAATCTGTCCTCCACCTCACTTATTCATTCTTATGCTTCCTGTATTCTGCTGTTAGCTGCTTCTAGTGAATTTTTTATTTCAGTTATATTGTATTTTGCATCTCTTCTTGTTGAAGTTTTATATCTTGTATCTCTTTGGTCAGTGTTTCCTGTAAGTTATCCATCTTTGCCTCCAGTTTATTTCCAATGTCTTGCATCATCTTTAGCATCCACAGTCTGAAGTATTTTTCCTGGAGGCTAAGAATCTCCTCATCGCTTAGCTGATTTTCTGGGGTTTTCCCTTTCTCCCTCATCTGAGTTATAGTCCTCTGTCTTTTCATTTTTATAGGTTTTTGTTGTGGTGCCCTTTTTACAGATAATAGAGTTGTAGCCTCTCTTACTTCTGGTGTCTGTCCCCCTTGTGGCTGAAGTCGGTATGGGGGGCTTTCTGTAGGCTTCCAGATGAGAGGGGCTGATGCCTGTCCACTGGTAGGTGGAGCTGATTCTAATCCCTCTGGTGGGTGGGGCTTAGTCTCTGGATGGGATTAGAGGCAGCTGTGTGCCTGAGGGGTCTTTAGGTAGCCTGTTTACTGAGGTGGGGCTGTGATCCCACCTGGATTATTGTTTGCCCTGGGGCTTCTCAGCCTGACTGATGGGTGGGGCCAGATTTTCCCAAAATGACCACCTCCAGAGAAAGCCAGCTGCTGAATATTCCCGAGAGCTTTGCCTTCAATGTCCCTCCCTCACAACAAGCCACATTCCCCTCTGTTTTCCCAGGATGTCCTCCCAAGAACTGCAGTCATGTTTGACCCAGATTCTGATGGAGACCTTGCTGTGCCCTGGGACCCAGTGCACGTGAAAGTCCATGTGTGCCTTTTAAGAATGGGGTCTCCATTTCCCCCAGTCCTGTGGAGCTCCTGCACACGAGCCCCACCGGCCTTCAATGCCAGATGATCCAGTCGCTCTTTCTCCCAGTGCCACATCCCTGGCACGTGAGGGTTTGATGTGGGGCTCAGAACTCTCACTCCTGTAGGTGAGTCTCTGTGAACCAGTTAGTTTTCAGTCTGTGGAGCTTCCCACCCAGGAGGTATGAGGTTGTTTATATCGTGAAATCACCCCTCCTACTTCTTGATGTGGCCTCCTCTTTTTCTTCTGGAGTAGGATATCTTTTTTAAGGTTTCCAGTCCATTTGGGTGGAGATTGCTCAGTCTTTAGTTGTGAATTTTGTTGTTTTTAGGAGAGACGTTGAGCTCCATTCCTTCTAGTCCACCATCTTAATCCTGTCTCTCTCTCTTTATTTGCTATTAAAGTATGGTTGATTTACCATGTATCTTCAATTTCTGTTGTACAGCAAAGTGACCCAGTCGCACACAGTTCCCTGTGCTGTATGGTAGGAGCCCATTGCCTCTGGGGTTTTAAATGTCCAGAAGCTTTCCTTTGATTTTTGATATATCTGCTATATGACTTATCAGTAAAGTAAACTTCCTTCCAGGATGAATATTAAAGATATACAGAAAAAAAAAATCTCAATTTTATTTTCAATCTTTTGGTTAGTGTTTTGAAATTTCTAATTATTATTGATTTTTTGGTGCAAGTACATAGTATTTTATGTATATCTTGGAGTAGCCAGGAACTTTACCACCAGTCACAGTGCTGTTTAATCTGATAAAAATTTATTCAGGATTTCAAAACGTGCAATTGAAAAATTACCTGAAGGCACTGCTTTTATTTATTTATTTTTATTTGTGGGCTCCCTGCAAGCAGTATGACATATTTCAGACTTACACTCTAAATTTTTGCTAAGATATTTCCACTAGCATTCTGTCATGTGTCAGAGGACATTGGAGTAAACCTTAGAAGGAGCAAAATGAGAATGGAAGAAGGTAGTAGTAGCTGGACATGCTAACAGAGAACAGTCTCATACAAATGGAATGGCATAAATCATGTTTTCATGAAAGCTAACAGTTTTTCAGGGATTGTCTTTTAGCTCACCATGTTAGGCTCTTTTACTTATAGTAACTATGATAGCATGCTGTCAAGGCATAGACAAGTGGCTGGATTAAAAGCAGTTTGGATTAGACCAGGACTATGAGTAGAGCGTGAATGGCTAAGTGATTTTTAAGAATGGCAGAAGAAAGTTAATAGTTGAAAGAACAAGATGAGCTAGCGCTACTTCTGCAATTGTCAATCTATTTTTTTTTCGCATTTTCCTCTTAAGATTGCTGAGTTGAGAAGATCTTGATTTTTTTTTTCTAAAATACAAGATATATCAGGAAGTGTTAAAATAAGTTTAAATCAGCAAGGTTTTAGAAATCAAATTGACTCATTTTTAAAGTGAGTTAAAATCAAAACGAGTTGCCATCAGAGGAAGGCGGAATTGGGTCATGTTAATAAAATGGAAAACGTGTGAACAACTTGATGAAGCTTGGCAGTTTCATCATCACAAACATTCCCTGCTGAGATAATGAACTTGACAATAACGCTTCTTGTTCTTAAGACATGGTAGCAAAAGCTGTTATACAAAAATCTAGGAATGAGGGCAATTCATGCTGACTACAGAATCATTCCATAGTGACTAAGAAAGCCTGTGATTGATGCCTTATTATAAAGTGAGCTCATGCATTTTCATATAGTAAGAGCAAAAATAAGGATGACAATATGATGGATTTTCTTCTTATAGTATATGGATGATGTAGCCAGAGATCTCAAGTCATGGTGAATGATTTGCAGAAGTTGATTATTTGAATTAATTTACCCAAGTGTTGAAAATAATAGTGAAAATCCCAACAGGGAAGATTCATTTCAAAATGACAGATTCAGCAAGACCTCATCTATCCAACTTACTCCTAAGCAGCCCTCAGGTTTAGCCAATATTTTTGAAGCATAAATTATTTTGTATTATTTCTATCACCCCCACCTCCCATCACCAGCTCAAGAAGACTTCCCAGCAGATAAACATGTTAAATGAAATTTCCTGTATTAGTTTATACCCAAAGTTATTTCTTCATATGCTTTTTTATGGTAAGAAAATGCTCAACTCTATCAAGAGTATCTTTATTTTACATACATAAAATAAATAACCTCAAAGAAAGTTAAGTCTATGTTATCCAGCCTCCTAAAAGAAATATTAGCTATCATTGGTCAAATATTCTAGTTGCCAGAGTGAACTATCAAGTTTTATTAAACCGAAATATTTAGGGCCCTTTAGGGGAGACCACAAGATCCCCAAAGATCCATCTACCTGTGAAAATAGGCAGGGTTGGAGAGTCATGACTAATGATCCCAGTTACATGCTCATGCTTCTCAGTGATCTTGTTCAATGGCAACTGGTTGATTGAAAGAAATGGAAAATTCATTAATACATGATTAATTGCCCTGGTATATGACGGTGGTTGAAATATGCTGTGTTACACACCCTGCTTAACTAGGGTGCAGGACAAGACTAAACCTGGCAGTTTTCTTCCCCTGTGCTCCTTGGGAGTCCTGTCTTGGTACGGTGTAGCTTCCAGGTTTGGAGTACCCTATCAGAGTTTGACAGACTACTACAATCCCCCAGAAGCAAATCATAACTTCAAAGAGTTGGTATTTCTCGTGTAGAAGGAAAGTAGGGACTAGAGACCTTCCAGAGGGTACCAGGCCAAATTCCAAAATGAACGTGGAGAATGATGTCTGTATCCTCAGTTCTTTACCTGTTTTCTTTTTCTCTTTTCCTGACATTTTCCCTTCCTTCCAACATTCTTTCTGTTGTTTTAGAATGTGGCTAGTAGAATGGGCTATATGCACAAGACAGTTGAGACACAGTAGATCAGGAAAGACTCTACATGTCCGTTATTTATTCTCCTTGAACAATGAGAAGAGCATCTCCCGAGACATATTTCTTCAATCCATAGCATTTAGTGAAGGATTCTAATCTCTAGTCCACATCGTCCTGAACACAGGGCGGGGCCTGTGATACAAGGTGATGGGAATGTGGTGGTCTGTGCTCTTAGCTGTGTATGTTGTTCCAGGAAAGTCATAGCATCTAAGCTAGACTGATCCAAGTCTTTGCTGGGATTTGTAAAAATTTCCATTGGTGGTCATGATCCTTATATGAATTCAAAATCAGTGTTGGTTATCCCTACCTAACCATGAACTCTGTTATTTCCTCAACCCTCTGTGTCAATAAGCACATGCAGGTACTGGTGTATAAAGTTTAAATGTGGATACTGGCATTTGAAAAGTCTGCATTTAAATATCAGTTTAATACTCATGTTATGGGATTAGTGGCTTTAGGGGAGCTACTTAATTTACCAATTTAGGGTTTGACATATATGGAAATAATTTTTTCATTGAGGCATGCTATGTGGGGATTATACTATCTCTGGGCTGCTTTGTGTGTTCTATGCATATTACAAACTTTTGTTATTTATGAGTTTTGTGAGGCATCATATATGCATATTCAGTGAGGGACACAATTCCTCTTTGTCCTTGTTTCTTTGAACCCTGAGTGAAGACATGCATTGTTGTTAATATCATTTTTGTGTTTTCACCTTGCTTGCACAGATACATTTTAATATCAAATGACTGGTATAATGTAGGCATTTAAAAAGTAGCATTAATATGGAGTTCCCATTGTGGCTCAGTGGATTAAGGACCCAACATAAACCTCCATGAGGATGTGGGTTCCATCCCTAGCATTGCACAGTGGGTCAAGGATCCAGCATTGCCGCATGCTGCAGTGTAGGTCACAGATGTAGCTCAGGTCCACTGTGGTCTGTGGCTGTGGCATAGGCTTGCAGCTGCCGCTCTGATTTGACCCCTAGCCTGAGAACATCCATATGCCACAGGTGCAGCTGTAAAAAAAAAAAAAAAAAAAAAAAGGAAAAAAAAGCAGCATTAATAAAGTAATTGTTTACCTGCCATTATTGAAAGCTGTTTCTACCCTGTTTTCTATGCCATTAATATACATTTTACTCTTATAGGCTTACCATAAAGCTATGCCATTTTATCGTTTTATTGTCCTTATAGAGAGACTAAATTAATTGCCCAAAGTAACACATATTGTGCTAGACTAAGCACTCAACTCAAGCTTTTTAAACCCGGAAGTCAAGTTCTCTACCACCGTGGTATGTTGCTTATTATCACTAATATTTCTCTATCGCCTGAATTAAATATCCCTCTTCTGCATTAACCTTATTCGCTCAAATGAATTAAAATATTTTCAAGTTTTGTTTAGACATATTTAATTATGACAAGAAATATTAAATATATTAATATAACTCAGATTTATGCTTTGCTTGACATAGTTAGACCTTCCTGAAGAGGGTGGAATTTTCCCAGGTTGGATGAAACACTATAAAGGAACTCCCAATTTGGATCTCAGCCCAAATGCAAACACTGGTTTAAACAGATATTAAATATTAGTGTTAAACATTAGAAGCACAGTGAAACCCGCAATGAATTCTCATAGGAAGCCTAACTTTAGGTTATAATCAGGTGCAAACTCTTCAAATACATAATTAAAAGTGTGATAGATGGTGTTTTTGTGGTTAAATGGGGGTGATTTCAGACAAATACATTAGTTTAGTGTGGTATTAAAGTGATGGTATAGATATTACATTTATGAAATTATTTTAGGTATGATTACATGTATAATTACAGATACTTAAGAAAATAAAAATAAGCAAATCAGGCTATTAAAGCTAGACATTCTTTAAAAACATAGCTACTCTATTTTGCTTCCTTCTCTTTCAAGAGGAAATTTTTAAGCTGGTGAGAATAGAACATCATAGATAGCAATTAAAATCTGTGGTTTGTAAGATTATAAGAAAGTCTCTGGTTGTTTAACATCAACTCAAATCTCTTGACCTTGAAGATTAAACTTTAAGAAGTGATTAATGTACCAACCACATTCTGAAAGACTGGCAGTTAGTAAATATTGCTTTTTTTTAAAAAAATAGAAAGCATTAGCTTTTTACATTTTTTAAAAAAAATTTTGAGGAGTTCTCATTGTGGCGCAGTGGTTAATGAATCCAACTAGGAACCATGAGGTTGTGGGTTCGATCCCTGCCCTTGCTTAGTGGGTTAAGGATCCGGCATTGCCATGAGCTGTGGTGTAGGTCACAGACGTGGCTCGGATCCCTTGTTGCTGTGACTGTGGCATAGGCCGGCCGGTGGCTACAGCTCCAATTAGACCCCTAGCCTGGGAACCTCCACATGCCACGGGAGAGGCCCTAGAAAAGGCAAAAACAAACAAACAAAATTCTTGAAAAATGCAAGTTGGTGAAATTCGCATCTTTCCAAGCAGAATAAATAATCAAACTGTTAATGTGATGCTTTAGGTAAGTTATAGAGAAAAAAGTGATGATCATTTGGAGCCATCAGAAATTAACCAAGAATGAGCAAAAATTATTTTTATTCTTCTTTAATACTACTGTTGTTAATACTGAAAGAAAATGTTCTGTAACACATTAGATATTGGTTTGATGTTCTCATCTTTTTAGCTCTATTTGCAAAACATGTGCGTTATTATTTCCTTATATAAATTTTTGAATGAAATCATCTTTGTTTTTATCTAAATACAAGTATTTGAAAAGGGACTGGTAAGAGGAAGTGGAAAAGATGTTGTCTTAAAGGGAAGCAAACCCTGGCTTCAAAGAGAGAGCTGAGGTCAGATTTAAAGTCCAGATTTTAACGGAGTTTTTGTCATGGCTCAGCAGAAACAAATCTGACTAGCATCCGTGAAGACACAAGTTTGATCCCTGGCCTCGCTCAGTGGGTTAAGGATCTGGCGTTGCCATGGGCTGTGTGGTGTAGGTCACAGACGAGATTCAGATCCTGCGTTGCTGTGGCTGGGGTGTAGGCCAGTGGCTGCAGCTCTGATTTGACTCCTAGCCTGGGAACCTCCATATGCCATGGGAGCAGCCATAAAAAGACAAAAATAAATAAATAAATAAAGTGTAGAGTTAAAAAATACCAGAGACAGCTGGAAAGGAGTCTATGTCAGAGGTCCCAAAGAACCTCAAGCAAGGTAGTAAGTGACAGCTAGTACAGAGATATTTCTAAGAGAGAGTACAGTCATGGACAGAGAAGAAGTTGGAATGAGAAAGAATAGGAGTAATAAGGACAGGGGTCTTCAGATCTTGGGTTGCCAGAATAATGGAGCAAAAGTCTACTCAAGAGTTTGGCAGGGGAACTATCATTCCTCAAAGGATACTTTCTAAAATTGAAATGTTCTTTTTAGAGTTAATAGTTGGGTGTGAAGATTGTTAAACTATGAAGAAAGGTGTTAAAGGTAGGACTTGAGATAGATCCATTTTCTTCTATTCCAAGGATGACAGCTTTTTAAATCTTTTTGATCCTTCATCAACCCAAGACCTAGACTTTATCCTACATTCTTGTACTTGACCTTAGAATCCGGCTCAATGTCTAGTGATGAGTTAATGATAAGAAGGGGAAAAGGGGCCTTGTTGGCTGAGAGACGTCTGCAGCTAGAGAAAAAAGGTGCAAAAGTGAGAGCTGACCTGTTGGGAAAACTTTAGGAGCTATAGCATACGGACTAAGATCAAGGCCAACACGCGGTCCATGTAAGCAGTTTAAAATGTTGAAGTTGAGCAGTAGAATTGGGACTGAGGTGCAGTAACTAAGAAGATTAAGGAAAAATGATATAAAGGGATCCAGATATGGGAGGTGGTCATTAAATGGATGCTTGGTAATTGGTATCATGGGAAAGGGGACACAGGAACTTACTTTTGGGGACAGAATCTGGGAAATGGGTATTATTAAACTCAGATCACAGAGATCACCTAAAGGGAGATAATTAGATAGTTGGATAGAAGCAACACTGCGCCAGGAAGCTTCCTGGACTTGCAGCTTCTCAAGCACCATGTACAGCATAATAAGAAAAATAATAGGTTAAAAACTTCAGTTGGGCATATGAAAGACCATCACTATCCTTCTAAGAAAAAAAGAAACCTAGGCTTTGTAAGAAGACTGATAAGTTCTTAACTAATTTTCCCAGAAAAATTGGACTGATGTATTAGTTTATTTTCAGAAAAAAAAAGAAAAAAGAAAACCCACTTGTTTTTTTAGCAGAAATACTTTAATATAAGAAACTGGTTTAATGAATGCTGGAGAAATGATAATTCAAAAGGGGAACCTGAGGTGTCATGTTCCTAGCTGTTAACAGGAAGCAGCTAACACTCCTCAGAATGTAAAATAGAGTGACCATTGTCAGCTTATTAGAAAGTAGAAGCTTGGAGAAAAGATCCTGTGGAGTTAGGCACCACATCTTCAAGGTGATACTATAAAACACCCATTCATGTCTCGGAAACATGAAAAAGAGAACTTCTAGAGCTAGAACTCAGACTTTTGAGGAAGGATTAACAGTGGCTGATGCTGGCACCTCTGAGGGGATACAGGGAGGCCAGTTTTGAGAGCGTTGAAAAAAGCTTCCAAATCCAGCTGGACCCAACTGTTGCTGGAATCAGTCGCTGCTGTTAACTTGAAAGCCCCTTGTTTGGATGACAGCGAACTCAAACAGAAAGGAACACGTCAATCCTTTGTCCTCTCCTGACTTGCAGTTTTCTCTAGCTCTTTCTGTTGGCACACCCTAGCAGTACACCAGCTGGCAACGGAGAAAGGTGATTTTCAGAGTCACAGCTCCAGCTTCATACACACACCCAAAGGATGAATTTGGAGCTGAGAGACAAAACCTTGATAACTTATATAAATGTCAACTTTGAGACACTTCACGATTGCGTTCCTGAGATTTCTGTTCTCAGTCACTTCCTCTTCAGCATTCTCATAAATAATTTAAATGATAACATGGTTGACATTCTAACTATATGTGACAGAAATATGGAAGTTTTTCTTGTCATGGTGTGTAACGGAGAGACTCCGTACTCGTTCTCAAGGGGATGAAGTAGCTTAAAGTTTTATTAGTGAAGTATTAAAGAACAAGATAAAATCCCAAACCTGACTGAAGTTGGAAAGGAAACTTCTGACTGTTAATTGACTAAGAGTCAGTAGAGTAAAATGACTGTCAGATAAGCTTATATAATCCTACATATTACTCATGTTTCCCTTAGTGGTATCACATTATGGTAGCTAATATGTATTGAGTAAATGCTACACCATGTGCTTTACAGGCATTACTTTTATTAATAACACACCCACAAACTCTCAGAGGCAGATTCAATTAATATCTCCATTTTATCTATGAGGGAATGGAGGTTTAAAAGTGGATAAGTATTTGCCTAGGAGTTCCCGTCATGGCGCAGTGGCTAATGAATCCGACTAGGAACCATGAGGTTGCCGGTTCGATCCCTGACCTTGCTCATTGGGTTAAGGATCCGGCATTGCTGTGAGCTGTAGTTCGTTGCTGTGATCGTAGTTCGTAGACGCGGCTCCGGTACTGCGGTGCTGTGGCTCTGGCGTAGGCCGGCAGCTACAGCTCTGATTTGACCCGGAGCCTGGGAACCTCCATATGCTGCAGGAGCAGCCCAAGAAAATGGCAAAAAGACAAAAAAAAAAAGAAAGAAAGAAAAAGAAAAAAGAAAAAAGAAAAAAAAATGGATAAGTATTTGCCTAAGCTCACGTAATAAATGGTGAAAGGAGTCAATTCTAGCTTTATTCCAAACACTTAACTGGCAGATTAGGTATGTGTGGTAGTCAGAATAACAGCCCTCAAATAAATCCACACCCTAATCACTAGAACCTATAAACAGGTCACTCTGCATGGCAATAAGTATTTTGAGATATGGTAATTAATTTAGATTATCTGAGAGAACACAATGTAATGACAGGGACCCTTACAGAGGAAGCAGTGAGGCAGAAAAGGCAGCATAAGAGAAGGCAATATGAAGAGTGAAGCAGAGTCAGAATGTTGTGATGTGAGGAAGACTCAGCCAGCCTTTGTTGGCTTTGAAGTTGGTAGGGGCTGCTACCTAAGGAATGCAGGCAGCCTTTAAAGGCTGGAAAAGGCAAGGACACAGATTTTCCCAAAGAATCTCTAAAAGAAGTGCAGCCCTGCTGACTGACACATTGATTGGGGACCAGTGGGACCCATTTCAGAGGTCTGACCACCAGAATTAGAAGATAATATATTTGTGCCTGTTTAAGTTTGTTGTAATTTGTTACAACTTCAATAGGAAGTTAAACAATATCTTTTTACTACAAGCCAGTTTTCTATCTTATTCTTCTGCTCCCAACTGATGAGACATTAAGTTCTCCTTAACTGCATGCCTCTCTTAAAAAAAAAAAATCACAAAATTATAAACACCCAAAGAGACAAAATAAGCTGCTTCTGCTTTGCTTAAGCAAATCAGTTTCTCTCTCTAATCTTCCAGATATGATGTGAAATCCTGTCAGCTCTGATTTTCAAATGTATCTGAGATCTTCTCAACACATCTCCCTAACCCATTTGATGCCAAAAATTTCCCATTGGATCATCATAGTAATTTCCCTGGTGTTCACTCTGAATCCTAAGTTGCTCCCTTGCAATTCAGTAGCTAAAGGTATCTTTTTGAAACCAAAATTGTAGATTCTGTCTGCCCTTACTCAGGTCCACACTTATGTTTTCTGTGAGTGTTAATTTATGTGAAGCCTGTTATTTTTGTAGATTTATTTATTAGGTTGTGATTTTACTAAAATTACTCTAGTTTTCATATTGATTGTTTTGGCTTCTTAGAAATTTAATCATGTTAACTTCAGAGATATTTCATTTTTCACTTTAAATTCTTATGTGCTGAATGCTTGATCTTATCTAATTGCGATGGCTAATGTCTCCAGTACATTATTAAAGAGTGGTCTCAGAGTGATTACTTGTCTTGTTTGTTGTTGTTGTTGTTGTTTTGCTTTTTAAAGCTGTACCCGTGGCATATAGAGGTTCCCAGGCTAGGGGATGAATTGGAGCTGTAGCGGCTGGCCCACACCACAGCCAAAGCAAAGCCAAATCCGAGCCCCCTTACGGCACTGCCAGATCCTTGTTAACCCACTGTGTGAGCCCATTGTTTAAACCTGCAACCTCATAGTTCCTAGTTGGATTAGTTTCCTAATAGGAATGGGAACTCCTGATTGCTTGCCTTGTTTTTCACCTTTGTGAGAAAGTCTCATATTTCTCTCATGAACTAAAATACTGGCTGTCAGGACAAAGCGCATCTTTCAACACAAACACCAGCCAGCCAGCATTCAGTTTATTTATATGATTTGGTATACATGATCATGTTAAGAAGCTGCCCATCAACTCTTATTATTTTAAATTTAAATAGGCATTGACATTATGACATATCTTCTTAATATCTATTGAAATGAAAAAAAGTGTAACTTTTTTTCTTTGGTTCTATTCATACAATCATGTGATATTATTGAGGTTTCTGTTATTTAACTGTCTTTGAATTCTTGGAATAAACTGCACTTTATGATACATTATACTTGTAATGCACTTTTGAATTACGTTAAAGTTTTAATTAAGATTTTGCATCAGTGTTCATTAGTAAGATTGGCCTGTAGCTTCTTTTGCTTTTGGTTGTAATCTTTATCAAGTTTCAATATCACAGTTATACTTATTTCATAAGAGAAAGTTAGAACATTATCTGAACATTATCTTTTTTATGTTCTAGAAGAGTTTATGTATCATCAGAACTGTTGTTTTAAGTTTGTATCTAGTATCTTTTCTGTAGGATTCTTTAATTTCTCTTTTTTCCTTTATGCCATTTGGTGGGATAGAATTTGGTTAATTTTGATAAATTGTTATTTTCTAGAAAATTATCTATTTCATCTACTTTTCCAAATTTATGCATAGGGATATAAAAAAATTACCTTTAAGATAATTTATTGTCTCTGTTTCAACATTGTTATTTATTATTTTTAAATGTGTGTATTTGAGTTTTTTCTTTTGTTAAGATTAGTATTCTAATTTAATGATTTTTCAAAAATGGTCTTTTAAAAAAATACTTTTATTACTTTATTTCTTAACATTAATGTGTAATTTTTTCTTCACTCATTTTTCCTTTAGCTTCTGTTTGTTTAAATTATTTTAGTTCTCTTCATGAAAGTATGTAATTTATTTTTATTATAATTATTAACTATTACTGTTATTATCATTTTAAAAGTCTGCAATTCTTCTTTGACCCATATAGTTGCTTAGTAGTATTTTTTCTTGGGTGGAAAGGTTGTTTTGGTTTTGGTTTTCCTGTTCATATCTCATTTTATTACAGTGTAGTCAGGAAGGGTTATTTTTATTATTTGTCTCCTATAGAATTTACTGGAGCTAATTTTGTAGCTAAGATATGGTTGAATTTTATAAATAATTATATGTATTTATTATGTGCTTTCAAGAGCTAGACTTCTAAACATATATTTATGAGTTATAAGAGGAAAAGTAGATTTATGTGCAGGTAAAATAAGATGAACTTAAGCGTTTTATTCATGAAATTTAGCCCTTATTAATTCGAGTGAAAATCAACAATTCTTTTAAACTTTCTAATAATTGATTTATTCATTGGCTTCTATGAATTCATTAGACCAGATAATTTTTTCAGTGACTTTTGTGATATATAAAAAAATTCAAATATCGAAAGCTACCTACAGGTGGTTTTTTGAAAGATAACTTTTAAAATATTTATTGCTTATGCACATATTTGTTTATTCGTTCACTTATAATGTTGTGTACCAGGTTCATAGCTTACCTGGTTTGATAAATTGCTCCCTTTTTAACTTAAAATATATAAAATTTTGTTGTAGCTATCTTCTTTTCTTCATCAGATATTTACCAGAAAAGCTCAACATTTTTTTGCCATTTTTGTCTAAGAAAAAATATATAGTATAGACACACATCATATGTGAACACTTTCCAACTCTCAATTCTAAGGCTTATGCCTCTGAAACACATGTTTTCCTATTTTTTTCTCCGAGGCAGAGATCAGGAGAGTGTATTATCTACTCTGAGATAAATAGATTATTTTTGTAGCTTTGGAAATGTCTAATTCAGAGATGCACTTCTAAATCGAATCTAAACTTTAACTCAATGAAATACTTTTGAGGTTTTTGGATTTTTACCACACAATAAGGCTAGCACACAAATAACTACTTCTGCAACTTTAAATTACTTTATATATTTATTGAAAAACTTCGCAGGATTCATAGATAAATTTTCAATCTTCATTTTCTATGTATCTGACAATGCTCCTAGACTAGGGAATTTCAGCAGAAGATATTGGGCCCCGTATTTTTGTTGGAAATGATGTTGCTTAATTATTTCTAGTTTCTAAAACACTCATCCTGGGTACCAAAGTTATAATCTGGAATCAGTGTTGTAAGGACAGTAGAAGGTCTGTTTCAACTTGATTGCAAATTGATTTAGGATGGACAAGCTTAAACTTGCTGGTCAGCAATTGTGACTTTCTCTTATCCATATTTAATTACCTGATAACATCAGAATGTATAAGCTAATATGTTTGATATACTGTTTTTATATCTTAGAATAAAAAACCTGTTTTTTAAATAGCATCTCCTAACACAGATGTGTGTGTGCACGCATGCACAAGTTATGGACAAAGAAGAGACATGCATAGTTACGTCACATGACATTAACCTTTTTAACTTTAGTGAACATACAAAAAAAGACTTTTTTATTTTCAGAAAGCACTGCTTGAAAAGAAGAATCTAGTGTGCTAAAAACATAGTAGGGATACAACTTAATTAGTATTTAATTTTGACAATTATACATTCTTTAATTTAGATTTCAGAAACAATATTTAATATTCGATGTGTTCAGTTGTGCCATATTAATGCTTAAGCTCTGAAGAGAGAAAATATTTACCAGTCTTATCTTTGAACATGTTCACATTGTTGCTTAATTAGAAACAAACAGACAAAAAAGGGAAATGTTAAATTTAGCAGAAAATATTTTTTAAAAAACTACATATATGAATCATGTGTTAGGGTAACTTTCATAGCATTGTGAAGTACTGGGCCTTTTGAAAATTGAAGGTAGTTTTAATTAGAATTAATACATGGACTGGGAAACAAGCACAAAGCCTCCCTCATGGCTGCAAGGTGCTACTAGTATTTTAAAAATATTGCTAGTAACAAAATAATACATACCTTTCTGAATGTATAATAGATGCTGCCTTAATGTGTTTCTGTTAGTGTTTTTATATATCATTTTGTAAGCACTATACACGTAGAAAGAAATTGCCCTCATTACTAACCTAGCCTATCTTCTCATTCTTTATCTTTCCCTTGTATCAATTAGGATGCTTCTGTCAGTAAGTAGTATAATACCCAAGAAAGTGGAGGGTTAGTTTTGATGGCTTGGCATCTCAGTTATTTGATGTTTTATAGAATTTTCCAAAAATCCCTTGACCTTCCTCATATTCAGAAAATGGCAAGTGCATATCCGAAAATTACATTTTTCTGAACAGCATCCAAATACCAGGAGAGGAATGAAGTAAAAAAGCATATTCCTGTTGAGTCTTTTTTATCAAGATGCTATCTGTCCCCAAATCTTTACCCCAACCCTCAAGGAACTCCCCTACCTTCCCCTTATATCTCATTGACTTGAACTAGTTCACATATATACCCTTAGATTAATCTCTAATAAATTGAATCTCATTTCAAATTGATCAGTTATAGTTATTCACCTAAAGCTGGACAGAGTCAAATTCCCTAGGAAATTTAACACCCTTGTGTTTAAATCTTACTTCTCAGTTTTACAGTTTTATCATTGTCCCTTACTTTCTCTGGCATAACTTCTGTTTCTAAATTCTTTTTTTTTTCTTTTCCAGCCACACTTGTGGCATTTGGAAGTTCCCAAGCTAGAGGTTGAATTAGAGCTGCTGCTGCAGGCCTACACCACAGCCATGGTAACGCCAGATCCAAGCCATATCTGTGACCTGTGCTGCAGCTTGCAGCAACACCAGATCCTTAATCCAGTAAGCGAGGCCAGGGATTGAAACTGCATCCTCATGGACACCATGTCAGGTTCTTAAGACACTGAGCCACAACAGGAACTCCTGTTTCTTTTTCTTTTTCTTTTTCTTTTTTTTTTTTGTCTTTTTACCTTTTCTAGGGCTGATCCTGTGGCATATGGAGGTTCCCAGGCTAGGGGTCTAATTGGATCTGTAGCTGTTGGCCTACACAGCAATGCCAGATCCTTAACCCACTGAGCAAGGCCAGGGATCGAACCCGCAACCTCATGGTTCCTAGCCGGATTCGTTAACCACTGAGCCACAATGGGAACTCCAACTCCTGTTTCTAAATTCTTATTCTCACCATATCATTCTACATTCCAAGAAACAGACATTAAGCAAGATAGGCCATGTGAGAGATTTATCAGAAATAAAACATGTAAAAGCTACATGATGAGGGAATAAGAGTAAGTAGGGAAAGTCTTAAGACCGCAATGTAGATATGACCTCTTTGAAAAGTGAGCGAGAAAAAGGATTCAGTGTATCTCAGGTAATTCTGCGGACATTTCAGCCATGTCTCTGAGAAGACCCTAAGCAAAGGGTGCCTGTTGATGGAGTCCTGCATCAGGCAGGACCGGGCTGTCACTAGGACCCCCACTGTCCTTAGTCACTGGTAGCAGTAGAATGAGGAGCATCTAGTCTTTGCATAAACACCATAGTGGATTCAAGGGGCCAGAAGCTGATGGACGCTGGCTGTCCACTCTCTTTTCCTAGAAGTTTTCTTTAATGAGATCAGAGCAGCACGTCCTCGTGGCCACCACTGCACTTCACCCCTTGCTCTGCATAGTTCCATTTCTCCATCCCTATTCTAGAGCAGCTACTTCATGGTTCTCTAAAGGAAAACTTAGAATAGGGAAGTTAGTGAGATGCACTACAGTCACTGTCACTGCAGTTGTTTTGGGGAACACACCTGTTACTCATCTTCTTTGGTTCTCATTATACCTTTGACATTTTCTATACATCTGCATTTTCAGCTTAAATTAGCACCTTCACAGGGTTTGGTGGCTTATGCGGGCGTGTGAACTACTCATATATCTCCCTTTACTGTGAAGAACATTCCTAGCCAGAAGCTATGTCATGTGGAATTTTATTCTGGAGGAGCAGGTATATTGTACATGTCCAGAGAGTAGACTGGCTGAGGTTCTTTGGGTAGAAAAGGTAAATTCACATGTTAAAGACTTACATAGCTATGAGGATTAACTTTTGGCTTTTTGAAAAATGGAGGGACTTAATAGCCTCTCCTTGTCTCCAAATGGCTGGTTGGTCTTTTTGAGATAGAATTCACTATCAAGGATTCATCATCTGTAGCAATGTGGATGACATGGAGAACCGGACTACTTCAAGAAGCTGACATGTGCCCTCCAGTCCTATTCAAGTTCAGTGCCGCTGGGTTGAATTATGTTCCCGTACAATATACATTGAAGCTGAATCCCCAGTACTTGTGATTGTGACTTTATTTGAAAAAGTATCTTTACAGAGGTAATCAAGCTACGATGAGGTTATTAGAGGGGGTCCTAATCCAGTGTGACTGGTGTCTTTAAACAAGGAGAACACATGTGAAGACAGAGACACAGGGAGAATACCATATAATGGCAGCAACAGCAATTGAAGCCAGGCAGTGCAAGCCAAGACACACCAAGGACTGATGGCCACCACTGGAAGCTCGGAAGAAACAAGGCAGGATTCTCCCCTACAGGCTTCAGAGGAAGCATAGCCCTTTGACACTTTGATTTTTTTTTGCTACTAGCCTCAGAACTGTGAGATGAAACATTTCTGTTGTTGGCCAACCAATCTGTGGTACTTTGTCATGGCAGCCCTAGGAAGGTGGTACAGCTGGCTTTGTAGAATATCAGTTTGGTTCAGTTGACCTGTATTTCTCAGAATAGCCTTTCTTGTCTATTTCAAATTAATGGGCCACGGGAGATAATACTCTACAGGCTCCATAAGATGAAAGGGAAGCAGCAGCCATTTTGTCCTTTAAGACTCAGAAGGTCAGGGCAGACAGTTCTGTAATGCACACACTTTGTCATTGACCTGCTGGGTCACCGCATCAGTTAGCCAGGCATAAAGGAGACCTGCATCCACCACACCTTTCCTGGATTCTTCTTCTTGGACTCAGACCAATGGTTTGTTTAGCTGTGGAACAAAGGATGCAAAGTTCTGCTGGAGAACACTTATTTTATCAAGATTGAAGGTAGTGAGAGATGACCAGAGATCCAGATGGAGTCACAGCTTATACTTTTAGTTATCAACTTAGGCTTGTTCTTGCTGTAGGAAACAGCCTCGCCACAGGGCTCTGTAAAGCTAAATTGTTTCTCCGTAGACCATGCAGACAGGCCTACATCTGCTCTCAGACTTGGCAAAACATTCTGTGATAGACTTGGAACCTGAGAACATGAGAAGCTTGTGAGGAACAGCTCCAAGGTCATTTCCCATCCGATTCCTGTCTTCCAGGGAGCAGCTGGTTCTCATTGCCACTCAGAGACTGATGGCATGTGAGACTTTCTGCTCACCCACCTTAAAGTGCTGCTGCAGAGGATAAAAGTGCTTGGTTATACCATGAATGGTCTTTCCAGCAATACGTCAACCTACACCCATGTTGCTTTGTCACATGGTCTGTTGGTTTGGGTGTCGTCATGGAGGACAAAGCTGGCACTTTTGGCTACTCTTGCTTTCTGTTTTGATATAAGTAATAAATTCAGTGAACCTGAAAAAAAGTGTTTTTTTTTTTTAAATTGCAGAATCTGTCAGCTTTGCTTCTTACTTGTTGTCCTCAAGTTTATATGCATTTTTCCCCTCTAACTGCCTGTCCTATGAACCATAAATGATAGATGCAAAGACACAATTTGATCTTTGTTTGAGGTCAAATTCATATTTTAAAAGCTATGCATGCATGTCTGCATATAAATCAATGTACATGGATATGGATATAGATATATACATACACATATGTATATTTATATAAGAAGGGGGAAGGAAAATATTCAACTTTGGGGGGAGTACAGGACTCTGACACTAAGTTTACACTGATCACTGGAGACCCACATCAACACTGTTAGTCCACCATTCATATTGGGGATTTCCAATTGGATAATTAACAGAATTTTGGCTCATATTGTTTTCACAGTGAGACCAATGGATCCTCAAGCACACCTTGTGATTATTTTCTGAGTTATGGAAGACAAAATTTGAATAAACTTCCTTGGAAGCTGGCCTTGCTATATGTTTCTGGAATCATAGAGTGAAACTGTTATTGTAGGAAAAGGATATAAAAGCCACTGGAACTATTACTACTTACAAAAATAGTAAGCCAGAAGCAATACTACAGTTCTTGGGAAACTGCTGAGATTAGTGCCATGAACACGTAACTTGAAAGATGAAGCATGGTGATTCCTACCAATCTCTGTTCAGTTCTCTTATTTGGCCTGTGATGGAGACAGCTAATCTTGGAGAATGAGAATGCATTATTGTACATTTAATCAGTGGAGATTCTAACTGCAGCTACAGTTCCAGATGTACTTTAATTGCCAGAGCAAATCTATGCATCTCTTGGCACCGGGTATGTAGGAATTGAACTGACATAGCATTTTTCACTCTATCTCTTAGTAAAGAGCGTCAGAAGCAATTTAATTTCAGCTGACAGGGCCATCCTTAGGCTCTCTTGTCATACTTCAGGATTATATCAACTCTCCAACCCTATGTCATATTCTGGACCATGGCGACCTTGATTGGCTTTCCATTTTATTAGCCCAAGAACAAAAGAATCTGCAACAGATCCAGGCTTCCATGTAAGCTGATGTGCCACTTGTACCCTGTAATTAGCAAATCAGATGTTGCTTAGGATATCAGTTGTAAATAGGGATCCTTTATGGAACCTTTGATGGGGCCTTGTAGATGAAGCACAAGGCAGGCCCTTAGGATTTTCTGAGCAAATCTGTGTTATATTCTGTAGATAACTGCTTTTCTTTTGAGAGAAAGCTTTTAGATTGTTATCAGGTTTTAGTAGAGACTGAGTGCTTTACCATGGGCTGTGAAAAAAACAAGAAAGAAAGAAAGAGAGAGAAAGAAAGGAAGAAAAGAAAGAAAGGGAGGCAGGATGGAAAAAGAGCAAGGAAGGAAAGAGAGAGGGAGAGAAAGGAAGAAAGAGTGAGAAAGAAAGAAAAGGGGGAGGGAAGAAGGAAGGAAGTGGGGAGATAGAGAGAGGGAGAGAGGAAAAAAGGAAGGGAGGGAGGGAGGAAGGAGCCAACCTCAAAAAAACAACTTAGATTTTATAAAATGAAAATAAGACTAAGATTAAGAACAAGAATAAGAATAATATTAACATAACCAGTTTGCTTGCAGAATCTCATTCCATTAGGGCATAAGTATGTATAGAGTTCTGTTGTCCAGTTACCTTCAGCTGTGTTCTGTTGAATCTCCCTCTGAACTAGCTTATAGAAACTCTTCATGCCAGAGATGGTTTTCACAACTTTCCTGCTCCTTTTGGCTGTTAAAATTTAGTTGTCAATTCTTTAATTTTTTTTTTGTATAATGATTTTTATTTATTTCCATTGTAGCTGGTTTACAGTGTTCCCTCAATTTCTGCTGTACAGCATGGTTACCCAGTTACACATACATGTATACATTCTTTTTTTCTCACGTTATTGTGCTCCATCATAAGTGACTGGACATAGTTCCCAGTACTACACAGCAGGATCTCATTGCTAATCCATTCTAAAGGCAATACAAGAGACCTGTGGGATAATATAAAGTGGGCCAATCTATGCGTAATAGGAATTCCAGAAGGAGAAGAAAAAGAAATTGAAAATATATTTGAAGAAATTATGTCCGAAAACTTTCCAAATCTAAAGGAATCTGACATCAAGATACAGGAAGCACCGAGGGCCCCAAACGAGTTGAACCCAAACAGGCCAACAGTAATACATATTATAATAAAAATGGCAAAAGTTAAAGATAAAGAGAGGATTCTAAAAGCAGCAGGAGAAAAGCAAAGCGTTAATTATAAGGGAACCCTCATAAGGCGATCAGCTGATTTCTCTATAGAAACACTACAGGCCAGAAGGGAAGTAATTCTTTAAATTTTAATCTCCTATCAAATCCAAAGTTCTTTTCCTCTTCCCTCAAAGACAAGTCTAATGTGTCAGGACAAATAGTCTTCTCTCTTATACTCCTTTTTTTCCTATTTCTTCTTTTCTGAGATACTGTATTTTTAAAGGACTTCACACTAGCACATAGCCTTGTAGCCTACAATTGAAAGAAAAAAAAAATGGAAAAATAAGAAAAGACTAGCTTTTAAACATGCTCAAATCTCCACGTATAAAATGATTATATACAACTTGCCTTTGCCTCCCCACTGGCTTCCTGTTAGTCTATTTATCTATTTACCTATCTATCATCTATCTATCTATCTATCTATCTATCTATCTATCATCTATCTATCTATCTATCTATCATCTATCTATCTATCTATCTATCTATCTATCTATCTTATCTATATCTAGGTGTGTATAGAAAACTGGGATTATAAGTAAAACAATGAAAATTTTTACAACCTTAGGCAGTTATACTCAGAACAACTTTTTAATGCCCTTCCTTGGGATCCTAATGCATTTGGACTTGTATCACTCTATACATACCGGTTTGCTATGACTGTGGATAAAGAAAAATCTATTGATAAGGCCACAGTAGACTTTAAAGATAATTTAGACAAGAGAAGTAACATGAGATAACCAAATTCATCATGAGCTGCAATTAGAATTCCCCTCTCCTATTTTCTATTCCAATTTGTAAAATATGACTGAATCAGTGGGAAAGTATTAAATTTATTATTCACATTTATAAAAATACATGGAGGTAGAGCTTGACTCTTTCATGTGGTGTGTGTTAGAAAGGAAATCACAATGAATAAAGTGTCTCCTAACATCTGTAGCATAGATTCTAAAGCCAGGTAATCACTAAGTCATTAGAAGAGGTAGAAAGGCTTAACACCTTTATTGACTGATATGTTATATTAAAGCAGTATTCCTTGGTCACATCTTACTAGAATGGAATTGTGACAAACATTAGCAAAAGAAAGAGGAGGGGGATTTATTTGAAGATTATTGGAAAGGTGCTGAGAATGGAAAGAAGAGACAGAGAGCAGAGTCTGGAGAGGAAGCCTCAGCAACTAGAATATTAGGAATTACCACCACCTTTCTCTGCCTCTCAATTCCCTCTTTCTTTTTCTTTGTGAATTTTATTCCTGTTCACTTTGGAGGGACTTCTCTGCAGAGAGTGACCTGCCTACACTCACATGTTCAGAATCCCACAATCAGAATGAAGAGGCACTCTTGTGGCAAGCTGCAGTACACTAAAATGAGAAAGGACGCAACTAGGTTTACTGTAGGAGGATTCCTACTGATTAACTGTTTCCTATGGCTGCGTAGATGGGATGAAGCAATCAGAAGGCAGTTTGCTTCCAGATCTCTTCACTTTCCTAGTGTGACAAGGAATCATTTCTAAAAGTGTCTGGGGTCGATTACCTGTGGTCCATGGAAGAATGGCTGTGTGCTAGATAGACGGTCCTCCCAACCACCACCATTTGAGTTTACTAATCTGTTGAAAATATGTGTCGGATTAAAAACATGCTCAGGATAATCAGTAAGAGTAGGCGTTGGACCCCCACAGACATCTATTATTTCCTAGTCATAAGCAAGGGACAGTTTCCCTGAAATATTTCTTTATTTGATTCTGAAAAAGGTCATTGATATTTATATCCCAAGTGGAGTCACAAAGCAATATGAAGATGCTTGGAGATGGAGAGCTGTGTGAATGGTTTTAAATATTCCTGCAGAGCATAACAACCTAGCTGACAGAGTACCCTCGGGCCTCCTGCTAGGCCACAACCACAGCATTTATTACATGCCAGGTTAGCAATGAAATAGCAAGCTTGACATTAGATTGGCAGGAGGAAAAAAAAAAAAAGAATCATCTTTCCTCTCATGTATTGCTGCACATTTTTTAAAACAGTTTTTGGCATGACTTGTTTTTTTTTTTAGACAAAGTTAAGATTCACTGTACAGTTGAGGGAAAAGTACAGAGATTTCTCATAGACCCCCTGCCATCACACGTGCAAACTCCCCCTCTCCCCTTAAAATATCCCCCACTGGAATGGTACCTTTGTTACAATTGATGAACCTACATTGATACATCATAAATACCAAAAGTCCATAGTCAGCCTTAGGGTTCACTCTTGTTATACATTCAGTGGATTTGAGCAAATTTGTAAGGACATATATCCAGCATGAGGGTATCATACATAGTGTTTTGGAAGCCCTAAAAATCCTCTGTGCTCTCTCTATTCTACCCCTGGCAACACTGATCTTTTAACTCTTTCCATAGTTTGCATTTTCCAGGATATAGTAATCATACAGTGTGTATCCTTTCAGACTAGTTTATTTCACTTAGTAATATGCATTTCAGTTTCTTCCATGTCTTTTCATGGCTTGATAATTCATTATTTTAGTGATGAATACTATCCCATTGTCTGGCTGTACCATTGTTTATTTACCCATTCACCTAATGGAGGTCCTGGTTGCTTCTAAGTTTTGGCAATTATAAATAAACCTGCTGTAAACATCTGTGTACAGATATTTGTGTGGACCTAAGTTTTCAACTCCTTCAGATAAATATCAAGGAGAGAAATTGTTGGATCATATGGTAAGAGCATATTTAATTTTGTAAGATATTGCCAAACTGCTTTCCAAAGTGTCTGTACCATTTTACACTCCCAGCAACAATTAATGAGAGTTCCTATTGCTTCACATCCTTTTCAGCATTTGGTCTTGTCAATGTTCTGGATTTTGGTCATTCTAATAGGTGAATAGTGATAACAAATTGTTTTGATTTGCAGTTTCTTGCTAACATATGATGTGAGCATCCTTTCACATGCTTATTTGCCATCTCTATCTTCTTCAGTGTGGTATCTGTTAAGGTGTTTGGACCATTTTTAAATTGTATTGTTAATTTTCTGATTGTTGAGTTATAAGAGCTCTTTCTTTATTTTGGGTAATAGTCTTGTATCGTATGTGGCTTTTGCAAATGTTTTCTCCTAGGCTGTGGTTTGTCCTCTTATTGTCTTTGCCTTGTCATTTGAAGAGCATATGTTTTCAATTTTAATGAAGTCCAAGTTATCAATTATTTATTTTATTGAGCATGACTTTGGTATTGTATCAAAAAGTCATCTTCACACCCAGTGTCATCTAGTTTCTCTCCTATATTCTCTCTAGGAATTTTATAATTTTTCATTTAACAGTAAAGTCTGTAATCTATTTTTTTTTAATTTAAGCATTCAACTTTATTTATTTATTTATTTTTAATTTTTTCCCGCTGTACAGCATGGGGATCAAGTTACTCTTACATGTATACTTTTTTTCCCCCACCCTTTGTTCTGTTGCAATATGAGTATCTAGACATAGTTCTCAATGATACTCAGCAGGATCTCCTTGTAAATCTGTTCTAAGTTGTGTCTGATAACCCCAAGCTCCCGGTCCCTCCCACTCCCTCCCCCTCCCATCAGGCAGCCACAAGTCTATTCTCCAAGTCCATGATTTTCTTTTCTGAGGAGATGTTCATTTGTGCTGGATATTAGATTCCAGTTATAAGTGATATCAACTTACAGAATGGGAGAAAACAGTTTCAAATGATGAAACGGACAAGGGCTTAATCTCTAGAACATATAAGCAACTTATACAACTCAACAGCAAAAAAGCCAACCAGTCAATGGAAAAATGGGCAAAAGACCTGAATAGACATTTCTCCAAAGAAGATATACAGATGGCCAGCAAACACATGAAAAAATGCTCAACGTCGCTGATTGCAAGAGAAATGCAAATCGAAACTACCATGAGATACCACCTCACACCAGTCAGAATGGCCATCATTAATAAGTGCACATATAGCAAGAGCTGGAGGGGTTGTGGAGAAAAGGGAACCCCCCTGCACTGTTGGTGGGAATGTAAACTGGTATAGCCACTATGGAGAACAGTTTGGAGATACCTTAGAAATCTATACATAGAACTTCCATATGACCCCACAATCCCACTCTTGGGCATATATCCGGACAAAACTCTACTTAAAAGAGACACATGTGGGTGTCCCTTTTAAGTAGAGTTCATTGCAGCACCATTCACAATAGCCAGGATATGGAAACAACCCAAATGTCCAACAACAGATGATTGGATTAGGAAGATATGTTCATTGCAGCACTATTCACAATAGCCAGGACATGGAAACAACCCAAATGTCCATCAACAGATGATTGGATTAGGAAGATATGGTATATATACACAGTGGAATACTACTCAGCCATAAAAAAGAGTGACATAATGCCATCTGCAGCAACATGGATGGAACTAGAGACTCTTATACTGACTGAAATGAGTCAGAAAGACAAAGACAAATACCATATGATATCACTTACAACTGTAATCTATTTTGAGTTAATTTTTCTGAAAGGTTTATGATCTGCGTCATTTTTTTTTTTTTGCATGTGGATGTTCAGTTGTCCCAGCACCATTTGTGAAAAGACTCTCTTTGGTCTATTCTATCTCCTTTTCTCCTTTAGTCAAGGATTAATTGACTCTATTTATGTGGGTCTACTTCTGGGCTCTCTATTGTGTTCCATTGATCTATGTGTCTATTCTTTCACCACTCTATGCTATCTTGATTTCTATAGTTTTAGAGTAAGTCTTGAAGTTAGATAATGTCACCCCTCTAACTTTGTTCTCCTCCAATATCATGTTGGCTACTCTGGATCTTTTCTCTTTCCATATAAATTCAAACATCAGTTTGTCAGTATCCACAATATAACTTGCTAGCATTTTTTTGTGGGATTACATTGAATCTATGGATCAAGTTGTGAAAAACTGACATATCGAGGATATTAAGTCTTCTTATCTAGGAACATGGACTGTCTCTCTGTTTATTTACTTTGCTTGTTTGTCAGAATTTTGTAATTTTCCTCAAAGATGCTGTGCATATTTCATTAATTTTTTATTTTTGGGGTGCTAATGTAAATGATGTAATTTTTATTTCAAATTCTGTTTTTTTTATTTCTGATATATAGGAAAGCAAGTTAATTTTATATATCAACTGTGTATCCTGCATCATCCCCATAATTAGTTCCAATAGTTGTTTTTGTTGTCATTGATTTTTTTTCAGATCGTCCCCATAGACAATCACATCATCTGTGAAGAAAGATAGGTTTTTTTTTTTTTTTTGTCTTCTGTCTTTTTAGGACTGTACCTGTGGCATATGGCGGTTCCCAGGCTATGGGTCGAATGGGAGCTACAGCCGCCTGCCTACACTACAGCCACAGCAACACAGTATCCGAGCCATGTCTGTGACCTACACCACAGTTCTTGGCAACCCCAGATCCTTAACCCACTGAACAAGGCCAGGGATCAAACCCGCATCCTTATGGATACTAGTCGGGTTCATTAACCACTGAGCCATGATGGGAACTCCGACAGTTTTTACTTTATTCAGATTCTTTTACCTTTTATTTGCTCTACTACTCTTATTCCATTAGATCAACATTCCACTGCAGTGTTGATAAGGAATGGTAAAAAAGCAACATCCTTGCCTTGTATCTGATCGTAGTGGCAAAGCTTTGATTTTCTCATTGTTACATCTGATGTTAGTCGTGGATTATTTTGTAGATATCTTGATCAAATTGAAGAAGTCCACCTCTATTCCTAGTCTACTCTAAGTTTTGGAGTTTTTTGTTTGTTTGTTTGTTTAATCATGAATAGATTTTGGATTTTTCCAAATGCTTTTTTCTGAATCTAGAGATAGAATCATGGGACTTTTGTATTTTAGGCTATTGATGCAATGAGTTATATTAACTGATTTTCGAAAGTTGAACCAGTCTTGCACGCCTGGGATAAATGCTGCTTAGTTGTTGCACATTTTTATTTTTATTTTTATTTTTTGACTTTTTGCAATTTCTTGGGCTGCTCCCTCGTTATATGGAGGCTAGGGGTCCAATCGGAGCTGTAGCCACTGGCCTACGCAAGAGGCACAGCAACACGGGATCTGAGCAGCGTCTGCAACCCACACCACAGCTCACGGCAACACAGGATCCTTAACCCACACTAGCAAGGCCAGGGATCGAACCCGCAACCTCATGGTTCCTAATCGGATTCGTTAACCACTGAGGCACGATGGGAACTCCAGTTGTTGCACATTTTTAGCTTACATGTCTTTGTAAATATGTGTTCAATTCTTTCTGAGATAAGCATGTTATTATTTTGGCAAATAATTAATGGTTTACTACAATAACTTGTAAATATTTAATACAATAAATGTTTAATACAACTTTAAATATTTAATACAATAAATAAAAGTTAGTTTTATATTTATTATTTTAAGATAAACAAATTTAAGATGGCGTAAGATACCTGTAAATTTTAAAATGCGTTGCCAACTTTTAGCCATTATTATGTGTATGGATTCAAGGAAATATCTTAGCCTCATTTAATTTTAACCAACGGCCCTACTATCTCTTATTTAAGCCGCCATCATCTGTCACCTTTGTTATTGCAATAACTCCTGATGGGCTCTCTGACTTCATTCTTGCTGCTCTATAGTACACCTTCAGTAGAACAGCTAGAATGGTCCTATGTGAATACATGTCAGATTATGTCAGTTTCGTGCTCAAAATCTCCAATGATGACCCATCTCAATCAGAGTAAATGACAAAGACCATAAAGTGGTTTTGAAAACCTTACATGATCTAGATTCCTTTATCTTTGAACTTGTCTCACATTCCTCTCCCTGTCATTGACTCTTTTGCAACCACCCAGGTTTCCTTGATATTCCTGGAACATTCCCATCCAACTCCTGCTTCAGAGTTTTTTTCTCTTACTGTTTCTTACACATGCAATTCTAATAGATACATTTATTTCTTGCTCCCTTACCGCACTATCCTCTTTCTGATCTTTACTGAAACATCACTTTCTCTGTAGGGCATTCCACGTCAACGGTATTCAAATATACACTGTCTACAGCAGGTCCAGTATTTCTGATCTCCATCCCCTGCTTGGTTAATTTTTGTAGCACTTAAAATTTTCTAACATTATAGGTAAATGTGTAGATAGTGTGATTGTTAATTTTATGTGTCAGTTTGGTATTTGGTCAAACATTTTCCTGTGTTATGTCCCTGTGGGTGTTTTTGGACAAGCTTAACATTTAAATTGGTAGATTGAGTAACGTAGATTGACCTCCTAGAAGTGGGTTGGACCCACCCAGTTAGTTGAAGGCCTAAATGGAAGAAAAAGTGTGACCCTTGCTCAAGTTAAAGAGAATTTCTCTTGTCAGGCTGCCTTCAAATTGGTACATTGGCCTTTTCATGTATATATTCTGAATATTAGCATTTGTAAGGCTGTTTCTACATAATGATAAAGTAAATTTTTAAACCATACGCAATCCCTCATCATTTTCACTGAATTCCACCAAACCAGAATGTGTGAAACAGAGTTATTTATGTATGTTAGTGGAAATTTCTGGATGTAGTCCCTAGGTAATTTTGATCATTTTTGCCACTAATCTCCCTCACAGCATGGCTTACATAATTAATTGCCTGAAGCTGGGTTTCTGAAGCAGTTGAAAAAAATAAAATAAAATGTCATAAGCAATTCTAATGACTCAGTCATGGCCAAAAGGAAGGGAAGCAGATATGGTTGTTTTTGCTTTGATGATGTAAACAGTCAATTTCAGACTTGGATTAATTATTTTTAGCAGCAGTATTGCCATAATTCATTAAGAGTCTATGTAATTGTGAGGAGCTCCTGCAGACTTGTATATCTTTTTTTTTTTTTTTTTTAGGTCCGCACTCATGGCATATGGAGGATCCCAGGCTAGGGGTCTAAACAGAGCTACAGCTGCCGGCTTACACCACAGCCACAGCAATGCCAGATCCAAGCCGCATCTGTGACCTACACCACAGCTCATGGCAACACAGGATCCTTAAACCACTGAGCGAGGCCAGGAATCAAATCCACAACCTCATAGTTCCTAGTCGGTTTTGTTTCAGCTGAGCCATGATGGGAACTCCCTACATATCATTATTAATCTCAAAAATGTTTCTCCTGACTTAACAACTAGATTATGCGTTACTTGGGGAGAATAACCTATTTGTATCACCTTGCATGTAGTAGACTCTCAACAAGTTTATACTAAAAATGATAATGGCATGGTAATAAATATGAACCTTCTGCCAGTAATCATGCCAGACTCTGCATGCATGAAATCCACTAAGTCATTTCTACCAAAGAAAATACAAATTATGGTTTTCTCTGGTTATATGCCCAGGAGTGGGATTGCTGGATCATATGGTAGTTCTATATTTAGTTTTTTTTTTTTTTTAAGAATCTCCATGCTGTTCCCCATAGTTGTTGCACCAGCTTGCATTCCCACCAACAGTGTAGGAGGGTTCCCTTTTTCCCACACCTTCTCCAGGATTTATTGTATTATGATCATTCTGACTAGTGTGAGGTAATGACTCATTGTAGTTTTGATTTGCATTTCTCTAATAATCAGTGATGTTGAGCATTTTTTTATGTGCTTTTTGGCCATCTGACTTCTTTGGAAGAATGTCCGTTTAGATCTTCTAACCATTTTTTAATTGGGTTGTTTGTTTTTTTGATATAAAGCTGTATAAGATATTTGTATATTTTGGAGATTAATCCCTTATGGGTTGCTTCATTTGCGAAGATTTCTCTCCCATTCTGTGGGTTGTCTTTTTGTTTTGTTAACACGTTTCTTCATTATGCAAAACATTTTAAGGTTAATTAGGTCCTATTTGTTTATTTTTGGTTTTATTTTCATTGCTCTAAAAGGTGGGTCAAAAAAGATACTGTTACAATTTATGTCACATTCTACCTATGTTTCCCTCTAGGCATTTTATATTATCTAGTCTAACATTTAGGTGTTTAATCCATTTTGAGTTTATTTTTGTGTATGGTGTTAGAGTTCGAATTTTGTTCTTTTACATGTAGCTGTCCAACTTTCCCAGGACCATTTATTGAAGACATTGTCTTTTCTCCATGTGTATTCTTTTCTCCTTTGTTATAGGTTAATTGACCATATGTGTGTTTATTTCTGGGATTTCTATGCTGAAATCCCACTGATCTATATATCAGTCTTTCTTCTAGTACCATGCTGTTTCAATGACTGTAGCTTTGTAGTATAGTTTTAAGTCAGGACACCTGATTCCTCCAGCTTTTTTTTTTGTTTGTTTTGTTTCTTTCTTGATATTGCTTTAGCTGTTCTGGGTCTTGGGTTTCCATACAAATTTAAAATTTTCTCTTCTAGTTCTGTGTAAAATGCCATTGGTAATTTAAAAGAGATTGCACTGAATCTGTAGATTGCTGTCAGTAGTATAGTAATTTTGATGGTATTCATTCTTCAATTCAAGAACATAGTATATCTTTCCATTTGCTTGTGTAATCTTCAGTTTCTCTCATCAATGTCTTATAGTTTTCAGAGTACATGTCTTTTGCCTCCTTAGGTAGGTTTATTCCTAGGTATTTTATTCTTTTTGAAAATATAATGCACCCCAGTATTCATTGAGTCACTGTTTACAGTAGCCAAGACATGGAAGCAACCAAAATGTCCATCAACTGAGGACTGAATGCAGAAGATGGGGTACATATATACAATGGAGTATTACTCACCCATTTCAAAGAAACCCTGCAGCACTGGAAACTGTCTGATTACTTATTATGAGCATGATAATGTGAGAAAAAAGAATGTATACATATATGTGTAACTGGGTCACCATGCTGTACAGTAGAAAATTGGTAGAACACTGTAAACCAGTTATAATGGAAAAAAAAATCGTTATATTAAAAAAAAAACCCTGAAATAATGTCGTTCATAACAGCATGGATGGACTTGGAATTTATTGCACTAAGTGAAGTTAAGTCAGACAGAGAGAGATAAATAACATGTGAGATCACTAATATGTGAAATCTAATGGAAATGATACACTGTAACTTACAAAACAGAAACAGACTTAAAGGTTTCAAAACCAAACTATGTTTACCAAAGGAGAAACTTTGGGTGGGGGAAGGATAAATTACAAGGTTAGGATTGATATATACACACTATTATATATAGAATAGGTGGGTAACAGGGACCTACTATATAGCACAGGGAAATTTACTTAGTATTGTGTCAATATATACATCTGATTCACTTTGCTATGCACCTAAGATTAAGACACCTTTGTGACTCAACTATATACCAATAAATTTTTTTTAAAAAAATACAGATTATTCAGCCATCTTCAACTCTTCCTCACTTACAATTCATAACATATCTCTCACTACTCTCTTTGTTTTCTTGATGCATCAGCCAGATAAACTACTTCTTGTTTCCTAAACATGCTCCATTTTTGGTCACCTCTGTATCTTTATTCATACTGTCCCTTCCATCTAAACAAAACAAAACTCTTCTTCACTACTCCTAATGAAATAATCTCTTGATAATGGAGGCTATATTGAAAGCTGTGTCTTCAATCTCAACTCATCGTCTCAACAGGAATGTACTCCTTAATTCCCAAATTTTACCATTCTTAAAGCTGATTTCAGTACAAATGTAATAAATAACCAATTACTTGAGGCTTCAAGTTCTTAAAAATAGAATCTATATTTTGAAACTTCAATATCAAATTGGGTGCCCACAGATAAATCTGTAAATTCAGTTGAGGAAATTATAAACAGAATTAACTCAAGACTTGAGGAAAGTTTTTCAAATGATTTAAAGAAAAATTGCTTTTCCCTAGCTCTGATGGGCATTTTCAACTTCTATATCAGGAGATTCACTGAGAGAATCCATGTTTAAAAATACACGAATACTGAATAAGAATGTAAACAGAACTTTAATAATGTTTCTAATGTATCCTTTTTTTTCTTTTATTTTTCTCTCTAAACATCTTCTTATAACACATAGCCCAATTAGCTAAAATGCGACTACTTCTGGCTGTCTTACTAGATGAGAAGCTAGTTGGCGTCCGTCACTCACTCTGTGTATTCACCTCATTGTATATCCATCAGTGCAGAGCATCTGGAAGTTTTCTGTGTTAGGAATCCATGAGGTAGTGGATAAGGGCCCTGGTTTGGAGTGAGACATATATGTCACTGAATCCTCATTTAATTTGCTCAGATGCCAATTTGATTAATCATAGTATTAGTTTTTTAAAATTAGTTTTATTAGTTATTTTGCTAAAACACTAATTTGCAATTTCTTTGTGTATAAGAAAAGCAACTAACCCAGTGGGTTGCTGCAAGAATTCAAGTGCTAATTGCAGTGCTGACTCTCATGGAAAGGGCTCAAAGAACCTTGGCTGTTAGCATAGTATAAAGGGTGGAAAGCCTGGACTCCAGCACAAAAGATATGCATTCAAATGGCAGCCCCATCAGGCTAGCTGGGTGACACTGGGCATATTGCTTAACCTCTGAGACTCGTATGCCTATCTGTAAAAATTGAGATTATGATAGGTTATAAATTACAGATTTATTCTTAGAACTATTTGAATCATACAGGAATATACTTAAATAGTTCTTGGTTCTTATAATAAGCACTTTATAAACATTTATTATTATAAATTTAAATATTGAGATTGGGGGCTTTACTTATGCCTGTAATTTCCAATCTGTGCCACTCTATTTCTTTTTAATACATACTTGCCAATATATTGCAAATTCCTGAGTGGAATGTCTTTTATCATGTTGGGTCTAGACCATTGCCGCAATCTAACTGGCCTCCTAGTTTCTTATTTTCCTTCTCTAGTTCATCCTCTACCTTTCTTTTAGGTGCTCTTCCTGATTATGCTACACCCATCCTTCAGATATCTCAATGACTTTATTTTCTAATCTGTGAGCTTCTCAACAGCAAGTGTGGAGCTTTACTTTTCTTCGCATCTGTAATACCTTCCAAAATGCTAGTTGTGAATAGGTTTTCATTGAAGAAAGAAATTATGCAGCATTTATTAAATAATACTAATGGCTGTCTTTTTCTAACATGTTGTAGCTCCTGTCTTAAATCCATTGTCAAGTACCTAGATACACTATTCTACTTACTTCCCAGTAGGTCCTGAATGATGCACTTTACGTAGATTGTAAGATTTGATACAAATTTAAATGGACTCTCTGGTGTAAGGAAATTATGTGTAAATGATATTTTAATATGGAACCAAAGGTCTACATAACATTATGGAAATAAGAACACAAATAAAATTTTATAAAGAAAGCCCATATGAATGAAAGGAGCTCTGAAGCTATTTCACTCCAGTGGCAGAAACATCAGGTCAGTTCAGAAATTTGATGAAAACTGAAATAAACCATTTCCCTTTCAGAGTATCAATAGCCCACAATATAGACAGAAGTAAATGACCAGTCTCAAATCAGAGAACCCGGCCACAATCCATATGTTTAAGCTATTAATTGCTTAATGCCATCCAAGACCATGTCACAGAAGGAGGTAATATGCTGTAGAATGCAGTTGCTTTTTTAAAGGGGTCCAACACTTTCTCAAATTATGCTTAAAATATGACTGCCATATTATTTGTAGAAATGCTTCCTAAAAGCAGTAAATCATTATGATAATTATCTGCCTTTCTCTTAATTAATCATGTAAGCTGGCTTTAAAATTAAATGGGCCTTTGTTGAAATGAAACTCCTACTGGAACTTGTTATGTGACCTGGGACAAACTATTTACTTTTTCCAAGCCTCAGTTCCTCTATGTCTCATGAGTAGAATAAACATAATAATAACACCCTCAAGGAATAATGGGAACATGAATTAAACTATTGCACTGTGAAAAATTTTTCAGTTGCGTTAATGGAAAATCTCAGCATAGAGGGTAAAAGAGTGTTGATTAGTGCATGAGTTATTGAAGTGAAATTGAACAAATTGAGTCAAGCATCAATCCCTGAGAAAATTGCCCTCGTAGCTAGAAAAAATGGACTGAGGTTCTTGGCTATGGCCTGGGTTACATGTCCTTCTGTATCATTCAGGGCTCAATCATGGAAGCATAACCACATATCCAGTGGGTTATAAGATGTCAGGGATTAGGGATCTGGCCTTGCCCAGTTGTTGGAGTGGGCCATCAGTCTTTCCAAAGCTGCTATTTTCCCATCTGATGATGAACTTGAAGTCAGAGGGCAAGCAGTGAGGAAGGTAAGGTGAATGTACATTGCAGGCGAGAATGCATAAACACAGACTGAAAGCCCAGGAGGAGTCTGACTCCTGTGTCACTTTCCTGCCTCTGCTGTTTTGTTGGAGGGAGTGACTGAGAGGACATAATGGCCAGTCAACTTATAAGCTGGACTCAGGCAAGCAGAGGCTCCTCGCCAACAACCCCTATTTTTGGAATGTACATTCTGCCCACAATTATCACAGCTGGAGCCATTTTCAGAGATGCAGCCTTGAGAGAGCCATGTGTTATTGAGACCTTTTTGGTGGTACATATGCGTAAACACAGTAACGCCTCTATATCAAGTTTTAAGACTCTTGACAGGTGGCTGAGGAGGTATCTACTCTTGTGATTGCCTAAGGAAAACCTCCTATGTAAGATTTGTTGCTTATTAAACCTCTCACCTACCACACTGGCATGATTTGCCTCTTGCTCCAGTCTCTTCTTGCTTAGCATGTACAGAAGCCATTTTCAGATTTCACCTGAGAAGCCCCTGAGGTTTCAGACCAACAATTGGTGAGCCAACCAGGAAAACCAAGAAATGGGCCTTGCAAAAGAAGCATCTGTTGGGGAAATCCAGGGTTGGCCAATATCGGAGAAACTGTCCATAAAACAGTACAGCACAGAAGGGAAGTGAAAGTCTGTGAGGTGGTTGGGCCTCTACTGTGGGCAGGTTGGGGCACTGATGCCCAGCAAGAGCTGCAGGTCTAGTTAGAAAGCTGGAAGAAAAGCTGTGATTAGAGAAGGCCATGCAGGCTTCCACTGCTCTGCTGGCTTTGGGGCTGGCGTACAAGATAGGAGAGTAGGATAATACATTGAAGACCTTTGCGTGCCATCTTTGTGAAGCTAAGAAGGAGCAAGTCACTGCAGATTGAGGTCTGAGCACTTGTGACAAAGCCTGACTGGGACACCAGGGAGGTGGAATCCCTGGGAATGTGAGGAGAGGAAAGGCAAGGATGCTGAGGTGAGTGGCAGTGAAAGGAACCAACCCCTCTTTGCTGTCCAGCCCTAATAAAAAGGAAAGGAAAAACACAGCAACAACAATCTCAGCCCAACTAAATATCTGTCTTTTTGATTGTGGGCTTCAGCTTCTCCTGTGGTGTACAGTCATGGGATGGGCATCTGATGGGAACGCCTTTCTACAGTGGGCCTACTTGTGTGCCAGGCAGACAAACAAACCTATTTGGTATATGGGTATACTGTGGAAGCCAAGAGTTTCCTTACTAAGATACACACACACACAGACACATACAGACACACAGAGACACACACCCTTGTAGAAAAATCCAGTAAAAGTTTTGAGCAGTTGCAAACCTAGTGCTGTTTCACCCTGAAGAAGTGAGTCAGCACATCAGAAGCAGTATGGCAGTATGTATGAGCTGCAGGATGGCTTGCCATTTCCTTTCTGCCTTCTGAATATCCCAAAAATCTTTCCTGTGGCTGCAATAGCTAGGAACACACAAGAAGGAGAATTCTGAGAAATGTAGTTCAGCCTAGCCAAGTGGACACATTACAAAACCTCCACACAGCTTTAGACCTGGGCGGGGGGGCATCAGCCTTCCCAAGCACAGAAAATGAGACCCAGGGAGGCTTGTATTTTCATTGAAAGAATGGACAGTATGGATGTAGTGGTGAGACAGCCAGAGATATCCAGTGGATCTATTTAAATTGTTCATCTCCTATCACATGATGAATGCTCCCTAGTGGCAGAGTGAACCAAAAAAGCAACAAAACAAAACTTTGATTGGAAAACTTTTAGAAGAATCTAAAATGCATTCAGTAAATACTATCAAAGCACTTACAAATTCTCTGCTGCAGAAGCATTGGTTCTTAAAAATCTGGAAATGCTGTGTTTTTAGCTATTCTAACCCATGTTTTATTCTTTCGGTTCATCATGTTGTGATCTCCCACGTTAATGTGACAAAAATCTTAGTCCACTGGCATGAAAACAAAAGGATGAAATAAAGGATAATACTATGGTTATTTTCTTTAAATCTTCTGGATGCTATGGTTAAACAAAGACAGTAAACAATATTGATAAATTGTTCCACTCTTTAAATCCCTACAAGAGAGCTGGCATTTCATTTAATGGGAATCTTCTTCAGAGTCATCCTCTCCCCATGAAAACAGTCATTTGACACATTAGTGCATGTATGGGTACATTATAAAACCTAAACACTTCCATTAGATAAAAGACCTAAAATGATTATGAAAAATGTTCTTTTTCTTCCAAAGTATTCAAAATCAAACACTCAGTAGTACAATATGTTTTAGGTTAATTACTTTAATCCGGTTTTAATTAAGTTCATGTTTCCATGCCAACAAATGGTTTTTAAATTGTTGAAATCTTGATGTTTCAGAATATGACTAAAATTAATTACCTAAGAGCATTTGACTCAATTTTTTGGAACCATGTAGTGCAGTCTTAACATCTCTGTAGCAATGGTTTTAATATTAGCAACTTTGAAAGAAAAACGGCATGGTACTATAAAGTTTACTTTTTTATTCTAAATTTTGTGTATTTTTTTTCCTAATGCACACCTACCTGATTTTATGTGGTTTTACAAAAATAATGTTTTAGGAGACACAAGCAGTAGCATGCACAGTTGCCAACTAGCTCTTAGCCCCAAATAATCTCCATTTCCAAGCACTCAAAGTTTGCTTTTTGGGAATATCATACCACTCCTATACATCCAAATGAAAGATTAAGACCCAACACCAAACAGAAGGCTTTGGCCTAATTTATAAATTCCAATTCTCTTACTGACATACTTAGAAAAGAGGAAGTTTTCTCAATGCTAGATAAGGAAATACATGACTCTAAGGGGCCTAGAAAAAGGGGTCTAACAGTTGAGTAAAATGTTTATATACTACAGAATTTTATTGTTATACTTGCATTGCCTTTTTTGAAGTAGCCTTGTTTTTATCAGAATCTTATAGGCAAATGAAAACCATTTGTGTTATTTCAACATTGATAATTGAATGCAGGGAACTTGTTAACACAAGTATAACAGACCTAAATACACAGAAAGAACACTAATTTAGACATGAATTGAAATGCATGAAAAAGCTGTCATCTCCAGTGACGGAGAAGAAAGGGATGAGAATGAGATTAGCATTAACAGAACATAGAAGCTCAGAGGAGAGACCTCACATAGCTGGGGCTCAGAACCTCACTTAGGGATTGTTATCTGGCTGCTGCTGGTACTTCTGAGGGGATGTCACGTGGCTGGTTCTAGACATAGTAAAGGATGCCAGAGACTGGAGCCAACTGATGCATTAGCAAATTGCTGCTGCTAGGTTGATGTTTTGCTACTCCTAGGGGATCCTGCCAGGCACAGCATACAAAATAGAAGAAGGAAGTCCTTTCTTTTCTTTGGCTTACTTTTTAATCTCCTCTCTGCCTCCTATTGGCTCTATATAATGAGGTAGCAGCTAAAGAAGAACCATGGTTAGCCTGGTGTCAGCCACTGAATCATATAGTGATGACAGGTGTTAATTAAAGGATGAATTTGAATATGTAAGAAAATAGATGTGCCTTGCAGTTATAATTTATATTTCTTTGCTGGTCTGTTGGTTTCTCCCTGGTATTAAAATCTTCTCTGTTCCTCTGGAGTTTTACAGGTTGCTTTAAATCTCTCTCTTTCTCCTAATTTTCTACTTACATTGAAGTTTCTTGTATTTCTCGTCAAATCAGTATCTAGTGGGCCACTTCTCCATTTCCTAAGTGTTTTTATACATAACAGCATTCCATTTTTTTTTTTTGCATCTTAAGCCTCTGCCCACCTAAAATCTTCAAACACTCCTAGAAGAATCCATTACCCCTGTCCTCTTCTAATTTAAGGTATGAGGGGGGAAAGCAGGTATACGGAGGAAAACAATTTAAAATTTATACTTAAATCAGGATTATGAAACAGAAAATTATTAAATACAAACTATGGGTGAGACATGAAGCTAGGTTGTCTCTCTGAATGAACTGGGTTTGTGACAGTGACAGAACATTTAAATTTATTCATTTAAAATATAAGGGTCAGGAGTTCTCATTGTGGCTCAGCAGGTTCAGGACCTGATATCGTTCTGTGAAGATGCAGGTTTCATCCCTGGTCTTGCTCAGTAGGTTAAGGATCCTGCATTGCTGCAAGGTGCAGCATAGGCCGCAGATGTGGCTAGGATCTGGTGTTGTCATGGCTGTGGTGTCGGCCTCAGCTGCAGCTCTGATTCAACCCCTAGCATGCAAACTTCCATATGCCACAGGTTTGACCATAAAAAGAAAAAAAAAATAGGAGTCAAAATGAAAAACTGATTTGCTCATGGATTGTTATGAGAGCTAAAAAAACCACAATTTTAGAAATCTTATAAATGTTAGGAACACAATAGCAATGATTGGCGCGTGAAGGATTCTGTAGCATTATTTGGGAGAATAAAACCTTAGCGGTACTCATTCTGGAACAATCATCCTAGAGTTGCTCACTTGACTGGAAAAAAACTCACAGCTCAATAACAAATCAGTGTCTAAAATTTAATGTATCTGATCTTGTGACTTTTAATTTAGAATTCATATTTAATACCACATTTTCTTTTCAGTGACCTTGATGTGTAGCCTATTTCTTCAATACAAAGCCACACAACCTCACACAATAGCTCAGTTTCAAAGCCAGATGATTATTACACATGTAGGTGTTATCTAGGAAATCCTCAAGTGAAATATGCATATATTGCAAGAATCTACATTAACTTAGATTACTCCAACCATACCATGAAAATTCGATGGACATTTTTACCTGATGTATAATAAACATTCTAGTTTATTAATGGTAATTATTTTTAAAGAAGAAAAGCTGTGAAGAAGAACAGATGTTAAATTGTAAAGAATGAGGAATTCATAGGGAGAAGAAATAAAATGATGTAGCTTAATAATAGGATCTTTCCTTGATATTTCTTTCTTCCCCTTCCAGAAGAAGAACCCCCACCATGATTCCTAGTATGTCGATGAAAACTTATCAGTTTGGGAGGTAGAAAGATAAACTTCAATATTGTACACAAGTTACACACTTGTCCTTGAACTCTGTGGCATATCAATATGGTCACTTGTGTATTACGATGATTGAATGTTCAGGATAATGAAGCAATGGAGAGCACTTGATTTGGGGGATGAGAAAGAACATTTTGTCTCTACATTGCAACTTTGAGCCCTAAAACAAAGTACTTGGTTTGGGTCACTGGTAAAGCATGCTCATAAGAAAAGGTAAGATTAATGTGCTTACTTAAGAGAAGCCTCTCATCTGCAGCAGGCTGAATATTAATGAACCTTCAGCTTTGCTCTCTTCATGGGATTGCATTTGCTAGAATAGTTCATTCTGCCAGAAATGTGACTTATGTCCTGATTGGTGAGATGCCTAAAGAGCTAAGTCAGGGCCACTGCTCTCAATGGGAGCATTGCTTGAAAAGAGACCGCAAATAGGACAGTGAATATCTGAGAGGGGCTTATGTATAGCCACTTCAGGAATAAGCTGACACATGCCTGCAATAAAATTCGGAGTCAAAAATAGAGTCTGATCAGCATTATGCTAAGTCAAATCACTGCAGTGAAATGAGAATAACTATGTGCTTGGAACAGGGTGACCTCAGGGAATCACGGTTTTAGTGAATAGCTCCAGCTCACAAAGCCATTTTAATATCATGAATTATCAAATTTAAATAAAAATACAAGAGCACGCAGAAGTAGAAAAATCGTACTTCATACATAGAATACTGTGAGTTACCCCTTTTTGGATTTTGTTAAAAATTAGATTATGTTTGAATGTAATTGTTGACCTACATATTATCAAATCAAAAAGCCAACTAACTACAATATCTGTTTACCCAGAAGAAAGTAAATTAAAATGTACTTAAAGTATTTCTTACACATGATTTTTTAATTGAGGAAAACTTGAATTATTTTTTCTGTAGCTCTTCATAAAACAAATAAATACAGTATCACAACTACAAATACTTTATGTGTCTGGCAAGAAATAAAGGCAACTGCTTGGTTAATTGAAGTATAATGCGTGGTAAAAGTTAGAGATTATGCTGCTTGGCTCTGATTTAAACCAGCCCTTGCAGAAATGTATTCCAAAGAATACCAGTCCTTAAAAAAAGTGCTGCATATACACACACACACAATTTTTTAGGATTTATTATTTTCTCTCTCTTTAGGGACTTTAAAAGGAACATTAACTTTAATCTCTATAAATGCCTGGATTAAAGAAATGTTTAATTTGTAGCAACTCAGCATCCAATTGTGCAGTGAAGTTTTTTCTCTTAACACCGATTTGTTTATATCTTGTCGTATTAGTATTGTTTCATACCTGTTAAGAAATACTAATTTAACTATTTAGGAGAGATAGTTCTCTCGTCTGTCCCGGCCAACTCTACTGATAGAGGTCTTGCATGATTGCCTGCCAGCTCATCTCATGAATTACACTCACTTTAAATTGACTCCTTTGTTTAGTCTTCCACAGGCTAAGGAATAATACTGTTTTTTTTCTCATAACATCTTATTACTCAATACTCATAACTTTATATCCCTTCATAATCAGAAGTGTAGTAATGAAAATGCTCATAGAAACCATCTCGAAAAATTATAATTACGTGATGTTATTGAGATAATATTAGATTCTCATGCAATAGCAAGAAAAAATAGAGTCATGTCATATACACTTTACTGACACACTCTTTGTAAAAGTCTGATATAATACCACAACCATGTATTATCCTTGATACAATCCACCAACTTATTCTTATTTACTCAGTTTTTCTTATACTCATTTGTGTGTGTATTTAGTTCTATACAATTGTATTAAATGTGGAGGTTCACATATCTGCTGGAATGGTCATGATACTGGCCAGTTTTATCATCATGAGTATCCTTCCTCTTGCCCTTTCATAATCACATCTGCCTCTCTTCCTGGAAAATCATCCAAAATGCTATGTATAAAAAGTATGTTCTTCTTTATGGCTGAGTAGTATTCCATGGTGTGCATGTATCACAGCATTTTTAACCATTCGTCTATTGAAGGTGTCTGAGCTGATTCCATATTTGGGCTATTAAAAACAAACCATCTATACACAATGGCATTTAGATTATTGTGTAAATACGAATTTTCATTTCTCTGAAGTGCAATTCCTGGATTTTATGATAATTTCTCCTTCATTTATTGTTTCTTTCTTCCTTTATTTATTTATTTTTACTAAACTGCCAACAGTTTTTTAGAGTATGGCTATACAATTTTACATTCTCACCAGCACTGCATGAGTAATCCAGTTTCTCCAGTTCTTTACCAGAATTTGTTACTGTGACAATTTTGAAAATGTTTTGTAATTCTAATAATGTGTAGTGATATCTCATCATGCTATTTATTTGCATTTACCTAATGGCTAATGATGTGGAACATCTCTTTATGTGATTATTTGATACCTGTTCATATCATTGGCCCGTTTTTATATTTTTGCTTTTTAGGGCTGCATCTGTGCATATGGAAGTTCCCAGGCTAGGGGTCGAATTGGAGCTGCAGCTGCTGGCCTACGCTACATCTATAGCAGTGTGGGATTGGAACTGCATCTGTGACCTACATCACCGCTCACAGCAATGCAGGATCCTTAACCCATGGAGTGAGGCCATGGATCAAACCTGCATCCTCATGGATACTAGTCAGGCTCGTTACTGCTGAGCCACAATGGGAATTTCCATTTACCCATCTTTAATTTTGATTGTTTGATATGTTTACTATTAAAATTTGAAGATTCTTTATATATTCTGGATAGAGTCTTATGACAGAGGTGTGATTTACAAATATTTTTCTTGCTGTCTGTAGCTTGTCTTTCATCTTCTTTCCGTGGACTTTTACAAAGAAAAAAGTTAATTTTGGTAAGATCAAATTTATGAATTTTTCTTTTATTATGAATTGTGCTTTTCATGTCAAGGTTAACAACCCTTTGCTATATCTAGATCTTAAAGATCATTTCCTATTTTGTTTTTAAGTTTTATAGCTTTATATTTTCAACTTGTTTATTTTTGGATAAGATGTGTTAAGTCAGTGTTAATTTTTGTCTACGGATGTCCATTTATTCCAGCATCATATGATGAAAAGTCTGTCCTCTTTTGCACCTCTGTCAAAAAATCAGTTGGGGGGAGTTCCATCATGGCTCAGTGGTAATGAACCTGACAAATATCCATGAGGATTCACATTCCACCCCTGGCTTTGCTCAGCAGGTTAAGGATCCAGTTTTGCCGTAAGCTGTGGTGTAGTTCACAGACATGGCTTGGATCCTGTGTTGCCTGTGGCTTAGGCTGGCAACTGTAGCTCCAGTTCTAGCCCTGGGAAGTTCATTATGCCCTAAAAATCAAAAAAAAAAAAAATTCAAAGTGGGTTCATTTCTGTGTTCTCTAATTTTTTTCACTGATATGTGTGTCTGTTCCTCTGTTAATGCCATACTCTTTTGATTACTGTAGCTCTCTAGTAAGCCTTAAGACTGGGTGGAGTAGTGCCTTCCTCTTCTCATTCTTCTTTGTCAAGACAGTGTTAGATATTCTAAGGCTTGTGCCTTTCCATGTAAATTTTAGAATCAAATTTTCTATGTCTACAAAATAATCTGTCTGGGATATTGAGAGAAATTGCTTTAAATCATAGGCCAGTTTTGAGAGAATTGACATTTTTTAATGTTGGGTTTTCCCATCCAAAGACACCAATGTCTTTCTGTTAATCTAGTTGTTGTTCTTGTTGTTGTTTTCTATTTCTTTCACTTCCATATTCTGATTTTCAACATAGAGATTCTAGACATGTTTTCTTATATGAATATATATTTCATTTTCTTTAGAATGATTGTGAATGAGTTTGTGTTTCAGTTTCATTTTCCACATGTTCATTGTTACCAAGTAGAAACACAATAAATTTTAGTGTATTGGCATTGTATCCTACAGACTTTCTGTGCTCATTACTATTTTAGGAGTGTTTGTTTATTTGTTTAGTCTTGAATTTATTTGAATTTTTATGTAAATTATCATGCCATGTACAAACAGAGATGGTTTACTTTTTCTAGTCAGTATGTCTTATATTTCATCTTCTTGCCTTATTGCATTGGTTATAGCTTCCAGTATTATGTAAATAATAGTGGTAAGAGCAGACATCCTTGCCTTGTTCTTGATCTTAAATGGGACACATACAGTCTTTTACCATTAAGTGTTCTTGATCTTAAATGGGACACATTCAGTCTTTTACCATTAAGTGTAATGTTAGCTTTAGGTTAATATGCTTTTTATCTAGTTTTTATCATTGTAAATTTCCTTACAATGATATAATAAATAATGCTGAGAGAATTTATCATAATGGGTAGTGAATTTTGTAAATGCCTTTGCTGGATTAATTTATATTATTTTTGTTCCTTAGCTTGTTGATATTATAGATTGAATAGATTGATTTTCATGATTTTCAAATGTTGAATCTACTTTATATTTCTGAAATACACCCCAGTTGGTAATGGTATAAAATTTGTTTTATATATTGCTGAATTGTATTTGGTAATATTTTTATAACAATTGTAGTGTCTAAGTTCTTGGTGAAAATTGGTCTATACTTGTGTTTTTTTTTTTTATACATATTTGACTGTTTTTCCTATCAGTCTAATTCTAGTTTCCATACAATGAATTGGGAAATCTTCTTTCTCAGTCTGTTTTCTGCAAGAGATTGTATAGAATTGGATGTTAATTCTTTGTTATTTGTTATTTTTTAGGTCTCCTAAATCCATCATGGTATGGAGATTTGTTCTTCTGTAACTTCTGAAATAAATATGAAATTATTTTAATGATTGTAGGAATTTAGACTATTGATTTCATCTTGGCTAAGTTTGGGGAGTTTGTAATCTTCAAGGAATTTTTTCTTCTATGTTGTTGCGTTTGTGAGCAAACATGTATTCATAGCATTTCCTTATTATTCTTTCAGTAACTGCAGGACCTGTAGTGATATTCCTTATATCATTTCTGCTATTGGTGATTTGTGTATTAGCGTCTTCCCAATTTTTCAATGTGTTGTCAGTTTTCCTAAAGTTTTATCAGTTTTATTGAATTTTTTAAAGAGGCAACCTTTGTTGAATTGGTTTTGCCCTTGTTTTACTATTTTTAATTACATTGATTTCTACCCTTGTCTTTAGTATTTCCTTTTCTCTGCTTGCTTTGGTTTCATTTTACTCTTCTTTTCTAGTTTCTTTGGGTTATTGATTAACCTAAGTTATTGATTTGATCTTCATTTCTAGTTTAAGTACTTTGTGATATGTTTCCTTATTTCCTTCTTAGACCTGATTTAGCTTCATCCCACATATTTTGATGTTTTGTGTTTTCAGTTTCATTTCAATTCTTTGTATTTTTAACAGTTCCCTTGACTTTTTTTTTAGAAAATTTCCTGTTCAACATTTTTACTACACTGAGAGAAGTGTGGCAACCACATGTCCATCTGTATGCCTTTACTTTCATTGTTTTAAATATAATTTTCTTTAGCATCAGCTGGTGTTAAATTTTTTTTTCACTCAAAGCATGAGTTACAAAACTCAAGATGATAAGCATCAGTACTGTATGTATTCATATTTCTGCTGGTTTACTTCGTCCTTCCTCCTCCTGATGCTCTAAGCTGTTAATAAGTATTAGGTATTATAATTTGGAGACATTTTTTTCCATAAATAAAGAATTTTATTATTATCTCATTATCCCTATAGTAGTATTTTTCTGAATTAATATGTGTAAAGCACTTAAAACTGTAACTGACACAGAGTTCATTAAATGTCCTATGTCATTAGGGTTAGCTTCTGTTCACTCTTTAACTTTCTCTACCACATTTCATCATTGTACATCCTATGTCACCATTAAGCAATGTTCTATTGTCCATTTATGCCAAGCTCATTTAGCTTGTTTCTTTAATCTACAAATATTTTCCAATCTGTCAATTTCTTATTCATCTTTCAAGATGATTTCAAGTATCGCACCATTTGCATTAAAATGGGAAGTGCCTCCCAGGGCAGTCTACATCAGGGGATTGAGGGAAGCAGAAGTACAGAGGTCCAGCTATTTTGTTTTGCTGTAAGACAACTCTGATTACCAAAGCTTCCCATTGGGTTACTGAGGCTTCATTTGATCTAAATAGAAGTTTGATTTCTGCCTCTCACAAGACTTGTTTTATTTTCCCCAAACTTTTAGAAGTTTTAATTGCTAACAATTGTCTTATAACTCAAACTCCCTATCAGTTATTATTTCCAGAGGACTCAAACTATGCTGAAGCATATCATGACTCCAGTCAAGTTATTTCTATTTTAGGCAGTAAAACAATGTGAGCAAACAATTATAACATCAAGAAATTAGACAAGCCAGAATCCCCATTATTCAGAAGAGGCCAGTAGCATAGCAGGAACCAGGCAGGCATGGTGGTCACACAAGGACTTAGGAATCAAACCAGGTCTTAAAACCTGAACATTACCTCTAGAATGTTTCAGATAGTAAGATTCTAATATGTTTGATCTGTCCCCACTGATATGGAAATTGTACCATAAGGACAGAAAAAAGCATTTGGGTTTAGCTTAAAAAAGAGACAATTAATCTGGACCAAACTATAATTCCAAAAGATACACGCACTCCTATGGTAGCACTGTTCACAATAGCCAAGACATGGAAATAACCTAAATGTTCATCAACAGATGAGTGGATTAAGAAGATGTAGTACATATATACAATGGAATACTACTCAGCCATATGAACGAACAGAATAGTGCCATTCGCAGCAACATAGATGCAGCTAGAGACTCTCATACTAAGTGAAGGAAGTGAGAAAGAAAAAGACAAATACCATATGATACCACTTATATGTGGGATCTGAAAAATGGAACAAAAGAACTTACCTATGAAACAGGAACAGACTCACAGCCATAGAGAACAGGAGAACAGGCTTGTGGTTGCCAAGGGGGAGGGGGCGGGAGTGTGATGAGCTGGGAGTTTGGAACCAGTAAATGTGAAATATTACTGGGTATGACTGTGTCACTTTGTGTATAGCAGAAACTGGCAGAACATTGTAAATCAACTATAGTTTAATAAAAAATAAACAAATAGTGTGCTTAACTATGAAGCAACTAGCAAAAAATAAAAACAAGCAAGTCATTGATAATTGGCTTCTTAGTTTGACTGATGAGTCTCCATAGGGTGGTCATGCCTGTCTTTAAGCCAAAAATAGAGAACATCTCGGGTCAGAGAGGAATGGACAGTAAGCAACAGTAAATATTTTTTCAGTCTATTTGAAAATAAACATTTAAGTAATAGTAATAATCGTATTTGTAATGTAAAAAGGAAAGAGGATGTGATTCCAATAACAATATGTAGAGGTAATACTTTGGATAAAGAGGAAGGAAACATACCTATGTCTAAAACATATGCAAGAAAGTAAGATGAACTAGACTTTGGCATTTCTTTGGATAGAGATATAAAGAGAGATAGAAGTCATGTAGCAAAAATGGGAAATTTAGTTGGAAAGAGCTGGCATGAAATAGAGAAGTGGATGAAATGTAGTAGGAATTTTTGAGAATATATATTGTTTTAAGTTATCACCTCCAACGAATACCGCCTAGAATACAGTGAGTGCTCAAGGACAGTGATATATTCAAGAGGGAGATATCTTGTTGGAGATTTAACGTATGGTTGTTAATAACACAATGGCTCATATTAGCACTGCAGGCTAGAAGTAGGCAAAACCAGTCATTGAGAGTATTGTATATGTAACTTCTTTTACTTTTTTTTCTCCTTCTCCTCTCCTTCTTTTATTTTTTGTTAGAGAACTACAATAAAGAAAGCCAGGGCAATTTAACAAGATCTAGTCATTCCTTGGTGGGTGGAGAAAGAACCACCTGTGTATAAGACTATGATACAACAGAGACTGAGACAGGCACAGAGAGAGGGCAAATGATGGAACCAACTGAAAAGATTCCTGACAAAATCCATCTTCAAAAATGTTCATGTTACAGAGAAGAAGAAAAATAGTAAAGACTGTTACACTTAAAAATAAAGATTCCTGGGAGTTCCCGTCATGGCTCAGCAGAAACGAATCTGACTAGTAACCATGAGATTTCGGGTTCTATCCTTGGCCTCGCTCAGTGGGTTAAAGATCTGGCATTGCCGTGAGCTGTGATGTAGGCTGCAGATGAGTCTCTGATCTGGTGTTGCTGTGGCTGAGGTGTAGGCCTGCAGCTACAACTCCGATTGGACCCCTAGCCTGGGAACTTCCATATGCCTCTGGTGCGGCCCTAAAAAAAGCAATAAATAAATAAATAAATAAATGAAATAAAAATAAAGATTCCTCTGACATGATCTTATTTCCCATGGGAAGAGAATTGCTTTTGAAATTGAGATGGGGGAAATCCAGTAGCCTAAATAGGTCTGATGTTAACATTTGTAGATCCTGGAGAAAAATTATAAATGGGGTCCACATACCATAAGTCCAAGTTATTTAAAGTTATAGTTTAAGGTAGGAAGCTATTAAAATGTCCATTTCATCTTCTTAACCTGACAAATATATGCCCAAAACAATAGCCAAACTTAGGTACAAATTTAGATACATTTCCACATGGAAAATGGTAATGCAAGAAGTGCTGACCCCATCTTCTGGCTCAAAAGTCCGCTTCTCTTCTCTTCTCTTACTGTTCTCAACCCCTGCACTGTGAAAGGTGTTGCATGGCCCATGTAGGTACTTCAGTCCTTGCACCTAAGCTTCAGACACATCTCCAGAAAAACAGCCACCTTTTGGCCACTCTTTGTACATGGCTGCCAGGTACATGATGTGGCCTTTGGAGGATGGAGCTGGGGGAAATGCCCACAGAACGGAGACAGGTTAAGGGCTTTTTAGGTGGGACATGCAAGGTTCTGGGTATCTGGATCCAGAAAGTGAGGTGGGGGAGTTCCTGTTGTGGCTCAAGGGTAACAAACCTGACTAGTATCCCTGGCCTCACTCAGGTCAGTGGGTTAAGGATCCAGCGTTGCCATGAGCTATGGTGTAGGTCACAGAGGCAGCTCGGATCCCAAGCTGCTGAGGCTGTGGCATAAGCCAGCAGCTATAGCTGTGATTCGACCCCTAGCCTTGGAACTTCCATGAGCTGCAGGTGTGGCCCTAAAAAGAGAAAAAAAAAAAAGGAGGTGTTAGGGCCTTTGGCCTGAGTGGGTGTGGCCTCTTGGTTCCAAGGTCAGCTGAGTCTGTGGTGAGCAGGGATAGAGTAGGTCCAGAGTGAGTTCTTCTGCAAGACTTCCAGGCTATGCTTAGTCTGAGTCTGTGTGCTGGTGTTCAAGTAGACCTGTACCAGGGTTTGTCTTTGCTTTCCGAAAAAGAGAATTTAATCAGTATGTAGACTCTTTCTTCTCTTGTCAAGAGCTTCAACTACAACTAGAACATAGAGTCTCGTTGTTGTTTTTTTTTTTTTTCCCAAAAGTAAGTGTGTCAGTGCCCAGATCCTTCGGTGGAATCTTGGGCCAGCTTAGCCCCTGTTCCCAGCGGGGATGGTACAGCTCTATTGAGAAAGTTCTCTAAACCATCTGGAGTGTTACGGTGACATTTACTTTTCTCTAATTTGCTCTCAGTGTGCCATTCAACTTCCTCTGTTCTCGAAGGACATCCCTGAGTTTTAAATTGGCTGTTTTCTTTATTCATTATCAAAGACTAACATTAAGACAACACAGAAAATAATGTTGCATTTCAAAGCAACAGCTGTGCTGTCTTCGACAGTGCTTTATTAAAAGTCTCTAAGTTGTGTACTACATTGAGTTTTAAACTTTTCAGAGAATGACACCAATTTTTATCCACTTCCCCAGATTTTTAATGAGCACTTTTTCCCCTGATGTCACTATCAGAGGGTGGAGAGGTATGGTTTTTTGGTTTCCGGCTGTTTCAATTAAGGAGATGATCATTATTTTGTGTACTCTAACATCTCTAATAAATCCGATTAGGGGAAATTCTGACACAGAAAGTGGCTCAGTTGACATTGATTTTTAAAAGGCATTGGTAATTACTCCAGATTGATAAACCTCATCTGTTCCAACAACAGATGCCTTTCAACAAGAAGGCCCACACCATAATTTATCTTCATTTTTCCTCCTGTATTTTCTGCCCATCATCCTGTGTATTCTGGAGTGTGTAGGAATAAATAATCTTCTGCAGAACAAAGGAAATCACAGCAGATTCAAATCTGTATCAAGTCGCCAAAGCCGTCACATCACACAGTGATGCAAAGCTGTACAAATCATCATTCTGAATCTATCAACATTTCCATGCTGTTTCCTCAATAGGAATAATTGGATGATTTATATTTCCTGCTGACTTTTAAACCTGTCAGTGCATAAAACAAATTAGTTTTAATAAGAACTTTCACATGCGCACGTAGAAATGGAGTGATGAGAACAGTAAATGGAGGTTTTCAATAATTGTATTGACAGCTTCCCTGAAAGAATATCCAGGTAATTAGGATGATTAAGCAATAATGAGCATCCACTTATTATTTTTATCCTCTTTCAGAATGTCTAATGAACTTATTAATGAAAAGCATGCTGTCTTTAAAATAATGAGTCTTTTTTTTCATCAGTACTGAAATGTTGATGAACTTGAAAGCTAGTCAGACTTGAAAAAAATGATAAAATGCAGACCACAGACTCATCTGATAGATATGTTTCTTTATGAAACAAGTCTCAAATGAGTTACAGTTTACTAAAATTGTTGGGTTTTATTATTTAATTTTTTTTAATTTTAGAAAGTATTTTTTTAAAAATAGCAAAGCGTATTGTTTGTAAGGCAAATTCTTTTATGCTGAAGGAGTTTTGATGGAATTACATTGTTAATTTGGTATAATGTACAGATTGTAAATGATGTCAGAGATAACCTGGTAAATGGAATTTATAAATACTGTTTTCTTTTTGCATAACATCGTCACAGAGCCGAGGGATTGTGGTCACATGCGTAGAGCCTGACCTATGATTTAGAGTGAGTGGTTGAAGTCAAGTCCGGTAATTGAAGGTGGTAGAGTTAGTTGAGATCAAATCACAGATTTCTCTGAAATCCAGATAATGCTGAAAAGTTTTATGGAAAATATTAAGTTATTCAAAACTGGGAAGAAAAGGTGGAGAGAAATAATTCATTTCTCCATGCGACTATGGAAAGATTGTCATGATAAGGTTAAATCATAACGTGTCCAGGTGATAAACTTTATTTTCTGGAATCTAGTAGTATGAAACAGTTTGGTCATTATACTATTGATTTTTCTTCATTATGTGAAGATTCAGGCTGTTTAGCAGTAACTCATTCTTGGGGTTACCACAGTCTCCTCACGGTTCTTCCTGGCCTCTAGCAAGAAAAGTTATTTCACTCTAGTAAATTTAACAAGTGTTTTATTCACAATTTACATCCTAACTATCGTACAGAACTCAGGTCTGAATCCCTAGGAATGTGGAGGCCAGAAAATGGAAACGTAGATAAAACATTCATCGAATATGTCAAGGCTGTTTCAACCTTGAATTTAAAAAATCCACCATTTTGTCGTAATATGAAAACATAAATATATCTAATTTTATTCCTTTATATATTTGTCTGATTTTTATTTTTTCATCTATTTGTTATTTCTGTGGAGTAAAATGTACCAACTAGCAAGGTGTTTATTAAGTACTTACAGTGTACTCTGTACCATGAGGAATTTAAAGCTAAATTGGAAGTTTCCTGTCTTTAAGGAGACTATTACTGAGTTAGAAAAATAAGAGAAATGCATGGAGAAATCTAAAAATGAAATAAAAAAGATTGTTAGAGCTCAGAGAGAAAGATGCAGTCTGGAATAATGAAGAAGCTTTTTTTTTTTTGCTTTTTAGGGCCGCACCTGCACCATATGGAAGTTCCCAGACTTGAGGTCAAATCGGAGCTACAGCCATCAGCTTAAACCATAGCCACACCAACACCAGATCTGAGCCGTGTCTTCATGTCTGCAACTTACACCACAGCTGACGGCAGCACCAGATCCTTAACCCACTGAGTGAGGCGAGGGAGCGAACCCCGCATCCTTATGGATACTAGTTGGATTCATTTCCTCTAAGCCATGACAGGAACTCCAAAGAAACTCTTGATTAATTAAACTGAGCCTAAAATATATCAGATATCAAAACTTTCTTGCACTAGACTTGCTTATGTTGGGAAATACGTAGTTGTATGCCTGTATATATGTTTTACATATTTTATATGTATATACACTATACATTTATATAAAATATGAATGCTGAAGCTATTCATATATATGCATACACTATATATATGCACATATATATGTAAATACCACATATACGTATAATGTATATATTTATATACAATGAATAACTTCATTGTTCCGTGGCATGAAACCCAAACAGTTTCATTTTATGTGTTTGGTGTTTAGGATAATATCATTTATCATGAATAAGTTTAGAGTCTCCATCTAGTATAAGCACTTTTGGTCACAGTTCTCATTATTTTGTGATTTAGATTCTCACTAAATATTACGTGATTTAAAAGAAGGAACAAAGAAAAGAATGATGTTGATATCCTTGCGCAAAATAAGCACCACCCAATAAATGCACTCACAGTAAGAACAAAGCAAAAGGTAGTGATGAGGTATAAGTTAAATAGTGTCTAAGAAAGTGATTTTAAGGCAAAATTCACATTTTAAAAAATAAAGCATAAGAAAGTCACATTGTTTGAAGGCTAAAATATTAGGAGGGAACAAGACCTCCATGTACTCTATGGCATTAAGAAACGGTAATTAGTAAAGGTATTTTAAGAAAAAGCTTCACGTGGGTCATTTTTTTCCTCATCAAATTAGAAAATGTTAGTGAAATTTGAAAAGGCTTAAGGTGTAATATAATCAATTCATATGCCACTAGGCAGAAATAAGCTTTGAATGGGGATTTGGAACTCAGGTGAATATACAAAGACCTCCAAATATGTTCTCAGGAATATCGAGAGATGATGACAGCTAAGAGTGAAAAGTAGAAGGGGTACCGGCAGAGAGTAGAGGGTCTTAAAAATAAAAAGATTATGGGAAGAGTCTGGAATTCTGTCAGTTATAAACTTATAGGTTAGACTGAATTATAGCAAGAACTTTACGTAAGAGTTAAGGTATTAAATTGTCTTGATCGGGCCTTCAATGCCAGCTCATTTTCTTGCTCTCTAATCCTCATTTTGACCATCGTTTTCATATTTTTCACATTGCCAGATACGATTATGATGAGTATCAAATTATGAAGAAGCTGGCATGTGAGGGTGTGGGTACCTGGAAGGGTATGCAGCGTGCACAGTGGTTGGAAAAGGAACAGTGATGTGTGATTAGGAGTGGGAGGAATTGGCAACACAAGCTGGAATCATGAGGCAGCTGCTGGCATGGCACATGACTGTAGCTTACCCTAGGTAAGCCCTGTTGCCACCTCAGGGCTTCTTGGCGAATTAGAACTTGAATCATCACCAATTTGAACTTATATGCCTTCAAAGCCTTTAATATTAATAAAGTGCAAAGAATAAAACTTTTCATTATTGAAAAGTTAAAGACTTGAGCTTAAGTTCAAAGCGGCTGTCTACTAAAGCTTTTAGGAAGCTCCTCAAGGCCCCCCTTTGAAAGTGGAAATACAGTTTGGGTATCAGCGATCTTGTTGGAAAGCTGTCCTGAGAAGTAATCTTCAGGGAATGAAATGATGAGGTCTTGAATGGAGAGAGGGAGCTGAGGAGATAGTTTTGTGTGTGGGCACTAGGGCAAGTAAGATCCTATACTGTGTAATAATTCTCATGTTTAAACAAGTGAACATGGATGCTGCTGGCTTTTTGAGAGGTTGTTTATGCCAAATGCCATATAGGTGCTTTAAATATATTTCTTTTATTTTTATGATATAGATTGTCAGATTTGACTTAATTTTGTTCAGTCCAGTAGGGATGCAACTATGTAACACGCTAAATGAATGTGAATAAGAAAAATAAAGATGTCCTGTGAAAACTAAACCAATAAAGTTCACATATATATATTAAGTGACCAGACCAGCTGTCATAGAAAAGAATTTATCCTGATTTCTCAGTGTCAACATAAACATCATTTCTTTTGAGAGAACTTTCCTAATGTTTCGATAGTGCCAGGAAATAGTCCAATCATACCATTCAGTATATTTTATTTTATTTTATTTTAGTCTTTTTAGGGCCATACCTGCAGCATATTGAGGTTCCCAGTCTAGGGGTCAAATTGGAGCGGTAGCTGCTGGCCTACACCGCAGCCACAGCAACGGGGATCTGAGCCACATCTTCAACCTACACCTCAGCTCACAGCAATGCCAGATACTTAACCCACTGATCAAGGCCAGGGACTGAACCCGCATCCTCATGGATCCTAGTGTTCGTTAACCGCTGAGCCACAACGGGAACTCCTAGGGTATTTTATTTTAATAATGTGTTTAACTTCTGTTTTCCCTCTTAGATTTTGAAGTTCGTGAAAACAAAGACTGTTTCTGTCTTACCTAGGGATAACATTGTCCTTCTAGGGATTAAAATAGTTATTTTCATAATTTTTCATATATTTTCATAATAAATCCTCAGTAAATACTTCTTGAATGTAAGGATGCAGATCAAATCATCAGTATTTGTACAACCAAATAGCTACAGAACGAAAGAGCTACAGAATCCCAGAATTCCAACTAAGATGTCTCAGGGAGTCTTAGGTGTTGAAGGAGTAGACGGCGTTATAAATTGTTGTTTGTTTGCTTGTTATTTAATTTTTTTGGAGTATAGTTGACTTATGATGTTGCGTTAGTTTCAGATGTACAGCAAAGTGAACCAGACATGCATATTGTAAAGTGACCAGTAGTTATGTTCATCTTGGTAGGAGAAAGATTGTGTAAACAAGGCAATAGTCAGGACGGGTAAAACAGAGCAAGCAACTCCAACTGCCAAAGGTGACGATGCTTAGCTGACTGAGTCATGCGTGTTGACTTAGCATGACTGTCTGCCCACCAGGCAGGTCTACTGGGTGAGAAGATTTTATCAAACTATTAGAATGTAGCACTCTGACATTTGAATCATAAAGTCAACTTCTGTGGTCAGGAAACCTGATAATTTGAATCCCCACGTACTTTTCTTGCATAGAGAAGGAATGCTGATCACATTAATGTAAATGTCCATTCCACTTGACATTTTTATTCTTTCTCTAATCTCCTAAATTGAGATTTCTAATTTTTTTCAGTCTTGTGAGTTTTGTTAAGATGATGTATCCCTGAAAGACACTTGCCAACAAAACCAGCTTCCTCACTTGCAGGGCTCCGAGCCTAATTCTTTGGGACTCATGCAAGTACAGTATCACTCCTGAGACTTCCTGCTCTCACCTGTGATATGAGGCCTCCTCACCTAACCTCACCTATGATACCTTTGATCACTGTGACATTACATAGGAAAATATAACTGCTTTCTCTTACAGGCAGTCAGCTTCTGGCTGTGACCAAATTGTGGCTTTGTGTTATAAGGGGATTAAAGTCCATCACTAGTCTTAATCACATGCAAAGCATTAAGGTACAGAATCATCAGATCACACAGCTATGTCTCTAGAAAGCCACACTGCAATCAGAAAGGGAGTGGATTTGATGAAACAAGTCAGTGAAACCAAGACATTTGGCTTTTTCTTTTTCTTTTTTTTTCTTGTCCATCGGAAGAACTTGAAGTTTGCAGTAGAGGGGAAAGCTTAAAATACTTTTAAGATATTTCAGACCCAAACAGATACCACACTTTGGAACATAAAACTGAAAGTAGCTTTAGACCATTAAGTTTTGTAAACCCCACTTTTTAATCAAAAGGTATATATTCAGTTATAAATAATGTCAGAATTGTGTGGGTAGTTGGGCAAATATCTTGAATACATTTTTTCCTGTTCATTTTCTTACTATACCCATTTGATTTTGCCCTTAGGCAATAACTTATTTCTCAAAAGAGGATCTATAAGAATAACACCAGTTGCTGACCTGATCATCACTTCTGTCCTCCTGCAAATTGGACAAGGTGAGTTATTATTTCTTCTTGCAAGAGAGACTTAACTTTCTGTATTATATGGGTTGTTTTCATTAGTAGAAGCTTCAGCCTTGGGTTATTTGTGCAAAGCTGATGGTTCGGTTCATTTTTCATAGTGAATAGCTTTTGAAATTTTATCTTAGATGTCACTTGGTATTTGCTTGGTGTTGCTGACTGTTAGCCATTGAAGTAGGTCTTATTGACCTAGCATCTGTGGGCTTTGCAAAAAGTATGGCAGCAGGTGAAAAGGCAAATGAAATGGAGGCATATTTTACATGATGACACTTGGTCCCCAGATAAGCTGATTTATAGGCCAGTAACCATTCAGTGATAAAATGAGTGTTTGGGTAAGCCAATTCCGTATTTGGAAGATTGAAATGACTAGTTTGTTTCCCAGTGGGTCTGGCCAAACAGATAATCTGGGGAGCTCAGATTCAGAATTACACCATTGATTAACACTTAGAACTTTTTGGCTGGGACTGGCGTAAGACTGCTGAGACACAATTAACTGGCAGTTGTGAAAGTTCAAGTGCAGTGTGCTTCTTTTGCTGTGTTAGCTTGTCCCCAGGCTGCTGAGGTTGTGCCAAGCTGTGAGTTGGCCATTCCTCATGCCCACAGCAGCCTAGTGTATCTCCTCTTCGATCAGGTAAATTACTTATCTTGATTTCACTAGGTGTTTTTAATCTTGTCCTTTTGTTTAGAACATATCCCTCGGTTTCTTCATGTCGCTTGCCTCTCTCGGTTGATTTCTGTGCATTAGTTGAAACAGCCGTCTTTCCCAGTCTTGAAGTAGTAGTGGTCTATGTAGGAAATGGACCTTATTATTCAGCTATTCCCTAGCTCTTGGTGGTCTTTCAGACCTTTGTGATTATCCAAGCAATCTATTTTATTTGTAAGAACACCTAGTAGTTGAGAATGTACCAAGACCTTCCAGTGTCCCAAGGAGAGGACCTCTAGATTCAGACTGCCAGAAGCTGGTCCCTCAGGCAGCAGCTCTTAAAAAACTCAAATATATTCAGTCCTGTGGGACCACAAGCATAAGCCCCACTGTCCTCCAGAGCCAGGCAATCTGAAAGTGTCCCTGGCAGAAGACACAAAAATAAGGGTGCCAGCAAGGGTACAAACCCCTCTCTGGAAGACACTAGTGAACTGGAGCAAAGCAGAGGGGGAACTCAGAAATTGTGTCCACCAGCCTTAGTTTTCTTGAGAGCACCTCCAGAGGCTCCTTGAAGTGTGCCAAACCAGAAGCCTGCCCCTAGGTCAAAGCTCCTGGACAGGCAAATCAGCCGCTTTCTCAGAAAGACTGGAGGTGTGTTCCAGCCTGCTGTATGTGCAAGCGCATTGGAGGTGGTAATCTGCCAGGAACTGGCTCTCCAGTTGCTGTAGTTCTGTGGCACTCAGGAGTGCAAGACTCCTAGCCTTCAGAGCCAGGTGGTGAAGGAGTGTTCCCTAGGCTTCAGCTGCAAAAACTGGGTCACCAGATGTAAAAACAGGAGCACCAGATGTGCATGGAAGCTCCTCTCTGGGAGATAATGACATTCTGGAGCAAGGCAAAGGGGAGTGCAAAGATGGCTGACACCTGCCGCAAAAAGGCAAAAGTACAGAGAAACAAAAAACTAAAAAAGCTGGTCTATCAGGGGGAAGAAAAAGTCTAGAATTTAATCAATCACTCCATCCATCCATCAATTAATTAAAAGCCTGGAGTAAAAAAAAAAAAAAAAAATTGGTGCCCACCAGAATCCGTCCCTTGAGAATATTCCAGCACACCTGTGCCCCTCATTCTGATGCCTTAAAATTAGCAAATAAATCTCTTTTTACAGAAAATCTGGGCACTTTTTAAAAGCTACTGCTGTGCTGGGCTGAGGGGCCAGTGAATTTGCTTGTGAGCCTTCAAGAGGCGTTCTCAAGTTCACTGCAGCCCCGTGGGTCTCCCGGCCATGAGCCGAGTTGGTTTGAAAAGTAGATATTTGGAGACTTCATCTCTCAGGTGTAGGTCTGAAAAATCAGGGTGCTGCATGTGGGATATGAACCCTTCCCTCTTTAGGGAGAAGAGCCAGGTTTTGAGTTCCCTCCCAACTGTGGGTGACCATGTTGGGGGGTGGGGGGTGAGATTTATGGCCAGACCTTATCTCAGCCTTTCATACTTGCTTTGATGTGTTTCTCTTCCCTTTTTGGCCCAGAGAAGTTGTTCTGCTAGTTTTTAGGTCATTTTAGAAGAAATTGTCCCATATGTAACTTTAGCTTTGGTGTGTCCATAGAAGGAGGTGTGTTTAGAATCTTCTTTTCTCCACCTTGAACCAGAACCCACTTCTTATCTTTTCACAGATGTAGATTTATGGTATAGGTTATTGCTTATTATTTGAATTTTTTTTTTAACCACCAGCCATTTTCACAGTTGGATGTTTCTGTTACAAAATTCTGAGCCAAATGACTTTGTCCCACTTACATCGTCTATAAAATGGAGAAAGCAATCCATAAAATAGGTAATACCTACCATATAGAGTTATTGGGAGGGTTAAACAAGTCAGTACACATAGAGAATCGAGAACAATTTATATCATGTAGTAAATTCTTCATAAATGTTAGCTATGGCCACGAAAATAGCGATGAGGGTGATGAAATGACAGATATTTTATGTAACTTTTAATGTTCAGGTCTCTGCTGCTTTATAATAATTCAAAACACTACCAGACTCTTTCTCCGTAAAATATAATTTTTAACTCCTCACTAATCAAGAAGAAAATTTAGAGAGTCTTCAAGGAGCCTCCAGCAGATATGAAATTGCACTGGGTCTTATGCAGATAAGACAGAGGGAGCAAAAATCACGTAGCTTATCTGGCCATCTTGATAGTCAATCTAATAATAGGCTTAGAAACTTTATTTTCTAGAGAGAAAATTAGGAGAGTGAAATTCCCTGTTGAATAATTAAAATAAACACAGCAACTGTTTCAAAGAAGAATTTATTAATTAGTTTAACACATATTTATTGGGAACAAAATTCTTGCATTCCTGGAAGTTATACTCTAGTGGGAGAAAAATGACAAGCTACTAAAAATTTGCATGCATGGTATTTCCCATGGGGCTGAGTGGTACTGAGAAAAATTGAGGATTTCCATCTTTGGTTGGGTCTTAATGAAGGAATCACTAGGAATAGACTAGACAACCAGGTAACTGAGGGAAAGGGGGAAGTGTGTCCCATAGCATCGTCAAGATGAGCATTCCAGGTAGAGACAATGGCAAGTCAGATAGTCTGAGGCATTTAAGACGTGATGACAATTTAGGTATTTCAGAAATAGTAATAAACCACTGTGGGTAAAGCTGAATGAACAAGTTTCAAAGCAAGAAGAGATAGTGTCAGCTTATGTAGGATTTTTCATGAATTAAATGAAAAAAAAAAACTGCTGATAGATTTTGAGCAAAGAAAAGAAATCTTCTGACTTACAGGTTTTTCTGGTTTTTTTTTTTTTTTTTTTGGTCTTTTTAGGGCCACATCCTCACCATAAGGAGGTTCCCAGGCTAGGAGTCAAATCGGAGCTGCAGCTGCACTCCTGTGCCACAGCTACAGCAATGCGGGATCTGAGCTGTGTCTGCGACCTACACCACAGCTCACAGCAAAATGCTGGATCCTTAACCCACTGAGCAAGGCCAGGGATCGAACCTGCATCCTCATGGATGCTAGTCAGATTCGTTTCTGCTGAGCCATGATGGAAACTCCCTGACTTACACGTTTAAAGAAGCCCTCTGGTGCTATGTGAAGAATTGACTATTAGGGAGGAGAGGAAGGGCACTAGGAGAAAAGCTTTAGAAAATCTGTTATATGAACCTAAGCAAAAGCTGCTGGTTGCTCAGACTCACGTGGAAATATTGGAAAGGAATGGATTCTGAATGTATTTTCACAAAAGGGTTGGTTTATGAATTGATTCTGTCATAGAAGAGAGAAATACATGCAAGTGCTGTGGGTGGAGAACTTCAGAAGGTCGCAACTGCTTTTGAGGAAATTGGGGGTGGCAATTTGGCAATGGTGGAGCTGGGACTGGTGAGTCAGTGAAAGATCCAAGAAGGAACATCAGCCAAGAGAGAATGATGTTCCAGATGCCAAGTGAGAAAATGCTTCGAACATAAAAATATCCACTGTATCAAATAATGCTGTTAAGTCGAGAAAGGTATAAAATAAGATACGATCATTTCATTGTGTGACACAAAATCTCTGGTAACTTTATGGCGAGGGTGGGGAGAAAAAAAAAATCTCTTCTTCGGAGGGGGAGGGTTCGATATGAGAACTGTTTTTCTAGAGCAGCCCCGACTAGGTCCTGCGGTATTGGAGCTGGGCCACATCAGGGTCACTAAGCTCAGGGAGAGGTCTTTGCTATTACGGGCCGGAGCTATGTGGATTCCATCAGACCACAAAGGCTCTCCCAGAATCTGAATGAATAATGAGCATGATTCTTTCTATTTTTTTTTTTTTATTTTTCCGATGAACTAGGCCTAGCACTTTGACATGCCAGGAATCTAATGGGTGTGGTTGAATTTCATAAAGCAGCATGTGGCATTTGGGTGTGTCCTCGTTACAACCGCCAGCACTCAGTCACCTGTTCGTTATTGTTTTAAGCCATGCACTTGCACCTTGAAGCTAGAAACGTGGTGACAATTTTACATCCACTCACCTTGTACACACTGTGAATGAGCCATCATAACCATCTTTGGAATCCTGTTGCTATCATCCGGTGAAATTAGTTTACATCAGAGTATCTCCGAGAGCTCTGGTGGGAAGTACGTGAATTGATAACTGGCTTCTCAGTATTTCCATTTAGATATTAGGGAGATTTCAAATTTAATTCCTGGTTTTCTCTGCTAAGCCTGCTTCTTCCAGAGTTTCCCTGTTTCTATTTGATGACAGCTCCGTCCTTCCAGGTATTACGGATATTTGAAGTCTGAATGCTCACTTTCTCCAACACCTCAAATTCAATTCATCAGCACATCCTGTTTTCTTGACCTTTAAGTTATATCCTAATCCAGTAACTTTCACCCCCTTCTACTGGCAGTATCTTGCCCGAATCATCATCAATTCAAATCTAGATTTATTGCCATATTTTCCTACATAGCTTTGCCTGTCTATGCTTATTCCCCACTTACCCGTTATTACCGGATAGCAACCAAAAGACTTATAAAATGTAGATCTGATGATGTCACTCTAGGGGTCTGAGTCCTTGCATTGATTGCTTAGTTCTTTTCAGTGGTCCACAAAAGACTTACCTTACGGGTCTTCCCTGTCATCCTTATTTCTTTTTTAATTAATTAATTAATTAATTTTTAATGGAAGTATAGTGATTTAGGAGTTTCTGTCATGGCTCAGCAGTAACAAACCTGACTAGGATCCTTGAAGATGCAGGTTTGATCGCTCAAACCTGTGTATATATATGTTAAATACAAATAGAATTGGTAAGAGGAAGAAAATTATTGACTCATTTCAGAAAAGAAAATGTAATGATACTGAATATATGAAGAACAATTTCATCCTCAAACTAATCTTATGATGTTGATATATTATTATTATTATTGCCATTTTGTAGATAAGGAAACCCAGGCACAAAGATCTTAAAAATGTTTAAATTCATATAGCTAGTAAGTGACTAAGCTTGAATTTGAATGTAAAAAGCCTACGTCTGGAATCAACAATTAAGTAGTCAAGTTAGCACTCTTGAAAACCATCCTGCAGCTATCCCCTTGCATATGAATATTATAGAATAGTATTTATTTCGAAATTAAAAAGAATAAGGTAGTTTTACGTGAATAGAAATGAAGAGACATCCCTTTCATTAAGTTTAAAAATTACAGAACAAGTTCTGTAGCATAATATTATTTTTAAAATTCATGAGCATATGCATATATACACATATATATTTGTTGTCCAATGATATTAATTTTCTTACTTATGAATATACATGAATAGAAAATTATCCTGAAGGTAGATATAATGCAAAGAAAAGGAATTTTTAGGAGTTCCCATTGTGGTGCAGTAGTTAACAAATTCGACTAGGAACCATGAAGTTGCGAGTTTGATCCCTGGCCTTGCTCAGTGGGTTAAGGATCTGGTGTTGCAGTGAGCTGTGGTGTAGGTTGCAGATGCGGCTCGGATCCCGTGTTGCTGTGGCTCTGGCGTAGGCTTGTGGCTGCAGCTCTGATTCGACCCCTAGTCTGGGAACCTCCATATGCCGCGAGAAGCGGCCCTAGAAAAGGCAAAAAGACAAAAAAAAAAGAAATAAAGAAAAGGAATTTTTAGAAAAATCCATTTTACTTTTGAATATTTTGCAACCAGCAGTTGTTACCTCATAATTTAAATAATTGGGGAAAAAAAAAACCCATAACAACAGAATCCCCAAAAATACCAAACATAAGTTCATATAAAGGTCAACTTCCCTTTTCCCTAATGAAGTTCATAACATTTTTGTTTACCTCAAAGTAGAGATACACCCATTAGCATGGTAATTGGCTTAACTAATCTGGTCCTCTGTGGGAGTGAAGATGCTGCAGGAATCTTTACCAAACCTTCTGGAAATAATTGCATTCCACTTGCACAGTATTCATTCAGTAATATCCTGCAAAGCCTATGGAAGATGCTGGCAATGTTACTTTCTTTCAAATGTGACTTGAGTAGTTCTACACTTAATCCCCTCACTTCTCCAAGTATGGCTTTCTGAATTCATGGAGTACACCCAACAGTGGCAGCAGTGATCTCCAGTAGGGGACATCCAGGAAGCAACATATTTGAATTCTTTACTGATGATAAATTGTTGCTAAGTCCTTGAGGGTACATGTTCCTTTTGAGAACTGCTGTTCAGATATGAGAAACGTTAGGAAATTTAACATTATCCTAGTGTGTTCACTTATTCATCCTCAAATACAGGACTAACTATATTTTTATATAATTTATAACCTAAGGTATTGTCTTTAAAACTTTTATAGCTGCACCTGTGGCATATGGAAGTTCTCAGGCCAGGGATTGAATCCTATTGGAGCTGTAGTTGAGGCCTATACCACAGCCACAGAAATACTGGATCCGAGCTACCTCTGCAACCTACACCACAACTGGAGGCCTTAACACACTGAGCAGGGCCAGGGATCAAACCCACATCCTCACAGAGACAACATCAGGTCCTTAACCCACTGAGTCACAACAGGAACTCCACGAACTCCATCGTCTTTAAAAGTTGTGATTGAACTAGCTTCCTATATATGTAGTAATTAATTTATGGACCTCAGATAACTTTGCAAAATTGAAACACATTTTTTTTAATTTTTAGAAATGACAAATAAGGAAAAATTCAATCATTTTCATACTTTTTTTTTTTTGCTTTTTAGGGCCACACCATGGCTTATGGAGGTTCCTAGGCTAGGGGTCTAATTAGAGGTACAACTGTCTGCCTACACCCACAGCCACAGCAACACGGGATTCTAGCCATGGCTGCAAAGTACATACACCACAGCTAACAGCAATGCTGGATCCCCAACCCACTGAGTGAGGCCGGAGATCAAACCCATATCCTCATGGATACTAGTCAGAGGCATTTCTGCTGCGCCACAATGGAACTCCCTCATTACATTTTCTTTTCTGAAATGAGTCAATAATTTTCTTTCTCTTACCAATTCTATTTGTATTTAACATATATATACACACACACACATATATATTTTTATCATTATAGCTCTCTATCAATTTAGTCACTTTATTTGTGTATACAATTCAATTTAATTGTATTATTTTCATCATAGTTCACATTTTTAAGAAATTGTAATATTAACTGAGGGGAGCAAATGAATTATCCACAGTGCTTTCTAGTGTAGATAAGCATGTGGAAGAGTGAGCCCATGCTATGTGAATGCAATGACGAGAGTAAGAAAGAGGAAATAAATACAGTTTGACTAGATCAAATGAAACATAAAGATCACATGAAAGTGGAAATAGCGTAGGAGTTCTGGACTGTCATTCTATGTTACGTTTTGGTTTAATATCCAAAACCCTTCAGATTCCATTTATAAGTCTCTAATTATTTATTTTATGTGCAAAACCAACTAGATTTTTGCGCTCTCTTGTAATGCTATCAGCTCTTGCTTGAATTGGCCATCGAAGAGCATTTCAGGGCCAAGGTTATTAAAATATTTCTAAACAAGAAGTAATTTCCCATGAAGTCTCCAAGGCATTGGGTTTTAAGCCAATACATATATTATGATATTTAGGGCTCTCTGATCTTCATTTATGCATATCCCAGTCAGCATATGATCACAGCTGGAAAAATGACTTGAATAATGAAATAAGAGGCCAAAGCAATAGTTCTTCTTAGAATAGAGGCCATTCGTTAATTGCCAAAGATGGATAATAATCAAATCTCAAGGTCCTGTTACTGGAGGTGTCTTTTCAACCCCAAAGATGAATTTAACATTCCTTATATTCTTGGAATGGTCACCGGAGTAGAGCAAATTCATATTCCCATGCTAAAATGTAGTAAACGTACAGTTTACTGAAGGAATATTCCAGGAATTCTGAGTCCTAAGTGATCCTTCCCATGTTTAGTTTGTTCAGTTCAATGTGCAGGGTGCAGCGGGTGGAGTTCCTCACCTGCAAGGGTAGTGACATGGTCTGCATCATCATCGTCAGCATCACTGTTCTCATTATCACCCCTTTCAGTAGTTGGGGTTTCTTGAGGTAACAGCTGTAAGCCATTTAGCATATCCCCTAGTAGGTAATAACCATGCTCAAATGGATTCTTAGTGAACGTTGTATAATGTTGCTAAGTCGCAGATTCCCCATTGGTAAAATCTGGATTCCAATGCCTGTTTCTCAGATTTTCCGTAGAATGAAAGTTGAATACTGTCTGCATTGTTTAATGCTAAAAAAATAACTTGACATGTTGTCCAAGCTATAAAATCGAGCTCAACGTATTTAACTCAAAATTGAGCCAAAAATATTCTCACAAAGCAGGTGGTCAAGGATGTGTAGAATCAGCTTTCAAAGAATATTCATCCTCTGAAACAAAAGTCAGTGGATGTATGTTCTTGTTTCTCACGTCTCCTACATTGCACTGAATTCTCCCTACAAGCCCACAATAGACAAATACATTTGGAGTTCCCGTCGTGGCGCAATGGTTAACGAATCCGACTAGGAACCATGAGGTTGCGGGGTCGATCCCTGGCCTTGCTCAGTGGGTTAACGATCCAGCATTGCTGTGAGCTATGGTGTAGGTCACAGACACGGCCCGGATCCTGCATTGCTGTGGCTCTGGTGTAGACCAGTGGCTGGCTGCAGCTCCGATTAGACCCCTAGCCTGGGAACCTCCATATGCTGCAGGAGCGGCCCTAGAAAAGGTAAAAAGACAAAAAGAAAAAAAAAAGACCAATGCATTTATCTATTTTTATGGGAAACATCTCAAAACAGTACATCTTAAATTTTATAAAAATCAATGAAGGAAAGAATTTGGCATAATTTACGATGATACATTCCTATATATTTTCAACCTTTCGTCACAACTTCTATCCTTCTTCTTTCACATGTTTGTCCTGAACATTGCTTTCAGACTGATTTTTCTTAAGTAGAGTACAAAAAGCAAGGAGGTTGGAATCAGACTAGCCATGTTTATACATCCAGCGTTGCTACGTAAAGATGTAAAACTGGGGCAAGTCCGTGACTTCTCAGCTTTCTTTTTTATAAAATGTGGATAAAAGCACCATGATTGTAAAGTTCTACAAGGATTGCATGTAATATATGCAAAGTGCCTAACCAGGTACTAATTAAGTTGTAGCTCTCCTAATTCTTGATTTCATGTTAAAATATATCCTGTTCTCCATTTGTTACTTAGTTTTTTTTCCCATGGATAAATCCCATAGGACCAATTATTGAGACACTTCCTTCATAGACTGTTTTCAAGGTAAAGTCCCCTGTCATTTCAGCTTCGCTCAGTTCCCTTTGTCTCTCATTCTCCCTCCAGGTTGGGAGACTATGACAAAAAGAGTGTCTGTGACTTTAATGCAGGCTGAAACTGTGACATTGGTTATTAGAAACTTGAAGGAGAGTTTCTTAAAACTTTTGTCTCCTAAACTGAATGTAGACTATAGTCTACTTTCTTTCTAAAAAAACATAAGCTCCAGGCCTCAGTATCCAGAATATTCTGAATTCCAGAAACCATGATGAATTTTATTTCTTGGAAAAATCTGAACTCCCTTTCCCCACATACGCCCTCCTTTACCTTGTCCTTGAAATAGTTTCTCTTTTCACCAACACTTTCCCATCTAGACCTTTTTTTTTTTTTTTTCCCTTTAGGTCTAGGTTCAATTCAGAAAAATGCTTCCTTGTCTTAATTTGGAAAATTCAGTTTTGCTTTCTCTTGGATCTTTCTTTTGTGATAACAACAGACGCAATTATTTTGTTCATATTCATCTCCCTCATGATATGTCCATGAGAGCCAGGGAGAGTCTGTGTGTTCTCCCCTTTATAACACCAGCACAGGGACAATTCTACATACACCCCAGTCATTTTATAGATATTTGATGAACCAGCAGAGGCAGAAATGGAGAAAGGTGAGCATGGACTGCCAGAGATTGTAACTTGTTCCCTGTGTGTCACGCAGTGTTTTTATTCCTCCATGTATCTTTGAGATGTAGTTACACTGATGTTATATTTCTTTTTTTTTATATATAATTTTTTTTTAATTTTCCCACTGTACAGCAAGGGGGTCAGGTTATCCTTACATGTATACATTACAATTACATTTTTTCCCCCATGATGTTATATTTCTCTTCTCATAAGATAAAATCAAACAATAGGAGAAAAATTATTTCAATGAAAATATAAGTGAGTGAATATAAAATGAAGTTGACTTATATAGGTCATGGAATTTTAGTTTTACCTCAGAAGGTCAATTTCTTAATCTTTTTGGAAATTTGATTGTTATTTTTATTAAAAGAAGTAAAAGAAATGACACCCGCAAAGGCCAATTTAATTACTTTTAACTTTTGTTACATTTCCAGCTCAGCCATCTACGATGGTTTGGGGCAAGTAATTAATTTCTCTATGACCAAGCCCTTGCCTATAAAATGGAGGAAGAATAGAACCTATCTCATAGAGTTTTTAAGAGATTAAAATGATTTAATATATGTAAAGTACGAGATGATTATAATTGTTTTGAGTTAAAAATAAAAACCTATTTATATTATTTAGTACTCTACCTTGTCAGTTTCTTAGGTATGATACTTGTATCATCAAGAAACTCATGCAATTTGCCTTTTCCCCTCTCTGTTTAGTAAAAATACATGTGAAATAAGTTAGCATTCACTTTTTAGTAACTAATTTTCTCCTGGTACTTTCAGCATCGTGCTATCTAATATGTTTGACATATAGGAAAAGTTAAACCTTAGCAAAAGTTTTGCCCTTTATGTATCATAGATAAAACTATATGAATAGTTTGGTTGGTTTTATTGGCCAGAACAGCAAATGCTAAATTTGATTCATTATTTTTGGAATAAGTTAGTCCCTTAATGAGCTTTCAGTAAACGTCTGGTTTACCAAACAGCAGCCTAATAGATGGACAGCCTCCTCCACGGTATCTGAAAATCACACTGGATTGTGGCAGATTCTGAAACAACAGCTGTGCTGATCAGCAGGGCACACCGACGATGCTTCATTCAAGAAAGTCTAATGAAAGTTTAGTGTAAGGTCTGTTTACGAAGGCAGAGGTAGGATGCAAGGATCCAGCAAGGGATGGGGAAGCATCAGGTTCCAGTGAATGCGGGGCACCTTTACGGCTGGTTTGCCCAAAGGAGCCAAGGTGATAGGGGACAATGAGTGAAACCGAGCACCTGGGAGAGTGGCAGCGCTGAGAGTTTGATCCCCAAGGCAGAGGAACTCAATTCAATTGCAGCCTGGCACTAAGGAGCCGAAGGATCCATTTCTGTTTCTCTCTCCCTCTCTCCTCCTCTCCCTCCATCTCTGCAGTGCATCAGTTCTCTGATGCCTCTGGTGGCCAAACCAAAACTGAGGAAAGAAGAGTTGGGACGGGGATTGGGGGGGGGAATGATGCCCCCCACCTGCCCCTTCATCACTGGGTGGTGAAGCCCACCCTCTCCCCCCCAGAGCCAGATAGAGAAGGAAGCCCTGAGGAAGCATCCGATGGGAAAATGGAAGTAAGTTAGCCCATCAGCCTTCTGGACAATTTTGTATTTTTAAGGTGCCTTGTATGAAGTGAATTCGGTTATTTCTCTCCTTACAATAAAATCTGTATAGTCAGTCCATGTGAATAGAAAGAAAACATATCTACCTGTATATGACACAGTTTGTATGGCTCAACTTTGGTGAATAAAAATAACACAGGAATAATTTTATCCCCTGGTAAGCTAAAACAACTTGCAAATGGAATTCAATTATTTTCTAGTCACATTAAGATTTTACACATACTTTCTATATTATCCTAGCAGGCTGCTATCTTTGAGTGTTTATGTTTCCCTTACACTGATAAGTGTTTACTTCCCTGGTCTTTCAGTTTTAACACAGCAGTGTTTATTACAGAAGCTTGTGCTATAATTATGTACAGTATTGCCCTTGATTGTTAAGGCCTGAAAACATTTTCATTATTGATTGAGGCTCAGCAGTATCAATGTTTAGGTCCAGAACAGATAGGACGGCAGGTAGCAAATAACTACACATTTGTATGGTTATCTTGCACAATTCTAATGGTACTGTGAGATCATCAAATTCACATCGTTTTTCTTTGGATTCCATGGCAAAGCCAATTTTGGATTATAAAAGTGTAGAATTCAATTAAGGGAATACTGTTATCCAAATAAACTAGTGATTTATCTGTCATAGAGTATATACATTTTGAATATGTATGTATACTTTCAATCTGAATTTTATCACCTAAGAAAAGCAATGACAGCCTAAGTTTATCTGCTATGGTCGTGGTAAATGCGAAGGAGTAGCTGTTTAGGAGGAGTACAGTTCTTTTTGGTCTCAGGACTCTTAGTATTCCTGAAAATTATTGAACATCCCAGAGGTTTTTTTATTTACACAGGTTAAACCTAGTGGTATTTGGAGGTTAGGAATGAAAACTGAGAACATTTTAAAATATTCATTATTTATATCAAAACGATGATAAACTTAACATTATTAATACCTATCACGTATCTTATGGGAAATATATTTCACAAAACAAGAACAAAATAAATTGATGAGAACAGCGGTATTCCATTAGGTTTTTGCAAATCTTTTTGATCTCTGGCTTGATAAAAGATACTTGGACTCTCATATGTACATCTCCATGCAGGCTGCAGTGTACGTGTTCTTTTGAACTATTTGAAGACAATCTGGCCTCACACAGATAATTCAATTGGAAAATGTAGAACCTTGTGGCTTCTGAAAGGGTCTTGAGGACCCCCGAGGGCTCCAGGCACCATACTGAGCTTCAGGCCATTTTTTCTCAATAGAAGCAGTCAACGAAGAATGATGGACTGATTTCCTTTGAACCCTGTCCCCTGATGAGAACAACAGTGTTTTAAGAAATGTATATGCATTTCATCACTTAGTAATCATACCACCCTGTAGCTAAAAATGGGATTTTAGCTGCTAAACTGGAGGCACAGAGAGGAACGTATCTAAAACCACAGTTAATATGAAGAGAAGCAAAGATTTGGATCATCTCTGATTTCAAAGACTAAGCTGTTTTGGAGTTCCCATCATTCCTCAGGGGGAACGAATCTGACTGGTATCCATGAGGACACAGGTTCAATCCCTGGCCTCACTCAGTGGGTTAAGGATCTGGCGTTGCCATGAGCTATGGTGTAGGTCGCATTCGCGGCTTGGATCCTGAGTTGCTGTGGCTGTGACTGTGGCCAGTGGCTATAGCTCTGAATCCTAGCTTGGGAACATCCATATGCTGTGGGTACAGCCCTACCAAAAAAAAAAAAAAAAAAAAAAAGAAAAAGAAAAAAAGAAAAGAAAGACTAAGCTGCTTCCACTATACCATCCTATGGGAAATTCTGTTCATTAACAGCATTGACTGGTGGGAATTGAGAAGGGAATAGTTTCACCTATTAGTTGATGTGGTTTAACTTTCATGTATGACTTTTCTTATATAATATTTAAGAGCTCCATTGCCTATGTGCTTTTTATCTTTTATCATGGTTATTATAATTTTTTCAAAATTATTTTCAAAAGAATACTTAAACTGCACTATGTGGATAATGATGAGTCTTCGGTGAGCATAAAACTATTTTTATTAACCCTTAGTTTTTAGATATTCTTCAGTATACATACTTTCTTGCACTGGCTGTATAATATGCCTAAAGAAGTTAGAAATTAACTTTTCGTCTTCCTTATCAACAAGCATCATCATCAGTATCTCTCTGCTTTCATCTCTAATGCCCCACAGACAGGATTGATTATTACAGAATCCTGACCCTTCCTAATGCCTTAGAAGGTACAGATATAGGGGCCCACTTTCCTCAGTTCAGAAGACAGGGTAACTCTCTATTCCATGGACATGAAAATAGTAACCATGCACTTGAGGAAAGAGAATCCATGGTCCTGTCTTTTAGTATTTTCATTAATTTATTTAACACATCACACTGTTATATACCTTGTTTCATTTAGTATTCAGGATAAAGGAGGAAATATGAAGATAGGGCAGATATCATTCCCTGTTTTTTAAGGAGGAGACAAAGCTCAGGAAACATATCCTACTTATAAAAAATTAAATAGTTTATTATAGCAAAATTAGGACACAGAGCCAAATGCTATGCCTACTGATCTTTAAGGAATTTCCACTATATCCTGCTGCTGTATTTGTTTTTTCAATGTTAATAATGTTGTTCTATCTTTATTTGTACTGTCCTGCAAGTAAGTAAATTTTTATTTTACTTTTGACTTAATAAGTCTGTTAAAAATAAGCTGAGACATGCTGAAATTTTTAAGAGTTTATTTGAGCAAAAGGTTATTCCATTTAAGCATCCCAAACCAGAAGTGGTTAGGAGAGTTCCACCAACAGGGGCTGAGGGAGCAAATCTGTAGAGGAAAGGGAGTAGCGAAGTATGGAAATAACTGGCTATAGCTTACAGCCTAGTTCGTTATTTATGATTGGTTTTCCATAACGGTCACTTTTGTAACTTTGAGGCGTTTAAAGGCTTAGGTTTTGGTGTGCTTATAGGCCATCATGGCATTAGAGACCCTTCAGTCTCATGACCTCCTTATTTAATTAATTTTCACTTTGAAAGCTTTGCTTTCTGGACATTCTTATGTACGGAGTTAGCAGCCTTTAAGTCTGTTGAAATCTTGCTGAGCTTCTACTTTATTTTTTAATTTCAATATAAGAAAATCTGTATAATTAAAAAGAGTAAGTTTCTCCACATTGTCGTGAATTCAGTGGAAAAGAGCATTAAAGATCCTATCTAAACCAGACAACCACTGTTCACCCTAGTTCTCATAGCTCCTGACTACAGAATACAAGAAGTTAGTCCTATAACACACCCTTAATTCTGGGCTTCACACTCAAGTGGGAAATGGCTGCTGTTCACTGGGAAGACTTTGCCGTGTTCCAATATCCTTGCACAACTGGCAATTTTGATAGAAGCTTTTTTAATTCCCTTCTTGGAATGTTTGGTGAGCTGGCTGCTTTAACATTTGACCTATTTTCTCTGATAACTTTCAAAAGATGCTTTGCTTGAATATCTAATGAGTTTAGGGCATAGGTTTTAAAAAAGTATTTTACCTGTTATGAAAGTCATGTTTGATTATTAGCAACTCTTTGAGCTATTAGAAATAGATAAAAATTTCTCCCATCACCGGTAAAAATGATTACGTTAGTTGAGTTCACATAATGGATGTGCATGCATATACACACATGAATACACATGTTTTAAATCTTCATTCATGGTCTTGCATTTTGATTTTTTGTCCTCCCTGGCAATGTATTAGGTTAGTATTTTCCTAAGCAAGTTATTAGGTTTATTATTGGTCTAAAATCCTGTAGTTGGGATGTGTAGTCATTTTTAATTAAGGATGAGATTACTTTTGGAACTTTTGGAAAGATATTAATAGTAAGCAGAATATTTTGAATATTGTTTATTCATTCCTTAATTGCTTTGTAGTGAAGTTTGTAGCTACTCATCCTCCTGAGTGAAGTTTATGAAAATTCTTATCTCATTATGCCCTTGCATCTAGTATTGAATATTGTCAGTGCAGCTGACTTTGATGTTCACCGTTGGCTGAAAGAAAGCTGCTCCACTTTTAAAATCTTGATTATATTTTGGGCAGTTAGAAGGAGAAAGGTAAAGAGAAAATATAGGTATTGAATCTTGTCTGCCCATAGGTACCTTCTTACCCCCAATAAAATTCTGTTTCTGTTCATTAAGAAAAAAGGAGACTGGGCATTGAGTTAGCAACTAGCAGATTCTGCTGTGGAGGTCAGTATGGCTTCATCTTCAACTCTTTATCCATAAGATGGGGCAAATAATAGGACCACAATCACATGATTTTAAGGAGGATAAACAAATTGTTTAAAAAAAAAGAGGTTGATCATGTGTTTAACACTTTGTTGGCATTTTATTAAATGTTAGCAATTGTAATAAAAGCTTTATATTACTATGAATATAACAGTACTTTTGATGGAATTATCTTTTAAAGATATGGATATTAACATTTTATACATCGTATATTTGTCACTATTATTAGAAATATTCATCATATCATCTAAGTGGTTACGGGGGAAATACAAGAAGACTGTTGACTGTTGTATATTTCTTAACTAATTGCCAATTCTAAATTAATTAGATTTTCTACGTAGTTAGTCTTAGCGTCTTATCTCCCCTTTCTCCAAAGTTTATAACTTAATTTTCTTTATCATATGTTATTACTTGGGCTAACTTTTCCAAGACAACGTTATGAAATAATTGTATAGATAAAAATATTTCATATTGAAAATATTGACCCTTAAATAGTACTGCTATGAACATTGGGTGGATGTATTTTTTAGAATTGTAGTTTTGTCTGGGTAAATGCTCAGGAGTGGGATTGCTAGATCATATGTCAACTCTCTTTTTAAAAGTTTTCTGAGGAACCTCCATATTGTTTTCTAAAGTGACGGCACCAGTTAACATTCCCAAGAGTTTAAGAGGATTCCCTTTTCTCTTCACCCTCTTTAGCATTTATTATTTTGTAGGCTTTTTAATAATGGCCATTTTGACCAGTGTGAGGTGGTACCTTATTTTAGTTTTGATTTGCATTTCTCTAATATTAGCTTTGATGAGTATCTTCTCATGTGCCTCTTGGCCCTCTGCATGTCTTCTTAGTCTTCACAACTATTTCAACAGGAGAGAAAGGCCAGAACTCAGTCTAATCTCAACCTGCTGAAAAGACAGGGCTGGAGAGATTTTAAGAGCTGGGGGTGGGGGTGGGGGATCTTAGGGACCTTGTGCTTACAAACTGGCCTTACTAAAGGGAAAAATAAACTCATTTTCTCATATCTCTATGGATGAGAGTTTGTCTTAACAACTAGAGTTGTGGGAGGAGTTGGGCTCCCACAGGAACTAGAAGGTAGGAGCCTTGGAGCCATAGGGGAATGCTAGTTGCTTAATGATCGTATTTCAAAGAGTTGGTTCCCAGGTCCTTAAGAAACGCATCCTTGGGTTGTAATACTGGTGAGAAGTTTTTAAAAATGTTCCTGTCACAAAGGGGAAGAGAGAAAGAACAAGTCTTCTAAGCTAATAAATATTTTCAGAAAAGGCAGATGAGGACACAGAGGAAGAAGTCTGTCCAAAGTCTAATCGGCCTGAGGGAAAAGCTAAAGCCTTCTTGATTCCTGTGTACAGGAATGTGTAGATTATAAATATAAGTGATGTACGTAATTGATGAAATAGAAAATGCAACAACATAATAGAAAAACAGTTTTCTTTAATAGTACAGAAGATGAAAATTTAAGATCTAATCAAAGAGAACTATACAGAGACTTTATAGAAAGGCAGATTTACTAAAGGATTTCACAATTAGACTGCCATGAATGACTGTGTCCTCCAGCCCATGGATATGATGACTCAACATCCATACAGATTACATAAAGTACAAAACTAAAAAAATAAATAAATACTATGATCATTATTTAAAATGCAATAGAATTTTAGCTTGGTGTTCCACTTGGTAGTACAAACATTTATTTGATAAAATAAAGGGGAAAAATGAACAGAGCGTATTTCAAACAAGAGAATAATTAAAACTTAATTTGTTCTATCAGTTTTGAACACATATTAATAAAGGTTATGTGATTATAACACTGCAGTAAACATGGAAACAGATAAATGGAACAGGACAAAAAGTATCAATATTTAGGTAGGAGTTTTGCAGGTGATAAAGATGGCATTAAAATTCGTTAGAAAACAGATTAGTTCTTACATGAGTAGCATTGTAATAGCTGGTAATATGTGCTACATTTTCTCAGGATTTTCAGTTTCATAAAGATATTAAGCAAAGTATCATTTTCAGACTCCAAAGTCATTTTGAAGTATGAGATTCTCAGCTCTCACCTCTACATAATTTTGGGAAGTTGTCTTTGCCACTATATGCTCAGTCTCTTTTACAAAATGGACAGCAGTCATTAACTCATATTATTTTAAAGATTACACTAAAAGTATGCTATTTAGTACTTACCATAATGACTAACATATAATTTCCTTAAATATAAGCTATTGGGGTATCATTAGTTACAAGTGAATGGCAGTTAGTTGTTCCAATATTCTTGATCCCAAAGTTTTGTCATCAAGTGCTTGTAGCTATTACTGCACTGCCAGTTAGAATATAGTTAGTTATCAGTATACCAGTCAGCCATGCATTTGTTCAGTGTACCAATCAGCCATGCATTTGTTCATTAAGCAACCATTTATAGATTGCCTAGCAATTTTCCTAGGCGTTTTGGGAGACAACAGTGTGTCAGGCAAGGTTAACTTGAGGTGGGTTAACAAAGACAATAAAGATGTTAAGTAAATAAATTAAAAATTAGCCAGTAGTAAATTCACTCTGAGAATTAAATAAGTTGCTGGAATATCTTTTAAATTTTATTGGAGTATAGTTCACTTATAATGTATTAGTTTCAGGTGTACAACAAAGTGAATCATATAGAATATATATGTATATATTTTATTTTCCCATATAGGTAATTACAGGATATTAATTGTTGTACAAAAGACCACTAGACTATTGAGGAAATGTTAAAACAATAAGACTTAAGGCCAACATCGCTGCAGTTCCCTGGGCAAAGAGGAAACTGGTGAGATAGCACATGTCTAGAGCTAGGCAGTTGCTGGATCCTGGTTTTAAAACCCAAGACAAGGAGTTAGAATTGTTTGCTAATATGAAGGAAAACTATTAGAATGTTTTTGAGTCAGAAGATACCATGGTCTAATTTATATTTCAAAGGATTGCTGTATGGAGAATGAATTATTAGAGGCTGTATTAGAAGCAAAGAAGCCATTAAGATATGATGGTGTTTGGGTCTGAGGTGGTAGTAAGAGAAATGGAAAAAAAAATTCATGAGAAAGTCTGAGACTGGCTTGATTTTCTTGGGGGATGCCTCTTTTCACATTTTTTTTTTCCGGCAATTGTTATTTTTTTTTTATTTGTGGAATTTTTCTTTCTGAATAACTCTATGGAATTGGGAGGTACTTGGCTTTATTGCCTAAAGAAATTTAAAATATGTATAAAACTTAGAACTACAATAGGCCCAATAAAATGGAAGTTTTGAAAGGCTGGAGGATATGATAAAGACAGTAAAGGGAGTGGGTTTATGTGGGGCAAGAGAAAGTTGTTGACCCTAATGGAAATGTCAGGTTTCTAGATCTTAAAATAGTTATGTCTCTATGTTTAAGAGTTTGAGATAGAACTGTTCCATTGATTATCTATCTGGCCTGGAAAATAAGTGAGGAGATTGAAAAAATTAAAAGGAATATAAAACTACTCACACATGAAAACAGGAACAGGTTCTTAACTCATTGAAAAAGCCAATTCTGGAAGTCTATATTTAATATGTACCATTTACAAATCATTCTGCTGGGGATTATGAAATAGATACTTGTTTTTTTTTTTTAATTGAATGTATTGAATTTAATTAAAATGAGTACAACTGTAGAATAAGGAATGCTCAATGTGACCTTCACCATACTAAAGATAGGAAGAGGGATGTGTGAATTTCAGAAGAGTATATTGAATGAGAACATAATGCCAGCCTGGATGTGGCAGTGGTGATCAGGAGTTCATAGAAGTATCAAGAGGCACTTTTTGGTTCTTTCTGAATATGGTATATAAAAAAGACAAATATCAACAATGCTTTAAAAAGCTAGAATACTTAGTATATTGATTTAAATGTTTCTTCATTTAATAAAAAGAAAGGATTATTCATGTCTTGAGTCATCAGGAGACAAATAATACTATGAATCTAAATGAGATTTTTTTTTTTTTAAAGTTGGTTAAATCTAGTTCTAGAGGCACAGGTTTATACTGATGCACAGCATAAATGAATTACTCTCAGGCCCTGGCAATTGAGTATGCAATAATTATAGTGTAATGAGATAATGAAGAGACTCTGTCAGGCTTTTTTAGGCAGAGAGGCTTGAGGATACAAATATTTTAAAACGGAGAATACCAATTAGTTTTCATGCTGCCTTATTAGTAGGACAGAGGGTTACATTTTGTCCGTTCTGCAGTGAAATGAAGGCAAGAGGGAAATAAAATGCAGCTCACATGGTGAGTCTCGTGTTGAACAAGTCATGGCCATTATATGCTGGAAACAACAGAGTAATTAAAAATCAGATTTCCTTGCCAGCTGAAGCCACCTCTTAACTATGACACAAGTGATCCACAGCACGATACTGTTGCCTGATTTCTGTATTTTCTCTATTTGCTTGAAATTAGGATCCCAAATGTGATATTTATCAGTACTTAACATGAAAAACATCTTAGCATCAATTCATGTTAATTACTATTATATTTATGTCCTAGCTGTTTGATCTCTACCAGGCCTGGAAGGGTCGATTAAACTGTATTTAAATTTATTCTGCTTCATAGGTGTCCGGTAAAGTGAACATTTTAAGTATCTGTGCTCTAGGGTTAATTTGTTCTGTAAAATTACCCATATTTCTCCAGAGTATTCATTAGTAGAATAAAATAAAGAACTAATCTAGATGCTGAAGGATTATCATTATTGCCATACAGATATCTTTGATAAAATTCCAACTGGGATTACCTCCCAGAGTCTGGATAAACAAAGTAGAAGACCTCAATCTCAACTTCCACGTATATCTTGCAAAAAAATCAGATGAAATTGCTGAGAATTGCAGGCCAATCAAAACATTAGGAAGATACTTGCTGCATTAATTTATAATTGAAGAGTCTTTCAGGGACATTTTGATGCTCAACAGATAACTCTAGCCAGTGTTATTAAGACATAAATTAAATCTAAAATTCCACTGTAACACTCAGCACACCTCAACAAATCAAATGCATTTTACAGCATCCTTTGGTCTTTTGAGACTGAAAATAACATAAAAGTTGATTGTTCCCATAGGAAACAAACTATATCTTTAAAACACACAGAGACACATATGGAAAGAAAAGGAAAATTTAAAATACATTAATCTCACCTTTTGAAAACAGGCCTATTATAAATGTTGCTATAAGGTCCTATTTTTTAAATCTTTGTTCTTTGTATTTTCATTAGCTGTATTACAAAATACTCAAGCTGTAGAGTTATGTACAGAGTGAAACATGAAAGATCCCATCTCCTCTCTATACTCTCCTTTTCCAAGTTAGCAGGTTGTGGCTTGCTGTGAATTTTTTCCACTTCTTTTCCTATTTATTGTCTTGCCTGTACTATACATCCATAGGTTTAGAATTTTTACTCAATTGGATTAAGCTTTGTTTTTGTTTTCTGCAGTTTGATTTTTTAACTTATTCTGATTTAGGACATTTTCTTAAAAGAGACCAGTTACCTCACAGGATGGAAAAAAGATCTGAACCTTTGGGCAGTGTTTTTGTTGATGCCAATAGCAGTAGTCTGTCGATCATCCAAGGCCCTGACGTTAGGTAGGAAACCCCTTCTTTTTTCTAGGCTAATTAAATTTCAAAAGGCTAGAAATATGATAGAACTATTTATAGATATTTACAAACAGCCTTTTTTATTCCACCTTGTATCATCAGTATTTCCCCATTGCACGGCATCTAAAGGTTTCATGGTGGTTCATCGTATGTAGTTATCATAACTTACCTAAATAGTACATCATTACATCATTTATCTTATCACAGAGATTTCTTTTTTTCTTGCCAATAAAATCATGCTGTGATTAATATTATTGACCAAAAATCTTTTTTTCCCGGTAGAGTTTAATTTCTTAGCATAGATGCCCAAGAGTGAAATTATATTTTAAACTATTAACACTTTCAGATCATTTATAGCTTTTCATTTAAATTGAGGTTGAAGAGAGAACTCTTTAAAGCCTCAACGTGATGTTAAGAGCAATTCTGGTTGCCTAATGAAATGAAAGCCTCTTAATTGCTTTGTTTTAAATGCTCCAGCTGATAAGATTTTCATGATTACTGTTCAGTAATGCTGATTTTCTCTCATGGCTACCTAACTTATTATGTCCATGGAACTGCTCTGGCTCTGTACATAGCGGTAATTACATTTTCTTTAGAGGCTCTATTTATTTAGAATTCCTAGGGCCTGTTCAACTAAATTGAAAGAAGAAATATCCCAAAAACATTATAGGGAAATTAAATCAGCTAACACTTTGCCGACAATGTTGAGAACTTTGCTTGATCTAACTCTAATAAGAAAAAGAAGGGCTCATATTTTTATCATTTTTCCCACCACACCAAATATTATGTTGTATCTAATTGGTGTTGGTACATGAGTTAAGGTTCAGTAACAAATTGAATGTGTAAGAAAGCGGTAGAGTAACTTAGAGAAGTGAAGAAATTGCTGAACAAGTGGAGTTGGACAGTTTTGGGGAAGTCTGTCGACCTCTTCAGGCAACTGCCATTAGTACAGCTCAGTTCCAGTGTTTCCCAGTTTTTGCTGTTTCCCACTCCGCATTTCACATACCAGTAACTGAATATCCAATTAGGCTATCTTTGATCCAGGTATAAAAATTTTAATTCACATTAGTCATCAGGAATTGTACGGGAGCAAAATTTGCTACCCCCAGATGTTTCTTTGGCATACAGATTATTTGGAACTGAAAACAATCATGGCTTAAAAGACAGGAAGAAATTTTGACCTTTCCCCCTTGACTGCCTATAACAATTTAGATGGCCTGTTACTGGAATAAAGCTATCACCAGAGATCTGCAAAGAATAGGTGTGGTGAGAGAAACTCAGTAGAGATCACAGTCCGCTCTATGTCCCACTGTCTGTCACCCCAGCAAACATTTAGTTACAAAACCATTGCTTTTCCATCTTCATATAAATTGAATTCGCTCCTCTTTGAAGTCCTAAACTACTACCCCCAACTTCCTCTTTTGTCCTTAGCTGAAAATGCTACTTAAGGTGAGGATTTTGGCTATCTTGGCGAGTTATCCAATTTCCTGGGTCTCTCCCATGTATCCATGTTATTAAAATTTCTTCGATTTTCTCCTGTTAATCTGCTTGATGTTGATGTAATTCTTAGACCAGGCAGAAACACCCAGAAGGGTAGAAGAAAATTTCTTTTTCCGTGACCGGCCAGAGCTCTTTGTAAGTTGGGTGGGGTAGAAGAGTTACCATGAGCAGGTCAAAATCCAACTGACTTAATCCGTATCATCTACAAATTTCAGGAGTCTTGAAAGTGATTGGGAAATATTTGTATTACATTTACCACGTAGGGAAGACAGGTTCAGAGACTGGTGTTAGAAAATTTGTCAGATTTGTCTCTTGAAAGCAGCTGGCACATTAGGTAGCCTCCAGGAAGAACATAACAGAGAGTGTTCCTATTTTGGTCTCAAGTTTCCAGGAAGCTTAAAGTCAAATGAAAGATGAACCTTTATACTATTAACATGTATTTTTTTTTTCTTATGAGCTCTGGTCTTGATTTTTCAATTATTTCAATTATCCCTTTTTCATTTATTATGCATGTTACTATAAATTGTTACCAATCTGTTCTACACGTCAGAAATATAAATAAAGAATGAAAATTATCTTTTTCATAAGGTGATGCAAATCGAGACTGATATTAAACTGCAAGTTCTGAGTATCAAAATATAGCTTTATTTCCATTTAAGTATCACAGTCTTAAAACTCAAAAGCATCTTCAAATCATTTTAATTTTCTACTTCATTGTTATTTCCATGGTTTTATTTTCTTTCCATCTCTTGGATTATTTTATTAACTGATAATGATAAATTTTGGCTAATATATGTTTAATTTGCCACTTATTCTATTTTTACTTGACTCCCTAAGCACAAATTGTTCATTCCAAACGTGGTTGGGCATTTGCCTGGAATTGGGTCAGATGTGAACTATAAATCATAACCTATGATGGCAATAAAGCATAGTTGGCTTGTTTTAATGATGATTTTTTATTCTAAAAAATAAAAGTCAGCTTGATATGGAGTTTTTTAAAATATCGTAATTAAGGAGTTCCCGTCGTCGTGGCTCAGTGGTTAACAAATCTGACTAGGAACCATGAGGTTGTGGGTTTGATCCCTGACCTTGCTCAGTAGGTTAAGGATCTGGCATTGCCGTGAGCTGTGGTGTAGGCCAGTGGCTACAGGTCTGCTTAGACCCCTAGCCTGGAACCTCCATGTGTCCTGGGTGCGGCCCTAGAGAAGATAAAAAAAAAAGAGACAAAAAATCATAATTAAGAAACTTGCAATATGATTATATATGTTCACACAAATATTCATATAATATGTACATTCATATATATATGCATTCACTAAAGAGATACATGAAGAGCAAATCTTACAATTAAGAAAGCATTGGTCATCTCTGGTAAAGACCTTGAGAAGCTCAAATACATAATCTTAACAAGGTAAAAATATATTGCTTTCTCACTCAGCATCAGAATTTTCTTAGTTCAGAGGCAGTCTTCTTTTTAGGTAGACTGTCTCGCCCAACCACTTTGAAGCCAGACATTGAGATCAAGAACATATTATTTGGAAAGAAATAGTAAAATAAAAAAGACAGCCTAAGGACTATGAATTTGAGTTTGGAGGATATAGAGAAAGGATGAAAGGAAACTGATTTGAACAAATTGATACCATAGGATAAGACTGGATTTTGGAGGCTGGAGTGATGGGGGGAACATAGTCAAGAAAGAATTCTCCCATGACGAGCTGACAAATGACTTTATAAACAGAAAGTTTCTTCATATTTTAAACCATTTTGCTGTGACATAAACTTGCCTTTCTTCCAACTTCCCCCAAGCATGATTAAGTCCCCTGTACACAGATTTCATGAGTGTACCCTTTTATCTTATTTTTCAAACATTTTTTTAGTGGGAGAAGATCAAGCAAAGTGGGCTTTATTCCATCTCTGAAATGGCACTCAATAGAGAGACAAGAACTTCTGCAGACTTTGAGACATGTATGAAATTGAGTATTTAGTGGTTCTACGTGGGAAAGGCATGATTATTCCAACAGGATAATTTGAGTATATTTTGTTTAAATACAAAAAGAGTAAACTCCCCTGACATTCTGGATTCGTTATTCAACATGAGAAGCACAGTAAGTACCACCAAAGAGATAAATTGTCTGGGATCCAGAGGGCAGAGAATTCAATTCAGAAAGAGTTCAAGCACTCGGTTGTTTTTCCAAGAGAGGACTTGAAGATGATTTAGGATTCTTCAAAGTGGAGGAAAACACATTCCAGAGAGGATAACATGTATTGAATACCTTTGGTTTTCAAAATACTTATACCAAGTCTTTGAGAGAAGTAATCTTAATGCCACACTGATAAGATGGATGGTGTTTTGAATAGAGATGTTTAATAGAGAACATGCATGTCAGTGGACAAAACAAATCTTGAAATTGTGAAACACCCGTCTTGTATATCATCTTTATCAAAATTTGATAGAGCCTTTGTTGTCGAAATATTGGCTGCCTTGAAATACCGATGCCAAATAGAAACATGGAGACAGAGTTGGAGGAAACAGAAAAAGTAGCTTTAATTTCCAGGCAAAAAGGGGAACACAGTAGGCTAGTGCCTCAAGAATGTGACCCTGCTTAGATGGGTCGTGAGGAGTCTTATAGTGTTGGAAGAGCAAGGCGTGATCAGCTCAGGGACATTTTCCTGATTGGTGAGTGGTGAGGTTATTGGGAGTCAGCGTCATCAACCTTCTGCTTCCAAGTGATCTGGGGTCTACGTGCTTCTGGGCAGCATACAATTGACTTCTTCCGCTGGTGGGGGCTTAAGTACCTGCCAAACAGCTTCAAGGACATGGCTCATAATATTATCCATAGTCTTTGAAGAACCGAAGGTCCTTGACTTTGTTGAATGGCTGAATTATTAGCACCGTTTACTTTTCTCTCTGTTTTTTCTTCTGCTTCTCTGATGAAATTGGTTTTTTGACTAAAGTTTTTCTGTAGACACAAAGGAAGGTGGAGGACATGAGTGGGGGTGTTCACTCTGGGAAGGCCTCACAGGGTCCTGTTCAGTTATACCTTCAACTGAGAGATCTTTTGATTTGGTATCTCTATTACCTAGATGATTGGTTAAATTGGTAGTATATTTTTGACAAAGGAATAATAGCTGGTTTATAGAACCTATCCATAGCTCTTAGAAACATGAATATTTGTAGAGTTGGGTATGATTTTTGCCAGAAATAGACATTTGAGAGCATGCAGCATATATATGATAATAAAGTCCTAGTGGATTAATGAGGTCACAGAGTCGTAGTGGTGCAGATAGAAACAAGCTTGAGTCAATTCAAAATTTAAAGATAAGAAAGGGGAAGCTATTTCCGTAAAGAAAACAGAAATTCATTCCAGTAAGTTACACAGTTTTTTAACCCTACTGAGACTCAAGTTTCTCCTGTATAAGATAGAAACTACTTCAAACAGGTATTAAGAGAATTCAGTAACTTAACTTTTGAAAAAGGGCTGTAGTATAGTTAGCACTCAATAAATGTAGGTTAATTTGAGCAAAGTCTGCGTTCTTATATTCTTATAAATGATTTCCTAAGTGATGCTGATGTGTTCCACCAAACACAGCTATCCTTAGGAAAAAAATGTACCTCAAGCCATAGTTTTAGTTATATACAAAATTGACTGGCTTTTCATGCTGGTGTAGCATGAGTGTGAAATAGTTTCACAAGGATCAGTTCAATCTGTATAATTTATATCAAATTCATCAAGGTAATATGTTTTTTATTTATAATTTATTTTTATTTATTTATGCATAATTCATTTTAATTCTTTGCCTTTGTGTGTTTTTACTCAATTTTGTAGAGACTTTCCTTGGTATGCATATATCTCTAAGTTTTCCACAAAGCAAAATGGTTAGGACAGCCTGGAATCTACTTTGTGTTGGGTGAGTGAAGTATTTGTAAATATTTTTTCAAGTTCAAACTTACTTCTACAGAACAGAGCTTTAAGTATCATGAACATTGCTGTGGATAGTAATTGGTCATTTTTGTACCATTGGATAAAGAAAGTTTTAAATAAATCGCAGAAAAAAATCTATACATCAAATAGCAAATCATAGATTTGTTTTTATTCTGCGGCAGTGTATCTGGGTCATTGGTATATAGGACAACAGATTGTTCTTACACATTTTTTTTAAACTTCAGCTCAAATATGAATTTAATTTCTGATATCTGTATGTAAGAAGGTAATTTTGTAATAAAAAATAGTGACAGGAATATGAAGAGTGGCATTGACATTAGGAAAAATGTCATTATTATTATTTCCTTACACAAATTAATTGCATCTAGTTGGAGAGCTTTTTACACAGAGAGCATGGTGAACTTCTTCACTTTCACTATTTATAGAAACAAACCATAAAACTTAACAATTAAATTCCGTTGTATTATTTTCACATTGTTTCGCCTGTGAATTTGTATCCCACCTCAATCAGATTTGATGCGAATTGAAGAAATGAGGGCAGAGCATTTTCATACGGTTTTTATATTTCTTACAGTCTGTGATAATGTTCTGTTCACAGCAAATCATTTAAAAATGATTAGATCCAGTCATCAAAACAGTGTGGTACTGGTATCAAAACAGACAGACAGACGAATGGAACAGAATAGAGAATCCGGAAATAAACCCTGACACCTATGGTCAATCAATCTTGGACAAGGGAGGCAAGAACATAAAATGGGAAAAAGAAAGTCTATTCAGCAAGCATTGCTGGGAAACCTGGACAGCTGCATGCAAAGCAATGAAACTAGAACACACCCTCACACCATGCACAAAAATAAACTCCAAATGGCTGAAAGACTTAAATATACGACAGGACACCATCAAACTCCTAGAAGAAAACAGAGGCAAAACACTCTCTGACATCAACATCATGAATATTTTATCAGGTCAGTCTCCCAAAGCCATAGAAATTAGAGCAAAAATAAACCCATGGGACCTCATCAAACTGAAAAGCTTTTGCACAGCAAAGGAAACCCAAAAGAAAACAAAAAGACAACTTACAGAATGGGAGAAAATAGTTTCAGATGATGCAACCAACAAGGGCTTAATCTCTAGAATATATAAACAACTTATACAACCCAACAGCAAAAAAGCCAATCAATCAATGGAAAAATGGGCAAAAGACCTGAATAGACTGTTCTCCAAAGAAGATATACAGATGGCCAACAAACACATGAAAAAATGCTCAACATCGCTGGTTATAAGAGAAATGCAAATCAAAACTACCATGAGATATCACCTCACACCAGTCAGAATGGCCATTATTTATAAATCCACAAATAACAAGTGCTGGAGGGGCTGTGGAGAAAAGGGAACCCTCCTGCACTGTTGGTGGGAATGTAAACTGGTACAGCCACTATGGAGAACAGTTTGGAGATACCTTAGAAATCTATACATAGAACTTCCATATGACCCCACAATCCCACTCTTGGGCATCTGTCCGGACAAAACTCTCCTTAAAAGAGACATATGCACCTGCATGTTCATTGCAGCACTATTCACAATAGCCAGGACATGGAAACAACCCAAATGTCCATCGACAGAGGATTGGATTCGGAAGAGGTGGTATATATACACAATGGAATCCTACTCAGCCATAAAAAAGAATGACATAATGCCATTTGCAGCAACATGGATGGAGCTAGAGAATCTCATACTGAGTGAAATGAGTCAGAAAGACAAATCTAATATCCAGCACAAATGAACATCTCCTCAGAAAAGAAAATCATGGACTTGGAGAAGAGACTTGTGGCTGCCTGATGGGAGGGGGAGGGAGTGGGAGGGATCGGGGGAGCTTGGGCTTATCAGACACAACTTAGAATAGATTTACAAGGAGATCCTGCTGAGTAGCATTGAGAACTTTGTTTAGATACTCATGTTGCAACAGAAGAAAGGCTGGGGAAAAATGTAATTGTAATGTATCCATGTAAGGATAACCTGACCCCCTTGCTGTACAGTGGGAAAATAAAAAAAAAAAAAGAAAAATAAAAATGATTAGATCATCTTAAATTACTGTATGTACCTGAAGTCTTGCTCTTGATTTTGTGGTTTAGAGAGATATTGGACGGCCTCGATTGCCAACAGAATAAGAAATTAGATGTCAAAATAAATAATTATTTGAGTAATTTTACAGTTTGATTTATTCAAACAGATTATAAATGCAACTATTTTTCTTTATTCAGTGTAATCGGAGTGTATGTGTATCTGCGTATTTTCGTATGAAATATTTATTTGGAGAGGAAAAGAATGTGATCGGTTTGAAAATTCAAGTTATTAGTGGTCAGTGGCATCTTTAGGTCATATCACACACATCATGGAAGAAACCTGAGAAAGAGTCTTCTAAGTTCAGCATACATATCCAGTGAATATTATTTGACATTGCTCTCCAGTAGGATCAAAGACCTATTAAGCACAGTCTCAACTGTTCAGAGCATGTTATGTAGCAGACAACAAGGCAGATGCCAATATTTATGAAGTAACCAAATTTATCCGAGATTATTTAAAAGCAGATATACTTGCAGTGATGTGACCAAGAATAATGGTTCGAAACTCTTTTAATGATAAAAGAAGTAGAATCAAAGTACTGAGTTAACAAAGTCACTTTTATGGAAGAGTAGTTGAAATAGGGAACACTTCTGTTAAGTATGAAACTTAAACTAGCTCTTTAAGATGGCTATTATATGTAGTTGAAAAAGAAAAATCATTCTAGGTAGAGGTCAGGTGGAAAAATCATAATGGTAAAACGGTGCTTGGTGAGTTTGTAAACCAGCAATCTCGTTTGGGGGTGTTAACACCAGTTAAACTGAACTTCACCTTTAGTTTCGTCTCTCTGGCTTCTTTTGTGATTATTTATATTCTTCTCTAACTATTCATACAGCCTTTGGATCATTGTTTAGTTTTTGATTCTAAAAGCATACATCACAGTACTTCCTTGGGCCCAAGGACCATAGTCCTTCAGGGCTTTATGACTTCATGCCTGGTCCAGCCCTAAAGGTAGTGTGATAAGAAAGAGGGTGAAAACTGAGACTGCTGTTGGAAATATATATTTAATTTATTTGCCCCATAATTGCAGTGGGATGTATAATTTCAGTATCTATCAGTGTTCAAATAGTTTATGAAAATGTCTAGGAAAATCTGTTCTCTGAACCCTAGCATACATATTTTGAATTATTTCTCATATCCTAGAATAGCATCGAATTTATTAAACTAGCAATAAATAGTGAATATTTTTTTAGAAGAGTAAAGTAAGTCAATTGTGATGTTGTACAGTAGTGAAGTTATTATTTGTAATTGTACTTTGTGAAAATAACTGACATAAAATTTAAACTTCTTAATGATATCATTTTATTTGATGCAGAAATTTAGCATTTTGCTAGAAAATAAGGTTCTATCCTCCATTTTGAAATTAAGGGCTTTTATGATTTATACAAACATGCATGTATGGTGAACTGCTTCGAATTTTGTCTACCATGTATAGAAAATCTTTGTGTTTTAATCTGCACGCACATGAGTCCTCTCTCCCTCTCTGAAAATGAACTTTCACTTTAGCAAATGTGTAAAAAGTCTGCCGTTCCAGTGCTTTGTTATGGTGAGACAGGGACGGAGGAAACTGTGAAGGTATCACATACTTTAATCCACTATGCCTGGCCAGGGATTGAACCCGCATCCTGGCACGCCAATCCCATTGCACCACAGCAGGAACTCCCAGAAATATTTAATTAGATATCTGGGTATCCTGTAGCCCAATTGAGTTGACGCATGAAATTAACCATCACAATTTTAAAAAGAAACTTTGGTGACATGTGAAAAGACCTCTGAGTGAAGGGCCAGCGAAAAGGATGGTACAAGCAGTATGCAAACGGGTGGAACTTCATTGCTTTAGTTTGAGAAAAATTATGGTTGTGTGTTAATCCGTTTTTTTTTTTTTTTTGTGGAAATTCTACTTCAATATTCTAGTCTGCTTCTGCCAAGGTGAGAGTTGTTTGAAGGGAAGGGAATTGTGTGGGTCTTGGATGGAGGCATGGCAATGCCATCACTGCATCATTTAAAATCACTCGTAGGAGGTGACTGAAGGGAGGCTTGTTTTTTTTCTTTCACTGTCATCAATGCTTTGAATATTTTCTGTAAGTTTTTAGCGATAGGAGTCCATTTCCTCCTTCTTCTCTTTCACTGTTATTTTAAAAGGGGGAGAAGGAGGTAGGTATAAAATGTACCTTTCATCTATAGCACCTCCCAGATAGTTTGTTGTTTTATAATATGGTGATACAATATTATGCAGACTTGTGACGTGCAGTGAAGTGTGCAAATTTATGCATTTCTGTCGGGGCTGGGTTAGCGTGTAGAAACCTTTGGAAAAGTGTTGACATTATGCAAAAAGAGATGTAGCGGTGTTTATAGCTACTTGAAATAATAACTCTGCTTTTATAAACTTCCTATAAGAAAAGTTACAATTTTGAAAAATAAAATTTGTGTTCTGTTATGAACAACACAGATTTATAATAGAGACCGTGTTATAACAACCTAAATGCCTTAACTATTCTTGAATAGTTACTATTTTAATAAAATATTATGAAATTTTTAAATATGATTCTTAAAAGATGGCATAATAATATGAAAAATGCTTATTAAGAAGGCAGCATAGGAAATTTCACAGGTAATATATTCACAGTTATGCAAATATTGTATGAGATTAAGAAGAACCCAATACCATGCAATAATGTTTTAAGGTAGGCATTTATTAAAATGGGTGACTTAATTTCTCTTTCTCCTGTTTTGTATTTTTATACTAATTATTCATTATTCTTTTATGGGAAAATGTGCATTAAATGTTATTCAACATTATGTCCTCTTAGGAGAAACGCACATTAAAAAACATTTTGTTGGACATTTTGATAAATGAGTAAGAATCAGGGTACTGATGTGAGGTCTGAATTTGAACTTGGATTCTCACTTTAAATACCCCAAGACTTTGGGTAAATCATTTTACCTGCCGAATGTTAGTTTCCTCATCTAAAAATGCCTGTTATAATGATGTCTACTTTGTAGGAATATTTAAAGTCCTAAATAAGATAATGTATGTAAAGCACAGAGCACAGCATTAAGCTGTTTCAAAACAAAACAAAACCTGGCAGGAAAGTAGTCAATAAGTCAATGATGTTAATAAACAACCATAGTTATGCTTTCAACAGGATGAAAAACATAAATTTCCTGAATCCAGTTTTTAACGTAAAGAAAAACAAAGATATTAACTCCTTATATTTTAGATTGAATGAAAAGTGAATAAACAGAAGAGCCAATCCATTGTCGTTAGAGAATCTGAGTATCCATCTTGGTTAAAAAAATGAATAATGGAATAATAATAATTGAAAATAACTCAAAGTTTACCATTCTAGGTCAGATAACCAACTGTAATGAACAATTCTTTTCCATAAATTTCTAATCCTGTGTTTACTGTCAAGAAAAATTCTGGTTTAAGAAGTTCCAGTATTATGAAGTACAAACTTCCAGTCACAAATAAATGAGTCACAGGGACAAAATGTACAGCATGGGGAATCTAGTTAATAACATTGTAATAACTTTTTATGGTGACACATGGTAGCTGTACTTATTATTGCAGTGATCATTTGTGATGTATGGAAATATCAAATCACTATCTTGTGCACCTGGAACTAACATTGTATTGGTCAGTTACACTTTGATAAAAGAAAAAAGAATTCCGAGTAGGATTTAATAGAGAAATTCAGGTTCTTTGAACTTCATGTTTAAAGTTGTAACTCCATATCTAGTCGTTTAAACATTTATGCTTTAGAAAGAGTCCTTTGATCTGATTTTGCCTACATGGTTAAATTCTTTCATAAATCATTGAAGTTGGGTCAATGTTCTTCCCTTAGTAAAGAGGAACTCAGGGGAGGACATAAGAGGGGTAGCGTGAAAAGGAGATGGGCAGGTGAACTGGACAGAAAGCCAAAAGTCCAGGCAGAGCAACGTAACTCCATTTGTTGAGTATGTTGACCTCTCAAGTGAGAATTTCCTTGGAAGAAATGTTCATGTACCAAATTTGCTTCAAAACCACTACTTTAAAGCAGTAGTCCCCATCCTATACACTAGGAAATCTGGGAGCAAGAATTTATTTCTAGAAGTGTTAAATCCATGTACCCATTGAGGATTGCCTGCCGACTAAAAGAAAAACCATGTGATCTACATAAGTGTGATACACTTTTTTATCTTTATGGAGGTGTGATTGACAAATGACATGGCAAGATACTTAAATATAAAGCAAAAACATGACTTGATGTATATATACATAATGAAAGGATCTCTTTCATCTAATTAACACCCCCACCACCATATATATGTGTGTGTATATGTATTTACATGTATATATACGATATATATTTGTGAGTGTTTATTTATAGAGCTTTTGTTCAATGGATGTTTTCCCAACTAACGGAAGCAAAAGCATAACCAATATAAAGCAAATGTAAAATTTTAATTATTTTCTAAGGAAAAAGATTATCCATGTATAAAAATTATCCATGTATATAAAATTTATCCATGTATAAAAAATATTGAGGGCTAAGGACCTGACTAGTATTCATGAGGATGTGGGTTTGATCCCTGGCCTCGCTCAGTGGGTTAAGAATCTGGTGCTACTCCACGCTGTGGTGTAGGTCGAAGATGTGGCTTGGATCTGGCATTGCTATGGCTGTGGCGTAGGTCAGCATCTGCAGCTCCAATTAGACCCCTAGCCTGGGAGCTTACATATGTGGCAGGTGCAGTCCTACAAAGCAAAAAAATAAAATTAAAAAAATAAATAAATAATTAGAAAAGATTGAGATTCTACTATTCCAAAATCAGTATGGTATAATATTTTTTTCTTCAGATAGTCTTCTTTGATAAGTTAATTTCACCTTGGTGATGAGGAGTGCAGAGCTGATATGTGTCTGTGAGTGATGTAGTTGTAAGAAATGACTTTTTTAATTTATCAGGTTTCACATTACTGACTTAGTGAATAGTCCCACTCATCTCTCCATATTCCATCATGTACGCAAAATCGTACATGTGTTCCAACCAAACTCTCCAACCAGCCAATTTCAGTACCTGTCCATATGCCCTAGGTCACAGATGTGTTAACATTACAGAGAGGTTTTAAGAAAATACTGATGAAGGTACACTGAATTAGTTAGAAAACCAGCTATATTAAACGTTGTAAATTGGGAGTTACCACTCTGGTTCAGTGGATTAAGCAGCTGACTGTAGCAGCTTGGACTTGGGTTGCTCTGGAGGGCACAGGTTTACTCCTCCACCCAACGCAGTGGGTAGAAGGATCCAGCACCGCCTCAGCTGGGGCATAGGTTGCAGCTGTGGCTCAGATTGGATCCCCGTCCTGGGAACTTCCATATGCCATGGGTGTGGCCATAAAATTAAAAATATAAAATGCATTGAATGAAAGGAGAATATAGGGAGAACTTTTGATCCGGTTTATAATCAAATTTTTGAGAAACTGACATGAAGACAGGGACCAAAAGAAAGTCTTTTTACTTAGTCTTTTTTTTTTTTTTTTTTAAGGGCTGCCTCTGTGGCTTATGGAAGTTCCCAGGCTAGGGGTTGAATCAGATACAGCTGCTGGTCTACAGCACAACCACAGCAACGCTGGATCCAAGCCATGTCTGTGACTTACACCACAGCTCACGGCCACACCAGATCCTTAACCCATTGAGCAAGGCCAGGAATGAACCTGCATCCTCATAGATCCTAGTCAGGTTCATTAACCACTAAGCCACAAAGGGAACTCCTTTTTACTTAGTCTTATTAAAGTTTAGTCTTGCCATGTTTTCTTGAGTACCTAATTCTCTCATTATACCCCTACCATGGTCTCCTTTATCTGGGTCAAATCCCTTCTGGGCCATAGCGTCTAAGTTAATGTCTTATGTTTAAGGCAATGAAAGATTTTCCGGTGTTGGATAATCTCTCAAAAATTGATGGTGGGAGGCATTGAAAATGGAACACAAATGGCTGAAACGATCTCTTAGCATATCCTATATGTATGTCTCTCTTAAGTGTATCCTATATGTTCATTTTATGATCCAGTTTTTAGTAAATATTGCCAGGGGATAGGTCCTTGGCATCTTAGAGCCCGAGGTCAGAGAGACAGTCAAGCCAGTTCCTCTCTGGAGGATGATTTGTGGGTATGAAACTTGGTCAAAGCCTGCAGTTGCAAACTTTTTTCTGCTTGGCATCATTATTTTATTTTATTTTATTTATTTATTTAGTCTTTTGTCTTTGTAGGGCCACACCCATGGCATATGGAGGTTCCCAGGCTAGGGGTCGAATCGGAGCTGTTGCTGCTGACCTACGCCACAGCCACAGCAACGCCAGATCCAAGCCATGCCTGCGACCTACACCACAGCTCTGGCAACGCTGGATCCTTAACCCACTGAGTGAGGCCAGGGGTCGAACCCGCAACCTCATGGTTCCTAGTCGGATTCATTTCCGCTTTGCCACGAAGGGAACGCCTGGCATCATTATTTTAAAAGCAACAACCACACTCCGTATTTTAACTATAAAACTTAGAAAGACCATCATTCATTAGTATCAGTAGTAGAAATCCTCGTAGAATTGTGGCTATTTCAAATTAAGAATATAAATGACACTTGGCTGGGTTTTTTTGTTTTAAAATTTTAACTATACTTTAGAAATTTTTTATTAAAAAGCAAATTTCAAGCAAAAATTGTTTTAGCTCACATTTCTCAAAATGAGCCATAATTAATTCCATTAATTTTTTAAACAATTCTTCTAAAGGTGAATTATTGAAAAGCATTAGGAAATAAAATGATGAGATTTTTAAAATAGATGAAAAGTGCTCTTAATTTATATGCTAATTGATTGACTGGTATACGCTTAAGGAAAAAAAAGGAAAACTTCAATTTTCAAATATATTAAATATGTAAGAATAAAAGAAACAGAATCATTAGGAATTAAATTAAATTGTTCACCAATAATGAGGTATTTTAATATATAATGCTGTCTTAAAACAGGACTATTTTTAGGAAAATTCAACTTTCTGTGGAAATTTTAAGAATCTTCTGAGGATCTACTCATAGAATGGTGATGTGAGGTGCTCCCTAGACAAACAACAATAACTTTAAAAATTATTTTAGAACAACCATTCAAAGTTTCTGGAACTGGATGGAGTTCCCTTTGTGGCTCAGTGGTTAACGAACCCGACTAGGAAACATGAGGCTGTGGGTTCGACCCCTGGCCTCGCTCAGTGGGTTAATGATATGGTGTTGCTGTGAGCTGGGGTGTAGGTCGCAGATGTGGCTCAGATCCTGCATTCCTTTGGCTGTGATGTAGGCTGATGGCTATAGCTCCAGTTCGACACCTAGCCTGGGAACCTCCATATGCCTAAAGTAGCATTCTAGAACATATGGAAAATAAGCAAGCATTTATTTTAAACAAATCTACTAGATCTCAGTAAGCATAGTGGGAGTCTGAGGCATTTGAGCCACAACCCACTCCCTTATTCCTCACCTCCATAGCTCAGCACACTGGAAACTGCTTTGGGGCTGGGTATAATGAATAAGATAGGATTTCTCTTCCTCCAGCTGCCAAAATGGGGAGTCACTAGCATTTGTCACACTTCCCCTCTTTCCATATCTGTGTAGCAGCGACTGAATTTCAGCCAAGTATCTCAACAGATCAAGGGCTCAGTCTTTACCAGTCTCACCACAGTCCCCACTCAGAGTGTGGGGGCTTTTTCCCAGGGATGGCAAGCCAAGAATACGGGGAGCAGGGGCCGTTACCTTCATCACACTCACTTATTCGGAGAATTATCCACATTGAAAGGAAAAGCCAAAAATCCCAGAGGCTACTACTCCTGTCCAGTGCCCTGCTTATAAAGCAAGACTGTCACTTTGAGATAAGCAGGCCACTGTTTCAGCCACCAGCTCTGGAGAAGCGGGTCAGAGATGTCACAAAGGGAAAGAGAAAGGCCGTATGAACAAAGATCTCTGACGCTCTCCCTATGGAATCTGACTCTATTTGGAACAGAGTTGCAGAAATTCAAGCATAAAGGAGCTCTTGAAACCAGTGCGGATTTGGATAGTGAGCTATTAAAAGGAGGCCAGTAGCTCCATGACTGCAATAAACAAAACCATATGCTTGGTAATTTTCCAAAGAAAACTAGGGAAAGAGACTGGTAGGAACAGCCCTTCTGGGGTCCTAACAAAAGTCAAAGACTGTCCTCTAAAGCTACTCCTACAAAAAAGGAATCTTAATTGTGTCAGATTGTGGATGAACCTATGTTCCAAGACATTGTTGAAATCAGAAGAGCAATCAGCAGACAAAACATTGGAGACTAAACAACTGGATGTGATACCTGGTGAGGCAGATAGTTTAAAAGAGAGTCAGGGAGTTCCCGTTGTGGCTCAGCAGAAACAAATCTGACTAGCATCCATGAGGACGCAGGTTCCATCCCTGGCCTCACTCAGTGGGTTAAGGATCCAGCGTTGCCATGAGCTGTGCTGTAGGTTGCAGATACTGCCCGGATCTGGCTTTGCTGTGGCTGTGGTGTAGGCCAATGGCTACAGCTCCTGATTCAACCTCTAGCCTGGGAACCTCCATTGCTGCGGGTGTGGCCCTGAAAAGACAAAAAATAAATAAAGTTAAAAATAAAATAAAATAAGTCAGTCACAAAGAACCCCAGTAAAACCATTGTCATCCCAGACTGACTGAATGCAATGCCTAGGGCTGTGCCCTCTGAAAAGCAATGGTAGAGGAAATATGAGAAACAAATAATGTGGAAGTAAGTAACTCACATATAAATAACTAATGGGTCAAAGAAGAATTTGCTAGGGAAATTAGAAAGTACTTTGAGATGGATGAAAATGTTGACAAATATAAGGAATGCAACAAGAGACAGAGCTTAGATGGAAATTTATAGCTGTAGGAGTTATTTAAATGTACAGGATCATCTTAAATAATAAGTTTTTACCTAAAAAATTCACTGGAAGAAAAGGAGAAAGAGAAAAGTCACTCTAAAGAAGTTGAAAAAAGGAAATAATCCAGATTAGAGTAGAAATCAGTGATATAAGGAATAGGAAAAGAGTGAAAATTGACAAAACCAAAACAGATGAGAATGGTTTTAAACAGATGAAAAAATGAAATGTCAAATTCAAAAATCACTTCACAGAAATCTGCTGAAAGTTTGGAGCAGATAAGTTGTGTAATACTAGCATCCTTTCTCTCCAAAAAAGAGTAAAATATTTATTATCGTTCTTATTTTACAGATAGAAGGCTGAGATTCAGGCAAATTAATTTGTTCTTTTTTTTTTTGAAAGAATGTATCTTATAGGTTCTATCATTCACAACATGGTATTAAATGTTATGTATTTCTAGATAAAAATCTATGCTGATTGCAATTTCGTTGCTGCTATTTCATTTGTATACTTCTCTGTCTTAATCTTTTCCTCTAACGTTCTATGACTTTCCTTTAATGGAAGACTCAGCACTGGGATCGGTAAAGTTGCATAGGAATGTGGGGCACTGTATTTAATTACAATCAAGTGTTTTGTACTGGTAGATAATCGATTATTGATTAACTATTCATTCTTTCTTACACGTATTCACTTATATGACTAATGCATTATCTTATTCCACTCTAAAGCAAATTATGCAAGTAATTTTGTATTGCTTCTTTGCTGTGTACTTTAAATTTTTTTGTATATTTCTGTACTGAATTGCTTATTATTGCAATAACCGTAACACATTCATGAGATTGTGGTCAGCCTCAAAAACAAGGACAAGCAAGTACTCTAAACAAGTCTTCAAGTGCCAAGTCACAGAACAAGTGGGGAACAGCACTTTACTCATGGAGTGATGTCAAGGAAACAAGGCCATCTCGAATAAGAAATTGATGGGTTGGAAGAATGGCCAGGGACACTAATAATAATGAGCCCTTATTTTGCTCATTCATGTTTTAGGTAAATCATTTTTAACGAAAAAGTTCTGTAAACTGTTGGGATCTTTCTCTTTTTTTTGCTTTTTTTTAGAGCTACAGGTGGGGCATATGGAAGTTCCCAGGCTAGGGGTCAAATCAGAGCTACAGCTGCTGGCCTGCTCCACAGCCACAGCAATGCGGGATCCACCCCATGTCTGTGACCTACACCACAGCTCAAGGCAATGGCAGATCCCAGACCCACTGAGTGAGGCCAGGGATCCTGCATCCTCATGGATACTAGTCAGATTTGTTTCTGCTGTGCCACAGTGGAAACTCCTGGGAATCTTTCTGATTTGTAGTGGAGCACTTTTCTTTTAAATATTTATGCATTCATTCCACAAATTCTTATTGTGCTCCTGGGAGTCATGCATCTTTCAGTCAACAAATGTTTATTGATAAGCTACTATGTGCCAAGTGTTGTGTTAGTCATAAAAAAGAAAGCAATTAAAAAACAAAGACTGCGCTATAAAGTTTAAATCGCAGTGAGGAAGAGAGGCCCTGACAAAGTATCAGGTTATAGAACAAGAATGATGGCATTTAGTGACACAAATGGTAGTTTTGTGTACTAATCGAATTGAGTTCTGTTTTGTTTGCTCATAGGTGTATTATTTCAGGGAACTTAGAAGAAGTGGGTGAAAGTGAAGAGAATTCACAGATCAGTGTCCTTTGTTAAACTGATAGAATGACACAGTGACAGAGAACTGGCTTTGCTTTCTGTAAAACTTTAACTTACTCAAGGCTGACTCAATAGCAGGTGTGATTGGGCCTGATTGGAACTTAGCATTTTTTCATTTATCATTTGTCACAGGTCCATTTTGAAGCATCTGCTTGCTTGTCTTCAAGTAATTTGCTATTTGTCAAAAACATTAGGAACAGTTGACACTAATCATGTGTTGCTTGTGAAGTGCCTCTGCATTTATTGGAAGCATAGTTCATTCTGTATGTTCTTATTTTAAATACATCAAGAAGTCAGTCAAGAAGGTCAAGATCAGTGCAGAGAATTGATCGAAATTAAGTAACTAAATTGAACTTTAAGGATATAAATGGACTCATAAATACACACTCAATAGTTGACTCCATGATATATATCATCCCATTTATTGCATTAAGGACTTAATTCTGGAGTCAGACTGAATGGGATTACATACCTATTCTTACCGTTCACTAGCTATGATCTGGAGCATACTATCTAATTTCTGTGTCACTCATTTTCTTCTTCTTCAAGTGAACTAGTATCATCTACTACACATGTACCCACCCACCCATACACACTGCCAGATAAGTGCTGTTTTTTTTGGTTTGGGGTTTTTTCTTTTCTTGTTGTTTTTCTTCTTCAAGTCTTGCTTTCAAGCAGGCAGCTTAAATGACATAGCACCACTATTCCTTGTGAGGTGGTATTTTCAGCCCTGAGGTATATTTATTTCTTCCACTAGCTCCTACCACAGAACCGGTTAGGCCTCTGAAACCCATCTTCTGGGAAAGAACAATCTCTTTTTCCAAGTGGAGAATTGTCCCTGATAAGTTTCTAACATCGGTCTGTTATTGATGACCCAGGACCTGTGATCCTGTTGGCCAGGTGAGGACCAGTGTATCTGCCATTTGCCCTCCAGACATTGACTATCTTACTTCAGATATTAAAGGTTCCAGATCTTTAGAAGCATCTATTCCTGCTATATGTATACATTTTATACTAATAAGATATACCTCTAACATTTAATTTCTGTCTGGTGTTCTCCTATATTTTCAGGAAGTTTGAGTTGATTTTTTAAAACAACTACCTTCATTTCCAGTTGAGTCCTTTCCTTCTCTATCACATATAGGTCCAGTATCGTTTGTTGGAACTGTTGGCCTTTCTTCTTTGAAATTTTTCTTTTCTTTCTCTCTAAGCCATTTCTTTGTCTAACATTCTGCTCTAGATTTTGTCCAGATGATATTTTCATAGTGAGTTACATGGAATCTATGATTTTTGAACTGTGTGAACCCATTCAATTCTTAAATTTTAAAAATAGTGAAATAAGACAATTGGACATATGAAATTAAGTGTAATAGTATTTTAAAAGAAAAGCCTGAGAATGCAAGGAAGTGAAAAATAACCTCACTATACTAGAACAAAACAGTTTGAACATGAAAGGTGATAAATTGGATATGAAAGGAGGGGAGACAAAGTTTTCAGTCATACAAACAAAAGAGTTGGAACTAAGCACTGTCATTAAGCCAGGCTGAGGTTCTACCCTTTTAGTCAAAGGATGAAACAGAAAATAATTAAATAAATAAATAATATAAATTGTCCCCTAACAAAATGAGACAATGAGCAGTCTTGTGCCTGGTCCTGGGCCTTGGATGACCTCCCTCTTTCTGAGAGTGAACATGTCCAAGCGTTTCTGATCTCTGCCCCAGTCACTCCATCCTCCCCTTCTTCGTGGCTGTGCTGTCACCTCTTCCTGTTTCCTTCTGTCTCCGCTGCTTTTGGTCACATGCACATGCAATTTAGAGTTGATGTTGTTCTTGTCTCCTGACCTAGCCCTGAAGATGTCTTTCTTTTTATTCTTCTGAGTTGTTTCCTGGAGGAAAGGTAAGAAGAATTAGAACTGAGCTACTGATGAGTACCCACCAGAACAGGAAGATCCAAAATCAAGATCTTCCAAGAAAATGAGCCCAACCTATTGTATATCCAGAAATCAAATTCCTCTCTAATCTTATTTTCATTTTCCGTCCTGCCCTTAACACTGCCTTCTTCTTCAAACTATGTATATATATACAGTTTGCCAGACACATTTTCCTTCCAGCCCTTAACACTGCCTTCTTCTTCAGACTATATATATATACAGTTTGCCAGGCACATTTTGAGGTTTCTTTTGCCTTCATGTTCAGAGCTTTGGACTGGCTTACAATATCACAACCGATGCCAGAAGCCCGAGGCTCCACTTGTCAAAGAAAAGATTTGGGGGACTAATTACTTGAAATATGAAAAAAAAAAAAAAGAAAAAAGAAAAAAGCTACTTCTTGGACTCTGTAAGAACAATCCATGCCAGAGGTGCCTCATTTCATTTCTTAGTAAGGATAGTAGAATATCATTTCTCAGTGGTCTCTGACCTTTTCAATTCAAGGGAAAATGGCAATAGTTGTGCACCTGTGCAGGACACCGAGGGCTGAGGTGATACCACCTAGCACACATATATTCCTTTGAGGTACGTTGGAAATCCACAGAAAAATTTTTGGGAACCTCTGCCACAGAATCTGTAGTCCATCAAGGAGTGTGCTTGTTAGCTATGTAACCCACTGGTAAAATTAGTATATTACAGTGTTTTCAATAAGTCAATGAAGACTATGCTTTAGAAGTTTTAACTTTAACCCAACCATTACACTTCTGTGAACAAGCAATTCATAAAGGGCAAAATAGATCTTCTGTAAGAATTTGGAGGTTAGGGTTAGAGGGTCTCACAAAATAATTTTAAAAATCTCCAAGAATACAACAAAAAAATAATTTGCACTGAGAATAAAGCACATAGAATACATATATGTAAATGATGCTATTTAATGATGCTAATCACTAAAAGTCTGGCAAGTTCACTGACTCACAGAACTTCCATACTAATGAGGGAGAGTGGAAAAATGTTCAAATAAATGAGATAATAGAAAATATTAAGTAATGATAATAACTGTACATCATAGTCCTCAAAAAATTGTTTTATGATATTTGAGGACATTTTATAATTTCAGTATTACGTTTTATCAATTATTTTTCTTCTTTGTAATTTTGTTACTTTTAGCACTGTGTTTTAAATTGCTAAATGAGTTGATTTGACTTTATTTGACAACACTTGGAATGAGAGAAATTTTATTCTAACTTATACCCAAAGTAGCTCTTTTTTGTTCTTGAAGATCTTTTATATTCTTTCCATTCTTTCCCATTCTTTTTAATTCATTTTAGGTGTTCAAGTGCCATCTCCTGAATCTATTTGCTAGATACAACTATGTTATCTCTGGTATAGGTAATTCAAGATAAGCGGAGAACCAATTTCCAGAGATTTTCTCTGCAAAAACCCTGAATTGACCCTTAAAAAATTTCATCTAATTTTATAAGTTCCAGCTTTCTTGAGAGAGAGAGAGAAAGGGAGATTGAGAGAGAGAGAGCTGTATGCAACTGACTCTTGTAACATTTTCAAAATTAATCACATATAGGTGCAGACATGGGATTCATAATGATGTGTTCTTGACCGTACAGAAGTAAGTCATGAAATAAGAATGATGTATCTGCATTTGGAAGCAGGGAAGGCCTAATTTCACATATTTTCAAATTCCAGGCATGTGTCCATACAAAAGAAAAATGTAAGTCTAAAATTATGTATCTATAACAATGTAGTAATTACAAAAAGACTTACAAAGAACTCAGAATAGCTGTTATACAGACCTCCTTGCTGGTTTGCAGACTATGGAATGATTCCCAATAAACAGGGAAGCTGGACACTCATTATGAAGGGCCGTCCTTGCCTTCAGTGGCAGTTCACTTGAGATATACATATATACACATACACAGAAGCATGAGTGCAAGCTGAAATAAGTATATAAAGGAATGAAAAAAGAGAGAAATGAAAAGCCAGGTTTTCATGCTGAGAGAAGAAAAACACATCTCAAAGTTATTATTATTTTTAATGTTTTAAATGGACTTTTTGTGTTTTCTGATCATAAAATCAGTATATGTTCATTGCAGAAATTTAAATAATGCAGAAAACCTCACAGAGGAAATTAGAAACAGCCTTTTATCCACACATGAGATTTTATCCCATAAGTATACATACAGATGAATATGAATGCAAATTAGAAATTGCCAAGTTTACCAACATATTATAGATATCTTTTTCATGTTCAAGATCAAATATCCCTTGAATTTTACATTTATGTTTAACAATTTACTTTAGAGATGAGCCTATTTTATTTTAGCAATTTTCTATTGCCAAAGATTGAATTATATCTGATACTTGAATGTCCAACGGGAACATGCTGTATAGCACAGGGAATGCTATTCAATATTCCATGATAACCTACATGGGAAAAGAACCTGAAAAAGAATGGATATGTGTATAGGATACCTGAATCACTTTGTTGTACAGTAAAAATTATCACAACATTATAAATCAACAGTACTTCAGTAAAAGTTTAAAGTTTAAAAAATGAAAAAATAAAATAAAACAGCTTTGTAGTAATCATGTTTGTATATTTACTTGTTACCATAAAAGAGGAAAGACTTAAATGTAGTATAGCTAGGACAAAGAATCTCATTTTTAATTATGCTTGATGTAAACCGTCAAGTTTATTTCAAAGAATCCAGAAACATTACACCATTCTGCACTGGCAACAGTATCATAAAGAATTATTGATTTCTTCTTGCACCTGCTATTATTGGAACTTATGATTGTTTTCTTTTTTGCAAATTGGATTGGGAAAATATCTCTTGGCATCTATACATCTATTTTACAAATTGCCCAAATTTATTGGTTTATTTGTAGTTTTATTTTTGATTTATAGCTCCCTTTACTAGTAGGTGTTTTAAGCAAGATATGTATATATGAAGTAAATGCTCAGTTTATGCATGCTTTTACATTCTCTCTCTGTATATACTGTATTTTAATATGCACATTAAAGTGTTAACGTGACCAAATGTAAAATTTTTTAAGCATCTTACAAATATATCTGTGGCCATGTCAGAAAAAGGCACACGTGTATTTTTGACTAATTTCCTAATTACAGTACTGTATTTCGCACTTAAAATATTTGTTTCTGAAAGGTAAATATTTATTTACTTTATTTAAAACAGCAAGCCACATGTTCATGTATCATTTGATTAATGTTCTACCTTTTCACACAATCTTGAAACCCCATCATTTTGTGTACAAATGAATAAACACACATAAACAGAGCGAAGTATGCACACACAGTCATACACACAGTCTTTTAAGAAGATTTTCATTCTACTTAAAAACCAACTTAATTTATTTTCACATTGTAATACAGTTTTATATCCAGATCATACAAATCCCTTCTCATTGCTTTCACTTTTATAATTTTCTTGAGTTCTGATAGAGAACTTTTCTCACGTGAATTCAAATACGTTTGGCATACTTATAGCAAGATAATGGGATTTTTAATGAAAACATAGTGAATTTAGATAGTAAACTATGGACAACTCATATATCATAGAGGTTTCCTAGAGTAATTGACTGTAGTGCATTACAAATCCCGAAATACAGGTTAAATGCCATCAGAGACTTTTTGGCGTATGTATAGATGATCTGTTTTTTGCTCCTTTACTTTGAATTATTAATATAATAAATATTAATGCAAACATTGTCTAATATACATATTGTACCCACATATCATGCATGTATTAGATAGCATAATGTTTTGAAAAATAATATGTAAAGTAATTCTCAACAATATCAACCATCCTAAAATAAGAAAGGCTATCAGGTCTCATATTTCTCTTCTGACAGAGGTTAGGTTTCAGCTTTGTTCCTGGCAATATTTGTCTGCCCATAAGCCCTCCTCAGTCAGGCTTTAATCCTCACAACTGCCACAGAAATGCCCTTCATGATCATAAGAATGATAGCAAAGACTAGATCTTTCAGAACCCAAATGACAAGTTTATGTGCTCATCATAACCTCTTAGAAGGATTCCAGATGCCATGATCTCATATAGAGAAAACCCGAAAGACTCCAGAGGGAAATTGTTAGAGCTAGCCAATAAATACAATAAAGTTGCAGGACACAAAGTCAGCATACAAAAATCAGTTGTGTGTCTTTATACTAACAACAAACTACTTGGAGAGAAAATTACAAAAAGAATCCCATTTGTCATAACACCAAAAAGAATAAACTAACTTCACTATGGAGATGAAAAGTACAAAACTATGTTTTGGGAACTACAAAACATTTATGAAGAAAGTTAAAGGAAATGAAATGTCATTAAGGGAAGAATCAGAGGAGCTCAAAAGAAAGGCTGGGACGATTGTGGCTGGAAGTGTGTCAGAGCAGGATGGATTTGTGAGTCTTGAGACTGGAGGATAACCAGGGACCCCTCTCTGCAGGGCCTCACAGCAAATGTTCAGAAATATGTCTTTATCTTTGTTGCAATGGAACATACAGATAGTGTAAATTGAGGGAGAGGCTTTATAATTACATATCTTATTTGTTTCTGTGGATTCTATAGATGCAGATTAGACTTCTGAATATTTAATAGATATGGTTTTGCCTTTTTGTAAATGAGAATGTTAACAAGGAATGTTATCAGATCAAATAGTACTTTAAAACCTGATTTATTTTTTGTTAACTTGTGGAAATTGAAATGGAGTTGTGTTAATTTGGGTGGAAATATGGAGCTCTCCTACTTTATGTATTTATTACTTTACTGCTACATCAGCAATTCAAATCATCTAAATATGAGATTGGGGTCAACCCCTAACAAAATTAGAGTAATCTACAGCACAACTAGAGCTTAGACACTGGATTTTTCTTTTTTAAGGAAGAATATCCAAAGAAGTAAGCAAAGTTACTCTGCTATCTTTCTTTCCTTTAGTCTTCTTAAGACCCTGTATTACTAAAGAATCGCACCAAATTTAGAACTAGATGAAAATGTTGGATTTAACAGGTAAAAGACTTCCTCAAAATCTAGTCTTAAAAAGATTTCCTTAGTTTTTACTCTGTGATTATATTAAGATGAAGAATTGCCCAGTGCTGGCTTCTTACCTCACTGTAAAATTTCTTTTGTTTTTCCCTTTCTGCTTCTAGCACTCTTTACAAAGCATTTTAGTTTACACAGAGTGTTTGTTGCTGTATAAAAATAAATGACATTTCGGAAATCTCTGTGGTACAGTGCGTTAAGGATGTGGCATTGTCACTGCAGTGGCTTGGGTTGCTGCTGTGGCATGAATTTGACCTTGGCCTGGGAACTTACACATGCTGTGGCCATGGCCAGAAAAAAAATGGCATTTCATCATAGGCATTTTTCCTTTTGATGCATTATATGGAGCTTCCAAGATGTACTAATAAATAACAAAAAAGGCATGTCTCATGACAAATGGGTTAGGGCAGAGACTCTGCTTGGACTAAATGCATAACCCTTGTTAATCTTAACGTGAACTGTGTTTACAGTGTAGACTTCCAAATATATAAGTTGCTGTAAAATAATATGAGAAAATTTAGCATTTGATAAGAAAATTATTTGAGGTAATAGAAGAGGTAAGCAATGAGAATGGACTCTTGTAGTTATTTCATGTGAAAATCTTTATAAGAGTGTTTTTTGAGCAAAGCTTTCCCTGAAACCCTTTGTTAAAAAGTGAAAGTAAGGATTTGTGTTTGTGTATGTGTATGTGTGTATTTTTTTGTGTTCTAAAGAGCTGAAATTAGAACTGAATTATTTTCTTTAAAGAATGGCAGAAACCACATTAATAATTTATTCTCCTCTCCAGTTTATCTCAAATATACCACTCATGTAAATAGCTTTGAGCAGATTTGGGACTTAACAGATGTTTTAGTTCACTTTAGCTTCTCAGAAAGATGTAACTTTTTTTTTCCGCTAAAATCATCTGATGTACTTTTCATGTCAGAGACAGATTCTTACTAATGGGATCTGGAAGTGCCCTCTGCACTAGTTTATTTTCTCTACTGGTTTACCATATTAGCTGAAATTCTCTGCCTTAAAACTTCTTTTTTATCAAAGCGTTGGGTCACTAGGAGACTCCCTTAATATAAAGTTAATGTAAAATCTTGTCATTATTTACTCTGTTATAAGCATACAAAAATTCATATATATTCATGCATATATTCATATTAAACATGAGAAGTAAAAATTAAACTCCCCCCAGCCAGACAATGGGATTCAGAAAAATTACATTGTGATATGAGACTAAGAAAGGGTGGATCATGAAGGTGAAAGCATGAGGAGGAAAGAATTAGAGGTATGGGAAGAGTAGATCCAGGTGAGATAATGCATTTACATCCATGGGCACTGAAAAACTCCTCTTTGTCTTTTAATATCTCCTATTCAGTCAAAGTATGATTACTCTGAGTATGCACAGCATTTGGTATGTTTGCAGATGAATGTGTAGGTCTTTATGTTTGGTGTTAAACTTTGCCCATCCTGTATCATTTTGCTTTTTCCATCTGAAGGAATGATGTTTGGCAATTGAAATATTTGTCCTTCGCCCCCTCAAAATAAGTCAATGAACTGTTGAAACTAACAATGGTACAGTGGCCCCAGCTAAGTCTTCAAAATGCGATTAATGGACCCTGAGTAAACTTCGCAAGAAGAATGATTGTTTGAGAATAGGGCTTTTTGATCTCAGCCTTTTTGACGTTTTGGGCTGCATTATTCTTTATTGAAAGGGACTGCCTTGTGCATTGGATGTCTAACCAGTCTCTGGTATCTACTCATTAGACTCCAGTAGCAGTGCTCCTCAAACTGTGACACCCAAAAATGTCTGCCTGTATTTGCAGATGTCCCCTGAGAGGGAGACTAAATTTTCTCCCATCTAGAAGCACTGGTTTAGAAAAACCAACTTCTAGATGCTCCCATTTCCACATGAACTTTGGTCAACATCACTTTGAAGAATGGGTCATTTAAGTTTTCAAAGGTATATTTTCAATGTGTTGCAAAACTTAAATGACCCAGAGTTCCTGCTGTGGTGCAGCAAGTTAAAGATCCATGTTGTCTCTGTGGCAGCTGAGGTCGCTGCTGAGGACGAGTTAGATCCCTGGCCCAGCACAGTGGGTTAAGGATCCTGCATTGCCACAGCTGGTGGCTCAGAATGGATCCCTGGCCTGGGAACTTCCATTTGTTGCAAGGGTGGCCAAACAAACAAACTCAAATGACCTATTCTTTCCAGACTTCCCCAAAACAAGATAGTACTACTTAAACTTGACTTTGAATCTTTTTGTTGTATTTCAAAACAAGTGTTTTCTTCTTAATCAAAATCTTTAATGGATAAGCTTACATCTTATTTTTGAATCCTCCCGGAAATTGTGTGACAAAGCAGGGATATGGAGATCCTTGCAAAACTGTGAATTCCCAGTGTAGGCATTTTTAGGCATCCTTTTACATGACTGTGATTGTCATTTACTTACCTCTAATGCAAAGGTAAGACAAATAGGGTAAGATCTGATGATTTGGCATGACTCTTGTAGAATTCAAAATTTTATGAATATTTTGTATTAGTTTTAAAAGTTAGCTTTTCCTTGCAAATGAGACCTTTGTTTTTCGAATAATATGGCGCCGTTATTCTCTGAAAGTGATGAAAGAAAGGAAACTCTCTTTTTTGTTTGATAATTCATATGAAGGCATGTGTTAGGCTGCTCTTTTGAACATAATCCTGAAAATAAAGAGAACTGTGTTGAAAAGAACATCAGTAGAGGTCATCTTCACATAAAAGTAATTCGTTCTCTAAAGAAAGAATATATACGTCTAAAAATACATTCAACAATTAACACTCATGGGCTAACATCCCTCGAGCATTGACTGCAAAAAAAAAAAAAAATTTCATTTCCAAAGGAGATAGGTGGGGCGGGGGCCTGGCTGGGGGTTTGGGATGGAAATGCTATAAAATTGAACAATACAATGTTCATTGTATAGCTGTATATGTAATAAAATTTGTTGAGTAATAAAACAAAAACAATTTCATTGTTAATTTTATCATGAAAAGAATAGCTAGCGATGGTGAGCTTTGAAGTAGAGAGTTTTCAGTCTTTGATGTATGTTACCTAAGAAATGTTAATGAGACATTAAAAATAGCAATTCCCATTATGTTATTCCTTGAATACCAGTTTCTGCTAATTAAGCAGAAAAGTTTATAGTACTTAAATGTAGTAATTTTTTAGGACTACATATTTAGAGTCCTAAATAAAGTTTATTATAACTCATAATTCTAAATTTATAATAAAAAAGGCAAGGAAGAATCCATGTGTATGCATGTATATGTGTATTGGATCTTAAAATCTCAAAAATATCATTGTTGTGATAAACTCATAATACATCATGCACTTTCTTTCTCAACTTAAAATGATTACCTTTTGCGATCAGGCTTTGAGAGTTCTATTCCGTTATATTCTGTCACGAGGAAAGCTTTCTTCTTTTTGGAGAAGAAAATAATATAATTCCTGGAAAGAAATTGTGTTTGGTACAACTTGACTGTTAATATAAGGTGAGGATTTTCTAGCAGCAGCAGCTGATTAATTTTGACTGCCAGTTCACTGTTACCAAAAAGCCAGCATTTATGAGCAATGGGCCTGTATGAAATCCTGGAGTCACTTACATGGTGTGCTATCATCTACCTTTTCATCGTAACCCAAAGCACTGATCCTTTTAGGGTCTGCTCATGGCCCAGTTTGAGCTTTTGGTTTCTGCATAACCGTGAATTTAATGTTAAATAAGACCTGTGTTTGCTTTCAAGGAGCTTTCAGTCTGTTTACTAAATCCAAAAGGTCAGCACTAGATCTTGGTTCAGAGTTGTAAGAATTGTAACAAAATAGCTTGTAAAACATCTCAATAATAAAGAATGACTTTTAGTTTACAGGAAAGAAAATAGTTGGTCAGGAAAAGACACATTGTGGAGTAGGCTGAATTTAAACTGAATTTAAAGGTGAATGGGGTACTAATGAAAGACAGAAAAAAGTTTTAAGTTCTACACCAAACAATAAAATGAACTCATAAATGGTAAGAGGAAATTACCCATCATACACACCAAAGAGGAAATAGGTCAAGAAAAGTATTTTTGAAATAAGTAAATATTAGGGGGTGTTTCCATGGCTCAGAGGAAATGAATCTGACTGGCATCCATGAGGACGCAGGTTCCATCCCTGGTCTCGGGTTAAGGATCTGGCATTGCCGTGAGCTGTAGTGTATGTTGCAGATGCAGCTCAGATCCCGCATTGCTGTGGCTGTGGCGTAGGCCGGCAGCTGTAGCTCTGATTTGAACCTTAGCCTGGGAACCTCCGTATGCTGTGGGTGCAGACCTAAAGAAAAAAAAAGTATATATTAAAATTATAATACTATAGGGGGCACGGTCATAATTGGCTAAATAAATAATACTGTGTATTGTGTAACTGAGAATGATGACTTACCTACATATTCTTGTTTTCAGTTTATTAAAAAAACTCAAATGTTTTTATTGATAATTTTTGATTGGGCCATGTGAGAAAACCTTATTAGATATTAGATTTAAATGTATATGAATATGTTAGGGTTGTGTTGTTTGGGTTCCTTGGTCCCTGCCTGCCCCAGCACAGAGGTGAAATGGCAGGTGCATTACAGAAAGTTAATCAATGCAACAGAACATTCTCAGAGAAAGAGCGGGCTGCCCTGGGAGTACGGGGAGTAGGGACGGGCCCGCCCTGAAGTTGGGTTTTCCTTTTATCTCCATGCTGCAGACCTCAGTGGGGGCCTGATTTCTCCTGCTGCAGCCCACAGTTTCTTCCCACCTCAGCCCACTGAGCATGCCTAAGGGCTGCATGTTGATTGGTCTCAGGCAGGGTACCTTATTTGCATGTGGAGAAATTCCCAGAGAGTCCCTTGATGTAATACCTGGTAGGCCCTATTGCTTGAGATGGAGGAAGGGGCATTTTGATGAGACCTGTGGGGCCATAATAAAGGTCTGATAATCCTTGTCTTGGCCAGAGGCTTTGAGTTTAATCCTCTTGAAGGGGACTTGAAGGCTAACAAATAGATAGAAACATTTGTTTGACACATATATTTTAACACAGTAATGAATGAAGCAGCTTATCATTAATACCCCAAATTGTCTTTTGTCTTCCAAGTGCCTACTTTTTTACTTAATTAGATTAAAAAACAGAAAATTAACAAGTAGTGGGATTACTATGAATTTATCAATGTTTAGAATGTATGAATTTTAATGTTTGTCCTAAGGATTTTTTTCTTTTTTAAATAACATCATGTAAAAATTCTTGGACAATTACTCAGTCTTTCATTAGCTGTTTTAGCATGTAGTTGCATGCCATGGTGTTTCATAAATAATACATTTCAATAAATTCTTCATAAAAAGGGTATTTCTGCATGAATATGTGAGCTCAGAATGGAGCCGTGCTTTAATATCTAGTTATTGTTGAAAAGGGACTTATTCTTACTATGATACATAGGAGTAGATAGGACTTCTGTTTTATCTTGAGTACTTAAATAACAAGTGAGCTCTCTTTTGCATAATTGGGCCCTATAGAGGCTATCAGTCCTGAGAAAATGACAAAAAATGGAAGAAATTTTATATTATTTGTAACGAGAAGTCTGAGAAGTTACTTTTTCCTTTACAGATATTCCTACTTACTAATTTGAGAGATTTTTCAGATTAACTGGTAGAAAACAAAAGCTACATAAATAATTCTGTTTTTATGATCTTATGTGTGCCCATTGAGATGAGACAAGCTCTTTATTATTATGTGTATGTTCAAGATCACGTATTTATATTTTGACACTGTGAGCAAGGTTCAGATACTTCAGGAAATCAAAGAGGGAATAATAAACCCAAGATTAAAGTATTAAAATCTAATAAAATGAATCTTTTCACATTTTGTATATGCACAGATTTTGAATACTTAAAGTCTAAGTACATTAAGCTAACCAAGATGGGTTTCCATTTCAATTTGTATTTTTGAATACTGATGTTGAATTCAGGGGAGCTATGTTGCTGAAATACAGTATCATGTGTCCCATATAAAAGGAACTGGTGGTCTCAGGGCAATAAATGCTTATGATCTTTATGACCCCCATTACCTGAGGTTGCTAGATGGCAAAGGACATATATCTACCTTATTTATTTTCTTGTTCAGTCTTTCAAACATACATATACAGTTCAAATGTGCAGATTCGTTTTTGTGTATCTTTTATTAAACTCTAGGCTCTTAGAAGACATGGACCATAGCTTTCATCTTATATCAAGATTCTTATCAGAATGCTTGTGACATAGCAAGTACTATATAAAAGAGATGCTGTAATAATTCATATCAGAGACTAGACTGAAGAGAAAAATGCAATTGTATGATAAAATACTACCTATTTGTACATATTTTTATGATAAAATACTACTTATTTGTACCTATATACCAGGTAGATAGATAACATTTTCAAATTGAATATACTAAAAAAAAGTCTATGTAAAATTGTTACAAAAAGAGAGTGACAAATCAATAAATGCAGTGGAGGATGATCAACTCTTTGTATGTGATAAATCAACCAGATTTTGAAAGCAGTATGAGTGTATATGTTTTGAAATACACAGTTATCATATCAGATCTAAAAATTAATTCCCAATAACCAGAGAACACACATACTTTAAAAGTCTTGAAACTCTGTATTTCATTAAATACTAGATTCTGATGAGGTCTCAAAAATACCATACATTTGAAATTTAATACTCTTGTTCTAAATGTAACTAAATTAAAAAACATCCACAACATCTTACCCCAAATATAGTGGAATAAACATTTGGAGATATAATGGCGTTACATTTACTACAAATTAAGATGAAGATTTAATTTGAAAGAGTACTTAGTATGCTCAAAAGGAGATAAACTTAGACCTAGATATGTTATAGTAATATTTTAAAATATACAAGAGCAAAATAATTTTAGTATAAAATTTATCCAGGGACATATAATAATTTCAAAGGAACACTGATCAAATCTACATCAAAAAAGCTTTAACCACATTGCTGGTTAAAAAAAAAGCTTTCATACATTAAAAATTATTGATTTAAACAAATTGAAAGAAAAGGTCCATATGAGTATTTAAATAAATGCAAAAACATTTGGTACATTTTATCATAGATTTATGATCAAAATTCTCAGTATGTTAGAAATAGGAGGGAACATATTTATGTAATAAATACTATATTTAAATATCAGCAAATATTCTAAATGAGTCAATGTAGAAAGCTTCACATTTAAAATTAAGGAGTAGGTATCTCAGTCATTTTTGATTTGCATTTCTCTAATAATCAGTGATGTTGAGCATTTTTTCATATGCTAGTTGGCCATCTGTATAGTGACAAATGCTGGAGAGGGTATGGAGAAAAGGGAATCCTCCCAGAGTGTTGGTGGAGATGAAAATTGGTACAATCACTATGGAAAAAGTATGGGGGTACCTCAGAAAACTAAATATAGAATTACCACATGACCCAGAAATCCCATTCTTCGACATATATCTAGACAAAACTTGCCTTGAAAAAAACACATGTTGGAGTTCCTGTCATGGCACAGCAGAAACAAATCTGACTAGGAACCATGAGGTTGTGGGTGTGATCCCTGGCCTTACTCAGTGGGTTAAGGATCCGGCATTGCCGTGAGCTGTGGTGTAGGTCACAGATGTGGCTCAGATCTGGTGTTGCTGTGGCTCCGACATAGGCCAGTGGCTATAGCTCCAATTAGACCCCTAGCCTGGGAACCTCCCTATGCCTCGGGTACAGCCCTAAAAAGGCCAAAAAAAAATGCACCCATATGTTTGTTGCAGCACTATTCACAATAGCCAAGATGTGAAAACACCTAGACATCCATTGATAGATGAATGGATTAAGAAGATATGGAATATATATGCAGTGGAATACTACACAGCCATAAAAAAGAACAAAATAATGCCATTCACAGCAATATGGATGGAACTAGAGACTCTCATACTAAGTGAAGTAAGTCAGAAAGAGAAAGACAAATACTATATATTACTTATATCTGGAATCTAATATACAGCATAAATAAACCTTTCCAAAGAAAATAAACTCATGGACTCGGAGAACAGACTTGTGGTTGCCAAGGGGGAGTGGGAGGGAGGAGGGTAGACTGGAAATCTGGGGTTAATAGATGCAAACTATTGCCTTTGGAATGGATAACTAGCGAGATCCTGCTGTATAGCACTGGGAAGTATATCTAGTCATTTAGGATGGAGCATGTGAGAAAAAGAATGTGTGTATGTGTGACTGGGTCACTTTGCTGTGCAGTAGAAATTTGACCGAACACTGTAAACCAGCTATAATGGGAAAAAAATCATTTAAATTTCTTTAAAAATATTAAAAAACTGAAATCATTTCACTATACAATATATGACCATTTACTTAGAAAAAACTTCAAATTTATTATTATACATTATTATAGAGTATCGAAATAGCATAACATTATGATAATATAAAAATTCAATGATTTTCTTTATATCAGCAACATGAAGCCGAAAAAATTTAACTATTCAGAGAATATCAAAGAATAAGTCTAACAGAAGACATGCTGGACTTTACAAAAAGTACAATACAGGTTATTACAATGTATAACACCTAAATTAATGGAGAACCTGTTTTAATATATAGAGTAACATGGCCTCATGAAAATATTAATTCTTCTGGAATGAAGCTATAAGTTATAAAGAAAAGGGAGGAGGAAACACTTGCTGATTTGCTTTTTAAGCCCAGTATTTCCCTGATATCACAATCCAACAAAGACATGGAAAGAAAAGAAAATGATAAACATTTGTTCTTCATAAATACAGACATCATAGATTAATTCACCAATATATCTCAAGATCTCAAAGCTAATGTAACATTTAAGATCAGTTATATTAATTAGCTGTTTTAACAGAATAAATGAGTAAAACACACAAAGAACTCAACCCAGTGATCATGCACTTGCGGTAAAATTTGTAAGCTAAATACACATACATTAGTACTTCCTCAATCTAATAAATAACATTCATGACAAAAACCTGCAAATAACATGTTATTTATCTGTGAACAGCACAGTGCTTTCCCTCTAGATTAAGAAAAAGGCATGGATGTCACCTTTCACAGCCTCCACTCAATATCACATTGGGTGACCTGGCTAGTGCAAGAAAACAAAAAAAAAAGAAATGGAAAAATATAAAGATTAGAAAAAAAATAAGTCAAGCTATCAATATTAAAAATATATTTTTAATATAGAAAAGTGCTAAAGAAACTACCAAAACAAAACTACTACTGTTTCTGGAGTTCCTGTTGTGGCACAGTGGTTAACGAATCCGACTAGGAACCATGAGGTTGCGGGTTTGGTCCCTGCCCTTGCTCAGTGGGTTAACGATCCAGCGTTGCCATGAGCTGTGGTGTAGGTCGCAGACACAGGTCAGATCTGGTTTTGCTGTGGCTGTGGTGCAAGCCGGCGGCTGTAAGTCCGATTAGACCCCTAGCCTGGGAACCTCCATATGCCACAGGTGTGGCACTGAAAAACAATATATATACATACATATATATATATTTCCATTTTGGGTAGCATCAAAAAACTGAAATACTTAGGGATAAATAACAGTTAAAGAAAGACATCTATTATGAAAACTATAAAACATTTCTAAGACTAATTAGGGAATATCAAATAGGAGTTCACGCTGTGGCATAGTGAGTTCAGAATCTAACTGTGATGGCTTGGGTTGTGGCTGAGACACAGATTCTATCCCCAGCCTTGGCCAGTGGGTTAAAGATCCTATATTGCTGCAACTGTGACATAGGTAGCAGCTGCGGCTTGGAATCAGTCCCTGACCTGGGAACTTCCACAAGCCATGGGTCAACCATTATTAAAAAAACAGGAATTCCCGAGTGGTTCCTAAATAGTATCCATTGAAGATGTGAGTTCAATCCCTGGCCGCAACCAGTGGGTTAAGTATCTGGTGTTGCCACAAGCTACAGTGTAGGTTATAGAAGTGCCTTGGATCTGGCGTTGCTATGGCTATGGTATTGGATGGCAGCTTAAGAACTTCCTAACCTGGGAACTTACATATGTCCCAGGTGAGGACCTAAAAAGAAAAAAAAAAAAGCAAATAAATTAAAAATAAACCAAAAAATAAAGAAATACGGTCACTTAGAAGGACTCGAACACTCAATGTTGTTGAAAAATAATTCTCCCAAATTGATCTGCGGAGTCAACAAAATCTAAATCAATATCTTGAGAAGCTTTTGGTAGAACATGATAAGGTTATTCTAAAATTAATAAATGCAAAAGACTTAAAATAATCAAAACAGTCTTGAAAAAGACCATAATGAGAAGATTTACACTACCAGATTTGACCTCTTACAGTGATGCTGCAGACACTGTGATAGTGGAATAAATATAGACAGATGGATCAATGGGACAGAATATAGATGTAAACTAACACTTATAAGTTCAATTGATTTTTCAGTAAAAGTTCCAAAGCAATTTAATGTGAAATGCAAAGACTCTTCAACAAACTTTGCTGAAACAAGTGACTATTCATATGGAAAAATTCAACCTTGATTTATATTTAATATCACACACAAGGAATTCAAAATGAATCATTACCTGACTTAACTATAAAAATGAAAACGACAGAGTTTAAATGACCACAAATAGCTCAGAGTTGACCTGAGGGTAAGTGAAAAATCCTCAGACAGGATAAAACAATTAGCACAAAGTATTACAAATTATGCTTCATCAACATTAGAAATTTCTGATCGTCGAAAGACACTGTTAAGATTGTGATGCAATCCACAGATGGGAAACATACATCTGATAACAGACAAATTCAGAATATATTTTTTATTTTTTTAAATTTATTTTTATTTCTATATTTTATTCTTTTGTTTTTATATAATGATTTTTATTTTTTTTCCATTATAGCTAGTTTACAGTGTTCTGTCAATGTTCTACTGTACAGCATGGTGACCCAGTTACACATACATGTATACATTCTTTTTTCTCACATTATCATGCTCCATCATAAGTGACCATAGTTCCCGGTGCTACACAGCAGGATCTCATTGCTAATTCATTTCAGAGGCAATAGTCTGCATCTGTTAACCCCAAGCACCCCATCCGACCCACTCCCACCCCTCCTGCTTGGGAACCACAGGTCTATTCTCCAAGTCTATCATTTTCTTTTCTGTGGAAATGTTCATCTGTGCCGAATGTTAGATTCCAGATATAAGTGATATCATATGGTATTTATCTTTCTCTTTCTGACTTACTTCACTGAGTAAGAGAGTCTCTAGTTCCATCCATGTTGCTGCAAATGGCATTATTTTGTTCTTTTTTATGGCTGAGTAGTAGTCCATTGTGTATACATACTATATATCTTCCTAGTCCAATCATCTGTCGATGGACATTTGGGTTGTTTCCATGTCTTGGCCATTGTGAATAGAGCAGCAGTGAACATGCGGGTGCATGTGTCTTTTTTAAGGAGAGTTTTGTCTGGATGTATGCCCAAGAGTGGGATTGCTGGGTCATATGGTAGTTCTATGCACTGATTTCTAAGATACCTCCATACTGTTCTCCATAGTGGCTGTACCAGCTTACATTCCCACCAATAGTGCAAGAGGGTTCTCTTTTCTCCACACCCCCTCGAGCACTTGTTATTTGTGGACTTATTAATGATGGCCATTCTGACAGGTATGAGGTGGTATCTTGTGGTAGTTTTGATTTGCATTTCTCTAATAATCAGGGATGTTGAGCATTTTTTCATGTGCTTGTTGGCCATCTGTATATCTTCCTTGGGTAAATATCTATTCAGGTCTTTTGCCCATTTTTCCATTGGGTTGTTGGCCTTTTTGCTGTTGAGTTGTATAAATTGCTTGTATGTTCTAGAGATGAAGCCCTTGTCAGTTGCATCATTTGAAACTATTTTCTCCCATTCTGTAAGTTGTCCTCTTGGTTTCCTTTGCTGTGTAAAAGCTTGTCGGTTTGATTAGGACAAGCTTTGATTTATTTTTGCTTTTATTTCTATTGCTTTGGGAGACTGACCTGAGAAAACATTTGTAAGGTTGATGTCTGAGAATGTTTTGCCTATGTCCTCTTCCAGGAGTTTTTTTGTTTTGTTTTGTTTTTTTGCCATTTCTTGGGCTGCTCCCTAGGCATATGGAGGTTCCCAGGCTAGGGGTCTAATCGGAGCTGTAGCCACCGGCCTACACCAGAGCCACAGCAACACGGGATCCCAGCTGCGTCTGCAACTACACCACAGCTCACGGCAATGCCGGATCCTTAACCCACTGAGCAAGGCCAGGGAATCGAACCTGCAATCCCATGGTTCCTAGTCGGATTCGTTAACCACTGCGCATGACATGGAACTCCCTCTTCCAGGAGTTTGGTGGTGTCTTGTCTTATATTTAAGTCTTTCAGCCATTTTGAGTTTATTTTTGTGCATGGTGTGAGGATGTGTTCTAGTTTCATTGATTTGCATGCAGCTGTCCAGGTTTTCCATCAACACATACTGAAAAAACTGTCTTTTTCCCATTTTATGTTCTTGCCTCCCTTGTCAAAGATTAATTGACCTTAGGTGTCTGGGTTTATTTCTGGGTTCTCTATTCTGTTCCATTGTTCTGTATGTCTGTTTTGGTACCAGTACCACACTGTCTTGATGACTATGGCTTTGTAACATTGCCCGAAGTCTGGGAGAGTTATGCCCCCTGCTTGGTTTTTGTTTCTCAGGATTGCGTTGGGAATTCTGGGTCTTTTGTGGTTCCATATAAATTTTTGGATTGTTTGTTCTAATTCTGTGAAAAATGTCATGGGTTATTTGATAGGGATTGCATTGAACCTGTAGATTGCTTTGGGTAGGACGGCCGTTTTTACAATATTAATTTTTCCAACCCAAGAGCTTGGAATGTCTTTCCATTTATTTACATCTTTAAATTTCTTTGATTAATGTTTTATAGTTCTCAGCATATAAGTCTTTTACCTCCTTGGTCAGGTGTATTCCCAGGTATTTGATTTTTTTGGGGTGCAATTTAAAAGGTATTATATTTTTGTATTCCTTTCCTAATATTTCATTGTTAGTATATAGAAATGTGACTGATTTCCAAATGTTAATCTACTTTGCTGAATTTGTTGATCGGTTCAAGTAGTTTTTGGGTTGAGTCCTTAGGGTTTTCTATATATAGTATCATGTCATCTGTATACAGTGACTGTTTTACCTCTTCTTTTCCTGGATGTTGGACTTTGTCAAATTGTTTTTCTGCATCTATTGAGATGTGGTTTTTGACTTTTCTTTTGTTAATGTGGTGTATGATATTGATTGATTTGTGTATGTTGAGCCATCCTTGTGAACCTGGGATGAATCCTACCTGGTCATGATATATGATCTTTTTTATACGTTGTTGGATTCAGTTGGCTAAAATTTTGTTGAGAATTTTTGCGTCTATATTCATCAAAGATATTGGCCTATAGTTTTGTTTTTTGATTGTTATCTTTGTCTGATTTTGGAATTAGGGTGATGGTGGCATCATGGAACATCTTTGGAAGTATTCCTTCTTCAGCCTCTTAAAATAAAGAGTTTAAGTAGGATGGGTATAATTTCCTCTTTGTATGTTTGGTAGAAATCACCTGTGAATCCATCTGATCTAGACTTTTATTTGTAAGGAGTGTTTTTATGACATTTTCAATTTAATTTAATTTCTATTGTTCAGAATATATTTTTAAAATTTCCTTTAACTTAGCTAAAGTTCAAACAATCCAATAAATAAATAGGCAAAAAGCATGAACAAATATATCTATGTTCTGTATTTATATCTGTATATGTATATATATATATGCATATAAATATAAATGGGCAACAGGCTAATTAAAAATATTTAATATCATTTGTCAACAGGGAAATGCAAGTTCCAATTATGAGATGCTACTATGTTTTCACTTTAATGACCAAATTTTAAAAGATAGTTTATATCAAATATTGGCATGGATGTTGAATAACTTAAATCTTCTTTCACTGCTGGTCATGGTGGAACATAGCACAGTTATTCTCTGAAATGTTTGGCAGTTTCCTTTGAAGTTGAACATACACATTCCCTAGCAGTTATGCTCTTCAAAACTTAGGCAAGTAAAATAATAAAAAAAGTATGTCCACAAAAATAAGATGTATTCATAAATGTTTATAGCATATTTATTTATAATACCTCAAAGCTGAAAAAAACATGAAATATTATCAACAAGAGAATGGATATACACCATGCTCTATATTCTTTGCAATGAAGTACTTCTCAGGTCTAAAAAAAATGTTATTACATTTAGAATGGATAAGCAAAGAGATCCTACTGTACCCTACAGGGAACTGTGTCCAAATTCTTGGGATAGAACATGATGGATGATAACATGAGGAAAAGATTGTATATGTATGTATGACTCAGTCACTTTGCTGCGCAACAAAAATTGGCACAACATTGTAAATCAACTACAATTTTTGGAAAGAACTGATTTCTTTACGATGTATGAATCTCAGAGATATTTTGATGAAAAGTTGAAGAGTACATGTGGTATGATTTCTCTTATATGAAGTTTTTAAGTAGGCAAGACTAATCTACAGTGAAAAAATACTTGCAGTTGTTTCTTGGTTGAAAGATGTGTAGGGTTGTAATGGACTGCTGAGGCACATGAGGAAGGAACTGCTTGTGTTTGAGGGAAATTTTCTTTATCTTGTTATATTCATTAAATATCTATACCCCTTTGTTAAAATTCATTAAATCACACTCTCAGTTTGTGTATATCAATACATGTAAATTGTATCTTATAAAAGAAATAAATAGTAAACTTCAGTTACTATATTGAGGATAATGGAATCTATGTACCTCACTCTTTTAAGAGTTTCAAAATTTGGTAAATAGAAAGCTAGTATGCCCCATGTAATTTTAAATGGGAATTGAAAATATCAATATGTATTCATATTACATACACATAATATATATGTATATGTATTCATATTATATACATATATGTATGTATATATATGGAGGGATATATTATTCATATGAATATTATTCATTTTCATTATTAATATCTATCCATCTTACATACATATATATGTATACACACACACATATATATGTATGTATATGTATATATGGAAGGAGAGGAACAGAAAGAGAAGAAAGTGAGAATGAGAGTAGAGAGTAAAAACGGGAAAGAGAAAATGAGCACACTTTACAGATTTTGATTGCAGAATACCATGCCCCATTAAAAGGACCCAAGGCTGGAGTTCTCACTATGGCACAACAGGATGGGCATAGTCTCTGCAGCATCAGGACTCAGGTTCAATCCCTGGCCTGGCAGAGTGGGTTAAGGATCCTGTGTTGCTGCAGTTGTGGCATAGGTTGCAACTGTGGCTCAAATCTGATCCCTGGCCCAGGAACTCCCTATGCCATGGGGCAGCCAGAGAGAGAGAGAGAGAGAGAACAAAAAAAGGACCAATGCAGTGTTAGAGAAATGGCTATTATTTCCATAGGACTGGAAAAGAGTAATATAAGCCTGGAATAATCTATTGATTGCAGTGCACGGGATGAACCCAAAGAATTGTGAAAATATGTCAAAATGACACAAGCCAGTTTGCCATAACTCCATTTTGGCTATATTTGGGACTATTTGAGTATCAATGTAGATATTTTGAATCCGCTATTGAATAAAATAATAATCTATAAATCCATGCTGATGTATATAAAATAATATCTCTTACAGTATAATGCCAGGAATGAGAAGTCACCAATGGATGCTAAACATAGAGGGTAAACATTTGACCAGGAACAGGATGCTTTCATAGTTTCAAATTATATCCCTACAAGCTACTTGTTAGTTTCAAAGGGCAAATAGTAATATCATTGAGAAATGTGTGGATTACCACAGGAATCAAGACACCAAACCTAGATAGAATCACTAAAATTGAGACAATCAACATCATGTTTCAAATAAAATACTCAGGGACAGCGGGCAGCGGGGAAACACTCTTTCGGTCTTAATTAATAGCAATTGTATTCTTAGAATTTCTCAGTCCACAACCTTCAGTGGCATGTCGACTTCCCTTTTCTTTCCCCACCACACATTTAATTCATTTGTAATCCTATGAGTTTCAGATTTTTGTAATTGTCCTTTTGGACGTCGTCACTTTTTCACTAGTTATTTATTATGTCATTCAAGATTCTGCAAAATTTTTGGTCTCTCTCTCTCTCTCTCTCTGTCTCTCTCACATAATGCTTACTTGTTCTTTTAAAATTGCAACTCATTTTCACCTTTAACAGGATGAATGTACCTTATTCTATTATTTTCCCCTTAGTAATGTTTACCTTACAAAATATAATGTAGTGTATCTATAATATTGTCTGTTTCTTAGATATAGAGTCTGTCCCTCCCACTGGAATTTAAGTTCCAAAGAGACAGGGACTTTCATTTTCCCTGGTAACTGATGTATGTATCCAAGAGTACATGGAATAATTGACTACATAGTACTTTCTTAGTAAATATTTGTGGAAAAAATGTTTCTTATTTACACAATTCTCGGTTACGTGACATCTATTTCATTTGAATCTAAATTATTAAAGATTTTAAAAATGTTTATAGCTAGAATAACCTTTTAAAGCTTTTAAACTGTAGCTGTTATTTAGCATTTTTGTATTTGCTAATGTTTGTGCTAAATACTTCATATTTAATTATTCCTCAAAATATCTTTATGTTATAACATTTTTATTTATCAAACAAATCTAGACTCACAGAGGTCAAACAACTCTCCCAAGGAACAAAGCTAATAAGTGAGAAAAATAAAACAAAGCAAAAAACAAAAAAACAAAAAAAACAAAAACACAAAAAAAACAGAAAATCACAGGTGTGAAGCTAAATGTAAATGCTAATTTTTACAAAATGAGCGCACTCATAGAAGCATATCCTAGGAAAAAAGAAAGGATCTGACAAGAAACCCCTGTGATCACCTGTGTCTTTTGCAACCTGTATCCCTTCCCTTCACTTTAAAGACAAACACTAGCCTCTAATACCATAGGATACTCTTCTCTGATTCTGAAGTTTATATGAATGTAATCATATTGTATATTATTTTATGCCTTGATTATTTCAGTTAACATAATGCTTTTATCACTGAATAGTATTTTATTGCATGGATGTACCATAGGGTTTTTCAATCCATTCACCTATTGAAGGACATCTGGGATTTGAGGAATTATAAATAGCACTATAAATATTTACATGTGGCTTTTAGTATGGCCATAAATTTTCAAATCATTGGGTACATATCTAGAAGCACAATGCTGGATCAAACTGTTTAGCTTTTAAGAAACTGCTAAACTGTCTTCTGAAGTGACTCTTCTGGGAAAATAAATATAGAGGAGAAAACTAATGGAACAAAGTTTGTAGATTCCTCTGATGCCCTCTGTGAGTTGATAAGAGTCTGTCTCTAGTCAAAGGAGAATTTACATTCTGCCTTTAGGCAGAGAAAGGGAGGATAGTAGATAGATATTTTCCTATACTTGCTACTTCTTAGTTGCCTTGAGCTCAAAACAATTTTTATGTAAAAGAAACATATTTTTAGGTGACATAATATGGGTTCCTTCAGTTTCTCTTTTGGTGTTCTTCCTTTCATTATGCAGATGCAAATTTTTGACCTAGATCATTTTCCTCTCACTAAAGAACCTACTATAACATTTCTTACAAGGCGTGTTTGCCAGTGATAAATTTCTTCAATTTTTCTTTCTCTAAGAATGTCTTTATTTCTCTTTCACATTTGAGAGATAGTTTTGTTGGGGATAGAATTCTAGTTTGGTGAGTTATTTTTTCAGCACCCTAAATACTTCACTCTTTCCTTCCCTGTTTTCTGATAAGATGTCTAACAATTTTATTATTTTTTACCTCATAAGTTAGATGCCCTGAAACCCCTTTTTCAAATGATTTTCTCTTTATCTTTGGTTTTCTGCAATTTGAATATGATATGCTTAGTTTATTTATTTTTGTCTGGGGGTGGTACTTACTTTGCTTGGCCTTCTCTGAGCTTCCTGGATATATGCTTTGGAATCTGTCAATTTAAAATTTTTCTCTGTCATTATTACTTGAAATATTTCTTCTGCTCTGTTCGCAATCTATCCTTTATCTGATATTCCAATGATAGATCCTAAAACTTGAAATTGCCCTGTAGTTTTTGGGATGTTCTTTTTTTTTTTTTCTTTTTGGCTTTTGTTTTAGAGTTTTCCATTGACCTATTCTCAAAGTCATCAATTCTTCCCTCAACCATATTACTCTAATAAGGAGTCCATCAAAGGCCATCTTTATTTCTGTTGTCAGCATTTTTGATTTCTAGCACTCCCTCTCAATTCTTTCTTACAGCTTCAGTTTACATTGTCTATCTGTTTTTGCATGTTGTCTACTTTTACCTTTAGATCCCTTAATATATTAAATTATAATTTCTTTAAATTCTCTGATTATTACAACACTTCTATTACATCTTAATGTGGTTTTAATGGTCACTTTCTCTTTTGAGACTCTTTTTCCTATCTTTTCATGCCTTATAATTTTTTTTTTGGTAAAACTTAAACATGTTATTTTGGGTAATAGGAACTGAAGTAAATAGACCCTTAATGGGAGGAATTATGTTAATTTGACTATGGGTTGGAATATTTGATGTTTTTAGTAGCTCTAAGCACTAGGCGTTTCAGATTCCTCTAGTACTTCTTAGAGAATGCTATGTCTTGCAATTTTTTTAGCTAAATCCACAATAAGCATCCTGGAACCCTGTTGGTTTAGTGGTAAGATGTGGGAAACAGGAAGAATTCTATAATTTTTAAAAATAAATCTCGGGCGTAAGCAGGCTTATATCTCTGGATTGTTACTTTCACAAGTATTTTGCTAATGTGTAGCTTTTTTCTTTTAGCCTCCTTGCACCTTACCTTTCTCCATCATTCTAAATCTGTTTCCTTGGTGTTCACACCCCTTATTACTATGCAAAGTGTACAGGGGGCTGGAATAGAAGTGAGCTCCTCCCCCTGCTTGGATAAGACTCACACAAAATGTTTTCTTCTGTAGAGTAGGCTTATGGGAAATGTTCTGAGTGTGCCTCACCTCCTGAGAAATATCTCTGAGTTTCTATTCAGGGCACTGTGTAAGGCTATAACCTCTGGTCTTGTCAGCTTGTCTCTCTGGGTATGGGACACCTGTGCATGTGGAGCCTGGGGTGAGGGCTATTGGGGCCCATGTATTCTCAGTCTACCATGACTGAGTTAGAGCCTTCCATCCTGTATGTGGGGCTTGATAAAAGAAGGAAGCCTCTGACTTCTTAGGTGTACTCAGAAGGAATTCAATGTGTTCAATTCTAAGTTTGAAGGGATAACAAACACTGATGGCTTACCCTCCTGGTGAAATAAGATTACCCTTGATTGGGAGCTAAGGAAAGATAAAGCCCAGTTTTCTTTTCCATACTCTGCTAGAATGAAACTTAATTCAGGGTAAGCTGGGGGTAAGAACATTAAAAGTTGGTGTTTACTTGGTCAAATGCCAAAGATACATGGTTTTCTTACCATGCTATATTTTTTTGAACAACTTATTCTTTATTTGCCATATGCCCTTAGCGCATATCCTAGAGTCTTGAAATTATTTTTTAAAGATAATTTTTACCAGTTTTCTTGTTTTGCTGTGGAGTGGCTCCAAGGAGCTTCTCATGCTGCCCTCCTAGAAGTAGGCCTTCTGAATAAGGTACACTTTACTGTAGGTGGAAGACTTGTGACAACATGCTATAGAAAGATGAGCACTGGTCTTAAAGCCACACACACTTGATTTTGATGTACAGCATTGCTGTTTACCACCTGAGCAGCCTATGGAAAATTACTTCTTTAAGCCCAACTTTGCAAAAATAGCACAGGGACTTTTAAAAAGATTTTGTCTGTTAGTACTGCTTTAAAATGCTTGAATTATCGGCATCAAAATTTCCCTGTTTTCCATTTAAATCTTTCAGAGGTTTTCCGTGAAATAACTAAAACTAAAAACGGAATAAAACAGAACAATACTCCATGCTTACTTTCTTACAAATTCACTGACATACAAATTTTTTGAAATGAGGAATTGCCCACTAATTAAATAGCAGTTGCACACATTGTAGATCTTATCCTGGGATGTGCATTTGAGAAAAAAGATAGAGGGGAAGAAAGAGATGAAGCAGAACAGAACATGATTATTTCTAGAACTGTATTTCCCCGAACTTTTCCATGCATAAGAATCATCTAGGGAGCTTATTAAATAGCAGATTCTTTTATTCAGCCACCAGAGGTGTTGACTTAGTAAATCTAGGAAGGGTCCCTGCAATTTGAATTTTTAATGAGCATCTTAGATGATTTTGGAGCAGTTGCTAAAGATAACATATTTCAAGAAGTCTAGAAACACTAGAGTTCTCCTCACAGTGACTGGAGTGCTGGTCAGGATACTGAGAAAGTATTTCATATAAGGGGACAAATAGAATAGGTATTATCTGGTCATGATGGTTCAGTAATGCCATACCCAAAATATTCTTGGTACCTAAAGCTTCTGCCAGATATCTCTGTTTCTTTTTAATGACTCTACTGCACTTTCACTTAGCAATTACAGTAAATAGGGTTTTTTGGTTTAGAAATATTAGAAAAGTGGTGGGTGGAAAGGGGTAAAGAATGTCACTGCACTCAGTTTGAACATCCAGTGGGAAAAAAAAAAGAGGTAAAATAAAAAAACAAAGTTTAGTGTTAGGTAGTTTTTTAAAAATCAGATATACTCTGTGCAAGGTACAAATGCATAATTAAAGTTCATTAAAGGGGTTCTGTTCTTGGGGTTCCCGTTGTGACACAGTGGTTAATGAATCCTACTAGGAATCATGGGGTTGCGGGTTCGATCCCTGGCCTTGCTCAGTGGGTTAAGGATCCGGCATTGCTGTGAGCTGTGATGTAGGTTGCAGACGTGGTTTGGATCCCGAGTTGCTGTGGCTTCAGCGTAGGCCAGCGTCTGCAGCTCCGATTTTTCCCCTAGCCTGGGAACCTCAGAAAGTGGCCCTAGAAAAGGCAAAAAGACAAAAAAAAGGGGGGGGGTTCTGCCCTTAAAATGTATCATTTTGAGCAACATTTAAAATCAGTAGTTTATTAAAACAATATTCTGCTTGATATACTTTATTTTAGGAATTTAAATTTTAATGTGAAACACATTAATCTGCTTGAATTATAATAAACACTCTATGGGAGGCATTTTATTATTTTATTATGTGCTATTTTACAAAATACTTTCTTGTATCCTCTGATATTTAAAGCACATTAAGTACAAAATGAATGCTAGTCTGAAATTTATGAAAGTACAGTATCTGACACCATCGATGTACTTGGTTTATAGCAGTATCTCTCATGACAAGTAAGAAATGATGTGGCAGTTTGATGTTTAGTGGAATGTCTTTGTCTGTAGACTTTAATCTCCCCACTGAGAAAGGTCCAAAGAACTGGACAAAAAGATACGTTGAACGAGATAATTTCCAAGTTGTAGATTCTCTCTTAGTATAAAAGAAAAAATGCACACACACACACACACACACACACACACACACAACACACATTCATAGTAGAAATTTTTGCAAGTCTTATATGTTTTGTTTTATTTTCAAAGGGTAACTCATCCAGGTTTAAACAACTCAAAATACATTTTTTTTTGATTGGGTGACAAATCAGGACAGTTTGGAAGACACGAAAACTTAGCTGTGGATTAAACAAAGAACAAGGTATGAAGGAGACCTGAAATATCAGGATGCTTGTCATCCAGTAGAATCCAAGAGGGAAATAGCAATATGACTTTCCTGGAAGAGAAGGCATAAAACTGCCCCCCTTCGTCTTGCTACTAATTTCTAATTTTTGCCACTTCTGCTATTGATAATATTCTTTTTTTTGTCTTTTTTTGTCTTTTTTTTTTTTTGTTGTTGTTGTTGCTATTTCTTGGACCGCTCCCGTGGCATATGGAGGTTCCCAGGCTAGGGGTTGAATCGGAGCTGTAGCCACTGGCCTACGCCAGAGCCACAGCAACGCGGGATCCGAGCCGTGTCTGCAACCTACACCACAGCTCACGGCAACGCCGGATCCTTAACCCACTGAGCAAGGGCAGGGACCGAACCCGCAACCTCATGGTTCCTAGTCGGATTCGTTAACCACTGCGCCACGACGGGAACTCCTGATAATAATATTCTTAATAATAGGCTCTAAAATTTAAAGTTCCACTTACGAAACATTGGTATTTTGTCTCTTCTTTTGAATTCACTCTCCTTGTAAGTTCTTTTACACACACACACCCGCACACACACACACCCCATGTCTCCAGTTGTTCAACATGTACTCATTCTATAGATGTCAATTTGGAGCACTTGTCTTTAAAAAGCTTCTGTTTCCTATATAAATCTGGGTTCATTCCTTAGTGGGGCTTCAGTAGCACTGTTTATCCTCCATCATAGCATTTATGTGGCTTCCATTTGTATTTCTCTATAAGATCATTAGCAACTTAGTATTAGAAGTTGCAGTAAATTGCCTAGCATATTAGAGAGGCTCAGCATTGTATCTGTATTTTAATTTAACTCCATACAGCTATGTACCATATATTTTACCTACTAGTGACCCGAAAAATTAAGGTGCTTGCCCCAAATTACTCAACTATATAGTGGTGGAAGGCCCTGAAGACAGACCTGGTGATTCTAAATGATATGCTCTTTACCAATAGAGTCTTGTCTTCTGTCCAGGCATGAGTCTGTCCCCCCATATCTCATTAGACTAACCCTACAGACACATTGAAATGCTGACCCCTAGGGTTCTAGTTCCCAAGAGTTTCCACTCCATTCCCTTTTGTTGACTGAGGATAAGATAAATTGATTTTAATCTCTTGTATCCATTATGAGACCTTTCTGGGTTTTTTGGTTTGTTTTTTTAATTTTCTGGAGTTTTGTTTTGGACATGCAAGTGCTCACACCTGAGGTCCTCATATTCCTAATTCATGGCACACCAACATCATTGGTTCATATTCCACCATTCCTCTTTATTCAACATCCCCTTTCAACGTCCCCATTTCTATTCCACCTCCTTCCCCAGTCATTCAATTATTTGATATATGTGTTATAATAAATGTATATGTTGCTTGGTGTTCACATATTACTTTTTTCATTCATCAGAACATGTTTAATATCTATCCATTTAGGTCATATGCATCGATTTTTTTCCCTTCTAACTGCTGCATAGAGCTCCATGATGTGATTCCACCAAGTGTTACATGTTCATTCCTTCGCAGTTTGATTCATCTTTGCTTGTGACACAAGCAGATAACCTCTGATTCCCTTCTGTGAACAATGATACCACAATTAATATCATTAAACTTTTATTTACTAAGGATATGTTCCCAAAGGTAGAACTTTTAGATCATAGAATTACACGTACCAAATTTTACTAGGTAGTAGCCAGGTTCTTGTTGAGAAAGTCTACAGCATTTTACAGTCACAAGAACAGAGTAACTGCAATACTTGCTACCATTTTGAAACAAAACAGTGGGACACTGATCCACAGAAACTCAGACTATGGGCAGAAGTTGCAAAAGCCCCAATACACAGGGAAGGAGGATGCTTGATGAGGCACCAGTTCTGCCTCCTGAGAGAAGCATCCATTCCATTGACAGCTTTAACCCATTGCCCCATCTTCTGGAAGGTTTTTCCATAGCCATTGTTCTATTCAGATACTGTTTGATTAAGGCAGCATTTGGGAACCAAAAGGTCATTTTCATTCTTAATCTGGTGAACTGTTTGAATCCACTGTTTGTGCTTAGGGTTCTTATGGTTTCTTTAGTAGTATAAATCTCTTATAAATGCAAATGACCTATATGTAATTGATTCCTGTCAGCTTCACATGCAAATATCCATACATTTGGTGCTTTTCCAGACATCCTTCTTCAATTTTATGCATTTCTCTGTTTCCTTGCCCTCCGTCTTCTGTTTCTGTCCCAACAGAATCATAGGACCCTTGGGCCACTTATGTAGGAGCACAGCCATATTCTTACTTTGCTTTTCCTGAGTGGTTTTATCTAATTGAGATCTACTTCATGCCATCAATTCACTAAAGGGTTTTATTAATGGTTGTAAAAGCCATACTCTATGTGGATGGATGGATGGGTGGATTTATTTATTTATTATTTATTTTTATTATAGTTGATTTACAGTGTTCTGTCAATTTCTGCTGTACAGCAAAGTGACCCAGAATTTTTAGGTCATGAAAGTTCTGATCTAAATTGTTTTTCTCAGATTATCCTCTATCATGTTCCATCACAAGTGAGTAGATATAGGTCCCTGTGCTGTACAGCAGGATCTCATTGCTTATCCAGTCCAAATGCAATAGTTTGCACCTACTAACCCCAAACGCCCAGCTAGTTCCACTCCCTCCCCCTACCCCTTGGCAACCACAAGTCCGTTCTCCATGTCCATAAGTTTGTTTCTTTTCTGTAGATAGGTTCATTTGTGCCATACATTAGATTCCAGGTATAAGTGATATCATGCAGTATTTGTCTTTCCCTCTCTGACTTACTTCACTTAGTATGAGAGTGTCTGTTTCCATCCATGGTGCTGCAGAGGCATTATTTTGTTCTTTTTATGGCTAAGTGGTATATATACCACATCTTCTTAATCCATTCATCTGTCAGTGGACATTTAAGTTGTTTCCATGTCTTGGTTATTGTGAATAGCTCTGTATTTAATCTTTGCTTGAAAACCAATTAGAATTTGCCTTTGATGTCAAATATCTATTTAATTTTGTCTCTTACTATTTGGGGTAAAGAAACAGTTGCTTTTCCAACCCCAAAAATCTCTAAATTCATGAACCAAACTTGTTTCTTGCTTTAAAATAACTACTTCTTTTCTATTCTCAGTTTAATAATACTTTTAACATATAGCCTGCAGTAAACATCTAGTACTTCCAACATTCTGTGCTGCACCCTCTACCCCTAAGATATATTTTCATTAAGATGACAATTTTTCCCAGAGTTTCACTAATATAAAACTTTCATCAGCATCCGTCCATGCTCTATAATAATTTCCTTCCTGTTGTTTTCCTATTCTCTAAACGAATACTAAATATTTCAGTATTTGCATTAGAGTGGTAGTCTGATCCTGGCGCCAATTTTTGTACCATTCAGCATGGACTTGTTATGCTAAAAGTAATAAACTATCATTGATCACAGTGGCTGTCATTATGTTATATAACCATGTGAATCTGCTGGTGACTGTGCTCTGTATCTTTATCCCACATTTGAGATGGCGACAGCAGCCACAACCACTGTTAATAGTAGAAGCATAAGGAAAAACAATTTATGGTCTTATGCCAACGGCTTAATCATTGCCCTGAAAGTGATATTTCTCATCTGCTCTCAATGTATTGACTAGAATAAGTTCCATAACCTCACCCAATCAGAGGATCCAGAAATGTAATTAATCTAGGTGTCCAAAAGGTGGTGAATTATAAGGAAACCATTGGTGAGTATCTACTATAATTCAAAGTAGGATTTATCACAGGAATATAAAGATGGTTTAGCTGTGTAAAAATCAGTGTATCAGTCAGGATTCTGTATAGAACGCAGATGCCTCTCTATATTCCAAATGTATTTTTTTTTTTTGTCTTTTTGGGGCTGCATCTGCACATATGGAAGTTCCTTGGCTAGGAGTCTAATCGCAGCTGTAGGTGTGGGCCCACACCTTAGCCACAGCAACACCAGATCCAAGCCATGTCTGGGACCTACACCACAGCTCACGGCAATGTGGATACTTAACCCTCTGAATGAGGCCAGGGATCGAACCCACCCTCATGGATACTAGTCAGATTTGTTACCGCTGAGCCACAATGGGAACTCCCCAAATGTAATGTATTTTAATATTGGGAATTGGAAGCTTGCCACCAAAAGTCATAGCCAATATTATTGCATCAGGTGATTTTCAAGAATTTGCTATGATTTCCTGTGACAAATCTAAAGAATAATTGGGAAGATCATCTCCTTAATTTAAGATGCATTAACAAAGTATGTAATTCTTAAGAATCTCACCTGGATGCTGTTTCAAGCACTGTAGGAGCCTGTCTCTGTCTGCAAATACTTACTCAGAATATTAGTCTCTCTTCTTAGGCCTTCCAGAGATCCTATAAAGTCCTTTCATCATCAACTTTTAATACATAACAAGCTAGATGAAAATGATTCTGGAAAACAATATTTTCTAGTTTCCCCTTTGTCAGATGGAAGAGATCTTAGAATGGGGTGATGGTGATACTTTGTTCACAATAGATAACCCAGCACACAAATAAAACTGATCCTATCACTAGATATAGAAAAGCATTTGATAAATAACAACATCATTCATAATGTAAAAGAAAAACCCTCAGCCAGTAAGGAGTGAAAGAAATATCATTTATCAGAAATCCATGGTCACTTCATTCTTAATAATAAAAAAGTAAAAGCTCTTGCCTGAAATGAGAGGAATATTCACTATCATAATAACAATTCAACAGGGTCTTGCTACCATAAATAATGCTGCAATAAACATTCTTATGCATAATTAATTGTGTACATCTCTGATTATTTCCTTAGGATGTATTCCTAAAATGGAATAATTGGGTCAAAGAGTATGGGTATTTTGATGATTTGTATAAATGTTGCCAAGCTGCTGTCCAGAAGATTTCCATACATTTTGTTTTCCCACAAGCGCCACATTAGAATACTCATTTACATTTCTTTAATTATAAGTCACGTTGAGTATTTTAATGTGTTCATTGACCTTTTGTAGTTTTGAGATTGTTTGCATGGGTGGAGTTGCAACCAACTGGTAATTTGCTCATTGTCTATTTTCTTTGTTACTGAGTTAAGAATTTTATTTTCTGAATGACATATATAGCAAATTGTTCTCCAGTTTGCCATTTGACCTTTGATAATATTTATATTTTCAAGATCTACATAATTTGTAATGTATATATGTTCAGTTGTTCCCATTTTTTAAATTTTAACTTTCTATTATTAATTTTTTTCATAGCATAGGATTATATATATTGGCCTATGTTTTTCTTTTTGTTCATTTCCATTTTATTGTTTTTATTTCACCAAAATCAGATATTTTATTTTAATTTTCTCTGTAACCAACTATTTATGAATCCTAATAATTTATTGATGAAATTTATGGAGACATTAAGGGTTCTGATATGGATGTTTACTGGAGTGTGATATCGTCTCACATTTATGGCTGGGTTTGTATCAGAGAATAAATAAGGGAGAAGCGAAATATCTAAAAATAGCTTTATAAGGTCAAAGATACAACAAATACTTACATGTCAGCCTCATTGTTGTCCAACAGACTATTCACTGGAAGTTAGACTGAGTGTTGTAACCACTTTTAAAATATTACCATTCTCTCAGAAGGCTACTGACTTTTTTTTCCTTGACAGATAAAATTGAGTCTGACAAAAAGTGAGCATGGCAAACATCTCCAATATAGAAGAAAAGACTTTCAATAATTTAAGAGCAGAATGCTATCATTTTAATTTCATAATTTCTCATAATTTTTCAATGTCTAAATAAAATCGTATCGCATTTCTTCCTCCTCAGCAACTTAATATCAACCAGCAGCTTCCTTTTGACATGTTTTTACACAGAGTCCTATAGAAAAAATTTTAAGTATGACCAGTACCTAGCAATGGGTTTAATCTGCTGTAATAACACTGAATGTTTTTTGACTAGTAAAACAAGGGTGAGATTAAGATGGACTGCACTCACATTCAACGGGCTTTATTTTATGCTAAACTTAAAAAGTACGTTGAAGGCCTGACTCATGAAAACTTTCATATGTTTATCCTGTCCTTTTCTTTATTTTACCAAGGTCTATGAATTACCTAGTGTTTGCAGTTAATTCCCAGATAATACTATTTTTCCTTCAAAAAGCACCTACATATTTCCAAACTTACCATAAATCCATGATAATCTGTCCACGTCAGTGAGACAAAAGTAAAGCAGAATTGACTAAACTGCATCTCACCCCATTTCTGATAGTTTCCCTAATACCCTGATATTAGTGCTAATTCCAACCCTCTTTGCATTTTGACTTTGAGGTTTCTCCCCTGATCCTTGTGCAGGCACACCTTCTTTTATCATGCTTCCCTTTACTGTACTTCAGAGACATTTCATTTTTTAGAAATTGAAGGTTTATGGAACCCTGTATTAAGTAAGTCTGTGGGCACCTTTTTTCATCAGCATTTGCTCACGTCATGCCTCTGTGTCACATTTTGTTAATTCTCACAATACTGCAAGCATTTCATTATTATTATATATTCGTTGTGACAGTCTGTGATCAGTGATCTCTAATGTTACCAGCGTAATTGTTTGGGGGCATCATGAACTACACTCATGAAAGATGGTGAGCTTAGTAGATGTCGTGTGTGTTCTGACAGCACCGCCAACCAGCTGTTCCCTCAGCTCTCCCTCTCCTCGGGTCCCCTGTTCCTTGAGATACAGAAACATTGAAATGAGGCTGATTAATAACCCTACAGTGGCCTCTGAGTGTTCAGGTGAAAGGAAGAGTCTCCAGTCTCTCACTTTAAATCAAAAGCTAGAAATGACTGAGCTTCGTGAGAAAGGACGTCAATAGCCAAGATAGGCAGAAACTTGGACTCTTTTGCAAGTTAGCCATGTTGTGAATGTAAAGAAAAAGTTCTTGAAGGAAATTAAAAGTGCTGCTCCAGTGAGACACATGAATGATAAGAAAGCGAAGCAGCCTCATTGCAGATGTGGAAAAAGTTTTAGTGGTTTGGATAGAAGATCAAGGCAGCCACAACTTTCCTTTAACTCAAAGCCTGTTCCAGAGCAAGGCCCAAACTCTTTTCAGTTCTTTGAAGTCTGAGAGAGGTTAGCAAGCTGCGGAAGAAAAGTCTGAAGCTAGCAGAGGTTAGTTTCTGAGGTTTAAGAAAAGAAGCTATCTCTGTAACATGAAAGTATGAAGCTAAACAGCAAGGGCTGATGTAGAAGCTGCAGCAAGTTATCCAGAAGATCTAGCTAAGATAGTTAATGAAGGTGGCTACGCTAAGCAACAGGTTTTCAATGTAGATGGAACAGCCTTCTATGTGAAGAAGATGCCATCTGGCACTTTCATCGGTAGAAAGAAGTCAATGCCTGGCTCCAGAGCTTCAAAGGACAGGCTGAATCTCTTGGTAGAGATGAATGCAGCTGGTGACTTTAAGTTGAAGCCAGTGCTTATTTACCATTCTGAAAATCCTGGGGCCCTTGAGAATTATGCTAAAGCTACCTCAGGTTGTAGTCTACAAATAGAACAACAAAAACCATGTGACAGCACATCTGTTGACAACATGGTTTACTGCATATTTTAAGCATGCTGTTGAGACCTACTGCTCAGATAAAGATTCCTTTCAAAATATTACTGGTCATGGATGATGCATGTGGTCACCCAAGAGCTCTGAGGAGACACACAATTAGGTTAATATTGTTTTCATACCTGGTAGCACAACATCCATTCTGCGGCCCATGGATCAAAGACTAATTTTGACTTTCAAGTCTTATTATTTATGGATTGCACTTAGTAAGGCTACAACTGCCATAGACAGTGATTCCTCTGATGGCTTTGGGCAAAGTTGATTGAAAATCTTCTGGAAAGGATTTATAATTCTAGGTGCCATAAAGGACATGTGTGATTCATGAGCAGTCAAAATATCAGCATTAACATGGGTTTGGAAGAAGCTTATTCCAGACCACATGGGAAACCTTGAGAGGTTCAAGAATTCAATGGAGGAAGGAACTACAGATGCTATAGAAATAGCAAGAGAACTCTAAATAGAAATGTGCCTGAAGATGTGACTGAATTACTGTAGTCTCATGATCAAACTTTAACAGATGAGGAATTACTTCTTATAGATGAGCAAAAAAAAGAAAGAAAGTGCTTTCTTGAGATGGAAACTAATCCTGGTGAGGATGCTAGGAAGATTACACTGAAATGACAACAAAGGATTTAGAATATCACATAAATATGGGTGATAAAGCAACAACAGAGTTTGAAAGGATTGACTCCTATTTTGAAAGAATTTCTGCATGGGTAAAGTGCTAGCAAACAGCCTTGAATGCTACAGAGAAATCATTCATGAAAGGAAGAACCTGTTGGGAGTTCCCATCGTGGCTCAGTGGTCAACAAATCCGACTAGGAACCATGAGGTTGCGGGTTCGATCCCTGGCCTTGCTCAGTGGGTTAAGGATCCCGTATTGCTGTGAGCTGTGGTGTAGGTCACAGACACGGCTCAGATCCCAGGTTGTCGTGGCTGTGGTGTAGGCTGGCGGCTACAGCTCTGATTAGACCCCTAGCCTGGGAACCTCCATATACCGCGGGTGTGGCCCTAGAGAAAAAAAAAAGACAAAAAAACCAAAAACCAAAAACCAAAAACAAACAAAAGAACCTAAACTTCACTGTTGTCTTATTTTAAGAGATTTCCCTAGCTACTACAACCTTCAGCAACCACTACCCTGGCCAATAAGAAGCCATCAACATAGAGGCAAGACCCTCCACCAGCAAAAAAATTATGACTCACTGAGGGATTAAATGATGGTTAGCATCTTTTAGCAATAAAGTATTTTTTAATTTAAAGCATGTCCATTACTTTTTGAGACATAAGGCTATTGCACTTGATAGCCTACAGTGTAGTGTAAACACAACATGCAGTAGGAAACCAAAAAATTGATATGAATAGTTTATTACAATATTCACTTTATTGGGGTAGTTTGAAACCGGACCCACAATATCTCTGAGATATGCCTGCATTTACTTGTTAATGAAGCTTGCTGTCTACTCACCATTGTGCTTTCTAATTCACTGGCATCTAATTCTTTATGTTTATGTGGTATGACTCTGAATTTCAGTATAAATCTTCTTATTCCAGGATGCTAGAAACACATTCTTACTCATGTCTGTGGGTAAGAAATACAGTAAAACCATACTATATTTAGGACCTGACTTATGCCAGAAGCATAATGCATTAGATGATTTATTGGTTGTTTGCTGAGAGCAGAAACTTGAGGTAATTACCTACAGGGGGTTAAATTTTGATAAAGACGTGAAAGGATAGAGTAGTGTGTGGTCTTGGAGGTTTCCATCAGACATACCTTCTATGCAATCACCTATAGGGCCGAAAATGATACAGAGAGGAAAGCAGGTGAAACTCCATGAGTTTAAGCCTTCTTCATCTTTAAAATGAACAAGTCGAATGCATGACTGTAGGATATCTTCTATTTAACTTGCCTTTTAATTTATGAGTCTATGGCAGTCAGTGATAAACCTACCTTGCTTTACTTTACAGGTGAAATTTTTCCACATCTTACTTTAAAGATTGGCTTTGGTGAGCTTTAATTCAGATGAACGTTGCACAGAACCTAGCGCTATAATTTTTTTTTTCATGTATGTGCCTCTTCAAAATCTGGAAAGAAATTAAGATATATTTTATTTAGTACAAATTTAAAATATGATGAATAATAGCTGACGTTACACTGTATGATCCAAAGGCAAGAATGTTTTTCCTCCTATGTTGGTAAAGCAATCCATGGTGTAAGTGTCCAGATTTTCCTTGGCATCTGGTATGTCACGAACTTTTAGACAGAGTTTGAACATTTTCCCATGTACAGCATTGCTTGGTGTTAAATCGCCATTCTTGAAAGATCACGTAGGCCAGGGCCTCTTTGGAGATGGAAGATCTGCAAAATACCATCAAAGATTCCCTCCTTCATCAAGAGGTGATGTGGCAGGTAGCTCACTAATTGGTCTTTATAGAGATGATTGTCTTCAGGGTTGCCAGCTGATTGTGCTATTTCATTCTCAAGTATAATGGGAATGTCACAGCATTTGAAATTGCCTGCCAACCCTCAGATAATTCCATGGACTCTGAAGCTGGTATCTAAAGCAGTCTGGACACAAACAGCTAATATTTTATGGAAACAGTGCTCAAAAGCTTATCATTGTTTATTTTTAATAACTAGCAGAGATTAAAAAATTCTACTTGCCTCCTAGGCGCTTTATGGAAATAGATAAACTGTAGAAAGGCACATTGATCTCAGAAGAAATTAATTAAATTTGGGTTTGTGAAATTATTTAGTGTCTATATACCACCATCTTCTACAATTTTCAAGTTCTCAAACTTTTATTAATAAGTAAGTGTAAGCTTCTTCGAATTTAAGTATTTGCTTACATTGCATAGGATGTGAAGGGTCTATGAAACTTTATAAAAATTTCATCCTTCTGTGAACATGCCACAAAAATAGATATTTTTATGAATATTATGTTGAAAGTTAATTTTCTGTGTGCAACAAGGTGTTGGAGCTATAGCTTTATAAAAATGCAATAGAGTCATCACAGGAGAATATTTATTATCAGCTCTGTTGGTCTTATTTCGTCTTAAGAAATCGTTAGGTAACAGAAGAGCTACTAAGATGTGCATTTTACCTTTTTTAAATGATGTGTATTACTGATTTTAACAAAAATCACTTTATTAAGGCAGATGCAAATAATCTCATGAGCAATAATGGCTGAATATACAGCAAAGAAGCCAAATGTTAGAGTTGAAAACAAAAACAGAAAAATATTTCTTCACACTCTCATTTTAGAAACAAAGAAATTGAGACCACCATATTACTTTTTTATATTTGACAAGAGGTGTATTAAGCCTTCTGAGAAGCTAGTTGACATGTTGGTGAATGAAAATGTTCAGTTTTCATTAAAGGGTAAATGCAACAGCAGTTTGAAGACTGAAGACAAGAGTATTTGCCTTAAAATGTTCTAACGCAGAATGTCCCAAGTAAATAGGTCAAACATACACTAAAAACACATTATATCCCCCTGAAAAAATCCACATAGTCATATAAAATTGAATTATCCCAAATTTCACAGAATCATGCTCTCATTTATGATTCCCTGAATTCATGAACCCAGGCTTCTTCTGTTGTATTATCACATTTAATTCTATTCTAATGGAACATGCTGTCTTGAAAGTTATTTTTTTTCCAGTATTGCAGACTGATTGATCTGATTAACAAAGTGATGAAAGGGAGACCAGCAGTCTGAATAAAGGATAAGACATGATATTAAGACAAAAATATTCCAAACGAGAGTGTAAAATCAGCAAGACTATATAGACCAGTGGAGCACAATGGGGAAACCAGAAACTATCCAGCATATGAACATTTTATTTGCAATGTGTATCAGGCTTCTGATTTAACTTTTCTCCTCTGAATAAACATTGATTAAAACTCTCTTCATTGAATACGTGTTCTTCAATGATATGTCATACCATTTAGTATCTATCAGATTTCTGTATATGTGTGAGTCTGTTTTGGTCTCCGGTTCCATTGGCCGTTTCTACCTATAACACACTATGCTATTTCTCTAACTTTACCAGGCAACCTGATAACTTAGTGTGGCATATCTACTTTTCTTGGTCTTTTCCAAGCTGTCTTAGTTGTGTACCTTTTCTTGTAAAATATCACAAACATCCCTGTTGGAATATTTCTTAGAGGTGTTTTATTGACCGCTAGGGTGTCCTGTGAACAATTGGGGAAAATGATACTGTATAATATTAAGCCTTCTGAACATAAGATATTTCTTCATTTTCTTTGGGATTCTTTAATGCCCTTTATTACAGTCTTATTATTCATCCTAGAAAACTCTTGCACGTTACTTACTAAATTGATTCCCAGATAAAATACAGTTTTATTGCTATTGTAAATTTCATCATATTAACTGTTCAGATATTTGTTGGTGATGTTCAGAAATAGAATTGGCTTTTAAAATCATATGCAATGAGCCTTCTAATCTGAATTATTTATAATAAATTGTCTACATATCTGTGTGTTTCCATCTAGAAAATTATTGATGACAAATAATGACAGTTTTATTTTCCTCTTTCATTTGCTGTGTATTTATTTAATTTTATTTTTTTATTTGGTTTTTATAAAGCCTCCAGTGCAAAACTGAATATAGGAGGAAATAGTATTATTTTCAGTTTTAAAGGAAATACCTCTAACATTTACTCATTTAAGTTGTTGATTATCAGCATTTGAAGTTGGATAGATAGCACTCATCAAATTTAAAAGGTTTTTTATTTATTCGAATCAAAAGTTAACATACTGTCTTCTCTGTGCGAGGGAATGTTCTAAGTGCCTGAGACGATATGCCAATAACAGAATTAACCAAATTCTCTCCTTTAAATTTACATTCCAAAGCATATAGTTCACAAATAGTTAATGTTTGTTTTTTTGGTTTGTTTTTCTCAATTATAAACACATATTAAATTTTTTGAGAACTTTTTCTGTATCTACTGAGATGATCATGTGTCTTTAATCTCTTAATGGAGTTAATGACATTTAAAAGTATGATATTTAAACATAATTGCATAGCTAAGAAAATCCCAGTAGAGTAAATGTTGGCTTTTTAAAAACACGTTGCAAAATTCAACTTGCTAATACAATGAGATTAAGAAAATGACACCAGTAGGCTTGGCAGGGAGTCACAGAAGGATTTTCCGGCATCATTTCAGTGTGGGCCCAGATTCATGGACATTACACGATAGTGATTTTATGATCAGGCTTAAGTGTGTGTGTGTGTATGTGTAATTTCTGTCATTTAAGAATAACACTCTCCTGGACTCCTATAGCAGTTATCAAAGATTTCAGAATTATCCCAGTTCATTAAAGCCAATATTTGGCTTTAATCAAAGGTTATTGAGCTGGGAAATGTTAAAAACACAAGGACCTAATCTTTGCACCCCTGCACCTCAAAATAGGATTTTTTTTTTTTTGCCACTTCTCCAGCAAGCCATTCTCCTCTCTTCATTTTCTTCTTCTTTTTTGCTAGGGATACGATTTTAGCCTTTTTTATTCCAAACAAAGGGAGCTGACAGGATGGAATTAACTTAGTAATTGCCTTATTTCCTAATGTCTGTTATTGGAAATTTTATTGAATTTATTTATGATGCATGTATCTTTATTCAAAGAGCAGGTAAGCCTGTAATTATCATTTATCACATTTTTTTTGTAGTATTGGTAATCAAGGTCATGTTAGACCCACAGAATGAGATGCAGATTGTTCACTCTTTTTCTGAAAAACATCAAATTCATATGAGCCTTGAAAATTTGGTAGAAATATGCTTTAAAGCTTAGGCTTTTCTTTGTAGAATGATGTTTAAATATTACTTCAATACACTTAAATATATTGAGTAATATAATAATTATATTATTTATATTTTATATAAACATAAAATATATTTATATTTATAATTATTGCAAAATATATTTGTAAATATTATATTTATAATATTATATTATAATTATTATATTATTCAGTATATATACTATAGCAATATTAGTATAATATTAGTATATATAATGTAATATATATTATATTTATAATTATTGCAAAATATATTTGTAAATATATTAATAATATTATATTATAATTATTATATTATTCGGTATATTTAACTGTAGCAATATTAGTCAGACTATCAAATTTCATCTTGAGTCAGATTAGGTATTAGCAAGTTAGATTTTCTTACAACTATTTTAATTAATCAAATGTATTACCATACATTTTAAAAAATTTTTTTGCCTTTTTAAGGCCACACCTGTGGCACATGGAGGTTCCCAGGCTAGGGGTTGAATCAGAGCTGTAGCTGCCAGCCTGTGCTATAACCACAGCAATGCAGGATCTGCCGGATCCAAGCCACATCTGCGACCTACACCACAGCGCCCGGCAACGCCAGATCCTCAACTGGCTAAATGAGGACAGGGATTGAACCTGTGTCCTCATGGATACTAGTCAGATTCTTTTCTGCTGAGCCACGACGGGAACTCCTTACCATACAGTGTTGATAGTACTCTTCATTATCTTTATAATGCCTGCTGCACTGTAGTTATGATGTCATGTTTATTTCTAATGCTACTGACCTGTGATTTCTTTTCTCATTTGCTTGGTTGTGTTTAGAGGTTTGTCCACTGTTTTAAGTCTTCCTCCCCCCAAAATCAACTTTTGCCTTAAATTAACATTCCTGTGCTGTTTAAATTTCACATTTTATTGATTTTTTACTTTATTCTTTGTTACTTTTATTTACAACTTTTGCGTTTGTTTTATGCTACCACCACCCTCCATTCTGTTCCATCAGAGAGACATTTGAAATTACTGCTGCTCCTCATGACCCCCCCCCATATGCACATTTTTTCCTCATCAGTGTCTCTTAAATCTATGCTCTGCAATCTTCCACAGAGAATTTTGTAAATGCTGGTTCTTCACACTGACTTCTCCTTTCCTCATTCACTCTGTTAATTTCTCTTCAACCTCTAAAGCTGCTCCTGGCACCTAAGTCTCTTCTTCATAGCATTTATCACACTTGTAATTTCTCATTCTCTTGTGAATTATTTTATCAGTACTCTCTCACTACACTTAAATCTTCAGAGGAAGAGGAATCCAGTCTATCTTCCTCACCAGTATGAGCCTAGGTCTTGGCTATCAGTAATTATATTTTAAATGAATACATAAATCAAAATATGGGCACATGAACTTGGCTACTAGATAAAATTGTAGATACTCAGGCTTTGGCTCTGTAAAGTACATTTTAATTCACATAAGTAAAAATATTGCATTTGGAAAGTAGTTTATCAGTCAGTTGGCAGAAATACTGCAGAGAAGATTCGAGAACCAAGTAAGGATTACATGGGTTTATGATTATTCCAATTAGAATGTACTGGGATGAGCATTAAGTAAAAATAAATAAATAAATACAGTATAAAGGAAAATGAAATAGAAACATTTACAGATTTAGGAGTGATTCATTCCATTCGGAGTATTTGATATGTCATATATTTTGTCATCTTTTTGATAGAGTAATTAAACACAATTTATGTATGTTGAGTGAGGTGTGTAATCCCTTAGTGCAGCCTATTAACTTAAAAAAAAGTCACTTCATTTTCTTTCTGATTGAAAATGCTAATCCTTAGGTAAATAAGTGATAAACTCTTGATAAGACCCACATGGTTTTGCCATGCATTCTGGAAAAAAAATACCATTAGAAACATCAAAATTTATACATCCAGAAAATTAGACACACCCTACTGATAAAAAGAGCTGAGAGTATGTTCTTTAGTTTGCAATTATTAATATAATATTTATGCTTGAGTCATTCCTAAGGTTGATAAATGAAGTCAGGAGAAGAGTCATTGTATATAATGAACACTGGGAGTGATGGATGGTGTTTAGAAAATCTCAAGAAGATTGTTTTGATTTCATGTTTGATATCACAGCCTTTGGGAAGTCTTTAAAACTCTCACAGGTATCATGATGCAAGTTAAATAAACTCCTAGGCTTTAAAATGTTGTGAATGAAATTGTTAGCTAGGTTGCTTCTCTAAGAAAAATCAATAAACCCTTTTAATAGTGTGGGTCAGGCTATTTCCACACTAGTGTTTGAAAAAAAATTGATCCCTAAAGGAGTATTTTTTCCCTTTTCTTTTCTCTTTTCTATTCTAAAAGCATTTGAAATAACATATACTGGCTCTTCAAGAATCAATAAGCATTCTCTCCATATCAAATGTCTATTCCTAGAACTAGGGAAGTTAAAAGAGCCAACAAAGCAACACAATTTATTTATGAAAAAAAATGAAGGTTTTATTTCATAGAATCAGATTACATGAAAATTGTGAGCTGATGGTGGGCTGTTTAAATGACCAATGACTTTTTTTTTTTTTTTTTTGGCTGTATACAATGGCATGTGGAAGTTCCCAGGGCAGGAACTGAACCCATACCACAGCCACAATCCAGGCTGCTGCAATGATAACACTGGATCCTTAACCTGCTGGGCGACCAGGGGACTCTCCAATGACACTTTCTTTTAGCAGTAGAGAATGTGACTTTATTTTGTGAACATAACTCAAGTTTTCTTTCTAAGAGAGAAATTAGTCTTTCATCAGGAGAAATTATCATTGTGTTTTGGGCCCAAACTCATGGATGAATCACAGTATCTCTATAATTCTATTTGGTAAAACCATTTACTTTCTTAAAGTTCATGCCACAATTGATAATTCCATAAAACTAATTTTATGGGCCACTGCCCTCACTGAAAATATGATCTAGAGAGAGGGAGACATGTAAACAATTACAGTATGGTTCTTTTTTAAAGAATGGGGAAAGATACTCAATGAAAGGTGAATGTTATAAAGATGGAATTAAAACTGTATTGTGTGATAGCTTGGTAAGTGATTGGGTCAAGGAGAAAATTAAGATGAGAAAGTATAAAGATACTCTAGATGTCTTTTTCAGTTTGAGTCCAAATTGTATCTTTGGGGTCTTCTTTACTTACTACATCAATATCCCCAGGAATTAGAACTAAATACCATATATATGTGTATATATATGTGTGTGTGTGTATATATATGTATATACACACACACATATATATATATATTTAATGGTGTTAATGTTTGATACTTCACTGGAATATAAGTTCAGTGAGAAAATAGATGGAGAAATTATAGTTCCTACCATACTTTCAGTTGTCACACACATTTTTGACAAATAAATAAAACAGTGAAGCTCAAGGATCTAATATTTAACAGAAGATCACTCATTAAAAATCTCTAATCAACCCAGGTATGTAATTGTGCTGTTGCAGTTTTGCTTCATTTATTTACAAGTCATCCATATGTTGTGTTATTTTGTACATAGGATATGAATCCGTAAATAAATCTATAAATTATAGATTTATTTGGATGCATTTTCACAAAAAATAATGACAGAAAAACGCATCACTACAGTCTATTACAGTTGTTTGAAAAAGTTACCTCCTCTGATGTAATGGTGATAAAAACCAAATTCCATCATAATAAATTTAATAACGTTAGCTTACATTTTAAACAATTTGCTGTGATGCTGGCATTGTTATAAGAGTTTTACATCCATTATCTTAAACGAATACTCACACAACTATAAACATTTGGTAATATCATGATTCCCATGTTACAGATGAGAAAACTGAAATACAGATGACTTAATTAAATTATCCATAGTAATTATACAGTGATATATAGTGACTATATAGTGATATATTATTCAGTGACTGAACTAAGACTTGAACCCATAGTGGCAGATTCCAAAGTCGGTACCTTGCATTATCGTATTAGGTAATTTCCTAATTAAAGTGATGATGATAATTGTGATGATGATCATGATGGCCGTAGTGATTAAGTAGCATTTATTGATTATTTATTTTTTTTGTAAGGTGTCATGCAAAGGCTGTTTTTCTACATACTTTATCAAATTGGAAGCTCACAAATATCTTAAAATTAGTTTCTCTTATCATCCTCGCTTTACTAATGAAGGAACCAAAGTGTAGTGTGCTCACATTCACACAGCTTTTAAGTGCCAAAACCCAAGAGTTTGATTTGGTTTGAGTTAATGCTGATGTAAATTTTTAGTTAGTTAAATATATGCTTCTGGGAAATTAAAGGGTTCTTAAAACTGCACAAAAATACTGCACCTTCACCTGAAATCAAGTGCTAACGGTATTGCTCGATATGAATAACAAAGCCATAACCTTTTTAAAAAGGAATTCTGGCTGCATGTGATGAGGATGAGCATTCAACATTTCACTTCCTTCCAGTGTCTCCTACTTTAACACACAAGTACTTGCACATACAGGGGTAGGCTGATAAGGGCATCTCTGAGTCAGTGATGTATCTGGGAAACACATAGTTTAGTTTTCTAGTCATTCCTACTAAAAATAACAGTTCACTTATAGTCACGTATTTTAATGTAAGCTTTGATGGAGTAAGAAAAGCTCAATGAATCAAGTAGATTTTAAAAATGAAAGGGCAGGACGACGTAAAGCCAAAGAATTTTGTGATTGCAAAAGATCTTCTCATTTAAATATCTCTGCTACTTCAATCACTCTACGCCTCCTTCAGTTTTGTACAAGTCCGTCTATTCTATTTTCAGAAGGTTGTAATTGTTACAGATGTCTTCTGTATTATGCATTTAAATTTTGATTCCTTGGCTTGCAGCCTTTGATATAGGTCTTCACCTTGGGATAGTACAGAATAATGTTACTCTGTCTTCTGTAACTATTGTCTTAAAACTAAAATTTTCCTCTTGAACTGAGCACTCCCAGTTTTTTAGCCATGATGTTCAGGCCCCACATTTACTACTCCTTTCTGTCTGGAGATTCTATGACTTCACTCTTCGGGCCTCAGTATTTAAATTCTACACTGTGGTCACACCTTTGGTCGCTAATATACTCTAACAGGTAAATAATACTTCATGCATGGCACAACTGACCAGCAAGAAATACCAAAGAGGGAAGGACAGACAATGGGTTGCTGAATTGTGTGCCATAACGCTGTTACCAAGCCCACACTCATGCAGCTTGCTGCACCACAGGCCGATAAATTTAGAGACAGGTTGTTGGGGCAAGGGATAGAGACTTTATTCAGAAAGCCAGCTGACTGTGAAAATGGTGGACTAGTGTCCCAAAGAACCATCTTACCCTAGTTAGAATTCAGGTTTCTTTTATTCTAAATGGGGAGAGGGTGTGGTGGTTGTTGCAAACTTCTTATTTTTTTTATTTTTTTATTTTGGCTTTTTAGGGCTGAACCTATGGCATATGGAGGTTTCCAGGCTAGGGGTCAAATCAGAGCTATAGCCACTGTCCTCCACCAAAGCCGCAGCCATGCCATATCTGAGCCGTGTCTGCAACCTACACCACAGTTCACGGCAACACTGGATCCATAACCAACTGAGCAAGGCCAGGGATATAACCTGCGTCCTGTCCTCATGGATGCTAGTCAGATTTGTTTCCACTGAGCCATGCTGAGAACTCCTCTGGTTGTTGCAAACTTCTTAGTGTGAGAATCCTTTGTTCTTGCAGCTGTCTAGGTACGTTGGGTCATGATGTCCTGTATACCTCCAACAAGACAAATTTTATTCTCTGTTCTGCAGCTTTTTATCTTTATATGAATGGACCTGTGTTATACCTTTAAAGGTCAGAGACTTGCAAATGGGCTATCCTGTATATTTCAGGCTATAGGCAACATTCTTAACTTGTGACACAAGCAGTATAATGCAAAGATCATAAAAGAAACAGCTCTAATATGGAGTCAGATTTGTTCTTCCCTATTGCAAAACTACTATCCCCAGAGTGACATTGTGGAATGCATTAAAAAAAAATCTACAATTCATTACATTTCCCACATTCTGTGGGTGTTTCTTTTTTCCTCCTTCTTTAATCAAGGGTGGATGCTTGCCAGGACAGTGAAAGCAACATTGTGTGGGTGGGAAATCTGGGTGTCCAGTAGGTTTTATGTGTTTTCATTCTTGCTCTTCAAATCCCTGCTCAGAGTTCAGCTGAGTGGCTGAGAATTGTGCTGAGCTGCCAGGTAGGGGACTCATGATTAAGACAGTAAGCTAAAATGAGAAGACAGTCAGGGCTTTAATCACTTCCTGAAGTAATATTAAGGAAGAGGAAAAACTGGAGAAAGTTCAGACTCTTCTGTTTCCTGGAAAGTCAAGGACCAGGTGAATTAACACAGATGTCAGGGATCATCTCACTGTTGGAGCCCCAAACAAAAGGATCTTGCAATTTTATGGACCTGAGGCTGAAGGAAAGGAGAAGTGAGAAGGGATAAAAGCATTAAGTACTGAGTTAAAGTGGAAAATGTGTCTTCAAAGTGGTCCTTGCCTGTCACCCTACAAACAGAGGTCTCAGCAGACACCTCTGCTGATGGCCTTGGATAAAGAAGCCTCTCAGTGGAGGCATCCCAGCTAAAATGCAGATAAATTCAAGAGCCTGGTGGGGCCTTTGTCCTTGAGGGCAGCTCCATTCAGAGGCTGCAGTGCAGGGTCTGTGCACCAAGTCTGGCACAGGAAGGGAAGCTTCTCCCTGAGGCCCATCAGATAATGCCTTTGTAACTGCCTATGATTGGGCCTGAAAGATTGCATATAGATCTTTCGGCAGGAACTCTGCTCCTCAATCCTTGCCACCAACGACATGTAAATATGTTCAAGATAACCCAGGAAAGAATGAGAGGACTATGTTGGACATAACTGATCCATCTGCCAGCCAGACTGGCTACAGATGAAACTGATGCCTGAATGAGTGCAGCTGAAACCAGCTGAGCCTGATCCAGATCCGAAGAACATTCCTGCTAAAGTCAGTTCGATTTAACAACTCATAGAGGATAAGTTACATAAATGTTAGTAGTTTTAACCCATTAGATTTTGGTATGGTTTGTTTTGTTACACACACACAAACACATGTTAGCTGACATAGACATTAAGCAAAAATCTTTAAATATAATCCACTTATATATTTTAAACCTATTTAATCAGGAATTCCTGTTGTGGTTCAGCAGGCTAAGGACCCAGTGTAGTTTCTGTAAGGATACAGGTTTGATCCCTGGCCTGACTCACTAAGTTAAGGAGCCAGCATTGCCAAAAGCTGCGTAAGTCTCAGGTATGGCTCAGATCTAACTTTGCTGTGGCATAGGCTAGTGGCTGAGGAGTAGCCTGGTGGCTATGGCCCAGGCCAGCAGCTGCAGCTCCAATTCAATCCCTAGCCTGGGAACTCCTGTATGCTGCAGGTGCAGCTCTAAAAAGAAAAAGGAAAAAAAATTAATAATATTTATATTTTCAAAGCTATTTCAAAATCAGTGCTCCCTGCCTATCATATACTTTTTTTTTTCTTGGATTTCTGTGGTTATTACTTATTGCAGCATCATTTTAGATATCCTCCTAATTTTTCTAATTGCTTCTCAATATTTAACTTCTGCAACTTTCCCACCATTCACCTTTTCATAACATATTTTTTATCTCCATGTTCCAGAGAAGGAGATAAGCTAAATAGAAAAACATTATAGGATATGTATTTCCAGTGTTATAGCATACTGGTCCAAATTTTCATAAATATGTAAGTATTTTATACATTTACATATCAAGGAATTCCAAAGATGAAAAGGTAGCAAAAAGTCAATTAAATTGTTTTTAAAAAATGAAGTTCTCTTTCTTAGAATGAGAAAAATGAGGTCCAAAATGAAAAGAGATATCAGAAATCTTCAAAAATAGTAAATTGCAAAACTGTGACTTAAATGTTAGCCTTCTGAACCTGATAGATCAGTACTGTTTCAGAACTTGTCATTCTGTTGGTGGTACATTTCTGCACTAAATTGTCCCAATGCTGTTGGATATGAGAGGGCTATGACAGAAATGCGGTAGATGCAGTAGAAATGAAGAGAACATACATGACTTTCGACCGCCCATTGGTCTGGATTCACTTAGTTGTGAAGATGTGGAGGTGTGCCTAGTGTGATAACATCTATAGATGGAGTACAATCCTTGTTTCAATATTCATTTTCAAGGTAATCATAGGTAAGTTGTTTATCTCCGTTTCAGTTATTTTAATTTATAAAGTGGAAGTGATATTAGGACCTGTCTCATAGGGTTGTTGTGATGAGCAATGCATTTGGAGAGATGATGCTGCAAGAAGTCCTCTGTGTTGGATCCATCCTTCCTGTTTCTACTTGTACTATCCTGACTGGCTATGAAGTTCTTGAGGGCACGGACACCCTTTTGTTCAATTTTAACCCCCCAGAACCCTGTCAAATATTGAATGCACCTTAAATTTTTGTGGAAGGAAGTAAAGAAAGAAACAGGGAAGGAAAGGAGGAAGGCGCGATGGACAGTAAGAAAGGAATGGAAGGAAGAAACTGAAAGAACAAAGGGAAGAGGAAGGCAGAAATGGAAGGAAAAAAGAATTGTGAGTCCAGAATGACTTTATGAGAAACATCAGCATGTTTATTCAAGTGCTTAAAGCCTGAGTTAGTAAAAATTGCAGACCATTCATGAAGCAATTGACAATAAAAGGGAAATAACTCCCTATATCAGTAGATATCTATAATTGCTATTAAATAATAATTTGGAATTATCGAGAGTAAAGAGGAGTAGATATCATCCTCCTAGCTCATTGGTTTGGGACCAGGCTATAAAGCAGTGTATACGGGAGCAATGTGCAAGAGTAGTGGTGAGATTAGGAAAAATGCATCCTCCCTTCATCCTGATACTCGTATTTTACTTGCTCAGTTTATATCCCACAGTCACTGTAATTACTTTTGCTTACACAGTAATGACTGTTCTCAGTTTTGACAGAGATTACTTGACTTTTTTTTTTAAAGTACTCAAACTTTGAAGAGTTTTTTTTTCCTGTTTATTCATTTAAGCTATTTGTTATTATTTTTTTCTCTTTCAAAATAATTTGCTATTATTTTACTACCTTTTTTAAATGTATGATTAGATAACTGATTTTCAGTCTGTCTTCTGTTTACCTACGTGTATTAGAAGGTAATCATTTTTTCTCTTTGTGACATTAATGCTTTTCCATGCTCATGGCGTATTTTTATCTTTTAGATGAAAAATCTTACTAACTTCAGTTATGACTATAAGTTTCCAATGTAATTGTAACCCATTTGACTCAGGGATTATTTAGAAATGTGTTATTTAATTTCCAAACATTTATCAAAGAATTTTTGAATTATGTTTTTTTTTTGGTTAAATCTTCTGTTATCAGAGATAATAGGCTAATGATTTCACTTTTTTGAAAATGTTTGAGACATGCTTTGAGTCAACATAAGTGAGTCAACATAAGTGAATCTTTAAAATATTCTTATATGCATTTTAAACAATTTTGGAAGTCTTTGATTATAGTCATTTAATCATCCTGCCAATCTAACCAATCTAATAAGAAGGGTATTATTTTAATTATCCTATTATTCACATTTTATAGGAAAGAAAACTGAGACAGAAAGGTTAAATAATTTGCTCAAATTCACATAGCTTGTAAGCAGGGAAGGTCCCAGAGAATTAAATACAGGCTATATCTTCTTAAACCTAAGCTATGTTATTTTATAGTAATACAAGTATTATATTGAAGAAAGTTTCTTGACAAATAAACAAAAACTTTCAGGTTAGGTTATATGAAGACACAATGGTGAAATGATATGTGATCATGAGAAAGAAGAATTAGATTTTTTTCCCCCTCTCGGACGCCAAGGAGTTTATGAGGAATAAAAAACAGAGGTTACAAAGAAATAAGAAGAAATCAATCTAAAATGAAATTCTAGCATATAGAGAGCTATCCAGAGAAAATAGATTTCTTTAAGAATCATGGGACTCTCTGAGAATTTCAAGTGGACCACTAAGTACAGTGAGTACTTAGAGAGTAATTGGGTTTACATGCCACATATATTCAAGCTACTATCAATAATATTTCCTGATGTGATCTATCCTGGAGAATGTTCCATGTGCACTTGAGAAAAAAGTATATTCTGCTGCTTTGGGGTGAAAAGTTCTATAGATGTCTGTTTGATTTAGTGTATCATTTAAGACCTGTGTTTCCTTGTTGATTTTCTGTCGATAATCTGTCCATTACTGTAAGTGGGGTATTGAAGTACCCCATTATTATTGCGTTACTGTCAATTTCTCCTTTTATGACTTAGTAGTTGCCTTATATATTGTGGTTCTCCTATGTTGGGTGTGTATATATTTATGATTGTTATTTCTTCCTCTTGGATTGATCCTTTAATCATTACATGATGCCCTTCTTTGTCTCTTGTGACCTTCTTTATTTTAAAATCTATTCTGTCTGATAGGAGTATTGCTACTCCTGCTTTTCTATAATTTCCATTCGCATGTAATATTTTTTTCCTGTAGCCAGGAGATTCCGTATGAATACTGGCACTATGACTTAGCTAATGTTTCACGTTCTTACTGATCCTTTATATGTTACCCTTGAAATATTGGTTTTCCCAGAGAAATAACACTTAAGTTGGTAGCATTTTGATAGATCATCAAATTTTTGTCAAATGTTAAGTACAAGAGATATTGTGTTTATGTGTTCTGCTTTTTAGTCAATAATGAAAGCCATAAAAATGATTAAATCTTGGGAAAAAGAGAGTTCCCGAAGAAAGATGAAAACAACATATATCTAGAAAAGAGCAAGCTGAGGAGAAACATTAAATATTAAAAAAAAAACCCAAACTCCTGAGGAAATACTAAAGTAATGACTTAGCCTGCCTATCCACCCCTTCCCTTAGTCAAAGGTAATTCAGGTTATAGCTAGATTAGATATAAGCATCTACTGTCTAAAAAGATTAGCAAATAACTGGCAAGGGAAAATTCAAGGTGAATTATCATGAACCCCAATAGCTGATACTAAGAGAAGATTAAGAACTTACAGGAAAACCAGACCAACATGCCTTGCAATGATGAAAAAATTCTCTATAATTGGTCATAAGTAGCGATTAATTCTATGTATAACTCTATTAACTTCCCTGCATTCTATTTCAGAAAGTTTCAGGAGAAACTTCGGTGAGTTTGTGTTTGGTGGAGGGGGGCAAGATGGTTGTGGTGACTGAGACTCAGGAAGGTTGTTAAAATTCATCCAGACTTGAGTAGTCATGGAGGTAGAAAGTTAATTCATGTACCCTCCACTATTCACCATGCTCAGTCTTCTGAGATCTGGTCAATTATACGAGCTCAATTGATCAGGAGATACCGTGGATCACTGACATTTTTGTCAGTATCGTAGCCAGTCACAAGATCCATTGTCTGATGGAGGAGCGATTGACAACCAGAGGTACCCAAGTGTGGCCAAAAGCACGGCAGCATATGGATGACACAGATGGCCATCTGGCTAGTTAGCTCTGCAGGCTTGACAGCCATTTTATAAGCCCAGATTAAAACAAAACAAAAAACCTTGTTGTTTGGAGTTTGGGCTGTGACGCAACAGGGGATCAGCAGAGTCTCTGGAGCCCTGGGACACCAGTTCCATCCTCAGCCTGACGTAGCAGATTAACGATCCAGTGTTGCTGCAGCTGTGGCATAGGTTGCACCTGAGGTTCGAATCTGATTCATGGCCTGGGAACTACACATACCTCAGGGCAGCCAAAAAAGAAAAAAACAAGGAAACTCATTTTCTATAATTGAAAATTTGAAGACCCTATGTCACTTAGAGTTGTCCTATACAAAAACTGGATTTACGAAGTAAATGTCAAAAGCATGATCTTGCATGTCTTAGCGATATTTTCCTTTTTAAATATACAGTTTAAAATTTTACTACCCAGACACTAAGGGAGACAGATCAGTAAGTGAAAGTGAAAAGTTATATTGTTCAACAATACTTATAGTTTTAAACTTTTCATTTATTATATTAATATTTTTTAGTTCTAAGGGCAAAGAGGTTGCTTAGTAACTTTTCTTGTGAGGGGTTAAAAAGTTGCATAATGATTCTGAATTAATGTTTATATAATTCAAGGCTATAGATTCACACTGCATTATGTTCTTACTATATTCTGAGTACTCTTTTGGATAGAGCACCCTATACCATGGGGTCTTTGACAAACCTAAGAATCTCTAGAAGGTTAATCATCAAGGACAGGACCTAAGACATAATGGCTTCTAATGAAAATTCAATGGAAGAACTTAAGGGACTTTCACTTAGAAATATTCTCAGTGATTTTGCATCACTGAAGTTCCCTTGAACAGAGGAATTAATTTTATATTGATTCAGATTGGACAAACAATGATCGGTAGCAGAGATTTCGGGAAGCCAGACATTGGTTCAAAATAAGGAAGAACTAAATATTAAAACTCTGGAAAATACATGCCACCAGGAGCTAATGGCAGCTTGTGAGTAGTTACACTATTGCGGGTTGCAAGTTGAACCAGCTTTCCACTATTCTTCTATTTAACTCCACGTTTATGCTATCTTGTGAGGGACATTTCATAATGGGATTGGAATTAAAGTAGCTAAACCTGTTCAAAGTACAACTGGGAAATATATAAATCACTTTCCCTGAAGGCAGAACAAAAGCATTTTAAAAACTCTCTGATAGGTCGTGTTGAACAGCCCTGTATGAAGTCACGAGACATTTTATTTATATAAAATGAGGATGTAAAACTTGATTCTTTCTAAGCCTTGTAGAGCTGGAGAAGTCTATAAAATGTTCTTAATTAAGGTAACAATGCTAGCATTGGCTCTGTCCTTAGGAGAGGACCATGAAGAAAACTGCATGAGGGCAAAAATCGCAGCTTTTGTGTGGAAAAGAATTAAAGCTTAACATGTTGAAGTGGTTTTTGAACTGTGGAGTTAAATTTGAATTTTGAGGGCCTTGAATTACCATGTAGAAATTAGGACATGTTATGCAGATAAGGAGATCTTATGAAGGTTAATTAATATCATGGTTGGATACTCATCAGATACTTACTAGCTGCCCAGGATGACTCACTTGCTGCCACCATGTCAGAGGTAAATAATTCTTCAGTGAGTGGTCGTGGCAATTAAAGAACCAAAGGAAATTGGTTCATCACAATGCTACAGATTATATTTGGGAAGGTCAAATCACGTTAAGTTCCATTTCTTACTTTGGAAAATGCAAAGAGTCATAGTGTCTGCCTATAATGAGTTGTTGTAAATACTAATGAGATAATTCGAATACACACACAGAACTTCGTTATTGTGAAGGAAACTTCTTTAAATTGTTGGACATTTATAAAATAAGTCAGTACTGACTATAACGAAGTGTTCTCATGGTTTCATTTAAATGTCTCCTACAGCTGTTAGTGTTAAATGACTCCAATAAGAAGAGAACATGGGCAAAAGTTTGGTAGCCGAAATGGAAAACAGAACCACTTAAGTTTATATATTAAAGGGTTTTCTTCCCCTTCCCTCTCTCTCTCTCTCTCTCTTTTTTTTTTCTTTCTTTTTTTGGTTTGAACTCAGCAGAAACTCAACTACAGTAGTCATTTAATAAGTATTTATTGAATGTATATTGGATAAATGGATTCACTTTTCTTTGTAGCTGTGTTTTAAATAAGTAAAATAGAGGCCGGTTGGATAAACAAATTAAGAAAAAATAAACTACATTTTATATTTTAAGTCAAATAACTCATTTTGTAATAAATGAGGTTGTTATAAACTTAGTCATACAATTTTCAAGATCATTTTATAGTTTAACCAGTGTTCTGTGAAAATTGAAAGGCTATTGTGGGTTTTCTGCTTTGTTTTGCTATTTTTTTTTTATTGTGAGATACTCTTTCATCAATGTTTGCTTCAATATCACTGCTCAGATCTCAGTGACTTACAACAACGTGTTCATGGTCATGCTTAGACCTGTGGACCAGCTGCAGATGCTCTGCTCCAGGTGCAGCCTTGCTCTAGGTCTGTTCACACATCCTCATTTACCTACCCAGGCTGAAAAGGCAGCTCCTCTATAGAGTTTGTATTTCTCATTGCAGTTGAGAGTGGCCACAAGGCCAGGTAATACTGAGCAAGAGCCCACATGATGTATGCCATGCCCACTCATGTTTCACTTGCTTAAAGGAAATCGCAAGGCCAAGTATAACATCCATAAGATAGGAAGGTATATCCTTCAGCCATGGGGGTCACGGTGCAGGTAAATATTTATTTCCCAATAATAACATCAGTCAGAGTCACATTTTATAGTCTTTGCATGCAATTTTTCACACATTTTGGAAATATTATTTATTAATAATAATAATGCAATTTTTCACACATTTTGGAAAGATTATTTATTAATTAATTTATTTATTTTGGTCATGCCTGCAGCATGTGGAAGTTCCCAGGCCAGGGATGTGTGTGTAGAGAAAGAGCACTATGTTTATATTCATGTCGAATGTTTTCTGAGGAAATGCATGATTTTTAATTACCTTCTAAGTGAAAACAGACGCATTTACTCTACACATTATTTTTATAAATGATTTTAGCAGTTTTAACTTTGTCTAAAATTGCATATGAGGGGTTTTTTTTGTGGTGCAGCAGGTTAAAGCAACCAGTATTTTCACTGCAATGGCTTGGGTCGCTGCTATGGCTCAGGTTTAGTCTCTGGCCCAAGAACTTCCACATGCCACAAGCCTGGCTAAAAAATAAAATAAAATAAAAATTCCACATCTAATCTGAGTGCCTTACAGATTCCCTAATGAATAAAATTTTCCCCAAGATCTTTTTTTTTTTTTTTTGTCTTTTTAGGGCTGCATCTGCCACATATGGAAGTTCCCAGGCTAGGGGTCCAACAGGAGCTACAGCTGCCAGCCTACGACACAGCAGCAGCAACAAGGAATCTGAGCCACATCTCTGACCTACCTACACCACAGCTCACGGCAACGCCGGATCCTTAACCCACTGGAGAGGCCAGGGATCAACCCTCATCCTCATGGATCCTAGTCGGATTTGTTAACCACTGCGCCATGAAGGGAAACCGCCCCCCACCAAGATCTTTATATCACTGAACAGCAAAGACTTACAGCCCTTTGGTTTTTCAAACTTATGATATTGGCATGAGTGTTTAAAATTAGCATGAATTCACTATCTACCTCCATCAAGTAATGTTAGATTATGGGCAAATTATCTTTATTTCTTTTTAGGATTATATACCCTCTACATAATGTTTAGTTAAGACATCCATTTCTTATTACATTGTGTTTAGAATTGTCCCATATTTTCTGCTGCAAAGAAATGGAGCAAAAGTTTCACTAATTATGACCATATTATATATAACATTAAATAAACTGTTCACTCATAATTGATTGAAAAATTTCAATAGTTTTTTAATCAATCACAAATAATATTAATTTGATTCTTCTCAATGGTATCAGAACTCAAATCAATGTTACTTTAAAACGTGAACATTATTGGTTTAATTAGGTTTGTAATTGAGATATTAGCAATATCATTTCCAGAGTAACTGACAAAAATTAAAGATGAAGGAGAGAGAGGGAGAGAAATTCTATGAAATAAGTAAATATTGAAAGGACATTTTGAAAACAAGTTGGTCACGGCTCTGATGCTTTGCTTAAGGGATATATTTAATGACCTTTTTCCTCTAATGTAATATTTTACTATTTGATGCTTTGAAAGGGAAGTTGGGCAGGATTGGTGAGCTTGAATCCAGATACGTAAGAGAGTTTCTCAGGTAGAATATTGCCTTTGGAAGAACTGAATGAATCCTTCCTTAACCTCTGATTGACATTTAACAGATGAGAGTGCATTCAGGGTACTAGAGTTATGGTATATAAATGGAAATAGGATTGATATAAAAGGGCAGTCATGGTGCAGTTTGACATCAAGGCCATGTAAACAAACAAATAATTGCTCCAAAACCTTGAATGTACTGCTGTTTCTACCGTCTCAAAAACCCTTTTGACTTTCTGTAATAAAAAGGATTATCCAGTAATCAAATAAAGCAATATCACAGTATGCATGGTATGTGAACTAGACATAAATGCCAACAGGGTTTGACTTAAAAATGTTCAGGTGAGACTCCATAACTCTTGATAGCTTGAGAGCACTTAATGTAGTTATTTACTCTCTTAATTTCTCTTAATTCTTATTTGTTACATGACCTTATTCTAGATTTTGTTCTAAATTGATTTGTGTTGGTTTAAGAAGTAGGCTAAACCATTTGATTATAGACAAGTTTACCCCTGAAAATTTAAGAATTCCTGGGACAATAGAATTGTCAAAATTACAATAAGGAAATATATATGTGTGTCAGGAGAATAAAAGAGGGGATCCATATGAAAAATTAAAATTAAAAAAATGCAATCAAAGTATCAAATATAGCAATTCAATATCAGAAGATCCTCAGGGATTTTTTTTTCTCATGGATGTTTTTATTTTCATGTGTATAACCTAATTACCCCAAGGGTACCCAGGTAAGTATCCTATCAATAGTGTGGATCAAACCCACACTCTGCAGCAGCAACCCAAGCCACTGCAGTCAGCTTCTTAACCAACTGCACCACAGTGGGTACCCCTCTTTTTTTTTTTTTTTTTTTGTAGAACATATATAAGGGTCTTAACTATACTATGTCTCTACCCTTCCTGTCTTCTGTGGTTCCTTCTTTATATATTTAGTTACAGATGATCTTTGCTACTACTCTTAAAGTCATGCTCATTGATGAGTGCTCTGTAAATAAATTTGGTTGTGCCTGTGGGAGAAGGTTAGATCAGGGTCTTCCTTCTCTGCCACTCCAATATAAGCTTCATCTGGCCCGTTTTTAAGTGAATTTCTTTTTCTTTTCTTTTTTTCTTTTTTTTTTTTTTTTTTAATTTGTATGACCTCAGCTGCAGTGTATGGAGTTCCCTGGCCAGGGATTGAACCCAAGCACAGCTGCTACCTATGCTATAGCTGTGGCAATGCCCCATTGTTTAACCCACTGTGACAGGCTGGGAATTGACCCACACTCTGCAGCAACTCAAGCCACTGCAGTCGCTTCCTAACACATTTTGTACCATAGTAGGTACTCCTCTTTTTTTTAAAGAACATATGTATTTGACCATTCAAAAATGAATGAAATAATGACTTAGTGCTTAAAAATCAATGAGCAACCTTTACTTTAAATTGTTTTGTTTTGTTTTCAAATTTGCAACATTGGTCAGCTCTTGCCTTGGAGGAGCTGATTAAAAGGATACAGCTTTTAACAATTCAAACATAGTTTTCTTTGAAGAGAAGAGAGGTTACATTCCTCCCCCATCACTAAAATGTTTAGAGACCCTATTCTGATATAATTAATGAACTTATAAAAGCAAAGAGGAAGTCAAATTACATATATCCTGGAAGAATATTCTGTGAGTGACCTGGAGTGAACTGGGCTGTTTTTGTTTTCTTATGTTGAGTTTTAAGAGTTCTTTGTATATTTTTCACACCAATCCTTTAACAGGTTTGTCTTTCGCATTTCGCAAATGTTTTCTACCAGTCTGAGACTTGTCTTAATATCTTTACCTTGCCTTTTAAGAGCAGAGTCTTTTCTTTTTTAATGTAATGACTTTTATTTTTTTCCATTATATCTGGTGTACAGTGTTCTGTCAATTTCTACTGTACAGCATGCTGACCCAGTTATGCATACATGTATACATTCTTTTTTCTCACGTTATCAGGCTTCATCATAAGTGACTAGACAGAGTTCCCAGTGCTACACAGCAGGATCTCATAGCTAATCCATTCCAAAGGCAATAGTCTTTTTTAATTTAATAAAGTCCGATGTATCTTTCATGGTTGTACTTTTGGTATTCTATCTAAAAAGTCATTTCCATGGCCAAAATTGTCTAGGATATTCTGTTAGGTTTAAAACTAAATGCATTTACATTTAGGCTTTTTTTTTTTTTGTCTTTTTGCCTTTTCTAGGGCCGCTTCCCTTGGCATATGGAGGTTCCCAGGCTAGGGGTCTAATCGGAGCTATAGCCACCGGGCTACGCCACAGCCACAGCAACGTGGGATCCGAGCCTCCTCTGCGACCTACACCACAGCTCATGGCAACGCAGGATCCCCAACCCACTGAGTAAGGCCAGGAATTGAACTGGCAACCTCATGGTTCCTAGTCTGATTCGTTAACCACTGCACCATGACGGAAACTCCCATTTAGGCTTTTGATCCATTTTCATTTAATCTTTGTGAAAGGTGTAAGGTCTGTATTCAGATTTGTTTTTTTCATTGTTTGCATGTAGATGTCAGTTGTTCTAGACATATCTTTGCTAAAAGCATATCATTTGTCGAAGGCATATCTTAGCTCCATTGTATTGCCTTTGCCCTTTGGTAGGAATTCAGCTGGAGGTCTGTTTATATTTATGGAGGTCAGTGTCTGTGTCTCTATTGTTTTTTCTTGATATATTTTTTTCCTTGATATATTCACCTGTTCTTTCAACGATACCACATTGTCTTCATTATTATAGCCTTTAATGTTATGTTGTTTATTCTGGGTCTGGGTTTCTCCACGTAAACTTTAGAATCATTTTGCAATATTCACAAAATAACTTGATGTGACTTTGATTAGGATTGTGTTGAATCTATCAATCAGTTTGGGAAGAATTGACATTTTGAAAATATTGATTCTTTTTATCCATGAACATGGATATTCTCTCCATTTTTTTGGTTTTTGCTTTGATTTCATTCATCAGTTTTATTGTTTTCTTCATATAGGTTTTGTACATAACGTTGTTAGATTTATATCTAAGTATTTCATTTTTGGTAGTGCTAATTTAAAGAATACTTTGTTTTTATTGTTCGTTTCCGGTAGGCATATTGGAGAATAAATGACTTTGATATCCTATAACCTTGCTATAAATAGTTCATTAATTCCAGGAGGTATTTTGTCAGTTCTTTAGGATTTTTTACATGGATGATCCTGTCCTTTGTGAATAGCCCCATGATTTCTTCCTTACCAATCTGTATGTATTGGTACTCTTTTCTTGTCGTTTTGCATTAGCACAAAATCCATCAAGATTTTGAAAAGGAGTGGTGATAGCAGATATTCTTTCCTTGTTCCTGATCTTTGTGGTAAAGATTTGAGTTTCTCATCACTAAGTATGATGATATCTGTAGGGTTTTGTAGATCTTCTTTAAATTGAGTAAATTTCCTTTTTCCCCCCAGTTTCCTGAGAATTTTATTATAAATGCATGTTACATTTTATCTGCTCTTTTCCTGCATCCACAATCTTTTATATAAATGGCTATTCAGTCATTTCCCATTCAAACGTTTTAGTTGTGAGATTTACTCCTTTTATGTCCCATTTTGTGTTGTTTCATCCCTTTAACTTAATCCAAATTGCAAAGACCTTAGGTTTACTTAATTCCTAATGAAAGGCAATCAAGAACTTTGAAAGAAATTGATCAAATTTTCTCAGTTCATATCATCATAATTTTGCTTTATCTCTATACTTCTATATAATCAGATAATTTTTATAGAAAAACTTTCAATGAAAACTAATAAAGCAAATGATTAAGTGTGAAGTGATTGGTATTCTATAGAGATTGTGTAGTAGATGAGGAATTTTTTTCTTAAATCTAGAAATTATTTTATTCAGCCATATAATTTTAGAATTTGAAGATGTGTAGGATAATTTGGATCAGTATCTATATTTGTATAAACTAAGCCACAGAGATCTTAGCAGTTTTGGCCGAAATCAGACAGGTGTCTCTTACATGTTGGTATCGATTAAGAGAAATGATAAAATAATTTCTAAAATACCATTTAATATTTTTACTAGAAAGTCGATTAACCATTGTTAGATTTTAATTCTTGATCTGTTCTTATATGATTATCTCTTTATCAAAGAAATCTTACTCTTTTTTTTTCATTTTGTTTCCATTCTTGAATTTTGCTTCATAGACAACATGATCTATATTTGATAATTCAACCAAAACAGGGCTATGATGATCATTGCTTTTTCTTCTCTCCCATCCACCATAAAATTGTCCCCTGACATAAAGTTCAATTAAGATAAATCTGTTTGGGAGTTCCCGTCATGACTCAGTGGTTAAAGAATCCCACTAGGAACCATGAGGATGCAGGTTCGACCCCTGGCCTCGCTCAGTGGGTTAAGGATCTGGCGTTGCCGTGAGCTGCGGTATAGGTCACAGATGCAGCTGGGATCCCGTGTTGCCATGGCTGTGGTGTAGGCTGGCGGCTACAGATCCGATTGGACCCCTAGCCTGGGAACCTCCATATGCCCCTGGTGTGGCCCTAGAAAAGACAAAAAGACAAAAAAAACTAAACAAAAGAAACAAAAAGATAAATCTGTTTTGAAGTTAAGACACCTGAGTTTAATTCCAGCTGTTAACTTTGGAAAAGCAAATTAAACCCCGAATCTGTGTTTCCTCACAAATATAGAAACATTATAGTGACTATCATATTTCCCTCAAATGTTCAGAGGATATAAAAGGACTTTAAAAATGTAAAGTTGTTGGCATTCCTGTTGAGGCTCATCAGTAGTAAACCTGACTAGTATCCATGAGGACGTGGGTTCAATCTCTGGCCCTGCTCAGTGGGTTAAGGATCTGGTGTTGCTGTGTACAGTGGTTTAGGTCACAGATGCAGCTCAGATCTGCATTGCCTGGTTGTGGTGTAGGTCAGCAGCTGCAGCTCCAATTCATCCCCTGACCTGGGAACCTCCGTATGCCACCGGTGTGACCCTAGAAAAAATATATGTAAAGTTGTTAATATAAATATACTCATAATTCAGTCTTCCAATTGATAGACACTTTTAGGAGATGAAAATAATAACTGCTCTCATTCTTTAACTAAATAAACAATATATCCAGGGTCATCCCGGGAGTGTATTAAAAGCACCATTGTCTGAAGCCATTTGCCTGGCTTTGCCTTGGCTGTTAGTTGTATGCAGTAGGCTACTTATGTTAACCTAAAGATAAGTGCTTTTCAATGAGAATGAAGTAAATAAGATAACAGGAATTTTTTTTTTTCAAGGAACTCATACTGTGATAACCTTTAAAATGTTAAGTAACTGATGGAAGTTAGGGTGATACATAAATTTATTATTTAGTTTCTAGGTAGGTCATATATAAGAGAAAAATATCTATGAAATGACAGGAAATAGGGAAGAAAAAGACCATCTCTTATAATCACCTAATTTCCCCTGGTGCTATTTCAGTTCTGTTTGTTATATGGCCTGCTAAATATTGTCCTTAACATTTTTTAAAAACAATGCTTTGCACAGAGTTAATCTTAGTAACTTAATACCCATGTAGCATGAGGTGTCACCTGCTTTTGCCATGGTGTCACCTCTTCCTTATTCAATTCTCAGTCTTCTGGCTTATCCACTCTGGAGTTGGCCCCCACTGGTTTTTTATTTATCTTCATTTCACGAATTATTAATTTCCATTTTGTATTAATTGTGATGTTTACTTGTGTGATATTTGGGCTCCACAGTTCATTGACAGCACCATGACTGAAGGTACCATGTCGCTTTCGTCTGTTTTCTTCAACCCAACAGAGAGGTCAGTGTTTGGAATGAGTAGGTACCAAATAAATAGATGTGAAACAAGGCAATGGATCATTTCTACAATCTTATATATTTTAGGCCCTGTTAGCTCATTCGTTCTTTAAAAAGAAATTTATTGATCACTTGCTACCCACATTTAATAAGACACCTGAAAAGCTGTGCCTTATGGCACTGACATTGTATAAGGGAAGAAGGACCACAACAATAAGCAGTCAATAAATACGTTATAGTTTGTTTGAAAGCAAAAAGTCATTCTGAAAAAAAAAAATGAAAAGAAAATAGCTTAGGGTAATGGGAATTAGACATTCAGGGTCAGGGCAGGTTCCTGTATTCACAGATAGAAAAGCTAGGTTCATTCCTTAGCTTTGCTGCTCACTAGCTCCCTGACCTCATTTTCTAAGACATTTCTGCCAAATCAGTTATTTGAAAAGTTACCCTTACAACTATAATGTTCTGTTAATCTTTGTGGAAGCCAGATATCTCTGATGTATCACCGAGGATACATCAGTGATATTAATGATTGTTAGAATCTAAGAATTCAAGTGGGTTTATCATATTAAGCCCCCAAACCCTAACTTTGATGCGAAAGCATTATGAACAGAACTTATTTCGTATTGCTTGAACCTCAGGACTAATTTTATTCATCACCCAGAATCTCCATCTATGAAAAAAGTGTTACTTGTGTCATAGAATTTCTGTAGTTATTAAAAATAATACAGTGGCAAGCACAAGCAAAATTACTTCAGAGCAGACCATGGAGGAAGTAACATTTTATAAAGTCGTGTAGCACGGTGTTGTATTTATGATGTTATATAATGCCAGGCTTGCTTGGTTCTCCGGAATACAAAACTGTGATGTTAGATATTCATAGTCTGGTTTTAATGTGCTGGATGTACTACCTGTCTACACTTTTCCAGGTGGTTCTTCAAACTAAAGCTTAGCTACTTAAGAATTTCAAATATGACAAATAGCTTTCGAAGTTGACTTTTGTGTGTGTGTCAGAGAAACGCAAGATGGAACGTAAATAAAAACAGCTCACAGAAACAAGGTTTAAGATCTGACATTTCTAAGCAGTAGGTTTCTTCTGTCCTCAGGGAGATAAACAAAACTATTGAAAACTCCATTAGGTATATTTATAGCCCAGGTTTAATGTCCAGGATGTAAACTAAGATGCCAGGCTGCCAGCTACCAACTTTGAGATGGAAGAAAACAGCTTCTCAGAGTGAACACTTTCATCCTTTTCTCATCAATATTCCAAAAACATGGCACCTTAATCTTTTATGCAACACAGGGGGAGGCTTCTTTTAGATGACTTTCTGTGAAAAAAAAAAAAATGTAGTATTTTGTAAAACATTGTGGAAAATCCACTAACCCATTTTCTGTTATACAAACTTGTTCTTGGATATGGGGAGAGGGGGTTAGGGAAGCAGTGTTGAGAACTTTTCACAGCTCCTCAAATGGAAAAGAAACATGTGAATCAATAACTGATGCTGCAGGAAATGGAACAATGAGCTCTCTTAGGAAGAACAATTGTAGCTACTGGGAGATGTGTGAAAACAAAGAATATCGCATGTGTCAACTGCTTGTAGTAGTTATAGCCTATCTAAACTCAACTTTTCCACATAACCTCAAGGGGTCAAATGGGTATAATCCTCATGGTTGCTATATCTGGAGTAAGGAAGGAAGTAATTAAGGTTAAAAGAGGTCATAAGATGGGGCCCTGACCCCATAGGATCGGTGTCTTTGTCAGAAGAGTCCCTAGAATGCCCTCTTCTGTCCACTCTTCCCCTCTCCTTGTCTCTCCCCACACACACACAAAGAAGAGATCTTGTGAGCTCACAGGATGGTAGTTACCAGCTACAACCCAAGAGAAGAGGCCTGAGAATGAAACTTTCTTGCCAGTGCCTTGAGTTCAGATTCCAGCCTTTAGAAATATGAGAACTTAAAAAACAAATTTCTTGGGAGTTCCGGTTGTGGCTCAGTGGAAATGAACGCAACTCGCATCCATGAGGACGTGGATTCAATCCCTGGCCTCACGCAGTGGGTTAAGGATCTGGCACTGCTGTGAGCTGTGGTGTAGGTCACAGACACAGCTCAGATCCTGCATTGCTGTGGCTGTGGTGTAGGCCAGCAGCAACTCTAATTCAGCCCCTAGCCTGAGAATTTCCATATGCCTCTGGTATGGCCCTAAAGAAAAAAAAAAAAAGGGTGAGAACTAAATTTCCATTGTTTAAGCCACCCAGTATGTGATATTTTGTTATGGCAGTCCAAGCAGACTAATGCCATATGTAAGGTTAAGGAAGAACAGCTATATTTCTATATAAGCAAAACTTTCTAAGTTAGTATTCTAAGGTAAAGTGGATGGTTTTGAGGGGAACCTGGGGTTCCCTGTCAGTAAAAAGGCAGTGAATTCTTTGAGAGAGTTTTTGGGGTGAATGGGATTGAGGTAGGAGGTAGATGGGCCCCTGGGCTGGGAACAGTTGGGACTTGTTAGACCAAGTAAACTGGTCCTGGTTTCTCTTTGACATTTCAAGGGAAAAGTTAATTGCAGGAGCTGAGCTCTGCTGGAGTAGAAGGATAAGATTGTTAGAATGGTGGGGAAGAAGGAGGCAGCAGCTGGAGCAACGAGATTTCAAGCAGAATCTGTTGACCAGCACAGTGGTTGGGAGCTCTGAGCAGGTGTGACTCGGGCTCCCCCACCGCAGGGGAGTGCTTGGCTTTTTTATAGACAGGGGTCGTTTTGTTGAGTCCTGTATTCTGTGGCCTTGGGACTGTCTTTGTCTTTGGAATGCATCCATTATATGGGCCTGTTTGATAAGAAATCTGTGTCCTTTTAGGCCTTGTTTCATTTTTCCACCACTTAGATCCCTCCTGGGGTCAAGGAGACCTCCCCAATTACACATGCACAGTCAGATTCCTAGGGGTCAGAAAGGAAGGGGGCTCCAGGCCATGATAAGTCCTGAGACCGTCCTGGAAGCCATCTTTGTTAAAAGATGTGCAGGCATATTGGGGAGTGTCCCATGTCTAGTCAGGTGTGAGAATTAAAACAAGGTAATTGGGAGTTCCCGTCGTCTGGCAGTGGAAACAAATCCAACTAGGAGCCATGAGGTTGCGGGTTCCATCCCTGGCCTCACTCAGTGGGTTAAAGGATCCGGTGTCAACGTGAGCTGTGGCGTAGGTTGCAGATGGGGCTCAGATCTGGCATTGCTGTGGCTGTGGTGTAGGCTGGCAGCTGCAGCTCCCATTGGACTCCTAGCCTGGGAACCTCCATATGTGGCTGTGGCCCTAAAAGGACAAAAAGACAAAACAACAACAACAACAAAAAAAAACAACCCACAAGGTAATTGAAGGTAAGCGAAGACCCCGGAAGAACTGCCCTAAATAAGTGATTTAAATCACCTCTCTGGCGTGCTCCTCATTGAGGGGGGACACCCACACCCACACTCCTCTTTAGGGTGTGTATTACTTCTTTGCTTCTGACTTAAATAAACTACTGCTCTGTGTGCTCTCCCACCTGCTGTACTGTGACTTTAACAATAAACTTTTTACCTGTTTTCAGTCTCTGCCTCCTTGAAACAGTCTTTCAATGGGGGGGGGGGGGCAAGAATTAGGGCAATTCTACTTTTCACTTCTAGCTAATCTAGTGGCTTCGATCCCTGGATTTCAACAGGCTGCCCAGGTTCAATTCCTGAGCAGAAAGTTAAGATCTCTCTCCAAGATATCACTCACTGCTGTCTCTCTGAGATCAGGATCCTGGCATCAACTACATCGTCGGATTAAATCATAATGTTTTATTCTAAAATTTGATGAAAATTTCTGATTCTGTGAACTGAGTTGGTAATGTTGACCAGGGAATACACTTATACAAGAAATGTTAGTTAACATAACTGGGTACTTTTAAAATGTGAGAAGAGGAGAAAACATCAGTAAAGGAGACTAAGAAAAAGTAGTGAGTTCCAATGTTGGTGAAAGAGATGGTATTAAAAGAGATTAAGAAATAACATGGAAATTAAAAAAAAAAAAACCTCTACTAAGATATTTGGTAATGGAGGCAAGATTGTTTAAGTTTCCAAGAATTTATTAACAACTCACCATAATAATAGCTGGGGAAAAATGATTACTCTTTTTGTTACTTTATTACCTCCTATAAATCAATGTTTTCTATTTCTTTTTATGTTTTTGAGGATGATAATTTCATGTATGTTTTTAAAGGTAATCCTTGAGAAAGTGATCAAGTCCCATGTATATAGGCAGATTTTAACTCACTGATGCCAAATTAGTAATGGTTTTAAAATGTTTTCTGTAATCATTGACACAGAATAGATTAATTTAAAAATATTTAGTCACTTTTAAAGACTGATTCTATCTATAATTAATAACCTTAGACATGCTAAAGTATTCCTAGACATTAAAATGTTCCCTGCAATTACTAGAAAATTTAACAATTTTCTCTTCCATCCAAACTTCTTTTTCTCCAGGACTTACTCTCTGGAATCATTATCTTTATGCTGAATTAGTATTTGTCTCAGGAACACTCTTAATATAGCAAGAAAAATAGCCTGGAGTATTCTACTACCCAATGGCTTAAACTAACAGTCCAAGAATCATGTTAAGTAAGCAAAATTCACATTCAGACACAAATTGCATATGTATTAGCCTTTGTATAAGCAGATACCTTTAAGTTTCACCTTTTTATTGCACAAATTGCCAGTTACTTAGAATTTTTTTGCAGGTGTTATAGACAACTTAAAAAGCAAAATATTTGACCTTTTGTTTAGAAAGCTGTGAATAACAATATAGCATAATAAGACTTTTTTTAGCTGAGATGTTTAACAGGCAAAGTTTGGTTCAAAGGAATGTTTGCCAAAGGTTTGTACATTCTTTTTTTTTTTTTTTGTCTTTTTGTCATTTCTTGGGCTGCTTCCGTGGCATATGGAGGTTCCCCGGTTAGGGGTCTGGTGAGAGCTGTAGCCACCGGCCTACGCCACAGCCACAGCAACGCGGGATCCGAGCTGCATCTGCAACCTACACCACAGCTCACGGTGACGCTGGATCCTCAACCCACTGAGCAAGGCCAGGGATCAAACCTGCAATATCATGGTTCCTTGTCGGATTTGTTAACCACTGAGCCACAACGGGAACTCCAGAAGGTTTGTACATTCTATATTTACACTGGCAAAGGAAGAAATCAGAGCACTGATTCCCACAGATTCTGTATGCCAAGCCTTAGCAACTGAATGTCAAATCTGGTATAGAAGACTATCAAGTATACTTTTCCATCTAAGAGAACAAAGTATCTTATATTCCTGTCTGCATTTGTCTTTGAACAAAGCTAATTGAATTTTTGAATGTTGGGTTTTTTCCATCTTTGATATTCACATGATCTGATTCATCAAGACTGTTTAAATCATCATCTGCAATTTTGATCTGCAATTTGACAACCCTCTGTAATGCAGCTTCTATGTTGGTGCCATTGAAGTTATTCACAAACACAAATTTAATCATTTTTTGCCAATTTAAAATAATTCAGTATCACCTGTTAGAAAAAGCCCACACTCTTTAGCCCATGGTATAAATATGTGTGTGTATGTGCTGCATGTAAAATCAGGCTCATGCTCATTTCTACGCTTTCTTTAAAAACTACCCACACACACCACTTGAAGTTCTCAGAAGTTGCCATGTTGTTTCATCTATGTTTTATTTTAACCTCAGACAGTGTAACTTCCACTTCCTAAATGCCTGCCTGTTCTTCACCACCCACAGCCTAGGAGACAGGCTGGAGTATACTTAGCTTTCACATTTTATTTCAAAGATTCATCCATTTATTTCAGGTATGTCAGACACCTTCCTTATGCAAGATTAAATTATTCAAACCAACCCTTGTAATGCTGCTGATTTTTGTAAAAGTTTCTCTCCTAGTGCTTCTAGCATTCTATTGCATTTATTTACTTTAATTGTCTAGCTCCTTCTCAAAGTCAATGACTCAAGAGTTGAGAGTTATATATAAGAATATTTATGTTAATGGGAGGTAATAGACATGGGGAAGGGACATCAAACTCCAAGGTTTAATTTTCTTTACTAGTTGTTTTTTGTCCTTAGAGTGAGATCCTGAGATCAACTTGAGCCAAGGGGAAGGCCCTTTTTTGTCTCTTTATAACCAGTATTCCATAAAGTGTCTGGCAAACATAAGCAGCAAAATAAAGAGTTATTGTATAGGTGAATGGATACTTTCTTATGAGGTTACAGATACCCTGAATATACACAAACATTTTATTTTTCTTCTTTTCCTTTGCTAAAATTTTAAGTTGTGAGATGGCGGGCCCATTTTATATTTAAGTATGTATTTGATATATGTGTGTGTTTATGCTGTGTATATTAGTAGGTCCTGTAGAATCTGAACTCTACAAGAGGAGTTTTGCCTGTTTTACTCTGTATCTTTGTATCTCCCAGCTTTTATCAGAATGTCACCTAGATGCTCAATAAATACTTGATTAAATGAATGCATTTGTTGATATACAGTTGGATGAAAAAAGAATTGATATTTTAAAAGCTGCTGGTTTTCATCAGGTGTTCTAGGAATAGAGATAACATTCACCTTTGGAAAGGCAGCTTCCATTATTAAACAAAAGAAAGCAGGCACTGGTGCATACACACACAGCACAGGCACACATGCACACACCCAAATGTGCCTTTCCAGTGTATAGAGATAAAGCTAGGCTTTAGGTGCTATAGTTCGAAAGAAGAGCTAAATTTTTGTTCTGCATATTAAAGTAAAATGATTGCTTCAGCTTCACAACCAAGACTGTGTGTTCAGTGGAATTTTGCTCATCTTTATCTCCGTTGCCGGAATTTGGCCTCTGTCTGCTGGTGCCAATTTGAAACGCAGAGACAGAGTTTTGGGTAAAGGAGAAAAAAAGAGCTTTATTGCTTTGCTAGGCAAAGGAGGGTCACAGCAGGCTAATGTCCTGAAGACTGGGCCCCCCATTGGAAAGAACTGTGAGGAGTTTTATAGGCAAAAGGAGAAAAACAGGTTTTCAGATAGCAATCAGGATTGGGACAAACATGCGTTCTCCTTTCTTTGGGGGAATCTTCGTCATCAAAGCTGAAGTCGGGAGATCTTGGTAGGATCATGATTGCGGTCTTCTGGGTTATTGGCTAGAATAACGGTACTTGCAAAAAGGGCATATTGATCAGAGGTTAGAACAAACCAAGAAAGTTCCTGAAAAACATTATGTGCTAATAATCTTTAACCCACGGGCAATTATGCTAAGAGTGCCTAATCTTTCGTTTATGGGTGATTGTGTTTAGGGTGCACTTAAGCCAGGGAGAAGGACAAGGAAGGACTCTAAGCTGTTCATTTCTACAAGAAGCATAAGGAATGTAACTTTTCTCTTAGGTGTCTAAGATGCCTATATTATTATGCATATTCCTTGAGAGGGAACCCGGATCCTGCCCCAAGGCTGTACCATTGTTGCTTGACTGTTCTTCCCTTTCCTGATCAGCAACTATTTGAACTTGTCCCTAGGAGCTCAGGGAAGGTCATGGTGGCTGAATGAGGCCCATTTCCTAAGATCAAGAAATGGGTGACATAGAAAGGCTTGTGCACCCAGGAGCCCCACAGGGCCGTGCCCGGTTTCATCTCTACAGCACTGAGCATAATTTTTGGCATTTGATGGTTGTTCCATAAATCTTAGTTGTCTCAAACTAAATGTGTTGACTTGAACTGATTTAGGGCCCAACAAACAGCAACATTGATCACTTGTAGATATCTAACTTTATATTTGCATTACCATATAATTAAAAAAACCAAGGAACACTTTTATATATCAGACCATAAAGATTTACATAATAGCAGAAAGTGATTACTTAAAACCAAAAGACTGGGAGTTCCCGTTGTGGCTCAGCAGAAACGAATCTGACTGTTATCCATGAGGATGCGGGTTCAACCCCTGGCCTAGCTCAGTGGGTTACGGATCATTGCTGTGAGCTGTGGAGTAGGTTGCAGACATGGCTTGGATCCTGTATTACTGTGGCTGTGGCATAGCCTGGCAGCTACAGTTCCGGTTCCACCCCTAGCCTGGGAACTCTAAAAAGCCCAAACAAAACAAAACAAAAAAACCCAAAAGTCTGATTTTACTATCTGGATTGAAATTGTTGAAGACCACATGATGGAAGATTCTTGTTAATTACTCTGTATGAATCATGGTCCTAAACAGTTTATAAATATCATTACATTTAATCTTATCACTGTTCCCATTTTACAGATAAGGGAACTGAGGCTCACAGAATTTGAAACTCTCACAAGATGTCACCATGGGAAGATTTTCCCAATGTCACACTGTACTCCCAGAATGGTAATATCTTGCAGAGCAGGGCTGAAAGTAAAAGCACAAATTTTAGTGCCTGTGGAGGTAGACATTCTTTCCTCTGCTATTGAAAATATGTAATGTCTGTTCTAATTTAGATGAGAAACGGGAAAATGGAGCAGCAGATATAATTTTGCAACCATAGGTATACATTTAATTTTTCGTCCTTGAGTATTTGTATTAAATTCTGAATAACGACAAAGCTCATAATTGTGTTCTGTATGCATTTTACATTCCTATAGGGTAATTGCTTCGTCATAATAAAATATGAAGGAGATATTTCAGAAATTTTGATCACTATTCCTTTTCCAGTTAGTCATGGCCGAACAGATGTTTTCCAAATGATAAAACTGGCTTCATCAACCTCATTAACATTAGTATTTGAGAAATTACATGCCTTTAATATATCTAAGGCTAGAGCACAGCTAATTGCTGTGTTATGCAAAATTGCTAAGCACTACCAAAATCCTATCAGCTTTAGGGCAATAGTGAGCTGTACACCCAGAACCCTATCTGGGTATTTTTAAGACAAAATTTCTTCCTCTTTTTTTTCACTTTTTAAATTTTTTGCAGTATTTAATATGAAACACATGATTCTTCCCCTCAAAAAGCTAAATATCTTCTTTCTCAAATTCTTTCTTTCCCTCTCTTACTCTATCACTCTCTCTGCTCCCTCCCATGTCTTTGTCTGGAATTAGTCATTAGTGAGTAAATGCATGTGCTATATATTATGTCTTACCCAGTCATACACCTAAATTCTAAGAGTAACAATATAACCACTTAGCAAACCTAGCTTGGCTGGTTGAAATTGGAGCCCTGTAGTATGTCTTAATGAATGATCGTATTAACTCTGATAAGAGTTTAATCACTTATTAAGTACATTAATGTTGAGAGTTTTATTTCTTTTAATCAATACAACTGTGTAAGCAAGGGAATGGTGTCTGCCAAACAAAGTGCTATCTCTAATTGGACGGGGGCCTAATTAACGATACTTTATATGACTATATCAGCTCCATCTTTTTTCTCTCATGTATTCATTCATCTATTCATTCATTCATTCTAAATATATATTATTGAGCACCAACTATGAGCCAAGTACTGTCTAGTTTCTTTTGCTACAGCAAAGATGGAAACAGTTGAAGTCTCTGCCCTGGAATTTACACTCTGTTCTTTGATAGTAACATAAATAGGAACAAACCCCAGCTCATTCCCTTGCTTCTATCATTTATCCTTATCCCACAGCTGTTTTTCTCACTGAATTAAAACAGACCTCAGCAGGCATTCTTGTTATTTCAATCATCTTAAATTGCACCTTAGCTTACAAAGGAAGTTTTAACACCCCTGCCTTCAAGACAATGAGGCACGGAAGGATCTATTTGCATCTCAGTAGGCTACAGGCAAATGTTTAAGTGTGTAGGGCTTGCATCACATGATCTGTAAGTATCTTTTGTCAGACTAAATATTTTGAGCCCAGACTGCTCTTGTGCTGAGTAGAGAGTCAATAGTTTTCTAACTGGGATCATGCAACAGAAGGCTTTTTCATGCTGTGCTCTTAATCATCAAATGTATCAGCAAATGGGAGTTCCTGTCGTGGCTTAGCAGAAATGAATCTGACTAGTATCCATAAGGACCCAGGTTTGATCCCTGGCCTCTCTCAGTGGGTTAAGGATCCGGTTTTGCCATGAGCTGTGGTGTAGGCCAGCTGCTACAGCTCCAATTCGACCCCTAGCCTGGGGAACTCCATATGCCATGGGTGAGGCCCTAAAAAGACAAAAAAAAAAAAGTATCAGCAAATAGATTACTTAGAACTTATGTGACACACTGAATAAAGTGCACGTAATTTAAACAACTCCAAGTGTGTCGCTTTTTTTGTTGGTTTGCTGCAATTATCTAACCCAAAGAGAAAGATTTGACCTGAATAATCCTGATCATTAAATCAGTATATCTTTAACTCATATCTGTATAAATAGTTTATAAATGGAGGTTGTTTTGCTCTCAGGGGAAATTCAGCAATATCTAGAGATATTTTTTGGTTGTAAAAATGAGGCCAGATGCTACTGGCATCTAGTGAGTAGAGGCCAGGAATACTGTTATTTACTCTGCAGGCCTGCCAACCCCTCCCCCCCAAAAAAAATTATCTGGCCCAAAATGTCAGTAACATTTAGATGAGATTCTCTGACCTGGATAGACTATGAAGGAAAAGTTAACATTTTCATTTCTAATACAATTTCAGTCATTTATCGTTAACATTGCCAGATTTAGAAATAAAAATATAAGATAGCAGTTAAATTCGTATTTCAAATAAATAACTTTTTTTATACCTGTGCCATGTGCACAGTTGGGAACATACTTGTACTATTAGGATAGAGTTGGACAGACCACTCGTGCTCATATGTCCAACATCCTGCCTTAAAATAGACCCTCTGCCTTCTGAAATACAGCCAATCTTATCACCATTGCTTTGTCTTGCCATCACCTCCAAGCCAAAGAATTCCTTCCTCAAAGAAGTCTAAGCATTAGCAATCTTACTGATTTATTCTTTGCATTTGCTCTGATTAAACTGTGATTCTTAAAGGGAAGAATAGTATTGAAGTGTGCTCTGCCTTTAATATAGTAATTAGTTAATAATCACTTTTAAAAAGGTTGAATGGGACTTCCCGTCATGGCTCCATGGAAACGAATCTGACCAGCAACCATGAGGATGCAGGCTTGATCCCTGGCCTTGATCAGTGGGTTAAGGATCCGGCGTTGCTCTGAACTGTGGTGTAGGTGGCAGACACTTCTCTGATCTGGCATTGCTGTGACTGAGGTTTAGGCCAGGGGCTACAGCTCCAATTTGATCCCTAGCTTGGGAAACCTCCATATGCCATGGGTGCACCCTAAAAAGACAAATAAATACATACATAGATAAAAAAAAATAAAATAAATACATAAAAGGCTGAATGAAACAGAAGTAGATTTGAATAAGGAAAAAATCAGGCGTTCTACTTGTGGCTCAGGTTGAGAATCTCACTATTATCCACTAGGATTCAGGTTTGATCTCTGGCCTTGCTTAGTGGGTTAAGGATCCAGCGTTGCTACAAGGTGCAGCACAGGTCACCAGTGTGGTTCTCATCCCGAGTTGCTGAGTCTGTGGCATAGGCCTGCAGCTGCAGCTCTGATTCGACCCTATTCTGGGAACTTGCATATGTTGCAGGTACAGCCCTGAAAAGGGGGAAAAAAAGGTTCAAATAGTAGAGATCAGTAGAATATATAAATAGGTTTGACCTCTACTGAAAATGGTGTGGAAAATAATCTGATTTGAAATCATGTGAATGGTAAAGAGTTGATGGAAAAATTAATTAGGAAACATGTGACCATATTTTGCAGGGTTCTGATTGTCAGAAATAGGGTTCAATGTGGTTGGGCAATAGAAAGCCAAAATAGTTACTGGCAGAGAAATGACTTGATGCAAAGGAACTTTAGGAAAAGCAATCATTGGTTTGTAAGATAGGAAAAGAGTTGGGAGTAGCATAGAACATCCAAATACTATGGACGCCATTTGTTACTTATGTAGCGTGCCTCCTATAGCATTTAAAAAGCAAAAAAATTATTATCCTTAGTATTAAATTTGAATTTCTGCATCATTCTTTTATAAAACTACAATTCTATGAGGTTGACTGCAATTTTACAAAGAATATAAAATCTGCATAAAATAGAGTATATTTCTGATTAATAAATCTTCGAAGATAAATCAGAAGACCTGGGACATAGTTATCTAAGGTCTTGAAATACTTCCAAGTTCTCTAAATTTTCAAGTATGCAGGCTACCCAGTAATTTCTGATTTATGCTCAATTTTTCAGAAAGATGTATTTTTGCCTCATGGTTAAGAAAAGACAAATGACTATGTATTTTTCAATGATGCCTATTAAAATTAGGATTCATTGATGTCAGATAAAAGTCTGCTTTCATTTTTAGCAGAAAAGAGGAAGATCTGAAATGAAGAGTTTATTAAGTTTAGGTGTCAAGGCAATTACATAAGGTTATTTTAGTTAGCGTAATATTTTGTTGTGCAATTAATGCTATGAATTTATACATCTCTATATAATTTGATGTTCTTATCATTTCAAATGCATCCTCCCACCTATTTGATCTGACTGGGCCACGTGCCTGTGTCTGTAATGAGTGTTCAAAATATTTCTCTCAAGATTGTCTTTGCTCAACGCGTCTTTGGCAAGTCTATGGATAAACGTTGTCGTGGATTTTCTGGTTATAATTTCAAATCCCTGAAGTTTTCGCTTGAGTTTGACCACTGAGAGCACCATTCACAGCCTCTCTCCTTTCTCTTCCTGTCAACATTTACTTTCTTTCCATGCCATTATCAAATCCTACCTTCCTCAATTATTTTCATCAGAATAAAATTCTTTTTCTCCCATTCACTGATGTAACACTCTGAGTATTTATTACACTATTTATGAAAGCTGATTTATGTTACTTATTAACAATTTATGACTACTTAACCTCACTTACTAACTTAAGAATTTCTGTGAATTTAGAAGAAGGGAGATAGCAGTGGGGGAAATATATCCTATAGATTTTTCATCAATCACATTGTCTCGAACATCCTAAGTTTTCAATAAATCTTTATTGAATTACATAAAACTCCTGAAGGTCAATTTTAATAATTTTGTTTTGAAGAATTAGTATCAGTTGTGACAAAAGAAATCTTAATATAGATATGAATTTAAGAAATATTGTATGTGGTGAACAGTGAAAGAACATAATATAATTAATCTCTGCCATTGATTTCTGACCTTGAAAAAGTTATTTTGGATACTGACACAGGATTCAGCATTTTTTTTTTTTATTTTCCACCTTGATAGTTATGTGATGTTTGAAAATGAAGGGAGAAAGGGAAGACTTGGTAGCTTATCTCAAAAACACTGCTAATGAGTAAAAGTTGGCCACCGCCTTATTTATTACAAGACTGAAATGTCTCCTGACTTTTGTATGTGTACCATATTTAAATTGATCTCTTACACTAGAATTCAGATCATGTATGGTTGATGGAATGTTTCTGTTGGACGGTCCTAATTTAAATAAGATTAGTTGCTGGCTAAATAAATATGGTCAGCTTTTTGAATTTTAGTAGTAATTCCAGTTCAACAAGTACTATCACAATTTTACCCCTCTACAGAGATGATTAAACGTGAATGTGGAGTGTTAAACTTTTCAGGAAAATGGTGAATACCTATACAGAACCTATAGGAGATTGGTTTTATATTAGATTTCTATAACCGGTTATATTAATATATTGAAATACTGAGAAAATCCCTTCGCTATCTCATAGAACAGGGCAAGATGCACCTGTTTCAAGTTGTGTTCGCTAGCCTGTTAAGGCATGAGCTGACGGTAAACTGACAATTTCCCCTTTATCTTTTTGGTCTTAACTATACCAATTTCATTAAAAGTATCTGTATCTAAAATACTGCCTTTTACTTATTGAAAGGCATTTTAGCAGGGTTTATGTACAGCATCAAGTAAAGAATATTTAGCATTTCTCACATTTTATAGATGATCTTTAAGATCAGATGCTTTTAAAATTCAGTGTGACAAGATATGTTAGCAAACTTTGTGCATTCTTACAAGGTCAGGCTGTTAGAAGTCAGGATTTTCTTTTAAATAGGTATTCAGAAACACAGCTGTAGAACTACGGATATGTGTGCTTGATAATGGTGCTTTTCAACTCATGGAAGGTTTAAAGTAGGGGAGCTATACCATCAGCATAGATTTGTAAATTATCTGGTCATAAATCTTAAGAATTAAAAACAAAATCACAACCCCCCCCAAAAAAAACTAAAAAGAAAATATCTACCTGTAGATATTAGTTTTGCCATTTAAACATTTATAAAAATAATAACATCTGCGTTTCCCTTCTTTGTGAGGTCAGTGTGAGTGCCAACTAAAATAAAATGAGTGGAACTGCAAAGATCATAAAAGTTTAATCATTTTTAGAGCTCCTTTCTATTTCATGATCAACTATATTGGATTAATTAAAATACTTTCATATTGCCTTATGCAGATTTTATTAAGATTAGTAAATTAATAGTGTCAGAGTATTTTATAATTTGTAAACCAGGTTTGCGTATATTAACTCAACCCCCAGAGTAGATTTGGAAGATTGACTTTATATCTACACACTGCTAAAAATAGGTTGTAAAACAAAATTTTAAAATCTTAGCTATGCTTGTGTGTGTGTATGTGTGTGTGAGAGAGAGAGAGAGGGAGAGAGAGATTGTCTTCCTTTTGCCCTAGAAAATTTGCATAGTGGCTTATTTCTTATTTAGATTTGTTTTTCTTCATGATCCCTAAACAATGTGAATTTAGTGTGAAAGCATAATATCTAAATAGAAAATATCATACTATTGCTATTTCAAACAAAAAGAAATAGAGTAAATAGATTGTCTCAGCATCTCAACATAACACCCTCTGGTCATCATATTTAGGATGTTATTGAGAGACACTGATTATCTAGTCTATTTAGAAGCTCTCATATGTGTGAAATGAAACCTCAATACTGGTCTTGAATATCTTCATAAAATGGGGAGTTCCCATTGTGGAGCAGCAGAAATGAATCTGACTAGTATCCATGAGGATGCAGGTTCAAGCCCTGGCCTCTCACTCAGTGGGTGAGGGATCCAGCGTTGCCATGGGTGAGCTGTGGTGTAGGTTTCAGATATGGCTCCAATCTGGGACTGTGGTGTAGGCTGGCAGCTGAAGCTCCAATTCGATCCCTAGCCTGGGAACTTCCATATGCTGTGGGTGCAGCCCTAAAATAAATAAATAAATAAATAAATAAATAGAACAGAAAAGCAAAAATGAAAAAAAGAAAATGGCACACTAGTATAAGGTTGTCTTTCTAAAAATGTGCATGCCACTCTTATTAAAAACTGCAAAATAACTCAAAACTCTTAGGCCTATTTCATGTGACCTAACATAAACTCAATGAAGAAATTATTCAGTTTGGCTAATCATGCTCATAAAATAAGCAAAATGTCTCAAAACTAGCTTAAAACTAGAGATTCTTCTATTTTCCAATGCGGTATTGCCAATAGTACTTTGACAAAGGTTTTATACTGTCTCAATTATGTTCTTTATTCAGCAAAGCTGATCACTTGTTATGTAAAATCCTTAATTTCTGCAATAGTTGATGCTGTTTTTCAGCCTACTTTGCAAATCAGTTCTTTAAAGTTCTCATTCCCTGGCTTCTCTGCTCATTGTAGACTTGAGACATGTCTCCTTTGTAACTATTCTGGTATTTTCCACACTTGTATGCCCAGCCTAGAAGTACTCATTTTCAGAACTTCTTTCTTTTTAATTTCTTCTGATCATATTCTGAATCTGTTCCTATAGTTTAATTTTTTCTATGTATATATTATCCGATTTTATAACCTGAAATATGTCTTAAAGTTTAGATTTGTAATTTCAACTTTTTTGATGTCACCGCAAAGATGCCCCAATATAACCTTATCTGAATAGATCAAACAAGTATGTTATTTCTACCTCAAAACTGTCACTTCTTTTTTCATCTTCTCGATGTCTGTTAATTATACCAGCATTACCCTAGATATCTTCCACATTTCAAATAAACTCTTGACATCAACATCTGACTTTTCTCTCATGTTTTGAAAACCGATCCAATTATATGGATTCTGCCTCCATAAAACATCATGCACTTATTCACTCTTTCATTATTTTTTTCATCCATTCATCAATTCAGCAAATATTTCTCCTTCCTTTCCCGTTGAGCTAAATCTCCTTAGTGGTTTTCTAGCCAGTCTCTGTTTCTCCTTTCTGTCAACATTTTAAACCATGCTAAATTCAACAAACAAACACAGACACACACACACACACACAAACTATTAATTTCCTGAAACATAAAACATAGTTCTGATAATATTGCTGTCTGATTAACAAACTTAATGACTTCTTGTTACTTTCTCGTATAAGCTTCTAGTCCATTGGCAACTCATGGTTAATAACATGGAGTCGGTTTATCTGATCAAGTTTCCCAATGCCCCTGCGCACAAAACTAGACCGTGCACTGTTTCTTAAACACTGCTTACAAACCTATGATCATAATAACCCTCTTCCAGTTCCTCACCACCACCCATCTGCATCTGTCAAGGCTCAGCTCAGATCCCACCCTCCTTTAAGATTACATTTGGACTCCTCTTAACTCAGTGCCATCTGTTTCCCTAGGGAGCCCAGGAAGTCTTTATTTTCCATTTCTCTCTGAATTTATCATAATTTAGGGCTTTCAAAGTGAAATTCATAGAGCTGAGGATTTCCTCAGAGGTGTTGCAGATACTGTCTTGCAGGGTCATGTAGAGGAGTGAGTGGGTATATTCAAATTTTAAAACTCGAGCTTGAATCAAACTCATTGTACTTTTATTTGATATATAGTGTATTTCTGCCTGACATTTATTTTGAAGACAGTGTTTTCTGTTTCCATCTCTTGAATAGCAAAGACCTTATTTAATTAAATTTTACGTACTCATTTAGCATGAGTCCATTTATACTTTAAGTTTGCTAAGAGCGAAGGTTATATTGTACTTAATTTTGCTTCCTACTCTCTTCTCAGCATCAAGCAGAACCCCAAAGGAATAAAATAATGGAGTGTTAAATTAATCTGGCTATTTTTAAGTGGGTATGTCTGGCAAAAAAAAAAAAAAAAAGTCATGTTTCTCAGTATGGATCATGGTCTATCTAGGAGAGCTGAAATGAATCGAAAGAACTTTGTTATTCACAGGGAGAGCGTTAAACATAGCAGTGGTTTAAGTGTGGTCTCCAGAGGCACCCTGGTTTCAAATCCTGTCTCTGCCACTTGCCAACTTAGTGATCATGGACATTTTTAAAATGTGATATTATTTTTACATTATCTCTCTGGGTCTCAATTTCCTCATCTGGAACACAACAAAGGATAATAAAAGTACCTACTTCATCTTGATGAAAAAAAAAAAGAGTTAAAAATACATCATGTTCTCAGTACACTGTCTTGTACATGTTAAGAAGTATCTATGTTAGTTATTTTCATTTTATTATATATTTATATGAATACTGTATATATTTATATGGTGTGTTTTATATTTATTAGTGTAGATTTGTCATCTTTATCTGCCCAGCATTGATTTCTTTTCTTATACTTGAAGGATTCTTGCCTGATAAGGACCCAAAGCTCATTCTTAATACAAGAGAGCAAATGGCTTTATACTTACACATCATGCTCAGGCAGGCATGTAATGTAAGCTTAACCAATTAGATGAGTCGTCCCAGTGCTTTGACATGGGAGCTAATGATTCAAGCAACAAGGAGAGTGGAGTTTCTCTTTGCATGGTGGTACCAATGACAGAAGTCCTTGCAAAAGAATATCCAGGGAAAAACCGGTAGTCACAGGGCAGATTGCAGTGGCCAGGTGTTAATAACCTCGGGTGTTATAAATTCATTCTGAACCTGGTTCTGGTAGCCTAACCACCATCCTCCTGCGCTCTTCTTATAGCCTGTTTCTCCAGTCACCCCACTGATGATGGAAACCATCAATGTCCACTTAAATAATATATACATAACAGCTTTATTGAGATACCATCCATATACCATGCAACTCATTTATTTAAAACATAATTCAGTGTTTTCATATATTCACAGAGTTTTACAAAAATCACCACATCAATGGTAGAATATTTTCCTTCACCCAAAAAGAAACCCTGTACCTAATCGCAGTCATTCCAACACTAACACCTCCAGTCATAGGCAACCACTAGTCTACTTTCTCTCACTATAGAGTAGTCTGGATATTTCATATAACTGGAAACATATGCTACATGGTATTGGGTAAGCTACTTCCTTCATTTACATCATGTCTTCAAAGTTTATCCATGTTGTAACTTGTATCATTACTTCATTTTTTTCTTGCAAAATAATATCACATTTTAAGAATATGAATTTTGTTTTCTATTTGTCAGCTAATGGACATTTGAGTTGTTCCCCCTTTAGGGTTTAGTTTTTGAGACCAGTCTTTGAGATTTGTTCTGACTCCAGGATCTTCTCAGCTGGGTCTTTTCCTGGTTATCTCTGGTGAACTCACTGGCCTATAGCCTAGCTTGCTGCATTCTTAGAGCTACCAAACTCTGTTCAGTTGCTTACCACCACTGTTAATTCATACTGCCCCTTAGTTTTGAATTTCTCATACTCTGTTCAAAATGAAGTCAGTTCCTTTGGAGAGTCTTGAGAACTCTCTGGCCTGACTCTATGCCATGGCAAAATCTCTGAGTTAGGAACAGGGATAATGGCCAACTCCTTCTAGAGTGACATGGGGTATTCAGGGTGGTGGCAGCCTTGGATTTTTTCTGCTTGCCTTTTCCAGAATTCAGCCTCCACGCTGGGAGGGCCTGGGTGTTCTCCAGTTCCAGTATTCTAGACAGTGTGGGGTAAAGCCCCTGCCTCACACCTTACAGTCCTCTGATCTCTCAGAGGCACACACCTGCAGTGCAGCTTCTACTATGGCAAGATGAAGGGACAGGAGACATGTAGTGCACTGGGCTTCAAGTCACAGTAGCCCTTAGATGGGAGCTGGAGAAAAGAAAGCCTCCCTCTTCTTGACAACACATACCCAGAGCCTGGAATGGGGCTTCCATTCTGCTGAGCCAGAGTGGGTGGGGGTGTGGTCAGGGAGGGGGGACCATGCTCCATTGTCACAGATGCTTGCTGTCCTTACTGAGATTTAGTTTCTTCACTTATTCGATGCCCTTAGGACCAATAATAGGCACGTTAAATTTTTTCACGGTTTTTTTGCATTAGTGATTATTTCACTGCCCAACAATTTTGCAGAATTCCTCATGCTGCCATCCTCAAGTCACACCCTTCAATGTTCTATCATTAAATCCCCTTTATATTTATTTAATCTAAATTTATTTTTAATTGATTTTTTGTATCTCAGAACACTGTCTAATATCATATTGAAACTCTGCCATCAGAGAGAGATCCAGATAGCAACACCTGCTGTGGGCGTGCCCTGTATTTCTTGCCCTTTTAAATGTGAAAGTTGGACTTAAATGAAAGTAGAGAATAAAATGAAATCCTACCCTGAGCTTTCAAAGCTTAAGCTGTTCTTTGTGCCTTCTTCAATGGAATGGTTTATACTTTCAAATATATCCATATTGAAAGAATACTCCCTTAATCCTCCTTTTACTCTGCAAATGAAATTATGTAATCTGTATTTAGTTGTATTTTAACTCTGACTTGCAATTCTGACGGGGTCAAACTTCAGATGGGATCTTACCTCAATTTTAACATAGAAATATCTTGCCTGTAATTAAAATATTTTCAGTTAATCAGCATTTAAAATTCTCTATTTCTAGATCAGTTCTTAACTTTGGAAAATATTGTGTAGGAATATCTCAAATGATAGTCAATATTCATGAAGAATAAATAATGTGTAATAATATGAGCATGTATTTATTATAAAATTACAACTCCCATTCTTTACAATACCAGATTTTTCTAAAGAGAACCTTTAGGATAAGGTGTTTGAGAAGCGTTTACTTACTAAACAAAATTCCTACTTAATTGTGAGAATACTTTGAAATGGGCTGTACTTTCTTCTGGGGAAGTTACCTTGCTGTATTAATCCCCATTCACTCAGAGCAGTGGATCCAGTGGACTGTGACCCTAAAAGGTAGGTGCATCTGGTAATGTATATTGCAGTCAGATGCACCAGCCCCTTGTCAGAGGTCTCAGTCACCACCCATTTCTAACGATGGGTAGATAATATGATAGAATAAGAAGTCACTTGACTGAAGTCCCACATCTTTGATGTATTCTAGTTATTTCTGTACTTGCCCTTTTTCCACTAATAAACTATAAACATTTTATGGGCAGAGACCATGTTTCATTTGATTTCTTGTTTCCTGGTATGTACCATGGGATTTTCCTGAATTTTTTAAGTTTTGTGATAAAAAACAAATAATATAAAATTTACCATCATAATCATTGAAATGGTTAGAATTAAATATACTCATGATAATGGGCAGCCATCATCTCCATCCATGCCATGAACTCTTCATCTTGTAAAATTGAAACTCTGTACCCATTAAACAATAACTCTTCATTTCCCCCCTCCTACAAGCCCTTAACAACCACCATTATATGCTTGTCTCTGTAATTTTGACTGTTCTAAATACTTCCTATACAGGGAATTATGCAGCTTTGTCTTTTAGTGACTTGCTTATTTTACTTAGTATAATGTCATCAAAGTTCATCCATGTTGTAGCATAAGTTAGAATCTCCTCCTTTTTAAGGCTGCTTAATATTCCATTGTGTGTATATACCACATTTTGCTTATCCATTCATATGTTGATGGATCCTTGAATTGCTTCCACATTTTAGTTACTGTAAATAATGGATGCTGCTATAAATAGGAATGTACAAGTATGACTTGGAGACCCTGTTTTCAACTCCTTTGGGTATATACCAGAAGTGGAACTGCTATATCACATGGTAGTTCTATTTCTAATTTTTTGAGGATCTGCCATATTGTTCTCCAAAGCTGCTGTATCATTTTATATTCCCACCAATAGTGTATAAGGGTTTTGATTTCTCCACATCCCCACTAAAACTTGATACTATCTCTTTAGTTTTTTTGGTTCTTGTTTTCAAAGAAGATATCCTAATGGGCATGATATGATATTGTAGTTTTGGTTTGCATTTCCCTAATATTAATATTTTGAGTATCTTGTCGTGTGCTTATTAGCCATCTGTCTTATTTGGAGACATGTCTACTCATGGATTTCAGGATCTCATATATGTATAACAGCTCTCTACAAGTGAATAAGTGACTGCTTAAAATTCTAGGTCTAGTTTCTTGAACAATAGAGGTGTAGGGAAATTTTCTCTTGCTAATCTCTACATGCCAAGAATAGAAGAAAAAAGCATTATTCAGTATGGAGTATAATATGTAACTTATGCGGTGTTTACAAACTGGGAAATTAGAAGAAGCATTAATTAGGAGGCAGAGACTTGGAGCCTACATCGTTTTCACACTGGTACTGTGGATATGTCACTTATCTCCTCTAAACTTCAGTGTCATCATTTGCAAAATTAAATTACTTTCAGTTCTGTTTTTTCAGGTCAAACAGCTATAATTCTTTTAAAAAAATATTGCATTTATAGTGGATACTCATCAGTTTTTAGTACTAAAGTATATATATACATATATATACACACACATACACATATATACTAACTAATATATATGTATATACACACTGTATATACACTAACTACACTCTCTCTATATATTATACTACTACACTATATTTATATACCAACTTTTTTCTCAATTTTTTGCTTAGTCTACTATAACTATGTAAACAAGAACTGCATTTCTTAATTACTTGATCACCATCTTGAGAAGTTAAGCCTGATACAGACTACTGATAAAGAAAAAGCTCAACTTTAAATAAATTTTCCTGAATTTGTCAAGGTTTCCTAGAGGGAATAGACTGTGGATTTTTGCCGGGAAATTCTTCTTCTATGATTGTGATAACCTAAGACTGTCTTGTACCACAAAATAGGGTTCTATATGAATATCTCTCCTCTGCATTCTTTACGCTATTGTAGCATAGACACTTCTTTTTAAAAATGTATCAGTTATTTAATGAGTTCATTCATATCTGTTAGATTTTTAATTTTTTTATCTTTTTTTAAAACGATGAAATTAAAAGACCTCTGCTTATCACACCAATTTCTCTGTAAGTTACTGTCCAAAGAATGGACAGTTACTTTCTCCAAGTTACTTAGACAAAGAATGTCTAAACGTGCGGACAATATTAATACTAAAGAACAATTTTAAGGAAATTAATTTTATATATGCTTAAAACAACGTGATTAGCTCACACACCATGTAGTGTAGCATAAACTTTGTGCATGTAAATGTCCAGCCAGTTTTCATGTTGAGTATAATCATATTCATGTGCTTTACTTGCCTGGTCTTTTTTCAAAGTCTGTTAATGTAGGAAGAGGGTTTTTAAATAATTATTGTGCAGAACATGTTCCATTACCAGGATCAAGGTGTTCTGCTGTTATAATTGAATAATGAGTCTTTCCCCAGTTTGTAGAAAAAAGTACCTAATGGAGATAAATTTAAAAAAAAATAGGTTTTTTTCCTAAACATATTTGTATTAGACTAGAACATCAACTATTGTTGTTTCTTCTCAATCACATAGGTCTATAAGATGATATCTAATTTGCCACAAAATTGTGCTTGGAATTTAAAGATCCCTTATACCTGGTATCTCAGTATATCAGTGATGTTCCATGAAGAGCACTGTGACTTGCAGCTGCTAAGCCAACTGGACAATTTTGAGGACCACTGATCTAAATAAGAATATGAAGAAAACAGAAGGGGAATTATCAACGTAGAAAAGATGAACTTAATATTCCTGGCTAATAAAACTCTGAGTACTATAAGGTGTGGTAACCCGTCAGGTATAACTAAAACTAAATCATTCATCACGTGCCCTTAACAATTTCCCAATACAAAACCATTAAGAGATTGCCAACCAAATGGAGTGGACATTAAAGCTTAGTCTCTCCTTATTTGGATGAAAATGCTCCTCATGATGAAACATTTATAAAATCTCACTTACCAAGAGGAGTGGCAACTCAAATACTGAAACTAGTATTATTTGAAAATTTACAAAACAGCCTTGTTTTGAGAGCCATGCTGGTGCAGAGGAGTTAGAGGTTTACTTTCAGTAATGGGGAGAGAAATCTGTTTCCAAGCCACTGAAGTACAATTGAAAGAGAAGGAGAGAGGAGAGCCAAACTAAGAGCACGAGAAAAGGAAAGAAGGCAGAAAAGCAGGATGGCAGAAAAAGGGAAGGAAAGAGGAAGGAAGGGAAAGGAAGGGAGGGAGAAAGGAAAGAAAAAAGAAAAGAATGAATGAAAGAAAGAGAAAGTCAAATTTGAAGAATAACCTACAGGGTTATTGCTAGAATATGAGTCATTACTATCCATGTTACACAAAGATGTCTTAATACAGACAAGTGGGTCTTTTTTTTTTTTTTTCAGATTTTAAGCATTTTTTCTTTACTTACTCGCTTTTGACCCAATATTGAAAAGAATTTAAGAAGATAATGTCACTATTTGCATAATCAAGAAATAGAATATTCTCTCCTCCTTCTGCAAGCCTCTGTAAACTTTGAAAAGAACAGACATCTACGGAAAGTTGCTCACAATAGGGAATGCCAAGAGCATGAAATATATGTCAGTATTCATTTGGCGTTTAAAACAAAGGCTTCTTTTCAAACCTAATGCATGCATATTTGTTAAAAGTAAAGATTTAGTTTTTCCATTAATTTTACCTTTTATTCGATCATATTTTTTAGAAGCGATTTGAGGTTAAATTGTTCACCTCTCATGTAGAGTTTTTGTGTCTACTTTCTTCGATTTTTCCTTAAGCATAGACAAGTATACCTGCTCTTGCTTTCCAAATGACACAGTTTCTCTGTGAATAAATGTCTTATCTCTATTTACAGAGTCTTACAGGTGAAATATTTCCATTGTCTTGGTGTCTAAGTCAATATTAGAGAAGGCCATAGTATTAAACTAACTTCCATGTTCAGAGATCTTCCTTTCAACCTTGTCCAGTCTCTGGTTACTGTAACACTACATGCAACTGATGAATGGGAGGGATTGGTGTCTTTGTCTTTCTGAGATGTAATATTGCCCTCAGCCACTGAGCAGCAAGAGCTACCTTGAAAAGGCTGAAATCTTCCTAAAAATGATGCCAGATTCCAAGGATGAGGCTACTTGGCAGTTCAGAACATTAGAAGGACCAAGATCAGTCATCACCCATTTAAAGTTAGTAATCCTTTACTGAAATTCGGACTTTCTGTCCTGAAATCATAATAGGACCCAATTTCTCATTAGTTTAAATGAGAAACATTATAAAGAATTACATGTGTATCTAAAATATGCACTATTCACAGTGCAGATAAATGTTGTAAAACGCTGGAAAAGAAGCATGACACTCTCAGGTAATAAAATGTAAATTGCTTTAAACACTGCCACTTGGTTTCCAAAATATTAATACGATTATTAACAAACTGTTGTTTTATATAGAGACACTCTTCTCTTTGGTAATCACTTTTCTCCTCTGCTTTCTTCCTACTGTCCGATTTTTCTTCAATATTTTCTCAACTTCTTTAGGACCATTTTACTGTAATGAACAAAAGCAGTAGCTAAATGCAAGGACAGCGAAATCATGCTCAGATGAGAACAACGTGGCAGAGAAAGTCTCACATATGGTGCAATTTGCCAGAATTCCTCTCTTAGACCCCAATAAGCAAAAAAATGCTTTCCTATATTAGGAGTCTACAGGTTTTTCCAATTTTTCATATGTAACTATGACATTCTACAAATTACACTTGAAATGTAACTCAAGAATTTGCTCTCATATTCTTTTACTAAAGCTGTTGTTTTACAGAAAATAGATTTGGGGGAAGCACATACAAATTGTTCCTAGTTAAGCCGTGACTGAACGTCATTCTATTGAGAGACTTCAACATAAGAGATTTAGAGATTAAAAACAATGGGATGTTTTCTAAAGAAAAATGTTAACATATGAAATAGTCTGCAGAGGTGCACCCAAATTGGTATTTGAGTAACAGAAAATGAGCAGAATCTTCTTGGTTTATGTATATTAGACCCCCTCAGAAAGCTTCCCCTACATTTTCACTACAATGCAGAGGATATGGGATATTTATTTTGTAACTGAAATAGGGCAAGGATCCAATCTTAAAATGTTTGTTCTAGATTTCAGAATTCCAAGGTATTTCTCTGAGCAACTGTGCTTATGTTGTAGTTGTTTACACTTATTACACCCCCAATCCAGTATTTGATTAAAAAAAAAAATTGTGGATGCCATTGCTTCAAGTTAATGTTATGCCCACTTCATCCATTTTCACTGTCCTAAGCACAGAAAGCATCTCTGTTCTAGGTTTGTCACCTTATCCTGTGATTAATTATCATGCCATCACAACACAATAGTAGTTCAGTTTAATTAGCTATATACTTTTACAGACAGCTGAATCAAGACCTTCATTTTCTGTATGAGATTTTATGTCCTTCAGAGGGAAACTTCTTCCAGATGCAAATTATTTCTGGCCATGCCAAGACAAAAGAAAATTAGTGAACTAGAAACTATGTATACATATAAGTTGGGCAGAAGCAGTTACAAATTGTTCCTATTTAAAAGTTAATAATTTAATCTCAAACTATTGAAATAGTGACTGAATGAATGATGAAACTATGTTATCCTTCATTAATAAAGACAAATAAATTGAAGTTGTGCAAAATAGTTAAACTGATTGTATTAGCTATAACCATCATGTGTATTTAGGAATGTTTGAGAGAGGAGAGGAAGCACAGGTATTTATTTCAATGTGCTTTTGGAGACAGTTATCTATCCATTGACTACCTTTATTGATAACTCTTTATTGCGTTTGTATGCAGTTCCCAAAACAATCCGCTGTTCACTGGGGACTTACCATTTATTCTCAATTCCACAGGTTATTACATATATGAATGGTGACCAAATGATTGCATAAAAACATAAAGAAATGCTTATTGATAATAAATAGAAACTATAACTATATATACATTTTGTATACACACATATATGATCTATATATATTATGCTATATATGTACTCTATAAATATTATGATCTACAGACATTACATTAAGCCTTTATATCACCCTTTTGTAACTATTCAGTGCTTTTGAAACTTTAAATTTGACAGTTTTTTGGTTGGTTTTTTTTTTTTTTTTGACAACAAGACAGCAATACGCCTTGTTCTCCTCCAATTCGTTTATGGTTTGAAATCATTCGCAAGTCTTCAAACCTCCCAATATCCAGATCACATCCATAGAAACTCCAGATTAATAACTTTCATATTTAGCCACTCGGGGCACCAATATATAGAGTCTGTGGTGTTTCAGCTTAGAGGTTTCAGCACCAGGCCTCAGAATTGTAGGTCATCAGCCTGTTTCTCAGTCGTGTGATGCATAAGGATTTGGTTATTACCTGTCTCATGCAAACTTTAAATTGCGTAAAGTAAATATCTTCCCCAAATGCCCCATTCAAGGTTTATAATGGATTCTTTTTTTTAGGCAAAATCCCACCATTGGATTTGCATAATATTATGAACCCAAGCCACTCTGTTTTTCCCTTGTTCGCTCAATTAATGATCTTTGCTTGGACATTGTTTTTACTGTACATTATTGAGCTCATTTTCAAGTTTGCACTCTTAGAAAACTTGTAAATCAGGATATAAGCGGTTTTCTAATGTTGTGTCCCTGTAGCTGATCTTTTGTCTTGCTCTAAGCACATTGTTTTATCCTTTCAAGTTATTCATTCCCCCTTGTCAGTTATTTACATGGATTTAAAAGCATTTCAGCGTCTTGCAAAATCTCTTTTTATCTTAGTTTTTCTCAACCTTAATCTATTTTCCTGTACTAAGTCTGTAATTCTGCCTCCACATTCTTTTATTCCCCATGAACTTATCTCTAATCACAGGCATTTTTTTTTTTTTTCTGTATAAAACCTCCAATACCCTGTGTTACTATTCATTCCGTGTGGTTCTCACAGACTCAGTAGATCAGCATCTATATTAGCATTCTGGGCCTCACAGATCCATGTTCCTACCTAGTAGCCCTTCCTATACGTATCTCAGCCAAATGAGAGAGTGTCTGTAGGAAAGTGTGTGTGATGACTAGTCCTGTGAATTTATGTATCTAGTCACACACATGATTGTATAGTCATTTACGACTATACGCATTTATGACTAGCCTGTTAATTTATATATATAGTCATACACATGTTTGTATAGTCATTTGCAGACAAAATTACCATTCGCCCCCAGGAACCAATTAAAACAACAACAGCAACAAAAACCAGAATGCAAGTGTTTTCTACCTTTTAACCTGAGCAGCCTGATTCTAGATTTTGTGGTGTTCTGTTCTCATTTGAAGGGACTTGTTCTGCACCTAGAGAGACAGCTCCAGCACCAACATCTGCCTTAAGTGATTTAGGGAAATCCTTAAACCAATGGTCTGAACACACCTCAAATACCTACTGTCTAATTCTCACCTTGTTTCCTACTTGTGGCTTTATTGCCTTTGCAATTACCCCCTGACAGAATTCTCAGAGTAACAACAATCTTAACATCTTTTTCATTTCTGAGACTTCAAGCCTCACCTCAGTGCCTCTGCGCTCTCTCTTCTCTATCAGGGAGCTGATACTGAAGCACAGATTGTTGAAATTAGGACCATATTCCCTCGTGGTAGGGTTTCATAGAGATAATTCCTGCTCCCCTGTCTGCCAGAGCTCTGCTGTAAGATGTGTGGGGAGATTCTGCCACGTGGCATTGACCTTCCGATGCCATTGCTGTGCTACCTAGGCCCACATTGCCTCTTCCTCCAGTCATCCACGAGTGTACACATACTGGCTTCCCACGTGGACTTCTCCCACACTTCCTTCAGCTGGTCCCGCAGAGCCTATGCAGTCACAGGGAGGAGAACTAATTCCCAGTGCTCCCACTTATCCACTGATTTCCATGAATTTAAGTGGTCTTTGACTATAAATATGGCCATTTGGCCACTAGTGATGTCTCCTTTTTTCCCCCATATTTTGTGTTGTTAATAGGTGTGATGCTTACGCTTTCCTCATTTAGTCATCTCCCTTTTTATTTCTTGTTTTGGATTTTGCATCTCCATTGCTTTGTTTCACTTTTATTCTCATGTGAGTTTGGCTTTAGGAAGTCATTCAATCATTGGTTCATTCAGCAAGTATTTAAGAAACACACTATTTATAGCAATAGGGAAGCAAAGTAAATAAAGCAGACAGCTCTCACTGAGATGACAGACTATACAAAGTAAATAAGTAAAAATTGCAATAATTTATGTTTGCAGTAAGTGCCAAGAAGGAACTAAAATGGCATTATGTGATAGACACTAGAGAATGATGAGTAAAGAAAGGACCTGCTTTATATTTCATGGTCAGGACCAGTCTCCTAAGAGAAGTCTTTGAATAAAAACCTTGATGAAGTGAGGAGGTGGGGATTCAAACATACAGAAGATCAGTGTTCCAGGAAAGGAAAAAGAGAACAAAGGCCCTGTGGTAGAAAAGAGTTTAGCTTTTAGAAGAACAAGAAGACCTGTGTTGCTGAAGAAGAGTGACTACATAGAAGCATGGGTATGCGGTGAGTTTGGAGATATTATCAAGACCTTGTGAGATAAGAATAAAAGTTTCTCTTTCACTTTCAATGAACAGAAGAGTGAAAGGGAGTTTTAAACCTGGAAGTTCAGGTGGTTGGTTTATGTTTTAAAATGATGACAGCCAGTGCAGTAGCCCAGGTGAGAAATCATGGTGTCTTGAACCTGAGTATTATTATGGATATTAATAGAAATAGGTATTTGGTTACATTTGTAAATATAGCTGACATATGATCCTGTGGTTCTTTGGGGAAGAACATTCATCTTTCCACGATACGTTATAATTTTTACAGCTTCATTATGTAGGTAAACATTATGTAATGTTTGTACTTCACGTACAGAATGATCCCAGTAGAATGTTTCAAGGTATCTTCAGAGAGCAGTTATTGTCTGGACAGAATACATTTAGGAATGGGGAACAATATTCGAATACAGCTGGCATTAACAATGCGAGAATCAAATGATAGACCAGCGGAAGATTGGGTTGTTGAAAAGGAATGATAGAGCTAGTAATAAAATTGGCAGAATTTAGGAGTTCTCTTGTGGTGCAGTGGGTTGGGGATCCAGCATTGTCACTACAAAAGCTGAGGCCGCTGTTACGGCGTGTGTTTGATCCCTGACCTGGGAACTTTCGCATGCTGTGGGTGTGGCCAAAAAGGAAAAAATGGCAGAATTTATAGAGGAGGTAACTGGACATTATAAATAATGAAGCATGACCTTGAAAATGCATATAAAGTGTTTAGGTTTGATATGAAAGATGCTATTGGAAAACCACGTTTTAAATATTTTCACCTTAATCCAAAATAAAGAACATTTCCTAAAACATAACTTATGTACCTTCATGACTCCTTATTGATTATGGAATATGGGATGTAAAACATCAGCATAGTATTTGAGGCTCTTCAAAATCTGTCCTGTTCACCTTTATTGATAATTATTCCTAATACATGACTCATGCTTTTGCCACACTTAATTTCTAAATTATTCTTTGAATACTTTCTTCGTTTTTTTTTGTTTTTTTGTTTTTTTTTTTTAAGTACTTACCTTTTAGGAATTCTCTTGTGGTGCATCAGGTTAAGGATCTGGCATTGTCACTGAAGTGGCTTGGGTCAGTTCTGTGGTGCAGGTTCTGTCGCAGGCTCGGGAAATTCCACATGCCCTGAGCATGTCCCCCCGAGCCCCCCAAAATAGTACTTACCTGTGATATTATCCCTGCTTGGTATATCTTCCTCTTGTTTATCCAATTCCAAGATTATTATTTCAAGTACTACTACAACACCTTCCCTATGAAAACTATTTTGAGGTTGCAGATGACTTTCTCCTCTATTTTCTCATAGCACTTACTATACATCTTTAATTTAGCAGAGTCAAATTTCTATCTAGATAAGTTTACATATCTCTCTTCCACTAACTTAGGAGCTGCTTCTTGAAACCATTGGTATTACTTTTCTTTTTCTATGCACAATGACTATACAGAATAGCAGACTATCAATAAATATGTGAAGAATTTCATTAAAATCCTGTTTCAACAAAAACCGTAATCTAGCCCACAAACCACAAGAGTGAAATTGTTGCAAGGGAGAAAAGATATTTTCTCTATCCCTCTTGGTATTGTGGCTGGTCTAATAACCAAATGAACATAAGACAGATTAATGGGATAAAACCAAGTTTAACTATGGACATACACGGGCGCCATAAGACTCTGAGATCCACAGACAGGCAGTGGAGGCTTCTGTGCTGTTCTGAGCAATGGAGAAGCAGGTAGGGGTCTGGGACTTCAAGGGGGAGGAAGACAGTTCACAGGGAGATGGGTAGAGCAAATATTTGGTAAACACATGTTTTCCCTGCCATACAGACATTTCTCTCTGATGTAAAAGGAAGTTTTCTTTGGGAGTTCCCTTTGTGGCTTAGCAGTTAACGAACCCAACTAAGTTCCATGAGGATGAGATTTCGATCCCTGGCCTCCCCCAGTGGGTTAAGGATCTGGCATTGCTGTGAGCTGTGGTGTAGGTCGCAGACATGGCTTGGATCCCCCGTTGCTGTGGCTGTGGCGCAGGCTGGCAGCTGTGGCTCTGATTTGACCCATAGCCTGGGAATCTCCAGATGCCGAGGGTATGGCCCTAAAAAGCAAAAAGCAAAAAAAAAAGGAAGAAGAAGTTATTTTTGTTACTAGCTCTCTTCTTGACACAAACTCCCCTATCTAAATTATTGTAGAACGTTAAAGGGGAGCTATAAAGAAAACGTCCTGAGTCTTCTCTTTCTCAGAAAAAAACTGGCCCCAAACAACCCTCATCCCAAAGAGCCCCTTTTTTGGGTGGCAAATTTCATTCCTCTGCAATGTGTAATTTGGACTGAAAGCAGGAATCATCATGTTGTATTGTTCCTAGGGTTATCGATCAAGGCAGGCTGGCTGTATTAGTAATTTCATAGAGACGACAGCAGTTTCCATGACATGCTCCCATTTTCTTGGTCTTACAAAACAGTGGGAGCATCACGCGCTTCACGAATTTCATTCCAACAACTCTCATCATCATGGAGCCCAGGCCATGTCAGATGTTTTGCTAGTGGGTCTCCTGCATTAAGTTAACATCTAGCATGAAAAGACGTTCTCTCTCTTTTTTTTGTGGCTGAGGTTTAAGCTCTCAAGCGGTCTGTAATGTCTGAATGTTCACCTCAGTGACTCCTACAGCACCAGTCCGGTAGGCAGTTGCTAATTCCGTTTTGAAAGGAGAAAATAAAGATGCTGAGAGCAGTGAAGCAACTTTCCCAGAGATATCAGAGCAGGGAGATAATCGTCACAGATCTCGGACCCCGAGTACTTGCCCTTTCCTCTGCATTAGCGGACACAGTCAGTCTCTATCGCCTCCTCTAAGCCACAGAGAGGAGAACCTGCACATTCCATTTACCTGTCAGCCTGGGATGTTCCGTAGGTGTTATAAAGGTTTGCTATTGGCCAACCACTAAGGGGCAGTGATACACAGCGATCAGCTCAGCTCATTGTGGCTCAGAGCACTGAGTCATGGCAGCTCCAAGTCCATTGCAAGAAGAATTGAATCCTCTTGGTTTTATTTCTCAGTAAAGAACTGGAGCAGAAACAAAGCCAAACACTTTGTCTCCCCCCAGGATCTAGTTACACCTTTTACCAAGACAAACACATCACTTTCAATTCTCCTTTCCCACTGCTGATGAGAGAGAAATACATTCAGAAAACCAACCAGAGCAGCCAGATTACTCGCACACAAAAATAAACAGTGGCTTTGTTTACAGATCTCTTTCTTGTCTTTACCTACTGGCCTGTGCTCATGGAAGCAAGCAAGTTAACATCTAGCATGAAAAGACATTGCTTTTTTGTGGCTGAGGTTTAAGCTATCAAATGGGCTGTAATGTCTGAATGCTTGGCCTCCAGCAATTAGTGTCTGGGTACCTAATATCCTTTGAGCTCTATTAGCTCCAGATCCTTTGCATAATATCCTCAGATATTGCTTTTATGCTGGGCGAGATTGGATGCAAGGAAATTGCTATTAGAAAGGTTAGGGGGAAAATCCTTGCACTCTAGTTGACATGCTGTATTGATCTAGTACAAAATCCAACCATTACTGAGACAGATGGGGGAGCTCTGAGACTCTCAATCCAAAAATTGCATCTGCTGTTGCTGATGCTGCTGCACATGCTGACAATAGCTACAGTCTGAAAAGCAGGGTTTACATGCCTGAAATAAATTGTTTTGATTAGAACCTTTAGGAGAGAAAGTCATAAGGTACAGTTTTATTGACGACTTGCCAAACAACACAGACCCATGCACCGTAAGCTTGTTTTGCTCGTGTAAGTCAAGCACCAACTAGGCTTTTATTTTCTAAGGTGATGGACTTGGAGTATAATATGTGATCATTTACTTTGAATTATTGCCCACATAGCATCCAAGGAGGTGGAATTAATTCTCAACTATTGCTGACCTCTGTGTATATGTTTGTTTATTAGTTTGTTTCTTCATGGTGAGTACACTCTAATTTTGTGTGATAAAGACTGCTTTGATTACTCAGTACTCTCCTAAGTCTGCAACCAACAAAGTGAGTTAAAAAAGGTGCTGTTGGACACTTAAAAAACACATTGTACAGAGAATATTCATATAACTAGCCGTATTAATAATGCCTTCTCTCCTTTTCGGCCCTTCCTCTTCCCTGAAGCATGTTTTTTATTTTCCTGCAGAGAGCTTTCCTTTAATCTGTTGCTGTTTTTCAAAAGCAAGACAATTCAGTGCAATCAACCAAACAAAATTTGGACAAATTGATGTAAAATGCAAAATGAGGAGCCAGAATGTTCCCCCCGCCCCCCGAAGCTGGACCTGTGTTACATTATCTCCAAAGAAAGCAATTCATTGTGATGCTTTTTTTTTTCTCCCAACAAAATAACGTGGCAATTATTCTTCTTTCTTACTTTCTTAGCCTGCTTATAGAGGTTTCAAAGTTGGCTATTAGAGGTAGAATTGAGCATCCGCAAGGTTTATTATATCTACTACCTGTGATGAAGCCGTCCCAGCTTGTGTATTGTGCCTATACAAAAACAAACATCTTGCCAAGAGAGAACATTGTGTGTGCATGCTTTCCATACTCACACCTTTATGAAACCATAAAGTTAAGGACAGGAATAAAAGAAAGCCCTGTACATTACATCATCTTTTATTACAGGCACTGTATTGTCTGTCATACATGTATTATTTCATTTTATGTCCAATTTACCTTAACAAAGTACAACCAACAAATATATACTGCTATGCCTATTAAGTGTGAACTTTGGTTCATCAGTCTTCTGGTATTTACTAATCCTGATATGTTCTAACTTTGTGTCAGATTAATTAATCAATTAATAAAATGAATGTGGAACATAATTACTTCCCTCTAGGAGTTTATAATCCATTTGAGAGATATGAATCATTGCATGCCATTGTTAGCTAGGAAATGCTAAATGTCAAATGATTATTCAGGCTATGGAATAAGATATCAATAAGGGCCAGATATTGCTAGATGAATAGAACAATAATTTATTTCATAGAACAAATGTCTATTTTAAAAAGGACGTGCTTTAATTAAAGTGGTAACGCCAGTATATAAGACTAGCAGGTGACCAGTAGCTCTCCTTATTTCATAAATTGTTCTTAATATGTGCTGACACTACCAGATTTTAAAGTGGTGAGATCGAGGGTCTCAATTTTTAATAACTCATTTGAATGACAAGCTGCCTGGCTTTCAATTTATATTCTGTAGGAGAGCTAAAGGTGGAATTAAATATGCTAGAATCTGCACCTTGGATTTGAGGGTTAGCTCTGAAATGGAGGACCACAAATTATAATTTTCAACAAGCAAGCAGCATTACCAGACACTCACAAATGCTAATTTCAAAGTACCTCTCATTATTCTAAATAACATAAACACAGTATTGCTGTAATTTATACCATAGAGATTGTTATCATCATTATTACTACAAGATAAAGAAAAAGATTATTACCTGAAATTAGCAAACATTTCTTTCTATGCCAAAAATGGCAGGTGTGGTTGTGTGAGGTTCACTTATCTAGATACTTAGGTCATCCAGTTATACTCTGAGAACTTGAGGCTGCTGTAGGCAGCAGGAATATTCTAGTGTAGCCTCACTGGAAGAATTCAATGCTGTCCCTCTGATCTTAAGCAGCCAGGAGGGTCAGAAGCATTGAGATAAATGCCGCCTCATTTATTACCTCTGTCTCTTCCACTGCGTTTTTGAGAGGAGGTATTGGCACTTACTTTGCAACAGATTTCATCTCCTGTTCTCTGAGGAAATGCTGTCACTGGTATTATTTACTCTCTGAGCAACAAATCCTCATAAATTATAATGGTTCTCCAGACAGCCATTTACAGGTTTAATCAGGGATGATTTCCTTGCTTTTTTCAATTATCCCCAAATTATACTCAGGCACTGTAATAGACTAAGTCTTGTACCATAGTTATTGCAGAAATAGGACTACAGTAAGCTTCTAATCTAAAAGAAAGGATACAGATGAAGATACAACTAGCTTATCACCCGTTAAGAAAAATACTGCTCCTCAATCCTTAAACTATATAAATGATGCAAATGCTTCTGGGTCATCCTTGGAGTTCCTGCCATGGTTCAGAGGTTAAGGATACAGCATTGCCACAGATGTGGCCTAGGTTGCAGCTGTGGCTTGGATTTGATCCCTGGCCCAGGAACTTCCATGTGCTATGGGTATGGCCAAAAACAAACAAACAAAAAAAGGTTTTAGATCATCTTTTGTGTTAAGGCCTTTTATTTCTTCTCACAGATAACGCATACCACCCAAATAACCAATAATCATAGATTGTTAGCACCAACTAGAGCCTTATCCTATAGCACAGACTTTTCTTAAATTTTTTTCTTATTTTTAAATTTTATTTCTTTATTTATGGCCACAACTGCAGCAGGAACTGAAGTTCCCAAGCCAGGGGTCGAATCAGAGCTGCAACTGTGCCACCAGCCACAGCAACACCGTATCCAAGCCACATCTGTGACCTACTCCACAGCTTGTGGCAATGCTGGAACTTTCACCCACTGAGTGAGACCAGGGGTCAAACCCGCATCCTCAGAGACAACGATGGTTCCTTAACCCTGTGAGCCACAACAGGAACTCCTGTGTTTTTTTCTTTTTTTCTATACTGCAGAGTTTGAGGACAGACCCACCTGAGTTTGTGTTCTGTCTCCACCATTTACTCCATATATATATATCCATGAGAATATTTTACTCTCTCTAGGACTCAGTTTCTTCAAATGTAAGATAATGCTAATGCATCTCTTGCCCAGTTATGATTAGAATATAAATAATAGCTAGATAGATACTGCTCTTTTTAAATGAAGCAACTTAACCTAAAATAATTTAAGTAGTTGCCAAGAACATATTAAGAAATTGAATAGCCTCAGGGTTTGAACATGTGTCTCCAGGTTCGGATCATTTTCTGTTAAACTTTTGGCTGCAGCAATAAGTTTTGTATTATGTAAGACACTCAAGCAGAGATAATTCAGCATTTTACTCACTGTTTTGTGGCAATCCTACCCTTTTTGTGCCATTTTGTTCAAGTAAGGATATAGAGGACTAGTGGCCTAACACCTTTGGAGGTTGCCCTAGAGAGTCCAGTGACATTTTAGGCTTCTCTCAGATTGCTTTTACATTTGGACATGGTGCTGTTGGACCCTGATGCTGGATGAAGTTGGGCTGTCTGAAAAATCAATACTCAACCAGACTGAACTGATGCTAATAAGCCAAGTAAAGGACCCTGGAACAAAGGCTGAGTAGAGGGTAGTCTTGTAAAACTTAAAGACTAGCATCCCCTTCCAGCGCTGGAGCATGATCAGAAGGCCACAAGCCAGAAGTTGTATTCGGTTTGCTTCTGCATCTGCTAACAACTGCTAGCTAGGAGCTAATAATGAGAGACGCCAAAGAAACATGTGAACAGGCAGACTGAAAGCTAAGTACACACAACTATATAGATCTATTTCTTTAAACAATTAGATTAACTACTAGTTGAAATTGCATCAAGCAGACACTAATAATTTTTAAAAATATAAAGATAATTTATAATCTCAGTATCAGTGATCATCCCAAATCTGAATTCCAAGATTTCGGAAGCCAAACAAGTAAGCTTTTTTAAATAAAATGAAGCCCCAATTCAGAAAATATTAGGATGAAAATATGTTTGCAAAAAAAACATTAGTTTTAACATGCCACAGTATTACACAGTAATACATAAGTTGGGAAAAATAATAAAAAAAATTACATTCTACTCCTGTGTCATTAATATTGGCTCTGGAATTAAATGATATTTTGATCCTGTTTCATTGATTAGGGGAAAAAGAGATAACATTCAATGCTTCCCAAATAAGAAAGGATTTAAGGAGGGAGTTACCATCGTGGTTCAGCAGAAAGGAAACCAACTCGTCTCCATGAAGATTCGGGTTTGATTCCTGTCTCCCTCTGAGGGTTAATGATCCCTTGTTGCCGTGAATGTGGTGTCGGCCAGCAGCTGTAGCTCTGATTCAACCCCTAGCCTGGGAACTTCCATATGTCACAAGTGTGGCCCTAAAAAGAAAAAAAAAAAGTATTCAAAATATACATATTTTCAAACTTTGAAGTTATTATGCTAATCTATAAAAATACATCTTTGTAAGTATGTATTTGCATATGTGAGTTGATGAATACTGGTGGATACTGAAAGTGGTATATTGAAAGCTCAATACGTGTATATAAAATAGCTGAATTCTCCGATGCATCCTAATAAGTAATACTTCTCTTCCTTGCCTAGATATTTTTAATTAATGTCTAAAACAAAGGAAAAGGAGATGGAGGCCAACGACCATCTCATTTATTGATAAAGACTAAGCTGGAAAAAGTCAGTTAAGATCTGAGCTAAATGGCTCTGCCAAGTAACCCCCAGAATAGAATAGAGGCAAAATAAAATAGATGTGTCATCCTATTACTATGGGGTTTTTTGGTCTCGTGACAATTCATGTGATTCTATTTCATAGATTTTGCTGTCTAAATCTCTATATTAATAAACTCTGGAATGATTGATACATGATCAAGAATGTGAAAATGAGTGATTTTTAATAGGAAAGTCAAACAGTATCAGTTTCAGACCAATAAGAGCTAAGATTTTGCCTCGAATTTCTTATCATCTCAAAGTCTATCGTGCAGCAACATCACTTCTTATCATTGTGGTGTCCATTTTTTACTTAGCTTAACAATTGCCTCGTATATGTGTTGTTCATATAGCATCTGCTTTTGTACCAATAGTCTACCCAAGCAATATGGATATGTCACATCTGCTTAGCTTTAATGAGCTTTAGGTGCAATATAAAAGGTGATTTCTGTATCTGTCATGCTTTTGCAATTTAAAAGAAACCACAAGTTTAGTGAACCTTAAATATTTGACTTTTGCTATCTGTTCTACACTTTTAATAATGTTTGAAACTCCTCTCTTCTGCCACTCAAAAGTATATGTATATATCCTATCCCAGCCTTGTTTTTAACAGAATGCTATCTCCTTGTCTCTATTCAAAATCTCACCTGAGAAATAATGGAGTTTTATTATGATTATTCTGAGTAAAGTAGCATAGACTTTCCTCACTGCCTTCAACTCTTTCGTCTCTCCTTTCCTCAACCCATCAAACTTGTAAGAGAAGCAGTGGCCCATGGGGACAGATTATAGGGACAACTTCTAAATATGCCAGCTGTGGTGCATGTTCCAGTCCTTCCTCTAGGCATACGGTGAGCATACAGACAAAGGAATCTAGAGTTATATGATTAGCTGTTAGGCATTTGATAACAATGGCTAAAGCATGTATTAATTACCATTTCCTTTTGTAATACAGTTAAAGGAGTGCTTCTGTGAGAAGGTAGCACGAAGTAGTTATTATCCTATCACTATTTACTCTAACAGTCAAACTGAGAACATATGGTTGGAGCTGAAAATAGTCTACCTCACTCCAAATATGGGTATGCTAGCAAACTCAAGGACAAAAAATACAAGAGGGAGTCAATAGTAATTGTTACTACTAGTCATTTTTAATTCCAGTAAAAAAATTCTTCCAGTAGAGTAAAATGTGGAGCTCTCTCTGGCTCTAGGTTCACTTTTGATTATAGGAGAAAGTGTCCCTGTTCCATGGACGAGTTTGAGATAAGAGTGTTAATAGGTGTGACCTAGCCCTGTTCTCTCTCTCCGGTACACCTGCTAGAGGAACGTACATACTGTCTGCATCACCTTCCTGAAAATTTTACAGGGGCAGAACCCCATGGAGGAGTCTTTTTTAAGTTCCCAGCACCAGATGAAACCAAGTGGGCAGGTTCAATTTCAGGGTATCATCTGAGCAAGCCCACATAGCTAATAGACTGAAAGACACTTTCTCCACCTTAGACTTCTATCAGTATTTTCGGTGCTCTTTGCCCCCCGTCTGTCGGAACTCTGTGTCCCTTAATTGATTCCAACTAGAGTAGGAAAAAGAAAGGATGCTATTTACTGTTCTCTCAAGTTGTAACAGTAACTTACACTTATCGATGTTGCATTTATTTGAATTTTATAAATGTGTATTGCTCATAAACGCCACTGACTTATGATTCAGTGTTTAACAAACACTTAATTATTCACCTCTACAGCAAAGTTATAGTTTTCATTATATTCATAATAGTTTTATTAACTTTTCATTACTTAGATGAAATTGAACTTTAATAAAATCTCAAACGATGATCATAGATAGGAAACTTTAGTGACAATAAGCTACAAAAATGCAGAAGAAATCAACTCAAATAACATCAAATTTACCAGAGGATTGGAGAGCCAGGAGTGTAAATTGCTTATTTTTTATGTGTTATGGTGCATCTACTTCCAGAAAATCATAATACCACCAGATTTTTAGTGAAAAGAGTTCCAAGGTTTTCAGTCCTTGACTATTATTGGAAAACTTCCAGTTTTTCCTTATTTTCCTGGAACAGCTTAGAATCATTATCTTGATATTTCCCTGATTTTTTTCATAAATTCAGTGATATAGACAAAATGTCTTCCACATTATATTTTAGTGCCAGGATTTATCTGGGTACAAACCATTTTCAAAGGATCTTTAATATGTCTGTGTTTAATTCATTAATAAATGAATCATTAGGAAGTGAAATGATTTCTTTACCTGTAGCCGCTAGTTACTTCTCTTCCTCAAGAAAGAACACAGGTTTAGGTATTTTGATTTATGTATTTTGTATTTTTATTTTGTAACATTTATGTATTTTGATTTCCCAATTTTAGCCTTTCTATTGTATTTATTACATTTTATTTCACAGTTAAGCTAAACCTTACCACCATCCTGCCCCCCAAAATTAGGAGAAAATGAGAGAAAAAAGAATTTTCAGATTCCCTTGACTCCTTCTCGTATTTTTTGTCCTTCAAATATAAAGTGATACATTATCTGTAGGCCAAGTGCTTTAAGTTCATTTTCCATTTATGAAAATCCAAGCATGCAAATATCCCTGTGCTCTCAGAAATGCAAGCTCAATTTAAGCTATGTCACTGAGGAACAAAGGCAATTAAATTAGCCTTCCCTCTTCTCCTTGATGCCTTTCTCCTGACCATACCACTTTACTGATAATTTATCTCAAAAATCATGTCAAGAGAGCTCAAGATCAAACTCATGTGGTACTCACCATCCTAAGTGAGCATCTCATTTCACCCCTGGAAGACAAAGTCTTGGGTAAGACTGACTGATTTCTCTTCCACTCTGATGAAAACTTTCCTCAGGAGCCCTGGAGCTTTTCATTGACACTGACATGCCCGCATCCCAAACTTAAACTTTCATTTCCACTTTAAATGTCATTGAGGTGACCTTCTCTGTGGAAGCATAGTGATTAGAACAAATAAATGTGCTTAATATCACCTTCAGTTTACTTTCGCTGATTCTTATCCTTGTCCACGTTAGAAATTTAAATCAGGAAAGGATTTTAGCAAAAAGAATAGGTAAAATCGGTGCATCATTTCATGACTAACATGCAAGCATTTGCATATTACTAACACAGGTTCAGGAAATGACTTGAACGGGAAACTTAACTAGAATTGGGGAATTTAATAAGCTCTCTAATTAATGTAGTAAACAAGAGGAGAAATACAATTTTAAATGTTAATCATGCATAATCTTACAGTTCTATTCTGAGTGCCTTGTATTTAGAAAGGATCAAAGTTCAGATCTTCGTAGACAATTTCTATAGCCAGCCCATACTGAAATGCTTCATGTGTACCAGCATTTGTTGAACAATTGACCAATTTTTCAGGTGATTTATTTTTTTATCTTTCTTAAATATTTTGATGAAATAGCTTTCTTCCATGTCTTAGTCGTCGGAAAGCCCTCGTCTTCTCTGATATCTGGGAAGCAGTTATAAAATGTGAAAAATATTGGTGTCAAACCCATCAAGACGTACCCCTTCATTGCAAAACCAGGCAAATGCAGAAAGATTAGATATGCATGCTGCTGTCATTCTGGGGGATTTATGTATGAGAAACTTGTTATTGTTATCACGTTTTTAATATGATTATTTTTTTTTCTTTTGAAGAATAACAGAGGTAATGTCCTTTGGATAATAATGGAAAACCATAGTTAATACTGAGAATCCACATTCATACAATGGAAAAATGTGAATAAAAATCTAAGCATTGCTTTGAGTTCGATAAAGGAATGCTGAAATGTTTAACTGTCACTTTTTTTTAACCTTTTTGAGGCAACATGTGCAAAAAACAGGAAGAAATGTCAACCTAGAGACACTGTCCATCAGTCTATGGCATAGTACAAGTATTTGGTAAACATATTGAGGCCCCATGGGGAATCGCTTGGGGCATTGACACTTGATATTTTTGCACTTATGCAAAGAGTAAAATGTTAAATGAAATTCATGCAGGTATCCATATATTTCTTACAAAGACCTAAATTATTTGGGGTATGATGAAGCTAACCAAGACCAATGACAAAGAGAGAAGTGATAGGTATTTAATTATTCTTCTCCACCTGATCACACTACCATAATGGACCTCTTCTCCCTTTCTTGCTCAAAGGGGCTTTTCCTAGCCATGCCGGGTATGGCTGACAGTTCTGCTAACTATACACAATCGGAGGAGGAACATAGCTAAATTCTTCTGCCCTGTCTTCTGAGAAGGTCATTCTTTCAAGCCGCAGCTTGAGCAATTCACTTCAATTTTGAGGAAATGAGTTTTTGTTCCTTGACTACCCCTTTCTCAGAAATACCTTTAGCTTGTCAATAGGAAAGGTCCATTTGGGGTTCAGTTAATGCGTAAAGGAGCTTTTTCAGTCACAGGAGAGTCTTCCCTTTCAATAGAGCTACTTTCCCACCTCTCCTTTCCCAGGCAATTCCCAAGTTCTCTTTTGCAGTTGTATTGTTTGAAAACCATTACCCCTCAGTAATGGTATGAGGATTGTGATCTAAAACTTGACTGTAACCATTTCAAAGTGCTAACGTTAGTGGTAATGCCCCCTCAGTGACTAAAGGAACACCAACTGAATTGAAATGTTCTCTTGTTAATGGAAAAAAAAAAAAAAGAAAAAAAAAAGCCCTCTAGGACTTCAGGGAGAGTGAGCCACAATGACACTTACAATGGAGAGAACAGCAGGAAGCTCTCCTGTACTTGCCAGTTGAAAGAATCATGTCTTGGTCGCATTGGGGATGTATTTCAATTGAGATCATTTGGGTCTCTGTACTGTAGGCTTTTGGGCTCTCAAGGGGAATGAAAACACCTCTCTGGGAAGCCTGGGTACCATTAGATAAAGGATATTTAAATGGCCTGGGGTGCAAATATGTCACGTTTCCTAATACATTAGAATGGAATCAGAATTTGACATTAACCTCCAAATGGCACTAATTCAGAAACCCACTTTTTAATCAACTTGGCTATTTCCATATGTCTATTTTTATATTTTTTGCCTGTCACTCTAATTTAAAGTCACTTTGGCAAGGGTGCTATTTTGGGTTTCCATTTCTAGTCCCTCTCTGTGCCTTTCTATTTTTTGTCTTTTTAATTTCAGTTGTAATCTGAACTAGGTATGAAATTAATAGGTTCAGATTGTGCCTTATACACAGTTGGAATTCAGGAATTGCTGACTCTTTCTTACAAATCAATAATTCATATCACTCCTGTAATTAATTGTGACCTCATGATTATAGCAGGAGCTTATCTGACTCTAGATCAAAAGTCAGTATTCTGGAGGGAATCAGATCTCTTACTAGGGTGGCATCAATGCTTTAGGTATTCGGTGAATATTAATTGATGGTGATGAAGACATTAATGAGCGGTAGAAGATAATACTGGCTAAAAGAGAACAGATAGTATCTTTTAACTTAAATTTTAGATTTTATTTTATTTATTTTTTTATCTGCACTCATGTTTATCACTCTATTATTCACAAACATATATTCACAAACATATAAACATATATATATGTTTACCTCACATTATTGAACCTATTGCCCACCAGATTACCAGAATCAATTTTAAAAATACTAAAGATTTTAAATAATAATAAATGAAATGCTATTATTACCTACTTGAGTAAGGAAAAAAAATCCTCCCTGCCCAACTCCCTTTTTAAAAAAAAAAAGCCCCTCCCCCCAAAAAAAACAAAAACAAAAAAACTATCAGGCACAGAGAGTCATCTAAAACTGAGAGATATATTCCTTACTGAAAAGTCCCTTCCTATAATTTTTACCAGTCTAATTCTGTAACAAGGCAGTTTTTAAATTGCACTGTCAAGAGGGTAAATTTCTGCACATATATTAGGCTATAGCATTAAGTTCAATAACCAGTCTTTTAAAATGAATAGTTTACTAGACTTGCATCAACTCACCAATTTTCAAAAAAGTATGTAGGTAAACTTTCTCATTTTTATTTATGGGGTCTTGGAAGAAATAATTGCTGAGTTATAAGACTCACAATAACTATGTTTCAGATTTATAGTGCATGCATATATCTTTCAGAATGCGGAACCCTTGCACAGTATGATATGTGCTTTGGGCATGCATCAAAAGAACTTCCAAATTTTATATTGGCATGTGGAAGAGGAGGGTGAATTATCAGTGATATTGAGATATTAATTATTCAGTTTTACTGCCATGCATTATGAATAATGTATATGATATTCAGTGGTAGAACAGCAGTTCCCATCAGCATGCAATACTCTGTAAACATGTATAGGAACACCATAGCCTTCTTGATATAATTAATTGGTCCTGGATCTTAGTATGAAGACTTCATCTTCATCAGGATTGGTAGGATGGGCATTTGTTTCCATATACCTTTAGTGCTGGCCCAGCAGGTAGCATGAGGTAGAGTAAAATCAGTAAGACCAAGTGAATTAATTCTGTTGGGAGGGTGAGCTTAGAAAAGTCTCAAACATGATCTACAGCAAACTGAGATAGAGAAAATGATCTTTTGTTCCTTATTCCTTTTTTTCTCATTTAGTTTCTTTTTTAACATCCTTACTTTTTACCAGTAAATGTTTGCCGGCCTTTATTTAGTATCAGAAAATGAGTCTATAATGATTATAAGCTCAGATTCTGGGGCAGTTCAGGGCTTCTTCCAAATCGAGTTCTGGGATCCAGGAAATTTTATTTCTCTAATAATTTCTTCACTCAAAGAAATGGTGAAAATAGCATATATACTAATGGGTTATTAGGAAGACTAAGTTAGATAATTCTTGAGAACAAAATGTTGATTACAATTATTATTGTTGTTATTTGTTATTGAAAATGAACCTTAATTTTTATACATCACATCAGGTACTATGAGAACATCTGAGGATAAAATATTACTTAAAAATAAGAAAGAAAAGCACAGTTGGGTATTAAAAATAAATTCAAAATAAAGTAAGTGAATTTGAATGTATTAAGCATTTATGAGTATATGGTGAAATAAGCTATTTTTTTCTGACTTGGCCCCTTGACATGAACATCGTAAGAAAGGTGACTAAGGAGAAAGCTCAAGTGTCATGCAGAAATGGCACAAAGCAGTTTATGACTCCCTCCTCAGAACTTAACTCTGGAAAAATTAAAGACAGGAGGAAAAAACATGGACTCCAAGAACTAATATAGCGAATGAACACTAACAATGAAATATGAGCAACAACACCATTAAGACGGTTGTGCAATGACAGAGTGTTGTCTTGGACGAGGGTGTTTAGGCCTGTGTGGATGCCGTCTGGAAAAGAAGATGTCTGGGGCCTGCAGGGAGAAGGTAGCTGGAAGAAAGGTTCTAGGTTTGGTTCCCACCTCGGCTCCTGGTAGTCTTACTTCTCCCCACAGCAGTCACCTAAGCCATCTGTAGTCATGTCTTTGGGTTTTTATCAGTGCATTGAAAAAGCCTGGAGTTGACAGACAGGTGGGAATTGAGTACCCCTTGGGCTTTATTGCTTCACTGATGGATGGATAGACCATAGGAATAATCAAACTGGATAATACTGTCATCAAAAAAAGGGAGTCTGACTTTGAAGCCTTATTCAATACATTCTAATAGACCATATCTGAAAACCTGAGGGCAGCTTAAGCTCACAGACCAAAAACTTAGATTTCTGAGGGAGACAAACATCATAAAAACAATTGCCCTGCGGAAAGATTTGAAGTGGAATTATTGCAACACACCATCTTTTTAAAGAAAATGTTAGCAATAAAAAGAAACAGTTTGAGGTGTTATGTATAAAAATGTAATGTAGAAATAAAAGCAAAGTAGATGGAACTCATAATAATTAAAGAAATTGGTGGATTGGAATATCAGATTGAAGAAATTCCAGATCACTTAAGATAAGGATAAAGTTGAAAAATGTATAAGGAAAATGTAAGACATATGAGAGCACACTATAAAAATTAATAATATTTTTCTGTACCAAATATAAATAACTAAGACATACCACAAAGCAGTAGTAATAAAAACATTGTCATTTGGTTGAAAAAAAGATAAACAAGTGGCCTTGATTAAAGGCCTTAGACACAGAACCATATGTGTGGGGACAGAAAATACCATAAATATGCTACTGCAAATCAAAAAGATAAGGATACATTATTTAGTCTATAAAAATTGGCTCAGAATATGAAAAATAAACCCCTAAAACTGTCTCTTTTTATGTGACACCAGGTAGCTCCTATTGAATGAATTACCTGAAAATGAAAGGTAAAACTACATAGTTAGTAAAAGAAAATGTGAGAAATATTTCTTCCCTAAAGAGAAGAAAAAAAAAATTTTTTTTTTTGGTCTTTTTGCCTTTTTCTAAGGCTGCTCCTGCAGCATATGGAGGTTCCCAGGCTAAGGGTCTAATCGGAGCTGCAGCTGCTGGCCTATGCCAGAAGCCACAGCAACACCAGATCCAAGCCATGTCTGCGACCTACACCGCAGCTCATGGCAACGCTGGAGCCTTAACCCACTGAGCAAGGCCAGGGATCGAACCCGCAACCTCATGGTTCCTAGTTGGATTCGTTAACCACTGAGCCATGACAGGAACTCCAAGAAGAAGAAATTCTTATGCAAAACTTCTCACCGCTAAGATTTTATTTTAAGGGTTAATTGAATCACATCACAAATAACAAATTCTGTCAGTGAAGAACACTGTAGACAAAATTATTAGAAGATTGCTAGAATGGAAAACAATATTTGCATTTCAAAAACTGGCAACAACTGAATATCCCTTTCCCCCACTCAGATGAAGGAGATTCTGTCAATCAACAAAAACTATAAGCAGTTCCAAGGAATATAGAAGCAAAGGTTATTAACAGTAATTTACAGAAGAGAAATAGTGCAGCGCTAATAACATATGATGAAGAGTTCCCTGGTAGCACAGCAGGTTAAGGATCTGGTGTTGTCACTTCTGTGGCTCTAGGTTGCTACCGTGGCACAGATTTGTTCTGTGGCCCAGGAACTCTGGCATACCTTGGGTACAAAAAGGAAAGAAAAAAAATGAAGAGATGCACAGTATCATTAGAAATCGAATATGCAAATGCAAGTAACAATGAGATATTAGCTTATAACTCTTTGTCTGGTAATACTTTTAAAACTGAACAAATCTAAGTATGTGTATCGCTTTTAGAATACAGCAACTCTCAAGAGCAGATGGTGGCACCCTAGATTGTGAAATCTATTTTACACAGCAACCTACCAGGATTCAGTCAGATGACTCAAATGCATATATTTTGTCCTAGCAATTTTACTCCTGGGAGTTCATAACTGAATTTCTTACACAGGTCCAGAAAGGTTTATTAGGATGTTCAGTACCGTGTTCTTAGTAGCAGTGAAGAATTACAGGAAATCAAGGGACCCATCATTTGGAAAGCAGTTAGAGAAATGTACTGGATACACATCATACAGCAGGAGAAGGAATAAACAGACATAGAGCATGGCTGCACAGGGAACAATACCATCTCCTAGGAGAGACCATGATGGAAAATAATAGATATATTAAAAAAGAATGTATCTGGAGTGTCCGCTGTGGCTTAGTGGGTTAAGAACTCAACTGGTATCCATGAGGATGTGGGTTCGATCCCTGGCTTTGCTCAGTGGGTTAAGGATCTGGCATTGTTGCAAACTGGAGCATAGGTCACAGATTTGGCTCAGGTCTGTCATTGCTGTGGCTGTGGTGGTGGTGTAGGCCAGCAAATGCAGCTCTGATTCAACCCCTAACCTGGGAACTTCCATATGCCACAGGTGCAGCAGTAAAAGAAAAAAAAAAAAAGTGTATATATGTGTGACTGACACTTTGAGGCACAGCAGAAATTGGTAAAACATTGTAAATAAACTATACTATATAATTAAAAAAATCAGAGCCTGGCTGAATCTTACAGTTCTGAGCTAAACAAGCAAATAAATAAATAATAAAGGAGATACAAAGCAAAATACTACTTCTGTAAATTTTAAAAATACTTGCATATCCCTGGCCTCGCTCATGAGGTTGAGGATCCAGCATTGCTATTGCTGTGAGCTGTGGCATAGGATCCTAGATGTGGCTCAGATCCCTTGTTGCTGTGGCTGTGGTTTAGGTTGGCAGTTTAAGCTCTGATTTGCTCCCTAGCCTGGAAACCTCCATATGCAGCTGATGCCGCTATAAATTTAAAATAAATAAATAAATAAAAATATTTGCGTATAATCTATGTTTTCAAAGAGTGTACAAACAATGACATATAATAAACATGTTAGAATATTTGTCTGTGGGGAGGAATGGAAGAAAAATGTCCAGAAAATAAAGGAAGAAGGCAAGGAAGCGGTGGAGGTAGGAAGGAAGAAAGGCATGAGTAGTCTGATTAATTCACTGTCTTAATTCGAGGGTCATTTTTTTTTAAGGAACCAATAATTTGTAGGAGACAGTCCATCCCTTCAAGGAAAGATGCATGCACACACAAATGCATGTCTCATTTTGTACAAATACATCCCAGAGTTATGCACAGTTAAACAAGGTGATAAAGTAGAAAAAGATGGAATCATTTTCTTCCTGAAATTTATCACTCAAAACCTTTCTAATATCGTAGTGCCTGAAAAATAATAAATGTTTGATATGGCATTCATTATTTAAATCATTTATGCTTTAATTGGCTTAAAAGAAAAAGGAGAAGGTTTATTCATATATGCACTTGAAAAGGAGTAACACTTGAAAAGCCTATAGCAGTGATCAAAGTTTGGATGCCTGTTACCCAAATCATGGGCGGGTAAGACTCCTTCCAGGTCCCTTGGTGTGTGGTACTGAAAACAGAACCAAAGCCAAAAAGTGCTGTAGCTGAGTCCTTAGGAGTACAGAGCTGATTTCAGGTTTTACTCCATGGTCATAGAGTCTTTGATCTCAGAGAATCAGCTTTTAGCTTAATTTTGATTTTTTTTTGTTTGTTTCCTATTTCATGATCTTCAAAGAACAAGCATAAATAATTCATCAAGTTTAAGTTTTCTGCTCTTTGAGAAACACTGATAAGAATCCAAGTATAATCCATGTATCAAGAGGAAAGACTTGGGAGTTCCCATCGTGGCGCAGTGGTTAACAAATCCGACTAGGAACCATGAAGTTGCGGGTTTGATCCCTGGCCTTGCTCAGTGGGTTAACGATCCGGCGTTGCTGTGAGCTGTGGTGTAGGTTGCAGACCGGCTCGGATCCTGTGTTGCTGTGGCCCTGGCATAGGCTGGTGGCTACAGCTCTGATTCGACCCCTAGCCTGGGAACCTCCATATGCCATGGGAAGCGGCCCTAGAAAAGGCAAAAAGACCAAAAAAAAAAAAAAAGAGGAAAGACTTGGATGTCATCTATCTGAAAAAGGCCTGGTAACATATACATGTAAAGAACTCTCAGGAGTTCCCATTGTGGCACAGTGGAAAAGAATCCAGCAAGCATCTATGAGGATGCAGGTTTGATCCTTGGCCTCACTCAGTGGGTTAAGGATCCAGCATTGCAGTAAGTGAGCTGTAGTGTAGTGTCAGACCCAGCTTGGATTCCACGTTGCTGTGGCTGTGGTGTAGGCCGGCAGTTGCAGCTGTGATCTGACCCCTAGCCTGGGAACTTCCATATGCTACAGATGCAGCCCTAAAAAAAAAAAAAAAAAAAAAAAGTGGGAGAGAGCTAGAGCTCTCAAAACTCAGTAATAACCCAACAGCATTTTTTTTTTACATGGGAAAAGAAATGGATATTTTACCAACAAAAGCATGTGGATGGCAAGTGAGCATATAAAAAGATCTGCAAAGCCAGCTTGTACTGTGGCAGAAGTTAAAATACCCCAGATAACAACTCTAAAATTAGCTGTGAGAATTCATGTGTGTGTTAGTCTGTGTGTATAGAAAGAAAAACAAGACATAAATCTAAACTGCATTGTTCATGAAACAATGTTCTGTAGTTCATATAAATTATTCTTAGATACTGTATTTCTCTATTCTCACTTGAGTCCTTGTGAGAAAATATTTTAACTGTAATCTCTAATACAATTAGGTTTACAGAAGTTAAGTGACTTGTCAAAAATATGCAATTAATGCGACAGTGGTGGGATATGAGATCAAATTTTCCTCTTTTAAATCTTTTCCTGTTCTAGTATTATCAACAGAACTGAATTCAGATTCTGCCTTGACAGGTTAGCACACAAAGGTGTACTTTCTCTTCTATAAAATGGGGATAACCAATTAGGTAACCACCATGCTTTCTACTCCTAAGAGAACATGCCTACAAATGCAACAGATTGGTAAACCAGTTGGATTTTTCTTTTCTTTTCTTTTCTCTCTCTTTTTTTTTTTTTTTTTCCTTTTTAGGGCCATACCTGCAGCATATGAAAGTTCCCAGGCTAGGGGTCAGATTGGAGCTGCAGGTGCCATCCTACGCTGCAGCCACAGCAGATCTCAGTGGCATCTGCAATCTTCACCACAACTCACAGTAACGCTAGATCTTTAACCTTTGCAGAGAATCCAGGGGCCCAGGGATCAAACCCACATCCTCATGGATACTAGTCAGGTTTTTTTACCTGCTGAGCTACAGCAGCAACTCTAGTTTGATTTTCTCGTGACAAATCCCTCTGCTCTTCCTGAAGATAATACACAAGTATTTCCAATTCATTTTGATTGTGTATATCCTTTAAAAAATTAAAATGTTTTGTCTATTAGGTATAATTCCAGACTTCATATTAATGATAAACTAAATGCAGGTAAGTCTAACTGTGAAGAGCTTTCTAAAAGAAATTATTTGCTCTCGGTCTTGTTAATTTTTTACTGGCAAACACTTAAGAGCAACTTTTAATTAAGTAACCAAGAACTGTGAATGGAGAAGGAAAAGCTATTCATATTACAAGACCCCTAGGGAAGCAAAGTTTGTAGTCCTAAAGCAGATTTCCTCCATATGCTTCTCCAGACCTGCTCTCCATCTCCTCCTCCCTCTCCTTTGCTCTGAGACGCTGACCCCTGTGAACTACGTAATGAGGACACCTGGGCTTTCAGGATCGGTTTGGTTGGATTGGGTGAGTTGGGTTCCTATTGGAGAAGGAAGAAAAAAGGGTGAGGCCAAGGTCAGAGTTCCCTTTGTGGCACAGCAGAAATGAACCCAATTAGTATCCATGAGGAAACCAGTTCAATCCTTGGCCTTGCTCAGTGGGTTAAGGATCCCATGTTGCCATGAGCTGTGGTGTGGGTCGCAGAGATGGCTTGGATCCTGAGTTGCTGTGGCTGTGGCGTAGGCTGGCAGAAAAAAAAATTAGGCCTCAGTCTTTATTCAGCTTGCTCCTCTCAGTGAGTGACTTAGGTTGTCTGTGTCCATTAAAAAGACAGCCTGTTGTGGATGATTCTTCCTTTTTTTGGCCTTCGGAAACCTCTCTTTCCCCTTATTCCTTTAGCCTGGGGGTTCTAACAGTGCTGCAGCAAATAGTCAAGAATCCTGTGCTATCCCTTTCTTTCAGTTTTCTATAACCAGCCACACGTTTGTCATTAATTTCTTTGCAGATAAACCTTCATGTTACCTTAACTTGAGTGTGCCATCTGTTTCTTGTTTGGACCCTGATTGATACAAATTATTATGTAAGCTTCTAGAGATTTTCTTTCGTATAAAAGCTTTTGTATATTTTTCCTGTACAATTAGTAGCATTCTTTGCCCGACTTTAAATAAAAATTAGTAACACATCATGTAGATTGTTTCCATGTTAGCACAATAAAGATTTATTGTGTTAAAGAAGTTTTAAACAGTGTAAAATTTGGAAGCCTACCGAATTAAAAGTAAATGCTATCTATAATGGAAATATGTATCATCACCAAAAGAGTTGAATCCACAGTCATTTTTTTTAATTTTTCATAACCACAGAATCTATTGAATGAGAATTTAATGTTATCTTGCAGAAAAGAAAGTCATTCTTTTCTTCCAATCCCATGTTTCAGTGATTTCTTCTAGAGTCTATCCTTTCATAGCTCCCTAGTAAACCAGCACATTTACCACCTTGGTAAAGACTGTCAAAGTGAACAGTATCAAGGAGCAGAATAACTGTAGGTGGGTCTTATTCCTATTAGGATACAGGTTGAACCATATCAAATTAGCGCATTGTACACCTTAAACATATACAACATTTTATGTCAATTATAGCTCAATTTGTAAAAAACTTAACAATTCCAAAAATAGCTGACATTGGAGTTTACAAAACCCCTGCTGTTAGCACTGATGATACGTCTTTTTTATAGACTAGTGTGGTGTATCTTTTAAACAAATTTAGAACGAACATTCGTAAGGGTTGGGGAGGGAAAGAGTCCATCTTTTGACTCTGAGGATAAGTCAGCAGGGTGTTTCCTTTGTTCACTTTTCAGGCATCTTCAGTAATCATCCTCCTGGTGTAGTTTCCCTCTACTTACGTTAGTTCAGCATCAAGGGAACCTTGAATAAACCCACAACATGTTTTCAGTCTCTTGACATCTTCCCAATTCCCATTGATATATTTATTATCAGAATGTTCTAATAAAATCAGTGGAATGCCTTTCCAATTATATAAAATATTCTGCAGAAGTGCTAAATAGCATTAATAAAAAGAAACTTATATTGAAATCTAAAAGGAAGAACTCTAAGAAAAATTTTATTTTCACAGAAAATAAAACCATATGGCCAAGTGAGAACCACTTTGCCTTATTTATATCATCTTATTATTAAATGTTCCATATGCTATTGTCTGTGAGACTGGAACCACATTATGTTTAAACAGATTCAATCTATTCATTTATTGAAAACGACAAAACAGAACAATTGTTTATTTCCCAAAAAGGCATACCATTTTCTCTGTGGCACTCCTTTTCTCTGAATTCCATCAATTTTTGGCTGGAAAATGAGATTTCTCTGCCCTGGAGGAATCTGCCTTCTTTTGGTTGGCAATGATCCCTTTCTCAGAGTTTATTTCGGTGCTAAGATTCAAGAGTCTTGTGGAACCTATCTCTATGCTTGCATAATTTCTTTTACCCTTTTAAAGCTGCATTCGTCTTTTTAAGCCAAACATGAATGGGCATTCTCTGTGAGTCTCAGTCTTAAAGTATATTATTGCAAAAAAAGACTGCAGTTTCCTACAGAAGCACATTAAAACACTGAATATAGTCCTCACTAGGATTGGAATTAAATATGTAATGGAAATAAGCATAGCATATTATAAAGCAAATTTTAACAGTCACAAACCTTTATACTTACTGGAAAAATTTAAGATATCTTGAAGATAAATATGGGCATTGGCATAATGTACACACTAATTCTACCAGAGGTCCTGATGTATTTTAATATTCATGCATGCTAAGTAAAATATAGAGTCTTACTATATCTTAAATCTGTCCTAAATTTATGATAGTGTGGTAGGCATAATAGTACTTTTTCAACAACGTGTCCACCCCAATACAATATTGTAAATCAACTACAGCCCAAGAAATTTTTTTTTTAAAGCAAGTGTCCAGGGAGTTTGTGGCACAGCAGGTTGAGCATCCAGCACTGCCACAGCTTTGGTGCAGGTTGCAACTGTGGTGCGGGTTCAATCCCTGACCTGGGAAATTCCATATGCTGCGGACTCTGCCAAAAAAAAAAAAAAAAGTGTCCAGCCTCGAATCCCTGGAATCTGTGTGACTGTCTTTCGTATTTATATTCAGATGTTATTAAGGTTACTCATATTGAGATGGTGAAATTATCCTGGGTTATCTAGGTGGACCCAAATCAGTCACAAAGACCCTCGAAAGTGGAAGAGGGGAACAGATGAGTCATAGATGCAGCGGAATTGGAGAGAGAAGAAAGATTCAAAGTGTGAGAAGGACTGTGCCTCTTTGGCTGGCTTTGAAAATGGAGGAAGGGGTAGGGGGCCCCGAGAAGCTGAAAAAACTCCCAGGAGACAACCAACAGAAAAACAGGGACCTTATTCCTACAAATACATAGACCTCAATCTCCCAACAACCTGTTTGTGTCTCGAAACTGATGCTCCCCAAGAGGCTCCGAAAAGGAAGCAAGCTTTTCAGACACCTTTATTTCAACCTTGTAGTGTAACAGAGCTGACTCTATTTAAATTTAATCCTTTAGCTCTGTTGCCTGTGCTTAGTCATGCTGGCTGTGTATCTTTTGTAAAAGAATGTTGCCTATATTCTGAAACATACAGGAAAGCTCATTCCTGAGGTAGAACACTTTTCCATTTATAGAGATAAAAAGTTACAGAACAAAAGAATGACATTTGTCTTGTTGGAGGACTATAGGAATATTGTGACCCAGCCTATGTGGATAGCTGCAAGAACAAAGGATTCCAAGAAGTTTGCAATAACCAGCCAAAACCCCTCTCCTTTTAGTATAAAAGAAAGCTAAATTCTAACTTGGGCAAGATGATGTTTTGGGACACTTATGTACCACCTTCTCAGTATGCTACTTTCCAAATAAAGTCATTATTCCATGCCCCAACACCTCTTCTCTCAACTCATTGGTCTGTCATGCAGCAAACAGAATGAGCTTGAACTCTCTAACAGTAGCCGGCAAGCCAAGTCCACTGACCTAAGGAACTGTCAGATGATAAATTGATATTGCTGGAGTTCCCCTCATGGTGCAGTGGCTAACGAATCCGACTAGGAACCATGAGATTGCGGGTTTGATCCCTGGCCTTGCTCAGTGGGCTAAAGATTTGGCGTTGCCGTGAGCTGTGGTGTAGGTCGAGTTGCTGTGGCTCTGGCGTAGGCCGGTGGCTGCTCTGATTCGACCCCTAGCCTGGGAACCTCCATATGCTGCGGGAGCGGCCCAAGAAATGGCAAAAAGACAAAAAAAGAAAAAAAAAATTGATATTGCTGAAGTCCTGCTATATAGGACAGAGAACTATATCCAATCACTTGTGATGAAACATGATGGAATATATTATGAGAAAAAGAATGTATGTACATATACACACGTATATATATACACACACATGCACATACATACCTGGGTCACTGGTCACTTTGCTATATAGCAGAAATAGAACACCGTAAATCAACTATAATGATTTCCTTTTTTTTGGCTTTTTGCCATTTCTTGGGCTGCTCCTGCAGCATATGGAGGTTCCCAGGCTTGGGGTCGAATTGGAGCCGTAGCCACCCGCCTACACCAGAGCCACAGCAACGCGGGATCTGAGCGGTATCTGTGACCTACACCAAAGCTCAAGGTGACACCAGATCCTTCACCCACTGTACAAGGCCAGGGATGGAACCTGCAACCTCATGGATTCGTTAACCACTGAGCCGCAATGGGAGCTCCATATAATAAATTTTTAAAATAATAAATTGATATTGCTTAAATCACGGAATTTGTGATAATTTGCTAAGGCAACAAATGAGAACTCATATGATAGGTAAGCTTTGCTTATGATGATTTTGATGGTCCATGTTCTTTTTTACAAGGAGATCCTGCTGAATAGCATTGAGAACTTTGTCTAGATAGTCATGTTGCAGCAGAAGAAAGGGTGGGGGAAAAATGTAATTGTAATGTATACATGTAAGGATAACCTGACCCCCTTGCTGTACAGTGGGAAAAAAAACAAAAAACAAACAAAAAAAAACCTGATCAGGGAGTTCCCGTCGTGGTGCAATGGTTAACAAATCCGACTAGGAACCATGAGGTTGCGGGTTTGATCCCTGGCCTTGCTCAGTGGGTTGAGGATCTGGCGACGCCGTGAGCTGTGGTGTAGGTACATACTATAACTCTCTTTATTTCCTCTACATGGTTTCCTAAGAAATCAAGGTATTAGTACAGCCTAGCCACCTTGTCCTTATTTGTTTTAGGGTAGATGGCTATGTAACAGATTTCAGCCAATTCATCAACCTTTGCCTCTGACCATGGTCATTTGGGTATGGAGTGGAGCTCTGCTTAAAGGTATATAGGGAAAGAGAAGGAAGCTGATACATGGAAAAACAACAAAGACAGAGATGGAGAAAGCCTAGACTTTGAGTCTCTCGTCCAGTTATACCACAGGCACTTTCCTAAACTTGATGTGGAATAATAAATTACTTTTTTGTTAAGCTAGATAGAAATGTGTGTTTGTCATTTACAAATGAAAAGAATCAGAGTGGAAACCACATCCATCAGAAGTTCTGTATGTAAGTGCAACATACATACTGTCAGGAGTCTGACAAAGTTCTCACTTGGCTAAAATCAAGGTCCAGCAGGGCTATGTTCTTTCGGGGGATTACAGAGCATATTTTTCCATGCCTTTTCCGGATACTGGAGGAGATTCTCATTCTTAGACTTGTGGCCTCTTTCCTTTCTCTTCAAAAGCCTGCAGTGTCCCATCTCTGGGACTTCCATCCATGATCACATTTCCCTCTGACTTTTCTTCTGCACCCGTCTTTCATTTTTAAAGACCCTTGTGATTGCAGTGGGCCCGCCGGAATAATCCAGAATCATCTCTTTATTTTAAGGGTCAAATTATTAGTAAACTTAATACCAATTGCAGTAGTTAATTCCCCACTTGCCTTGCAAACTATCATATTCATATGCTCTGGGGGTTTGGACGTTGACGACCTTGTCAGGCATTACGATGTCTACCAGTGGGCACCAATGGTTCATAGATAATGGTCAAGAGAATTAGCTTTGAAGTACAGAGAAATGGGGCTCATATCCTGCGTCTTCCTTGTTATATGACTTTGCACCTGTATTATTGTCTTCTGAGCCTCAGCTTTCCCAACTGTAACTAACTGTAAAATAGAGGCAGTAGGGGCTCCCTTATAAGAGACCCTTATAAGAGAGCCTTGAAAATTAAATTTGCAAAGCAGTTAGAAAAGTGCTAATACAGTGGAAATATGATAAATGTTAATTATTATTATAAGTATTGAATAAGAAAGGAAAATGTCACCAGAATTCCTTGCTCAGAGCAAAGGAAGACAGTGACAGTGAGAACGGACAAAAATAGTGATTCTCCTAACTCCTTGGTATAGGTAGTACTAAAGAGAAGGGGCAAGAGAGAGAAAAACACCCTTTAATTACCAACCTTATCATTGAAAATGCTATGTGGTATCGCTTATATCTGGAATCTAACATATGGCACAAATTGAATGTGCAGCACAAATGATCCTGTCTACAGAAAAGAAACAAACTCATGGACTTGGAGAACAGACTTGTGGTTGCTAAGGGGGAGGGAGTGGAATGGACCAGGAGTTTGGAGTTAGTAGAGGCAAACTATTGCATTTGGACTGGATAAGCAATGAAGTCCTGCTGTATAGCACAGGGAACTATATACAGTCACTTGTGATGGAACATGATGGAGGATAAGATGAGAAAAAGAATGTATATCGATGTATAACTGGGTCACTTTGCTGTACAGCAGAAATTGATAGAACATTGTAAATCAACTATAATAGAAAATAAAAATCTTAAAGATAAATAAATCAATAAATAAAAGTAAATAAAAATATCCTTTAGGTGAGCTCTTATAGGATTAGTGATTTATTTGGTGAGTTAAGTTGTCTGAAATGGATATTGGGGGAAAGCAAAAACAATGGAAGTAGATGTAAAAATTAGTTTAAAGGATATTTAGTGTCTAGTATGGTTGTAAAGTGCACATACCTTATCTATTAGTTTTCTAGGGCTGCCATTAAGGATGCATATCAAACTGCATGGCTTAAACAGAAATATGTTGGCTCACAGTTCTCTGTCTCATGCTGTCCCTAGCTTCTAGTGGTTCATTGGTATTTTTTGGTGTTCCATGGCTTATAAATGCATCACCTGTCTCTGCCTTTGTCTTTGCATGATATTATCCCTGTGTGCCTGTGTCTGCGTCCAAATTTCCTCTTTTTATAAGAAAACCAGTCATACTGGGTTAGGGTCCACTCTAATGACCTCAGTCTTAATTTTATTTCTTTCTAAAAACTCAAGCTCCAAGTCAGGTCACATTCTAAGGTACATGGGTTTGGGAGTTAAGCATAGGATTTCTGAGGACCGCAATTAAACACATTAATACCTTATGATAGAAATTCCCTGATAGGAATATACTAGAAAAAGTGTTGTGTAATTATGACAGAACATAGGTATGATGATATTGATTGCTACATTGTTTTTCATAGGAAGCTGTTGAGAAAAAATATCCTTCAATATGGTAATAAATACTTATTTTTAAGTCTATTTGCACCATATGCCCAGAATTCAAAATTACTGAATTTGTATATTTCATGGTGGACAGATTGCCAAAACACAATATTGAATGGTAAAAGTAAGTTACAGTAAGAGAGCTTAGATGTAATTTTTAAAAAGCACTCAAAGAAATGATATGCATTGCTTATGCAAGCATTAAGATTTTTTTAATTGATGGAAAAAAACCCTATTTTATGAAAATCGGGCTGAGTCTGAATGGAGGGAAAGTGGGCTAATGAGAGAAATAGAGACCTTTTACCTATAATACCTTATTTCTTTATTTTAAAAAGTATTTTAAATATATATTGGTATATCTAGTATAATCATATGATATCTAAATTATTATATTCTTCGCTTACTTTTTAAATTAAGAAAATTTTATAGAGGAAAAAATTACTCTGATAACTCCAAACATAGAATTATTAGATTAATGTTTCTAAATTGACATGGAACCTATAGATAAACCACAGCAAATGAGCAGCCCCTTAAGACCACCATTTCTATCTTAAAGCAACCGGATGTTTATGAAAGCACTCAGTAGTCACATTTGCACGTTATTTTCCATAAATATACACACATATTTGTTTGATTTGCATACTACTTTAAGGAGTTTGACATCAAGTATGTAAGGTAAAATAAAATGATACAACTTTAACAACTGAATTATAAGTTCAATTTTCACATCCAAAATGAAAACAAAATTTTATTTTTTTAATTTTTTTGGTCTTTTTGCCTTTTCTAGGGCCACACCTGTGACATATGGAGGTTCCAGGCTAGGGATCTAATCCGAGCTGTAGCGCCGGCCTACCCCAGAGCCACAGCAACGCTGGATCCTTAACCCACTGAGCAAGACCAGAGATTGAACTCACAACCTCATGGTTCCTAGTTGGATTTGTTAACCGCTGCGCTGCAACGGGAACTCCTGAAAACAAAATTTTAGAAGAAGCTCATACCAATAGTGTTTTGAGGGACTATATGGAAGTATTTCTCTTCTGGGTAACACAACTGTGATGAAGTAAAAGGACAAATAGATTATTTTTGGGAAGTTAGGAGGAAGTATAATTTAGTGGCTGAACACAAGGTATTAGAAAACTCATTTAATTGGCTGTTAAACCTATCAGTTTTCTCATCTATTAAAGAAAGGGCTAATAAAGATGTGTTCTTAAAGCCACAGACAGTTCTATAGGAACAGTTTGTGTTAAGAATCTGACACAAAGTAACTCTTTTTTTCTAATTATATGTTGAAACGTTCATTTGTTATTCTGAGAAGCCAGTGCCTCATTTTCTGGACTGTGGCATGGAACTGACTAAGGACAATCTTGGAGACTGTCAAGTAAAAATAAGTTGTGGTACATATATACACTAGAATACTACTCAGCCATTAAAAAGAATGAAATAATGCCATTTGCAGCAGCATGGATGCAACTAGAGATTCTCGTACTAAGTGAAGTAAGTCAGAAAGAGAAAGGCAGATACCATATGGTATCATTTATATGTGGCACCGAAAATATGGCACAAATGAACCTATCTACAAAACAGAAACAGACTAACAGACATAGAGAACAGGCTTGTGGTTGCCAAGGGGGAGAGGGAAGGGAAGGGGATGGATGGGGAGTTTGGGGTTGGTAGATGCAAACTACTGCATTTAGAGTGGATAAGTAATGAGGTCCTACTGTACAGCACAGGGAACTCTATCCAGTCTCTCTGTACAGGACATGATGGAGGGTAGTATGAGAAAAAGAATGTATATGTGTGTGTGTAGATGGCTGGGTAACTATGCTGTACAGCAGAAATTGGCACAACACTGCAAATGAACTATACTTTTTAAAAAATAAAAAGAAATCAGGATGTAGGTAAGGAGAGATTTTAGTCAAATAGACTATTGCAGTAGGGACAACACTCCAAGGGTAAGGTCTATTCTTGTCTCAAGGTTAGGCAGAAAAGACTCTTATCCAGGGAGGAGTAAATTAGGCTAGAAAGCAAAGGGTATGGGGGAGTTGTGATGAATAGATGGCATAATCTGATGGTTGATCCAGCAGTATTTTTCCTTGGGGGCAGTCAATTCCCAGGAGACCCCCATTAAAGAGAGACTATTCCTAATTCCAGTACTGTCTTACACTCAAGAGTGAGACAAGGTCTAAGGAAAGAAGAATGACTAAAATTTGGCCAAGCTAAGCTAGAGGGTTTTGTCTAGGTTGGTAAGGTCAGATAAAAGTACAGGAGTGGGAGTTCCTATTGTGGCTCAGCCAGTTAAAACCTGACTAGTGTCCCGTGAAGTTGCAGGTTTGATCCTTGGTCTTGCTCAGTGGGTTAAGGATCTTGTGTTGCCCTAAAAAGCAAAAAAAAAAAAAAAAAAAAAAAAAAAAACAAAAGTACAGGAGTGAAATTAAAAAAAAAAAGAAAAAAAAAACTTATAGCAGAAGCTGATTAATCCAAATGTGAGTGGTATAATTGATTACAATTTCGAAAATGCTTTTTCTAACAAATAATTTTATGTGTACTCTTCTTAAAAGCAGACAAAATTTAATTAACATAGATTTGCTCATTACCAAATAGTGCTGGCTTTCTATTTCATTAAACATGTTAAAATGAGAAGAAAAATGGAGGGTTTTTTTTTTTTCTTAAATGTTGATTCCATATTATTGGCTCAACATTTATTACAGTGATTTTAATCGAGACTTGATAAAGATGCGTTGTGATTATTCCTCACTACTTCATGCCATTTAAAATCTTACTCTCTTTTTTATGTCAGACCTCTGTGTCTGATTCCCAGGTTTATCACTGGCATGTTTTATCTTCTAAATTATGTAATATCATCCTTTTCCCATTATATTTTCATAGATGGCAGAAAGGAGAGAGAAAGCTGGCTTTGGAAAATATAAGCCTTTGTTTAAACATGGAGAAATGTAGTTCAAAAAGTAGTAAATACTAGAATAGTTATAGAGGCATAATTAAGGTAAATGGAGCAAAATGAATTTGTTTGGGGATCTTTTTTCCTCATTCCCTATCATGCATGAATTGAAAATATTTAGCTCAGTGAATGTATTTTATTTTGCTTTTAAATTTTACTTTCACAATTAATAATAGCTTCAAATATTAATGTAAACCATTAATTATTACCCAATGCGAATATAATTTCCCAGTATAAAAAAAATAGGATATACTTATTCATTCTCCTATGACAAAACAGCTCCAAGAGGTTATAAAAAATTAAAAAAAAGTATATGAAGAGAAATAAAAAACACCAGCAATATATATGTACTCTGAGAGCTACTTTTAGTAAAAATTTCAGAAAGGTATTTTATACATTTTATTAAATATAAGCTGGATTTCTAACCATTTCTGTTTCCTATCTTGACTTTGATTTCTGAAATAAGCTCTATTTTAGGATTATGAAGTCTTAGCTGTATGTTATTCACGTTTGCTGTATCTTCCTTACTAGTGTAGAAGAGACCTATCTGATTATGTAATTTTTAACAAGCTAAGATACTGACTTTTAATATACAGTTGTAAAGAACTATTATATTACATTTGAATTATGAACGTGGAATTGCTAATATTTTATGCTGAAAGGAATATGAAGTATAACTCTACCTTCCTCTATTTGAATGGCCTTCCTTTCACTAATAATCTGGACTTTTCATTTGTCGGTGGATTTGTTTGAAATAAAAGATGAAATGATTGCAATAATAGAATAAAAGAAAAAGAACCTTAAGGAAGAAAAAAGACTCTTGATCCACAACTGCCTTGTCCTCTTATCTAATTCTCCTTTCCTACAAAACCTTTGTAGCTCTGGGTTTTTTGAATAAGCAAAATAGAACTCAAATGGACTTAGAGGTTTTGCTCTAAGTGGAAAGTATATCTAAGTAGGATGGGCAGTGATGCCTTTGAGCTCTCTTGATGACACTCTAAATACACTGGCTGAAGTGAAACAATCTTGAATTAGTAGTAAAATGCTCAGTGTGGAAGCAGACACCTTCAGAGTTCCACATAAATCTCTTAGCATCTTATCTGTGGAATCTAAAATATGGTACAGATGATCCTATCTATAAAAACAGAAACAGATCATGGCCAAGGAGAGCAGGCTTGGGGTTCCCAGGATGGAAGGGGGAGGGAGTGGGATGGATGAGCATTTTGGGGGTTTTTGGATGCAAACTGTTATATTTGGAATAGATGGGCAGTGGGGCTCTATTGTACAGCACAGGGATCTGTGGGTGATTGGGTCACTTTGCTCTACAACAGAACTTGAAGAAATATTGTAAATCAACCTTAATAATAATAATAAAATCTCTTAGAATATTTCTACCTCCTACGAGAGTCAAAGCAAGCTTCAGGGACTGGCACAATGCCTTATGGATTTGTTTTTAAAAGATTTTTATATGCGATGGTTAGCTTAACACAGCAAGTGGAAAGTGGATCATACTCACTTTTTATGGTAGTTCAATTCAACCAATATTTATTAAACACCTTCTATATGTTGACACTAATAGGTGCTTGGTATCCTAATATAGTTCAATTCATGCAAATACAAGATATAACTATACCAAAAGAGGCTTCCAATTTACATTAAATTACAGAGTATAAATATGCACAGGTGACTGAGGAAGCCCAGAACCAGGCTCCAGTCTAGCCTGAGGAGTCTGGGACAGTTTCCTGGATGAGATGGTGATTGATAAGAAGCACAGAACAATACAGATAGGTAACCTTTTGATTACTAGAAGTAACTCTCCTAATTATGTCATTTTCCTAATTATTTCTGCTACTACTGTTATACAATAAACGCTTGGCATTTATAAATTTATTATGTGTTAAGTCCAGCTATTGAGTGACCCTGAAGTTTTATGAAATATCTAATAATAAAGTTAAAACGCTTTCTTTTAGGAATAATTGAAAAACCAAGTGTAACCAGTTTAAATAATAAAGGAGAGTAATTTCATGCATTCTTTAGAATTTTTGCTTTTGTATTGCTGTGTCCTCTGCGGCTGCCTTTTTTTATATATGAGTGTTTCAGACTTGGGTAGTTTTTCCTAGGGCAGTGAAATGATTTCACCTGCTCCAGTCCACCCATTTGTATAGCAAACTGTCTAGAAGAAAGAGTTTACCTTACTCCAACTGTCAAATATCAATCCTGGACATCAAGATGAATGTTCCAAGTTGGATCCACCCATGAACCAATCCCTTTAGATGGAGAAATGCACAGAGTGATTAAATTAAGTCTAGGTCACTGCCATCCCTGAAACAATCACAGGGACAAATGAATGGGTTGATGCTATTGGTTTAGATGATGCATCAGCATTTGGCTTTAGAGCAGGATGTGGAGTGAGATGCAATTTGGGTGAATGGAGATTAGTGAGGGAGAGTGGATGCCTTAGTGTCTGGAACAGTCTAGACATCTTCCCAGCATCTGCATTGAAAATTCTCTTTATTATTCTCTGCTGATCTTGTATTCGATACCTATCAGCATATATTTTCTAAGCTTTTGTATGTGGAAACTAATATGCTGCTTTGGTATATATGAACTACAAGATTTTGGAAGGTGTCCAAGTGTATCATTTATGAATAACTATGCACTTAAATACTCAGATGTGTTTTTCAGCACCGCTAAACCATTTCCAATTCTCAGGGGACACTATGTCCTATAATCTAACTCAATTCTGGCACTGTCTACCCAAGAGATATTATCAGATGGCACAGCTTAGGGGCAAAGCCCGTCACGATTGCCCCATCCCCACTCCCATGATTTCACCCAACAGTCACAGGTCCATATTGTCACACAAGCTTCTGACCAACTAGTTAAAATTAAAGGATCTTATGATCTGCAATTAATTTGCTAGAGAGCTCACAGAACTCAAAGAAATATTCACTTATTTTTAGAAATCTATTATAAAGAATATTACGGAGAATACAGAGGAATAGCAAGATAAGGAGGTACATAGGGAAATGTCTGCCGAAATTGGATATGCCCCCCTCCCAGCAATATGAACATGTCCAACAATATGAAACTTCATCAGATCTCCTTATTCAAGAGTTTCCATAAAGCTTAATTTGTAGCCCCACCTCTCTCCTTCCCAGAGGTCCGTAATTTATAGGGGGAAAAAAGAGGAATGAATAGTACAGTTATCACCATGCAAATAAATGGAAGAGCTATTATTCCTAAACCTGTTGTGTCATTATATTGATTCTAAAACACACATTAAGCACCAGTGAAGTTATAACTTCTGTCTCAGAGATGTCATTTCTGAGATGTCTGACTATATCTTAGTGGGAAAGAAGATCAAATAGGTTAAAAGATGATTTCCTGCTGAGAATGATTAGAAATGTTATAAATTAATGGGAATGGTACATAGTTTGAATGAAGGACATAGAAATGTTAGGCGACAAAGGAATAGTTTACCCATGAATCACTGTGGTAAAGGGGCCTCTAAGACAAGAAGGAATCTTGTGTCAGGGCAGCAAATGAGATAAGAGACATGGATGTTCAAAAAGACCGTCTCGTCAGAGGAGAGAAACAATAAACAGCAAAGTTATATATAGTAGAAGTAGAAGAGTAAAATTCTGCCTGAGTTTTCAGCTGATGGGGCAGTAGGAATTAGGTAGGAATCAAACTATAAAACCACACAGCTGTTTTCAACCCAAGTTCCTGTGAACACCTAGACAAGGAAGGCTTACCAAATTGAGATCCCGTGTTCCCTGTCTAGAGTACACTTTTCTCTTCTCTGCTTTTAAAACGCCCTGTGTATAAATTCTCGTAGCCTTGCAACATTGTATTGAAAGAATTTTTTAAATGTCTGTCTTTCGCATAATGTCAAATTCCTCCAAACACCAATGAGTAAGATTCATTTCATTGTCTGTCCAGCACTTGGCACATGACCGAGGGCTCAGTAAGTGCTCCAACAGTATTTAGAGAAGTAAACTCTAATGTCACCTCATACTTAAGCAACTATTCCCCCCATCCCCTTTGAACCATAGAGAGATGGTATTTTTATAGCATTTAAAAGACATTTTACTTATGTAATGTAAACACACAAAAGAATGCTAGAGATACATGAGCAACCTGTTTTTATTTTTTAAAGTATTTTTAATGATCATATTTTTACCTTTATTGTATACCTTTATACCTATTAATATTTTATCATATAAAACCTATTATATTTTATCATATTTTATGCCTGTATACCTATTCATCTATTTATTAAAACAAAATTTTCGATTTTTGAATTCTGAGTGAACTTTTGCAGTAACAATTGGTTTAATTACTGGCTTTTTATACTATAATAATCTGTAAACAAATATAAGTTTCTGATTGTATTTTCTGCATCTAGCCTTTACCACAGTTAATATGTTGACTGAATCATCATTTAACTGAAGTACTTAAATGTCAGGATCAAGTATCTCAGTGACATTAATCCAAATTTAAAAAGAAGTTTCAGATCATATAATTTGTTTTGCTTCCTATTTGCTCTCAGATGTGAACAAGCAAGTGGGAAAATACTGAAGAATGAACAGAACGAGGGCAGGATGAATTCTGTTTGAGATATAGTGAGATTGAGATAGGTTATCCTAACTAATCATTTCCCACACAGGTCAGAAGTCTCAAATGAGAGAGAGAATGTGAAAAGTTTTTGATAAATGTAAAACATTAAAATTATGTATGGGAGTTCCCGTCATGGCTCAGTCGTTAACGAACCTGACTAGTATCCATGAGGATGTGAGTTCGATCCCTGGCCTTGCTCAGTGGGTTAAGCATCTGGCGTTGCTGTGAGCTGTGGTGTAGGCCAGCAGTTGTGGCTCCAATTAGACCCCTAGCCTGAGAACCTCCATATTCCACAAGTGCGGCTTTAAAAAGACAAAAATAAAATAATCTATTTATATAAAATACACTTTATTGTTTTTCAGTAGAAAAGGGAAATGATATATATAATATATATATATGATATATATTATATATCACATATATAATATTATATTATATATATTTATATTATATATATTATATATTATATAATATATAATATTATATATATATTATATATATCACATATATATGATATATATAGCTTTTATATACTGATATATATAAAAGCTATATATATCAGTAGCTGATATATATAGCTTTTCATATATCAGAATGAAAGCTATTTTCTTTTTACTTGAGAAGAATGAAATAGAGGTATGTATTGCATAATTAAATTAAGATGGAGCCTATATATCAGGAATGTGAATATTGGCCCCGGGACCCTGAGATTCTGTAAATCTATGTTTTAAGACTGTATATTTTGAATACAGTCTGCTCCGTAAAGACTTGATTAATTGTTTTCTCATAAAACTCAAAGAGAACGTCATAGTAACATTCTCTGTGGACATTACTGACTCTGGTAAAAGTACCACATTTTGATGAGATGCAGTCAGACTATATTGAGGGTAAAAACATGAAAAATTACTATGAAACTCACCATCATATCTGCTGTAAGGAAACTAATGTAAGGAACACATAAGGTCTTTCTCATTAGTCACCTCAAGGAAAAATGTCAATGTTTTAGAAATAATACTCATGTTTACTTGAGGACCCCAGAATAATGCTAAATTATCTGCAAAAATTATCTCACAAGATAGATGATATTAGTAGAGTCGTTTAAATTTGACGAGACCGAACTTAGAAGCAATTCTGTATGGACTCACTTGGAAATCCCATAGTGGGTATGAAGATCATTTTAAGATGAAGACATCTGAGAGTCAACAGAGGCAGAAAGAAGCCCTCCAGAGCTTCCCTTATATGACCAGAGCAATAGTTTCTCAAAATAAGGCTGCCATAAATTTCTTCTCCAGGGTAAGTTTACTCCCAGGAGGAAGAACCGGAATAAATCTATCACAAATCCCTTCTCCAGGGAGTTGTATGGACCTGAAGAATGGAAACCCTACTGAAACCCATATAGACAAACATTTTCACCAACTATCTTCCACTTATTCTCCTAAAAACTCATTTGACTTTCCTAAAGAAACCTCAAGAGCCTTTTCTCTCCTTTTCCTCTGCAAAATTAGACATAGAGGCATCTAACTTGAACCAGTTGGCAAGATAGCTACCTCTTTCCTGAGTTCCCATATATGATATACATATGTATAAACCTTTTTCTTCTGTTAATCTGTCTATTGTCAGTTTAATTTGCAGGCTCCAGTCACTAAACTAAGAAGGTAGAGGAAAAGATTATTTTTTTCCTCCTCTATCATCCCAAAATAGAAAATTGCCAGCTGGTCTTATTTAGACTTAAATTCCTAGTTGTATGGTTCTGGAGTCTGTGCTTTTAAATAGCTACATTCCTCTGTTTATTGTTCATTTGGGATTACTGTTTCTGGCTGTTTATTTATCTTTTTAGTGTTTACATTTTAAATCTTAATACTCCACGAACAGTGTCACAGACTGTCTCACTGATTACTAAAAAGGTTTGAACAAACCAGTAATCTTCCCCGATAAAATACATAGGTCGGTAATCACTGGATCAAATTCCTACCAGCATGTCATCTCAGTAATCTGTTTCTTTATTAGCAAAACAAAGTTAAAAGATCATGCTTCACAGCAGCCATTGACTCTGACAATACTAGGGATTGAGGTACATGCCAGGGAACTTTCAATTTAGACTGAAGATAGAATCTTATTAAAAATACCAGTAGTTTTGAAAGTTTGTTGTTGAAATAAATAGCAGTTCAAGGTTTACAGGTAGCAGATAGTCCTACGAGAAGCTAAGAAATAAAGGAAAACAGTGAATCTGGCCACATGTATTTGCTTAAGTGTATGTTTTATCAGTGGTGGAGATACACTAGCATAAAGGGAAGTGCTGTGCCAGTCGCTTCCAATACATACATTTCTAAACCTCGATTCTGGTGGTCCCTTTGTTTGCATTTATTTATTTCCACTTGTAACTTTTGTTATTTTGTTCTATGTTATATTTTCTTAAATATTTCCTAAAACTAGATTGAAGAGGAAAATAATAAATTAAGCAATAACAAATATTTCTGTGTCTATGCAATATGTATTAACACACACACACAAATCCCATAGTGGGTATTAAGATTATTTTAAGATAAATATTATTTAAGATAAAGACATTTTAAGATAAAGACAGTTTATAATATATAAACTTATTTTCTTATCCTTAAAGGGACCACTTATGCCATGGAAAGTCACACCACCAGGACTAATTTAAGGACCAGATAGGATCATATTACAGCTAATTGTATTATTATCTTACTATTTTATAAATCCCATACTGGTATGGGTACCATAATAGTGATCAGGGACTCTTAGCTGCTAATCAGCAAGAGACAGATTAAATACTATCTAACATATGCACGCTGATTTCTGGCTCTACTGAGACCAGTGACTTTCTGGATTTTTTTCTTTCTTTTTTTTTTAATTTCATTGGCTACTTGCTATAACATTTCCAAGATGTTTTTCATGGTTTTGAAATTAAACCATTTACTAAAATGATTCAACATAAAATGATTTTTCTGTTTTTAAACCTACCCTTTAAACAGCACAAATCCATATTCTGATTAAATAAGCAGGCTAAAAGGTATGAGAAGAAAACGTTCGTCATATTTGTATATTGGTGCTCTCTTAATTATACAACTGGTGAAACCAGAGGAATTGTTTGCTCTTTTTCCCTTTTGTAGAGAAATTTTGAGAATCAGAAATAGCGATTGTCTTTGCAAAGCAAAGAACCGATGACATGTTTGGTCAATAAAGAAAAGAATAGCTGGTTACATGTTATGTTTTGTTCATTTATCTCCCCAGCTGCATTTACAAGGTTCCTTTTGAAACTGCAGTAAAATGAGATGGTCTCTGGGTAGAGACTAGAGAAAATAGTGTTTTCTCTTTTTCATAATGGTCCAGTACTCTGGTGCACGATGTACAAGCAGGCTCTGAATTGCACAGAGATGGGGGCACAAAGGAAACATTTCCCGTGGTGGAGGTTATAATCTCCTTTAAGAAGGTTCTCAAATGAGAGCAACTGGATATATGCACAGGGGGCAGCTTGTAGGAAGTGTTAAAGGGTTGCTAGGAAATGTGGAAATAAAAGAACAAGAGGAAGAAGGACGATGACCTTCAAATGTTTACCCTTCTCAAGGATTCTATCCATGTCCTCTGCTAAAATTTCTGGGTCATTTATACAAGAAAACCAACGCATGGACCTAATCAGGAAAAGTGTCAAGCCTAGGACAGGAACTCCCACCAACTCCCACAGTTATTAGTGACCAGAAGAGAGCTTCAATCTGTCACCCTCACTTCATTTGAACTTGGGTATCAGACTATTCATGTTGGAGAAGAAAGCAATGAGTTCATTTGTAGCAAAGTGAACTCTGCTTGAATAATGTGCTAGAAAACCACCCGTTTTCTGCTATGGGATAAGTTAGGCTCAGCACTGAAGCACAGCCTCCCCTGTAGAAAAGACCCAGGAAGTGACCCCACTGTGACTGCCAGGGGGGGCTCAGCAGTTTTCTGGTTTAAAGGGAGGTGTCAAACAAACGAGAAACAGGGTCTTCATGACAAGAATAATAGAAGAAAAAGCAGATTAAATATGTTAGCAGCCTATTTGACCCCCCCAAAACATGAATTAAACTGAGCAGGCTGTAAACAGACATACACATAAACACAGACATTTTTCTAGTCAGAGAGACTGTAGCAGTGGCTTAATACACATGTATTAAGAGTTCCTTTCTGTTTATTATGATTTTACTCAAGAGCTATTTTTCATGGTGACTCAAAACAGAAAGGAAAACATAGAAACATACATACGTACATACCCAAGATAATACAACATGGGTGAAATCTTAGCTGAATATTTTCAATAGTCTTATTGTCAGAAAATAGAAGAAAATAGCAATCCCTGAATCCATTTTTTTTCCTTTTTTTTTTTTCTTTCTTTTTCTTGCTTTCCTCCTTTTTGAGTGGTAGACTTGCTTTTTTGTACTCTGGGTTTGTACGTAGGGGAATCCTACGTATTTGTACTGTTATAATAAGAAAATTATTTTGATAATATGCTATTATTAGATCTTTATATTTACAGGAATATATATATGCGTGTGTGTGTATAACTCTACTTTGGATTGACGTAATGGTTAATTTGTAAAATTTAAAGTATTTGGGATAGTATTAAATTATTTTATATAGATGGTACACTTAAAACTGATTTTTTGGAAAAAAATACCATTCTATCATAGACGTTTGTGAAGTTAAGATCTGAGATTTCAAATAAATGCACTTTTTTTCTACATTTTTGTGAGAATCAAAGACTTGCATTGTGATTCAAACAAGAATGACAAAGGTGACTTAAGGATTTCATTTTTTGACTTTGTAGGGAGTGCTTTCTTTGTTACCACAGCCTTAAAGAGCTCCCTTTCTATAAATCTGACAGTAGATTATTTCCCTTAAATCTAAGAGGCCTAACCATGTGGAGTTTAAAAGTCCAGCATCAGTCTGACTTGACATCACACTGAGATGAGTCAAAAGGCCAGACACTATCTCATTGGGGAAGAAAAATTATCATGTCTGAGTACCAGGAATAACGATTCTAAATATGGATGGGTCTAACTCATTCAACATTTCAGTGATGGCTAAGTGACACATACAGGGCAGGCTCAATCTCTACAGCTGGAACTTGAGCTCTTTGGGAAGATGTGGCAATGTAGATTTGTAAAGATAAATGACATATCACTTTTGGGGAATGAATGGAATTTCTAGCTCAGACAGGGACCTTTCAGAAATCTTAATCATGACACATTTCTTAAAAATTGTTTCTCTTCATCCAACAAAAAACATTGCAGCATGTCCACCTGCTGCCCTCACACGTATTTATTTTCGACATTAATTTTCATTTTTCTCCCATGTAAAGTATCACTATAAAGATCCATTGTTTTATCTCCTTTGACAGTGAAATTTGGATTTCTGTGAAGAACTATTGAAAGCAAATGGAAAAGAAATTCATTTAAGCAAAAACTAAATGAACATACACATTAAACATAAGAGATTCTCAGAACTGCATAAAATAAATGATGCAATATCTTCTATTTATAGCTCTCCACTAAGACAACAGTTTCAGTGCTAGTGACGGTGTCAACAAAGGCAAGGTAATATATTGCTACCGTCATCATCTCTGGTGTTACCTGATTGGCTTCCTTTCACACCATGATCAGAGGAGACCAGTCTCTAAAGGTGTACTTCTACACTGCTTTCTATCCCAGAAGCCCTTGGAGCAAAATTAAGGAAATGATGAATTCAAAAGGAAGAGCCTTTTAGATTGTTTACATGGTCTAAGAAAATAGGATGATGTGTTGCTTATGCAGTGAATTTTGGTATCTTCTTGGTCAATTACAAGATAAATTCTCTAGCACTGTCCCTAAAATCTTCAGTGGAGACTTGTCCCGTGACAGTGATGAATCAAGGTACATGTAGATGAAGAATATATACCGGAGATAAAACCTAACTCTTAAAACCAAAGTAGTAAATTCATAAGATTAATGAAAATGGCAGTACTATGGTTAATTATTTGTGCACCTTGTCATTCATTGTCTTAAATTTAGAAAAATTTAAAAAAAGTTTTGTTCTAACTGTGTTGATCATATATTTATGTATTTGGTTTCAAATACAGAGATTAATCAATGGCTAAGATCTAAAAACAAGATTAAATACTAGCAGTCAGAGTTTTCCAGGAACACATGCTAATTTTGTTTTGATTGAAATAAAGCTCATTAATGGACTTTCATGATCTACATTCTTTAGATTTCATCAGTAATTTAAATTACTTATCATAAGTTTCACTATAGGAATATAGTCAGATAATATTTCTAACTTATTTAACATGTTTTGTCTAGAATTTGCTATATATCTAGCAGGGTGAAATTAGCAATATATAGCAATAAAAAATATAAATAACTAAGATTTATTGGAATTAATTTTTATTTAATTTAATACTAATAAAACTTTGTTAACATACATTAAGTTTTTCTATGATTTATGAAATGTTTTTAAAAGCATTATCTAATTGATCCTTTTTATGATCTACAAAAGAGTGTAAATAGTTATGTCATTGTTTCCATTTTATATGTGAAGGAATAAAACTCAAGAGCTTAAGTAAATTTACAAATACTTCTGGCTTCTAAATAGTGGAGCTGGGGTTAAGTGTAATTCTGTGTTCACTGTCTCATGCTTTGCAGTTGCTCGCTGTAAAGTAAAGAAATGCTTGTTCATTTCTAGACCCACTACACACTTTTTTCTAACTGTTCTTCCTTTAGGAGAAAATCCCAGTAGTGTTCTCCATTCTAACATAGAAAGAGTTATATTATTCACACATTATTAATTAATTAATACGCAAAATTATTCACAGAATCATAGAGTAAGAAGGAATTATGTTAAGTCAGGTCTAACTTTTTCCAGATAAGTGAAAACATCAACAGACTCAAATACTAAATAATTCTTCCTAAATTTTTTAAGATTCCTGCAGACCTTTTAACTTCATGTTCTAGATTCAGTCATCCTTGGAAAGAAAAGTTAGTTATTTCGAGCATTTTCGAACTTGATGAATTGCTAGAGGCCGAAAGTGGACAAGTCTGAGAGTCAAACGTTCCACCCAAATCTAGTACCAGCACTTTTCTGTTTTACTTCCAGGAGCTCAAACTGGTTCTTATAGTAAATATTAGAGAAAAATCCTCTCCTGCTTCTGGAAGAGACGGTGGAAAAATCAGTATGTTGAAAGTATAAAATTTTGTCTTTTTAGGGCTGCACCCATAGCATGTGGAAGTTCCCAGGCTAGGGGTTGAATCGGAGCTATAGCTGCCGGCCTACACCACAGCCACAGCAACACAGGATCCAAGCCGCGTCTGCAACCTACACCACAGCTCATAGCAACATGAGATCCTTAACCCACTGAGTGAGGCCAGGGATCGAACCCACGTCCACATGGATACTAGTTGTGTTCATTACTGCTAAGCCATGACAGGAACTCCCTAGAGTGTCTTCTTCCCACAGTCTGCTCACAAGAGAAAGTATTTACCAGAGAGTAACCGGCTGGGGTTTCATCAGAGCTTAACCTACGTGGGGGAAAGGAAATACCCAATTCTAACTCACTCTAACCATCCTGTCCCTGCTAAGGGTGACAGTGGTGGTTGGGATCTGAGAGCCCATGTGAAGTTCATAGTGCAGGCACACTAAAATACTGAGACCTAATCATAGGACTGTAAAACACGTCCTCTCCCCCTGTATCTTTCCACCTCCTTACTAAAGACCTTTTTAGAGAAGTTTCTTTTACCCTACTGCATTCCTAGATTGAGAGGAAAAAAATCCCAAGGTACACTAAATGGCAAAAAATTTTGAAGAGATAAAGCATATATCAAAACCATACTGAGAAGTGGCAGAAATATTGGAATTATCAGAATCTGAAAGCTGTCAACCCTTCCAGGTGATTCTCATGCACATTTAAGTTTAAGAACCAGTGGTCTATAGAACTAATTTGAATACTAAGTTTCTTACATATGATTTCTCTTTTTTGTGTGTCATTTCACTCACAATTATTCTCAGTAGAGACGTCACGTAATTCCCATTTGTTCTATTCCTGCTATTCTTATCTATACGAAGATATGATACATTCTTTGAGTAGTGTACCATGTATGTCTTTTATATCCTTCATGGCCTAGCACAAACTAAAGTAATATCCACTAAGTGTTTAGTGAAAGAAAACTCAATAACCTGACACTTCCACTAGCTAAGGCTGGTTTTTCAGACAACTTTTCTGCAGACAGTCTGACCTGGATAAAGCACTGCTTTCCAGATGATACTGAATGTCAATGTCAAGACCTCTAAGATCTGTGAACTAGAGATGACTCCCATTTATCCGGAGACATAGTGTCCCATTTAAGATTACCTATGCCAGGAACTCTTCTTCTCTCTCTTGCTATTACACAGCATATACACAGAAGAGAGGAGAGAAAATAGATCTGATGTATTGGGAGGTTGCTGTCTAGTATAAGATCTATTAAAGGGTTGGATGGAGAATGAGCCATGAGTATTTGAAAAAAAACTAAGGTCCTGACTATACAGTTGCTACCTTTCATTCATCAGGATCATATTCATCAGGGTTATTCTTATTGCCCATTTGCGTTGACTCAATATAATTTATACTAGGAAAAAAATGACAGTTCAGGTCAATTCTGTTTTTATTCTGAAGTACCTAGATGAGTGTGCTTGGATTTTTTACTCAGAACTTGTTGATTTCTGTAACTCATTTTTGGTCATGGAAACCATGAGTTACGTAAGAACCAAAGAAAGCTGCTTTCTGGTCCATCTATAGTTATACATACGTTCTAAATAAAAATTAAAACCTAGGACCAGATCATGCTTTGTTCTTGTTTATCAAGGCAATGAAAACAGGCTCTTAACTTGATAATCCAGCGTCTGCAGAAGCAAACTCCACTTTGTTAAGGTGTTGCTGTGTCCACTGTTCTTAGCAATTGTCATGTATATCATCTATATGCTGATGGAGTGAGAGCCGTCTAGCCACTGATTAATGGGCAGCTGAGGCCCAGAGAGGTTAATTAACTTTGAACAGCTCACACAGCTAGTAAAGAACATAAAAGAATTGAATTTCATATCTCTTGTGGCACAGAACCCGATTTCTTAGCAATATCTTGGACCGTGTGTGAACATTTGTTTCTTCAGAAATTTTACTGGCTATAACCTCAGGTGCCTTCATGCAATTTTTCAACTTAAAGCTATCTTTGGGTGGAAACCTTGGTTTTTTTGGCTTCCAAATAGCAATTTTATGTAGTGTTCCTTTACTGATCAAGTCTCCTGTGAATTTTCTATTTACTTCTCCGGTGGGGGTGAGAGAGGGATATTTGCTAACGTGGTTGTACCCTCCATGCATTGACCTTTCTCGATCCCTTTTGGTCTCGGTCGTTGGAGAAGGTCCTCTTCCCACCTGCTTTTGTTTGTACTCTCAGAACCACTGTTTGCATTTAATTTTAAAATGTCTCCTTCCATTATCTTCTCTTGTTCTCAAATCATTTTTATGCCACTTTCTTTTATACCTTTGATACTTTCCAAATCATCTAAAATTAAAAAAAAAAAATGTATCCTGGAGCATGAGGGAAGATGCTGACTGAACATGCACCCATGAAGGGACAAAAGAAGAAAAAAATATATAAAAAGTGGACAGACGCGTCAAGAAGATTGAAATACAAGAAACACTGAGTTTAGGAGAGATTTTAGACCTGAAAAGAAAGACCTGAAAAGGCAAAGGAAGTAAAAGAAATTAAAGGAAAAGTGAAGAAAATAACATGGTAAAGAGTTTAGAACAGCAAGTGTGTGTGTGGATTAAGTTGCTGTAGTTGTGCCATTAAATCCTAGAAACCCAGACCGTGAATCAGACTGTCTTCACATAAAAAAGAGAGAAGAGTCTGAAATGGCTTTCTGTTAAAATGGGAGAACAAACGGATATGCACAGACACAGGGATTTTTTTTTTTAATTTCTTTTGATTCCGTAATATGGGAATTTGACCTAAATAGTTCTCCTGAATACTGGATGGACTAGGTGGACTCTCCAGGGGAGAAGATGTAATAGGAGAAGAAGCACTTGTTCTCATTTACTGAGGTCAGAGATGATAGGACTCATTTCTCTCTCAGACTGGGCTAATCCAGAACAAAAACTAATGACACAATGAATGGTGAAGCTTCAGATTCAGGTCACCCTGCCTTCGAAGCCAGAGGTAGATTCAAGTTATATAAGATCTGAAGTTTACACAATTTGGTGAGGCTACTATAAGAAAAATAATTCAAAATTAGAAATGATAATTATGAGAGTATTTTTTAGAATAAGGACCAAAAGCCAAATGTGCATATTTTAGTAAGCTGTGCAAACACCATAAGCACAGCTCCACAGCTTGCTCTTGGTGTGTTTGTCTGCTAGATCTGCCATAACAAAATATTACAGCTAGGGTGGCTTAAACAACAGAAATTTATCTTCTCACACTGCTGGAATCTGAAGTTCAAAAATCAAGTAGTCAGTTTCTCCTGAGGTTCACATGGCATTTTCTCTGTGTGAACATACTGCTGATGTCACTTCCTTTTCTTTATAAAAAAACCTGTCCTATTGGGTTACCAGTCAACCCCTGTTAACTCATTTAGCCTCCATGACCTCCTTAAAAGCTCTAACTCCAAATACAGTCACATTGAGGGTTAACCTTCAACTATGGATGTGGGGGTGGGGGCACAATCAGCCTGTAAGAATTGATATTGTCATGAAAATATTTCATGTTGTCATCAAATTTCGAAACGTTCTCTATCATGTTTTTGCAAATACAGGTATACAATGATACTTTTTTCATGGTACTGCTAGAAATGTGCCCTATGATAACAAATTCTTATAAATCATATTCTCATAATTTCTATTAAAAATAACTGATGGTACATTTATATGTGCATTGGGCATATTATTGAGTGGTCTACAGGTAGAAGATCTGTATAACATATTCTTAAAAATTAGCAAACCAGAAAATTCATAAAATACTTAGTCCCATCTCTCTGGAACAGTCATAAATGCTCTAGGATTTACTCATAGGAAAGCTACAACGTAATTTTAATTGTACACTGGCCCATATTACTTCCTATGTATTTGGAACGTAGTGTAATTTCATCTCATTCTCTTCTCGCCCATTGCTTAACATTCTCCAGTCCCAACTGCTTTTTACTTCCTCAAACATATGAATTCCACATCCGCCTCTGAACATTTTGCTGGTTGGTTTTTCTATCTAGTACATTCTGCTCCCAAATCTTCATAGAGAACTGCAGCGTAACTCTTTCAAGTGATATCTGCTCACAGGAAAAATTGGTATAAGGACCCAATTTACTTCTTACATGAAACAATACCAATGCTGCATATAAAATATACAGTTGTTTTTTGGCTATTAATATAGTGTAGAACAGTGACAATTCAGACATTGAGGTGATCTCTAAAATCGCCTCAGCTTGCTAATTAAAGAGATGTTCCGGGCAGTGGACTGGGGAGGAAGAATCCAGTTAAAGCCTGAGAGTTGCTTGGTGCTGAGGCTTTGGATATGGACATCTAGGGAGGGAGGCAGCTATACTTTAGAAGGGATAGCACCAGACAGGAAAAAAGCACAGAGAATTTCAGAGATCTGTAGAGTCTGTTTAAAGTCTTTAACTGAGTACTGATCAGTGCAGGTGTATAAGGAAACTACCGCATGCCATGGAAAATCTACCATAGTGGACCAGCAGATAAAATCCCAGAGCTTGCATAGAGCTGAGAATAATTTATATTACTAGTAGCCAGAGTTGGAAATATCATAATGCACGCATGGGTCATTGAGTAGAATTGTCAAAAGGGTATTATTGCCTCCGTAGTGTGACAAAATCAGCCCCAGAAGTAAAGTTTGCTCTGGTCATATCTAACAATTAAAATGCAAGTCTCAAAAGGATCTAAACATACTTTAAGTATATTAACTGCTTAAATATGTTCTAGGTAAATTAGGTAAAATATTCCTCCAGATATCTCCTGCTCCTTCTCTTTTCCCCAGGATTTTTAATTTATTGCTTGCCCTGACTGCTATTCCTTGCCCTAGCTGGATATGGATAATATGTTTGCTTTACTGCTTTTGAGTGTGAAACTACTCACTTAGCTTATTTGTTGCTTAGTGGAGTTCCCTACTCTGCATTTTTAGTATAAGGGCAGTCCCGTGGCACCCAGGATATAGACTGGCCTTCCTCAGCTCCCTGGGTTGATTTCATCATTATCACTGAGCACAATCCTTTTAGATTTAGATTTAGATTTAGTATATCAATGCTTCCTTTTTATTGTTGGGTAAGAGTCTATGGAATGGATGTGCCGTACTTTGTTTAACCAGTCACCCATCAGATGAACTTTGTGTTGTTTTTAGATTGGGACTATTTGATATAAAAGTGTTATGAATATTTGTGTTTTTTTGTTTTTGTTTTTGTTTTTTTGGTTTTTAGGCATAAGGAAGTTCCCAGGCTAGGTGTCTAATCAGAGCTGTAGCCACCAGCCTACACACAGCCACACAGCAATGGTGTGACTTACACCACAGCTCATGGCAACGCCAGATCCTTAACCCACTAAGAGAGGCCAGGGATCAAACCTGCATCCTCTGAATACTACCCAAGTTTGTTAACCGCTGAGCCACGAAGGGAACTCCCTGTGTATGCATTTTTTTTTGTCTTTTTTTTGTTGTTGTTATTGTTGTTGTTGTTGTTGCTATTTCTTGTTCCCAGGCTAGGGGTTGAATCGGAGCTATAGCCACCGGCCTACGCCAGAGCCACAGCAACGCGGGATCCAAGCCGCGTCTGCAACCTACACCACAGCTCACGGCAACGCCGGATCGTTAACCCACTGAGCAAGGGCAGGGACCGAACCCGCAACCTCATGGTTCCTAGTCGGATTCGTTAACCACTGCGCCACGACGGGAACTCCTGTGTATGCATTTTTAAGTAAACCTAACTTTTCTTTATTCTGGGAGGAATGTTCAAGATTGCAATTTCTGGATCGTGAGGTAATTGTAAGTTTAATTTTATAAGACACTGACAAACTATTTTTCAGAGTGGCTGTACTATTTTACATTCCCACCCAAAGTGAATAAGTAATCAAAATTCTCTACATTACCAGTATTTACTGTTGTCACTGTAGCACTTTTTAGCTATTCTACTAGATGTGTAGTGATATCTCATTGTCCCTTAATTTACATGGATTCCACAATGGATAATGATATTGAATATTTTTCATATATTTGTTTGCCATATTTATATTCTGTTCAGCAAAATTTCAGTTTGTGTTTGTGGCCCATTTTCTAATTGTATTGATTTTTCTACTGTTGAATTTTAAATATTTAAAAATATATATTCTGGATACTAATCCTTTGTTGAAAATGCAGTTCTAAATTATGCTATCCTAATCTTTAACTTGATTTTTAATGCTCTTACTGGGATCTTTTGTAGAGCAAAATAATTTAATTTTGATGAAGTCCAGTTTATCAACTTTTCCTTTTATGGATCATGCATTTGATGACAAGTTTAAGAACTTTTTGATCAACTCTAGATTCTAAAGATTTTTCTATTTAATTTTTCTAAAATGAAATAGATTTATATTGAAGGCTCTGGTCTATTTGGAGTTAATTTTTGTATGATACATGAGATTAGATTGAGCGTTTGTTTTGTTTTGCTAATAGACATCTGATTTCTTCATCATAATTTTTTGGAAAAGATTATTCTTTTTCCACTGAATCACTTCTGTAACTTTGTCAAAAATCAGTAGAGCATTTTTTGTATGGGTCTATTTTAAGGGTCTCTCTTCTTCTCCAGTTATCTATGTATAGGTCTCTGTGCTAATCCCTCATTGTCTTGATTAGCTAGATGGTAGGACTTAATTCTTAGAGTGATTACTCCCATTTTATTCTCTTTTTTCATGATTGCGTCTATAAAATTCCATATAAATTTTAGAATAAACTTGTCAATGTCTTCACAAAACCTTGCTGTTACTTCGATAGGTATTGCATTAAATCTATAGATTGATTTGGAAAGTGTTGGCAAATCCCATAGGGACTGAATCCCATAGGTTATGATTTGTGTAATTTTTTGCTGGTTTCCACAAATAGAAAATGGTTTTCACATAGGTAGAAATTTGGCTTTTAATAGTAATTTAATCTTTAGCAAAAATTTATGCAAATTTATGCATAAGGAAATTATCTCAGGAATATAAACTTGGCAGTTTGAAAGGGGCAGATGTTCTCTTTTTAGAATTTGGCTTATTTAAATGAAAGAGATAATGGGACAAAAAGATCTTCTGTGTCTAACCTGAAGATCATGTAATTCTTCAGCTCATGGGTAAGAAATATCCTCCATTTATATTTCACATAACTCATTTTCTTCTCACAATGCTATCAAAATTTCCTTCAGCAATCAGAATTGAGCCACTTTGCTTCTTCATCTTGCTCTATTTTATTGTATTGAAAAACAAACAAAAACCATTCTGGCTACAACCATAATTCCATTGAATTTTTTTAAAATACTTGTTAGAGTCATCATTTTCTTACCTGTAGCTGTAGGGCAGATGATTTTCAGTACTTAAAACTCCTTCATATTTTCTGTTCCTTATTCTCCTAAATTATAGTTTATTTTTCTAAGTGGGTGGAAGAGCAATACCTGGCATATTCTAAGGTGGGCATATGACCTAAAATAATCAAATCGGATGGAAGGAAAAGATAAACATTTGAGGAGTGTTCTGTCTCTTTTTTTTACTACTCTGTATCTATCTTTCTTATTCTTTGCTACTGAACGAGAGACATTTTTGTCACAGTTTATTCTGGAAGCCTTCTTGGGACAACAAAAGACAAAGATGACACAGTAAAGAAGGGGTCTAGAAATATGACCTGATGAACAATCCCTGAACATGTGATACTTTGTATTTCTTGTTAATGTAAAATAACAAATTGTCTAATTTTTAAGCTAGTTCCAGATGGATTTCTATAACTTATTTCCAATAGACTCTAATGACTAAACATTCTTAAATATCATTGAGGAAAAGAAAAATATCCCTGTAGGAAAGAGGAAGACAAAGAAAACAAAGATAATACATATGAGAAGCACGCATAACTAGTAAATAAAATGTTTAAACTTGTCTTAAATTTAAAATTTTAAACATTACATAATTTTTCTATCAATATTGAATAAGTTTTTATCACTTAAAACCAATTCTTTTTAAAAGAAAAAATTAGACATGAGTGTAAATGTACGCACATTAAATGAAAAAGTACTAAACTGAATTTTCCCATTAGATTTTATGGTATTTCTGAGGTTTCTTTTCTTCCTTTTGCATTTATACAGTCCATAAATATTTACCAAGTCCAAATAATGTTTTGTGAAAATAGATAAAGTGAAAGTTGTTTTTGAAATGGAAATAAATGTAACATGAAATATGTGTGCATTATAACAGTTGCTGTTATTGGTCAATTCGTTTTATTTCTCAGGACTTGCACTTATCATGTCAAGAATTCCTAGAATTATGATCAATAACTTATGCATGGTATTATCAATAATTAACTTTTTATCTACAAAAAATTTCCAAAAAATATATTTTCCTCCTCAATGCAAAAGTTATATTTGTATAGTAAGTGCCATAACTTATTAATAAACCCTGTTTCTTTTTATATATGATATCTACTTCTACAGCTATACATAAAACATCAGATATGTACTTAAGATTATTGATGGTGAAATAATTTGTTTGAAAATTTACCTTTTCTAAGCTTGCCATGAATGTTATGTAAACGTCTGAATATAGCAAACTGCATGAGAACTTAAAAAATTATAAAACATTTGTATTCATGTGTGTATCTATTAATCATTTTTCACTTGTGTGGGATCAATTTATAGAATAAGGCATGTTATCATAATCCTGTTTATATTTAATAATGATTTGCTTTTAATCTCCTTGTTTTGATTTGTTCGCTATTTGTTATATGTACTCCATGAGTAATTTCCTCAAACACTGTAGATGGTTGCCTTATTTGTGGTTACTTTCAAATCCTATAGCCTTTTAAGAGTGCTTAAATCCTAAAACCTTTCAATTTTGATGTAATTCAAAATTTTTATTAGATTCCAGGTATAAGTGATATCATACGATATTTGTCTTTCTCTTTCTGACTCATGTGATATCACTCACTTGTATCTGGAATCTAATATATGGCACAAATGAACCTTTCCACAGAAATGGACCTCGTGGACTTGGATAATAGACTTGTGGTTGCCAAGGAGGAGGGGGAGGGAGTGGGATGGACTGGGAGTTTGGGTTAACAGATGCAAACTGTTGCATTTGGAGTGGGTAAGCAATGAGATCCTGCTGTATAGCACAGGGAACCAGATCTAGTCTCTGGTGATGGAACATGTTGGATAACGTGAGAAAAAGAATATAATTATATGTATGTATGATTGGGTCACTTTACTGTATAGCAGAAATTGACAGAACACTGTAAATCAACTATAATGGAAAAACAAAAAATTATTAAAAAGAACCCCAAAAAACAAAATTCATACCAAAGATACAAGAGTAATATTTTTACATTCTCTACCCAAATTCAACTGTTGTTTATATTTTGCTCAGTTTGCTTTATCATTCCTTCTATCTATTTATGTTCACATTTCTTCAAATGTCCCAATAATGCCCTTTATACCTGTTGTTTATCATTGTCCAAGATCTAATCCAGGGTCTTGTGGTACATTTAGTTGACATCTCTTTTTAGTCTCCCTCAATCTGGAAAAGTTCCTCAGCCTTTCTCTGGGAATTTTGATCTTGACGTTTTGAAAGACAATGGACAGTTTTTTTGGATGTCCTTTAATTGGAGTTTTCTATTGTTTCCTCACATCCATAAGGATGACATGTTAGATACGTAAGAAGAGAATGTTGGATCACAGTGCTATACTCTATATTTTCTAAGCACCTAAAAATATAATGATAATTTACTAAAACCAGTTAGAGTTGGGTGAGTTTAATTAATCTATGTTAGGTTTGACATTTCAAGAAAACTAAATATATCTAAAAGAGTAATCCCTTTTAATGATATAATCAAACAATCAAGTCTTGAAAACGTATTTTAAGATTTTATAGACCAATTTATAAAATCATATGTAAATAAATCAAAGTAACTTAAAAATTAATCTGGTTTAAAAAATAAATAAATAAAAGGAGTTCCCTTTGTGGCTCAGCAGGTAATGAATACAACTAAGATCTATGAGGATGCAGGTTTGATCCCTGGCCTTGATCAGTGGGTTAAGGATCTGGTGTTGCTGTGAGCTGTGGTTGTATAGGTCACAGATGTGACTCAGATCCTGCATTGCTGCGGCTGTGGCATATGCCAGGGACTGCAGCTCCAATACAACCCCTAGGCTGGAAACTTCCATATGTCATGGGTGCAGCCCTAAAAAAGATAAAAGCCAAAAAATGAATAAATAAATAAAAATAAATAAAAACTAAAATTACATATTTTGAATTTAGTAAAGAATAATATCATGCCGAAAATTTAAAACACAGCTAAAACTTCATTTGGAGAAAAATTAAATAATTTTATTTTTTAAAATTCCAATAAACTATTTTTTAATTTAGAAAGCTACAAAATCAAAAATGAATGAATGTAGCAGCAAATATCGTGTATCCAAATTCTAAAACAAAAGAGAAAATAATTTAAAAGTACAATAAGAAGGTGACCCAAAAAATACTAAAAAGAATAAATAAAAGTATTTCCTAGAAAAGGTGAATAAACTAGATAAACTATCGGTAAGCTTGATTAAAAACAAAAACCCCTGAATATAGGAAACAGGTCAAAATCACTGGTATGTAGACAAATGGAAATTAAAACAGTAAAAACTACCTCTTTTTTTTTTTTTTTAAACCTCTTGTATTAGTGACTATTTTATTTTATTTTCCTTTTTAGAGCTGCACCCGCAGCGTACAGAGGTTCCCAGGCTAGGGGTTGAATTGGAGCTACAGCTGCAGGCCAACACCACAGCCACAGAAACTCCAGATCCGAGCAGCTTCTGTGACCTACACCACAGCTCATGGCAACAATGGATTCTTAACCCACTGAGCAAGGCCAGGGATTGAACCTGCATCCTCATGGATGCTAGTCAGATTCGTTTCCACTGCACCACGACAGGAACTCCTATTAGTGACTATTTTAAAGACTGATAGCCTACATTGGTTTTAGGTGTATGAGGGAAGACCAGTTATGCATTGCTGGTAGAACTATATATTGGAACAAACTTTTGGGAAAAGAAAATGCCAGTATCCACTAAAAGTAAATTTCGCTAAAAAGCATATAAATAAAAACACTGCCAGATTTGGTTGTTTATACAAGGATTTTTACTGAAGCACTTTATCTAACTGCAGATAAATGTCAGATGGTATGGAACTGATAAACAAATTATGCTCCATCCGTAGTTAGAAAATGAAGCAATTAGATAAATTTATTTATACATGGTCCTAGAAATATGTACATAACATATTATGCAGCAGTGGATAAGTGTGTTTTTACAAAATATAAAAATGGAAAAGAGAAAAATAAACAGTATGTGTATATCTATATCAATATCTACATCTATGTAAGTTTAAAAAAATAAGTTTGAGGCATTCCCACTGTGACACAGTGGGTTAAGAAACCGATTGCAGGAGTTCCCATCGTGGCTCAGTGGTTAAAGAATCCGACTGGGAACCATGAGGTTGCTGGTTTGATCCCTGGCCTTGCTCAGTGGGTTAACGATCCGGTGTTGCTGTGACCTGTGGTGTAGGTCACAGACATGGCTCGAATCCTGCATTGCTGTGGCTCTCGCATAGGCCAGCAGCTACAGCTCCAATTAGACCCCTAGCCTGGGAACCTCCATATGCTGTGGGTGCGGCCCTAGAAATGACCCCCCAAAAAACGCAGAAAAAAAAAAAAAAAGAATCCGATTGCAGTGGCTTAGGTTTGATCCCTGGCTTGGCACAGAGTTAAAGGATCCAGCATTTCCATGGTTGTGGCATAGGTCACAGCTGCACCTGGGATTCAGTCCCTGGCCTGGAAACTTCCATATGCCACCAGTGCAGCCATTACAAAAGATTTTTTTTGAAACTAGAAGTGTAAGTGGCTAACACTGCTTACCGTACCTCAAGGGAGAGGGAAATGAAAGGACAGGGAAGGTAAAATTCTTGACACAACTTATACATATCTGTTACAAATGTATTCTTTTTCTAATTAAAAATAACAAAGTTTTCTTAAACTTCAACAATAGCAGCAAAAGAAATTGCTATTAAATGAATTATATCTATTCAGGCACAAATTATTTTCTAATGTGCAGAAGTTTGACTGCGGGCATGTAGCAAAGAGAAAGGATTTATGAATCTTTTCATGTGAAATTAATGATGTAGTATAATGTGTGGTCTTTTTACTTTAAAAGAAGGTATCACAATGTGATACTTTATTACTATGCCATTTTAATTGCTACACTCTGTGTGCTTTATTGTGAATATTTTTGGCTTTGAATTTTTGACCCTGGGCAATTTCATTATGAAGTAGGATTCCCTTTCATAGATTAGAAAATGTTACAAATCAAAAGGATAAATTATAAACACAATGAATTATAACTTCAACTCTTAAATTTTCTCATATTTTTCTCTATCCTGGTGAAACAAAGTGAACACTCCAGATAGTATAAAATGAATAAATGAAGGAAAGAACAACAATTTTTTTTTTTTTTTTAGAAAGAAGTTTAGAGGAAAGAAGTTTACTTCAATTAGTAAATTAGTGAAATTGGGAAGCAAATGATCTCTTTAAGGTTAAAACATAAAGTGTTACCCAGGGCCTAGAAAAAACGCTATAATATCTTATAAAAACTAAATGGTGAGGGGGTTCCCATCATGGCTCAGCAGAAATGAATCTGACTAGCATCCATGAGGACACAGGTTCGATCCCTGGCCTCGCTCAGTGGGTTAAGGATCTGGCATTGCGGTGAGCTGTGGTGTAGGTCGAAGATGCAGCTCAGATCTGGCGTTGTTGTGGCTTTGGTATAGGCCAGCAGCTACACCTCTGATTCAGCTCCTAGCCTGGGAACCTCCATGTGCCGTGGGCATAGCCCTAAAAAGACAAAAAGACAACAAACAAACAAGCAAAAAAACCCTAAATGGTGAGTAAGACATGTTGGATCACCATCCCTCAAGTCCCACAGTACACACATGAGAATAGCATTGTAAAGATAATGATTAAATGGAAATCTCTTATCCCAAGCTTCTTTATCCTTCTGTTCTTGTCTTTCTAGACCCCGCAGAGATGTAAGTCTGTTCTGTAAAGCTTCTCTTGTCCATAGAGTTAGTAAGCTGTTCTTGGAATTCCTTCTCCACTTGGGTATAATATACACAAGATCCATATCTCCTTTTTGAAGACATTATCTGACTTGGTACCTCACCCAGTGAACTGTGAAACCTTGAGAGCAGAAGTCATATCATTAATCTCAGTATCTTCAAGATGAAGCTAAGAACCTGGCTCAATCAGCTCTTGGACAAATGTTTGTTGAATTAGTGAATCGGTGTACATGACAGTGAACACTACACGTTTATCAAAGGCAGTTAGGGAATTGAATGGGATAACAAACTAAATGAGATTTATTTTTCCCTGGGAAAGACAAACCTACCACCAACATATAGTCTATAGCCTTGAGCCTGGTGTGCAACCTTTCTATGCTGTATAAGGGTAATCGCTTATCCACTCTTCTCTCTTCAATTATCTTTTGTTATCTTTCTCCTTGTTTCCATGTCATGAAAGAAAGAAATGTATTCCAGCTGGAACTCTCTTGTCCTTACACCATCAAAGCTATCTCCATGTCAGTCATACTCTGCTTTCTCCTCTTTACATGGGGTGAAGGCCATCTCTTTAACTTGCTTAGGATTTGATACATACTTGTCTTCTCAAAGGCTGTATCAATATGATTATCCTCTATTATGAATGATTAATTCTTCCCTTTACTGGATGATGCATTGTGTTAACTTCCTATTGCTACTATGCACATGTCTACGCATATCATGTCTTTAAAAAAGTAGAATCTCCTTATCAGGTGGTTCCTTGGCCACACCGTAGTGTTCTTTCCCCCAGAGCTTTTCTCATTCTTTACAATATGGAAAGGCTGAGAATGTGCCCCATCTTTAAGTTCTGTTTCCTCTCTGATGAACAGTTCCACCTTTAAGCCATTTTCTCCCTTGTCCCATTTTAGTATAAACAGGAGGTGCCACTTGGACCTTTGACCCTTTGTTAAGTAGCTTCAACTAAGTATGCAGTTCATTGCTCACAAATTCTATCTTCTGCAAAACATTAGGACGCAAACACAATGCAGCCAAGATTTTTGCCACTTTATAACAAGGGTGGCCTTTCCCCCAGTTTCCAATTACATGTTCCTCATTTCAGTCCAGACCTATCCGAATGACCTTTATTGTCTGTATTTCCAACAACATGCTGTTTAGTATTATTTAGATATTCTCTAAGGAGATTGAGGCTTTCTCTATAGCTCTCCTCTTTTCTTTTTGGGCCCTCACCTTAATGGTCCATTGGCAATAGAGGCTTTTTCTAGTATGCATCTCAGAACTCTTCTTGCTTCTACCCATTACCCAGTTACAAAATTATTTCCACATTTTAAGGCATTGGTTACAGCAACATCCCCTATCTCATTGCCAATTTCTGTCTTGGTCCATCTATGCTGCTTTAGCAAAAGACTGGAACATCATAGACTGAGTGGTGGCTTTTAAAGAACAGAAAGTTATTGCTCAGAGTTTGGTAGGCTAGGAAGTCCAAGATAAGGCACTGGCAGTTTTAATGTCCAGTGAGAGCCCACCTCATGGCTCATAGACAAGTGTCTTCTTGCTGTGTCCTCACGTGGTAGAAAGGGTGGGGAGCACTCTAGTCCCTTTCATGAGGGCTCTACCCTCATGACCTACTCATCTTTAAAGGCCCCACCTCCAAATACCATCACATGGGAAGTTGGGATTTAATATATGGACCTGTGGTGGGGAGGGGCACACAGACAGTCTATATATAGCGCTGACCTCCACTATAAGGACCCCTTGATTATATTGGGCCCACTAAGATAATCAGACAAATCTCCTATGATCCTTAATTTAATCACTTCTGCAATGTCCCTTATGTCATTTATGTAATATATTTTCAGGGTCTTAGGGTGCTGTATTAGGTTGCCAAAAAAACAGAACCAATAATGTGTGTATGGTATGTGCTATGTCTATGTTTTGTGTGCTGTGGATGTGTGCATATACCTTTATATGTATATGTATATGTATATGTATATGTATATAGGAAATTGGTTCACACAATCATGGAGGCTGAGAAGTCCCAAGATGTGGAGAGCTGGAGCTTGTGGCATGCTCATGGTATAATTCCTGTCAGTGTCTGCAGGGCTGAAAACCAAGACAACAGATGGTATAAGATCCAATCTAAATCTGGATCTAAAATCAGGAGAAGGAGTTCACATTGTGGCTGAGTGGAAACAAACCTCGCTAGTATCCATGAAGATGCAGATTTGATCCCTGGCCCTGCACAATGGGTTGAGGATCTGGCATTGTCACGAGTTATACTGTAGGTAGCAGATGTAGCTTGGATGTGGCGTTGCTGTGGCTGTGGTTTAGGCTGGCAGCTATAGCTCCAATTCAACTCCTAGCCTGGGAACTTCCATATGCCACAGGTATGGCCCTAAAAAGACAAAATAAAAAATTTAAAAATAAAGGCAGGAGAAGATAGTCCCAGTTCAAAGATGGTCAAGCAGAGAGAGTGAATTCTCTGTTATTCAACATTTTGTTCCCTTCTGGCTTTCAGCAGACAGGAAAATTTGCTTTGCTGGTGTCAACGTCTTCAGGTGTTAATCTCATCGAGAAACACCCTCAAAGATACACCCAGAATAATGTTTAAACAAATATCTGGATACCCCACGGCCCAGTTCAGTGCATATAAAATTAACCGTCACAGATAGGGACGTGTTTGGGGGACCGTTTTCAGCCTTCCACAATTCCTATATGCGTACAATGTTCTGGCGTAGTTATCTTGAGCAAGTTTATTGATGACACACTCTCCTCCAGTTTGTTCCATATTTCTCTACATTCATTCACATGTAAACCTGAAAGAATTCTGCATTTTCTCTCAAGTTTTATGAGTCAGTTCTCCGCTAAACTCCCCTTAAGTGGAATTTGGGAACCTCCATTTCGCTTATTCTTCTTACAGGTGTAACATGTTGCCGTATGTAATGACCACGTCTCTGTTCTAATCTTACTAAAAATCGAAAACCACTGTCTCAAACTCTCCCTTCTTGATCTCTATAAGGATAGCTTCTCCCCATTGAGGTTTCAGTTTGCATGTTACATTAAAAAAAGATGCCTTCTTTGACCACTTAAATTAGATCCCCTCAGCCTTCAGTTTTATCTTCCAGCCCAATCTTCAGTTTCATTTTTTTTAATTAAAAAATTATTTTTCCTTTTTTTTAGGGTCACACCTAGGGCACATGTAAGTTGCCAAGCTGGGGGTCAAATCAGAGCTGCAGCTGCCGGCCTACACCACAGCCACAGCACCGCCAGATCTGAGCCGTGTCTGTGATCTACACCACAGCTCACAGCAACACGGGATCCCCAACCCACAGAGTGGGGTCAAGGATCCTCATGGATACCAGTCGGGTTCGTAACCCGCTGAGCCACAACAGACTCCCTCAATTTTATGTTCTCGATGGTACTTACACTTCTGAAGTGATCTTTTTGATACATTGGTTTACATAGTTATTAACTTCTGCCTTCTCCTGTAATAGAATGAAAGATGGGAAAGAAAGAAGCCATATCCATCTTCCTAATGCTTTATTCCAAGTGTCAAGAACAGTGCCTGACACATAAATCAAAATGAATGAATGATAGGCTGTTTATTATAGTTTGTAAGATCTTGCTATTAAAATTTTCTCTAATAGATAAACTAAAATTAGAGTTATAGTGATCAAAGGATATAGATCTAATTTACAGTGATGTTGCATTTTACTATAACCAAGACTAATAAAAAAAATGGTTCCAGGAAAGAGTTTATGCCAAGGTAAAAACAGACTTCGGTAATGGAATGGATGAGATAGCCAATAGAGAATGATGATAGATAGATAAATATAGATAGATGAATACATATATAAATACACATCGGTACATGCATATATGTGTACATATATAATGTATTTTAATAGGATATGATATAACAGCATAACATAATACAATAAGTATGCTTATATTTATATTTATCTCGATATTTTAAAAATAACAATTTTTGTGAATATAATCTAACATCATCATCTAAGACTAGTTTTCTCAGATTACCTTCAAATTTATTCAATTCTTGAAGACAAAATGACTTTTTTGTATGCCTGCCTTTACTCCTGGAATACTACCCATTAAGGGCTAAGGTTATAGTTACTTGAAATATCAAGTTAATTTAAATTTTTGGAAAGAATTAAGTTTTCTGACAGTTCAGGTTATAAAATGACCATACTTTTTTTTTTAATAGATGTTCAAACTGTCAAGAAAAATCTGTGTTTGATCATCCATGGGTTAAAGTCATAATGAGAATTTCTGCAGTTAACAAGGCCAGGAGTAAAAAGCTGAAGTTTTAAATTGTTACCAGTACATAGTGATCATTATAATGGGCAAAGAATAATATACAGAATGGAATCTTGTCAAGTAAAGATGTTCCAAGTGTTTTATATCATGGAATGTCTAGGAAAAAATTTTAATTTATGCCACTTCTTATAATTTGGAAAATAGTGAATGGGGGAAATAATTAAAGTTATCTGAAGCAGCAGCAGAAAAGTAAAATATTTAAATTAGAGTATATTTTACAAATAATAAATTTGATTTAATATAAAGTATAGTTTAATATTCCAAATGTATAAATACAAACAGGAGATGTGGATTCTACTTGTATCTTCTCTAAGGCCTACTCGTCTACACAATGGTTGTCAGTCTGGTCCTGAGGCCCCTTTAAAGGATATACAAAGTGACGTCGAAACTATTTTCATAGCTACACTAAGATGTTATTTGCCTTTATCACAGTGTTGACATTTGCCCTGATGCTACAAGTGCAATTAGTAGATAAAGACTTCTGTTTCTTTAGCACATACTAATGCAGTGGCCCTAAACTCTACTAGCAGTCACCACATTTTTTAAACTGTCATATTCTTGAAGCAGTGCATCCTGGAATGCACATGAGTGCACGCACACACACTGATACCAGATACATTTAAGAATTTTCTTTATGGAGTAAAATTAAAAATTATTTTATAAAACCTCAAACCCTAAGGTATTCTGTGTGATGAAATAAGAAGTACATGTAAAGTGGTCCTGCTGCTGACTGAAGTACATTGCCTATTCGGTGAAAATTACTGTGATTGTACTGCAAGCTGTACTAGCCACCTTTTCCAAGGAATGCCATTTTGGGAAAACACATTTGGTAGGTAAAACATGGCTCTTTGGCTTTGGGTATTTGGCAGACATTATCTCATTGTTGGGGAGGGTTAAATTTCTTTTTACCCCCTGGAGTCCTTGTGGCTGGACTAATAATAGAATTGTCATAGGACAGACAAAAATAAATTTTAATTTGTGCACATGGAGGTCTCATAGATATGAGACTTAAGAAGTGGCCAGAGTAGACAGCTTTTTACACATTTTTGATGAAGAAACAGTACATCATCAGGAACTGACAGGACAAAAAACTTAGGTTTTGGGTGCTCAGTTAGTGAAGAATCCAAGCAGAGTTTGAGCCTGGGATAGTAACTTAAAGAAATAACAAGATTCATATAGGCTTCTTGTCATGAATTCCCAAGGGAATAAGAACGTGCTTCTATCTCTGGATTCAGGGAGTGCATGTTTCACATGAGAGATTTATTTCCTGCTTTCAGGGAGACAGAAAAGAGGGTCAGCTCTTATGGGTTGGCTACTTCTTAAGTAACTTTGCTTTTTTTTTTTTTTATTGAAATAGAGTTGATTTACAATGTCATGTTAGTTTCAGGTATACAGCACAGGGATTCAGTTATACGTACATATATATATATATTCTCTTTCAGCTTCTTTAATTCAAATTAAAAGAATCAAAATAAAATCAAGGTAACTTCAGTTAAAATTAACCTAGATGCCACTGTGGCCTATTTCGGGGTGTCCTACCCTGAGCCTCAACATCATAAACAAATGCAGTGATCCTGTCCCTTTGAGAAAGAGACTGACAGTGTTTGTTGCTGAGTAAGAAAAACTCCATTTTCCTGTGTTTCTCCTTTAGTCTCACACTTGGCCCACATCCACAGAATTTCTGATACTGGATGCCTGTGTTTGTTACCATTCCATGTAGTTCTCGGTGACTCCAGCTGGCACACCACGATGTAACTCAATTCTGACACTATCTGGTGATAGCAACAGGTTCAGGGCTCACTCCCAGGAGACTGCCTCCCACCTCCAATACCAACAGCAAGGAGTAGGTCCCCAGGTTACTCACAATGTCTGTCTTGGTTACAAATTAGAGATTCCCATGACACCTTCTCCCTTGGACTCAGTTATCTGCAAGGACAGATCATAGAACTTAGGGAAGCACTTGCACTTAACAACTTATTATGTAATAAAGTATATAATAAAGGATACAGATGAATAGCCAGATGATGACAAGATACAAAGTGCGAGTGATGCTATGGTCCTGAGCACTGGAGCTTCTGTCCCAGTGGAGTTCAGGGCATCACCCTCCTGGTACATGCATGTATTTTCCAACCTGGAAACACTCCCAACCCCACACCATTAAGAATTTTATGGAGGCCTCTTCATGTACTCATGACCATGTCCAGCCCCTCTGTCTCCTCTGGAGAATGGGGGTGGGGCTGACAATTTCAAGCTTCTAACCCTGGTTTGGTCTTTCTGGTGACCTGTACCCATCCAAGAGCCCACTCAGAGTCATCTTGTAAGAATAAAAGACTCTCCTGTGATGCAGGAAATTCCAAGGCATTGGAGCCCTGTGTCAGGAACCTGGGTCAAAGACTAAATATTAGCACAAAAGACACTCCTAAGGTTCTTATCACTTAGGAAATCACAAGTTCTGTGCCTAAAACTATGGCCAAAAAATAAATGTTGGAATGATTCTGCTAACACCCCTATTTACAAAGGTTTTAGAAGCCCTGTGTCAGGAACCAGGGATAGAAAACAATATGTGTGTGTGTGTGTATACATATATATATATATATATATGTACATATATATAGTGTGCATATAAATACGCACACACACATACATGTACATATGTGTGTGTATAATCTCTTAGATGCCATTGATAAAAATTCAAAATTTGAAGCAAGAGTTATAATTTTGAAAAAGTTGTGTTTGTTAGCCTGAACTTGACAACTTCCCAACACTTAAAAGATTTTTCTTGTGAGGTCAATGAGGATGTGAATAATTTTTGCATTGTGTAATAAAATGTCTTCTTTTAGAAAATCTATATGTCAGTGACAAATGAATGATGTTATAAATTCATGCATGGGTAAAATATCCATTTTAAGTTGAAGATAAATCGATGGATTTTAATGTCACATAGTATGAAACTTTATAAAATATGGTTTCAGGTTCCACATTGCAAGTAACTTTAAGAAAATACTTTTGCACAGTTTTGGCATAGTATCAAAGAAGAACATCCACATTTTTAAAAATTCTATTTAAATGTTCCTCTAGTTTCAAAATATTTATCTATATGAGTCTTAATCTTCTTTATGCATTTAAACCCAAACAATATTTCACTTCATATTCAATGCAGATGTAGGTTAAAAAAAAATCCAGTGTTTTTCTGTTAAGCCAGAATTTAGAGAAATTTATAAAAATATAAAACAATGCCAATATCATTAAAACATTTTGAAATTAAAAACATGTAAATTAGTTTTTCCTTCCAATCTACTAAATATCAGTGACTATAACTTAGATAAATAAAAGATCTTTGGTATCCTTAATAATTTTAAAGAATCTAAAAATTCTTGAGAACAAAATGCTCAAGAGACACTTATCAATAGCAATAGTTTTATGTTTTTTTTTTTTAAGTTTGGTGCTTACCCACCCAACACAATCTTCCTTGAAATTACAACAAATCTAAGAGACAGTGTGGAGTGACTCTGTTGGAGTGAGAATATCTTAGCAGCTCAGTGGTCCTCACTGTTATAAGTACAGTAACTACTAACAAAATAGATATAAAATAGATGGAAAGATACTTGGTTACATGGATATGTCTCATGTACCTCTGTCCAAAATTGGTTAAACTTATTTTATAGCAAGGCTAGTACATAGAAATGTGTGCGGATTATATGAACTAATATTCATACTACCCGCATTTCATTGCTGGATCATAGTGATATTTTGACTCACTGCAAATATGAAAAGGCAATTATTCAACATCGGTCTGATTACAGATAGTTCAAGCAAATTCTATATAGGCTGAATGAAACTGTCTAAGCACAGACAACAAACTGATGCAGGATTTACATAATTACTTTGCAAATACAACACACTTTCACTTCATAAAAAATTAGTGCACTAAAAGGATTAAGTTGGTAAAATGACTAGACTTTGGAAAAATACGAAGTTATTTCTATTCTTAGTTACTATCAACAGTGCTTATCTTTTAATGAAATCAAATTTGAGGGGTGGGGAAATTCATTCTAGATTTTTAAGTTCTTAATCAGGTTGCAAGTTTCTCACCAGAGGCCTGTAAATGCATAGAATTCTAACCATGGATTAGAAAGAATACACACAGAGGCATATATCCGGATGATATCTTGTATGATGTTGGCACTCTGCTTTCTGTTGGCTCACAGAGGATTTTACTCCACTGATTTGATGGCAGGTTGTCCTAGGTCACATTTTAACAAGTTTCATTTCTGCTAACAGACATGTTATCATTCTCTAGAGCTTTCTTCTCTGCACAGCATTTTCCAGAGGATGTGTATGCCAGTGAGTTGAGAGTGTATGTGTGTATAAAATGCTACTCTTTTACCATGCTGAGTATTCAATAGGCAAGGTCACTTTTAAAAGCAGTCCCTTTAGTACTGATAGAGCTGTCTCCTCTGGCTTGTTTCTTTGAAAATATTAGCTAATGGATGCCTACAGGTGATTCGTAAAATAGGAGTATTAGCCAGGGATTAGAATGTTGTAGCCTCCGTTGCCTGCGTGAGAAGATGCCAGTGTGATGTATGATGAACGGTCTCTTACTACACTGGGAGTCTCTCTCTCTCTTTGTATGCACTGTCTTCACCCACATGGGAAATACAGTCAATAGATGAGGTAATATTGCGTGAGGTATAGGTCTATTAGAAGAGCGTGTTGACCCAGTAGGTTTAAATGGTTTCTAGGTAAAAAATGCCACAAAGCCATAATAATGGTGTGACGTTCTTAGTCTTCAGAATGGCAGTCGTGACTGGCAATACTCTGTGGTTTGAGACTGGAGTGGAAAGGGAGGTCTCCTAATTCACCTTGCAGAGGAGCCATTTGGGAGATTTATTCTTAATGGGGTTTTATGAATTGAATTGTGTCCCCCCCCCCAAATACGTTGAAGTCCTAACCACCAGTACCTCCTTAATTGGAAATAAGTCCATTTCAGGTGTAATTAGTAAAGTTAAGATGACTGCAGTAAGATGAGCCCTTGATCCAGTATGACTGCTATCCTTCTAAGAGGAGGGTGCCTTTGGAGACACAGAAACAGAGGAGGAAGTTCATGTAGAGACACAAAGGGAGAAAGCCGTGTGAAGACGGAGGTAGAGCTTGAAATGGGGCCTCTCTAAGCTGAGGAACACCAAAGATCACCAGCTGTCACCCGAAGCTACAAAAGAGAGGCGTGGAATGGATGTTCCCTCAGATCCTTCGCAAGGAACCAACCCTGCTGACACCTCCATTTCACACTTCCAGCCTTCAGAGGTGTGAGAAAATAAATTTCTGTGGTTTTAAGCCACTCAGTTTGTGGCACTTTGCTAGGACAGCCCTAGAAAATTAATCCATGGGGATTCTGAGGTGGTGGGTGTGGAAGGAGAAATGGGGCCTACAGTTTATCAAAATAATCATCAATTAAGTTATAACTTAAACATCATATTTTTTTTTTATGGATGAGCAAAGAGAGACATATGGAGGTATTTTCCTCCAAAGAGCTCACAGTTCTATCTGGATTAAAATTCGCAGGTATTCACCATTTTTCATTTTTATTTTCATATATTTGCATAAGATTTATATATTTTAAAAATATGTTGCAATCAGGACACAGGGAAATAAGTTATCTGCAAATTTATTAAGTAATGGCATCTGTATGTATGTGTATACACACACACACATTGTCTCTCAAGGCTGAGGGAAGAAATAAGTGCTAAGAAGAAATAGCTAAAAATTAACTTTAAATGGATAGTCATCAGGTCTTTTGCAAAATGCACCAGAATAAAAGTGTGACATTAACTTTCCATTATTCAAAAGTGATAGATAATGAGAAATGTGGTCACTTTTTCCAAGGAATGATAATCTCACAACTCATTCTCCAAAATGTCATCCACCAGCACTGTGGTTTGGGGGTGAGGACCCCTTGTCCTAACAGAATCTTCTTTTACCCATTAAACTGGCATTTTCTGGCTGGTGCATGCATGAAAGGGCACATCTTTGAAGGAATGAGAAGAGTGAAGACATTCAGAAACCAGAGGTCTATTTCCACCTGAGAAACTGTAAAAGCAGAACATTACTTTTAAACTGAGGAAAAGCTTTGATTTTATCATTAGCCTGGTGCTTGATGAACAGAAGTTGTCGAAATGAATAAATTAATTCTTTGATTTAAGGTGTAATTAGGTATCAATTAATCTTTTTATTATATAGGGCTTAATTTTCTCCTCTGTTTTGTGATGCAGTTTTCCCAGTGTTATTCTGAGAGGATGGTATTTGTTATGAACAGGTATTTAAATCCCCAGTGCTTCTTTCTAGTCTCTGCAGCAGGGCTAGGTTTTCATTCATTTTTATTTCCTGTATTTGATGAAGAAAAATCTCACAATACAGTATAGAGATGTTTTTTAATTCAGTGTAGATCTTATGGAAAATATGAACATCCTGTTGTAAATACCTCACATAGTAGAAAAATGCTGAAACAAAACTTTTCGCTATAAATGAAGAGAGACTTTGGAGCTCCTTCAATCCAGGCTATTTCCTTCACATTCTAGATATTTGAATACACTCTTTCTTGTCTTGTTTTTGGTTCCTTCTTTGTATCTTTGGTTGTAGACCATCTTTTCTCCTAGTCTCCCCACTTTTCTCACCAGTAGTTTCTCTGTAAATAGTTATACTTTAAGTGTGCCCTGTGGGAGGAGGTATGCTCAGGGTCTTCTTACCGTGCCCTCTGGCTCATTTTCCAACTAACTTTTTTAAATGTATGGGGCACTTAAAGTTTTTGCTAACAACATAATATGTGCCAGCTGTGGTGTAATTCTTTTATATTACTTATCACGTTAATGTGATTGTTAAAATTACCTTATGAGATAAGCATTAATTTCTGTGTACTTATATCTCAAATTGAGATGGGGTGTCATGGAATTTGAGTGTAACTTTGCCCAGGATCAGATTTTGTTGTAATCCCTACTGTAAAGAGCCTCATTTTTATTTATCTATGTAAATTAAACATCTAGCCTGACCTTGAGGGTCCCAGAGATCCCTGAAAAATTTATACGTACAGTTATCTAAGCCTCAAATAGTTATTGCAGTCTATCAATAAATCTTGAAGGCTTTCTGAAACATAAGCATCAATGGTAATTTTGGATTGTAATTTTATGGTAATACTAATCCTATTTTGTTTCACTAGGAGAAAATTTTGAAGTTAAGTTATTGTCTGAGGGGGAAAATGCACTGTGCTCCTGACATAAGAACTAGCAGCAGTGTAGGCAGCGCATATTTGTAACTGACAGTGCCTATGGCTCCATTTAGATCTGATTCATCAGTCATGTCATCTTCTGAAAGTACCAGAAATAGTGGCAAAGCTGGAGTGCCTTTCGAGCTGTCCTTTTACACGTCCATAAGGTTATTGTACATCCATTAATACAGGTGACAGAGGAAATGTCATCTGAGTTGAGTGAATGGATGCCAAGACACTAAAAGCCCCATTGTCTCAGGTGAAGGGGCAAATGTGCAGCCTTGGGAAATGGAAATTTCCAGTTCTCTATCTTATGTAGTCACACATGATGCACATTGTCCTTACAGATTTATGACAGAGAGAATTACCAACCACCAAATAACATGACATATATATCCAGACCTTGGGGTTAACCCACATTAGTCTTCATCGGTTTCCAACTGATGGTCTCCCTTTTATAATAAATGTCAGTTGTCTAGGAATGTGAAGCCACAGTGGGCTTCCAGGGCCACGATAGATCCCAAAGAAGGTCATGCTTAGAAGAAGATGTCAGAGTTTTGTATGACAGTATAGCAGACTTGGCTGAATGGACGTGGTGTCCTGGTTAAGAATCCCCTTTGAGGCAAACCAACTCTGGCAGAACAAGCAGAAAAATAAAACTGAGAAAATATAGAATATTTGATGTCAATAAACATAATCAATAATCTCTAAAGCAGTTAGAAATGGAAATACATGTAATAAGTAGAGATGTTGAAGGAGAACGACACTGAATATGTGTAGTCGGTTTTCTGGGTAAAATGAACCAAAGGCCCACCAAGATAAGTAAGGCCTGACTTTGGAAACCTAAGGGCCATTATTACTAGGGCAGTTTTTTCTCTAAGATAGTTCATGAGTCACCTTTGGAGCTAGTTAAAAATTCAGAATTCAGGGCATTCTTCAGATCCAATGAATCTGAATTGTTAGGGATGAAGTCTGGAATTTTTTTTTTTTTTTTTTTTTTGGCAATACCTACAGCATGCAGAAGTTCCCAGGCCAGGGATGGAACCCACACCACAGCAGCAACTCAAGCCACAGCAGTGAACACACCGGATCCTTAACCACTGGACAAGCAGGGAACTCCAAATCTAGAAATCTGGATTTGAAGCAAGCTCATACTTGATCCTTTTTGAGATCAATTGATCCATTCATTAACTGGATGAATAGTCTTAAGCTCTCCTTGGTTCAGTCATCTCCTTCTGCTGAGAACTCACCCTCTCCCCCATTACATAGTGTTCATAAAAGAAGAAGTGGATGTATTCTCCTACGGGTCTAGTTAAATTTGAAATGTTCCAGAGATATGCAAAGTAACTTATCTGATGAAAAATGTACATAAGGGAGTGCCCATCATGGCTCAGTGGAAACAAAACTGACTAGCATTCATGAGGACTCAGGTTTGAGCCCTGGACTCGCTCAGTGGGTTTAGGATCTAGCGTTGCCTGGAGCTGTGGTATAGGCCACAGATGCAGCTCAGATCTGGCATTGCTGTGGCTGTGGCTTGGATTCAAGCCCTCATCTGGAAACTTCCATATACCATGGTTGCAACCCTAAAAAAGAAAAAGGACAAAAAAAAAAAACATAGAAAGGAAAAATGGCTTGTATGTTCTCAGCATGATCATAGGACTTGTCACTCATGGGGCATGCATTTTTAAATAGATTTCTGCTACAAGTTTCTCTCCAACATCCTAGCTATACATGAAAGTATTCCACCTTTTCATTCAAAAATCAATCCACTTTTCCATGATTTTATTGGTAGAACATCTTCAGTAGTAATGTGAACTGATTTTTACAGAGATGCAATATCCAAGCATTTTAACAGAGCAGATAAATATGCCATAAAATTTATTGCTTTACTTAGCGTTTACGTTTGGATAGCACTTTGCATTTATTAAGAGCATAGCAATCATTTTTATTAGTTAACAGCAAGTTAGGTCAATATTGTTTCTCCTATTTTTCAGAGAAAATATTTAAGTGTGGCGAAATGGAGTGATTTCAGCCATGCAAAAAATAAAGTGGCGGTTTTTGCATTCCATTGTCAGCTTTAAAGCTATAGTTACACTCACTTAAATTACCAACTCAGTTTTTGCTCATTCTCACAATGGTGAAGAAGTGCCCAAAGATCACACTTACAGTCTCTCCTTGTATAGACCTATATCTCTTTAGAGAGAAAATTTAAAAATCATAACTGAAACTGTTAAATATGCTATCGTCATATATTCAAATCCGCTCTCTCTTACCATACAGATCAGGTCTAGGATGTTAGAGCTTAGTAGGAGATTAAGAAGTACAAAGAGAAATAGGGAAAGAGAATGGTTGATTGAACTGTAGGAAAGATTGTGTAAGATGTTAGGTGCACATTCTAAGCTTTTTTAAAAAATATAATTTTAATTTCACTGTAAATTCTAGCAAAATCTATATTGTAAATAAAATATCAAAAATTTGCTTTTGATAAGCAGTGATAACGTGATGAGCCCAAAATTGCTTTTGGCAGAGGAACATAATCAAGTATAGAATTTGATGCACAAACAATAATCTCAGCAAATACTTCCTGGTTTAAAGCTCGGTTAATTTAGTGTATAGGAGATAGCTATAGAGCTTAGAAATAATAAGCATTACAAATATTACTAAAACTCAGAAGCAGAATTTCTAAAATTGTTTACTATTCTGTGATGGCAGTGGAGTTTTCTCTTATTTATCTAAAACTATTTAAAGTCACACATGAGCATTTGCTATGCTGACAGTCAAAACTTATGTACATAACAGATAAGTAAAATTACAGTTAAAATGAATTACGTGATTTATCATAATAATGAGGAAATAGCCTTATTATAATCATATTTATCTTTTCTCACAATCTCATTTGTTTAGATATCCACAATTTGTCTTCCAAGTGTATGTCTAACATTTTGGGGACCAGGAATACTGAAATGAAAATCTATGAGTAAAACTGGTGTGGTACAGAAAAAGCAAGAAATCTTTTAAAGTCAAATTATCAACATACTTTTCATTTTAATGTATATAATTCTCCTTTTCTTTTATATGTAAATTTGATCTCCCAAGACTGTACAAACTGGTACTTTCTCTTCCCATTTTGACGTCTCAGAAAAAATTTGCAGTGGCATAGGAAGATGGATGAATAAAACGAAAAGCTTCCCTCTGCTCTCACAGAATAACTAATCTTAGGTAAATCAGTTAGTGTATTGGAATTTCTGTTTCCCCATCTTCGATTTAGAAATAATAAAACCTTCCATGGTGCCTCAAAGAGGACTGTTCTAAAATTAATAGAAATTCAGAAGTGAACTAATATCCAAGGTTCATATCTGACATGAAAGAAAATAAACAGCAGATTCAGCTTGACATCATGGAATCCATTGGGCTTTGGCCTGTGGATTTTAAGATATCTCCTTTCCTAGTATTTTGCTTTTTTTCTTCACAAAGTAAAGAATTTTAAAAAGACAAAAATGTATATGTTTTTACTAAGACTTATTTTGTTAATATTGCCAAAGCTATCAAAGATTTATAAAATCCTCACTGCTCAAGGCCAACGTATTGACTCAGTGTCAACTCTGCTGCTTTTTATTTTTTTTTTATTTTTTTTATTTTCCCACTGTACAGCAAGGGAGTCAGGTTATCCTTACATGTATACATTACAATTACATTTTTCCCCCAGCCTTTCTTCTGTTGCAACATGAGTATCTAGACAAAGTTCTCAATGCTACTCAGCAGGATCTCCTTGTAAATCTATTCTAAGTTGTGTCTGATAACCCCAAGCTCCCAATCCCTCCCACTCCCTCCCCCTCCCATCAGGCAGCCACAAGTCTCTTCTCCAAGTCCATGATTTTCTTTTCTAAGGAGATGTTCATTTGTGCTGAATATTAGATTCCAGTTATAAGTGATATCATATGGCATTTGTCTTTGTCTTTCTGGCTCATATCACTCAGTATGAGAGTCTCTAGCTCCATCCATGTTGCTGCAAATGGCATTATGTCATTCTTTTTTATGGCTGAGTAGGATTCCATTGTGTATATATACCACCTCTTCCGAATCCAATCATCTGTTGATGGACATTTGGGTTGTTTCCATGTCCCGGCTATTGTGAATAGTGCTGCAATGAACACGCGGGTGCATGTGTCTCTTTTAAGGAGAGTTTTGTCCGGATATGTGCCCAGGAGTGGGATTGCGGGGTCATATGGAAGTTCTATGTATAGATTTCTAAGGTATCTCCAAACTGTTCTCCATAGTGGCTGTACCAGTTTACATTCCCACCAACAGCGTAGGAGGGTTCCCTTTTCTCCACAGCCCCTCCAGCACTTGTTATTTGTGGATTTATTAATGATGGCCATTCTGACTGGTGTGAGGTGGTATCTCATGGTAGTTTTGATTTGCATTTCTCTTTTAATCAACGATGTTGAGCATTTTTTCATGTGTTTGCTGGCCATCTGTATATCTTCTTTGGAGAAATGTCTATTCAGGTCTTTTGCCCATTTTTCCATTGATTGATTGGCTTTTTTGCTGTTGGGTTGTATAAGTTGTTTATATATTCTAGAGATCAAGCCCTTGTCGGTTGCATCATTTGAAACTATTTTCTCCCATTCTGTAAGTTGTCTTTTTGTTTTCGTTTTGGGTTTCCTTTGCTGTGCAAAAGCTTTTCAGTTTGATGAGGTCCCATGGGTTTATTTTTGCTCTAATTTCGATTGCTTTGGGAGCCTGACCTGAGAAAATATTCATGATGTTGATGTCAGAGAGTGTTTTGCCTCTGTTTTCTTCTAGGAGTTTGATGGTGTCCTGTCGTATATTTAAGTCTTTCAGCCATTCGGAGTTTATTTTTGTGCATGGTGTGAGGGTGTGTTCTAGTTTCATTGCTTTGCATGCAGCTGTCCAGGTTTCCCAGCAATGCTTGCTGAATAGACTTTCTTTTTCCCATTTGATGTTCTTGCCTCCCTTGTCAAAGATTGATTGACCATAGGTGTCAGGGTTTATTTCCAGATTCTCTATTCTGTTCCATTGGTCTGTCTGTCTGTTTTGATACCAGTACCACACTGTTTTGATGACTGTGGCTTTGCAGTATTTCTTGAAGTCTGGGAGAGTTATGCCTCCTGCTTGGTATTTGTTTCTCAGGATTGCTTTGGCGATTCTGGGTCTTTTGTGATTCCATATAAATGTTTGGATTGTTTGTTCTAGTTCTGTGCAAAATGTCCTGGGTAATTTGATAGGGATTGCATTGAATCTGTAGATTGCTTTGGGTAGTATGGCCATTTTTACAATATTGATTTTCCCAATCCAGGAACATGGACTATCTTTCCATTTCTTTACATCTTCTTTGATTTCTTTGATTAAAGTTTTATAGTTCTCGGCATATAGGTCCTTTCCCTCCTTGGTCAGACATATTCTGAGATACTTGATTTTGTGAGGTGCAATTTTAAAAGGTATTATATTTTTGTATTCCTTTTCTAATATTTCATTGCTGGTATACAGAAATGCAACTGACTTCTGAATGTTAATCTTATATCCTGCTACTTTGCTGAATTTATGAATCAGTTCAAGTAGTTTTGGGGTTGAGTCCTTAGGGTTTTCTGTGTATAGTATCATGTCATCTGCATACAGTGACAGTTTGATCTCTTCTCTTCCTATATGGATGCCTTTTATTTCTTTTGTTTGTCTAATTGCTGTGGCTAGGACTTCCAAAAATATGTTGAAGAGCAGTGGTGAGAGTGGGCACCCCTGTCTTGTTCCAGATTGGAGTGAGAAGGCTTTCAGTTTTTCCCCATTGAGGATTATATTTGCTGTGGGTTTATCATAAATGGTTTTGATTATATTCAGGAATGTTCCCTCTATACCCACTTTGGCGAGGGCCTTGATCATGAATGGATGTTGGACTTTGTCAAATGCTTTTTCTGCGTCTATTGAGATGATCATGTGATTTTTGACTTTTTTTTTTGTGAATGTGGTGTATGATGCTGATTGATTTGCGTATGTTGAACCATCCTTGTGAACCTGGGATGAACCCAACCTGGTCATGGTGTATAATTTTTTTGGTATGTTGTTGGATTCGGTTGGCTAAGATTTTGTTGAGAATTTTTGCATCTATATTCATCAATGATATTGGCCGATAGTTTTCTTTTTTGGTGGTATCTCTGTCTGGTTTTGGAATGAGGGTGATGGTGGCATCATAGAATGTCTTTGGGAGTATTCCTTCTTCTTCAACCTTTTGAAAGAGTTTAAGGAGGATGGGCACCAATTCCTCTTTATATGTTTGATAAAATTCACCTGTGAAGCCATCTGGTCCTGGACTTTTATTTGTAGGGAGTGATTTTATGACCTCTTCAATTTCATTTCTAGTGATCGGTCTGTTCAGTTGGTCTGTTTCTACTTGATTCAGTTTTGGCAGGCTGTAAGATTCTAGAAAATTGTCCATTTCTTCCAGATTGTCAAACTTGTTGCCGTAGAGTTGTTCATAGTATTCTCTTATGGTTTTTTGTATTTCTGCAGTATCCGTTGTGATTTCTCCTTTTTCATTTATAATTTTTGTTCTTTGGGTTCTTTCTCTCCTCTTTTTAGTGAGTCTGGCCAGGGGTTTGTCAATTTTGTTCACCTTTTCAAAGAACCAGCTCTTGGTTTTATTAATTTTCTCTATTGTTTTTTGAGTCTCTATTTTATTGATTTCTTCTTTGATCTTTATAATTTCCTTCCTTCTGCTGACTTTAGGCCTTTTTTGTTCTTCTTTTTCTAATTCATTTAGGTGGAGGGTTAAGTTTTCCATTTGGGATCTTTCTTCTTTTTTGAGAAAGGCCTGTATTGCTATAAATTTCCCTCTGAGCACTGCTTTCGCAGCATCCCATAGATTTGAGCGGTTGTGTCTTCATTATCATTTGTTTCAAGGTAGTTTTTAACTTCCTTCTTGATTTCCTCATTGACCCATTGGTTTTTTAGTAGCATGTTGTTTAGTCTCCATGCAGTAGGTTTTTTCTCTTTCCTTTTGCCATGGTTGATTTCTAATTTCATGGCATTGTGGTCAGAGAAGATACTTGAGATAGTTTCTGTGCTCCTAAATTTATTGAGATTAGCTTTGTGTCCCAGTATGTGGTCGATTCTTGAGAATGTTCCATGAGCATTTGAGAAGAATGTGTCTTCTGCTTTTTTTGGATGTAGTGTCCTGAAGATATCAATGAAGTCTAACTTTTCTATTGTTTCCTTTAGGATCTCTGTTGCTTTATTGGTTTTCTGTCTAGAGGATCTGTCCATTGGTGTGAGTGGGGTATTAAAGTCTCTTACTATGATTGTATTCCCATTGATTTCTCCCTTTATGTCCATTAATATTTGTTGTATGTATCTGGGTGCTCCTGTATTGGGGGCATATATGTTGACGATAGTAACACCCTCTCCTTGGATGGATCCCTTAATCATTAAGTAGTGTCCTTGTCTTTCTTTATGTCTTTTGTTTTAAAGTCCATTTTGTCTGATATGAGCGTTGCGACTCCTGTTTTTCTGTCATGTCTATTGGCGTGAAATATTTTTCCCCACCCTTTCACTTTCAATCTATATGTATCTTTTGTCCTAAGGTGAGTTTCTTGTAGGCAGCATATTGAAGGTTTTTGCCTTTTTATCCACTCAGTCACTCTGTGTCTTTTGATTGGGGCGTTCAGTCCATTGACATTTAAGGTGATAATTGATAGATGATTATTTATTGCCATTTGAACCTCGTGTTCCAGTTGATTCTATGGTTCTCCATTCTTCCTTTCTTTTTTTTTTTTTTTTTTGGTTGGATGGTCTCCTGTTATTATCTGCTTGAGTGTATTTTTTTTTTCATTTTTTGCAAATGCAATATTTGATTTTGGCTTGTGGTTGCCCTGTTTTTTAAGTATGCTAACCCCTTCCCATAATTGTGTGTTTTAGCCTGATGGTCCTGTAAGTTCAAACACTTCATTCCTATATTAAAATTAAGAAGAGAAACATACAAACAAACAAAAAGGGTTATTTACTTCCTAACATCCCTTGCCCACATTTTATGGTTTTAATGACTCTTTTTTATTTTTTTCTTTTTAATTTTATTTTGTTTGAGGCCTGTTCATGATTAAATCTGTATGCTGGCTTATTTGAGTGACTGCTCTCTGATTGTGGTTTCCTCAGTCCTAGTTCTTCCTCTTCTTTTTTTTTTTTTTCTCTTTTCTTTTTTCTTCCCTTTCCTTCCTTTCTTTTTGGTTTAGAGAAGCCCTTTCAATATTTCCTTTAACCTAGGTTTTGTGTTGCAGTATTCTTTAAGTTTTTGTTTGTTGGAAAAAATTTTTATTTCCCCTTCTATTTTAAATGATATTCTTGCTGGATAGAGTATTCTAGGTTGCATATTTTCCCTTTTACCACTTTAAATATCTCTTGCCATTCCCTCCTGGCCTGCAGTATTTCTGTAGAGCAGTCAGCTGATATTCTTATGGGGGTTCCGTTGTAGGTAACATTCTGTTTTTCTCTTGCTGCCTTTAGGATCCTCTCTTTATCACTAACTTTTGCCATTTTTATTATGATGTGTCTTGCTGTGGGTCTATTTCGGTTCAGTTTGTTTGGGGCCCTCTGTGCTTCTTGTATCTTGAACCCAGCATCTTTTAGATTTGGGAAGTTTCCAGCGATAATTTCTTCCAATATATTTTCCATCCCCTTATCTTTTTCTACTCCTTCTGGAATTCCTATTATGCGTAGATTGGCCCGCTTTATATTATCCCATAGGTCTCTTATATTGCTTTCCAGTTTTTTGATTCGGTTTTCTGTCTGTGGACCGGATTGAGTGATTTCCATTATTCTATCTTCCATATCACTGATTCATTCTTCTGCATTATTCATTCTGGTTTTTACTGCCCTTAGTTCCATTTGTTTGCATCTCTGCCAATGAATGTTCTAGTTTTCCTTGGCTCCTCCTTATATTTTCTAGTTTCTTTCTGAGGGTATCTGCATTACTGTTCATATCTTCTCTTAATTCCTTCAGTATTTTCACTATTTCTCTTTTGAACTCCAGGTCTGTCAGACTGCCGAGATCTGTTTCATTGTTGACTGTTTTAGGTGAGTTCTCCTGTTGGTTTGATTGGGGGTGGTTTCTCAGCTTCTTCATCTTACTTGTTGTTTTCTTTCTCCTGAGGGAGTTGTACTCTCCGTTATCGGGCAGTGTTTGCCTTGTCACTGCCATGGAATATTTCCTGAGGGCTAGCGTTGTTGGTCAATCTTTTTTGAGGCAGTGTGGCTTTTCTGGAGTGTTGATGGGGCTAACAGTATTTCTTTGAAGCAAAGGAGGGCTTACTGAGGGCAGACAGGACTGGGAGGTCCACACCACAATGGTAGCAGATTTCACTTGGTCATGCAGAGCTTGCTCTGGTGTTTTTAGGCTGTGGGGGTTGGCAGTGTTGGGCAGCTGTTCCTCAGGGGTGCAGCACCCCCTGGGGGCTGGAGCAGCTATCTGGGTCACTGAGAACCTAAGAGGCTCTTCCCTAGGGCAGCCCAACTCAGAAGGATGGCCTGAGAATGTAGGCAGATCTTTTCACAGTCTGGCCAAGCTCGTTGCAGCTTTTCTGGGCTGCAGGGGCTCTTCTAGGGGGCTGGTGGTGCTGAGCAGCTATTCCATGGGAGTGGGGCACCCCCTAGGGGCTTGGGCGGGTAGCAGGGCCACTGGAAACCCAAGAGGCTCCTCCCCAGGGCAGCCCGACTCAGAAAGACCGTCTGAGTTCTTTTCCTGGCTTGGCCAGGCTTGTTGCAGCTTTTCTGGGCTGTAGGGGGTCCTGCCTGGAGCTGGCAGTCCTATGCAGCTGATCCACTAGGGCATCCCCTGGGGGCTAGGGCGGGTATCAGGGCCGTTGGAAACCGAAGAGGCTCCTCCCCGGGGCAGCCCGACTCAGAAAAACCGTCCGGGAATTAGGCAGATCTATTCACTGCCTGGCTAGGCTTGTTCTAGCTTTTCTGGGCTGCAGGCCTTTTCTCGGGGGCTGGTGGTGTTTGGTGCTACTCTGTGGAAGTGTAGCCCCTCCAAAGGGCAAGCAGGTCTGTGCAGGGACAGCCCCTGCGGTGGTAGGCTTCAGGCAATTGTTGAGGCCAGCCCTCCTGGATGGCAGGTAGCCCCAGGTTCGGCAAGAGCGTAGGGGGTGGCGGGGGTGGGGGGAGGGGATGCACTGGGAAGCACAGCTTTCTGCTAGCTAGCGGGCCAGCTTGCTGTGGCGTAGGGGGTATTCTATGGGGACCCACCCCTTCTTCTCTCCCCTCCCCAGCACAGGGGCAGACCAGGTTCTTTTCCCAGGTTCCCTCTGATGTGGCTTTCCACTTCCCCGCCCCTAGAGTATTGCTCCCTTCCTCTGCGACAGCTTTGTTTTCTAGTCTCCCAGGCAGTCTCTGCCCCATCAAATGGTTTCTCGACCTCCCAAGCAGTTTCCGCTCTGCCCCGCCCCTCCAGCCCAGGGACTATCCTCTGGAGCCGAGGTCTGGGTGCCCAGCCCCCACCCAGGCGTCTCAATTTTTGGTGACTGTGCCCGTAGTTCAGATGGTCTGTTGGGTTCTTGATCGGCTTTTCCGTACTCCAACTTACTGCTACACTCTTCTCTGCATCTGGAGATTCCTCCGGTTCGTTTGATCTTTCCCCGTGTAGGTGACTTTCCAGGGTGCGGGATCCCTTTCTCCTCAGCAGTTCCCTTTCGGGAGCACCCGTCCCACTCGGATTCACCTTCTCGCACTCTCCTCTTTTCTCCCGTTCTGCCCCGTAATGTCACGAACTTCTTGCCATTATTGGAGTTTAGGTTCCTCTGCCAGCGATTGGTTGCTGTTCTGTGCGAGTCATTTATTCTGTAGATGTGCTTTTTTTTGTTGTGTTTGTGGGAGAGGGTGAGCGTGTCCCCCTACTTCTCTGCCATCTTGTCCTCTCTCGGAACTCTGCTGCTTTTTAAAGATAAGGCTGCAGAGAAAAACAGGAGCAAAAAATTAAAATAAAAAACATATTTTATGCTAATATTTTTTACAAGGCAAAAAGAAGCTACTGAATGAATTACACCGGGAAGATGGTGCGACCAGTTTTCTGCGTATCACTTGGAGAGAAAGTTGCAAAGAAAGCAAGAGGAAACAGTCAGGAGAATGTGGCCTTGACCACGTGAAAGATAACAGAGGCTTAAGCTAGACCTTCAGCCAAGAACTTGGAGAGAAGGAAAAAACAGTTAAAAGATAGGGAAGAGGCAGTTGGATAGTGCTTAGTGAGTAGTTGTCTGTGGGAAGTAAAGATGAGGAAGGAGTTAAGAATACTGCTCAAGTTTCTGAAATGGGTCTCTGGTAGTACTTTTCCAAGGAGTAGGGGGTCAGAGGAAAGTCAGATTTGAAAGGAGGTATAGTTGATGCATTCCATTTGAAGTCGTATAGGTTGAGGTGGCCATAGAATAGAAAGTGGAGTTTTCTAGTATGGGTGTCTATGTTTGAATATGTATTGTCTGAAAAAAAAATGTATATACAGTATACCTATATATACACATATATAATATATATTTGAATATATATATATTTAAAAATGAAAAGCGAGAGAGATGTGGACTAGATCTACAGAATTTAGAATTATCATATGGAGTATATCTTCAGCCTCAATGGTAAAGGGTACCACTCAGCAAATTTTTATCAGTTACCTATTAAGGATGAGACTTAGTTAAGGTGTTGGTTACATCATAATAGAAAAGCAAAATATGGAGTTCCCATCGTGGCACAGCTGAAATGAATCCAACTAGGAACCATGAGGTTGTGGGTTAGATCCCTGGCCTCGATCAGTGGGTTAAGGATCTGGTGTTGCTGTGAGCTGTGGTGTAGCTGGTAGCTGTAGCTCTGATTAGATCCCTAGCCTGGGAACCTCCATATCCTGTGAGTGTAGCCCTAAAAAAGACAAAAAAAAAATCACAATGTGAACATGGCCTTTACTCTTATGCTTCTTCAACATCGCCCAGGACGGGAGTGTATAGTAAGAAAATAAGACTAGTAGCAGAGTTATTAGCAGGATAGAACTTTGATATTATCAGGATAAAACAATATAAAGTTGCCGGGCATATATTATTTTTACTTTGAATATTTTCCACTTTCTGTCTGAATGTAAGGCCATTATCTTATTATTCCTTTAGATTGAAAGTCCAGAGATTGTCAATTTACCACTTTTTAAAAATTACTCCTTCCTTCATTCTTTTTTTTTGTTTTGTTTTGTTCTCTTCCCCAACAAGCATTACTGAGTGTCTCCTAGTTTCACTCCAAGCGTTGTTCTAGGTGCTGAGAACACAACAATGATTAAAACACATTCTCTGAAGTCAAAATACGCCTCATTCTTCCTCTGTTGAAAGTACACAATTTATTGCTTTTTTTTCCTATCATCATAGGGAATTTGGTAGCAGAAAAGAACCTGAGCACATGCAGGTGACGTTCACGTGACAGGAGTAATGACAGTGGAGCAGAACGTGTCTGAAGGACAGAGAGATCTGAGACAGCCGTCACTGCTACTCAGCCTTATTTCTGATTCTTCTCCTACTGGGTGGGCACATGCAGGAGAGATGTGCCTCATGTCCCTTGCAGTGAGGCACAATTAAGTGATTTGATTTGGGTCAAGACATGAGGCCTTTACATGTTAGTTTCCCCCTGGACACACTCTGCTCCTCTTTCACCAGTGTTCCAGAGAGTGAAGACCCCATGTGGGTCCCAAATGAAAATGTGGAGACTCCTCTGCTTACTCAAGATCGGCACGTAGCATGAGAGCAATAGCCTTTGTGGCTTTAAACTTCTAAGATCGTGGAGATTGTGTGCTGTCCTAGCATATGCCAGTCTGTCCTGGTTGATATAGTAACCAAAGTACAAATACAAACAACTGAGGTCAGCTACCAAACTGATTTTATTTTACAGTTTTAAGCCGTTTTCTGCCTTTTTTAGCTTTCTTTTTACGGCCACACCTGCGGCATATGGAAGGCCCTGGGCTAGGGGTTGAATTGGAGCTGTAGCTGCCGGCCTACACCACAGCCACGGGAACACCAGATGCTTAGCCCACGAAGTGGGGCCAGGGATCAAACCCGCACCCTCACAGACACGATGTTGGGTTCTTAACCCGCTGAGCCACAAGGGGAACCCCCAGTTTGGAGCAGTGATTGCTCTGTTTATGACATGGTAACGGGAAGGCACAAATAAAGTAAAGAGGGATGTATGGGTGGAAATTTTCCTGCTTTTTTGTAAAATGGAAATCTTCCTCTTTTTTTGTAAGACTGATCTTTGACACATGCGACGTCCTCCATGGCCAGCAGGTATCGGGCTGACCAGACTCCAGTGTGCCTGTGACATAATGGAAGCTTAAGAAACACTGACTCGAAATGTTTGCAGGGTCATTTGATTAACATTATCCAGAGACTGAGCTTCACTGAAAAACTAGTTTTAGGGTATTTTTCTTGATTAATTATTTGAATAATTATGAAAAAAAGATAGTTTATAGAAATATTTTAAAATGTACTATTTTATTCAATGGGTACAACATATCTTGACAAATGGGACAGTACGTTCATCTTTATTTCGCAAATGTGAAGGTATGAATCCCACCTTGATACTTTCGCTCTCGTATCTTGACAATTCTGTGTTGGTGTGACTCTGGAATAAGCCATTAGTCAAGAGTCTCTTGAGAACTGACTGTCAAAAAAAGCTTAGGGTTAATTTCATCAGCTTTTCGATGTGTATAATAGTTTCCTGTTTCAACCTGCAGGGCAATTTATCTCAAAGTTCTTGGCAGTTTAAATATCACCTCTGCACATATTAAGAAAACAATATCCTTAATAGTAAGGGATAATTTAAAAGGTGCAGTGGATACAGAAACATTAAAGCTTTTTTACTCATTAACTTTTTCTTTCTTTTTTTTAATTATTCAATGAATTTATTACATTTATAGTTATACAATGATCATCACAATCCAATTTTATAGGATTTCCATCCCACAACCCCAGCGCATCCCCCCACCCCCCAAACTGTCTCCTTTGGAGACCATAAGTTTTTCAAAGCCTGTGAGTCAGTATCTGTTCTGCAAAAAAGTTTATTCTGTCCTTTTTTCAGAGTCCACTTGTTGGTAAAAGCATTTGATGTGGGTATCTCATTGTATTTACTCATTAACTTTAGCCCATGAAAATGTTGAGCAACTCAGTGATCGTTCATCTTTTCATTCTGCCATGTGGAAGATAGCACATCTTTGGTAGCTGAAATCACGATAGCAAAGAAGGAAGCCTGGATGATCCATGAGAATAGTCGAGAAGTTCAAAGTCTTATTTTATAATATGTTAGACTATTTTGGGCCAGTGATTCTCAACGATAGATGATTTTGCCTCCCAGGGATATTTGGCACTGTCTGGAGACATTCTTGGTTGTAGTTGCTGGAAGGTTGCGGTGGGTGTTATTACCGTCTAGTGTGTAGCCCAGGATGACAGTAATGTCAACACTGAGAAATCCTGTTCGAGACCAACCTCTTCATTTTACAGGGACTCTATCTAGGGCTTGTTTGTACTAAAATATTTACTAAATGCCAACTGGTTATCCAAGGGCCTGTGCTGAGTATATGGACTCCAAAAATGAACCAAAACAGTCAAAATCTTGCCTTCAGGATGTTTTGGGATAGAGGTTAAAGAAAGATATGTTGTGATCTATAGAAATCCTTTCAGCAGAAACATCGAAAAAAAAAATCTGAAAATTTTGAAGCCTGAAATTTTCCTGTGTTCATGTTCACACCCCCCTTTTATTCTACAAGCCCTGACATCTAATAGCCTAATAAAGATTAAGTAAAAGAATAAACCAAAAAAACCATTATCATTCATTAAAATAAGAAAATGCAAAGTGCAGTTATTCAATTACTCTTTTATAGAACAGTAATGGGTTTTAAACGCATGTTTAAATTTTAGACATGCTGAAGTTAACAAAAGAGGCAGAATTCTCTCATCTCATGGAACTTATGTTTTAGGAAGAAGAGGCATGAAAACCAAATAACTAGGTACATGATATACATGTACATAATTTACAATACAAATATAACAAATACTTTGCAATACGAATAAGAGCTGAAGAGAAAGAAAGAGAAGTTACTTGCCTAAAGGACTGATTACAGTCCCACTGAATATTACATGGAACTTCCATGAAAATTATCAGGACCATTTTTATGCTTAATAAAATATTTAAGCCTAAGGTAGAGAAAAATAAAGAATAATTGTAGAGAGCTCAAGGGGTGGAGGTAGGGTTAAAATGTAAAGCAATGCATTTGGGAGTTAACTCACTGAGAGGGTGATAGCTGAGCAAAAGCCAGAAGAGAGGCAGCGACCCATGTGGGATGTAAGGCCAGGGTTTGGTGGGACGGGGGGGATGGGGTGGGGCACTATTTTAGTAAGAAGGGATGATGAGCAGCATATTAATGAGCTAATGCTCCTGGAGTGAAATCATCAGGAACAGAATAGGAAATGATTTCTTAGAGATGTAGGGACTGGGGCATTTGTAGGCGAAGTTGGAATCTCAGTTCATTGTGAAGCCTTCAGTTTTCACTCAGACTTAACATGAGGAGCCATTAGCAGGTTTCAGTGGTGACATGAAGGACTTGAGTCCCCACTACCAGCATCCCTCTGAGGGCTCAGAGCCAGTGGGGATGGAGAAGGCAGAATGGGTAGCCAGAGGGGACCAACGGAGAGGCTAGCTTCATAATCCCAGTGACCGGGAATGGTGACTTTGGTTGGAGTGGGAGATCCTGAGAAGTGTTCATTTTCTGCATACATTTTGCTCATTTGGAAGATAGATCTAAGAGAATCTGCAGGTGGAGGAAACTGAGTTATGAGAGAAAGAGAAGGACATGGAGGACTACAAGGGTTTGATCCTGAACAGTTAGGGGTTTGGAGTTTCTGCTTATCGAAAAAGTAAAGATTTACTTTATCTTTACGTGAAAGTAAAGGTTATTGGAGAAGCAGATTGGGCTGGGTGTGGGAGGGTCATAGCCAAAGCTCAGATCCAAAAAGTCATTGGTTTTCGGTTGTTTACCAAAAAGGGAAATAGTATAACTTGAAAATCATCCGGAAAAAGATTGAGCAGGTAAACAGGCAGGCTTTTCACAGCAGGTGTCTAAATGCTTGTGTTATAATTCTCCCTTTATTTTTTACTCATTTGACCCCGACTGTCTCTTTTGAATTCTTTATAGAATAGACTCATTCTCACATATTAAGTTTCCAATTGTGCCTTTTTGCATCTCTCAAGATGAAATTCTGGCACAGGTTTCTTATGCAGTAATAACATAATCACTTCAAGTTTTGTCACAAAGCAAGGGTGTAAATACTGATGAAACGATGACCAAAATGCCTCCCAAGACCTGACAATGCATGTTGTTTAGCAGGAGCCCTAGAGTTCACCAATTTTGGAATATTCTAAACTGACATGTGGAATACTGTAATTTCGTAAAGCTGCAAAGAATTAGAAATGTCTTTTATCAATATCTAAAAACATCTCTAATAGCAAAATAATGGTTTCTTGAATTTGGAAATGTCTGTCAGTTAAAAGGAAAGTATTATTATGCAGATGAGAAATGATATAGATGGAATATAAATGCAGCATATGGAAGTTCCCAGGCTAAGGGTGGAGTCGGAGCTGTAGCTGCCAGCCTACACCACAGCCACAGCAATGTGGAATCTGAGCTGCATCTTCGACCTACACCATAGCCCACGACAACACCAGATCCTTAACCCACTGAGTGAGTCCAGGGGTGGAACCCACATCCTCATGGGTGCTAATTGGGTTCGTTACCATTGAACCACGAAGAGAACTCCCATTTTTACTTTAGATTCCACTTTCGCGTATGTGTATTTTTGTTTGTTTGTTTTTGGTTTTTGACTTGTGTTTGCTCTGTTTTTTCCTTTCTTTTTGGGGGGCTACCTGGATGCTCAGGAACACTGTAGAAGACATGCTTAAATCCTTTGAATTCTTCTTCATCCACAGAAATATATAATATTAGTATCTGTCTTGTAACTTGTACTTTGCTTACTGGTCATGATGTTTAAGGTTAATGTATTTATGCACAATTTGTACATAAATGGTAGTCCCTTTTGTTAAGACTGCTAAAAGCAATATTTTCCCCATTTGTAGTACCTTCCATCCAATGCTGTGGCTGTAATTGCCCTGCCCAGTTCACCTCTTCGGAATGAATGAGGATGGAAAAGGGAAAAGAATTAGCTTGGCGTATAGACCTCATGAACTTTAAAGGGTACAAATCGTCCCCTTGCAGACTATAGAATGAAAGTATACTATCTCGCATGCTTTGTTGAATTATTGATTCACTCTCTTCTATGTCTCCATCTCATGTTTCATAAGCATAAAGCCGACCAGTGTATTAGAAACTTAATGACAGTTAGACCCTCATGAAGAAATATTGAGATAGCAGATGAGATTTCCTAGAGGTTTACTGTGCAAAAATATGCTTCAAAAGCAGCTCAGGGATGCACATCACATACCACAGTGGAGTTTTAAAAGCGTCTTAGAAACCACGGTATTATGCCTTGACATTTAGGTCAATGGGAGCTTTCTTCTGAGTGCCTGGCCCTGCTAAGATTTTTATAGAGAGTCAGGTTTATATACCTGAGTGGAGAAGGACCGACTTGGGGAAATTGGCAAAGTAGTAAAGATTCTGCAAAGTATGAACCTACCTTAACATTGAGATAGGAGAAACTTAAAGCTCTTCAGCTTATTTTTTGTCCACTCTCATTTAAAGAGAAGTGTATGTGTGGAGTTCCCATTGTGGCTCAGGGGTCAATGAATCTGACTAGTATCCATGAGGAGGCAGGTTCAATCCTTGGCCACGCTCAGTGGGTTAAGGATCCGATGTTACCGTGAGCTGTGGTGTAGTTTGCAGATGTGGCTTGGATCCAGCATTGCTGTGGCTGTGGTGTAGGCCACCAGCTACAGCTCCAATTCGACCCCTAGCCTGGGAATCTCCATATACTGTGGGTGTGGCCCTAAAAAAAAAAAAAAAGGATTAAAAAAAGATGAGAAGTTTATGTGAGCTGTGTCTCTGCTGGGCAGTACAATTCTTTTTAGGGGAATATTTTCAGTAATACATTGGAGTTATAAACCCACTTCCTCATCAGCATCTTTGGCTGATGAATCTTCGTATTTAGAATTGTCTCTGTTACTGCTGAATGTAATGAAGAATCATGAATGGGGTAGAGAGAGAGCAAAAGAGAGATTCAGAGAGACAGAGAAACAGAATATGTTGGGAAAATTTCTATGGAATAAATGGTATATGAGTTATAAAGAGGTAGCAAGTTTGCTTACAATCCTTACACGCTCCTGAGTGTCCAAGTCAGGCTTTGGCAACAAATTGGAGGCTAAATTTTTCCTGGCAAGACCAAATCCTCACCGGTATTATTTTATGCTCTGTTCAGAGCTTTGGGGAATCTAACAGTGTTGACAGTTACACAGTAAATGACAATGAGTAGAAATCAGACCCCTTTGTTGGGTAGATTGGTCTACATACTTGAGCATCTGGGAGTTTCAGGGGACTACTTCACTAGGTTTTACAGTCACAGTATAGTTGGTGTAAGAATTAAATTCAGTTCTTACTCTAAAACTGAGAGGAGTAGAATAGCATTCTTCACAGTTAACAGTAGAAATAAATAAATAAATAAATAAAACCAAGGTAATGAAAATTTGGCACTTTCTCACAAAATCAAATCAAAAAGAAAAACCTGCAGGAGCAGCAAAAGATTGTGGGCCAACATAGCACTGTTTATCATGGGCTTCTTCAGGCTGGTGGGGCTAATTAATATCTGGTCATCACACGTGGGTATTGATCATACAGTTTTGGAATACATACAGTTGGAAAGAAATGAGAGCTGGCTGAGGAAAACAGATGGTTCCTGAACAAGGTCTAAAAAGTGTAAAAAAAGTAATGTTGATCATTAGACTGCTATATTTGATGCTGATGTGCAGTAAAATATATATCCTTATTCCTCATTTATGGAAAACTGATAAGAGTTTGAAGAGTTAGTTTATGACATGGGTGATAAATGTGTTTAACATGATTATGTTAAATTTTCACTAAAGATGTCTCAAAACCATTTTAGGAACTGGAACTTATCCTTGCTCTTGTATGTCTCAGCACATAAAGTCTGCAGTAAACCTCTTAAGAACAGAAACAGGAGTTCCCACCGTGGCTGAGTGGTTAACGAATCCGACCAGGAACCATGAGGTTGCGGGTTTGATCCCTGTCCTCGCTCAGTGGATTAAGGATCCAGCGTTGCCATGAGCTGTGGTGTAGGTTGCAGACATGGCTCGAATCCCGCGTTGCTGTGGCTCTGGCTAGGCCGGCAGCTACAGCTCTGATTAAATCCCTAACCTGGGAACCTCCATATGGAGTGGCCCTAGAAAAGGCAAAAGGGCAAAAAAAATAAATAAATAAAAATACAACAAAACCTGAAACAATTCCAAACCAATCATGTTGCAGATCCATTCATATCCTTCGCAATGGATTCAGCACCATTAAAATACAGGAAAGTGTGGAGTTCTCTTGTGGTGCAGCAGGTTAAGGATCCAGTGTTGTCACTCCGGTGGCTGGGGTTGCTGCGGTGTGTGGGTTTGACCCCTCGGCTGGGAACTTCCACATGCTGTGGCCAAAAAGAAATAAATAAAGAAAAGTCAACTGTGTTAAAGAAAAAATAGAGGAAAGCATTATTTTGAGCCCAAATTAATTTATCTCCTAATTTACTGATAATTAGCACATATGGTGTCTGGCACACTGCAGTCACACAGTGTAATTCCAACATGCAAAAATGCACATATGCTTAATGACATTTATGATGTTCGTAATACTCATGTTTGCTCTGTGATGAAACTAGTCTATATGTCAGTATTAACATCACCAAACTACTTCTTGTATTTACTTGGAACATCTTTCATTTAAATTTTTTTTTTTTTTTACTAAGATATAGTTAATTTACAGTGTTAGGCCAGTTTTTGCAGTAAGCAAAGTGACTCAGTTTTATATGTATATATGTATATATATATATGTACACACACATATACTTCTAAATATTATTTTCCATCATGTTTGTCTCAGGAGATTGGATAAAGTTCCCTGTGTTATACAGTAGGACTTCACTGCTTATCCATTCTAAATGCAATAGTTTGCATCTACTAACCCCAACATCCCAGTCCATCCCACTCCCTCTTCCCTCCCCCTTCCCTCCCTCTTGGCAACCACAGATATGTTCTCCATGTCTATGACTCTGTTTCTGTTTTGTGGATAGGTTCATTTGTGTCATATTTTAGATTCCACATATAAGTCATATCATATGGTATTTGTCTTTTTCTTTCTGACTTCACTTACTATGAGAACCTCTAGTTGCATTCCATGTTGCCGCAAATGGCATTATTTTGTTCATTTTTATGGCTGAGTAGTTTTCCATTGTATGTATGCAACACCTCTTCTTTATCCACTTATCTGAATTTGTGGCATATTTATCTAGGCAATAAAATTAAAGATTTCAGAACTCACATCAAAAATTAGGTGTGGGAGTTCCCTGGTGGCCTAGAGGTTATGGATTTGCCATTGTCACTGCTGTGCCTTGGGTTCCATCCCTAGCCAGAGAATTTCTGCATGCCATGGGAGCAGCAAATAGTAGTAATAGTAGTAATAATTAGGTGTGAATATTCCTTTAAGCATTTATGAGAGCTTAAATCAAACTATGCTTAAAGTGTTTTTAAATATTGTTTTGCTATTAATCTATTATCATGATCCTTATTATTAAGTAAAAGGTGATTTACGTTTTACTTAAACACATACTTTTAATTTGGAAATATTAAAATCAGAATTTCAACCTGAAATTAAAAGCCACTCTGGGCTTACAAATGCAAAGTGGCTTTTTTTAGAAGTTCCATTCACAATTTCAGGTTAGAGAACAAGATTGTCACACATCTGGCCTCTGGTGAATTGTTGGCTATATGAGGAGGATTTACTGCAATTACTCATGCTGTGATTTAGATTAAGCCACTTGCAGCTTCAATTCACAAGCACTTATGAAAATTCTCACTCAGATTTAGTTAAAAGAGTCCTTTAAACTTCAGACTATTGTGTTGGATAATCACAGCAGCCCATTTACTTTAAGTGCTGGATAAAGTAAACTCTAATATAACCTTTACCAACTGCACAAGTGCAAAGGAAAATTATTTTGCTGCTGAAGTTTAGTAAATACCCGTTCCTACCTGATTTGGGTGAAGCTGGGTCTAGTAAGAATCACGGTATATATATTAAAGCAGGTCTAAATGCTTATATTATTACTTATCCCGTGGGAAAATAATTTAGTCCCAATTCTCATAAAAAAGAATTATTCTGTGATTTGAGTCTTTTCAGCAAAAATTAATTAATTAGCTAAGTAATTAATACTCACATGATTCTTTGGGTTCATCAGAGGTTTTCGCTCTTAAACTCTGATGTCAGACGCCATGTTCTTTTTGACATTTTTCTCCTCTCCTCTTTTAGCAGCTGGGTTATTGAGAAGCCTAGACAGCTAATGCTTTGGCTCCAACTTTGCTCTTTTCTCTCTCTGCTCTGAAGTAAAGCTTGAGCACTTCACAGCCATTCCCAGTGCTGTCCCTGTGACCAACAATGTACTGAAGCCCTCTGCAGGACAAAGTCTCTAACTCTTGCTATTAAAGTGAAGAGACTAGTTAACTGCTGGCCTGTGGTGCATCCTTCAGCAAAGATCCCTTAAAATTTACTGTTTGCTCCCTGGATCTCACAAACATGTCATAGATAGAGATCTTTTAGTTTCTAGGGTGTGGCACTAAGTGGATAGTGTCTGGATTGGATGAAAAGACTCAGGTGGCTTCAGTACTTGGTTCTTGCACAGCTGATGTGCTCAGATGCCTGTGTGTAGCCTATGACTTCTTTGCCCAACGGAATGTGAATTTCCATAGCAAGAGCATGAGTAAATGTTCTCTCCCCACTATGACAAGGATAAGGATAGGGGATATCATAATTTCACAGGGAAGAAAGTGAATGATTGTAAACCGCTTTGCAATCCATGAAGCTTTGTGTCAAGATGGAGAGTTTTGACTTTCTTTTTAGTGTGATTAAAAATTATTGAACTAGAGTTCTAGTCGTGGGAACAGCCCAACATAGTGTCTGTGAGGATGTGGTTTTCATCCCTGGCCTCACTCAGTGGGTTAAGGATTCAGCATTGCAGCAAGCTGCAGCAGAAGTCACAGATGTGGCTCAGATCCGGTGTTGCTATGGCTGTGGTGTAGGCCTCCAGATGCAGCTGCAGTTTTGACCCTCGGCCTGGGAACTTCCATATGCTGCAGGTGTGACCTTAAAAAAAAAAAAAAAACAAACAATAACAAAAAAAGATTGAACTGTTTTAGGTAGAGAAACTATTTAACCTATTGTGTTTTAAAGATCTGGCAATGGCTATGTGAAGATTAGATTACGTAGAATTTAGATGGAATGTAAGAAGTCCAGTTAGAAACTGATAGCTCTTTGTGAAGGAGATGATATGATTCCTCTAGGATGGGGAGTTCCCATTGTGGCACAGTGGAAATGAATCTGACTATTATCCATGAGGATGTAGGTTCGATCCCTGGCCTCACTCAGTAGGTCAGGGATCCAGCGTGGCCTTGAGCTGTGGTGTAGGTCGCAGACATGGCTTGGATCCCATGTTGCTGTGGCTGTAGTATAAGCTGGCAGTTGTAGCTCTGATTTGACCCCTAGCCTGGGAAACTTCTATATGCTGAAGGTACGGCCCTAAGAAGCAAATAAACAAACGAGAGAAGAAAGAAAGAAAGAAGGAGGGAAGGAAGAAAGGAAGGAAGGAAGGAAGGAAGGAAGGAAAGAAAGGAAAGAAAAGAAAAGACTCCTCTAGGATGACAATGAGACAAAGGAAAATGAGTGAAATCAGAATCTGTTTGGAGGAATAGGAATTGCATGGATGGTACGTGGTAGATGAAGAAGAGAGAGGACTCAGTGATCATTTGTTTTCTGAGCTCCTTCCTAAGATAAAAAGGATCTTTAGAACTTAAAGGAGACTTTACTATTCCCCCCTTAAGAACAAAAGCTTGTCAGAATCTCTGTATTTTTGAAACCTAATGATTTTTTTTAAAATGGTGTCAATTCCAGGTCACTAAGTCATAGAAAGCGTTTTTAAAAAAATTTCCAAAATATGACAGCTCTGATCAAACAGAGCTGTTGGCCAAGAGAAAAAAAAAAATGACACAATGTTTTCCTAACATTGCCATAGTGTTTCCTTTTGCAGTTTATCTTTTAAAAAATAAATAAAAAAACTACTTTGCCTCCTTGAAAGTTAGGTCTGTACTAACACCGCTATTTCCATTATTGCTTACTCTTTCTCCTTCTGCTCTCCCTTTTCAAACTTCCTTTTCTCCATTTTCTGACTTGAACTTCTAGCTTTTTAGACCATTCCCTTCATTATCTCATTTCTGTCTTCTCGACCTCCACCTGCCACAAAGCTCACTTTTTGCCTTTACATCTTGTTTTCACATCCTTACTAGATTGAGAAATACTTCACTCAATTAAATACTCTGCTAACGTAATAGGTTTTAAGTTTAGTCCAATTTAAGAGAAACAGGGCAAAGAAGTCCACCTAATTATCTCCATTCTAGAGAAAATGCGAGTTTGCAAGTTTTCAGAGAAAAGTCCATTCACCTTCTAATTTTGTGATGTGCTCCAGTCAATTTTTAGCCTGATAAGGTACAGAGGAGGAGGTTAAGTGAGAGAAAGAATGGTAAGCTGAAAAGTTCCTTTCCTCCAGTTATATTAGTGAGCTATTTCTGCATGCTGTTTATGCATTTATCCCCCATTTTTTCTGTTATCATGATTTTTATAAAAGAGCAAATTAATTAAGAGATCCAATAAAGTATTGCTTTAACCACACACACACACACACACACACACACACACACACACAGAGGCACACACACCCTACCACAGCATTGTATAAAATTCATTTTTTCTAATATAAAACATCTAGGTAAACTATATCTCTAAATTCAACAGCATTGTATTGAACCCTACTATGAGAGGCACTCTAGTGAGTGCCTATGATTCAAAGATGAATAAGACATAAATGAAAATCAAAACCACTATGAGGTACTACCTTCCACCAGCCAGAATGGCCATCATCAGAAAGTCTACAAACAGTAAATACTGGAGAGTGTGTGGAGAAAAGGGAATCCTATTACACTGTTGGTGAGATTGTAAATTGGTGCAATCACTGTGGAAAACAGTATGGAGAATCCTCAGAAAACTAAAAAGAGAATTACCATTTGATCCAGCAATCCCATTCCTGGGCATCTATACAGAGAAAACCATAACTCAAAGATACATGTACCCCAATGTTTAATGCACCACCGTATACAATAGCAAGACATGGAAGCAACCTAAATGTCCATTGACAGAGGAGTCCATAAAGAAGATGTGGTACAATAGAATATCACTCAGCCATTGAAAGGAAAGAAATAATGATACTTGCAGTGACAGGGATCGACCTATAAATTATCATGCTAAGTGAAGTTAGTCAGTGAGACACCAGCGTAATATGCTATCACGTACATGTGGAATCTAAAAAAAGGACACAATGAACTTCTCTGCAGAACAGATACTGACTGACTCACAGACTTTGAAAAACTTAGAGTTTCCAAAGGAGGCAGGTTGGGGGTGAGGGGATGGGCTGGGGGTTGGGATGAAAATGCTATAAAATTGGGTTGTGATGATTGTTGTACACCTATAAATATAATAAAAGTCATTGAGTTCCAAAAAAAGATGAATAAGACACACATAGGCCCATTTGTACTGGTTCTTAGAGTGAAGTCTTTTCAAAAGCCAGTCACTACTCCGTCTATGCTGTTTGCAGCTTGGAAGATATAAGGACGGACACATTTAGGCCATGAGTCTCTCTCTTTGTGAGTTTCTAAATATATTCACAAGTCCCCAAGACATTCATGTGCAGATTTCCACCCAGGACTGTCAAGGAGAACGGGTGAGTCAATTTAATATCGAAGAAGGTCCTAGATTCTCATTTCCCTTTGAAGCGTGGCTTACCGAGCACTTTCCACAGTGAAGTCCTCTCTCTTATCTTTTGCCATCTGAAGCAGACAACATTTTTTCTGCACACTTCATGCCTTTACACGGGCAACACCAAAAAGGAGTCATAAATGTAAATAACCACAAGCGTGATTTCCTCATGTCCCTGTAAAATGTTGTCGTAAAGGATTGTTTTCTGTGTTGTCTAAAATTTGGGTTATTTCCCTTCCAGTATATCACTCAGTTGTAGAAAAGGACACAGTTCATATACTTCCACTTTAGAATTTTCCTAACACTGAGAACAAGGATGATCTGTTGTTTTCAAAAGAGTCACAACTAAAAGAGGCTAAAAACCATTTCCTAGTGTTCTAGTGTTTGCTTTTTTTTTTTTTAAAGGAGGCTTTCCATTAACTTTAATTAAACATTTAATAGAGATTACAGACAGAAAATATATTTTCCCACTGAAATTAAATGACTTCCCCCAAAGAAAACAATGTGGGTGTCTAACAGGGTAGGTCAGATCTTCCAGAGAGTTCTGCTCTCTCCTTCCTTTTCAGAGTAATTATTGACCTGTTATTAACACTCCAGGGGAAAATCCTTTCAGTCATTTACATTTCTGGATCACTCTCCCCTTTGGAGACCGCACGAAATACCGGATTTCTTCTTTGTTCTGAATGTGCAGGAACAGATGCTTCGGCTACTAATTCTTTGTCTCATTTGGAGCATTAACAAATGAGGCGCTAGTTCCTGCACAGATCGCAGCTGTCCCCTCAACCACAGAATCTCCTACATACCTTGGAAAGATGTAACGGGAGACCCTTTCTGGGCTGAAGACGTAGAAGGGAGGAGGTACAGATTTTTACCTTCTGACCTAACTTCCTTTCACAGGTCTTTAAGTCTTTCTCAACTAGCCCTGGTATTGTGGACTCTAGCTTCTGTCAATTCATTAAATGCTGATTTAGATTTTTATGGCAACATTTGTCTCAGACGAGAGTTAATGGTAAAGCTCATCATTAAACCTTACAATTTTTAGTGCAGTATATAATTTATGATTCCATTTAAAAATCAAATCCACCATAATAAATTGTCTGAAGACTTTGAAGATACATCATGCAGTTAGCTTTTTCTTGCAGCATCATTTATAAAGACAGGATATGACTTTATGCCTGAGAAATGTATTTTATTTAGAGCACAACAATGCATGGATGAATTTGGTGTAAATTATCTCAAAAGGAGAGTATCTCAGAAGAATGGTAGCACGCATAATGACCTACATCCACACACAATAGCAGTAGGATCATTTTGGAAACATAACAGACATTCAGGGGAGATCATCGAAACCCAATTTTTTTCTTACTTAAATTGGATTGGTTACATGTCAAAAGTCTTTGGTACTCTGGGTCTAATTTACCTTTTGTGTCTAAGCTCGAATTATGAAAAAAAAATTCTTGCTTATGTATGTTATACTGCAGTTCTACTAAGAGACTCATCATTGCATCTTTAGACAACTATAATATTTTCATGATTATTAGTCTGCCTTCCATATTTTCCCCGTGCCCACATCCATCCCTTGAATTCTTGTCAAAGTCAGCAACGTAAAGTAAAAATATGACTGTGCATCTCAGTGTTTGTTGAAGTATTCCGGTGGCTTTCCATTGCATATAGGATAAAGCTCAAGCCTTTTTAATGAGACAAACAAGAACCTTTCTTAATTGGCATCATTATCCTCCTTCAAATCAAAATTCACCATGGTATATATTGTACGTAATACTCCGACAGCCTTATTTTGTGGCTTACCTCATTATTTTATGTATTTTATCTTTCCCCACGAATATTTAATTGTGTATCAGTTCTCTTGAAACTGCCATACTCTGTTTTGGGCAAACACAACTGGACCTGGTCTCTGATCTTATGATTCTTACAGTTTGTTGGGGAGACATATTGATCAAATAATTATACACATTCTTATAAAATTGTACTGGACAAGTGACATAAAAGAGAAGAACACCATAGTATTTATACCTATTTTAGAGGAATTTTATCAAGTCAGAGAAATCCAAAAAAACTTTGCCACTGGAGAATTTTAGAGAAAATCTAAAGGATATAGACGTTTTCTTTGCAAGGAGAGAAAGGAAGAACATTCTAAATGGAATAAGCACTGTCCACTTTGCTCCAGGCTCTCATCCATCTACTCAAGGTTTTCCCACTACCTGAAGGTGTTTTCCTTTGCCCACTTCTCCACTTTCACCTGACTCAAAATCGGCATCCTCTGGAAAACATTCCTTCCTTTTCCCTTATTGGACTCATCAACTTCCTTTGCGTCCCTCCCTAAATAGGACATTATCCACATTATCTAGTTTCTGTATTGAAAGGAGGAGAAAGAAGAGGGGTAAGAGGGAAGAGGAGAGAGAGAACCAGTTCTGCTTCTCAAAGAAACACTTCATTTCCCACCTATTTGTTAAGGTCAGGGTCAAAAAAAAGTCTAACCTCCTTTATAAAGTCAGTCTAGATTTTCTAAGCCAGGTACATTTTCTTCCTATTAGAAAGCCCAAGTATTTAGACTTATTTTATACATTTACTCCATTCTATTATGCAGGGGTTTTTTTGTGTGTTTTATTTTTTTTTTAACCCACCTATAAGTGACCTCAAATCCTTGAAATAGGCTCCAGGTTTACTCGGCATTTCATTCAGTATTTTATATGTTTTTATTGAATTCTTGAGATAATAAAATTAATATGATTTCTCTTTCTTCCTCTCTTAACAATTTCTTTATATTTTAGACTACTTTTTGTCGCAGTGTCTGTACCCTTTTATGGATCTCTAAAATGTTTGCACATCTGTATGAAGTGAAACTATAAATAAAAAGTCACAGCACAAACTTCTTGAGCATGGTTTTTACTTCTGTTTTTTTTTTAATCTATGCACTTATTTATTTTGGCTGTGCTCATGGCATGTGGAAGTTCCCAGACCAGAGATTGAACCTGTGCCATGGCAATGACCTGAGCTACAGCAGTGACAATGCCAGATCCTTAACCCACTGTGCTCTAAGAGAACTTCTTGGGCATGTTTTTTAATCAGTTTCTCAACCTCGACATTTCTCCCATCATTACTGGCCCAGATAACTGTTTCTTGGGGGAAGCTTTCTTATGCATCGCAGAATGTTTAGTGGCATCTCTTATCTCTACCCTCTATGTGCCAGTAGCACCATTCCTGAAACCCCCAGTTGTGACAGGAAAAATGTCTCTGGACTTATTTGCCAAATGTTCCCTAAGAATTACTGCTTTTAACTATCAAAGGGTCAAGTTTGCCCAGGATATTTGAGGATTTTCATGAGGCTTTAATGTTCACAGAATGCCTCCAAGTCTGACACAAAGTAGATGCTCAATATTTATTACTGTGATTCGTATACTCTGCTTCTATCCTATGCTGGCATACCTTGGAGATCGTGTGGGTTTGGGTTGAGACCACTTCAATAAAGCGAGTCACAATTTTTTTTTTCCAGTTTCCCCGTGCATCTGTAAGTTATGGTTACACTGCACTATAGTCTATTAGTGTGCAGTAGCATTATGTCTGTAAAAACCAATGTACGTATCTTAATTGAAAAATTCTTTGTTAATGGAGTTCCCATGTGGCTCAGCAGGTTAAGGGTCCAGTGTTGTCATTATAGTGAGTCAGGTTGATGCTGTGGCATGGATTCCAGTCCTGGCCTGGAAACTTCTATATGCTTTGAGAGCAGCCAAAAAAAAAATCTTTATTACTAAAAGATGCTAGCCATCATCTGATCGTTCAGCAAGTCATATATATATATATATATATATATATATATATATATATATATATTTTTTTTTTTTTTTGGCTGGCGAAAGGTCTTTTCTCTATGTTGATGGCTTCTGACTGATCAGGATGGTAGGTGCTGAAGGTTGGAGTGGATGGGACAATTTCTTGCTTTCTTTTCTTTTTTTTTTTGTATTTTTAGGCCTGCACCCTCAGCATATGGAGGTTCCTTAACCCACTGAGTGGGGCCAGGGATCGAACCTGCCCTCATGAATACTACTTGGGTTCATTAACCACTGAGCCACAACCGGAACTCTGAGACAGTTTCTTAAAACAAGAAAACAGTAAAGTTTCCCCCACCGACTGAGTCTTTTTTTCCTGAATGATTTCTCTGTAGCATGCAATACTGTTTGATAGCCCTTTACCTAAAATAGAACCTCTTTCAAAATTGGAGTCAGTCCTCTTAAACCCTGCCACTGCTTTATCAACTGAGTTTATGGAATATTCTAAATCCTTTGTTGTCACTTCAACAATCTTCACAGCATCTTCACCAGGAGTAGTTTCCATCTTAAGAAAGCACTTTCTTAACTCATCTAAAAGAAGCAACTCCTCATCTCTTAAAGTCCAATCCCGAGATTGCAAGCAATTCAGTTATATATTACGGCCCACTTCTAATTCTAGTTCTCTTGTTATTTTCATAACATCTGCAGTTACTTCTTTAAATGAAATCTTGAACTCCTCAAGTCTTCCATAAAGTTTGAAATCAACTTCTTCTAAACCCATATTAATGTTGATATTTCACCTCTTCCCATGAAAATCAAATGTTTCTTGTGGCATCTAATATAACAGATCCTTTCTAGAAGTTTTTCAGCTTACTTTGCCCATTTCCACTGGAGGACTCACTTTGGCAGCCATAGCCTTATGAAATGTATTTTTTAAATAACAAGACTTGAAAGTTGAAATTAGTCTTTGATCCATGGGCTGCAGAATGGATGTTGTGTTAGCAGGCATAAAAACAACATGAATCTCATTGTACATTTCCATCAGAGCTTCTGGGTGACCAGATGCATTGTCAATGAGGAATATTTTAAAATAAGTCTTTTTTTTTTTTTTTTTTTTAGCAGCAAGTCTCAACACTGGGCTTAAAATATTCAGTAAACCATGTTGTCAACTGATAGGCTGTCATCTAGACTTTGTTGTTTCATTTATAGACCATAACTGGAGTGGCTTTAGCATACTTCTTAAAGGCCATAGGATTTTAAGAAAAGTAAATAAGCATTTGCTTCAACTTAAAGTCAGCAGCAGTATTGATCTCTGCCAAGAGAGTTGGCTTGCCCTATGAAGCTTTGAAGCCAGGCATAAGCTTCTCTTCTCTAACTATGATCCTAGATGGCATCTTCTTCCAAGAGGAGGCCAGGCCATTTCATCTCCTTTGACAATCTGTTGTTTAGTGTCACCACTGTCATTAACGATCTTAACTAGATCTCCTGGAATACTTGCTGCAGCTTCTACATCAGCTCTTGCTGCTCCACCTTGTACTTTTATGTTATGCAGGCAGCTTCTTTCCTTAATCCTCATGAACCGTCTCCTGCTAACACCTAACTTTTCTTCTGCTGCTTCCTCATCTCACTCAACCTTTGTAGAATTGGAAAAAAGTTGGGGCCTTGCTAATGGCTTAAATTTGATTTAAGGGAAGGTTGTGGTCCCTGCAGATGGCTGAAACTCTCTCTATCAGTAATAAGGCAGTTTTGCTTTCTTATCATTTGTGTGTTCTTTGGAATAGCATTGTTAATTTCCTTCAAACACTGTTCCTTTGCATTCACAACTTGGCTAACTGGAGCAAGAGACCTTGGGTCAGTCTACTTTGGCTTTTGATATGATTTTCATACCAGCTTTTATAGAGGAAAATTGACCCTTCCTTTTACTTGAATATTAAAAGGCCATTGGTGGGTTATTGATTGGCCTAATTTCAATATTGTTGTGACTCAGGGAGTAGGGAGGCCCAACTGGAGGGAGAAAGAAAGGAGAATGGCTGATTGTTGAACAGTCAGATACACACAACGCTGTTGGTGTTAATGACCTCTGTATTGCTTTTGTTTAAATGTGAAGAATGTAATTTTTAAAGTGTATGTGCCCAAATTGGTGGTAAATATAATTTAATAAACTTAGATATTAGACATATGTTCTACCAATGACTAATTACAGAATTATTTTGAATGGATGTAAATAAGCATTTTTACTTTTATTCCAGAAGTTTAACATTTTGAATTTGTATGATCATAGTTCACTTTCCTTCATACCTATGATTAAAAATAGAAAAATACAAAAGCGTAGAAGTCTTAAACTAGGAACAACACTTCAGATCATTCAGGTCCTATCCACTCATTGCTGAATGAAACTACAAAGAGTATGAAAAAATACATACTTTTTTTTTCTTTTTAGGGCCACACCCATGGCATATGGAATGTTCCCCGGCTAGGAGTCTAAGCAGCTGCTGGCCTACACCACAGCCATGGCAATGTGGGATCTGAGCCACATCTGTGACCTATACCACACATCATGGCATGAAAAATATTTTTAAATGGTTGCACAGATACTTCTTGATTACTACTTGGATGCTATCTTGGTCTTTGGATTTATATTTCAATGATATTTATAGCCCATCTTTGAATCAACCATTTTTGGGGGGTGTGAGAGACCGTCAAGTCCTCCAGTCTCTCTTCTCTCTTTGGCTGCTTTTTCGAGGACAAAGAGCTTCACCCTCTTTGAAAATGCAGTGTGTATCCCTCTATTTGTGCAGCATATCTCTGTATACTCCCAGTCTCTTTATCTATTCTACCATTGATGTTGATTTATCTAGTTTAATATAGGATTGTTCTTCAAAGTTGGAAACAACCATCAGAATAGGTGTCTCAAGTTTCTTCTGGAGCTTTAAATACATCAATTTCAACAATGTATGCAGATAATTTCTTAAAGGAATATTCTTATTTGCCACTATACCTTCTCTTCTTCTAAAAGGTCTATACATGTAATTAAACACAGATTGTCAGGCATGTGAGACAGTGATGCCTCTGTTGTGAGTATTGCAATTGTATTTATGAGGCTAACTTAAGAGTTTATTAATTTTGGGGGAAAACCTATTCAGTTAATCAGAAATATTAGTAGAGATTCTACACTAGCCCAATAATTTCTCTTTTTTTCTTTTTCTTTCTTTTTTTTTTTTTGGTCTTTTTAGGGCCACACCTGTGGCACTTGGAGGTTCCCAGGCTAGGGGTCAAATTGGACCTATAGCCACCAACCTACGCCACAGCCACAGAACACCAGATCTGAGCCGCATCTGCGACCTACACCACAGCTCACGGCAATGCTGGATCCTTAACCCACTGAGCGAGGCCAGGGATTGAACCTGTGTCCTCATGGATTCCAGTCAGATTCATTTCCACTGAGCCACAATGGGAACCCCTTCTCTCTGTTTTACAATTGAGGAAACTTAAATCTGTCAAAGTATATGTGCAGAAGAGGTGGGATTTGATCCAGGCAACTTTTAAACTAAAATCGATATGTTTTCTATACATTACACTGTTTTCCTGAAATAATTATAATATTTACTTGAAGTAAATTTTAGCTCTCCCTTTGAAGGAATAGTCCAGGTCAGTATTTATAAAACTTGGCTGCACTTTGTAATCACCTGAGAAGCTTCACAATATTCTGAGTTCTGCTTTCCACCTTCAAGAATATCACTTTATAGTGGTGCATAGTAAAGATCAGACAGTAGGATATCTAAACCTTCTCATACGATCCAAGTGTATAGCCAGGTTTAAAAACCACTAGTATAAAGAACAAAAGGAAAGCTGACGTAGGAATCTCATTCTATTTTGCATCTAGTGTTTATCAGATTCTATGCTAATAATAAAAAAATAAAAATCATGGTGTCAAGGTCAGGTAACACCTTCTCTCCTTCTGTGGTCCTCTTTAGTCTGACGAAATGGCCCTCACACATCCGAGCCATCATTAAACTCTATACCTATTTCTTTGCATGGCTATTTACCAAGCAAAGTTGAGTTAAATGGAGATGACAGGGTTGCTATCGTATGGTGATTTCTTTTTCTGAGTCTCAAAACAGTTCCTCCTCCCCTCCAAAAGTGTGGCGATTGGCTGGAACTAACCTGAGAAGGACGTGAAAGTAGGCACAGTGGCTTTTTACTCTCCTCTCGGCTTTTCTCAGCCATTGTCGACCAGGCCCCCCTGCCTCCTGCACACAGAAAGGGGTCTGTCTTCTCAGCATTCCCCTAAACCCTTTAGTCCTGTCCATTCGTTTCTATCACACCCTGTCCTTGGCTCCTGTGTAAGAAACTGGTCGTGAGAAGAAGGGGATAATTATATCCCAAAGTCTAAAATGGTGTGGCACTGTATTTCCCCTCAAATTAAAAGACAGAGGATGTAAAATCTAGTTGGTGAGGAGTTTAGCAATGAGATAAAGTCAGACTTGGAGATCAGTACACATTTTTTATCATGGATAAAATAATGTATAAAATTTCTTGAGTGAGTGCCAAAAAGCCATTTAAATTGTTGATAAGGAAAAAAATATTCAGGGCTTAGGTAAAAATGAGCCAGTTTTATTCTCAGAGCAGTGTCATCCTTCACTAGGACAGAGTTTCAGAATATGTTCCTTCAATGTATTAAAATGTATGATACTATATGGTATATTAAATGATATTCATAGCCTCATATAAATTCTTATAATAAACTACAATAAATGCTAAAGTTTAATGTATTTCCTCTTTTCCCTGTAGATGCTATTTCCTCAAAGAAATCGTTCAAGCCTTTTCTAAGGTGCCTGGACCCTTTTAAAATATTTAGTAGAGATTGTCACTTCTTTTTGAGTCTGATAAAAGCAAGACTTCTTTAGTACTTGAAACATAAAAGAAGAAATATCACTGACATCATTCTTCCCCTTATGAGTGTTTTCGAATTATCAAAATGAAGGAAAAAACTTTCCTCTCTAACTGAACAGTCTACTGACCCTGAAAACAATGTTAAGCACATGTATTTTTCATATCATGAAGTTTCCATAGACAGTAATTATTTTTACTCTACATATGGAAGATGGAGTAGTCTAATTTCTTGAGACATGCCTTCAACTCTTTAACTCGTTAATATCACATATTCATTGAAAATATTTCAGGAAATAGAATTCAAAACACGTTTTGAGGTACAATGCAGAGATTGCAGAGATTCCCTCCAGGTGACTGACAGATATGGATTGAGATTTTTTTTTCTTTTTCGCTTTTTCTTTTTAGGGCTGCGCCCACAGCATATGGAAGCTCCCAGGCTAGGAGTTGAATTGGAGCTGCCAGCCTACACCACAGCCACAGCAATGCCGGATCCAAGCTGCATCTGTGACCTATACCACAGCTCATGGCAGTGCGGAAGCTTAACCCACTGGTTGAGGCCAGGGATCAAACCTTCATCCTCTTAGGGACTAATCAGATTCATTACCTCTGAACCACAACAAGGAATTCCTGGGTTGAGATATTTAATGAACCAGGACCTGAACCAGGCACAAATGACCCAGCCTTGAAGCCCATATAAGAAAATTTGCATATTATTTCATGAACAAATGGAGGCATTGGAGTTTTTTAAGCAGAAGAGTGATATTAACTTATTTATAACTTACAAGACCATTCTGTTCCATTGGTGGATAATAGCTCAAAGAGAGGTTAGTAGGAAAATGAGAATTGCTATTAAAATGGTTTGGATCTTCCAAATCACTGGCCTCTCACAACGTGTCAGTTTTCCACAGTATACAGTTATTTCTTTTCTTAAATATTTCCATAGAAAGTGTCCCCAAGTATTCTCAACATTCTTAAACAACCCCAACCTCTAGAGTGTTTTATTTTTTTTTTTTTGGATGAGGAAAAACTAAATTTATTCTTACCTAATGAAATTCACTAAGAGAGACCTCACACGCAGCACACCCTGTGTTAACCAAGCCACGATGTTGTTTTGGTCCCTCCCCTGATCACTTTGGTCAAGATGACCAAAACTGGCCTTCTCTGTCTTCCAGAATTTTTACCCCCTTTGGGCAGAGGGACGTCTGTTATAAGGTTGGTCCAGAACCATTATCATCCCTCCCAAATCATATTGCCACAATGGCAAAGCTTCTAACTGAGCTTCTTTCAGCTGTCATTTGGGTGTAAGTAGGTTCATGGAAGATCAAATTGTTCAAAAGGAACGAAACTGCTTCAAACACCATTTTCTAAAAGAGAAAACCGATAAGGGGGGGGTGCAAAAATTCAAGCCTTCTCCTTGGTTAGGCTGCTTGTTTAAAAAAACAAAGTCAAGAGCTAAAAGGAGGGGTCTGATCCAGAGGTAAGCAGGTGAAGAAGGGGCAAGGTGCAGGAGAAAGGGAAGCAGGTGGACAGTGGGGCACAGTGCTCGCACAGGTGGCAGCAGGACTAAGCCAGGGACAGAAGCAGCCAGGAGGGTGAGCGCTGACGGAGCGTGGGAATCACCATCGAGCTGCAGAAAGGGGAAGGAACGGAGGAAGGATTGTGCAGTGGGAACCGATTGGTGTGTGCCGTTTACCATCCTCTTCAAATAGCTCTCCAAGAAAACCACACTGAGAAGGCGGGCGGAAAGATAAGGAAATGGGAAGGAACATCCAGGAGCCACCAACACCACCTCTGGTGCTTGCCCCTGCTGGCCCATGACCCCCACCCCAACCTATAGAGTCTTTACGTGGTAAACCAGCAGAGTATGGTGGAAATGTATAACCAACATTATTTTATTTTTATAACGATTTTTATTTTTTCCATTGTAGCTGATTTACAGTGTTCTGTCAATTTTCTATTGCACAGCAAGGTGACCCAGTCACCCATACATGTATACATTCTTTTTTCTCACATTATCATGCTCCATCACAAGTGACCAGACATAGTTCCCAGTGCTATACAGCAGGATCCCATTGCTTATCCATTCCAAAGGCAATAGTTTGCATCTATCAACCCCAAATTCCCAGTCCCTCCCACTCCTTCCCCCTCCCTCTTGACAACCACAAGTCTGTTTTCCATGTCCATGATTTTCTTTTCTGTGGAAAGGACTCGATTAAATATTAAAATACTTTTTTTTGTATTTTTAACATGATCTTCCCAAATTGGGAGTTACTCAGCTATATACTTTATTGGACACAGAAAGATAGCTCATAGGTTGTTTCTGGGAATCAGATACAAATAAGATCTACTTTACTAGATAAAGAAGATAGAGCCAATAACAGCTCCCAAGAAACATACTGTCAGGTCTGGAGGTCCTCTTAGGAGAAAAACAGACGCATTTCCAGCTGTAGGATCTGGAAGGAGACCTGCCATTCAGCAGCAGACCAAGTCTCACTGGGAACTGCACGGAATAATTGTGAAAGGAGCCTCATGAAGCAGATAGCCTAGAATTATAAGTTAATTATATCATTCAACACATTAGGCCAACACAATATGTGCCTGACCAGGAGTCGGTTGCTAAGTATAGAAATGGAAGACAAAGGAAATGATGTTTTTGAAACATATCTGGAAGTGAAGCTCACAATCTTATTTCCTAAAAGAATTATTATTATCAGATCCATGAGACTTGCATACACAAATAACATAAAGAAACCTGGAAAAATCTTTTTAAAAAATTTAATAATCTATCAGAGGAATATTTCCTGGGATGGATGATGAATTGGACATACACCTTTCTTTCTTGGACCCGTTTCATATAACAATAAGTGATTTGTAAAAAGGGTATAAAACTATGAGGACAGAGAGAAGGGAAGAGGTAAAAATAGCAATATTCTAAATACTTGTGTGTATATATGTATATTGTAAAGGAAAAATTGTACTGATGGGCTCGTATGGGCAAGAAACACCTCATTCAAGCACACTGTAATGGGGAGAGAATTTGAATTCAACATCTTTTGAAACAAAAGATGGGAGAGATTTTAAGCGCTGAGGAGAGCTAGTGGAGGAGCACTGGGGAATGAATGGTAGTGGGGAAATTGGTCAATGTAATTACATCATCTGCATTTGCTAATTGGCACTTATTGAAGTTGGGCTCCTATCTTCACATAGAAAGTGAAAGATAAAGATCTTATCTCTTTCCATGATTATTTCAAAGAGATGGCCCTTTAGTCCTTGAGAAAAACATTGCTGGGTTATAAAAATGGCAGGAGGTTAGGAGAAAATTTGCATTTCAAAGGAAGTTGAGAAAGAATTTGCAATGGAAAATTTTCTAAAATAAATCTCAGAAAAGGGAGGTCAGGGGCCTATAGTTAGGAAGAAACCTGTCTCAAATTTAGTGAAGCTGAGGGGAAAGTTAAGACCAGTTTGGTTAATGTATGCATGTGTACTTTTTTTTGTTTTTACCATTTTGAGACTAAAGTGAGAGGAGGACAGGATAAGAAAGGAAATTAAAGCCCTATTTTATGGGTCCAAGTAGATTTAAAAATCCTAGATTACTAGCTAGCAAACCAAGTTCAGCACTGTACGAGAAAGGAAGATATGTTTGGCAGAATGAATTCAATATCTGCTTTGAAATGAGATGTTAAGGCAACAATTTCTAATACGATAGAAAAGACATTAAAGATGTTTGAGATTGTGAGTAAATTGATGTCTTTGGGCCTGTTTTTTCTCTATAAAATAGAAATAGGTTTGCATTTTTTGAATGGCTGTTATGAGGATTAAATAATGCTAGTAATATTACTGGCATCTTTCTTTCTTTCTTTCTTTCTTTTTTTCTTTCTTTCTTCCTTTCTTCCTTTCTTTCTCTTTTCTTTTTCTTTTTATTTTTTGCTTTTTAGGGCTGCACCTGCAGCATATGGAAGATCCCAGGCTAGGCATTGAATCAGAGCTGCAGCTGCCAGCCACAGCCGCAGCAGCGCTGGATCCGAGCTGTGTCTGCGACCTATACCATAGCGCATAGCAATGCCAGATCCCTGAGCCACTGAGAGTGAGGCCAGGGATCCAACCCACATCCTCATGGAGAATAGATGGGATCGTTACCGCTGAGCTGCAATGGGAACTCCAGTATTCTGGCATTTTTATGTAGTATTTAATGTAGTGTGTAGTTGGGAAAAAAAAAAAAAACTCAGTTAATAGTTGCTAATATTAATTAAAACAGGACTTCATGAAGAAAATTTGGTAAGAACTTGAACAAATATATATATTCACATGCACAGAGATGTGAGGGAGTACAGTGTATTTCAAGAATCACAAATTAATGTAGCTCTACAGTAGAGTAAGAACAAATGTGGAGCAAACAAGGCAGGTATCTGAAAAGGTAAGATAGAGCTCAATTGATGAGGGGCGGTATATTCTGTACTTTGGAAATTATGTAATTTATCATGGGGGTGTTAAAGAGATTCATTGAGGGATTTAAACAAGAGGATGGTAGGTGGAAATCTGACAGTAGTCTGAGGGTAAGGGCAGCACACGTGTATAGACTTAAACAGAGCTCTAAAAGTGATAGGCAGTCATTGCGTTCCTGTCGTAGCTGAGCGGTTAAGGAATCTGACTAGCATCCATGAGGATTCAGGTTCGACCCTGGCCATGCTCAGTGGGTTAAGGATCCAGCATTGCTATGAGCTGTGGTGTAAGTTGCAGATGTGGCTCAGATCCTGTGTTGCTATGGCTGCAAGGTAAGCCAGCAGCTATAGCTCCGATTCTACCCCTAGCCTGGGAACCTCCATATGCTGCAGATGTGGCCCTAAAAAGCAAAAAAAAAAAAAAAAAAAAAAAAAAGAAAAAGAAAAGATAAAAAAGTGATAGCAATCAGTCGAATCATTAAAGGGATGGATGAATAGTGAATGAAGACATTATGTAGTGGTAATATTGAGACAGCAAGAAAATGGGCAGGGCACAACCATTAATAGAATGACACAACCCTTAAGGAGAACAGGATATGACAAAAACTGGCTAGAACTTACTGGGCCTAAGATGGTAGAAGATTCAACTTCCAGTGGACCTTGTGCCCCATTATACACTCATCGTAATGCATTAGCATGCTAAACATTACATTCACAGGTGCCATGACAATTCTGACCCTAAGAGGACCAAAAAATGGGGGGTGCCCCAATTCCTGAACATCCCCGCCCCTTCCTTCTCCAAGATGGTTAGAATATTCCTCCATTTGTTAGCATATGAAATTATCCAGCCCATAAAAGTGAACCATCCCATATTTTGGGACCAACTGTTGCCTTCTGTCTATGACACGTGCATCTCCCTGAATTACCTGCTTTCACTTTACGATGACTCTCTCTTGAATTTCTTCCTGCTCAAAGCCAAGGACCCTCACATGGTGGCCCATTTCAGGGACTCATCAGAAATCTGGGACACAGCCGTCCTTTCATGCCACATTTTCTTACAACCCCATTATTTACTAAAAAATTGTTATGAGTCTAGTAGATGCCAGAATTATTGAAAGAGGTAGGGAATAGCATCAGAGATAAAATTCAGACCCTCGTCTTAGGACATTTACATTTGTGATTCCCTGTCTAGAAAAAAGCTCTAATGTGTTTGAGGGTAAGATTTCCTCCACTTGTCAATGCTGGAATTGAGGAGTAGATGTGGGAGAAATATTATAGCACATTCTAATATATGTAGCCCAACATGTTTCCTTGCCTAAACCATATTCTGTTTCTAGCCAATTCTCCTTGCCCTTTTTCCACTGGAAAACTAATCGTTGGAGGAGGATGGTGATGTGAGGAAGAGTATTGAGAGCCTTGTATAATGTATTTTAAAAAGGAACTCTTGGAGTTCCCGTCGTGGCGCAGTGGTTAACAAATCTGACTAGGAACCATGAGGTTGCGGGTTCGGTCCCTGCCCTTGCTCAGTGGGTTAATGATCCGGTGTTGCCGGGAGCTGTGGTGTAGGTTGCAGACTCGGCTCGGATCCCGCGTTGCTGTGGCTCTGGTGTAGGCCGGTGGCTGCAGCTCCGATTGGACCCCTAGCCTGGGAACCTCCATGTGCTGCGGGAGCGGCCCAAGAAATGGCAAAAAGACAAAAAATAAATAAAAAATAATAAAAAAAATAAAAAGGAACTCTTTCCTTAACTGTTACATACTGAACAATTTCAAGGTTTCAGTATGACTTTGTTTTCTTGAAATAAAGCAGCCCTATAGACCAAAGCAATATAAGAGGTGTTATTGCATCATCACATGGTCCACACTCTCCACCATCGTTTGTTATCTTTGTCATGCTACCACTTTGGATTTAACTGTGTTCCCAACAAATGCTATTAGGAGGTTAACATGAATCATCACATATGTACACATTCAAAGTCTCTACACATATGTATGATGAATAGCATATAACAATGTTTATTTTTTAGAAGAATAAACTATATGCTTCACGCCGTAGAATTATACTGGAATATATGAGGCAATATCAAAACATGGATATAAAATCGCAAGACCAGCAAAATGTCTTTCTGTTAGTAAAAGTGTAAGAAAGGCATTCTGTCTACCAATTACAAAATAATTAAAAGGCTTGCTCAAGATCTCCTTGCTGCTAAATGGTAGAGTTGAATTTCACTCAAAAATGCAAATGTTATTTTCTAATTTTTAGAAGATTATTTTATTAACAGATAGGAAATTATTATTTGCTTATCTGGAAAATATTTCCAGAGGATCTATATACCTTAGTACTAGTATTGTGAAGCAGAATTAAGGTGCACGTAGATAAAATTATACCTTGAGGAAGGTTTGCGTGTTTTTTTGGTAAAACACACACATTTATAATAACTTACATCTTGATGTTAGATGAGTCATAACACTGCAGTATGTTGTAATGGAGGATGTCTAATACAATGACGTAATTTTGTTAGCTGCACATTAAATGTGGATGATATGAAGGACTGTCACATGTAAAAGAGGGGACACACATGTGCTCACTACACAGGAGGACAGAACTAGAAGTAAATAGTTAGAAGTTACAAGGAGGAAGATTTCACTTCAACCTTCCACCTAAGGCACTGTCTAAAATAAGAATTTCCTTATATCTGAGCTAGTTGCCTGATAAAAGGATAAGCAGAGAAATTTCAAGCTGAGAGTTCTAGCATTTTTTTGTGAAGGTGAGAGAAGCAATTGGTGTTTGGGGAAGTCTTGGATCTGCTCCCACATGGGGCTCAAAGCTAAAACGGGAAAATAGGAGTGTGTTCTGTGTCATACGCGGCAGCTGTTGGTTCACAGCAAGTTTATTCATTTTCTGCATTGCAGAGTTGCAGGATGTGAATTAGGGCAATTAAGAAAGGTTGTGACAAGAGTCTGAGAGCAGGTAAACTACGCGTCGAAAGCAGTTAGCTAGTGGGAGAAAAGAATGCGAGGAGTGAGGTAACCAGATGCAGACATCTGGATAATGTTGATTGGCAGTTTAATGGCTATTGTCTTCCCCGAATTAGGCATCCAGTGACTGTTTCTATTCCTTCCTAACTTGGTGGTACACATAGAGTGGCAATTCTGAGGAGGGGAAATCTGGGGAGAAGATTGTGGAGAGCACTAAATGCTAGAACGTAGAAATAATTGGAAGGATTTAGCATGGGAACTGTACCAGTCAATGGCCCAGCCAGGAACAAAAGGCATACTCAAATGAGAACATCAGCATCAGGAGAGAGTTTCATAAAGGAACTTTGGAAAAAGGTATGGCCATAAAGGCAGAAAACTACAGGGATTATTCAGCCCTCTGCTCTCAATATGAGAGCTGTCACTAGCCCTACATCCAAAAGGACTCAGCTTAGAAGAAGCACATGTCAGAACTTGGAAGGAGAAAATCACACACAGAGTAGAATTTCTCAAATCATCTGTCATTTTAGGGCTGCATCCACAGCATAGGGAAGTTCCCAGGCTTGGTGTCGAATTGGAGCTGTAGCTGCCAGCCTCTCAAATCATCCGTATCAAGGTTTGCCAAAGAAAAGACATGTCATATTTGGGGCAGGTATGCTAAACAACTTATTCATTGTTTTTCTGAAATTCAAAATTAATTGATATACTGCATTTTTAGTTGCCACTCTAGCATCCTTATCTGTGGAAGAAGAACCAACTTGATGTATGTGCTTGTTTTGTTTTCTTTCTAATCCTTTGCCAACTAATATTTTTGTAAAACACAGCAAAAATAAATTACTAGAAAAGGGAAGTAAAAAAGACAAAATGCAAGCTCCACCTTTTAAAATTAAAACCCAGGAGTCCTAAGATATCCTCATAAAATTATGATGAAAGTTGTCAGATGCTTCTTGTCCACCAGCATGGGTCCCTGGACCACACTCTGGGTAGGAGGAATGCAGAAAGGGCAACTGAGAGGAGCTGTATTCCTGTGAAAGGTGCAGAGCTTTTGGGGGGGATGCCAGGGAGGTAGGTCCTGACGTCTCTCTCTTATTTCTCTTCCTCATCTCCTAAAGTTTTTCATTAGACAGGAAGCAAGAGAATCGCATAATGTAGTAACACAGGTCTCCATAGTGGGATGGAGAGAAAGGTGTAGAGAGATGGAAAATAATATTTGAAAGGAAAGACTGAAGAGGTTCAACACAGAAGTCCAGAGTTTCTCTCATAAACTACCTAAGTACCTGCTAAATAGATGTGTTTCACTGTCAGGTACTATTATAGTCAGTCATTATTTAAAGAAATTAGCTTTCACATACTCCTTATCTTGCTGAAAGACTAATAATAATAATAATACATTATTTTACTAAATATCTGGGAGAACTCAAAGGGTTGGAATTTCTTCTTTACTGAAAGACATAAATTAGCTACAGGAAATGCGATGGTTTTAGAATATCCAAACTTAGCATCACCAGCACATACTACCTGGTGCTACAGCTTTAGAGTCCTGGCCAGAGTGACATTCATTGAGGGGGTAGAGGGACACCTTTTTTTTTTTTTTTTTAATGGCCATACCCACAGCATATGGAAGTTCTCAGGCCAGAGACTGAATCCAAGCTGCACCTGTGACCTATCCTGCAGCTGCAGCAACACTGGATCCTTTAACCCACTGGGCTAGGCTGGGGATCAAACCCTTGCCTCTGCAGTGACCCAGGCTGCTGCAGATGGATTCTTAACCCACAATGCCACCAGGGGGAATCTGAGGGACACATTATTAATAACCTACTGCACCTTAACGCTTAGAAGCATCATTGTGCTTTGTATGTGTTCCTATCCAATCACAAATGAATTATGATTATCTCAGTAGTGGTGCTGAAAATTGTTAAATCATCATTTTAAATCTTCCTTATTCCACAGAAGAAAATGAGCGAGAATGGGAGTTCCCATCGTGGCTCAGTGGTTAACGAACCCGACTAGGAACCGTGAGGTTGCGGGTTCGATCCCTGGCCTTGCTCAGTGGGTTAACGATCTGGCATTGCTGTGAGCTGTGGTGTAGGTGGCAGACGTGGCTCGGATCCCGCGTTGCTGTGGCCGTGGCTGTGGCGTAGGTTGGCAGCTACAGCTCCGATTCGACCTCTTGCCTGGGAACCTCCATATGCCGCAGGAAAAAAAAAAGAGTGGGAATGAATTTGACCAAAAGCTTCAAAAAGATGGACTAGAAGCTGACATCAGCCCCTTGTTTTATTGCTTTTGTTGTAGTTTAACTAGTTGTCAATTTAAGATTTAAAAATTATACTAATTTTAAACGTTGAACCCACATGCTGTTAAGTCACCTGGAACTGAATACCAACTGCCTATTCAGTTAAGGAGAAATGTACATCCAGCTTTCCCACACCTGATGTGCTTTACTCATGAATATTGCCTCCCTAGTCTCTGTAGATAGTTCTCCCATGAACTCGAAATTGAGCACCAAAGAACCCCCTGTCTTTCTTTAATTTATGTTTTACATGATCTTTTAACATCATTAAATGATAGGTGGGGGGGCTGGGGAGTGTAAGTACCTAGAGAGGTACATTTATTTAAGAATTATTGTTCCCTGATATATAGCACAGGAAAATCTACTCAATGTTCTATAATAATCTAAATAGGGAAAAAGAATGGATATATGTATATGTATGGTTGAATCATTTTGCCATACACCTGAAACTAATACAGCCTTGAAAGTCAACTATATGCCAATGAAGTTTTTAAGACATTAAAAAATAAATAAAATAAATGAAAAGAAAAAGAATTATTGTTCCAAAAGTAGCCTATGCTAATAAATTACTTAAAATTGTTGAAAGTACAAAGACATGGTGCCTACCACCTGCAAATTCTGAATGCATAAGTTCAACATAGAAAGCAAGAGTCTATTTTTAGTGTGTGTCCTAGATATTTAAATACAAGTGTCTTGAACCATTGTCTGATCACAAGATGTCTCACAGTATGAAATATATTTATACTATTTTGACATGTGCCTTATTTATGCATGCAACTGTCCCAGTGGCAACGCCATTTTTCCTATCAAGGTGCTTAGTGACTCTCAATTTCTAGCCCATCAGTATCTGCACGTGGGCATTCAATCTGAATATGTCCAAATCTGAAATTCAGCCTGCCCTCACCAAACATAAAACACCTGTTTGGTCCACTTTTTAACACTGCCCCTTTTCCATAGTAATTGTGGTATTTGTGACATTTTTAGATATTGTTGTCCATTCTTATTAGAAGCACAGCACATGCAACAGTTAAGACATTTGGATCTAGAGTTTGACTGCGTGATTTCAATTCCCAGCTCTAACAACTACTGGCCATGTTACATGAAGGGGTTACTTTACTTCCCTGGTGCTCAGTTTCATAAACTGCAAAATACAGGGTATAATTTAGATTATGTGATGAGACTAGTTCATGTATTAATTGGTATTATTATTTTTTCAGTATAACACCTAAAATTTACCTAGAGACTGTATTTTCACCTGTCTTATTGAGTATTCAAAATCTGTCTAATTACCTGGAATTTAATAAATGCATAGTTCGTGTTCATTTAAAGAATGAATTAATGGTTCTGATCAGTTAGCATTTAGATGGAATACAGCATCAACTGTCAATACTTTTGTATGTTTTTATATTCAGACCTGTGTGTGTGTATGTATATGTATGTTCATATATACATATATATACATACACACACATATATACACACATATATATAAACTTTTTGAAAAATAGTATTTGGACTTGCAACAAAAGTATATATCATACTTGTATATACACATATATATAAACTTATATCTGTATACATATATATATATATAAACTTTTTGAAAATAATATTTGGACTTGCAACAAAAGTATATATCCAAATATATCTTTAAGCTCCTGAATATAATTAAGGAGATTGATTGAATTTAATCAACTTCAAGTTGTATCAGGTTTTAGTGATTGCAGGTCAAGTTGGAGATCAAGTTACTAATTTCCACAAAGACAAAACAGATACACAGAAATGCAGGGACACATTCATAGGCAAAGTTTGATTAGGTTTTTTTCAGATAGGCATAAAGGTAATATCAGATGATGTGAATATAAAGCATAAGTACTTCAGTGAAACGTCTCCACATCGCTGATTCAGATTGGTTACTTAAATATAATGATGCACATACCTGAGTATCTATGTCAACCTCAGTGGTTTTCTTTTGATTTTTCGTTAGAGTTACAGGAAAATATGTTTGTTGAAATTCAGCTTTCCTATTTGAGGTCTACATCACTTGCTGAATCCCATTCACATAGGTATACTTTTTGTTGACATTTTCACCCCACAAACTATTTGAGTTCAAATGGTCATAACATTCCAATAACCTGATGCTTGTTCTACCACTGGCCTGTCACTCTGAACTAATGAAGGTGAATCATAAAATAATAAATAAATAAGCAGCAATTACCCTTGGGTGACATCAGTACTGCTTTTAATTACTTTAAAGCAAGCTTTTTTGAGCCAATAATATGAACTCATTGTTTGATAAACACACTGGAAAAACAAGAGCTCTCATTTTGGCTTTTTATAAATTTATGAGGTTACATTAATGGAAGACTTTAGTCATTCAAAGCCTCCATTATAATAGAGATGTGTCACCCTGGGGGTAATAACTACATAATGAGCGCAGTAACTCAATGGAAATAAAAGGTAGTTCTCTAACTTGCTTATCTAGCTATGAGGCAATATAAGAGGCAATAGGAACTTTGATGAATGTATCTTGTAAATTCTGATCCTGAATTCTACAGTTATGCAGTCCGTACAAATACAGTTACGGTAACAAAGTAAATATGTGATGCATTTGCTTTAATGAAAATAGAAGAGCTCTTAAGGCACCACTCAGTTTAGGTGATATGGATGCAGTATTGTATTCACATGTGTGTTTACTAATATGTTGCACAAAATTCCCCCAAACTGATGATGATGATAACATATGTGCCATTTTCAGAGAAAGATGCCCAAGTAAGCAACCAAATAAGAATGTTGCTTTTCATTTTTTAAGGCTGCATGGTATTCCATTCTATAATTGGCCTTTTTGAATCCACAGATGCAAACCTGAGGACACAGAGGACCAGCTATACTGTGGCCTTTTTTTATAAAACACTTGAGCATCTTCAGAGTTTGGTACCTGCAGGGGTCCTAGAACCAATTTTTCCCAGATGTGGAGAGAGGACTGAATAAATATATGCTACATTTTCTTTTTTTTTTTTTTTTTTGTCTTTTTAGGGCCGCTCCCGTGGCATATGTAGGTTCCCAGGCTAGGGGTCAAATCGGAGCTCTAGCTGCCGGCCTACACCACAGCTGCAGTATCTGTGACCTACAGCACAGCTCATGGCAATGCTGGATCCTTAACCCACTGAGCGAGGCCAGGGATTGGACCTGCATCCTCATGGATGTTAGATTTGTTTCTGCTGAGCCACGACGGGAACTCCCACATTTTCTTTATTCATTTATCTGTTGATGAACTTTTCTAAAATCATCAAATCATAAACTCAAAGATCAGAATGCTGGTTTCCAGGGCATGGAGAGAGGGGAAAATGAGGATTTATTGATTAATGTCTAATGTTTCTATTATGTAATGTGGATAAGCTATGGGGATCTGCTCTGCAGCATTATAGCTATAGTCAGTGTAATGTATTGCACACATAAGTTGTTAAAAGGATAGATCTCATGTTAAGTGTTCTTACCCCAATAAAATAAAAAGGTCAAGAATGTTGTGTAACAGATGCACTGGCCATCTGACAGCTATTGGGTTTTCCCAGAGAAACCTAAGTCCAATGATGTATTTTTGGGTGAAAAAAAATATGTATTAGATATCCTATATAATACAACGTTTTTATTCCTTGGTGATTCAGTTCCTGTTAACAAGTTAACCATTTTATAAAGTTCTATATTTATCCTTTTATTTATTCATTCAATACGTATTGACAAGTGCTGACTATGAGCGTGTAATGGAACATTAAAAAACAAAACAAAACAAAACAGTGAAAGTTCACCCTTCCAGAAATGTTCTTATAGAGGAAGAAGAAAATAAACAAATAAATATATTCTAGGTAGTAATAAGTGCTGTGTTAAAAGTGAAGTATTAAAAGAGGACAGCAAATTTTCTGAAGGATGGTTAGGGAAGATTTTAAGAAAAGAATACACTTGAGCAGAGATCTGAAAGATGTGAAGAAGCAAGACACAACTACATTAGGAAATAAGCATCTCAAGCAAGAGAAGGAGCTGTTACAAAAGTGCCATGACAGGAACATACTTAGAATGCTTATGAAATGACGTGGCCAGTCAGCTGGGGAAGGTGCGAATAAGAAGAGACGATGTCAGAAAGTTGACAAGACCACATATACCATGGTAGGGAATTTGGCTGACATTGAGTGTGTTGGGGCCCATGGAAGTTACTCCAAATTGTGTATCAATGGCATATTATGTTGAATTAAAGTTACCTAAGAAATGACCAATACACAAGTGACACTCTGACCCTCCTTTCTGTCCTCCTGAGAGCAGAAAATAAATCTCTCATGTGAAAAATGCACTTCTTGCATCTGGAGTTAGAAGGATATCCTTCAAAGGTAGGAAATTTGGGCAAAGAAACCTATGTAAACACACCTTGTTGTTTCTTTAATTTACTGTCCCAGTCCAAACTCTGTTTAGATTCTTTGCTAACTGAGCACCCAAAACATGATTTTTTTTTCTTTGCAATTCCTAACAAATGTATTGTTTTGTTTTATTTTTGTCTAAAAAGTGTAAAAGCTTTGTCCTTTGGGCTTTTTTTTTTTTTTCTTTTGTACCACATCTATGAGACCTCCATGAGCAAAGGTTAAAATTTGTTTCTTTTTTTCTTGTTACTCTGCCTTGGGCTGATTTTATTATTGGCTCAGCTATAAGGATCCAAGAAGAATAGAAGGGGAAATCAGCCCTCCCTAATGAGTACCTCTGAACAATGAAAATGCCATGATGTCATTTTCACTTTTAAAAAATCATTCTTACTAATGAGTGAAGAATAGATGTTAGCAGAGCAAAGGGAGAAACTGGGGGAACAATTTCAGAAGTTTTTGCAATAAGCTAGTGAGAAATAATGATGGCTATAACTTGGACAAGGGTGGATGATATGGTAGGAATCTGTATATAATTTGTAGATATAACCAATAAGATAGTTGTTGATAGAGGGCATATAAAGTGTGGAAGAAACTGGGGAAAAAATGCCAGTTGCTAAGATGAGGAGGACAATACATTAGGCTATGTAAAGCTAGACACTGGATTAGATCACTTGAAGAGTGAAAGTAGATATTGAAAAAAAAATCCTATATTTGAGTTCATGGAGATGAGGAGGAAGTTGTTAAGGATATTTAGGTGTAAGAGCCACAGTTGTCAAACTTGAAGTAAAAGGGAAGGAGGTACTGGAAGTCAAGGGAAGAATACATTTCACGAAGAATAGTCATCATCTGTGCCAACTGATCTGAGTAAAGAGCTCAAGCTGGTTATGGAAGGGACTGGGAACAAGGATTTGGCAACAGGGATATCTTCAGGGACTTGGGCAAAAGCCATTTTGATGAGTTGAGGGTTTGAAAGCCTGACTGGAGAAGGTTTAATAGATGATGGAAAGAGAAGAACTGGAGAGGGTGAGTGAAAAACACTTCCATTTGAATCAAAGAGATGAAAATGCCTGATAACAGACTGTGAGCTCCTGAGGGCTGAGTGGAGTGTTGTGCTGGCGTGGCAATGGGCTGATTTCAAGTACTCAGTCACGAGTTTTTAACACTGAATCGATTTTCTTATGCAATGACCTGCATTATTATGGTATTTGAGTTGTACTGTGTGAATTCTCCTTCCACATACCATACATACCAAATGAATTTCAAACCGGTAAGGGTATATGGTAATTCCACTAACCACCAACTTATTTTATATGAGCGTGTTTTTGGAAATTATTTTTATGTCAACTGACTAGGTAACTCAGAAAAACATCAGTTTATTTGATAAATAGTGACACTACTTTATATCAGTGGAATAGAATATATTAATTAAATTATAATGTATGTATTTATTAATTATACTATATTTAACTGTCAATTATAATATAGTTAATAAACTTTGAGATTATTTGTCAGGTATATGGCTATAAGGAAAAATATCAACTCCAGATTGCCAGCCTTTATGCACTGTTCAGTACAATCTTTTATTTCTGAAGGTTTCTTTGATTCTCGCTGTCAGAGAAACATAGCTGTCTCCTATTAACACTGATTCCCCTCAGAACCTCTCAAGAGCAGCCTATTTTTTTCCACCACTCTCTACTTGTGTGAGATCTCAGGATGGCTCTTGTCCACTAATGCTTGTCATATTCTCCCTTCTACCTCCTTCAATAGCTTAAGCTCCATGAAACATAGGAAATCAGATCTTTCCACTTACTGCTCTTTGTTGTGTTATTACTGACACCCAGGCCATTCCTTCTCAGTTTTTTTTTGGACTGATTCATTGTCCTGTTCCTCAGTATTGTCATTGTTGGCTCTTGTAGGCAAATAGTAGACACAACACTCTCAGTCCCTTCCCTCTTTAGCTCTAACAATTTATTTTAATGATGTTTTGTTTTATTTCCACCTCAGTCACCACTAGACCTTATCATCATGAGCCAAAGGGGAGGGAGAGGAAGTGGGATGGATTGGGAGTTTGGGGTTATTATATGCAAACTATTGTCTTTGGAATGGATAAGCAATGAGATCCTGCTGTGTAGCCCTGGAAACTATGTCTAGTCACTTATGATGGAGCATGATCATGTGAGAAAAAAGAATGTATACATGTATGTGTAACTGGGTCACCATGCTGTACAGAAGAAATTTGACAGAACACTGTAAACCAGTTATAATGTAAAAAGTTAAAATCATTATTAAAAATAGAAAAAAACCCACCATTTCCAAACATTCCTCTCTGCTCATCATATTCATTCTCATCTCACTTAGATGTTTCCCCTTCACCAAAAATTCTCTAACTTGTCAAGATTCACATTTTATTTTCTTACTCAGGTTACTGCTCATTTAGCCCACTCCTGATCTCTTTTCTCCTACTCCATACAAAGTCATGTTTCAACACTTCTGTGTTCCCTTTGAGTTCCCTTAACTCATTTACCCATCTCTTCTCCAAATCACTTACCTTACAAAATTCCAATTCTGGTTTTGCTCAAGAACCCCTTTATTATTTCTTTGAACCTATGCAGTTGAGTATTGTGGGGGAAGAATTGTATAACAATGATGACAAGACTCACTTCAAATTCATGGTTATAAATCTCGAAGATGAATTCTAGTGTAGCAATCAGTACTCCCACTTTTCTCTAGTAGAATTAATCTCTCCCCTCTCGGAGATAACATACTCATATGATTGCCTCTGAAACCTTCACTTCCTTGCACTCAATCTCATACAGTGATCCCAACAAAAAAATCATAAGAAAACTGACTGACATTATGAGAAGTATCTCATTACCTGTCAATTTCATCAAGCTAGCTATGTTTGTGCAAGTTAATCTACTCTATTAATGTTAAAGTGGAATATGTACCCCTTTATCTACTAAGAGCTAACTCGCCCCCCCATCAGTGGTACCCACTATTCATTTCTTCCACTCTTATCTTCTCAGCAATCTTCTTCTAAGGATGATATCTTTTTTCTTTAAATGTTTTCTCTGCAAAGAATTAATCTTAGGGACCTGTAAGTATGCATTAATTTAATCCATGGGAGGAAGAAAATACACAAATGGTGACAATAAAATAAAAAAGAAAAATTTTTAGTTCCCACACCCCATACAAATACTATCTTATTTTTCTGGATTACTTTACAGAGAAACTCTTCAAAATACAGAATATCCAAACACAAATATGCTATAGAATGCCCCCAAAGTCGCTAGACACTAGAAAAATAGTATGTCTTTTATACTCTTTTCCAATAAACAACTAGACTTTGGCTTTTAAATTTAGACATAGCATGATTGAAAAGATATGGGGTTAAAATCTTTTGAGCAGATTATTGGAAAATAAAACATTTAAAATTGAGTTTTTCCCAAGCCTTCTGCCTTTTGGGTCCCCTTTAGCAGTCTAAACTCATTCGTTTCCACTTGCTCATCCTCATTTTTTTTATCATCGTATTTTATTAGAGTATCTCTCTCTCCCACTCCAGTGTATTGTTCTTATTACATTCCAAACTGGCAATTCATTTTCTTTTCCTCTTAGTAAATTTAGTTATGATGGACTACACCTTCTTTCTTGTTAAGACTTCCTACTCTTTGCTTCAGGGAAATGACAGTTTCTAGAGTTCCCCCTGACCTCACTTCCCATTCCTTCTTAATCTTATTTACAGACATCTCTATTTTTTAAAGATCAGGGTAGACAATCCTAGGGTTATTCTGGAACTCTTCTGTTTTCACTCTATGCTCTCTCTGTGTGATCGCATTCTCTTCTATGTGTTTAATAATAATATCTCCCAGACTGTTACTCCTGATTTCAACACTGTCTATAACCTACATCTATCTTGGCATCTGCAATTGGCCATCTTATTTATTATTTTTTTAATTTATTTATTTGTCTTTTTGTTGTTGTTGTTGTTGCTATTTCTTGGGCCGCTCCCGCGGCATATGGAGGTTCCCAGGCGAGGGGTTGAATCGGAGCTATAGCCACCGGCCTACGCCAGAGCCACAGCAACGCAGGATCCGAGCCGCATCTGCAACCTACACCACAGCTCACGGCAACGCCGGATCGTTAACCCACTGAGCAAGGGCAGGGACCGAACCCGCAACCTGATGGTTCCTAGTCAGATTCGTTAACCACTGCGCCACGATGGGAACTCCATGCAATTGGCCATCTTATATGGGACAAATCCTAGCTTCCCCAAAGCCTTTCTCATTAGTTTGTGTTATCACAGGCTACTCACTTAGTAACAAACCTAAGAATTATATTTAATTCCTCCCTTTCCTTCCTATACCATATCCAATTCATTGATAAACATTTGACGTTACTGTCAAAATATATTCTTCAGGTGAATATCAACTATATTCTGAAGATTAATGTCAAATATATTCTCCTTCTCATCAGATTCTCTGCAACCACCATCATAATCAGCATCAGACCTCACTAGGACTGTTTCAAACTCTAATTGGCCTTACAATTTTAAAATGTTTATTTCACTACCATGCATCCAGTATTAAGAGGTTAATGCGGTTATTCTCAGGTGCAAATTAGATGATGCCAACCTCCTTCAGTGGTTTATCATGATGATAACAAAAAATTGAAAATTGAAATGAAGGCCTGGAAAGTCTGTTCCGTGGTTATTTGGTCTGTCTCTTTTCGTCCTGTACTGCCTCTGCTACCTTTCCTTTTTCTAACTTCAAACATCCCAAGTTTACTCCTGTGTCAGGATTTTACCCCTGTTAGTCCCTGAGCTTTGAATGCTCTTTTCCTGATTCACTGAATGCATCCTCTTCTCATCATTTTGATTTGCTTTTTATGTCTTTGCCAGAGGCACTTCCGTAGTAGTCTTCCCACAAATGTTAACTGCCTCATCCTCTGCAGACTCAGATGGCATCTTAATCCAGGGAGACCACCAGGCTTACCTTGCCTGATTACCACCTCCCACTCCTCAGAGAACAAAGTCTGGCACGGACCGTTACTACTATCTGTAATTTTTTGTTTTATAAATTTGTTTGGTTTTCTGTTTGTTTAAATCTGTGGGGTAAATCTGCTCTGCCACTCCGTATACCTGGAAACAGGAACTTCTTCATGGTCTTTAGACATACGTGTCCTTAAGGATTTGCTAAGTCATTCAGTGTTTTACTAGACAAAGAAATAAGTTGTAAGGAAAGGAAGTTGGTAGGCATGGGATTTGAATGTTTTGAGGTATATTAGTTGCTTTATATTATTGGTATTTTTTATATTCTTATATTCTGTTTTTTTATTTTTATATTCTTATATTTTTTTTCCCCCACTGTACAGCAAGGGGATCAAGTTATCCTTACATGTATACATTACAATTACATTTTTTTCCCCCACCCTTTGTTCTGTTGCAACATGAGTACCTAGACAAAGTTTTCAATGCTACTCAGCAGGATCTCCTTGTAAATCTATTCTAAGTTGTGTCTGCTAAGCCCAAGCTCCCGATCCCTCCCTCTCCCTCCCCCTCCCATCAGGCAGCCACAGGTCTTTTCTCCAAGTCCATGATTTTCTTTTCTGAGGAGATGTTCATTTGTGCTGGATATTAGATTCCAGTTATAAGTGATATCATATGGTATTTGTCTTTGTCTTTCTGGCTCATTTCACTCAGTATGAGATTCTCTAGCTCCATCCATGTTGCTGCAAATGGCATTATGTCATTCTTTTTTATGGCTGAGTAGGATTCCATTGTGTATATATACCACCTCTTCCGAATCCAATCATCTGTTGATGGACATTTGGGTTGTTTCCATGTCCCGGCTATTGTGAATAGTGCTGCAATGAACATGCGGGTGCATGTGTCTCTTTTAAGTAGAGTTATGTCCGGATAGATGCCCAAGAGTGGGATTGTGGGGTCATATGGAAGTTCTGTGTATAGATTTCTAAGGTATCTCCAAACTGTTCTCCATAGTGGCTGTACCAGTTTACATTCCCACCAGCAGTGCAGGAGGGTTCCCTTTTCTCCACAGCCCCTCCAGCACTTGTTCTTTGTGGATTTATTAATGATGGCCATTCTGACTGGTGTGAGGTGGTATCTCATGGTAGTTTTGATTTGCATTTCTCTTTTAATCAACGATGTTGAGCATTTTTTCATGTGTTTGCTGGCCATCTGTATATCTTCCTTGGAGAACAGTCTATTCAGGTCTTTTGCCCCTTTTTTCTATTGGGTTGTTGGCTTTTTTGCTGTTGAGTTGTATAAGTTGTTTATATATTCTAGAGATTAAGCCCTTGTCGGTTGCATCATTTGAAACTATTTTCTCCCATTCTGTAAGTTGTCTTTTTGTTTTCTTTTTTCCTGTTTTTTTTATATTCAATGTTCCTGTTTTTCCAGCTTCATATATGACTAAAAAGGAGCAACTTTAGGAGTTCCTGCCATGGCTTAGGAGTTCCTGCCATGGCTTAGTGATATGGAACCCAACTATTATCCATGAGTACACAGGTTCAATCCCTGGCTTCACTCGGTGGGTTAAGGATCCAGCATTGCTGTGAGCTGTGGTGTAGGTCACAGATGCAGCTTGGATTCAACCCCTAGCCTGGGAACTTCCATATGTCACAGGAATAGCCCTTAAAAACCAAAAAAAAAAAAAAGATGAAAAAACAGCAACTTTAATACTCAGTTAGTAGGGAATAAACAACACTAATTATATGATTTATCACCTTTCTCCTTGGACAGGTGGAAAGATGTGGCCTAGGCACAGATTCCTTCATTTTGCTTTGCTTTCTATGTTTCTCACACTTTTCTTATTGACATGGGAAATTATAGAGTGTTATGATCTTAAAATCCTATCCTGGAGGTCAAAGCAACATTTCCACTGATTTTTTTTAAATGGAAAAATCTGTCTTTAAGACTTGTTTTTATTTTGGAGGAAATTTAATTTTACAGAGTATACATGTGTATGTTTGTGTACAAGTTTTTCATGCACTTATTTTATAGTTTTTCTAATGTAACAATTTAAATTATCTCTATTTTATCATGGAATTTGATATACGTATGCATATGTATGTATAGACATAAATTATCAGCGAGTTTTGGCTAGTCACTATTCACATGTCTAGATTTATAATTAATGACAGGAAGAACCCTATGTTTGTTGAAAACACATTTAGCTGTATTAATGACCACAGAATGATGGAGTTTACAATTCTCTTTGTCTTTTCCAAATGTGTAGAATTTTAAGTGGTGGTATCATAAACAGATTTATTCTGAAGAATGTTGTCACGTTTTACCATCATGGTGATTTGGAGGAGGTAGTTAAGAAGGTCTATTTTCTAGTTACTCCTATTGAAGGTTTTGAATTCATTATTTTATTTTATACCATAAATGTGTATTGAGGAAGCTGCATGAACAATATCGTTTTCATTGTGGGAACTGCAAAAAAAAGCATCTATATTTTTCAAGGTTAGAAAGCTAAGATGGCTTTAGAATTCAAATGAATCATAGCAAATTTTTTTTTTTTTTTTGGTCTTTTTGCCCTTTCTAGGCCCACTCCTGCGGCATATGGAGGTTCCCAGGCTAGGGGTCTAATCAGAGCTGTAGCCACAGGCCTACACCAGAGTCACAGCAACGTGGGATTCCTACACCACAGATCACGGCAGCATCGGATCCTTAACCCACTGAACTAGACCAGGGATCGAATCCGCAACTTCATGGTTCCTAGTCGGATTCGTTACCCACTCAGCCATGACGCGAACCCCCTTTACTTGGCTTGAGGAAAAGGATTTCTATGGTGTTTCCCAGTTGATGTTTTTGTGCTATTGTCTGAGTCTAGCGATGGTGATTCCTCCCGGCTGATGGTGCAGTCATCACCCAAAGATGCTAGTGCTTCTGAGGGAATTCAGCCACTTCTCAGGAAAATCACAAAACTGCAGCTCCTATGAAGCTCCTGTTTCTGCCACCATCAGCTGCATATATTACTTACATCTAGTGAGACTCAGGAACCATGCAGAGATTAGAAGCACATGGGATATGTGGGCACAATGTTGGAAATTAGCACAAATCTGCCATTTATTGTCCCCGTGATGCTTGTGGAAGCAAGGTGATATTGATCCTATTGTGACACTGCTGAGGTTGTTGCAGCACAAAACCTTACTAAGCTTCAGTCACTGACTGCCCACCTTAGGATGGGCTACCTCAGTCTTGAAAGAGGGGAGAAGTGGCTTCTGTGGTCTTATCATTTATTTCCCCACGTGACATTTAAATACTCCATTTCAACAAGCTGACTTTTCCTTCCTTTGTCCCTATCATAATTACAAGAGAAGGTGTCTAATAATTACCCATTTCATCCCAGTGATAAAACCTGGCTTTTAGCTTATTTCTTTTAAATATTCTTTTTTTTTTTTGTCTTTTTTTGTTGTCGTTGTTGTTATTGTTGTTGTTGTTGTTGCTATTTCTTGGGCCTCTCCCGCGGCATATGGAGGTTCCCAGGCTAGGGGTTGAATCGGAGCTATAGCCACCGGCCTACGCCAGAGCCACAGCAACGCGGGATCTGAGCCGCGTCTGCAACCTACACCACAGCTCAAGGCAACGCCGGATCGTTAACCCACTGAGCAAGGCCAGGGACCGAACCTGCAACCTCATGGTTCCTAGTCGGATTCGTTAACCACTGCGCCACGACAGGAACTCCTAGCTTATTTCTAATATGCTACTAGTCTCACATCCAATTCCTCTGAAGAGGTTTTTGCTATAGTTCAGTGTACAAAAGTACATGAATTCCATTTAATGATTCCCTTTAAAAATTTATATTGCTATTCATGAGTGAAAATGGCCTACAATTTTAATATATACTATCTTTTTCAGATCTTGGGATCTTCTTTTTAAAAAATATTTAGGATTTTTCCTGATTTTTCTATTTCATGGTAATTGTTTAAAATAAAGTTAGGATCATCTGTCCTTAAAAGCTTTGTAAAAGAACATTGTGACCCCATTAAGGGACCTGGAAATTTCTTGTGCAGGACCTTTTTGACAAATCTCTGTTTCTTTTTTCTATGGAAATTAGTTTTCTGAATTTTCTCACTCAACTAAAGGCAATTACTCCTCTTTTATCTGTGCTGAAATAATACCTCTTAAGTTACTTTTATTATTCCAATTTTATGCATTTTATTTTCTTCTAGAATTACTGATTTGATTTAGGTTTTCAAATAGATTTGCGCACAAATAGTTTTTTAAAATTTCCCCTTTTCATATCTTTTTTTGGTATTTGTGTATTCTCTTTTTTAAAATTTAATGATATGTCTTTTTCTAATTTATCAAAGCACAATTTATCTTACTTTTTTGCTTTCTAACTCAATAAATTTGGCTTTTATCTTGAATAACTTCTTCTGTTTATTTTATTTTATTTTATTTTTTTAGGGCTGCACCCGAGGCATATAGAGGTTCCCAGGCTAGGGGTGGAATTGGAGCTGTAACTGCCGGCCTCTGCCACAGCCACAGCCACAGCCACAGCAACATCAGATCTGAGCCACATCTGCAACCTACACCACAGCTCATGGCAATGCTGGATCCTTAATCCACTGAATGAGGCCAGGGATCAAACCTGCGTCCTCATGGATGCTAGTCAGATTTGTTTCTGCTGAGCCATGATGGGAACTCCTGTTTTATTTACATTAGACTATTCTGTTTTATCTTTTTGGATGCAGGTGTCTACTTCGTTTGCTATTTTTACTACTATGAATTTATCTCTGAGCACTGCTTTGGTTATATCCTGTATAGTTTAATACATCAGGATATTCTGAATTTATACAAATTTTCAATCTCAGATTATATTTCACCTTTGATTTGATAGATTTTTAAAGAGAATTCTGTGGTTGGTGTTTGACTTTTGTTTCCTGGTAGAAGAGCCTTTTTAGGGATTCTGTTATTATTAATTTGTAACTTTATTACATGTGGCAAATTTACATTTGTATATATTTACTATTTTGTTTATTTAAGTTAAGGTTATATATTTTAATGTCTGATAAGTTTATTGCCTCCTTGATGTGCCAGAGTAAGATAGGCATGTTAAAATCTCACTTTATTATATATTTCTATTTCCCCTTCTTTTTCTTATCAATTCTGAGGTTGGTAAGACACTGGTGAGTTGTAGGAATTTGAAGAAGAAAGATGCAAATAAAGCTTTCTGAATGAGAGGCCTGTTTGAGTGATAGAACTGAGGAGCCTTTTTGAGGGGCTTTATAGGGCGTGATGAAGTGCTTTGGATTTTGCTCTCAGGCCAGTGAGAAGTCATTGAGGTATTTCCAGAGGTCAGGAGTGGGATACTGAGACTAGTGTGACTTTTGCTGCTCCATGGATGATGCACTGGGGAAGAGAAGGAGAGCAGGCAGCTTGGTTAAGATTCTGTGACAGTGACAGAGGCATGGGAAGGTGATAGTCCCTACTGGGAACTATATCCAACTTCTTATGATAGAACATGATGGAAGATAATATGAGAAAAAGAATATATACATATTATGACTGGGTCACTTTGCTGTACAGCAAAAATCGACACAGCATTGTAAATCAACTATGCTTTAATAAAAAATATTTTATAATTCAAGAGAAAAAGCAGGATTCAAAGTGGATTTATGCTCAAGTTTCTTTGGGCTTAGTTTATAGGAAGTTAATATTAATAAAAAGTTAGGGTTACTCTAGGAGAGATTGTATTGTCTTTATACCTGTATTAGCTCGGACCCCAGTACTGGACTTTTTCTTGGTACAGTTATCAATTTTCACAAGCATCCCAGTTTAAATGACAAATTATATGGTTACATTACTCACATGGAAACTCATACTTCAGGGTAGGAACCAAGGACCTGGAGTTTATTGTTAAACTTGGGGTATGGATGTCATGCCTCGGTTTGAGAGATAATCATTCTCAGTTTAGTACTGATGGTTATTAAAGATTGTTTTGTAGGGAGTTCCTGTTGTGATGCAGCAGAAACGAATCTGACTATTATCCATGAGGATGCAGGTTCAATCCTTGGCCTTGCTCTGTGGGTTAAGGATCCGGCATTGTCTTGAACTGTGGTGTGGGTTGCAGATACAGCTCGGATCCTGCGTTGCAGTGTCTGAGGCGTAGGCTGGTAGCTCCAGTTCGACCCCTAGCCTGGGAACTTCCATATGCCACAGGTGTGGCCCTAAAAAGAAAAAAAAAAAAATTGCTTTGTAGAAAGAAGCTACATGTGCAATCCAAGGAATAGTTATTACAAAGCAAAAAGCCATTTTTGAAAAAAGATAATAGAATTAAATCAAGTACTAGGTATGCTTGTGGACCTTAAAACATGAGTAATTTTTGGCAATAAAAATAGTATATAAATAGTTTGCTTTTTAAAAATATGTATTTTAGACTTTGTTTTTTAGAGTTCACTTTGCTTTACTTTAGGGCAATAAAGTGGTGTTTTCATATGCCAGATACATCTATAAGTAATGTACATATATTAATTCTCTTAATCCTTAAAAACCTTTGAGGCAATATAATTTTAAATAAATTATTACATTTTTAATAAGTGAGACTGCAGTATTAATGAACAGATATATTTGGGATATTTAATGCAGCTGAGTGGTATAAATGAATAAACCTATTTTTATACAAATTAGGCTTTTGCGTATATTTCTTTTTGAATATATTTTAGCCTTAAATCATTCATTTATTTTTATCCTATAATTTAACTCAATATGAGACACATATACAGGCTAAAATATGTTTCAAATTTTAGTTATACATATTATTATTATACACTAACTTTCATCCTATGTGCAAAGAATTGAGCTAATCATGCTTTTCTGTTCCTGTTACACTGATGTCTTTGGTACTTACGTTCTGTTTATTCACTGATTAAATGTTCTATCTACTTTTTTCCTCTGATTCTCTTACTCTCATGAAAAAAAAAATGGCTATATTTTTATTTCTATGTTAGTATAAAACTTGTCCTATTATTTAGTATGTAAATAAATTGAATTTGCCTTTATATAATTGTGCTCCACACCTAACTTTTTTTCCAGCTAGCAATATGTTTTTAAGAGAAACTCATGTTATCATGTGTATAGATCTTTAATAGCATTCTACAATGGGCTACCATCACCTTTTCCTTACTTATTCCCACAGGAGATTTTTCCCGGGCTTATAGATATGCATGTATAAACTTGTATAAATAATACAGAAAAATTTTAAGTCTCAGCCATGACATATTTGAATCTATGCTTACTTGATTACTTTAGCTTATTTTGACCAAGCATGGCTGCAGTGCTTTCCAGGCTCTCCTCTCCTAGATTCCAATATTCTTGCCAAACTTGGAATTATCCAGCCTTTTTTTTTTTTTTTCCAAATCTCAGATGTGTAAATTGATAACTTTTTGTTGTTCACTAACAGTCTGTTCCCAATCCAGCTTTTCTCCAAGGAGATTAATGTTTCTTTGACCTCTTTGCTTCTTTCCACCTGATGCTTCGTTGGCAGAATGGTTAGTATCCATATTTCTGCTAACATTGTATTCAGGGAAATCTAGGCTTTTTCAGTCACACTGCTAAAAATTCTTCTGCTTCTGCTTACCCCCCAGTTCTAAGCCGCTTTCACATTTTTAGGCATTTGTTACAGTAACACTCCACTCCTGGTACCAAAATCTGTATTTATTTTTCATTGCTGTCATAACAAATTATGACAAACATAGTGGCATAGAGCAACACAAATCTGTTATCTTCCAGTTTGATAGGTCAGAAGGCTGACAAGGGTCGCACTGAGCTAAAATCAAGGTGTCAGCAAAACTGCATTCCTGTTTGGAGGCTCTAGAAGACAATCTGTTTTTCTACCTCTTTCAGTTTCTAGAGGATGTATGCATTTGACTCCTGACCTCCTTTCTCCATCTTCGTGCAGCAGTGGTGTCACCAGCAAAGGCCATTAACAGTTCCCTGGAGAATGAAAATCAAACCTGGGTGATAAAAGAAAGCCGAACCTTTTAAAATTTTGTTTTAAATTTCCTTTGTGCTTTATCGGTTTCACTTGCTCATAGGGTGCTATACAAAGAGACCTTACACTCAGCACTTCAGACTAGAGTTCTAAGTGCAAAATGGCTGTGGCCTGTGGGCCAGGTACAGAAACATCAGCGCTGAATCTGGAGTGCGGGTGGCACAGCTGCACCTGCCTCTCAAAAACTCCACCGTCTTCCTCCGCCCTGCAGACAAGATACCTAATAAAGCAGCCCTTCCCATGTCCAGAATCTGTCCAGGACTGTGTGTACTCTGGACCAGTAGCTCACACCTCTCCATTCTTCAGTCGGAGAATAAAGCTTCCCTTTGCTTCTGAACCGAATTCCATCCTGTTCTCTTGGTACAAGTGATATCAGGCAGAAGGACCCTCTTCAGGGACCTGCTTGGGGGAATTGATAACAGTGGTGCATCTCATTGACTATTATTTTTCTATCATCACATGTCTTTCTGGCCATAGTCTGGAAAAGTTCTCCTTTTAAGACTCATGGGATTAGTCTTGGCCCATTGGATAATCCTAGATGATCACACCATCTCAAGTTCCATAATCTTAACCATATGTATGGGTTCCCTTATTCATGGAAGGTAACATATTTATAGGTTCCGGAATTAGAGCATGAATATCTTTGGGTAGAGGGACGTTGTTCCACTCACTATAGTGGGTCTATCAGATTGTAGTGATTCTGATGAGCAATACTAGTTCCATGGCCACTTAGTGTCTTATGTGTTCTATCTCTACTGGACCTAGTAATATAGCAAAAGTTGCTTTTTAAGAGAAATATAATTATCTAATGCAGATGGCATAGTCTTGCTCCAAAATTTTGGGAGTATTCATTCTGATTCTCTCACTTGATCTTGTCACAACTTCTACACAGCATCTTTTTTATGACATGCTAGTTTTATTATATTTAATGACAAAAGTGGCAAGGCTATTTGCACAATGGTTTTTTTCCTTCCAGTTTTATTGAGATATCATTGACCTAACACTCTATATAAGTTTAAGGTATACAGTATAATGATTTGACTAGCATACCTCAAGAAATGATCATCAAAATAGGTTTAATGAATAGCTATCATGTCATATAGTTAAAAATTTAAAAATGGAAAAGACAATTTTCCTTGTGAAGTTACCACTGTGGTGCAGTGGGTTAAGGATCCAGTGTTGCCTCAGCTGTGGTGCCTATCACAGCAGTGGCTTGGATTTGGTCCCTGGATGCCATATGCAGTGGGTGTGGCCAAAAAAGAAAAAAAAAAGATAATTTTCCTTGTGATGAGAACTGTTAACTTTTGTAGATAACATACAGCAGTGTTAATTATATTATCATGTGGTACATTGCATCTCTAGTACTTATTTATCTTATAACTGGAGTTTGTGCCTTTTGACTGACTTCATCCAATTCTTTCTCCCACACCCCCACCTCTGATAACCAAAAATCGGATACCTTTTTCTATGTTTGATTTTGGACTCTGATCTGCAATACTATGACCTATAATACTTGCATCATAGTCTTAATCACAGAGCCTTTTCCTACTCTGAGCCCCACTGAAAGCTGGTGGGAGTTGTGTTTTGTTTTACTTTTGAGAAGAGGTGCAAGATGCAGTAATTTGTCTTTGGCTTTGGGGACTTGTCCTGGTTGTACCTGACTTCCACAGTTTTGTTCTAGTTCTGTGAAGACTGTCTTTAAAAATTGGATAGGATTGTATTGAATCTGTTGATTGCCCTGGGTAGTATAATCATTTCGATAATGTTGATTCTTCCAGTCCAAGAGCATAGTGAATCTTTCCTTCTGTTTCTGTCATCTTTGATTTCTTTCATCAGCTTCTTATAGTTTTCACAGTACAGCTCTTTTGTCTCTTTAGGTTGGTTTGTTCCTAGGGTATTTTATTCTTTTTGATGCAATGGTAAATGGGATGGTTTCTCTGATTTCTCTTTCTGATCTTTCATTTTTAGTATAGAGAAATGCAGTTGGTTTCTGTGCATTAATTTTGTATCCTGCAACAAACATAGGTTTCCGCCTCTCCATTCATAAGTAAGATTTAAAATCAAATTACACAGAATCAAAGAATACCAATTTTTCATTCAGCATTTCTAAGAACTAGTTAATTTGTCTTACAATCAACCTTAAAAAATGTTTAAAAGTGTTATAGGAGTTTCAATGGATATGCTAAATCAAGATATTTTGTTCTTGATTGTGATTTTAAAAGAGGGATATCTTTATAGCTAGGTAAATGGTTACATTTGTAAATAATAAACACAGTCACATGAATTCCAATTGGAATTGATAGTGTTGTTTGATTTTATATGAGCCCTTATAATTTCACAGCCTACCTGGACTCCATCTACTCCTAAAAAATTATGCGATACCATAACGCTATTAGTTTTGGACAAAAGAGATAGACTGGTTTGTTTGTTTAAATTTAAAGTTTAAGTAAAATGACTTCCAGATCTTGTCTTTTGGTGTTAAAATCTTATCCTCAACAAAAGGGAAAAACAAAAGATAACTGTAGCATTGCTTGTCTTAATTAAAAATTATTTTTCCTTTGAATACACTTTAACAAGAACAACACAATAACAATTATAGTTGCTCACAAAGGTTTATAGAAATGGTAAAGGGGACAGCTTGAAAATGCCTGTTTTTAATCTTCCAGAGAGAAATGGTACTCTTTCATTTCTGTTGTACTAGAGTATAAGAAATCAATGACAGGTACATCTCTCTTTGGAATAACTTTTATAACCTTCTCTCTCTCAAAAAAAGCCTCTATTCTCAGCATGCCACCCACAGTTCACTGACTTTGAACTAGTCATGTCCAATCCCCAGCGCAACTGGGTTGTTTCAGCTATCTCTGGTGGAAGAATCCCCGGAGACTTCTTTGCTGAGGTATTTCCAATTGCTCTTCTCATAATACAGATGACTTTTTAGAAGCCAGCCCTGTTACTCCTCAAATGAACTTTAGAGCTAACTTATTTTCTTTTTTAACATTTTGAAGGTCATATCAGTTTGCTAGTATATATTTTAACAAATAAAAAATACGGCCTAAAAATGTATTCTTTTTATCCCTGTGTTTTATTACTTTGGAATGATATAATTATGTCTTATAACTTTTTTATTATTTTGCAAATGAGAGAACTTTCAGAAATAACAATACTTTCAGCCATTATTAGTAACACAATGGGCTTCTTTATTATAATATTTGTTTTAAATAAATAGTTAAAATACAATAACAAAAATTTGACGGAGGATGCAATTTTTCTGTTATTATAATGCAGAGCTCCAGGTCAATGTATTGCATTTCTAAAGATTAATTAATTAATTAATTAATCTAGTCCACCTTATTGAGTCCCTGGTGTGTGCTGAACACCATATGGTAGATTGAATGTAGGAATAAGAACTAAGAAGGATCATGAATCTTAGTTACTGATAAGTACAAATAAGTACTGAGTGTACTTAGTAATGGGAAGAAAAAGAAATTGAACATATAAATAAGTTCATTGTATAGTATGGTAAAAAATGAGGCATGCCTGGGAAAAAGAAAGCATGATATGTAGGCTTGGAATCTCATGGGAAAGGTTCTTTTTTACAAGTTTTAATAAATCGGGCTAAGAATAAAGGGGAAGGTGACATTTGGGAACAGTGTTTTAAGCAGAGGGGTAAAAAAAAAGTGGTAATGCCTTGAGACAGGAGTATACCTGGTATATTTGAGAAATGGCAAGGAAGATAGTGTGACAAAATGAAGATGGTACTTGTGATGAGGTCAGAGTTTTGACTGACCTTGGTTGTGCAGAGCAGAGCATGTTGACTCATTAGGAATCCATGGATTTACTCTGAATAAATGAGGTGCCACTGGAGGGTTTGAGCAGAGCCATGACTTGATAGTGATGACACAGTGAAAGAATCACTTTGGTTTCTGTGCTTTCAGGTGCCTCTGTGGGGAGAAGAATGGAAGCAGGGATAGAGATTACCAAGTAATCTGGCTGAGTGGTCATAGTGCCTTAGAGAAGGCTTGGGTGTAGGGGAGGTGGTAGGCTATCGTCAGGTTCTATGCAAATCTTGAAGTCAAGTCAGACTTTTGACATATTAGGAGTGGGATATGAATGAAATGTGTCAAAGATGAATCAAGTTTTGTTTTCTTGTTGTTGCTGGTTTTTTTTGATAGACTACAATGATAGAGTCCAGTGATAGGAAGAAGGTGTATGAGTGGAGCAGGTTTTAGGGGAAAAATCCACATTTTGAGACAGTCCAGTCAGAGGTGTGCTTAAAGATATCAAGTACACAGTTATACATAGTTTTGTGGAGTTTGATGGAGATGTCTGGACAAGAGATATAAATTTGGGAGTCATCATTACGTAGGTGATGATTGAGATTTTGAGCAAGGAGAGATCACTGACAGAAGAAAAGGATACTGAAAGATTCAAAAAATGATCTCCAGGGTGTTCCAAATTTAAGAATTTCGTAAGAATTGGGATTAACAGGAGAGACAACGTATGACCAGTATCGAAGGAAGAAAAAAAAAATCAGAGAATGTGATGTCCAGAAGCCAAGGATAGGATATTTCTGGGATGGAGCTATTATTAACTTTAGTAAATGATGCTATGTCACATAAGATCATGACTGAACGTTGGTCAACTGAAAGTTGGACATGTAGAAGCCAATGATGACCTTGGAAGGAATACTTTAGGTACTGTTTAAACATCAATTCTCTCCTTTTTTTCACCATAAAGACTATTCACTCTTATCTATATTTAAATGTTTTTATTGCATATGCATATATCTATATAAATATAATATGCTGTAGTTTTATAATGTGTTTAGACTATGTAAGTGTAATGTTCTTTCATAATTCAGCCATTTTCTATTTTCACTGAACACATTATTTTTCATTCATATATATATTTATAAAATGAGTGTATATATCTCTCTAGTTCATTCATGTGAACTAGCAGTAGAAAAAAATGAGACATAGATGACATTCCACAATGTATTCATTATACCTAAAAATGTAATTAACTATTTCAGTTTTTAGGGCTCCGAGCAATGCTATTATTAACAATCTTATGCATATCCTTCTGCACATAGAATGGGGATTTTCTTTAGGAGTAGAACTCCTAGCTTAAGAGTATGTATATCTTCAATTTTATTAGATATTTAATTTTAGATATTTAAATTTTTTCCTTGCCTCGTTTCATTGGCTAGGATCTTTTGTGCAATGTTGAAATGAAATAATGACTGTGGGCGCCATGCATGATTCATGACTTTGATGGGAACTCATCAAATATTTCATCATTAAAAATTTTTTAAAAATATGAATTTTCTTACTTTTTCATCTGATATGACCTAGAATCAATTATACCCCAGCAGGAATAGGCACATCTAGTTTCCAGATTTGGGTTTTTAACACCATTCTACAATAAATGGAACCAAGATTCTTTGAAGTAATGGCTGATTCAAGGATTAGGACATTGAAATATATAAGATGAGCATGGACTATCTTTTAGTGCCAGAAAGGAGGAAAATATTAAAAAATCTTCAAGCCCCACAATGATGAGAATACAGGAGTCAACTGGAAAAAGCTTCAAAAGGTCAAATATGAAGCAATTGGAACAATAAAATAAAGTATTGGATCATAACCCAAAGTATAAAATAAATATCTATGAATTCATACTGATGTAAACAAATAATTAAATAAGTAAATGAATGGGAGAGAAGAGACAAATGTCCCATGCAGAAAAGATAACCAATTATTATGTAAAATGTTCTGCCCTGAAGAAGGAGGAACATAATGCTCACTCCTTGAGTGTAGGCTATTCTACTGTCCTTTTTTCCAAAGAATGCAATATGGGGGAATAAAGTAACATTACTAAGGAGAAAACTGACAAACACTTCCTCAGAAATCAAGGTTAACATCATAGCATCATCCATGATGTGATGTTGGTAGAATGTAGTTTTTTTTTTTTTTTTTTTTTTTTTAGGGCTGCACTAATGGCATGTGGAGGTTCCCAGGCTGGGGGTCTAATCAGAGCTACAGCTGCTGGCCTACGCCACAGCCACAGCAATGGATCCAAGCCGTGTCTGTGAACCATACCATAGCTCACGGCAACGCCAGATCCTTAACCCACTGAGCAAGGCCAGGGATCAAACTGGCAACCTCATGGTTTCTAGTGTGATTCGTTTCTGCTGAGCCATGACGGGAACTCCGGATGTACTCTTGGTATATATTATGGAAATAGGACTTTGTGACAATGGTCTTCACCTCAAAAACATAAACCCTAGCCTATTATGAGAAAACCATAAACTTTGGCCTCTTGTGAGAAAAACATGAACCAGATTCCAAAAAAGGAATACTCTACAAAACATCTCCTCAACACTCTTCAAAATTGTCAGGGCTACCAAAATCAAAGAAAACCTAAGAAAACACCACGGTCAAGAGGAGCTTAAGAAAATGGGATGTTTAAATGTAATGTAGATTTGGAATGGGATCCTGGAATAGAAAAAGTCATTAGGTAACCAGTAAGGAAATTTGAACTAAGAATGGACTTTAGTTTATGAAACAGCATCAATCAAATATATATATTTGATTACACACACACGCACACACACACACACACACACACACACAGATATATTATAGGAACCAACAGATAAGTTTATGGAGCTGAGAGGTCACAAGATCTGTGCTCTGCAAGCTGGAGAACCAAAAGCCAGTGGTGTAACTCAGTTTGAGAAGAAAGGGCTGAGAAATAGGGTGGAAGGAAGCTGATGGTGCAAATACCAATCTGAGTAGGAAAGCCAGCGAACCAGGAGCACCAATTTCCTTTTCTGAGGGCAAGCAAAGATTGATGTCTGAACTCAAAGCGAATTTGCCCTTCTTCCATTTTTCTGTTCTATTCAGGCCCTCAACAGATTGGATCATACCCACTTGCTCTGAGGAAGGTAATTATCTTTCATTCCATCTACTGATTCAAGTGCTAATCTCTTTCAGCATCACCTTCATAGACACACCTGAAAATAAGCAGCTCTTTAGGCCTCTCTTAGCCCAATCAGGTTGACACATAAAATTAACCATTACAATAATATATCAGTATTGGTTCATTAATTAAACAAATGTACCATACTGATGTAAGGTATTGTTATTCTAGGAGACTGGGTGCTACTCTCTGGACTATCTTAATAATTTTTCTGAAAAGTTAAAAATTTTCCAAAATGAATGTTTATTAAGAGACTTTACTAGGAACATTCAAAATTGTAAACAGCTTCCTCCTATTCCTGCTTTACTAAGATTTTTTACAATGAATGTGTGATGAAAGCTACCATATACTATTTTATATTGTGATACAATCGTTCTATTGCCTTTCCATCTGATAGGACATTAGCTAAATTACATTAATAGATTTTCCAATATTAAAGCATATTCATTAATCAAAAGGTTATCAAAAAACTTGCAGTAAAAAAAAAACTCGCTAATGTCAGTGACTTGAAAATCAAAAGTACTTATTTCTCTTGAATCACGTTTGTCTTCATTCAGTAGGCATTGTGATCCCTGTCATTGTCACACAGGGGACCCAAGTTAGGTACCTTTATCATCTAGATGTCACTGGACACTGTGAAAACAGAATGAAATAAGATCAAAGGCACAGGAGCACATTTTTGAAGGATTTTTTTGTTGTTTTTGGATTGTTTCTTCTGCCATGTCTAGTCTATAATTTTGTCTCTCTTATGAATTTTTATTTGCAGATACTGTTACATTCTAAAGGCTGCACTTGGCTTTTTTTCTCATTATGTCTGTGTTTTCCCTTTTTTAAATTACTCAATGAATTTTATTACATTTATAGGTGTACAACAATTATCACAACCAAATTTTATAGCATTTCCGTCCCAAACCCTCAGTGCATCCCTTCCACCCCCATCTTGTCTCATTTGGAAACCATAAGTTTTTCAGAGTCTGTGAGTCAATATCTGTTCTGCAAGGAAGTTCATGGTGTCCTTTTTTTTAGATTCCACGTGTAAGTGATAGAATTTGATGTTGGTATGTTTTTGTCTGACTGACTTCACTTAGCATGAATAATTTCTAGGTCCATCCATGTTGCTGCAAATGCCATTATTTTGTTCCTTTTAATGGCTGAGTGATATTCCATCGTGTATATGTACCACATCTTCTTTATCTACTCCTCTGTCGATGGACATTTAGGTTGTTTCCATGTCTTAGCTATTGTATATGGTGCTGCAATGAACATTGGAATACATGTGTCTTTTTGAGTCATGGTTTTCTCTGGATAGATGCCCAGGAGTGGGATTAATGGATCAAATGGTAATTCTATTTTTAGTTTTCTGAGTAATCTCCATACTGTTTTCCACAGTGGTTGCACCAATTTAAATTCCCACCAACAGTGTAATAGGGTTCCTTTTCCTCCATACCCTCTCCAGCACTTTATTGTTTGTGGACATTTGATGATGGCCATTCTGGCTGTTGTAAGATGGTACTTCATAGTGGTTTTGATTGACATTTCTCTAATAATGAGTGATGTTGAACATCTTTTCCTTTTAAGGCAGTTTGCAGACTTTAAAAATGGTGTCTGAGAGACTGAGAAACTGAGACAAGCATTTGGTAGACTTTGGAAGCCAAAGGGAAGAGTGGTACAAAGTAAAGTTGAGTGCCTCCCAAAGAAAAGGAGTCTAGAAACAACTCAGACCTTCAGCTGGGATTCTTATGGGCCATTGTACTAGGAGTAAGTGTGAAATGGAATTCCACTTGTCCTTAGCAGGACTGAACTCATCCTTGAATCCTATCATTCCCTGGTGAGGTCAAGATTACACAGAATTGTTGGTTCCCCTTGCTAGCAGCTTTCCAGAAGCAAAAATAAATCCTGTACGGGAGAATACAAATTCATTCAGAATCTTAAATTATAACTATCATTTTTACTTGCAATGCCTGGCACTTAATTCATAATAATCAAGTATATGAAAAGATAAGTCCTGACCATCAGAGACAAAAACAGAAAATAGACACAGGACCATGGGAAATCCGGACTATGGAGCCATAGCTACACACTTTAAATTAACCTGCTTAATAAGTTTAGGAATTGCAAACTATAATGAGAGAATTGTGGAGTATAAATAGGAATCAAATGAAAATTCTATAACTGAATTTTTGTCTCTTTCTCTTCGTACATTCCCCACCCCCGGATGTTTATAATCTATTGTCCAAGTGATCCGTTAAGTTTTAGTTACTTCATTTTTAAAAATTCAGCACACAAATATGAAAAGGATATCTGGGAAGATATGTATAGTGGAAAAGGAAGATAAATGCAGAGAAAAGTAGAGAGTGCTAGCAACGCTTAGAGGCAAAGAATGTAAGAATATGAGTTCCCGTCCTGGCTTAGTGGAAATGAATCAGACTAGTATCCATGAGGCCGCACCTTCGATCCCTGGCCTTGCTCAGTGGGTTAAAGATCTACCGTTGCCACGAGCTGTGGTGTAGGTCGCAGATGTGGCTGGGATCTGGTATTGCTGTGGCTGTGGTTTAGGCCAGTGGCTACAGCTCCAATTCGAACCCTAGCCTAGAAACCTCCATATGCCACAGGTGTGGCCCTAAAAAGACAAAAATAAAAAAAAAAGAATACAAGAATGTATACTTTATGATTTTGTTTATGTTCAGTTAAAAGGCGGGAAAACTTAACCCATAATGTTAAATGTCTTCACAATTTTTAACTTTGGAAAGAGAGAAGAGATGGTACTTAGGAGAGAGGGAAAGGGTCTGAGGTTCTTGGGTGGCACTACTGGTCTGTGTCTTGGCCTGATTGGTAGTTGTATGGTGTGTCCACTTTGTGATATTTCTTTAAGCTGTACTATCCTACACACTTGCTAATGTTTGACCCTTGTATATTTATTTTATACATCAGAAAAAAATTCACTACAAAATAAAGGCCTTCACTGCTTGTCACACAGTTACCATCCCCACCCCATTCCCTAAAGGGAACAAGTAAGTATTATATCAATATTTACCAAATTTGATTTTGGAGATAAGTGATTTATTTGTGATATGCTGTTCATTTCAGGTTTTCATATTGATAATGTTGAATTTTAATTTAAGAAGTGGCTCAATCATCTAGAGGTCTACTTATTATTACTATTTGATTCTGGCCCCAGTGTATGTCAGGAGGTCAACTGAACTGGAGAGACCTCAGTGGTCAGGTGTCAGAGTAGCCATTAAAGCAGCAGGACAACAAGACAAGTGACAGCTAAGGCTTTAGTTACTTGCTGTGACAGCATAAGCAAGAGACTGAAAGCTGTTCTATTTTCCTTAGTGGAACAGCAGGCTGGTTGGTGATGAGGGAACTCTGAATGAAACGTTCTGGCAATTTTCTATACTCTGGGGTGAGTTGGTTTCCTACAATTAAAGCTTTTTGTATTCTATCTAAAAAGTGTGTTTCTAGCCCAAGGCTGCTAAAACAACTACTTTTATTTTCATACAGAACCTTTAAAATACTTGCTATTACATCTGTTGCATATTGCTTTTTCTGTATGACGTGGAGTACATCAAGGGTTTTTATTGCCTGCTTCTTTGTTTTGGTTTTTAAAATATGATTATTCCGACTGTCCTTTTCCCATTTCATTGCATTGACAACTTTGTTGGACATCAATTTATTATGTATATGCAAGTCTACTTCTCAGTTCTATTCAGTTCTATTCATAATTTTATCCTTATATGAAAACTGCATTTCCTTTATTACTATAGTATGTGTTTTTATTCAGATAGTATAATTTCACCAAATTTGTTTTAGAGATTACATTATATTCTTAACTTATATTCTACTCAGACTTAATATTGCACTACTTCACATGAAATGTAAAACAAAACAAAATAGTATAATTCCATCTATTCCTGCAAATATTTGTGCCTTTGTTGTCACATATTTTATTAATGTTATTATTTTTGCTTTGTATAGTCAGTTGTCATCTAAATGTACTAATAAAATAAAACAAATATAATCTTTCTATTTATCCTTATGATTTCCATTTCCAATTCTTTCCATTTATTTATGTATTTCTCAGTTTCTTCTTGTTTTCACTCTTTTTTTTTTTTGGCTGCATCTGAGACATGCAGAAGTCCCTGGGCCAGGGTTCCCACCCTATAACAAGAGACTTGAGCTACAACAATGATAACACTGGATGCTTAACCCACTGATCCATCAGGAATTCCTATATCTGAGTTTCTGAATGTCAATCTAGTACCATTTCCCTTCAGCATAAGGAAGGGAATTCTTACACCATTTCTTTTGATAGTATCTGCTGGTAAATAATTTTCTCAGCTTTTATGTATCTGAAATTTCTTTATTTCAAATTCAGCTCCTTTTATGAAGGATAATTGCTGTAGATATGGATTTATAGGTTGACAACATTTTTTAAGCATATTAAAATGTTCATGTATTTTCATCCTGCATTTAGTGTTTCTGATAAGTCTGCTAAAATTTTTAGCATTGATAACATACTTAGTTTTGTTTTATCGTGTTGTGTCTTTCAATCCTTTTCAATCTGTATCTAGGTTTTTAGAGGTTTGACTGTGTATCTATGAGTGGTTCTTTATATCTGTCTTCCTTTAGAGTACTGGGCTTCTTGGATCCATGAATTCTCATTTTTCACCCAATTGAGAAAATATGGAGGCCAATATTACTTCAAATGTCTCCTTCTCTCTTCTTTCTTGGGAGAATCCAATTACATGTATGTGACACTTGATCCCTCACATTACTGAGTCTCTGTTGTTTTTATTTTCCTATCTTTTTTCCCCATTAGCTCAATCTGAATAATTTCTATTAATCTAAATTCAGATCATTCTACTTTTAAGTTTATCTTGTAATTTTTTCATATCGTGTAATTTATTTTTTATTTTTTTGTGTGTTTTACTTCTTTTTTATGTCATCATTCAAAACCTTATGTCTTATTTTTACAGTGTTGATAAAACTGAAATTTGCATCTAAAAAATCATATTGCTTGATTTTGTTTTCTTTTTTTTTCCCCAATACAATTTTTTTTTCTACTGTACAACATGGTGACCCAGTTACACATACATGTATACATTCTTTTTTCTCACATTATCATGCTCCATCATAAGTGACTAGACAGAGTTCCCAGTGCTACACAGCAGGATCTCATTGCTAATCCATTCCAAAGGCAATAGTTTGCATCTATTAACCCCAAGCTCCCAATCCACCCCACTCCCTCCCCCTCCCCCTTGACAACCACAAGTCTATTCTCCAAGTCCATGATTTTCTTTTCTGTGGAAAGGTTCCTTTGTGCTGTATATTAGGTTCCAGATATAAGTGATATCATATGGTATTTGTCTTTCTCTTTCTGACTTACTTCACTCAGGATAAGAGTCTCTAGGTTCATCCATGTTGCTGCAAATGGCATTATTTTGTCCTTTTTATGGCTGAGTAGTATTCCATCTTGTTTAAATACCACATCTTCCTAATCCAATTCTCTGGATTAGGGTTGTTTCCATGTCTTGGCTATTGGGAATAGTGCTGCAATGAACATGAGGGTGCGTGCGTCTTTTTTAAGTAGAGTTTTGTCCAGATATATGCCCAAAAGTGGGACTGCTGGGCCATATGGTAGTTCTGTGTATAGATTTCTAAGGTACGTCCATACTGTTCTCCATAGTGGTTGTACAAGTTTACGTTCCCACCAACAGTGCAGGAGGGTTCCCTTTTCTCCACACCTCCAGCATTTGTTATTTGTGGACTTATTAATGATGGACATTCTCTGGTGTGAGGTGGTATCTCATGGCCCAAAGCAACAGAAATAAAAGCAAAAATAAACCAATGGGACCTAGTCAAACTGACAAGCTTTTGCACAGCAAAGGAAACCAACAAGAAAACAAAAAAACAGCTTACAGAATGGGAAAAAATACTTTCAAATGATGCAACTGATAAGGGCTTAATCTCTAAAATATATAAGCAACTTATACAACTCAACAGCAAAAAAGCCAACAACCCAATTAAAAAATGGGCAAAAGACCTGAACAGACATTTCTTCAAGGAAGATATACAGATGGCCAACAAGCACATGAAAAAAAAAATGCTTATATTGTGTAGTTTGTATTTGAATTTTTTAGAATTCATCAGAATTATTTATAGTTCCCATATTTTTATGAGATTCTCAATTGTACTTCTTTTCTTTCAGATCATTGGACATATTCCTATATCTTTTTTAAGTTCTTATCTGAAAATCACAACGTCATTGTCATTTTGGGGTCTGTTCCTATTAACTCTTTATTCTCAGGGTGGAAGAATATGTATTTCTCTTTCTCTTGGCGATGCAATTCATTTCTGTATTTCTTATGTCTAATAATTATGACTGTTCGCTATATTATAAAATGTGTGGATTGTGTTTCTTCCTTTAAAGAATTGTGTTCCATTCTGGCAGACAGCTAAATGAAAACTGATCATTATGAGCCTTAATTCCAGCCTTTGTTTGGATGATTCTGTTTCAATATTTTGCTTAGTTGTAGTGTGTGATCCTACTTTGAAAGCATGATTTTTCTGGAGCATCAACTGCACACCTGGGGTATTCAGCAAATGTCTCCACTCTGGTTAGGCCATACTGTAAAGTTTTCAGCACTGAGAAACCTCTAGTGTCTTCATTCAGTCATTAGTCCCTGGTAGCTGCTCTCTGACAGGTCTTAAAAGCTCCCCTAAGCATTCATAGCTTTGCCTTCCGCCAAGGGATAGAGGAAATAACATTCTGGCGAGAGAGTTTTTTTCCTCTGTACAGCTCTCCTTTCTACTATCCTGCCTCGCAAACCCATTCCAGCTCAGAAGCTCTGAACTCTTATTTCCTCCTGCTTCATTCGTTGAGACTGCAGCTTTTGGCTTGGGCTCCTCCTCTCCATGCTGTGATCTAAAAAAATCTTCTAGGCAGGAAGTCAGGGTGAATGTAGAGTTCACTTGTAAGAATATTTCTCTTCTTTCGCATAAAATAGGCTTGCCCTCTGTTGTCCATGACTTGAAAACAATTGCCTCATATAATTTGTCCCTCTTCATATTTGTTTACAAAGGGCGCAATGGTCTGTGTCATGGCTAGAAGTGGAAATCCTAAATATATTTTATTTCTACATAGATAAAGAAAACTTGAGGTAGGGAGTTTGCTCTGTTTATCTCAGAGCAATCCGTTGAGGAAAGTGCATTCTGCCTAGTCTCAATCTAAAGGGGAATTTAGCTCAATTTAACTGAATTTATTAGAACCTCATCTAGAATATTACCATGGAGACAACCACATTTAAATATTCACCTTGGATTTACAGGCTGACTAAACATCGTCATCATCATTAGAACTAACAGTGAATATTTTTACATATAGTACATTTTAGAGCTTACTCAACACTCTAGACAACTTTGCGATTTGACAATATTTCATATAAGGAGACTTCGACAAAGAGGTTAATTTGTTCAAAGTCACACATAAAGGATGCACTGGAGCCATGGATCTAACAGAAGCAGCCCTGGGTCATATTCTTAACTGGTGTGTTTTATCAGCACAAAGCAGCAGCCTGTTTCCTTGTGATCACCAAAAACCTGACCTTTTTTTTCACTTCTGGCAATAACACTCCATTCATTCCACTGCCCCGTAGAATAGGAGTAGACCGAGGAGTGTAGAAAAGGTGGAGAGCACAACCAGAGTTAGAATTATGTATAAATACAATGAAAAGATCAAAGAAAGAGTATCTTATGATGAGAATTATTAATTTAAGACAAACCTGTACTTTCCCTTCAAATTCCACATTGAGGATGTATTACTTATAATTCAGGACTCAGTGTAGATGTCATTTCTTCTATGAAAATTTTACTAAATGCTCACTTTTAACTCATCTCCGAATGGAATGGAATGCCCCTTTTCTGGATGCTGGACTCATTAACACAGTATTTATAATACAATACTGTAAATTCCCCTTCACTTAGCTGCTTATGGACTTCAGCTCCAGAAACATGAATCCTGAAAGCTGGGACTAGTATTATTCACTGCCGTATCTCAAACATAAGAGCACAGTGCCTAAAACACAGTGGGATTTCAAATTAAAAAATCCTCCATATGCATGCCTTGTATAACCAAGAAGGTTGAAACATAGTTGTGTGTGATACAGCCAAGATCTATCTTCAAAAAGCAATATAATACAATTTCCATCTTTGCCATCACTCTGATAGGGAAGCCCAGCCTCATTATGTTATGATTATTGTTAGCCTTTCTTCAGGAAACATTTTCCCATTCTTGTACAGTGGAAAAAAGGCTCATACACCCCTGAGAGAGTTTTAAACACCATGTTAACTGTAGCTGTGAAGTATTTTTATTTAGGAAGAGTATAATCTACTGAAATTTTTGAATGACCATCTCCTACCTCAATGAGCTGTCTTAGGGATTAAATGACAGCTGTGATATTTGACAGAATATACAAGAGTTAAATGTAAGAGGATCATTTAACAGCATACTTTTTTTTTGTCTTTTTTGCTATTTCTTGGGCATATGGAGGTTCCCAGGCTAGGGGTCGAATCGGAGCTGTGGCCGCCAGCCTACGCCGGAGCCACAGCAACGCGGGATCCGAGCCGCGTCTGCAACCTACACCACAGCTCACGGCAACGCCGGATCGTTAACCCACTGAGCAAGGTCAGGGACCGAACCCTCAACCTCATGGTTCCTAGTCGGATTCGTTAACCACTGCGCCACGAGGGGAACTCCAAACAGCATACGTTTTTAAGAGCGGGCCCTTAATTAGCAAGGAAATACTTCCTTTTTCATACAGATGTACAATTGGAGTGTTAAAAAATCACTAAAATTGTTTTCAGGGTGACATAACCTGTGTCACACATTTGGCAAAATATGAATGCTTTCAGGAAAAGAATACTCCAGAAACACCTAATTAACTTTTAGTTAAAAATAACAAGTCTTTCTCCATTCTGCCTTTCCGTCTCTACTAGTGGCTCTCACTTAGTAAACTGTTTAGGTTGCCTCAGGATATAAAAACTGTCAAGAACATTATTGAGACATGGGGGAAGTTGGTAGAATCTTCTCTGTCAGAGTAGATGACAACTAATTATAGTCCAGAAACTAGAAACCCTTGGGGAAGAAGTGAAGTCTGAGTCTACCCAGATAAGATTGTTTGAGGCTATTTTTGATGGTAAGAGTATTTATGAGTTGTATTAATAATAGATGAACTAATGTTGTAGCACTAAAGTATGAAAACATTCTTATTTAACCACCGTGAAGTTGCTTGCTTGGCAACAGTAAGAAAAATAAAATCAGCTTTAAATAATAAATCACTTCTTTAAAAGAAAGTTTTCAGGGTGTTCTTTATTATTCATTAAGTTGTTAACAAAGGTTTTAAAGCTTTACAGTGCGTCATTCTAAGAGAGATGAGGGAATATGTTGTCCTTAAATTAAGAGATGCTTTGTGATTTCTTTCCGTAATGACTGTGTTTTCTTAATTCTAACATTGTTCTCTGAGTATTCTTTATTATTAAGTAATGACTATTATTTATAATAAAATACCACTATTAATGTGCTATGAGCTAATATTTAGTAATTAAATAATGACTCGAGATTTCATTCTCATCCTTGACAAGGGAGAAAAAAGGGCTTTGGGGTTTCTCTCTTGCACCTGTATAAAGAGCTGTCTTCTGAGTCAGTCTGCAGACCTAGGGAATATGCTGGAGAGGTAGCACCTCTATGCTTTGATTTAAGATGTATTGTGTAAACTTCTAGAGTCTGAAGCTTCAGTCAGACGTTGGTGCCACATTGCCTAAAAATTTCCCAGGTGTGTCGGAACATGTGTATTAAGCAGTGTTCCTTTGTTGCAGCCTTTAGTTGCAAAACCATATTGTGCATCCATAGGGGAAGAAAGCTGCCAAAGCTGCCAGTCTGGTGTGCATGAGTTTATTAGATCATTTGTCACTCCATCTTGAAGCATGTGTGCAGCAGATGGTGAGAAAGATACCTATGCAAATGAAAGACACATTTCGTTTTCTCATTTGCCCACCCTATGTGTCAAACTAAAAAGAGATGCATTGGATAGATCATAAATAATAAAATTTAAAGAGCAATAAATAATAAAATAAATAATAAATAATAAAACTAAAAAGACACAAAGAACAATCTTCCTATTTGATGGACCAACTAACCTTATGTGTATAATTCTAACAATAATTTTTACTATCAAGATAGGATCAAAGCTAGAGAAAAGATGATACCCCCTTTATTTTTTCTTCATTCCATCACCTTACTATGGTTTCAGTTGTTAAAAAATTTTTTATAGCTGCATCTGCAGCATATGGATGTTCCCGGGCCCAGGATCAAATCCACCCACAGCTGTGACCTACACCACAGCTTCAGCAAGGCCAGCTCCTTAACCCACTGCACTGAGCCTGGGCTCAAGCCTACACCTCCTACTCCCCAGCCACCCAAGCTCCTGCAGTTGGATTCCTAACCCACTGTGCCATATCAGGAACTCCTCAATTGTTGTAATTGACTAGTAGGGGCACACAGAAATGGCATAGGAATGAATTTAGAATTTTAGGGTTTCATACAGATTTTTAAACATATATAAATTGTTTTATATGCTTTTTTCCAAGCAATATGAGAATCGTTTTATTGTTTTATATATTTTATATGCTCTTTTTCCAAGCAATATGAGAATCTTTGCAGTAGTAAGCTCAAAACCTACAAAAAAATGACTGCAATAAGGGTAATAGGAAAAATTCTAAGAGGATAGTGAGCAAAATGGATAGGACAAAGAGTCAAAAATTAACTCTGAATTTCTTCACAAACTGACAAAGAAGTGCAGAAGAAGAGAGCACAGTAGTTATTCAAGAGGAAAACACTTTCTCATAACTCCAGGCTGAGAGCTAATTTACTTAAGTGCATAATTATTTAAAAGATAGTGAACTCTATTGAATATTTTTCTTGATAGAAGCTATACAGAAAAACTGGAGAAATTCTCTAAAAGGGCATATGGGAAATTATTTTATGAAACCCCAGAGAACAATTTCGACTGTCATAACATGCAAGTGCATTCATAGGAATCAGAAAAATAGTGTCCATTTTCTAAGAATTTGGACAATATACCTTGATAAATGGAGAAATCCTGGAGAATCTACAAAGAGATTTCTGGTCCCAGTGCCTACTGGTACCTGAGGTATAACTGTAAATGAGTAAAAGAAGCTGATTCTAATAAGAGTTAACACCTATGTATTGCTTGTTGTGTGCGAGGAAGTCTTTTTTTTTTTTTTTTTCTTTTTACAGTCTCACTTTTGGCATATGAAAATTCCTGGGCTAGGGGTCGAATCAGAGTTGCAGCTGCTGGCCTACACCACAGCCACATCAACGCCAGATCCAAGCCTCATCTGCGTGGCAACACTGGATCCTTAACCCACTGAGCAAGACCAGGGATCGAACCTACTTCTTCATGGATACTAGTTGGGTTCTTAACCAGCTAAACCACAATAGGAACTCCCTGCAAGGAAGTCTTATGAGTAAATTTAGCAAATGAAAGTACAAGAATTTTAGTTCAAACTGAATTTCAGATAAACAATGAACAGTTTACTTTTTTAAATTTAAATAGGATCCATGTAATATTTAGGACCAACTAGTACAATATCAGGGACATATTACATTAAAATGCGTTTGTTTATTAAAATTAAATTTTAACTGTACGTTTTGGATTTTATCTGGAAGCTCTATTTAGCACATTAACTTATTAATTCATTTTATTCCTTTAAAAATGTATTTATTTATTTATTTTGGCCTAGGCCTGCATCATGAGGAAGTTCTCAGGCCAGGGATAGAACCTGCGCCACAGCAGTAACAACCCCAGATCCCTAATCTCTGAGCCATCAGGGAACTCCGTATTTGATTCTTAACCCAGTCTGGTAGATATTTTCACTTGTTTCATTTTACAGATGATAAAACTGAGGCCAAAAAAGGTTATATAACTGACCACTTTCATGAAAGTAGCAAGCTATAGAATCAAGGCTCAAAGCCAGAGCCTTCAGAGACTGTGATCCATGATCCTAACTTCTCTCTCAGTTGCTTCTGCATCCACCCACGGATGTGGTATAGATCAGGCCCAACTGGAGAAAGAAATGAAGAACTGGTAGGCAGCCAGACCTCTAGTAAAACATTAAATATAATAATAGCTGTGTTGGAATCCCTGCTTCAAATATCAGCCCATTACAATTGCTCTGACAGCCTGCTGCCATACAGTTTTTCTAAAATTTAAACATGGTCATTGTTACTCAGTGGTCTAGACTCTTCAGCGGCTTTTAGACCCTCGTGATCAAATCCTATGCCTTTGCATGATAGCCTAAGCCTCCATAATTGGACACCCGCCTCTCTCTGTTACCTCACTTCATTTGACCTCCTTTATTTCCATGGATTTACAGGTCTACATATATGTCCTGTGCCTCAGAAAGAATTAATTATGTTAGTTTTCTGAGTAAAAGGAATACCAGCATATCTTCAGGTTATCTGGTATCTCAATGAGCTCAGTATTATAAGCTGTTAAATAAACACTCATACCACCGTACATAGCCTATGCCTTATACTCTTTTCTCTTCACTCTTTGCTTTGGCAAATTCTTACCATCTTTCACTCTGAATACTCTCTTCCAGGGAAGCTGTACTTGGCTCTCCAAGGACCACTTTCATGTTGGCTGTTACCTAATTTCTCAAAGAAAGGCACCTTTAGAGTTGCTTTTCTAGATTTTGCTGTAGTTTAATTTTGACATAAGGCATTTAAGATTTTTTTTTTAAAGAAACAAACCAACAACTACATCGTTTCCAAAGCTTTATTACCTAGTTAGTGCTTTTAGTTACCTCTTGTACTTGCATGTCCATAAGGTCTCAAAAGTATCTGTTGATTAATTAATCCCTTGCTTTTTACCATAAATGGCCTTTTAAACAATGAGTTGGTGAAAAAACTACATCTTTGCATAAAGTAATTCCTAATGATAAAACCTCATATAGTGTAGGTTCGAAATCCTTGGGGCTTCCCTGGTGAAATCTGAAATTGGCGCCTGTGTGTGGCGGGCAAGAAGAGACAGAAGAACAAAGCAGTTCACTCCAGATTGGTCAGTGGCAGTTTTAATAAGCAGGAGAACTTAATTACAAGGCAGGTCTTGAGAGGCCAGAGGACTAATAGGTCTCCGCACTATCTACCAGAACCATAAACATTGACTATAGAGGACCTAAGGGGGTTCAGTCAAGTACAGTGTCCAGACGCTCTCAACAACTCTTTGTTCTCTCAAGGCTGCATCCTTGAAATCAGCTCCCACTGTGGGGACATGTCCATTCCCAGGTGTAAGTCCCAAGGGTGGGGAGAAGATGAGGAGCCTCAGATGCCTCAGTCCAGCATGTGGGTCCGTCAGCAGTCACTTCCTCTTGGTGACGTCCTCCAAGAAAGATTGGTTATGTGCGAGTTTCCAGATGCAATGTAGTAAAAGTGGTTTATCCGTAAGACTCTATTTCAAATTCTACTGACTTCTGTGTTGAATATTAGGATGGACAAAATTCACACTATCTAGTAACTGCTCAAGGAGTTTTAGTTGATTATTAAATTCCCCAAATGAGAACTTGAATGTACTTATGCGTGTTCGTATAATACTCAGTCTTCTGGTGTCAAAGCCCCATTTCTCCATAATACAAGTCTCTTATACTGCCTCTTGATCCCTTTTTGACAAACAGAATGAAACAAGCAAAATGGATACATTCGATTCGACCCCTAGCCTGAGAACTGCCATATGCTCTGAGTGCGGCCCTAACAGAAGCAAAAAAAGAAAGAGGAGTTCCCGTCGTGGCACAGTGGTTAACGAATCTGACTAGGAACCATGAGGTTGCGAGTTCGGTCCCTACCCACTGGTTAACGATCCCGGCGTTGCCATGAGCTGTGGTGTAGGTTGCAGACGCGGCTCGGATCCTGCGTTGCTGTGGCTCTGGCGTAGGCCGGTGGCTGCAGCTCCGATTCGACCCCTAGCCTGGGAACCTCCATATGCCGCGGGAGCGGCCCAAGAAATAGCAAAAAAGACAAAAAAAAAAAAAAAGGAAAGAAAGAAAGAAAGAAATTGATAGTTTTAAAAATGGGTCTCATGCTGGCGTTGATGCTGCTTTAGTTATTGTTCTTCTTTCTCCTCTTTCTCTCTTTACTCTCCTTCCCTCACTGGCTCCACTGCCTCCCAGTTTTTTTTTAGAAAACTGGAGAATTGCTTGATGTGGAAAAATAGCAAGTATTTGCTGTCAGAAAAACTCACACATTTCCTATCAGAAAACACTACACAAGTCTATATCTAAGGCTATATGTAAAGAATATACATATATTCATATAAATCTAAATATCTTTTATACAATTACGGGTTTTGTAAGTTTAGTATTAGTGTCTCAAGGTTGCTCACTCTTCTACAGAGAATAAATTTTCACTGGATTCTATTTTAAAAATGACCTCCAATGCTTATCCTTTGAGTTATAATTTACCTTAAAGCTTTTTCTGCTGATTTTTCACTGTGTTTTGTCAAACATTTACTCATAGAATTCTAGGTTTATGATTGAGAAGAGGGGGAGGAGGAAGCGGGGGAGCAAAACACTAACAAAGAGCACTGCCATTCTTGAGCACACACTGGGTACCAAGAACTGTGCCACGCACCACTCTCTATGGGTTACAAGCATTACTTCTTACAGCAGCCCTGTGGGCTGGGTGGTATTTCCATTTTGTATAAGAGAGATATGAGTCACAGAAAAGTTACCCAAGTTTGTATAGCTGGCCAGTGGTGGAGGTAGGTTATAAATTCATATTTTTTCTGACTTTAAATCACCTGTGTTTTATTCATAATACTATGGCTTGGACAGGAAGTCCCATAGGGGTACAATTGAGAACGAAATATCATAGCATACCCAACCAATTAGTTGAAGTGTACAGTTTGAGATAATTTGATTGAAAATATCTTGCATAAAATAGCCCTCTACAATGAATCAAGGGAACATAAAAATATCTTTTGTTTGTCTAACACTCTAGGCTTTCAGATTTTTATGCTTTTGTTTGTTTCTTATTATTCTTATACCAACACTTTCAAGGCTGTTTTTCATGTGAGGAATAAAAGCTCCAAAAGAGGGAGTTCCCATTATGGCTTATCAGTAACGAACCTGACTAGTATCCATGAGGATGCGGGTTTGATTCCTGGCGTCACTCCGTGGGTTAAGGATCCGGCGTTGTTCTGAGCTGTAGTGTAGGTCACAGGAGTGGCTCAGATCCTACATTGCTGTGGTTGTGGCATAGGCTGGCAGCTGCAGCTCTGATTCGACCCCTAGCCTGGGAACTTCCATATGCCACAGGCATGACCCTAAAAAGACAAAAAACCAAAAACCAAAAAACCAAACAACTCCAAAAGATTAATTTTTTAAAAAGGCAGTAAGAGGTAAAACAGATTCTTAAATGTGTGTCTTCTAACCCTGAGTTTATTGCTTCCTCCAATATATTTTTCTAGCAGTATTTCATATTATGTTTGTCTTGAGATGTTTAAAATGATCTATTATGTTACAAATTAATTACCTTGAAAGGGAAATTACATAATTGTGTAAGATATTTCTTCTCCTGATCCAACACTTTGCAAAACACTGCAGTCCTTTCTCAGTCATACTTGGTGTGGCTGATATTGTGTAGTACTTGTCACATTGTGGAACTTCAGAATAGTAGTAATAAAAATACTAGATAAATACACAACCAGCATGCTTTGAAGGACTGCTATGTAGCTGTGGCTATGCTCAGACTTTTACATGAATTGTTCTACTTAATTCACCAAAAGAAGAGAAAGATAAAAACAGAGAGTGGCTGGCTTTCCTGAATAGTTTTTGCAGTGGTCTTTAACATTTAATAGTTTCACTGGTACGTGATTCTTTTTTTCCCCTCTAAGTTTCAGACAACTGTGTAAAACAAATGAAATGTTACCGAAAAAGCGAAACAATGGAAGCACAATATTGCAAATGATCAAAAATACACAGGAAGTTAACAGAATAAATGAGGCATTAATGCAGGATGACTGTCTCATTGGAACCAAAGGAAAAGAGGAAAGTTTACCTCATAAATCCATTATTCACTCACAAAATGACAGTCATAAACGTCTGAGAAATGTCATGGAAATTTTAGAATGTCTATCCAACCTCTACAGATTTTTATTCATCTGTTAGTACACAAATGCCATAGTTACTTTTTTCAGAACCTCATCAAAAATAGCTCATTTGGGGAGTTCCTACTGTGGCACAGTGGGTTAAGGATCCAGTATTGTCTCTTCTGTGGCAGGGGTTCAATCCCTGGTCTGGTGCAGTGGATTAAGGTTCTGGTGTTGCTGCAAATGAGGTGTAGGTCACAGCTTCAGCTCAGATTCGATCCCTGCCCCAGGAACTTCCACATGCTGCAGGTGCGGCCAAAAAAAGAAAAAAAAAAAATTAGCTCATTATGTTACTAAGAGTAGAAGAATAATTGAAACTACTAATTCTTTCCATATCCTTCCAGGAGTCCCATAAAAGGACTTGTTAAAAGTTGAAACCAAACTCATCTATGTGTTCACTCTCCATTATGGAATCTATAATGCACACTCTTTTATGTATATTTTCAGCATTAATTCTCATTTACCTTTCATTTGCAAGTGCCTTTGTTTCAGGTAGAGAGATGCATGTATCTGCTTTCCATGTTTTGATCAATGCCAAGCATTGATAAGTTCACCACTGGTCACAGTGGCAGAACATCTCAGAAACAGGAACGCTGGTGCAGTAGATGAAGCTGAGACTCTGACTTCAGGTAGACTGTATTTAAATGTTTTCATATACAGATATTTGGTTCCTACAACTCCATTCTGTTACGAAGCCTCTGAAAAAAACCTTCAGCCAAAACACTGATTCTTACACAGTTAACTGCTACTTATTTGCACTGTGGTCATTTCTTCTAGGACATCTTTCTTGGCATCCCGTATCTTGAAGAGGGGGCCTCTCCTTTGCATTTCCTTGGGGCCCTGAGCTTATATCATCAGTGCATTTCTCCTAGGCTGATTAAGAGTCTTATTTATGTGTGTCTACTCAGTTCTCTGTTTGGTCTCCAATACCAACAGGGCCTAGAATAGCATAATTCCAGCAAATGGAATTGCATTTATTGCAGGGGCCTAGAATAGCATAATTCCAGCAGATGGAATTGCATTTATTGCTGGATGTTACTGGATGTCCATGCCTGGCAGTGTCATCTCCATCAGTTATCTCCTTCTCCATCACTGGATTGGCTGCACTCTGCTGTATTGCTCTAAGAAGCATGGGTCCTGCCAATGATGTGGGGGCCCTTCCTCAGCTGTGGCCTCTTCCTTTACAGGTTGTCTTGTTTCTCCCTTTCTGTACTCGTTTTGCATTAGAATGGATAATTTCAGAGAGCCATGGTGGCTTCTCTTTTCTCTAAACAGGAATGGCTGAGGGAGTGGGGTGAATAGGAGGAGATCAACAGATTCCGGAACTGCTCATGTGCCCATTTACAAAGCTGGACTGTCCCAGAGTTTGTGGTGAGTCAATGGAGGGTTTTAATTAAGAGAGTGGTAAGGCTAGATTTTCATTTTAGATAGATTACTCTGCTGGCTCTGAAGAAGATGGATTTGAGAAGAAAAATATTAGGGAGCATGAAAATCAATGATAAGGGCATTCAGTACTATAGATCTGTGTATTACAGGCCTGTACCAGAGGTCAGCAAACTGGTTTTCTATAAAGGGCCAGATAGTACATATTTTAGGCTTTGTCACAGCTGCACGACTCTACCTCAGTAGCTCAAAATGTAGACAAAAGGTAAATGAATGAGCATGTCAGTGTTTCAATTAAACTTTCTTTACGGAAACTGAAGTTTAAATTTCATATAATTTTCATTTGTCACATACTATTCAATCATTAAAAATGTTTAATATATATATATATATAAATATAAATATATATAAACTCCTCTTATTTGCTAAACACACAAAAACAGGCCACAGGTTGGATTTGGGCCAGGTACCAGATCATACAACAGGCCTACACCATTCATTTGTTTATAGAAGAGAAGGATTAAAAAACACTTAGAAGTTACAAAGTTTTGATGCACTGGCCAAAATCTTGGATTTCATGAGCTCCTAGATTAGCACAAATAGTAACTGTTCATGTATTTTTTTGTTTTTTTTTGATAGAAAACATGTGAAAAAAAATGGTGATCACAGACTCTGGTGAGGAAGGGGGCAAACATGTATGTCATATTTTAAGTTTTGGTGACAGAGTATTGCATGACAACTAACTATACTGGGGAATTCTGGAAAAGGAGATCAGCAAAGCAGAGACAGGAGACATTTGTCTTTTCTGTTTGGCTCCTACTCAGGCCTAGGCCTTAGCTGGTGTTAAATTGATTAGAAGTCTCTGCTTCACCTCCTTGGTACCCAGAGTTTCTATGTAGGGAGTGTCTAAGAAGTGTCTAGGGCTGCAAGATTCTTGTATTGATATATCTCTCACAGACTGTTTTTTACCTGAATTAGCAAGTTCTGTGAGCTCTTTTCAGTGGGTAACTTTGTTTTGAAGTGTTTCCATTGGAGAAAGGACACAAGAGTTTTCTCACAGAATTTTACTTTGTTGTATCATCATCATAATCTCCATCATCCTCATCACCTTGAAGAATAGACATGAGGAGTCATGGCCACCGGGTGGAAAAGCAGGTGGAGTAAGTGTGGCACTTGTAATGTGTGATTCCATCCTCTAATTCAACTGTGTCACAGGCTCCTCAAGGCCAAGTGAAGATGGCTATTAGGGTCCCTTCCCTGATAGTCTCTGCTTTTGCTCCCAGTCCCTTCACTAGGCTTATGGATGATTCTTCTTCTCCTTTTCCTCCTCTTCTCCCTCCTCTTCCTTCATTGTATTCATGGGCATTTGTATCATTGAGACTTGCGTCTAATATAATTAATATCCAGAGTGAAATTTAAGTATTTTATTTCTTTTATTTCTTAATTGTATATACTAATATGTCCTGAATGGAATAATCTGAAAAATAACAGAGGCAATAAAAGGCAGCCTGTCACATATGGCACTGTAGAAATGTATCTGCCAGTTCTCATCCATGAAAATCATCTGTGAAAAAATAGGATCTCATTTTGCTACAACCAAATAAAAAATCCAGTGTAAGCAACAGAGGAGCTGCATTTTGAGGGCTGTCATGTGAACTGGGTCTTTGTTAGGATAAGCAGACTTTTACTGTATAAGAAATCTATGGAATTCAGAACTACAAAGAAGCTGAAAAACTTCTAATTAAAAAATGGCATAAGGGAATCCTCTAGTCTGATTGGGTCAATTGCTTCCTGGCCTACTTATAAATTAGAATTGCTTCTGCTTACTGTAGGCGTCATGTAAAACATTAAAATATTTCTACAAAGCAAGGTTGTGCAGGTCAATAAGAAAAGGATCTGCAAGCATCATTGAGTACATTGCTTATAATATTTAAGCAACTATTTATGAGTAAAGTGGGATAAATACAGCATCATCATTGCATTTAGTATTTTGTTCATACATTATGCTGGAATGGTCTCTAGCATGATTTTTATTCTTTAATTCTCCTGGCTGCTTATTATTATTTTAATTTTATTTTGATCTATTTTCTTATTGTTTATATATCTTTTCTTTTTCATATCTTTTTCTCTCTCTTTTACTTTTACAAACATGCAAAAAAAGTACAGAATTTTGATTAATTGGTGGGAACATTTTATTCTTAATGATTAAAATCAGAAGCAAAAATAATGTGATCCTGAAGATAATCCTCCCCTTTTCCCCAGCACCCTTCTCCAAGGTAGAAAAAGAAAAAAAAAAAAGCCATCAATACAAGAATAGAAGGCATAGCAACTTCACTTGCATCCTGGGTCTCTTTTTACTTTTATTTCTAAAAACTTCATTTGAATTGGCTTAAAATCTAGTAATGTGTACTTATTCTTATTAGAATTGAGTGGTTAATCCTCTCATTAATTAATGTGCTTATTTTTCCAAATACGTGTTTATTGAATACCTTCAGTGATAACAAAAACATCTAAAGTGTGAGATCTGCCTTTCGGGAACTAAGAAAAAGTGAGAGATATGTCTGCATTTATATTTTCACATTTATATATGATGCACAGCAATAGAAAATGGAAATATGAATTCCGTAAAGGACAAAAAGGTAAATATTGATCATAAAACCGTGCAAATATTTCAGAAGATAACTCAGAATGGACTTTTGAGAGGAATGTCATTTTATTTTGACCTTCAAGGATAAAATTCATAAAGACGAGGATTAGAGAGGAGAGGTAGATGAAAATATGTTTATTCTAGGATTCCAGGCAAGGAGAAGTTTATGTAAATGGATGAAGTTTAAGAAAATAGAGCCAATAAGGTAATATAAATTTATTTTGCAGAGGTACAAACACAGTTTATGGAGGTTAATCATAGAGCTATGATGTGGAGAGTGAAAACGCACAGCAATCGAGACATTAGAGTGGTAAATTATATCAGTTCTCTTTTCTCCCTGCCTCTAGCCAAGTACAATAATGATAATAAGAATGTTAACACAATAGCAACAAATAAACATTTTTAGTGCTTACTATGTGCCAAATCCTGCTGATAAACTAAAAAGAAACCTGCAAGTATTATAATTGATCCTATTTGATAAATGAATAATTTGAAGCACAGAGATATTAAACCAGATTGCTCGAAATAGCCTAGTTTCAAGCAGGTAAAATCAGTGACTCAGTCTCATATCTGGAAAAAGATGGAAATAGTGACGAAGAGTAGAATAATAATGAACATTAACAGGTTCAAAACTGAAAACTAAAGCCATCAACTTTCCTTGTTCTGTGCTTCTAATTCCAGCCAGAAACCTGATGGCAAGCCTTTCCTCCTCTACCTCATTTATGCCAATATTATCTATTCTACACTTTCATATCATGTATGAGAATTCCCTTCATTTGTCTTTATTGTGATGAGCTCACCTTAGTCCCTAATTTGCTCTTGCTTCACTTGTTGTGAGAGGTATCTAACTAGGGTCCTGCCTCCAGTTTTCCCCATGTCTCCCCAACCAACCACCATAGAGTGAGCTTTCAAATATGCAATTCAGCATGACACTCCCCTGCATAAAGACACCTCTCATGCCCCTTGTAGCCCACAGGAGAAAGTCTACATTCCTTCCTTTGGCATAGAGGACTACCTAAATAACTGGTCTCCTTCCTTGTTCAACTCCAGTCTGCATTCCTACGTAGAGACTTAACGTAAGCTTTCTGGAAATGCTTTACTTTTTCCTCCTGAGCAAAGTTCTTTCACATCCAAAAACATCACAGTTTTCATGCTCTTGCCTCGATCCACCTGGTGAGCTATGACTTTATGAAACTTACCTGAACTCAGAGATCAAAACAGGTTTTTCTATTTGCAAACCTAGACCCCTATACTGTCTCTTAGAGAGTACTTAGAATATTCCAAAAGAGTCCTTCATTTAAATTCTGACTCTCTCTTTAAGATCTTTGAAGTCAGAAGCAGGGTCTCATCGTTACTGGTATTCTCAGGGCCCTTGCACAGAACTTGGCACCTAGTTGGGGGTTGAATAAATGAAACATGAATTAACGAGGAGGGCTGTAGATATAATTAGGAGATCCTGGCTTCCACAGTTCACTTCCTCTACGAAGAAAGAAAGCCAAAAATGTGATGGCAGGGAAAAATAACACATAGGTCTCCCATCAAGCCTTTTCACTGTCTAATTTGGGGTATAATTTAATTATATTCTGGGTCAAAGGAGCCACATAGGATAAGTCAGAGAGTTGACATTGTGTTTGTGCCAATGCCTGAGCTTTCATCTCATACTTGAGAGGTGAAAGTCTGAATTAAAGTAGTTGAGAACTGTCACACACGGCTGTTCTGCGCTCCCAAAAGATGCCTGGAAAGCCAGATTTGAGGGGGTGAGGGTGGGAGGCAGAAAGCAAGGCAAAGACAAGAAGGAAAGCGGGTGCGGGGGCGACGTGAGAGAAATCCAGGAGGGCAAGAAAGAAAATGCAAGATAATTAGCTGCCATGATTAAAAGGTTTCATTTTTCACCTCACTTTTCAATCTAATTCATACCATGTGAACTGTTGCGATCTATTTCTAGGCTGAGTAATATGCTGTAGTACAAGATTTTGATAAATAATTATCTTTCAACTTTATCCATAAAAATATTAAGACAGATTCAGGTAATTCTCATAACCGAGCTCGGCAGGGTGCTGGTTGGGCCCTGATGAATTGCCTTTTGCTGCCTGACCTAAGTGTTTGGCCTTGAGCCTCCTGTTTGAACGCCTGGGGGCAGAAGCTGGCCCCTCTCCTTCCAGTTCACAGGCCGGCGGGGGCTGCGTGTCACACTGCTCATTTTCTGATGTGCAAGCTTTGCTCTTCCCTTAGGGGATGGGATTCTGACAGGCACTTTATCTCAGCACATTGAATCTCCTATGAAATTGTCACTTTCTCCTGCCGCCTTGCTAGTTAGTTCAATACCATGACGAGATACACAGAGCGAGATTTTATACAGAAGCCAAGCCGGGGAGACTGGTGTTTTAGGGGATGGGTTTTGGGGCTTTACACACATGAGAAGAGATCAAGGATGGCCAGGGAAGCTGGGCCATTTCACAAAAAGATGAACGTGGTTTGTTTGTACAATTCTTTGTGGGTTCACACATATTACCTCAGTTGATGGTCACAGTCAGAGAATGCTGTCGTGTGTCCTCATTTTTATTATTATGAAAATCAGCTTTCAGCAAAGGGCTGAAACAGAAGCATTCGTTTCTAGGCAGACTCCTTTTTGTGTAGTATTCTAGCTTGTAAGCGAGTTTATGAGAGTGCCAGCAGCCACAGGCTTGTGACAAAGATAATAAATGGAGAGAATGAGTCCAGAACACCTAAAGTTCTGACCACATGAGCATTCTGATTTGTGCGTTAGGAGGAAATATTTATTAGTAGGTATGTCACAATGTGATGTCCAAACCAATATTTTATTTAATGGTCATTTCGTCTTGGCAATGGCTCAGTGGTTAGCGTTTTATAGAAATGGAACTTTCTGACTCCTCAGAATGAGGTGTAAAGAGGACACTAAGTTTGGGGTACCACCATCTGTGGGTATGGCGTTTATACCTTCTAATTTCCATAGTTACTACTCTTGCTCTTATACTTGGAAAACATGTGTCATATTTTGTTACTTACTACTCCTGTTTACTCCTCCTGATTCCCTTTAAACTTAGTGTAACCGTATAAAGGGATAAAGCTACAAGGACAAAGAGAATGTAAAGGAAGATAATAATACAGCAGTTTTTTTAAGTGGCTGAGTAGCCATATATATGTATCTGTATACATAATTTCGTGTTATAAAGTCTATAGCAAGGCAGACTGTTAATAGACATTTTCATCGGTATAAATTCTCAATGCTTTTATTTCTCATGTCCTCCTTCTCAGAAAGGTACAGAAAACATCTCCTTCCCTCTGATAAAGACTAAAGTGAGAGAAAAGAAGTGACACTTAGAGGAGAGAATGTCCAAGATACAGAAATTTCCAGCTTTTTCTAAGTTAGTATTGACTGAAAACATTCGTATATAATTAATTTTAAATAATACTTGGTGACATTAGTGTTGCAAGGGTCACAGCTAAGTTAAAATGTCAACAGTAAAAGTAAAAGTGGGAATTCCCGTTGTGCCACACAGTGGAAATGAATCTGACTAGTATCCATGCGGATGCGGGTTCCATCCCTGGCCTTGCTCAGTGGGTCAGTGATCCAGCGTTGCCGTGAGCTGCACCGTAGGTCAGGGACGTGGCTTGGATCCCACATTGCTGTGGATGTGGCCCCTATCCTGGGAACTTCCATATGCCACGGGTATGGCCCTAAAAAAAGCAAATAAATAAATAAATATGAAAAATGAAAAGAATGTAATAATAGCTACGTATATTAAAATTTTTACCTTGTTATGTGTCAGATTCTTTGTATCAATCATCTCATTTTTAACATTCACAGTTATGCTGTGAGATTTAGTTTAGTCATGTCTATTTTGCAAGAAAGTAAATTGAAATTTAGGGAAGTTGGTCAACTTTCCACAGTTTAAACCTCTTCCAAGTGACAGAACTGACATTCAGGCCATGCCTAACCTTCATGTAAGTCAAATGTGAATTGATACTTAGTTCCCTGTGGTGTTGAAAGGGTGGACATACAGCTTAGTAATTCTTCCTAAAATTTACCATTACACCTTTTTGTCTGACAGCTTAGCGAAGTGGCTGTACTAGTAGCTGCTCTCCTAGCTTCGCTGTGCTGCCCAAGGATGAAAGGAAGAAAGGGGAGTCAGCTAAGAAAGACAAAGACCCGGTGAACAAACCTGGGGGCTAGGCTAAAAAGCAATGGTTCAAAAGCAAAGTTTCAGACAAGCTCAATAGGCCAGTCTTGTTTGACAAACTTCTGTAAAGAAGTTCCCAATGATAAGCTTATAACCCCTGCAGTCATCTCTGAGAGACTGAAGATTTGTGGTTCTCTGGCCAGGGCAGCCCTTAAGGAGCTCTTGAGCAAAGGACTTATTAAACTGGTTTCAAAGCACTGAGCTCAGGTAATTTACACCAGAAAACACCAACGGTGGAGATGCCTCAGCTGCATGAACAGGTCCCACCAATGCTACATTGTACATTTTGAAAAATAAAACTTCATTAAATCAAAAAAAAAGTGCCTTTACATAAACCATGAATCTTTCCCTCCCTCCCACCCCCCCTCTCATTTTAGAACTCAACATGTGTTTATTTATCTATTTATTTTTCTTTTCTTTTTTTCTTTTGAGGACCACTTCTATGGCATGTGCAAGTTCCCAGGCTAGGGGTTGAATCAGAGCTGCAACTGCCAGCCTACACCACAGCCACAGCAACACTGGATCCAATGTGCATCTGTGACCTATGCTGCAGCTTGTGATCCCACCAGATCCTTAACCCACTGAGCAAGGCCAGGGATCAAACCTTCATCCTCATGGATACCATTCAGGGTCTTAGCTCACTGAACCACAGTGGGAACTCCTGGAGTTATTTATTTAACAGCTAAATATTCCACCAGGCAGCAAACTCCATAGTACAGGGATGGGACTGTATTGTTCCAAAGTATATTTCTAAAGCCTCATCCAAGAGCTAGCATGCAGAAAGCACCAAAAAGTATGAGTTAAAGGAACAAATGAAACAGCCAGTTGGTGAGCCCGGTAGAATCACAAAAGTATTTACCCTCTCAAATAAAAGATGTCCAATACTTAATCCAAAAAGTATCATGATCATGGTAATATTTATTCTAAGGTCCCTTTTCTGCAACCCAAACCTAGCCAAACAAATCCAAGCATCCAGAACCAGAAAGGGTGTGATCTGAAGAGCTGTGCATTTGGGCCAAATCTCATAATGATGAAACACTACTAACCAGCAAATCCATCCTTGTAAATCAAAAGGGAGAATAAGAAACCGTTGACAAGATTTAACAACTTATTGTTTTTAGAGTTTTGTGAAACTAAATTCAGTCATTTGAATTCACATCCAACCCACCCTCTGCTCTTTCATTTCATAAACAGCATATATCAACAAAAACAAATATGATTTTTAAACCCCTTTGCTGCTAGAGTCTTACGATAATTTAAAAGTATAACAAGCATTGCTTTGCAAGTTGTTTATAAGTGCACTCTGTGTCATGCCTTATGACATAAATAATTAGCTTTGCTAATTGTGTTTCTTTTTTCATAACTAGAGTAGGAAAATCATTGTAATGTATTGGTGCCATTAAATTAGACTACTTATCTCAAAACAGAGAAAAAAGTGTTTTAAGCTGTTTTACCTACAAGATTTCTACACTTCAAGGAGGGCTGTCTGTGGTATGAAGTAATCATTCTAGAAAGAAGATTGAAAACACTTATGATATCCAGCCGTTGTGTATTCTGCTAGCATGATTCTAGTTTAGTAGCAAAAAGAATTCAATATGATAATAGTCATAGCTGACTCTTATATAGAACAAGGGTGTGCCAGGAATGGTTTCAGGTGCTTTCCATTCAGTGTTTTACTTCTTCTAGCCTTACAACAAATCTATATGTTGGGTAAATTACTCATATTCTCCCATTACAGAGGAGGACACTAAGGCACAAAGAAAAAAAAAGCAACTTCACTAAGGTTGCCCAGCTGGTGAGTGGCCAGGGCTAGGGTTTCCACGTTGCCACACTGGCTCTAGAGTTTTTCTCAAAGTGTCTCTCAGGAAAAACGGGACATTGTGAAATAAGGCATATGCATTCATATTTTGATGCCATGCTTATGAATTAGTGACCTGAATACAATATGTGGACTCTGGGCCTCCATTTCTTCATCTGCAAAATTGGGATAATAATGAGAATAGAGGAACTGAATGGCGGTACATGGGCGAGCAATCTATAAACCCTTAAATCATATCTAAAATACAATTCATGGTTAAGGGAGGCAAATTCCCATGACTGACGTTTTTCAAGACCCAGGTTACAAACTGAAGTATAGACTGGCAGAAGCAGCAGAAACATGTTTATAACTTCTGACCCCTGTAATTCTACAGAGGTGAACTTAAGACTCCTTTTAAATTAGGGACAATTGAATGACAGAGTGAGCTGGAGTGAGAAATGCAGACTGTACTAAGACACATCAATAAGCTCACCTATGAGCCATAGAAATTGAGAACTTGGAGAGAGTCAATGAGATTTTTAGGCTTAATAGGACAAATGTAATTAACTGAATAGTAAGTCTTCTGTCCCACAGGACTGCAGTGGAAATTGGCCTTTGACAGAAGAGCATCAATAATCGTACTGAAGTGGTGAGTATAATTCAAAAATGAAGGCTGCAGTGAGATGCATCAGAGAATGCATGCCCCAGAATACTGTAATCATTCTGGTGATCTCTGCATTGTAAAGAAATGTTTTTTTCATAATTCACAAACTTCTTGAACTTGAGAATTATAGATTTTGAAGGTTCTAGGTGGCTATAAACCTCATAATGAAATGCAGCTCTTCCAAGGCCAGCAAGGAAATCTGTGATCCAGGATGAACATAGAAATCAAAGAAAAAAAATAAAATAGCAAATGGAATTTGAATAAAGAGTTAGGACTTTTAATCACTAAAACCTCAAATTTTACTTACTAAGTTAATTAGCAGCTGGCACATCAAATGATATATGGTGCCAATTCTGGTACAAAACAGAACATTAAAAAATAACTTATGAGTAGGTAGGGAAAGCTTTTTTAAGTAAATAAAAAGCAATGAAATTCTGCAGTTAGATTGCGGTTCAAAACATGTCAATTAAATCTAACTTCAGCAGATAATTATGTCAACTATTTGAGAATCATGATCTCCAATGGACATTTCTTCCACTTCCACTGCTAAAGCCTCCAACTGGCAATTAAGCAAAGAGGAGAGAATTAGGGTGAAATGTAATATTTCACTGTTGGCTCAAGGTTTGTTGAGTCCAAGGTCCACACATAATAAAATCTATTTCTTATACCTATTTAACTTTTCAAACTTGATTTATTGTTGTTTATCTCTATGATTGAAATTCGTAACAACCAAGAACATTTTTTTAAAAGATGGCTAGGTACAAAGTCAAAGATAATCTGGATTTTCTTGTATATGCTGGCTTTGCCAGCCTTTTACCCACAATGCAATGATTCATATGAAAATTAAAAAAAAAAAATAGAAGAACAGATGGGAAAGTAGCTAAGATGTGCTAAACTAGGCATTCGGGGAAAGCCAGCAGCCATAGGTATGCCAAAAGCTACAGAAAAAAAAAAAAAAAAAGCCAGCTTATGGAAATCATGCTCCTACAATGCATGGCACCTGCTTTCACAGTCAAAATGGAAAGAAAAATTGAAGCGAATCTAAATGTTCTTGAAGGTACCAAGAACAGAGCCATGGGGGTCTCTCACTTTCACTTTTAACTCAGGGAATTACTTGACAAAATCTTTCTGTAACATTTTCAAAAAGCTTTGAAAACACTGCATTCTTGAAAATGCAACCCAGGTTTTAAATGATCTTAATTTGCTAATGTGAAAACATAAAGTACTTTTTCCTGATATTCCTTTGGATAATACTTTGTGCATCTCAACTTCTTGACACTGTTTGACTAGTCAGGGGTTTCCCTAGCAGTTTTAGTCATTTCAGGAAAAACAAAAACCCAACTTTCATTCAAGGTAAAAATTCCAGTCACACACACATTCACCTCCTCCTTTTTCTCAGCCCACTGCTGTGTGTGTATGTATGTGTGTATGTGGGTGTGCTTGTGTGTGGTAGTGATGGATTCTGCTGTGTATTCTTTTCTTCTTCTTTTTCTTTTTATGGCCACATTTGTGGTATGTGGAAGTTCCTGGGGCGAGGGGTGGAATCAGAGCTGCAGCTACAGGCCTATGCCACAGCCACAGCAACACTGGATCTGAGCCACATCTGTGAACCACACTGCAGTTTGCAGTAACACCGGATCCTTAACCCACTGAGCGAGGTCAGGAATCTAATCTGCACCCTCATAGACACGGTGTTCTTAACCTGCTGAGCCACAACGGGAACTACTCTGCTGTGTATTCTTCCTTTCTCTTTTTCTGTCTCACTCATCTAAGAGCAGGAGAGAATTTAGAAGTAACCTTATATACCTGACTGTCTATGTAACATCCTTTTTTGGCTGTTGCTTCGCTTCGGGTGGACACTAATGACCATCAGCATCCTCTGTATGTCAAGCATCAAATGGTGGCTTTCTAGTGGGAGCATTTTCAGTTCTTCAGAGCCTGGGAGGGTGGTACCTTCTTCAGTTATCTTAAGCAGGAGATCTCTTCTGGCCTGACCTGTTCCAAATACAGTTGCTCTAGAATTATCATCTTTATTTGTAGTGTCAGTGCTGGTTTTCATAGGATGAGTAATATCAGGATATCTGTAGTCTACCTGACTTCTTTAATGTTCAATTTAATAGTGCTAAATGCATGCATATTTTAAAGCCAGTGATGAAGATGCTAGTTTGTTTTATAGATAACAATCTATTGGCTCTGATAAGAGGTACATCTGGAATAATACAGAATTTAACATTTTCATTCCAGAAGGCAAAAAATATATATATATATAGCTCATAAAATTAAATACGATTAAGAAAATAAGATATGGAGTTCCCATCGTGGCTCAGTGGTTAACGAATCTGACTAGGAACCATGAGGTTGCGGGTTCGATCCCTGGCCTCACTCAGTGGGTTAAGGATCTGGCATTGCCGTGAGCTGTGGTGTAGGTCGCAGATGTGGCTCGGATTTGCTGTTACTGTGGCTGTGGCATAGGCTGGCGGTTACAGCTCCAATTCAACCCCTAGCCTGGGAAACTCCATATATGCTGTGGGCACGGCCCTAGATAAGACATAAACAAATAAATAAATAAATAAATAAATAAATAGAGAAAAGCAGATATGGTGGTAAAAATTAAGCTAATCATAAATAATTAAATAGATTTTTAAAAGTAATATTGTTAAAATATCCAAAATCCTTCTTTGAACAAGTAAAAATATTTATAAATTAATTAAATTAATGTAATCAAACAAAACACAGAAAGTAGGACATCAAACAAATGCGTATTGGCATTAAGATAATTATAATAAACTGATTTATACAACACATGCTAATAAATTTAAGAATTAAATGCTGTATGACTTTTTTTGTCTTTTTAGGGCTGAACCCACAGCATATGGAGGTTCCCAGGCTAGGGGTCAAACTGGAGCTGAAGCTGCTGCCTACGCCATAGCCACAGCAACGCCAGATCCCAGCTGCGTCTGAGACCCACACTACAGCTCACAGCAATGCCAGATCCTTAACCCACTGAGTGAGGCCAGGGATCGAACCCACGTCCTCATGGATACTAGTCGGGTTTGCCACCACTGAGCCACAACAGCAAGTCCTGTTGTATGATTTTTAAGGTAATATTTGTTTCAAAATTTAATTTCCAAAATTATTTGTTGAAAATTAAGAAATCCATCAATAATTTTTATATAAAAATCTGGAGTTCCTGCTGTAGCACAGTAGGTTAAGAATCTGACTGCAGCAGTCCAGGTTATGGTGGAGGTATGGGTTCGATCCCTGGCCTGGTGCAGAGGGTTAAAGGATCTGGTGTTGCTGCAGCTGCAGAGTAGGTCACAGCTGTGGCTCAGATTCAACCCCTGGCCTGGAAACTTCCATATGCAACAGTTGGGGCCATTAAAAAATATGATATGAAAATTTCAACTTTTTTTTTTACCATAGAAAAATTCATTTATTCATATGCACATAATGTACAGTCTATGCACTGGAGAGAGGATAATTTAATGCTATTTAATAAACAAGGGCTCATTAAATAAATTATAGGAAATATGTAGCTTAGATAGATATATAATACACATGTGTATATACATGTATAGATATGATAGAGGTATGTGTATATATGTATTTATTAAATAAATCACAACTTTATAGCTTATAAGAGCAGACCTGATTCTAAACCCCTCAGATTATTAACAAGAGCACAGTCTGTACATAACTAGATGAGGGCGTTTTTATTTTTGAGCTGTTACTTTATTAAAATATAGCATAAGACTCTGCCCTGTAGAGCAAGTGGAAATTTCCAGCTTCTCACATGAAGAAATAAACATCGTGTTGTTACGATGTGGTGGAGGTTTGAGAGGTTTAAGTCCTGACCCTGCTACTTACTAGCTGTGCAGTCTGGGCAAATCCGTTCTCTTCTGTGAGTCTCTGCTTCCTAGTCTATACAACAAGAATTCTAATCTTTCTTGATTAATTATACAGTGAACAAAATGAGGAAGATGCCCGGCATTGTACTTTTTATGTTTTCATGATGCTGATATCAATACCTGACAGAGCAAAACAGACCAAAAAACCCCCAACAAACAAAAAACAGAATCTCATTCTGTTTTACATCTAAAGTATATGTACATCCTAAGTCATACTTTACAAAATAAAGGGATTAAAATAATACACAAAAGAATAATACATTCTGACATATCAGGGTTCACTCAAACAGGTTCATATGATAAATAACACAATTCAATGTGGTTATAATACAAAGAAGGAAAAAAATCAAAGGCAAAAAATAATTTGGTAAATTCACTTTCTGTATTTCATATAAAGCAATCTAACCACAAACAATCCATACCAAACCCTCCAAAACCAAAAAATCATCAGTAGTAATAAAAATTTTGCCTACCTTTTCCACTAACTTGTATATTAATTCAGAAATTATTGTCAGTTAAAAATGTAATTAGACAGGAAAAATCATAAGAAAATAAAGCTGAATTTCCACTTTATCCCACATATTTTATTTTTCTTGATCCTCTTTATAGTAAAAGTTCTGAAACTAGTCATTTATCCTTGATGCTGTCAACTTCTTTTTCCCCTGCTTCTTTAATTCTACTTGTTAAATAAAATCTGTGCCTCCTGGCACACAGCGTTACTTTCTTCAGGGTCACCACAAAACCTGTCGGTTGATAAATATAATGCTCAATTATAAAGTATTACTTAGATTAAACAAGTGCCTGACTGGGAGTTCCCATTGTGGCTCAGTGGTTAAAAAATCCGACTAGGAACCATAATGTTGCTGGTTCAATCCCTGGCCTTGCTCAGTGGGTTAAGGATCCAGCGTAGCCGTGAGCTGTGGTGTAGGTTGCAGACGCGGCTCGGATCACACGTTGCTGTGGCTCTGATGTAGGCCGGCTGCTACAGCTCTGATTAGACCCTTAGCCTGGGAACCTCCATGTGCCCCAAGAGCGGCCCTAGAAAAGGCAAAAACAAAACAAAACAAAACAAAAAAACAAGTGCCTGACCATTCTCTCCTCCTTGATTTACCATATCACTTAGCTTTCAGTACACCACGCTGTCTTGGGTTTTGTTCTAGCTCACTGGCTGCTGCTTCTCAGATTTTTTACTGTGTTCTCATCACTTCTAATCCTCTCAACGCTGGAGAACTCCTGAGTTCACCTCTTGGGCCTTGCCTCATCCCTCTGCCGTTACTCCTTAAGGAACTTTTCTAGCTGCATGCCGTTAAATGTGTCTATATGCCTCAAAATCAAAAATTTATATCCCCAGCTCAGGTTTTTTGCTAATCTTCAGATGTTTATATCCAACTTCTTACTTGCCGTTTGCTTGTCATCTCTAAAGGGACATTTAGTAGACAGATAAAAATGTGTTACGACCCAAACTGAAATCTCAACGTTTCTTCTTCTCAAAGGAAGTCTTCTAAGTTGATGGCAACTCCATAAATCCAGCTGCACAGGCCAAAAGCCTTGAACGTCCTCCTTAGTTCCATATTCAATCCATCATGAAAATCTATTGATTCTTTCAAATTTTAGTATATCTAAAACCTGACCATTAGTTCATAGTATCTAGTACTAATTCTTCTATCTGAGCCATCATTCATTTTCATTTGGCTCAGTGCGAAATTTTCCAACAGTTATTCTTTCTATTATAATTGACCCCACTCTCTATAATTTTTGCTCCCAAAATAGCAGCCAGAGTTAATATCACAAATGAAAGTCAACCATGGCCCTCCTCTGCTCAAGGCTCTGCGATATAGTGGTTGGGGGGCTGGCAAGCAGAAACTATTGGGTATAAGATAGGTTAGTGGATCCATTGTACAACACAGAATATAGCCATTATTTTGGAATAACTGTAAATGGAAAGTAACCTTTAAAATGGTGTAAAAATTAAATAAAAAAACAACTCTGTAATGGTTCTCTTCTTCACTCAGTGTCAACATCTTACAGAGGTGTAAAACACCCTGTGTGATAGGGTTGTTCATTTTCCTTTCTCTTTTTGTCCGATATTTTATTGTCATTGACTCTATTCCAGCCATATTAATTCCTTTGCTGTTTCTCAGTGACACAAGCATATTCTAATATGCTCCCCTCTGCCTGGAAATATCCTCTTCTGGATAATTCCTTCAGTCTCTTCATATCTTTGCTCAAAACTCATTTCTATTTGTTTTCACAATAATATGCCAACAATTGATTTATTTCCTTGTAATCGCAAATTCACCCTTCATTGCTGGCTATAAGTACCATTGTGGCTCAGCGGTAATGAACCCGACTAGGATCCATGAGGTTTGATCCCTGGCTTTGCTCAGTGGGTTAAGAATCCGGCGTTACCTGAGCTGCCATGTAGCTTGCAGACACCTCTGAGATCTGGTGTTGCTGTGGCTGTGGTGTAGGCTGGCAGTTGTAGCTCTGATTCTGCCCCTAGCCTGGGAACTTCCGTATGCTCTGTGCACCCCCCCCCCAAAAAAAAAGAAAGAAAGAAAATGGGGATAAGCTCTTTAAATGTTTTCTCTGTCATGCTGGTCCATGTTAAACCTTGTTAGGAGAAGGCACTTGAGAGACATTACAAAGGAAAGAGAATTTCTTCCTGCTTATAGTTTGCTATCTCAGCAGACTCCTTTGGTACAAGAGACAGTTCCAGAGTTTGGCTCCTACAGCATAGCTGGTTCTCCAGCTCCAGGCTTCTATTATATAATAATTTTCTCCAGAACCTGGGAGCCTGCAGAGCACTAGGGTCAGCTCAGCAGCATCTAGGAACTTCTCCTGACACCACCCTCAAGAAATTGTGTTTGAACATCTTTCCTGAGACCTTAAATGGCAGATTCCAGCAAGTTCCACCATCACAGCACCTCAGTGATTTCTCTGCTATTCGGTGCATCACAGCCATGCATTGTCAAACAATATCTGAATTGCCATTTTCCTGTGTACATTATACATTTAAGGTAGTTGTTAGGCTACTTACAATTTAGAAATAACTATTATTAAATATAGCTGTGACATATTTCTATCTTTTTGTGTGTGTGACTTGCATCAAGTAGATGTGACATTTTTATTGTGCTTACAATTTCTCTATGATGAGCCATTCCATGTATATTAGATAACACATGAAAATTTGAAATTTTTAATTTTGCTGTAGCTCTAAAAGTTCTGTTGTTTTTTATAATTTATTATTTTGTTCACCAATTTAGTAATTAAGTACTTAGCAACCTGGCCCAATATAAGTTTAACAACGAAAATGCATTATTCTTTTACAAATTAAACAGGAAATGAGTCAAATAAGTAGAATATATTTTTAATGCTGTAGAAATGAAAAAAATAAAATTCCAGCAATGCAGAAAAATGCAGTTATGGAAGGAGAAAAAAGAGAGAGAGAGAGAGAGTCAGAGAGACAAACAGAAAATGAGGCTATGGAAACAAATTATACTGAGAATTCTCTGCTTTCTGCTATTCTTCAGATGATTCTTTCAGAAAGCAATGGCCCAGAGCTGAACACTAGATTTTTGCTGTTGTGATCAAAACCCAGTTGCCAGATACTGCCAATGTCTGATGTTCTAGAAACACATTTAAATGATAATAAAACAGCAGTATTGAAGATGTTCCAGCTCATATTCATTTGACAGTGAGAAAGTGTAGTGTGCTTTGATTGTAATTGCTGTCTGACATTGCAGTGGTTCTCCTACTACCCATGTTTGTTCTAAATTTATCTTCTCTAAAACTCGGAATGGTGTCCCTAGTCAGTCAGCCACCAGGAAACAACAGGGAACATGTTAGATAAATTGGGAGTTTTTCCTGTTGGAGACGTTAGACCCAAAAATATAGTTATACCACGGGCTGATTTATAGTGGCGCTGTTGGTTATTTACTGTGTTCTCATGGAATAACTCTGTTGTATTTTTGTGATTTACCAAGTGCTTTATGTAAAATTCTGGCTGGTGATTTAACACAGCTCTCTAAATAATTCTTCTCCTCTCTGTGGCTCCTGACGCTCACTCTGATTTATGATGTCAGACTGAAGATGAGAGGCTCCCATATAAAAAAAAAAAAAAGAGAGAGATCATTTCTGAGTAGGACTCTTTGGATGGCAGCCATGCTAGACATTGAAGGGGTCTCATTTAGGAGCTAAAATGCCAACAGGCATGCCAGAGACCGCCCGTGAAATCCCTGGTCTCCACAGCTGTCGAAATCCCATCTCATGTGCCACAGCTGGGACCGCTTCTACAGCTCCCTGAGCTTCCCATTCATCTTGGGAAGAGCTCTAACCAAATTTGGATGAAAGAACTAGGCCTGTGATAGGGAATAAATCAGTTTGGTATTCTCCCCCCCCCTTCTTTTCACCCAACACATCTTAATGATTACACTTCCTAGGTTTGAAAGAACAAGGTTATTTTGGTGTGATATGTTCTGGTCAATATTTGGAGGAATATAGATGGTAAGTCAAGTTAGTTATCCTACCGGCATACCTCGCCAACATCAACAGTTTTGTTTATTATACCGGCAATATTAAGTGGACTGTCAGCAATTATCCAGTGAAGGTGATCGGTCCGGGAAACAAGGGGCCATGGCTTGAAAGGTTATCAATGATTAATAATAATGCTATTGTCAAATTGGCTTTGTGACATTGGTTACTATGCCTATGGTTGCCCAAATGAAGAGACTGATGTCATGCTGACACATTTTAAAAATATGACCAACATTAATCAATATGCATAATTAGATTAAAACATTTAAATGATAATAACTGCTATGAAATTACCCCAATTTGTGTGTGTGTTTGTTTTTTTAAGCCTATGAATCAACAAGTAGATTTTGAGAGTCACTTCATTGGTTACTTTGGAAACCAGCATCCTGGTCTGTATCCACTTGGAAACTAGGAGTACTAATGTTTTTGTGACTCATACAAAGAAAATAAATGTACCCTAGAGCTTGACTTGATTGAAAGACCCAGGCAGAATGAATCTTGAGGTTATTCTACCTGTAGGTTTTCAGATATAGATTAACTTGTCTTGTTATTTGATTTTAAAGCACATCTACCATCAATTAAACTATGTCTGGTCACTTACGATGGAGAATGATAATGTGAGAAAAAAGGATGCATGCATGTATGTGTAACTGGGTCACCTTGCTGTACAGTACAAAATTGACAGAACACTGTAAACCAGCTGTAATGGAAAACAATAAAAACCATTTCATAAAAAAAATTTAAAAAGACATCAATAGTGTTATCAGATATAATTTCTAAATACCTAGATTTCTAATCAGAATAAATGAAGAATCCCTTTTAAAATATCTTTTACACAACTGTAGCCCTTTATAAAATATAGAACTCTGTAAATTAAGCCATTCACTTTTGTATATTTGTAAGGGGCAAGGTTATATCCATAATTGTACATCAGTCCACACCTATAACTTTGGATAAATGATATTTTCTTCTCTCTGTAATTCGCTCTCCTGTTTTGTATTTCTGTTTATTTCACTCAAATATTGGTCTCAGTTGTTTCTCAGCCTCTGTTTTAAAGCTGGAAACAGATTTCCTACCTTGATGAATGAGCTCTGCCAGAGCTTATATACTTTGATGCCCTGGCACCTCTTGGAGTAATAATGAGAACTGCTGCTTCCTAATAGGTATTGCTGTTAACTCTAGTGAGAAAAGGGATTTTACAAGATGATTTACTGACTACACAAAACGATTCCAAAACTGATTTGCTGGCTGACAAGTAACAATAATATTACCAGTTGATATTAAACTTACATAAACGAAACCCTAATATAAAAAGCTGATTTTAAAAAATAGTTCTGTGCTGACATATCTAAAATGAAAAGATCTAAGTCCTCTATCTTAATGGCTTGTGGGCTTGAAAATCAACTGCATGTAAGATGAGTAGCCAACTGCCTGATGGCTGTGATAGCTCATAGATAACCTTGAGAGAATAATCATCTGCAGATCCATGCGACTCCTTACCTTGACTTTTCTCATCCCAACAGTCTCCAAAATGTGTGTCCCTCTATCTGTGATAATGGCAATTCTATTTAAATCAGAATGCAACATGAAATACCCCGTAACCATCTATTCAATGTCTGGAACTACAGCCCAGCCTTCCAAATAAATTCTGATTATATTAAGCATACTCTAAAATGTGTATTATCTCTTTGCTCTATACAAGTGGAAGGAAAATAAGTTTAACTGCCCACTGCATGACGGGTGGGTGGGTGTGTCCTACTAAATTCTGGCCATTATAGAGTCAGGAGGTGATGCGGACCAAAATTCCAAGAGGAAAAACAACTTGTCCTGATCCACAAAGCTATTAAGTTTGGAATTGAAATCTAGGTCAGTCTAGTTTTTTAACAAGTGAGCTTTACATGGTATTAATACAGGTATCAAAAGTTTTATTATCATAACCACTATTGACTCCTTGTGAAAAGAAAACATTCAGGTTACCAAAAAAAAGTATATACGGAAAAACGTGAATTTGTTTGCTTATGATGTCTGTGGGATACACCAGAAAACCAAAAATGAAAACGAAATCAAGCCTCTCTTCACCAGGAAAGAGTACAAAAGCTTTTAAGATATCTTTCATGAAGCAAAATATTTTGAAGATAGCTGCAAAGGAGAAGGTCTCGTGGTTTAGACACTGCATTTGCCACCTCATGGCATCTCCTTATACCTTTTCGTCCAAAGACTTTGTTCAGCAAAAGCTTTGACTAGCTCAAAATAGGTTAAAATAGAATCACTGGTCATACATACACTTTTCATTTTATAGATGAGACATTTGATGCCTAACGTGAAGGGAATTATCTGAGCTTATGCAGACAGAGAGAGGAAGAGCTGGGACTCAAAAGTTATGCCCCGGATTCCCTGTGCAGAGCTCTTTGCACTTTACCAAGCTGCTTTTCTGATATTTGACTAGCTTTGGAAATTGCAGATTCTAAAGGCTATGAATCCAAATGCTTGTACATTTGGCTTTTCCTTTGTACATTTTATAATAGCTCAGTGGCTGTGGAGAAGGTAATCTGCTTCTCAGTGTGCGTGTTCTTTTACTACCGGCGATAATCTACTGAGTTCTGGAGTTCCCATAATATAAGCAACTCCCTTTGTGACTTTCAATTGCTGTAGGTCTGTAATGGTGCTTGGCACTTTAATAATTAGTCTACAGGGAGCTTTAATAGAGTAGGGCAACTGTTTTAATTAACTTAATCCCCAGAACATGAGTTGACCATTAGACATCAAATCACAGTTTAGCTCCAAGAGTATTTGAACTCTGAGGAAATCACATTTGTAACTACAGTGGGGATAACATTATCTTCTGTTATAAAACAATGCAGCTGCAGCTGACTTGGCTTCACTGGCCTCTGACACTGTGGTAAATGGAAGCCATTATTTCTATTGGAATGAATGTATAATGAAAACAGCTTAAGAGTTTGGCTTTGGGTAGTGTAGAAATGATGTGTGTTGGCCTGATTCATGAGAAGCAAAAGAGAAATAGGAAAGAAAGCCCTTTTAAAACTTGCAGAGTGCATATTTTCAGCAGAGTCAAGAAATACATGTTGCAAAGTGACTGAGAAAGTTAATTTGGCTCCAAAAGAACAATGTTGCAATAACATGGTTTTATGCTCTGATAACTTTGTATTATTCTTTTAAACTGTAGGACCAACTATTTTAGCCACTTGTTTATTCAGACACCTTTATTAGACATAAACAATGTTTAGGGAAAATGCTAGGTGCAGAGGACATGAAAAGTATTTGCAGCCATAATAAAATCACAAGCTGGAGTTTTACAAAATACATTTTCATCTACATAAAGGGATTTTGTTCTTATAACAAATTGAAGAGATTCTTTTTTCCCTGGTTCATGTATTCCTTTCTACATCCCACATACAGTTGAGACATCTATTATTTAGGCAGGGTACTAGGCCTTTGGGGATGGAAAGAAATAAGACACATAAGGTAACCTCCATGAACTTAAAGTGAATGGATAGGAAAAGCAAGAAAAGGGGCAATTAAACACTGTGTGATTAAGTTGGATAATAATGTTAATTATAGGGTGTTACCAAAGGACATGGGAAGGACACATATTCCGTCTGGAGATTCCAAAAGTTTTCATAGATGACATGATACTTGAATTAAAAAGCTGAAGATCAAGAAGCTGTATTCAGACCTCGAGTTGAGTAACTTTGCTCCAGGAAAAATGAGTAAATGTGCAAAAGGACACAGATTCAAGAGAAATTCACCCTGATTTTTAATCTTAAAGAGATTATTGCTGTTGGATATTTTAAAAATGTTATACTGCTTCCGAGATTTGTTGAAATTATACTCACTCTGTGCATGCCTAGTCCTAAGCATTTTCACTTGAAGTATATAATTTTTTTCTCCAAAAAAAAACCCCCCTCTAAACTAAGATGATTCTACCTTAATACTTTAAAGTGTGGTTTCTATTGACATGAGTTACAGAATCCTAGAATCGTAGAAAATCAGATATGGGAGAAACCTTCAAGCAACAGAATGCTTGAAAAGCATTAATGGATTCTTGACATTTCTGACAAGTCTTCATTTAGTATAAGTTAGTATACCTCCATTATAATACTAAGAATATTCATTCCATTTTTGAGCATCTTCAACATTGCTAACATTGCCACCCATCTTCCCAAACCCTATTTCTGAAGTCACTTAGGTGAATTGCTCTTCAAGGGTAGTTACAGTTATTCCCCCTTATCAGTGGGGGGTACTTTCCAAGACCTCCAGTAGATGTCTGAAACCATGGTTAGTATTGAATATTTTCATACATACATACCTATAATAAAGTCTACTTATGAATTAGACACAATAAGAGATTAGCAATCACTTAAAATAGAACAATTATAACAATATATTGTAATAAGAGCTATGTGAAGGTAGTCTTACACTTATTTTATTGAACTCACTCTTCTTCTTGTGATGGTGTAAGATGACCAAATGCCTACATGATGAGGTGAAATGTGGTGAATGATGTAGGCGTTGTGATGTAACATTAGGCTACTTCAGGTGGTGATTCCACATCTGTGAGTTTGATTCATGATTAGTTGAATCTGCATATGCAGAACATGCAGTTACAAAGGGCTCAATGTACTACACTACTTCATGCAAGAGACTTGAGCAGCCACAGATTTTGTTATCCGTGGGAGTTCTGGAGCCAAACCCCTACTGATACCAAGGGAGGACTTAAATGACCTTCTGATGATACATTAGAAGGAGGCCTTTCTGCTTCAGATGATCCTGGATCATTGAGCCATGATGATATCAATGGTTTGATGTAAGGAGTAGATGTGGATGGTTGGGAATCCTGGTGGAGGAAGTGGGACAGCATGACATTTTATCACAGAACTCAGAGTGGCATGTAAATTAAAAACTGCTAAGTTATTTATTTATGAAATGGTCCATTTAATAGATTTGGACCTGGTCAATGTCACGTAACTGTAACGATGGAAATCAAAACCATGAATATGGGGGGGGGGGCTATTGTGTTTAAGTTTTTGAAGCTGTACATCAGGCTCCTTATAAATCTTCTCATTTCAGGTCAATGTATATCCACAGGGACCTTGTTATAGTTAAGCAATTGAGTTATAAAATTATGAAGCAGTCAAATTTTGCTTTCAAGGGATAGACTGTCAATCGGGGAGACAAATCTGTAAAATATTGACTTTCATGCTAGGCAGAGTGATGTGCCCAAAGAAAATGGAACATCCCACCAGAACTCAGAGCAAAGATCCGTATATTCTCACTTGGATATTAGAGGAGATGTTAGAAAGGAATAGGTATTTTAGGTAAACCTTAAAGAATGGGAAATGTAGGCACAGAATGAAATGATTGGAAATCTAGGTTAAGGATAACTTTGTGCATGGACTGTCCAGTGTTTATGATGCCATGTTTGTTGCAGGGCATTTATAATAATGTAGAAGGGGATAGGATTAGAAAGGGATTATGAGTGTAAAGTCATTTTGAAAAAATCATGAGCTTCTAAATAAAAACAGAAAGAAAGATTCTAACATGATATCACTTACATGTGGAATCTAAAAAAAAAATTGATACCAATGAATCTAGATACAAAACAGAAACAACTTCACTGACATAGAAAACAAAATTATGGTTACCAAAGTTTGAAGGGAGGGACAAATTAGGAGATTGGGATTCATAGCTACAAACACAGCTACAAACTACTATACATAAAATAGATAAGCAAAAAGAATTTACTGGATAGCATGGGTAACTATATCCAGCATCTTGAAATAACCTAAAATGGAATATAATCTGAAAAAAAGCTAAATCATTTTATTGTACACCTGAACCTAATGCAATATGGCAAATTATACTTCAATTTAAAAAAAAAACAAAAACGAAAAACAGAGAGAGAGGGTCTAGTGCATGGAAGTTAGTAATCAACATACAACCTTCCTCCTTGGCACTTTATAAAGGAGCAAATACCTGTGCTTACCAACTAATCTATTCTATTTTAATACCGTACTTCTTCGCAAGTTGGTTTTCGGACGTGAGATCCAGACTTGGATTGTTTTTAGAGTAACTCCTGCACTATTATCAGTTTGAATAATATTGATTGAAATTGTTGAAATTTTGTCTTCCTTACAAAATCTCAGAAGTCCTTTATAGAGTGCCTTGAAGCATAACCCCGAATCTCTTCATGAATGTTTCTGAAGTATCCTTAAAATAGTTTGATGTTAAACTGTTAAAATAACTACTAAAATAGTTAACACATTTAAAACATTTTTAAGCGGTCTAAATGTAGAGCTCTATGTTCCTAAATACTCATATCCAAGATGTAGTCAGTCAAGCTTTTACAAATTTCAATTTCAACTGGGAGAGCATGATGATATAATATTTCCAGGTGCATCCATATCAGAGGGAAAAGAGTAACCAAAACAGCTTTTTCCTCTGGTTTCAATGACCCCTCTAGCCAGAAGCCCCATTTTCTCTCCTGATCTTGGTCTGCTTTCAATTTGGGCAAGGCTAAGTGCAGCAGTATCCCTCAGCAGAAATCATTGAATCCGTGGTATAAGTTCTATGTTTCAAGGACTCACAGCGACCTTTGTACTTCATTCAGTATGTGTTCTGAATTAGGAGTACGGGTAATCATTAGAAGAACAAGAAAGTCTAGACTCAACCCAACTTGTATTTTTGCTCTATCTGAGCAAACTGGATAAAAGAAAGAGTTCATTTTTATTATTCTAGTTTCAAGCACCACTCTCATGTACAACATTAAAGTTGGCAAATCACCCTCTTTCTTTAGGAGACAGTGCAGCAGGTCCAACTGACTATGTGCCAGTCCACTACTCTGGTGTCCCTTTATTCACAGCCTCCTCTGCCAATCCCCACATTCACTTATTCTAATCACTTAATAAACATGTATTGGATGTCTACTGGATGTCTGTTATGTGTCAGGAGCAGTCTTCAGTTCTGGGGATACATCAGAGAGAAAATCAGGCAATAATCTCTGTTTTAGGGGAGACATATAGTAACCAGTAAACTCTAGAAAATAAAATTGTTATGTTAAGGGTTATAGTGCTGTGGCAAACTAGATCTTGGAAGAGAATTAAGGGGTCTAGAGCAGAGATTAAAAGTGATGAATGCTATCAGTCTCACTGAGAAGGTGACATAGACGTGATTTGAAGGAGGGAAGGGATGGACCAACAAGGGAATCTGAGGGAACACACAGTGCAAAAGTTCAGAGGTGGAAAGTGGATTCCAGGAGCCTTATAGTTCTAGCATGTAGTGATCACAAAGGAGAGAAATAGGAGGTAGTGTTTGGAGGGAAAGAGCATCTGGATAGTGTTGAGCTGTGTAAGGCATTGTAAAGACTTGGGCTGTTTCTGAGAAAAAAAGTTTGGCCCTCAAGGGTATGAAGCAGATGAATGTCTTAATTTTTAAAAGAAACATTTTGGCCTTTGTGTTGAGAAGAGCCAGAAGAGGAGAAAGGTTACAAATTGTGAGACCAGTTAAGAGGCTATTGTAATAACGCAGAGAGTGATAGTAGTGGAATACAGAGATAAGTGTTCTAAGTCTTCATCAAAGTAGAGATGATGCTGTTTCTTAATTGATTAATAAGGTGTATGAGAGAAAGGAACAAGTCAAAGACATTCCCAAAGTTTTGACTAAACATTTGAAAGGACAGAATGGACATTAAATGAGTTGAGAAAGACTGTGGATACGGCATGTTTTGGAAATTATGGGAGTAAACCCTGGATGCCACTTTCCCAGTCTTCTGGAGCATCTGCACCATTGGTCTCATGCCAACCTGTAATGTCCGAACCCTGTTCCTTCAAAGGTCCTAGTTAGAGAATTTGGAAAAACTAAAATTGAGAGCTCTACTGAACTAATAAGAGACGTCATCTTGGCGACTCCTGTTGCCTCAGGTTGGAATCATCCTTTCATACTGTCCACAGGGGTCTCAGATCTCTATTCAGATGAGCAAAGTAAAACAGTAAACATCTTAGACCAATTATTGAGTGAGAGCAGTGCTAAAATAAGCTGGGCTGTTTTGGAAAGTCAAAATCTCAAAATGACATCTAAATCATGCTATATGTGTAGCTTGCTCCCTTGACCTTGAACCAAGCCAGGAGTGTCCACTTACCCATTAGGGAGGGTAACCATAGCATCTTAGGACCCAGGATAATTTTAAAAGGTGCACGATAATGTTTTAATGTATTGTAAAATCAGAAAAATAAATTAACATAACTCGCCTGTGATACATCCATGTTTATACCAAAACAATCATAAAGTGCAATTTTATTGTTTAGCTGAAACTAAACCCAAAAGTGCCTAGGGTCCAGGAAAGGTACAATGTGACTCAGAGGTCCAGATCTGATTATGACTCTATTCCATACTAAACTCACCTGATATTACTGAGTTTATTCTTTTGCATCAGAACACCCAGTTCTGTATTACCAGAGTTCTGAAACTCCATCTATCAAACTATTTCCTCAGAGGGTTATTTGTTTATAAAGATAGCATGCTTGGTTTCTGAATTTTCTCTATTAAATCTTGTTGGCAATGTGCTATTTATGTGCTCTAGAATAAACCTTGTGAAATAAAACATTAGAGAAGTATAGAGAAACCTAATAATATTTTCTCTTTCAAAAACCATGTGTTTCTCCTTTTTGGAAATTCTTCTTTGGTATTCTCTGTTAAGAATTAAGTTTTGGAAATATGATTGAATAATCAAGGGACATAATTGCATGAAGGTGCTAAACTAGAGCAAACTAAAACAGCAGGTGAATGTGATCCCCTATGTGATATTCCATGAGGCTGACAAGGCTGTATTTGCTTACACTGGGGAGTCTGAAAAGGATTGATAGACAATGGCACAAATGAAAAACAAAGTGAAACAGCAGTGCCAAATCTGTTTCTTTTTTGCAAAGTAAGCCAAAAAATTTTTGATTGATTAAAAAAAAGTTGGCCCCTCTTTAGTCACAGCTATAATACTTAGGTGAAAACAAATTATAAACCCAGGCAAAAGGTTAGGCTCTTCTATACTCTTCTGACTCATTGAGAACCATTTGTTGTGTTTAATTTTTTTTTGTTTTGTTCTGTTTTGTCTGCTTGTTAGCTCTTGGTTGGCAACATCAAGACTTGAGGCATAAGTTGAGGCATGTCATTTGATGAATTTTCTAAAAATACTTGTAGTGGACTGACTGTCCAATGATAGAATGCCCATGAATCCTCATTCTAAGCCCACAGGAAGACCTGGAACAATATTCTGGGCTGAGGTTCTGGGAGTTGAAGCAAGAAGGTGAGAAAATGCTAGGATTGTTGTATGACAGTAGAGTGTGCCTGAGATATTTATGAAAAATCAGGTTTCAGAACCAAGGAGAGGTTCATTGTAGGGAAACAGGGTCATTGTAAGGTTCAGAGTTAGTGGCCAAGAGATAGATGCCTTATATACAAATTGCTATCTGAACTAATAGAATCAATGCCAAAATATCCTCAAAGTCATGCATTTACCTACACTTTTTCTTTCTGCTCCTTCCTCCTCTTTCCTCCATCTTTTCACTGTGAGAGGCAATATAATGACAAATAAGAAAGTTGACTGATCGATTTTAAATCCAAGTTCTGACACTTACTGGCCTTGACGGTTACCTAATCAGCCTAGGCCCATTCATTAAATAGGAATACTAAGAATAAATGCCTTGGAGATTTGAAGTTTAAATTTGAACATGTGTAATCAGCACAGAACTTGTAGCACAAATCTTAATTATTTTTATTATTGTTCTTGTGCCCTTTGACAGGAAAAAGTCAGGCTGACTTAGCAAATCAGATACCTAAAAAATTTAAATTTTACTTTCACATGGGAATTAATCTTTGGTTCTTACCTCTCTTAAATTTCCCTTTTTTGAATCCACTAACATTCCTTAGGAAGAATCTGTAAATTCTAATAACGCCAATTTTCTTAGTTACTCTCCAGGAAATAATATGGAATTCTAGCTAATATTCACTCCATCTCTCTTCTGTCATCCACTTTGATAGATTTAAAATCCTTTAACAATAGGTGGTTTAAACACTTGTTTTCCCAGGAACCATCATTATAATAAATAGCCCCAAAGAGCTGAATTGGCATTTCTTGTCATTAAAAAAAATAGTCTTTGAAGAGGCATACCAAGCAGAATAACCACAGGACACAATCAATGCAGTTAAACAATCTGTATTTTAAAAAAAAAATTACTCTGAAATTACTATAGTACTGCCATGATGTATCTATACTTATAATTCAGTTTTGATGCTTCTATTCATTGAAAACTTTAGAACTAAAATTTTTGATAAAAATAGGATATAATGCCCTGCTTCATTGCTTAATAGCACATAAAAAAAGAATATGACAAAAACGTGCAATCTGTCTTTCAAATATGAACTGCAAAACAGAAAATGAAGTTGGGCCGTAGAAGCTCTTCTTATAGTATTTATTTCTATGTCTGGGACCTTAAATGTATTTGACCTTAAATGTGCTTTATTAATTCAGTATTCTTTTTTGCACATTCTACTCATTTTTCCCTCTAGTTTCTGACACCAATGTGCCCTTAGGAAATGTTCTGAATGCATGCATTATTGCAATTCGTTTGAACTTTATGAGTAAAAGTTCTGTTTGGACCCTCAGTTAAGAGCTGAGCATAAGTCAGAAACAAAACACAGCAAATTCTGCCCTCAGTGTGCTTCTATTGTCATAATGACACAGTATAGCATTTGCAATGCTGAGTAGCATCCACACAGCAGGGTAAGGCACAGCCCCGAGTGTAAGGAGAGTCTGTCATAAAATTCTAGAGTCCTGGGACGCATGAGGGATTTCTCTGGAATGGATGGGCAAAATAAACCTTATGGCACTGTTTCCCTTCCATGTATAGAGTTTTCTGAGAGGAAAAACACAAATGCCTAATAATTCAACATCTGTTTTCAAGGGAAAAAAGTTCAAATTGCAAAGCTTCTGCCCAGTTGGTGCAGAATGAAAAAGGGGCTGCTTGTCTTGGGGGTGGGGAGTGTTAATGGCTCCAAGTTTGGAGGGAAAAAAATGCTTCAGATAAATTTTAGAATTAAAAATTCCAGGGCACAGCCTGAAAATGAATGCAGAAAAGAAGAGGGGATAAGGAATGAAACTACAACTACTCTGTGGGGTAACATGAAATCTATCCTCTGTTTGGGGTCCATGGGAATGTCTGTGGATTACACAACCTGAATGTCTGTGGATTACATGACCTTTGGGAAAATAATTCTCTTCTCCCTATGGTTTCACAGGGTGTTTGGAGTATATATCTAAGTGCAGGTGTGCACTTTGCCCAATAATTCCAAGTGACCAGAATAAAATTTTTTAAAAGGTATATATACCTATACCTCACATTGGCTGCAATACCTCTAATGGGGTTGGACTCCGTGTTAGTGTTTTGAAGAGAAATAGAAGAAATCAGATACGGCACTATCTCTATCTCTGAAAGAGACAGAGAGACAGGGAAGAGAGAGAGACAGAGAAGAGAGTAAGACAGAGAAAAGAGAGAGAAAAATTTATTTTAAGGAAATAGCTCGTGTGATTATGGAGGCTAAGAAGGCCCTAAATCTGAAACTGTCTGAGTCCGAAGGCCTGAGAAGCAGAAAAAGGCCATGGTTTAAATTTCACTCCAAGTCCGAAGGGAATACAAGGCCATTGTCCCCGCTCTATGATGGTCAGGCCGAGAAAGTGATTTCTCTTACTTTGCCTTTTTGTTCTGTTTGGGCCTTCAATGGATTGGATGAGGCCTACTGGCATTGGAGAAGGCAGTCTGCTTTATTCCATCTCTAAATTCAAATGCTAATCTCCTCTAGACACACCCTCACAGATCCAGAATAATATTCAGCCAGCTATTTGGGCACCTTGAGGCCCAGTCACCTTGACACAAAAAAATTAACCGTCACGGATCCACTCCAGGCCTATTCTGATAAAGCTCTGTGGATGGATATTCAGACGTAACACTTAGAGAGCAGCCACTGGACTCTGTGGATTATTATGTGCCATCGTCTGGGGGAAAGGAGGGGTGGAGATCAGGAGGGTTTACCAAGTTCTGTGTGAAGGGGTGGTGGTACTCCAAGGAGGGGAGAAATTTGCAAGAGCAAACATTAAAGTAGAGGTTTCTCCCCCACCCTCTCCCGCTCTGCCACCCACACACGAGTCATATATTAGTGACATAGTAGACAGTTTTGAGGATGAGCATAAGTATGCAAGGCCTGTGTGTGTCACCGGTCTGCTAAGGCCAGTAATTATGGCCATATCTTACCAAAGGAGACAGATGTTTCTGGAGAGGGTCTGGAACTGGTTACAGGAACCAAAGTGGAAGTAAAAGATGAATTTGAGCTGGTTGTTCTATGAATTGTCTCTGGATCAGATAAAATACAAATCTTTCTCCTCTAAAAATTAGAATGAGAATATAGCCTGTAATAGGTTTGTATGAGCAGGTTGATGTTGGAAAAGAGACTTTTGAACAAGCCCCTTGGTTGGGTCTGAAAGATAATTAGCACTTGGCTCATTGCCAAAACCTCTCTGCCATCAATCAAATGCACAACTCATGTTTATCTAGATAAAAACGGAATCTGTGTCTGTAGGTTTACTTCTACCTAGAAGTAAAGGTCCTCTCAAAATAGATACAAAAATAAAAAGAGTTTGGAGTTCCCGTCGTGGCGCAGTGGTTAACGAATCCGACTAGGAACCATGAGGTTGCGGGTTCGGTCCCTGGCCTTGCTCAGGGGGTTAACAATACGGCGTTGCCGTGAGCTGTGGTGTAGGTTGCAGACGCGGCTCGGATCCCGCGTTGCTGTGGCTCTGGTGTAGGCCGGTGGCTGCAGCTCCGATTCGACCCCTAGCCTGGGAACCTCCATATGCTGCGGGAGCAGCCCAAGAAATAGCCAAAAAAAAAAAAAAAAAAAAAAGACAAAAAAAAATAATAGTTTACCTAGCTTTTTTAAAAAAAAACATAGTGTTTTTTTGTTTTTTCTTTTTAGGCCTCACCTATGCATATGGAAGCTCCCAGGCTAGGGGTCAAATCAGAGATGCAGCTGCCAGCCTACGCCAAAGCCACAGCAACACCAGATCTGAGCCACATCTGCAACCTACACCACAGCTCACGGCAATGCCAGATCCTTAACCCACTGAGCGAGGCCAGGGATCAGACCCACATTCTCATGGATACTAGTCAGGTTCACAACCCACTGAGCTACAATGGGAACTCCCAAAAGCATAGATTCTTACTGCATCTTCCTGTGTTGCCTCACCACCTAGCACAGTGCCTGGACCATTGAACACTGATTACTTCTCCTTGGAAGAAATGCACAAAGATGCTGGGCCAGAGTCTATGATGTTTTAGAGAACTTGCTCTTTTAAAGGAAATATGTTATCAATGCCTTTGCAAAGAAAATGAAACGGTGGGGTCAGGAATTTTTTGTCTAATCTATCTTTTATGAATCTTTAGATACTTTAAAGGGAAGTAGACCCAAAGAAAGAAACAATGAGTATTTTCCTCTGAGCGCAAAGCATACTTCATTCAAAAAATATACTTGGTTTTTCACCAGGCTTTCCAGACTTTCATTTATCTTTACTTAAATTCAAGTGTGTGACTGAAGCTAAAGGTCACTTTATTTACCAAAATCCAAATGTCAACAAATAAGCATTCTCTCTCCTGCTTTTCCCAAATCAGCATGCGCGGAATAGAACACAATGCTCTAAGACCTTCTCCACAGAGATATTAAATGAAAGCATTAATCCATACAAAATATGTTAATTCCTGGTCTACTTAGCCCACAGGAACAGAAAGGATAATATGTCAGGAATCAAAACCTTGCGTTCTAAATAATCCTTTCCTAAGTCTTACTGAGCAGGAGTCCCTGGGAATAATTGTAGTGATTCTGAAAGATCTGGCCGGAGAAGTAGAACACACAGGTTCTGAGGGCATCCATGCTATTCAGTGCCCATATAACTGGAGAAAAACTGTTTTGACCCCTACAGCCCTCACATTTAACTGCCTGAAAATTGGTGATAAAATTTACCTTAAGACTGCTGTTAAATGGGACAGAATATTGGAAGTGGTGAGAATTTGATACTCTACAAAAGTTGAAAAATGTTACATGTACTCAAATTCTAACAATCATAATAGTGATGATATGATTATGCTAATTGTGAGTGTGGACCCTTTTGATGACGCTTCTGTATCCTTGCAGATGTGCATGCAATGGTTATGTCAATGGCTATTCTGGAGCTACTTTTTGGAACCCTCATTATATGCCAGGCACTGTGATAAATGCTCTGCAAGGTCATAGTCATAAACTATTATAACTGTTATAGACAGAATCTATGATTGAACTTGAGAAGCCAATGGCAAGTTACATTAGAATAGAGTAATGTCATGGTATAAAGCAAGGGGTTTTGTGAACACCTAGGAGAGGCACTGAACCCACGTGCCAAGGAGGAAAACTTTGAGCAGAAGGGATCGACTGTGGCAGTGATGTTTGCCTGTATTGTTAGAAGTTGAAAATTCCTAAAGACATAAGCAAGAGTTGAGGTGTAACTTCCATTTCTCTGGCTTTTATGGGAGGTAATAACTAAATTTCTTCTCTCTTGGGCTATAGCAGCTTAAACTTCTTATGTTCTGAAAAAAATTGCACATAAAAAATGGGGCTTATGGGAAAAATGGGACCCATGCAGATCACTCCTAACCTATTGTAAACAGAATGCTCATAAAACACAGCTATAATCCAAATGAAAAGAGCAGCTTAAAGAAAACCTTTTAAATCCCACAGAAACAAAAGAACTGCTCTGGAAAACAGAGGTCTTTACCTTAAAAAGAAAAGAGATAAGTAGCTTAAGAAAGTTTGTTTAAGAATTTCCGGGATGACCGCGTCATGAGGACAAGGTTAAAACGTACACAGATCAGGAAAACGTCTCCCCAAGCAGAACAGGTGGTCAGTCTGAGCCGTGGGCAAAGAGTGGGCATGATGGCTGTACAGGACCATTTCCCCAACTGCTTGCTGTGCTCAGCTGATACGAGCCCAAAATTAACTGTCTAGGAAGAATCCTTTTTGAACTAACATAACTTCTCCATTGTGCTAACATCAGCCTCTTAGTTATCAAGTGCGTATGAGCTGATTCACCTTATAAACACTCATACTGTTGCAAAAAAGACTGTTGAGATACTTATTAAAATGTGATGATGGATTCTGAGGAGTTCTGCTCTGGGGCACATTATCTTGCTTGCCATAGTTCCTGGCACACTGTAGGAGCTGAATAAATATGTAACCAAGTGCCCCCATGAATTCTTCTAAAACCTCTTATCGCTCAGCGGTATCATGCAGGAGAAGCTGGTCTCACTATGAACACTTTCCCCAAGCCCCCTGTGATTGGCACTTCAGTCATTTGTGATCACTCACCCACTTCTTATTCTTTTATTAGGAAAATGTATAATTTATTCAATTTTAAGGGTATACGCTAAGGAGGAAGTTGGAGATAAACTATTATTTACTACTTGGGCACTGTTTTATGCTTAAATATGCCATTTAATTTAATTTTAAGAGCCAAAAGATATGCTAAGTTTTATATGTTCAACTAAAAAAATGGGAAAAATCAATCAAAGTTCAAGAGGATGATGTATTTTGTCCAAAGACACTCAAGTAGTCGTTGAAGCTGCAATATAAACTCAGGTGTGTCTTCCTCTGATATTTATACCCTCTCCCCCTTTTAATGCTAGTGCTAAATGATAGTAGTAGAAGGCTTATTTATGTCAGTGTAACTTGTTTTCTTATAGAAATCTAAATCTATATCTTGGCAAAGTTTTTGTTTGTTTTTGCTTTTTTTAGGGTGGCACCTACAGCATATGGAGGTTCCCAGGCTAGGGGTTGAATTGGAGCTGTAGCTGCCAACCTACACCACAGCACAGCAACACAGGATCCACGCTGCATCTGCAACCTACACCACAGCTCAAGGCAACACCGGATCCCCGACCCACTGAGCAAGGCCAAGGATCAAACCCACATCCTCATGGGTACTAGTCGGATTCATTTCCACTCCACCACAGTGGGAACTCCCAACAAAGATTGGCATTAGAATTTTAATAATCATCTCCAATTAAATATAAAGGACTGGTGTTCTTATGATACTTCAGTTTCTTTAATTTCACACCCATAATTCCACTTAAAATAATCTCTTAGCGACAGATGTTTAGACCTTTAAGTGGACTCAGTAGCCACAAAAGCCTTGGTCCACCTCATAAATAGAGCTGGTAAACTTCTTATAGAAATAAAAATGGCTTAGCTCATTTTTTAAAGAGCTTTAAGAAACATCGAAGGGTTTTTGGACTTCTGCCTAGTTAAATATGTTTTTATGAACACCCTAGAAATTTCTGTAGCATTTTTTCAGTCACTAGGAATGCAACTGAAAGGAAAAATTCATTGTTTAGTACAGTATAAAGTCTTAACTCATGAAGAATCCAACTAAAATGACTTCGGTTGCCTTCCCTGCCAACAGAAAAGAAATTCACTCCACAGGAGGTCCCAACTCCAAGTTCTGTCAAATTTGTTGGCAAAACAGATTCTCTTCTTACCCATTGTTATGTTAAGGTCTGGCCTTACCTCACTAATAATGCCCCTATTTGCTTATAGTCATAATTGATTTTACTTTAATTCAGTAATTCAGTCAGCTGTTCTGTGTGCTGGGAATACACTGGTAAGAAAGAAACATAACGGGTTCCTGTGCTCTTGGATCATACATTCTGGTGGTGGGGGACATTTTTAAGGAGGAATTATTAGCAAGGAATATGTTAACTTCAGATTTGTTTTATGAAACCGATACTCAATTTTCTTCTTCAGTCGTTCAAATCCATCACCAGATAATCTGAAACAACACATTTTCCTTTCTGCACATCAACAACTTAATGTATGTTAAAAATATTGTGCACATTCAGTGACAATGTTTATCTGATTAGTGCTTAGTAGGACTTTTGTCCTGTAAGAGAACAGGATCCTCATGAAAGGAAACACAATGACTGTTTTATAGGGTATAAAAGACTCAAAGCATCAGTTAAAATGCTAGATTCCACGGAATGGTACTGGGAGGGAGTGGGTTCCTCTAGACCTATGTGTAGACACTGTAACAGGGCTATTGTCTTGGAGCATCTCTGGTTAATTGCACTTAGCAATAGATCTGGTGTTACATAATCTTTTAGAACTTTAATATCCTTCCCAGCAAAAGGTGCATTCTAAATGTTGTCCCTCAAAAAGGAATCATACATGATGGCATGCATCATGTGATAGAATTGATACTGCATGGATTTCATGGCTAGGTAACAAGTGATACAGCTTCTAGCTGGCTTTCCTTCTCCTTGGGGAGCTGACCTTGAAATCCATGAGCTGATGTATAAATAAATCTATAAAATCATCTATCATGAAGTTTCCATATTAAAGAAGCCACATGGCAATAGGAAGAGATGTCCAAGTAGCCCCAATCAGTACCTAATTATCTGAGACTTCTTAGTACCGACTAAGAAGAAATGGAAGTGAACAAACCATCCTCAGCCTTTTGGTTGACCTCAGCTCATGCCATGTGGAACAGAGATGAGCTATCTTCACAGAGTCTTGCCCAAATTGTAGATTAGTGAGCAAAATAAATGGCTTTGTTTCAAACTACTCAGATTTGAGGTGGTTTGTGATGCGTCACAGCAACTGAAACACATAGGTACAGGTTAAGAGCACCATGTGACATGTTATAGAAACTAAATGCGTCCGGCATGACTGAGTGGGATAGATAGAGACTTGCCTATTGACTACTGAATGTGCTGTTGCTTAGATACACAAAAAATGCACCCCAAACTGAGAAACACATTTTTGTTCCTCTGAGTAGTTGTTTTTAGTAATAGTAGAAAGTCAGAAGGAGGAAATTCATTTTTGCTTCCAAGTCATTGTCTTTGTGTCATTTCCTGGACAAAATTCAAGCAACATCCTAACTGGCATTTTTCAAATAATTGTGCGCTATACAAATTAAAAATAAAAAGGGTACTGTAGGAGTTCCCATTGCAGCTTAGCAGAAACGAAGCTGACTAGTATCCATGAGGACGTGGGTTCAATCTCTGGCCTTGCTCAATGGGCTAAAGATCCAGCATTGCAGTGAGCTGTGGTATAGGTCATAGATGTGGCTCAGATCTGGCGTAGCTGTGTCTGTAATGTAGACGAGCAGCTGCAGGTCCGATTTGACAGCTAGCCTGGGAACTTCCATATGCCTCAGGTGCAACCCTAAAGAAAAATAATGAAATAAAATAAAATAAAATAAATATAAAAGGGTAGTGTATATGGAAAATTGAAGAACTTGGCTCTAATTTTTTGCCCTGCTTTAATCCATACCCTTTGTCCTGTAACTTTCCAGTGACAGCCCATTATGGACAAGATCTATCCCACTTCTTGAATCTGGACTTGGTGTTGTGACTCATTACCAATGGATGTTAGTAGACTTCAGGCCATGAGGAGACTTAAAAACACCTGTATGTAATCTGCTTATGCATTTCTGTCTCTGTCATTCCCATTAAAACACGCCAGAGGTTACCTGTAAGAGGTTGGAGATATGGTAGCAGAGCTGAAAATACCAATAGCCCAGTCAGCCAAGGAAGGACAGTCTAAATCAGCTGACAGCGGCCAACCCAGGCATAGAATAGCCTGGCAGAGATTGAAAGTAATACCCAATCAAATCAATATAAATCTCTTGCTTTTAGACACATGAGATTATTAAAGGCCTTTTCTTGAAAGATACTGAGTTTTAGTGTGGCTATTATGCATAAAAATGAATACAGTATTATTGAATGTCAATAAATGGCCTTAAATTATTATGAGGAAGAAACTTATGTATGTGTAAGAATGGAGTTCTTACTTGAGTAGTGATTCAGCAATGACTTTATGGTATCTATGTTTGTATCTGATACCTCAAAACTTCCTGTAGTGTCATAAGAAGTACAATGGTGTTAAAGAAAGAATAATTCACTCAGAATTACAATGAGCAGATTACAGCAATGAATTTTTTTTTTGTCTTTTGTCTTTTTAGGGCTGCACCTGTGACATATGGTGGTTCCCAGGCTAGGGGTTGAAACAGAACTGTAGCTGCTGGCCTACACCACAGCCACAGCAATGTGGCATCCAGGCCATGTCTGTGACCTACATTACTGCTCATGGCAACACCAGATCCCTAACCCACTGAGTGAAGCCAGGGATCAAACTTGTATCCTCACAGATCCTAGTCGATTTGTTAACCACTGACCCATGACAGGAACTCCTCATAAATGAAATTTAACAGGATGTGAAGTAATGGAGCAACCACTAAAAAAACTGAAAAGGAAAGTATAACTGATACTAAGAAAGGAGAGAAAACAGGATCATATAAAATGATGGGTTAAAACCACAAAAAAAAAAAGAAAGGAAAAGAAGACAGAGGAATGAAGAACAGAGAAACATAGACGATAGTAATAAATACAGTAGATGCCAATCTAACAATATCAATAATCACTTTGAATGTCAATGATCTAGTGAAAAGACAGTTTGTCAGGATGTAAAAATAAAAAAAAAATAACATGTCGTCTACAAGAACTCACTTTATACAAAGTTACGTATAGACCAAATGGGTGGATAAAAATATACCGTGCTGGAGTTCCTGCTGTGGTGCAGCAGAAACAAATCTGACTAGGAACCATGAGGTTGTGGGTTCAATCCCTGGCCTCGCTCAGTGGGTTAAGGATCTGGCATTGCCATGAGCTGTGGTGTCGGTCACAGATGTGGCTCAGATCCTGCATTGCTGTGGCTATGGCATAGGCCAGCAACTACAGCTCCGATTCCACCTCTAGCCTGGGAATCTCCATATGCCACTGGTGCAGCCCTAAAAAAGCAAAAAAAAAAAAAATTTATATATATATATATGTGTGTGTGTGTGTGTGTGTGTGTGTGTGTAATATAGCTCATGCTAATTCTAAGCAAACAGGAGAAGTTTTATTAATTTCAGACAAAGAAGACATTAGAATTATTAGGAATAAAGAAGGACTTTATATAATGATGAAGGGGCCACTTTTCCAAGAATACATAACAATGTGTATCTATTTAATAGAGCATCAAATCACATGAGGCAAAAAATGGTAGAAAGAGAAATAAATGAATTCACTATTATAGTTGGAAAATCCAACACCTCTCTATAGAAATGCACAGGTCCAGCAGACCAAAAATCAGTAAAGATTTAACTGAATTCAACAACACCATTAATTGACTAGATATAATGTATATCTGTAGGCTATCTTCATCCAACAGCAGAGGAATAAACTTTCTTTTCAAGGTTATGTGAGACATTCACCAAGACAGACCACAATGTCAGCCTAAACACACCTTAAAAATTTTAAAGAATATAAATCAAACATTGCTATTCTCAGATCACAATGGAATTAAACTAGAAACAAATAACAGAGAAATAACTGGAAAAAAATTAAAAATCCCCAAATACATGGTGGTTAAACAATATGCATCTATATAATTGATGGGTCAAAAGGAAATTATTTCAGGTGAATGAAAATGAAAACACAGCTTATCAAAATTTGTGTGATGCGGCAATGACAGTACATAGGGGGAAATTTATGCCATTGAATGACTATTTTAGAAAAGAAGAAGGATCTGACATTAGTCATATTAGTAAAGTAGAAAAAGAAGAACAACTTATTTCCAAAGTAAAAGAAGAAAATAAATAATCAGAATTAGGGCAGAAAGCAATTAAACTGAGCACAGCATATTAGGAGAAAATCAACACCACCAAAAGCTGTTTCTCTGAAGAGATTCATAAAATTGACAAGTCTCTAAACAGTCCAGCCAAGAAAAAAGAAAGAGAACACAAATTGCCAATACCTGGGGGATTGAAAGGGGACATGGTCACAGATCCTTTAGACGTTACAAATGGTAATAAAGAAATGTTAAAAACAACTCTGTGCCCATGGATTTGATAACCTAGGTGAAACAGAACAATTCCTTGAAAGATCCAAGCTGTCAAAACTCACACAAGAATAAACAGACAATCCATATAGGCCTCTAGCTATTAAGTAAATTGAATTTGTTTTTTTGTTTGTTTGTTTGTTTGTTTGGTCTTTTTGCTATTTCCTTGGGCCGCTCCCGCGGCATATGGAGGTTCCCAGGCTAGGGGTTGAATCGGAGCTGCAGCCACCAGCCTACGCCAGAGCCACAGCAACGCAGGATCCGAGCCGCATCTGCAACCTACACCACAGCTCATGGCAACGCCGTATTGTTAACCCCCTGAGCAAGGCCAGGGACCGAACCCGCAACCTCATGGTTCCTAGTTGGATTCGTTAACCACTGCGCCATGACGGGAACTCCTAGTAAATTGAATTTGGATAGCTCTGGGGAGCAAGAAGAGTGGCCTTAAATGAGATTTGAGATATTATCACAAGTATGGGTATCAAAGAGACAGAATCCATGGTTTATTTTTTTATTAGCCTTTTTTGAAAATAGCTTTAGGTTCATAGCCATATTGAGTGGAAGATACAGAGAGTTCCAACTTTACATGTGCACAATCACCCGATTATCAACATTATCGATTTATCAACATCCTGTACCAGAGTAGTACATTTGGTACAACCGATGAACCTATAATGACATATCATTATCATACAAAATCCATAGTTTATATTATGTATCACTATATGCTGTTGTGCACTCTGCAGGTTTGGATACATGTATAAGGAAATGTATTCAGCACTATAAAATCATGGAGAGTATTTTCGCTTTCCTGAAATCCTCTGTGCTCCTCCTTTCCCCTTAACCCCTGGCAACCTCTGATCTTTTTACTCTTTCAATAGTTTTGCTTTTCCAAAATGTCATATAGTTGGAATCATATAGTATGTAGAGTTTCAGATTAGCTTCTTTCACCTAGTAAGATACATTTGTTTCCTCCATTTCTTTTCATGGCCAGATCACTTCTTTCTCTTAAATGCAAAATAACATTCCATTTTATGGATGTACCACACTGTATTCATCCATTTTTTCTACTGAAAAATGTCTGGATGGCTTCCAAGTTTTGGTGATTAATCATAAGTTTGCTTAAAACATCCATTTGTGGGGTTTTGTGTGGTCATAATGTTTTGCTATTTTCATGAAAAACCAAGGACTGCTATTGCTGGATTATATGATAATATGTTTAGTTTTGTGAGAAACTATCAAATCGTGTTCCCAAGAGTCTTTACCATTTTGCATTTTGGTGGGAATCAGCAGTAAATGAGAGTTTCTATTGTTCCATATCCTCACTGGCATTTGGTATTGTCAGTGTTTTGCATTTTGGCCACTCCAGTACATGCACAGGAGTTTCTCATTGTTCATTAATAATGTACTTTGTTGAACATCTTTTCATATGCTTATTTTCCAAAGGTATATCTTCTACAGGAGGTGCCTGTTCAGGTCTTTGTCAATTTTTTAAATCAGACTGTTATTTTTTTCTAATTGGTGAGTTTTAAGAGTTCTTTGTATATTTCAGATAACAGTTCTTTGTCAGATATGTATTCACAATTTTTTTTTTCCCCTGTCTGTGGCTTGTCCTCTCATTCTCATGACATTGTCTTTCTCAGAGCAGAAGTTTTTAATTTTAATGAAGTCTGGCTTATCCATTATTTCTTTCATAAACTGTACCTTTGGTGTTGTGACTCTATATTTTGTTTTGTCTTTTTCTATATTTTTTAACAAGAGTTTTTCAGCCCAGAATTAAGTGGAAAGCTGAAGCACTATGGGAACTAAAGAAGTTCCAAAAGAAATCAGAATTATAATAAACATTTACATTTAATATCTGATTTCATTTTCACCACAATTATATATACATGATACTATAACATGAAATTATTTTACAAATTAGGAATGTGAGGAATTCCCTGGTGGCTGTTTCTGTGGCTCACGGCAGTGCTCTGATGAGGGTTCTATCCCTGGCCGGGGAGCTTCTTCATGCCTTGGATGTAGCCAAAAAAAAAAAAAAACCTCCCTTCCAAAACCAAACAAATAAATTAGGAGTGTGAAACTAAGAGAGAGTAGTAGTATTCCGAAGCCAGGACTCAAATACAGAAAGATCCAGGATTCTAACACAGTCAAGATTCTGTAACACTATTGTATTTATTCACTTCACTACCTCCAGAATGTTTGTAGACAGCAGTGCTTAAATGTTCAGTCGCACAAAATGTGGATATGGTTATAAATTGCAAGAAAAGGTTTCAGTAGTTTGTGGAAATAAGGCAAAAGTCCTCTTCAGTTTCTTGTTTAGAGCCCACGTTCCTCAGCACCTCCCTCCTCTCATACTTCTTATCATTGCATTGTTAGCAGCTTCAGATAATCATTAATTATCCACCATCAATTATGCTTACATTATCGTTTCAAAGAGATACAATGTCTGATTGATTTGACTAAAATAACCCCCTTGTTTAATTGTCAATTTGCATAAATTCACATGCAATGAGGTGTTGCACAGTGATTCATTAGGTGCTGAAAACAGCAGCAACAACCTGAGCAATGGGAGCCTCAGTCACACAAATTATTGCAATTCTCATCTGGAAAGGAACTCCATTAAAACTGACTTCCCTTAGTTTGGAATTGTGACAAGGAGTTTGCAAATTTACACTACCATAGACTTCCTGGGGAGACACTACGGGGAACACGTACCCATGACCACTGGCAAGACATCTGCCCAGCTAGTAATTGAAACTCGTTCCTGTGCTGGTCCAGTGCTTTGATGGCAGGGTGATGAGTTTCCATGCTGGTGCTCTCATTAGAAGGATGGCTGTCGGAATGTGACCCCCGAGTCTAGGGAGTTGAATGATTCACTCCCCTCCTTGACTGAAAGTGAGGTTTCTGCTGAAGGTGAGTGAGGTGAACTACCAAATTTACTAAAGACTAGAAAATTTACTAACAGACTGTTTTCCTTTGCTTCTTGGATAATAATATTTTGAAGTGCCTACTATGGGCTCAGCATATATTAGGACTCTTACACAATTTTATTCGCATTAAATACGACAATCTTATGAAATTTATGATGCTATCATATTTTCAGAGGTCACAAATTGGACAAGTGGCAAAGTTGCAATAGGTCCTAAGTCTAATGGACTCAAATCTTTTCTATACTATCTCCCAGTATCTATGCATAACTATTTAACCAGAAACTAGAAGAACTTAAGAGATATGGGTCGCATATTTTTAAAATGCATGTTAAGATAATTTCTTCTATTTCTAGTAGAGCTGCATTTTTTTTTAAGCCACTACTAGTCCAGAGGTGGTTTTAAGCAAAGCATGGTTACACAATATATTTTCTGGATTTTTTGGTTATACTTTAGTACCATTTGATATTTTTATGGCTCTACAGTGTCCTAAGAATATCAGAGGCACTGTGATTAGCATAATCTCTATGGCATTTGTGGAATTTAGATAGTATTTTTAATCCCCACTTTACAGAGGGGAAAATTCAGAAATTTACTTGCCTGTAATTATGAAACTCTTAAATAAAGGACTCACAGACCTCTAACCTCAAGTCTATCCTCTTTTCCTCTACACTGTAGTGCTTCTATTGTTTGTTTGTTTATTCCTCTTTCTCTCTTTGATTTCAGATGACCAGTGTACTCCTGAAGGCTCCTGACTCTCCAGAATAGTTAGGCACCTGCAGAATGCAGTAAGTGTCACCAATTAGGATACTTTCCTATAAAGTCCCTTACCCTATTAGAATAAGTTGTCCCATTGTCCCTAAGTCCCAAACTCTCAAGATCCAGAAAAAAATTTTTAATATTATTTCTCTGCCTTTTTTTTTTTTACCCTAGAGCTCATGTGCCATTATAAGCTTTGAGTTCTGTGAAACCTCTGGCATCTCGTTTCACCTGCCAACTATTATCTCGACAAGTGTCTTTTTCTAAGCATTTTCACTTTATGTCAGACTAATTTCTCAACATAAACCAAAGTACTACCTAGGGGACTGCCACAATAACTTAAAAGTTAACAAAAACTCACTAAATTTGGGGCCCTAAATAAGTTTGAGGGAATAATAGTATTCATTTAAAAAGAACAAGATGTAGTAATAAAACAAAGTAAATGGGTATGTAAAATCAAATATCCAGCAGGAAATTTGAGAAAGGAAACAGACATTAATTGAATAGAAATTATCATCAGTAGTTGGAGTAACAATTAGCTTAGGCATAATGACCATGTATATTCGTAAACTGGAAAATAATACTAAAGCAGTTCCTAATAAAGAAAAAAACTTATATAAAAGAAAAAATTTTAAATGAAGAAGAAATTAACAAATACTATGAAGAGGAACCAGACATAACAGAAGCTCTAAGGTGGAACTTTAAACTCTTCCTTTGAAGCTATTAATTGGGGAATAGGTGTGATTTATCATCTACATTGATAAGAGGGAAAGAAAATAATAGACAGTGAATCAATAAAAAGCAAAAGTTTGAAATCAATCAGAACCTCTTTTTTCTTAGTAGGCTCTCCTCTGGTCTTTTGGGCACACAAAGTCAATACGCTATTTCAATGTTTTGTAACCTTTATTTGATTGTAAAATATCTTTTACTCAGAGCAGCCAATTTTAAATACAAGGCTGAATCAAACCCCAGAATTTTCCTCATTCTTGATGATGCCATAGTGTTTCCAGAAATAGAAACCCTCTTCTTTGTTGGTTTTGGAAGGGGTGCCCACCATATAGAAATATGAAAAAGAGGCTGTGGTTGATGAGATTTTTCTAATACAAGTAAATAAAAGTGTCCTGAGTTAAATAACACATCCTCACTTGTTCAGGTGTCTGCTCTGGGGAGTTGAAACACTTATCTTTGCCTGGGATATGTACTCGTAAACAGTGTGAGACAACTGTACCCTTGCTAACATAGGGGTTCATAAACTGTGAGGTAATATTTCTGATACATTGGTTAATAGTTGCTTATTAAGATTATACCATTTTCACTTACGTATTTGTTTTTATTTTGTATTTTTTTTAGGGCCAAAGGTGTGGCATATGGAAGTTCCCAAGCTAGGGGTTGAATTGGAGCTGCTAGCCTACGCCACAGCCACAGAAACGCCAGATCTAAGCTGCGTCTGTGACCTACACCACAGCTCATGGCAACGCCAGATCCTTAACCCACTGAGTGAGGCCAGGGATTGAACCTGCAGCTTCATGAATACTAGTCGGGTTTGTTTTTGCTGAGCCACCACAGGAACTCCAAGATTATACCATTTTTAATTTGGGATGTGAAAGTAACCCCATTTTAAAATGTAATAGATTTTTTTTTCCTCACATCTTTATTTTTTTTTTGAAATTATATCATTTCAAAATCTTAAGTACTTAATCTCTGCATGAAACCTGTTTTAGTATCAAAAGTAGCCACATCCTACTATAGTCTAGCTGATTTTCCTTTTTGGTTATGATTACTTAAATACAGTAAAATAGATAAAGGGGAGATTAGTTATATAACACCTTCAAAATATTTGAATAGTAGTATGTTTTAAATATTTAATGGATATGAATTACCACAACATGTACTAAAATATTGTAATTGCGCATAAAACCCTTGTTCTTATTTTTAAATGCATTCAGGGGAAAGTTATTTAAATAAAAATTATATTCCCAGGTGAAAATCATAGAATTGTATGATTCTTATGCTTCTACTTATTATGCAGTCTTAATAAGTAGCAGGTTATTATAAGAATGAAATGTTTGTTATTCATTCCAACCAATTGGACTTAAAGTACTGTCAATTTTCAAAAGTACAGTGCTGAGTTTGCACCGGCTCTGAAATAGCTGACACTTTTGTTAAAATGTGTTTGGTTTTTCTTATTGCAAGAACCACTTGTATTCTGAAATAAATATTGCAGTTTTCTTAGCAATGTGACAATGACATAAACATTTATTAGTGTAGAGTATGTTAAATATTGCATATTGTCCCAGAAGCAATAAATGCCACTGCCACCTGATTTCTACTTCATTATATTTAAGATATGGTAACTGGAAAGATACTATCATGAGGTCAAATATCTTTGATCCCCATTGTAGAAATTGCTAATATTTTAGAAATTAGTTGAAGACTTATCTCTGCTCTGATTTACATAATGCCGTGTCATTTTGAGATTCATGGTGAAATTATCCTCATGATTAGAGGCCCAGACTGAATCACATCTCTGCTAGAGGCATTTATCTTATTAATTCTTGTTATACAAAGATTGGAATAAACCTTGGAACTGGTCATGCCATACCCTTAGAGCAGAATTTCTCAAATGCTTTTTTTTTGTACCAGTGTTGCATCAGCTGCATGTCTCAAAATCACCCTTAAAATCATTCTCTTAAAAGGGTGAAGTCCAGAAATCTGAATTTAATTGGCACTCTGATATTATGCATTATAAAATTGTCAAACCACTACACCAGCTGGGCTTGAAATCCTTCTTTGACAACTTTTCTAATAGGTGAATATATTGGAAGAAAAAAAACATGCTACTACACTACACTCAAATGCTACTCAAAATCTAGGCAATTCTATTATAAATATAATTATGCCTTACACTTTTTCAAAATTCTTTGCTTCCAAACATCTATTCCCACTTTACAAAACTACAAAGAAACTTGTAATCCCTGAATCACATTTTAACATTTATGTACTGTTAGTTATATCCTTATATTATTAAATGTAAACACTTTTATCACTTTCTCATGACATGATTTCAGGCTTCCTAATTCTTCCTATTTATTAATATCTTGATAAACTTTTTTGGACTATATTCCTCTTAATGTAATGTATACAGAATCAAATGCAATTTTTTTGCTTGATAGGATGGGTGCCACATAATATAAGAATGAATGAATAAAATAATACAATTTAAGTGGAAATTAACATCTTTGAAAACCTGCTGTCACTGGTATTATTCAAGTTCTTAATATTCTCTATTTTGTGTAACAAAGCCCTAAACGTATGAGGCAGGAAATTTATTATTAAGTAACTTTAAGTATTTTTCTTGACATCACACCCTTAGCTGTCATTGTACTATTATTGAGAGCCTGTTCTGTTTGCCACCAGCGTTTGTGTTTGCTTTCTACACACTATACTAATAAAGGCATTTATTATCTTTAGATTAAAGAATGAAATTTCTGTTGACCTCAAGGTTATCCATAATTGCTCATAAAAGTGTGAGCAGTATTACTTTCAAATGTATGAAAGAATGAACTCATAATGCCTTGTTAAAATAACATTATGATCATCGATTTATTACCTGACAAGTATTAATTTAATAATTAAGAGTAGCCAATTATTGGAGTTCCCTTGTAGAGTTCCACTGCAGAACATAATGATTTATTGGCCTGTTGTGTAGTGAGCAATAGGAGCTTGGACTCAGTTATCTTCCAGATTTTTTTCTGTAAACTTAAAAGTGTTCTAAATATATATATATATTTGTCTTTTTAGGGCCGTACACACAGCATACAGGAGTTCCCAGGCTAGGGATCAAGTCAGAGCTGTAGCTGCCGGCCTACGCCACAGCCACAGCAATCCCAGATCTGAGCTGCGGCTGCCACCTACACCACAGCTCGCAGCAAAGCCGAATCCTTTACCCACTGATGGAGGCAGGGATCAAACTGGCATCCTCATGGATACTAGTCAGGTTCATTATCACTGAGCCACACAGGAACTCCAAAAATATATTTGTAAGGAAAATCTAGGTAAATGGAAAAGAAAAGAGCTCCAAGTGTTTGCTTCTTGGTGCAAGATTCAGGTCTTGGAAATAAATGCCAGGATGAAATATGACGGCTTTGCTTTTAAAATTGTTAGTAATTTTCAATAAAATTAATTGGGCATATGAATTTTTCTGCAAAATAAAAAAAAAAAGAAGATAAAGCAGAAAGTGGAAGGAAGGAGGAAGGAGGGGAGGAGGGAGAGGGAGGAAAGGCTCCAGAAGGAGGAAGGGAAGAAGGGTAGAATCTTAGGTTAAAACCCCACAGAATTAATCACTTTATTTTAGCCTTTCAAAAGGAGAGGACAAAATGTCTAGGACAGCAAGGTGTATCTTGCTTAACTGTAGTTAAAGATTAAGAAATTTTATTTCTTATCCTTTCAACGAACTCACTTAAAATGTACTCAATGCCAGATGTTAGGGAGCGGAATAAAAGAGAAAATAAAAGAGAAACTTGGAACTTGCCTCAACTACTGCAAACACTTAAGCATTCAACTCTCCCTGCTTTGCCTTTTAATGCTTTTTAAGAGCTGCTCTTCATACCTCTCTTGTCATTTCTTCTCTGTGTTACCATCGGGTTTTGATCTGTAAGTCTAGATTCTGGGGTGCACCTTTAGTTTAAGTTGATGGGAAGCAATTTGGCAACTTTATGCAAAGTGAAATCTTGTTTGGGGAGCTTAGAAAGAAAATAACATCTGTTGGATTGGAGTGGAAAGTTATTATCACAATGTGTAAAAGCTGTGTGCACATCATTTTATTCACTTCTTAATCAGTGGAGAATAATAGACTTTTTTTTTTTAGGCCAGGGCATAGTGGTGATTGTCAACGTTTTGTATTATCCATGTGCACCTCATAGAAGGAACATGGCCAGGGTCAATTTTCCCTCCCTTCTTCTTCTTCTTTTTTTTTAGTAGTAGCCCATAGGGATGAGACTAATTTTCTGTGTAATTATTTTAAGATTGAGCTGGAGAATTTTCTGTTTCTTGATTCTTTCTCCTGTTGTGTTTTTAATTGAGAAAGAACAAAACCTTTGTAATGAGTTGTGAGTGTCTAGACTGGAACAGTTCTGAAGATTTAGACCTAACCCCCTTAGTATGGCTGAGTGTTTTCAGAGCCCAGTCTGAGTTTTCACAGGGCCATAAGCGATTCCTCTGCAATTATGGGGAAGGGGGAAAATGTCTTTGCTATGAGGATTCATAAAAATGACTGGGGGAAACAAAACAATAATTATTTGTAATGAACAATAAGTATTGTCCATAAAATGATCTGACCATTATGAACAATAATTAGAAAAATGGTCATTCACTTTATCCCCCCAACAACTAATGCAGGAAAACTACAAAGACTTTCTCCTTTTAAAATAGTTAATAATTGCTTCTCTTTATTGTTTCAACTGATGTAAATGACATAGAAGCCACTTCTTCCCCTCTCAATCACATTTCAAATGTTATAAGAGCGCCCAGATTGCAGCATATAGGCAGTTACAATTTAGTTACACATGGATTCTCTTTAATTGATACATTAAATATGTATCATTATTTATCCCTTTTAAATCAATAATTATGTGAACATGAGAGATTCTTTATATTATGCCATAGTAATCACAATTATATTCTATTGCATTGTATCACATTATTTCACATGCTTCTTTGCTGTTTTAGGGAAAGCACCAGATTGAGAGTCAAATCATTGCTAGTTTCCCTAACATTGGACAAATCACCTTAGATAAGTTGCATGATCTTTCAAAGTTCTCAAATTTAAAATAGGAATAACAACATATGTGCACTGCATCTTCTAGAGTCACTACCGGTAAAAAACAACATGTGAAAAATTTTTCAAATTTGAAGATACCAATAATTTTAAACAATTATAATTAAGTATTTGAAATATAGGCCACCACTTCATTATAAAAGATTAAACCTTTGCAAGCAAATATTGAAAGATACATAAAGTTTTACAGGTCAATATATATTTTACTTAAAGATATATAAAATTTTACAGGTCAATAACTTCATTTTTACATACCAAGGCAAATTGACAAGGCTCTCAAATTTAAAGACAAATATCGTCTTCTTAATTTAAAAGAAAACCAAGAATTTTGATTCAGCGTACCAAGCTCTATAAACAGGACAAGATGAATAAATTTATTATTTATTAACTTGAGAATCAGTTAATAAATAAGTGAGGACACCTCATTAACTTAACATGTATCAAATATGAATATTATTTTAATGTTCTTGAAAATAATTTACATATTCCTGTATTTTAAATGACTTTATACTTTTGTTTATGTGATGTGATATTTTTCTTATTTCTACATGGTGTATTTGAAAATGTAACCAATATAACCTTAATTGCCATAAATGACAATTAGTACATTATATGTTGTCTTTGAAGAAGATTCATAAGAGGGAGTTCCCATTGTGGCTCAGCGGTAAAAAAGCCAACAAGTATCCAGGAGGATGCGAGTTCAATCCCTGGCCTCGCTCAGTGGGCTAAGGAGCCGGCGTTGCCATGGGCTGTGGTGTAGGTCACAGAGGCTGCTCAGATCTGGCATTTCTGTGGCTGTGGCATAGGCCAGCAGCTACAGCTCCAATTTGATCCCTAGCCCAGGAACTTCCATATGCCTTGATGTGGCCCTAAAAAGATGGAAAAAAAAAAGATTCATAACATAGGTTCTGAATTAGTATTTCTTATGTATCATTTATAAATGCATTGCCTAAATAGCACACTTAAAATAGTTCTGTAACAAAATTCTCAGATATTAACTTCTTTGACTAGTGTACTCTTTAGACTTGAGATACTACAGTTAAACTTGATTCATTTTAGATTACACAGTTCCATATTTATTAAAATTTTAAAAAAAGAGCTTGTTAGAAGCTTATCCTTACTTATAAACCCACTTATAAATACAACAAAGCTGTTTTACAAATAATATCCAGGATGATTATTTAAAATATTTAACCAACTAATTGTTTTGATTGACATAATAGTAATTTAGAAGCAACCATGTACATGCCTCTGCTTCTGTGTTGCTATGCCGAGTATGAGTTGTTACTTATCAAAGCAAATTCCCTAAAGACGGGCTACTGCTAAATCACATGCAACTTTAAGGATAGTTCCAAGTCAGACCAGCCCTCCTCCAAACTGTCAAATTCAGGAGGACTTAGTAGTATATCTTCTGTATTGTTAAATTATAAAATTGTCATTCTGAGAACTTTACATGGATTATTTCACTTAATCTTCTAAACAATTTTTTAATTCAAAATTTTACAAATTAGGTAACGAAATTTCAATCAGTAAAGTAACAAGATTGAATGGACGTAGTTTTTAAGCAGTGAACCTAGTACTCAGTCCTAAGTGTTTGAATGTAAACTGTAAAATTTGACTCTCAGTGTCTTTCCATTTCCTGTGATACGGCAATATTGCTCTCCTTTTTATCTACAGTTTTGAAGGTGGGACGTTTCTCCATTGTTTCATAGTACAACCAACAGTCTCACTACAGATGATGAAACAGTTTGAAAAATGTCAAATAATTTGCCGACATTGCTCAGCTAGTAGGGCTTAGCAAGGGGCTTAGCTCGGAACCTTCTACATTCAAGGCTAATAATAATTTTTGCAGAGATGGTGTCCCTTTGATAACCACCGGTCCCCCGTATGTGTACAAAATTCACTGCCTGACTCAGAGATCTCTTTGGAGAAATTATTTCTTTTGAAAGTAGTGCTGGTTAAACTCTCTGCATGAAATCTGAAAAGTCTCGTCCTTATTAAGAGCGTGCTGCAAGTCAGTTTCAGATATACCGTTATTCAGTTTCTTTATACCTTAGTTGCAAATAACCTATCAAAATTCTCATTTAACATTCCAGATTTCTTTACATCAGGATCTTTTATTCATGCAGCCTCTCAATTATCACTGGAAATCACTGGAGATTTCCGTTTTAGGAAAATTAACCTTTTTCATCTCACCGCAGCTCTTTAAAGCCATTTGCTACCATTGCAATCTAAATGACTCAGGAGTGAAAAATTGCAACTGTTCAAGAAAAGATTCTGTGGGAGTCAAAGGCCTTCTTTCTCCATTGTAGGAAAAAAGGTAGACATTGTTAAGTACAACTAAATATACCTTGAAAAACGTTTCAGGCAATCATACAGTAGATTATAACATATTATGCAAAATGATCTCTGTATTTTTCTTTTTTTTCAACAAAGACTAAAAAAAATTGCATGCGCATATGTGTACGTTTGTTTGCCCTGTCTGTATAGTAAATCTAATGTTAGGTAAAATTACTTACAGAATTTATTCAGATTAAATTGACTGTGAAATCAAGGAAGATTATAATCTGAGCAGGAGTGAGGCAAATGTGGACTATCAGGTTACTCTTCTCAATTCTATTAAGGAAAACTAGTTAAAATCATATTCTTTTTTTTTTTGTCTTTTTGCTATTTCTTGGGCCGCTCCCGTGGCATATGGAGGTTCCCAGGCTAGGGGTCAGGTTGGAGCTTCAGCTGTCAGACTATGCCACAGCCACAGCAATGCAGGATCCGAGCCTTGTCTGCGACCTACATCTACAGCTCAAGGCAACGCCGGATATTTAACCTACTGATCAAACCTGAATCCTCACAGATACTATTTGGGTTCGTTACCGCTGAGCCACAATGGGGACTCCTAAAAAATATTTTTAACAAAGGTATTTATGGATAGAATTTGTTAATAAAATTTATGGATAAAATTCCAACTTGTGCTGAATATTTAGAGAATTTTGGTCAAATGCAAGTTGAAAAACCTTAAGGTGCACAGAAGTTGCTTCTAGCCCAAAGCTCACCTTATTTATTTATTTGTTTTCACTAACTGGAAATCACATTTCTTAGAAATAAAAAGAAAAGGAGCAGAATCCTTTCAAAAGTGTTCTTGCCTGAAGATTTTCCAGCTAGGGTTGTTGCAAGCCCATTAGTTTTTTTCCCCAAAATAATTTATTTTGAAAAGTCATTAGTTTAATAGAAAGAAATTGAGAGAAGGCCTTTAGGACTCCTACTTTAAATTTCAGGATTTGCCTCATTAAAAGTCAGTGGCAGAACCAAAAGCTTCATGTGTGTCTGAGTATGAGGGGGAGAGAGAAAGGAAGTATGGATGTAAAGATACTGTCTAGTTTTATTTAAGTATTTCTGAAAATAAAAATCGTATTAAATGACATTAAGAAAGACTTGTTTGAAATATTCACATTTTTCTAATAGAAAATATAGTGTTACTTCTGGACATGTCTTTATTATGAATCTCCAAGAGCTAAATCTCATTACATCTCATAGCCGGGTTAGAAATCTCTCTTTCTTATAGTTTCCTTATAAATTAAGCCTTAAAATTGCCTCCCTTGGAGTTCCCGTCGTGGCGCAGTGGTTAAGGAGTCGGACTAGGAACCATGAGATTGCGGGTTTGGTCCCTGCCCTTGCTCAGTGGGTTAACGATCTGACGTTGCTGTGAGCTGTGGTGTAGGTTGCAGACGCGGCTCGGATCCCGCGTTGCTGTGGCTCTGGCGTAGGCTAGTGGCTATAGCTCCGATTCGACCCCTAGCCTGGGAACCTCCATATGCCGTGGGAGCAGCCCAAAAAATAGCAAAAAGACAAAATAATAATAATAATAATAATTGCCTCCCTTGGAGTTCCTGCTGGGGCACAATAGGTTAAGAATCTGACTGCAGTGGCTTGGGTTGCTGTGGAGGTGCAGGTTTGATCCCTGGACTGGCACGGTGAGTTAAATGATCAGGCATTGCTGCAGCTATGGCATAGGTCACAATGTGGTTTATATTCAATCCGTGGCCCAGAAACCTCCATATGCTGCAGATGCAACCACTTTAAAAAAAAAAAAAAAAAGTCACCTCCCATATTTCCACTACCCTGCTGCATACTTAACACTGAGTGAGTTTTAAATTGTAAACATTACCCAACAATGTATATGTCATGGAGAGAAAATAAATATATGCAGACTCTGTTAGTTTTTCACTCTAAGAAAAAGGAAAGAGGTGGCTGAAAATAGAACCCTAAGAATCTTGGGAAAGGATGATAATAACATAGTTAGCACTTTTCTAAGTATTTTTTCCCATTATCTTAAACTATTTAAAAACCTTTGTGCTTGATAAACTGAGCTCCATAAGAGGTACTCTTGGAGGACTGTGAGGAGTTGCCATATATGTTTATTTCCTCATAGGAGACTTCATAGACCGTGTTGCAATCCCTGCTGTTACATCCAAAGCCAGAGGACAATGACCACAAGGCTGAGGTCGTCCTTGAAGTTAGACACAGGAAATGGCACAAGTAAGCTAACGATATCTACAGTTATTAAAAGGAAACAAAGGTAAGGTGTGAGAATGTTTGCCTTCTTTCGTAACTAATTAGTAGTTTCTTCATTCATGAAAGGAGAGCATCTACTCAGCGTTTCAGCATACTCAGGTATTGTCATTGTTCCCTTCTTCTCCTTCTGAAATTATCTTTTACTCATGGACTTTGAGATTTGCAAGGTGCCGTGGAAGAAATTACTTTCTTCTTTAGGTTCAAAAGCAATAGTTGGGCTTGTAGTGCACACAACCGTCAAAAATGTGTTGTCTATTCAAAGACACTCTTAGAATCTCTGAGCTATAATTGAAAATATAATACAAATAATAAATGATGCTTCTATGATGTTGGAGAGTTATGATTGCAAGGAACTTAGAATATGGAGAAGAGATAAGCAGTAGACAGACAGACAGATTGGACAAGTAGATATTCTGCCGTAATACTGTCCCACTAATGGCTAAGAACATAGCCCCTGATTTCTGAGACCACCTTTACTGCTTATATTGATTGCAGATTCCTTAAAATTCAATAATCACTTTCAAGAAAACTATCCAAATAATCTAATATTGGGTGAATTCCAGCAGGGCACCCAGGAATTCTTTCCACTAATTTTCACAGACAACTTCTGGAAGTAATTGTTAATCACCCAAATATATACAGATAGAAAAATACGGAGTACAAGTGATTTATCCAGATTTAGCTGGGAAGGGGGCAATTGGGAATACCAACAAAGATCTTTGATTTTATGGCAAAAAAAAAAAATGTTTTAACAGTGTTTCCTGTCTTTTTAATTATTTGAATGTTTGTAACAAATATAATGCAGCAGTAAGTATTAAATAAAAGCCTCGTAAACAGAAATAGAACGAGGCACCTTTAAAATTATAAGCTTTTGGGCGTTCCTGTCGTGGCGCTGTGGTTAATGAACCTGACTAGTAACCATGAGGTTGTAGGTTCGATCCCTGGCCTTGCTCAGTGGGTTAAGAATACAGACGTGACTCAGATCCCCCCTTGCTGTGGCTGTGATGTAGGCCGTTAGCTACAGCTCGGATTTGACCCCTAGCCTGGGAACCTCCATATGCCATGGGTGTGGCCCTAAGAAGACAAAAATAAATTAAATAAATAAATGTGTGTGTGTGTGTGTGTGTGTGTTTGTGTGTGTATAAACTTTTGGAGTTCTCTTGTGGCGCAGTGGGTTAAGGATCTGGCATTGCTATTGCAGCAGCAGCTTGGGTTGCTTCTGTAGTACAAGTTCAGTCCACAGCCCAGGGCACTTCCAATGCCATGAGTGTGGCCAACGTAATTATAAACTTTTGGAAGTTCCCATTGTGATGCAATGGTAACTAACCTGACTAGTATCCATGAGGATGCAGGTTTAATCCCTGGTCTTGCTCAGTGGGCTAAGGATCTAGCACTGCCATGAGCTGGTGTAGGTCACAGATGCGGTTCTGATTCTGCATTGCTATGGCTCTGGCTCTGGGCGGCAACTGCAGCTGGGATTCGACCCCTAGTCTGGGAACTTCCATATGTCACAGGTGCAGCCCTAAAAAGCAAGTATGTATATATGTATATATGAACTTTTTACAAATACATTATTGCACAAGTATTTATGAGGTGGACTCTCCAATTGCAATCTTTTTAGAATTAAAAGTCAGTGAAGCTTTTTTTCTACCCTAATGTTCGGTGACAATTCTCTGTTCTATTGAATTTTTTCTTTTATTATCCTTCATGGTAAACATTTGAAGAAAAAAAAAATTTTTTAAGAAAAACACCCAAAGGAACAAATTTCAGAGTAAGCATGTCTACAATGTATAAATGTCCTGGATTTTAATGGGATGGGGAAAACTATTTCTATCTTTTAAGTCATGAGGGTAAATTCACTTCAGAATGCAATTCAATCCATTAGGATGTTATACAATTGCAGTATAATGCAGTTCAATCCATTAGGGTATTATACAGTTGTCCCCAAACAAAGACAGGGACACCGATGAAAAATAATTAGCTCTGTGTTAATAAGATCATGGGGTCAAATATTTGTTCAGGATGTATCCTTTCCATAAAGTGCTAAGAACGAACTTAGTTCTGCCTCTAGCATTTATAGCTATAGAGTCCTGTGACTAACATGTGAAAAATGGATTAAGGTCCTACATCTTCTAAATCTATATTTTAGCAGCTGGAATCACTGGCATTCCAGGTAAGCCCTGACAAGGATATTTCCAAGGACTGCGGTAACAATCTGTAGCTACTTTAATGAGATATCTCTGTTGAGTTAGATTGAAAAGACCAAGGAATTTTTGCTGAAATGTTACCATTCATCAAATCAGTGAAAAAAATCATTTAAAATTCAGATTCTTTTCTGATAGGTAGAAAAATCCAATCAACTAATAAGAACGTCCAGAGTTCTCACTTGAAGTTTAATACAGACAGATGGGAAAGATATTCTCTGCCATTTTCACTAGCTTTTGAACCATATTTTGCTGCTTCCTAAGAAGAATGTGATACTAAGTAATCAAAGTCAGGCAGATTTTGATCAGAGGTTAGGGAAGGGAAGAATTTTGAGGGTCTGTATAGTTTTATCAAACAATTATTTGGTGATTCCTAATTGTTATCCAAGTTCTAGGCTCTGTGTGGATGAGGTTCAGAGTTGTGACAGCAATACAAAGAAATAGGGACGAGAAAAAAACAGTAAATAGTTCAGAAAGGGCAATGACTATAAAACAAGTAATTCAAAATTTTGTTTTCAAATAGATCTCGTTTCATTAGTTGACAGACTTACATTTAATAGATGATCAATAAATTCACTGCTAAGACAAAAATACCCTTTCAAATGTGCAAATCATTTCTCTCTCCATTGGTAAAATGATGGCCATAATTTCATTTGCTTTTAGACAGCTCTCAGTCCCAAAGAGGAAAGAAAAAACTGGGAAGTGAGATTGTGTTTGGTTAATATATGTGTGTAACATGCTAAAGAAATCTAATCTCACTTCAATATTTGCAGAAAGATATGCCATTTATTAAAACTCTGGGGTAGTCATTTTACTGCAAGTGTTCTTTGTTTAACAAAACAGATTCATTCAGCAAATATTTATGGAGCATCTTCGGGGCTCCAGGCAATGCAACAGATACAGGAGATCCAGAAATGAACAGGATAAACTGCATTTCTTTGAGGAACTCATAATCCTTTGTGAGATGCATATATTGAAAACATGGCAATAGAAATGCCACTCGTGTAATAGAATTTAGTTCAAAGTTTTATAGGTACATTGAAGAGGGAGTGATTAACTCTGATGGAAAAGGGTTGGCAAAATCTTCACAAAGACCTTTACATTTCTAGTGCGTATAAAAGTGATAAATAGATAATTTAAACATGAAGAAGTTGAAATTCCTTGAAGAACTTACTTTGGATCTGGTTCAAATAAAGTCAGTCCGTGGGTTATTTCATTCATGTTCAGTTTGTTTATCAGTTAATGAATTCTTCAGTTATAATTATCTATCCGTCCACCTGTCTATATTCTCTCTCTCTCTCGTGTCCAACCCTCTGCCTTCTGCAGGTGAAAGCCAGCAGTGTCTCAGATTTCTTTCAACTCTCCTGCCTGCTGCCCTCTCTGTCTTTGGTTCCTGAGAGACCAAGGTGCTTTGTATCTCAGCTTTCCTTACCTGCTTTTGGCACATTGCACTCATGCACCTGAAATAGATGCACAAGAAAGGGACCAAAAGGGGGTAAAATTTGTCCCGTGTCTAGGACATCTTGGAATTCTATTCTGCCACACAAGTTCATACCCAGACGGTAATGGTTTATGAACGTTTAGTTTGACTTTTTCTTATTCCAGTCATTGACGAGTTCATTATTTCCTTACCACTCGATCACTGTGCCAGGGATAAAAACTGCTCAGAGTTTCCTCCTCCTATAAATGACTTGTCTTTTTCTGAAATTTAATTTAGTTAAGTTTCCCTGAATCTTCAGCTTTCTGACAAATGTAAAAATATGTTATTTTTTAGCTCATGTGGTTGTTTTCTCTTGTTATGTTGAGAACTGTAGTCTCTAACAATATTTTAAGCTCTAACTAGAAGCAGACATTCTTTCATTTGCTATGATTTTAGATGTATGTTTCTATCCTTTTTCTCTGTAGATTTTATTTGAAAGCCTAAAGTAAACAAGGTGGAGATGGCCTTTTGGCAACATCTTCATCCAGAGAGAAAAATATGAGGATTCAGAGCTAGAATATCTGTATTAAATCCTATTAAATGTGACTTAATCTTTAAAAATTCTTGGGTTTCTGTATTTTTTCAATCAAATGGGAATATTGATTAATACTACTTAATAAAACTAGTTTCAACAGTTTTCCCTTTGACTTAGAGATTACAAGTGAAGATAAACTAAATTAGGGTTCATGAGAGCTTTTTATAAACTTTAAAGAAGTATACACCTTCTGATTTCTGTAACCATTAAAAATAGAACTTTTTGAGTCAATAATGGTCCTAAGATTGTATCCTAGATGCTACCAATTTGTAACAAAATCACACGTTAACAACTGCCATCAGTTCTGGTGCATATCACTGTCAACTTCTCCAATTCTTCATCCTCTATGACAGGATATGATTTTTTTCCCCTTGGGAAATATACACAGTATAATTGCAAGTCAGCTGATATTTCGCATACCTAAGGAAATATCTCCATTAACTTATTATTAATTCATTTGTCATTCTGAATATAACACCTACTTCTTTGCTAAAATATATATGTAAATATTTAATGTCAACCCAAAGAAATTCCTTCAAAGTGTCTAAGCCTAAACCAAATATTATTTAAATTACAAATTTTCAGTTAGAAATAGGATGGACATGAAATGGACAGGAAGTGGAAAAGTAACAGATACATTTCCATGTTAGTACATTTAAAAATGTGTTTTATTCCTCAGTGCTAGTTTAAACAGTTTTCCATTTTAATGTCTACCATACTTTATTTATAGCCCTCACACAATTATCCTTTCTCTGCAAAGTAGGACTTTTTGCATGGTAATGTTATTATTTCTTGGTAGGGCTGCAAGAACTTTAAGTTACTTTAGATTGTTTAGTGAGATCTAATAATAATATGTCTGATGCCATAAATTTTCAACTATCCAAGTAAATGTTAACAGAGTTTAACATGAATAATTGGAATCCATACATATATGCACACTTTCTCTAACTTTTTTTTTCTTTTTTTCTTTCTTGTTTCAAATAATAGCTTCTAGCAAAAGGGAAACATATCTCCTTTCTCTTCCTGAATCCATCTTCAATAAATGTTCTAATGAGAACTGTGGGGGAGTGGACCCTAAAATAGAATCAGGAAAGAGGCATGAGCCAACTAGAATGACAGTTGGAAAAATTTATGAACAAAGATATACTTAAATTGGAATTGAATTAGGAAATTCCAAAAATGTTTATGAGAACCCAGTCTGTATAAAACATAATGATTTTCTGGGAGATGTAAAAAAGGGAGAGTGTGAAATGCATGCAGTATATTTCAACTTGCATGTACAGAGCATTAGGCTGCACCAGACACCGAGTTTAATATGAAATCACAATGATACCGTCAGGCCTCAGATCTGGCCTATATGACTAATAAGCTATAATGGTAAGTGTTATAGTGGTTAAGAAAAAAAATCCATAAATGCTTTTCTATAAAAATAAACAATAATCAAAGTAAGTGAGGTGTTCATTAATCTTGTATTACCAGTATATCCAATATTAATTATGAAAAAATTGTTTTTGTAAGGATTACTAAATAATTTCCAAGAAAGAAGATGTAACTAATGGCTAAGAGAACCTGAGAAGGAAGTATTCACCACTTAACTTTGTTATACCATGATTAGAGAATATTATCAAAAGTAAGAAGCAAAGAGGAAGAGGGAAAAAAACCTTCTTCCAAAGTACAAAAAAAGAAATATATATATAAATATATATTATATATATATATATATATATATATTATATATATATATATATATATATATATAGCTAAAGAAGACAGTAAAACTGAATGTGTCCGTAAAGGTCCTGTGATCATAACAAAATGATATAAATACTTGGAAACAAAACACTTAATAATGATATATAATGTTTTGTATTAAACAGACTTTTAAAAATTATGTTTCTTCTAAGTAGTCAACGGTAGCTATCCTTTCTGAAAGGCATGCCATCTAGAAGGGGCTACGTCAGTGTGTCAGAGCTGATCTGCTTTTATTTTTATATTTTGAGTAACAAAATACAATGTCAAGTATGCCTCCAACCTGGGGAAAGAGACAGACATTTCAAGGCAAAGCAGCTAGTTGCAGTTCCAGTTACTGTTCTCTCTTTACCAAGCTCCATTTGCCTCTCTGCCCCAAGTTCATTATCCCTCCTTGTGGGCAGCCACACCTTCGGAGCGCTGAGTGTGTTGATGGCATTTTCTCTGATAGGCATGGTGTCCTTTGCCTTCATTCATTTTTCTCTTTCTAAAATCGTAAGCTTTAGAGTTAGTTTTATAAATGTTAATGCCTTTGCTGGCTACCATTTCAGTTTCTGCACATCGGAATAAGCAGCGAGAACATGTTTTTTACTCTATGAAAGGAACATGGTATTATTAAATATTCTTTTCAAATAGCATGAGCTTCATTTTATTTCCAATTCCCATCTATTCGAGTCCAAACTACCTCAAGTAGCCCATTAGGACTTTCTCTCTTGGTCACCCCTATTCTAAATCATCTCATAAAATGCAGTCTCTTCCTGAAGTTCTTTGATCGTATTCCTTTGCTCTAATATCTCCACTGCCTTTCTCTAATCTCCTTTCATTTAGCTTTTGAGTGCATTCAGTCAATGTAAGAACATTACCAGTCTTTTCTTTTACAACTTTCTCACGTGATTAATACAAATTATTTGTATCCTCTATTTCCTTCTTCCTTAGTGCATTCTGCTCCCTTCTCACCTTTAGAGTATTTTTCCCTTAGTCTCTATTTATTATTATCCCATCCACTCTTTTAAGCTTAGCTGAGTCCTGCTTTCTACAGGCTCTATGCAACCTTATAGGTATGTAAAGTGCAATCTATCTAAAATTTAATTTATTATTTTTTAGAGTTCCCGTTGTGGCACAGCAAAAATGAATCTGACTAGTAACCATGAGGACATGGGTTGGGTTCGATCCCTGACCTTGCTCAGAGGGTTAAGGCTCTGGCATTGCTGTGAGCTGTGGTGTAGTTTGCAAACGCAGCTCAGATCTTGCATTGCTGTGGCTGTGGCATAGGCTGGCAGCTCTAGCTCCAATTGGACCCCTAGCCTGGGATCCTCCATTATGCCACAGGTGCAGCCCCAAAAGGCCAACCAAATTTTTTATTATGTTTTAATATCCACACCTACATGCCTCTACCTATCTGTGATTTGTACCCCTTGGTTAATGCACCATCAGAAACAAGCCATCCAGGAAATAATTCTGAAAATATCCTGGCTTCTTTCTCTTCTGTAAATGAATTCTGATGTGTCATCTATTTCTTTTGGATGTCATTTGAATTTTTCCCTTCTATTCCATTCCCTACAAATACTGTCTTAGGTCAGTATTTACTGCTTTTCACCAAGGCTTTATAATTATAGTCAGATCTGGCTGCTTCTCACCCATTCCATCCATTCAGTAACCAGCAGCATGAACCTTTATATCTGGGTGTCTCATAAGGAAATTATGTTTCAAACTAAATTCCCAATCCATCTGTCTCTCAAAAGATGTCTCTTCTCAATCCCCTCCACTTTTTAATGACATAGTCATCAACCTGGTTATAAAAGTCAGTGACCCTGAGGTGTGGTGTTCTGGAACCATCACTTTCCTGACTTGTGAGGGTCAACAATGCACGTCTTTTTTTTTTTTTTTTTTTTGTCTTTTTGCTATTTCTTGGGCCGCTCCCGCGGCACATGGAGGTTCCCAGGCTAGGGGTCTAATCGGAGCTGTAGCCACAGGCCTACACCAGAGCCACAGCAACGCGGGATCCGAGCCGCGTCTGCAACCTACACCACAGCTCACAGGCAACGCCGGATCGTTAACCCACTGAGCAAGGGCAGGGACCGAACCTGCAACCTCATGGTTCCTAGTCAGATTCATTAACCACTGTGCCACGACGGGAACTCCTGCACGTCTTTCCCAACTCCGAAGTGGTGACATCATGCTGATAGGCTGAAACTTGCCTTCATGGGACTATTTATAGAATGGAAACTGGCAAATTGTATAATTCAGCATTTCCGATTTTTGTTCTTATTTATCAGAGAGTCACTTTAACAGCATGTCCCTGTCTGCGGGCACCCACCAGGACAGCCATAATCCTTTTCCAGTTCATTTCCGATATGTTAGGGTTTTAACGATGTTTAACCCATGTCTGTTTAGTCTTTCGATTCTGATATGCCCGTTTATACTCAAGGTGTGTCCCTGAAATAACGTCTTCACAATTTTCATCCTTTGTTCCCTGGAATGCTATAACACTGCTGTTAAAGTGATCTTTCCTGATGAAAATTTGATTATATAGTTCTTCCAACATTTTGCAGAAGCTCCAATTCCTATATATAGGACCCATTCCTATACGTGTCGTGAAGGCCATATGTAGACCATGTGTTCTTCACCTCTCTCTCCCAAACACTTTTCCGCTGGGTGGTGTCAGCTCTCCAAATGCTATGCCTGGAGAATTATTTTCACCTTCCTCAGATTAAGGCAGTCTTCTCATATCATTTCAAAAGCTGTTCAGTATCCATTTTGCAAGCTCTAAATGCCCCGCCTATCCAAAATCCAACAGTAAAATCACATCTGCTAAACGAGTCCCGATTTTTTTTTTCCTGATATGCTCATTTTCTTCTTGTCCTATAAATAAAACTTCTGTTGCTACTAATACGATGCTTTGTAACGTTAAAACACATTCACATTTTTAATTCTTGGGTCCTGGCCTAACCGTGGTGACTGTCCTACACAGAGCAGATATTTGATGTACATGAACAAAGTCAGCCTCAGTAACAGAGATCACTTTTGCTTCTGCTGCATTTCAAGGCAGGGGGCATTTCCTGTACCTGTTGGTTTTAGATCCTTCAGGGTGTATGTACTTGTATGACTATTCTATGATTAAAAGGCTTAACCTTTGTCTTGTGTATGTGCAAGTAACTTTCTTCTAAGACTTATGGCAACAGGTTTGGCCTATAAAAAAAAAGTGTTTGGTTTTAAAGATAGTCTGTAGGTTCGATAGGGCCCATACTGTGCCAATGAATTTGTAAAGGAATTATGGCTAAGATATTCATTGCACTTATATCTATGTATCTATCCATCCATCCCTTCATCCATCTACTGTTTATATTACAAAGGAGAATTCTGTTAAGTCCATATATGTGTATTCATTTAATTTTGATAAAATGCCTATGAACTTTGTTGAATAGTTTTATCATTTCCTTTCTAAAAAAAAATGAATTAACTAGACCAGAATTAAGCAAATTTTTACAAGGTCGCACAGGAAATAAATGGAGAAAACAGTGTGAAAAACCTAGTCAGTCTGACTCCAGAGTCTCTGCTTTTAGCTGCTATATATTGACTCTGATGGTAGTTGATAAAATAACCCAGACATTTAGGAAAAAAGTGCAAAGATGAGTCTCCCTTTAAATTTTTAAACCACCTCAATCTTTTTTTTTCTGCATTGTAAATATGAACCCAGTTTTCTTTTTTCTTTCTTTCTTTCTCTTTTTTTTTTTTTTTGGTGGGGTTAGGGAAAGCATTGTGGTGCCTGACTCAACTCTTTAGTGTACCTCCTGATAGAAAAACAGGTGATACTGAGGAGAAGCATATGTTGATAAGAGAGTATATATTTATGGAACATACTGGAGATGAAACAAAAATATTTTTTCAGAAATTATATGAAATCAGGGAGGTCAAACTTAAGCAACTGATGTTTAATTATTTTAAAGTAAAATTAGTTGAATGAGAAGGAAAAAAAAAGATAATCAACATATACCAATTGTTTTCACCTTATGGAAATCTGAAGTTCAGTTCTTTGGGGAAAAAAATGTTTTTCTTTGTAACTCAATGCACCCCTTTCTTAAATTAGAAATATTTTATTCTGCAAATAGTGTTGTTACTATGTTTTATATGCACTATTTAAACATGTGGGTTTTGCTGATTTTACATTCGAAATAAGGCACTGCTCATGCAAAGTATTAATTGATTTATCGCTAGCTCAGTTGACTGTGATTTCATGGAGCGCAAATGTACTTACAGTAAGTGTTATGACCTCCCAGGGGAGCGTCCACAATATTGAGCAAAGCAGCGCTGAGCAAAACAGCTCCTGGAGAAATATTAACCAATTTCTATCTAGCTTCTAATGTGTCTGAGGGGAGCTTTTGTTTTGTAGAAGATCTTGCTGCTTTTGCTATCCTGTAGGATTTTAGCCCGGCTTATAATATTTTCCCATTACAAGGGAGGAAAAAAAAAGATGAATAAATGGGACTGTAAAATATTAAGACAGGAGCACAGAATCGGAAGGAAAAAGGCAGGCAACCAATCAAATCCCATTTATATGCCCTATCAGTCTGTTCTTCACTGATGTGCTTTACCACCAAATTCCTTCACTTCCTCTCTTCTCTCTTCCCTCAACTGGCTGGGCTGAAAAGATAAGGACCCATCTCCTTAGGAGAATTCATTCTTGTAACAGTTAATTGACCTGTTAAGTCAGAAGCACCCCAGGTAAGGCGCCCGTAGATCAGGAAGGGACAACCTGCCTGGCAAGAAGCATGGCTTCCCTTAGACATTTGGAAGTTTATTGATTTCAAGAGAATTGAAATCCTGGTCGTGCGTGCTGTTTTCTCAGAGGGGTTTATCAGGGCACTGTGACCTTTTTGGTTCTGTGCATCTGCTCTGGGTAACAAGAGAGAGTCATTATCGCCACTTAAACCTTGTGCTAGGACAACGAATAGCACAGAGAGGTTTTAAGAAATCTGAAATACATCTCTCTTACGGAAGTGTTCCCATTACTGATAGTGACAAACCTAGGCTGAAAATTATCTCTTTTATCCTCTTCTCTAGTTTTTATGGCCCAGGAGTGTGTCTACCTCATCTTTATATTCTTTGAAACCCTAAAAATGTGTCCCGCCTTTAGCAGGTTCTCAGTATGGAAAGAAGATAGTTCTCTAGAATCCATGTAGCTCCTAAAGTATTTTGATAAGAAACACCCAAAACATCAACTCAAAAATGTACCTAAAATGAATTTTCAATCTTCATTTTTTACTTTTTTGTTTTAAACTAATTATCAAGGCCACATAATGTATCTGGCATTCTCACTTAATTTCACTAGCTTTTCTTTAAAAAGTTATTTTTGCATTCAGCCCACCTTGAATTATTCTTGCCAGTCTTCTTATCATTTTCAAAGGGAAGAAATGTTTTTAACATTAAACAACAGAATTCAAACCCAGCAGAATGAAACTCAAGATGAGAGTTTTCTAACTGTACTGTGCCTAGATCATTTTTTTCAAACATTTAATTTTATTTTTTATTTTTAATTTTGCTCTTTAGGGTCACTCCTGTAGCATATGGAAGTTCCCAGGCTAAGGATCAAGTCAGAGCTGCAACTGCTGGCCTACACCAAAGCCACAGCAATAGCAGCAGGGGATCTGAGCCAAGTCTGCTACCTACACCACAGCTCATGGCAACGTGGGATCCTTAACCCACTGAACATGGCCAGGAATAGAACCTACATCCTCATGGATACTAGTCAAATTCATTTCTGCTGAGCCATAACAGGAACTCCTAAAGCCAAAATTTTCATATAAACTCTTGAATCTGATGATAAAAGTAAGATGAGTTTGTTTCTCACTGTTAAACTTATTAAATAATAAAAAGAAATCTTATATAATTTACATATTTTAGTGTTTTAAAAAGCATTTTCAGTAAGAAAATATAACCATGCTGGTAGTTGGAAATTAATTTTTTGGGGTCTTGATTTTTTTTCTTTTTACAGCTGCACCTGCCACATATGGAAGTTCCCAGGCTAGGGGTCAAATCAGGGCTGCAAGCTGCCAGCCAACACAACAACCACAGCAACACCAGATCTGAGCTGCATATGCAATCTATGCCACAGCTTGCAGCAATGCTGGATCCTTATCCACTGAGCAAGGCCAGGGATTAAACTGGCATCCTCACAGACACTATGTTGGATTCTTAACCCACTGAGCCATAATGGGAACTCCTTAGGTCTTGATCTTGAGGCAAATGAATTAAATTTTGCACAGAGAAAACTACTGAGCACAAATCCTTGATGGCACAGACAAATCTTTATTCTCATACCATAAATATTCAGCAACAAGAACAATAGCATAATAAATGACTTCTAGAGGATTTTTCATATATCACTACTTAAGAGTCTGTTGAAAGGAGGGAGGGAGGAAGGAAGGAAATTAAGAAAAGAAGGAAAGAAGGATTCAAAAAAACTCAAAAAGGAAGAAAGGATTTATTCCAAAATCTATAAAAATACCCAGTACTCAGGAAAATGACACTGAAAGCTGGGCATAGAAAAGACATAAAAACAACACTTATGGCAAGAGTCTGCAGAGATGTTTTCCTGATTCTTTACCTTCTTAATTCTTTTTATCTCACTAGTGGGTCACAAGGAGATTTTGGGGAAGGTAATCTTTTGTTGTTGTTGTTCCTGGGTTGACAATGCCCATGATAGGAAAGGATATATGAAAGAGAAAAGGTATCTATATTTCAGATGGAAATTAATAATAATAATATCCACACCCTGCTGATGCAGTAGGTTGGAAATCCATCACTGCTGTGGCTCTGGTTGAAGCTGCGGTTCAAGTTGGATCCCTGGACCAGGAAATTCTGCATGTCATGGGTGCAACCAAAAAAATCTATATATATTTGCACAGAAGTTCATAATATCCTTAGTGCCTTTATAGGCATACACACATGAAATAACCACATAAAAATTTAGCACTATCTATCTGCTCAGGTGGCACCTCCGCAGTCTCCTTTATTGCCTCTTTCATGTCAGTTCCTTTCCTGATTTTGGAAGATGCTTGGGTGTGATTTTCTTCCTTTACACAGTATTTCACTGAACTAACTTATATGGCTTAAACATGACTGAAGTCACAACTAGTGAAGCTCTGTAGCTAATACAGATTTTTGTTTGCACGTAGGAAATTTGCTCTTCTGAGACAAAATCACAGATGCACAAATACGCAGAGCTCTCCAACTTTTCCCAAGAGATCTGGCTTTTACTTCCAGAAAACATTTCTCAGGGTGGAGGGCTTTTGTAAAGGATGTATTAACCTTCTAATTTTGCCCACAGTGCAGCTTTAAGCTCCAACTTGTCTCTGACTACTATAGATGCTACTTGGCTGACCACTGCCAGGTAATCAATACTCCCATTGGTGGTTGCATCCTACTTACCAAAGACCATAGTAGAGTAAATCAAATGATCATTGTCATTGTCTAAAAGTGCTATTGTCTCATGGTGGTTAACTGGAACATCCATTTCACCCAGTAGCCCAATCATACCCACCAACTCATATAATTCAATTTTCTGGGTTAAAACTCTTGCCTCAGTTCTTTGTTTTAATGCTATGCTGGTATAATAAAGAATGCTTGATATAAGTACTTCTCTTCACTCTTGTGTGAGGGAAGATACTATGTCAGCTATGAATGCTGGTGAGAGTAAGGTGGTCTTGCACACACACACACACACAAAAACAAACAAACCAGGAGGCAGAAACTACCAAATGCCTGTAGTCAGGAACTCCCGTAATCCACTTTTCTGAGTTAACATTTTTGTGGGTTAAGTCAAAACTGTTATTGGAACACCCAAAATCCAGCACTGTGATTTCCCATGGGGATACAAGACATGCCAGTTGTCCCCCAAAGGATGGGTCAGAGTCCTAGAACATTCATCTGATGTTGCTGTTCCTAAAACACTTCACAGAGGCCAGGAGTCTTTCCAGTTGACTGAGATGCTTTCCTCTACAAAGCAGAGGAAGTATGGCTGCCTGTTCCACTATTATGTCCGGTCCATTGTGGTGATAGATTTCTTCCTTTTATAGTTGCAGCTGTAGCGCTCCTCTTCAGAAAGCCACTGCAATTTGACTAGAATATAATCTCTGTGAGACCAGATAAGTGGTTTGTTTTGTCTACTTCTGTGTTCCCAGGGCTTAGAACAGCATCTGGAATATAATAGGAAGTTAATATGTGTATGTCAGATGAATAAACTTCTGTCGAGACTAAAGTGTACTTATACCACGTCTGCTACAAATTTTGGGCAATGAATACTTACCTAAAATACATGCTTAACTCACCCTTTAGAATAGACTCTAAGACATTCACAATGTAATCTGAATAAAGGAGATGCTATCATTTGAATTATGTTATCCATGATTCAAAAAGGAGGTATTTTCTTCATCTCTTTTATTTGCTGAGCCCTGTATATAGTGCTAAGATGGCTGCAATAGAAATGTGGAACTCGGACCCTGCAGTATGTAGCTTGTATTTCAATTGAGAATACAAAAATGAAACTTTAAAAGTATTGGTATAAATATTTTTTAAATAAGTGCCTAATGTAAGGCACAGATTAGTCTGGTAGATCTGGGGGGAAAAACATCCAGATTTTCCCTCAAAGGGGGACTAGTCCCAGCCATTAGGACTGTGGGCAGGAGACAGCCTCCAACTGTTGACCCCTTCAGTTTGCTTCAGGGTTTGCCTCCATGGCAGAGAGTGTAACCCCACTGGGGGTTACTCTATGGTGTTGGCAGCCCTCATCTGGTGACAGATGGGGCAACCATATGCATATTTGACCTTTTGATCCAACATGGGCCAATGCTGATAGGCTGTTCTCACTCCAGCTTCCCCCAAGGAGGGGGAGGAAGGCACAGGGCTTTAATGGCCTGTATTGCAATTCAGTTTCTTTTCTTGTCCAATTCTCCCCCCCCCCCCCACTCCTTTCCACAAGTGTTGATCTCCAGCAAATATTCATCTCTATCTCAGTGTCTCCTGCTAGAACATATAATCTGTGAACTTTAGAATAGCTCGAGGATATAATAAGAGGTAAAACAGCAAAACAAAAACAAACAAATGCCCAAAAGGCCAATGGATTTGGCCATGAAAGCATTGCTGGGGAAGCTATATTCATAAAATGATGATAAAAGCTACACACTGAACACAGACTCTGTGCCTTGCCCTGTGCTAAATGGTTTATATGGTTTATACATATTATTTCATGTATTATCCAAAGCAACACAATAAGTTAGGCATTAACATCCATATTTTAATGATTAGGAAAGTTATGCATAGAGAAAACAAATAATTTTCCTGATAGTGAGTGGCGGAGTTATGTTTTAAACCTGATTTCATGAATTTAGATTTAATTCTTTTAACCAGTTTTAAGTTCAAGTTGGAAGTAGTGACCAGATAATTTAAAGCGTAACAATTATTTATAGGATGTATAGAAAAGAAGTTTAGAACAGCCTTGAGTGTGGGTTTATCATTTTTCATATCCACATCTCACATCTCCTTATAACATAGAGTTGTGTTATTGAGTTAGCATTTTTTTCTGAATACGTTCCTTCTATTTCTAGATTTCTTCTTGAAAAAAAAAAACCTTTTGAAAGTTACATCTCCTAATAATATTGACTTCATCTCACCCTCACCACTTTTTCCCCATACCTTCTGCACCTGGATCATAGGTTAGCTTCGACCCTTTGCTTTAAAGATGGACCTTGTTAAGATCTGTGCAGAAGGGCCATTTGAAAGTATGAGTTTCCTTAACCTTTTCTCTCCAACCACCTTCTTCTTTTTTTCTACTTAAACAATCTGTTCTTAGGATGGCATCCTCAACTATCTTGCCATCTAGAGATGTAACAGCTTTCAGATCTCAAAATCTGACATTCCTCTGACTGATTCTAAATAAGTACTTTTTCAAAATCCCCACATTTCCCACTAATGTTAGTGTTCATCTTAACATTACCAAAATGGGGCTTTGATCTCCTGTTTAACTGTTACAGAATTCCATTTAACTTCATTTTCCTTCTAGTTTAACCTAGAAACTTTATTTAGTCATTCCAATGATATTTCCAGTAACATCATTTATTCTCATATTTAAAGTGCGTATATTTTCTTATGTACAGCCTCTAAGTTGCCAGTGCTATGTCAACCAACCACTCTTGTTTTCTGTGATGCAAAGAAGCCTGTCTGAAAATATCCCTATGGCTCATTTGAGGTTTACTGGAAGAGTGAGCTATCAGGATTCCTTCTCCAAGCAAAAGAGCTGCATTTGAGCTAGATTTCCCATGGAATCAATGTTTTTCTCCTCTTCCCAGGTGATGGGACCACAACTTTCCATGGGCCCTGATCTGTATGTACTTGATGATTGGCTTCCTCCTGGAAATAGCTGCTCCCAAACTCAGATAGCTTGTCACCCCAATGATCATTTTATTTCCCAGCTTTGACATACACATAGAAAAAGCAATAGCATATGAGTGTTATGTGATGTCTCTAATATTGATATGTACTCCTGTTTTGAAAGTAGACACAAAGTTTCTGGGTCAGGGAGAGATTATTGCTGTTGCAGCAACAACCAGAGTGAGCATTATGATAAGAGCTGAATGTGACCCCAACATGTACTGGGGTATGTATTATAGAAGATGAACCCTAAAAGTATGCATCTGGCATGTTAATTACATCTTCTCTCCTTCACTTCTTGAAATCTCTTCACCTCTTTAAATCTCTCTAATGTAAAAAAGTTCTCCTGATGAAGAGTAGGGTAAAGACGCTGGCTTCTCAGCCTTGGAATGGAAATCAGTGTCTCCAGAGGAGAAATATGACAAGTCTGCAGGTTTACAACCCCTGGAGTGTCCCATTGGTTCTTGGGGAGAGATAAGGTGTATTATCTTTCGAACAGGAGTAGTAGATGGCTCTAGATCTAACATGCTTGAAAGTATGATGAGAAAGTAGGTCTGGGGTAGAGGAGACATTGTCTAACATGTCAATTCACTTTAAGAAGCCAAAATGCAGGAAAAAATACTTTAAAAATCTCTTGAGTTCCACGATATTCGGTCACATAAGTACATCGTAAGGATCCAAATGCACCTGATCCCGCTCATGTAATGAAAGAGCAGCAGACTCATAATCTCTCTTGCTGATCTTAACCTTTTGAGATTCTCTAATGAAATCTGCTTCATATCCTACTCAGGTAATGCAGTGGAAGTTAGCCAGAGCCTTGTACCCTAAATGTGGTGGCTGTGAGGAATCTGTCTTGCAGACATTCTTCTCTCAGTTTCCTATTGCTGCAGATCTGATTTTTAACCAGCGAGTCTCTCAACATTGCTCAGCAAATATTTCACTCAGCTTCAGCCAACTGCATTTCTAATTCCTTATTAAGTCTGTTTCATAAGTTTAAAATCCTCAAAATCTCAACACTATTTCAATCTTAATAAACCATTTCCCTTTTTTATCACACACATACACACACACTCACACAATTATTAATACTCTTACCCCTCCATCCCTTCATCAGTACTCAGCTCCAGCATGAAGCCTTCCATGTTGTCTTGATCCTAATTGCATCTACCTAGCCCATGAGCATTGCAATTAAGACCAAATTTTCTGGGAGTTCTCATTGTGGCTCAGTGGTTAACAAATCTGACTAGGAACCATGAGGTTGTGGGTTCGATCCCTGGCCTTGCTCAGTGGGTTAAGGATCCAGCGTTGCCATGAGCTGTGGGGTAGGTCGCAGACGCGGCTTGGATCCTGCGTTGCTGTGGCTCTGGTGCAGGCCAGCGGCTACAGCTCCGATTGGACCCCTACTGGGAACCTCCGAATGCAGCAGGAGCGGCCCAAGAAAAGGCAAAAAGACAAAAAGACCAAAAAAAAAAAAAAAGACCAAATTTTCTTGCTCTAACAAAATTACATCTAAATAACCTTTCTGCAAGTTGTTAGCTATGTGATCTTTGTCATATAATAAATGTGTCAGTTTCCTCTTTGGAAAACCAAAGGTATCAATAACTACTCTTGAGGAAGATTAAAAAAGATAAAATATGTCAAGTGCTTTCCTTCACCTATCTTAACTGTCCCCCCTCCTTTTCTTAATAGATAATTATCTGGCTCAAAGCCTCTCTGATTGCGTAATTCCTTCCTTTCTGTCTTTCTTTCCTTGCTGAACACCTGAAATCCTAGTATTTATCTGCTCATTGTGCTCACTGCACCCATGGCCTTGTCTCCAGTTGCTTCCTCTTGTTCCCAGTTCCCATTGTTTTGTGCTCAGTCATGATTTCCTGATGGCTGTATTCATAAGACCTCTTGTCAGTTCACATCTTATTTTGCGGTTCTGTGACATTTATAAGCACTGACCACAAAGTCATCCTTTCCCAAATTTTCTGAGAGCATATTCTCTCTAATTCTTCATCTCCATCTCTGAGCTCTCTTTGCCATTCCCTTTTGTTAGCTCCTTTCCTTTGTTATATACACATGTATGTGTGTCCCCTGGAAGCATTATCTCCCTCCTTTATCCTTTGTGGTAGTTGGTGTCTCTGAGCTACTCATTAAGGACAAGGCTTCTCTTTCCTTGACTTAAAAAGTCCCTGTCCCTGCATATAGTTTGTTTCAGTGGTTTGCCCATCTGGTAAACCATTCGCTTTACCATCATTTTTAACCCTAACTAAATAATTCCAAATCAAATGTATAACCTGAGATAGTAAAATTTTTTTATCAGGAGTTTCTGTTGTGGCTCAGTGGAAACAAACCCAACTAGTATCCCTGAGGACTTCGGTTCGATCCCTGGCCCTGTTCAGTGGCTTTAGGATCTGGCGTTGCCATGAACTGTGGTGTAGGTTGCAGAAGCACTCAGATCCCATGTTGCTGTGGCTGTGGCATAGCTCCAATTTGACCCCTACCCTGGGAACACCCATGTGCCATGGGTGTGGCACAAAAAAAAATCTTTTTTCAAAGGAATTCTTGTGTAACCTAATTGAATACAGTAAAATAAAAAAGGGGAGAAGAGAAAAAATAAACAGTACAGAACAAGCATAATTCTACAGACTATCCCCTGAATGCTCTGAATTGCACTGTGTATATGTTTGTTTGTCTTGTTAAATTGCAAGAAAAAGAAGCAGTACTCTTTATGATGTTTATAATCTCTTAAACCTTTCATCCTTGTAAATTTTTCTGAAAAGGCTCTGTGAGTTCTTGAGGTGTTAAAATAACACTCTACCATGCACTGTAAGAGCAAAAATGAGTATGTAGGAAAGAAAAAACATGTTTTTGATTTGACTTTTCCAGGAAAAAAAAAGTCTCTAAAATGTCCCAAGCACAGAAATGCATATCCCTGATTCGGAAGAAGTCTTACTTATTGTTCCCACAATTTGCATCTGTTTGACTAGTTTTATGAATCCTTAATTAAGCCTTTGTTCACAGAAAAGTAATATTTGGTGAATCAAATTATTACTTGACTTGATATGACTTAGAAAAAAATTTTGCCTCTGTTTTTTCTCTCCTACTTTTCCTCACACCTGAGCATCTGTCTTCATATTACACAGCCAGAATTACCTAAAAGCTACCTACCTCTTCTCCTAAAGCTCTTTCCCCACATCAACACCTGATGCCTCACTTCCGGCCACCCTGCATTTTATCCAGTGCTCTGTTCCCTGGTCCTTCTGTGACCTCGGCCCACCTCTCCAACAACTTCCACTGAATAGCTCACAGCTTTTCTCCCTCCTCCCACACACAGCACCTCCTGGCACAGTCTCCCTTCAAGTACTTAGAGATGCTGCCTAGAAACAGAAATTTATCCAAGTGAATTTAAACGGCAATACAAACCCTACAGCCATACACTCACTATAGGGCTAAATCAGATATTCATATGCAATAGCATGCAATTTTTGGAAAGGCCTCCCGAAGAGATTAGACTTGTATCTGTAGCTAAGAATTCGATCAAGGGAGATATCACATCCGAGGTGGCCTTGCCACAGCTCTTTTCTCTGCCTGGAAGGATTTTTCCTGAGATAGCTATTTGGTTCATTCCTTCATTTCTTTCACATATTTGCTCAAATCTCAAGTTGTCCATGAGGTCCACTCAAACCTCCCTACTTAGTACTTTTGACCAGCTGTCCCCTCTGGCACTCTGGATTATCCTTACCTTGCTCTACTTTTATTTATTTTTCTCCATAGGACTTAAAATCTGATGACATATTTGATCATCAATTTACTATATTTTTTCCTTCTTATTTTTAATTCTTCATTATAAAACGAAGTTCCAGCAGAGCAGAGACTTTGTTTTGTTGGCTCTCAAACACAAAGAGCCCGGTAATAGTGTACGATGAAAAACATTCTAACAATGGGAGTTCCCATCGTGGCTCAACAGAAACAAATTTGATGGGCATCTGCGAGGATGCAGGTTCGATCTCTGGCCTTGCTCAATGGGTTAAGGATCCTGAGAAGAAAATCCGGCATCGCCCTGAGAAGAAAATTTTCAACCATCAGAAGAAAATTTTTTTGAGATCCTATTACTGCCAACACCTAAGCTAGACACTAGGGCCAGAGAGGCAAACATGGTAATATGCCCATCCTCATGGAGTAATTAATTATGCACTATGTCACTACTAGATATTTGTTAAAGCATATAAGTTGCTACGTCCAACATTTCAGTGGTATTCTTGTTTTAAATAGGTGCCACAATTTCATGCATTTTTTTCCAACTTATTTCCCGAGGTGTTTGGTCTCATGGGAAATGGGCCGAGTTGGCTTAGTCTCCCTTCTTATCACTCTGGAAATTTTTTTTTTTTAATGTTCGGAATTTGTCTTAGAGTAAATCAAATATGTAAACATAAAACAAAAGTGAATAATTGTTGGTGCTTTGAGCTGACAACTCGCTCCCAATGCCTGGTTTTGGTAACATCAGTTAACTTCCAGTGGGAGTTCCCATTGTGGCTCAGTGGGTTAAGGACCGACACTGTCTCTGTGAGCCACAGCCACAGCAACAGCAGATCCAAGACACGTCTGTGACCTACACCACAGCTGGTGGCAATGCAGGATCCTTAACCCACTAAGTGAGGCCAGGGATCAAACCTGCATCCTCCTCGATACTAGTTGGGTTTGTTTCTGCTGAGCCACAACAGGAACTCCAAAACCTTTATAATGCAGTCATGTATTATAGATGTTGGACTATTGTGTAATGGAAATATTATGATGGATTTGCACTTTACCCTACTAGTTGCTTCCAGGTGATCCAGTGGCTGGGATGGGGGTGCTGTGTGAAGTACAACCATAGAGGCCAAGAAATCAGTTAGGAGGCTCATGCAACAGTCAGATTTAAGAAGATGTGTGTCTGAACTAGAGCAAAAGCTCTAGTGACAAGGGATGGATTTCTGAAGTATTTAGGAAATAAAATTAGAGGAATGGGGGAATGATTAAGGATGAGATATTTGCTGGTAGTAAGGTATGGATTTAAGAATAAGCAAATTAAATCAATTCATCATGTGGCAACCATTATTTAATACTGTCACATGAGAGTAAAAGGGATAAACACAATCCAGGGATCAGAGTAAAAGCATCAGGACAACATGACACAGAGAAATCCCAATTTGAGTGTTCCTAGTGTTTCTAGCCTCTGAAATTTCTCCTTTTTTTTTTCTTTTTCTTTTTTTTTTTTTTTTTTTTTCCTTTTACAGCCTCCCTCAAAGCATATGGAACTTCCCAAGCTAGGGGTTCAATCTGGGCTGCAGCTGTGGGCTACACCACTGCCACAGCAACACCAGATCTGAGCAGCATCTGAGACCTATACTGCAGCTTGCGGGAACACAGGATCCTTAATCCACTCAGCGAGGCCAGTGATCAAACCCACATCCTCACAGAGACAGTGTCGGTCCTTAACCCACTGAGCCACAATGGGAACTCCCACTGGAAGTTAACTGATGTTACCAAAACCAGGCATTGGGAGCGAGTTGGGGGAAGTGTCAGCTCAAAGCACCAACAATTATTCACTTTTGTTTTATGTTTACATATTTGATTTACTCTAAGACAAATTCCGAACATTAAAAAAAAAAAAATTTCCAGAGTGATAAGAAGGGAGACTAAGCCAACTCGGCCCATTTCCCATGAGACCAAACACCTCGGGAAATAAGTTGGAAAAAAATGCATGAAATTGTGGCACCTATTTAAAACAAGAATACCACTGAAATGTTGGACATAGCAACTTATATGCTTTAACAAATATCTAGTAGTGACATAGTGCATAATTAATTACTCCATGAGGATGGGCATATTACCATGTTTGCCTCTCTGGCCCTAGTGTCTAGCTTAGGTGTTGGCAGTAATAGGATCTCAAAAAAATTTTCTTTTGATGGCGGAACAAAATGAATGAATAGAAAGATTATTAATAATGTGGGTTTTGGAATCAGAGAGAAATGTTTTAAATCCCAGAACTGCCACCTACTAGTTGAGAAAGCCACTTCATTTTCTGAGCTCCATGTCCTCATATGTAAAATAGAAGAAATAATAGCTCTACCTCACAGGGTTGCTGACATTTAAAAATAATAATCAATTATTATCAAAACCACTTAGCATAGTGACTAGCATGTAGTGTGTATTCAATAAATGTTACTAATTGTTATAATGCTTCTGTCTGTGTGCCAGGTAGATTTTAAGCCACAAATAAATTTGAATTTTTAAGGCAGGCTACATTGTGTATTTAATAAGCAGATTTCTTCAGTAGAGTCTCAGTGAGGGAACACATCTTCAACCCCTTGTCTGATGAATTCTCATATGCATTATTTCATCACTTGTTTTTCTCTTTCCTTTGCTCTTAATCAGGGATGAGAAATACGTCATATAATGATATACTTAAAAATGAATTTATTTGCCTTATAGTGGAAAGTGCTGAGAAGTGACTGGTCAATTTTTAAAAAATATTTTATTCTTTTAGAGAATATATGAAAGAAATATATTCAATGGCTTCTACAGACATAGAAATGTCCTAGAAGTGTAACACAAATTTCACTGTACTCCTTGGAAATTGATGGGATCCTGTATAGAAAATGCTATAGATTTAGTATTCCTGTTTGCTTTATTCATTCATCCATTCAGGTACTTCTTATTTGGTAAGTTATGCCACCCATACTAATTAAATGCCAAGTAAGTGTCAAACCTTTTGCTAGCTGCTGCCAGTGATGAATAATGGTTATGAGGTCTTCTATCCAATTAACAAATTAATGTAGTCATCCAGCTAACTTGACCCTTCTGTGAAGTTATTAATAATTAGAGCTACCTTATTACTAGTCTTAGCGCCATGATTAAATTATGAATCCCGATAGGCAATTGTTGGGATTTTTTGCCAAAAATGAATAAAAATATACAATGTGCTAGGAACAGATACTCAAGAAGCAGAGAATTCCCTCTGAGTGTTAATAGAGGGTGTTCTAAACAAACAAAAAAAACCCAAGTAATAAGTAAATAAATGAGTGTAAAAATGATTTATGTGTAGATAGTGTTGCCTAAAGGCAGGAAAACTTTCCTAAAAACCATTTCCTTAAAATTCTTTTTGCTTCCTTGGATTATTGATTTTAAAACTTGACATTAACATTCTTGTAGAATATTTTTATGGTAATGTTTTGCGAAGAATTCGAGGGAAGGTTACTAAGGTTACCTGTGTGTATTGCAACAATTTGATATTTATAATTCCTACTCTGGCTTCAGCTGTACATAGGGAAACCTTCTTATCTATCAGATTATTTTCCTGTTCTTTTCCACTAGACCCGGGGCCTCAGAACTAGGATCCTCTCAATACAGAAAAGTTGAAGATAAATCCTTTTGTTTCTCTTAGTTCAATAAATAGAAGAGTTGGCTAACCTGGAAAGTTTATGTTATTGTTATAATCTGTCATTAATTTTGGTGATATCAAGGTAAATGAGCTCATATATTTAATAGAGAGAGTCAGGTAAGATTACTTGTTCAAATTTTAAAAATTAATACTAAATGCAATTTTTTGACTGAATGCATCAAAAGCCATGTCACATGTCACAGTGTGTGTGGGTGGGTGTGTATTTAAGGTTATAATAAATGTCAGGAGCAATGACCTTATCAAAATATTTGCAATTTGTATATACTCCAAAAGTGTATGATTATTTGAAAAACATAAGAAAATGAGTTGGATAATATATGCAAATTCTCTTGCCTTTCTTGAAGTAAAGATAAAATGTAAAGCTTTCAATTAATTCTTTCAAGAGTGTGTTTTATACATAACTAACTTTTTGTGCCAACATGTATTTACTTTTATAAAACATGATTGTCTAAATGAAAAAATGTCTCTAAAATAAATCAATACTAAATTTTCTGTGATAAACATTCAGCAGTTAATAAGTTAAATTTTGATAGATCAAACGGACAATAACCAGAAAGCAAATCTACTGTAAAAATATACTCTTGAAACCAGTAAAATATTGGAGATTAAAATGAAGAATAAATTTAAACACTAACTTGGAAGTAATTACATTTCAAAATGAGGGTGGGCAAGAACTGCATACACATACTCAATTAACCAGTCTAGCACTGTGCTCATATTTTATGACATTTTTGTCAAAGTCAAGGCTAAAAACTGCTAAATCAATGGCAGAAGCTTACAGTGAAGAGTCAGATTCATATATTTTACTCTCAGGCAACCTTAGAAGGAACAACATTTAAACATAGAGTACTTGTATATAATATGTAGTTTGGTTTTTCCTTAATAAATGCCTTTCAGTTAAAAATCATAGCTATTTTAATTACATTATTACTATATAATATATAGTTTGGTTTTTCCTTAATAAATGCCTTTCAGTTAAAAACCATAGCTATTTTAATTACATGAACTGTAAACTCTAGCCACTCGAAAGGAAAAACATGTAGAGAGGTTATCAACTAGTGGAAAAAATTCTAATACAAAGCTTGGAAGAAACTCTCGTTGTCTCTTTCCTTTGGCAGTTCAGTTTTTCTAAGTCTGTGTTAGCCTAGATGTACATTAAAAAAGAAGAATAAGCAGTACTCTTAGGAAAAACTAGCTTAGTCAGCAATTCCAGGGGGACTTGCCTGATAATCTGCATTTCTTATGTGTATCTTCTGTAATACTGATGAACAACAAACTCTTAGAAGCCCCAATGTGATACAAGAAGATCTGGCCACTGACTAGAATTCTATCAACATTTAGGTGTGTAACTTTGGACAAACTACTTAACTGCTGTGGTTCTTAGTTTATCCATCTCTAAAGTAAGAGTGTTGGGCTAAAAATGATCTACAGACATCTCTCAACACTTAAATTGATTATAAAAATAATTTTGTATATTGTGACAAACATTGTTAAAAGTGAGGTAGAATATAAAAGAAAAGACCATAGGGCATTACATATACTAAAGGTAAATACTTTATCATGAAATTTTATTTTGATTTTGTATGATTATACTGGAATATAATTTTCATAGTGAGTTATGGTCAAAAATTTCAGACGCTTGACTAGATAATTTCCAAAATTTCTTTCATTTGAAAATATTACTTCTTTCCCCAAGCTAGGGACTTCAAGGGCAGAATTGCCTAAGTGTTTAAAGAGGAAAGTCAATCTTCATATCATTTCTGTATCTGTTGTGTATTAGAATAAATCAAGTAGAAAACTGTAAAAATTAGCATGATTTTTTTTTTACAATGCCCAATTCTAGATCAGTGTATTTCTTATATGCTAGAAATAATGAATAAAAAAACCTAGGGACTAAATAGTATCTTTTTTAATGGTAAATGAAATATGAGATATTCATGAATACACAGGGCATTATATAGATGTTTCAATTTAAAATAACTGTTTTAAAAGAGAAAAATAAGGAGTTCCTGTCATGGCTCATGGAAATGAATCTGACTAGTATCCATGAGGATGCAGATTTGATCCCTGTTCTCCAACAGTGGGTTTAGGATCCAGGGTTGCCGTGAGCTGTGGCATAGGTCGCAGAGGTGGCTCAGATCTCATGTTGCTGTGGCGTAGGCCAGCGGCTACAGCTCGGATTCAACCCCTAGCCTAGAATCTCCATATGCCACGCCACAGGTGTAGCCCTAAAAAGACCAAAAAAAAAGACAAAAATTGGAAAACAAAAATACCTAGTAAAACATGAAAATGTCTAGTGTCTAGTTTTAAACTATAACTGGAACATGAACGAATTAACAATAATTCAAATATGATTTCAGAAAAGAAATCAGTAGAACAGTCACAAACATGTAGGCCATACACAAAATCACACACATATAGGATTTAATAAATAATGTATAATACCATGCTGAAGCAGTAATTCTCAGCCTGAGCTTCACATTCAAATCACCTGGAGAACTTTTAAAAATAGTGATATTTAGATTCTAACCCCAGAGGTTCCAATTTAATTGCTCTGGGGTGTGGCCTGAGTACTGGGATTTTTAAAGTCTCCCCAACTAATAATATATAATATCCAAACAAAGTTGAGAATTATTACTTAAGGGAATTGATGCTTTTATTTACAATCACACATCAAAATTTGAACTTTGACAACAAACCCTCCAGGTGCATAAAATGAATTAGATCACATATTCTAATTCATCTTGATTGTCATCTTCATGGGTTTTTCTCTCCCCAGTTACTAAAGTCATTATCAAGGTCAAAGCATAGTTGAGATAAATCAGAGTTAAAAAAAAAATTTGTTACTTTGATGTATATGAAGAACAAAAACTATATTGTATAATATATATATATATATATTTCTATATTTCAAGGTGAAATTTCTTTTTTTTTTTTTTGATTTTTAGGGTGGCAGTGGCAGCATGTGGAGGTTCCCAGGCTAGAGGTAGAATCGGAGCTACAGCTACCAGCCTATACCAAAGTTACAATAACACGGGATCTGAGGAGTGTCTGCCACCTACACCACAGCTCATGGCAATGCCGGATCCTTAACCCACTGAGCAAGGCCAGGGATTGAACCTGCATCCTCATGGATCCCAGTCAGGTTCGTTAACCACTCAACCAGGAAGGGAACTCCTCAAGGTAAAATGTTTTGAATCACCTATATTTAACTTGTAACTAAAGCCCATAGGCTCAGTCCTATTTCATCCTTTATTCCCCATATCTCTTTGACATTAATACCTGTCAGTTAAAGCCAAGGGAATATATATCCTTGCCCACCATGGATCATTTCACTCTGCTCGGTTTTTCATTTTTCCTAGTATTTATGCTTCCATTCAAGTGAACCAAGCCTATCAATAAAGATATTTTTATACATTAAACATGTTTTTTCTCATTGTGAGATCAGTAGTACAATGTCCTGTTCATAAAATTCTTCCAAGCAGATACATATTTGGATTTTTAAAAAACTGAATGTAGGAATAGTTTAGAATGCTTTAAAAATGGGAGAGGTTAAGAAAAACTAGTTTTCCAAAAAAATCACAAAAAGATTTTAAGAAAATTAGGGATAATAATTAGTGTTAGTTGCTGATGATCAGTTAAAAAGTGAGGCATGTTTCCTACTGTACACTAAAATAAATTACAACAATGTTAAAATTCTATGGGAAAAATCAATGGAAACATCAAATATTAAACTAAGGGGAATTGCAGAGAGATTTAATGTTACTCATCAACTAACCTTAAAATACAGAGATTAACTGGAGCATACAAATTGGCCAATGTAGTCACTTGAACCCTTACAAATTGAAAAAGATGACAGAAGAAATATAAAAAAATGAGGCAGTGGGCTAAGTGTGAGAGGTAACTGTTGCTGGCTTTGAAGTGGGTCGTGGTCTGGGGGCAAGGGTGAAACTCCAGACATTGAGAACAATCCCTGGCTGACATCCAACTTGGAAACGGGGATGTCAGTCTAGCCACATGGAAGTGCAATCTGCCATCAACTTGGGTGAGCCTGGAAGCGTGTTCTCTCAGGGCCTCAAGAAAGGAGCATAGCACTTGATTTCAGCTTTGTGAACTCTAGGCGTAGAACCGATGGAGGCACTCTGTGCTCAGACATCTGCCTCATGTCAACTGTGAGATAATAAATGGGGGTTGTTTTAAGTGGCGAAATCTGAGGTAATTATTTATGGCAGCAATAGGAAAGTAATACTAGCACCTCTCCAGCTCACTGTAGACACCAAAGTTATCGGTAACTGAAGTACATTCAAATGACTTCTGGTTATGCCCTGGATGAAGACCAAGTCCCTCAAGTGAATTATAAAGTACTTCATGATCTGATCCTTGCTTATCTCTTCAGTGTATTCTTGTTCATTATCACATCCCAATATCCAGTTTCCAATGTCTTTTTTTTTTTTTTTTTTTCATATGGCTTACAACTCTTCTTTTTCCCAGTTCTTTCTCAATTTCCCCATTTTGGATAGCCAGCTCTGCTCATCGTTTTATATCCTGACATATATTCTGTGGAAGTGTTGGGACTGGGTTAGAATTGAGAAAAACTTTGGCCATATCCATGGCATGTGGAAGTTCCAGGGCCAAGGATTGAACCTGTGCCATAGCAGTAACCAGAGCCACAGTAGTGACACCACCAGATCCTTAATCCTCTGAGCCACCAGGAAACTCCAAATTTGAAAATTTTATTAACTCCTGTGGAACTTGCACTTATACAATGATTTTACTTTTATAACTGCAAATTATGTGTCTTTTTTTATGGTTTCTGTAGACCTCTGATTCCTATAAACTGAAAGCTTATTACTTTATTCCCCCTTTTTACTGTGAAAAAAAAAACTAACATTGTACTCCAGTTGAAAATACTCTGGAAGGTAAGGAGCTAAGGAAATGGAGTAACCACAAATGATATTTCTGTAGAAATGATATCTAAGAAGAGGCAAAATATTAGAAAGGACTGGTCATGGGAATCATTGTGGAAATGAGGACAGGCAAAAGAGATGATACCATACATAGGTTGGGAAGCAAAAAACGCCCAAGATTAAATCTTGAATTCTTGTTGATTTCTAGAACAGAATTTATATTTTATTCTAATTTAAGCGAGAATGATTAAAGTTTGTGATGGGCTATATAGAGAGTGGTTTGGTGGACACATGATAGGGGAGTTTGAATTTATTTCCTTAGTCTCAGAGAGGATGTTAGTGACTAGATCTAAAGTGCTGGCCCTGGACAACGAAAAAAGAACTTGGATTAAACCAAAGAAACTTACTGATAGTTTTAATTATGTATAAAGGAGAAGGGTAGATCATTGTGGGTTTGCTGTTTACAGTTGTATACCTCAACAAAGAACATAATGCCCATCACATAGTAGGTGCTCGATAAAGAGTCCAATTTATCTAATTTACTATTCTTAGAATAATGTTAATATTTCTAAAGAGATTGATAGTAATTTCTTCAATATTTTAATTGATATTTCTAAAAACTAATTTTTTTCTTTAATTTACTTTCGTTGGTATAAGACTTAAGCAAAGATTAAGGTTTAAGCAATGATTCACTTTTGCTTCTCAGGTAATTGTCTGATAACAAAGTTTAGCAATTAGTGTGGTCTAAATTCTTACATAATAAGATAAAACATCTAGCTGTGTTGTCACTTGAATATCTTTGGTATTATATACTTTCCCCGTTTCATTAATTGCCATCTATATAAACTATATTTTTTCTGACAATGCCATTGTAATATTCCTTGAGTATTGTTAAGTATTCTCTACAGCTTCCTTTGAGCCACATAATAGGTATTTTATGTAAAATATTAAAAATCAACTATTACATGTAGTCAAGCATATTAAGTTATCTTAAAAGTTTTTGTTACAGAATATTTTATGCTTTAGTTTAGGAAAAAAATAGGTGGATTGTAGGACTACATTCAGGTCAAGCTTTATTTCTATTTCTAATAGGTATCTTGACAGTATCCCATACTCAGTGTAAGTCCTCCATATTTCAAGCATTTATAAATAAGAAGGACTAACCTGAGCCTTTTCCAGGATATTAACTTTAGTAAGGTGTTCCAAAAGGGTATTCCCAAGACATGGGAGGAGCAGAACTCATACTAATTATTTTATAGTGATTCAGTGAGATTCTCCCTCTGCCTACCCATATCTTTTTTCAATGATTAATTTATTTATTTGTCCAACATATATACTGAATGCTGGCAGTGTCCTAGACATTGGATGGATTGATACTGCTGAAAATGCTGTATAGGGTGTCTGCTCTCATAAGCTTATCATCTAGTCTGGTGATTATAATAGAAGCTACAAAAGATGAAAATAAATCTAAAAGAAATTATAGTAGAAGCTGCAAAAGACAAAAATAAATCTAATAAGTTAATTTTTTTTCTTGAACTCTTTACCTCTGATTTCATATCGGCTATTAATATAGGATAAAAACCAAAAAACTTATTATACCTTTAGGAATTAGGAAGCCACCAGTAAATTATAACCCACCCACCCCACAAAAAAAGTATGTCCACCAAGAATCTATACTTGTGACTTTATTTGGAAAAAATATCTTTGCAGGTATAATTAAGTTAAGCATCTCAAGATAAGGACATCTTAGAATTAGATTGACCCCCTCAGTCTAGCCGCAGACTCCTTCCTAAGAGATGGGGCAAAGGGAAACTTGAGACAGAGATGTACAGGAAGAAAACCAAGTGAAGATGAGGCAGAGATTGAGATCATGCAGCCACAAATCAAGGAACCTCTTGAGCCAACCAGAAGTTACAAGAGGCAAGGGGATATTCTCCCCTCCAACCTTCAAGGGAAGTGCATCCCTGCTAACACCTTGTGTTTTGGGAACCTGCTGAAGGACTTTAAAAGCTGGAGTTCAGAATTTGAATATATTTTTAGGGATATTATCCTGGTGGGATACAGAGAAGGTACATTCTGTGTCTTCATAGAGTCTGTGACTCCCAGAAGTATCGAAGAGTAAATGTTGGCTTTAATTAGCACGAAAGAATATGTTGCTTCTCTGTCTGAGACAAATCTACATACTATAACTGAGGACAAAGCAATACCCTAGCACTCTCTTCTGAGGATAACAGCAATGTTCTGCAGTTCTCTTCTGTTTCCATTGTTCAGGACAATAAATATTTATAAAGGTTGTAATCTAGCTGGACGTTGTGAGGCCTTCCTAGAGTGGACCCCTGCTCGTGTCCTCTCCCTGCCTTTTTGTCTATAGAAAAACTTTAGTCAAAGAATCAATTTAATCAGAGAAGTGAGAAAGTATAGAAAAAAAGGAAAACAGTCCAGCCAGACAAAATAATAGTAGTTTAGCCATTCAACAAAGTCAAGGACCTTTAGTTCTTCCTCAAGGATTGTCAATAATGTTCAGCCATGTCCTTGGAGCTGTTTTGCAGGTGCTGAAGCCCCCACTGGGTGGAAGAAGTTAACTGTATGCTGCCCACAGGCATGAGGCATGTAGACCCCAGACCAGGGACGGGGGGCGGGGACCCAAAAGGTTGATGATGCTGACTCCTAATTATCCCCCCACCCACCAGTCAGGAAAATGTTCAGGAGCTGATCACACCCTGTTCCTTGAACACTAAAAGACTCCTGACTACCCTGCTCCAAGGAGGGCTCAGTCCTTGAGACACTAGCCTGCCGTGTTCCCTGGCCTGGCCATTAAAGCTACTTTTTCTGTTTCTTCTAACTCTTTCTCCACGTTTCTCTTTGGCATTGGTTTACAGAGGCAGCTGGTATTTCAGCAATAAGGTGGAAGTACAGGGAGCATTTTCAGTGTCAAATTGGTTGGGGGGGGCGAAGGCTTTAAACTTGAAGGAAACATCATCAAGATGTTACGAGCATTAAGAACATCTAAATACGATTTTTAAAATTAGATTAAATTTTAAAATCTTAAAAATTTGAAAGATCCCCTTTCTTTCTCGCTCTTCCTCTCTTTCTGATAATTTGGATAGTGATCTATGCTCCAGGGTATAGAAAGACAGTCCCCTGTAAGAATTTTAAAATGTTATTTTCCAAAAAAAAAAAAGAAGAAATGTTCATAGTGCTCTGTTTTGGTCATATAGCATTATTTAATTCAATAAAGTTTCAGGAGTTCTGATCAGATAGGCATAATCTCCTACATTGTGAGGTACAAAGATGGTGAAGAACAAACTTTTCAGTAGCTCAGATCTGAATGAGACAAAAAAAGAACCAATGGTGTTTAATTATCAGACTATAATAAAGCACAAGAAAGCGATGTAAATAATTTTCTGTCGGACTATATATGCTTGCTGGGGAAAGGACTGTGCTAAGTATGACCAGTGGGATCTGGGAAGCCTTCTTAGAGGAGGTAGATTTTGTGGAAAATACTCAGCACTTTGGAGAACTGGGAGTGGGGTCGCAACAGCTTTTGATGAAGTCATCTCTGAATGTCAAGGTAATTGTACAGACAATCACTGAAATTGTTTGGAGCATGCTGGTGTCATCTGAAATTTTGTCTTCCCATAAAATCATTTTGATAATGCTTAGACTGCCAGTGTGGGGAGGCTGGATCAAATCATCCTGATGTACTACTTCCTTCACATTTGCTAGCTCCTCTTCTCACTTTTTTCTTTACCTGTGTCTTACTCACAGTCCATTCATTTATTCATCAGACTGATGGGGTTTTGTTGCAAGTTATCGCAACCAAAGATTTAAATAATTTAAAGAGAATTTTTTGGATTATATTACAAGACCATTAAGAGGTAGGAAAGGCCTCAGCCTGTGTTTAATCTCATTGTTCATGCTAATCTTATTTTTTAATTACTTAGCGCATTCCCCTTAATGTGGATCTTAAATCTCAGATAACTTTCTAGTCATAGTCTTAAATTGTTTTCTAAGGTCTCAGCTCTAGATAGTTCCACATTCTTTGATGGATGCTTCTACATTTATATGCCTTGGATAGAGCCTCATTTCCCCTGACCATCCAAAAACAAACAAACAGAAAAACACCCTCCAATCTTTGGTCGGATTAGATCAGTTTAGATCAAATGCTCTTCCCTGAACTGATTCTGGAGGTTAGAAACATAACATTAAACCAGGTTTTTTTAATATCTGTATTGCTGACATTTTTGCCAAATTAATTCTCTCACGGAGAGAGGGACCGTCTCTGCATCGTCCGTGTGTGGTGACGTCCCTGGCTTCTACACCACTACCTCCTCCCTCATCAAAAAGTGTCTCCAGGGAGTTCCCATTGTGGCTCAGTGGTAACAAACCTGACTAGTATCCATGAGGACTGGGGTTCAATCCCTGGCCCCACTCAATGGATTAAGGGTCTGGCGTGGCCATGAACTGTGGTGTAGATTACAGACACGGCTCAGATCCTGCATCCTGCATTGCTATGGCTGGTGTAGGCCGGCAGCCGCAGCTCTGATTGGACCCCTAGACTGGGAACTTCCACATGCAGCCCTTAAAAGACCAAAAAAAAGATATTGCTGAAGGTCCCCTGGAGGGCAAAAGTGCTCCTGATATAGAACCACTAAATTGGGCTGATGGAGTTAAGTCTTGACTCCTAAGCCAGGAATAGAGAGGGATTCCCCTAAAGCCACATCCTGGGAAGATAATGGTACAGAAAGACCAATTTTTATTTGAGGATAATTAAGAGAAAGAAAGATGATAGTAGCCAAATAGACAAATTATTTGCTAAAAATACATTTTCTCATTCTTTCCTTGAACATATATGAATTACAAACCATTCATTGCCTGTATAATAATATTGATGGGAAAAGTGAAGAGTGAGATAAGTCTGGCATCTACTCCTAATGGCATATATAGTCTATGATCACAGCCTACATTCCAAGTCATATACCATTTGGAATTAAAAAAAAATACCCACAAACATTTGTCCCTATAGCTTTCTGAGCATAACTCTGGCATAACTCTTTTTAAACTTTTTAATCCATGATTTACCTTTCTATTTTACCCTTAAATACATCATAATCTCCTTGAGAGAAGATTTTATTTATCCCTGCTACATATCATCAGTGCCTAGAGCAAAGTAGGCTCTCATTAAATGTTTTATGAAAGAAGGAAGCTCTTTTTATGCAACAATTATCATTCTCATTAATGCCAAGGATTCTTGATATAGAATCTCTACATCTTAATAATCATTGCTTTGTTGCAAAAATCTGATGATTAACAGTAACATACTCTATCTTATATTCTTATTTACAGTTTGATTTTTATATAAGCTGTGATAAAATATAGAGGAGAAAGAATTATGAGCTCCCATACAACTGCCATAACCTGATCTAATAGGTACTACACCAAAGCTTCATCTGACAGGGCCTTAATTTATATTAGCCAACTACTATGGCTTTTCTAACACTTGTGCATATTAAGACCTGCTTTTGGATATATTTTTTCCTAGATGTAACTTACTGGTCTCTAAAAGGATGTATCACATAGATGTTATAAAATCTCTATCGGGAGGTAAATTGTCATAACAGATGGTAAATAAGGATGAAAGAATACTACAGAGTTTGGTAATATATGAAGAGAATTAACTAAATCCTTAAGTCAGAAAAAGCAGTGGTTTATTCCAAGATGATCAGGTGGAATTAGATAGATGCTGCATAACTTGGTTGCAACTAAATTAGCGATACAAAACCTAGAAATCAATAAGGATAATGTTGACCCTGTTCCTATGCCTTAAAATTTGGTCTAGCCCTCACCTGACAAGCTACTAGCATCCAACAAACAGAATCTGCAAGTTATAAAAATTAAAATTGGTTCCTGATAACAAAACCTGAACCCTCACTGTACATCTCTGTCTTGTTCTTTTTCAGGGGTATTTGACTCTGAATCTCTTATTTTTTGATTCAGGCTCAATGCTTGTCCCTGAGACCTGAGAATAATTTTTTTTTTTTGTAAACAACATCATCATCATTGTTATCATGTATCAAGCGGTATATACCAATCAAAATGCTAAATTCATTACTTAAGATTATTACCTTTAGTCCTCACAACTTGCCGAGATTTTTACTCACCTGTCACATGGTAGGCAGAATTCGAAGGTGCTGTCCAAGATTTCCTGTTCCTTGGGTAGATGTTCTGCATACCACCCAGGGCTCTGAGTAGGACACATTTTATTCTCGTAATCAAGTCATGTTCTGTTGCATTTCTGTGACTTTAAGAAATGGAGAATACTCAAGTGGGCTTAAATTATCACACAACCCCTTTTTCTCCCCCTGGCCGAAAAGAAATAAGAAATACCTGCTCTGGCCGACCTGGAGGAAAGCAGATATCCATGTCGTGAGCTCTCCAGGAAAGGGACAGTTTCTAGGAGCTGAGAGTAGTATCCAGATGACAGGTCTGGGGAAACGAGTACCTCAGACCTATAATTGCAAGGACCTGATGTCTGTCAACTGCAAGAATGAGCTCGGAAGCAATTTTTTTTTTTCCTCTTGTAAACTTCTAGAGGAAAAACCAGTCTTGAGCAAAAAAAACAAGCTATTCTGTTCTGGACTTCTGACCTATAGAACCATGGGCTAATAAAAGGATTTTTTTTTTTTTTTTTAGCCATTAAATATATGGTGTTGTGTTCCAGAGCAAGGGTCAACTAACCCTTTTCATATGTGTTTAACTTAGTTATCAACTAGGTCAGAAATATAGGAGTTACTAAGAGGTAATAGGTAATAGTGTGAGCTTCAAAAGGGGTCTTCCTGGGTTTGAAATCTAACTCTGCCACGTGCTAGCAGCGTGACTTTGAGAAAACTGTGTCATCATTGCAAAACTCTAATTCCTCATTTGAAAATGTAGATGATGGTGACGTATATCTAATATTTAAAAGATTAAAACAAAGGCAATAAAGCTTCTCATTTAAATGTTCAATATGCAAAAAAAAAAAAAAAGGAGTTCCCATTGTGGCTTAGTGGTAGCTCGGTGGGTTAAGGATCCTGCATTGCTGCAAGCTATGGTGTAGATCGAAGATGTACCTTGGATCCAGCGTTGCTATGGCTGTGGTATAGGCTGGCAGCTACCGCTCTGATTCAACCCCTAGCCTGGGAACTTCCATATGCCGTGGGTGCAGCCCTAAAAAGCAAAAAAAAAAAAAAAAAAAAAGTTCAATACATACTAGCTACCATGTTTACTATAATGTCATAAATAAAACCTTCAGGGTTTGGAGAAGTGAGTAATTTAGCCTAGGTTGCAACCTACTAAAAATTGCGAGTCAGTTTTCTCTCAAACCTCTCGGTTTCCACTCTCTGTACTTAGCCCTGCTGAGTTACTCCAGCTGTCCTTCAAGGCCGCCCTCCTTGGACTAGGGTCTTGTGTGTTTGTCCCTAGGCTGTGCGGGCCTCTCCCTTCTGTGGTACCTAACCTCTCCAGCTGTGAAGAGCACATTTCACAAATCTAGAAGAATGCAACATCAAAAAATATTACAAATTAGGTCCGTTCCATGTCTTAGGTCTTTAGAGCTCTAGATCTCTAATACAACAAATGACCCGTGATACTGGAAAAGCTTTATGAAGAGTCCAGGCTTTTGCTCAACTAATACAAAAAAGAATTTGGGCCAGAAACACACCACACACAACCCCCCACCACACACACACACACACACACACACACACACACACTGAGGCTGAGGAGCCAAAAGAACAAAGAAAGGCGGTGGCAGAGGCAAAAATTGCAAACTATACACACACAGCACAAACACACACACACACACACACACACACACACACTGAGGCTGAGGAGCCAAAAGAACAAAGAAAGGCGGTGGCAGAGGCAAAAATTGCAAACTATACACACACAGCACAAACACACACACACACACACACACACACACGTGCCCTGAAACCACTGTTCACGTGCTCTCAGAACTGTTTTCCCTTAAATTTTCCCTTACTAGTCAGTCACTACACGTTGAAGGTTGTGCAGGATCATCCCCAGCCTGTGCATTTTTATTGTGCCTGCTCCGTGGTTGTCATGGTCTGAGTTTCTTGCTCAGACGCTACATAGTTTCTGTTTTAGGTGCCATTTCTCCCCTCCTCATGCCCTCATTAAGTGCAAGAGAAGGAGGTAGATTTGCCTTCTGCCCCAAGCCTAAACATGAGGAGGCTGTCCTTGGGTCCAGCCCTGTCTTGCCTGCCTCACTTTAAAGCATCCTCCGAAAAGTTGAGTGGGAATTCCCTGTTTTCCACATTTTTCTGCAAGGGTTCTGGGGGAAAGTGTTGTTATGTGTTCCTGGCTTTTCTCTTTTCCTTACTTGCTAACCTCCACTTGCCTTCTGGAAGTGTTAGCAATTAGAACCTCACCTCCAGATAGAGGCAGTGCCTGCCTGCAACTGTACGGACCAGCTATCTGTGTATAGCTCTTTAAGTATCCACAGTCCTGTAACCAGTCCTCACCTGTAGTAAATTCAGGGGAAATATTTTATTTCCTCATCGAAAATTCTTAAAAACCCCTTTCCATCGTAAATGAAGCCCTAATGTGGTGGTGGAATATTAGAAAGAACATTACTAAAGAATTCAAGATTCTACAATTTCATAAACCAAAAAGAGTAACACTAAAATGGAAAGTCTGGCCTCTACCAGCAGATTTTTCTCCCCGGCTTAAAGACTGTGCAGTGATGAAAATGTGGACAAATTGATTGGGTTAGAAAGATAATCATCTGCTACAAAAGTAATTGCTAAAAGTTAACAAATTTAGAGTGCTCTAGTGGAGGAGAAATGCTGCAGGCTAGGAAAACTGGCTTCTGCCAGTTCTATTTCACAAATATAATCATTTCAAGAAACAAATGAAGTCTTATTTATTGGCAGTAGGACATGGATCCTTGGTAATCACCAGTGAAAAAGGAAACTGTGAAATTAATTTGTACTAAGCAAACCAGCACTCCATCCAGCAAAGCTGCCTTTGAATTTCATTTGGTATTTAGGCAAGTTATTATCACCTCGGGTCATTTGAACACTGCAGCCAGCGCTCCATCAGTTTTCACAATGTCATCCAGTTGGATATTTTATTTTTACCATACATTGACCTATAACACATGACAAGAGTTATTACCTGTGATGTGTAATGATGAGACTACTGGCTAAGGGGAAACTGCTTTAAAATTACTTAATCTCCTATCAGTCTTATCACTCGAATGAATTTATGTCTTAAGAAGAAAATCATTCATTAGGAACTTTAAATTTTTTTTTTGTCTTTTTTTTAAGGCCACACCCATAGCATATGGAGGTTCCCAGGCTAGGGTCCAATCTGAGCTGTAGCTGCTGGCCTACGCCACAGCCACAGCAACCTGGAATCCAAGCCCGCATCTGTGATCTACACCACACCTCACAGCAACGCAGGATCCTTAACCCACTGAGCGAGGCCAGGGACTGAACCCACGTCCTCATGGATACTAATCATGTTCGCTAACTGCTGAACCATGACGGGAACTCCGGAACTTTGAATTATTTATTGCTATTTGTTCTGGAGGTTCCTAGAAAAACGATCACTCTGAAACTATCATAAGCATGCAAGCCATGACTTCCCAAGTATGAGAAAAAAAAGTCGAGTTATTTTAGCCTAAAGACACTAACATATTTTCCTTTTCTCATCAACTATTTTCTTTTAGAATTTGAATAAGTAGTGTGTAAACATCACTGTGTAAATATTTTGAAAAAGATTCTAGGGGCGGTAGTGAAGGAAAGTCTTAGTTTATAATATTTGTTTATTTCTTTGGTGTAAATATTCCCCACTGTGTGTTGCTGAGTCCATGCTTGTTCTGCTCGCCACACGACTGGCTAATAAATTTGGAAATGATCTCTCCCAAGAGATTGGATGTGGTTCCCTGTGCTATACAGTAAGATCTCATTGCTCATCCATTCTCAATGTAATAGCTTGCATGTACTAACCCCTAACTCTTAAGTCCATCTCACTCCCTTCCTCCTCCCCCTTGGCAACCAGTCCCTTGAGATAAACCATGATGGAAAGTAACATAAGAAAGGTTTTATATATATATATATGGCTGGGTGACTTTGCTGTACAGCAGAAATTGGCACAACATTTTAAATCAACTATACTTTTAAAAAAAAATCAGGAGATGAGTCATTGAGGCAAGGAATAACAACTTTTAATTGTAAAGCCAGTAGACCAAGAAGATGGCAGACTGATATCTCAAAGAACCATCTTCCCTCAGTCAGAATTCAGGCTCCTTTTATATAAGAAAGGGGAGGGGAAGCGGTTAGTTGTTGCAAACTTCTTGGTACAGAAATCCTTTGTTCTTGTAGTTGTCCAGATAGGTCAGGCCATGATGTTCCTATAAATCTCCAACAATATGGATGCTACTCTTTGTTCTACAACTTTCTAATCTAAAAATGTAGTATTCTTTTTTTTTTTTTGTCTTTTTAAGGCCACACCCATGGCATATGGTGGTTCCCAGGCTGGTTCCCAGGGTTGAATTGGAGCTGTAGCCACTGGCCTGTGCCACAGCAATGTCATACCTAAGCTGCATCTTCGACCTGCACCACATCTCATGGCCGCGCCGGATCCTTAACCCACTGAGCAAGGCCAGGGATTGAACCTGCATCCTCATGGATGCTAGTCAGATTCATTTCTTCTGAGTCGAGATGGGAACTCCAAAAATGTAGTGTTCTTAAAAGTCATACCCTTAAAAATAGCCTGTATATTTCAGGTTATAGGCAGCATCCTTTTGCAGAAGGCACATAGCCAGGATGACTAAGCACAAGTGACAGAGGACAAAGGTTAAAGTCAAAGGAAAAAAACAAAAACAAAAACAAAAAAAAACAGATCTAATATGGAGTCAGATTTGTTCTTCCCTATTGCATATGGACAATTTCAAGCTACCAATGTGACATCATTGGAAGAAGAATTGAGAAGCTATGCCCACAATCAGCTCACCTGAGCTTATAGGAGTTGGTGTTAGAACACATCTGATTCTATCTTTCTGTTATTCTGTGAGCTCAGGAGAAAACGCCCTGAGGAGAATGGCTCAAACATCCCCTACTGTGCATTGCACTTCCTTTGACTTATCACATGTTATTATTATTTTTATTTATTGGTCTTCTTTTCTCACTAGAACAAAATATTTTTTCTGTTGGTTTACTCATAACTTTAGTATTTAGAGGAATCCTTACACATAATAAATGTTCAGTAAACACTGTTGAAAGAATTTTCTTGAATTGCCTCCCAAGACTCACAGACAAGAGCCAGCATTGAGCTTAATGCACCCCTATTTTAAGTGTTTAGAGTTGGTCATTAGTTTAAGGAAAGTCAGGTTTAAGAACTATAGATCCTTCTCTCCTTTAATTTCCAGACTACCCTTACATTTTCTTGGATATTGAACACAAAACAGTTATTCTTAGGGGTACATAGAACTGAGCTGAATTCAATCATAATATTTTGCATGACAATTATGATGTATTTATCACTTTTCATCTTTAAAACAACTCAGAGTCATATGTCTTTTCACAAACAATAACAATAGTATTTTCCCAAGGTCATGAAACTAGTTGACAGTGGACTTAGAAGTCAAGGAAATATGTCTCCTATCTAATTTCCCCATTCTCCCCTTGGACTATAGTGCAATCATTTTATTATTTAACAAGAAGATCTATCATATGCAGTTTGATGATCAAACTGTCCACTTTGTGCTAAGTGTTGAGACCACAAGGATGCAGATCAGCTGTTCTAATTATTGAGACATGAGCCAAGGATAGATGCCTATGACTACATAATATATGCTGTTGTTTGTGCTACAGTAGTTATTAACATTGTTATAAAACTAATAACAGTGGGCCATTGTTTTTACCTTGTGAATCAGAAGAGGTGTCACAAAGTAATTCTGTTCAGTGAATGAACAGTGAATTCTGTTCAGTGAATTCTGTTCAGTGCACAGAATGAAAGCATCTAGTTTTAAATCAGTTTTGAATATAACTTGAAATTACTAATGTCATTAAATCAGTGGGTGGCATTGTGGTGGAATTCCTTTGTGGTGCAGTGCATTAAGGATCTGGTGTTGTCACTGCAGTGGCTTGGGTCATCGTTGTGGCATGGGTTTCATCCTTGGCCCAGCAATTTCCATGTGGCACAGACCTGGCCAAACAACAACAACAACAAAAACAGAAAAAAGCAGTGGATGGCATTGTGGTGGACTGTTGTAAGTCAAAGTGAAAGTTACTGCCTAGATGAGAGGTGGTCATATCACCAAAGCATGTCAGGCTCTCTCCCATGGGAACAGCGGAGAAATAGGATTGGAAGCAGTGAGTTACACATATCAAAACCAAATTCGGCTAAGCCATTAGGTGCTGCCATGGAGGACACCCCCAGCCTACTCATCTCTTTTAGGCCTCCTAAGTCAAGGCAAAGCTGGAGTTCCCTGGTAGCCTAGTGGTAAAGGACATGGTGTTATCACTGCTATGGTTCAGATTCTGTTCAGGGCCTGGGAACTTCCCCAGGCTGCAGGCATGGCCAAAAACCAACCAACCAAGTGAAAACAAACAATAAATAAAAGCAAAGCAACTTGCCTTACACTCCTGATCTTCCTCTCATGCTAAGGAAGACCTCCCACAATCAGTCTACACCCCACATTCTGCAAACTTCCTGTGGGCAGCTGCCCCAAGCCCAGGCTCTCTCTCCTTTTCCTTATTCCTCCTGCTGCTGGTGGGACCCCTCACCAGGACCTCCCTATGCTGCTTGCATTTTCCTGAACAATCAACCATTTAATTACTTGTGACCCTGTCATTGGTATGATGGTTTTTGAAATGAATACCTTTAAAGTGGGGCAAGTGGCAGACCCGAGCCTCAGACAGAGATAGGACCCTCCGGGGAACCTTGAATCTGGAAAGGAAGCATGACGAAACCAACTGGAGTTCCTTCATTTGGCAGAGGCACCCAGGGGATGCTCTTGAGTCGTCCTTGGTACCGTGACTGCTGGGTTTCTCCCTTCTGCAGGTCTGGTCTTTCACCCTTCCATCTGATGACATACATTGCCCCCAGACTTCTTCTGATAAATTTTCTTAAGACATAATTAGCCAAAGTTAGATTGGCTGTAACCAAAGAAATATAAATGATTTCATGAGACCTGTCCTTTGTTGGGGAGAAAAATGAAACAAAAGCAAATCAGAGCTACTTCTGAATACCTACCCCCACGCAGATATAGTCATCCACATGTGTGCTCACACATGCACCTGTCTTAACAGCTCGCCAGGCCAAAAGATGTGTCTACTATTCCATAAAGACTCATCCAGTTCACTCATTGTCTCTGTGGCCACACGTATTTTCTACTTTTGTTCAAGAGAGAGATTTTCTCTCTCCTCTTTGCTCCCATGGCTCTGAACACAACCCTGTATTTAGACTCTGGTTTAAGGACAATAGTAAAAATAAGTGGTATGTGTTTAGTGGTTACAGGGTACCCAACACAGCTCTTATGTTTCTGCTCTTATTTCTTCCCCAGAGCAGGCATTATTATTATTATTCTGTCAGGAAAATGATGAAGCCAAGATCAAAATACGTAACTTGGCCAGAGTCACAATTAGTATAACAAAGACAGAATTTGATTCATATGTGACTCTTTTTACCTTATATTGGGTATAATTTGTATTTTTACACTTTTCTCATGTGATGTTCTCAACCAGTATACAGTGGAACCAGGAAGTGGGTATTGAACATTTTATTTGCCTAGAGCCCAGCGGAGTACTTGGCATGTTGTAGGAAATCTCCATCTATCCATTAAATAATTTTCTTGTAGCGTTCAAAAGAGATAGCTTGATTTTTTCACTTTTCAGTGAGCTATTTTGACATAATTTGAACATAGACTAAGTTTCTTTGAAGGCAGGTAAAAAAAAGTAGTTCACAATCGCCCAAGAAAGATTCTGGGGAAAAAAAAAAAAATAGCTGCAGCTCTGACAAACATTCAGTGAATATATTACATAAACCTATAAATGAAGGAGTTTAAATATCTGCATGAAAGAGAAAAGGGCAAAGGGATTTGAAGATTATCAGCTCTTAATTGGGGACAAGAAAGCTCTGGAGAAGGTATTATTGAAAAATATCAACCACCAACAAAATATGCCCCAAAGTGCATGTATAAGGCAGAGCTAATTGTCCCATTTCTGTCAACAACAAAGGAGATGTGATCTTGCATTTTCATCTTAACCCTTCAGATTTTATATACTTCTGAGGACGTTAAAGTTCTATTGCTTAATATAGCATGGCACACTGGAGATTTTTTTTCTTAAAAAAATACATTGTATCTCAATGGTAGCGGAAGAATGTGGCTGGTAAAATAGACCTGTTATCTTAGAAAAGCAAAATGCCCCTCTAGGTACAACACAGCACCTTGGGCTGCAGGAGACAAGATGATAGAAACAGGGAGAGACTGGAAAATGTGATAGGCAGCCCTGGCTGTGGGCATTTGGGTTGCTAAGGAAGCCCCCACATGAGCGGAGCTTCCCAAGGATCATTTTAGTCACTCATTTGGCATAACCTCCGGTCGAAGTGTGATATGTATCAACAAAACCCCAGCAAGGTACCCATGGAAGAGTGCTCATTTCTCTCTCACCCGAAGCAGTTGAGCCCCATGAGCTCACACAGGGTCCTCTTATGGCCCCCAGAGAACTAATGAGGTTCGTAATGGAGGCAATTAAGGAGTGATAATGTGACTTACATCTGTCACAGTCCAGATATCAGGAACTATTTATATTTAAATATCTAGACACAGATTTGGTTACTTACCTGTGGATAATGAGACTTCATGCTTTTGAGCCATTTTCACTCTCCAAATTCTGTGCATTCCAGGCTTTCCGCGGTTGCAGTGTATTTATAATGCTGAAGATACCTTAGTGTTTTGAGGGCAGCTCAGGACTGCAGAGTAGGTAAGACAAGTAGTATAAATGTTCAGAAGAAGTAAGATTATCAAATCTGCAAATAAACCAGTGAAAGCTGGCTTGAAAGGAAGTAGGTTTTATATTTGTAAATGTATAAAGAAAATGTGCTATGTCACCCCTCACCCATCACAAGGTGCTCAAGCATATACAGATAGGTCTAAATGATGAATTCTAGTCAGGCTGTAACCCCACCACAGAAGCCCTGTTCCCCCGAAAATCCCTTTCTTTTTTGATACCCACTTTTAGACTCTGTTCAGATTGGTCTTTTCTGTTATCATAGTCAAAGGACAGAGCAGATGCTGCCCTTCATCCCATAGGATGGCTTCTGACTCGCTTATGAATACGTTCTTATTTTTTGCAACTGGCCCAAGAACACTGGGTGTTGTCAGGCAGAAAGTAAAACCTGTGCTGCTTAGTTGTGTGTGTGTGTGTGTGTGTGTGTGTGTGTGTGTGTGTGTGTTTCTTTGTTTAGTAGTATTAGAACTACTGACCCAATTTGTAGGGATCAGCCCCATTGTTTCAGCTCCGTTTTGTTGCACCCGAGCAGTAAGGCTCCCTCCCCTCCTGCCCCTCTCAGTTCTCAGATGTGCCTGTGCTACTGCAGCCTGAGACTCAAGTACTGTTTATGAGAGAAATACACTTGTGTATCTCCATTTTCCTCAGCCACTGTAATTTCGAGCCTTTCTGTTGCAGCATCTTACTCTTCACCTTTGATAAACACAGTGGTTAGTTGACGGGGTGGTCAAGATAATACATAAGTTACCACACTTTCAGAAATGGAAGTTATAAATGCTCTCTCAATGCACTAGATTCCTCTCAGGGAATTTTGGTCTTCAACCCTTATTTATTTATTTATTTATTTTCACTTGGTTGTGCATGTGGCTGGTGTGAGGGTTGATGGCGGGGAAGGCACACATGCAGACTCTTGCTGAAGGCAGGACAGAGGAAGCCAGGAGTCCTTGCTCTGAGGCAGCTCATCCCCTGAAGACATTTGCTGTGCTCCTTGTTCTTCTGCCACAGAGGGACCCAGCTCTCCCCTGATCCCAAATCATTCTCCCTCTTTCTCTAATTTTAGTTTCCAATTGACCTTCTCACTGATCCAGACCCACTTTTGTTACTCTCCCTAAGGGAAAGGCCAGGACTGCAATCAATTAACATATTAAAACGACAACTCTTTAACAAGCTAGTTTGAAGGATTTCATATCTTATTATGTTTAGTGAACTAAAACATAGTGAAGCAGTGGTAAACTGTGTGTGTGTGTATGTATGTGTATAAATGCTCGTTGTTTTACTGGCTAATACTGTGTAAAGAAGAGACTTTAATTTGAAGTTACCTGATGCATAAGCTACATGGTCTCAAGTTGGTGGCCTGGCTCCCAAGGATCAACCTGAGAGCTATGGTGTGCTTGAGGGCCAGATAGAGTCTAACACTGAAAAGTCAGTGAGGAGACCTATGAAGCAAGAAGCAGCACATACAAACCAGGAAGAGGGCAAGAATTCAAGGAGATTTTATATGAGACGTTTAACGTAGCCACAGTTATTTGAAGTCTAGATCATGTTCAATCTAAAGAAGACATACATTCAGAGAAGTTCATCCTTCGATAGAGTTCTGTGGGTATTTTTTTTTAATGCTATGGATACATATTCCATATTTGGTACAGAGCTAGGCACCAATTCAGGCAGCCATGAAGTGTGACTTTAATACTGCATGATGAAATCATTTCTATTTTAAACTCAATTCTGACAGATTGAAAAAAAAAAATGGCAGCCACGTGGAAATGAATCTCTCCCAGTTGTTTGGTTTTCCCCCCAGTGTGAAGGACCAGTGGTAGTGATGCTTACACATTGCCCCAGGATTCTGGGTGGGAACATCTGGTCATTCCCATCCACTCTGCTGTCCTCTGAGGGATACCTGGTGCTACCCCATCCTTTGTTATATGAAAGTTGCAGCTATGTTTTCTCTTCCCAAATCTGATGTCTCTCTAAATCCAGTTCTGGCAAAGCTCATTTGTTATTCCTTTGAGGACCATTCTGATACCTCCAGAAACTCTCTGATGGAATTTAGACCTCTCTATCTAGAGATACGAATCTTAATTTCTAGGACTCCTCCCACACCTTTCTGGGCACAGGATTTTAATCTCCCTGGAATACATTTCTGAAGTAGAGAATTAGAACACTTTACCTTCAGATTCTGCAAAAACTACCTGAGGTTTATTTTCTCCTTCTCTTGAGATTGGATAAAACCCAACATCACTTTTCAAGAAGACTTTAGCACATGGACCCTGTGCGTCTCCCTTCTCACTCCTGGATCCAAGTGGGAACTGTATCTCCTACCCCAGGGAGTGGGAAAAAAACTAGCTTAGCTCCATAGAATATTCTTCTGAACTTTTTAGTCTTATATCTGTCCTGAGCTTTTATTTATTCATTTATTCCTTTATTTAATGTTTATTATTTATTGTCTTTTTAGGGCACACCTACAGCATATGTAAGTTCCCAGGCAAGGGATCAAATCAGAACCATAGCTGTCAGCCTATACCACAGCCACAGCAATGCCAGATCCTTGCTGTGTCTGTGACCTACACCACAGCTCACAGCAACACAGGATCCTTAACCCACTGAGCAAGGCCAGGCATCGAACCTGGGTCCTCATGGATACCAGTCAGGTTCGATACCTCTGAGCCACAATGGTATCTCCTGGTCCTAAGCTTTTAAAATCGAATGAATGTATGGCCGAGGTTAAGAGAAAGATCAAAGAAAACCTATGCTACGTATTACTTTTGTCCTCATTGTGCCTTCTTATTTTATGTTTATTCAGTTCTTTGTTTAGAATTGCCATACTCTGTGGTCATGGCAAAAAATATTACCTCAACTTTAAAAGTAAGATAATAATATTCAGATAGGTCAAGTTGTCATTAAAACCTTGGGATAAGAACTAGATTAGAACTCAAGTCTAGTGACAGTTCAGGACTACACTATGCATCTTAGAATATTTCAAATAATATTTACATTTTCCTCCATATGACAATGCTAATAAAAATGCAAAAAAAAGCCCATACAAAAACCCCCCAATTTGTTCAATTTCCACCAAATGATCAAATATTACATATACTGGCTTATGAAAACAAGTTTTGTACTTAACCTGTAAGATAGTCCTCATGTCAGAGAAAGTAAAGAATATTTAGTTCTGGAGGAAACGTCACCATATTTGCCTGAAGTGTCTTGAGGTGAGTGGGTTCTCTCACAATTGTTTATTATATCTGTTTCTGGTATTTGAGGCATATTTATCACCGTAACATGTTTATTATATCCGTTTGTTTATTATATCCGTTTCTGGTATTTGAGGCATATTTATCACCGTAACATGTTTACAAATCCAAAATTTACAAATTCAAATAACATGATACACATTCAACTCTATCAAAGTACATTTCATCTTGTTCGAGATACCCTTAGACCATAGTTTGTGCAACATTTATTTCGTATTAGAATTAGCTATGGAGATTTATATTTCCAGAAATTCTGTTTAATTGATCAAAGTTGGGATCCAGGATTAGATTATTACAAGTTAGCTTTTCTAGGTCATTCTAAAGTACAGTCCGTGTTGAAAACCACTGCCTTAAAAAAGTGTCTGTGTGTTATTCGTAATTCACCTGTGTTGTACTTAAACTTCCACCAGCGTGGACAACACCTGCTCATTTGCATTGAAAGACACTACACTTGCTTCCTCATGACTCTCTCTCCCCTTCTGTCTCTCTCTCTGGTCTTTCTGTTTCTATGTCTTTCTCTATCAGCCTGTCTCTGTCTTTGTGTGTCTGTCTCTTCTTCTGCCCTCTGTCAGTATCTATAGTAGGGAAAACGACCTGAGAAGAGTGATGCCCTCTCCTGCCAATTTAAATATTCCAAGGGCTGAGTCTTATGAGTGCCATTGTCACTCTGATTCCTTTTGCATGATCTAGTGGGGCACCTAAAAGGAGTGAATAAGGTAAAAGCTATTGTCAAATGAAATAAACATTATTCTACTTTATTTTCTTTTCTGAACTCAGAACATCCTGTCCATGCTCCAAATCTCTGACCAAGGCTGACTGATACCCTTTGGAATCTCCCAAGTGATGATATTTCCATGTTTGCTGGGAAGAGGTCCAGAAGAATATATGGCAATATTGCCTTGAATGAGAGAGTGGATTTCTAAGCCTATGGGTTGCGTCATTCTATAGACTCAGCTTTGCTCTTCCTTCAATATCAGCCCTCCAAGAGCCCAGTAACCTGTGACAGCTGAGTTATTATGTCCTTTATGAAGGCTGCTTCTTCCACAGGCCCTTATTGCTCTTTTTCTTTGAGCCAGTTCTCCTCAAAGCAATTTATCATCTTGTCTACCAAAACTGCTACACCTCTCATATCACTTCATTTATATGTTCCCTATGCAGCAGCCTCTAATGACTATGTAATAATACAGAAGAAGAGAGAGACATGTACTCTGAGCAAAACCTTATTTTAAATAATAGCTGGCATAGAATTAGAAAAGAATTGAGCATTTCAGCTCTAGCAGTCAGAAAAAATCTCTTACTCAATTGAATGAATCATCTGCCTCTGCACACACATCCCTCTGTTGTAGATACTTGTGTCTAGACTGGCCTCCACAGTTAAATAATCCACACAATTGCAGCAGGACTTGTGTCTTATCCATCTTGCTCTTCCTTGTAGCACTTGGAAACAATGCTACCTGAGCAGAGCTAAGTCTGTTGTACAAATCACCTTTGCTTTATGCTCAAAACCACTGCATGTTAGAATTACATGCAAGGAGTTCCTGTCATGGCTCAGCAGAAATGAATCTGACTAGCATCCATGAGGACGAAGGTTTGATCGCTGGCCTTGCTCAGTGGGTTAAGGATCCGGCGTCGCTGTGAGCTGTGGTGTAGGTCTCAGACTTGGCTTGAATCCCTCATTGCTGTGGCATAGGCCAGTGGCTACAGCTCTTTTAACTCCTAACTTGGGAACTTCCATATGCTACAGGAGTGGCCCTAAAAAGAAAAAAAAAGAAAAAAAAAAAGAATTACATGCAAGAAGACTCTATCAACACTAAGTAGAATGACTTGCCTTTAAAAAAATGTTCTTAGACATCAAAAACGCAAAAAAAGAAAGTGGTAAATCAAGGAACATGCTGTTTGAATTGTTTATGGCTGATATTTTTTGCGTTTTGAGTAAGAACTCAAAGGTGCCATACTCTGTAGATACTTATTGATTGATGCATTCAAGCAAATATGTGGTAACATGTTTACTTCCTCTCAGTTCTTATTGTCATCAGGATATAAGTGTCATCTCCTCCATGTCAAGCACACTCTGGAGAAATGTACCTGATGTGCTTAGGAGACTTTGTGTATGTTTTCTTGCAGGCTCTTGAGATTAAAAACTCAAAATTTGCCTTTGTGAGAAAGTACTTGAAATTTAACATCAGCATGAAGGATGTATTGGCAAGACAAGAAGATCCCAAGGCCCCTGGATAGTTTTTAAACCAGGAGTGTTTTGTAAATAACAGCATTTCAACTTTCTATGAATTAGCTAGACAGAGATGATGTTGACACTGTGTCTTTTCATGACCTTCAAAGAATATGGTCTTAGTTGTCAAAAATAATCTCTCACTTAAGGATTTTGAATTTTGAGAACTGTTTCACATGGAATGGATAGACGCATAATTTCATTTTCTACTAATTAACTAGGTGTACTTCTAATTAAAAATGTTCATATATACCCTTCTCCCTTCAAGCAAGTTAATTCAGCAAGGAACCACTTGTAACTTCTGGATACTATAAATTTACATCAAGCTGATCTGGTTAACAACAACAATAACAACAACAACAACAAAAACCATGCCAGGTAAAAAGTGAAATAGTTCTTCAGTGATAACATAAAATTATCTCTCATTTGGCAATTTCAGGGTAAATTGCTCATGTATCCATCCTCCATAAAGAGAACCCCAAAACCCCCTGAATATAGCAATATAGGCCAGCTCTGGTGTACCAAAGTCATCTTCTTATCTACTGGTAACTTATTTGGTGGATAAATGATTCATTATAGATGAAGGTGAAATATATATTGAATTTGAAAATACAAAACTATTCATAAATGTAATTTGTGCATCAACACAAACATGAAATCATTGGTAAACAAATAGAGGTACAAGAAAATTCTCGAATGGAATCTCCAGTTTGGAAGTATTTAAACAGCTCCATGACTGACAAATGATATATATGTCATGCATTTGACATATTTGTCTAGCATATCATGCTCACAAAATCCACATTTGCCAAATAAAATGGAAGGAATAGAAATGTTGGGTGCATGAATTTTATAATATTAATGCATTAAATATTAATAGGAAGCCATAGTGCAGAGTTTTTTTTTCCTTCTGCAAACAGAAATATTTTTTTTTTATTTACCTAATAACTTTGTGTGCAAGTATTCTCAGTCAAGCCAGTTAGCACTTCTGAGAGAACATTCATTCCGCCTGGCTATCCAAGTAATAGTAAATTGAGGGTACAGATCATCGAATCTTAGTCCTGGATGGGAGCTCAGAAATAATTTAGTCCGCATAGACAAGAGCCCTTAGGTCCAGAGCTACTGAATGATTCACATAAGTTCCCGTAATTGCCTAGTGTCAGAGCTGGGATTAGAACCTGTATCAGCTGACACAGAATACAGGGCCCTGTGCTTGCCCTCCCCACGGCAGCGAAAAAACGACTGCTGACATATCAGCATGCCCTTGGTGACTTTAAATTCACTTCTCAGAATATAACATAATTATTGAAACAGTAATCCAGTGGGTGCTCTAAAGTTTACTTTTGTACAGCTTGAAATTTGGCAATATCTGGGGCTGTTCTTAGGAAAGAGAAAAGTGAAGGAGCATTTGTTACTTTTTCCAAGGCCATTGGGTGCCTGAGAAGGGAATTCTTGGGAGAGACTGATGCCTTTTGTGCTGCAATATCCTGTTCTATCACCAGTGGGAGGTATGAGAATTCAAGTTAACATGGGGCTCTGTTGGGTTACATCTGCTTCCTGAAACAGCATGAGATGTTGGAAAAACGCTGATGTATGGTGCTCCCCAGACTGCAGACCTGCTTTCTTAAGGTAGCTCTAGGGAGTTTGTACCTTTAAAAGATCAGCTCTTTCAAGTGGTTTAGAACATCAAGATTAACCTAGAAAGCTCAGTGGCGCTACCCTGTCAAGCTGCCTTCTCCAGATGTTGCTAAGAGAACAGCTGCACTGACCAGATGGCTGAAGGACTCAGGTTTATAGGCTGTTCAGGGGAGACACCCAATTGCTTATGGAAGCAACATCTGGGTTTGGCACATTGGAATCAGTGTCAGCATACCACCAGACATTACAGATTTATTTGAGGAGATATTTTTTCTTTTTTTTTCTTTTTTTTGTCTTTTTGCTATTTATTTGGGCCACTCCCGCGGCATATGGAAGTTCCCAGGCTAGGGGTCCAATTGGAGCTGTAGCCACTGGCCTACGCCAGAGCCACAGCAACGCAGGATCCGAGCCGCGTCTGCAACCTACACCACAGCTCACGGCAACGCCGGATCGTTAACCCACTGAGCAGGGGCAGGGACCGAACCCGCAACCTCATGGTTCCTAGTCGGATTCGTTAACCACTGCGCCACGACGGGAACTCCTAGATATTTTTTCTGAAGTGATACTTTGTCAGTCATCCCCAAAAGGGGTGCAGTTCTCATTTTCTACTCTGTCTTGTGACTACCAAAAGGGAGGGAAAATGGTACCTTTCTTTGTACTTAGGTTCACTTTATACTAGGGACTAGTAGATGCAATCTCATTAAATCATCTCCATGATCTTAAGATGTTTCTGTCAATAGCTTTGTTTTGAAAATGGGGAAATGGAGACTAAGATATGGAAGTGACTAGCCTAATTTTTTTTCTGATGGGATACATAAGATTGACATTTGAAACACGTCTGTCCCATCTAAAGTTCCTGCTCTGTCTACTGTACCATGCTTTCTCTCTTGTTCTTTTATTCTACATCTTTCTGAGAAGACTGAATTCCAGTTCTGTAAAACTGTGAGGATACTTGCTCTGGTCTTTCAGATGATATTCTGACTCAGTTATAAGAATGCAGACAGTATTCCAGATGGGGAGATTTAAACCAAAGTACAGCTGGGTAATATGTTGTCTTCCTAGCACTCATTGCAGTTTCAAGTGCAGGAAGAGTAATTAAAGAATTTGAAAATGATAAATAACATGACATGCTTTATTGGCTGTATCTATAAACGGTGGATTATCAAGTGTAGACAGGACACTTGGACAAGACAGAATCCGGGGCATCTTGTCTTGGCTCCTTTACACATGTAGGTTGCTATGGTTACAAGAAGTACTAAATTAAGAAGAGAGTGAAGAAGCTACTCTAATATTTTCATTAGTGAGATGGTCATGAATGTTTCTCTTTCTGAGAGCAGATGAAGGAGCAACACCTTCCCTTGACATAGTAAACACAACTTGACAAATAAAATACCTCAAGATTAATTTTTTGTTGGAATGCTTTTTCCTTTACTTTTAAAAAATCTTACCCAATAATACAAAAGAGCCAACACTGTGAAAGATGAGAAAGTGCCTGGCACCTGTGACAATTTTACTCTCAAGATCACAGAAAATAAGAGTTGAGCCCAGTGGCCTGATTACGTCTGTAAAGGACTTTCTCTACAACTTGCTGCCTTTTCTTTCCCTAAATAGAACCCATAATTAAAACTCTATTGGGTTCACAAAGGTTCACCAATTGAGCCTGAAGCGGGACTTTATAAATAAGCTTTTGTTATTAAAGAATATACATTTCTTATATTTCTATATCCCATTTGGGGATAGACGGCAGCTTTTTCTTCCTTCTTCCTCACATTGAAATCAAAGTTCCAAAATTTTGTACACAGAAAGTAGCAGCTATATCAAAATAATTTTATTTCTTTTTAATTTTTAAAAATTCTTCTAACCACTAGCAGACTGATTATAGCAGCTGGTAAAACAGTAACACTGATTTGCCCTTATTAATGTCCCATCCAATTAAAAGCATTGATACATTTCTTGTAGACATCAGACACATGCCAGTGGGGAGCAACAGTTTATTGGTTTGAAAACTAAAGGGCTATAAGACATTCTGTCACAAGATAAAGTCTATGTACAGTAGAGATAGATTTGTTTAATATAAACATCTTCCTGATTTGTATTTCAGAGAGGGAACTTTTGAAGAAAGCTCAAAATGGTTGTAAGGAAAATAGCATTGGGGGGAAAAAATCTAAATTAGGCCATTTTTGAAAAGTCCAGTAGGACATTTGATACAATCTGAAGTGACCATCTCACCTGTCTGTGTGATAACCGAGTTTCGTAAAATGAAATTTTTTAAAAAGGATGATAATTAAGGGAAAATTTGATCCCTCCCAGCTGATTTGACAGTCCAATTAAAACTGAGATCTCTAATGAACATTCTAGATAGACAAAACTGGAGCCTGTTGGATGTCAAATATTCCTGCTAGAGCGTAAGCACATGTACTTCAGAAATCCAAGGTATCCCCCTCGTTCACTCTTCCAGTTCCAGGAGGGACTGGTGTTTTATTTGCCCACTGTCCTCTCCACCTAATTCTCCTTGAAAAACTGTTTCTTTCTTGACTACACATGATGAGAAAATTAATCTAACTCATCTCTCTTTGAGCCAGGAGAAGGTCATGTGACTCAAATGAGACCAACTAGACTTCTTCCCTATGATTTTAAATCCTGCAACAAGACGAACAGGAGATTTTCTTTGTAGGTGAAAGGCTGTTAGAATAAAAGAACAAGACACCTACTGCCATAGTTTTGATGTTCAGGAGAAGTCCAGACACATTCAGAGAACATGGAGCTGTTATGTGAAGTAAAGTAGCAGGAAGCAACAGCCCCAGCTCAATTTGAGTCCTGACTGCCAGGCAAGCCTCAGTGCTACTCCAGCTCTGCTCATTTCATAGTTTGCTTACATGACCCAATAGATTTCCATTTTACCTTCAGATGACTTCATGTGGGTTTTTCTTTATTATAATAGAAATATTTCTTAATGAATTCCATTAGCCCCGTGCCTCCCTCTTCTAAGGAGAGGATGGGAAATTCAAGAAAAATCTCACCTTCTCCACACCTCATTTTCTCACCTGTCAAGTAAAGGTGTGGCTCTAAATAATTTCTAATGTCCATCTAATTCCCATAGTCTGAGAGTCTGAGCCATGAGTCTGTAAAACGTGTCACTCATGCTATTGCCACAAGTGTGATTGATGCTGGCTAGGGTGTAAATTAATATAGTTTGTCCTTGCATCATCCCATTTTTTGCATTTTTTTAAAAAAATTCTAATACCTTTGTTTCTCAACTGTTTCACTCACTGAAGAAGCAGTTTCCAAAACTTTACGCAAAATGTGGAATTCAAAACGAATCTCTGCTTTCTCCATTCCAGGCTTAAGACTGATACAAGTAGATCAGGAAGTCTTCTGAACATTTGTCCAACAAAGCTAAATCCCAGTCTTTTTAGGCAGTTATTCTCAAACTTTGCTACAGAAATATCCATAATAGCAGAGGAGTTAAAATATGTTTTCTGTGGGGTTCTAAAGCTCTGTGAACCTGAAATAAACTATCACAAAGACAAAATATATTTAAAGTTAGAAATTTGGCTTTCAAGCATCCCAACACAAACTGCATATTCTACTCAATAATACGAGAACAGCACTTTAATTTACCTAATGTGAAGTAAAATTCAGGCTTCAGACAGATACATCATGTTGAACTTTTGATATCCTGAATATACCAATCCACAGGTATTTGAGGAGCCCAGGCTTTTAGTATTGATGACTCCTATTAAACATGTTTTCTCAAAGTGGAATCACATAAAGGCAGTAGTACATACTAACACAAACTCAAATCATCTCCATCGGGCTTTCTTCCATTGTAAGGAGAATGGAAAGCACAACAAACAAATTTGAAGGGAGAGAAGCACTTAGGAAACATTCAAAGCACCAAGAAAACGCAAAAAGATACATAAATATCTGGGGGCGGAGGGGCGCTTCAAAACAGGGAGTAGCTGAAGAGAAAACAGCTAAGCGAGAAGAATTACTCATGTGGTGCAGGCTCACAGGTGTACAAAAGCATCTCTATCTGTTATTATCCCAGGAGAAGAAGAGTGGACAGTAGCTATGGTAAAAATGTATGGTAGCCTCAGGGAAGGCAGGAACTTGGAGACACAGAGTAAGTCTGAAACAAATGGGAGTTCCAGGGGCTGGATTTCAGAAAAACCTGCCTATGGAAAATGAAAACGCCTGCCTTCTTTAGGAAACTGGCTAATTTTTGCTTAGAGCGTGGCATTAACAGATTGTTGCCTAACGTTGGACATTTTAAAAGAAGAGGAACTTTTCTGTCAGTTCTGATATGATAATTATAGAAAACACATCCTTTAATCGAACATCTTTTAATTGAATCTCTTGGCCAAGAATACAAATAGCAAAATGTCTATTATGCTATTCTGCGTGCAATAGAAGTTATGCAACATGTTTCTTCTCAGAAAAGAGAATAAAAAGTAAAGTAAAAACCACCTCCAGAAGACCACTTTTAGCACTTTTATTTTTTATCGGGAGAGGTGAGGAACGTACATAAAATACATGTTCTTGAATTAATCTCCATTGGATGTGGAGAGAAAAGAGCTCGTTATTCTTCTAAGGGGCACAATTTAATTTTATTGACACCCTAGCAGTATGTCAGTTGCTCAGTGTGTCTCCCTAGGCTGTAGGGCTGTAGTCTTACAGATTTCCTTTTTTTTTTTTTTTTTTAAACTTAGCAATTCTATGTTATATTCCCATGGATGTCTCTTTACTATTTTGCAACCCACTTCTGAAATAGTAACTATAATTTCAATGAAAACAATACATTACATGGTCTGTCTACTGTATAAGCATGTCTAAATTATTTGTTAAGTGGACCACATCTTGCACACATCAGGTAATAAATACATGAACTCAGTTTAAAAACTGCATCAGACAATACAGTTTGAAAGAGTAGGCACTTCTTTTTTTTTTTTTTAATTCATTTTGTGTCTCCATGGACTAGCTCTGTGTCTCACATCCAGCAGCTATGAAACATGCCTGTTGAATAGAATGAATGAATCAATGAATGATTAGGTGGATGAATTAATAGGTGAATAGGCGTATATACTAACAAAAATGTTGGTGAATACATAGAATTATAGAACTGAATTTCTGCGTGAGATCACCTTGTTCTTCCAATATTTGACCTGGTAGAATAATGACCCCAAAGATGTTGAAGTCCTGACCCCACAAGCCCATGAGTATGTTGACTTACACAGCAAAAGGGAGTTGGCAGATCTAAGTTAAGGATTTGATGCAGGAAGGTTATTTTGGATTATCCAGGTGGGCTTAATGTAATCGCAAGCGTCCTTAAAAGAGGGTGACTGGAGGCCAGAACTAAAAGAGGTCATATGGCTATAGAAGCAGAAAGGGAGAAATTTGAGGATGCTGCTCTACTAGGTTTGAAGATGGAGGAAGAGACTAGATCAGGGAAGGCTGGGAGCCCTTGAGAAGCTGGAGAAGACAGGAAAACAGGTCATCTCTAGAGCTTTCAGAACAAAACAGCCTTGCTGATCCTTGATATTAACTCAGTGAGACCTGTTTTTGGTCTCTGACTTCCAGACCTGTAAAACAGTAAATTTGTGTTCTTTTCAGGTACTAAGTTTGTGGCAATCTGTTCCAGGAGCAAAAGATATTGAGTAGTCCTGCTCAGTAGATCTGGAATAAAGTCTGGAATCTGAAATTTACCAAGTACCCTCAACATTTCTGAGGCAGTCACTTTCTAGGGAACCCTGGTATATTGCAGCACACCCAATATAAGCACAGTGTTAAAACCTCAACAACCTTAGTATAGGCACGAGTTCAATTTATCATGTCCCAAAAGCATGTTTCAAAAAAACAAACCAGAAAAAAAAGAAATTATTAAAACTTTGTTCTATAACTATATATTGATTTTCTCCTGTTGCTTTTACAAAGAGACCAACAGGCAGTGCCTGCTTTCACAGAGGGTGATTTGGATAATGCCTTCCATGCATTGTTTCAAGTGGAAATTCTCCATCTATCATTTCTGCTTGTATTATTTCATGTTGTTCGAAGACATTCACTTTTCATTGCGGGGAGCCAACGTTGTCTGTGTTACATCTCTGGCTGCAAGTCCTGTTGCTTATTTTCCTTTCTCTTGGGTAGATTGTTGGTGGTTTTTTTTCCATCTCCTTCTGTGAAGAGCATGATAAATATGTGATATCAGCACATTTTTTTTTTTCTGTTTTTGTTCAAAGTAGGTAACTGCATTGTGCTAACTGGGGCTTTATTAAATACATTTAACACATTAGGAGTTTTGACCATTTCAGAGCCATTCAGTAGGCGTGTTAGTACTGCTAATTTTCTAAACATATGAAATGAATGCTATCATTCTAACACGGCATTAGTAACTTCGTTTAGATTTATGCTACTGTTAGAAAAGGGAGAAATTATAATGTCCCAAAGGAATTCTCAGAAATGATGCTTCCAAAAAAATAGAATCTTAAAGCAGGTATTGCAAAGCCATGCTGTGTCACAGAGCAACAATTGGAATTGACAGCCAGGGTTTCCATATTCACTTTTTAGTACCATTTAACAATCTGTAATTGTTACTGTTCGGTTATTTTAAATTTGACATTTTTCCTACATGTGCTCTCATACTAACCTTTTCTTTGGTGTGTCACTTCACACTATATGTCACTCTTTAAAATGCTCTAGGGGCTCAGATTTCAGTATGGATTCCTGATTTTCTCCTTTCAGAATGATTATTCAACAAGTAAAATCTGAGATTCTGTATTCATTATTTTCATTTTGTATACAGGGAAAAAATAGACTCAGAGCATGCTATTGTAAGGGCCTGTGACTGTCATCTATGCTGCTTCCCACTGAAGGCTTGAAGCCTTTCTTTCAGTGACTGTATTGAAAATTGAAATGCCATTCATAGGATTTCAAGGACCATCCCTGTAAGACCAAGATCCTGAGCCTTGTGGCTGGCATATGTTATTGCTTGAAACATTAAGCAGCTAGACCTCTGTTGGGGACCATCTGTACCTGCTTCGCAAAGTGATATAACAGATTAATAATGAGGAAAGGAAATGTGCCCTGTTTGTGCCAGTGAGGCACTTGAATACTTTCTGTCTTTTCTTCACCCTTTCTTTAGTGACTGCTGAGATTTTTCTTGCCAGATATACATGCAGTGGCAAAAACCGAGGCATCTTTTTTAGCTAATGAGCTGCAAAATATAAAAGTTTGGGTTAGTCTCCATGGAAACTTTTGAATATGGTGACTTTCCAGTGCTGAATGTGTATGAGGTGACAATTCCTCCTAGAAGGCAGATTGTCACTAATGGGAAATGGTAAGATGGCATGAGAGACACTAAATTTATCCCTGCCTCAGTTTCCATCACTGGAAATGCATAATCATCTAGTTCACAGTTATATCATCAAGATGATGAGTAATCTAAATTATATTAAATATTTAGGCATTATACAAATAGGAAGCACTCTAATGAATGGGCAAAATCTCAAGAAAAAGAGGCTAAACTTTAGATATAAAATGTGGTCTCAAATGTAAGTAATTGACCAGAAGTCATGACTTTGGGCCAATTACTGGACATCTAATCTGTGTCACTTGAGAAAAATTGTACAGAACGTCCTTTCTTCATTTCTAACATCAGCTTATTACATGAAGTAGATAATTCAGCTCCGAATAAGGACATAGTTATATTCCCTCCATGTATCATTGCAGACTGCTAAAAACAGAATTATATTAAATTGGTAGTCAGAATCTTTCCTCAAATGATGATAATTGGATTTCAGATTCAAAGAACACCATTCAATTGCGGAAAAAAAGTGGCCAGAGGAAATATAAAGACTCAGTGCTCAGTGTACAGTAATTTATATTTTCTTAGATATTATATCAAGTTCACAACAGGAGAAAATATGCATCTAAAACATATATCTGATATTTAGCTTAAATATCATGTGTTAATTGTTTATACTATTTATATTTCTATGAAGTTTCCTTATAGGTGATATAAATTCTCATTAATTTTTAATTGATTGTCCACCGAATATACAGTACTTTGCTAAGATATTTGATGGACTTGGGTAGATAAAAAATAAGAACAAAAGCTATCATAATCCTTCAACATAACCAGTACACATCTTGTATGAGAATGCCTCCACAGTTAAACACTTGTGTTTTTATCAAGTAATAGTGGGACTCTTAGAAGCTGTGCATGAACTGTGATCTGAACTAATATTTAAGATGGCAAAGAAATGGACTCACCTAGACAGTTTTCAAAGTTTGTCACTGGTGATTTGGGTAGGAAATTTATTAATGTAGAAATTTGATTATAACATGACAAGTTGTTTAATCAGGGAATTGAGTTGAGAGCTAAAAGTCATGAGGAATGTCTTATTGGAAATATATCTGCAAGAAACTATATGAATTTCCCAAAGAAAGTAAAGGAAAATAAACATCACTTATCTGGAAAACAGGTTGAAGGTAAGTTGTAGCCTGATGAGGTATATATAAAGCACTAAAAACAAATCAAGATAACCCATGATCCCCAAATAGAATTGAATGCTTTTTGGATAGATAGGGTTCTGAAAATTCTTGTCTAAATGATTCATACTGGGTTTGTATGATTTCCCCTGTGTCCCCTTCATGACCACTAAGAAGTCTTGTAGACCCCAGGAGAATATAGATTGTGTCTAGTGGGTTCACACATTCCACTAAGGCCTATGTGTTACCCAGGATGGTTGGTATTTCAACCTAGATAATTACTTAGTACTAATTATGAAAGGAAAGGAAGGCGTAAAACTCACATATTATTCAATAAAATTGCCCCATGTTTCACGGGGTAAAGACAATCTCTGGGAATATATTTATAACTAAATACTTTACAGAATCTTTTTTTTTTTGTTTTGCTTTTTAGGGCCACACCGTCGGCACGTGGAAGTTCCCAGGCTAGGGGTCGAATCTGAGCTGCAGCTGCCAGCCTACACCACAGCCACAGCAACGCCAAATCCGAGCCACATCTGCAACCTACACCACAGCTCATGGCAATGCCAGATCCCCAACCCATTGAGCAAGGACAGGCATCGATACTAATCGGGTTTGTCAACCACTGATTCACTGTGGGAACTCCTCTGGGGACTCTTTTACAAAGGCCTCACCTTTAACTCCCAAAGGCCCCACCTCTTTTTTTTTTTTTTGAAGTTAAGAAATAGATTTTTTAAGATAGGGTACTTGTGAGGATACAAGTGGGCAGGCAGAGCAGAAGCTCTGGCCCCACTTCTTATTACCATCACCTTTGGTGGTTAGGATGCAGCATGGGAATTTTGAGGGAACACAGTGAGACCATAGTAAAAAGTGAAATATTGGCAAAACATTTCTAATTCATATTGACCAAATTTCTTAAGCGTACTGACTAATTAAGAGTCTAAGGATGAAAAAACTACAATAAAGAGTAGTTAGCAAATTTTTTACATGTAAAATGCTTGAAACCCATAAGGAATAAAGCAAACATCATAACCAGAAGATCTCTAGGTAGTAAGTGATACCCATCTCAAACTGCTCATTCTAATTTAATATCAAAACTCCATTTGAATCTTGGAAGTATAACTCTACCCCTTAAATTAAAATGTAGTATTAGCTTTATTTATTGGTTCTTGAGTGAAAACGTGTTCATCGTTAAACTAAGAATTTCCAATTTTTTTCTTCCATAAGCCAATTTCAGGATTTGTTTCCCTTCATAAAGCAATGTCTTGCTATAGAAAGGGTCGTATATCATTCAGATGACCCTTTACACCACTGTATTCTGAAAGATACTGTTTTTTGAATTAATGACTCTGTTGTAACTATGCAGAAATAATGAAGCTAATGCCTCTATATTTGTAGAATTGTGGTAGAATGTATGGTAGCTAAAGCCAAAGGGTGAAAGAGTTATGAAAATTATTTTATACATCTTAATTTGTACATAAGCATTTCAAAAATGTCCTGTCCCACATTGTTAATGTCTACATTTATTTTGGCTTTGTATATGCATACATCTAAATGTGCTAAGCCTTCATTAAAAGTCCCCTTCTGTTTGCCGCAGCAGCCTTATTCCTCTATCTAGGAAAAAGTAATTTAAGAAGGATAAAACTTTATTGCGTAGTACCCACTTCTTTTTGGAGGTTCATTTAAATATATAGTTAGATATATTTGATGTATATTTATGTATATGTGACTTATATTTACATATTTCCAAATACATTTTCTCACAACCAGAAAAATGGGAAATATACAACTCAGAATTAATTATTTCTTGCCCCAATGCCTTGTCCCTTTTCTTCTGATAGGAAAAAGGTATGTAGAGAAGTCTGCTTTCTTAAACTGTGTTCCTTTTTGACTCACAGTTATCAACTACTTGTAAATATAGATTTCTTTATTTAGATTGTTGACCCTGGGGGGAGGCACATTTCAAAGACAGAGCTTTTGCAGGCTTGAGTGGCTCAAATTTTAAATATGTAATTCCAGAGATCATTTCTTCCAAGTTTCTTTTTTTCAGTTAGGGAGAATTACAATGCAATTTCAAATTCGATTCAAGTCTCTGACCCTGATCTGCTAGAACATAAATATATCCAATCCAATTATATCAGTGACCACTTTCTATTTCCTTGGGGATGCTTCTATTCGTTGTTTCCCAAGGATGAGACAGACTTAGTGAGAGGAAGACCAGCTACCCGGGAGAGTAATAGCTTAACAGGACGAGGTTTTCCCCCACCTGCGATAGGAAGACATCACACTTTGATGAAAATGTGAAATAAGCATTTCAGTCCAGCTGTTTAATCCACTGCTCCTTTTAACACATTAACCTTTTAATGCAATGGGGAAGCTTAGAAGTTAACCATATATCATTATCTCTCGGATAAATCAACTTCAAATTAAATCAATGACTTGTTCAGTAATATTTCACCTATTTTCATTATCCACCAAATACTGAAGCTCAGGTCATGGTAACAGAAAGTGAAAACACATTAGAGATAGTTTTAAAACCTTCATGTCCAAACTATGGAAGAGATCAGCTAAGAAAAATGTATCAGGAGGAGAACAAAAGGATTCATGGGTCTATTTTTTGTTTTGTGTTGTGTTTATATTTTCCTCTTTATTCCTTTTATTTTTTGTTTTGCTTTTATATTTTCCTTTTTTTTTTTCCTTTGGACTGCACCCACTGCCTATGAACATTCCCAGACAAGGGGGTGAATTGGAGCTGTATCTGCTGGCCAAAGCCACAGCCACAGCCACAACAATGCAAGATCTGAGCTGCGTCTGCAACCACTGAGCCACAGCGGGAACTCCTGTTTTTATATTTTCAAAATGCTTGTTGACATGTGGAGTTTTCTTTTAGTTAGGCTGCATTTTTGTTTGCATTTTGGAATGCATTTCCTTCAAATGGCATGGTGCAATGGTAAGTAAAGTTTCTAGTGCAATATCACTGTTGGAATCCAAAAGAAGATTCCATGAGAGTGAGCCCTTTGAAGAGTCTCTTATTATAATGAATCAGGATGGTCATAGGCATTGGCAGGTAGTAGGTTCTGAGGACAGATGGCCTGTGCATCCAAATGTTTGGTCCCAACATTTGGATGATCTCTTTTCCAGGAATATGAGGGCAGCACACTCTTAATCTCATTGCTCCCTATATGACCTCGGCCAATCACCATGTCTCACTGTGCTATAATTTTCTTCACCAAAAAACCAAAATACTAACCTATTAATAGGAGAGCAGTGAGAAGAGCAGTGAATATGAGCAAATTAAAGTGTTGCAAGTGCATTGTTAAATTATGAATTATCTGTTTATATGTGACTATTAGGACCCTTAAACATTAGCTGTAAACATATCCACAATTTCTTTTATAAGACATAGGACTACTCTTGCTCTTGAAGTTGCAATCAAAATAACTCAGAAATCATATGAGAAAAAAGTTTTCTTGGAGAACGTACTCTTTTTCCCCTTTTTACAAAGCTCTGAATGAGGTGGAAATTCCACCTATAATTGAGCACACTATGTATCTGTGACCTTCTGTGTCTATTCATTTGGAGGACAAAAATCAGTAGGCTCTTTAGGTCCAACCGGATCAGCGATGACTTTGCTTGTTCATGGTTTTAGTTAACCAAGATTGTTTTCAGACAGTAAGCCCCGCCCTTAGCTTTCAGTAGAATTTGACATGGAAGAGTAAGTTAGTGTTTTGGAAATGACATGTTCTTAGTTGAATGACTTTATAATTAAGCAGAAGACAGGTTGTGTTCTTTACAGAATCCCACCCACAAGGATTTTATTGATTTACTGTTTCATTATATGAAATAGCACGTCAGGGTGAAGGTGAAGCAGAAAACAAATTATGATCTAATCTAAGATGTAGATCTATATTGGAGTAAGACTGCTGACCTGTGAAATACATCCAAGGGGTGTTTACAAAATCATTCCTATTGTCAAAATGATGAAAGGAGATCTCCGGTGTCACAGTGGAGACATGCAGAGTCAGGAGATTTCTAAACATATGCATGAACTTAACATGCTAAAATAATTTGCACATATTCACATGAATGAGGGATGTGGGGTTTTTTAATTGTAGAAGGAAAAAATTAGTATCCCTTAACACCTTATATGTATGAAAAAATAGATTTGGGAGAGCAACTAGTAAAATGAAATGCATGTACATTGAAGATTACAGTTAGCTTTATATACATTTTGAAGTATCATTATTGTCACTGAAGTTGCTCGGAGACTCTTACGTTGCCAGGGACCTTACTCACATGGCAGCCTTCCTCAAGAAAAGGGTCTTCATCTTTATCAAATGAAACCGTGCCTGCATATATAGACAAGGCACTTATAACTCTAAAACAAGAAATTAGTTATCGTTATTCTTTTATTTGTTTAATTATTTAGCCAGCTTCATTGGGGGTACTACTTTATATCAAGATAGGTATAACTTCTGGTAGGAATTAGAATAAAGAAACGAACACAACAATCCCTGTCCTATAGAAGTTCATAAAAATTAACAATTTAAATGTAATTTGACATAAAGGCAGGGTATTATGGAACCACTGAAGGGCATCACAAAAAAAAGCGGGGGGGGGCATTACTAATTAGGAAGGCAACAAGCTTAGAAGCCAAGGAAACTAGATTCTATCATAAGTAATGCGATTAAACAATACTAAAAACATGGACCATTTCTGTCATTTATAAAATGAGTGATTTGAAAGGACTATTTATAGGATGTTGAACTTTAAATATCTATAATTCTAGAGTATTATACCTAGATCATAAAATTACATTCGATAAAGTATTGTTTGAAAGGAAACTTACATCTGAGGTAGAATAATTGGTATTATACTAGATTGACAAATGCATTTTACCTGCCAAAATACTTTCCTGATGTTCTTTCTTCTTCATTTAAAAGTGCTTTAATTAGATATGTGTGGACACATTCTCAAGGTAGTTCTTGGTTCTAAAATAAGATCTAGGATCCAGCCACCGATACATACCAAAAGTTGCATTCCTGTTTTCTGTTGTTTGTATTTGAATTGGAATTCTGATCAATGTAGAGCAAATGAATTAAAGAGATACAGAAAGGAAGGAAGGAAGGAAGGAAGGAAGGAAGAAAAAGAAAGAAAGAAAAGAAAGAAAGAAAGAAAGAAAGAAAGAAAGAAAGAAAGAAAGAAAGAAAGAAAGAAAGAAAGGGGAAGGAGAAGGATATCATAATTTTCCTGATCCTCTACTCAACTTATGTAATCTATAGAATGCCAAAAAGGTAAAATGCTATTTTGTGATATTACTGAAATTAAAGATTTAACCTATCCTCAGTCATTTTCATGATAAATCAAATTACAGCATTTTATGTGTGATCTTCCAAGGAGATTGTGAAGAAATAAGGGAGCTATAGCATACCTCAGATTGAGATGGAAGCATCTCATTTGAATTTTGAGAAAAAGCACCAGTATCAGAATATCTTTCTTTTAAGTATAACTTTGAAAGATTGCTTGCAGTAGAATTTCTGATATGAGAATTCTATTTAAGTTTTATATCTGATCAATACAAAGAAATACCAAAGAGAAATCAATTTTTATTAATTTACCCTCTTGTGGAATGCTGACTATAAATTTAATCTCAGATAAAACATGTAAAAAGAATATTACTAGTTTTGAGGAATCTGGTGCTTTATATATTTGCCACAGATATCATCCATGGATTAAATCAGCTTCACATTCGTAACAGAGGATGTTAAATAGGTAAATTAGTATGGATTACAAAGATAATGTTTACTTAAAAACCCAGCTTGAAAATTTGTTTTATTTAAAAAATAAAAATAATGATATTCCATTTGACCCATCTTTAAAATAATAGTCATGAAGTTTCCATTGTGGCTCAGCTAGTGTCCATGTATCCACGAGGTTGCAGGTTTGATCCCTGGCCTCACTCAGTGGGTTAAGGATCTGATGTTGCCATGAGCTGTGATGTAGGTCACAGATGCAGCTTGGATCCCACCTTGCTGTGGCTGTGGTGTAGGCCAGCAGCTGTAGCTCTGATTCAACCCCTAGCCTGAGAACTTCCATATGCCATGAATGTGGCCCTTAAAAAAAAAAAGAAACTATGTATTGTGTGATTTGAAATAGATTATTGAATGATGCCTCCAAGGCTTTTCTTGTGAAGAAACTTGTCGAATGCAACTACCATATACTAAGTTTGGAAGGATTATAAGGGAGGCTAATTGGAGAAGTCACTGAACTCAGCTTTGTAAATGGGGTTTTGAGTATTAATTAGATATCCAGGTAGAAAATTCAAGAAAGTAGTAGTTTAGAATAAAGTCAGGACTAGAAGGGTACTTCTTTTTTCTTTTTAGGGCCGCACCTGCTGCATATGGAAGTTCCCAGGTTAGGGGTTGAAATTGGAGCTGTAGCTGCCGCCCTATACCACAGCCACAGCAACACCAGATCTGAGCCGCATCTTCAACCTATACCACATCTCAAGGCAACCCCAGATGCTTAATCCCCGAGTGAGGGCAGGGCTCAAACCCACGTCCTCATGATATTCGGGTTCATTACTGCTAAGCCACAATAGGAACCCCTAATAGGGTATTTCATGTATAAAGTCTCACAAAAGCAATTTAAATTTTTTTTCATTCTCTTTTTTGGCTGTCCTAGGGCATATGGAGTTCCCAGGCCAGGGATCAGATCTGACCTGCAGTTGCTAACTACTCTGCAACAGTAGCAACCCTGGATCCTTAACCCACTGTGCTGGTCGGGGAATCGGACTTGCATCCCAGCACTGTAGAGACACCACCAATACCACTGTGCAACAGCAGGAGCTCCTCACAAAATTATTATTAATGGAAATATCATTCTTCCCAACATGTAGATGAAGAAATTGAGGTCTATACAGGTTATTTTATTTTCTAAGTCTAGTCCACCTAGCTTGTACATAACGGAACTATATGTTGATCCATCTCTCTCTGATGGTGTATACCGTGGCCTTTCTTTTAGAAGGTTGAAGTTTTAGAGATTAAATAGTCAGTATAATAAACAAACTTCACCATAATGTTGAGAAGAATAACTCCTTAATTATCCATCCTCCTTCTTTGTGGAAAATCTGACCCAAAGGAACTTGAATTCATTCAGTTAGTCAATAACAGTATATGTTGAGAACCACTGCATGCCAGATTTTATTCTATTAACATTTGCATGGTGATTAAGACAGATTATATCACTTCTTCATGAAGGTTCTGTTCTGTAAATGCATATTATTTAGTATACAATTTTAGTTTATATTAAGTGCTTTCGTATCATTGAGAAAATGAGTGAAGATGAGTGGTCAGGGAAAGACTTTAGGCTATGCAGATTACCAAGTATTGAGAAAAACAAACAAAAAACATCATCAACAACAAAAACACTTCTAGATCCAGGAGTGGACCTGAGAAAGAGGTTGGAGATGGGGCGTTGGGAAGGGTGTGGAGGGCTTATCAAGCAGGTGGAATTAGCTGAACATTCCTAAAATAGGAAGTAGCTCTGTCAGCTAAAATTCATGTTTAGTTGTGACTAGTTGTATTTTTTATAAATTCAGAGCCATTCACATCTTGCTGGTCTATGGATTTTATATTATGTTTGCCTCCGATAGATTCACTGACAAATTCCCACACTAAACTGCACATGTACACATCTAAGAAACATAACTGCAACTTGTGATCTTCAAAAGCATGATGTTAATCTTTTGTTCCAGCAGATGAGATGTTTAGAAACATCGAGGATTCAAGATAGGTATGTTGTAAGTCATGAAAATCAGAAAGCTGATGAAGCTTGGCCAAAGAAGGAAAGCAAAATCTTGGCTCCTGCTGTGTTACATTAGGAGAGAAAATGTTTCTGTGACATATATTCTATTGGGTCAAAATGCACTTCTTTGAAAAGATATGTCACATTGCTCTTTGTGGGGTCCCTCTGGTAAGTGAAATGGAAATTCTTCTAGTTCTCAGCAGCTAGACAGATGTTTGTCTTTTCTGGATTGCCCTACATGCCAAGGAATGCCAAAAACAACTGGCAAAAAGGGCACTGAACTGAAAATGCTTTCCATTAGCTTTGGGACCCTATCGAAAATTTTCTGACATTCAGATATTTTGAATCCGAAATCTGTGCCTCTGACTACAGTACCAATTGTAAAGGAGAGTCTGGAAACAGATTTATGAAATAAATTGTTATTAAAGGATAAACATATCAATATGTACCAGAAGGCATCTGATAAATCTATGGAAACTGCATATATTCTGGGTCACACATAAAAAAATAAACAAGGAAAACTTCCATTATTTCAGAATCAATGTTAATAAATATACCCAAATCGCAGTTTAATTACCTCAAGCACATACACAGTCCATATTGCCAATAATTTTAAAACGAACTTTATAAATGTTTTCATTAGGTCAGAATATAATTAAATACTTCGTCTTACATAGAGAAGAAATAGAAGAAACCCAAATGCAGCCTACATTTACAGAGACCTCCCAGTTAACCATGTGTGTGTTCAGATTTTATCTCACTGAGTTTTATAATAACAATGGTAAATTTTTAGTCTCACTATAATATTCAGAGAGCATAGGCAAGCCTCTGGATTTGAGAAAATAATAAATGGTGTATCCAAGATATTGGGTTGGATCCTAATATAGGAGGACTCTCTATTCACAATTCCTCCCAAGTGGAAGAAAGCCATTATTTGTTAATTGCACTCAGCAGGCCACTTCCCCATGTCCTTTCTTCTTTTTCATGTTACTCTGAGTGGAGAAAAAAGGAAGATATAACCATAACGTTCAATTACACTTAACTGTTATTTCCATGATTTTCACATAAGTTATAGAAATTAAAATATTTAAAAGTTGATCAACTTTATCTTCCATATTGCACAATGGCATCCAATTTCTTGAGGAATTGGGTCATATCTAAATACATTTTTTTCAACTCATCATAAAAACAGTGAAATAACTGATGATGCTTTCTGTGAAGAAACTCTTCATTTATCCATCTTAAGAATGCTAAGGTCTTATTCACCCAAAATGACACTTCAAAGTCAAATGAATTTAGAGAAAATTCTGTTCTTTTAGAAAAATACCTCCAATTGTATAGAAAACCCTACAGAAATAATAGAGAAACCAATTATATCCTAAATTTAGTGGGGATTTTTTTTTTTTTTTTTTTTTAGGGCCACACTGGTGTCATATGGAAATTCTCAGGCTAGGGGTCAAATCAGAACTGCAGCTGCTGGCCTGTGCCACAGCCACAGCAACATGGGATCCAAGTCGCAGCAACATGGGATCTAAGCCTCATCTGTGAAATACACCACAGCTCGTGGCAATGCTGGATCCTTAACCCACTGATCAAGGCCAGGGATCGAACCTTCATCCTCAGGGATACTAATCAGGTTCATTACCACTGAGCCACAATGGAGAACACCCTATCCTAAGTTTAAATTGGAACTTTCTTTTTAAGTTCCTCAGCAGGGAAAAAAAAAAAAAAACAAAAAAAAAACCAAAACTGAGAAAAGAAGAACAGGTCCTAGAAAATTATTTCCAGTTGGAATGAATCTTCCCCAAAGATTTAATTCCAGTTACATATGGGGGTGTCTATTATACTCTATTACAATTTTTCCAAGAGAAGGAAAACAAAAAATAGGTTCTCGCTCTCTTTCTCTTTCTCTCTCTCTCTCTCTCTTTTTTTTTTTTTTTTTTTTGTCAGTACCCATGGCAATTTGGGGAAATTCCTGGGCCAGGAATTGAACCCTTGCCAAAGCAGTGACCTAAGCTGCTGCAGTGACAATGCTAGATCCTTAACCTGCTGCATCACAAGGGAGCTCCAACAGATTCTCTTTTGTAGAAAGAGGAAATAAAAGAGCTGATTGCACTGTAGGGAAAAGCGGTATATGAGAGACTTTTTTTTTTTTTTTTTAATAGAACTGATGGAGTGTCCATCGTGGTGCAGCAGAAACGAATCCGACTAGGAACCATGAGGTTGCAGGTTTGATCCCTGCCTCGCTCAGTGGGTTAAGGATCCAGATCCAGTGTTGCCGTGAGCTGTGGTGTAGGTCGAAGAAGACGCGGCTCAGATCCTGCGTTGCTGTGGCTCTGGCATAGGCCGGTGACTACAGCTCCTATTAGACCCCTAGCCTGGGAACCTCCATATGCCGTGAGTGCGGCCCTAAAAAAGACAAAAAAAAAAAAAGAACTGACAAAAACTGCTTTTCTAGATTTGGCTGGACAGAAATTTTCATGGCAGGAACACTTCATATTCAAGCCTAACTTCCCTTAATATTCGTGGGAAAAAAGTTCATTAGCAATTGGTAATAAACCAATTTATTATCCATGGTAATTTTTCTTAGCTGTGTATATATAGTATAATTTTTTTTCTATAAACTTATAAATACAATGTTAAGCCTTTTGACTTTTGTGCTACTTACGAACATGTAAGGATGAATTCTTCTTTCCCTACAATGTCAACACAGTTTATAACTATCTTTAACATTGCCGTGTCCTACTGCACTGATTGCCAAGCATTTTCTGGATTAGGTAAGCCACACCTTTTCCATCCCACTTATAATTTTTAATTTTGATTTCTTTTCAATCAATCTACTTAAAATTCAAGAGAATAATAATGATATCGACCAGTTTTCTAAGACCCTGTCTACCTTGGCTTCAAAGAGGGTATTTGAATGTCTCACAATCCAGCCATTCTTTCCTTCAGGAGGCATGTGATGTTAGCGAATTCTCTTGGGCCAGGATAAGGCCCGTGAATTCCTAACTTTGTCATCTTTGTAAAGCCAGAAAAAAAAAATAACCTGGACAGGAGTTCCCATTGTGGATTAGTGGTAACAAACCCAACTAGCATCCTGAGGCCTTAGCTTTGATCCCCGGTCTTGCTCAGTGGGTTAAGGATCCAGCGTTGCTATGGCTGTGGTGTAGGCTGGCAGCTACAGCTTCAATTTGACCGCTAGTCTGGGAACTTCCATAGCCACAGGTGCAGCCTTAAAAAGACACACACACACACACACACACACACACACACACACACACACACACAGAAAAACCTGAACATTACCTTAAAAAAATTAAACTGAAACTGAAAAATTTCTTCCTCAGCTCTCACTTTGCTCCAGCCTTCAAAACAGAAGTAGCTCCTAACTGGTCCACAACCGTACTAAGCTGTAATACAAGAAGCAAAGCCTCCTGGATAATCTTATTTTATGTCCTTATAAAACTAAGCCAGAGGGGTGGGTGTCTAACTACAATCTAAGCTCAATTGCTTTATTTTTTTGATTGAGATGAAAGATACCTAATTTAAGAAAGAGAAAGACTTAATCTGTATTTGTATGTTTGTTCCCTTTCTAATTCCTTGTTGATTATAGAGCAGACCAATGTTTTTATAAATACAAAAATCAAAAAAAAGTCTTGATATTGAATTTCGTACTTATGCAAAACCACTCTAGAGGTTTCTAAATGCTCCTTCTCAGGATCTGTACTAATCACCAGGCAGACCAGTCAGGGCCTGCAAATTGGGGTGAGATCATGCACCATACTGTTAATTGCACTGCCACTTTGTACACTAGTGATTTGTCCTGTGCTTTTTCCTCTCATAAGACTATGATAACTTAGAGCTTTTTAGGGAAAGGTTATGTCTTATTTATCTGATCCATGGTAATAGAATACAGCTTGGGACACAGTAGTAAATATTAGGGCATTGGATGTAAATGTAAGAGTTACATACTCACAATCCTTTCAAAATACCCAAGAATCTTAACACTTCTCTGATTTGGGAAAGCTAGAAAAATAGAATCAAACACCACAGTATTTTCAAAACAGGAATAAAACTTACATCTTTATCCCCTCACCCCAAATTCCATATACCTCCAAGAGCACTTGATGAGTGCTGATTTATAGCAACTCACCTCTATCAGAAAGGCCTTGGATTGATCAAGCCCGGGCTGATTCCCATAGCAGGAACTCATGGGGAATGTTCTAGACTGAGCTTTGGCAGACCAATTCCCTTTTCTTTCAGTCAGTCCCACTGACCCTCACTTTGTGTGTTAGTCAGCTAGGGCTGCCATAACAAATACCATAGACGGGGCGGTTTAAAACAGTGTAAATTTATTTTTGCACAGTTTTGGCGACTGGAAGACCAACATCAAGGTGTTAGTTGTTTTTTGTTTTTCCTGAGGCCTCTCTCCTGGGCTTGCAGATGCCCACCTTCTCACCGCATCCTCATGCAGCCTTTTCCTCTGTGTGCACGCTCCCAGTCCGGCTCTTCCCCTTTTCATAAAGATGTCAGTCCTATGGAATTAGGGCCCTACCTTTATGACCTCGTTTAATCTTAACAACCTCTTAAAAGTCCCTGTCTCTAAATTTTGTCATATTAGAAGTTAAGGCTTCAACATTCCAATTTCGAGGGGGTGGAGGGACAAAATTCAGTCCATAATGTCTTTGCACCTTATAGTTTAAAGTTAGAGATAATCTATTGAAAGCAAGTTTGATAGCATTCACCTCAATATTGTGCTCTCATTACATTATTATTATTAGCAATGAAACATCATTATACTATGCGCTGCTTTCTCACCAATGGCAAAGTCATGTACTATGTATTTTCAGATGCCCTTAAAAGTAATATCCAATTAAATGAATGCTTTCATTCCCTGTACTGTGCCGTAGGACCTCACAGTTTATCCATTCTAAGTGTAATAGTTTGCATCTACCAACCTGAAATTGACACACTGTAAATCAACTATAATTAAATAAATAAATAAATAAATAATTTTAAAAGCATATATAAAAAATGAAGGCTTTAACAAGGAGGAAACAAGGATCACTTTTTTATATTGAAGTATAGTTAATTTACAATGTTGTGTTAATTTCAAGTGTACAGCAAAGAATACACACACACACACACACACACACATACATATGGGGGCGGTTCTGGCTGTAGCATGATGGGTTAAGAATCCAACTGCAGCGGCTCAGATTACTGTAGAGGTGTGAGTTCTATCCCCAGCCTGGTTAAGTGGGTTAAAGGATCCTGTGTTACCACCGCTTCAGTGTAGTTTGCAGCTCCAGCTCAGATTTGATTCCCAGCCCAGGAACTTCCATATGCAGTGGGCGTGGCCATACAAAAGAAGAATCTATGTAATATATATTCCTTTTCAAATTCTTTTCCATTATAGATTATTATAAGATATTGAGTATAGTTCTCTGCACTATACAATAGGGAGAAAATGTTTGCAAAAGGGTCACTTTTTTAAAAATAAGAAATACCATAGTGACTGCAAGGCTATAAGACAGCTATAATATATAAGAAAGGCACATTGATAATAATAATAATAATAATAGAATCATAATACAAGCACTGGTTTAAGATGATAGATTTTAAAGGGGAAATGACAGTCTAGGTCATCTGACCTCAAAGTTAATGACACTGACATACTAACCTTCTCTTAGCCTGATGCACTAGCAAGCATCTGAATCCACCAGGGATTTCATTTTTACCAAGGTTTGTTTTCCCTCACAGAAATCATGATGACTACTAATCAACAATCATATTTTAATAGTGTCTTCATAGTGGTTTTCTGATGCGGCATGAATAATTGCCTACCATCTGTGTCACTCGACTTTCACAACAAACCTCAGCTACTGAATTGAAAACTAAATGTGCTATTCGATTCCCTGCACTGAGCTCATGCATGAAATGTAAGAGAATCTTAGAGGAGGTATCCATTTCTTTACGTAGCCTTCGATTTTTTTTCTCTTCCATTCTCTCTTAAAGCTTTTCATGTCAGTTCCACCACTGACTACCAGTATGGTAGGTGGCAGGCTAGACTTCTAGCCGATTCAGTTTATGGACCCATGATATAAATAATTCTTGACTCATAAGCAGAAATGAAAATTATTGGTTGGCCCCATCCTTTGCCATGGAATAAATGGGTTTGCACCCACCTGGGTAATTTATATTTCTTCACTCAAAACGGGTCGGTAATTGTGAACATCAAGAATCTAAGGCCGAGTGTCCTAGCAAAAGCTGAGTGAGCACTGAAAAACGACTTACTGATGTACAGAGTAAGACCTATAAGTTCTTCCATTTTATGAGTACTAAATTGACATAACTTTCAGGTGATAGCTGTGATTTCTCCAAAATTGTTCATTTTTGCACTTTCAAATGATAAAAGCTCACTCCTTCCAGTTGTATGCTTCCAGTGCATCTGTAGTAAAACAGGGAGGTGATGTTCAGAGTAAACAGTGTTTATGGATCTAAAAAACCCTTTGAACTATAAAGTATAAAAAATAGGTATTATGATCTAGTGATGAAAGTATCAAGTGCTGGGCTTCCTCAAGGGGATCCAGGGCACAGAATTTATTAAGGACTAAACTAAAGGGCAGAGACAAATAGAATGTTTGGCAGGGTAGGCTAATAATAGCTAGCTCCGTAATAGAGAGTGTCTTCTGCTAATTTCCTCCTCTCGCTCTACAGTTCCATCCTCTCTCTACCTACTCTTCACTGTCCCCCACCCTCCACTTCAATAAAGAATCTTAGTAGTTTCATTCAAAATGATTTGCTGACCTCACTGTCATCATCATTGTCATCACTAGCAGCAAAAACACCAGAATGACTGTCAGCATTAGTATGGTGTTAAAAATCTCTTAAGAATTGTGAGAAGAATAAAACTGTGTAGCCTTTTGTTCCTGCCTTCCAGGTGCTTATACTTTAGATGGCTATACAATGATAAGTATGAAATGTATAGCTCCAGCCCACACCAGCTCTCTATATTCCAACTCTAATATGTATTTGCCTATTTAGCAGTTCTACTTGGCTTCTTAAAATGCAATTCAGACTATACAGAGACAGAATCAAACTCTAAATCCCTTTCCAGCCCTCATTCCTATTATCTTCTAGTTTCCCTTGCAAATAAAAAAACCTCCCAATCCAAGCCAGTGCCCAGTTCCAGAACCTTGGGCAAACCTTAATGTCTCTATTTTCACTGTAATACACATTGAATCAATCAGGAACTATTACCTCCATTAGTTTGCATCCATCTAATTCCCTCTATCTCTACTACCATTATTCTAGACCAAGTCAACATCATCTCCTGGCCAGACTCCCTGCATTCATTCCTTAACTACTAAAAATAACACTTAAAAAAATCTTTCCTGACTAAAACTTTTCAAGAAATAGCCGTTACACGTAAAATGAAATCCAAGCTCTTGACCTTGCATTATAAATACTGTATGTCCTGACTCCTCTTTCCATCTCTAAATCCATGCCTTGGTAGCCTCTCCATATATCTTAAGAGAGTCTAGCCATGCTGACTTCCTTTTTTATATCTGAATCTTATAAAACTCATTCTTACCTCAATGACTTTGCACTTGCTCTCATTTCCTTTATTTGGAATGCATTTATCCCAAAATCATCGTGTTGGGCTCTTTCTCCTCCCACAATTGTGAACTCCGATACTGCTTCAATAAGACATGTGCTCCTGACCTCCACCTTCCTGTCTAAAGCTTATCTGCCCCCCAGTACACACACACCCCACCCCATCAGGCATTGCAATGTGTAATTATCTTTTTATATGTTTGTTTACTCTTTATTATAGGCTATTTTACTAGATTGTGGGCTCCATGGGAAGAGGGAACTTGTCTCTCTTATTCAATGCTATATTCCCACAACAAAGAAGTATGCAACAAATAAGAAAAACAGAAACTAAATAATATTAATGTGGGAGATCATTCTGTTGTCAATAAACATATGTTTAAGGACTTACATATCAAAATGACTTTCATATTAGATAAAAAATTCTTTATGTAAATACCTTAAACTATGCAAATATCCACGGATTAGAGTATATCCCCTTTGATGTCAGCATTTGTTTTGTTTTCACAATGTGTGATCCACCCGTAATCTCAATTGAGAGGGCTTCAGAAGCAGCATAACCAGCCAATAGGAAAAAAAAAAGCACTGTAACAAAACAGATCTGGGCCTAATCCTGGTTTTATGCCTTCTTTTTAACCATGAGTAAATTATTTCATCTCTTAAAAAAACTGTTTTGCCTAAATTACTCCTTTGTAAAATATGCACATCATATTTGCATTGTAGGATATTTTATTGTGCGTTTTTTCCTGCCTTGATATACCAGATTCAAAAAAAAAAAAAACTCTCAGGGTGATTTTATCTTCTCACTTCCCTTTTCCAAGAAAAGTCATTCTTTCAAGCACCTCAGACAGACTGGTTGGAGGGTGTGAAAGGAGGATTAAAATTTTCTTTGTACCTTGAAAGCCTCATAAGACAACCCTCCAATTAGATGCTTTGGAGGAAGAAGTGAGTCCAATATCAAAATACCAGTTCAGGGAGAACAGAATATTCAGGCCTTTTTTGGCAACAGTAATGAATATATTTTTCACAAAATGATGAGTTTCTAATTTGCACTTATATACCAGACGGGAGATGGGAGATTGCAGACTTTTTGCCCTAAGCTACTTGCCTTGCAAACAGAATCAATGACCCATTGTGAAAGAGTCCACAGTCAGGGAGTAGGGTGTCTGAGGCGACATTTGGTTGTTTGCCCTGCAAAATGTGAAATATTGTCTGACAGTATACAGAGAAGGAGTTCAACAGTGTTTTGCAACCAAAGTTTATCAAGGACGGTGACCATCATGGACCAAGACCCAGGCGCAGTTCTCGTCCTTTTAAGACACATGTAATTTCATGCAACTGGAGAAAGAGTTCAATAATGGCTAATACTGGACTTCTCATCAAGCCTGGTGAATGGAAACTGAACTGGACATTTTAGTAACATTAAGAAAATAAAACTGAATAAAATAGAATCTTCAATTAGCTAAGTCACTGAAAATAATTCTCAGTTCTTAATCTGTGCCAGGCACCATACTAAACATAGAGGGATCATTGTACAACTATAAATGTAGTAAAATTCATTGAGTAATTTAAAAAATTTAAAAAAATAAACATAGAGGGATCAATGGGATATAATAAAGAAAAACATAAATAAGCACTGTCCTTATGAAATTTATAAGTTAATAATAATTCCTCAAATTTACTTTTATCCAGTGTTTCTAATTCCCAAATCCCAAATTCATTATCCTATATTTATTTAATCAACCATCAACGGTTTTTCTACCTAATATTTTTTAACAATTACTTAGGTAACTTTTCTCAGTCAATTTAAATCTGTCACTTAGATTTCAAGATTCTCCATTAGGCATCTTTTAATTTCACTCCTTTTTGTTTTATCCTAATCATAACTCTGGTAAAGAACTGGTTTCCATGCTCAGTGTTTTCATTCTAGTTTAAAGCAGTTTTGTGATATGCTTCGTTAATTTATGCCCTTCATAAAAATTTATTTCAATCTGCCAACATTTATCAATCATTTACTCAGAACAATCCAGTATGTAAGATTCTCGGCGGGACGCAATCTTCATTTTTTCAATGATTTCTAATTCATTGGTTTCAGGCATCGAAATAGAATAAATATGCTAAATATGCCAAATAGCTGTAGATTGTTGCAGTAATGGCCGCAAATGCTCCCAACCATCCTCCAGCTACACCTTAGGAGACCTTTCCCACACCAGTTCTGGGCTTTACAAGTGACTTTGTTGGATCCATAGAACTGTAGCAAAATTGATGAAAGCAGAAATTTGAAAAGAGATTTCTTATTGGTTTTGTGGACCAGGCCAAATCAGATTTGTGCAATATGAGAGGCCATAGAGAGTCAAACTTAGGGCTCCTAGAAACAAGACGTGCCTTCAGAAACAAGATTGAGACACAGCCAAGATCAGCTCAGCTTGGCCCATTTCAGCAGAACTGCCTTGCTGGGTCCAGGCTAACTTGCTAATTCTCTGAACTCTGAACTGAATAAATGTTATTTTCTTAAACCATTAAATTTTGAGGCAGTTTATTATGTGACTGATATGGAAATCAAGAATATAAGTATGTAGATAACACTATACGATGTATAGTGTATACTATACGATGTATAGCATCATAGAGTCCTTGTGGAAATTACTACAACGCTTATCACCTCTTAGAGCCTTGATGCTTCAAGTATAACCTGATATAGTTTAGATTAAAATAAAACACTTTTAATATTTTCATGCATGATTTTTCCCTAAAATAAAGTCTGAATAATTTTTTTATAAATTTAATATTTTATGGCCTTGAAATATTTTTCAGATCTGAATGACATTTTTAGAAAGAGTTGTGTTTCATTATTTGTCTTCATACTCTTTAAATAAGAAGTAGGCATTACAAGCAATGTTTAAATAGTTGATAGTGTCTTTAATATTTAAGATAGATCTTTCCCAGGACTCTATGTTAAGTTATGTGTATGTGCTTTTTAATACAGTTGGGAGGAGTTTGAAAAAACTTAGAAATAAATCTTAGGATGCCTTCAGTTCTTTTATCTTCCAAATACATCCTAAATACCACTCATATCTTGAAACTTCTGTTTTACTCTTCTGTTTTAGGTACAAGCAAAATTATAATCCTTTAATAACTTCCCTTGTCTCTTGAAAATTTACTAAAATATGTGAGAAACTAAAGTAATTCTGTCAATAAATTGAGAGCAAAATTTTGCATCTTGGACTCTCCAGAGTGAGTTTGATTCTTTCAAGTGTACATGCAGCATATTAAAAAATGCAATGCATAATAAATGGCTATCTATTTGGAATCAAATGCTATATTTTAGGATAGCTTTAAAAATAAAATCCTAGTTTCCTTGATTTCTAAAATAAATTTTCTTAAAGTTATTCAGTAGTGGTATCCAATTTATACACAATAATGTTGTAAAGTTTGTTTTTGAGAATTAATTTCAAACAATAAGTAACCTTTCACTTAAAGGATAAACATATTCCAAAACACTGCCAATCTAATGTTTTAATTAACTGTAACTCATTGTTATTGCAAGCCCTTTGGCTGTCTGCCAGAATTTTTAAATTCTGTATCAGTTTTCATGGCACTATATTATGAAAATCTTGTGTGTTCAAGCAATTGCTTTGCTTTTACTACCCTGATTTTCTGAGGACTTTTCTTAAACTTGAATTCAGTAAACAAAAATATACTTTAAAACATTTTTATAAAAATAGTTTGAATTCATAACATTGAATGTGAGGTATTAATCATGATACTGGGTAATGCTAAATATGCCGAGTAGAGTCCTATAGGATTTTTTTCAGTAATATGTCCTCCTTGGAAAGGTGCAAAGAGTTTTCTTTTACAGCAAGTCAGATAAGCTATATTCTCTTGAATTATAATTTCTTAGAAAAAAAGTTTTTGTGTATCTCTTCACATCATAATCTATAAAAGCTATTGGTAAGAAATTAATTATAGAGATTGTGTTTGTAGGAAGAGTTCAAAACTACTACTCTTCCCTATAGTAGATTTAGTTTAGAAGATTAGTCACAATGCATATGCTAATGCATTTATATGTAAAATATTCCATTCATTGGTAGGCTTTTCTCTCTTTGGCCATAAAAGTAACAATGACATTTAAGTATTACCTGCCAAGGAGTGCACTAAGTGCTTTATACCTTTTATTTACCAATAAATGTATTAACTTGGTGCTCTCGTATATACATTTTATACCTTGGTGCTCAGGGTAGCAAAGCTAATACTGTTTGGATCAGGAGTAAAACCTTGGTTGTCTAACACAAGAGTCATACTCTTTCTCCAAGTGGACTTTTAGAGATGCATTTAAATATTCATTCAAAATTTTTCTGTAGAGTCAGACCACTTGCAGTGGATGTATACTGCTACAGATGTTAAACTGCCCTTGACTTTAGATGATATATAGAGACAGGGGGAAAAAGGACAAAGAGCAGATAGGTAGGGTATGCTTTTGTCAGTTGTTAAAGCAAAGTAGACATTTTTTTCTTTTTAATTGGCTTGGCAGAAGAATGGGTATAAGGGCTGAATGCTTAATTTCCCTAAATTGTTCATCAAACTTGGTAGATTCAATCTGTCCTGTATCTAGGTGGGTCATTTAAGGCAAAAGAATTGTTATATGTTGTTACTCATTTTATAAAATAATCAAATATTCCAAGAGTAGGAGAGTACATAATTTAGAGAAGATTAGGAGGTAGGATCCATGAGCATTTCAGGACTAAGAGAGCTAAGACACAAATTGATTTCTTTACTGGTAAGGCTTTTTAAAATAGGATTTTGGAAGCTTTTTGGAATACGATGGTGATGATGATTAGAAAGATAAAATTAGAGAAAGGAAGACATTTCACAGATGGGGAAAAAATTATCACAGTAGATTTGGGTGGAGGATTACTCAATGTGATGCTTTGAAATGCAGCCTGTTTTTAGTTTTATGTTATAATAAAGCTGAAAGTCATTGTCTAGCTTTAATTAAAAGTGTATCTCAAGAAAATTAACACAACGCTGTAAGTCAAGTAACTTTTATAATATTACTATTATATCAACCGCAATTATTAATATGGAGAAAACTTTCAAAAGAGGCTGAACTATAAAGAGAAATCTTATCTTTTTTTTGTTTTCATATAATGATCTGAACAAGTTCTTTTTGTAATTTAAGTATAAATAAAAGCTATAAAACCCCTTCAGAATGTTCCTCCAAAATCCATTCTTTATAGCCAGTTATTGTGCAAAGAATCAGTTTTCTAGCTCAAAATATCTATGGATATACTGTGGATTACTTTTAGTCAATTGTAACTCATGTTATTTTTGAGAACGTAAAGAAAGTTTATTGTGTGATAAAATTGGAAATCACAAGATGTGTATTATGTCAGGAAGTGATGGCAGATAAATGTCTGATAAGAATATCTATTATAAAGAGAGATGGAACTGAAACATAATAGACAAGAGGCATTTTAAGAAAATAAATTACATCTTATTCCACATCCTCATATTCTTCCTCTTTGCCATAGATATTATATGCTCTCTTTCTGTTCATAAAATGTTATTTAATGCAGTATAAAGGTTCACATTTACTATTCCATATTCTTTTGCATCATAGCACACTATTAACTGAGGACTGCCTCGTGCTAGGAGAGCATGTTCATTGAATTTTGCAAGCAATTTCATTTTCTTTCAGAGATGTGCAAAAAGAAGACAAAGATTTAGAGAGCCTTATTTGTCATGAGTTTGCTTGTCACTGATGAAGATGACACCATGTAGGAGTTACTGTAGATTATACATCATGACCTACTTTGTGATTCCAATTTAACTCTTAGGGTGAGCAGGTCAGCTCCTATCAACTAGGACCTCAGTCAGTTTCAAACTGAGGAGACGGGCGGGTAGTTATAATTCCAGAAATATACGGTTGGGAAATTATTGAATTTATAACTAAGCATCTGGATTCAGTCCCCCATCACTAATTTTGGTAGTGTTAGATAACCTTCCAGGTTCAGCTTTTTTGTTTTTGTTGTTGTTTTTCCATCCTGACCCCTTAAGACTGGCATAGGTTCCTTTAACAGATTCTCATAATGCCTTGCGCTTACCTAACCTAAGATTTGTCAGACTGTACTGTTGTTGCCTGTATTCTTGTCTGTCTCCCCTACTAGATGAAAGTTCTTGGAGGGGCTTTGTGGCAATTGTAAAATAAAGCAAGGAGGGAGTGGAAGATAGGAAGAAGGGGCAATGAAAATATGAATATAGAGAAAAGAATCAAAGCCTATTCCTTAAAATATGTAAAGAAAAGGAGCAGGCGACTTTTGGTGAGAAAAAAAAAAACTAGTATTAATCATTTGTACACAAGTGCTTATGCAGAATAAGTGTTCAGAGAAAGAAATATGCAATGCTGATAAATGAAAGCAGCTGTAATGAAAAATGGAGTTGGTGATGGCTGATTGCTCACACAAAAATGATGATGATGGTGGTGGTGATGATGAAAATGAAGAAATTTAAATAATAACTTTTGAATTTAGTAATTTTCTCTATCAGTAAATGATTTCTGCAAGTTCCAAAGCCTCTTTCATCTTTTAAAAATATATTGTAAAATGTGAGGTGTAGTAACTCAATTCATAGTAGAAGATCTTGAAGAATAAAACTCTTATGCTTTTGATTGTTTTAAAGTAGTCCTGGAGTTCCTGTCATGGCTCAGTGGTTAACGAATCCAACTAGGAACCATGAAGTTGCAGGTTCGATCCATGGCCTCACTCGGTGGGTTAAGGATCCAATGTTGCCATGAGCTGTGGTGTAGGTCGAAGACACGGCTTGGATCCCGTGCTGCTGTGGCTCTGGCATCAGCCGGCGGCTACAGCTCCAATTAGACCCCTAACCTGGGAACCTCCATATGTTGTGGGTGCGACCCTAGAAAAGATAAATAGATAAATAAATAAATTAATTAATTAATTAAGCGGTCCAACATACTTTACAGAAAGATAGATGTAGAAGGTTATTGAATCCAAAATCAAAAACAAAACATTTCAACAGTCTTAAAAATGTTAGAACCTGGGGAAAGCACTCTTTCTACATATCCACATATCTGATTAACATACCTTTATACATATAGGTGTGTGTGTGTGTGTATATATATATATTAAACAAATATATATCAATGATGTCTTTCCTCTTCATTTGAATAAGAGCGGTAATTCTGTAGACAAGTTCTCAAGGCCACCAACTAAACATAATGAGAGGGAAAATTACTATGATCTTGCCAATGAGAATGTCAAAACCTGCTCCTAGAAGATGTTACTATGCCATCAGGAAAGTGCTATGAAAGACTCCGCTGATTCTTTTCCTAGCTTATAGCAGAGAAGGCCTTGTAATACTTGGGTAATGACAGTGACAATCAGGAAATTTTAAAATGCCATGTAGAGTCTCTTAAAAGATGTTTCCTTTCTCTCCTTTTTCATCATTTTCTTGTAATCCATTTCTTAGAAGAATTTGCAAACTAGTTAGCTTTTCCTATAGGTTTAAAGTCAAAAATAAGTCTTCACGAGGTCAACTCTATGTAACAAACACAAACTTGCTCATATCTTTCACCATCTAACAAAATAGTATTTTTGTATCAACAGACTTTCATTATTACTTTTTATGAAAGTAGTTTCTTAAATGTGCATACTTTTTTTAAAGTAAGAAACCTTTTCCACTTGTGTCATTTGGAACGGGAATCTTAAACATGACTTTTCTAGTAAGATCACAGTCACCTAAAGATCAGCGGCATCTTTTGTTCTCGACTTTCAAAACAATTCAGGTCCACAATTCTTCTGACGTCTTGGCTGAAATCGTTTTTTATTTTTCTGAAGTAGATAAGAAAACATCTGAAGTGACCTCAATATGCTCTCATCTTTGAGGAAAAATTCATTTGCATCATGACAAATTTTTCTGAGGCCAGAGAAATTCAATAAAGAAAAATATAAATTGTTTCACCTTCTTAACCTGATAGATATACAAATATGAGTCAAGAGGAAGCAGTGCTATATAAGCGTTAACAGCACAGAGTGTGTGATGCCACACTTTGAGTATGATTCCTGACTCCGCCACTAGTAGCTGTGTGATCTGAAGCAAGTTGCTTAGCTTTTCTCTGCCTCATTCCCAGAGTTGTTGTGAACATTAAGTAATTTAGATGACAATATTTGGGGCAGTCACTGGCACATAAGCTCTCTGTGTTCGCTGTTACTTCAAATACAGAAATTTTTATTATACGGTATTAATGATGGACCATTTAAAAAACTTTTAGTGGTGAGCAGAATTTGGGTGGCTGAATAACTATTTGCTCCTTTTCATTCTTCCCCTCATCCCCTCTGCTTAATAGGAAATATCAATTGAAAGTTAATGGATACTAAATCTATTTTGTAATGGTTTGTCTCTCTCAAATCACGTCTTACTATGACCCCTCAGCAACTGATCAGACGGACTTAGAAATTTTAATGAATTTTTATTTCTGTGCTAGATTTTAAAATACTAATATTTCACTTTGTTTACATGGAGAGTTTGGGGGGATATAAAGCAAAGACTTTTCTTATGGATTTCTATTCAGTTAGTATGAAGTATTTAATTTAATAGTAATAAAATAAGTTCAAGTTTGTGTATATAGACATGCTTGTATATAAGGCACTCCTAAGACTGTTACAAGTACAGTTAAGTTGTTATAAATCACTCCCCAAATGCCTCATTCCTCAGAGAGAGGAATTTTTCTCAGTGTAAATTGCTCTTTGCTCACGATTTGGAATTCCCAAAGAAGACTACTCTAGGGTCCAGCCAGAGAAGGTCACACCCATTAATCATGGATTTCCAATCCAAACTCTCAGGAGATAAGATCATCTAACTTGGGAAGGAAATTGCACTACAACTAATGATTTCCAGTTAATATTTTCCTCCAACTTCTATAGCATACAAAGCCCAGACAAGACCAAAGAGCAAACCCTTTGACAATGAAAGTGAGAGATGAATTGAAGGAGATGAAAGGATGGAATTGGGGAGAAGGAGGTCAAGTACACCTTAAATGGTTCATTTAAGCAACTTTCTTTCTTTTTCTTATATCTTTTATGGCAGCTAACCTCTGTAATCCTTAATTGTATTGAGATAATTTTCTGTTATTTTTAACTCTTTAATAATGTCATCAGCACAGTGAGCCTTTTGTATCTTCAGATTCTGCATCCTTGGATATAGAGGCCAACTGTTCCACTCTATTTTATATAAGGGACTTGAGGATTAGCTAATTTTATTATGTGGGGGTCCTGGAACCATTGCTCATCTAAGTTTTACTTATCTGAAACAATAAATTTTTATTTATCTGAAACAATTAACACATATATTTCCTTTCAGTTAATTCTAAACCATATTAATCCCTTGACTTCTAAAACATCCTCAGAACAAATACTAAACAGCAGATTCCGCATCATGCTACTTCCTCTTTAAGTCAACAAATCAACCTACTCTACTGTATTAGGAATAAGGCTCTCAGTGAAGTCCTTTGAACTTGGGATGTACTAAAGGGAACTCACTTCACTAAAAGCACATCTTTGCAAATGTGCATGAAAGTCTAGTATTCTAAAGACTTCATAGATATTAAGTTCTTACAAAATTCTTACTGTGGGAGTTCCTGTCGTGGCTCAGCAGAAATGAATTTGACTGGTATCCATGAGGATGCAGATTTGATCCCTGGCCTCACTCAGTGGGTTAAGGGTCCAGCGTTATTGTGAACTGTGGTGTAGGTTGAAGACATGGCTCTGATCTGGCATTGCTGTGGCTGTGGCTGTGGCATAGGCCAGCGGCTACAGCTCCCATTCAACCCCTAGCCTGGGGACTCCATATGCTGCAGGTGCTGCCCTAAAAAGACCCCCCCCCCAAAAAAAAGAAAGACAGAAATGTTTGAAGTGAGTATTCAGGAAAGGAGAATGGGAGTAAGACATGGGAAAGTTGGGACAAGTGTTATTAGGCGGTTTCCTTTTCAAGTATCCAGTCTAGTCTTACATTTAAATCTGTTACCCACTGCTGTGATCTGAATATATTCCTCCCGAATTCATATATTGACCCCCCCAACCCCCAAAGTTGATGGTATTAAGGAAGTGGGGCCTTTGGGAGGTGATTAGGCCACGAAGGTGGAGCCCTTGTGAATGGGGTTAGTGTTCTTCCCAAAGATGCCCCGTAGAATTCTCTAGCCCTTTACATCATGTGCGGACATGAGAATTGGCAATCTGTGAGCCAGGAGGGGCCCCTCACCAGAAGCTGACCATGCGGCACCCTGACTTTGAAATTCCACTGCTCCAGAATGGAGGGAAATCAATTCTGTTGTTTATGAGCTCCCCAGTCTGTAGTACTTTGTTACAGCATCTTGAAAAGTCTAAGATACCCATTATTACAATATACTAACTACACAAATATGTATTGACACATTTCGTTCATGCATTCATTCAGCAAATATTTCGTACTATAATATCCCAGAGATACAGTGGTAAGCACAACAAACAAAATATCTGCCCCCATAGAGCTCATATAGAAGAGCAAAAAAAAAAAAAAGTTTGTGATACCTGAAATAGCAAGAGTATGAAGATTAAAACAATAAACTATATATATCAACCTAAGACATAATAGAATTTATTTTCTGGAATGGTTTAGAGTAATAATAATACCAATGATAATAATAAGCAACTAGTAAAAAAAAATTGTTAAAGGTTCCTACTGTATAAGATTATACCCCTCTTTCCTCCTCTCTGATCATCCTCAAGTATTTAGAGCAGTTCAGCTTGCTAGGGTAGGACAAAGAGGAAACAGTAAATTCATCCTACAAACTGGGTGCCTTTCTAAATCTATCAGAGATTGGGTTAACCATCTCTGTTTGCTCTGGAGGCATGATTGTTTTTACTGCCCTCCTGAGCCTCATTTGTACAAATTGTATCCTTTTCAAGAGCTCCCAGCCAAGTGGGTAGGAGTGGCAGCTGAAATCCAGCAGCAGGCTTGCTTGGCAAACATGATCATCAGCAGCCTGGAAGAAGGGAGTCTATTGTAATTGATGGTCAAAGAGGGAACTCCTTTTTCTTTGTCTGTCTGCCTAGACAAGTCTCCTGTTAGTTAAGTATCTGTTTAGACTGCGCACTTTTTTCTAACACAGTCCCTGCTGGTAACCATGCTAACCCTGTCACCTTCTCTTTCAGACACTTGCATGATATTCCCAACATCTTTATCCCCACTTGAGTGCTGTCCTAAGAGTTGAATTCTTCAATAAACCCTCCTGGGAGTCAATGTTTAAATTACTGTCCACATATATGTGTATGTTCTTGATATGGCTCCTATTAACTTGTTCACATGCATATGTTTGTTTCCCCTAACAAAGCAGTGGGCTTAAAAGTAGGAAATGGGAGTTCCGTCATGGCTCAACAGAAATGAATTTGACTAGCATCCATGAGGACACAGGTTCGATCCCTAGACTGTTCAGTGGGTTAAGGATCCGGCATTGCCGTGAGCTGTGGTATAGGTCGCAGACATGGCTCGGATCTCTCATTGCTGTGGCTGTGGTGTAAGCTGGCAGCTACAGCTCCGAATTGAACCACAGCCTGGGAACATCCATTTGCCACAAAAGTGGCCATAAAAAGAAAAAAAAATGGAGGCAATGATATAATGAAGTTAGAAGGATGAGGAAATTATTGTCATGGACTGGAATCTAGACTAAATCATAATCTTCAGATCAGTGTGAAAAGAAGAGAAAAGTTATAGATCCTGAGTAACCAAATTACCATTATAAACATGGTGGACTTTTAATCAACTAATACACTTACTGGCTGAAGAGGCTTCTTTCCTGAAATTATAGCAAAAATAATATATCAACTCCTCTGTCTGTTGTTTGTATAAGTGAGATATTGAATAGGAGATTCTTAGCAAGGTGCCTGGCAGGTACTGTTCAAAGAAATGACCTATTTTTAAACTGCTATATACAGACATTGTCATGGTGGAGAAAAAAATGTTCTTACAGCTAGACAATGATAGCCTGAGTAATTTGTCACCCCAGCCCTCAGTTTACAGATCCTAAAATTAAGGGATGCACTCAAATGCTTAGGTCCTTTTTCTGAACTACTTCTGTCTTACAGTAGTAAATAGTAGGCATGAGAAAGAAAATAAAGTTCAACACCAGCAAAAAAGTAATCAGGATTTTTACTGGCTGAACGACTGTCTAAAAAGATTTTAAACTGAAAGTATAAAAGTAAAACCTATTAAAAGATAAACTGAGGAATGTTAAAAGTTGTAAGAATTTATTTGAGCAAAATCCATTCCAGCTGAGTAGCACCAAATGGGCAGTGGTCAGGAAGGCTCCACAGGTAGAAACCGGTTGGGGAGAAACTTTTATAGAAAAAAGGTGAAGCGAAGTAAGAAAATTATTGATTGGCTATAGCTTAAAGCCTAGTTGGCTATTTGTGATGGGTTGTACTTAGGTTTCAATTTCACAACCGTGAGGTATTTTCAAGCTTAGATTTATCCCACACAGCTTTTTTCTTTTTGTCCCTGAACAATGGCATTTGGCCCAAGGATCAGATCTGAGCTGCAGTTGTGACCAACCCTGCAGTTGCAACTGTGCTGGCCAGGTATCTAACCTGTATCAAATTCAGCAGATCCCCTTGCACCACAGCAGGAGCTCCCAAACTTTGATTTTGATTTCCTCCTGCAGGTCACCATGACATTAGAGCCACTTCAGTCCAATGCCCTCCTTGTTTAATTGTTTTAACAAGCTTTTATTAAGGAACAGTGAGAAATGTACTTTTATAAAATAAATGATCACTTTAAAAGAAAGCAGGAGTTCCCATCCTGGCTCAGCAGAAAGTAGTATCCATGACTAGTATCCACGAGGACGCAGCTTCTATTTCTGGCCTTGCTCAGTGGGTTAAGGATCTGGCGTTGCTATGGTATAGGCTGGCAGCTGCAGCTCCGATTGGAGCCCTAGCCTGGAAACTTCCATGTGATGCAGGTGTGGCCCTAAAATAAATAAATAAATAAATAAATAGAAGAGGCTGCCCATGTCAATCACCAGGTGAAATGCAGATCACCTAGAAGTTATGATTGATCTTAATTTTAAAATATAACTCATATTGGAGTTCCCATTGTCTCAGCAGCAACGAAACTGATTAGTATCAATGAGGATGCAGGTTTGATCCCTGGCACTGCTCAGTGGGTTAAGGATCCAGTGAGCTGTGGTTTAGGTCACAGGTGCAGTTGGGATCTGGCCTTGCTGTGGCTGTGGTGTAGGCCAGCAGCAATAGCTCTGGTTCTACCCCTAGCCTGGGAATTTCCATATGCCAGGGATGCGGCCCTCAAAAGCCAAATAAATAAACAAAATCAAATATAACTCATATGGGGTATAAATTGAACATTTTAAAATTAAAGGAGTCCTGTACAATCTATGCTCACATAGATTAAATGCCCTTGTCATGGATTTTAGAAGAAATCCTGAACAACACTTGGGGTGGGTGACTTGCCACCATGAGGATTAGCATTGTTATTTTTACTTGTGTCATCAGTAGTAAAATGGACACACCTTAGTGAATCCGACTTACTTGAATCGCATTGAAATGAATTTTGAAAGCTGTCCCCTAAAATTCCCCTGCCTGTTTTTTTTTTTTCCCCTTACTCCTTAATCCCTAGAAAGCTCTGCACATAATTATTCATGCGTAAAGGACAGAAGAGATGGGATTGCATGGGAGAGAGGACATTGTGACTGCCTCTAAATGTCTTCTTTTGCATACCTAAAATCTGTTTTGACCCACATCTCTTGGAATCATCTAGAGGATAATTGAAATGTTTTAGAAACACCTACCCGTCTCAAGTTGCAAAGGCTTTATTACTTCAGCAGTACTCCTTTTGGCTACAGCACATCTAAAACGTGCATAAGAGAAATGTGTTAGTGTTTGCAAAATTCATCCCGCTAAATTGTTTCTTTAAATAAAATCAAAGTCAGCAAAAATATGATTCTACAGCTGCTGTTTCACAGTGAGTTCCACTCCTTAAGAGGCTTGAAGAATTCTGAGCTTTGAAAGGAGAATCTACCTCTGTTTGGTTAATGATACCTTTCTTTCGTATTCACAATGGGGGAAAAAAAGAAACCTAGTTTTTACAAATCTTTGACTTTCTTTGAAGTTGATGATACTGAAAAAAAAAAAGGAAAGCAGTATTCCTGTCTGGGATATCTATAAAGTCAAGACCTAATTTTTTGCATGGAATTTATGTGAATATTATACCCAGCTTTTAAAAAATGTGGTCAGCACTAAGTCTTTGGTTTATTATAAATTGGTTTCCACATGAAATGCTTTATATAGTATAATAAATTGATTGCCACTGTATATTGGTTTGTGTTTATAATATATTGAATTGACTGCATAATAAATCTCTCTTTTCAGCAATTACTTTTATTGGTGAGTGTAAATTATACTGGTTTCATGGTGAGCCAAAATGTTTTGTTTATAAATTATACTGTCTTTGGTCAAGTGATATTGAGTTTAACATTTAATTTGAAAATTGAGGAAATACACACACACAGGTACAAATATTGTATCTTCTGTGACAATTACATCATGTTTTGAAGATAGCAATAGTTATTCTAAAGTCTCATATTAAAATTGAAGTGATTTTAATATATAAATACTTTCATACCCTATTCCAGTTTGTGTTTCATATTTGGTATCAAACTGCACTGAATGTATTTTATTATTATTCTGAATCTTATCAAGGCATGTAGCATATGAAAAATCACATTTCAGTCCAGCATAAGGAAGAACATTCTAAGAACTATAGCTTTGCAAAAATGATAGGAATTTCCTCAACTTTGGAGGTAATAATCTTTGATTCAAAATAGCTATGTTTGATAATAACATGATATTGTATAATATTTCAAATTCTTAGACTTGTTAAAAGTTTGGCTTAGGGGCATTTTAAGTCCTTTAAAATGTGAAAATTCTATCATTTTTCTGCAGTTTGTACAATTTTTTAATTTCTAAATATCACTATGTGCTTAATTATTTCAACCAACGGTAATTAAGCAATTGTTTTGTGCCTACTTTATTGGATATTACAGATGTAGAATATTTCCATTGTTGGAGAAAGTCCCATTGGATATCATTCCTTAAAAACAAGGAATTCTAGCAATAGATTTGTTCCATTAGTCACCCTAAATTCTAAGTCCGTATAACACAAATTGCTTTTTCCGTGGAAGAACTGTTCCATGGCACGCTACATCAAGCGTTAGATAATTTTTTTTGGGGGGGTAATATAATAATGGAATGAAAAATAACTATGCTACCCAAGTTAAATAGTTTTATTAGAGCAGGACTCCAGGGAGCCCTAATAAATTAAAGGTGTTTGAACATTGTGGCTCTTATATTATACAGTGTTCCCTAGACTTATATAACTATGGGAGTGGCACGTCTTTTTTCTTATGAAGGGTCTCTTTTAGAATAGCATCTGTGCAGTAAGTTATTTTAACAACTATTAAAGAGAGAATTTTCGAGGTCCCATTGTGGCTCAGTAGTTGAAGAACCCGACTAGTATCCATGAGGATGCTGGTTTGATCCCTGTCCTCGCTCAGTGGGTTAAGGATCCAGCATTACCATCCCAAGCTGTGGTGTTGGTCACAGAAGTGGTGTTTGCTGTGGCCGTGGTATAGACCAGCAGCTGCAGCTCCAGTTTGACCCCTACCACGGAAACTTCACATGCTGTAGGCATGGCCCTAAAAATAAATAAATAAATAAACAGAATTTTTTTATATTTTGGAAAATATTTTCATCAAGACAAATGAACATTTTAGGTGAAAATTATTCTATTTTATAAAGTTCTTTATTGCATTAATGGAGATCCTCCTAACTACTATACGGTTTAGTAGATACCTATTATCAGATTAGAAAATGAATGGCATCAAATTGAAACTAACTTATCCCGATGTACTACTGTTCATTAAATAAATAGACTGTATTTGTTACTGAAGTATGTCTGACTTACTATTACCTTAATTTCAGGTGCATAGCATAGTGATCAGTGTTTTTATAGATCTATCCATAGACTGTACTTCTAATGGAGTATAAGGATTTATTTCAATTTACAGAATCAATAGAAAGAAATATACATTACTTACACATCTCTAATTAATGCTTCTCTCTTTCTTCCTAAATTTTCCTCACAGGTTACTTCCTCATGAAATCTTTAACTTTTTTTCACGTGATAGCTTAAATATTCTGTTGCTCTCAACAGCTAATATGTACAGAAAATTTTGCTGTGTTGTAGGCAATGCACTAGTCTTTTTGTGGTATTGTACTTTATCATCACAATAGTCATTATAAAATTAAATGCCCTTACCATTTTATGTATGGTTAATCTGGTAGTTGAAATGTGTATATAGTGTGTGTGTGTGTATATGTGTGCGTGTGTGTGTGTATACATATATATATATAGAGAGAGAGAGAGTCAATGGCAGTTACTTATTATTTTATTTCTTTTCTTTTTTTAAGGGCTGCAATCTCGGCATATGGAAGTTCCCAGGTTAGGGGTCCAATTGGAGCTATAGCTGCCAGCCCACACCACAGCCACAGCAATGCCAGATCTGAGCTACCTCTTTGACCTATACCATAGCTCATGGCAGTGCCAGATCCCTGACCCACTGAGTGAGGCCAGGGATTGAACCCACTTCCTCATGGACACTAGCAGGATTTGTTTCCTCTGAGCCATGACGCAGCTCCCAGTTAAGGGCTTTGAATCCAGATCTTTTTGACTGCATGCTCTTTCCAGACTTCAATAGTGCCTCAAGTCTTACATAATTATTTCTTTTTTGTGAACACATTTTTATTTGGCTGGAGGACCTATTTCAAATTATTTCAAAGTTTACATCGCATTTTATTAGTCCCATGGACACTTCATTCTTTGAAGCTTTGTGCCCCACAAGCTTGATCATCATCCTCCTTTTTAACCTTTTTCATGCTGTTCAACCAGATGTGTAAAACTCCAAGTCCTGGCCTTGCTGGACTCATGCTCCCCTCTCTCCATCTCAAAGCCTGCAGCTCTTTTCTTAATGCACCACTCCAACCTCCACGTAGGTCTCCCCCTTCCACTGTTGAAAGAACTTCCCAACTACATTAGACCTACTTGGATGATCTAAGATCATTTTTACAATAAGGTTAGTTAATTAACAACTTTCATTCTGTGTGCAATCTTCATTCTCTTAACATAGTAACAGGTTCCAGAAATTTGAAGATGTACATCTTTAGGGGGCCATTATTCTGCCTAATGTAGGCTAGAATGTGTGTGTGTGTGTGTGTGTGTGCGCGCACACACGCGCGCACACGCATGTTTTATCTTTTTACTCTTGAATAAAATGTCTAGAATTTGCTGTATCTATTTAGTCTGCTTCCTTTCCTATTGTAGTAAACAGTTCTGGACAAGCCTGGAAAACCTGAACATATGCCATATTTTTCCTTTCTTGAGGTTTAAAAACTAGATTAGTGACAGAGAATGTATAATCTGTGAGTCATTTACTTTCCATCTGACTTTGTAATGTGTCCATGGTGTGATTGCATAGGGAATACTTATTTAAAAGCCTCACATTGCTAGTCCTTAGTTATGCCTCAATATTAATGTATGGAAAATGCAACATCTATTTTCTCCGTGGAATGCTTCTAGTTGATAAATTAGGTAATCAAAGTTGTGAGAGTACTTTCCTCAAGAGGCAAAATAAGTCATTCTTATTTTGAAAGAAAAATATTTTACATGCGTATTTATTTACAACAAACTAGAATTTGGCAAAGATGTGTAGTCTTTGCTCTCATTTTTCAAGCCCTTTTGGGAAATGTGTTAAAATGTGCTAATGTAACTGAGATAAGCTGGATTCTACATTTGCAGAGTCCCTTTTACAGTATGTTCCTGGGTTAGAATTGGCCGGGAGAATATAGACAAGATTAAGGGATGGAAGCTAAAGAGTGGACCTTGATTTTAGGAATTTATTTCTAGTGATTCTGGGAAATAGATGTTTTGCCGGGAGGTTTCTGACCGTAGCCTTTGTTGTGGACATTGAGGAAGGTCCTCATATTCTCTTGAACCCAAACACTCAGCTTCTTATTGCTTTATTCTGTGGAAAAGACTTTGGTGACTGAAAGCTGAGCACAAGCTGGGCAGGAAAGAAGAACTTATCTGTCCAGTTCTGCTATATATTATTCTTTAAAAATCACTCGGAAGGTTCTAACACATCCTTATACAGTTCTTGGCCTTATCCCTTTTGAAACTGGAGCATCTTAATGGACAAATAATATCTAATAGTAAATACCTGAGTCTTCAACAAGTATTCAAGATTTGTTTTCTTAGTCGAATACATCTGCCAGCTTTATACCTTTAAGGGCTCTTGATTCTTTTTTTTTTTTTTTAGTGTTTATTTTCCCTGAGAATACACTTTCTTGTTTTTTAAACCATTAGGATTTTTAAAAATCCCTTATTTCATTTCTAGGCACTTTAAGAGAAACAAGAACTACTTCTGTATGCCCTGTCTGCTCTCTTTCTAAAGTTCAATTTCAGTATCTATTGAGAAAACACCCTTTTCTCTTTAAAAGTGGTTATGAGAGGAAGTAACTTTACTATATGAGGTGCCCCACAGCCTGCTAAGAGTCCATTAAATTTCTGATCACTTGGGCAGTGTGTTAAACTTGTTTCTTTAAGTTGACTGTATTTATCTTCAAAGTAACATACAAATCAAAATAAAAAAACCTTTTTTTGGCTACACCTGCAGCATGTGGAAGTTCCCAGGTCAGGGATCAAGCCCAAGCTATAGCAGTGACAACTGCTAGGCCACCAGAGAATTCCTTTTTTTTTGGGGGGGAGGGATATTTTTAATAAGGACTTTGAGATTTAACTTCCTTTTGAATACTTAAGTATCTATTTATTATTCCCTCCTAATTTTCATTGACTTATAGAATTTAAAACTGATTATTCTGAGTAATCTGTGTTTAAAACATCTACCTGTATAATGTGCAGCAAAAAAGCCTGGAAATTATATTACAATCATTTTTTTCATGACGTTACTTAATGTCAATGAAAGTTCACTTTCTGTAGTGCTTTGTGATCTGGATCTCCTATATAGATTTACACCTCTAGAAATGATTAGCTGTAAAATCTTATTTAGACATTTAAATAAATATGATTACCATGTTCTATAACATGGTCGACTACTGGCATTTATTGTGAATACATAAATCAACTTTGTAGAGATCATCAATAGATATTTTAAAGACTGTAGATACCAAAACAACTGTAGTCCTGCTAAACTTAGCTGTCATTATTATCCTTCTATTTCTCTATCATCTAATTTCTGATCATTTGCAGTTAAAAGTAGTGGATGACTTACAGACTTTAGATGAATTGAATAGGTCAGAAGGAGGTGAAGATTTATCAAAAGTTTACAGTATGTACCAAAGAGTGTATTAAGTTCTTCGAAGAGTGCTTAAGAATTAAAAGTCAATTTCTTCTCCAAACTCTAACTAATTGAGTTTGCTCATAGTTTGGCAATAAGATAGCACATAAATTTCAAAGCCAAGAGAACCTTTGGTAATTTACAAATCTAGGACACAGAAGACAATTTATTCTCTGTATCTCTTGTTGATTTCAATAATTAACAGAATCAACTTGTTCCTTTTCATTTAAATCCATGTGTTCTTCAGGAAACCAAATTTAAGTGGAAGTCTTTTTCATCCAAGATTTTCTTCTTAGAACTCTTGACTGCTTTTCTAACACCTAGTTTTAACAATCTGAAGCAATATCACTGACAAAAACTGTGAAAGAACTTAAAAGCAGTTACATTTTGCTGATTTTAGATCAACATATTGAATGGCAGAAGCTAAAGTCTTATAAATATAAACTTTCTGTTGTGTTCACAGAGGTGTGTGCATGTATGTTTTAATTTTTACTTGTTTTGCTTTAATTTGTTTTGTTTTGCTTTTGAAGGAGAAAGAGAGAGCATTGGAGTTCCCGTTGTGGCGCAGTGGTTAACGAATCCGACTAGGAACCGTGAGGTTGCGGGTTCAGTCCCTGCCCTTGCTCAGTGGGTTAATGATCTGGTGTTGCCGTGAGCTGTGGTGTAGGTTGCAGACGCGGCTCGGATCCTGCGTTGCTGTGGCTCTGGCGTAGGCCGGTGGCTACAGCTCCGATTCGACCCCTAGCCTGGGAACCTCCATATGCCGTGGAAGCGGCCCAAAGAAATAGCAAAAAGACAAAAAAAAAAAAAAGAAAAAAAGAAAGAGAGAGCATAAAAATCTCAGATCTTGGAGTAACATACATTTGGCTTTAAATTTTAGTTCTAGAATCATGGGCAATTAACTTCTCTGTTGGCCAATTTCTTCATTTATAAAGTGTTATCACCAATTCCCAAAGAGTTTTGCAAATTGTAAATAATATGCATCACACTGCCTAGGGCATTAGTATGTGCTCAACAAATGGTAGTTATTTGTGTTTTATTAATTATACCTTTCCTGACAGGAGATCAAACTGTTCATTCAGTCTGATACATATTATTGAGGACTTATGTTGGCTTTTCATAGCATGTACAATTTTGGCCAACTACTTTGTTCATTTTGATTTCCCACCAGATCACATCACAGCCTCTTCCAGCTAAACTGATTTTTATTTCAAAAATATTTTGCATGGAAATCCCTTAAACAATATCTAAGCTAATAGCACTTAAAGATAAGCTTTGACTGTGGGATTCCATTGAAAGTAGAATGAACTGGTACCTCGACTGTTTAGTCTTAAAGAAAAATGAAAGAACAAATTTGCCTGTATATTTTCAAAATATTTTTCTCTAATCAGTTACATTTACCCTGAATTAAAAGGATAGTTCTAGCTTTCCAGTTTTAAAGAGGAATTAATTTGAGACTGCCCACCCTACTAGCTTATGACTTGGAGGGCTGAATTCATCAGTTAAATTCACAGCAGATTAATTAGCTAGTAATTTGGGAAGTTAATCATTATTCAGTGGTACTTATTAAGTGCCTTTATGCTCATGAAACTTGTCTTGGAAGATTGGTTTGGGAGGATTGAAATCTTGCTTGAGAAAACATTTAAGTGGTTCAGACACCCTAGCTTCAACCGAAATAATATCTTCAGTGCTGCTCATCCCTTTTCTCACTGTTTAAGAGCGGATATTGAATACAATACAACAATATGTAGGAAACATTATGTGCATTAAAGTTGTCATGGCTTTTCATGAGAGCTTGATTAAATTAAATATCCTGAATAATTTTCAGCGTTATGCTCACAACCTACAATCTTTCTTTCTTTTTATTCTCTGGGGAATTTTTCACAGCCTATTTCAATTCACAGATGAAAATCAATTTTGTGATTTCTTCCTAGAAGCTAATGGAAATTTGTTCAAATCACAAAGCTACCACACCATTTGCCCAATTGAGCAGAAATACCTGCCTTGGTTCACTCCGTTAATGAGAAACCCAATTTGGAAAAGCAAGGGAGTATCATGTCATGAATGAGGAAAATCTTCAAAGCCTGCAAAATATCTATGTAAATTGTGACCAATTCAAGCCAGCCTCTTAGGCCTTTCTTGTTAATGCTGATGTTTCCTTTAAGATTGATGTAAGTTACTGCAAACCTAAAAAGAAAATATGCTTATAATCACATATAGGTATATCCCCATGTATGCAGAAACACCTGCACACTTACCTTGGGTTGCCTTTTGGAAATTACACACATACATTGTGACTGTGGAGGTGAGTGACACAGCTAGGCAGCTATGGCAACCCTCACAGATCTCTCTGAGTTGCATCTTCTTTCTTTACTTTTCCATATTTGTGAGAGCTGATGAAGAAGTTGCGCTGCTACACTTAGTTTGCCGTTCCTGAACTCTGAAATTAGACGTATCTTCCATAGGATTCTAACTGTAAGAATTGTTCATCTATGTAGAGAATTCTAGCAAGAGGTTTTCCAAAACAGCTTCCGTTGGTGAAACTTTACCTACTTTCAAGAAATACTTTATTTTCTCCAACCTCCTTTGCACATGATGCAGTGCAAGGATGCTCTTTCTTACTCTGGCTTTGGTAACTACAGAACAGCAGGCTCAGCACCACCTTTAACCTCACAGGTCCTCTGGTATAAAGTAAGTGATTACAATATGTTTGCTCCTTGAGGTCATCCTGTAGAAGGATTTCAGAACTTGACAACTTCAGAGACGTAATCTCCTAGACCAGCTTGCCACAATGCTTTGAGCAGAATACTTTTTGTAAGATTTACAATCCTCTGATTCCCTCCTGGGGATCTGGAGGAACAGGAAGAGAGAGGTACAGACAAGGTGACATGACATTTGGTTCATTCTTACCAGTCGTCGCGGCTGAGATTTCCAGCAACCCTGATTAGCGTCACTGGTCAAGACATAAAATCATTCAAGATTTTATGCAAAGATACCTATTATGACAATTTTACACACATTTTAAACAATTTCTTTGCTCTTAATAAGCTGTATTATTCGTCTAAATAGGTTCGTTGGCAAAGATATGAGGCAACCTGAATCTTCATACCCAGAGCCGAAATCTCCTTTACAGAATCCTATATTGCTTTTTTTTTTTTTAAGTGAGTGTGCTTCCTGCACTTTTTATTCTATGAGAAAAAATACATTTTGTGACTATTTGGATAAATATTTCTTACTTAAGCTACTTGGCTGTATCATATCAAAATAAACACTCAGCATATGCTTTAATATCATTTCAACAAAGTTTAACAAAGTAGTATACTTACACTGCATCTTTCTTTTTGAAGGGTGAGAAAGGATATTTAACATAGCAACGTTTTTAAGTAGCTATGTGTAAAGGCATTTTTAGTGAATAAGTGATACTGGATAATGCTTTGATAAAGGGTAAAATGTGGGTAGAAAAGGAGGCTCCGTTAGGTGTACTGAGGAACTAGGGGTTGCACAAATGTGCACTTGACCAACAGCTATTGTTTGCTATTATTAAATACCCATCTACCTTAGGCTGCCCCGTTGTGAAAGTCTTTTCTTTTCGTGGTTGACCTTGATGTTCACATTAACCTGACTTTGTCAGTCTATAAGCAGCCGGTAAGACAGAGATTGAATCCATGTTGTGATTTACTGCTAGCCTAAACCTAGTGAGATGCCCTAGGGTGGCGCACTCTCTGTGGCCACACATTTGTTGAAGAATTAAACTGGAATGCAAAATTGCTTCAGTTTTATCTGCCATGGTCTATGGCTGACCCTACTCTCCGTTGAGGGTACGAACATGGAGTTTTACTACCTACACTATTTTTGATAGCCTAAGATAAACTGAACATTTTGGTAAACTGCCTCTAAATCAATTCAGATTTAACTTAAATAAAAAAAATCTATTACTGGAGTTCCCATCATGGCACAGCAGAAACCAGTCTGACTAGGAACCATGAGGTTGCGGGTTTGATCCCTGGCCTCGCTCAGTGGGTTAAGGATCTGGCATTGCTGTGAACTGTCATGTAGGCTGCAGATGTGGTTCAGAGCCCTCATTGCTGTAGCTGTGGTGTAGGCCAGCAGTTGTAGCTCTGCTTCGAACCCTAGTCCAGGAACTTCCATATGCCAAGGGTGTGGCCCTAAAAAAAGCAAAAAAAAAACAAACAAATAAAAAAAACTATTACTATATATGTAAAGAAAAGTAATGTTCTCTTTTCCAACAAGCTTAATGACTTTGATTTCATAACATTCTCGAATCTGCATCAATTCTTCTTGTTTTTCCCAGTGAAAAAAATTATCTGTATGAGCCCAAGGTTTTATTATATGTCTGGTTGTATGATTGCCACAGGGTTTTACAATAACTTAAATTATAAGTTGTTATCTGCATATACTTTCTAGGGACATGTACAGGATTGTTATAGATCCATCCCACCCCTACCCCACCTGACCCAAGAGCTCAGGCAATATTTGTCTCTTAGGAGTTCCCGTCGTGGCTCAGTGGTTAACTAATCCGACTAGGAACCATGAGATTGCCGGTTCCATCCCTGGCCTTGCTCAGTGGGTTAAGGATCCAGCATTGCCATGAGCTGTGGTGTAGGTTGCAGACGCAGCTCAGATCCCATGTTGCTGTGGCTCTGGCATAGGCTGGTGGCTACAGCTCCGATTCGATCCCTAGCCTGGGAACCTCCATGTGCCATGCAGGAAGTGGCCCTAGAAAAGGCAAAAAGACCAAAAAAAAAAAAAAATTGCCTTTTACCAGGGAGTAAAAGTATGTTCAAATTTCAAAGAATTGTATAAGAGAAAAATAGGTTTTGCTTGGGATATACTCTTCAAAAATGTTATGAGAAATTTTTTTGTGGTATTATTTCCTGAAACTAAGAAAATGCCTGATGGTCCCTTTTCTCCCTTCCTTTCTTCCTTCTTTCCTTCTTTCCTTCCTTCCTTCCCTCCTTCTCTTCTTCCTTTCTAGAAAACTAGACTATAAACTAGTTTGTTTATACTTATTCTTTCCTTCAAAGACCCTGGGTGTGGCCCAAGTAGTAAACAGAAAAGCTTAGTAAGGCATATGAAACCCTCTCTACTCCCATCAAGAAAATAATCCAGGAGCTCCCATCACAGCTCAGTGGTTAACAAACCCAACTAGTATCCATGAAGACATGGGTTCAATCCCTGGCCTCACTCAGTGGGTTAAGGATCCGGTGTTGCCGTGAGCTGTGGTGTAGTTCCCAGACACAGCTTGGATCCCACATTGTCGTGGCTGTGGTGTAGGCCAGCAGCTATAGCTCTGATTTAAGACGTAGCCTGGGAACCTCCATATGCTGTGGGTGTGACTCTAAAAAGACCAAAAAAAAAAAAAAAATCCAGATTCATTTTAAAACTTTATTTTTTCTTTTCCTTTTTTTTTCCCCATGTTCACTTAGTTGATTTTCCTTCTTTATCTTGAAAATACTATAGTTTAGAGCTATTCCCTATAAATTAATTTTAGACTAGAATTTTCTTAGGATGACTTGCCCTGCAATGGCTTCTTGACTCCATGGACCACACATCTAAGATCTTGATGAGGTGTTTGGAACATTGACCTTGCTTAAGCAGAAAATCACCAGAGTTATTTTTCTTCTTTTTGTCAAGCCAGGAAATTCAAAGATAGGGAAGAAAAATTAAAGTATACAAAAATTTTAAAAAATAATGACCTTGGGAAAGTTGCATAATTTCTTTGGACCTCAGCTTACAAACTTGTGCATTTAGGAAGAAAGGGCAATAGACTGGAATTAACATTTATTTACTGGTTTCCCTGTCACTTTTTTTGTTCTTCATAATACCCATTTGAAAAGTTACTTTATCCTCATTTCATTGAAATGAACTAAGAGAAATACTAAGTAACTCATACTAGACAAAGACAACGATTAAATAATAAAATTAAGATTCTAATTCAACTCCGTCTTGAATCTTCATGCTTCCAAAATTTGTTTTTCTCCATTCGATCTCATTATTAAAAAATAAGATTGCCTGAAATCCTAAAAATATGCAGAAGAGACAAAAACCCCTCTCTTTTATGACATAAGTTAGGAGATTAAAAACCCATGCTGAAGATCTTAATTTAGATAGAGCTTTAAAAACATGAATTCTGCTGTGTCCTTAGATTTAGATTCAATGGTGAAACTTGGCAAAGGATAGAAGTGAATTTGAAGACATAGAAAAAGATTAGTAGGCCCTTAGGAGAGGGCAGAGGGAAGGAAAGATGGAGGCAGTGAACCAAAGATGGACTTAGATTCCTAATTTTGGAAATTATCAAAAACCCTTTTCTTTAAAGAACTGGAATAGCTAACATTTCCATTTTTAAATTGTTATAAGTCACTTTTGTCTTTATATCTTCCTGAACATTAAATGAGCTTTATTATATGGATGATGTTGCTTCATTTGAAAAGTAAGATGACTTTCTGTTTTCAATTTCCTGGTTTCTGGACTTCAGTTTACATAATAAATATACCTGGTACCAAGTGCAATGGCCTTGGGTACACCTAAGCGATTTGTGTTTTCCAGACCACTTGTTTGTGATTAAATATGAACAATAATAGTCACAAGTATAACTTCACTGGTTCTATTTCTGTCTCCTGAAGGAATTCAGTTCATCATCAAATTTGTGCAAAAAGTTTTGGAAATCTGCCAGAGTCTTATTTGTACAGTGTAGGTAGAAAACCTTAGCTATTCCTAGTATCTTCCACAGCTTTGCTCTGTGTCAGAACCAAAGCTGTCCCTTTGATGTTGCTGATGGACAGAGACACTGTCACTTGGTTGATGACAGCCAAGCCAAATTAGTTGCTTTTAAAGCTGCTGATGGTGGCTTTCTGCCTGCCCATCCGCAGTATCGAGCATACAAGTGTCTATATTCATCACTAGCCACACACAAATCCCTGTCGTTCTTACAGGAACGTTTAGCACCCAAATGATTCACACTTAACATGCAGCGCTCTCATTCTACCAAGAACCTTATAACAAAACATGATTATTTCCAATTAAAAGCTTCCTACACGTACATCATCCTAGAACTCGATCATGGGCTCTGTGCCTGAGGACAATCTGAGTAAGACCCTCCACACTGTCCTTAAATTAATTAGTAGACAGACCTGCAAATTTTGACTAATCATTTTGGCCTATTGTTTTCCAGCATAATGTGTACAGCACAAAAACAATGCATAATTTCCCTAGAGAATCATTCATTATGTATGTGAATGAGACTCATGGTGAATGTATTTACTAATAAATGCCTAGAGAGTCTTGAATTTTGTGGATAACCCAAGGGTCCTGGAAAAAAACCAAAACCAAACAAACACACAAAAACCCCAAAATTCATGTCAAGGAGAAACCACAATGTCAAGAGCGCTTAGATTCATGATGGAAGTGAGGGGATGATGTGAATAATTGGAGGCTGGAATTCTCTAATCCTCCCTCTCCACTGCCTTTTTCCATTACTCGCCCACAGATCATGTCACCAGTTTGGTTAAAAAACATTATGCTTATTTTGATTTAAATGAAATGCATTCAGCTATAATGAGTTACAATGATATAAAATATAACCATATTATTACACATTTAATAAATTGTTTCTCAGAATTAATAAATTACATGAAATCAAAGGAATTGAAAAGATCGGAATCGAAGATCATGCTACTTTCTTTGGGTATACCCCTTGAAAAGTCTGTTGGATAAGCTATTTCAACTTTATATGTATCTTAAATAACATAATTAAGTACTCTTTAATAGGTCAGTTAAATAAAATAAGATTATTTTGCAGGAATTTGTACACAGGAACTATGACTACAGACTCAGAGATAGAAAGATATTGTATTTCTTGCATCCTCTATCAGATTTTAGGTATTATTTTGGAAAATATACTGTTTCTGTGTAATCACCTGCTATAAATTTTCATTCCACATGGAGCAGTAGCATATTCAAAAACAAGTTTAACAAGTAAGAGCTAGAAAAATACTACCAATATATATTTTAGGGGCCACACTGTGCCATATGGAGGTTCCCAGGCTAGGGGTCAAATTGGAGATGTAGCTGCTGGCCTACACCACAGCCACAGCAATGAGGGATACAAGCCACATCTGCAACCTATACCACAGCTTACAGCAATGCCAGATCCTTAACCCACTGAGTGAGGCCAGGGATTGAACCTCTGTCCTCATGGATGCTAGTCAGATTCATTTCCCCTGAGCCACAATGGGAACTCCAAAAAATACTGAATATATAATACATATTAGGTGATATATCATATTTGGTGAAATATTAACTGAATGTAGACAATTACTAATTTTTGAGCACTACAATGTCTTGGCATAGTATCTTTGTAATTTTGAGTCCTTTTTAAAACTCCATATTAAATAAGAGGAAGCTGAGACTCAGAGAGTTACAAGTAGATCTGGCATTGGATGTAGCACAGCCTGACCTGAAACTGTTAATATTGTCCTGTTTTTGCTACATAGCTACACAGTGATCATTTGCTGTCTGACCTTAGACAAGTTATCTAAAATCTGAGTAAGCTTTAATTTCCCTTTTCTGTAAAAGTGCAAATAATAATACTTGTTATGCAAAAGTTTTGGAGATCAACTTGACTTACTATGTATAAGACACTTAACATATGGCACTTTGAAAGTGTTCAGTATGGCTATTAGTATTTTAAGTGATGATGAAAATTTAGCAAATATTTATACAATAGCCTTAATTCCCTCCCTCATTTCCTTTTTTATTCTTTCCCACCTTCCTATTTTTTCAGATATACTAATATCAAATTTATTTCATTAATAATAACTGCAACTCCATCCCACACACTATATTGCTACTTTGTATATTTTGCATACATTTTCCCCCGCAAAAATCTCATGTGGTCTTATCTTTGGCAAGGGTGCCTCGGAACCTTCCAATATACTATTATTATCTGAAATAGCTATTGTTATTTTTGTTATTTCATAGAAAAGAAAGTCTTGATGACACTAAAGACTATATCCCAATTATACAATTTATGAGTGATAGACCCAAGAGTACTGAGAGAGAAAACCAAGTAAATAAGCCAAGTAAATACATTCTTGTACATTTAAAGATAAATCTTGCTTGCTTATATTGTAAATGTCTTGAATTCATGATAATTTTCTACATCTTCAGAGGTGGAACACAACTGTTAGTCCCAAAAAGGAGCCCTATATTTTATATATTTAGATATATGCAGATATATGTATGTTATATATGTGTTACAAATTACTTATACATGATTATGTATTTTTATGCGTGGTACATATTACATATATTCATGTATCTTTACATGAAAAAGTCAGTGATGTAGGTGTCCTGTCTATATCAAATATAAATATAGACAGATGTGTATGTATGCACCCATTATGTATGTGTATATATGTGCACACACACACACATTAATCATATTAATAGTTAAGTAGTTGTCGTTTAAAAAGTTGCAAGTCAAATCCTTACATTCCCCTGATCTCAAACCTACAGTCTCACTTAGAACTTCTTATCAGACTTAGAACGAAAGCCAAAGACTTTATCATAGACAAAACTTTGTGCATCATCCAGCCCCTGAATAATAATCCCGATGTAATCACTACTCTCCCATCTCTAAATCTGCCCCAGTCATACTCTCCCTCTTGCTGTTACTTTAAAATGTCGTGTCCTTCTGCCTTAGGGTTTTTGCACTTGCTGTTCTCTCTGCCTTGAGCTCTGCACACAGTTTTTCACATATTCCACTCCCACAATTCATTTTGTCTTCACATTTATTGGGTATGTACCAAGTACTCTTCTAAATACTTTGAGTGAAGTATCTTATTGAAAACAAGTTATTGGAGTTCCCATCGTGGCTCAGTGGTTAACGAATCCAACTAGGAACCATGAGGTTGTGGGTTCGATCCCTGGCTTTGCTCAGTGGGTTAAGGATCTGGCGTTGCCGTGAGCTGTGGTGTAGGTCGCAGACATGGCTCGGATCCCGCGTTGCTGCGGCTCTGGTGTAGGCCGGCAGCTACAGCTCCAATGAGACTCCTAGCCTGGGAACCTCCATATGCTGCAGAAGCAGCCCTAGAAAAGGCAAAAGACAAAAAAATAAATAAATAAATAAACAAAAATAAAAAATAAATAAATAAATAAAACAAGTTATTATCTGTTTGGTGACCTGGGTTCAGATTAGGGAGCAAGACAAGCCCTGCCTGGTATCACTCTTATGTGGAATCTAAAAAACAAATACACAAACAACAAAAACACAAGAACTAACAATGGTCAAAAAGTCATAGAAACAGAGAATAGAAAAGTGGTGCCAGGGGCTGGGAGTGGGAAAAATAGGAAGAGACTGGTAAAATGGTGAAAACTTTTGGTTATTAGGTGAGTAAGTTCTGAGGATCTGATGTAAAACATGTTGAGTATTAGTCAATAACACTACATGACATCTTTGAAATTTGCTGAGAGAGTGGAACTTAAATGTTCTCACCAAAAAGAAAAAAAAAAATAGTGGCACTCTTTTAAGAACACAAGTGCAAAATGAAGTGCTCATCCAGTGCTAACCCAATATCAAAGCAACTAATGAATTGGATGAATTGGGTTAAAAACAAAAATTTAGATGTGTTATTTAGTTAGCTTGCCATCCCTTCATACACACACACACACACACACTTCAAGATATGTTATTTGAAGAGATATTTATTGATTCTTATAGTAGAATGACAAAAACACATCAAGGTCAGATGTTCTCCATAGGAAAGGTAGTTCTAGGGAATAGAAATCGATTATATAAACTATGGATTGATTATGAATCCAAGGTAAATGTCACTGCCGTGATACACCTCTGAGAAAAGGATGCTGTGATACAGAGTAACAGCACAGTGGGATAGAATAACAGCATAGTGGCTGGCCAAGTGCTCATAAACTCTGATAAAACAAATTCCCATAGATGGCTCGTTAATGTGCAACAAAGCGAGCCATGAAACAGTGAAATCAGGTATTTTGTTTTGAATAACCAAAGTCATGATTAATGTGGAAGGATATATGTGTATCCAGGACAGGGTCTTAAACTCAAGTGAAACTTGCCATTTTTCACCATCACCTTCCATTCAGTGCTCCCAGCTTCTTCAGGCACATTAGGGAAAGTTGGGGCAAGATAGAATGCCTTGGAAGGATTCACTGGAATTAAAAGCTCAGCTGAAAGCCAGTCACTTCTGTACTATGGATCTTTTTTTAAGCTGTTTATAGTCAGGGATACAAATCACTCTGAGCATTTTCTTGATATGCTGAGGGTAGTATTAATTTATTCCCATCTTAGAATTTAAGAGATTTTATAATAATAATTATTATTAATTTATTCAAAAGATTTTTTAATAAGCTCTGCACAAGCTTTTTAACCAGACAAACATGGGTGTGAATCCTGATCCTGCAGTGTTATTATCAGAAAGTTGTCACATTTCTTGGCTTACTCCTCTCAAAAGTGAAAATTATAACCACTTCATGGAGACAATTAAAAGAGACAATTATGAGAAACATTTATCACAGGTTCTGTTAGTTTGCTTCTCCTTCTTCCCTCTTATAAGAATATAAAGTGGCCACTTACCACTGTACCATCATATAAAAGATACCAGCCTATTACATCATTCTGTAGGCATTCCCTAAATGGTGATTATGAAGAAATATTTACTACGGGGGCTTCCAACAACTTTCTTGATTCTTCATGAGCAAAGTGCAGAGGAAATGGCATAACTTTCTCTTTGTTAACCAATTGACTCCATCTCGTTCCAGGGCCTTCAACCAGCTCTGATGAAGCCTGTTCTCAGTGTCCCCACCCCAACTCTAACCCGTCAGCTCCAAACTTCACTATCCATTTAACATCTAATTGAGTTGTTGGACAGTATCTCTGACATTACCTGGCCAAAAAAGACTGTTATTGATCGACCCGCAGACCCCACATCTGCCATCCCTCTGCAAAGCTATCTATCTCTGTGATTGATACTATTTCCACCCACTTGCTCAGCCTAAAAACTGAGGAGGCTGCATGATCGCATTGGATTCACTCCTTTCTGATGTTAAATTCAGCCAAGTTTCCCTTAAAAATTATATCTGCAAACAACCATTACTTCCATTTTCTCTGCTAAAGCTGCTATTATCCCTCATCTAAATAAATGTAACTGTTTCCTAATAGGTTTCCCCGCCTTGCCTCTTTGGCCCCCTTAAAATGCATTCTACCCAGAGATGTTGACAAAGACTCTCTTCTTGACCAAATTAGACACTCTCCTCTGAGCCCCCTTTTGGACAAGGTTTTATCCTTGGGACCATTTCTTGGCCTGCAGAAGCGTTTTTGCACATACTATTACTAAGGCAGCTTAGCAAGCATCCCTCGCCCTTGATATCTGATTACTCTTGATATCTGATCAGTTTCATCATCCACCACCCTAGTGTGTAAGACCTTGCCCTTGCAAAAGAATCTTGAATATCCTTAGGTCAATTCAGCAAGCATCTCCCTGTTCTCTTTTTTTCTGGCTTGTTAGGGCTGCACCCTCAGCATATGGAGGTTCTCAGGCTAGGGGTCCAATCAGAGCTGCCAGCCACAACCACACCCACAGCAACGCCAGATCCAAGCCACATCTGCAGTGACCTACACCACAGCTCACAGCAACGCTGGATCCTTAACCCACTGAGCGAGGCCAGGGATTGAACCTGCAACCTCAGGGTTCCTAGTTGGATTCCTGTCCTCTGCGCCATGATGGGAACTCCAAGGATCTCCCTATTCTTAATGTCTTCTCGTAGGAAACTTTTTTTTTTTTTTGCACTGACTTTCTCTCTTGGCTCATTGGCAATCACTGCCCAGCTGTCTGCTGTATTTGGAAGAGGGGTCAGTTCTCTTAACTGCTGAAGAAGTCTCCTTCGCCAACTGCAGCAGTTGCTGAATGAAGTCTCTCTTTACTATTTTTAACTAGTGTCCAGCTATGCTTCTCCTGGAAGTTAGTCACCTTTCTTTAGGAAGTCATCACGCTTCCTAAAATGTCACTCACTCTTTGTTAATGCCTCTTGTTGCTTCCCAATAAAGTAGAATGAAGTCCCATATTCTTTGCTAGTCTTCGAGATAGTGCATAATTTGAGCCTCTTTGTTTTTTTGTGTTTTTTTTTTTTTCATATCTTCTTCCATCTTTTCCTCTTAGATTTTTATAGATGGCTGACACTTTCTCAAAGTTGGGACTTTGTTTAAATATCGGTTTTCTCAGCAGGCCTTCAGTGAATTACCTACTTGGAGTCATGGCCCCTCAGGCCCATCACTATGTTGTTATTCGATTTTTTTTCTTTATTCCCATTTCCAGTGTTTTAAATATTCTTCTTATTAAGGTATGTGATTATTTCTGAGTCCCTCCAGTTATAGTGCCAGGCTTCTGGTGGGTACTGAATAAATATATTTTACTATCTGCCTGCCTGCTTGTTTGTTCTGCAGAATCCAGGAGGTGAGAATCATAATGGCAAAATAACATGAAGAAATGAACAAAGAAAACACACTTATGACCTAGAAAAAAACTTTTTGCTCTTCAGTAATGAAAACAATTTTTCAAAGGTTTCTATCAGGAATCGTCCCATTAGAAATGAATAAATAATACATGGGGCAAGAGACACACAGTCTTAATTCAGGGACAGATTTAAGTTCAAAAGTTTGACTAACCTCTTAAAATCCTTAATGTTCTAGATGAAAAGTCACTTCAGGGGGCAATTAGAGGATATACTCATTAAACCAATTGTACAAAGGCCATACAGCAAGGGTGTAAGAGGTTAGACAGTACTATTAAGAAGTAACCTGGAAAACCAGTCATTTGAACGACTTTGCCTTTGAGGTTACCTCACAGCAAGCAGACACCAGGCAACTGCATTCGATTTCAAGTTGAAAGTTGCAGAGTACAAAGCATAAAGGAACTCTGCCCTCCCTTCCTATTTAACTAATTTTAATTTGAACTTCAACGTGGAAGTTGAGTACAAAGAAGTATGTCATAAAGACGTTACAAAATACTAAGGTTTTTCAAGTTGCAAAAGGTATTTTATTTTATTTTATTTTATTTCATTTTATTTTATTTTATTTTTTGTAATGGCTGCACCCATGGCCTATGGAAGTTCCCTGGCTGGGGATCCAATAATCCAAGCCAGATCTGCAACCTATGCCAGAGTTGTGACAACCCCAGATCCTTAACCCACTGCACCAGAATTCAAACCAGCAATGCCACAGATACAAGCCAGACCATTAACCCATTGTGCCACAGCAGGAATTCTTTCTTACATAAGGCATTTAAGAAAGAAAGTAGCCTAAGAGCAAGGTTAAGAATGCCACCTCTTCCATCAATAACATCCAAAAGCGAACAAAAACATTGGTATTAAGTGGCTGAGCCCTTAAATTATAAAAGCGGCCTCTCCTTTTATATAATTATCTATTGCACATCTAGAGAAGAAAAATCAGGCTGAAGACACTTTGGGAGACTTAGGCATGACAGAGACCTACAATGGAGACAAAAAATGATTTATCTTTTTAACTTGTGAGCAAGATCTACAGCAAAGTGGAGATCCAAAACCTTACACAAAGCCGTCATGGAGATACATCAGACAAAGTCAGAAGAAAAATGTTCATTTCTCCATGCCTTTCTAACCTCTGCCACAAGTTTCAGAATTAAATTGCACTCTCTCTCTCTCACACCACTTTTTTTTGTTAGTAATTTATCTCTTTGATTTCTCAGTTATTGAAAAACAACAAAATATCATGTCTGCTGAAACAGGAAGAACTTCTTCCTTTTCTGAAGGAAAAGAGACACCTCCATGGGACAGGTCCAGGAAACGGACCTGAGAAATAACACATTTAGTAATTCTCTGGGGCTAGATGACCCAATCAATAGCACTGATAGTTTTTCCACTTAGAAGCTTGAATTTTTCCACCTAGAACCTAGAGACCTAATAAATCTGTGGTGCAGGGTCTGTCTCAAACAAGGCTTCAGTCGACAAAGGTAAGAGTAAGCAGGATAGAGATAAATCAGGATCCTTTCCTCTCGAAATTATTTCTTGTCACACCAAGTATAAGATTTCAATTCATGTTTGTATGTGTTTTTTTAACACCTGTTTCTGGTTCATATTTATGGCCTTGAAAAAGACAGCATTGTTTTAGGAGAATGCAATAGCAGCAAGAGTTATATCTGTGGCTGGTTTTAAAACTATGACCTTGGGCACTCCTAGTGACTGATGAGCCAATGCATTGACTACTCAATGCAATTCATATCGTTGAAGTCAATGTAAATGGAAACTCCTGAAGTTACGCTGTCCTGGCTCTAAATACTGAACTTCATAAACCTTCTCCTATGTCTCAATATCCATGACAGTCACTGAGAAGAGTGAAGGTTTGAAACTCTATAATTTATAAGGTCTCACACAGTTCTGAAATCATGTGGTTCCTCATGCTTCTTTAGCACTTTTCAATGTTATCAAGACCTCTCAGCAAAAGGATTAACCAATCCAAACAAAAGATTACAGATTTTAAGGATTCATTCCTTTAATTTGAAAAAGGCTCAGCCACTGTCCTTTTGAATGTTATCCCATCACCATGGTATTTTCTTTCTTCTAAAACCCTAATTATTTTTGGAGTTCCCGTTGTGGCGCAGTAGAAATGAATCCAACCAGGAACAATGGGGTTTCGGGTTCAATCCCTGACCTTGCTAAGTGGGTTAAAGATCCGGCATTTCCATGAGCAGTGATGTAGGTTGCAGACACGGCTCAGATCCCATGTGGCTGTGGCTCTGGCATAGGCTACAGGTCCAATTAGACCCCTAGCCTGGGAACCTCCATATGCTGCAAGGTGTGGCCTTAAGAGGCAAAAAACAAAACAAACAAACAAAAAAACCCTAATTATTTTTAGGTTGAAACTTTTTAGCTGTTTTTCATGTTTCAGGCTCCGTGTGTTATTTTCTAGATCTGTACTATACTCTATGGAATTTCTTTGAATAACTGGTTCACCATTTTTTTTCAATGTGGGTTTACACTGTAGTTTAGCATTCAAGTGATTTAAATTATTTTCCTTTGTTTTTCTTTCTGAAGATTTGTATTTACTTTTTTTTTTAAATAAAGCCCCATTGTATATCTCTTGTTACTAGTTAAAATTTTAATAGCCATTTTTATTTATTTAAACAGAGACATCATTATACTCTGTGTGTGGATTCCAAATTAAAAGACAAATCACACACTGGAAAAAATATTTTCTGTGCATTTCATGAAGGATTACAGTTGAGACATTACTCAAGATAAAGATAGTTATCCAGCCAACAAAAATAACGCAATAACAGTAGCAATTACAGAGAGGGAGAATCATCATCAATAAGAGAATGTATTTTAAATTAAAACTACAATGAAACAATTTTTATAATTTTTTTTTCTACACTCAGATCGTATGGAAATTCAAAGATTGAATCTGAGCCACCGCTGAACCCTTAACCCACTCTGCTGTAGTGGGAACTCCCAAATGAGAGAATTTAAAACCCAGTAGATTGATAAAAATTTTAAATGTCTGCTAATACCGGATGTTTTCAAATATGTGATATAATGGGAACAGTGATATTGTTACTGGTAGAAGTAAACGTAAAACAATTTCTAAAATTACTTGGTATCTTTTATAAAGTTCTATATTCCAGGTCATATAACCAATCAATCCATTTGAAAAGTGGGTACACTCTTTACAGAAACTCTTGCACGTGGGCACCAGAAGACAAACACAATAATTGATTTTGTAGTAGCAAAATAAATGAAAACCTAACCCAACATACAACTATTACCTGAAAATTAAGTTTGTCTCTTGGTGGAGGTCAACCTGAAAGACACAGGCAAGAGGAAGAGTGGGATTTATTACTTGCAGTAAGTAAGGGAACACTGGGAATCCTTCCCAAAGCAAAATAGGGTAAGTTTTAAGCTAAGGGTACATGCATATTCTAAGAGTGGTGTCTTAGAATTTGGGCAAAGGCTGACAGAGTTCAAGCTTTAGTTGATTGAAGTCTCAAGGATCAGAAAAGGTCAGCAGCATCATTCTTTATGTTCCAATTGACCTGATGGTTGAGCACTTTAGGCTAATTTTTACCATTGATGTCTTTATAATTGATGCATTGTCTTTGCTATTGTCACTTCTCCTGTCTGATAACAGCCAATTGTTCCTGCATTCTCTTGTTCCCTTAAGATCATTAATTACTGACCTGTTGACCTGTTGAAGACCTGTTGAAGGACAAGCATTGTGGCTAGGCTTAGATCACAAAATGGCTTAGGTCTAAAATGGCTTGTCTCATGTCAAGAAGTCCACGCCTGGTTCTATTTCTCCGGGGCCCCCTACCCTTTCTGCTTATGCAACAAAAAAACAGATATGTACACTGCATTATGATTAAAAGCTTAGAATTATGAATGAACGAACAGCAGCTATACAGATGGTAGATGACTATTAGAATAAGAATGAATTAAAAAAGCAAGTCACAGAAGTAAAAATTATTATTGTTTATGGGTACGTATATATCTGGTAAAACACTTTAAAAAATAATGATTTTAAAAATAAGCTTAAATAGGCTTTCAATGTTATGTTTAGAGAACAGTTATGGGCATCAGAGGATAGGCAGATGTTAAAACAAAACTCAACTGAATAAATTTAAAGATCTAATTGACTTTATTCAATGACTTATAAATTGGGCAGCATTTCATCTAGAAAATAGAAAGCAGCTCCAAGAAGCTGTACAAAATGGAAGACTTTTTTAGGTAGAAGGAGGAAGTGCAAGGAAGTCACTAGCAAAGAGTGGATTATTTTAGTCAAGGCAGGGCGATATTAGGCAGATTACCTCACTAGCACTAAAGAGGTAATTCCTGATTAACTAGTTCAAGTTTCCACTCCTGGGAAAGGTTGAGACTGTAATTAATTTAGTTATTAATTCTTTTTTTTTTTTTGTCTTTTGTCTTTTTAGAGCCGTACCCGTGGCATAGGCATATGGAGGTTCCCAGGCTAGGGGTCTAATTGGAGCTGTTGCTGCTGGCTTATGCCAGAGCCACAGCAATTCCAGATCCGAGCGACCGTGTCTGTGACCTACACCACAGCCCATGGCAATGCTGGATCCTTAACCCACTGAGGGAGGCCAGGGATCGAACCCACAACCTCATGGTTCCTAGTCGGATTCATTTCCACTGTGCCGCTTGGGAACTCCTAGGTATTAATTCTTATTTTGACGATGTGGGCTTAGCACCGGTAACTCCATTTCGAGCCTGTTAACTCTTTTTTTTTTTTTTTTTTTTTTAACACATGGAACTTTATATAAGTTTGCTGTAGTGGCCCAGCAGAAGTGAATCTGACTAACATCCATGAGGATGCAGGTTCAATCCCTGGCCTTGCTCAGTGGGTTAAGGATCTGGTGTTGCCGTGAGCTGTGGTGTGGGTTGCAGATGCAGCTCGGATCCAGCGTTGCTGTGGCTCTGGCGTAGGCTGGTAGCTACAGCTCCGATTCGACCCCTAGCCTTGGAACTCCATATGCCGCCAGAGCGGCTCAAGTAAAAAGGCAAAAAGACAAAAAAAAATTTAAAAAAATTAAAAAAGGCCTTAAAGAATCCACAAAAAAATAAAATTATTCATTTACAATATTGTTTCAAGTACCTAATATTTTAGATTAAATAAAATGTATTTTTTCCTTAAACTACACTTTTTTTTTTTCTTGAATTGCTTTTTCCAAGTGGCCAATAAATAAGCCAGCCTCTCTTTAATTACTGAACTCTAGTTATGAAAGGAGAGAGATCAGAGAAAAGGAGGTCATGGTTGGTTTTCACTGTTCTTTTTGTTACCTCCTCTGTTTCCTGCTGTGATACAAATGATTCCCTTTAGCTTGCTGACAGTGGCATTTGCTTTGGGCTAAAAAACCCCCAAAAACCAAAAAACCCCAAACAACAAAAAGAATCACACCAGCTAGAAAAATAAATATATGTTATTTCAACAAATGGCAACCTCTCCAAAATTCAACATTTGTTATTATCCTACAGTGGTAGTAATATGAGCAAGTGTAGCTAGCCATGTTACAGAATATCCTTAATGCTCAGATTCTAGCATGAAGTCAAAGATACAGTATCAAGAATATCATGATTGTGACGTTTGAAATGATTAACTGAGGTTAAGCTTAAACACCTAATACAATAATAATTACTCTCCCTTTTTGAAATCATCCCTCGATCGCTGTTCTACTCCTTATTTGAAAAGATATCTCCTGCCTTATTGTTAACTGTCTCTGACACTGCTGCTGTCATAATTCCAGCTTTTTTCAATGCCTAGTTTCATGCTCATTCTTATACTCTCCTCTCTCAGGATGTTTTTCTTATTCATTCTACCTCAGTTTAAGTAACACCAAGGTCATGAGCTAAACCTTGTCATTATAGATAATTTCAACTTTTCTATTCTCCACCACCATCTCCTCTCTCTCTAGACTCTGTCTCTGAAACCTAACTCCCGCCCACGGTGCTCTGACCCTTTATCACTTGATTTTATTACCATTTACTATCCCTCACCATGTCCTTACTTCCCTCCTCACACAGCTTAAATTTCATGGTTAATCAGTGTTAAGTCTTCGTACACTTTTAGTAATATCACCACCCTTGCTTTCTGGTGATGTCTCAGCAAGACTCCAAATCTGATTAAAACGAAATCTTGTTTTAATTTGCATCCTCATTTGACCGTTAGCTAAGGTATAGGATAAACTCTTTGAACAAGAAACCTCCAAAATATAAAGACCTAAATAAAATAGAATTTTTTTTTCACAAAAAAACAGTATTTTCTTCACATATCAAGATGCGTGGTGCAGTTTGGCAGGGAGCCTGGACATTCAGGGACCTAGGTCTCCTTTTCCCTTTCCCATTGTTGCAGTATAATCCTCACCTTCCTGATTGGATTTGGGTAATAGACTTGACAATGACTGAATTCAGATAACCTGGAAAGAAAGGATACATATTTTAATAACTTTCTTTTAAATAAGTGAGGCAGAAGTTTCCCATATCACTTCTGCTCACACTCCAGATAAGATTTTGTCACATTTATACATCTAAGTTAAAAGGAATCTGTGAGATAGAAGTCTCTAGGCTGGATGGATATTTGCATAATGTAACTTGATTATTATGAAAGGAATTTTGGTGGAAAGTTAGCAGCACCTCTGTTTGAACAAAAATGAAGAAAAACACATAACCGTGTTGATAGTTCTTACATCAAATTCAGAACTACTCTAAGAAGGTTCTCAATTCTGTTTGGCAATTACAATGTTTTTCTTAGGCTTTTCCTTTCTAGACTCATTTTGTACGTACCTATAACCTTCTCTTTATTTTTATGTCACTGAGTGAACAAAAAAAATCAGAACATCAAGACACTCACCACTACATCTACTCAGCTCCCTCTATTAGCCTCGGGTGTTATTTCCCCCATTTCTTACTGTATATGAAGACAATTAGTGCTTGTAAACAAACTCATCTAAAAATACTTTTTTTTTTTTTTTTGCTTTTTAGAGCTGCACCCAAGGCATATGGAAGTTCCTAGCTAGGGGTCAAATTGGAGCAGATGCCAGCCTATGCCACAGCCACAGCAATGCAGGATTCAAGATGAGTCTGTGACCTACACAGCAGCTCAAGGCAACACCCCGGATCCTTGACCCACTAAGCAAGGCTAGGGATCATACCTGCATCCCCATGGATACCAGCTGGGTTCATTTCTACTGCACCACAATGGGAACTCCCAAGAATACTTTAGATCTCATCTGATTTCCCCTATCTAAGGCCATCTTGTTAGGAATTTTCCCTTTCTTTCCTGCATTATTAATTCCTCCTTTTTATTGGATCATCCATATCACCACAAAAATTTATTTATTTTATATGGTATATATTATGGTATTTGATATGATTTACTTATATATACCATATTTAAAATAAAGAAAACTTGACTTCATATATGGCACAAGATGTGATATTTATGATCCTAATCACTGTAAAGCATTTTTGAAATAGTGGTCAATAAATGTCTTTATTTCCCTTTCTCTCTCTCTCACTAGATAGATAGATAGATAGAGTTATAGATATAAATATTGACATAGATATCTTTATTTGCCTCTAACATTCCACCAAAGCTACTATTCTCAGGATTACAAATGGCATTCATCTTGCTAAATTTAATGACCAATTTTATTTTCAATGCTCATCTTATGTGACCTTTCAGCATCATTTAGCGCAATCACTCTACCTAGGAACATTTCATTAGGTATGCATGGTATCACAATTCTCTTGTTTTCCTTCTACTTCACTAGTTAGTCTTTCTCATTCTCATTCCTACTTCCTGCTGCTGAAAACTAGAAGTACCCCTGGACTTAGTTTTTTTGATCCATGCTACTTCCTGTAGTCATCTCATCAACTTTCATGGCTTTAAATACTATCCATATATTAAAGAATCCAGACTTCTTGTATCTCACAATGCATTTAACAACATTCTTCCTTAGGTGTTTAATAAGAATCTGAAATAGAACATGTTTAAAACTAGCCTCTTCACCTTCATCCCTAGTTCTTGTCCTCCATCTCAATTAATGCTAACTCTATTCTAGTCCTTGAGATAGAAAACAGAATTATCCTTGAAAACACCACATCATACCACACATCCATTCTTTCAGCAAATACAATACCTAGAATATTCTGACACATTATCGATGTTCAATAAGCATTAGATTCTACTGCTTTCTTTCTCTGACTCAGTTCCCATGACCCAGTGACCTCCTTATTGCTCCTTAAGTATGTTAAGTGTATTCTTACCTCAAAGTCTTTGTACTTTCCTTTTTCCTTTGCATGAGTTTCACACCCTCTTATATTCTCATGACTTCTAGTCTCATCTCACTTAAGTCTTGGCTCAAAGTACTATACTATGTAATAAACATTTTTACAATTACCATAAACACATTTCCTGTAGTGAAGAACTATGTAAAATTTTTTGAAGTTCTAAGAGTACATAAAATTCTGTTCTGTGTACCTCACAACTCATCTGTTAGAAAAATGATTAAGTCCTCAATGCCTATTGCAAGTAAAACAACACAATAACACAATAGTTTTACATCTGATTTCTAGCTCCAAAGTTACCAAGTTGCTAGGCAGGAATGCTTATTTACTGTGTCAAAATAGAAAGTATTCTTTAAAACCTAGAACCAAAGCAAATAAATTATTTGATGACTATCCAAAGAAAAACATTTCCCCAGAATTTGAACCTAAAGACAATAAGTGTTTGATCAAGGATGACTATATCAAATGTTCCTAGAAAGAGGGGATTTAGTTCAGTTAAATCAAGTGAATTGGTTTGAAACTGCTCTAAGATTTTAAAAGGATAAATATTTCTAGGTAGCTGACCTTTACTATTACTGAACTAAATAAATTGGTTTTCCGAAATATGGCAGAAATTGAGAAGAGTTGTAATTTTCTCATTAAGGAGATAATTACCCAAATAGGAATGCAATTACCCAATGATGAACAGTTGAAAAAGATAGATTCAATTTTACTAGTGAGAATTGAAAAGCTGTCAGGGAAAGTTCCAGAGGGAACAAAGGAAGCTCTCACAGTGGTCACAGATCTCAACTATTGTTAATGACAACTATGAACATTTTACCTTTAAAAAGATACCTGCTGAGCCACACAATGGAGAGAGATCTGGGAGGAATTGATGCTTTCACATATTCAGGGCATTTTAGTAGTAGCTGATTGGATAGATAAAGTAAGAAATAAGAAAAATGGCCGGCTAATCCATCTTGAGCTGTATCATTTTATCTCATAGCAAGGCATTTTTGCCCTTTACTTACTGACTAATTGCTTGTCCTTTTTTTTCCCAGGCATTCTCAAGATTTCTAGTATTTCAGCAGTCACTTTTAGATTTTTGTTTTACTATTCGGGCTCATTTTATATTTAATAAGGCTTAACAAAATAAGATTTATAAGGCAGGCTTATAATTTTGGAGAAATTCCATTTGAAAATAATGGAATTTAATCTATTTAGATGTTGGTTAGCATTTATGATGCTGAATTCTCCATGTAGTGTGTATCCACCAAAATAAAAACAAATCTTGGATGGTATTTTTTGCAATGTAATATTTCAAAGAGGGGAACCAGAATGTGTCACCTCAAAATATACTTTTTTGGTGTATGGATTCTTTTGAGCTAAAGACCATTAAGAACCAGCAGACCTTGGAGTTCCCGTCGTGGCTCAGTGGTTGGTGAATCTGACTAGGAACCATGAGGTTGCGGGTTCCATCCCTGGCCTTGCTCAATGGGTTAAGGATCCGGCGTTGCTGTGAGCTGTGGTGTAGGTCGCAGACGCAGCTCGGATCCTGCGTTGCTGTGGCTCTGGCGTACGCCGGTAGCTGCGGCTCCAATTTGACCCCTAGCCTGGGAACCTCCATATGCCGCAGGAGCAGCCCAAGAAATGGCAAAAAGACAAAAAACAAAAAAAAGCCGGCAGACCAGAATATTCTCTAAATATAGGGCACAAGTTTTTTTTGTTTGTTTGTTTAAAGGTAATTTACATTAATAAAGAAAATTTCTGGAGTTCCCCAGTGGCTTAGTGGGTTAAGTATCTGGTTTTTGTTTTTGTTTTTTTGATTTCATGTATAGGTGATATCATACGATGTTTGTCTTTCACTGTCTGACTAGCTTCACTTAGTATGATAGACTTATCTCTTTATCTTTAAACTCTGTATCTTTTCTTGTCCTTGATCCTTTAGTAATATCCTGTAGTGGGGTTTTTTGGTTGTTGTTGTTTTTGTTTATTTGTCTTTTTAGGGCCTCATCTGAGGCACATGGAAGTTTCCAGGCTAGGGGTCGAATCAGAGCTGCAGCTGCCAGCCTGTACCATAGCCACATCAATGCAGGATCTGTGACATACCCCATAGCTCATGGCAACTCAAGATCCTTAACCCACTGAGTGAGGCCAGGAATCAAACCATGCATCCTCATGGATGCTGGTCTGATTCGTTACCACTGAGCCACGACGGAAACTCCCATAGTGTTTTTTTAAATTCTGAATGGATACAGATTTATTTGTGATAGAAAAATAAACTGCTTATGAAACACTGAACACAGTCTGTCAACTTTTCTCCTTTCTTTATTCCTTATTTCTCTTTTGCCAAATTATGGTACACCAAAACTGATAGCTGGGATTACAAACTTAAGCTAGAGAAGGGACAGCTTGGGATATAGACTGTTCAGATGTTTACAGTGAAATCGTAAGAAACCTGGAAGGACTTAGAATTTTCCACCATGACCCTCATATGCCCTTTTCTCCAACACCTGCTTCTCTCCATCTCTAATTACACATGATCTTACCTCCTAAATCTTCCTCCTCACACCACTCATTAGAAGCCAAATTGCCAAAATGCTGGCTGCAAAAAAAAAAAAAAATGTATTTCTCCTTTTTCTAGGCGTTGTCTTTGATCAAACAGTTTCTGAAGTCAGCTGGAATTGGACTGACATCCCTGGCCCCTAGACCAATTGAAAAATCTGCACCCACTTTCTCCTAGATAGGATGCTCTTCCACGTGATTGACATTTAACAATAATAGTTTATGTTAACCGTGTTCTGGTTGATTTTCAGGCAGGGTTTATTAATAAGATAGAGGTTGCTCTTCAGTGAAATATGGCCTTCAAGTTTGTCCAGACTGGGATCCAGGTGTAACCCCAGATATATGGACTTCTTTCCGTGGGTGCTTCCCAGTGTAGCCCTTGCTGGTAGGTTCTGAGGGCAATGTCCCAGCAGGCAGGAAGAGGGATGAGCAACATCTATTCCACTGTGATGTGCTGAAGATCTATCTACTATTGGAGATCTATCTAATTCAGCAGCCAGCCTCATTTTTGCCTCTGTCCACCAGTGGACCACGTCCCCGTGGAACTTTTAGACAGTTCCTTGGTCCAGGTGCTGGAGGGACATGATGTGCAAGATGAAGAGTAGCCAGTAGGGGGCAAGGGGCAGACAATGCTCCGGTTAGTTCACCTGAAAGGCTCAATCCACCCTTTAATTAGATGCTTTGGATTTTTTTTGTCTCTAAGACCCTTCTAATGGCATCCAAGCTGGAGACCTAGTGACTGATTGAGAATGTGTGCTCACTCTGGACTTTGAGCTTCACTATTCCTTTGAAATGCTGAACTGTTTGCAATCAATTCTTCTAATCTCCATAAATTTTAATGCTACAGTCAATGAAAGCAATCATTGTTAGATTATTTAAACAAAAATTCAAAAAATTAAAATTGCTTTTGTAACCTACTTTTTTGTTTTTTTCTGCTTGGTTTTTCTTTTTGTTAGTGTCTTTGAAAATTTTCACGATATCATCACTAAAAATCTTAATCAGGTATTATGACTAACTACTGCAGTGATAAAAAAAGTCATACTCACTGATATAAGCACATTTTTCTCATTAAAATTTTAAGTGTATTTTATTTTAAAACTCGCAGCAAATTAAATATTAATATATTTCTTAAAATTGGATTTGTTTTATTAGAAAGTAAAATGTCTTTTCTGCAGACCTCTTATAAATGAAAGTTCCCGATGCAATCTATCCTGTTGTGCCAAGGACCTTTTATTATTTTCTATGTGTGACAAAATGTAAACAACTTTGAGAAGCCCTGACCTAAAGAATGTGTGGAGGCTCCTAATCTCTGGGCTTTGAGCACGTGATCACTGAATGTATCCTTGGCTGGAAGGATTCTGTGGGAGACACAGCCAACTCACATTGGAGCAACATAGTGAGATTCACAGCATGCATGCATATGCAGGAAAATCATGTCTAAACATATTTTAAATAGATAAGTGATAATCGCTAGATAGATAGGTAAACAGATCGATGGGTAATGATAGATGATAGATGAAAGAAAAGGGAAAGAAAGAAGGAAGGGAGAAAAAAGAAAGAAGGAAGGAAAGAAACAGTATATTTTCAATAACTATTCCTATGCTACAGGTCATTTTTCCATTTTCTAGAATTCAAGTTCAACTATTTGAGGACATGCAGTCCTATGAACTAACTCTCCCCTGACCAAATAAACCCAAAGAGCAGGATTCACTCTTTGTGATGGATTCTATGAGTCATAGCAGTTATTTCACTTTATTTTGTAATGTTGAAGTTTGCAGTTAATTACATTGAGTCACCCTTGGTAGCCAAATAGAGAGGCTCACAGTCCAATATTGTCTCTTGAATTGAAAGAAAAAAAGAAAAAGAAAAAAAAAAGGTTTAAGAAAAAGCTTAAAGTATTTCTAGTAACACAGCCCACTCCATTGTTCATCAGTGGAGAAAAACAGAGGTCTCTTCATCAGAAATTCAGTTTCTAAAATAAGGAATTACATTTGCAGACCTTTCTCCTGGTTTGTGTCTACCATGAAACCAAGAATATGGTATAGAGTACAGAAGAATAAAGCAATCCAACCATACAAATAATGATTATCAAGCAATGTTATTAAACACTGTGTAAGCTGTCAAATAAATTAATTGAGGCTGGCATGTTAATAGCTGTTATATTCCAGAAGCAATAAAGTATACAGTGGACTGTGGATGACAATGTCGTAAGTAAAAGAAATAACTTCATGGAAAAATCTTAGGCATCTTGACTTCTTGGTAGCAGAGAGATTTTCAGCAGGTATATTTCACCAATACAGCTTTACAATCACGTGACATAAAATTTGCAGTTTCTATCCTGTATTTCAGTCAGAGCTCGCCCACACCCACTTTCTGTGGTAATTTCAGAATTGCCTATGTCCTGTATTGATATGATTGTGTTGGTATCATTTTAAATGGCAGATTTCCCAGTCTAGGCTGTTTTGTTTTGTATTTTTTTTTGGCGGAAGGAGGGAAAAAAGATAGTTTTATTGCTTTGCCAGGCAAAGGAGGCTGTAGCAGGCTAATGCCCTAAAGACTGTGCCCTCCTTGTTTTGTATTGTTATAATTTGACTTAAAGGTTACTTGCACAAAGAATTAGGTAAATAATAGCTCTGTGGAAATTAGTAATAATGGTGTGAGTGGAGTAAGTGGTAAAATGAGTGGATAGCACACAGACGATGTAGTCTCTTTAATATTATTTCAGAGTGAATCGGCTTTCAAGTTCATCTCTAAGATAAGTAGAGTTACTTAAATCTTTGTTGTTTTTGTTTGTTTGTTTGTTTGGTTGGTCTTTTTAGGGCTGTAACCAAGGCATATAGAGGTTCCCAGACTAGAGGTCGAATCAGAGCTGTTGTAGCTGCTGGCCTATGCCACAGCCACAGCAACACAGGATCTGAGCCAAATCTGCCACCACAGCTCACAGCAATGGCTGGATCCTTAACCCTCTGAGCAAGGCCAGAGATTGAACCTGCAATCTCATGGATGCTAGTCAGATTCATTAACCTCTAAACCACAGTGGGATCTCCCAGTTACTTAATCTTAAAATGCCTTATATATATTTAAGGTGCCAATGTGATTAAGCACTTGAGCTTTGAGTAGCCTCCAAAAAGATAATCACAGAGTGATTATTAGTCTCTATAAGTAAGTAAAATCTTTCCCTCACCAATTCTGTTTACAATTAATCTGAATGACAGCCTAGAGCTAATGGGAGATGAAGGAATGAGGGGCTTCACTATTTTAAAGGTTGTGAATGAATGCCCACAACATTTCAAGAAATGGTGGTGGAAAATGAATATGGAAATACATTCTATAGAGAAATCAACTTGATTTTTACAACATGTGTCACTTGGGCTATTCTAATCTCTGATGTCCTTTTCAGGCAGCATCAGTAAAGTTAATAGTTGATGAAAAATCATGCTAGTTCATAGGCTGTATTTTTAAATTCTGAAAGAAAGTAGGACTAGATGTAAAGCAAGTATGAACAGAAAAAATATCTTAATAAAAGTCAAAATATAATATCTTACTTTTTCGTCCTGCAAATACTCACTGCCATTAGGTGTGACACTACTATGTTCATGAAAAGCAAGAAAAGATCTGCAAAGGATTCATTATGTGAAATTTTTTTGCTAAAAGCATTTTGGTTATCAAACAAAATATGAGGGAGTAACTTGGGTCACTTGGAAAGTAATAGTTCAGTAAATATTAGCATGTACTTTGAAAATTAGTAAATCTAATGAATTTATCCAGTTTTGAACAAAGCACAGTATAGAGAATTTAGCTCAATTGTGTTATTTAAACTATGTTGAGAATTGTCTTTTTATGCATTAAATTTTGCTGTAAATGTCCCAAAATATCTCTAGGATGTAATAAAGAATTACAGTGAGAAATGAGATAAACTGTTTAGAAAAAGAAAAAGAGAAAAGGCACTTGCTCAGTAATAGCCCTTAGCAAATCTTCCTTCAAAAGGCCAGTTAACCTATTGTGGTGAATAAGGAGAAGGAGAAGTCTCAGCAGGTGCATTGGCAATTATCAATATTTAAGATCTATAGAATTAGGAGCAATATATTTCATGAACAAACACAATCAGAAATTATACCACATTACTTTTTATGGGTAGAACTTGCAGAATAGAGTAAAAACTCAGCAGCTTAGACACAAAATACATTTAGACCAACAATAAGCCCATTGGTCTAGGAAATTTTACATAAAGGGGATTTAAATGAGACGCAATAATTTATTATCACAGTGATTTAAAATTATTATTTTTTGCATGTCAAAGGGAAAACTAGACAACTAACCAATGTTGATATGGTTTTACCTTCACATAGTCTTTGTCCTTGTTCCTCTTCTTCTCCCCTTTCTTCTTATATCCATCTTTCTTTTAGCCTCCTTCTCCTCTTTTTTTAAATATTTAAGTCTGGTTGGGAGGGGGAAGAAGTATGTGAGATCAATAGGGAGTGCCTAGAAGGCACATGACTTCAAAATTTTGACTATGAAATGCTCTTCTTGTTCAGTGCCTGTAGAATTTAAATAGAAATCAGAAATTACTGAATAATTAGATGTAGCCACAGAAAGCACTCTATTTCCATCCCTCTCTGTCTCTCTTGTATCCACCTTTTATATACATTTTATCTATTATTGACTATAGCTGTTTTTGAAGAACTGGTTAGTAACAAAACTACCCCTAAATTTGAAGATAATTATTTTGATCATGGTGACATGAGGAAACACCATCATAATGCATTCATTATCTAATACTATCATAGAAGACAAAGCGATCAAGACTGTCCTCCTTATTTCACAAAGACAGTGAAGTCCAGAGAGGTTACATATCTTTTCCAAACACCAGTTTTTTAGTGACATATCAGGTCCTGAAACAGAGATTTCCCATCATCACCTGCCTGACCTGTCGACCATAAACACTATTTTGAGGAAAGCCTGGTAAGTTCTTTGTCATATATTCGTATGTCATGAAAGCATTTTTTATATTCACTTACAACATTATACATATTTTACTACTTAATCCTCCATGGATTATTGTTCAGAATCAACAATCCAAATTATACCTCTTTATCTTCATCAAAAATCTACTAATCTTTTCTTTTTTCTTTCTCTTATTTTGCAAATTATGATTTATCCCAATTTTCTGAGTGAGACATCTAGGAATCATTTGAGAGCAGAGATTTTTTTTTTTAAGTTGAAGTCTACATGTGGGTGTTATCTTTTTGACAACTTGGGTAGGGTTAAGTTGCCAGTTATTTAGTTCAATATTAATCTTTTGTTGCTATAAAGAGATTTTGTATATGTGATTAGAATAAATAAGGAGATGACTTCAAGGAAGGGAGATTATCCTAGGCATTCTGCAGCCTCAGCCATGCTTGAGAATTCCAATCGACTCTTCCTGACAACCTGCTGTAGAGAATTGTGTAAGTCAATTCCTTGCAATAGATATATACAAAGCCATAGATGTAGACATAGATATAGGTAATACAGAAACATGATGGAGTTAGAGATAAACTCCTATTGATTTTGCTTCTCTGGTTGAATCTTTATTATTATTTTTTTTTTTCCTTTTTCTGGCTGCACCTGTGGTATGTGGAAGCTCCCAGGTTAGGAGTTGAATCAGAGCTAGAGCTGCTGTTCTACACCATAGCTCACAGCAATGCCCAATCCTTAACCCACTGAGCGAGGCCAGGGATTGAACCCACACCCTCATGGATACTAGTCAGGTTCACCACCACTGAGGCACAACGGGAACTCCACTAGTTGAATCTTTAGTGATACCCTGAGTTTGAGTTTCAGGATATCTGAGAAACCTACCTGTAATTCTATGTAATATTTGTGTGTTCTGAAATGTATGCATTAATGAAGAAGGAGGAGGGGTTAGAATCACTTGTGTAGAGTCTTCCTTTTCATTTAACCCCCAACATCTAATTTGACAAAAAAGTATTTTCAGGTCCAACTTCTTAAAATGACGTTATTTCGTGTCTTCACTTATCACCTACTGCTACTGCCTTATTTCATGCTCTTGTGAATTTTCTCTTGAACCATCATGATGTCTTGTTAGAGGTTTATCTGACTCTGGTTTCTTCGCACATCGTCTCCACATTGGTTCTAGAGTGTCTTTCTAACTCAGTCTCAATTGGTAAAGTGTTTCCAATCACCCAAACTCCTTAAAGTAAGAACAAGGCTCTCTAAGACCTGATAGTTTCAATTTTCTAATTTCTGTTACTATAAATTTCCCATATGGTCTGGGGATTCTGCTTCTCTGAGCTCATTTAGAATCTCTAAACTAGATATACATTTTTAAATACTTGTTTCCTCTGCCAGAAAGTCTACCTTTCTTTCTTTCTTTTTTAGAGGCCACACCTATGGCATATGGAAGCTCCCAGGCTAAGGGTTGAATCTGAGCTACAGCTGCCGGCCTACACCACAGCCACAGCAATATGGGATCCAAGCCCCATCTGTGACTCACAGCAATGCCAGATCCCCGACCCACTGATGGAGGCCAAGGACTGAATCAGCATCCTCATGGATACTAATCAGATTCGTTTCCACTGAGCCACGACGAGAACTCCAAAGGTTAACCTTTCTTATGCCACTTACCTCGAAAGTTCCCTTTCCTTTGGCACTTGAGAAAATAGCCACTCTTTAGGAAGTCTTCCCCGTACTTTTCAAGTACAATTAAAAACATATTTCTCTCTTAGTCCAGTGTATATTTGTACCATTTCTGCCTGTCTTTATATCTTTAACTATCATCTGTCATATCTGACCATGGCTACTCAGTTTTTAACTCTTTATTTTTTGAAAGTATAGATGACTTACAAAATAGTTGATTTACAAGGTTATGTCAATTTCAGCTGTATAGCCTAGTGACCCAGTTGTACATATATATCAATATGACAGTCTGCTTTTTATCATTTTATAAAGCCCTTTCCTATGGGATAATGTAAATACAGTTTTTTGATAATTTGGCTCCAGAAATGCACATATTTTATTTTGGTTCAAATTTATATTCTTAAAAAATTATAAAAGTGTATCTCTGACACATAAGCATCAATTATATCTGTAAACAGATGAATATTATTTATTTTATTTCCTCATCAGGAACAAAATAATTCATCCCTACCCTGCATTTGAAGGCAGGCTGTATATTTTTCTTCTCAAAATTTCTGACTTCTGGATAATTTTAACTTGGGCTTCTGATTGTTTGGTTGTTTTTTATTGTATGTTTTATGAGCTACATACCAACTTATTTCAAAATGGCCTTCAGCCAGGATGAAAAAATCAATGAAACTCCTTTTCTTAAAGTTAAGAAGATGCTTGTCCCTTTGATGCTGCCTTGAGTCCTTTTTGCTGTGTGTGTTGAGATATAACTGAAAAGTTTGTTTCTGAAAACATTTCAAACTTCATATTTGGAAATGACAATTTCTAATTTCAACTCAAGGATTATAGGTTATAGCATAAAGATCTCTGTAGAAATCTGAAGGCGAACATACTGGCCTGTCAATGAGAGCAAAATCACATTCTGTCTGTAAGTCATACTTGACTTGGACATAAATCCTGGCTTCAACATTTAGTAAGTGATCTTGAATAGCTTATGCTTCGTCTTTTCAAAAGTCAGATTCCTCAGAGGTTAAGGAAGGATCTGGCATTGTCACTCCTGTGTCTAAGGTCACTGCTGTGACGTGGGTTTGATCCCTGGCCCAGGGAACTTCTATATACCATGGATGCAGCCCCCAAAATGGAAAAGAAGTCAAATAACTCTAGTGTCTAGGGCTATTTCTGGTATAAAGTTAACATACAGCTTTACGTGGCATCCGAAGAAATGATGTGATTCCTCTGTTAACACTGACGATTTATGATGCAGAGAATAGGGACAGTTCTTTTCTTCTTCCTGGAACAGTCAAAGGAAAAAATCCTGAAAATAAAGTTTTATAGGCAAACAAGCTTCAATTATATACAAAAAGGAACAAAAATCTTTAGTTCACTTCCTGAGGCTACAGAATTCTGGTCATATCTTTGATTACATGCCTTGTAGTTGTGTTTGTAATAGGAGAGCCAAATCTGTTATCCTTGATCTAAGAAAGGAGTCTCAAATTCGCACCGACACTAAATATCTAAGAGCACCCTAGGTAAGGTTTTATCATTGGAAAAAGCCAAATAGTAAAATCAAATGCTCTCATTTACAATGCAGATATTTTTAAATGCCTTTCTAACTTGCCTAAAATGACTAAAAAGTGATAGTGACAGCTGGGATCAGAATCCAGTATTGGAATTCATGGCTGCTCTAAATCATATATGGATGTTTTATTCCTTAAATAAACATGTAACAAACATGTTAAATAACAAGCATGTTATTTCAATTATCTAACAATTTTCCATTCTAAAATATTTGATTGTTTTTATTTAATATTTGTGTTATATACAAATAATAAAAATGTTAAGTTCTATAAAAATTGGGCATTTATGGAGTTCCCGTCATGGCGCAGTGGTTAACGAATCCGACTAGGAACCATGAGGTTGCGGATTTGATCCCTGGCCTTGCTCAGTGGGTTAAGGATCCAGCATTGCCGTGAGCTGTGAGCTGTGGTGTAGGTCGCAGACGCGGCTCGGATCCCGCGATGCTGTGGCTCTGGCGTAGGCCGGCGGCTACAGCTCGGATTCGACCCCTAGCCTGGGAACCTCCATATGCTGCAGGAGCGGCTCTAAAAAAGGCAAAAAAGACAAAAAAGACAAAAAAAAATTGGTCATTTATAATGCAAATGATATTGCAAAAATCTTTGAAGAAAGCTTAGAAAACCTAAGAACAAATTTTCAGACTTGTCTTTAATCTGTCTCAAACCAATTTATTTTTGATTATTCAGGACAATGAAAGAATACCTTGCCCTTAGATTATTAATCACAAGTAAAAAAAACAGACAAACAGGTACGTGAATACAGTAGAAACCAATGACAATTAATTAAACCCCAATTTTTAATTTGTTAGACAGTCTAACACATTAAGATGAAAATGTGTCGTGGGTGACTAAAATTTTATATAAAACAATTGAAATTATTGCTTAATATTACTGACCTTCTGCCTTCTTTGGTATTTCCTTTCTAGGGTCAAATAAGACACAAAATGTCCAAGCAGACCTCTGGAATATACATTGAACATATCACAAATTGTAGCATAGTAACCCACTTTTTAAACCTGAGACTGGTTCTCATGTATAAGATCTTCCCATAGGCAATATTGTCACACCTCAGTCCTTTTATTTGTGTTTGTATTGCTCGGTGTCAAAAAAGGAACCAGTTTGTATCATGTTATCTTTATATCCTCAGTACCTGACACAGTATCTTGCATATAATAGGCATTCAACACAAATGTTTAACAAATGATACGTAGGGACAATTATGCCAGCAATATAATTATAGCAAAAAGACTGCATAGTAAATACTGTAAATTTTGATTCGTAAAAACAGCATATCCTAATAGTTATCTGTAACAAAGGTTGGTTATAATGGAATTTTTAAAATGTTGTCTGAGATCTGTGAATTCTTAGAAATGATGATTAAAATGATAACAACCTCAGCAAGACCTTTCACAAAATAGTTTATATTTGAAAAAGTCTAAGGATACATTTTGGTGAAAAGTGGAAGATTTCATCACTTTCTAAAAGCAAACAATGTTGTTTGGAAGCAAAGGAAAGGATTGATTTTAGTTAATGAATGTTTTTCAGCTTTTTGCAATATAGGATTCTTAATACTGGGGATGTTTGCTTTATAGCAACAAATGGATTGAACGTTGCCTTGAAAATGCCATCTTCAGACATCTTTCTGTTGCCAGCACTCAGAAAATGCAGCCTAGTGTCTGCTGCTGCCAATGCTTGTTCCATTTTGCAAATTGGAATCCATGCCCTGGAGTTGTGTAGTTGAAATGTGATGGACGTTGAGTGACCATCCAGCCAAAGTAGCAGAGGGGATGGGACTAACACCTGTGTAGTAGATCAATACCCGTGAGTGCAGATTTTCAGATTCCCCTCCTTAACCAGTGCTGGTGGAAGTGCTAACAGTGAAAGAGACAGAAAATGGTCTAAAACAAAAAGAAAAAAAGAAAAACACTACTTGCTCTATTATTTTCCTCTCGAATCACACAGAATAAGCCAGGTACCTAGGTTTTGAACAGAGTTTTCTCAGTTTGGGTTGCTTCAGATCATTTGCCCTTCCATCTGCGTAAATAGGGACAAACTGATGCGTGGAGCTTTGCTTTCTTTCAGTTAGTCTTCTGATTAGGTAATGAATGAACAGCCACACATTTTGTCCTTTTTGGAAGGCTCCTGATAGTTGCTTAAGGTTTTGTCGTCTGGTAGAAATATAAGGAAGTATGTACTCTCTGGATAATGCCTGCCTTTTCTAATTCTACTGAGGGGAATTTCCTTTATTATATATTTTGTATATTATATAAATTTATGTATCATTTGTATATTATTTTTATTTATATATTTATTTATAGTTGTTTATTCATTGTTTTCTTAATACGTTCCAATGTTAGGCTATGTTTTCTCCGTGTATTCTCTAGATTCTGATCAAGAAACAGTGAAATACACTAACGACTAGTTAGCATGTGCTTTCTTAGAATTAGAACACCAAGTTACCATGGATTAAATACAATTGAAAGATTTTTCTCACATTGGCAAGCCGAGATAATTCTAGACTGGCTGATGTGTGGTTCTCATCCGCGCTGTTATTTGAAGACCCAGGTAGTAAAGGATCTGCCTTCCTCAACGCATGCCTTCTGATCCAGCCCCACACTTTGATGACCAGCCAGTAAAAAGGAAAAGAGAGAGAGTCAACAAGACCCCTCCCAGAAGGGAGTGGAACAGGAGGAGGGTGCAGGGGGAGTGGTGGGTGAGTAAAAGCCAGGCCTGGAGAGTTGTGGTTAACTTTTGTGGCACAGAGTTAAGGATCCTGCATTGTTCCTGCAGCTGCTCAGATCACTGCTGTGATGTGGGTTCGATCCCTGGCCCCGGAACTTCCACATGTTGAGGGGGTGGCCAAAAGAAAAGAAGAACTAGTCATGGAAGTGCACATATTACTCTGCTCACATTTTATCAACTATAATGTTGATAAAACAAGAGAAATTGAAAAATGTGGACTACTTCTGTGTCTTGGAAGGGAAGAAAACAAGTGGTGAGTAGAGGGCTGTCTCTGGCACAGGTGAAATGCAGGGAAAGTGGGGGAGAGTGCTCTGGAACACTGAGCGTTTGTTATATAATGTGCCTTTAGTTTCAATTTAGATGATTTTTATCTCAATCTCATAAAATGGCTTTTCTGATTTTATTATTATTTCTCCCAGTCAGAATTATTTTGTCTCCCTGAGAAGTTTTTGTGTTTCTCTTTACCTGCAAAAAAGCCTTGCCTTTCAGTAAAAAAATTTATGTACATAACAGAAAAGAAAGATTTTACATTTAAATATGTACTAAATGTTTAATTAATAATGATGCAAAGTATCCTCAGTGGTGTATTTGGGAACCAGGATCCTTTATCATACCTTTTTAAAATCAATGAATGAACTCAGTAGATATTCTTTTGCACAGCAGCTTCATGAATCTATGTAGTTGACATAGCCATTTACAGAACCAGTTGAAAACACGTTTTCTGAATTTCTTTCATGTTGCTTCCCCCTGCATTTTTAGCTTAGAGTTCTGGAAGCTAATTTTTTCCACACATAATTACAATTTTATGAGAAATTCACAAATGAAAGTTATTATACATTCGGAAGAGTACTTCAGAGCCTATTTACAAACCAGGCAGGAAGTGTATAGATTTCATGCATGGAAAAGCATAAATAAAATTCATTTTTAATCATGTAATTGTACTATCGTTTGTTTCCATGTAATTGGTGAGGAATTACATTTCTACTCATACCCTTGGTCCACTTTGGGAATAAAGCAAATGCAGTGTGAACATGTCAGCGGCGTCGTTTTAAATTATTGCTTTTAAGTGCTATTGTGCTACACTTTTTCGTGTTTGATCAAGTGTAAGGAATATCTGCTAGAATAACATTGATGTGTAGATGGAGTTTGTAAGTAGAGGATTAATTAGACAAATATATTAATGTCTGAAATATTTCTTTCACAGAAGGTTGCTGCAATGGGAAATGATAAAAAAAAAATGAAGTTATCCAACAGTTATTGTTTTCTTTAACCTTTAAGTTAAAGGTTAACCCGTATGTGGGGAGAGGTGAGTGAAGGTGTGAGGATGTGTTTGCATGAATGTTCTGTGATGAGGGGGCCACAGAATTCATCTAGCCTATAATACTCTTATTTTATAGATCAGTTAGGGAACTGCCTTCCTCTGAGATGCAGATCCCACAATCCTAAAGAGAGGAGAAAAATAAGAGCGGTCACAATTACTTGAAAGGAAAGAACATAAGTAAAGCCAAACCCACTCTCTGGCATATTATGTATTTTTAAGAAATATTGTTCTTTCCCTTTCCCATTATCATAGGCGAAAATGTATATGCATTATCACTGGCTCTGAACTTGAATTTTCTGATTCCATAGCTGGTATGTTTCTGTTTTGTAATCAGCAGCTCTTATTTTAGAATATTCAAAATGGGTTAGTAAACTTGAGTTCAAGTGTTTTCATGGTGTGACCATTCAAAATACTCCTCCATCACTACTACAGAAACAAAGGGGGGGAGCAAAAGAAAAATGAAAAAAAAAATGACAAATAGTCCAGAGTAAATAAGAATTAAAAACAGAGTTGTGTCAAAAGTGAGAAGAGCCTTTCATATATGGAATAAAGGCATTCCCCTTTTGTGCTTCTTAAAGATGATTTGAACTAATAAGGAATTTGTCAAGGAAAAGACAAGTGCATTATAATTTTTTATAAATGAAGTCTAAAAACAAAAAACCAGAAAAGAAGATCATAGATGGAAAACATATGAGTGGTTTCCAGCTGTAGGGAAGTTGGGTGGGGAGTGGGAGTTGGAGAGAATTAAGAAAAAAAATTAAATTAACGGAAAAAAAAAATCTCAACATCCACAGTGCTTGGTATTTTCAAGAACAGTGTCTCATTTCCATTAACAAGGAAACCTCCTAATTCACAAATACACACAGTGGGTGATGTGTGTTAATAGCACTCTTAGCAACCGATAATGTGGTGCAGTTAATGTATCTCAGCTTGAATTAACTTTACCACAAGCCATTGTTTCCTTTTTATACAGCACAGGATCCTGTGGAAAAATCTCTTAGAGTCTCACAAGGAGAATTCAATTAACATTACTCACTACTGTACAGCAACATAAAAACGGTGGCTATTTTAACCTTTCTCAAATTTCCTGCTGATCAATTCAGTGCTTTCCATTAGTTTAACTCCAGTTATTCTAAACTCACCTTCATTGTTCAGAAAATACCTTTTCACTTATGGGGTAGAGTACATCTGCCAATAGGAAGCCAGAATAGGCTAATCAGACGAAAGCAATTTCTGAATATAGTGTGGCGGTTTGTCCTTGAGGTAACATCACTTAACATGGCATATTTTATTTATTTATTTACTTACTTACTTATTTTTAGGGCTGCACTTGTGGCACATGGAAATTTCCCAGGCTAGGGGTCAAATATTTGCCATTGTGTTTCGGACTCTACTTTTTTTTTTTTTCCAGGGCTGCCCCTGACCCATATGGAAGTTCCCAGGCTACCAGGCTAAGGGTTGAATTAGAGCTACAGCTGCCAGCCTACTTGACAGCCACAGCAATGCAGGGTCCGAGGACGTCTGCAACCTACACCACAGCTCACGGCAACACTCCTTAACCCACCGAAGGAGGCCAGGGATCGAACCTGCGTCCTCATGGATACTAATCATATTCGTTTCCGCTGAACCATGACAGGAACTCCAACATGGCATATTTTAAACCCAGGTGCTTCTACCATGGATGGGCATTGACTCTTTCAGCCTCACTAACTGTCCTTTGGTCATGTACCCACTTGAACTAGAGTATCCTTCACCTTATCAAATCCTAGATTTTTGTCATTAAAAAGTATTAAGAATTTTAGATACCAGAAAATTTAACATAGATTTACTTGAACACACAAATTATTCATCCTCTCCGAAATAATGTTACAGGCAAGAAAATACTTTACAGATGCTGAAAGGCTAACGCATCCTTATTTGTGTCCCTCTTCCTCGGTGCCCATATGCTATCACACAGTGTGTACAGCTACTCGTATTCCTCAAAGTGTCATTTTCCCCCATTCCCATGGTCACCACTCAACTCCCAAGAGGACAGACCTCCAACTGGTCTCCCACAATCACTCTAGCACCTTCCATTCTCTCCTTTGCACTGTAGCGAGAGTTGTCTTCAAAATTCAAAGCTCCTCATGACATCTGTTTTGATAAAACATTTCTATGTACTTTTCAGGCTCTTAGGATTAAAGACCAACATCCTTGCAGACAACCTTGCTTAGCTCAGCCCCTTCTCAACTTCTTAAATGACATGAACCTCACTCTGCCCTTCCATCTCTGGGCTCCAGTCACATTGATTAGTTTTTTGAATATGCCAAGCCTTTCCACGTGTAGTTTATTAGTCTGATTGTTTTATTAATGTATGAACAGAAAGCAATACTGTGAGAAGGAAGACTTTGCCTTTATTTGCTGTCACACTGTAAATGCTGTCAATAAATAGCAACCTAATGAATGAAGAGAACAGAGAAGACATCTTATCAATGATGCCTTCCACGGGGCTGGAAGGAATGGAGGACATTTAAATTCTGTTCATTAACCATGTGCATATCTCCCATTACTGATTTCCTACATTTGGGTGAGTCATGCAATAGTAATTCAACAAATTATGAACAGGAGAAAGACAGTAGAACAGGCCCACAAAATGGTTACAGTGTATTTGAAACACAACAATGAAATGAACTATAATATAAGAGGGGAAAGAGCTCCAATTCATTCATGTCATCCTAGTTATTTTGTGTTCTTAAATATTTTTCACTTCAGAATGACAAGGTCAGGTAATTTTTCAATTAAGGTTGTTTTAGTTTCTGGTATTGAAGGGAAAGAAAAGTGCTTTCTTTAAGACAAACCTTTTTTTTTTTATTGGTGGAATTCATAGCATGCAAATTACTCAATAATTATTAATCGGATCAAATTGAATCAGTTTTTTTTCAGCTCTTAAAAAATTCAAATATATGTGTGTGTGTCTGTATGTGCATATATATATATATATATATATATATATATTTCTGTTTCTATCAAGTAATGTCCTGATTAGGTCGCCTTACTCCCCATCTAGATATACGACTGTTGTACTTTCACCAGCCTATATCGATGCACTCTGATGTTGTTTCATATGTAATTCCTAGCTGTGTCACATGTGTTTGTAGGGGCTATAGTCTCGCACGTGATGTGGTTAGAAATGCAAATATTTGGGTTCCACTCTAGATCTACAGAATCAAAACTTTCGGGAATGGGGTCCAGCAGTCTGTGTTTTTACAAGTAGTTTAGGTGGTTCTGATCTTCTGACGTTTGAGTTTTGCCTCTCCAGACAGCTGGTAATCTTTAGAAACAGTTTTGTCTGTGAAAACTGGAGAAGGGCCTGGCATTACTTGATAGCGAGGCTTCTCAGTATCCTACAACACACAGGATAGTCTCAATAAGAAATAATTATCCAGCCTCAAAAAGCATTGTTATTGAGAGTGAAAGGCTTCAGAGAAAGCAGTAAGGACCTGTAGTACTAACAATGCTACCTGTTTAGGTGGACCCAAGCAGGTAAATAGTATATTTCATACATTTTTGTAGGCCAGGAACATCTGTATGTTAAAGATTATTTTGTGTTGTGCAGAAACTTAATTTACAGGCTGGATTTCTGTAATGTCTTTGTGAAGTAGCGATTACATGGGCTCATTTATTGCAGCTTATTTTGTAGGAGTTCTTAACAACTATTTTCAAGGACAAGACTTGACATGTTGGAGTAACTGAAGTCTTTCCATACAGAGAAGCTTCCGTTTTTATAGTAATGCTTGAGAAACGATATATTCATTCTGAGTTTTGAATTTTGGAGACATTGCACAGCATGGGATGCCTCTGTTTACTGCCTTTATTTGACCATGCAAGACTATTGTTCCCAGTAGCTGTGGCATATGTTTTCTTGCAGAATATGACCCATCCATTTGTTTACTTATTAGTTGATTTACATAAGCATTTCTTGACTGTTCTACATGCTTGGCAATTTTTCAGTCCTAAAAATACAATAATGACTCAAAAGAAAAAAAAAACCTAGTAGGGTGGAAACATTTGCTTGTTTTTTTTTAAAATTATAGTACAATGTACAATTTAGATGTAATTGGTTATTACATGATTAAACAATAACCCCCTAGTATTTCTTCAGTCAAAGAACTATGAAGAAGTCACATAACTTCACAACATATGATTACTTTCTCTTTATTTTAATTTGTTTATTTGTGTTTTTCCCTTTGAAAGCCTGATCTACAAGTATTTATTTTCCTTGGAGGGAGTTAAATAGATTATATTTTTCATCACTGCAGTGTGAGAGAGGGTCCTAGACACAGGACAGAAAAAGGAAACAAGAGGGCATGAAGGTCAGAAAAAGTGCAGGGCTAAGCACACAAACCAAACATATTGCCAGGACTGAGAAATAAGGCAGATAAGCAACATTTTGTAGTGCCTATTGGAGCAAAAGAAGCAAAAGCCTCTGTAGTCTTCACGTTAAAAAAAAATATCTCCCTTGGAGAATGAATATCTCCATTCATGTCTTTTGCCCATTTTTCGACTGGATTGTTGGCTTTTTTGCCATCGAGTTGTATAAATTGTTCGTATATTTTAGAGATTAAGGCCTTGTCAGTTGCATCATTTGAAACTATTTTTTCCCATTCTGTAAGTTGTCTTTTTGTTTTCTTTTTGGTTTCCTTTGGACTTGGAGAATAGACTTATGGTTGCCAAGGGGGAGGGGGAGGGAGTGGGATGATGGGGAGCTTGGGGTTAGTAGATGCAGACTATTGCCTTTGGAATGGATTAGCAATGAGATCCTGCTGTGTAGCACTGGGAACTATGGTCACTTATGATGGAGCATGATAATGTGAGAAAAAAGAGTGTATATATGTATGTGTAACTGGGTCACCATGCTTTAGAGTAGAAAATTGACAGAACACTGTAAAACCAGCTATAATGGAAAAAAAAAATCATTAAGGGGGAAAAAAACATATCTCCTCTGGAATAAAAAAAAAAATCATCAAATCCTGACACCATACTTGCTGGTCTATACTTGTATGAGCTATTTAATCCCTCCGAGATTATTTTCTTCTTCATAAATATGTGAAAGAATGGTACTAGCTTCATAGGTTTATTGTGGAAATTAAATGAGATTATCCATATATTTTTCCCTACAGATCCACAAAATTTTGGATTTTTGCTTAGCAAAAATTTATTTACTATTATTATCATTAATTTAAAAAATAGACTATCTAGACTCAATAATATAGGCATAATATATTCATTAGATAATTCTCAGACTTCAAATGAAGTATTTTTTAATAATTATGCAACATTTATCATAGAAAAGTAACAGGAATTGAAGTAACAAAATGAAACAATCTCTCATTTTGTTGGTGTTATAAAATATATTCTTTCTCATACCTCCTATAATTTTGAAATTTGTAACCATTTAATGTGTTGCTTGTAAGATCAGGATAAAAGTAAATTTGAAACAAATGTTTTAATTCATAAGTTCTAACATTTATACCTATTTGGATGTAAATGGATAAATATAAAAATATAGGGATATAAAAAGGGTAGGCCCATATCTTAATTTTTCAAAGGCTAATGACAAACTTTCCAAATTAGCTGACCCTTAATAAATTTGTAAGACTTTACTTGAAAAAAATAAAAGGAAATTAAAAGAGGACATTCAGATTAAATTGTGGATGCCCTGGCATCAAGGAGAAATGGTAGAGGGTTTTCACAGAATTACAAATGGTTTCATAGTTCAGGAATGAAGAACAGTGGGAATTAGTGCAAGATGAAACTGAAACTCTGGCCAGAGTTTTGTAGGATTATACATTCCACTGAAATAGCAAAGAAAGTTTGTATATTTTAGAAATGTAAGGAGATAACTCTGCACTGAAAACTGTTAAGAAAGTTAAGAGTATTGGGAGACTACAGCAGAAACCATAGTAGAAAAGGAGAGGAAAATGAAAAAGTCATCAGAGTGGGGTTAGACTAGAAGAACCAAACTAATTATTCCCATTCTGGATTAATCCTCCTCATACATTCCATAGAATAGTTATAATTACTAAGTGAATGAGGGATCCTGAATAATATAAGAAATTAATAGAAGAATAAATTGTGGCTTATTGGCTAGAGGAGGAGAGAGGCCACTGTTATCCCTATACCAAACCTAGAAAAGGATACTACAAGAAAGGAAAACTATAGGCCAATAACCCAAATGAACATCAATGCAAAAATCTTCAACAAAATATTAGCAAACCAAATTAAAAAATACATTGAAAAAATTATGTACCACAATCAAATGGGGTTTATTCCAGATATGCAAGGATGGTTCAATATTTGCAAATCAATGAACATGATATACTGCATTAACAAGATGAAAGATAAAAATTATGCCACCATTTCAATAGGTGCAGAAAAGTCATTTGAAAAAAATCCAACATCTATTTATGATAAAAACTCTCAACATAGTGGGTATAGAGGCATCGTACTTTAACATGATGTAGGCCATGTATGAAAAACCCATAACTAACATCATACTCAAAAGTGAAAAGCTGAACATCTTTAGGTGATTGTTACACACACTGAAATTTGAGAACTATTTGGACTGGAAATGATTTAGATGTGATATTGTTCTACCCTAGTCCCATGTTATAATCACGGATAAGTGTGACACATACTAGGTCAGAATAAAGAATATGTGTTTACCTTCCCAGTTCTTAGAATTTGAGGCTGTTACCACAAAGAAAAAAAAAAAACATATAAACCAAAGATAAAACCAAACAAAATAAACAAAAATTGAGAGAATATAAAAAAGAAATAAAATGAGCAAATGATCCAGCAATCCCATTCCTGGGCATGCATCCTGACAAAACTATAATTCAAAAAGATACATGCACTCCTATGTTCACTGCACCGTTATTCACAATAGCCAAGACATGGAAACAACCTAAATGTCCATCGACAAATGAATGGATTAAGAAGATATGGTGCATATATACAATGGAATACTCTTCAGCCATAAAAAAGAACAAAATAATACCATTTGCAAAACATGGATGCAACTAGAGATTCTCTTACTAAGTGAAGCAAGTCAGAAAGAGAAAGACAAATACCATATGGTATCACTTATATATGGAATCTAAAACATGGCACAAATGAACATATCTACAAAACAGAAACAGACTTATAGACAACAGACTTGTGGTTTCCAAGGTCGGAGGGGGAGTGGGATGGACTGGGGGTTTGGGTTTGGTAGATGTAAACTATTACATTTAGAATGGATAAGCAATGAAGTCCTACTGTATGGCACAGGGAACTGTATCCAATCTCTTGGGATAGAACATAATGAAGATAGTATGAGAAAAATAATGTATATATATATGTGTGTGTGTGTGTGTGTGTGTGTGTGAATGACAGGGTCATTATGCTATACAGCAGAAATGGACAACAATCTAAATCAATTACACTTTAATGAAAACTTTAAAAAATTAACAAATTTAAAAGTGAGTAAGGATCTGGCATTGCCATGAGCTGTGGTGTAGGTCGCATACACAGCTCAGAACTGGCGTTGCTGTGGCTCTGGCATAGGCCGGTGGCTACCACTCGATTAGACCTCTAGCCTGAGAACCTCCATATGCCATGGGTGCGGCCCTCAAAAGACAAAAAAAATAAAATAAAAATAAATTTAAAAAAATAAAAATGAGTAAGGAAAAAATGGCAACTATTTTTTAAAATGAAAAATGTCAGCTTTTAAAATACTGTGTTTAATACCAAGTATTTCAGTTCTTTTAATAATGCCATCTCTTGGTCCACAGAGAATTGCACGCTGTATTAAAATCATTATTGTGTTTCAGATTACACTAAGTGATATATATCAATGTGACAATGTTCTCTGCATGGCCCAGTGTTAGCAACTTCTCCACTAACAAGGTTTTGATCATTTCATTGATTTTTTTTAAGTTGCCTAAAGTCATTCAATAGAACGTTTGTTATTGTGGAGTAGTAACCAGGATGCATTTTAAGGTCATCTTATTCATGTGAGGAAAATGTGAAAAATATTCCCATTAACTAGAGCACTATGTACTTCTTCTCAAGGTTAATTGTTTCCTCTGATCTCCAGTTAAAACCTATTATTCTTAAACTTCGAGATTAACAAAATGACTGAGGAAGCATTCAATATCTGGAAGGTACGGATTCTTTGGTTCTTTTTAGATGTGGAACAAATAGCATCTATGAATTTACTCAGAAAGATCAAAAACAATTACAATAAATTATTTGATAGGTTTGCTCCTAGATGTTCTGTTTTTAAAAGCAAATCAAAAGATATTTCATAGGGAGAAATCATAAAAAAATATTTTATTTTACTGATGTATCTAAATCTCAGAGCAATTTAATTAGAACATGTATTTTCCCACTATTTTTTTTTGTCTTTTGTCTTTTTAGGGCCACACCTGCAACATATGGAGGTTCGCAGGCTAGGGGTATCATCAGAGCTGTTGCTGCAAACCTATGCCAAAGCCACAGCAACGCTAGATCCAAACTGCGTCTGTGACCTACACCACAACTCACAGCAATGCTGGATCCTTAACCCACTCAGTGAGGCCAGGGATCAAACCTGTAACCTCATGGTTCCTAGTTGGATTCGTTTCCACTGAACCATTATGGGAACTCCTATTTTCCCACTATAGCATAGGTGGAAATTATTATTAAAACAAGATACAGCTCATATTAAAAGTTTACATGAAGTATTTTAAAACATATTTGCTTGCAGATTTATAGGGAATCAGTGATGATGTTCAATTATTTGGGCACAGGGATGTGACACTCTAGTAACGATTAATATACCGTCAGAACCAAAACAGTTGCAAGCTATCATCTCAAAGTATCGTAATTTTATTTTTCAAATGCGAAGTCTCTGTGATTCATTCCAGTTCTGGAATGTTTTTTTTTTTCCTTAAAATAGTATGGCATGTCAAGATTAATTATACGAAGTTTCTTTTCTAACTCTCACTGTTTCCATAATATTTGCCTTCCACATTCATAGGTATACACATGGGTGCAAATACTCCATTAGTTTCTCCCCTTGGAGCCAAAGCACCTTCAGTCATTGTGAAACACACACGAGGAACCCTGTGTATTAGAAATTACCAGGTCAGGAACTAAGTTTTGGAAGATGGTATCTTCTATGATAAAGCTCTAAGTTTATTAAATGGTCTCAATCCTCTAATTAGCAGCCTAACACTTTGGTGTGAATGGGAAAAAAAAAAAAAGTAGCTCATTAGTCCTGTGAGTGTGATTTTGAATATATCACTAATCCAACTAGTTGACCCAGAGAAAAAAGACTGCAATTTTCCTTTTTAAAAGGGATAGGCATGTACAATCTCTGATGGGTGATGGACCCTGAGATAAAATCAATCTTGGGTCCACATTCACATAAAGAGCAACACTTAAAAGCCCCTCCAAAGAGCAGACAGTGAATTATCAGCTGCTTGCCCACATCAACTTCCTGCCTCTACCCCACTGACCAGAAAGGCTTTGGGTAAATAATAGTGATCAAAATTCCTACCCGTGAGAACATCATATTAAGAGACATGGAAGTGCAACTCTTAGGATACCATTTTATAAATGTTTGGTCAGATGATATCAAGTAAAAGCCATCTCTTTGGGTCCATTTAGCTGGACAATAGAAACAAATAGAACAGTAACTAGAAGCTCTTCTCAAAGGCACAGTATCATTGCTACAAAATGATGTGGAGCAAATTGCATCCTACGCCTTTGTGGTGCGAAACTATAAGAACTCAAACAAAAATATTGACCATGAATCACAGTGCTCCTGTTATACCAAACAGAAAAGTGATTATAGAAAATCCTCTAGCTCCTAAGCACTGGAAATATTAAGCTTATACACAAAGGGACAGAGGCAATAGAGCGGACACCTACCTTCCAGCACTACCTTCAGTTAATCTTATCTATTTTATTGTGCTTTATGCTAAATCCACGTATCATTTTAGGGTTTTGGCCATACATGATCACAACCTTTTTTCTCCCGTATTTATTTTATAGACCACCTTTTCGACGCCTAGAAATACATCTCAAAAGGAAACTTCATGTTACCACCATATAAGTAAAGCCGTTGTCATTTAACAGAAAAAAACATTATTAAAAAGTAGTCAAGCAGTTCTCTGATGGCTCAGAGGGTTAAGGATCAAGTGTTGTCGTTGCTGTGGCTCAGGTCACTGTTGCGGTGTGGCTTTGATCCCTGGCTGGGGAACTTCCATATGCCACAGGCATGACCAAAAAGTAAATAAGTAAATAAGTAAATAAATAAATAAATAAATAAAGGAAAATAACAGGAGTTCTCACTGTGATGCAGTGGGTTAAGGATCTGGCATTTTCACTGCTATGGCTTGAGTCACTGCTGAGTCATTAGTTCAGTCCCTGGCCCCGTGCAAATGGTTAAGGATCTGGTGTTGCAGCTGTGGCTTGGATTTGATCCCTGGCCCAGGAACTTCTGTATTGTACTTGTGAACTTTCCAAGTGCAGCCACAAAAATAAATAAGTAAATAAATAAATAAAACAGGTAATCACAATTTTATTTTTATTAAAATGTAGAAGACACTATTGCCTGCTTATAGCACTGGTCCTAAGATTTGTTGTAGTTCTGTTAACAGGGACGAGCTATTTATCATTCAATTGATAAATCTAATACTAATTAACGAATGACTTTCTCCTTCAGGGAAGTCGATAAATTGGCAGAGAATACAAACCAAAGCCTGCTTACCTGATGGTGAAATTTCAGAAGTGACAAGAATTATTCTTCTAAAAACTAATGGTTTACATGACAAGAATTGAAGAGCAGATAAGGTTAGGCTATGCAACTGTGAATCTAGTTGGTGATGGAACAGTGCTTTCTTAGCAGGGAGGAAAGCTTTTCATTCAAGCTTCCTATGCCCAGCCAAACTTTCAGTAATTCAGAGATAAAGGCATTTTTAAATATGCGAGAGCTCAGAAATGACCTAATATGTACCCATTCTTAATAAACCAAGAAAAATGAGGAAATAGGATCAAGGCACCAAGATTTTAGAAAGCAAGAAAAGAAGGTTCAGAGTATAAAATTCTCAGTAAGTCCATAAAGCAAGTGCTTTAGATTGAAGTAGAAGGACAAAGCCTGGTGAGAGAGAATCCACCAGGAAAACAAAACAGATAGATACATAGATATGTAGGTAGATAATCTGACAGCTTTAAGAACTGGAAATTAGGAGTTCCCATCATGGCTCAGTGGTTAACAAACCCGACTAGTATCCATGAGGATGTGGGTTCAATCCCTGTCCTTGCTCAGTGGGTTAAGCTCATGGGCGTTGCCATGAGCTGTGGTGTAGGTCGAAGATGTGGCTCTGATTTCAGATCCTGTGTTGCTGTAGCTGTGGTGTAGGCCGGCAGCTACAGCTCCGATTGAACCCCTAGCCTGGGACCCTCCATATGCTGCAGTTGTGGCCCTAAAAAGAAAAAAGACAAAAAAAAAACCTGGAAATTATATATTGATAGTCAATTGATATATAAATTGGTTTACTGAAATTAATAAGGGTTAGTTCCCTTTAAACATCAAGCAAGTAATTCTAAAAAGGCAAATTTTAACCCTGTAAAAATAAAAAAGTAGAAAAATAATCACTAGTGTATTTGAACTTGCAGTGACCTAATTTATATAGTCACAATATGATAAGAATGAATGCATTTTAATTCAAATTGTGACATAAATATAGAGAGAAATGGCAGAGAAGGGAGAGATGTTATATCCAAAATACACTTTAATAAAAAATAGGTTATAGAGTCAATATTTATGTCTAAAATTGATGAATCAAGTCATGAAAGCATAAATATCTTATTTGAAAATAACTAATAACAGGAAAAGCAACAACTAAAAGAAATGAATATTGTTTACCCAGGGAGTGAGGTGTGGTTGAACAGGAAGATATTAGGTAGAAAATATTTCAAATATTTAAGTATTTTTCTTTGAAAAAAAGTAGAATTCATCTTGCAAAGAAAAGAAAATTGCAATAACAAGGAAATCAGTTGTTCTCAACATAATCTTCCTGCTCTACCTGTGACAAATATGGGGCCTGCAGAGTTTTTTGTGATAACTCTCAACAGAGATGGAAAAACATTAATCACCAAGAAGAAGTATCTTTTTCTCTTTCAGATAAAGGTTTCTATGATACCTATCAACCCTAATAAATCTAGTGTGAGTCTATGAAGCTAGAAAATAAATAAGATTTACTTTCATTAGATATTATCTCTAATATGAAACATATTAAGTTATAGGAAATATGTACACATTTAAATATATTGTCTCTAATGGACTCTGAGACACTTGAGATAAAAAAGCTTTATCCTCTTCTCTGATTCTGTGTACCTGGAAAATTGGTATGTATTCAATGCATACTTTAAAACTATTGCTATTGTTACTTAAAGAATTTAATTATATCTGAGTATTTGGAGCTTAGGTTGCATAGCTCAGGCAGGACATCTCCTTCAACTTAATGGAAAAAAAAAGCAGATATTTACTGAGGTTTGACAACAAAATATGTGTTTCCTGCATTAGTTGGTTTACTCATCACAGATATTATAAAGGTGGTACCATTAGTTTTCTTTATACATACGACGAAACAGACTTTTTTTCTGAAGTCATACAGCTAGGAATTGAGATTTGAAACCAGTCCAATCTGACTCCAGAAGTCAAGTATATTTTTTAATCTACTCTACAAACTCATAAATAGGGAACACAATAATATTATGACTCAGAGGAAGGATCAGTTGGTAGTAATATAATATTCAATTCTGTAGAAGTCTCCATATTCTTTCCTTCATTTCTACAAAAGATAGATTTGTAATGTGTTGGAAGTTCTGAAAGCATATAAGTTTTTGGAAAACAATAGGAACTAGTGCAATAATGGTAATATCATTTGCATGAGTTCCTATCACAATATATAACACAATTGAAAATTTTTTAAAAATACAGTAGCCACTTATTTTTAAGAATCATTGTTCTGAAGGACTTTTGCTACAACAAATAAAACTTGAATAATCATTGCAATACTATTGGGAATTAATTATGAAATTCTCTGCAGTGAAACAATTTCCAATTACAGTTCAGACCATCCTTTTCAGTGAGTCTTGTTTGTTGTATTTCTCCTTATGGGCTACTTAGGGAGAATTATTCCTTAAAATATACTGTGGATTTATTCAGAAGCACTTCATAATTTTAGCACAACTATTTATGTCAAAAGGCATTCTCTGGAAGATGAAAGTTTGTAGCAGGCATGTAGGACTGGGGAACATTTTTTCTGGTACAAGGCTTTGATGCTTTGTAGCAATAAATGGACTTTCTGCACTCACTGGAATCTGGCTTCAGAAATTAATGCTAGCACTCAAACTGGAAATCTCACTGGACTGAGCATTTGAAAAATTCTGATGGATCCTGGCCAAAAGGAAAGGATAGTCAAAGTCTGAAACCCAGAACTAAATGGAGCTGTCAGAAAACTGTCACAAACACTGTTTCTTCTAGTATTTATTTATTTACTTATTTATGTATTTTGCTTTTTAGGGCTGCACCTGTGGCATATAGAAGTTCCCAGGCTAGGGGTCAAATCAGAGCTGCAGCTGCTGGCCTATGCCACAGCCACAGAAATACCAGATCCAAGCCACGTCTGCAACCTATACTGCAGCTCAGGGCAATACCAGATCCTTAACCCACTGATTGAGGCCAGGGCTCAAACCCACACCCTCATGGATACTAGTTGGGTTTGTAACCTGCTGAGCCACAACAGGAACTCCCTAATGTTTGTTTTTAAATCAAGCATTAAATGTGTAATATATAGGGCAAGTGAAAGATAAGCATTTGCTTTAGCTTTATATAGCAGAAGTATAGTAAGTTGGGATCTCTGATTAACTGGCAAAGTATTAAAACAATAAGTAATGAGAGATTATAAAAATAATGATTTATGCCAATGAAGGAATACGATTTCTTGTTCATTGAAAGTTACATCCTGGCAAACTTGTGAAATGGGGTAAAAGCCATTCGAATTAAAAGTCCATATCTAAGTCATAACAACAATCTTTTTACCTATTTTGTAAAATATATATATATATATATATATATATATATATATATATATATTCAAGTCCATAAAAATTACATGAATTCCTTAGAGCCAGAAGTGTTTGGAGAGTGGAATATTTTAGTTTCGTTTTTCAATTTTAAGACGTTAATACACTCTATATACCTTACAGGACATCATTCACCAAGATTTGACTCAAAATATCATGATTACAGATGTTAATATTTTAGAAACTAAGAATTTAGGAATCCTCAAAAGTACAATTGTGATGTTTTAGCCACAAATGTACCTCACATATGAGAAAACGAACCCAGAGGAATGTGTAAGTTTGCAAAGAGGACTGCGTGATAAACTGGGAAAGAATGTGAGATAAGATACAGATGGAAATGAGCGAGGGGTATTAATAGATTTAGAGAATGTTAGTGCTTGGGGATACTTCAGAGACCACAGAGCAAATGCCTCATTTTTCAGCTAGAAGAAACTGAAACTCAGAGGTATTATAAAGACTCAAATGATATAGTCCTGAAGCGAGACAGTGTTGCAGAATTATTGAACTCATTAAAATTACCCAGTCCTCTTTCCTTGACCAGAGATGTGCTCTATTTCTCACTTTAGAAGATTACCTCTAAAGGGAAAGATAAGCTCAACACATGATTCCCATTTGCTACCTAATTTACTTATTTTATTTGTCCTAGAATCAACTGAATCTTAATATAGTGCTGACCAGGAGCCCAGTTAGCTTTTTTGCAAGTTCTTAATTGCTGCCAAGGGTACTTATAGTCCAGAATATATAACCTTTAAATAACCTTTAACATAACCTTTTATACATTGTGAATTTTATGGTAATAAATGTGTTCTAAATTCTTGACCACAAAATAACTCCCTTTTCTGATGGGCTTGTTGCCTGGTATTCCATTACCGAAGGTCATTTTCTTGGTTTATTCCTGTCGCTCTATTTCTAACAACAAATATTTATCAAAGACTGCTTATGCTCTAGGCACTGTGTTAGCCGTGGGGACACTAACTAAAAATGAAGACATAATGGAAAGATCAGTAACTGCTTCTGCAGTGTTAGAAAAGAGACTCAGGCTCTGCATCCCTTCTGTCTGTATGAGAAGAAGTTATCAGGTGCATATGAGCTTAGGAAAGTAATTACTAGTGGGTGCTTTTCCCTTCACAGGTTGTCAAGAATAGAGTCTACTTAGAGTTTTGGATGACATGAATGGGGATGGAAGACATTCATTTTACAGGAACTGCCTTATGAAGAGTTATCTTACAACTAATACTGTGGGAAATGGTCAATGGTTAATGATATGCGCAATATTTCATACCTTAGTTACACAGAATTATTTATTCCAAAGCTGCTATTTGAAATCAAGGTCATGGAGAAAATAGGATATTTGGAGTATAAGGGAAGAGAGATTAGGAATTCAGAGGGAAAAAATGTGAGCAGAGTAGATATTTATCAGAATAAAAAAAAGAAAGATGACTAAGAATGGAAAGTAGGTACAGAAATAAAAGAAGGTATGAAACATTCGTTCTGTTTAGGTGACAGTACTCTCCCACTTTTCAAATATGAATAGCTATAGATTTTTAGTTTTCCTAGGATTTTAATTATATGTCAAATTGAAAGAACTTACTTCTAATTTTATATCTGGGTAATGGTAGGCATACGGCCTCTGTGGATCTGTGCTGCCAGGTCCTGCCTTCCGTTCTAGAGGTTTTATTCCTTCAGCTTTTGGGAAGGTTGTTGGCTGACAGCTCTTAGCTATGAACTCACTTTGAGAACTGTCTCTACTAAAGATAACTGACCACCTTCCTGAAGGACAAATTCTGCTCCCTAGGAAGGCCACATCCAATGATAGGTAAATGCTGGGGTAGAAAGGCATGACCTCCTTGTCTTAACTTGGGGAAACTCTGAGAGATCATTTCAGCTTCAGTGTGTCTCATGGAAGCGGCTCACGTTCTTACGTGACTCTATCAGAGGCCACCTGATCTCTGCGACCGGAGGCGCTGAACCTGAAGGCACATCCTAACAAAACTCCACCATCTAAGCTACGTTGCCAAGTCTGCTTCCCAGGATATCTGACCTATGACAATGGCCTTCCTTATTCCATATTTTCTTATATGGTGTTTCCTAGATTGCTTTCAGTTAAGCAGTTTACTTCTTAGACCACATTATATGGAATCTCTTCATGCAGAGAGCTGCACAGATCCTTAGAGAAAGAACAGGTTCATTGTACTGAAAGAATAAAGTAATGAAAAGTGCCAAGTAAGTTTTCAAGATATTGGCAAAGACCAAACGTAGTGATGCAAGGAAGAAAAAAGAAGAGGACAGATGGGACAAAAACTATCTAAACATGACTACACAGAATGAAAGACATTTGAATATCATATACAGAAGGGCACTTTTTCCTTTTGTTCAAAAATATGTGAATCATTTCATGGATGCTGATTCTTCCAAAAGGATAAAATTAAAATAATAAAATTTTTCTTTTCTCTTATGTAGGAAACATACAAAGAAAAGTATCATAACTGACAGTTTGAGCTTTTACAAAGTCACTTAGCTTTTTGCTTGTAAACACATGGACTTGGGTTAGAAATTTTATTTTATTTTATTTTTTACTCTTGATATTGTGTATGGACTAGGCACACCATTGTGAATTGTGTTTGTAGTACTGGAACTTTGTGTTTTTCTGAAACTTTTAGATGTTCCAAATAATTAACAGAGAAGCAAAATCATAAAAGTCATGCTGTAATTCACTTTTAGAAAGGATTCATCTTTTTGGGTCTGTCTGAATCATGAGTAATTATTTAGGTATCTATGTCCTGCTTTCAATGCTCTATAAACCTTGCCATAAATGAAGAACATTTTGATTGGTAATAAGATAAATTGAGATACATATGTGCAAGGATGAGCCAAAGCAAAAAATATCCAGAGTTCCCGTTGTGGCTCAGCAGTAACAAACCCAACTGGTATCCATGAGGATGTGGGTTTGACCGCTGGCCCAGCTCAGTGGGTTAAGGATCCAACGTTGCCATGAGCTGCAGCGTTGGTGGCAGCCACAGGTGTTGCTGCGGCTGTGGCCTAGTCTGGCAGTTGCAGCCCCGATTAGACCCCCTAGCCTGGGAACTGCCATGTGCAACGGGTGCAGCCTTATAAACAAACAAACAAATAACAACAAAACCCACAAAATATTTGGTTACAAAGGTATTTAGAGTTCCTTGTTAATATTTAGTGGTGGTATGGAATAGTAAAAAGCATAAGTGGTGTAATTTGTTCAAGGCACTAGACGGATATTTTACATAAGGCTTAGATACAAAATATAACAAACTGAACCTCCCTTCCTGCTTTCTTAAGAATAATTCAGAAATAAAAACCTTAAAAGAATTAATAGTGAATTGCTGATTATTTTAGAACTGATAGGATAGGAGCAATAGAAAGTGAATTGCAACTCTGAAATGAGTCTTAAAAGAAAGAAAACATTTATTAAGCCTCAAAGAAATGTTCAACTTGTACCTGCTAAGTGTACTTAGATGAACGTGAATTATTGTACACTTGCAGTTACACTATAGGATCTAGAGATCTAACAGTGAATTAGGTTATGTCTTATAGTCTTGGTACACTGATAATAAACCAGAACATTTTCAGAAGGGATTTTAATTGAGGATTTTATCTTAATTATGAAAGAGGACATCTAAGAAGTAGCTTAAGCCTAAGAGTAATAGAATTGAACAAGAAATAGTTCAGATTCCAGCGAAAGGCGATTAACCTGAATAAAATCTATTTTATTTGGAAGTGCAAGCACCTAAAATTGAAGAGGTAAGGAAGAAAGCACCATCTCCCTTTGAATATATAAAAATGTCCAATCTATAAATGAGTTGGGAAAGCTTTTCAGTTCCTGTAGAAAAATTGTACTTAAGAAAAGCTTAGTTAGCTGTCATATTAAGCAAAAATATCTATAGTTCAAAGACGTTATTTTCACATGGTCGGTTAATCTAGTAAAAGCTTCTTTGCATTTCTGAACTACATTTTTGAAGTGTTTTGGCTGCTGATAATTTTTTCTTTTGAAAATTAATCATACCAAGTGCAGATATGCATAGCCACTAACACTTTTAATATTGATTTATATTTAACATACATCAATGCTAAATAAGTATATGAGGCATATTCATGGGCATGACACAAATATTGACTACCATTTCTGCAGCAAATAAGAAAAATTAGCACAGTTATTCATCAGATTTTTTTAACTTTCACATGATGTTGTGAACACTGCCATTTCAAATTCTACAAATCTAACATTTAACACAAACTATCATTTGGAAATATTTTGATGAAGCTGTAAGCTCTTATTTTAAAAGAAATTAAATGAATAAACAAGGGAAAAAGCACTGTTTTCAAATTAGTGGATCTATTGAGTTTCTTAGGTGTCACTAGAGCCTTTAGATCTTAAATCAGTGTGGCTTTTCATTAATTTCTATACATGCAATCATTTCTTACTTGAGTCCATATTTATTTAGGACTTCATATGTTCCACATCACTAAGCAAGTTTCTGGGGAGGTTATCTGGAACAAGGCAGAAACTGCTCCTATTCTGTGAGTACATACAAATACCTTCTACTCGGGAAAGTTAAATTAAAATTCTGTAGCATGGCTAAACGATGGACATGATACGTGATATAACTTGGACTAGGGGAGCACACGGGAAGAGCACAGCCTAGTCTAAGGAGCACCTACAAAAGACTTGCCAGTAAAACAACATCAGTGTTATTTGGGTTAAAATGGCTCAGGTTGTTTTAGTTAAGTGTGTGGTGGTAATAAAATGATCTAAATATGTATAATATGCAAAAAATAACCTTATCATTTATAAAACAATTCTAGTCTGTTATTCTTGGTTGTAGTGTGTTTTCTTTTCCCTTCATTGATATAGTGACCCAGGATTCTTCCATTTAGGGGCTCCAGTTCTACCATTTCCTGTTTCCTTATCATTATTTTCACATAGCTATTAGAAGTAAAAAGATAGCATGGAAGCGTTCCCACTGTGGCTCAGTTAAGAGTTAAGGGTTAAGGGTATGCCACTGTGGTGTAGATTGTAGCTCTGGCTCAGATTCAGTCGCTGGCCCAGGAACTTCCATATGCTTGGTATGGACCAAAAAAAAAAAAAAAAAAAAAAAAAGACAGAATGGAGGAGATGGATTTGTGTTTCAAAGCTCTGAAGCAGAACTAAGACACTTATGTACATTCCTTTGACAGAAGCTTGTCACATGGAAAAACTAAGATGAAATAGTGTCTAAGAAACACATTGCATGGCTGGAAGGCTGGCTTTGAGTACTATGGAAGAAGTTAACAAATGTTGGTAGACACATACCCACCTCAGGCATAGGGCATACGGGTGGGAGTGTTACCAAGAGTGGACAGAATAGCAATGTTAGAGTGTAGCAGTCTAGCATGTGTTCATGCTTTATTCAAAATAAAGTAATGAATATGGTGCATACGTACCGCTTAGGAAGGAGGTGTTGAGAAAATTAGAAAAAACATACAAAATAGAAATTATCCAAAACATCTACAATCTTTGAAAGAAACATATCGAAGAACTAAAAAGAGACTTGAGAGCCAGGATCACCTGTGTCCCTGGTTGCCTGCTGAACACTTGCTCAGGACTCAGGCTTCCATTTCCCATTTCCTTCATGCTACCTTTATGCCTAGGTTCCTGAGCAGTGCCTTGCTGACTCCAAAGTTCCAGGTTCTCCCCTGGGAAGGCGGGTCAAATAAAAGAAAGAAATGGAAACACGAGAGAGAGAGAGAGAGAGAGAGAGAGAGAGAGAGAGAGAGAGAGAGAGAGAGATCAAAAGTGACAATGCTTTTATTTTTCCCTCTTTTTAATCATATCTTTAAACATCGCTATACATCTGTTCCTGGGTTATTTCCTAGCACATGGTATAAGCTGCATGAAAATAATATTAACATCATTTTCTTCATTGTATGAGGCACAGTACATGTTAATTTAATTGAATACATTCTCTTTCTATAATGAGGCCATCAAATAGTCTCTTCCCTGAAGAGGAGAATCTTTAGAGCAAATGGTGAGAATCAATGAAATTTACTTGAGACATATGCAATATAATTGATGGTTTAAAGTTTAGTCAGTATAAAACTCTCATAGGAATTTCTAGGCAAAAGATTCCACAATGGATTCTCTTTATTTGGATTTTCTTGATTTCAAGTTTAAATAGATGTGGTGAATAGTACAAGAGTCAAGTTGGGTTGGATTTGACAGAGGACACAGGTTTTATTACATCTTTTGTTATTTTTGCCTATGTGTCCCTTGCTTCATAAGGGGGCTTCTTTGTATGAAGTCGTTTCTATGACCGTTTGTTATTGTCTAGATCTGTCCTAATGATGTGATGCCTCATGCTCCTGAGAGAAAAGTTATTTCCTTATGCTTCTTTTAGAAATGAATACTTTAAAATCGAACAGCTTAGAGTCCTTCCTTGTCCTTCTCCCTGGCTGAATTGCACCCTGAACACAATCATCCATAAGCTAAAGATTAGCACCCTGAGCATAATTACCTGTGGGTTAAAGATTATTAGCACATGAGGTTTTTCAGGAACTTTCCTAGTTCTTATCTCTGATCAAAATGCCCTTTTCACAAGGATTGTTATTCAAGGCAATAACCCAGAAGACCACCATTCTGATGAGGCTGAGATCTCCTGACTCCAATTTTGACGACTAAGATTCCCCCACAGAAAGAAGAATGCACGTTTGTCCCAATCCTGATTCCTATGTGAACACCTGCTTTTTCTCCTTTTATCTGTAAAACTTCCCGCAATCCTCCCCAAGGGGGTGGGGGTGCACAGTCTTTAAGGCATTAGACTGCTGTGATCCTCCTTTGGCTGGCAAATCAATAAAACTATTTTTTTCTCCTTTACCCAAAACTCTGTCTCTGCATTTCAATTCAGCACCAGCAGACAGAGGCTGAATTCCGGCAACACTAACAATTTGACAGTCCATGAGTCTTTAAATGTCAACTTCCATGCAGTAGAGGAGATAAGATGAATTAATCCCGATTCTATGGAATCAAACCAACCATCTTTGTCTTTGTCTTCTGAAGCATCACCTTCCTTAGACCCAGCCTAAGTAGACCCGATGAAGAGGAAATGGAGATATTTTCTGGCCAAGCTGGGACATTATGATAAGCATGGGTGCATTGTCTTCTTATTTTTTTCTGGTTAATATTTTTCCTGAAACAGCAACAAGTGGCTTTAATGACTGTTAAACTTAGAACCTTTAATCTAGGCAGAATACTCTGTTTGGTAATCTAGCTAACCAGAGTTATGAAGTTATTAATACAGTTATTAATTTTTTTTCTATTTTTATGCCCTTTCGCACAGATAGCTCCCTGAAGGACTTTTCAGGAAAGAGGTACCGTTGGGTTAAAGCATAATTAGAAGATTCCCAACTCCTCTAGCCCAGAATCTTAATGTTACCACTAATACCTCATTTTATCATTCTTATTAGTGCATTTAAAATTATATTCATCACCCACTTCCAAATAAAACTAATATTTTACTCTCTCCAAAACACAATGGTGCTATCCATAAGATCCTTCTTTAAAGAACTAAGATATATCAATTTACAATCTTTATAATTCTCTTGGAACAAAGTAGCTATTTCAGAAACTCTTAGTTTATTTAAACCACCAGAGAATTATTTAGTACATTTTGACTTCCTAATTTGTAAAACCTACTTCTAGGAAGAAATTATAGATCACAAGGATTGATGAATTAAAACAAATTTAGATTAACAAAATAAAACACAAAGAAGCCTCTCTGAATGATGAAAGTAGGACAGACACAGTAACATCTTAAACCTGAATATTATCAAAGTGTCAAATATAAGAGTGAATGAGAGGTGCAGAATGACATTCACGCTAAATACATTTAATAAAATAAACATTTCTAATATTTGAAAATGCACTTTTTTTCTTAAAAGGAACTCTTTCATGAGCCCTAAGGGAAGTAATAATTATTACTTCTTCAGAGACACAAATTTATTAGAACTCTAATAAAATACCTTTTTTGCTTTAATGCTCCAATTTTTATGTTTAATTGATTTAATTAGTTTCTTCAAAGGCATATTATATTTAAAAATAATAAATTTAAACAGGTTTCACAGTTTTGGAAGAGTTTATACTATTTCATTATCAGGAATTAAATGTACCCAAAAGCAACTGTGTGAAACACATATGTGTTAATTGGGACATTAGAGAGTGAATTTTGGCTGTGCTTCTCACAGTTAAAAACAGCAAATGACTGTGAGATTCCTAAATACACTTTTATTAGAGTGTGGATTTACTGTAATATCCTTGGCTAGAGTTTAAGCATCTTTAGAACTGAAAACATATCTTTTTCATCTTCAAAATATCAGTATCTAGGCAGTTCCATGGTGGTCAGTGGTTAGGACTCAGCACTTTCATGGCTGTGGCCCAGGTTCAATCCCTCATCTGGGAATTGAGATCCCGTATGAAGCAGCTGCACACTGTGGCTATGGAAAAAGAAAAAAAGAAAAACAAAACAAAACCAAAAACCAGCATCTAGCAAAGTTTATTGTTCCTACTTGGCTTTTGATAAATTTTCTTTTAATGAAAGAAGAATGGAAAGATACATTTAAAGCATAGAAGCAGTTTACTTAAATTACTCATAAATATATGATTTATTTTTGCTTCAACTAAAACTTAACCTACTATGATTTTTTTCTATGAAACACAATGCTGCACTGAGTTCATGCCATGATTTACAGAGCAGCTTATAACCAGCTTTAAATAAAAAGTAAAAGTTATGAGGCACTCCCTGGTGGCCTAGCAGGTTAAGGATCTGGTGTTGTCACTCCTGTGGCATGGGTGCAGCCAAAAAAAAAAAAAAAGAAAAAGAAAAAAGTAAAAGTTATGATATTTCTGTAAATTAATGCTAGTTCAGTAAGTCATTTTTTAGAACACTCAATTATTTTGCCAGTAAGTGTGGTCAGGACAATAAGCCTAGTGCTGAAACACAGTGAAGTAAAGAATGAAAGTTGGAAATGCTTCTTCAGTGTCTGTGAGACCTCGGTGTATTATAAGAACACTTGAGATCTCTGATTGCTCTTCTTGTTTGTTATTTTGGATCTTAAATCTTCAAACACATTGAGAAAAATTCTTATGTTCAAAAGTTTGCCTTGATGGCTTGGCATCTTGCAGAAATACTTTGTAACACTACATATGTAATGAATGAACCTATGCTACACACAGAAAAGAAACTCAAGTTACATAGGAATGACTCAGTATTTACTAATCTCATATGAAAAGTCATACATCATGGGTTAAATTATGTCTTAATAAGAATGCACATGGGAGTTCCTGTTGTGGCTCAGCGGAAATGAATCTGATTAGTATCCATGGGGACACAGGTTCCATCCCTGGCTTCACTCAGTGGGTTGGGGATCGGAGTTGCCTTGAGCTGTGGTATAGGTCACAGACAAGGCTCAGATCCAGCATTACTGTGGATGTGGCATAGGCTAGTGTTTACAGCTCCAATTGGACCCCTAGCCTGGGAACCTCCAAATGCCATGGGTGTGGCCCTTCCAAAGACAAAGACAAAAAAAAAAAAAAGAGAGAGAGAGAGAGAATACACATAACTCTATGGGGCCAAAAGCCTTACGTATGTGCTCTAGACTGTAAGTGTAGCCACTCCAAAGACATCTGAAGTTTTTAAGCTCCAGAATGACCTCAATAATCATTTGGGCCGTTTTACATTGTATGAAAGAGTCTGACTTGAAATCAAATACATCATGTGTATATGTTTCAATATGTACCTGTATCAATATTAAAAGAATTATCCAAGTATATACTCAATTAACAGACTTGTGCATTTTTTTTACTATTTTTTTTTTACTATTACTTTAAAAAAGCCCTTTATCTTATATGCACATTCTTCTACTAGTGTAGGCCATTAGGTCTTTGCTATAAACTTTGCCAGTCTTTGGATTGATAGATAAGTTTACTTGGCTATCAAATAAAACTCATAGAAGATATTTCAGTTAACACAATTATGTAAACTCCTTTATAATCAAGATAAATCTGTATTTTGATATTATGACTACTATTTCACTGAAAAAAAAACCACAATGAATAGATTTTGGGATTATCAAAGTGATTTTGTCATGTACACAATTGTCTCTGAAAGTTACATGTGTCCTTATAAAATTTAATTTCTCCCTCCTGATAACCATGCGTGGATGGAAATTAATTCCTGAATTTTTTTCCTGATATTTATGAAATCAGCTTATTTTGTGTGCTAGAGAAATGTCTAGAATAGACTTTTTTCAAAATTTCTTCCTCACACGTTTTTTTTTTTTTTGGATGTAAATCTTATATGTAGTAATACATTCAGGCAAGCAAACATCCTGACCAAAGCAAAATCAGTCCTTGTCCATCCTTCCAGCAATGTCATCTGAAGCCAGAAGGCAAAAAATTATCCAGGGCTTTCTTTGACTCATATACCAAAATAGTCCCTTAGTTTATATGGAAGCAACAGTAGTATGTCAAAGGTTCTCCTTCCCCTGGACTTGTAGCTGTACAGAGTCAGCATTTTATGATTCTTAATCTATTTGCCTTTTTTCTATGGACTGCTTCACGTATAAAGACTTTTTCTCATGTGAAGTTCTGTTGCTGATGTTACGTATATAAAACTTGGAAGCGCACTGTATGCATTATAATCTTGGGCAAGAGTCCCATGGGCTATTTCTATAATTTTGTTATTGAGGGTCACAGGAAAAGACAAAGCTTATTTAAATAAATTTTATCAGGTCTTTCCTTACCCTCCAGATACTGTGTTCAAGCTCTCACAGATAACCTAGGCAAACTGCTTCAAGTGAAGATGTGGCATTCCTGTGGTGGCTCAGTGGAAACAAATCTGACTAGCATCCATGAGGACGCAGGTTTGATCCCTGGCCTTGCTTGGTGGGCCAGGGACCTGGCATGCTGTGAGCTGTGGTGGAGGTAGCAGATGTAGCTCGGATCTGGCATTGCTGTGGCTGTGACCTAGGCCAGCAGCTGCAGCACTGATTTGACCCCTAGCCCGGGAACCTCCATATGCCTTGGGTGCAGCCCTAAAAAGACAAAAGACAAAAAAAAAAAAAAAAAGAAAGAATAAAAACAAGTGACGATGTGATTCTAGAAGGGCTGGGCAGTGGAATTTGTAGTTAACTTACTCTCTTCATTGTTTCTTGCCTAAGAACTTGAAATAAATAGTAGGAGGTGGTGGGAGAATTTGAAAAGTCTGTGATACAGCAGGGTGAGAGCTTAAATAGCTTCGTGACCATGGGATTACACATCTGGTGTTCACCAAGAAAGATTAATCTTTCTCTCTGCCAGTTTTGGTCAACATTTAATGTCACCACCACCACCAACACCACTATCAACAACAACAAAGTATATGCACATGGCTAAATTTTGGCTTCCTCTATCTTTTTTGAAGAAGAAGGAAAATGGAATGTATCTTTTGGGTACCCATTCTACCCCAGGAAACGTGAAAAACCCTTATACATGTGATGTTGAGGGCAGGGTATCCCAAAGTTCTCCACTGTCTGGAGGTTAACCCTCTCTCCCCTCTGTAATCATTCACAGGCCCCAAATCTTCGCATGAAGCTGTTTTAGGAAGGAAGCAGAAAATCCATTCCCTTTTGTAACTTCTGAGTGAAGATTCTGCTTTTGTGGAATTCTTACTCTTGCACTGGTTCTCACTTTGTGGGAATGTTGATCTCTTCTGCATCAAGCTTGCCCTGTTGGACATTTACACAGTATGAGGAAGACGGCACTGTTGCACGGAAACCTTCTACTACATACTTGGAAAGTGGCAGAGGGGTTTTCTTTATGGAAACCAAAAAAATCCCCACCTAATTCAAAGTTGAGTATCAGGCAATCTTGACCTAAAATGTACCTGCTACTTTCACTACTGAGAATGCATTTCCTTCCATAATAGTTGGCATGAAGTTGAATGGTCTAATATTTGATAATTCTATGTGGTTGCATTTCTCCATTCAAAGTTTTCTGTTGGAAGCAAAATATGCTTAACAATCTGAAAGCTATTTATATAGCTATAAGGTTTCAATAGTGATAAATGTATATAGGTATAAGATTTCAACAGTGATAAACAATAATACACTTTAGATGAGCAGCACATCTATAATGTCCTCAATTACCACATTAGAGAAGAGAGACCATTTATGCTATAATGGCTCGAAATGAGCCCTGCTTCTGTCATCCCTCAGCCCGGATAACATTGAAACCATACTCTGACTCTAACCCTGAGGAAACTTCCACATCTCAGTTTTTAAATTTTAAATCTATAAATTGAAAATAAAAATAGCATATGTTTTGTAGGGTTGGGTCCATCTTTAAACCTGTTCATTGAAAATGTTATACTAGTGGCAAACAAGTATAGTCTCTAAGATTTGTAATTATAATGGTATTGAAAGGTTTTTCCCCCAAGATTTTTGGAGTATCCTAAAGATAAATAAAAGTTTAGTATATTTCTTGTCTATAAATGATTTCGTGTTTCACTCATTTCTCCCAAATTAGGTAAATATTCTGTAACCTGACTGGCTCAGTAAAACTACTGAGTTGACTGGAAAAGATTATGTCAGAGAGATCAGAACAAAATGTTCTCATTAGTTCTCAACTTTGAGGCTATGGCTAATTAAAGTGAAATTTGATCATTTCTTTTTAAATAAATAAATATCGTGACATTATTAGAACCGATTATATCTAGTCTTTACCACAATCTCATGCCTTTGCTTGTGGGCATGAGGATCCAGCATTGCCATGAGCTGCAGTGTAGGTTGCAGATGCAGCTTGGGTCTGGCATTGCTCTGGCTGTGGTGTAAGCTGGCAGCTACAGCTATGACTTGACCCCTAGCCTGGGAACTTCCATATGCTGTGGGTGTGGACTAAAAAGATAAATAAATAAAATATACAAAATAATTCAATGAGCCCTTTAATAAGGATTGATAGTGGAGAACAATGGAGTAAGTGACTAATTCTAATGCTCAGGAAAGAATATAAGACCTTTTGAAGAAGTTCAGATATCCAACTGATGTTTAAAGACTGACAAGCAAGATAAAGCCAAAGAACAGGGATACATATAGATGTTTATATGTATATGCATATTAAATATATACTTATAGATATAGAAATATTCAAAATACGTATATTTGGGAAAGAAAATGAGATGAAGCAGAAATTCTAAGATCCTGAAATGAATTTTAGTCACAATAAGGAATTTGAACTTTATCTTGAATATAACAGGAACCTGCTATTTTTTTTCAATACTGAACTAACATGCAGGAACGATTGATTTTAGAAAGAGTTCTTGAGGAGTTAAAGAAGTTAAGTAAAGCTGTACATTTCCAAAATTAAATAATTTCCCAGCAACACAATTGACATAAAATATGTAATACCATGTTACCCAGAGATGGGCTGTTTTCTAAGGCAGAAACATATTATAATATAAAAATCTAATGATTGAGTACAATGTTTTGTACATAGAAGACATTTAATAAACGTTTATTGAATTAATGATGAATGAAGAGTTCCAAGAATTTCTTAGAAACTGCACAAATAAAACCCCCATTTATTTGCAAGAAATGGAACTTTGAAATATGGTCCATTTTTATTTGCTGCTTTCTATTTTAAACAAGGATTATCTCAAATGTGGGAAAGTATTTTAAAGTACTATGAAATTCATTTAAAACTCCAATATAAAGTTTTAATAAAATACCATCCAGTTAAATAACACAACTGAATAATCATTTTTAACATATTTCAGTGGGGCTGCTCTGATACATTCTTTGAAATAACAATGATACAAAGAACTTTACAGAAGGATACATACAGATATTTTGAATGCACAGACAAGTGTGTACTTAATTTCCACTTCAGGACAGATGAATGCAGGATGGTTGCAGAGTATTTCAAACATTTCAAAAGAAATAAGGTATTTGAATACATTTAATCCAGCACAATGTTGGAAAGTAAAGCTCTGTGCCTCTCTAAAATAAACTGATACCTCCTTGAAAACAATCTCTTGAGACCTTGGAACACTATCTCAGTACTAAAAAGAAACTTGTCTAAAAAATAAAGGTCAACCTGGAGAAACTGTTAATTTTCCTCCTGTAAAGTTAAATAAGCTTTCCTTTGGAGGCAGTGGGTGAGAGGGGTGACATCAAGGTTGAATGAATCTCTATTTTATCATTCAGATTTCCAATTGGTTTCTTCAGGCAAGTAATTGCTGAGAAATGAGTTCTTATCTCAATAGCTAGTAATTTTTCCCACTCTTCAAACGATGGCTTTCATATCAGTCCTAGGGCCCTCTTTTGCTAGTTACGCTTACTCTGACTTACAACTCACAGGAAGGCTCTCAGTCAAAATGGGACATGAAGGAGAACTGGATGAATTGTAGGACTACGAATGAGAGCTTCGAGGTTTCTTCTTAGGTATATCCACATTATATTCCCAGATAGATTGCTTTTAGCATTTTTGTGTGTGTGAATTTATTTTGTAACCTTGCTCCAACCTTGTCACTGATTAGGATATGAAGAACTTAACCTCCAGGTTTCTGACTTAATTCCAAGGCTGTAGGGCAGTGTAACAAGTCTGTCTTTTCCATACTCCAAATACAGCGCTTAGTTCATTCTGCTGAATTCTATAAATTAGGCGTATCAAGAATCAGCATGATCCAGAAAGGATACACAGTAAGAAGATCAATTCGAAGGAATTGCCTCACATGATTATGGACTCTGGCAATTCCCAAGTTGTACAGGAGTGAGTCAGGTAACTAGACACCCAGAGGAGTCATCTTTTTTTTTTTTTTTCCAGTTCATAGACCACAAGTCTAGAGGCCCTGGAAGAAATGCTATTTCCTTTCCATTCAAGAATGAAGGCAGAAAAAAGGCCAATGTCCCTGTTCAAAGGCAATCGAGCAGAGAATTCTCTCTTACTCAGAGAAGTTTCAGCCTTTTTGTTCTACTTGGACTTTGAGCTGACTAGATGAGGCCCAGTTATATCAGGGAGGGCAGTCTGCTTAATTCAGTTTATCAGTTTAAATCTTAATCTCATCCAAAAGCATCCTCACAGAAACACCCAAAACAGTGACTGATCAAATACCTGGACATCCCATGGCTCAGTCAAGTTGACGTATAAAATTAACCTTCACATTACGAGTAGTATTTTTCTCTTTCACTGCTTCTGAGCAAATGATCAGTTAAAAGAATTTAAGAATAAGAGAGACAGAGGGATTAGCAACTAAACTTATTAAATTTATTTTCTTCCAAATTAGAAACAGAAATCATAAATACACTCTCTGTACATACAAGTAACACAGTCATTATTAAAAATAATAAAAGTAACACCCAATATTCATTCAGTATTTGAAATGTGCTGAACATGAACATTGAGGCTAGTTATTTTATATTCACTACTAATTAGGAAACTATTCTTGCTACTCAAAGAAAGATTGATGCACAGCCAGCGAAGTAGTGAAGTCCAGGTAGAGCTGAACATTTCTGAATAGCAAATTTCCATGTGTTCACTTTTACGCTGCATGAAGTGCATAGATCTGGCCTAGAACCTTATTTGGATTATGGTTTCTATTGAGCTGAAATTTGCTAAATTGTGGGCGATGCTAAGATAAGGTAGATCACTGCTCACTCGAAGGAAGCGCTTTCCAATTGTTAATGCAGTTCAACAATGGACAAAACCCTTGCAGTCTCTTATCCCAGAGGGGCCTAGAAAAGGTATTTATATGTTTTACAGAGGCTTTTCAAGGTCTACGTAAAAGATTAGGCTAAAGAAATTCTGTGATTCCTTTTAATTCTGAAATTCTGTCAAATGTAGGAAAAAAATTTTTTTTTGGTAAAAGTTTAATTCAGATTTTTTTTCACTCTTTGAAAATATAAATATTTGTAACCTTTCAGAAAAGCAAGGTAAGATATAAGAGGAGACTTAAATAATATATAACTTCTAAGGTAAACTATGGACTTTGGGTAACTAGGATGTAAGAGGAGACTTAAATAATATATAACTTTTTTTTTGTCTTTTTTTTGCTATTTCTTTGGGCCGCTTCTGCGGCATATGGAGGTTCCCAGGCTAGGGGTCTAATCGGAGCTGTAGCTGCTGGCCTACGCCAGAGCCACAGCAACGCAGGATCCGAGCCGCGTCTGCAACCTACACCACAGCTCAGGGCAACGCTGGATTGTTAACCCACTGAGGAAGGGCAGGGACTGAACCCGCAACCTCATGGTTCCTAGTCGGATTCGTTAACCACTGCTCCACGACGGGAACTCCCTATAATATATAACTTCTAAGGTAAACTATGGACTTTGGGTAACTAGGATGTGTCAACATAGGGTCATACTTCGTTAAAAAAAAAAAGTACCATTCTAAGGATTGATGTTGACAATGGAGGAGGCCTTGCCTGTGTTGGGGAAGGATATGTAAGAAATCTGTACCTTCCTCCCAAATGTATTCTATACCTAAAGCTTCTTAAAAAAGCCTTTAAAAATGTAACTCTATTGATCCAATAATTTCAGTAATTCCATTTATAATAGTACATTTTAAAGAAGCAATCAGAATTAAAGACTTATAATTGAAAACATTATTTACTAATACATATTTAGTAGGTTAAAATATGGCAATAACCTAAATATTCAATCCTTGGAAATTAGTTTAATAAATTATTGAGTAACCAAAAAATTTCATGCCCAAAAGCCAATGATAATGTGGTAAAAAGATTGCTTCATTATATAGAAAAATGTTCAAAGAGAATGTCCAAGTTGGACAGTTTATTTGGCCATAAACCTACCCTATGATTCAATTATTCCACTCCTAGGTATTTAAGCAAGACAAATGAAAACATGTTTAAAGAGTTGTACACCAATATGCATAGCAGTTATTTGTAATGTCATTTCCACTGCCTCCTCTGGAGTGATATTTTTTCATTATATAAATGACTCCTGAGTGATGAGCTCATAGAAGAGATCTGACGCTAACAGGGATTTTTAATTGCCTGCATAAAATCCAAGAGCTTTTCCCACTAATGTGTAACAAATATAGACCATGCTCTGCTCAGTGTGAATTCATAAATCTCTCTTGATAATGATGGAGCTACCTTTCCTCATTCTGTCATTGGTATTTCAAAGGAAAAGACACTATGAGGGGCCATCCGATCAGTGTTAAGTATCACTAACTCCCCACGAGGTCCACCTCCTGCTGGAAGAGGCTAAGTGGGGAGTTCATCTCTAGAGGCTTTGCAAACATGGTCTTGCACAAGGCGCTTAAAACTTTATATAAAATAATTCTTGAGCTTATGTTTGATGAGCCTTAGGTTGCAGCTACCACACTGGCCATTTCTCTTTTCATAGCCTCCTGGGACTAATTTCTCTGGGACTGTGGAGGATGAGGATAAGGCATAGTCCCATGTATGGTGGCTAATTCTGGAAGGGATGGCAGCAGCTGTTCACTTTGGAGATGACTCTTCAGGTTTAACAGTAAAATTGATCAAGTGACTTATGAGGAGCCTCTTAACCTTGAGCATTCCATTTCTCTAAGAAGCCTGGACTACCTAATTATTGAACTCTTGGGAGTATTGAAAGTATAAATTCATGAGTAACTTGATAAATCCAATAAACTAATTTTTGTTAAGGTGTTAATGACATATTGGCATTTTGCAAAAGCTCATTTGTTACTGACTAATGAAGTTCTGGACAGCATTTCTCATTCAAATTTTCTGTCAATATTTAGTCAGACAAAGGCCGCAGAAAGTGTGCCAGACGCAAAGTGGCCTTCATGGAGTGGGTATTTTATCTTACAAAGCTCCACTTTCAAGGGAGCCTTGCTTTTAAATTGGCCGGTACAAAGCTGACATTGTTCAAGCAATTAGTTTAGCCCTCCAAAAAAGCAAAGAGTAGTAAAAACTCATTCTCCTCCTCTGGAGTTTACACAAGCTATTTAGATAGTTACATTTTCAAGTCCTACAGTTACCTTTGAAAGAATCGCAGCTCTTACAGAGAGCCAGAACCCTCAGTGAAATCACTGCAATACTGAGGTATTGTAATTTTTTTTAATCCACAGTTACATATAATTTAGGTTTTCATCCATACTCTGAAAAAAAAGGAACATGGTAACAAGTTGCTTTATAGAGGAAGAGTCCAGGCTTTTCCATAAATTACTGTCATGGAAATATCATTTCCGCCTCCCTGTATTTGAGATTATAATTTATGGATGTTGGGTGGGGGATATGTGGCTATAATAGACTCACGCTGGGGAAGGGACATCTAAACTCAATCTCTGATGTTTCTTCCTTCTGCCAAACAAAAGAAAAATCTAAACAAGAGACTTACCACATAAAGGTGTTCCACTTAACCAGGAAATTCTATTCACTGATACAGAAATTTTGGCTTTAGAATAAAAATAATTTTCCTATTTTATAAGAGAAAAAAAATTGGAATAAAAATGAGGGCTTGTTGGATAATATCACTTTAGTTTCTCTTTTCTGCTTCTGAATAGTTCTTTCTCTAAAGACCGGAGATAGCCCTACCACAAAAATAGTTGTAGACGTGTGAAAGTGATTTGAAGATAGTAAATAAAATGAAAATCTATAATTTTCTCTATTAATTACAAGGAGAAAGAAAGAGCTCATGATGATTCTGACTGAATGAAAAAGAAAGCCTTATAATTCATATTTTTTAAAGTCTGGCTGCAAAGTTGTGTGATATTTGCATATGAATTCCCATCAACTTGCAAGATCTCAGTTTGCAAAGTAAACTGGGAATAGAGCGAAACCGTGAAAAACTTTGCTCCTCAAAAAATGTTCTCTTTTTATAAAATGATTTTTATAGTATCTTTATTTAAGAAGACTCTATTACTTTCTGAGCTATTGTTTGAAGAAGTCAACTGAAAATCTATTATTTAAAATTGAAGACTTTGGGATTATACTATACTTTCTGCTTCGTGGATAATAAGATTCACTCCTTTATCTGATACTCCTTTCAGAGAGAGACAGTTTACATTTATTCCATGTAAGTTTCAATTGCCATTCAGAAAAATGTGTTATTTCAACAGCCCTTGTTTCTGAATAAAAACCCATTTATGGCATCCTCACTGGGCTTTACCTCTGTAGACTCTCTTTCCTTTCACAAAATGAGCAATATACTTTATGAAAAAGGAGTATATTTTTGGCTCCTTGTTCATTTTATCATAGTTTTTACTTGTGGATGTGAAAGGTGCTCATCTTTCCTTGTTGATACAGTAGGAAAATAAAAGTTACAATCTTCCAATAAAGGGCAAAAATAACCTTATTTTTCTATGTGCTAAGGAATTGACTTGAACATAGCATTTGTAATTTCTTAAGAAAAGCAGCTTTTCCAAGCAAATGGCATGGTGATTTTGAATAGTCTTGGTGGGAGATTAGAAATAAGTATATATCATATCTTTGTACCTATCTGTTTACCTCACAGAATGTTAATATAATTGAATACTATGTTAATTACTTAATATAATATTAATATAATTGAATAACATCAATTATCAGGATTTTCCTAATGTTCTTTTCTAAATTTACCATGCATAAAATATGAAGTATTCAATAATTATTTTTTAGGCCCAAAACTGAAGTGAGGATTATTATGAAGCATAGATTGAGTGATTCTTAATATGGCATAACTCAAAGGTTGAAAATAATGTAACATATACAGGAAATATGCATTCATGCAAGCATTCTGATAGTTTATGTATTTCTGGTCCAAGTTGTTTTCTAAATAGCTTAGTAATAAACATATTATTTGAGTTTTTGACCAAGTGACTACTGGTAAAAGTGTCTAGTTCAATAGTAATGCAGATTCAACCATGGTTTTGTTTCCAAATATGTTTGATGTGATAAATGTAATAGCTTCGATGAAAACGAAAATGTAGTGTATCATAGTAAAACAAGCATCAGTTTTTCAGGAAGAATCATCTGTGTGTATTTTCCACTTCTTCTGATACAAAGCCGTACAGTATTAGAAAAATTAACTTCTCTAAACCTAACTTACATCCTGTATAAAGTGGGCAAAATAATATCTACTTCTCTTTGTTTTTATGATGACTTAATGAGTTAAATTATGGGTATAACATGCTTGGTATACTACTGGCTCCTAGAAGATATAAAAAGGATGATTACTCTTTGTCACAGAGACATGTAAGCTCTCTATCAAATTCATCATTCTTTTAAATAGACAGCATTTTCCCGCCTACCTTGTGTTATGGTGAGATCATGTCACTCAGGTCCAGCAAATGAAAGGTGAATGGAAGTGACATGCATTACTTCCAGGCTTGACCCACGAAAACAGCCCAGGTGGGATTTTCGACACTTTTCCTCATGCCACCAGCTTATGTAGACAAGTTCAGCACCTTTAAATCTATGTGTTGACGTTGGCAGAGGTCTGAGTTGGAAGAATCTGGGATCCTTCAATTACCAGTTAGGAAAGAACTATAGATCAAAAGATGCATTTTGAATTAAAAATGAGTTAAAAATAAAATATCATGTATTGCCCATTCCCTGTTTGTTTGTGTTGCTTTTGTTTTGTTAAAGCAGCTAATGTTACCTTAACTGAATGTGTTGTTATTAACAGAGCTATTTACAGCTTCATGTCAAGAGAAAATAAAAAGAATGGAATAAGAACAATTATTTATAGTGTACATGATATGCTGCCAGGTGCCAGATACAGTTCTCCACAGACAATATTCCATACTTTGTTCATGAGAATTAGTAACAAGCAAAATCAACTTTGGAGAACTTAAGTAGAAACTAAACTTTAGTGCAATAATGTTAAGTAACTCAAAGAGTAAGCGGAGAAAACCTGGAGAACCGGCAACAGAATATGGAAAGAAGTGAAGCAAGGCAGGCAAAAATAACCATATGGACAGTCTGAAGGGGATTCTTGGGTGTGTGCCATTAGGTGGTTCATCATTCTTGGGACACTGACACTCTGGCTGGACATCCTCCCTGTGAAATGTTACAAGACTTTCTGTCTCTAACACTAGATCCAAGGCCAGTTGGGAACTTCTGGTTGATGGAGACAATATCCCAGCCCAGTGCACTGATTGACAGCAGCCGAAGAGAGAGAGTTCTGGGTCCCCCTGTATCTTGAGAGTAGAAGGAAGAGCCCTCTCTTTCTCCAAATTAAGGTCTTTGGAACTCTTAAAGGTAGAAAAATAATTGAGGTTCTAGTAAAACAAAATCAAGTACGAGAGAATGAGCTTTCCCATCAATATACACATCCTTGTCCAGGAACTCTTCCTTCCTTCCTTCCCTCCTTCCTTCATGTCTTCCTTCCTTCCTTTCTCTTTCTTTCTTTCTCAGTCTTTTTTTTTTTTTTTAATTTTAGCTACAATAATGTCATGTGGAAGGTTCCAGGCTAGGGATCCAACCCATGCAGCACTTGAAGCAACGCCAGATTCTTAACCGGCTGTGCTGCTCAGGAATTTCCCAGGAGTTCTTTCTTTTATGTGGCACCTCATAATCTAACATCTTAAAGGTTAATTCCACCAACACCTTTCACAGTTACTATTGAGAAGGAAGGGGGAAAAAAATGGATATTAGTTTGAGACTACATTCCTTCTTCTCCAACTAGTCAATTAGCCACAGTTTGCATCACAATATCCCTCCTCTGTTACCCATTTCACCTTTTCTTTCCCTCTAGCCATAACTTCAGTTGGTTGAGAGACTCTTTAATGCACTTTATAATCAAAATCTGTATTCCCGAGGAATATGTGATTTTGAAGCCCTACCCGAATGTGTGCTTTGGTCATCCATTAGCTTTTCTCACTCACTGTGGAGGTTATCAGGAAGAACTCAGTAGGTTCATTAATACATCTCTCTCTGATTCTTAACATAGATCCTATTTCATTTTAACGTTACAGGGTTTTTCCTCCTAAGCCCAGTGAATGATGTTGCTAGCACAGGCATGTCAAGTAAAATGAACTTAAGTATCTATTCCATTAGTGGTAAATTACTATGCTTCCGTGTTTGAAGGTAATCTGACGCAATGTACCTGAACCTCTAGTCATGATGATAATAAGAGGTAATATTTACACCATGTGCTGGGCGCTGATTTGATACCCTATTCAGTGGGGATTGCCATCATCTCCATTATACAGTTTTGGAATCATAGTAGAGGATGAAGTTGTTTGCTACTGATGATAATTAGCATTGGTTTTGTCCTTCCTCAACAGGAGAGTCAGCCGAACCTTGTAAAAGAGAAGACCGTTGTTGAACCTATTCATAACCCACCTCCCTTTCCCCCATCTTGATCCTTTTGGATATTAATTTCACTAGGAAAACAGTGGATGTGCTGACTCACATCCCCGTTGTGGTTGAAGTTGTTGTTCTTGACAAGTAAGCATTTCTGTGGTGGTAAGAGGTATGATGCTGAGCATTTGCAAACTATGCCCAGTTCCACACTTTGGACCCATTCTGAAAGACTCCTTTATAAAATCTTTCCCCAAGTTTCTTATTATCAGTAATCCATTCTTGTTCCTACAAAGCCCTCCATCATTCTTATAAAAATTAAAACACCCTCTTCCACGAATTGCTGTAGATTCTAACATGCCAGTTTTCTTTTTGGAAAAGTAAAAAATAAGATGTACTTCTTGACTTTCAGCCCATGAGAAGTTTCAATATATTTATTTTCTATCTAGGATATTTCTGATGATTATTGAAATGCATTAGCTACTCAGCAGGCTAGTGTTTGCACTGCATGTGCATTTACTATCCAGACCGGTGCCTTTTTATTTATTTATTTTTATTTTTATTAAAGTAAAGTTGATGTACAATGTTGTGCCAATTTCTGCTGTAAAGCAAAGTGACCGAGTCATACATATGTACATTCTTTTTCTCATATATTCTTCCATCATGTTCTATCACCAAGAGATGGGATATAATTCCCTGTGCTATACAGTAGGACCTCATCGCTTATCCATTCTATATGTAATAGTTCACATCTACTAATCCCAAACTCTGAATCTTTATTCAAATGATATAAAGGAACACTCCATGAGATTATGAAGGTGGATTGACGGAAGATCAACACTGTAGGGGGATAAAGACAAATGGCAGTGTGAGCTCTCTGATCATGAAATGCACATATGACTTCAGTACCTGCCCTGGCCATTCTATATACTCTCTTACTTTAAGATGAAACCTTGTTGGTTATAGTTAATTTATAGGGCACAAGAAGAAGTAAAAACCACTGATGGCAGCCTGGCTTCCACTGTCAGTTATTTCCTTTCTATCATGGTCGACTAGTTAATACTCCAAAGCTCTTTCTTAAATGGAGTATAAAACCATAGTGAAGCCTGCTCTAATTCTGACGCTTGCTGTAGGCAAACTAACAAGCTAACAAACTGCAGAATATACTTTGAGCTTCATGGAAACTAATACCTTAAGTGGATTTAGTGAAAGAGTTAATGATTTTGGAAACTGGCCCAGCCTACACATCTTCTCTTGCTGTGTACACCACTCAAGATTGGAAACTTTCAGGGTTAACATAAAAATGAATATGGGCAGCACAGCCAAAAGTAGCATATGCTGACTTCAAAATCTACCAGTATTTTAAAAAGCTATCAGGGGAAATGATGTTATTTATAGGATTTATATGCTATTTCATGAAGAAAAAATAACAGTTTAGCCATTAAAAAAAAAACTGTATTTTTTAGTCTTTTTAGGGTCATACCCATGGCATATGGAAGTTTCCAGGCTGGGGTTCGAATTGCAGCGGTAACTGCCAGCCTACACAACAGCCACAGAGCTGAGCTGCATCTGCAACCTGCACCACAGGCTCACAGCAGGCAACGCTGTATCCTTAACCCACTGAGAGAGGCCAGGGATCAATCCCGCATCCTCATGAATACTAGTAGGGTTCATTACCATGGAGCCATGACGGGAACGCCCAGGTAATAAATCTTTTATTGATGATCCTTATTTCATTTCTACAGCTATTGTTTACTGTATTTACAGTATATAGTTATCTTTTTTTTCTTTGAAAGTAGCCCAACTGCCATGGAAAGTCAGATGCAGGCCTTCTGTCAAATTGCTCCTAAAGTAAGGCAGCCGGTTTTTCAGTGTCATAGCTCTGGGCTCTAATGCTTAATATTGCCAAGATACTGTTGGGATTAAACATACACTTTCTCACATTCTCATTTAACATAATCACTGCCATAAATGTAAGCTTTCTTCAAGTAACATCTCTAAACTCATAATTCTGTAATTATATATATATATATATATATATATATATATATATATACATAAAATCTCAAAAACTCAACCCTCGCCCTCCATCTTCCAGTTCAGTTATTCCAGTGTACTCATGGCTATGGAGACATATTCATGACCCCTTTCATAAGTTGAAACCTCACCCCCAAGGTGATGATATCAGGAGGTGGGGCCTTGAGAGATGATAAAGATCCTCTTATAAAAAAAGATTCATGGCCTTATCAAAGAGGCCCTGGAGCCCTTCCTTGCCCTTCTGCTGTGTGAGAATATAGGGAGAGGATACTGTTTGTCTCTCTCCAGATATGACCTGCTGACATCAGGATCTCAACCTTTTCAGTCTCCAGAACTGTGAGAAATAAGTATTTGTCATCCATGAGCTACTGAGTTTATGATATTTTTATAACCGCATGAACAGAATAAGAAGCCCACGGAATCCTGAAATATAATCAGCAACCCCTTTATTCTTCATCATTATGCAGTCTGTTCTCTGGTCACTGTTTAGCATGTACGCCTAAACTCAAAATAAAACTGTGTTGGAACAGACTTGTGGTTGCCAAGGGGGAGAGTGGAGGGAGTGGGATGGACTGGGATTTGGGGGCTTGTAGATGCAAACTGTTGCATTTAGAATGGATAAGCAATGGGGTCCTGATGTTCAGCACAGGAAACTCTGTCTGGTCTCTTGGGATAGACTTTGATGGAGGATAATATAGGAAAGGGAGTGTGTACATATGTATGACTGGGTCACTTTGCTGTGCAACAGAAAATGGCATAGCATTGTAAATCAACTATACTTTGATAAAACTGTAAAAAATGAAAAAAAAAAGAAAGAAAGAACTACAAACTAATAATATAAAGAAAAAAAAGTGGCCCAGTGGGTTAGGGATGACCTAGTGGCCCAGCAGGTTAGGGATGCCCTAGTGGCCCAGTGGCTTAGGGATCCCGTGTTGTCACTGCTATGGTAAGGGTTCAATCCCTGGTCTGGTAACTTCCATATGCCATAGAGTGTAGCAAAAAAAAAAAGAAAAAAAAAAGTTAGTTCTGGTAGATTCACAGCTACCTCTAAAGCCCACTGAAGTAAAATATTTTTATTTTCACACATTGTAGCTACATCAGAATTAGGAGTTAGAGGCAAAAATGGCCTTGCTCATCACTGTCCCACTCAAACATCCCTCCAAATCTATACTATTTACATCCCTCCAAATCTATACTATTTCAGCTTTATAAACAATAAACTCTGGGAATGGTGGTTGTTTTTGTTGTTTTTATTTTTTTTTCCAAAAATGTTCTGAGTTGCTATTAAGTGAAATCAGAGACAGACACTAGAAATATGTTGTTTGTTAAAAATTTAAAGAATATGCTGAAATTTAGGTCATGGTTATACAAATAATATACTGGGATTTTAATTAGAAATGTAATACAAGTAGTTGTGCTGTAAAAAGCTCAATTTGGAAATGAATTAAAATATTTTAAGAGAAACTTCATGAAAAAAATTCAAAAGTATAACTTTGGTTTGATTAAAGGGAGCTTTCTAAAGAAAAAAAAATCCAGGTTAATCCACATGCTCACTTTGACTACTAGTAATTATCAAGGTGATCTGCTTCCATCGAGTTCACTACCTTCTTACTGTTTCTGTTCATTTAAGCACTTTCTCCAGTAGATGAGAAATGAAAAAAATCCTAGTCAACTTTGCTTTTTACCTACAGCTATGTCATAAAATCGAAACCTAAAATAAATTCTTACTACTTGTGAAACCACGCAACTCAGATTGGGACTTCAATTCACAGGCCGAGACTCAAACTCAGTCAAGACTCAGACAGGACTTGAACCCATTGTTTTTTTAGTTAAAATCACACACCTGGTCTTAGGAATTACTGAAGTTCAGGTTCTTTATATCTTGGCACAGAAGGAATTCAGTGAGAGGCAAAGAAGTAGATTTATTAAGAGAGATATACAGGAGTTCCTGTCATGGCTAAGTGGAAACAAATCTGACTAGTATCCATGAGGACGCAGGTTTGATCCCTGGCCTCGCTCAGTGGGTTAAGGATCTGGCATTGCATGAACTGTGGTATAGGTCGCAGATGTGGCTTGGATCCTGTGTCGCTGTAGCTGTGGTGTAGGCTGGCACCTGTAGCTCTGATTCCACCCCTCCCCTGGGAATGGCCATATGCTGCAGGTGTGGCCCTAAACACACACACACACACACACACAACACACACACAACACAAACACACAAATGCAATCCATTTCAAAAGGCAAGATAGAGGCCCTGGGAGAAACACACTCCACAGACAGAGTGCGGGCCATCTCAGAAGGCAAGAGGTTCTGATATACAGGGTGGTAAGTTTTTATGGGCTGGGTAATTTCATGAGCTAATGAGGAGGAGGAGGATTCCAACTCTTTCAGGGAAGGGACAGGGATTTCCAGGAATTGGGCCACCGCCCACTTTTTGCTCTTTTATGGTTGGCCTCAGAACTGTCACTGTGCCTGTACACATCCATTCATCATGCTAATGTATTACCATGAGCATATAAGGAAGTTGAAGGTCCACTGGAAATTGAATCATTGGCCATCTTGGACCTAGTTAGTTCTAACCAATTTTTGTCATATCCTCAACAACTATGACATTATTTCCTCTTATTTTACTTGCAGGTTTCATTTATTAAGGAATCATTTACTTTAACATGTAATAATATAGTAAGACTAGACACAGTAAGAAAAACTTCTTTTAACAGAAATTTAATATTATAGCACTTTCTTATAGTCCCATTGCATGCATGGTAAAATCACTGAAATAATAATTGCACATAGTAGTAATAAGTAAGTACATCTGAATTGAAGTCATCACATTTGGAAGCATACACAAATGCCATTATTATAAAAAAAATTATCTTAAGATTGTTCTTTATTCTTTTGTTGTTGTTGTTACTGTTTTACTTTGTGTTTTGGAGAGTATTGGGATAAAGACAGATCAAAAGCTCTGCAGTCTTGGAAATGGTTAGAAAACATTAATGTGAGTAGTTAATGGGAATTCAGTATGATCTGTTACTTAATATTATTCTTTAGTATTTATTCTTGTTGTTAGTTTGACTTGTACATTTAGAAATGTATCTATGGGGCATTACACTGCAATGCATTTGCTGCAAAAACCTTCATAAATATTCTTTATAGCATCTTTGTTTGCGTTTCCTTCTATTGCGCCAATCTATCCTTGTCCCCTACTCCCTACGCGCTTTAAATTTATTCATCCTAAATGTACTACAAAACCTATAAAATTCTGAAGCCTAAGTGTTGCTATAGGAGACTTCTTTTAGCATCTTTCTCATATAATCTCATATTTTTCTTACTATTCCCAATAAGGGACGTTTTGTCGACTTTAGGTTTTCAGAGCAGTTTCATCAACAAGTTAAATTTAAATATTTATCATGGCATTAATATTTTTAGCACTGCCATGTGCTAAGTGGCTGATGTTGGTGTCTGTGACTTGCTAGGGATGTTGACTCCTTTTGATCTTCCAGACCACATCTAGTCTGAAGGCCTTTCCTATGATTAATTTAGTGGCTCTGGCTGAGAACTTTGAATGAAATCAGTTAATGAAAAATTAAAATATAAAGGTTACTGAAAATATACTGCCTTGTTATCTACACCTGGTCAAAAGGGGTTGAAGGAATTTTTGATACTTCACAGTCGCTGCGGTTACCTGTAGTGTCTTATGTCTGCTCAAATGAATTCAGCTTTATTTGTGATGGTTCATTTGTGATGGTGCTGTGGTTCCAGGGGTTTATGACCTTGGCATTCTAACTTGTTCTGTCAGGGGAGGGGACATAATGTATATATTCTCCCTTCCATATTTGCAATAGCCCGAGACCATTCTGTTTCAAAGTGTTGAACTTGGGGGACTTGGGGGATGCCTCTTAGCAATTTCAGGAGAGCTTGAAGAACTATACACACTTTACCAATCTCTATAACATTATAAGGATATAATGTGCAAAGTGTTCTAATGTGGAACATAGCTTTTATGTTCCAAAATAAAAGCTGGTAATGCAGGGTATGGAAAGGGAATAGGGAGCTTGACAAGAGCGAAGCCATTTTGCTGCCACCGTCCATCTGGGTGAACTTAAGGTGACTCATACGAGGGCTCTGAGAAAAACAAAGTCATTAGAACTTGAGAAACTCTGGGCCCTGATTGTTCTGAAGAAATTCAAAAATAGCAAGATTGTACTTGAGGTTAATCATTTAAGTAACAGTATAAGGCATTCTGCACAGCTGTACATCTTTCTGTATCCTGCATGTAACTGAAGATTAATGTGGCATGTTAGACACATAAGCAAGCGCTATAAATGTATCTCCCCCTTTCTGTTCGGGGTCCTTGATTGGGAAGTGATTCACCGTGGACCCGCTGGTGTGATAAACCTGTTCTCCATCTTCCTTGAGTGTCCTCTGAGGTGATTTCTGGGAATTCTACAATGGTAAAACATAATGTGGGGAACTGAAGTTTTAAGGCTTTTTATTCATTTATTTTTTTTTCCCAGTGATTACATCACGTGTAAACATTAGGGGCATATTCCACTCCTTCCTTCCTGGTGTGCTGAGAATGTAACAATCCTGACTCAGACTACACATATCTGAACACCTAGGAAAGGAGACTTCCTTTTGTGTAGAAGGAAGGTGATGTTGGTATTAACTTTTCACTGCATCTTCTGCCCTACAATTGTATTTTGGAGAATGCTATGCCTGGGATGCTTTGCTTTAAAAAAGAAAACAAAGTCAGAACCTCAAGCTAATTTATTAGCATTTTTGAAATATCATTTCTGGAAGCCACGCTTTTCCTAATGCAGCATTTTGGGAGGTGATGTCTTTAACAGTTCAATGACAACAAGAAAAACCTTAAAATCTGATCAAAATCCCACTTGGGGGGAGTATGGTGTGAGGTGTGAGAAGGCGGTTTCTGAAGATACTCTCACAAATTTTAATATAGAAGCAAGATACCAGCCACTAATGTCTTTCACTAGAGTGTTTGCAATTTCAATTAGATTCCATTGCCTACCTTTACACGTTTATTATAAAGAAGGCAGCGTAAAGCAGCTATATATATTTTCCAAGTGAGGTGTTATGCCATGGATTATCCGTGTGTCTATGACCATAGAGATGATCTAACATGTTGATTTAATCCAACATTTTAATAAAAAAGAAATAGCAATTTGAGAGCCTTTCCCACAAATCTGGACCTCGTTTATGTTTGTGAAAGGCATGCACTAATCATTTGCCAAGTAAATTGCTCCATATAGATATTTTAAACTCTTTTTCTCCAAAGTAGAGGAGTGTAAGACACTTTAGCATCTGCAGTCTTCACTAATACATATATGAAAGCTATTAGTCTCGAGAGTAATTCTTTTACTGCAGCATTATTTTTCTAAGAAATTTTCAAAAATATGCTTGAATGGAAATCATTTCTTTTATTGTTTATATCATATGCTGAAAACTGTGAGCTATGCAGTAATTTCATGTGCATCCCAATTGCTAGTGAATGGTCTTTGAAGAAATATCGCTGATAATGCTAAAGGGGTTTTGAGTTTTATCTCTATCTGCTATTTTGCATTTGAGGGACAGTCAGGTCTCTAGGAAGGATCTGTGCTGTAAAAGCCTTACTCTAGGAGAGTGAATAGCATTAGAACTATTGTTTTTATTATTATCTTTGTTAATAATATCATCTTTGGGCATAGAAATCAACAATGGAGAACATTTTTTTTTTCCTGCAGTTTAAAGTAAGATTTTCTTTTTTCAAATTTTCATTTTACTTTGTGTTTCAGAATATTTAAGGTATGGAAGACCTTTTTAATAAATATAGCTTTTTAGGAGGATGTGTATTTTGCATAAATTTAACTTATAACAATCAGATAGATAAAGTCACTACTGTCACTAAAGTTACTTCACTGTTTATTAAGTGAATCAGCACAGTCATATCCTCACTCTAATCACATTACTGAATAACAAACAAAACAAAACAAACAGTAAACAGAGAAACAAAACCCTAGATGGGGATGCATGCTTTACCCATTGAATTTGTGTGAGGCATTAACAAAATACCAAAGCCTCTTTATCATGAGCTCAAACAATAAAACTTTGTAAGCACAGCAACTCCCATGCTAGGAAGAAATCTGAAGGCATGTGATTTGCACTATCTTTAGACAAAGGCAGACTGCTTAGATCAGTGCTTTATGAATATAATCATTAGTTATCTTGGGGGGTTATCATACTACTTAGTCTCTTCTAAGGGGTCAGTTGGATTCAACAAAATAGTTTTGGAGAACTTAACCTATCTTCAAAAGATCTAAATAATCCATAGATTTCAGAGTTGGAACATATTAAGATCTCAAGTCCCTGCCTAGGCAAATATCATAACAGTAAAAATATACCTTGAGAAAACACTTAAATTACCAATAAAATATAGATATTGTCTGCTGTTCTTAGCAGTCATGTTTAAATTATCGGATACAATAAACTACTCATGAATCAGCAAACTATAGCTCATGAGGCAAATCCCATCTGTCCTCTGTCTGTTTTATAAATAAAGTTTTATTGGAACCTGGACAGACTATTCCTTTACTCATCTATGAATAGAGTAGTTGCAAAACAGACAATCTGGCTACAAAGCCTAAAATATTTATAAGTTGGCCCTTTACAGAAAGTTTGCCAACCTCTGAACTAGATTATAAGAAGGACCCAAAGAAATTCCATATATGAATTCTAGTTTCTCAAAGCATTCTATATTCTGATTTTAAATTTATGGTGATAATTGAAGTTGCTGAAGATTTCCAAAATATTCTAGTTTTCCTGAAAGGTTTACTCTGTTTGTTTTAATGTTAGATCTCTATGAACTTAATACATATGAATGAAGATCTATTTGTTGTTTGAGAAGTGCAAATTAATATTTGTGAAAGCAATTAAGACAAAGTCTAGGACATAGTAGGTATTAAATAAACATTAACTACATTTGAACCCAATCTTGCTTGGTCTAGCCAAAGAGCTGGGAAAAAGAGATTTGTCAGTTAGTTTTTTAAAAATTGTTATTTTTCTATATTCTATATACTTCATGGTGTTTGCTATCTTGTTTGTATATTTTCAGTTTTTTCAAAGGCTAAGATATCTGGCCTCCTTGGAATCACTCTCCAGCATCAATGTGTTTTATTGAAGATTGAGACTGGTAAACACAACTGGAAGGACAGGTCTCTGAAGAGACTGCAAAACAACAGTCTCTTTCTTTGATTAGAATTGGTCTATAATGGTCAGTGTATTTACGCATGAACTCTAATTGGAATTAAAACCAAATAATTACATTTGTTTTCCCCAAGTCACCTTCATGTATTCTATTCCCAACCACTGTTTAAACTTCAATACCTAATTTCAGTGAGGAGATGATTTCTCTAGGAACATTGATTGTAGACGTTTTGAAACTATATTTGAAACAATTTGTGTTCAAAACCTCAGTGTTCTATAAACATTTTCCTAAAACCAATTAGAATAGGCTTGTGTCTATCATGCCAGAGGAGATGGAAGGTTATATAATCACTGGCTGTCACATTTCATGGTCTAAAGTCCCATGCCTTTGCCGCTTCTCTTTCTTCTTATTTAGATGTTGACCTAAAAAGGTACGGATCATTCTTAAATGTGATTTCAGCTCAGCTACCAGCATAAACTCGGGACTTGGAAAATTATTATTGTTAGTTGTGATAATAAAATATTCAAGAATGCTGACAGACTGCTGGGTGCAAATCCGTATTAAATCTGTCCTTACTGAGTTTGTTTTAAGAAGATGCAGTGCTGCATATGAAATGTAGGATCGTGGAATCCAAATAATCTAACTTATGTCAAAACTAAACAAATCATCCACCATAGTTTCAAGAAAATAATAATAATAATGGCCTGTCTAGAGAACATTATCTATAATACTAGTGAACAAAATTCTTCTACGAATACATTAGCATGCAAGTATAAATCTTGCAAGGTGGAGATTCTGCTTACTCTCAGTCCCCAGGTTTTTAAAACTTCTTTGATAACCTAATAAACCAATTTGAGATATGCATTTACTAAGGAATTTCAAGCTTCAAAAATGCTGGGCTGCCAACTTTCCAGTCCTCACTCTTGCATTAATTAATGCAAGCTGATATGATGAGTTAAACAGGGCTCCACTAGCAGTTGCATAAAGTACAGTACACTTGCTATCTATTCTATAGTGGAAAAGCTGAATGAAGGAATTCAGAAATAAGGATGCTATAAATATATCCTTCACCATTTCTTGCCAACAGATTAAAGTCTTAGTGACAGAAAGGAGAGTAAACTTTGGTTAGAGAAATCATCTTCCTGAAAAATATGGTAATTAGAAATGTGGTGTCCATTTTGGACCCTCCTTCTTGAAATTATCCTAAGAGACTTGGGCAGGATCCAGAACAGAATAATGAGAATTATTAGGCAGAGGAAAATCTGGCATTCTTCTGCTGTAGTAGATTTGTATGTAATTACATTCAACATCCATATCTACCAACAGTTGCATTTTACTTTAGCTGGAAGGATAGAAATGCAAGGGGGAACTTTAGTTAGTACAACCTTAGCATGTTTCAGCTTGATGAGAGTGAAAACTAATTTAACTTTATGCAAAACATGTGACACTGTAACATTTGGTAGCTGTTTTTAGGGTTGTATTCTTGATACATTGAGACTGAATGGTGTCAGATTGGAAACATACTCATATTTGAAAAATACATCAAAAAGTATTGGGCTGCATCTGCTCTGATGCTGTTCCTTTTACTTAGTGGTTCCTGGTTTTTCTATGATTAATTCATATGTTGTAAAGATCCTTTTGATGCTTCTGGTCTTCTAGACGTTGAAGGCCATGGCTGATTATGTCTTAAAAATTGCAGTTTGATATTATTTTTTCATTGCTCTTGACACCCTTAAGTCAGGAACATCCAGCTCTTAGCAACTCATAGAGGCAGAGCCTTCCTACCCCACCACAGCATCAGTGTTTCCAAGCTTATAGAGGAATCCCAGAGAAGAAGTCCCTAAGCAGTCTTATGTGGAACCAGCAACATAAGTGACAGTTTTGATTTGGCAGTGTATTTTTTTTCCAGTAGGAATTGGATTTCATTCAATGCTAATCAACCGATTGTTTTGTAAACTCCAGCTCTGTGAGAAGGCATTGTGCTAGGAGAATAAAACAGAACAGAAAACACTGCCTATAAGCAGATCATATCCTGTTATGTATAACAGGCAAATAAGTGGATTTCATGCTCTAGTGGAAATTTGCTCTAGGTATTCCAAGAGTAACCACTTATGGGACACCTCATTCGGCCTGAGTGAATCAAAGAACACTTCCTTGAGTGGGTAATAGATGAGCTTAGTTCTAAAAGATAAGTAGGTATTAGGGAATGAGAGATGGAAGAGAAATCCAGACAGAGGGAACAACATGTTCAAATGGCAGCCAGTTTGAGGAAGCATGATTTGGAGGTAGGAAGTGCAGATATTTTAATTTTGCACATATAGATATCAAAGAGAGATTATTTGATAAAGAGATCCAGCGCTGATTTGGAAGCTGGACTTTATGCTGAAACAATGAAGAGCCATAGATGGGCTTTAGGAGGAAAAAAAAACAAAAGGTCACAAGAAGATTTGTATTTTATTTATTTTTTTTTGTTTGTTTGTTTAGTCTTTTTAGGGCCACATCCAGGGCATATGGAGGTTCCCAGGCTAGGGGCCGAACTGGAGCTGTAGCTGCTGGCCTACACCATAGCCACAGAAAAACCAGACCTGAGCCATATCTGTGACCTACACCACAGCTCACAGCAACACTGGATTCTTAATCCACTGAGAGAGGCCAAGGATTGAACCTGCGTCCTCATGGATACTAGTCAGATTTCATTTCTACTCAGCCACTATGGGAAATCCAAGATTTGTATTTTAAATACATTATTTTGGATATTTATGAAAAATGGATAAAATGAATTTGAAGTGAAGTAGTTAAGATAAAGGAGGCAGCAGTTAATTGACAATACCCTTTATTACAAGTGCTGAAATGTAGATGTCACGTGATCCTTTAAAACTTGGGCGGAAGATCAGTTTGGGTTGCAATTGTGTCTGTGCCACTCATTTACTATGTAATTTTAGGTAAAATATATTTAACTGCCGTAGATCTCAGCTCTTGCCTTCTTAAAATTTTTGAGGGATTAAATACAGCAGTATATGTGATATTCCTGGCATAGTGCCAGTATTATATTATGCAATAAATAAATGTAAGAAATCCACTTAAATTATTATTTCCAATGACAAGAGCAATGGCAGTTAAAAAATAACACTTATGAGCAATTTTTTAAATACTGTGGTAAAATGTCAGCTAAATTTAGGAGTAAGGTTTTTGAAGAGAATGTCACAAAAATGTTTCCTCAGGTAAAATCACAAGCAAAACAAAATGATCAGGAATCCCCCACATGCAACAGTGATCATAACCATAACAATTACAATAGCAACAACCAAAATCAACCACAACTTGAATTTGATTCTTCTTTTGTCAGGACACAGAACAGAACCAGGAGTTACTAAACTACTATGATATGACAGGCAGTTTACAATATATAATATTGTCACAGATAGATAGTCTTCCTGTGTCATTCTGCTTTGCAAATTTGGCTAAATATATAGATTTTAAAGTAGTGGGGAGCAAAATGATGCTTATTAGATGAAGAAGAGAGACGAGAACAATGAGAGAGAAAGAGACAGAGACAGGGAGAGGAAAGGAGAGTATGAACAAGAGGTAAATAAGGGTTAGGGGGAAGAGATCCCTATTCCTTAAACATTTGCTAAGCACCATGCACTTTTTCGGGTATATTGAATCCTTATAGAAACACTTGACAATACAGAGGATGGTCGCTATTCTATTGATTGGGAAACGGAGATTCCAGAAGGTTAAGCTAGTGAAATTCATACAACTGTGAAGATGTTTGGTCCAAAACAAGGAAAATAATAACAACAAACAAACAAATCAAATGAGGGCTCCACAATGGCTGAATCTGAGGTGTTGGAGATACTTGGCTGGCAAATAGTGCTGTAGAGGGAAATAGTCCTATTTGGTAAATGTGCAAGGCTAGTGTGCTTACTGAAATAGCCACTAACTTGAAGTAAATGCCCTGGTCAATAGTCAGTCAAAAATAATTTAGGGAATGGGAATATTTGCTCAATTGTTGCTGTTGATTGAAACCGTGTATTCTATTTAAATTGATTGCTTATGCCCTTTAGGTCAGGTAAAGAGGACAGTTGATTCTCACAGAGTAAAATATTACTCAACAGGAACCCCTTCAGTAAAGAATCACTGAAGACTATGGTGAATGAATATAAAAACTTTAAATCTGTACATTAAGATGAAAGAAAAAAAAATATTGCCAGAGGCAGTTTGCAAAGAAATTACATCTGGGTGCAATGAAGAGAATCCTAAGAGGAAAAGGTTCATTCACTGAGTGAGCTCTTTAGGGGAGCTATTATTTGATTAAGCAAGCTATTTATTTAAATAGAGTGTGCTCTAGGACTAGTTTAATCCAGGCCCTGAAGGCTATTTTAATGGGTCTGAGGATTGTCTCTGCAAAATATATCTGATTTTTTTGATCACTGCAACTTTAATCACAGAGATAAACCCCTCAACTGCAAACCATGTTAAGGGTCTGGTCAAGTTGAGATAGCCTGTACAAGAGAGGTTAAAAACTATAAAGTCTAATCTGATCTCGGATAGCCTTTTTTTGGTTTCTCCTTCCAGAAGATTTTAAGAGACCCTAATTTATTGAAGAATGCAAGGATCTTGGAAGCAATGGAAAAACAATATAGGATTTAGATGAGATCCATTGAGAAAGACTCATCAATAGGGAAAGAAAAATAAAATCAGGGATCTCCTTTAGATCTAAATGGTAACTTTGATGTAAAGCCCAGTAGTTGGGTCACAGATGGAGACTGCCATGGTCTAATGCCCAATTTAGTCAAGCCAGTTCTGACAATTACAAAAGATTTTGGAAATTATGTTTTCATCACAAGAGCTTAGAGGGAATTTTTAGGGTTGAAAGAACAATGAAAGAACACATAAATAAGACCTCATACCCAGAGTATTTGAAAATGTTCAAAAATGATAATATAATGGGACCTATATTCAGATAATGTGCCTTATTATACCTATTTTAGTTGTTTATGTTCTGTGTTCTAGTGTTAATTCTATATTGTTAATTCTGAATGTCATTAGGCAAAGAGACGTACCATTTGTTTTTAAAAATGACTTGAACATTTGCTTGATGTAAAAAATTCACTGAAAGATCAACACTACATATTTTTTCAAAACAGACAATTTTTATTGAAATATAGTTGATTTACAATATTGTGTTAGTTTCAGATGTATAGCAAAGTGATTGGGTACACACACATACATATTTTTTTTCTTTTTCATGATAGGTTACTACAATCTATTGAATATAGTTCCTTGTGCCATACAGTAGTTCCTTGTTGTTTATCTGTTATGTATATATTAGTGTTCATCTGTTAATCTGAAACTCCTAATTTATTCCTTCCCCAGCGTGCCTTTTTAGTAGCTGTAAGTGTTTTCTAAGAGACATTTCAGGAGGGATATTGGATTGTGAGACAGAATGAAGTGGGAAAAATCAAGTTGGCTATATATAGACTTTCCTATTGCTTTGACTAATTGTAACAAGAATATGCATTCATGTATTGTTAAATTTTAAAATTAAAAATATAATTTATATAGTAAAATCTATGACTAGTAAAAAATATGCAGAATTATAAACTACAGAGGTTAACTCCCAGAGTTATTTTCTGCAGCATGGCGATGGACAAAATCTTCAAATATTTGGCATGTGACTCTGCTTATTAATCAGTGACTTTAATTCATGACCTCTATGAACCAGTTAAGATAGACACAGATTCCTTTCCAAAAGGAAACTCTTGATTCATTTTATGTTCGTATGAGGAGACAGTGAACTTCCTGGGAAAGTGTTACTAAATGTTGATTTTCCTTCCATATACTGTAGTGAAAGCTAAGACATAGTTACCTGTCAAGATTATTTAATATGGTTCTCAGTGAAGAAGGAGGCAGCAACAATTTGACTTTTAAAAACATGTACAAATAAGGTTTAAGAAATTGGGCATGTGGTCAAAACTTCTATTCAATTAACCTGAGAAGCAACATCAAAGGCAAGTGATAGATCATGTTCCTACGGATAGGACTAAAGAACAGATGAGTCAATTTTAGAAATGTTTGTGCCTTGATTGGGGTAACCTTAAGACAACACAACAGAAAGTATTGTTTTCTTGGCAATTGGTAGGATGGTACCTTCTTAGGGCTTGTACTATTTTATAATACTAAACCCAGGCAACAGACACAAACATGAAGTGTTATATTTATTCAAATATAATAAAATAGGTAGGTTGAAAGATTAAGATGAAAAATATGTGTCATACAAATATTAATCAAAGGAAAAAAGGAGTGGACAAATTAAATTCAAATAGAGTCAACTTTAGATTAAATAAAATTACCAAAGAGAGGGGCACTATATTATGTATTAGGGTAATTCCATTAAGAAGACATAACAGAACTTCAAAATATGTGAAGCCACAATGATAGAACTTAAAGGAGAAATAGACAAATACACAGTTATGTCTTGGAAAGTTCAATATCCCTTTAAACAGTTGATAGAATAACTAGCCAAAATCAGCAAGGATGTAGAGGAACTCACAAAACACCATCCACTAACAGGATAACCAAGAATTATAGAATGTTCTGCTCAAAAGCAGAATATATATTATTATCAATTGCCTAGAAGACAGGGGAAGATAGACTTTATATTGTACCATAAAACAAACCTGGACATTTAAATTATTTGCGTCATACAGACTGTGCTCTCTAATGACAATAGTATCAAATTTAAAAACAATAACAAAAATTGAAGAAAATATTTGAACATTTGGAAACAAAACTGCGTAATGCATGGATCAAAGAGGAAGACTCAAAGGGAAATTTAAAAAAAATACACTGAGGAATTCCCGTCGTGGCTCAGTGGTTAATGAATCTGACTAGGAACTATGGGGTTGCGGGTTTGATCCCTGGCCTCACTCAGTGGGTTAAGGATCCAGTGTTGCTGTGAGCTGTGGTGTAAGTTGCAGACCCGGCTTGGGTCTGGCAGCTACAGGTCCAATTAGACTCCTAACCTGGGAACCTCCATGTGCCACGGGTGCGGCCCTAGAAAAGCCAAAAAAAAAAAAAAAAATACACACACACACAAACACACACACACACACACACAGATACACACACTGAAATCAAGAAAGTAAAAACACATCATGATTGTGGGAGAGCTCAGTCAGTTTCAAGAGGTAAATTTATAGCATTGATGCACGTAGTAGAAAAAAGAAAACAAAACCTGGATAAACAGACTAAACTCTTACCTCAAGAACCTAGAAAAAGGAAAACATGAGCCCAAACTAAGCAGAATAAAGAAAATAATAAAGAGCAGAAGTTATTAAAAATTGAAAGCAAACAAAAATACAGAAAATTAAGAAAACAAAAAGCTGGTTCATTTAAAAATAAATAAAATTGAAAAGTAAGACTATTAATAAGACCGACGATGAAAAAGGAAGGTTGGCATTCCCGTCATGGCGCAGTGGTTAATGAATCCGACTAGGAACCATGACATTTCGGGTACGGTCCCTGGCCTTGCTCAGTGGGTTGGGGATCCGGCATTGCCGTGAGCTGTGGTGTAGGTTGCAGACACGGCTTGGATCCCGCATTGCTGTGGCTGTGGTGTAGGCCGGTGGCTGCAGCTCTGACTAGACCCCTAGCCTGGGAACCTCCACATGCCTGGGGAACAGCCCTAGAAAAGGCAAAAAGACAAAAAATAAATAAGAAAAAGGAAAGTAAGATAAAAATTATGAATATCAGGAATGAAAAAAAGAAATTGCTGGAGACCCTATAGACCTCAAATGAATAATAAGGAAATACTCCAAACAATTCCAAACACATAAATTTAACGACTCAGATGAAATGAAGCAACTCTTTATAAAGAATATAACTACCATACTCATACAATATTAAGTAAATAATTTGAATCACCATTATCATTACTTAGGAAAATTAATTCATAATTTGAATCCCACCCTCCCTGCAAAAACAAAAAAACAAAAAAGCAAAACAAAACAAAACAAAACAAAAACAAAAAATAGCTCCCCAATAGATGGTTGCACTGGAAGTTTCTATATAATCCTACATGATCATTCCCATTTTTTTTTCCAGAAGACTGAAGTGGACAGAACATTTCTTAATGCAAGGATGCGAGGATCTTGGAAGTAATGGAGAAATATCACTCTAAAACTGAAATCAGATAAAGAGAGTACCAAAAAAAAGTGTGTTCCTGCAAATTACAGACAATTATGCCTAGTGAATAAGACTCAAAAATTCTTAAGAAAATGTTAAAAGTAAAATTCAACAATACACAAAAAGAATTGTGCATAATGACCAAGTAAGGTTTATTCTCAGGATGTAAGAGGATGTAAGACCGGTTGAATATTTGAAAGTCACCAGTGTAACCCACCTAATTAATAGGCAAAAGAAAAAGTCCATGATCCTATCAATCAATGCAGAAAAAGCATTTGAAAAAAGCTCAGCCTCAATTGATAATAAAACCTCTCAGAAAAACTGAGATGGAGAGGAAGTTTCTCAACTTGATGAAGAACTTGTACAACAATTTCATGATTGGCATTGCCTTTAATAGCAAAAGAGTAAACGCTTTCTCCCTAAGATCAGGAATACGTCAATGTTTGCCCTTAATACTACTATTTTATCCTGATGGAGGGGTGACTTCACTCTTGTTGAGCTGACCTGGGGATTCTGGCTCCCCGGTTGGGCTCCACTGATAGATGCTTAGAGTCTTAAGAAGAATACCTCTTTACTGTCCCCTCTCACATGGCCACATTACCACTGAAGGGGGTAAAAGTCCACATTCTCCAATCTGACGGCAAAGAGGTAGGGTACTTCCTTACTTCCAGGCAGAGGTTGAAGTCTAGTTTCCTCTTATGGCTTTCAGGGATACTGTGAGGTGGAGGTGGGGAGGGGACCATTTAAAAGCTTGGACTGTACAGAAATCTCAGCTTTCCATTCAGCCTTTGCTAGCGTGGCTTGGGTGGGACCACAGTATTTTTTCTGTGGTGTTTAACTTCAGTAGATCAATTTCTGTCTAAAGGTTTTAGGTCTTGCTAGATCACCCCTTTCTTGGTCCTTTGGCTAGAGAGAGAAGGCTTCTCTGGGGCTTTTTCGTCTGTGCCCATTGATGGTTCTGGATTGCTGGTTTCTTCAGCTTTAACTTGCAGAATTATGAAGCAAACAGTAAACCCAGGGAGCTCACAATCAAAGCATTCCTTGGGTCCCAAGGTCTCTAGCCATTTGTGTTCTTATCTCTTGCTTTTAGAGTTTTCCTATGTTTGTTTTATATATTATGGGCATTATATGTAACATCCATGGTTTTTAGTTGTATTTGATTGGAGGATTAAGTGTTGCAACTCCATTACATTGGAAATGGAAGTTCATATTGACCCTTTTCTATTTTTTCTTCTTATGGCTCCACCTGAAGTATATGGAAGTTCCCAGGGTAGGGGCCTAGTGAGAGCTACAGCTGCTGGCCCATGTCACAGCCACAGCAATGTGGGATCCAAGCTGCAACTACAACCTATACCACAGCTCACGGCAATGCCAGCTCCTTAAGCCACTGAGCGAGGCCAGGGATTGAACCCTCATCCTCATGGATACTACTTGGGCTAGTTACTGTTGACTCACAACAGGAACTCTATACTGACTTATTTTTAAACACCCCAGCTGGAGTAGAGAATTGACAAAAAAGATCTAACCAGTTTAAAAATGAAAAGAGGAGTTCCTGTCATGGCTTAGTGGTTAACAAACTCGACTAGCATCCATGAGCAGGTGGGTTCTATCCCTAGCCTTGATCAGTGGGTTAAGGATACAGTGTTGCAATGAGCTGTGGTGTAGGTTGCAGATGCAGCTCGGATCTCGTGTTGCTGTGCTGTGGGGTAGGCTGAAGGCTGCAGCTCCGATTCACCCCTAGCCTGGGAACCTCCAGATAGCCAGGAGTGTGGCCCTAAAAAGACAAAAAGAGAAAAAATAAAAATGAAAAGAAGAATTGGTAATGTGCAGTGTAAGATGAAGTAAGTGACTGTAGTGTTACTTCTGTATTGTGCATGTTAAGTAACTTTATGATAAATGAATAAATGGATATATGAATAGGAGCATTCAGCAATTGCTATGTAATGAATTTTAATCAGCACAGAGAAACAGAGGAAATATAATCAAGGCTTTGCCTTTCAGGGTCCTACTATGTTTTGAGAACACATTAAGTAAGTGGCAATAGGAATTATTTACTCCTCGGCACTCAGATATCACTCTAGCCCACCTCACATCGTCTCCGCCCACCTTTTATATCATCTCTTGCTTTTTTCAGCAAGCAGCTTCTCACCGTTGTAACTGACAGCACCTTAACTCACTGCTTCCTACGTCTTTCTCTAAATCCCTGGACTTCTGCCATAACCTGTCCAGGATTCAATCATGTGTGTCTTGGAAGTGCTTGGAAACTCTTATGTGGCAATCCTTGAACAACTGATGACAGGAGCCAAACGATAAACTCTCCCCTCTTCTATGCCCCTATGGATTATTGCTATGCATTGTCTAGACAGCTCCTCAAAAGATCAGCAAGACTGAGTCTCAGTTGCCTTCAGTTTGACTAAGTGGAGAATATACCACAGCATCGACTTTTCCTCAGATCTGTTTTCAATCTACAACTTCTGTCTTGGAAATGTATACAAATTAAACCCTTGTCTCAGACTCTGCTTGCCAGTAGCAACCCAGTTGAAAACATATGTTTTATAGGAGAAAAAAAATATTGGAGGAAGATCATATTTTACCTATAGAAAGCAGAATGTTTTACCTATAGAATTAAAAGCACAAATCACTTCTGCTAACTTGGAACTCCATAGTGATTTAAACCCTACTGGGTATCAAAATGGAATATTCACCCTGCACATAAAATAACAGTAAAACATTTTAAAAGGTAAGACAATTGACTTTTTAGGTGAGAAGCCAGGATTTAAATATGTAAATGTGGTAAATAGAACAATCATGTCGAGTAAGTTGAGATTCAGAAGATTAAGGAAGAAGATGAAATTGAGTTTTTTCAGTAAGTTTGGGAAAGATATAAAAAAGAAATTAAATAGTTTACATAAGAAAAGATATTAAATAACACATGAATATAAATATTATCTGTCATTATAGTACTAAAATATATATATATATGGATCTCAATAGACAGTACAGCTTTTTTACTAGACATTGCAGGAAATAGTGAGAACATTGAAAACTCTACAATGACAAACTGAGAAACTCTAGATTAATGAAAATACTTATAAATACTTAACAAATACTTAAAACATTTTTTTTAAATCTGAAACATGGTTGAGATTGGGGGATTTTGTTGAATTTTTAAAAATTTTCTCAAAAATGCAATTATCATCAGGAGTTCCTATGGTGGCTTAGCAGGTTAAGAACCAGACTAGTAACCATGAGGATGCAGGTTTGATCCCTGGCCTTGCTCGGTGGGTTAAGGATCTGGCGTTCTGCAAGCCGCAGTGTAGGTCACAGATGTGGGCTCACACTTAGATCTGGTGTTGCTGCAGCCAGAATGAAGACCGGCAGCTGCAGCTCTGATTCGACCCCTAGGCCGGGAACTTCCATCTGTGGGTATGGCCCTAAAAAGAAAAAACAAACAAACAATTACTGTTAAATCAAATTCAGTTTTCCCCCACTATGAAAGTAGAGTGTTCCTATCCTTTCCTAAGCCAAAATGGTATAAAAAGAAAAAGCAATTACCCAGGACATATTCTCACTGCTGGGGTACACACTGCTTCTATGATGGTCTACTGAAAAGCAAACTAAATGCTATTTTAGCTTTTTCTTTTTTTTTTTTTTTTTCCATACAAGTGAAAATGCTCTTCAGATTTTTTTTCAGTTAGCAAACACAGGTACTAATGTTGGTCTTTTGTGAAAGGGAAATGGCATAAAGTGAACTTTCGAAAAGCAAGGGATGCCTGTAATTATTTCAGTAATTGCAATTTGAGAACCTGTCAAAATTTTACGTTGTTCTATGAGAGGAGAGTGAGTAAAAAATTTTAATTTGTAAAATCTCTTTCTTGAGACACAATGCTACTTTTTAAAGAAATAATTGTAGAAAGTCAAATAACGTTTCTAAGATGCATTTCGCCCTCCACCATTGTCCCTTCAAAAAGGTTTTCTTACACATGAAAATACTAAGGAAATGGGCTGTCAAAGCTTTAGTGAAACAATACCTAATTTTGAAGTATTGTCTCTGTATGAGTATTTATATTGTTAGCGCTCCAAAGTACAAAACTATTTTCTAATCTACTATATATGGCAGAAACAGAAATGCCTTTCCTTTTTTATCATTTAAAATAAGTTTCAAAAATAAAATTGCCTAGAATATTAGAAATAATTGTATAGGTATGAATTTTTTCACAAAGTTATTATACTAGGGCATATTGGATAGGAAAACTGATTTTTATGTGAACAGAAATGAAAGGGAGTAGCAATTTTAGAAAAAATATTAAAAAAAAAAAAAAGTGAAAGGGGATACCAGGTATTTCTGTATTCCTATTACCTACCTCTCTCTCAAGTCCTTCTTTTTGTACTGTACATCAAAAGGGTTCTGCAGGAGGCTTAAGGCCAACTTCTATGGGCCAGAGGTCCCAAGGTCCAGTTCTTGATCTGCACTCAACTGTTCTGAGATGGTTGGTACATTGCTCAACCCCACACAGTGTCAGCTGTCTCGCACAGGGTCCTGCACTAGCTGATTGCATATTTTGGTTCTCTATGAATATTATATACTGTGTACATTTTTGTTCACTTTGAGGAAATGTAATTTTTCATCCCAATTCATTAGGTTGTAAATTAATCTCTTGGAGGAGAAAATCGTTACACAATAAAAATTTATAAATATCTGGCATTCCAGTCAATACACCTAGACACTATATCTTTCTTATTGAAAGTTGGCAACTGCTACTTCACTGAATCATCTTGAAGAACCTATTCTTGAAAATGGAGGCTTTGAAACTAAAGGTCTTGAGTGGCCCCCTCATTCCTAATGGAGTATCTGGAGTTCCCATTATGGCTCAGTGGGTTAAGAACCTGACTAGTATCCATGAGGATGTGGGTTCAATCCCTGGCCTCGCTCAAGAGGTTAAGGAGCCGGTATTGCTGTGAGCTGCTGTGTAGGTCACAGATGTGTCTCGGATCCTGTGTTACTGTGGCTGTGGTGTAGACTGGCAGCGATCAACTTTGATTTAACCCCTAGCCCAGGAACCTCCAATTTCTGCAGGTGAGGCCCTAAAAAGAAAAAAAAATGTTTAATTAAAAAACCTAATGTAATATTTATTGGCTTAGACAAGAGAGACTTACAGGTAGAGTTGTGGATATGTGAGATACCTAGGGCAAGTACATACGGACTACAGAACAGGAACTGATGAAGAAACAGGGAAAACAATTTATTGGACCCTGGCTGACATTGGGTCCTTGGAGGCCTGGGCCTGTGGGAATGGAGTTCTGACCAAGTACAGTATTCAGTGTACTCGGCACCTTGCAATGTAATCAACTCAATTAACTCAATCTTTGTTTCCTATCTTTTTGATTCTCTTTCCTTTTAGTCTAAGCATGGATCACTTTTTTGTTGAACTTATTAAAGCAGTTGTTAATTTTATTCCATTAAATATAGAGGCTCTGAAAAAAACACATTTTTTTTTCAAACTCAAATTCGAGGAATTTGCAGCATTTTTTTAACTTCAGCATCACAGCTGTCAAGAGAAGAACATATAAGTTTCAAACCTTGAAGATGTTAAAAACTTTGTGCCTCAGAAAGGATCCTGTAATTACCCTGTGTGAAAGCATTCAAGTTGCCACATCTAATTTCTGTAAAATGAAGGGATTAACATGATTTCATGTTTTTCTATTGGTCAGTCAACTTCAAAGATTTATGCATAAGAGTGTACATCAGGAGTTCCCGTCGTGGCGCAGGGGTTAACGAATCCGACTAGGAACCATGAGGTTGCGGGTTCGGTCCCTGGCCTTGCTCAGTGGGTTAACGATCCGGCGTTGCCGTGAGCTGTGGTGTAGGTTGCAGACGCGGCTCGGATCCCGCGTTGCTGTGGCTCTGGCGTAGGCCGGTGGCTACAGCTCCGATTGGACCCCTAGCTTGGGAACCTCCATATGCCGTGGGAGCGGTCCAAGAAATAGCAAAAAGACAAAAAAAAAAGAGTGTACATCATAAAAAGAGGCTCAAGAATCTAACCTTTCAACTCGAAGAAAAAAAGACACCTCTTTTATATTTTCAGTCATTTTTGTTTTGTTTATCACATAATTATTACTATGTTATAACTATGAGCATTATATTCTGAGAAAATATTGCAGTCATGAACATTTTGACACTTAAATGTGTATCCATATACATAAATGCCATTCACACACTCAAAAGAAGATTTTTATTAAAGCTTTACTACATAGAAATTAATCATACTAAGAATTATAAGCTTTATTTTTTAGATTTAAGTCCGTGAATTCATCATCTCTCCTTGTGTATAAATTGTACCAAAACATCCTTGAGGTATCAGATACGGAAGTTACCTTTGACTACTTCCTAGATAGTGGTTAATAACTACTTTCTTTCGGCTTTTAAATAAATCATTAATCACAAATAATAATTAAGGTGTTCCTGTTTTGCTTCAGGGGGTTAAAGACCCAACATTATCTTTTTCAGGATGTGGGTTTGATCCCTGGCCTTTCTCAGTGAGTTAAGGATCCAGTGTTGTCACAAGCTGTGGCGTAGGCCACAGCTACAGCTCTGATTCAACCCCTACCTAGCCTGGGAACCTCTATATGTCATAGGTATGGCCATAAAAAGAAAAAATAATAATAATATTAAAAATATTTACCGTCAAACTTACCAAAGCACTAATGACACTTAAAAACCGCAATGTATATTTTTCTCATCGCATTTTCCTTTATACCCCCTCAGAGGGACTACCATGCTTAAATCTGTTTATCATTCCTTGATTTTTAAACAGATTTTGCTATTATGGATTTATCTCTTGAAATCATACTACTCTGTTTCACATGTTTTTGATCTTTATGTAAATGCTGTAAGGCAGTCCTCTGTAACTTGTGTTTTTCCCTCTTCAAATTTAACTTTTGTGGATCCATCTACTTGATTCATATAGCTAAATTTGATTTGATCTAGTTACTGAGTATACATTATATTTATCCATTATCTAAATGATTATATTTGAGCTGTTTTTACATTTTTCTTAATTTCTAAAATAAATCACTTGAAATATTCCTGTATGAACCCCTGAAAGCACTGATCCAAATTTTTTCAGATTTATTAAAGTGGTCATGAATATGACTATTAAATATAAAATGCTTGTCTGAAATCAGAAATAAGGCTAAATTGCAATTACACTACTTCTTATTCTTCAAAATTTTACTAGGGTTCTAATCATTGAAATAAGGCAAGAATAAAGATTACAAAAGTCAGAAAGGAGAAAGTGAAACTCTCTTCATGAAGCTTATATGTCTGTAGGAGATTCACAAAACTGCTACTGCAACTCAGTATCAAATTTAGCAAGATCAGAAGATACAAAGCTAATGTAAAAGAATCATTTCATGTCAACATACAAACATAAAACAAGTTGAAAATATTTTTAAATTGTATTTTCAGTAAGTCCAAAAAAATCTCACAAAAAACAAATGCAGGGTCTTATCTCTGAAAATTACAAACATTGCTAAAATAAATTAAAGAATAAGTAAATGGCAATATACGTCAAGTTCGTAAGGTGGAAGACTCAGTGTTATGATGACAGTTTTTCCAAACTTACTGATTATACATTCAAAACAATCAAAATTCCATTAAGATATTTTTGTGGAAATTGACAAGGTGATTCCAAACTTTACAAAGCACTTAGAATTACCAAAGCAAATTTAAAAATGACAATGTTGCTGGACTCACAGTACCTGATTTAATGATTTACCACAATCAAGACAATGGGCATTGGCAAAAGCATAGTACTATAGATCACAGTACAAAATACAGATTTTTTAAAAATATGAAGATAATTCAGGGGGGGAAAAAGATCTGTTTCGTTCATTTCACTGGATCAATTGGGTATATACATAAAAAATAAATCAATCCCCAATTCATAAATTTCAACTCTTAAATCAACCATACAAAATAATTTCAAACTATATCATAGACCTAAATATGAAACATAAAACCTAAAGCATTACAATTCTAGAACAAAAGAGAAAATACTGGCAGGCTTATGGAAGGCAAATATTTTGTTGAACATAAAAGAGCAAAAATGATGCAAGAGAAAAATCACAAATTGGATGTCATCGAAATTAAAGCTCTTCAGAGTTCCAGTCATGGCAAGGCAGAAGTGAATCTGACTGGGAACCATGACGTTGTGGATTCGATCCCTGGCCTCACTCTGTGGGTTAGGGATCCGGCATTGCCGTGAGCTATGGGTGTAGGTTGCAGATTTGACTTGGATCTGGCATTACTGTGGCTGTGGTGTAGGCTGGAGGCTATGGCTCCAATTGGACCCCTAGCCTGGGAACCGCCTTGTGCCATGGGTGTGGCCCTAAAAAGACCAAAAAAAAAAAAAAAGATAGAAACAAAAATTAAAGCTCTTCAAAACACCACTAAGAAAACAAAGATAACAAACCACAGACCAAAAGAACATATTCGTAACATATATACAACAAAGAATTTGTCTACAGAATCCGCAGATATCTCCCATAGTTCAGTACAAAGATACCATGCAGTAATAACAGGCAAAAAAAATTTGACCAGATTTTACATAAAAGAGTACAAATAACCTATGTGGATGTGAAAAAATGATTTAAACCATTAGTTATCAAGGAAATGCCAACTAAAACCACAGTGATATGCTACTACATATTTTTTTTTACAATAGCTAAAATTAAAAAAAAAAGAAGGAAATATCAAGTTTTGGCAAAAATGCAGAGACTTCTCATACACTGCTATGGGGAAGGTAAAATGGTATAACCATATGAGAAAACATTTGGCAGTCTCTCAAAATGTGAACATTTCCTACCATATGACTGAGACAACTGACTGCTAACCATTTAGCCAAGAAAAACAAAAGCCTATGTCCACACAAAACCAGCACTATACACACGTGTTTATTGCAATAGCTCTAAACTAAAAAATGATCCTACTGTGCACAAATTATCTATCTTCTATCTAATTGTCCACAAAGTGTAGAATATTCTTACAATGGAATACTTTTAAGCAAATGAAAAATGTTGATAAACAACAACATAGATGATGAGTCTCCAAATTACTATGCTGAGAGAGAAAAAGCCAAGCCAAAAAGAGTACATACAACATGAATCATCAATATAAAATTAAGGAAAATGTAAACTAGTTTGGAATGATCAGAAGTAAATTAGTCATCACCTGCAGACAGAGTTGGAGGAAGGAATGAGATCAGAAAAGGGCACAAAGAACTCTTTCGTGGTAGAAAATATTTGCCATCTTGATTATGGTGATGATTTCACAAGCCTACATGTATTCCAAAACGGATCAAATTGTACAATTTAAATATCTTCTGTATTTCAATTATATTTCAAAAAGTCATTAAAATAGATAATAGTCTGATACCCATGAGGATGACATAAGAGTATTTTCAGATCACTGAATTGTGATGAGGAAAAACTCTGTTCCTTGTATTGTACCATGTTCATCCTTTTCACCCACAGCTAAGATGTAACTCTGCATCGTATTTCTGAGTTTTCATATATCTTTCTCATGTTTTTGTAAACCCAGTTAATAGCAGATAATTAAACTTAATGATAACTTATTCATTCAGTAATTATTTATTAAGTACCTCCTTATAGCAGAAAGTGTCCAAAACACTGGGATACAGCAGAAAATAAAGTATCATTCTGATAAAAAGAGATGCAAAATTTAAAAATGAATTTTAAACTAAAACGTGAAGCGGAATAAATTTCCCAGTTGTGGAAAGAACGAATGAATGAACGAATGAATAAATGTAAATTTGTCTTGCAAGTCCAAACACACTTTCGATTTAGCTATGCTGTGGACCTGCTTCCAACTTAAAGAAAACCTCACTAACAGTAGTTAGAGAGTGTTTACTTTTAAAATGTGAACTTTGGAGTGAAGCGATTGCTGCCCTTGTTATAGCTACCGAATATTCCATCTGTTATCCAGGCTCCCCACCGCCTTTCACCTTTTCTAGCCTTATTGTACTTTATTTGTACCCATTCTTATTTTTTATTTTATTATTACTATTTTTTTTTTTCTTTTTGGTCTTTTTGCCTTATCTAGGGCCGCTCCTGTGGCATATGGAAGTTCCCAGGCTAGGGGTCGAATCGGAGCTGTAGCCACCGGCCTATGCCAGAGCCACATCAATGCAGGATCCGAGCCGCATCTGCAACCTACACCGCAGCTCACAGCAATGCCGGATCCTTAACCCACTGAGCAAGGGCAGGGATCGAACCCGCAGCCTCATGGTTCCTAGTCGGATTTGTTAACCACTGAGCCACGATGGGAACTCCTTATTTTTTATTTTTGTTTTACTTATTTTTTAGGGCTGAACCCACCGCATATGGAAGTTCCCATGCTGGAGGTTGATCAGAGCTGCGGCTGCTGGCCTCAGCCACAGCCACCACCATGTGGGATCCAAACTGAGACATGTCTGCAACCTAGATTGCAGCTCACAGCAATACCAGATCCTTAACCCATTGAGTGGCATCAGGGATTGAATCTGCATCCTCATGGATACTGGATGGGCTTGTAACCCCTGAGCCACAACGGGAACTCCTGTACCCATTTTTATTGCCTCATTATTACAACATGACTGCCATATCGTTGGGCATTTAGAATGGGCTTAAAATTATCATTAGTAATTTCTCCTCTCTCTTCCTCAACTCCAAAACCACTGGTAGATGGATACAGAAATCAGACAGAGTTAAATATGTCATCTTTGTTTCTGATAATCCTCACTTGGTGACATGCCTCAGTACTGCAGCTAAATGAAGTCCCTAAAACACACTTGTTCAGTTAGACACAGGAACAAGTGTTGTGACCAGCACAACCAGACTTTTGAAGGCCTCCTTTTCAAGGACAGATTTTACAAGGGTACATTTACCATATGAATGAGTGGAGAAAACCTTTGTCCCCTGAACAAAGGCACCAAGGACTAACCGACTAATTCTGTACAGATGAGTATTTTGTAGTATGATAATTTTAGATTTAGCCAAATGTAAATAATTACCACATCAACCCTATTATTTCATCCATATCAAATATATATCTTAAGCAAAAATGTTTAAACCTTTTAAAAAACATAGTAGTACACCATTATATGACCACAAGTTTGGTAAAATTTGAGAACAATAATTTAAAGAAAAATCTAAGGTAAATAATGGCCAAGCACACACACCCGCACACCCAAAAAAGCACATAGTGAATGGTTCCATTTACATAAAGTTCAAAGGCAGGCAAAACTAAGCTGTGGTGGCAGAATTTAAGAGAGTAGTAAAAACCTGGAAGCCTGATGGGGGCTGGGAATCTATACTTTGATCCGAGTGGTCCGTGCATCTTTAAAAATTTATTGAATTGTACGCTGAAGATTCGGGCAGTCTTACTGTATAAAGTTATACTTTCATGAAAGAAAATAAACAGAAAGCTATGGTAATGAAATAAATATCACCATCATCATTGAACAATTGGCCAATTTGGGGGAAAAGGAAATAACTCAACCTAAGTCCTCATTTTATGAATAGTAAACTCAGACTCAGAAGTTTAATTGATTTGCTTAAATGCACGTCATGAGTTGGGAAAAGAATTTAAAAAGTCCCTGTCCTTTTTCTTTCTCTCTTTGATGCTATTTCCATGATAGGGTTCCATAGTCATTTTGTAACATATATTCAGGTTCAGAGAGAAATAATAGTATAGGGAGTCACAGACAAACCTGGTTTTTTGTGTTGATTGTAGAGAGAATGATGACAGATGTCAAATTTTGTGTCTTACATCAATGAACAAGAACAACAAAGCCCGATAAGTCTGTATTTGAATTGCTGAGGTTGTCTATATGAAAGGAAACTGGCCAGTGATGGGTTGTACACATGTTAAAGGAAAGAAGTATTTAAGGGAGGCCAAAAATATAAAAGCCCTGAAATATGCCCCTGAAAAATATGGAAGAATTAATTGCTTCTCTGCTGCACTGTTACACTTGGCTAACCTGGCTTCAAGTTTAACCTCACTCTTCTTGGATTTGCATCAATGCAGTTTTAACTGTTCTGCTCTAAAAATCCAGATTCGCTGTTTTATACAAGAGCAGGCTCCTATTTAAACATAATTAGAGAATGTGCTAGAAAGAGCCTCAAGCATTAAAAGTCCAGCATGTCATAAATGTCTAGGATCAAAGAAATTCAACAAGGCAGTTACTCTGATGTGTTACCTAATAGGAAGGAAACTGGCAAACAGAAGTAATTTTGGTGACCTCCAAAGACAAAGGAAAGAAGGTGAAAAATTTTGAGCATATTGCATTCACTTGCTTTTCGCATTTAGCAGAAGGACTCTGAACATTTAGAAACTCTATGATTATTTCATAGTTAATTTAATACCTTGATAATATACTTCTTTCAAATCATACTTTGTCACTCTTGTACAACCTGCTTCCCTAAGATAATCAGTTAGGTTGATAACGGCAACAGATGTTAAGTTTGGAGTTTCTTTCATGCTGAAAGTATCAGAAATCTTAAATAAATGTAATTTAAAATTTGACAAAAGGGTACACGTGTGGTTTAATAACAAAATCATTTATTAAAAGAGACTGTTTACTCATTTTGGATATAAAAGTCTTTATAATTAGACTTTGAAGGTAAATGAAATCAGGTTTTACACATTGGAAGAGGCTAGGTATACCCAGAAAGTTCTTTTGAGCACAGGATCTAACTACTACCAAGCTTAAAGTGTGCTAACTTTTTTTTCAAGTCTACATACCCCACTGGAAATAGTACTCCTTCCAGGATTAATCCTTTCCTTAGGGTTGCTCATCTCTGTATCACTTGGAAATCGTCTTGTACGAGAGGAAGACACACAGAATTCTGATTATGCAGGGAACACTTGTAAGATATATCTCCCACATGGTCTCTACTATAGGGACTTTTTACATATTAACCTTCATTACACTATCGAGAGAGGCTTCTTGTCAAAGTCTTTATCTATCTTCTATGTCTATATTCATTAAAACTTTGATTAATAGGAACTTAAGATCCAAAGGCCTCAATTAACTGATTTTTTTTCCTGTGTTCTACTTTTAAGATAGAAAAGTAATTCATTAAAATAAAAAAGAGATAATTTCAGGGCTTTATTATAAAACCTCAACTTTGAGCCTCTTTTTCAAATCAGTGAGTCTTTCTATTTACCAGACCTTCTGCATATCAGGTATTGTTGAAGATAAAGGAAATTCAAGATCACAGCCTTCTAAATGCTGAAGTCCATCGGGAAGGACAGACACATGCAAGTTAGAGTCGAAGGCATAAGCATTGATCAGTTCTACTTGGAAAAGAGGAAGGAAGTGGTAGGAAAGGCTTAAGAAAGCCAATTTTGGAGTTCCCATCGGAAAAGAATCTGACTAGGAACCATGAGGTTGCAGGTTCGATCACTGGCCTTGCTCAGTGGGTTAAGGATCCGGCGTTGCTGTGAGCTGTGGTGTAGGTTGCAAACCAGGCTCAGATCTGGCATTGCTGCGGCTCTGGCGTAGGCCAGCAGCAATAGCTCCGATTAGACCCCTAGCCTGGGAACCTCCATATGCCATGAGTGTGGCCCTAGAAAAAGACAAAAAAAAAAAAGCCAATTTTTCTAATATATCCTATTACTTCTCTGATTATATTACTGTACATAATTTTGAAACCCTCAAAGTCATAAATCACCAAAGATTAAATAATGCTTATTTTGTACAAAGGAAAAATAGTTTATTAAGTATAATTATATACTGAAATCAGTACATGTCCAACAAGAAATTTGATCAAACACAACCTTTAACTTCATGTACCTGTGAGATGTTTTCTCTCAGAGTCAGTACAACACCTCTTATTTATGTCATCCTCTGATTAAAACACAGTTCATAAAGTAATAACCATACATTGACTATTTTTTTCACCATCCATTTAAATTCATCCTCTGGGGAAAGTTTTCTCATGTTACTGATGGAAATGAAAGGTTAGTGTTATTATTATTATTAGTTATTTTCAAGTAATCAAATTTCTCTGGGTAGTAATTAGTGTCTAGTCCAGCCTATATTAATAGTAAAGTAACTAGGAGTTCCCGTCGTGGTGCAGTGGTTAACGAATCCGACTAGGAGCCATGAGGTTGTGGGTTCGGTCCCTGCCCTTGCTCAGTGGGTTAACGATCCGGCGTTGCTATGAGCTGTGGTGTAGGTCTCAGACGCGGCTCGGATCCCGCGTTGCTGTGGCTCTGGCGTAGGCCGGTGGCTACAGCTCCGATTCAACCCCCAGCCTGGGAACCTCCATATGCCGTGGGAGTGGCCCAAGAAATAGCAAAAAAAAAAAAAAAAGACAAAAAAGACAAAAAAAAATAGTAAAGTAACTAAATTGTTTTGAAAGTGATTTTCCATTTCTCTGATGTGAATGCAATAGGATTATGGTGAGAAAGGAATGGTGAAGCTTCCTTTTCCTTTTTTCTCTTCACCCTCATTTCTTTCTTTTATACAAGAAATTTTTCACTATTAGTTTTTTTTTGTTTTTTTTTTTTCTCCAACAGTGTAGGGTCTGGGGTTAAGGGTGAGGGAAGTAGAAAAGGAAGAGAGTTTAGGGAGCATAGAAAGAATGGTTGGACCAATGTTTACTTTGTTGGAAAGTTTTAATGCTGACCCTTTCTTTCAATGGCTCTGTATTGAATTCCTTGAAAACTCACTCACACACCCTCTTGGAGGACATTTCTCTCATCCATTTCATTTATAAGACTGAGGACCTCTCTCTCTTCCATTTCAAAGACTGAGGGCTGATGACCCACTACTTCTTCAATCAGCCCTGAAACACCTAAAAATCCCTCTTTCTAGTTTATGCTCCCTATGGAGGAGAGTGAAGTTAACCACCAAAGAGCCATATGCCTCTTTCATAATGTAGAGCCATTTCCTCACAGTGGGTCCTTAGCCAGGGGCCACACTATGGGCCATCCCTACTGTATCTGTGTGGGCTGTGTGATCTGAAAAGACCCAGTGTATCAGTTCTGGATGAAAGTAAATAAGATGTGTCTTTCCAGCACCCACCTGAATGGGGAGAAAGATTCTAAAAGTTTAGATTAGCCATGCAGTAGATGGACCTTGGATTCCTAAATGACTACAAGGAAGAGAGCCTCCTTCCTACCTTCTTGGACCTAATATGAGCAGAAAAAATTTTTATTTTGTTAAGCCTCTGAAAGTGTAGGGTGTGTCTTTACAGCAACGATCTAGCATTACTGTAACTAAAACACCCCTCTTTGAAGCTACATGTCCAAGTATTGTTGTTCCTTATGTTTGTTGATCATATTTCAAATCTGGTTAAAGGTAAACTCTCCACATTGTCTTTCCTGACAAAATTTGGGCGCACAAGTTGCTTAAGGCAGCCACTTCTCCTTTGCTCTGCTGTGAAAGCAGCTCACCACTATGTTTATGTTTTGTTCTTCCTTTTTCCCAAGTTGGAGTCACAGGTACTGCAACTATGATCCCAAAATGTAATGGTGTATGTATATAATCAACTTTCAAATGATCTCCTAAAAGCTCTTTTTTCTTAACCCCTACTTCCTGCCAAAAGGTTTTCATGGACACAAAACTGCCATTCTACCTTATTTTCAAGCCCTTGGCAGATGTCTTATACCTTACATCAAAATGTGATATCTGTTTCCAATGGATTAGGGCAGCAATTTTTTTTTTTTTAAGGGCCACAGACTCAGCTTGTGGAAGTTCCCAGGCTAGGGTTCAAAATTGGAGCTACAGCTGCTGTCCACGGCCACAGCCACAGCAATGCCAGATTTGAGCTGCGTCTGTGACATACACCACAACCATGGCAACACTGGCTCCTTAACCCACTGAGCAAGGCCAGGGATTAAACCCCCATCATCATGGATACTAGTCGGATTCATTTCTACTGAGCCACAATGGGAACTCCTCAGGAAGCACTTCTATTTCAACTTTTTTTTTTTTTTTTTTTTTTTTTTTTTTGGCTGTGCCCATGGCACATGGAAGTTCTGGGGCCTAGGATGGATACTGCACTACAGCAGGGACCTGAGCCACAGCTGTAATGACAGCAGACCCTTAACCCTCAACATCACATGAGAATTCCTCAACTTTCTTTTATGTCCATGAAGCACTTTGAAATAATAAAAATATAATCACATTTGCTTATTTATTTGATCTTACAAAAATATCTATAATAGTTTAGACATCCCAAAGAAGCAACTAGTGAGAATATACTGGGGAAATCATTTGCCCCCAAGATTTCTTGAGTTTGTCAGTTACACTTTCTCAAAACTCTAAGATGACTTCCCTGGAATTCCTGTCATGGTTCAGTGGTAACGAACCCAACTAGGATCCATGAGGATGCAGGTTCAATCCCTGACCTCACTCGTTGGGTTAAGGATCCAGCATTACAATGAGCTGTGGTGTAGGTTGCAGACAGAGATTGGATCCCGTGTTGCTGTGACTGTGGCATAGGCCGGCATCAGTAGCTTCGCTTTGTCCCCTAGTCTGGGAACTTCCATATGCCACAAGGGTGGCCCTAAAAAGCAATGAATAAATAAATAAGTGAAATGACTTCCCTGAATTTACATTATTTAAGGAGAAATAAAGAGACCAGAAGTCTCTAAAACAGTGAAAGTAGCATATTTTTCTCCTTCCAGCAAATGGCAAGGGTGTTAGAATAGTGGCGAGGAATGAAAAAGAGGGGAAAAAATTATGAGAAAAGAGCCTGATATCACATAACACAATGATATTTAAAAGGTGCTCATTAAATTTCATAGCATGCTATCCGACATAGTCTCTTCTTTAATTTATCCTACATGTAGTGTCTTTTCATTTGTTGTTAGGAGGTAAAATGCACTCTTCTCAATAATTTGTGTCCTGTAATTGATTTCTCTAAGTAGTACAGGGTGAAGAGAGGTCAACAAGAGGAAAAATGGGGAAAAAATGCCAGCACTGAGTGTGGAAATCCTACCAGGAGGAGATATAGGTCTTCTTAATTGTATCAAAGTTTACTCCTGAAAGCTTCATCAACTAACCTGGCAAATCAAAGCCCCCAGCATTAAGTTCAAGGGCAAACAGTGATGAATTACAGAATGCCAGGCTCCTGGTAATCCAGGCAATGGTCTCTTCTAACCCCTTTGCATCCTCTCATGTAGTTTGGTTTCTAAATGAGGACACAAACACCTGTTCCAGCAGCAGGTGGCATTTGTTTATTATAGCTTTACCTGCTGGGTTTTAATCAGTCTGCAGCTGTAGGAACCCACTTAAATAACAGTTTATAGGATCAGGTTTTTATGGAATGGTATTTTCCATGAAGAAGCAAAGTTTCATACAACACTTTCATCATACACGAAACACCATATAAGCAGCTTTTATTCCTCCATTTCTCTTCCCCTAACATTTAAGACTACTAATTAGTGAATCATTTCCCATGCAGAGTTGGAAAGCTAAACTCTTATTTTTCTGCCTTCAGGGAGATTCTGTGTTATGTGCACTCATTACAAAATCCCTGCTTCTTAGGAAGAGAACTACCAACCTCTTTCTGCTTGTGCTGATTCTCTCTTGTAAACCTCAGAAGGGTTGTTAAGGCAACTTCCATCTTAGAAGAGAAAAAAAAAAAGAATCAATAAAGGGAAAAAAGCACTATTAGCTAGATGATAATGAATCTCTGTACTTGAATTCTGTAAGAAATCTTTAAAAAGCACACAATAAAAATTTGAAAATGACTCAAATACCACAAACAAAAGGAAAACATTACAAAAAGTGAATTTCCTTCTTGATGGTACTGAGATTTTCTATAAATGCAATTCTTTCTCTAACTTTTTTTTTTTTTTAGAAAATACCCATGTTTTTTCCTACTTCTCTTGGAAGATGATCATCGTTCAGTTAATATTGGCAGAACATTTATATAATTGATGATGGAAACAGTGAAAATATATTCATTATTTTGAACATCTTCAGGAGGTTCACCTTCACTCATATTTTTAAACACTCATTTCAGTGCTTAGCAGAGATGTTACAAAATTTAGAACTGTGGAGTTCCCATCGTGGCGCAGTGGTTAATGAATCCGACTAGGAACCGTGAGGTTGCGGGTTCAATCCCTGCCCTTGCTCAGTGGGTTAACGATCCGGCGTTGCCGTGAGCTGTGGTGTAGGTTGCAGACGCGGCTCGGATCCCACATTGCTGTGGCTCTGGCGTAGGCCAGCAGCTGCAGCTCCGATTGGACCCCTAGCTTGGGAGCCTCCATATGCCGCTGGAGCGGCCCTAGAAATGACCAAAAAAAAAAAAAAAAATTTAGAACTGTTTAAAATCTCTGAAGAGTGAGTGAGTGAGTGTAGCCTCTGCCTCTGTCTCTCTCTCTCTCCCCATTTATGCCTTTACTCAGATGCCATATTTCTATGGAGGACTTTCTGACTACAGTAATTATTATCCATGCCATTGTTTTGCTTTATTTTTCTTCATAGCACTTATGATCTCCTGATATATATTGTGTTTAGTCATTTGTTTATTATTTCTCTCTATACTTAATACATTACTGATATTTTGCAACACTTATTAGAGCAGGCCTTTAATAATTTTGTTAGCAACTTCTAGCTTCACAGGATCTGGTGTGCCAGGGACACTTTAAATGATCAATAAATATATATTGAATGTAAAAATGAAGTTGATGAGTGAGCAGGTGAGTCCACAAGTAAGTGAAGTAGGGACTAATTTTAATTCTCAAATGTCATAAGAACCTCTCATTTGCAAGGATATTAAGTAGTATAAAATCAAAATATGTATTTTCTGTGTTTTAGGCAAGATGGGGACTGTAGAGTAAAAGCAAAGAGAGGATCTGTGTGCAGGTAGAGGTAGGTGAATCGCAGGAGAATTTAGAGCAGTGAAACTCTCCTCTATGACGCTTTAATGGTGGAAATAGGACATGATGAATTTGACAAAATCTATAGCATTATGCAACACAAAGTTTGAATATTAGCGAAAGCTATGGGCTTTAGTTAGTGATAGGCAAATGACAGGATTTCTTTGTGTTTTTATGTTCTTCTCTGTCTATTCCTCAGTCAGTGGACAACCTAGGTTGTTTCCATGTCTTGGCTATTGCAAAGAATGTAGCTATAAACATGGAGGTGCAGATTTCTTTGAGTTAATGTTTAGTATTTTCATTTCCTTTGGATATATTCCCAGATGTGAAATTGCAAGATCATATGGTAGTTCTATTTTTATTTTTATTTTTTTTGGAGGATCCTCCATAATGTTTTCCCATGAGGTCGCACCAGTTTACAATCCCACCAAGAGTGCTCAGGGGTTCCCTTTTCTACACATCCTTGCAAGCATTTGTTATCTCTTGTCTTTTAATGATAGCTGTCCTGAAAGGTGTGAGAGGATGTCTGTCTCATTGTAATAGTCTTTTTTTCCTTCTTTATTTGCTGTTTTAATTTTCAACATGGTAAATACTGATCGTTGTGATTTTGATTCACATTTGCCTAACCCCTGGTGATGTTGAGTTTTATTTCATGTGCCTGTTTTTTACCCATTTTATAACTGGATTATTTATTATTGTGCTATTAAGTTGTATGTGTTCTTTATATATTTTGGATTTTACCTCCTTAGCAGATATATGGTTTGTGAATATTTTGGTCCCATTTGATAGGCTGCCTTTTACTTGGTTGATTGTTTCCTTCACTATCCAGAGCTTTTTGGTTTAATGTAGCCTCATTTGTCTATTTTTGATTTTGTTGCTTATGCTTTAGTCGTCATATCCAAAATTATTTCCAAGACCCATACAAAGAAGCATTTTTCCTACTTTTTTCCCTAGGAGTTTCATGGTTTCAAGTCTTAAATTCTAATCCATTTAGTGTTAAATTGTTTTGTGAGTGGTTTTAAAAAAGGGGGGTCTAGTTTTATTACTAATCTATTATTTCAAAACTAAAAATATTTTTAGAAAGTTATACAAGATATAAAAAAACCATATAAACCAGAAATATTCATAAGAAGTAAATAATGAAAATATAAAAGAAAAAATTTTATGAAGAGTAATCTAGAAAATGCAATAATGAAAAATTGTAAGAGAAATTCTTTGAAAGGAATAGAGTGACAGAGAATAAACTTTTAAAATAGAAAAAATGAAGAGAGAAATAAAAGTTTTGAGAGAAAGGTTGGGGTTGGGGAGAGCAAATGCAAAAAAAATATTATTTTTATCAATTATATTACTTATTGTAAGAATGTTGGCAAATTCAAAAAGATACATACATTCCAATGTTCATTGCATCACTATTTACAGTAGCCAAGACATGGAAACAACTTAAATGTCCATTAATAGAGGAATGGATAAAGATGTGACATTTTATATATATGTAGGTAAATATTTAGCTATAAAAAAGAATAAAATAATGCCATTTACAGCAACATGGATGGACTCAGAGATTACCATACTAAGTAATGTAAGTCAGAGAAGCACAAATATCATATGATATCTGTAAATCATTCCATTTATGCCATATTTTAGATTCCACATATAATTGATGTCATATGGTATTTGTCTTTCTCTTTTGGACATTTTAAACTTGGTGGGGAAATATAGTTGATTTGATTTTCTTTAGAAAGGGTTTAATTTAAGCTAGGCTTGAGGAGCTAGAGATAGAGGTTGAAAATGCAGAAAAAGAAAGATAATATATGATTCTAAATCTTGGGATTAGAACAGAGGTAGGCCAGGTTGGAAAAGGAGCCTGGTGTCGTAAAGGGATCCAGAAGCAGGAGCCCAGGCCCCAGAGTCTCCTCCAGGCCTCATGCTGCTCAGGGCTGAGGGTTGCTTCATGGCCTTGAGCCTCAGCCTTTTCCTTATGAAATGAATGCTTTGAACTCGATTAAGGTTTACTTTCAGCAGTAGAAATCATACTTTTTCATGAAGATATTAGTTGCCATTTGGGGACAGCAGTTTCAAAGAAGAGAGGTGATTATAAATGGAAGGTGAGGGGGCATTGTTGAGAGAATATAAAAATGGTTGGCCTCAGTCAAGATGCTTTTTCAATTTATTGAGCTTTTATATTTTATGAATATAGGTATTACTCATATTTTGAAAAAAATCCAGCAAAGTGAACCAAAACATATATATTCCATTTTCACCTATATTACTGAGTGGGAAAAATCTTCGAAGGTGAATATATTAGTCTCAGAGGAAGAGGAAAATATATGCATTTGTGGGGGTTCTTTTTGTTTTCACAACCATCTAGCATTTTTGCTAACCTCTCTTTCTTCTTTTTCAAGCTTAGAATCCATGCCTTTTTGTGTATTGGACAAAATAATAAAAATCCTAGTCTTAGGGGCCATATGGTTTCTGTTGCAATTGCACAGTTGTGCCACTGAAGCATGAAAGCAGTAACAGAAAGTACAGAAATGAGTAGGAGTGCCTGGCTTCCAATTAATTTTATGTACAAAAACAAGTGAGTGCTGAACTTGGCCTATATACTGGAGTTGGCCAATCTCTATATTGCTGGAATATGTTAATTAAGAAGGAAGTAAGTGTGCCATCATCTCTGGTTCATTTCACTGCATGTAACAAGTATTTGATGCCGTATTTAGTAAGGAAAATCTCTAAAATATTATTTAGTGGTCTATATCTATCCTGATATTTAAACTTCATGGCCTCCTTCTGAAGCACAGATTTTTTTTTTGAAATTTACATCTGAAGAAATTACAATGCAATGAGGTTAAATAGCCTGACCAAGGCCGCACAGCCAAAGGTCACAGTCAGAATTTGAAAACAAAACACTTAATCTTTCCACTATATCGTGCTTCATGCTACAGACAAATCCCCCCCTGGTTCTTCTTTTCTGGAATATGCAGAAGAATTAGTGGAATACTGCATACATGATTCTCTGAAATTCAGTTTTCTACCCCAGATTTTCCCTAACTTTACTACTAATAAGTGGTGTCGAGGCTTCGAAAGAAGATACTGGTTGATTTTCAAATCAGGAAAATAATTATGCTTAAGAAGATCATGCTAGATTAGTCCAGAATTTCATTCCATAAGCCTTACTAACTTATAGGAAAAGAAATTGTGGTGCAAGACTGAAATTCAAGACAGTCTTTAACTGCTGTTGAAGGATGCAGTCAGAGCTCCACAAAGAGTTCTGTGTGAGATTTTGACATTCTGTTGGTTTGGGTTGTTTCTGCTTCCTCTCCTTATTTTTACCATTATTCATTTCAAAGAGACAGAGTAAAACAAGTTTCTTTGTTCTTACCTCATTATATAACCAACAGGAAAAAAAAAAAAGAACGAAAGAAATTGCACTGTTTTGAACTTTTGTCTTCAGATTTTATAACTGAGTAAGGATAGCACAGGTATAAAAGGAAAGATTCTTATTGTTCTTTTACTATTTAACACAGCGAAGCATCCTAACCCACATTGTCAGAGATGTGGCCATTTTTAGGCATCTTTCTCTCCTCTCTGTTGTCCTTCTCCTGGGAGAACAAAGTCGTCACACAGCTCACTACATACTTTCCTTTGTCAAAGCGAAAGAAGATTATTAAGGTCTCATCTGACCCAGGACCTTGTCATTTAGACCATCTGTCTTTTTGTGCTTTCTTGAGAGAATATAAAAAAAGGACTTTTTTCCCCTTTCTCCTCATTTAGTGTTTTATGAGATTGTGTGTGTTAAGCCGTATTTTAAGAATTTCAACAAGCAGAGACACTGCCACTTTGAACATTTTTTTTTCGTTTCCTTTTGTGCTTGCCATTTCAGTTGGAGAAATCACACATATATTTTTCTCCCTCTAATAATATTAAGGGAAAGCCTATCTTAAGATTACTGCTCTCAAGGCCAATTTTCTCTCCCGTTATCATTCTCACTTCAAGGTTGGGAACTCGGGATTGATGTACACAGAAGCCTAACCTGCCAGGTGGACACTCACAGAAAATTAAATGACATCCACCCATTTCTCAAATGGCCAATTGCACCTATACCAAGGTGAAATATTTTGCCTCTTTGATGGTAAATGGGGAGAAAAAAGGGAGTGAGCTTGGAAAAGGGGGTCTCCACTTAACAAAAGAAAAATCTTAGCCTTTCGGCTTCTCTGCGGTTGCTTAAAGTTTCCTCTTCTGCATTTAGCTGAGAGAGGTAGAAGGACAAGCCTTTGTGATTATTATTTTAAAAAGAAACAAAAATAAATTGACGAACTAAATGTTCTGTAGGAAATCCATTAATATTTATTATAGGTAATAAAAGAACACTTAATACTTCCTAGTCCATACAAAGTTGTCACTGATACATGAGAAACAGCAGTGTCAGACTACAAAGCCAGCTTAATTACCAAGTTCTCAATTTGGAAACTCTTCACAACACTGCACTATTGTTTTATAGCCCAATTACACTGGCTGATCATTATGATGACACTGAACTTAAATGACCATAAAAAATCTTACAATAACTAATTTTATGGCTATTAATATCATGTTGGTATGAATGATAATTGTTTCACCTATATATTGAGTAAGAAGTATGAGCCATCTACTCTGTGCCAGGCACTGTTTTAGGCCCTGAGAAAGTAGAAGTGTAAAGACAGACAGGCCCCTGCAACCAGAGAGTGAACAGTTTACACAAGAACACATCATTTTCTAATATCACAAGATGATTCTCACTGGTTTTTCTTCAGTCTGTTTATTGAGCTATACACCACGCACTCTACTGTAAAGATGCAAAGCAATGGCGAAAGATCCATAACTTACAGAAAAATATCAAAAATAGAAATAGACATTTGGAATTTAAAATTGGTATTAATTTTAGTAATTTAATATACAATTATTGAGTAACTACTATGTGCTAGTACTCTGGTAGGCTCTTGGAATATAAAATAAAACAGGACAGATATGACTTCTGTCCCAGGGAGATATAGACTTATAGTATCAAGGGAACAAGTACCGGTTTCGGTGGGAACTCAAATGAGCATTCTCTAGAGATCAACTGAGTCGTACTAGAAATGATTCAGTACCCAGGAGCTAAAAATAATAGAAATCAGTCAGGCAAAAAGAGGAATTCAAATATTTTAGTGTGTCTCAAGGTGATAACAACAAAGGCAAAGACCTAGGGGAAAGAAAGAGCAAGGCCACATTCATGGGGCCTGGTAAGAATCATTCAGTATAGCTGGGTCTTGGATTTAAGGATGTGGTTTAATGCAATAAGGCCAGAAAGATTAGCAAAGTCCTTGTAAATTTGTAAAGGTCCTGTCAGCGACACCAAGCTGCTTGAACTTAATACTGAGAGCACTGGGAATACAAAGAGAACTACTAAGATCACCATATAACAGAGTGGTATCTCTTTGGGTGACGACCAACTCATACCAGATTTTTTCCTTGAGGAGCACCTAATACATTGAGTTAGGTCTTCACCAGCCACTTGTAAGTGCCATTATCCTGCTCTTTTGGCCATAGCTGATTTATCCAGATACAAACACCTGACCCCAAATAGGCCTTTTGAAACTAATAGTAGAGTAACATCCACAAAAACACAAACAAGCAAAGTTCTGGTGTAGCATCAGAGTTAAGTTAAGTTTCCTATATCACAGAGATAAATCCCTTAAATTCCTGCTTTTGAGATTGCTGGCCTGATCCCGATTGCTTTCCTTCCCAGATTTTCACTGTTTATCTTTTTGTTTTAATGGATTATTTTAGTGTTTATGCATTCTCATGTTGGATAAGTTAGTTAGCAGCAGTTTCTGTTGCTAGCAAATAATCCTAATGACTATTAGGCATGCTGAAACCTTATCTTTTCCAAGAAAACTTCCCAACTCCTCAAGTTCATATTATCTTACTAGTTCTTTGGGGTCACCTTGAACCCCATGTATCCCTACTGTAACCCTCATCAGATAATCTTATATTTAATTTTGATTCAACTTTCTTAGGACTAATCCCTCCCCCGCCCCTGCCCCGTCTAAGCCATGACTTTCATTTCCTTGTGACCAGGTACTATTTCCTATATATTTCTATATTCCTAGCCCTTAATTAGTAACCTACTAGGCAATAGGAGCTCATCAAATGTTTGACAAAATATTGGAGACGTTAATATGATCATTTGAAAGGTGAAGATCCAGTCAAGAAACAATATTTAGGTCACATCAACAACAGCTTAAAAATTTCTCTTCTGTGAACCATATTCTCAGGGCAAGAGAGAAACTAAAGACACAGTTGACCTTGTATGTTGTTTTTGCAATAAGATATGAACCAATGGAGTACAATTGACCCTTGAACAATGCAGGGGTTAGTACCTGTATAACTCATTGTTGGTCCTCCATATCTGTGCTGCTCTTGAGCTACATATTCAACCAACCACGGCTACCATGTAGTACAATAGTATTTACTTCTGAAAAATTTCCACCTATAGGTAGACCAGTGCAGTTCAAATCCCTGTTGTTCAAGGGTCAACTGTAATTTAAATTTACTTCGAGTGTATAAGGATAAGCAAGATAAAACTGCCTTTCTTTCCATGGACATTCATATCCTTCATGTGGCAAATTTCATGTTCTGATCTGGTTTCCTAGGTACTTCTGCTAACTCGGAAGCAATTTAATTTAGATTATTTCAGATCTTTAAAAAAATTCATACATGACATTCTTAATTAATGAAATGGAAACCTGACCTTTCTATCTGATAAACTTGGTTCATATGACTCTGTCCCCTGCACGTGATTCATTGTTAATGTGCTATTTGAGGCAAAAAGAAATAAAAAATTGAGATCAAAGAACTGAGAAGCATATCTTGGGGAACACTTAAGTCACTAAGGTCCTAAAAAAGTATGGTCAAACTGTCCCTGATTAAAACCTTTCTGTATAGTCACACGGCATCTATTTCTTCAGAATGACTCACTCTTGAAACACTTAGGGTATAGGACATGCCATCCAGGCTAGAAGTGCTAATGGAAGTCATAAAGGGGAGATGCTGCCTTTGAAGAGCAACCTGTGAATTGGTACCACTCCCTCCAAATCAGATGACCAGTGAGTGAGACTAGAAGGAACCCTGGCCAATCATTTTGAAAGGCCTCATTTGTCATTTATTATTCCTGGTGACATTTTGTCTTTAGTGCACAGTGGAGACGTCAAGAAGAAGCTGTTTTCATTACCTTAAAAAAAAATTACCAAGAGGGTTAGAATATTTTGTCCAATTACCATTTCCTCTTGCCACCTGAGTGCAGTCAGCAGTCAGGATGAGAAAGTGATAATGGAAAGATAATGCCTAACCATTCTACACTGCCCTTCAAAAGTACAAAAAAGAGGTAAAATGAGTGTGTTTTTTTTTTTTTTCTTTTTCTGAACTTGACTCTCATTTCCCTGTTATACTTGACTTAGAATTTAGCAGATATTGGTAGCAAACATTTCAGAAGAGAAAATCGTGACAAGTGTAGAGATAACATTGACAAAGTCCCCACGCTGGGCTGAGAGATGGGTCCTAATACTTCATTAGTTGCTCTGAGTGATCATAGGCAATGACCTGCCTCATTCTGACAGTCAAATGTAGTCCACCGCACTGGATACTTGAATCGATTTTTTTTAGAAAGGAATGATTTGAAACTATTATGAAAGGAAAAGAAGGACATTTCACATTCTAGTTAGGATTCAAGGTAACAATGGAAATCAATATAAAGGAAGTTAACAGGTCATTCTTACAGCCACTAGACTGGAGTAAGTACTTGATGCACATCATAGAATAGAATCCTCACAAAAGAACTAAAAGTGGGTGTTAGTTCCATTTTACAAATGTGAAAATGGAGGTCGCGAGAGTTTAATGAGCTTTCCTAAGATAACTTAGCAACCTAGTGACGGATCAGAGTTTGAAGCTACGTATAGCTGCCTATGCACTAGATTATAATTCCAATGTCAGCTTCTAAACACACAAAAGAGAAAAGTCTCAGCAAAAGGATAACTTTGAAAACATCACACGAACAAAAGAATGTACTGGGATGATTGCTTATGCTAAGGAATCTTTTTAGGTATTATACAGTGGAACAGCTCTTTAAACAAGTAATTTTAAGAAGTCCTGAATTAAAGAAATAAATCAAGTTTATTTGATATAGGACTTCTTGTACCCTTTAATATGAATTATGGATTTCTGGGACTTTGTAAAGGATGCACATTTTTCAACACATGTGACTATGAAACAGTTTTTTTGAGAAGCATCTTACAGGAGTACTTGTCTATGAAATATACATTGTGAGCTACTTAATACAGGAAGGAAGAAGGGCATCAAAGATGCTTTGGTATTTGCACTGGATGTGGGCAATCCACCTTAATCTCAGAAATCTAGAGAAATTATTGTCCTGGAGATTGAGGGTGAGGGTGGAGATTAGAATAAATATTGAATACTCCGTATTATTCACAAAGCTCTTGGGAATATACTCCTTTTTCTAGATACTGAAATTGAAAGAGGCATGAATTAGATGCTGTCTTTAGGGACATCGCACTTTAACTCAATGGTTTGCAATGAAAAGAATCACCCAAGATGCTCTTCCAAGGCCCATATTCCGTTACCTATGGAGTAACAGGAATTCTTTTCATGAATTAACTTATTTAATTCTACAGTAGCTCCATGAGGTAAATATTCATATTGTCTCTTTCACAGATGAGGAAACTAAATAGAAATAAAATAAATTTGTCCGACATTCTTTAATGCTAATGTGGTGGTTCCAGAATTCAAACTCGGATCTATAACCTTGCCTTTGAGAACTAAGCCAGAAGAACACAAACTTTTTTTTAGGACCACATGTGCAGCCTATGGAGTTCCCAGGCTAGGGTCTAATCAGAGCTACAGCAGTTGCTGGCCTAAGCCACAAACACAGCAATGCCAGACCCAAGCCGTGTCTGCGACCTACACTGCAGCTTGCCACAATACTGGATCCTTAGCCCACTGAGCAGGGCCAGGGATCAAACCCACATCCTAGTGGATACTGGTTGGGATCATTTCTGCTGAGCCATGACAGAAACTCCAAGAAAACAAACTTTTATAGGCATGGGAATTCCTGGTAGTAGGTGAACCATGGAGATGTTTGCAACTCGAATGTTCTGACTCAGTATATATATGGAAATGTCTAGGAAATATAAATATCTTTATCTATCTATCTATCTATCTATCTATATATATATATTGGTCTTTTTGTCTTTTTAGGGCCACACCCGTGGCATATGGAAGTTCCCAGGCTAGGGGTCTAATTGGAGCTACCGCTACCGGCCTACCTACGCCAGAGCCACAGCAATGCTAGATCTGAGCTGCATCTGCGACCTACACCACAGCTCATAGCAGTGCCGGACCCTTAACCCACTGAGCAAGGCCCAGGGATCGAACCTGCAACCTCATGGTTCCTAGTCAGATTCATTTCCACTGCACCACAATGGGAACTCCAAGGAAATATATTTTTACAAAACTCCTTAGGGAGATTTTCATACTGATGATTCATGGACTATAGGTTGAGAAATAGTTTGCTCATCCATACTGTATCCCGCAGGCAAAACCACAATTTAATTCTATAATCTATCACTTAACTTTAAACTTTTAAATAAGCAGCTATTTAAATTTTACTCTGCAAGTACTTAGGTAGTTCTCCTGTTTCAAATATAATATTTATACTTCTTGATTTGCTAGTGGATGTTAACCCATTCTCTAGTCACAGGCAGTCTCACTAAACTTTGTCATGAATATTGAAAATAAAAGACAAAACAATAGAATATGGATGGAGGGATAAAAATCTACCCCTTCAAATGAAAATCTTCAAAATGATATTCTCTTACTAGTTGTTCATTAAAGGTAATTCAAATACAAATGGTTCACCTACATATTATTTACAAAGGCAAAAATAACAAAAATTCTCAAGAAACTCTCAAGTTCTCCCCATGTTATTATATTGATGGCAAGAATCTGTTCGATGTCTTTTAATGTATGGATTATCAGTAAAGGGTCCTGAAATGTGACTTACATAGTTAAAAAACCACTGACATGTGTTGTGACCTTGAACAAGTCTTTTACCTTCTCTGGGTTCCCTTTTCTGATCATTCAAATAAAAAGCCAATAATTCAGTTATAAAGTTATCTTCTATCAAGCAGTTAATATGGACATAATTGTGTGTTATGTGCTTTATTTGTATTTATGGTCTAATACTTATTCCTCATTCCATAATCAGGTGATGCAGTACTTTCCTTCACTTTATAGTAGATGTATCTGAGCATAGAAAGGTAAATGGCTTAGCAAGTGACTTGGGCAACAGATGGTTAAATCGGGCTTTAAACTCAGGCATTTCAGCTACTAAACCTATTTTCTGGCAAGGATGTTGCAGGCTTTACTTATACAAGAAGCTAATGTCCTCCCCCCACCCCATTAACACTACCTTAATGCTCTAAAAGGGTTAATATAACTTCTGATAATTGACCCACATATTTATAAAACATTTTAGATTGAGAAAATCTGGCCCAAAATTGCACAGAAAATCAGGAAGAAATATTGCTCTATATTTCATGCATTCTGACAATTATAATTGGTAGAAATAATAATGAGAATAATGGTATTCTTCAGTTTGATTTGTTAACTACCTATTTCCTGCCTGTAACCTTACCAAAGAGAAATATAGAAAATCCTAGAGAAAGGCTTTGTTTTTATAATATTAGACTTCTCTAACTCTTCTTTGACCTCTTTGAATCAGGTTTCTTATCTGGGAATCTGACCAAAACCCTTCATCGTGGTATTTTTGATATGCTCTATGGACAGGATAAGAGCCAAAATTTCAAGTTCATTATTTTAGCTCATTTAAGTTGCTCCTGATACTAAAACAGAAACAATTACATTCTCAGAGAAGAGAGTATCATCCATGGCATGACTGATAAATTCTCAGGGATAATGAGAGTTCTTAGGCCTCCACATTCATTCTTAGCGTGTCATTGAGTCATTGAGCCAGAATAAACTTTAGAGCTGAGACAGTCCCATGTTTTTATCTTATAAATAGAAGCATAAAGAAAGAAGGAATGAAGTTAGGGAAGAAAGGAAAAGGAAGGAAAGAAAAGGTAAAGGAACATGAAAAAGTAGTAAAAAAATTAAGATTGATTTTACTTGCCAAGTACTATATTACGTCATGTATGCTGTCACAGTTAATGACATTTTTGATTGCTGTTTCATAATTTGCCGATTAAAAAAAACAAACAAGATTTCAAATACAAGAAAATGCCATAGGTATGTTTAGTGGGATAGTGTTGAATTAAAGTCTAAAATGGTTTTATCTGATACTCTTTTTCGTGATGCTTAATCCTGTTAGTCTTCCTCCATGTCACAAATTAAATAGTAAAAGATCTGGAATTTGAATTCTTTTTTCTAATTTATTCCCTGCTGTCCTTTCTGTTCCTTTTCCGTGACATGTTCACCAACGATTCATTGCATGATCTCCAAAGTCATTGGATCATATGTCAGTCAAGGAAGGACAAGCACACTAAGGAAGGGAAGCAGTGCCTTTGAAGGCAAATTCACTTCAATTTTAGGGAAAGCGAAGTAGAGACAGGTGAAGTTGTCAGTTTGATAGATCCAACCAGATTGGCCATGTGACTGCCAATATGAAAATTATAATTTTGGTGTATGTAAGGGTTATAGAGTGATTGAGTTTATTCGAGTTTAGGGAATTTGTAAAAAGATTTCATTTATGTGATGCTTTAGAGTTAACTGTTTTTAAAATTGCAACAATGTTCACAATAACCCTCCGAAGATTATGTAATCCTTAATACAAAGATGAGAAAAGAAGCACTGAGAATTAGAATGACCTCTCTGCAGATTTAGTAAATGTCAGGCTTGGGCTTGAAGCCAAGCACTCTCAATCTCGTGTGTTTTTACTATACATAGACAACTTGAAATAATCAACATTTGTAGAACCTTCCACCTAAGAACAGAAAATTTATTTCAGGGGCCCTTGTGTCCTTTATCAAAAGATGGCACATTCGATTTCAGTGAATTCAAGCTTTACCCTCAATCTCTTTAATAACTTTCTACCTCTTAATATTTATCAGTTACAGCTTATCTGTATGTAAGCAGAAACTATGTTCTCATACACTATGTCTCTTTAGCATAGAAGTCATCTTGTGTTGTTCTGTAGCTGGTTATAGAGTGTAGGTAGTCCTGGGTGTGAATAATACTAATGTACAGGGTGAACTTTCAATTACAGGCAAAAGCAGTCTTGTAAAACATCATACACACATGATTTGCGTACTGTGACTATGTTCTCTGATTCAGGTCCTCTCTCTTTTGCTATTTTCCCCTCCTACCCCCCGAATTGAGAAGCATAATCAGCTTACATAGCTTAATGTAATGATTCACTTTGAGTAAAAATGCTGACTTACCGCTATGTAGAAAACCTTCCATCACCCAGTCTTGGCATGGTGAAATACTCTTTATCTTGCCCGTCTCTCCAGGACCCCAGTCTCAAAAGAATTTGCCATTCTTGTCTCTGTGATCCTAATGCCTGTATAAATTGGATCACAGCATTTATCATATTCATTTTATTTACCTTTCTGTAGTAAAGAAAGATTGTCTTCCCTGGGTTTTCCTGAAGAGACTATGAAATTAGAATCCATCTGGAATTGATTATTAATATTACCTTGAGAGACAACAAAAAGAGTAAGAAAACCAAGAACAGGAGCAGGGGGGAGATTAGTCAGAATGTAATTTCAGGTAAAATCCCAAGGATGGTAAATTTGCTTAACGAGAAGAAAGGCCATTGTGAAGTAGATGGGATGTCGTGCCCCTCCTCAGCAGCCAACTCTGCAGTGTGTTAGGGATTTTCCATATTAAAATGTTAAACCCTTGTCAAACAGAGACAAGGAAAATCAGAGTAAGTGAAATAAGTGCTTCATTTTTCATAGTTGATGTTGATGAAAGTACATGAATTCAGTTATATACATATGAACTTATTATTTACTATAACAATTTGAAGAATGAAAAACAAATGTTTCTATAGGAAGTGTAAAAACAGTTCTCTGCTCTGCTTGAATCTTTTTTCCATTTTGCATAGGTTGCAATTTAACTTAAACCTGTTGTTTAGGTTTTAAACAGACTCCATTTTGAAGAATAAAACAAAATAATCCCCCCTTATATTAATTTCTTGAGATGCATTGATGCAAAAAATCAAAGCATTGATCATTTAAAAGCTACTCGTTGAAATTCCACATCTCCCAATACTCTGACATTCTGATAACCCTTCCCCTGGGAGAAGTGTGCCTTATAGCTTCAATGTCCACTTTGAAAATCACACACGCAGGCCTAAAGTAGTGCCACCATGACATTTTCAAAATGGGGCCACAGCTTCTGAAAACTCAGAAGAATAAAAGGGGGTTAGGACTTTCAGTAGGGAGAAGTGGAAAGGAATTTTATTGTACAGCAAGTAGATTGAATATACTTATGTAGATAAAATCCATCAATTTAAAAAATGCCCATCACACCTGGTCATGAAACTATAAAATCATATGCCTTCAGTATTAAACTACTTTCATGTGTTATACAGATCAAAAAATCCTCACAATGTTTGTGGGACCTACCCATTTATCTTAGCAGGGAATGCTTGTTTTTATAGAAAAGATTTTGTCTGATTTTATCCCCAGTGGTAACAAACTTCCAGGAGTCTCTGTGGAAAACTGCACGTTGACCTAAACTTATTCCATTATTACTCTGAGTAGAATCATTTCTAGAAAAAACACAATCAAGTAAACACTCTTTCCAACTGGAATCTGACTTATAATGAATGTTTGAGAGAATGGTGAAACAGGAGGGTCAGAGGTCCCATTTCTGAGTAGACAATTACCCTGATATTAACACACACATTTTGTTTATAATGTGGGCTGTAGGAGACGGAAAGAGAGGACTCATGACATCCAAAAGGGTTACTGATGGACATTTTGCTTTTCTATGACTGAAGTGAGTCTATGCTGCACTGAGTAAGTTTCTCCCAGGAAAGCAGAACCTACCAAGTAATTAATTGGACCGCTCTGCCTTCGTTAGCACTAGCTAACCTGTAAAGCAAATCTACTAGCTCAAGTTCCTCATCTTAGCTGATCTGTCAGGTCAGTGATGTCCAAGAGAATTGATCATTCCTTTTTTTTTTTTTTTCTGGAAACCCAACTTTTTCCTTATCGTAGAACACTCTTCTGGGGCTTCTTCTCCCTTACTGGATACTCCTTCAGTCTGCATTCCTGAGCTCATGTTTTGATCTGACATCTAAACCCTGAAGCTTCTCTCCTTAAGAAACCCCATAAATTTCCATGACTTTAAACACCACCTATGTGCCAATAACTCCAAACTACATCTTTTTAGTCTTGATATCTCTTTTGAGCTACATTTATGACAGCTTGCTTGACAAATCCACTTCAACATATCTTCAGTATTTCAAACTTTACATTTTTAAAATCGAAGTCAAAATTTTCCCTCACTGCAGTTCTTGCCTAGGATTTTCATCTTAGGAAATGGCATCATCATTCAACCAATTGCCAAAGCCTGTTGACCTGAGACAAACTGACTGCCAGATATTTCTCCAGCAAAGAAGGGTTTATTCAGCATCAGCAGAAATTTGCCATCCCAGGTCTGCAACCATGACGAGCCTCCTGCAAGCCCATCAAGAGATGGAGAATACTTTGATAGAGAGGAAAAGGCAGTTGTGAGGACGACAGTAGACAGAGTTAATAGATTTTCATTGTCTGGGTCCTTGCCAGGAAAGAAGGGAAGTATTTCCTCTTCCTGTTGGGCTCTGCTATCTTTGTAGGGCGTGAGAGCTCCCCAGGTGAAGTCTCAGAATTATTTAATCGAGGTTTCTGTTTTTTAATCTTTTGCAAAACAAAGGCTATCCTAGGAGTTCCCATTGTGGTGCAGCGGGTTTGATCCCTGACATTGCTCAGTGGGTTAAGGAATCCCATGTTGCTGTGGCTGTGAGGTAGGCCAGCAGCAACAGCTCCGATTCTACCTCTAGTCTGGGAAGTTCCATATGCCATAGGTCGGCCCTAAAAAAAATAAAATAAAATAAATTAAATTAAAAAAATAAAAAATCCTGTCCTAATGAAAGACAATACTTGTCACCAATTGATTGATTGCCTATTTCCTCTTTTCCTCTTCCCCAGATCAAATCCATTCTTCACATAGCAGTTATTTTCAAACTACAAATCAAAGCATGTAACTCCTCTGTTTAAAGTTGTTCAGTCGTTTCCTGCAGTGTGTAGAATAAAGTCCAAAACCCTTGTCATAGCATTCTGTTCATGTATCTTTTAGGTTGTCTTCTATCTTTATGGGACTCTGAGTTTTCTTAATAAAGCGTAATCAGTATATTTGCCAGTTTCTTCTGAGGAACAGGCCATTGGGGGAGGGAGTTCATTTCCTATCCTCATGACTTTGATTTTTTGCTTTCTACTTCTCTGGCATAAATGACTCCACATTGTTCATGAAGCAAACACTCATCGCTATGGAGAACTTTCCTGATCATGCCATCTGAAGTAGACTCACATCCTTTCATGGAAACATTTGTTATTTCATTGATAACACAAATCAAAATCTGACATAATTTCACATGCTCGATAATCATTATTATAAATTCCACATTTGCTCTGTCTAAAAAGCAAGTTTTTTCTATTTTATTTACCTCATGCTGCCTGTTACCCTAGGTACTTGAGAAAATGTTTGCAGACTTAATAAATGAATGGATATCTAAGTTACTCTTTGGTGGGTAGGGCATCTTTCCTCATGAGGGAGAGAAAGAACCAGAAGAAATGACTTAATAAGATTCTGGCCATTTTGTGAGCTTTCTAGATGAGCATGATACAGCCTCTGTGTTCAAGAAAATGAATAAAGTGTTTCGTTGATATCAGTGAATGGGAAAAATGACAAATAGCTTGTTTTCACTGGCTCCTTTATAATGGAAAATGCACATATGGGTGGTTATTCTTGAAGGAAAAAGAGAAAAAAGGGAGAAACAAAAGCAAATACGGGTTTGAGGTGCTAAGATATTATTGCTGTGCTTACGTGGGTGTCGAATTAATCTATTCAGTTACATAGTCATTTTCTAATTAACTGACAGGAACAGTTCAAGTACTACCTAGTAGTTTATTGCTGCAGGTCAAAATGTCTCAGTGGATGTGCAATTCTAAAAATGGCTCTGCAATTACAGTAGTTTTATTTATCCACAGGCACTTAAAGCATCAAGCAGCTTCTAATTGCTAACGCAGAAAAGACCTAGCCTTTCCCAGCCTGTTCTCTTTCCTGACCTACATGTAGAAAAGATATTGTCGTTTCTGACAAGAAGAATGAGAGCAACCACAAGTATCTGACAAATGTAATTAATTTGTACATGTGAGAACCTATCAATCCCTCGCAGCAAAGAGTTCTCTTAGGGAGAATTTTCACAAAAGTGCACATTTTCCAGTCAGGTCCCTTGGTAATTGGTAAATGTGAAATGCAGTGCCCAAACTTTATAGAACCTGGTTCCCTCTCACATATGGCCTGTGAGGTCCTAAAATTAGAATAACTGGTGCAGGCAGCAGTGACCCAACACACGGCAAATCTCACTTCCAGACAATTACTGTTAAAGACCCAACCTATTTAAACAAGGAACAGGGAACTGCCTATAACATAAGGAAATAAGGGCGGAGATTAGGGTAGCATTTTAAAATCCTATTGCAAATATGTAATTAGTGGTAAAAATAGCAAATAAACTTGTTCCAACTGTCGGCAGTTAGAGGGAAAGTTATTATTGGACTCCAGATGCATTTAATATTTGGCTATGTAAAGCCAGGTCAGGGAAGCAGAGGCTGTGAAGTTCAGGTGGAAAAATCATGAAGAAAATACTTACTTTTCTGGTTGCTTGAATCACATAAAGATCCATTGATGCAAATGTCATTTTGTAGAACAGTTCTCTATAACAAAGTCGTTTTCATGTTCGGATGCATGACTCATAATAATAGGACTGTGAAAATCTGATTAAAACAAAACTCCTTATTAGAAATTCTTGGTGAGAAAATTTCCTAATTTTCTTTGTGCTCCTTATAGTGAAGGTACATGAGTTACAATGGCAGAGAGATAGAAAAGAAAGTTCTCTTACATGGACTAAAGTGCAGTGTCTGTCCTGCCATTAGCAGTATTTTTTCATTAATACCTTTCATTTTCTTTCCTTTGTGTCGATGATACTTTCTACCAAAACTGCAAAACAATTCTTTTTTTTTTTCTGTCTTTTCTATGGCCGCACCTGCGGCACATGGAGATTCCCAGGGTCCAATCAGAGCTGTAGCCACCAGCCTACGCCAGAGCCACAGCAACACGGGATCCGAGCTGCGTCTGTGACCTACACCACAGCTCATGGCAACACTGGATCCTTAACCCACTGAGAAAGGCCAGGAATCGAACCCACAACCTCATGGTTCCTAGTCAGATTCGTTAACCACTGAGCCGCGATGGGAACTTGCAATTCTCTTTGCTTTTATAATATCAGAGACAAAACACATACATATAACTCCTCTGTTAGCATATGGAAATTTTCTAAAATCTATTTTTTCCTGTTTATTTGCTTATGTTTTAGGATCATTGCTAAAAACGCTTCCATTCTTATAGGAACATAAACAAGTCCTTATATTAATTTTCATATTTTATTAAATATTGATGACATACAAATATTTTCCATGTGTGCTCACATAACAAAGGCTAATGTTAATAACTTTATTTTCCTCCAAAATATTACAAGGACCTAAAAACAGTTTCATGTAATTCACTTTTCTCCTTCTCCTTTTCAATTATTGTTTAGGTTTCAATATCTTTTTTTTTTAATCCATTGTGTAGATTAATTGTGTCCCCCAGAAACATATGTTTACGTTCTAAACCCCCTTACTTGGGACTCAGTTCATTTGGAAATAGGTTTTTGGCTGATGTCATCAAGTTCCAATGTGGTCGTACTGGAGAAGAGTGGGACTTAAACATTTGAGTGGTATCTTTACAAGAAGAGAGGAGATGAGCAGACACACAATGAGAGCGCCATGGAGCAACAGAGCAGTGACTAGGGTGATGCATCCATGGCCAAGAAATGCCAAGGTTTGGAGCAATTCCAGAAGCTAAAAGGAAGGCATGGAACAGATTATCCTCAGAGAGTTCTTTCCTTCCTACTTCCTGAAACCTAAAGAATAAATGTCTGTAGTTTACAGCAACCCAGCTTGTGGTACAGCAGCTCAAGGAAATTCATACACACCCAGATGTGATAATACTCTTGTGATTGTTGCATTGTTCAAGAAATATAATACCCATATATTTCTAATATCGTCTCGTGATTTTTCATGCCAAACAATTTTCTATCACGGGTTTATTCTCCTCTATCTAGAGTACAACCTAGAAAATATTTATACTGAGGGGTTTTGGTGGTAAAAACAATTGCAACCAAAAAAATTTTTTTTGGAATTCATCCAAGCATATCTTTATTTGGCCTTGCTTTTTGGAATATCATCAACCAGGTATGCATTTTTAGGCTCACAGTTATTTTCTCAGTACAGTGTATGAAAGAACATTGTCTTCTAACTACCATTTTAGCCACTGGAAAGAGCTCTCAGGATCATCACAGTGCCTTTGTAGGCACTTTGTCTTATCTCACTATATAATTTTCAAATAATTTTTGACTATTTGTTCTTGTGCAAATTGACCATATGTCCAAGTTCACATTTCTTTTCACTTAATGCTGTTAAGAATTGATTAGATTTCTTAAATCTGAGGATTATTACCTTTAAGGGAAGATTATCAGCTATTAACTCTTTGAATATTGTCAGTTCCCTTTCTTCTGCATCTAAGCATGTTACATCTTCTCAGTCATTTACATTCCTTGTCTTCTTTTTCATATATTTACTTCTTTTTTGATTCTATTTGAAAAATGTTTTTATCTATATAGTTCTCTTTATATTTTTCTTATCACCTTATATATTTGCACTGTATCTCAAGTATTCATATTTTAATTACTTTAAAATAATAGATAATTAAATTTTATTTAATCTTAGAACCCCAATATCTCTATATTTTGGCAATCTGTCTTCTGTCTCTTATTTCTGTAAGTTCTTGGTCATGATTGTTTTATTATGGGTGGTGTGATTTTTTTGACTGCGATTTTTATTTCTTCTGGAATATCATCTATGGGATTTTTTTAAGGCCTGACCAAGGGAAGCGTTTCTCTGGAGAGTACTTGCATTTGCTTCTGCCTGGTGCCTCAAGGTACTTACATGGGATCACTTAAAAATAAATTCTCAACTTGAAAGTTTTATCTCACTAGCAACAAATCCAGATGAAGACCAGTTTGTGAGTATAAATTCTCAGGAGAGATTTCTTTTTCTTTCCATCCAATGGCAAAATCCCAAAAGATGATTTTCTTTGTTTTTTTTTTTTCCTTAAATTTATTTCTCCTTGAATTTATTCTGCTAGTGGAAGTGCAGTTGAGCACCAAAAGCCTTGGAAAATGTTTTGTTATTATTATTAAATTTGAATATATGTACACCCTTTGGTCTAGCAAATTTTTCCTCTGTTATAGTCAACAAAAATGTTGCACAGGTGCAACAATAACATGCGGAAAATGTTGATGGATGCATTAGCTTTACAGAAAAAACAAATGTAGACTAAAGACAATCAATAACAGAATAAATAAATAAATTGAGCTCTAGTCAGAATACAGAATATTATACAGAAATAGAGTACACTACTGTGGATTTAGGCAGAAACATAACAAAATGAAATAAGCCAGACACAGAGTATTTGCTATCTGATTCCAATTCTATAAAGTTTTAAAGAGGCAAAACATCTAAAATGTTGGGCGTGAAGAGAATGAGAGACTCTAGGAAAATGATGGGATAAAGACAGGGAGAAATTATAAGCGTGATCTCCGTGAATAGATGCAGGTTCCAAAGCTGTGTTCACTTGGTTATTATTTTTTGAAAGCTGTGAGGATTAATTTTATATCAGGGTCATGGGGGGCCCAGACTCTCTGAGGGTGTTTCAGTATAAGATTAGCATTTGTATTAGTGGACTCAGTAAAGCGCATGACCTTTTCCAATGTGGATGAGCATCATCCAACCTCTTGAGAGTCTGAATAAAACAAAGGGATAGAGAAGGAAGAATTTCCTGTTTTGCTTCTTGTCTACCTCCTTAGGCTGGGACATTTCATCTCATATTCTCCAGCCCTTTGCTTGGGGAACTGGGATTCATGCCACATGGGCTACCTTGGTTCTCAATCCTTCAGTCTTAGACTGATTATCCTACTGGTTTTCATAGGTCCCCAGTTTGCAGACATCGAATTGTCAAAAGTGCTCAGCCTCCATAATCATGTCAACCAGTTCCTCATGATAAATCTATCTGCCTGTCTGCCTGTCTGTCTATCTATCTATCTGTCATCCCCTACTGTTTCTGTTTCTCTGAATAATTCTAATGCAAATACACATTTATGATTTAAGCACTTTATGACTATAAAATGCTTAACTAAAAAAAAAATAGGGTATGTATTGAATCACACCTCCAACTTCCTTATTTCCCCTCACTGACTTACTGTATACTTGGGATATAATGTATAATCCTCAACAAGTTGTACTTAGCCACACAAGGTCAACTACCCACCTTACTCTTCAAACTCATAGAATATCAGTATCTCTCCCTCACTCCAAATTCACCACACTGATGTTTTGTTTCCTTCAGATAGTAACACATTTCCCAAGTTGAGGCATTTATATGTGTTATTTCTCTTTCAGGCATTCTCTTTCCCATTCTTGCAACATATTTGCTTCCTACCAACCTTTTTTTTTTCTTTAATAAATCTGACCAATTTTATTTTTTTTCAATTTTTTTGCTTATTTTTTAATTTTTTATATATCATAATTTTTATTTTTTCTATTATAGTTGGTTTATAGTGTTCTGTCAATTTTCTACTGTACAGCATGTTGACCCAATTACACAAATATGTATACATTCTTTTTTCTCACTTTATCATGCTCCATCATAAGTGACCACACATAGTTGCCAGTGCTAATTCAACCTTTAACTCTCTGATAAATATCGCTTTTCACAATGGATCCTCAATCTAAATTATAGTCCACCTCACCCCCAATTTTGTTTTATAGATCCTATAATTTTTCTCTCCCTTTCTATGATAGATAATTTGTGTAGTTATTTGAATGATATCTGTCTTCTTCTGTTTTACTATAAGTTTCATAAAGGCAGAGTCCACTTTTATTTTGTCCTCCATTGTGTACCCTGTTATGCTCGTAGCCCACACCTGGTTCAGAATGGATACACTGTTTGCTGAATGTATTAAGGATTTTATCCGTCGTTATTTTAACAGAAATTAAAGGGGGAATAGAAAGTGGAAATTAATCCACCACACACCATTTTATCAGTATTGTTTTAAGAAATTATGAGATTCAATGCCAAGGATTATTACTTCTTACCTTTATATGTACATGTATATAATATTTTGTGAGACCAGAACTGAAATAGCACTGGAAAAGGAAATATATATAGTCTTTTTAGGGCCACACCTGCGGCATATGAAGGTTCCCAGGCTGGGGTCTAATTAGAGCTGTAGCTGCCAGCCTATGCCACAGCCACAACAATGGCAGATCCAAGTCACATCTGTAACCCACACTACAGCTGACAGTAATTCTGGATCCTTAACCCACCGAGCGAGGCCAGTGATGGAACCTGTATCCTCATGGATACTAGTCAGATTTGTTTTCATTGAGCCACGATGGGAACTCCTATTTTAAATAAATTATATTGAAATAGTGCTAAGCTGAAAAAAGAAAAAAGCTTAGTATCTCACATTTGTTTACAAAAGCAACTTATCTAAGACAAGAGCATTATTTCTCTCCCTGATTAACCACCTATAGTCATGGAGTCATGGACAACCTTGACCAAGGAAAGGACTAAAATAAGTTGGACATGAAATTCACTAAGAAATCAGAATTTTATATATCTTAGATCTGAAAACTTTTTCACCATGTGATCAATTTCATCTCAGAACTCAGACCAGAAATATATATAATTTCCAGAGAGTAGTGAAAAAGAAACACATGTATAATCCTGTTGTGTCAGTTACCTGTTGCTTAGTAACAAACATTCCCAAATTTCAGTTCCTTAAGTAATAACTGTTTATTTTGTTCATGATTCATTGATTTAGCCCGAGCTCATTTGAGCGGTTCTTCTGGTCTCAGTAGTCTTTCAGTTGTATCTGTTGAAATATGTGAGTTTTCAGTCTGTTTCTAAGTGTAAGCTGCCTGTAGAATGGACACTCTTACACATTGTGTCTCTTACTCCAGCAGACTAGTCCAGGCTTTTTTCTCAAGGTGGAGTTAGAAGGAGGAGAGAGAGAGAGAGTAAAATGAATACAAGGAAGGAGGAGGGGGAGAATTTGTCTTTAAGGGTCGTAAGGATAAAGCTCAGCACTTGTACAGCATCTATTTCCCAAAAAATTCACAAGTCCAGCACAGATTTTAGAAGTGGGAAAATAAATTTCACTGGTTGAAGGAAGAAGATGCAAAATCATGTTGTAGGGATACAAGAGGTTATTACCTGTGCTTTCACTGCAACCAGTCTACCACATACATCAATCAACCAACAAGCATTTACTGAATATATATGTTAAAAGCTTTATTGCTATGATTAAGGAGACAGAAGTATGAAATATTACTTCTTTACAAATTCCTTAAATTTAACCACCTTAGTTAATAATAATACAATGTTATGATTTCCAATCTATTTTTGTCCAAGTTAATTCAAAAGAAGTATGACAGCATTTCATTTGTTAAAAACAAAAAAAGGAGTATACTGCCAAAGACACTCAGTAAGAGAAGGGAGGTATGAAAGTAAGAACACATCAAGTAATATAGACAGTTTAGAAGTTCAGGTTGGTGGCCTCAAAAGTTGTAAAGACAAAATCTAGGGTGAGGAGATAGCCTTTGAGGAAACATTCAATGGCCAATTGTATCACAAATACAGGATATAAAAAGAGTAATGAAAAATCTTAAGGTGAAAGAATGAGAAAAGAACGGAGAAGAAATTTTGCAAATATGATTGTCTCGGTAGTAATGATGAGAATTATCTCCCTCTTTCTATATTTTCATGTGAAATTTTGATTCCATAAGACAAAATGATAAGACCAGCATCAGTTTATGGGTAAGAAAACAGATCCACATGGGTACTGGTAATCAAGACATATTGACAGTTTACCATGTTGAGCCTCAATATGTCAGAAGAAACAAAAACATATAGAAATTTTATGCACATCAGTTATCTATCTATATGCATCTGGATGTTTTTCACATGTGCTGAGCAAAGCAACACATTGGGAGCAATTATGTGCAGAAACAGACGCAAAGATCTGGATGCCTTCTACCAAGCAAGATATTAAAGAAATCCGTAAAATGTTAGTACCACTCTTTTTTGGAAAATATAGTTAATAATCATAAAAATTGTTTTATATTAGCATGTAATTGGTCTATTATTATTTTAAATGAATAGATATGTAATTACACTTTTTTCCCCATGCCTGTAACATGCTGATGTTCCTGAACAAAGGATCAAACCTGCACCAGAGCAGTGACCTAAGCCACAGCAGTGACAACATCAGATCTGTAAACCTCTAGGTCACCAGGGAACTCTCATAATTACTTTTGAATGAGTTTTCCTTATAATATAATAAATATCTATCCATCTAACTTCTATAAAGCCAACTTAGTTGACAACCTTATTGATTTTCAAAAAAAGTAAAGAAGTTGGGTGACCAAAAAGTTTAAGAACTTCTGATATAGAGAAAGAACTTTAATGAAATGAAAAATAGATCATTTCTAGGGGTATTCACTATGTAAATAAGAGCCTTTAGGAAGACTGAAGGCTGCAACATTGCCTTGACCTAAAGGAGAACAAGAAATAAAAATGTAATAGTATAGATACTTACTTAAGCGACAGACTTCAAAAATTATCACATTGTGCTTCATTTCAATTTCTCTGATTTTCCGAACAAGCAATATGAACAAACATATAAAATGATGGAAGGACTAGGTGGTTTCTGAAGATGGTAAAAATCCAGTATATCTGTGGAAAAATAGAAAAGGAAGAGCCAAAAGTGCAAAATATAAGCTAACTTTGAAGGGTCTGATATGTGTGGGATTTGGTCTTTGTTCTGTGCTGGAGGCCTTCAGAGAATGGCGTGAAGATAATGGAGTGACCGCGTTTGAGTTTGTAATGAGAATCTATCCGTAGTGGAGAAGAGTCAGCAAGACCATCCAGTGGGAGGTTTCTATAATAATCTTGATGACATGATAGAGTCTTAACGAATCGGGTAGTGTGATAATAGAAAAACACGGTTTAAAGGTATATATATATATATGACCTTGATGTGATATATGTGCTTAGCTCATTAGGAAAGAAAGAAATATTCAGAACAAATAATGATCCCTTCCCTCAGAAGCTTATGCAAAATTTACACTGCAGTTTTGAATAGATAATTAACACATTTGATGAACAACTAACATGTATTACATAACAAAACTTAATTACATAGTCCAAGTGTTGTGGCTCAAAAGAGATTAAGGTTAGATTAGTTAGGATACGAAAGAAGAAAGGCAGATGGGAATAAATATGGGATATTTGTAGTTCACCAAAGGAACTGCTTGTTTAAGAGTAAAAGGGAAATATTGGAGTTCCTGTCGTGGCGCAGCGGTTAACGAATCCGACTAGGAACCATGAGGTTGTGGGTTCGATCCCTGCCCCTGCTCAGTGGGTTAACGATCCAGCGTTGCCGTGAGCTGTGGTGTAGGTCACAGACGTGGCTCCGATCCCGCGTTGCTGTGGCTCTGGCGTAGGCCGGTGGCTACAGCTCCGATTAGACCCCTACCCTGGGAATCTCCACATGCCACGAGAGTGGCCCAAAGAAATAGCAAAAAGACCAAAAAAAAAAAAAAGAGTAAAAGGGAAATATTGTTTAAGTCAGAGGTTTTAGATGAGAAGACTAAAATCATCTGGGAGTTAAAAAACTTCTTTAAATGCTGAGGAACTACCTAGGAAATTTTAAGACCCCCAAAAATATGTTGAATGAATGAATCAATTCTGTCATGTGAGTGAAGGACAGTTAGGAAAAAAAACTAGTCTGTTTAGTAATGCATGCAGATAAGAAACCAACAATCAACTGCTACATTTGGATATTTTATAGCCAATGTGGAGGTAAACTCAACACTGTGAACCTTATAGAAAAATGAAGACATTACTTTATGCTTATATAAAATCATTGTAAAATTCAGGTTATCTCAGTAACTTACATGTTATTACAATATGGAGTTCCCCTCATGGTGATGACGAAAGATGTTACCAGAATCCGGGTTCTTGTTCATGCAGCTGAAGAATGAACTTCACAAACACACAAGCAGCAAACAAGCAAAGTTTTTATTACAAGAAAGCACATAGCTACCAGGGCTGCTGGGAGGGGAAAAAGCCCTCTTCTCTATTGTCCTATAGGGAATTTTATCCCTTAAAGATGGGGGTGGTTACTAACATGGGGTCCAGAAAGATGTGGTTTTCTCCCATTGGCCTTGCCCAGTTACCTATATCAGTCCTTGTCCAATAGACATTTTAGGGGTGGAAATGTCCGGTAAGTTTTATGGTTTCTTTGTCCTTCTCTTCCCTTAGTCTAAGTCACCATTCCTCTCATTCCTTTTCTATCAGTTGAGGAGTGGGCTAGAGATTAAGGTCCATGCAGGGGAAGGCAGACCAACTATAGTTAACAAAGCCAGTAGGAAAGATACACTTCCTATAGTAAACAAGGCCTGTGGGGATATTACTCCCTGGAGGCCTTAAACCACAGATGTTCATCAATAGCCATATCAAAGAATGCTTTGAAGCCCATGCCCCTACACTGATACCTGAGTTAGTATTCTGCCTCAGGGGATCAGCAGAAATGAATCTGGCTAGCATCCATGAGGATGCAGGTTCAATCCCTGGCCTCGTTCAGTGGGTTAAGGATCCGGCATTGCAGTGAGCTGTGGTGAAGGGTGCAGATGCAGCTCCTATCTGGCATTATTGTGTTGTTGTAGCTGTGGTGTAGGTCAGTGGCTACAGCTCCACATCGACCCTTAGCCTGGGAACTTCCATATGCCACAGTTGTGACCCTAAAAATATGCACACAAAAAGGTAACTTTTTATGACAATGCAAAGCATAAGCCACATGTGGCTCTTATTAACTTTTAAATTAAAAAAAAGGAGAAAGAAAGTTTACCAAACTTTGTTAAAATACCATTTCTAATGAAGCAAATACAGAAATGGTGACATAAATTTCATTTAAGTTTTCTTGCATTTTTAGAACTAAATATAAAGATTTCTGATGGGTAAAATCTAACAAATTAATAAAAAATAGTAATCCAAATGTTCATATTTCAAGAACAAATTTAAATTTATGAAGGTAAGGAACTGAGACACTGTTGCTTTCTACTTTATGAAATATTCAAAATATAATTCATCCTTTTTTTCCCCTCATATAAAGTATTCATTAAACAACATTCTTACTAATTTAAAGCACCAGAAATTTCACGCCATCCTCATTTCATTTAACATAGATAGTCCTAGGAGCTGATAAATTACAGGCTATCATATTTTAATATTATTTCAATAAAATGTTAATTGTATTATGCACTCAATATAATGTACTATGTATAGCATTGATCTGAAATTGAGTATAATGTATATTGTGTTTCATATTACATCGTGATGTAATATACATCTCATTGCAAAATACATTTAATAAAATATGCAATGTATATAGCAAAAGTCATGCAGATGCTCAAAAACAGTTACAAATATATAATATTATAATAACATTACTTAAAAATTCTGTATTCTTGAATTGATAAAGGCAATTGTGACTTCTATTTTTAAAAAAACTAGAAAATGAAGGTGCTTCTAAAACTGCATATTTTCCACTGAAATTTTTTAAAAAGTTTATTTCAAATTGAAAATGGATGCTATATAGCATGAGAGATTGTTTTATAAAGCTTGCTAGAGTAAATGGTAGAAGAAAAGCTTACCACTGAATGATTTGGAAACCCCAAAACACCCTAATTTTTATTACCTTGGATACATTTTATAGCAACATAGATCTAACTCTCTAACTCTGAAATATACTGAACACGGCAAAATGCTTTTTTGGTTAAATTTATATTAGAGATATTGCCACTATTAAAAAGTTGTGATATATCTAGATTAGTTAACCAACCTTTCTTGGGGAATGTTTTGATAATAAATTATTACATTTGCAGAGCACTCGTAAATGAGCAGTTGATAGCTGAGTGCTGAGAGTTTGCTGGGCATCACATAATGTTCAAGACTATTTTGCCAGTTTTACCTTATGTGCAAGACGCTTTTCCCTTTTGGGGAGCAATATCTAATTTTACGCATAAATAAAATCCATGTTTTATGATAATACATGAGTCACAGTAGAGGTGATACTAAACATAGAAGTGAAAATACATCTCGCGGTGCAATGTGAATGCTCTGCACACATTGTCTGAGCTGTCACAACTGGGATTTAAGCTGAGAGGGAGATTATAGTCGATAAGAGGAAACTAAAATGATCGTGTGCGATTCGCTGACTTAGGACAATCGTGCAGCTTTTCTGAATATTAAACATTTTCATTGACATCTTATCTTTACAAACTGCACTTTAATTCCACCGACAACTTTCTATTTGGGGAAAGACATCAAATGGCAGATCCGCACACACATAAAGAAAAATGAAAGAAGAAATGTGTAAAAGGAAGAGAAGAAGAAAATATTTTAACCAGGAATAAATACAGGTACATAGATGATAGATAGGTAGGATAAACAACATGATATCTGGAAAAAAAAAATCATTGGTATGGGCATCAGGAGGTCTCCTTTGATGGAACCTCTGCTACTAATTCTGTGATCTTTGCCAACGTGGCTGGTCGTTATGTAGAAGTTTAATTTATACACCTGAAAATATTAATAGTAATACTGATAAGGATGATGTTAATAGCCACCACCACTGCCATGACAATAACAGTAACCATTCTTGCCCTATGAAATTGTAAGTAAGTAAAAGATTGTAGGAAAAGGAAATGATAGAATTAAAAAAGCAAACCTGGAGTCGGGGTGCAGCAGAAACAAATCCAACTAGGAAGGAACCATGAAGTCCCAGGTTGGATCCCTGGCCTTGCTCAGTGGATGAAGGATCTGGCATTGCCTTGAGCTGTGGTGTAGGTTACAGACACAACTCAGATCCTGTGTTGCTGTGGCTGTGGTGTAGGCCAGCAGCTGTAGCTCAGATTCGACCCATAAGGTGGGAAACTCCATATGCTGTGGGTGTGGCCTTAAAAAGCCAAAATAAATGAATGAATGAATAAATAAATAAATAAATAGAAAAATAAATAAATAAGTAAGCCTAATTTTTAAAAAATCAACTAATTAAATAGGTGACTAGCAAATAATCTAAGAAGCAATTTGAAAAATATAAGGAAAATAGATTGGGATAAGAGGGTTCAGACTGTTGGGAAGGAGGGTCAAACTATTATTTAGGGTGGTCAAAATATTTCAAGGAATAATCACTCAGTTCTGCGTGGTAACTATTTAAAATAACAATAATATTTGGATGCTTAAATTCTGGTGTGCTTTATTAAAAAGACAAAAAAAATCTTTAAAAAAAAGTCACTATCTTGAGCAACAGGGAATAAATCTAATCCCTCTGCCAAATGTCAGCTCATCCAAAAATCAAACAGAGCTATAATATCTCTCAAGCCATCTCTTCTCTTCTTAGCAGCTCACAATTTAAGACTACACTTCACTTTCTGTGCTCAAAGTACTTTACATGTATAAGAGAATAATTACAGAGATACTCAATTGATTTAGGTGTTAAGTATATTATCCCATTTTCATGGAAATGGAATTGGAGTTGACAAGGCTCAGGGGGTCAATCCAACTGGGAAAATAAAAACTATTAATCTAAATCAATAGTATAATGTCGGCTGGCCTAGTGCCCTTGAATAAGTCATTTAGCTTCAATCTCTTTGCCTGAAGACAAAGAGAGAAGGTGAAAAAAAAATTATCCAAGAGTTCAAGTCAAATACAGAATGGATATGAGCCTTTATGACAGTATAATATCCTGACCTTGGTGTCATATGGCAAAAAGGAGGTTGCACTGATTGAGAAATGGGACACTAAGTGTTTAAATAAATAGCACAAGGCAAGTGAGTGATACAGCTTTATAAAGTACTTTAAACTCTTAAACTCTGACTTTCAGTGAAATATTTTAATCTGAAACGTCCAAGAAGTATATATCTATATACTCACACACATATGGCCTTATAATTTATTTTATTTATTTATTTATTTATTTATTTATTTATTTATTTATTTATTTATTGTCTTTTTGCCATTTCTAGGGCTGCTCCCGTGGCATATGGAAGTTCCCAGGCTAGGGGTCTAATCAGAGCTGTAGCTGCCAGCCTACACCGCAGCCACAGTATCTCAGGATCTGAGTTGTGTCTGTAACCTACACCGCAGCTCATGGCAATGCCGGATCCTTAACCCACTGAGCAAGGCCAGGGATCAAACCCTCAACCTCATGGCTCCCAGTCAGATTCGCTAACCACTGAGCCACGACGGGAACGCTGCCTTAAAATTTATTTTTTATTTAAATTCCAGGGTATTTTAATTTTTTTCTCTTACTTAACAAGTATATATTTATTTGATTTAGTGTCAGGAAGCTTAAATACATTTGTATTGACATATTTACTGAATTTTTAAGTGTCCGAGCTATAAACTTCTGAATATGGAATTTCAAGTTTGAAATTTTAAAATTTATATTTACATTCTGTTCATGCCGTCCTTGACCCTATTTTTAAAAAACTAAGATCTGTATATCCCATTAAATATTCTGCCATCTGAAAACATCTTAGTAGGATCACATGCCAAAATGTGAGTACATGAGTACATGGCAATAGGGCAATAAGGTCATTTTACCTCCTTCCTTTTTTTTTTTATTTTTCAAAACTACTGTTCTAAATACCAAGTCTTTTTCAAAAGCAAAAAAAAAAAAAAAAAGGAAGAAGAGGAGAGGGAGATGGACAGAGAGGAGGAGGTCAAGGGGAGGAGGGGGAGAGGAGGAGGAAGAGTTCCCTGGTGGCCTAGAGGGTTAGGGATCAGACTTTGTCCCTGCTCTGGCACAGGTTCCATCCCTTGCCCAGGAAATTCCAAATTCCACTCACTGTGGGCACAGCAAAAACAAAACAAAACGAAAACAAAAGCAAAAAAAATCCCAAACCAAAAGTCGAAAACAACAAAAAAGTATTTTGTAGCTTTTTTTTTTGTCTTTTTGTATTTTTAGGGCCACAGCCATGGCATATGGAGGTTCTGAGGCCAGGGGTCTAATCGGAGCTGTTGCCAGCCTACACCACAGCCACAGCAACGCTAGATGTGAGCCATGTCTGCAACCTACACCACAGCTCACGGCAATGCCAGATACTTAACCCACTGAGCAAGGCCAGGGAATCGAACCCAAAACCGCATAGTTCCTATTCCGATTCGTTTCCACTGTGCCATGATGGGAACTCCTATTTTGTAGCTTTTAAAATAGGAGAGGAGTCATCTCAACAGAATTTAATTCAGTTATTAACATTTTCCTGTTTGACTTATTGGCCAGAAATATCTTATTGTACTCACCAATAAACATTATTTTAACTAAGATGAATATTATTGTATAAAGTTATTTTTCCAGGAATTCATTTGAATCTGACCAATTGTGTGGAATTTTTTTTTACTACATTTTGTTAGAAATTTTGACATTTGCTAATACCTTGCTGTGTATTAGTTATTCTAAAGCAAAATAACTTGCTTGCAAAATACATTCTAGCCTACCAGAAAAGAAGCTACTTCTATTTTACTCATTTATCCTCATTTGGTTTTACACAGGCATAAACTGTAATCCTAGGCCCTATGATTACATATTAGACTAGGGTCTACACAAATGACCTCATTTTAACTCTATCTTTAAAGGACCTATCTGCAAATACACTGACATTCCAAAGTACTGGAGGCTAAATCTTCAACATATGAATTGGGGGTGGGGGCGGGCTGCACAGTTCAGCTCCTAACAGGTGTGTTATTTTGTCTTTAAGTTACTTAGCTTTCTCATGTTTGTTTCACTTTATACATGTTGTACCACTGCATCTCCAACTACTGTTGGTTGATGGATTTTTTAAAATATCAAGGATGTGATAATTTCTCTCCGTAGCACTCTGTCTCCAGAATAAGATATGCCTTTTGTTGCTGAGGGATGCATTGTTGACAACGTTCTTATTCATAAATCATTAATAGTAAAATGAAATGCTTGAAAAATGGATTTTCCTTTGCACAGGCAATTCAATATGCACAAATATCTGGATTTTAATAAAGATCTGTTTGCCCACGCTACATTTCCCTTAAATTTGATACTCTGTATTTCTCTAACTCAGGCAGATTAGTTTTTCCGCTTCTCTAGATTCAGTGGTATGTATATTTCCAACTTTTCTAATCAATGTTCAGAGGATAATACTTCTTTCTGGAAGTCTCACATCTAATCTTTTTAAGGATAAATCCAATCTTTGCATTTTTGTTCTCCAATTCTTTTGGACATTACCTCTAGATGTATTTATTCAATTTCTTTCATATTGATTCCTGGTAACTTTGTAGTTGAAATTTCTGTATCCTACTTGAGATTGATCATTTTATGTAGGTTTAGTAAGATGGCTGCTCTGCATGAATGTATATTGAATGAGCAGTTGAATATATTATGTTTTATGTAATTTCGGAAGAGTATTTTTCTCAGATAATAGTAATCAATTCTAATGCAATTACAAATGCTGACAACATGTGGATTCTTGATACATGTGTTATTGATTGAATAATAATATCTCCTTTTCAAAAACTGTTGAAAATACCAGATGTGATAATTTTCATACTTCTTTTCTTTGTTATTATTGAAAATAGACATTTGTTAGGTATCATATGTAAAATGCAGCCCTTTCTGTCTTGATAGGTACTGATTTATCTTTGAAATCACTCTTTATGTTTTGCTATTTGAAGTGCTTTCTCGGACTTCCCACCCTTTTCCTTTTGTTGTAATGTATATGTGTGGTTTTCATATCAGATACTGTAATTTGACGCAGCCTCGGCTATGGTCTAATTGATGAGTTTGGCTATGGAATAACATCCTACCTCTCTTAGCTTAATGTTTTCACCATAAAGCCATTACGACAAATTTCAACTCAATCTTTTTACCCAAATAAAACAGCTGACTAGAATCTATCTTCTGTATTGTATATTAAATTAGGTTGATCTTCACAAATAGTTACATAAGAATCTTAAAACTTTGAGGTGCACATGCTATTGGAGAAGGTCATCAAGAGGACATGACTCCCAGTTGACCCAAGAGCTGGACCTGGGAGGTCAAAGGCTCCTCACGCCACACCTCACTCCCCTCCATAATAACTACACTCTGCCCACCATTTCAACAGTGAGAGCTCCTTTCAAGGACCCAGGCTTGAGAAAGCAATGTGTTGTTGGGACTATCTGAAGGTACCTGCGCCTGAAGCCAGTTAAGACCTGTATAAATAATGTTTAAATTCGGGTAGGTGGGTGTGGAGATCTACCTGTCTTGTGGCCACTCGAGACAAACCTTGTATGTAAGTTCCCATGCTTTTTAAACCTGTCACCTACATATCTGGAGTGGCCTGACTCTTTCTTCAGGGTCTCACCTTGCCCTTTGTGTATGGGGACCAGTTTGTGACCCAACAATTGGAAAGCCATCCAGGAAACTGAAGAAATGGGTCTTGGGAAAGAAGTATCCACAGGGGAAATCCCGAGTGGGCCGTCCATCTCTCTGTGGGAAGAGGTGGCCCATATTTTAGGTGCATGTAGACTGCCGCATGAGTTTGAGGCTACCCCTGAAATACTGGCTAATCTGATGTGCTTTTAGAGGAACTGCACAGAACACACTGCAGCAAGGAAGGAAGAAGGATGGCTGCTGCACTGGGCAACCTCTTCTGTGGGCAGATCGGTTAGATGCTGATGCCCAACAAGAGGCTGAAACTTGTGTCAGAATTCTGGAAGGAAAACCATGAATGGAGCTGAGGTATCCACTGTGCTGCTGGCTTTGGGGCTGGCATACAAATACAAAGTAAGAGAACAGGATAATAAATTGGAGACCTTAAGTGCCATTTTGCAAAGCCAGGGAGAAGCAAGCTACCATGGATTAAGATCTGAGTTCTTGTGACAAAGCTGAGCATGATGCTAAGAGGTGGAATCCCTGGAAAGGGGGAAAGAACAAAGCTTTGATAACTGACAGTGCGAGTAATGAACAAGGGAATGGACAAGCTCTCCATGCAAATCCATTTTTTTTTTTTTGCTTTTTACAGCTGCACCCGTGACATATGGAAGTTCCCAGGGTAGGGGCTGAATTGGAGCTACAGCTGACGGCCTATGTCACAGTCACAGCAATGTGGAATCTGAACCGAGTCTGTGAACTACACCCCAGCTCACAGCAAAGCCAGATCCTTAACCCATTGAGCAAGGCAAGGGATCGAACGTGCATCCTCATGGATACTAGCTGGATTTGTCCACTGAGTCACAATGGGAACTCCCCATATTCTAATACAAAGGAACATTTTAAATAGTAATTGCCTTAGACTTATGATAATAGGGAAATATACCCCAGACCTCCTCAGAGAAAACTTTCATTCTTTCTCTGTTCCTGGAAGATGTAAATCTCATGTTTGAAATGTAAACACCCCAGGAGATATCTAAAACACAGCCCAGAATTCCTTGAGAATGAAAAGAAAGAAAGGAAGGAAGGGAGGAAGGAAAGAAGCAAGAAAAAGAGGCTTTTAAAAATACAGACTCCTTTAGAAGCTTCCTTGCCCAAAATCTAGTTCATGACCTCCATAAGAGCATTTGCTGGGGACAAATACCAATCTTAAAAGTCTTCTTCCTAAATTGAGTCTGTGCTTTATGATTAAGGGGGCTGCTGATTGTGCTACCCTTTGGACAAGATTACTCGCTGGGCTGTTTGTTTGGAGGCGCTTCCAGCTGTATGTGGAACTCTGGGCTCTGTGGTTGGGCTGGGTTGGTGTCTGTGCCCCCTTATCAGGTGGGGCTATAGACTATACTCTATGACTGGACTGGGTCACTGGCAGGGTTCTGAGAAAGGCCACTGCCTGGGCTCTGCAGCTATATAGTAACATAGGCTGGGTTCTGTTCAAGGTTGCTGTTAAGTGTCTCTTGTTATGTGGGGCCCCAGGCTACATGTCACAGTTGGGTAGGACTGTAGGATTGATACCGTGCTTTAGGAGGAGCTTCACGGCTATAGGGATTATCTGATTAGGCTTTTTGGTTGGGTGGCACTGGATATGTTATTCAGCAGTAGGCAGGACTTCCCATTTGCTTCCCTCCCTGGGCAGTGCTATGGAATGGGCTCCAAAGCCTTTACGGCTCTCTGGCTGGTGACCCACACTAGGCAGAACTGCCCACTAAACTCCTGGCAGATGAGGGTCACAGGCTTGGCTCAGCAGATGGGCAGTCACTGGCTGGGGTCTGGGGCACAGTTTCCAGAAGGAATGGGCTTTGCCAAGATCTGAGTGCTGCTGGCTGCAATCCCTGATCCCCTCTCTGTTTCTATCTGATCCTCCGTGGCCAAGCCTGGCAGATTTCCCCAGTGGTCCCTGTGAGGAGAGACCCAAGCTGGCCACCTGGGAACTGGGAGGGCTGGGTATCCACCTTGGTCTATTTTTCCCACTGGAAAAACCTAGGTCTAGCCTCAGGAAGGGGCTATGTAGTCAGTGTAGTCTGTTGTTTAGCTTTCTAATGCTCTCCTTCTAGGGTGCTGTGGCCCTGAGGTTGCTTCAGCATCTCCCCTAGGTTCTGAGATTTTCACAACAGTGTCTTATTTATGGATAGTTGATGGCTGGTCTTCTTGTGAGGGGGACTGAAGCTGAGAACATCCTATGTCATCCTCTTGAAGATGTCACTCTTATCCATTGCTTTTTCTTTTATATTCCACACAGCATTCTCAGTTCTCTATTGACAGACGTTTTAGTTCATTGATATCCAGCTCAGCTCATTTTTCTGCTTCTTTATTAAATCTTCTCTACCTACTGTGTTCACATTAGCCTCCTTCCAGTTCCATGTAGGCCAGGAATGTATTATTTTTTGTGCAGTATTATAGTCTCAGTGCCCAATACAGTGGCTATAACATAGCAGATGTTCAGTAAGTATGGTTATTATTATTATGATTTCCTTTTTATAGACACACCTACAGTACATAGAAGTTCCCAGGCTAGGGGTTGCGTCAAAGCTTCAGCTACCTTCCACAGCCATAGCAGCACTGAATCCAAGCCGCATCTGTGACCTACCTGGCAGCTTGCGACAATGACAAATCCTTAACCCACTGAGCAAGACCAGGGATCGAACCCACATCGTCACAAAGACAATGTCAAGTTCTTAACCCACCGAGCCATAATGGAAACTCCGGTAAATATTTTTGAGTTAATGCTTTCAGTAGGTTAAATGTGAAGTATTCCATAAAGATAGTTTTATTAAACTCTCAAAAAATAAAATCTCATGCTTTATAACATGTTAAAGTAAAACATAATGAGGAATAAGTTAACAAATAGAATTTAAAATTGATAATTGGACCTCAGTAATGACAAGTCAGAGAATCTGTAGCAAAAAAAAAAAAAAAAATTCAGCTATGAAATTTCTTATGGCCAAAAACTCTGTATGTATCCTTACAAATATTTTCATTTACTACATTTTGAAATTCCTTTTGAACATATATCATTATAAAGGAAATTTGCATTCACTTTTTTTTTATTGAACACCATCATCCTCCTGTCTATTATGCATTAATCTTCTAGAGACATATAGGCCTGTTTGTTAATTTGAGTGATAGCAATGCTTAAGAAAAAAAAAAGAATGAAAGCGAATAGATCAACAAAAGAGAAAAATAATTTTAAGAAAGGAAGAAAGAAAAAAGAAAGTAAGGAAAAGAACTTTGTGCATTATACACTAGTTATTTTCAAAAGTACTGTGTCTTGTCTTGTTAGCAGTTACAGTTTATGTCATTTTCCTTACTAATTTAAAACATTCCCTTTATGACTGTGTTTCCAGAGATCAGATGCCAATGATGTAAAACAAACAATAACTTAAGGGTTAAGTTGTTTTAAAAAACATTGAGGCTCTAATACTGAGTATTGTCATATTTGCATATAAACTTTTGCTAGCACTATGACTCTTTTATTGATAAGTAATACTAATTTCCTAAATTCAGGAGAAATGATTTAAATTACTACCTGACATACGAGATCACACTAATCTGGAAGTACATGGAACAACTGTTATTAATAATAGTCGATGAAATTTTATGTTACAAAAGGGTTGCAAAGTGATTAATGCCTAAATGTCTAAGCAAATTCTCAAATCTCAAACTTGTTTGAGACAGTTTCACATACAAGTATAAATCAATACTCAAATTATTTTCCTGAGCAAAGTGAAATATGAAGTCTTGGTTTTTCACTTACAGAAAAGTGAAAGAAAGTAGTATAGGGAGTTCCTGTCGTGGCTCAGTGGTTAACAAATCCAACTAGGAACCACAAGGTTGTGGGTTCGATCCCTGGCCTTGCTCAGTGGGTTAAGGATCCGATGTTGCCGTGAGCTGTGGTGTAGGTCGCAGACACAGCTTAGATCCCGTGTTGCTGTGGCTCTGGTGTAGGCCGGTGGCTACAGCTCCGATTCGACCCCTAGCCTGGGAACCTCCACATGCCGTGGGAGCGGCTCAAGAAATGGCAAAAAGGCAAAAAAAAAAGAAGTCTATATTTCAAATCTGATATTTAATCTATTAGATGACTATAGTCAAAAGCATTGTCCTTAACTGTAGCCAAATATTTTTGTGCTCATTTATTTTTTAATCCTAATTAATATCTAAAACAAAAAAAATGATCTCTACAAACTGTGACTATAAAATTTTTAGAATAAAGGGAAGGATAAAAAAAACTTGTATTCTTAGTAACGATATTCATGTTCAGTTTACATGACAATGATCTCCATGAACAAAATACATAGTATCCAGATACACATAAATAGCTATGTTTTGGCATAGACATGCTAAAATAATGGATACACACACCCTTTACTCTCTGACACTCAAGAGTCTCAATGTAAAGAACATTGTAAAACATCACTATGCCAAGATAATGAAAATATATAATTCCAGATGTAATTTCAAATGAACCATATATTTTTTTTCATGAGAATGGACTGTAAAGCAATTTGAATCACACCTAAATATTTGTAGTAACTTCTCATTTATACTATCTTGACCAAGATCATTTTAATCAATGTGTGCTTTTTGAAGGAACAGTAGCTTGGATCATCTCATCTGTCCAACTGTTATGACGTTTCGGGATATGGAACTTGAGGGATCTGATGACAGAAATACAAGTGTGTAACATGACTGAGCAAAAAAAAAAAAAAAAAAGGAGATCCCTGGAAGTGGGGTTTTCTCTTATCTCCATGGTAGCAGTGGGATGTTTATATTTCAGTTTCCTTTTTGCCAATATTTCCTTCATGTCATCTATCCTGAGGCAAATAATCAATCCTCCTAGAGCAGAAAAAAAACTGTACTCTTAAGATCTCTGAATTTTGGTTTTTACTGTCAGGATTACTTATGAAGATACCCTCTACTTCTACAAGCCAAATGCTATTTATTGCTCTTTCCATGGCAAAATCAACCATGTGGTAAGAAACAAAAGGAAAAATACGCTTAACTACCAACTCAATCATTATTTATTTATTTATTTATTTATTTATTTATTTTTAGCTTTAAAAATCAAATCCCTTTATTTGTGCTCCCTTCAGCAGCATATGAGAAGTGGCAGTGACCTCGGTGGTAGGCCTGTATTTTTGCCCTGCTGAGAAGCCAGGAACTCAGCTCCACCGTTCAGGTGTGTTCTCGGATGGCAAGTGGAAGAGGTGGTGGCCAACCCCAGGGCTGTACTCTGGAGGAGGTTGGGGGTAGTACCCGGCAAGGTCTCTGGCTATCTAATCTCCAGTTTGGGGCTGGAACTTCTGTTTGCCTGAATAAAACGACATCCGTCCTAGGATTTTTCCACATCGTGCCTTGCTTCTGCTGTAGTCAGAAGACTGGTCCATGAGCTGCTCCTGCATGGTACCCTAAGGTAGGCCCACTGGCTCCTTTTGCTCTAGGATTCTAAGAAGCTATCCTTGGAGGCCCTTGAGACAATGCAGGAAGCAGGGTGGCTGGCACACTGTGGCTGGCACGCTCCAGCTCACACTGCCATCACAGAGGCTGAGTGAGCAGTCACCCAGGGAGGGGGATCCCAGCTCATTCCATTCCTGTGATGCAGGTGCCTGGAAGGTAATAGCACCTGAGTAAGCCAGAGCCTTCCTGTGTCCACACCCAGGAATACCTTCCAGTTGTCCAAGCAGCCGTAGTTGTAATGATTCTTAAAAACTCTGCCCTCGGCCTGGAGCCGATGTCGCTCCTTCTTGTTGATATGCCTTCCCATGCTCATCTCACCTCTACTGATGAGAACAGCATGCCATACAGGTAGGGCACCCAGGGTAAGTGCCATGGAACTGCACAGGAACCAGAGGTAGACAAGACTCTTGTGAGTCACTCTTTCTAGGAAGGAGAAAGTGGGTGGTGGGGGTCCGGTGATAAGTCTGATTGGCAACCACCTGTAGTTTGTTTGTGTTGAGCTGTTTCATTTTCTCAATGGCAGCATAAGCCTCTGGAAAAAGTCCCAACTTCTGTACCTGCAGTAGACACAGCCCAGAGTCATGAAAAAGCAGAAAGAGAAGAAGTACCGATGGTTACAGTGGCCCACACAGTTGTTCAGCCAGGGGCAGTGATGGTCCATCCTCAGCACACCCCTATTGCTGATGCTGCAGGGGTGTGTTTGGGCTGGCTTGGGGTTAATGCACTTTATGCAGATGGAGATGGTTGCGATATCATTCCTGCCCTGGGGTGGGTATCCAGATGGGGTGGTGATAGCCTGGTAGTAATAGAACACGATGAGGAGTAGATTCCAGTGACTAGAAGAAATGCCAGCGGAGTCGTGGCACAGAGTAGGTTTGGAGGATGAGGGGCAGGACACATCGGTTGGCGATGGCCATGATGGAGCTGGTCAGCACGATCACCAGCACCACAAACACCACCCCACACCAGCAGATCACGTTGTCCACCAGCCAGTAGATAGGCTCAAAGGCAGCATCCACAGCAGTGTCACTGCCCCAAAGGAGTTGCGGAGCAAGGAGGCAGGCAGACCTTGCCATAGCGCCAGTGCTGGACCAGGTCCTGGAGCAGAGGTGGGCAGCAGTCCCTGTAGCTCAGGAACAGAAGCAGGCTCAGACAGAGGCAGGCAGGGCCCAGCAGCAGTCTCTCCGGCCCTGCATTGCTCCTGCCCCCCATCAGCCAGGAGGTCGAATCCTGCAACCTCCGCTGCCGCTCCATGCTACCCGCTCCAGCTCCGCGCCCCAGCCCAGCCCGGCTCAACCCAACCAACCATGGCCCGCGGCATACAGCTCCAGCCTGCAGACCTGCACCCGCCACCAGCCTATCACCCACAGGTGCAGGCACAAGCCCCAACTCAATAATTTTAGAATTTGTAGTATACGTTTTTGCTCAAAGTTTATTTTCCTCTAAATTTTCTATTATGATTTTATCAACATTTACATAATTTTTAAGTGAGGGGAAATACCTAATATGACGTATGCATAAATCTTGTATCATGTCATCAATTTTTGGCCTTTTTTTCTGAGAACTTCAGTCTTAGTATCTCGAACATAACTGTAATCCGTATGCTAACAAAGAATATAAAGACATTGTTTTAAACGTATTCAGAATAGCATTTCTCTTTCATAAGACCTGCAAGGTTTGTTGACAGTTTGAATATTCAGGCTGTCCATTAATTTTGTTTAATCTGTAAATTGACAAGTGTTCAATGTCTATGCTTCATCAGATGTCGCAGGTTGTATTTTTTTTTTTAAGTTGATTCATTAGTGTTTATGAACAATTTTACTTTATGACGCACTGTCATATTAACAGATGGCAAATGCGGTTGGCAAGTAAGTCTTCTTGATTCCACTCATCTCTTCCTCTTCTGAGTACCTCCTTGTTGAATCTTGTACCATTAGCACTTAAATCTGGTATTCCTTCTCTGCCAAGTACTCAGCCAAGTTCATACATTCCCTGTCCTATTACCATTGCTTCATTGCACTGGCCTTCTGTTTCAGAATCTCTTTCCACCTGCTTTATTGTGAATGCTCTGCTAGATAATTACTTTTCTACATACACAACTTCTTTTATTCCTTCTCCCTCCTCTTCTTCCAAATTAAAAGATTTTCTGACCCAATGATCCTAGGGCAGTATAGTTCCCCTTGGCTTTGTTCCTAGATTATATCAATGTCTAGGCCTCAATATCAAGGTAAAATTGTTAAAGAAATATCTTTAGCGCTGATAATTATACTACACTCTACCCTTTTCTGAAGTGTCTTTTTTTAACCTTTCCTTTTTTATTTTGTTGTATACTGTTCCGCCAAAATTATAATTTATCTTTTTAAACACAGAATGCCATTTTATTTTTTTTTCAATTGGTTAAGAGAAATAACTGTTTCCACTAAGACCTCTCTTCTGTCTCACTTTCCCCCACTGATGAGTCATCTTCATCTTAGGGTAGCCATGAACGTATTTAAAATTGGGGAAGGAAATGCCGCTAAGGAGGGCTACATTTTAAATGAGTTTAGATGGATATTTCCATGGGGTTACAATCACTTCCATTACTAGTAGTTCTAGCTATAACCATGTAGAAAAGCTTCAGGAATCTTTACATGATTTTGCAAAACTAGAAATCACCTGAAAGTGTTCTACAGAAATAGGATCTAAATGACAAAAGCAGGAGTTCCCGTCGTGGTACAGTGATTAACGAATCGACTAGGAACCAAGAGGTTGTGGGTTCGGTCCCTGGCCTTGTTCAGTGGGTTAAGGATCCGGTGTTGCCATGAGCTGTGGTGTAGGTTGCAGACGCTGCTCGGATCCCACATTGCTGTGGCTCTGGCATAGGCCGGTGGCTACAGCTCCGATTAGACCCCTAGCTGGGAACCTCCACATGCCACGGGAGTGGCCCAAGAAATGGCAAAAAAAGACAATAAATAAATAAATAAATAAATAAATAAATGACAAAAGCAATAGAAGTGGGGGAAAAGTTACAACTACTTGGAACAGAAGCTAACCTGGGTGAAATTCTTATAATCATAGATGTGTAAATGTTAAGATTTGTTTCCCTTCAATAAGTCAAAACAGAAGCTCTCTCCTATCATCAAGGTTGCTTGACCTTTTCTCAAGCAACTCACCATTATGTTTCATGAGCATCAGTGCCTAAAACACATGGATTCAATTCTACCTACAGGAGTTTTTTTTTTTTTTTTTCATGATTAAATTGCCTGTGTTTTAAAGTAAGGCATGCTTTTTAATATATTCATATCATATTGTACCATTTTTAAATCTATAATTCAGTGACAGGTATTTGTAAAACTTGCAAACTGAAACTCTATACCCATTACATAATAACTCTCTATTCCCTCCTCTCTCCAACCCCTTGTAGTCATTATTCTATTTACTGTTTCAGTGAATTTGACTACTTAAGTACCCCATAGGAGTGAAATCATATAGCATTTATCCTTTTGTGAGTGGGTTTAATGGTTTCAATATTCATCCATGTTGTAGCATTTGTCAGAATTTCATTCCATTTTAAAGCTTAATAATATTCTGTTGTATGTATATACCACATTTTGATTATCTGTTCATGTGTCAATGGACCCTTGTGTTGCTTCACATTTTGGACCTTTTGTGAATAATGCTGCTTTGAATATTGATGTACAACTGTTTGAGTCCATGTTTTCAAAATTTTAACTATATATTCAGAACTGGAATTGCTGGATCATATGGTAATTCTGTTTTTAATTGTTTGAGCTGCCATACAAGGCAATTTTTTGGCCACTCCCACAGCACGTGGAAGTTCTTGAGCCAGGGATCTAATGCGCACATAGCAGCTGTAAGAGCCGCAGCATGGACAACACTGAATCCTTAACCTGCTGAGCCACCAGGGAACTCCTAAAGCAATTAAATAATTTTTTTATTAAAATATATTTTATTAAAGTATATTTGATGTACAATGTTGTGCCAATTTCTTCTGCACAGCAAAGTGATCCAGGAATATATATATATATTATTATGTTATCTTCCTTCACGGTCTATCCCAAGAGACAGGGAACTATATCCAAGGCAAGTTTTATAAAAGTTTATGCTTGCTATTGGAAAAAAAAAAATCCAAATTTCTGGGAGGATTGGATTCTCTTTCTGGCATGAAAAGAGATTTAAAGTGCTCTGAAAGTCTTCTGGAGCCAAGAAGATGCTCAGTCCATCACAAGGAGCGTGAGTCCTTCAGTTAGCCACAAGCCCCTTTTCTGCAATTCTCAACTGGACTTCTTGCTTGCCACTTAGAAGTACATATTTTGGGGACCTCTGACCTAGAGCTTAAGAGAACCTTTATAAAAGGAGTGATGAGAGAGAGCAGGAAAGAGGACAACAACAAATACAATTGTGTTGATAATGGACTATACCCCCTCTCAAATCTTAGGTTGAAATCAAGAAAAGGGCTACAAGAAAAGGTAAAGATTTACATATTATAGATAAGAGAAAAAAATAATGTCCAAAAATATCAGAGTTGACCAAGAAGAATTTACGAATACGTGTCAATTTGAGTTGTCATGATTTAGTTAACTAATACCCATCCCCCAACAACATGGCTCAGATTTCAGCTTCTATATTAACTGTAAATATGTGTATAAAGTACAAACTTTGTTGCTTGGTTTTGAGTCTACAGCTGCTATACAGTGAACAGATGGAAGTATGATCAGTGACAAATTATGCCACTTCTTTTAAATGCTGTCAGTGATTGGTCACTGAACACCTCTTAGGTCATGCACAGACAGGAAAATTTGTTGTGTTGTCTCCCTGTCTTCCAGTTATAAGCGCACATGGAATTTTGAAAAACTGGATAATCGAAAGAGAGAATTGGCCAGCAAAAATGAAAATGCAACAGAGAAACAAAAAGAAGTGGAATTCAAATGGAATGTAAGTGAAGTTATAGAAAAAAAGAGTCGACTATGTAAATGTTGACATCACCACCATTCAAGAGACTGACACTAGAGGAGCAACTTAATAAAGGCAAATTTGACCTACATAAATGAGGAAACTGCTTGTCATGAGAAGGATCAAAATGTTCCGGAGGAAGTGCTGGCAAAAAATCTTCACTTTCAAGAAATTTTCAGAAATGCTCTGTGACATTGAAAATGTAAAGGATATCACATTGGAAACTAATCCATGTTTAGAAAGGTTAGAAATTATGCTCACTCCATATTGTGTTATATGGAAAGAAGAAGATAAGCACTGATATTCAAACTACTCTTGATGATTTTTTTTACAAGAACATAAAAATGTCAGAGTTTCTACTATTTTAACTTGTGGACTAAATAGATAATAATAACATTTGTTTTTATTTTCCTATGCATTTATTACCATCGGAAAGAAGGCTTTCAGGGTTTGAAACCTTTTTTAAAGTTCATGAAATAATCATATTTCTTTTTCCTGTTTCCGACTAAGTTAGCCTGGAATGGTTTCAGCTTACATGATCATATATATGTCTTCACTCATACTTCTTCTTCTTCTTTTTTTTTTTTTTTGTCTTTTTAGAGCTGCACTCATCACATATAGAAGTTTGCAGGCTAGGATCTAATCAGAGCTATAAATGCTGGCCTACACCACAGCCACAACACCAGATCTGAGCCTTGTCTGTGACCTACAACACAGCTTACAGCAACACTGGATCCTTAACCCATTGAGTGAGGCCAAGGATTGAACCCACATCCTCATGGATAATAGTTGGGTTTGTTACCATTGAGCCACGATGGGAACTCCCTCATCTTTCTTTTTTAGATAAGCACAATTTAAGGCAAAAGCAATAGCAGAATATAAGCAAACTTTACAATAAAAGCGGCTTGAGTTATAATGTTCACTTTGGCACTTTCTCGCAATGCAATTTGGAGCAGGATAGTCAATCTTTGTAAAGTTTAATATCTTTTTCATTAAAGTGGAAAGTACAAGCTCCTTATTAGGATAATATAGTGAATAACATAGAGTTAGTACCATGGGTGTAGATAGTATAATGCAGTAGGTATTCAATTAATAGTTGGCCATTTGGATACTTTAGATAGTTTAAATAAAAGGCTAAAATGTTTGAAATTTGTGTTATGATAAAGAGGAAGTCATTGGGGATGGATGGACATGGTGCCTTATAAAGATTCACCAGGAAACCATGGGTAGCATGGATTAGAAACTAGAAGGACTAATGGAAAAGTGGTAAATAAAGAATGTAGACAAGTTCAATAAGTGTGTGATGGTGAGACAATTTTGTAAGGCCTTGATATACATTATTAAATGAATAAAATCTGAAGAAAAATTATAGCTAATGTATAGTTGTTAAATACAGTTAATAATGGTTTAAACTATCAGTGAAAATATGCTTGGAGAAAATCTTGGAAGGTCCTATGTGTTTTGATACATATGAAACTATTTCACCATTTTAGTCCATGACTATTCGACATGGCTTTTCTGTGGGCCTTTCATAAATTTCTTTTCCATGACATCCATATCAGTCAAGGAACCCTAACTCTTATAGTAAAATGACCCAAATAACTGTGGCTTTCCATAATAAAAATTTATTTCTCAGACAAGAGAGAGTCTGCAAGGCAAGACCAAAGCTTGTTTAATTATATCCTTCTGTCAACTTCTATGGCACCAGAATCCTCCACTTGTGTCTCTGCATCCATTTAGAGAAGGTGACATGAAATTTCCTGGGAGATACCAGAGTCTAGACCCGCAGATCATATACACTGCACTAGCCAGAAGGCCCCAGCTAATTATAATGTGAACACATAGAACTGTCTCTACCAAAGGAAATACATCTGGGGTGACTTGGTGCATGTGTGTTGATGTTATCCCAACATGTGTTTCCCTAAAAGAAGTTTTCAGATGGAATTGAGAGAATATGACATCTTAACGAGGATGTTAGGGATAATATGTCACCAATCAATTTTTTTTTCTTTTCTTTTTTTTTAACCTCAGATCCTAGTGTCTTCCGGAATCTATTGAAATCAGAAAGGTATGAATGATACGAAAAAGGGAGTGGAAAACAATGTGCAGTGAGTCGAACGCAACCCAACCATATAGGGAAGAACAATAGTCATTAAGTCAAGGACAACAAAAATTCAATCTCAGAATTTTGAACTAAAAAGAGGAAACAAATTCTACAAATGAGATTAGTGATTTCCAAAAGCACAGACTACTTACAAGTAGGGCAATATTATAAACCAATTTGGATAGCAAAATCTAGTTATAGTTGCAGTCTCAGCAAATTAGGATTCAAATGTGGGTCCCAGTTTCAATGATAAATATCATGATTATCCTGTTCAGTAGATAAGGAAAACTTAAGTAAACTTGAACTCATTTTTAAAAAAGTATTGCCTAATCAACTTTTTAAGATAAAATTGCTTAATGATTACCCAAATTAATTGAATAAGACTGTCCTCAGAAAGACATTTTATCAAAGAGGAAGTGTTATCATAGCATCTTAAAAATAGGTGTTCCATCCAGCAAGTGTATGTCAGTGTACCTACAAAAAGATCGAAGGGAGATGTTTCATATAAGGTGAGGAAGTCATGGAGTCTGATGAATAGGACTATTCCTACAGATAAGATAGATGAATTACAAATGACTTGATGACACTGGTCATTAATGTCTTCAAGGGTTTCCCCTTGCTGTGATTGTATGTTTAACACATAAGGTGTTGATCAGAAGGTTTGTTTGTTTTTTTTTTCAATAACGCTTTCTGACTGGAAGAACTTTCACTGACCTCCAACATACGCATTTATTCGTTTGCCAGCTATATTATTTAATGATGAGAGAAAGTGAACTTCCTGATTTTACATCCATCATTTCTGTTTGGTTAGTCTGAGTCTGGTCCCCTTAAAAAATAAATCTCACCTATGAATACTGGAAAATCTTTTCTGGGCCCTAAAAGTTAGTCCTATCCTATTCATGAAATTGTCTTCTTGAGGTATTTATTAAAGAGTCAGAAGATCCCTCTAGTTTTAAAACCAGTTTAATTTTTTCCTTAGTTTCATCTGGTCAATGCCAATATTCAAAGGAATGAAGGGAACTTATGAAGCTTATTTATTTAAAAAAAAAAGTATTCTTATGAAATGTGTATTTGTGGATTTAAGGGTTTTCTGGTAAGCCCTGGGGTCAGATTTCTAAATCTAAGTGGAAATAACAGGATGACTGGATCTGCATAAAATAAGGTTAGGTCTGCACTGTAGTCTAATTATAAGAAAACCACTTTCTACTTAGAAATTTGAAAGAACCTGGGAACTCTGCAGTGAGAATTTTCAATGAAATGGCAATATCTTCTGACAGTGAGATTTCACAAACCACAGTTAGTTTGAAGAAGAAGCATTAATGTTTTTGTGACAAAGCTGATAAAGTCGTCACAGCCCTATAAATGTTAGAGACAATTTAATGATTCCGCATCATTTTCTTCCAAGTGGATTACTCTATAGACTTCAGAACATATTCAAAAGAAGCTCCCTTCCTGCTGAAGACTGTGTGTACTGAAAGTCAAGACAACAGATATTTCAATGACAAGGAGACAGCAATGAGAGGTGACAATGCCCAGCCAAGCAGACGCAAAACACACACGTGTCCAGTTTTCATAACATAAATTTGTTTCTTCACTGGCATTCTCAACGTTGTGGATATGAGGAGAACTGACACAAACAAGGGTATTGAATCAGAATTGATGGTCGTCAAATAAGAACAGAAAAGAGGCACACTAGCTCAGGTTTTGGCATTTGTACTTAGAGTTTGATGAGGAAGCATTGTGCTGGGAGGTGGAGAAAAAGGAATGAATACATTGAATGAGAAAGAAAATGAATGTGAATGGTTGTGCCATGAATGCCTTCAGGTAATTGTTAGTTTGGAGATAAATAACTTCTTAGTGTATAGTGGGGATGATTTGATTGATAGTGATTGCATAAAAGAAAGCATTAAATATTGACCTCATGTCTGAATCATCTCTCTCCCTCTCTTTTTCTCTCACACACATGGGCACATGCTTATTTATACATAAAAATATACTTAAGACCCAAACTCTGTTTATAATATCTGCATTTATGTATCTTTCTGTATAAAAACTCTTATGTATACTCTATCAACTGTGGATAGCATTATTTGAAAGGACTGTGCATATTTCATAACAGCAAGAGATGAAGTTTTTACTAATCCAAACCTAAAGATGAACATAAGGAATTTCCGAAAGTGCTGACAGGATTGGTGAAATGATTGCCTGGGACAAATGAGATATTATGATTGCAATAAATTAGTTTTATTCTCAAATATTAATCTTGAAATCAGGAAAAAAATTTTAAAACTGCTTTTCTAAGTCCTTTTGATCCTGTTAATACACCAATATTGCTATATGAACTTTTACAGTGTTAAATTAAAATTGATAATACTAAGGTATTATTTTAAAATTACTTTTATATATACTTATGTACTTGAGATATAGCTAATTTAGGTAAATAATAGAATGCATGATTTGGTCATTTTTTAAAGAAGAAGTGGATCTATAAACGACAGCAAAGATCAGTTTATATATCAGAAGGACAAAGGCCCTAAGGGAAAGCGTATTAGATTAAAACAATATAAGTTAAATAATGAAATCATTTTAAATAAACAAAATTCCTGTCTGATTGAATATGAATTATATTGGAGCCAGAAGTTTATTCTCAAGTCTATATAATTGAAATAATTTAGATGATTGTAGTTCAAAAAACTACCACAGTTTTATACATTTTTTGACTTTGTATCCCAAGGACATGGATTTAGGCTGTCTTAACTTAGATGAAACTTGAGATAATTATCATGAGTTCTGTATAAATCATCTGACATCATGTTATATGCCTCATCTGCCTCACCAGTATTTCTCCTCTTAGCCTCCTTGCTTAAATTATCTCAAAGACTTTGGGATCTTATTTAACTGAAAGTCCTCCCCACAAAATGACAGCCTTTATTATCTAAGGCCATGTTTCAGAGATTTTCTGGGATGCCCTGAGTTGAAGTCATTACATATGGCCCAGTTTCAACCAAGTCCAAATCAAAAGAACACTAACTAGCCACTAAAAGTAATTTCAAAATAAGTTATTTTCTTGCATACCTTCAAACGTGTGAAAATCATTTAACAGTGTTTCTTAACATTCCCATGTTCCGCCCCATTCACACCTCTCCTAGGTATAGAAGGCTGTATCTACCCCAGTCCAAACTCTTTCAGAGGAGACTAATAGATTTTTTTATGTCTACTACCATCTTATATCATGTTCACTGTCTTCATGAAAGGGTCAGCCATAGTCCCACCACAATCTATGTCTTATTTCCATATGACCCTTCCTTTTTGAAGTGTCAAGTGGCTTAAATAAAATGTTAATTCAATAATGGCCATTGATTGGATGTCCAGCAAGACATCTCCCAGATAAGATGATGCCTTAATCATCTAGGATGAAATTTTTGCAGTGTACAGTTTCAAACTATTTTGTCCACAAGTCCCATGACAGAGGAAAACATATATTCCATCTATGTAGAGCACTGGCCTTGGGTATCCTGGCATAACAAATATGTCAGACAGCAATAGAGTCCCAGGAGCAATTTCCTCTATAGAAAGGATGTTCTGAGTTCTGCAGGTATATAGGATTAGAGAGAAGAAGACAAGATATTTTTTGAAACTAGAATAAGTTGGGTATAAGATGAAAGAGGAAAAGAGACGAGAGAAAGAACAAGAGTAGGGAAAGTCAATACATACATTTGATAGTAGTGTTTAGTGTGTTATTTCATTACTATTCAATTCAAATTGTCTATTCCACTTTATGAGGAGACAAAATTCAGTACATTTAAGAGATTGAAGCAGGAGCTCCCATCGTGGAGCAGCAGAAACGAATCTGATTAGCATTCATGAGGATGCAGGATTGATCCCTGACCTCCCTCAGTGGGCTAAGGACCTGGCGTTGCTGTGAGCTGTGGTGTAGGCCAGCAACTATGGCTCACATTTGACCCCTAGCCTGGGAACCTCCATATGCCACCAGTGTGGCCCTAAAAAAAAAAGGCAAAAAAAGAGAGAGAGACTGAACCAAAGATTTACAAAGACAGTATTCGCAGAGGTTGCTATCCCTCACATATGAGTAAATCCTCAATGCCTTATTTAATTATGCTGTATAATTATTTGACTTTTAACCTGAAAACTTGGTGAATACAGAGTAGCCCTATTCTTCCCAAGGCCTTCCTTTTACTAGAAAAACCCTGTACATAACACAGCAAACCAGTGTACAGAAACTCTTTAAAAACTTGATAGAAGAGAGCAGATTGCCTAAGGAATCCCATGAGAAGAAATGAGTTCTTTCTCCAGGCTTGCAATCATTCTAGAGTAATATTCATTGAGAAAGCTTAACAAAGACAATGCAAAGCAGAAATGTGATTTGCAAATTATGAATCGGATTAGGGTTTGGAGTTAAGAGACAAGAGTATAATAACTGGCATAATCCCTTTGGCTACTCAGCACCCATATGCTTCAGAGTCGAACGACCTAACTACCTAACAAAACACAATAAAAACAATTCTGTATTTCTGGGAAAAAAAGAAGAGCTAAAAGGATTTGAAATAACAGTCTATTCTCTAAGCACTCATTTTCCTCTGCATGTTCGTAATTTCCTGCAAATATACATGTCACAAAACTTATCATCCCCATTAGGATTTACTAGTTTATTATCTAATACTTCTAGTAGCCCAAGAGTTGCATCAGACTGGACAATGAATCATCCACTTATAGCTCCAGAAATTAGAATGTTGACTCCAGAAATTAGAGTCAAATTAGAGTCCTCGAGAAAGGACACAGTAAATGCTGTGCTAAGGGTTAGAAATCACACAGACTAGGTTAGGCATAATTATGGCAGCTAAAATCTACTGTTTACTCATTTTCAGATAGTTTTCAAAGAACTGTACATTACTGATTAATGATTAAAACCACGTGTAGAGGAGTTCCCACTGTGGCTCAGAAGGTTAAGAACACGACGTAGTGTCTGTGAGGATGTGCGTTTGATCTCTGGCCTTGCTGCAAACTTCAGGGTAGGTTGCCAGTGTGGCTTGGATCTGATATTGCTGTGCTGTGGCATAGGCCTCAGCTGTAGCTCTGATTCGACCCCTAGCCTGAACTTCCATATCCTTCAGGTGCAGCTATAAAAAACATAATAAAATAAAATACAGTAAGATAAAAAAGAGCTATGGCATGCTAAACTTGGAGAGTGGTGTCATATCTCAACAATTAGCAAAGTCTGAGTAAACCACTTAAGGTAGTCAGAAGACACATACTTTCATGGCAGGAAGGAGAGAGGGAGAAATACAGTAAGAGGACACAGGCAGGGAGATGGTGATCATATCAACATCACTCCGCACGTGAGAGCAGGTCACTTGATTTTGAAACCTGTTTGTTTTTCAGCAGGAAAATGAATGGGTGGGGCTGCATAATGTCTCTTATCCATTTTATCTTTTGACATTTTGTGATGATGGAGCTTAGGGATAAGCAATCACACTGCTGACAAGCATTCTCTAATTGGGTAGTGTACTGTATCTCTAGGCCTACTTCATTTCAATTATAAAGACTGAAAAGTGAGTAATTCTGCTTCATGCAGAGGGCATGATTTTGTGTGTGTGTGTGTGTTTATTTATTCTGCTTTTTGTAGCCTGAGGTGGCCTAAGCTTTTCATGATGAACTGAGGCTTTTTGAGAACCTGGAAAGAAGATAAAACTTGAGTCTTTGGTTAAATAACTTGGAAATTTCACAAAACATAGACGTGTTTCAAGTAAAGAGGATAGCCTTAAACTAAGACTGATGATGATGATGGAAAGGGTAATGAGTATTTTCAACCCAGAGTTTACACGTAAATCATGAAAGAACTCTAATGATATGATAGAGGACATATGAAAAGCCAGTTCCATGAAGACATGATTTCAGTTGTTCAACTTCATTTCCCACAGCCTACACTAGATTTTATTCTTGGAGACAGATGACTATAACTGAGAAAATTAAATGTAAATATGAATCATGGTGTAGGTTGTGTTTTAGGCTCTTTCAGCTTTCAGCAAGAAAGGCATACTCTTTTCACATTTTCTTTCTTCATTAATTAGTAATCACCGTTACATAACCTCTTCTAATTATTGAAGATGTACCCATGATTGTTCAGCCTATCTGAGGCACAGGAAGTTTACAGTGAGAAGTCACAGAGAAGGAAGAAAAGCAGAACACTCAGTAGGCTTCATAAAGAACATTGGACCATTCAAGATACCGTAGGCTCTGGAGCCCTATTATTTTGTTCAGTCACTCAAATTAAGATATGCTTCTCTCCATTACTCTTGTGCTTTGCTATTTATTTTGTATTTACTTTTGTATCTTTGCTGCTACTAATTTTATGTTTTATCATTGTTAATTTTTTTTCTTTATTCGTATTTTCTACAGTTCCATAGCTAGGAAAGTTGCAGCTGCATTTTGTGATTTTTTTTTTCATTGCCTAGGTTTGGTTGTATAAGACAGGATTCAGAACTAATTAGAGAGTGATGGCCATTTTGATTTTGGCAATTGTCTTTGTTAGAGTTGGTCCATGAAGGCTGTCCAGACTCTTGAGAGTTATTCTGCAGTCATTTACACATTGGTAACTCAAAAATTTAGCCTGCAACAAGAAGATCAAAGAGGATGAAATTGTGCCCAACTATAGGCTTATTCTCTTGACACTCTCCTGAAGAATGTTGGCAATGATAAAGCTCTAGATATCATGAATTAAAGTCCTGCCACATAACTTCATCTTCCCTGATTAAAAAAAAAAAAAAAGGAAAAAGAAAAGAAACCTTTGAGCTCTTTGCCCTGGCATTACAAAGGAGGCTGTGCTTACCCTCCTACATTTTTTGTGGGAATGTAAGTTGGTATAACCACTACGGAAAACAGTATGGAGGTGGCTCAGAAAACTAAATATAGAACTCCCATATGATCCATCAACTCAGCTCCTGGGCATATATTTGGACAAAACTTTCATTCAATAACATACACACACCCCTATGTTCATTGCAGCACTATCCACAATACCTAAGACATGGTAACAACCTAAACATCTATACACAGATGAATGGATTAAGAAGATGTGGTACATAAACACAATGGAATACTACTCAGCCATTAAAAAGAACAAACTAATGCCATTTGCAGCAACATGGATGGAACCAGAGATTCTCATACTAAGTAAAGTAAGTCAGAAAGAAAACAACAAATACCATGTGGTATCACTTACATATGGAATCTAAAGTATGGCACAGATGAACCTATCTGCAGAGCAAAATTGAACTCAGACATGTAGAACAGACTGTGATTGCCAAGGAGGAGGGGGAGGGAGTAGGATGGACTGGAAGTTTGGGGCTAATAGATGCAAACTTTTACATTTCGAATGGATAAGCAATGACGTTCTGCTGCATAGCACAGGGAACTATATCCAATCACTTGTGAAAAAACATGATAGAAGATAAGAGGAAAAGTTATACATATATATATATGTATAACTGGGTCACTTTTCCATATAGCAAAAATTGACATAACATTGTAAATCAACTATGGTATTTTTTGAAAATAGGCTATGGTTTTCTTCTATTAAACATGGAAATTTTTACAACAAAATTTAGATAAGATCAATCTTTGACTCCAATGGGATGAGACAAAAGAAAATACCATTTCATTGACAAAACCAGTAACACACTGCAAAACACAAATATGACCAAGCATCTTCTCATTAGACTAAACTGAGCACTTGCTCATTCTTTATGGTGAAGGATTTGGTACAGTTTTAACTTTTCTGCATTTATTCTGCCAATTAGAAGAAAATTATTAAGACAATGAACAATAAAATTGTCCAATTTTTGTCTGTACGAAGTCCAAAGCAAAGTCATATTACCAAGCCCAAATTTTATAACCAGTCACTTCTAATATCTTCCTATGGAGATGCTACAACATGTACCAAGAAACTCAACTTGGTTTGACTAAAGTAGTCTAATGAGGCATTCTATCAGTTATTTTAAACAGTGAAGGGAGGGAACTGATAGGATTAAGCTTCAAAAACCTCACTTTGGCTGCTGAGTGAAGAAAGGGCCACAAGGATGAAAGAATGGAAGCATGAAACCGAAAAGCATTTCAATTGTCTATTTAAGACATGAGTGAGACTTGTACTTGAGTCTTGCCATCCTGCTACCGTGGCAGTAGCTATGGAAATAGCAAGAAAAGGATAAATTTAGGATATATTTAAGAAGAAAATATTTTGGACAGAGGATACCTCAGTTTTGGAATATTGAGTTAATCATATACCTCCATTTATTCTTCAATATTTGTGGCTAGTTTTCTTTGTCCTTATCTCCTCTCCTAATCCACCTTCCACAGGCAGCTGTTCTAATGCACTTAATGCATTATTTTTTAGTCTGATTTCTTGAAAATGAACATTACTCTTTCCTTTGTATGCATTTGTACTGCTATTTTGGTAATTATATGTTTGTTTTATTCCTCATTTAATTGTTCCCCTCAATAGTATATATATATATATACTTCAGTCACAATTTGGAGCATTCGATTATTTAGTTATTTTTAATGCGAAGACCTTCATGGTTTGTATTCACAATTTCCCTACCAACTGCTGCAACGATGGAGAAGCAGATGGTGTCCACTTCCCTATATACATGATCCTTCATGTTGACTTACTTTTCATTTCACTGACAGCAGACTCTGAGTTGTATTTCAGTACGCTTAATTAGACTGATATACATACAACTTGATAAAATATCATAAAACTAATGAAGAGAAGAACATATTATTATATTCCAAAGATGAGCATAAGAAGCCAAACACTAAAGAATATGTACTGCATGGATCCATTTATTTGAAATTGAAAAAGAGGAAGTACTAATTGATAGAGCTACAAATCAGGATGAATCAAGGTAAGCTCAAGAGTGAATAAAGTTTTGATGACCAGTAGGAAACAGTACATACAAATGAAAATAGCAAGAGAATGTCAGCTGGCAATTGCCAACCCTACGCAAAATGGATAGAGGTCTTATGGGAGGATAATGATGGATAATGATGGAACTCCAGAGCCTAGGTACGTAGCTGGAGGTGGGATTATTAGGCACAAGCCAGCCACATAACAACCTAGAGGAGTGAGGCCTAGTTTCCATGTAATCAGGAGGCTTCTACCATTAACCACAATAGGACAGAAACCAACTTTGTTATGTGGCTGTTATAAAAGTCACAGGTAAGGAAGAGAGCCTGAGAATACCTAGTGGGAAGGGTAAACCTTTAGAATTGATAATAAGACATGATCCTACACACTTACCTACTATATATAATGAAAAGTCAGTATCATCCATCATAAAGATACTAAATAGTTTTTAATACTTTTAAAAATACTAAATAGAGTTCTAATAAAACTTCTTGAGAGTAACTTTTTCTGTTGAGTTTTTGTGAGTTGGAAATCTGATTAGATGTAGGAAATTCTAGCAGTGTATAGTTATTAATACAAAGTTTATGATATTAATATTGCACTTAAAAAAATACCCAGGAGGCATTTCTGTTGTGGCTCAGTAGGTTAAGAACCCAGCTGGTATCTATGAGGATGTGGGTCTGCTTCCCGGCCTTGCTCAGTGGGTTAAGGATCTAGCATTGCCATGAGCTGTGGTGTAGGCTGCAATTTCAGCTCAGATTCCGTGTGGCTGTAGCGGTGGGGTAGGCCTGAAGCTGCAGCTCTGATTCGACTCCTAGTCTGGGAACTTCCATATGCTGTGGATGCGGCCCTAAAAAGAAAAAAAAAAAAAAAAAATCCCCAAGATTTTTTTTTTGTTTTTTACCCTCATGTTATCTGCTGGCAGGAGTAATAAAATATCAAATAAAAGTGACTAGTCAAAAGATGTCTTTAGTAGATTATATGAAACATACAGACAAGACAAATTAAATGATTTCTAATTATTAAAATAGAGCTTTCATATATGGAAGGAAACTAATAAAAGTGCTTATGAGAGTATCATAGATAATTGAAAAATCTTATCAAGTGAGCTCAAGAATCCCTACCTTTAAAAACAATAATTATTTCTGTGTAAACTTAAAAGTTGTTTAATTTATTTAGGTTTTGGGTTTTTTATTTTTATGTTTTTGGTCCTTTTGGGCCTCACCCATGACCTATGGAGGTTCCCAGGCTAGGGATGTAATCGGAGCTGTTGCTGCTGGCCTATGCCACAGCCACAGCAATGACAGATCTGAGCCACGTCCGTGACTTACACCACATCTCATGGCAATGCCAGATCCTTAATCCACTGAGAGAGGCCAGGGATCGAACCCACAACCTCATGGTTCCTAGTTGGATTTGTTAACTACTGCGCCACGACAGGAACTCCTAGTTTTTGTTTTTACTCTGAAAAGTCATGCATATTTACTGTTTTTATATGCAAACCCTTTGACTCTTTAACTAGTATTTTAATTTGCTCCAGGTTAGGTAATTAGATTCCCTTTTTCTCTAATGAAAGGGAAATAAGAACACTGAACCAATGATAATATATGGCAGGGGCAAGACAAAAAAATTACCTGTAGCTCTATTAATCTGGTCTTTTAATAATTATTTATTTTGATCTGCTGCTGAATGTTGCCAGTTGCATTCCTCCAAAAAGAACATACCATGTCAGGCCAAATGATGCCGTATTATGCCATATCTGTTCTCACACAGAACATACTCACCCACCTGGGAAACCTCCATTTATCTTTCAAACCTCAGGTTATGAATCACTTTCTATGCATAGCCTCATTTATAGCTACAGTCTTATAATTCCCTTTGACCCCACACTCCCCTGACCAATCAGAATTAGATGTTTCTTCTACTTTCCCACTCTTACTTAACACTTATTTTGCTGAATTTGCTTTGTCTGTCTACCTCACCATACAAGGAGATTTTTGAAGGTCAAGTGTTATGAATCTATGGCTCTTTGCTCACTGGTTGGCAGAGAAGAGTTTTTGTATGTTCATAGACCATGTATACAATATGCCTAGCTGAGGGCTGTGTGCATATGAAGTTTTTTCATTGAAAGAATTGACTAACAGATGTTCAGATTTAGCAAACTCATCATGAATGAGCTACATCACTCATTGATCAAAATAGATTTCTCGGTCTATTACAGCCAAAAATAAAAATAAGAAATTGCAAATGGTGGATAGGATGGAATTATCAAAAGACTAGTTTCTATAATACAGTTTTTTAATTTTTATAACACACTTTAATTTGGCAGAAGAATATATGGAGTATATATAAACTAAAGAAAACTGTAAATTTTGGTATACTATAATCTTTCTTTGGATTAAACCTTTCACTCTTGCCCCAACCAATATGAAGGTATTATCTTAAGAATTTGGGCAATTAAAATTAGTATTGTACATTCAAACAAGTGTATATGAAATCTTTAATTTTAAGGTCTTTGTTTCCAAATAGTGACCTTTACAATAAAAAATTCCATAGTAGTTATTTGGGAAAGAAAATTTAAAAATACATCATCTAATTTCTTGTTGGTGTTTTTGGCAGCATATGCTGAGTCCATATAATCACATAATTTTTCAACATTTAGGGTATTTATATACAAACACATTTATGCTTAGACATGTGGAATTTTGTTTATTACCTAACTGCAAAATGGATACATATTTAAATATAAATATGTTTGCAGAGTGTGGTGTGTTGAAATTACTAATTTTCATACTAGACATTGCAAAATATGCATGTATAATTGCATATTCCTTCAGGCAAATTAAAAACTTAGTTTTGCCCTCCTGAAAAAGGTATTTATGTATTTATCTATGCATACTCAATGTGTATGCAAACATTTGGATTTACATATATACATATTTATTATGCTTATGCACCTATTGGCTTTATGTTGTGCTCACTAGACATTTTATTTTTAATACAGTAAATATTGTTATGCTCAATCCTTATCACGTCTGCAGAAAGCATGCTTGTCATGTTGTCCATAGGTTCTAAAATTTACAAATAGTCTATCTATTGAGTATACGGGGCTATTTCTTTTAAAGTGATTATAAAATATCAAATATGTAAAAGCTCAGAAATATTATTTGGGGGAATGGTACTCAAATAACAATTACGTATTTAGTACATATATAAATGATAACTTCTGTAAAAAGGAACTTCTTTGGGTAGGATAAATTAAGGATGTTTTTAGTCCTGGGCACTATTCATTGTCAGCTTTGCAACAATATGAAGGAACTACAAAAAAAAATTACTCTATGTATTATGTATGACTATGCATCCACACAGAATTTCCCACTCACATATGCTGCCTAGGACATGGAATATGTCAAAGACGTTTTGTACTCAATTCTTCTTTCTAACTATAAAGGCTTGGTGTTGTCATAATACATATTTAGCTTCTGAGATTGATGGATTGCTTCAGTGAACAGGATTCTCTGGCATTTTTTTCCTTATCTGAGTCAATGTTTTCCTCAATACCATGAAGTAAATTAAAATAAAGTGTTTAAATCTACTGCTTATGATAAAGACCAAATCTCATTCTAATAAATGTGAAATACAGCTTGTCATGTTCCTCTCACTCTGTAGAAATGCTACCACAAGGCTTCGCCAGTTAAGTCTAATATGTTGACATTTATTTTTGCTGCAATAAATGTTAGGATTATATTTTTGCATTAAATTCTGGCATTTTTAAAGATCACGATGACAAGTAATTTATTCCTCAAATCACTTTGGTTTGTTTTTCCTTTTTGAATATGGATTTGGCCATGTGTCTCCAAGGCACAGTACAAAGCATATTTCATATGTTTTGGAACCTATTAGTTTGATTTAAATCCACTTTTTCCATCTGGATTTACGCAATCCTTCCTTGATGTTATTTGCTCTGAATTATTGCCCAGAAATAATCACACTGAATCCAATTTTACACTGGCTGTGTGGCCTACCAAGTCTGTCACTGTAAAGCTTTAAGGCTTTTATAGTTAGTTTCAATGAAGGCAATTCCTCCAATTTTCTATATATGAGTATGTAATACGCTGTTTTGACAAATGTTAATTTTTTTTCTCTACCTGTCCTTAAATATGGAATGAATATGATGACATATCTTAGAAATTACAATCGTGACAGAGACAGTGGAACAAGGCAATATGTGAAAATAATGGTTTTGTACGTTCAATATAAAATCCATATGGAATAGATTCGGTCAATCTCAATATGATTTGAATTGAAATCTTGAAGATAAGTAATTTAGTGCTGAAAGAACTGATTCAGTTCTTTTGCATTTGGAAGAGTTATTTCTTTTAGTAATATAACAGCTAAAGGAGAATGTAACTTTGGAACTCATCTTTTTTGTTTTCACCATATTTTTAAAGGACTGTCTTTCTCTAAGCTGAGTGAAGAGTGAAATGGAACATTTTTCAAAGTAGGTAATAAATCTAGATAATCCAGACTCATAAAAACTTGTCTTTTGTTTTGTTTTTCTCATTGGTAGATAGCTTTGTTCTATATCCCTCAGGGGGAAAAAAACAAAAAACAATAACAAACCCCAAAACTCAATCGTTTCTACCAATATTTAGTCATTAGTTTTCATTGACCTTAAGAGAAAGCCTGAAATGTTGAATAAATGCAAAATTGTAGTAAAAAGCTGAGTTGTTTTCATCCCTGTGTAAATATCTAAATTTCCATTGGTTAGTTTACGTAAGTAAGCGTGTGGGTGGCTGTTCACATCTACTGTCTGATTTACATTCTGACCACTTCTGAGAAAGTTCAGACTACTTAATGTTTGCTAACTAGAAATGCACAAGTAAGAAATCTTGCCTCTTTGGAAAATAGGTGTATTTTTTTTTTCCTTGTGATATGCTTACTTTCAACCTCTCTTCCTGTATAATTAGAATCAAAACTTTTTTGACAATTAATTCAAGTATTTTTATTTTTTTATTTTTATTTTTTTATTACTCAGTGAACTTATTACATTTGTAGTTGTTTTAAAAATATGAATCAATGAAGAGAAATATGAGGGTTGAAAGATGTTCTAGATTACAAAATCCAAATTCTTTTCTGCTTATTTGGATGCAGTGACTTGGCAAGGTACAGTGTCCATTAATCCTCTAGACGCTTCTGATAGGGCTAGAACTTTATGATATGGAAGTCAAATATAAACAGAAAAAGTAAGATGAAGAAATGAGGTAATGAATCATGTGATTCTGGAGACTTTAACCCAAATATTTGGAAAATGGATAAAATTTTCCCTTTGCCTTGCCTTATTTAAGTAATTGCCTTAATTCTCCTCTTGATCTATTTAATAGGAATAAAAACAGTAATTGGAATAATTATAACTATATTGTTAGAAAACACCAGATAAATAGTTATTCTGTTTAATTATCATTTATCACTTGAAAATACTCATTTAAACCACTTTGCCTCAATGCAGAAAAATTGCTGTATTCTTCATGGGAACTTTAGAAGGATTAGCAAGGTTATTGTAGGTAAACCAAGACATAATAAGAAACACTACAGAAAATTAAGTAATATACTACACTTTACTTTGAAATACAAACATAAAACAACCTAAATTTTTATAATCATATAAAATTGTTTAAAAATCTAATTTATATGCACCATTTATTGGCAAGGACTTTTCATTTTCACACTAAATCTAAAATCTTTGGATGATTTTTATATGTGGTTCAGATATATATTATATATAATATTTTCATAGTTTATCCTTGTCTAGCATGTATCAGTATTTCATTACTTTTTATTGCTGATTTATATTCTAACCATACACCACACTTTATTTATCTCATTTATCCATTCATTGGTTAATAACATTTTTGGCTATGATGAGTCATATTGCTATAACATCAATGTCCAAGTTTTGCATGGACTGTGTTTTCATTTATCTGGGATCTAGGAGTGAAATTCCTGGGTCATATGGCAACTATACATTTAACAATTGGAGCAACTGTCCAAATGTTTTTCAACACGACTTCACTAGTTTACATTTTTACCAGCAATGTAGGAAGATTTGAATTTCTCCATATCTTGGACTACCTAGCCTTTTTGATTATACCCATTCTGGTGAAATTGTGTTTGATTGTGGTTTAGAGTTCCATATCCCTAATAGATAATGTTGTTGAACATTTTTTTTCCATTTTTTCCTTTTTCCTTAGTTATTTGTATACCTTCTTTGGAGAAATTTACACCCGAATTCTTCATCTGTTTTTAATAATATTAAATTTCTTTTTATTATTGAATTGTAATATAATAATGTCATTTAAAAAATATTTGTCTTTGTATTATTGAACTTTCAAAAGTTCATATATTTTTGAAATAATCTTTTATCAGAAATATGATTTAAAATGTAATAAAATGTTATCTCATCATGCGTGTATGTGTTATTATTCTAAATCATATTGTTTTTCACAGAACTTGAACAAACCATCCAAAAAAATTTATATAGAACCACAAAAGACCCAGAATTGCCAAAGAAAGAAAAGAAATTCTGAGGAACAAAAACTAAGCAGGAGGCATAACTCTCCCAGACTTCAGGCAATCTTACAAAGCCATAGTCATCAAGACAGTGTGGTACTGGTACCAAAATATTATATTGGAATATTGGTTATATTCCCATATAAACCAGTGGGACTTAATCAAACTGACAAGCTTTTGCACAGCAAAGGAAACCAAAAAGAAAACAAAAAGACAACTTACAGAATGGGACAGAATGGGAGAAAATAGTTTCAAATGATGAAACTGACAAGGGCTTAATCTCTAGAATATACAAACAACCTATACAACTCAACAGCAAAAAAGCCAACAACCCAATGGAAAAATGGACAAAAGACCTGAATTGACATTTATCCAAGGACAATATACAGATGGCCAACAAACACATGAAAAAATGTTCAACATCACTGATTATTAGTGAATTGCAAATCAAAAATACCACAAGATACCACCTCACACCAGTTAGAATGGCCATCATTAGTAAGTCCACAAATAGCAAATGCTGGAGGGGGTGTGGAGAAAAGGGAACCCTCCAGCAGTGTTGGTGGGAATGTAAGCTGGTACAACCACTATGGAGAACAGTATGGAGGTACCTTAGAAATCTATACATAGAACTACCATATGACCCAGCAATCCCACTCTTGGGCATATATCCAGACAAAACTCTCCTTAAAAAAGACACATGCGCTGGCATGTTCATTGCAGCACGGTTCACAATATCCAAGACATGGAAACAACCCAAATGTCCATCAACAGAGGATTGGATTCGGAAGATGTGGTATATGTATATACAGTGGACTACTTACTACTCAGCCATAAAAATGAACAAAATAATGCCATTTGCAGCAACATGGAACTAGAGACTCTCATCCTGACAGAAGTAAGTTAGAAAGAGAAAGACAAATACCATATGATATTACGTATAACTGAATTCTAATATATGGCACAAATGAAACTCCTCAGAAAAGGAAATCATGGACTTGGAGGATAGACTTGTGGTTGCCAAGGGGGTGGGGGAGGGAGTGGGATGATGGGTTTCTTGGGGTTAATAGATGCAGACTATTGCCTTTGGAATGGATTAGCAATGAGATCCTGCTGTGTAGCACTGGGAAGTATGTCTGGTCACTTGTGATGGAGCATGATAATGTGAGAAAAAAGAATATATACATGTATGTGTAACTGGGTCACTATGTTGTACAGTGGAAAATTGACAGAACACTGTAAACCAGCTATAATGGGAAAAAAATCATTGTATAAAAATTAATTAATAAAAAATATGTTATCATGTGTGTATGTGTTATTATTCTAAATCATATTGTTGGCAGTACAAAGGATTTTTATTTTATTTTATTTTTTTCTTTTTAGGGCTTCCCTTGGGGCATATGGAACTTCCCGGGCTAGGGGTCGAATTGGAGATGCAGCTACTGGCCTATGCCACAGCCACAGCAATGCAGGATCTGAGCAGGGTCAGTGACCTACACCACAGCTCATGTGAATGCCAGATCCTTAACCCACTGAGTGAGGCCAGGGATCGAGCCCACATCCTCGTGAATGAATACGTTGGGTTCCTCACCACTGAGCCACTACCAGAACTCCTTGTTGTTTTTTTAATGGAGGATAATTTATCTTTTTTTTATTTTGTCTTGTGCTTTTTGGTGTCATATCTAAGTAGGTTCTGGGTAATCTAGGTCAAGACTTATGCCTATGTTTTCATCTGAGAGTGCTCTAGTTTTTAATCCTTACATTTATTTCTGTTGTCCTTCTTGAGCTAATTTTTGTGAAATATAAGAGAGGCATCAAACCTCATTCTTTTGCATGTGAATAGTCAGCACCATTCTTTTTTTCCACTGAATTGTCTTAGAATCCTACCCTTATTGAAATCAATTGACCATAAATGTAAGGGTTTACTTCTGGATTCTCAATTCTGCCTATTATCCATGACTATCCTTCTGCCAGTGCCACACTTTCTTGATTCCTGTAGCTTTGTAGTAAGTTTTGAAACTGAGAAGTATTAGTTACCTAAATTTATTTTTCTTCTTCACTGAGATGCTTGCCTACAAGGACCTCAAAAATAAGTGAACAGAATAAGTTTACTTAAGTATGAGAGTCAGAGGCAGTGGTTTAAAGAAAAAAATCAAGCTTAAAGATGTAAAGATTGTTAATAAAGATGGTTTTAGCAATTTGACTGTGAAAGGAAGGAGAAAGATGAAGTAACAGTTTTAAAAGCCTGAGTAATTCAGTACAGTTTCTGGGGTTTGTTTGTTTGTTTTTAATATAGTAGTAAATTGAGTGTATTTAAATAATAAAAAAGATATATCTGATACAAGGCGACTTAAGTAAATTCATAAGTTTAGTGGCCAAAACTTGAAATAGTGAACTGATGGTTTCAGTTTTCTGTGGGAATTATGAGAGGTGATCAACTGCTAAGAGCAAGAGTGGGGGAAAATCTAAGTTTTAACGTGGGATGTGGAGAAGGTTTAAACTTGTCAAACATGGTCATTGTGTCAGAACCTATCAGGAAAATGGAGTCAGACAGGAATTTAATGTTGGAGGTACAGCCAAGGTTTATAAACATTGATTCAGGGTAGCATTGATTTAAGTATATTATCTGCAAGCCTCTACTTACCTTGTTTGGCATTTTCTGAAAATATTTCAAACGCTTGAATAGGATCTTCCCTCAGTTTAGTAATTTAAATAATTTGTTTCTTCTCTAATATTCAAAAAGAAACAACTTTGTATCAAAATGTATTTCTCCTAGTTGCACAATTAGATTTTTTTCATTTAAGTTTCTACACAGATTTATGACATGCAGACTTAGTCTGGGTGATCATAGGTAAGATATGATTAGGCCAACTTCCTTACATTGGTAAATTCTCACTGCACTAACAGCTTTGGTAATTCCACGTAAGGTCACAAATGAAATCTTGACCTTGACCACAAATACAACACTGACCCAAATGTGAGTTTTCAGTGTGACATCATGTGAGCAAATTAATGCTAGTTGTACTTAATATCTGTTGAATTACAAAATCCACTAGTGAAAATATTTTTACTTACTGCCTTTCCTCTATTGTACTAAAGAATCAAATTAATAACCAGAGCTATCCTTCTTGTGATGACTGACAAGTAAAGGGCACAGTCTGGCAGCTGACAATTAACAAATCACATTTCTTCTCTTCCCTGAGGGCATTAAGAGCATGATATTTTCCTACTTCTCCACTAATTAGGAATGGGCAAATCTCTTAAGACTCTGTGATTGGATTCCATTTGGATGAGGTTTGTCTAACTGTCAAATCCATGTATGATACGGCATGAATCAGAGCCATCTAAATCTTTACAGCTTGCTGAATTAGTGCTTCTGTTACATTCAGGGATACCACATTCTGTCACCAATGGATTCATTACAACCCATTTTGAATTGTTCTATTCTAATCTCTAACCTTTCTTTCAAATTTCACTTTAGCCCGGTACTATTTTTCTATCTTATGGGCAATAAGTGATGTGTAGGTTTGGTATAGCTTAAATCAAGAGTAACTTGAGGCTCAAAAAACTTGAAAATGTAATTGCTCTAAGAGAGGATCTGACAACCTAATAATGTTAAGATCAGTGACATGCAAATTCTTCTGGATGTGACAGAATAGCTGTAGGGAAGGGTAAACACTTGCCTTCTTAACACATATAAATAAAAAAGTCATAATTAAAAGAGATTTGATGAGGAGGAAAAGGATCAAGTAAATGATTTGGTCATTTGTAGAAGTATAGAGCATTGAAAATAGAGGACACATGTGAGAGGATCTGCTAATATCGATGATGTCTGCTAACGATTATGTAACTTGTTCCAAGTCCTAGTCTAAGGGCTTTATGAGAATTACTTTATGTGATGCTCACAATAGCCCTGTGAGGCAAATGTTCCTTTTAATTTTTCTTGGCAGACAGGGAAAACACAGATTTGGGGATTTTAAGTAATGGGATTAGTATTCCAGAATCAGAGCTGGAAATATGATTGAATTCTGGCACTTGTCCCTAACCATTCCTTGTACTTGGTGAAGTTAATGGTGAGGTTTGGGACAGGGACATGGGTACTTTGTCTTACCATTCTCATCTGTGAAGCTTGAATGATTTATTTTTTCCTAATACTTTTGGATCTGATGGGCATCCAATGAGACGTTGTATAAGAAAAGCACTTTGCTCAGATATGTTGTAGCTTTAAATCTCAGAGCCTCTTGAACCATAACTAAGCAATTGTTACTTGTTAATATACTAGCAATGCACCACTGGAATGATAATGTGGTCTCAAGGCCACACTGACATATTAGAAAGGATAGTATTATTTGAGGGTATGTATCAAAGAGATGGTCAGTACAATAGGCGGTCATACAAGTATGAGTTTTGCCTTAGTGATGAATCTGGTTCTCAAAAGCAAGTAGCCCAATACCCAAAAGCCCAAAGATGTATTAGTGAAATCTGTCAGTTAACGAGGCCTGGAGCTATCATGCCTATCCATAGTTATTTCAGAGGACAAACCTTTTTTCACTTCTTGGTAGACTTAATTTATAAATGGCACAAGCATCCGGTGGACACACTGATACTTCCCTTTAGGACTGTCAAATAGCCACACAATTAGCTCTGGATGAATTATTAATGTTTTCAGTCAATGATCTTTGTGTGTGTGGGAATTTAGGTAATTGCATTTTCCTTTATAATCCCATCAACCCTTATATGTTAAGCTTGATCTAGGTTTAATTAGTATTTAAATTTTGGTTGGTATTACTATATTTTGTTTCACCCTATCCCCTGCTATGTATTAAACTATTTGAGAGAAATTAGTAACTGAGATTATTTCCTGCTATAAATCCAAAGAAATATCTAGGCTAGTGCTTTCCAACTCTTTTCTACTTATGGCCCACACAACAAACAGTTATATCTGATACCTAGAAGCCTCCACTGCCTTTGGGATTGAGGGAAATAAGATCTGGGTACATCACTATATTCTGGCTCAGGGTTTGGCAAACTGTATAAATAGTAGCAGTATTCATTTTTTAAAAATTTAGTAAGTTACAATGAGAACATACAGAATCACTAACATAAAGGGGCCAAACATAATGTTTTTATTTCTATGAAGCTGAATAAATAAACTTTGCATTAAATACTCCCATCTGCTGATGAGTACACAATCTTTTACAAACAAATCATTCACTTCTGACTTAAAAAAAAAGATAATCTATTTTGTTATGTCTAGGGGAACTTTTCAAGGAAAAAATGCAGTATTTATAAATGTAAAGCCTTTATAAATGGCTTAACTATGATATTAAAACTAAGCAAGTCTATTACAAAAGAAAATTTATCAAAGTTTTATGTAGATAGATTCAAAATCCAAATAGGTTGTGTTTTATCAAATGCGGGTGAGATCCATTGTGTGAGGATTTGGGAAAGTTCTTTAAAGGAGTTTAATTAGCTGTGGACAATGTTTTGAATTGGTTCTTCTCATTGATTTTTATTTTATTACTTTTTTACTTTTTGCATAGAATACCGATGTGATGGTTGGATCTCCAGTGTTCACTCTGAAACTGTGAGACAGCAGAAATGTAAGATGAAAGAAAGAAAGAGTCATCCCTTCATTCATTCAGTAACTTTTTTTTTAGGGCCGCACTTTCAGCATATGGAAGTTCCCAGGGTGGGGTTCTAAATCTGAGCTACACCTGCTGGCCTATGCCACAGACACAGCAATGCCAGATCCAAGCTGTGTCTGCGACCTACACCACAGCTCACAGCAACAATGGATCCTTAACCCACTGAGCGAGGCCAGGGATCAAACCAGCATCCTCATGGATACTAATCAGGTTCATTACCGCTGAGCCACAATGGGAACTCCTTGGTAAATATGGTACATCTATGAGGTAAATGGCTTTGCCGCTAAGTACTATATTGTTCAGGTTTGTGGGATTCTTCAGTGAATAAATTAGGCAAGATTCTTTATCTACATAGAATTATATTACATTGATGACAGATAAAATGTAAAAAATTAGAAATTATGTAGTTAGAGAGTAATAAGTATTGGGTAGAATATATAAAGCAATGTTGAAAAAACTGAAGTTTACTGGGGAGAAGGGGAGTGTATATTAGATAGGGTTACCAGAAGTACCTTACTAAAGAGTAATTTTGAGAACAGATCTGAACCCATGGGAGAGGAGGTCATGGTGCTATCCAGGGTAAGACCCTCTCAGGAAAAGGAAAACAGGGGCAAAATGTCTGTGGCAAGGGATTCTGGGCATGTTTGAGGAACTTTAAGGAGGTCCCTGCAGCTGGACAAAGAAAACTGGGAGGAGGGTGATAGAATTAAAATTGAAGAGTTTATAGAAGCCAGATTTGGGAAGGCCTTGTAGGTCATAGTAAGATGGTTATTATGGTCTGATGGTTGGGTCCTCTCAAATTCATATGCTGAAATCCTAATCCCCAACAAGATGATATTTTGAGGTGTTATGTCATGAAGGTGGAGTCCCCAAGAACTATACTACTATTGTTATAAAAGAGACCCCAGAGAGATCACTTACCCTATCTGCCTTATGAGGACACAGCAAGAAGATGACTATGAGGCTGGCTCTCGCCAGCCACTGAATCTGCTGGTGCCTTCATCCTGGACTTCCAAGCCTCCAAAACTTGTGAGAAATAAATTTATGTTGCTTATAAGCTACCTTGTTTGTGGCATTTTGGTTACAACAGTCTGGATGTTCTAGAAAATATTGAGTTTTGATCTAAGTGGAATGAAAAGCCATTAGAGGAATTTTGAGCATAAAGTTAATTTGACTCACACATTAATATAATCTCTCTAGCTACTGGGTCAAGAATACGGGCAAAGGTAAGTTGGGAAATTAGTTAGGAATGTATGAAAATAAATCAAATGAGATTTGATAGAGAATTGGATCTGCAAGGGATAGAATAACTGGTAAGAGGTGGTGAAATTCTGAATATGTTCTGAAGGATAATCCTACAGATTTGCTGAGGAACCAGGTATAATGCGGAGAAAGATAAGGTGGAGTCATGTATGACACTCAAGTTTCTGATCCAATGCAAATAGAGAGGTGGAATTTCAGTTAATTCAGGTAAAGAAGGCAGCCAAAGGACCATGATAGATGGGAAGGGGGAGAATATCAAGAGGCCAGTTATGAAAATGGTAAATTTGAATTGGTGAATATTTGCCCAAATGTAAAAGTAAACTTGGGCTTGAGTTTTGTTCTGTGAAGTTCTAGAGAGAGATCTGCATAATCATACACATTTGAGAGTCAGCCATGCATAGATACTAATCAATGCCATGAGTCTGAATGAGATGACCGAAAGAACAGGTGTACACAGATTTATTTTTAAATACAAAGACTTAGACCTCGAGCATTTCAACATTTCAACCTCAAACAGATGAAATAGAATCCACAAAAGAAACGAAGAAAGAGGACCCAGTGACGTGAAAGGAAAACCTGGAGACGAAGCAGAAAAGGATGTTCACATGTGTCACTTTCTTAAGTAAGATGAGATTTGGGAAATGCCCATTAGTTCTAGCACCATGGAGCTCATTGCTATTCTTTGGAAAAAAGAAAGTTCAGAGGAGTGGGGATTAAAAACACGACTGGAGTGAGTTTAGGAGAATGTGAATGTGAAGAAATAAATTGAGAGTGGCAAATACATAAAACTACTACTACAAGGTGTTATGCTATAAAAGGAAGGAGACAAATGGTGCAGTAGCTGGACTGGAATGTAGGATCTAGGAAGAATATTTTATTTATGGGAGAAACATATGTTAGATTTGAATACTGATGGCATTGATCCAAGAGGAGGGAGAAAATTTTTCTGTAGCAAATTTTTTTTTTCAAATTTTAATGTGCATACGGATCACATAAGGACTTAGTTTAAAATGCTTATTCTGATTCAGTAGATTTGGGGAGAGACCTAAGAATAACTTCATGTTTCTGTGTTTGACATTCAGTTTTTGTTCTTTTTTTCTTTTTGCCTTTGACTCCTTCCACCTGTTTATTCCATCCCCATCCCCCACCTCTGGCAACCACCAATCTGTTTTCTTTATCTATAAGCTTGTTTTTATTATTATTTGTTTGCTTGCTTTAGATTCCATATGTAAAGGAAATCATACAGTATTCATCTTTCCCTGACTTACTTCACTTAGCATGATGCCCTTGAGGTCCATCCATGTTGTTGCCAATGGCGAGAGTTCATTCTCTTTTTATGGCTGAATATGTTCCATTGTGTGTATATAACACACATTCTTTATCTGTTCATCCGTCATAAACACTTAGGTTGCTTCCATTTCTTGGTTGCTCTATATAATGCAGAAGTGAACATAAGAATGCATGTATTTTTTCTAGTTAGTATGTTTGTTGTCTTTGGATAAATACCCAGTTGTGGAATTGCTAGATTATATCATAGCTCTATTTTTAATTTTTCGAGGAAACTCTATACTGTTTTCCATAGTGGATGCACCAATTTACATTCACACAAAATGTTTACTAGGGATTTTTTTTCTCCGTGTTCTTACCAACACTTGTCATTTCTTGTCATTTTGATATTAGCCATTCTAATAGGTATGAGGTGATGTCTTACTGTGGTTTTGACTTGCATTTCTCTGATGATTAGTGAGTGATGTTGAGCATTTTTATGTGAAACAATTGACCATTTGTATATCTTTGGAAATGTAGATTTCAGAGTCTCTGCCCATTTTGTAATTGGATTATTAATTGTTGCTATTTTTAATATATTTTGAATATTAATATCTTATCAGATATATCAGAGAATATTTTTCTCTTTCAGTAGGTTGCCTTTTCATTTTGTTGATGGATTCCTTTGCCATATAGAAGATTTTTAGATTGATGCAATCTCACCTGGTTATTTTTTTTCTTTTGATGCTTTGCTTTTTGGTATCACACTAAAAAAAAAAAAAAAAAGACATTGCCAAAACTTACATCAAGGAGCTTACTGCCTATGTTTTTTTCTGGGAGTTTTATGATTTGAGATCTTAAGTTCAAGTCTCTGATCCATTCTGTGGGGTTTTTTTGTGTGTGTATATGTGTGTGTGTATAGTTTAAGATAGTGGTGTGTTTCATTTTTTTGCATGTGGCTATCCAGTTTTCCTAACATCATCTATTGAAGACACTATCCTTTCCCCATTTTATATTCTTGGCTCCTCTTGTAGTTTTTAGCCCTTAATCCTTTCACTTATTTTGCCCTTCTCCCCAACCCCTCTCTGCACTGGTAATAGCTAGTTTGTCTTCTCTATTTGTGAGTCTGTTTCTATTTTGTTATAGTTATTCATTTGTTTTACATTTTAGATTCCACATATAAGTAAAAACATATAGTATTTGTCTTTCTATGTCTGATTTATTTCACTAAGAATAATACCCTCCATGTCCATACATGTTGTTGCAAATAGCCAATATTCCTGATGAACATAGATGCAAAAATACTCAATGAAATATTAGCAAACAAATGCAACAATGCAATTAAAAAAATCATATACCATGATCAAGGTATATGATGCAAGGATGGTTCAATATCAACAAATAAATTAATGTGATGTACTACATTAAAAAATAAAGGATGAAAATTATGTGACCATCTCAAAAGACACAGAAAAAGCATTTGACAGAATTTAACACACATTTCTGAAAAACTTTTAATGAGGTAGTATAGAGGGAACACACATCAACATTATAAAGGCCATATATGAGAAGCCCAAAACTAACATCATGTTCAAAGGTTAAAAGCTGTAGCAACTTTAATGGCAGAATGGGGCTAGGTTCTCATGAACTGAAGGACAATATAGTATTTTGCAATACTCTATATTGCAATAAGCATAAGAAGTTTTTTTTTTTTGTAGGTATATTGCCACATCTCAAATGAATAGATTTACTCTATTTTCTCTCTTGTAAATGCATAAATTAAAGTTAATTTCTGATGCATGAGTCAAATAATATGTTTTTTCCTACTTATTTTTAATGGACCTCCTTTTCCTGATATTTTTCTATAAAATAACCTTTTATCTTACATCTAATATATTGCATGTTACCAGACTCCATTTGATCCTCAAAATATTAGAACAGATATTGCATTCTCATTTCACAGAAAAGGAAGTAGCAAATATATGGTGATTTTATTAATGAAAATTATGTAGTGAGTGGTGACAATGTGATTGAAAGGTAGGACTTCTAATTCCAAATTCATTCTCTATAGGGTAAACAATTTGTTCTGCTCACTGGTATCTGGTTCTCATCTTCTGAGCAGATAAAAGGAGAGACTTCCCAACCCCCATTATGGCTGGATGGGGTCACATGACCTGTTCTGGCCAATGTGTAGTAATATCATGTCTAGTCTATTTAGTTGTTGGTGTAGGCATTCTTCTTTCTGTCTACTACTGCACCTAGAAACATTTAAGGTGATGTATGTTCTGCCAGTAACTATTAGAGACATCAACTGTTTGAATGACAGTGAAGCCAATCCATGACAGACATGTAGCATTTAGGTGATATAAAACTTTTTTTAACCCTCCAAGATTTTGGAATGGTTTATGTCCTTAGAATAAATAGACTTTTGTCTTAACAACTATCTCTTAGATTTCCTATAATTCACATTTACAGTTTCTATGTATTTTCAAAAATTCATTGAAACTTTAATTCCCATTTAAATTATGGCTTATATTTTATAAGATGATAGCTACAAATACAATTTTGTTCAGAAAAATGTAAACTTAATTTTTATGTTTCAGGAATATAATGATTTTTTAATCAGGCAGGGAAGACATATACTTGAAAATTATAATCAAAAATTCCAGAAGTATGTGAAAAACTTTAGTTGTTTTCAAGTGAAAAATGCTCTTAAAATACTGTTTGAAAAGGTAATTATTTTAGATATTCATATTTACATGAAATATTTATATGTCTGTCTATCTATCTATATCTATAAAACATATATGTATATATGTTTCTCCCAGCTTCTGTCTTTGTATATGTGTGTGTACATATATACATAGACAACTTTAAAGGTGTATAGCCCAACTACTAGATAAACTGTGGAACTGACAAAAAGTCAATTATGTTGCAAATAATAACTAAACATAAAACACTAAATAAACACTTTATTTTCAAATAGAGGAAACATAAGAAATTTTATTTTGAGCTATAACTATTATAACACTTGCATTTTACTTTTACAACTTTGAAATACTGGAGATGTCTGAAGATTAACCACTACACATTCTTTAGTAGAAAAGTAGCTTAGCTAAGAATTATACTAGTCAGTCCATTTGAAAAGAAGAGCATATCTTGATTGAAGAGCCAGCAGAAGAGCTATGGCGTATATAACAGATTTGCAGCAAAGATTAGATTGAGAAAATTCAGAGTCATGCCCAATGTGTAGAAATACTCATTGAACTGAAAATGTTCGTACCTTATGTATGAAATCCTTGAAATAAAAAAAATTCAAAGTTGTATACTATTACAGTGTCAAATGAAACACTCAGAGATATTCACCATGGCCTCTGACCAAATAACAAAGCACCGAAGTCATTTCACAGACGTCGAAATTATGAAGTAAAGCATATGTTTATATTCTACGTACTTAAATTCATGACAGAGTTGAACTGCAAAAGCTTCCTGTGTTTCTCCTTTGTTTCTCAGTGTGTTCAGTGAACTTAGACTATAGAGCAGAACAAATACACAGGGTTTATATCACTCCAGAACAGGGATATACTTTGAATTTTCGGGAGAAAAAGATTAAAAGTGAGTTTCTGGAAGAGATGAAAGTTTGAATCAGGAGACTGAGTAAAGGGCATTGCCCTCCCCAGTGTGGATGGGTGTTTTCTAGTTCACTGAGGACCTGAGCAGGGTGCAAAGGTGGAGGAAGAGAGCATCTTGGTACTCCTGGTTCCCAGGCCTTCTAATTCAGAATTGAATTTACTCCAAGCACTTCTCCAGCACTCAGGATTTGAACTATACCTCCACCTTTCCTGGGTCTCCAGCTTGCAGGTGAAAGACCATCTCAGTCCCCATAATTGCATAAGCCAATACTTTATAATAAATCTCTGCGTATCTAGTTGCTTGAGAGAATCCTGACTAATCTAACCATGACCCAATATGAATAATATTCATATAAAAGGGGAAATCTGGAGACTGACACACATGGAGGGAAGACGATGTGAAGAGACACAGAGAGGACCATCTACACATCAAGGAGAGGATCCTGGAGTAGCTCTCTCCCTTCTAGACCTCAGAAGGAATCAATATTTCCATTACCTTAATCTTGGAATTGTAGCCTCCAGAAGTGTAAGACAATACATTTCTGAGGTTTGAGCACCCCCTTTGTTGTCCTTGATTAGAGCAGCCCTACTCAACTAAAAATGGGTTATTTTAAATTTCACCTGATTGCCATCTCTTGTGGTCCACATTTGTTATAGTCTTACAAAAATACGGTTGGCTAATTATCATCTTGGTTCCAATCAACTCAGTGCACTAATCTTTTCACTTAAAGTTCTATTTTTTTTGTTTTTTTTTGTTTTTTTTTTTTGTTCTGTTTCATCTATGCCACTTTCTCTGTAATTAACTGTAAGGTGCTCTATTAGTCTCATATGGAAAGGTCATAGTCTCAGTGTCTTCCTCTGGGCAATTTTTCCCACTTGAAAATATTTACGATGTGTCATCTGAATCCATTTATTGCCAGAGGATTTAATTTTAATCAGTCCTTGTGACTCTTTTATGGCTCCTAGTTGGACAAAATTTGCCTCTTCCTGTGCACTAAGAACCCATTTGTGGACTCTGTTCTCCTTTAATCGTAATTGAGAGCTGGCTTATTTTTTTTGTGGGAGCATATCTTTCTTGGGCTACCTTGTAAAATGCAAAATAATGGTAAACAACACCTGCTATTAACATTTTATCTTTCTTTAAAACTACAAGTTAATTAGATGCTATCTCTCCCTTTTTTTTTCTCTTTTGTCTTTTTTTAGGGCCATACCCTCCGCACATGGAGTTTCCGAGGCTAGGGGTCAAATAGGAGATACAGCTGCTGGCCTATGCCACAGCCACAACAACATGGCATCTGAACCATGTCTGAGACCTTTACCACAGCTCACAGCAATGCCGGATCCTTAACCCACTGAACAAGGCCAGCGATTGAACCCACGTTCCCTTGGACACCAGTTGGGTTTATTAACTACTGAGCCACAATGGGAACTCCAAGATCTTTCCCTTTCAAGTTATCATGGGTTAAGATTTCACCAAATGTTTACATTGATAGAAATAACCATCTTTCCAGCCTTCACTAATGGGCCAGCCATCTGATTTTCAAGAAAATACTACATGTTTTAAGTAGACTATTATTTTAATGCCCCATTTCCAGTACCAATCTGCATATGAATCAGGATAAGTGAAGTTAAGTTTCAGTAACAACTTATAAAGCACAGCAAACTGTGGTAATAAACAGGTTGTGTTTTTTGATTTTTGGTTTTTTGCTTTTCCTATTATCCAGCATTAGACAGTGAGATGGGATACTCATTCTAGTTGCCATTGCACTGTCATTCAGGCTAATGGAATAGGAAAATATACAATCATTCTATCATAGTTGCAGAAGAAAAACAGAGCACTGGTTTGTCTCACATAATCATTACAGGCTTGGCTTGAACGTGAAACACATCACTTGTTCAAAATTCATTGACCAGAGCAGGTCACATGGTCCCAGGCTAACCATAAGTTGTCTCAAGACATGCAGTCCTCCTATGAGTATTAAGAGGAGGATGAATTGAAGTATTTGACAAACAGAACAGTGTGGGGAATAATGACATGACCCTCATTTCTTAAAATGAAGTCACTGAAGCTTAAGGATCCAGAAACCTTAGAAATAAGCATAATCACCACTAGAATCATTGTCTTCTTTTTCCAAGTTTTTTGTTTCTTGTTCTAATCACATTTTTTCCTTAGTTTGAACCATCCTGAGATATTCTCAAAAACAAACAAACAAAAAGACGTAGAACCAAGGGAACGGAGTGCACCTTCCTAGGACATTATCTTTATTAGAATAGAGACTGAGATAAAGAGTGTGGAGCCTCTGAAAAATATTCTTTGAACTCCTGCTTATGTCTGGTATTTCACTAATCATTTTCAGTTAAATAATAACAGTTAATCCTTATAAAATAGCATAAAGAAACATACCTGTGTACAAGCAGCCGTGTTCTTTAACTTCTTTTCCAGATACAATAATGATTGAATTGAGAGAGTCAAATGTAATTCATTTGAGTGGGAGGATGAAATGATGGAACAGCATGCAAGTCTGTGGCTCACACAGCACGTAGGCTTGAGGTGAACATAAGCACGCCATTGAGCCCCATATTCCCAGGCATGCAAGGTGACCCTGGCTCCTTCTGTGAGAAGCATCTCAGCAGAAAGCCCTTGGCCTAAGGGTCCTAACCATGATAAATGCATTCTCTCCAGACACAGATTTCTACTCCCTCTCTGGCTTGCCTAGTGAGCTGAAGACTGTCCTTGATGGGGGTGTTAATAGGCCTCTGTAGCCTGAAGGCAATTTTGCCTTTTCATAGTCAATAGACTCTAAAAATTTTGAAGAGAAAACATAGCCTGAAACTCATATTAAACATGTACTGACTTTGTCTCTGAGCAGCTGTCATCTTGAGAATAAAGTCTTTTTTTCATTATACATTGCCATACCACTCCCTTCTGATGGTAGCTTATTAGGTTCTTTTTTTTTTTTTTCCCCCGCCTTATTGGCAGTTACCTTTCTACTTTCAAACCTCTCCTGTCTTAAAATAACTTTTATCTTCTTAGATCTTACCTACCTTCTGTAATGCTTTTCTCTTTTTTCTTTTGACTGCTGACCTCCTTGAACATAAGGTTTACTCAGACTGTCTTAATTCCCTAAATACTATATGATCTATCTTTTAACTCCTGAAGTTCTGTCATTTGACCTTACAACTCTCTGGAAAAGATTATTAGTGGTCTCATTAATTCTTTCGTCGAATACATATTGAACACCTTGATATACCCTTCTTTTTAAATTTTTTTTATTTTTAAACTTTTTTATTTTTTTATTTTTAAACATTTTATTGGAGTATAGACAATTTACACTGTTGTATTAGATTCAGGTGTACAGTAAAGTTCACCAGTTAGGCATATACATATATCCATTCATTTTGAAATTCTTTTCCCATGTAGGTTATTACAGAATACTGAGTAGATTTCCCTGTGCTATACACTAGGTCCTTGTTACTTATCTATTTTATATACAGTAGTGTGTGTATGTTAATCCCAGTGTGTATGTTTATTTATTTTGGCCATGTTTCCCCTTTGGTAACTATAAACTTGATTTTGAAATCTGTGATTCTGTTTCTGTTTTGTAAATAAGTTACTTCGTATCATGTTTTAAATTAGATTCCATATATGTGATAGCACATGCTATCTATTTCTCTGTCTGATTTACTTCTCTAGTAAAATAATCTCTAGGTCCATCCATTTGCTGCATATAGCATTATGTCATTCTTTTTTATGGCTGAGTTATATTCCATTGTATACATGTACCACATCTTCTTTATCCAGTCATTTGTCACTGGACATTTAGGTTGCTTCCATGTTTTGGCAACTGTAAGTAGTGCTTCAGTGAACACCAGGGCATGTATATCTTTTTGAATTATGGTTTTCTCTGGATGTATTCCCAGGAGTGGGATTGCTGGATCATATGGTAGTTCTATATTTAGGGGTTTTTTTTATATTTAGTTTTTTAAGGAACAACCATAGTTGTTATAACAATTTACATTCCCACTAACAGTTGTAGGAGGGTTCCCTTCTCTCCACACCCTCTCCAGCATATATTGCTTACCCTGCTTTTTTATAATTAAGGGCTATGTGAATCAAATAGATACAGCACTGGCTCCTATATTTGTTTATATAAATATATAAACAAAAATTGCAGTTATTACTCAAGTTGTTTTTACTCATAACATTTCTGAGACCAAATGAGAGGTTGCTTTTTTTCTCTTGACATCAGAAACGTAGGGTCTTTTTTAATACTACTTCAATTCTCTGGCACCAACTCAGGGTCCAAGAATTCATTTCAATTCTAACCTCATTTACTTAGAGTTAGTATCAGATCCCACAAAATTCAAGGGTTCAGTTCTACAAGGCTGTCCCTACTTCACACCCTAATCTCAAGACCCAGACCACCTTACTTCTGACAGATCAGTTATCAATCAAGGGTTCCTGTGTACCCCTCCTTAGTATTCATAATTTCCTAGAACAGCTCAGAGGACTCAGGAAAATAATTTACTTATCTTTACTGACTTATTACAAAGAATACAAGTTAGAAATAGCCAAATAGAAGAGACGCATAAATCAAGGTCTGTGTGTGTGTATGTATGTATGTATGTGTGTGTGTGTTTCTTTGCACATAGCTTCCATCCCCACTGGGAATGTTGCCTCTCAGCATCTTAATGTGTTCACCAAGACAGAAGCTCTCTGAATCTTATTGTTCAAGACTTTGTAGAACTCAATCTCTAGCCCTCCCCTGCCTCCCCAGGGGTCAGAAATGTCAAAAAGGTTCAAATCCTTTAACCACTTGTTATATCTGGTGACTAAACCACTCCAGAGATTATGGGGGGGGTCATCAAAAGTCACCTCATTAGGACAAAATATGCCCCTATCAGCTCATCATTTAGGAAATTGCAAGGGATCCAGGTGTTCTATGTCAGGAAGAAGGGACAATGACCAAATGTCTTTCTATGAACACAGTACTAGAAGCCAGGCGTTGACTAAGTCCATGTCCCATGCCAATTCTAAATTGCTTTTGTAAATAAGGTTTTATTTTATTTGTTCTCATCTAGGGGCAATTCCCGCCCCCTCCCCATCCCTGGGGAATGTCTGGAGATATTTTTGATTATCACATCTTGAGGATGCTACTGGCATCTGGTGGGTATAATATGGATATGACTAAGCATTCTGCAGTACACAAGACAGTCCCCACAACAAAGAATTTTCTAGCCTAAAAATTCCAATTTGCCGAGATTGGCAATGCCCATCACACACGTCCATGTTCATCTACTTACCTATTTTTTTATGACTGAGTTTGTGATACCGCACTGGAGTTGAGCAATGGTGACCGAAGTTTTATAGCCTACAAAGCCCAGTGTATTTATTCTCTAGTCCATTACAGGAAGAAATATAAGCTAAAACTAAAAGGGACTATAAGATCTTGTATCAGAAGATCAGGACTAAGTTGAAAGGTGTGACAATCAAGGAATGCTTCTCTGATTCAACATAAATTAAGTAAAGACAAGAGAAATTAGTATAAGTTGATTAGGAAAATGAGAAATTATGAATATTCCAGCACTGAGAAAACTTTGTATTATAGACTTGGAGCAGGAAAGAGCATAACTATTCCATAAGCTGAGTATGGCCTCAGGATGAAAGAGTTGAATGTGTGAGAAGAGATTAAAATAGCAAGTAGGAATCAGGTCACCGTAGTGGTCAAATATTAAGGCATTTGAAACTTTTAAGTGTAATGAGAAACCACCGGGTTTTAAGCAGAGCAGTGATGTAATGGGTTTATACTTGAAAAAGATCAGACTGGTGTCTGTACAAATAATACAACTTAGCGAGGAAAGATGAATATCATTGTACATTCAGGGTAGGGACATATTCATATATTCTGTAAATAAGGGATATTGGGTGGCTGGAATAACAAAAGGTTGGCAAGAAATGTTTGATGAAGGACAGCTCTGGTAGAAATATGAAGCTTACTTTATCCTATCATCATCACTAAGGAATCTTTAAAGAGAGGAAGTGTGACATGACGATAACACTGCTGAAGATCTATAGATTTAGGTGGCAATGAGCAGAAAGGACTCACTGTGAAGTAGCTGGAGATAATCAGTGGAGCATTCACATTAAAACAAACGAACAAGTGAAAAACAGTCTCAGGATTCTAACAATGCCAGCAGGCATGGAAAAACAGAAGTTTTGCGATTTCGAGAGACATAAATGTAGGATTAGCAGAGGTGAGCAAGAGATTGGATTCTTGTGTGCTGGTGGTGACAGTAGGATGAAAGCATCAAGAACAGGGACAGGGAGTTCCTATCATGGCTTAGTGGTAATGAAGCTGACTAGTATCCATGATGACGCAGGTGTGATCCCTGGCCTCACTCAGTGGGTTAAGGATTTGGCATTGCCATGAGCTGTGGTGAAGTTCACAGGGATTGCTCAGATATGGTGTTGCTGTGGCTGTGGTGTAGGACAAGACTGCAAAGTCAGTGGTCCAGGCTCAGATGCTAATTTTGTTTCAAAATGTCCTTTGAAGCACAAGGTCATTCCAGCTCACCAACCAGCCATCCCCAGGGTGTGCCATTTATTCTCATAGTTCTAAACAGGAGGATAAAAGGGGGTGGAAAAAAGAGTGCCATTCATTTACCATAGCTCTGTTTTTTAAAAAGAAATATTTCTGAATTTCACATGAGAAAATTTCTTATATTCCTCTAAACAAAATCACATGGGCACATTTACCTGCAAGGGGGATGGGAAATCTTGCCTTTATTCTTCATGGCTATATCCTTAACTATAATGTGGAGGTTAGCGTATTGGAGAAGAAATAAAAAAAAAAAAATAACGAAGGACAATGGGCATCCTTTATTATGATGGATAATATGCATACATATATGCCCCTGTGGTTTCTTCACTGGCACCCTCTTTGGTCTTGGGGACCCTGAGGGCTAGAAGGAGAAGTAGAAAAGGAAGAATAAAGAGGAAGAGGAAGGGGACGAGGAGGAGAAAAGAAATCCACTTCTGTCACCACCATGACTACCACACAAGCCAGAAATTTCAGTCGGGAAAATAGGTTAGATGTGTTCTGAACTAAGATGGTACTGTGTGTAATTTCTGTTTCCAAAGATTCATATATGTTTTACTATCTTTTTCTAAAAAAACCTCTCCATAGAGAAATTAGTACACACCATTTTCACATGTTTAGGGGTTGGAGAAAAAATAATATTGCCTAAATTTGAATATAAAGTACATATTTCCTGACTTTAATCAGAATATACTCTTTTCATACCTAAGTATATCTACATATGAAAAGATACATGTGTGTGTATGTGTGTGCATCCACATGTGCGTGTGAAAGATGTATGGAATTTGTATATTATATATAAGCCCCAAGTAGTTTTAGAATTAATTGTTTAGCCAACACTTTCCTTCTTATCTTCCTCTTGATGGTATTCCCTGGTGACTAGTTCCACATGCATAAGATTCTTAAAACCTGAAATAGCATAAGACAAAGCAGAGGCAGTCTTCTTAAGGCAAAGCAAAAGGTAGTGGATTTTCTGCATCAGCATGATTTTGCCAGCTCGTCCAAAATGCATATTCCTGGGAAAATCTAAATCACCTGATAAAGGACATGGGCATCTTCTGGTTTAAAAATTCCCAGAAGATTACACACAGACTTATAACCTGTTATCTTGGACAACATGCTAATTTCTGTGGCTGGTTCAGTTACCTTGGCTGCTCTGGTAATAAAGAGGACCCAGTGCCATGATGAACCTGGAGCCAGGGCGTTTGAGCCCCTTCATTTCCTTTCCTGCCTGACCTGTGTGTATTTGCCCTGCTTGCTGTGGAGCATAAGGATTCAGTTCCATTTCCACATTCTCTATGTGGGAACTGGCTCCTTACTAAAATTGGCTTTTCTTTAACTCTGAACTCTCTGCATATCATGAATGCAAAGTTTACATGGAATTGCGAAAAGTTATCTTCCCACTTTTATCCTAAGCTCTGCCCATCTTAGAACACCTTCCAACTTCATCTGACCCCTTCTAATAACCACTGAAAAACAATCTTTAACATTTTGCCCATCTTCATAAGATATTCCATAGATATTTATAATGCCTCCTCGAATGGCAATGCCTACTTGAATACTTCTTCATTTGAAAGTCAAGGAAGAGGGTTCCCATTGTGGCTCAGCCTGACTAGAATCCATGAGAATGTGGGTTGACCCCTGGCATCGCTCAGTGGGTTGGGGATCTGGCATTGCTGTGATGTGTGGTGTAGGTCTCAGGCACTGCTTGGATCCCACATTGCTGTGGCTGTGGTGTACGCTGGCAGCTATGAGTCCAATTCAACCCCTGGCCTGCTAATTTCCATAAACCATCCTAAAAAGCAAAAAAAAAAAGTCAAGGAAGAGATAAACTTATATTTTAAAAAGAAAGAAAAATTAAGAGCATTGACTCTCATAAATTTCACTTACATTAATTTTTTTTCTTTTTGATTTTTATTTTGGATTAAATCTTTTAAAAGTTGAAATATAGTTGGCATAGATTATGATATTAGTTTTAACATTGCATCAAGTTTTAGATAAGAGTCTCAAAATCTTCAAGGTACTCCTAGGAAAACTCTTTCAGTGTGCAACTTGTAAATGAAGCTTCCATAATTGGAAGCTTCTATGCAATCTATTTGCCAGTACTGACTAGTTCTTATTCTCCTCTAAAGATAAATGTGCTGGTCTCCGTGTGACAGGAACTGCAACCTCTTTGGCTCAATAGATACTTTGGTTGTCAGAAAATCTCTGGCCTCATTAGCAGAATAAAATTTCCCCATGCCAGGAATTCCCCAAGTTACACTGACTGAATAGAACACTCAAAACTTAAACCTTCTTTTCTTCAATTTTGGAAGTTTCCTGTGACGATCTGAAGGCTCTCAAGCTTTCCTGGACAACCTTGTAAATGTTCTACCGGGAATAAACAGGACGGAAGTGCTAGCTGGTCAAAGCCTGTGAGACTGTGAGACAGATGTGGAAGTTCTGGACTTCCCGACGTGGCTCAGCAAAAACCAACCTGACTCAGATCCATAAGAATGAGAGTTGGATCCCTGGCCTTGCTCCTTGGGTTAAGGATCCGGCGTTGTCATGAGCTGTGGTATAGATCGCAGATGTGGCATGGATCTGGCATTGCTGTGCCTGTGACTTAGGCCAGCAGCTATAGCTCCAATTCAACCCCTAGCCTGGGAACTTCCATATGCTGCAGGTGTGACCCTAAAAAGAACAACAGCAACAAACACGTGGAAGTTTCTGGCACGAGACTCTAGGCCCCTGTTGATTCCCTTGTGTTGTGTGGATCACTTGGAAGTTCTGGAAGCCCCACAAAGTAAACGTGCATTGAGATTTCTTTGGCTTAAATCTATCTTACTGGAGACTTTATTTTCTTCTGGATGGAAAATGCTACATTTCTTTGTCTCTTTCTGTCCTTCTCTCTCTCATTTTCTCTCTGTCTCTGTCTGTCTCTTTATCTCCCCCTCCCACACACAATATTTGATCTTCTTTATGCACTCTTTTTCTTTAAATACCCATCCATAGTACTTGCTTTTGTTTCCTACTTGTGAAATTATTATAAATATTGCTTTTCTTTTCTTCTTACAAAAGTAATGCATAATCAATGTCTGGCCCTTTAAAAATAAAAGTGAGTTTTAAAGAAACTGGAAATCCTCTATAACCTGCTTAGGCAATACTCTTCTTAATTTGTATACACTGCTAGATTTTGTCTTTATCTGTCTCTCTCTCCCTTTATCAGCCAAACTGATTTTGTTTACTCATGTTTTTGACAGTGTTTGCAGCATGCAGATGTTCTAGGGCCAGAGACTAACACAGGCCACAGCAGTTACTGGAGCCTCTGAAGTGGCAATGCCCAAAATTTAACCTGTTGAGCCACACGGGAACTCTGAGTTTGTTTACTTTTTGGTTTTACTGTTAACAAACGTGGAATCATACAAGATAGATTAACTTGGAACGATGTTTTTAAAAACTTGAGAAAATACAGAAATACTCTTTTCATGATGTCATATTACATTTTATATGGCTGCATAGAGAGTAATTTATTTGTTGAAATATATTTCATAAAATTCATGATTTTAAAATACACAAGTCGGTGGTGTTTATTGTTCATTGTTTTTACAACCAACATCACTAATTCCATATAATTTTCCTTACCCCCAAAAGAAACACCATACCTTTGAGCAGTTAGTCCCAATTCACCTTCCCCATCCCCCATACTGTCTCTAGTGAGTACACGATGCAAATAATTGTGTAAACAAATGTTGGAGGTAATTTCAAGAGGGAGAACTATCTGGCAACACAGTTGGCCAAACAAAATCATTTCTACATTGTGTAGCAGAGATTACAAACAGTGTAGGTATCTGAAAATAGGATTCAACCTGGTGCCCGGAGGAGTCAAGGAGGGATCTTTTCAAAGAGAGGGGATTTCATTAGGGCCTGGAAGGATCCATTGGGTTTGAACCAAAGAAATAACTTCAGAGGCTAGGCTAAACCAGAAAGACATAGTGCTGAATGCCTTGCAACCCGTGGACTGCAGACTCACTGCATTCAAATCTTTGCTCTACCATCTACTGAGGCGATCTTTCTAAGCTTCAGTTCCCCATTTCGTAAAAATTATTGTACTTGTACCTACTTTGTACTGTGGTTGTGTAGATTAAATAAAAGGAATTTTGCAGGAATTCTGACATTTAAGAAGTGTTCAGGAAACTATTATGATATTATAATTAATCAGAAATGGTGGAAGAGAATGGGCCTGATGTGCGTGACTGAGATGAGGTTAAGGACCAGGCTACTGCAGAGGAAGTCAGGGACCTGAGGTCAGCCTGTCCAGAGAGGCATGGCTGTCCACTGACCATCGGCTTATTGAAGTCTAGATATTTATATTGAAGATTTCCTCTGACTGGCTTGAACATGGACATAGAACACAAAATTCTGGGTTATGTGAATGGAGGCAATTGCAAATATTGCAAATATGTCGTAATGCTGGCTTGGTGAATAGAGTACTTAACATTTTCAAGAGCACCTTGATTTACTTAGAGTTTTGATTTACTTTGTAGTCATGTAATTGGGTTACCTGATCTCTAAGGTACATTCTGTTTCCATATTAGTATCATCCCTACAAATATATCATGTTTATTGAACATCTATGATATGTGGGCACTCTACTAAGCACTTTACATGGATTACCACATTTAATCATCACAACGACCCTTTAAGGCAGGAATTATTATTAAGCTCCATAGTATAGATGAGAAATGTAAGGACCAAAGAGGTTAAACAATATTTCTTAGGACAAATAGTTTGTGGGAAGATGAAAAAAGCCTTTGTTAATAATTTTGTCAAGGCCTTACGACTAGAGCAGGAATATATATATGTGTGTGTGTATATATATATATTTTTTGCCATGTGCATGGCATACAGAAGTTTCTGGGCCAGAGATCTAATCCAAGCCACAGCAGAGACCACACCAAATCATTAACTGCTAGGTCACCAGGGAACTCCTAGAGCAGGAGTTTACCATGATGTGATAAGGATTTTTATCACCAATCATTTATTGGGATTAAGAGTATTTTTAGGATGCTCTTTCAAAAAAGGAGAGATTTAGGAATTCCCGTCATGGCTCAGCAGTTAGCGAACCTGAGTAGCATCCATGAGGATGCGGGTTCCATCCCTGACCTGGCTCAGTGGGTTAAGGATCTGGTGTTGCCATGAGCTGTGGTGTAGGTGGCAGATTCGGCTTGGATCCTGTGTTGCTGTGGCTGTAGCATAGGTCGGCGGCTACATCTCCATTTGGACCCCTAGCCTGGGAACGTCCTTATGCCACTCGCCTGCGGCCCTAAAAAGACAAAAAGACTCCCCTCCCCCCAAAAAAGGAAAGATTTATTCTAGTGTGCTCTAGAAGTTATATTTAATAACAAATGCAAAGATTCCTCTAAGTGTTCTTATATATGAACAGGTATACTATGTGTAGTGTACATGTTTGAATTGAGCACAAGAGAATGAGCAATGTTCTCTTTTTACCTAATATTATTGTTTTTTACATACATAAATATGATGGAGTTATGCTTCTTTTGAAAAATAGACTAGTAAATCGCACAGCCTGTATTTCATAAACCTCACTTATTTTTCACTCACCCTTTCTACACCCCCTCAACCTTGATCACAACTCTTTTTTCTTGTAATGCTACTTTTGCTAATCCCTATTTCTCATTTGACAATTACCTTGTCCTAAATTGTTTTTTATACCTGCTATAATTACATAATTTTTATTTATTTTTATTTTTGCTTTTTAGGGCTGCACCTGTGGCAAATGGAAGCTCCCAGGCTAAGGGTCTAATTGGAGCTGCAGCGGCCGGCCTACGCCAGAGCCATAGCAATGCGGGATCTGGGCTGCATCTGCGAACTATACCACAGTTCATGGCAATGCTAGATCCTTAACCCACTGAGAGAGGCCAGGGATTGAACCCACATCTTCATGGATATTATCAGGTGCATCATCCCTGAGCCACAGTGGGAACTCACTGTGTAATTTTTAAAACGTGATTCAAACTTTTTTCAAGAGCAGGAATTTGTGTTATAACTATGTGTGGTTCTTAAGATCTATAAGAGGTGCTCACAAATGTGACAAAAGTGTCAAAAAAAAAGTGTCTAAATTAGAGAGATAATGACTTCAGTAGCAGGAAGCCTAGATTTGGATTCCTTCTCAGCCATTCACAAGCTGGTGGCTTAGGGATTCATGCATTTGAATGCATTGGAGTCACATTTTCTCAGTTTCAGTGTCTACATAGGCGGTCCCTGGTGCCTCAGTGGGTTAAGGATCTGACATTGTCACTGCTGTTCAATTCCTGGCCTGGGAACTCTTCTGCATGCCATGAGCACAGCCAAAAAAAAAAATAGTATTTATTGATGTTATAGTATAACCTGAGAAAAGAAATGTGGAAGCACATTGCAAGTGATTACTATACATATTCTGGGATTTGTTTTGAGTAAATGTTTGCTAAATACTTTTAAAATTAAATTAGTGATTTCATCCAGTGGAAAAAATGACTAAGAGGCAAACTCTCTAAGAATGGGTCGTGAATAGATCAGATTCCTGAAAGAGTATCTACTGCCTCTAGATCCTATGTCACAGGACCGTGAGGAAAATCCAGAGTTCAAAGGAAAAGAGAAGAAAGAATGAAAGCTAAGACTAATGTTAAGAGGCAGAAACAGGCCTCTTTTTCAGATTAGTTAGAACATAAGATTTGTGTGACACAAGATTAATGGAAGATAAACCTCAAAAGAATAAAAAGGACAGATTACAAAGGGACTTGGATGGCGGTTCATTGACTATGAACTTTATGCAGAAACTAAAGATAGCTAATATAAACATTCACTATGTACAAGGCGCTATTCTAATCTCTAATCCTGTACTCACCTTGTTTAACAGTTTAACACTATCATTCTGAAATACAGCGATCGTTGTGGTTCCTATGCTTTAAATGAAAAAAACTGTGAGACACGCAGACGCTCAATAGCTTGACCAGGGTCATGCAGTTAGTCAGTGGTAGAACTGGTATTGGAACTCAAGAAATCTGATTCCAGCTCCACCCTCTTTATAACGTCATCCATTGCCCTATGGAATAAGTAGTTATTAACTCAGTTCATTGGAGACTCTTGTTTTGGTTATGTTTTGCTGCCTAACAAACCACGCCTAAAGCGTAGTGGCTTAAAACGAAAACACTTTTTATTTCTCACCGCTGAGCTGTTCATCAGTGAGTTCTATTTCAGGCGATGTTGGCTGTGGCACTGGAATTAGCAGAAGATATGCCATGGTCTCACTCAGTCAGAGCTGACTCTTGGCTGGGAACTCTTCTGGGACTGCTGGTCTGGGGCCTTGGATCATTCTGTGAAGACCTGTCTATGTGGCTGTTTGGGCTTCCTCACAGCATGGCATGTGGATTCCAAGAGGAAGCGATCCAAGAAAAAGGAAGAGAATGTCACCTGTGTTCTTATGGCCTGGGTTCAGAAGTCCCAGAACAAAAACTGTACCTTCTTCTATTGGTCACAGAAATCATGAGGCCAGAATAGACTCCAGAGGAGGAGAAATAAACTTTATCTTCCATAGGACAATGTTATGCACTTATAGGGAGGTAAAAACAAAATGATAAATCTAGATTATAAAATATTATTTAGTGCTAAAAAGAAATGATGTATCAAGTCACAGAAGACATGGAGGAAACTTAAGTACATATTATTAAGTAAAAGAAGGTCCAACTACACATTACCTGGAAGAGGCAAAACCATAAAAAAAAAAGATCAGTGATTGTTGGTGGTAGTAGGAAATAGGCAAAGCACAGATTTTTATATACTCTGTGTAATACTATAATGACGGATACATGACATTATAGAATTTGTCCAGACTTATAGAATGTACAATACCAAGAGTGAACCCTAGTGTGAACTATGGACTTTGGGTGTTTATGATGTGTTACTGTAGGTTCATCGCTTGTAACAAATGTGGCTTTCCAAGGTGGGGGATGTTGATAACAGGGGAATCTATGAGTGCATTGGGGCAGGAGGTATATGGGAAACCTCTGTATCTTCCTCTCAATTTTCTATAAACCCACGCTACTCTTAAAAAAATAAAGTCCCTAGGAGTTCCCATCGTGGCTCAGAGGAAACAGATCTGACTAGTATCCGTGAGGACACAGATTCAGTCCTTGACCTTGCTCAGTGGGTTAAGGATCCTGCGTTGCCCTCAGGTGTGGTGTGGGTTGCAGATGTGGCTCAGATCCTGTGTTGCTGTGGCTGTGGTTTAGACCATTGGCTACATCTCTGATTCGACCCCTAGGCTGCGAACCTCCATATGCTCTGGGTGCAGCCCTAAAAAGACGAAAAGTAAAGTCTTTAAAAAAATTGATGGTGATCTCCTTTGGAAGTTACCTAGTTCATATCTCAAACTATGGGAATAACGCAGCTCTCTGATGGACCCTAAATTTATTGAATTTCTGATCATCATACATTGAGGAAGAAATATTAGTTGTGAAGATTAAGCACTCTTGTCAAGCCTTTCTTTCATTAGAGCTGCAACTAGCATTGTGCAGCATAGCAAATGCTGTTATTTCAGCAACTTATTTTGATTTCACATAAAATAGAATGTACATATGACGGCCCAATAATAATGACATGATTATTACAGTGGTTCAGAAAGGTATTTCTAAACACTTGCTGTTTCTCTCCAGTTTGTCTTTGCCACTGAGGGGCATGAGATGCTGTTATTTAATGCATTTGACAGTGGATTATGGTAGAATTAAGTGCTAGCGGAAGCAAAGTTCTGTTAATGGCTCTGAATAATCTAACTGTAGAAATTATTCTAGTTCAATGGAGGGTAAAATTATAGGATGTTGAATTCTTTCCAACAAGATGAATTGGGATGATGAGATATGGAGATTAAATGCAGACTACTGTACAGATTTGTACTGTAACACCAGGAGGAAAATTATGCTGGCAGGGTGGAAAAGAAAGACAGAACTCTAGAACACAGAAAAGGGGATTCCAGTTCATTAACAATAAGGGCTGTCATGGAGCGCACACATTTTGTGACAGTATGGTAAAGATAAATAGTTCTAAAAACTCCTCCTGCTCAGTGATAAAATTCCTAACTATTGAAAAGATTTTTGCATTTGTCGATGAATAGTCCTTGCCCAATAAAGCGGAAATGATGACATGTCAGCTCATTTCATCAGCGGTGAAGGTTTTTAAAGAAAGTTGTTGACTTATTATGCTATTTTCTTAAAAATGGGATAGATGATTTAAAAATCTTGCAATTTTTTCTGTAGTAAATAATCATGCCTACTAAAGCATTATTACATATTTGAATGTTGCTTACTAATAGGAATCAGTATTTACCCTCAAATCTATTGTGTGCTGATCCGTTTATATATTCAGTGATGTGTTATTGAATAGCTGCACAATACATGACGCCATGCTGAGCAGTGATTATGCAATAGTAAATTAAACATCTCTGTCCTCAACAAATTGCACTCTATCTAGTTAAGGCTCTAAATATGCCCAACATATCATGAACTATCCTTCTAGTTAAGTATTTGGGTCATATGTGGGCCATTTTGAGATCACAGAATTGGTGATGGTCTGGATTACATGCTTTAGGAACTACTTCACAGAGGAAAATATACTGTGGGATATGGGTCTTACAAGGATGTGTTAAAGCATAGATAAAGGCATGAATGTGCAAAAATATATTAAGGATTGGAATGTCATTGAGAGCACAGGGACATGAGGATAGAATATTAGACATGAAATTGGAAATATTGGCAGGAATCATAGACAAAAGATCTGGCATGTCAAACCGTAGGAGTATTATTGATCTTATAAGTAAGTGATGGGTCCTGTGGCAGACACAGTAGGTTAGATTATGCAGTCACAGAAAATGACATCCTATTCTCCATGGCTAAGACATAAATGCCATTTTTCTCCTCCACAAAATATATCCAATTCAGGCTCTTCACCACACTGGTCCATGATGTCTTCACTCTGGGACCCAGACTGAGAGAATATTTATCTGGCTCAAGACTAGTTATCATGGTGGCACTGATCTTAACACTCTTGGCCAGAAATGGCATGTCTCTTTAGCTCATAGTTAGTTGGTCAAAGCAAGACATGTGGCCATTATTGATTTCCTGAAGAAATGGGCACCATGACAAGACAAATATAAGTATTTGGTAAATAGTAATACATCACAGAGTCACAGGCTTATGTGCAACTTTAAGAAGAAAAGTTGATATGATAAATCATATATGTACTGTCTCAGAATTATTTTGGAGCCCAGAAAGCAGGGATTGGAGATTAAAAGTTTGCTGCTATGTCTCTGGTAAGAGAATCTGACCATACCATTGCATTGGAGAACGGAGAAAGCGAGGTCTTATTTGAGGTGCCCATTCCTTAAAACTTAAGGAATGATTGAAAATTGAGGGATGGAGTGAAATCTAGAAGTTCTTTAATATATCTGGTGTAGCTATTAAGGATGATGGAGGAATCACTGCTGGTATAAGGGAACTACTAAGACAATATTCAAGTGCTGGAAAACATTCCCCAGGAAGACCAATAACTTGCCCAGTTGGCAGATTCTAGCCTTAAACTGTGAAGTTATATGCTTAATGTTATTTTATGCAAATTATTACTTATAAAGTTGTTGGAGTCAGGGACACTCCAAAATCAAACCCCGGTCTTACCAGGGGAGTAGTATTAGGCAAGAGACTTACCTTCTTTAAGTATCTATCCTTAAAGGGTTTGGGGTTTATTGTCTTATTTAAAGAAATGATAGCTAGCTAGCTAGATAGATAGATAGATAGCTTTAGGCTTTATTGTCTTATTTTTTAAAGAAATGATAGGTAGATAGCTTATTATGATTTTGGACTATATTTTTTGATAAGAGTATCTATTTTAATAACATGAAAATTATCTGTATATGCTATAGATATTTGTTAGTAGAAACATTAAAAAGGGGATATTAACAGGTATAAATGGAAAAGTTTTTAAAACAAAAAATCATTTAAATATTGAAAAATGAGGAGTTATTGTCGTGGTGCAGCGGAAATGAATCTGACCTAAGAACCACGAGGTTGTAGGTTCAATCCCTGCCTTCTCTCAGTGGGTTAAGGATCCAGCAGTGCTATGAGCTGTGGTGTAGGTTGCAGACGTGGCTCAGATCCCTCATTTCTGTGGCTGTGGCATAGGCTGGCAGCTGTAGCTCTGATTCGACCCCTAGTCTGGGAACCTGCATATGCTGTGGGTACCAAAAGCAAAAAAAAAAAAAAAAAATTGAAAAATCGAAAAATGAAAGTGTAACATTCTACTTAAAACATTATACTTAAAAGTTATCACATTACCATTTTTTTTCACTTTCTGTTGATGGTTGAATTAAGTGTGTATATCAAAGCATCTTCATGTTCATCACTAACCATACATGTTCATCATATTAACTCTATTTTATCATAAAAATATTTGGCTGCTTATACCGATTTTGGTTCTGGCTTTGAAATTGATACTGCTTTGGAGTTCCTGTCGTGGCTCAGTGGTTAACGAATCCAACTAGGAACCATGAGGTTGCGGGTTCAATCCCTGGCCTTGCTCAGTGGGTTAAGGATCTGGCGTTGCTGTGAGCTGTGGTGTAGGTTGCAGATGCAGCTCAGATCCTGTGTTGCTGTGGCTCTGGCGTAAGCCAGTGGTTACAGCTCCAATTTGACCCCTAGCCTGGGAACCTCTGTATGCCGCAGGAGCGGCCCAAGAAATGGCAAAAATACAAAAAAAAAAAAGAAATTGATACTGCTTTTTGTTAATGTATGACATTGACCATTTTTGATTTCATGTATGAATATGCCACAAAACCATTCATACCTTCTTCACTTTGCACTTCTTCTGTTAAAAACATTTACAAAGAATTGTAGCCTAGAGCAAATTTTTAGACACTGCAAAATTCAGGAAACTTTACAGGATATATTCAAATAACGTATTTGGTTGTACTAGTGAGGTTAACAGTGCTACATAGAATTATGTGTCAAAATTGGCATTTAAATACTTATTTTGCTTCCAAAACTTATTATATTTTAGGACACTACTCATAGAATTTGTATAAAGTACACTATGATTAGACTTATTTCTTTTGCAGTAATGACTTACCATTGGCAGCCAAAGAGTCTGTGAATGCATATTTTGAACATGGCAACTGCTACGAATGATAGCCCAACAGTTTTTCTCCCATGTGCTCTGTCTAGATTCCAGAAATGTCAACCTTAACTTTTAGTTCCTGCCCTTGCTTCAGATGTGTCATCAGTGTGTTCTTTGATGAATCAGTAACATCTCTATGTAGTTAAATTTTAATTATTTTTGTCTTTTGTTAGGGCCGCACCCATGGCGTATGGAGGTTCCCAGATGAGGGGTCATATTGGAACTATAGCTGCTGGCCTACACCACAGCCACAGCAATGCCAGGTCCAAGCCATATCTGTGACCTACGCCACAGCTCACGGCAATGCCGGATCCTTAACCCACGGATGGAGGCCAGAGATGGAACATGGATGCTGGTCAGATGTGTTTCCATGGAGCCATGACAGAAACTTCTAAATTTTAATTCTTATGGTGTAATTACTTTGTTACATTTTATCATATATTATTAAATATTATGTTTCCCTATTTTCTTATTTTATTTTTATTAGGAATCGGGGTTAAAAAGTTACAAATATCCCAAGAATTTCTAGGGAGAAAATTCTACATGGAAATATTACATGGAAATATTTCTACATGTTAGGTACCCCAAAGTATTATATGCTTTTTTCCTTCTTCATCCTTATCTCCTTCTTCTCTCCCTCCTATTTTATTTTTTTCCCCTCATGATGATAATTTTCATCATCACCATATTTACTATGTATCAGGAAAATTTGGTAAAAACACATTTTAGGAGTCCGATGGGCCTGGTGTCTACTGAGTTCTGCCACCAAATATATAATACAAGTGATACATTGGGAAGCTGTGAGCATTAAATGAAATAATGTTCTGTGACAGGTATATAACATATACTCAATAAATTTGATCAGAGCAATCAGTAAGTGTGTCTACATTTTATAAGTATAATAGACCCACAGATACTGGAGTTAATAAATTAAGGAGAGCATGTAGGAATAAAACATTGCTCCTTTTTTTAGTTGGACTATTTTTTAGGTATCCTGGGATTGTCACAGAGCATGAAGTTCCCAGTGTTCAAGTAGTCCAAATGACTTTACAGACATTTCTTTTGACATTATGAAAAAAGCTTAAGAAAATGAGCTCATGCCAATTACTGGGAAAAATAAACCTCCATGTATAAATTATGTTTCATATTCAGAGTCCATAGAATCCAATTTTGTATTATTTCTAATTTTATTTATTTATTTATTTTTTATTTTCCCACTGCACAGAAAGGGGATCAAGTTATCCTTACATGTATACATTACAATTACATTTTTTTTTTCCCCACCCTTTGTTCTGTTGCAACGTGAGTATCTAGACAAAGTTCTCAATGCTACTCAGCAGGATCTCCTTGCAAATCTATTCTAAGTTGTGTCTGATAAACCCAAGCTCCCGATCCCTCCCACTCCCTCCCCCTCCCATCAGGCAGCCACAAGTCTCTTCTCCAAGTCCATGATTTTCTTTTCTGAGGAGATGTTCCTTTGTGCTGGATATTAGATTCCAGATATAAGTGATATCATATGGCATTTGTCTTTGTCTTTCTGGCTCATTTCACTCAGTATGAGATTCTCTAGTTCCATCCATGTTGCTGCAAATGGCATTATGTCATTCTTTTTTATGTCTGAGTAGTATTCCATTGTGTATATATACCACCTCTTCCGAATCCAATCCTCTGTCGATGGACATTTGGGTTGTTTCCATGTCCTGGCTATTGTGAATAGTGCTACAATGAACATGCGGGTGCATGTGTCTCTTTTAAGTAGAGTTTTGTCCGGATAGATGCCCAAGAGTGGGATTGCGGGGTCATATGGAAGTTCTATGTATAGATTTCTAAGGTATCTCCAAACTGTTCTCCATAGTGGCTGTACCAGTTTACATTCCCACCAACAGTGCAGGAGGGTTCCCTTTTCTCCACACCCCCTCCAGCACTTGTTATTTGTGGACTTATTAATGATGGCCATTCTGACTGGTGCGAGGTGATATCTCATGGTAGTTTTGATTTGCATTTCTCTTATAACCAGCGATGTTGAGCATTTTTTCATGTGTTTCTTGGCCATCTGTATATCTTCTTTGGAGAACAGTCTATTCAGGTCTTTTGCCCATTTTTCCATTGATTGATTGGCTTTTTTGCTGTTGGGTTGTATAAGTTGTTTATATATTCTAGAGATTAAGCCCTTGGCGGTTGCATCATTTGAAACTATTTTCTCCCATTCTGTAAATTGTCTTTTTGTTTTCTTTTGGGTTTCCTTTGCTGTGCAAAAGCTTGTCAGTTTGATGAGGTCCCATGGGTTTATTTTTGCTCTGATTTCTATTGCTTTGGGAGACTGACCTGAGAAAATATTCATGATGTTGATGTCAGAGAGTGTTTTGCCTATGTTTTCAATTTTGTATTATTTCTGAGGGTGCACTTTTCTAAATGATAACTGATATCCAAGAAAACCCATGAGGCATAACTGAGATGTTGAAACATTTAAAAAAAAATTGGACATTCTAATATTATAATATTATATAATATTATAGAATATTCCTTGCCCAGAAAACTGGAATTATACTGTATTTTTAACTACAAGATTGGATATATAAAATAAACACTGGAATTCCTGTTGTGGCAAGACAGAAACAAATCCAACTGGTATCCATGAGAATGTGGGTTCAATCCCTGGCCTTGCTCAGTGGGTCAGGGATCCAGCGTTGCCATGAGCTGTGGTGTGGGTCGGAGATGTGGCTCAGATCTGGTGTTGCTATGGCTGTGACATAAGCCAGCAGCTGTATCTCTGATTTGACCCCTAGCCTGGGAACCTGCATATGCCTAGGGTGTGGCCCTGAAAAGCTAAAATAAAATAAGTACTGTTTTCCCACATTTCTCACAAGAATGCAGTGAAGTAGCTCTCTGCCTTCCCCTGCGGCTTGATCATTCCAGGCACTCACTAGAGGCTACATGGAATCTCCATTGTTTTGAATGAAAATATGGGCATTATTAGCCTCAAAATGTTTAATGAGTGCCTTTCTGAGCAGATTATTATGCTTACTCTTCATCCCCATAGCCATATCCTTAATAGAGAGACAGAGAGAGAAATAGCTTACCTGGCAAAAGGAGAATAATTGTTCAAGTAGATTTTTTTTTTAAATCTGCTTTGTGTCATCAATTTCCATCTCCTCTGTTTTTTTCTGTGGCATGGGGACTCTTTCTTCCTCTCTGCCCTATTGCAGTGGAACAAGCTTATCCAGACATATTTTATGAGGCAAAATCTATTCTGCTGGCCATCCACATTTGCTGCCGAATAGCTTACTCTGAAGCAGAGACAAGATATGCCACCTCATGAGCCCTGAAATGTACAGAAGGACACAGATAATTGCTATAGGATTGACCCTGTTGGGATTGAACAGATAAGCTTTTATTTTAGCTAGGCTGAAGTGAAAATTTGGGATATGCTCAGCTCTTTTCCAACTTAAAAAAAATATATTCCAACTCATATTAAGTGATTATTTGGCCTGTAATAAAAATTTGTTATACATTTTAGAAACATCTTATAGAATTAATGGGCTACAAGGAACTCCTAGTTGACACTTCATTCACTCTATTCTTCAAAGAGATTGAAACTATTCTAGAGCATTTCAACCTCATTTTCCTGGACTTAGTTAAAGATGTGCCATCGTCATATTGCTTATATGACATTTAAAAAAAAAAGTGCAAAGAAGGTAATTTTAAAAGTTGAAAATGGGATAAAAATGTACTTCAGCTACAAACTTGATTTCAGGTTTATCCTTTTTCAATGGGTTTATAATATGTCTAGATTTGCTTTACTTTCTACCTCTCCTATAGGCTTTAGAAAATAAACATACAAATAAAATTATGGTAGTTTCATGTTTCAATAAAATTAGCATGTGGTTAAGTGTAGAATTTAGGTTGTTAGTTTATTTCTTTTTTTAATAGTATTTTGGTTTGGTGTTTTATTCTTAGGGCCGCATCTGAGGCACATGGAAGTTACCAGGCTAGGGGTAGAATTAAAGCTGCAGCTGAGACTTAATGCCACAGCCACAGCAACACCAGATCCAAGCTGCATCTGTAAATTATGCTGCAGTTTATGGCAACACTGGATATTCACCCTCTGAGCAGGGCCAGGGATTGAACCTACCTCCTCACAGAGACAATGTTGGGTCCTTCATCCACTGAACCACAACAGAAACTCCTAGTTTATTTCTTTCTTCAATCCAAGGCTCATTCATTCAACAAACACTTTCTGCAGACTTTTGTGTACACAGATTCAAGCAAAGTTTTCATTTCATAGTTCATATGAGATTAGATGAGCATCTGCAATCCTAGAAAGAATACTATACAAAACAAAGACAATGCAAAAAGTAGAAATCCCCAAAATGTATTCATGCTTGCCCAAACCAGTCGTTTCCAAGGAGCTGGGCTGTCTCTACCTAAGCATATGCAGCCAGGTACTTCATGAGTTCTCTAAAAGATGCCTACAAAATATTTAGGGCAAGTTTTCTCTACGAGTCTCTAAAAATACACAAGAATTTCATTGGAGTTCTGGAATGATTTAGGATCAGATAAATGCTTAATGATGCCCTCTTAAAGTTCTCATATTGCATAACAGAAAAGTCAGCCACCTTTTCCCAGTATTATCAAATTTTGTAGACACTTTTGAAAGGAAAATGAGTTATTTGAATTGAAAATTTAGCTAATTTAATGGAGCAGATTTTGTGATGCATCAGACTTAGTCATTGCTCCCCCTTCATTTTGTAGTTTATAGACAATCTTCTCTACTCTATAACCTTTGCTTCTCATATACCTACAGATTGCTGTGGATCTATAACTATTCCAAGTGTGAGTATTACATCCCACAAGCAAACAAACAAACAAACAAACAGAAATGATCCATGAGTTGTGTTTGAGACAATATGATAGATTTTTACAAATATTGGTCCTGGCAGTTTACTGCTGACAAGACACAATTGTTATTTGTATATTCATAATAAAATCCAAACTAGGAATAAGTGAGGATAGGTGGTTAGTGGCCACAGGAAAATTAAAAAAAAAAAATTGCAGGTGAGTCTGGTCCCCCTTTCTGCTGGTCCATTGAGTGTGGTATTCAGTGTAACCACTTTGCTCCCAAGAAAATTCATTATTTCAAAAGCTGTTCACTCCCTGTATCTGTCCTTAGAGACAATACTTTGCCAAAGAAAATCTCTCAACTCTTATTGTAACCAAGCAGGCCTGGGAGGCTTTCCCAGGGTGGGGACCCTCCCCCCATGTCCTCCACCTGCCTTTTTACCTATAGAAAGACTTTAGTCAAAGAACCGTTTTAATCAGAAAAGTGAGAAGATACAGAGAAAAAAGAAAACAGTAATAATGATTCAGCCATTCAACAAAGTCAAGGACCTTCAGTGCTTCAAAGACTATAGATAATATTCTGAGCCATGTCCTTGAAGATGTTTGGTGGGTGCTGAAGCCCCCCCCCCCCGCCACAGTCACACAGACCCCCGACCAGCTGGAACCAGAAGGTTATGACACTGACTCAAAATTATCTCACACCATTCAGGAAAATGTCCAAGAGCTGATCATGCCCTGCTCCTCAGACACTATAAACTGAGTAGTGGTGGACTTCTCTCTACTCCCTCTAAGGAGGGGGCACAGTCCTTGTGGCACTAGCCTGTCCTGTTCTCCTCTTTGCCTGGCAATTAAAACTACTTTTTTTTTCCTCCAACTATGTCTCCATGTTTCTCTTGTTTCTATTTGGCATAAGTGTACAGAGGCAGCCAATGTTTCAGCAACACTCTTGGCCTTAAAGGCAGAGACTTGGATTTAGTTCTCATTACTAATTATGTGGCCTAGTTTATTAATCTATTCCTGTTTTATCACCTATAGGGATAATAACATATGTTCTTCTCCACCAATGGTTCTTAATGGAGATTATAATTGAGCCAAATATGATAAAAGACATAGTGAGGGACAAAGAAAATACCAACAGAACCCATTAAGAAAGGGAAGAGATTCTTGACATATTTACATGTTCTTTAACACTTTGCTTTTGTTTTTTTTTGAGAGAAGAGTCAGAGTCTGACTTTTTCCTATTTTAAATCATGACTGATAGATAATAGGCATTAAATAAACTTTTGTTGGGAGTTCCTGTCGTGGCGCAGTGGTTAACGAATCTGACTAGGAACCATGAGGTTGCGGGTTCGGTCCCTGCCCTTGCTCAGTGGGTTAACGATCCGGCGTTGCTGTGAGCTGTGGTGTAGGTCGCAGACGCGGCTCGGATCCCGCGCTGCTGTGGCTCTGGCGTAGGCCGTTGGCTACAGCTCCGATTCAACCCCTAGCCTGGGAACCTCCATATGCCGTGGGAGCAGCCCAAGAAATAGCAACAACAACAACAAAAAAAAAACTTTTGTTGAGTGAATGCTACTGCCCTCCTTTTTGAATTCATCATCTATTATAATGTTCTCCTTTCTTACTGCAATCAAGCTACACTAGTTTTTCTGCTGTTTTTAAAACACCTCAAACTCATCTCCATCTCAGGACATTTGTGTGTCTTATTCCATGAGCCTGATTAATTCTTCCCGCATTTATTAAGAGGTTTATCCTCACAATTGAATTACATGCTTAAATATCATGTCCTCTGGAAGACCTACCACAAAACCCAGTACCTCAAGCAATACACTATATCAACAGCCTCTGTCTTCTGCAAGTTTATGTAGCTTCCTAGTATTTTAATAAATATTTTTCTGTATCTCCCATGAAAAGAGAAACTCCTTGAGCACAAGAATTTGGTCTCTGTTGTTGTCGTGTGTCTCCAACTATATTTGCTGATTAACATTTGTGACCAACTTCAATATTATTAATGACCTGGGAAATTTTAAAAAAGATGCATATTCGACACAATCAACTGGAAAAAAATAAAAATCATGGTAATATCAGATATTGGAGAGAGTTTTGGCTATAGGATCTCTTATATATTGATGCCCGGATTGGAAGTACTTGCGAACATTTTGAAAACTTAGTTTGACAGCATCCCCTAAAGTTAAACCTCACATAAAATGGGACACAGAAATTATAGACATAACAGAGGATATATGGACAAGAATGTCCTTGGTAAAAGGATGGAAATAATCCAATTTTTGATCAGTGCGAGAAGGGATAAATAAACTGTGATATAGTCACACCAATAAAGTATGACACAGAACTCTAAGTGAATGGTACATGGGTCAGATTTGCCATCATGTTTAAGCCATATAAACATGTCTGTTTTTCTCATTCTTTTGCTATTTCTGTTTAATAAATAATCAAGATCTGTCCATCATCACCCTCCATATCTTGTAAATCCTCCCATCATTCTTCACTGTGAATGTCATCACTGTAATTCATTGCATCATAACCTTTTGCATGAATTAGTGGAAAAAAACCTCCTAGGCTTCCTCTTAGGTCTTCCCGTCTTCTCTGCCTTGAAGCCCAAATTTGAGTTTACATTTTGTGCTCTGTTTATCAGTCTAGTTATTTGCACCTTCCCAATCTTGAATCCAGACTTTCTAAAACTGTTTAACTACATGATTTTGCTATTCCAGAAAATTTTTTTTTTCATCATTAGAATTGCTGCTTCCTCTGCATCAAACACACCAGCTATGATTCATCATATCTGGCAAATATGTCTGCCGTAAATTTCAGATCTCCTCCTAGAATCTCAGCTTTGACAGCACTTTAGCTCTGAGATCTTCCTTATCGCTCTAAAGAACAGATTCTTGTCTTTCCTATTTATACCAAACTGCCTTTGCTCCACGAGACCACGTGGCACATTACCTCATTGCTTGGTTGTATTCTTAACTAATCCCTAAGCTAAATAAAGGTTTAATGAAGCTTAGTGTATATGATTAATCACAGAAAAGGCCTCATATTCATGATCATATTCCGATTTTTTGCACAGTATGCAGTCCTCCTTCTGTATATTTTAATTGATGAACAAAGGAAAAGAGAAGTTTGAATTACAAACAAGGCACCAAAATTTGGATTTACACATGGATAAACAAAATGTTTTTGTAAACTGAGGTGCCACAACAAAAATATATTAACCCCTTTTTGCCTGGAGTGCTCATACCACCTCTATCCGATGCATATTACATAGTGCTTTTTTGTTGTTTAAATGGCCTTTTATAAGTTTTTGGCTAATTTAAAATTTTCTTAATGATTTCTGAAAAATTTGGAAAACGGAAAAAGCCTCTGGGTAATTTTCCATAATACTAAAAGTGATAATTAATCAAACGTTTATATATATACAGCTGTTTCATAACTATATGAGAAAGTACTTTGTAAATAGCAAAATGTTATAGAAAAGGAAGATATAGTTACTCAAATGGTACCAAGTTTTAAATATGCTCTATTTTAGTTTATTTCTTATCTTTCCAAAATTTGTAATCTGTGGCTATAAGAATCATAGCCATATAACAAATATAGATATAAGAAGTATGGGCTAGAAGAATGTTTGCATGGGGGTACTCAGTGTGGGCTAGAGAATGAAGACTTTAAGAAGGACTGAATGTGTTGCAAGTTTCCTGTAACCTGAGCAAGATGTGGGTTTGGATATACCAAAATAGAAATGGCTAAGGGCAATTCAAATGGCTGGGGAGAATTTTATTAAGCAAATGTGAAAAGAATGTCACAATTGAGCTGTCAAGTCTGAGTGGAGACAGTTGATAAAAATGCTATCCAACCCCCTTTTGGTTTAGTACTAGATAAAGGGAAATATGCATAGAGTTTGGGAATTACACAGTTTGCTTTTGTTCTCTGTATACCCAAAGAGACCAGATTGCTGCTGCTCAGGGCACAATTCAATTAATACTTTCCACAGACCCAATTCAATAATTCAATAAATGGGAGTCAATCTTTGTCATTGTGCATTTGGCTTGTAAATCAGCTAGAATTTAAAAAGTCTTATTGACGTCTATTAAAATGTAGAGATGGCTGTATCAGTTATTTTCTCACAATGGCAGCAAAGACATGGTGGTCTGTAAAAATAGGGAATTTTCTGTCTTTTTTCACTGCTGAATCACAAGTGTTGATATGTAGTAAGTGATCAATAAGTTTATGCTGAATAAATGAATGGATGTAAGAATATACTTAATTCATAATTTTATTTACACAGTATGAATCAGGGGAAGAAAATATATATCTGGGGCTCAGAATAAGTAATTTTATATGGAACTCTTTCCTGTAATTTGATTAGTGCTCATTCCAGGTATGCTAAGACTGAAGTCATGTGGTGAAGAAAATGGGAAAATTCAGAAATGCCTGGGGAAGCGTAAGGAGGAAGAGAAAAATAAGCAACCCATAGAAACTATTTCTTAAGAGGTATCTGACTGTCCATAGAATAATCTGGTGCTCACAGAAAACACATAATTGAGTGGAACTAAAGGAACTAAAGGAACTCGACCCAGTTCCAGTGCACAGTGACCAGTGTACACATCACAAACATACAGCATTAAGCGAGAAAGAGAAGGTCATTCTAAAATATATACACAGCAACATCCCAGCCAATGATTTTTACTACTCAGCAAAGTTCAAGCCCTCTGCATGGTGAAGTGCGAACCAGGACCTCTGTTTAAAATGGACCTATCACAAGATCTAAGCTCACAAAAATACAGTGACCGGAGATTTTATAGGAGGATAATTGCTGCGGACTTTGGCAAAACCAGAAAGTTTTTGATCTGAAAGAGCTTCTTTTTTTTTTTTTTCATTTTTAAAATTTTTATTGGGAGTTCACATCGTGGCACAGTGGTTAACGAATCTGACTAGGAACCATGAGGTTGCGGGTTCAATCCCTGCCCTTGCTCAGTGGGTTAAGGATCCGGCGTTGCTGTGAGCTGTGGTGTAGGTTGCAGATGCGGCTCAGGTCCTGCCTTGCTGTGGCTCTGGCATAGGCTGGCAGCTACAGCTCCGATTCGACCCCTAGCCTGGGAATCTCCATATGCCGCGGGAGCAACCCAAGAAATGGCAAAAAGACAAAAAAAAAATTATTGAAGTAGAGTTGATTGACAAGTTTGTGATAATTTCTTTTGCACAACACAGTGATTCAGTTATGCATATATACACATCCTTTCTCTCTCAGATTCCTTTCCCACATAGATTACCACAGAATATTGGGTAGAGTTTTCTGTGCTATACAGCAGGTCCCCTTTGGCCAATCATTCCATACATCTCAGTGTGCATAGGCATAGGAAGAAATCTTTTTCACAACTGCTGTTCATCTTACACCGGTAGTCCCTATGTGCTAACTAAAAAGCTTCTCAGTATTCATGTCTGCTCTCTTCCCACACATCTTTCTGTTCACCAAAGTATCTCTTACTACTCATGGAATCTAAACTAGATATCCCTGGCAAAGGAGGCAAGGAAGGGTAATTTCTAAGTGTTTTGCCTCTATCGCACAGAGACAACGTAAGAAAAGCATAGAAGTTTGAAAGGTATCAACAGACAGTAGTTGGCACAGGAAAAAAAAATTAAAAAGGATCCATTGAGTTTTTGCAGCCACTTCAAAGTCTAAGGTCTTATGGGGATCAATCACATACTGCTCTTTGTGGTTTGGCACTAAATAGGCTAGAAAGACAAATTATCTTTTTTCCTCCACCCACTGCTCCACCATGCACTCAATATGTAATGACTTCAAACTCTAGTTTGAAAAGAGGAATGGGGAATACACAGGAGGACGCTGACCCACAGCAATAATGGAATCCTGCTGGGCATGGAACGTGAAAGCCTTCTCATCTTGATGAAAAACTGATGCTACTCTCTGCCAGGCGCCCTGCTCCTTACTCTTCATGACCTCTGGCTCTGCCTGTACATATTATTCTCTTTGGCTCCTTCAGAAGTGAGCCTTGTAAACTTTTCAATAGTACTACACTGTATTGACAGAGAACTTACTGCTGGAGCAAATTCATAACACCTACAATTGCTTTTTCAGGTAAACAAATGCTTTTTAGACACAGCCTAATGGTTTTCAAGACCGCAGTTAACTGAAAAATTTTGTATGTGCTGGAATTAATTGTTTCTAAGTTGTTCGATGCACCATTCATCAGACTGGAAGTATTTTTCTTTTTTCCTCTAGACTTAATGTTCAAGACTGATTTATTGCTTTGCTTATTAGTACCCATCTCACGGACCTTCTGTAACCTAAAAGAGATATCTTGATGTTATCTGATATATCTGGAGGCTATCTGGAGGTTATCTAAGATAGGTTTGAGTGGGCACATCCTTACTCTGATCTTCCATTCAAGGCTGAATCTTAATAAGTTCTTTGTCACTCAAAATCATTCTCAGTCTTATCTCTTACTGTTTGGAGTCTATAGGCAATCAGTTTTTTCAGTCCCCCAAGGCTCTATATTTCTGATCAGTCTCTACTTACTTTCATTTATGTTTTTCTGTTGGTGAGTTTCTGTATGAACTCATCTCTGTCTAATTACACTATGTGATATATACCTACTAGCAACCAACACACCAAGTTCTAAACTTCTCATTTCTATCCTTTGCTCCAAGAGCTTCAGTGGACACATGGTGTGACATCCACATCATTTTAGGTGATTTTTACTATGTGATTTAGTATATGTTTTTATTTAATTGTGGCTCACATTAGTAGCTTACTTCCGTATTAGTCAAAATATGTTTGGGGGTTTTTGTGGCCACACCCATGGCATATGGAAGTTCCTGGGCAAGGGAATTGAATAGGAGGTGCAGCTGTGACCTACACCACAGCTGCAGGGACACTGGATCCTTAATCCACTGTGCCACAGTGGGAACACCAAAATAAGTTAAATAATACAACCAACAATCCCATATCGTCAATGGTTTAGCACAATACTATCTTACTTTTAGTCCAGCATATATGGGCTATCCTCCAAGACAGCGGTTCTATAGTCAATGATTGAGAGATTTAAGAGTTTGGATGTGATGGAACCTTTCCTTTGGGCTTTAAGTCCTCCCCTGAGTCTTCTGCAGAGTTGAGGAGGCAGACATATAGGTCACTGTGTTTGAGATCTGCACTTATAACACATGGCAGAACACAGTTACCTGGCCTCTCCTATGAAGGAAAGTGGGATAAGTAGTTTATCCATGTTCACAGAAGAAAAACAAATGTTTCAGTGAAAACTTAACTCATTTCTGCAACAAGTTGTGTCCAAATGCTCAGAATAAAATAAATTTTATGGTATATGAAGAGTAGGTATAAATGATGAGGCCACATTTTACAAAGAAATATATATAGTGGTTGTTATTCATAAAAAATCACCACCATGGGAAGATAAGCATTAATTTTAATATTACTACAAATATATAATTGATTCTAGATTTTCTTTTTAATTTTTAACTCTTAGGTAGCTTGCAAAAATCACACAAATGAATCATTTATTACTTGATAATGATTCAAAACTGTCAAAATTTTGCTTTGCTATAGTTTAATAGACAAGATTTACATAAATAGATTTCACCAATGGATTAAACAACATCCATATGAAAGTTGTATGTTTAAAAAAAGAAGTTTCCATTAATAACTCTATATGTGTTTTCTAATGGGTTCCATTTTCAGTAAAAGCCTGCATGCATTGAAAATAACTCCGTAAAAAAAAAACGTTTGGAAATAAACTTTGAGTTATTTGAGCTTTTACCATTGTCAGGCTATTCTTTGAAGAATTGAAAGTGCTTTGAAATGACAGGTTTCTCTTCTAGCTTAGTAGGGGGGCTGAATCAGATAGGTTTGTGTGTGTGTGTGTGTGTGTGTGTGTGTGTGTGTGTGTGTAAAGACAAGATATAGTTAGAAAATTTCAAATTTAGTAGCTAAGACTGACTCCTTTTTTTGTTTGAAACCTTATTCTCAAATTTTCAAAAGAAAGGTTGGCTGATATTCAAACTCCTCCGTAGGGTGAAATAGAGTATATGCAAGTGGCTAAACTCTGCAATTCAAATAAAAGCATTAGATTTATAGATAATTTGGTCTTGTTATTTCAGATAGGAATGGAATTGACCTAGAGGGCCATCCTTAGTGTAAATAACAACACAAGCACACATACATATGCCCAAAAAATATGTAAGAAAAAGAGAAAAGAAGCTATTCCAAAAATTAAAATTTTCAGAGAAAAAGGATGGTAAAAATGGCAGATTTACAAGACCAAGTAAGATATAAAATACAAAAATGTTCATCTAAATTCTAAAACCAGTTATTTGATTTTATAAATACCATGTATGAATTCTGAACTCTGATTGAATAATCTTAACAATGGGAATATCTCTTTTTGAGAACCATACTATTATGAATTTTAGATCCACAAACATGGAAGGGCCTTATTTTACATCAAGTACTTTTTTAAATGAATAGGGTTTAGAAAAGGATAAAGATTTCTACTTTTAGGAAATCACAGTCTTGTATGAGGAAGCAGAAGAAAGTCAATAATTATAATGAATCTTAGTATATTAGGGTAACATACACAGAAGGACTGAGAAGGAAAGCATAGGAACAGCCTATAGCACTTGGTGGAAATCAGCACATGCTCCAAGGAAGGAATGCTGTTGCAGCTACTTCTCAGTCAAAAAAGTAGGTGTTTTCAAAGAAGGGAAGAAAGAAGATATTTCAAGCCATAGAATAAAGTGAACAAAGGCACACACACACAAAGAAAGTTCTGAGTACGTTTAGAGCAGGAGTAATGTGTTCTATCTGATTCAGTGGCATTGAATTCAGGAATTTGATGATGTTAGCTCTTGATGATAAATTCGGAAGTTTTTACCTTTTTCCGAAAGTGATTGGAGCTCAAGAAAGGATTTTAAGATAGGCAAGTGACAGATACATACTTACGAGAGGGCACTGAGCATTAGTGGGAAGTTTGAGAAGGGTAGAATGAAATCAGAGACAAGTCAGAAGATATTATCTCCAGGTAAGATGGGATGTAAGCCTGGAAGAGAGACTGGATGAGTATAGAAAAGAAACCAAAATGAAATAAATGTAAGATTATGCTCCAGTAGGCCTTCGAGGGAAGCAGTGGAGGCAAGGGTGATCCTATTCCCATGCTTTTATTTGAGCAGCTGGAGAAAGAGTGGTGCTATTTACATAGAAGAAGGAGTCGAGATGAAATTTCAAATTTTAGAGAGAATATATTGATTCATTTGGAGGAATTATTCTTGAATACATGGTTGTGAACTTTTAAAGGTAGTCGTAATCGAAAATAAGGATGTAGAGAAACTGGTATATGCATTTGGATGCTAGTTAAATTCATAGACTGTGATTAGGTTTTCTGAGAAGCCACTCTGGCAAGGGAACAGAGGAGCACCTGGTAACTGTATTCTATAGGAAATAGCACCATCATTTAAAGAGGGTAGCAGGAAATGAGAATAAAAAGAATTGGGAAGAGGAGGAATGATACGTTAGGTTGGAGAAAAGGATAAGGCAATCATCTGGAAGTCAAGAGAAGAATGTGGGTTAAAGAGATTTTCAGTATTAAATTCTACTGAGAATTTACATAACAGAAGAGCTGAAAATAAAGAACTTATTGGAAATCATGCATTTATATGATTTATATATATGCCCATCAAAGAATGCTTATTTAATGAAAGGAGAAGAAAAAACTTTCACGTTATTACTTTCAGGTTTACTCAAGTACAATCATTTCATGTGAGCTTACAAAGTGTTATCAATGTATATTATGTCAATAAGCCCATCAAAACCTTAATCCTTCCATTGTGAATGATTTCTAGAAACTGTATATCCTACATTTCAGAGAGAGAGAGAGAGAAAATGAATGAATGAATGAATGAATATCAGGTGCATTAATTTTCCATAAATCCTTCAGACATACATGGAACACACATTTATTTATCAATCTCCTGTAAAGACATTGGCATCAGTGTGAATTTTTTTCAATCATCGTTTAAGTTTAAAATAATCCTCCTGCTAAGGGATTTGTTTATTTTTGCCTTGGGGTCATCATAGAAGCTTCAATACATCATGTTTTCAATGTATGTGGGAAAATGTAAAGTATTCATTTCTAGTTACTACAGTTCTAGCAATTCCCACGAATGAATAGAAATTTGCGGCAACATGGATGGAACTAGAGACTCTCATACTAAGTGAAGTAAGTCATAAAGAGAAAGACAAATACCATATGATATCACTTATATCTGGAATCTAATATATGGCACAAATGAACCTTTCCACAGAAAAGGAAATCATGGAATTGGAAAACAGACCTGTGGTTGCCAAGGGGAGGTGGAGGGAGTGGGATGGACTGGGAATTTGGGATTAATAGATGCAAACTATTGCCTTTGGAATGGATAAGCAATGAGACCCTGCTATATAGCACTTGGAACTATATCTAGACACTTATAATGGAGCAGGATAATGTGAGAAAAAGAATGTGTATGTATATACATATATAGATATATGTGTGTGACTGGGTCACCTTGCTGTACTACAGGAAATTGACAGAACACTGTAAACCAGCTATGATGGACAAAATAAAAATAATTAAATTTTTTTCCTTAAAAAAGTTAAAAGTCCCCTAAATTAATTAAAGTTTATAACCCATTTTTCCACAAAAATGTGATAAAATAATTTTTAGCTTCCTAACTCACAAAGATGCTTGTGACTGACAAAGAGTAAATCAAATACTCATTCACATTTATTGATTATTAACATGCTAAGTGTTCTACAAACATGAGCTCCGTTAACAATTTTGTGGCATTAATACAATTTTTTTAATTTCTTTGATATATAGTAAAAAAATATAGAGGTAATCAACTCGTCCAAAGGCACATGACTTCTGAGATGGTGACCTATGATTAGAAACCTTGGCTTTTATTCTAAAGTATGTATTTATACCATTTAAAAACTTTTAATGTAGGAGTTCCCATTGTGGCACTGCAGAAATGAATCCGACTAGAAACCATTGGGTTGCGGGTTTGATCCCTGGCCTCGCTCAGTGGGTTAAGGTTCTGGCATTGCCATGAGCTGTGGTGTAGGTCACAGATGCGGCTCAGATCTGGCGTTGCTCTGGCTGTGGCGTAGGCCGGCAGCTGTAGCTCCGATTGGACCCCTAGCCTGAGAAACTCCATGTGCCATGAATGTGGCCCTCAAAAGCAAAAACAAAATAATAAAAAAAATTTTTAAAAATAAAAACTTTTAATGTAGATAAATTTTTAAATGTTCTAAAGTATAAATAAAAGAATTATTAACCTCAATGTATCCATTTTCTGCTGCAATAGTTCTTGTCTCATGATCAATGTTTTGTCTGTATCTCTACTTGACATCCCCCTCCACCTCCTATCATTTGAAGCATTCCACACAGCATGTGATTTTATCTTAATATTTCACTATTTTTCTAAAATATTTTACTTTAACATAACCTTAATACTATTACACCTAAATAAAAGTAAGCAAAGATTACGTAATATTTTCATATGTCTAGTAATTATTAAATTTGTCCCAAAGGCTCACAAAATTCATAGGTGATTTGCTGAAATCAAAACCAAACAATATCTATTTATTGCGTGTGGTTGATATATGTCTTCCCATGTCTACAACTACAATGCCCACCCCACCCCCCAGCCCTTTTTAACTGTACCATTTGTTCAGTAAGTTGGGTGATTTATCTTGCAGAATCTCAAAATTGCAAATTTTACTAAATACATCATAGAATGGTTTAACAAGTTCTTCTATCCCCAGTGTTTCCTATAAACTAGTAATTGGTTCCAAAAGCTTCAAAAAAATATGTATTTATACCTTTTTTGTACATTGACTATAAGTTGGCCAAATACATGTTTTAATACTTAATAGAAGGTTAGTAAAAAAAATGAGGTGTTATTTATTAATCGGAATATAGGATCAGCTTCATGTGTAACTGTGAACCGAAATAACTTATTCATAACATGATATCTCTCACAGATATCAATCTGTAGGTAGGAAAAACCAGGGGACAATGACTGCTCCACAAGGTCATCCAAGGATCCAAGTTATAGCCATTCTTGCTCTTTACCATCTTTAAATGGTTGTCTTTCTCTGCATGAACCATTATATCTCAGTATTAGGTGCTCATTCCTATGAGAAGAAAGGATGAAAAGAGAAAATATGATTTCTTCTACAAAACCAATCTGGATGCTGTTGATGGAAATTCAGCACAGCCAGAATTAGTCACTTGAAAATACTTAGCTCTAATGGAAGAAGCAGGGTATGTAGTAGTGCTGGCCATCTGCTCAGTGAGACTTTTTTTTTTTTTTTTTTTGCTTTTTAGGGCTGTACCCTTGACATGTGGAAGTTCCCAGGCTAGGGGTCCAATCAGAGCTACAGCTGCCACCCTACACCACAGCCACTGCTATGCAGGATCTGAGCTGTTTCTGTGACCTACACCACAGCTCCATGACTCACTGAGTGAGGCCACAGACTGAACCCGCATACTCATGGATACTAGTCAGATTTGTTTCCACTGTGCCACAGTGGGAACACCCCATTTTCTTAATAGAAAGAAGAGGAGAGGTTATTTATTAAGAGAAAACACACCAATGTATCATCTGTAAGCTAAAGCTCTAAATACTTAAAATCAGTAACAATGGAAGTGAACTATCATGATTTTGTTAACCATAAGAGGCAATCTCTCATCATACCACAAGTGTGATAGAATATTTGATCAGAGTATTCATTTGTTGAGCCTAAGTTTAAAGCCCGGCCAAGGCAGTAGTGTAGAGTAGGTGGGAATTGGATTTCTATTCCTTGGAAGTTACACAAAAATGAGAACACAATGTACAATGGAATGCAGAAATGCAAGAGTTGTGTGACAGATACCATTTTTTTCTATGTTGTATAAATACATCACAAATACTTTCTAGTCTCCTTTTATGTACTGTGAATCTGTCTATCTACCTATCTATAATTCATCTATCCATCTATCTAATCTCGCTATCATCTCTCTCTCTCTCTGTCTCTAGTTCTCAATCCTTATCTCTAACTTGGCTATTTTTGAATCATGCTCTTTTTACAATGCAGGGTTTTCCTATCTGCAAGAGGGTTCAAATGGGTCAATGGCGTGTTCCAGACATTTTAGAGATGATTTCACACATATAGCAACTATCTTTTGAGTTATGTACCATTGATCCCCTCTTCACATTATGAAAGTTAGGGTTAGACAGATAAAATTCCTTTTCTCATATTGCTCAGAGAAGTGATAGTCCAGAATATTAATTTAGGTATTTAATATGCCAAATTATATTGTACTTTAAATCTACTTTTAAAATATACACAGTCCTTTTTGTGCCATAGAGCATTTTTCTACTTGAAGACTAATTCCATGACTCTCCAAAAGAGTTTCACAAAGTGTGTGTGTGCTCTGCCTAAAGTCACGGTAAAGTATATGTCATATGAAAGTATTGGCTCTTTGGGAGAATAGAAATTTTTTTAAGTAGATTTAAAAATACAATGCAACTTGGCAATGAACTTTAGAAAATTCTGGATCAATCTAATTTAAATACATTAGCTCTTTTTAGGATATCTTATCTTTCATAAAGATTGTTAAAGGATATCTTGACTAGGACTTCTAAATCAATGAGTATGATAAATAATGCATAATATTCCCAGAAATCCTTTATCCACTAAATTTTTTTCCTTGACAAAAGAAATTTCTTTCTACAAATTTGAAAGAATACACATTCATACACACAATAAAAAGAAGTTTTCAAGGTAAAAAAAAAATGTGAAAAACAAGATGGAAAGCTAATTGTATATACAATGACTGTAAGCCTGTCATAATAAAGAAACTCATTATTTCTGAAATGTAACACCCATGCTATTTGTATATAGCCCACAGTCCATTGGGATGGCCCAACATGAAATTACAACTTTTAAGGCATTTGAGGCTAACCCTCTGCATGAGTCCTGTTTGTATTATCGATTGTGATTAGCACTGGGTCTTGACCATAGAGTCCTGTTAAAAATGATCAGTCTGTGAATGCATTTACTATTATATTAAAGCATAGATTTCTATGTGCTCTGGAGAAAAACTTTTTGTAAATTTTGTCTTTATTGAACTTGATTTTATGAAGAGATTGGATGTATAAAATTTTCTATCTTAGCTAACCCTTCTGGAAGAGAATCCCTGAGAAATTACTTTTTCTCATGTATATTATATCCTCCTTGTGCCTCAGGAGAGGCAATTTACCTTTCAAGTATGAAGAACTTGATTTGAGAAAGTATTTTACCATTCCAACTCCTTATAAAAGTGGACCAAATTTAAAGAAATTATGTTTTATTTTTAGCAGATGAGGGTCAAATGTGACCAACATCACATGGTTCTTACCAGAATTACCTGTTTTATGTAATTAATCCCATATCATCCTGTGAAATTCCTGTATCCCTCTCACAACATAAAACCCTTAAATAAGCTGAAGAATTTACTCCATAATTTTAATTGAATACATATTGAAAATGAATTGAAATCCCATTTCCATTTTGTTCAGTTTTTGCCCATGTAAGTTAAAAAAAATTTCAACTTTTATATGTTTCACCTTATAAAGTATTTTCAGAAACATTATTTTATTTAACATTTAAGATACTTCTTAACTTCAGATTAGTGTTGTTTCCATAGTATTATAGAGCTTTTATTGTATATACTAGATTTAAGAGAAATAAGAAGTAAAAAGGCCAGTTGTAGTTAATTGCACAGCTTCAAGATTTTGAGAAGCAATATGAAAATGATTTGAAACTTAAAACTGTATTCCAGAATTATTGAGGTTTATGAAATTTTTTTTTCAGCTGTGCTATAATTTGGGTTTATCCATTTGTATAAAGAATCTGTGTTATTAATGTCATATTATTTTGCTTTATCTTAAACTTTTATACATTCTCATGGATATTTAGCCACATAAGTAAAATCAAATGGGATAAGGAAATTAACCATGAAAAAAATATATCCTTTTGTTTCACTTTGTTTTTAATAGGCTTTTAAAAAAGCAGTTTTAGGTTCATAGTCATTATACTTTTAAAACAGTGATAAGGATTGCATTAGAGACTTAAAATTATTTAGTTAGTCTTGAGATTTGGATTGGCTTTTTCAGAATCCAAATAGAGGAACTAATTGTTACAACATATGTGTGTACTCTCTCACGAAGCCACTCATTCTCCCTCAAGTTTTGGATTTGATGTCTACACTATAAATGGGGCCAAAATGTTTGAAAATAAATCATTAGCCTCACTGACTCTATGTTTATAGACTACTTATAATTTCATCTTTCTGCATTACATCATCTCTATTCCTGGAAGTGTGACTAACAATAAGTTGAAGAAAGGCGATGATTTTTTTAAACATATATGTGGTACATATATATGTGGTACATATATGCTCAAGAAAGAACAGCAGAGTTCAGATTCCTCTTTTCAGTTCATTAGTAAAAACTAGAGATGATTTCGAAAAAAGAAAGATGATAGTTACTCTGAGAATTCTAAAATAAATGGCTCGTATTCATGCATGGCTTCCTATTTTTTTATATTTTTCATTTTATTACCAACATAAGATTTGTTTTCTCATCTAAAAATAATTAAGCTGTGCTTTAAATGAAAAAAAATAGTCTGGAGATTATTGATATATATTTTATGGCTTTTAATCGTTAGATTATTAAAATATTTAAAAATTAATTTACATTTGAATGTTAAATGAAGTGGTATTTTAAAATTATAGTATTTATTTATTATTTATTAACTTATTTATTTTGCTTTTTAGGGCTGCATACGCAGCATGGTGGTTCCCAGGCTAGGGGTTGAATCAGAACTGTAGCTACTACACCAGAGCCACAGCAAGGCAGGATCCTTAACCCACTGAGTGAGGCCAAGGATTGAACCTGAGTCCTTATGGATGCTAGTCAGATTCGTTTCCTCCGAGCCATGACAGGAATTCCTAAAATAATAGCTTTTATATTTTAAATATTATACACTATTTTCAATAATAGTTTATAAACAGTAATTATAACTCTGCAGAATGCTCAATAATTATATATATATAAAATGCAAAACAAACAATAGTAACAAAAGCATATTAATATTGATAAACACCAACAAAGAAATAAATCCAGGAAGAACTTAAAAATTGTATAATATAAAAATACTAGAGAACTCTTCAAAGAACAATCAGTTATATGACTTTAGAACTATGTAATGGTTGCATTTGTTCCTAACCATCCTATCTTGATCAAGATAAATTAACAAAGGAGAATTATTAACTTATTGTTATGACTGAATTAAATACATCATCTCTCAAGTCGTGTTAAAATACCTATGCTAATACTGTAAGTTATTCTTTGTATTTCTAGGGGTAAAATGCTGAAAACTATATTTCCCAGACTACCTTACAGGAGGGTTTTTATTATAATAGGGCCCTGAGAGCCATTATTGTGAGATTTGAAGCATAGAATTTAAAGAAAAACCATTCTCAAGTGAAAGGTACAGATTGGCACACAGCTTACAAAGAAATCAAATGGTAGGCTTTGCCAAAGATCTACGATGCCTCTTCCTGTGGATTATCCACTGTCGTATTATAGGCAAATAAAGTAATGGATAGAAACTTCCACGGGGTTTCAAACCTTTATTACCTAGCCTTTTCAATGGTGCAGTATGTATCTAATTATTTTCCTAGTTGAGTTAGCTAGAGCTGGTTTATATTTTCATGGGGCTCCTGAATGAATCATCATCTCCCCAGTTGGTGTTTTTGTTATGTTCAATCTCAGCCTCTGTTTAGGAGCCAAGGACTCATCTTTTGAGGATTAGGGTCATTTTTGTTCAAAATATCAGCATGTTTCTCACTATTAATAATAGCAGTAGTATAAACCAAGTTTAAAATATGGCCTCAATTTTGATGAAACAAGATTTTGTTAAGTTCCAAAATAAAGGATTTTTTTTTAATCAATTCAATTTTAAAGACTATTCAATAAAGTTTATAATAACTAATGGAAATGACTGCCTCATAAGAGCATACCAGTGAGAACTGGATTCTTCAGTTTGAGAGCTTGAAAGCTAAGATTAGGTATGATAATAATCTGAAAAAATATTACAAATGACTTAGTTCAAGTGAATGTCAACCTTCTTTTTATCAAAGTTCAAAATACCAGGGCAAGGAGAACGCATTGCAAGACATGCAAGAGTTACATTTAGGACAGATGCTGTCATGTATAAATGCACACTGACTTATATACTGGTTAAGCACATCTTTATAAGTGGAGGCATGAAGGCACACTGGAAATAAGACTAGATATGTAAAATAATTGGACATCTTCAGAAGCGACGGAGCTATAGGTAGTATACTTTTATAGGTGAGGTATTCCTAATCGTTAAAGAGAGCCTTCACTAAATTCTGGTTACATGAGTTTGTCACAGTGAACTACAGTTTAAACGGTGTAAGGTCTATCTATTATCATTTAAGCGATTGTGTCATTTTCACATTTAGTTATATCTATATGCTAACATGTTACATATTGTCTCTTTAGGAGTTTAAAAACAATTGAGTTTAGCAGCTGCTTAGTAAGCATGACTAGTTTAGGGAATTCATTGTAATGTCTCATAATTGTGATCTGCGCGTTTCAGAAATTAAAAAAAATAATTTTAACTGCCTCTAGGTCTGAAATTTAGCTCCAGGGATGAGAGTCATATTCTTTCAATACCCAATCTCTAAGAAAATGAATACAAGCCTAGACTGACCTTGGAATTAACCTAGGATTTCAATTAGTATGTGCAAATATTTAAGCTTTTTTGCATCTTAAAACTCTATTTTAAGATTATTCCAGCCATTATTTCCTTCATTCCCTCCCCCACTGCCCTGCTTTATTCTTTCTACTCCCTTGGATTCCATTCAACAAATTTCTTTTCCTGTCCTTCCCTTATTTCACTGTAGACATTCTTAGTATCTATCATTGATTTCTCTTCTGCTTAACCGAGAATTTTTGGGACTACCCAGGTACTGATTTGGTTACTTGCCTTTTCCTTCTTTATGATGTTTCTGACTGTATTGTGTTTCAGCCCCTTCTTCCGGTCTCATTGTGGTTCCTTCTTTGAATCTTTAATCGTAGATCTTTTCTGCTAGTCCTCAGGTGCTTCCCATCAATAGTTGTTCTGTAAGTAGTTGTAATTTCGTCTCCTTTTTGGGGGAGATAGGCTCAGTGTCTTGCTACTTTGCCATCTTGGTTACACGTTTCTTATGGTTTTCTTATCCTGCATATGTCATTAGGACAGAAGATGTGCCGTTTTTATATATTTAATACGTGTTCTTATTACATAGCAGGCATCTAAAAGCAAGATTTCATGTATCAGTGTTTAACAACTTTTTTTTTTTTTTAATCTTTTTAGGGCCACACTGGTGGCATATAGACATTCCCAGGCTAGGGGTCAAATTTTAGCTACAGCTGCCAGCCTACACCACAGCCACAGCAACTCCAGATCCAAGCCTCGTCTGCAACCTACACCCCAGCTCACAGCAATGCTGGATCCTTTAATCTGCTGAGTGAGGTCAGGGATGGAAACCACATCCTCATGGATCCTAGTCGGGTTCGTAACCAACTGAGCCACAATGGGAACTCCATTGATCATTCTTTATTTTACTATGTGCTGGGGTATAATGCTCATAATATAAAAGACAACTTTATTTTCTAGCACACCCATCTAATAATCATGTAAGAGAGAATCTATTTGAGGGGAGAATTGGACCAGACATTTTGTTTCCCTTTACTTATCTTAGATGGTTATGCTTGTAAAACTGAAGACTGCTACACAGAAGATACTCGTTTGGGTATAAATAATTTGTATTCAAAGTTACCTTCAATTTAGCTGACCTCTCTCATTCTTTCATAAACTCCTTCTAGTTTATCATGAATTTCTCTTGGCTTTATCTTCCTAAGATATCTAACCTCTGATTATTCATCAGGACCTCAAGGGCTAGTCAGTGCCACAATAGATCTTACTGTTACAATGTCTATAGCCTCTGCTTCTTTTCCTTACTTCCACTCTTGCCCTCTTATATTACATTCTATTAATTTCTTTATCTCCCGTCCTCAATCTTACTCTATCCTTTGAAAATAAAAAGATTTATTTTATTTTGTTAATCTTTTATGCATAGAACCGTGCCTGTCAAGCCATGTATATTTAATATTTGTTGAAGAGAACAAACGAATTCATTCTTATAGAGTCTGACAGTTTAAAAAACAACAACAAAACATGGGATTGAAAATACTCATCCAACATTGACTCTCATCTAAACTTTTAACAGCAAAAAGCAGATCGTCAATTATACCAGTTACAACACTAGTCCAGCTTTAGCAACTGTGGTTTTTGTGAGAGATTTAATAGATGTGACTTTGAGAGATAAATGATATGTATTTCAAATATTGTAGAATGGCAATAGATTCTTGCCTCATGGTCCACAGTTATATACCTCTGCTTACCTGTAGTACTGCCTTTATCATTTATAGTTTATATCAAAAAGGCAAAGGGACATTAATGGTATGTCTTTTTTTTTTTTTTTTTGGTCTTTTTAGGGCTGCACCCATGGCATATGGAAGTTCCCAGGCTAGTGGTTGAAATGGAGCTATAACAGCCGGCCTACACCACAGCCACAGCAACATGGAATCTGAGCCACATCTGTGACCTACACCACGGCTCATGGCAATGCCGGATTCTTAACTCACTGAGCAAGGCTGGGGATCAAACCTGCATCCTCATAGATGCTAGTTGGGTTCATTAACTGTTGAGCCACGACAGGAACTCCAATGGTATATCTTTTTAAGAATAGAGCTCTCACACTTTCTCAACTCATGTTTCTTGAGAGAATTAAGCCTTTGTATCCTAAAGCATCCATTGATATAACACATTAACTTCTCTCCTATATATCTAGTATGATATTAATTATGAGTCAACCTTGGAGGAATTGAGAAAATAGTCACTCAATTCATTATCTCTTTTCCATGATTCAAATGAGAAACTCCAGTTGCGAAAGACCAGATGGAAGTGACAAATTTTCATGTCACTTCAACATTTACTGAAGCCAAGCATGTCCAGGAGGATTGGGAGAGTTGTATAAAAAGATTCAACATGGAGTATCAGTTTCAAAGATTAATTGGTATTTTATTGCAGAAAACCATTAAGGCTGGTAGTTACCTTTCTATATTTTCCTTTTATAGACAAAATTTTTTAGTCAAAAATACTGTTGTGCTGAAAAGATGCTAAGTATTTAAAACCCCTGTAGACTTACAGATGCCTTGCAATTTATATTTGGCATGAAATTGCTCTCATGCATGAGAATCACACCAATATATATTTTCTAAAACTATATGAAATTTTTATCACTGCAAATAGTGTTCCTTAATTCACTTTTACAAATTTTCTCTTTTCTGTGTGCCACTTCTTAACAAGTCTCTGGAGAAGACAAATGCTAATTTTAGGTAGCTATCAAAATTGCCCCTTAAAACTTTGTGTCATAAGGAATAAAAATTTCACAGCATGTTTTCAGCAATAATGTAAAAATAGGTAAACTGGTAAAATTCACAATCTTTGGTGTGTCAATAAGCACCCCAGAATAAAGTGTAAAAGTGTACCTATGAATCTTCTGATAATATAATACCATTTATTTGGTAACCAGTAAAGGAAGAAATCTATGATATATTTACTCAGTGAAAATACAACCCCTTATCAGACATTCATACTTTCCTTTTCTCAGAATTGTTCAGCATTCAATAATTATACCTTAATTAATAATAAATCACAGAACAAAAATTTTGTTTCTCCTTTAATAAATGTGCATGGCCAGAGAATAAATCCAAAGACTAGTCTTTTAAATTTTAATAGGCACGAAGCATTTTAATGAACACAAAATACATAAGAACAAAAATCCTTATCCCAGCATGCAAACATAAAAAATGCAAGTTAATTAGACATGCAATGTGCAATTACTGAGTGAAATTTCTTCCACTTAGCAAAAGTACTAGTAGTCATCTATAAATTAGACAATTTTAGAATTTGTGTGGTTTCTTTTTGTTTTACCTAAACTGCAACAAATAGATGACTTATATACAATTTTTGACCTAGAAGCCACATCTTCTGTTTGCTCTCCTGCCTTGGCCTACTTTGATAAAAATAAAAATTGCTCATTTTCATATCTCCCACAAGACTCCAGGCTCTCCTTTTTCTGAGATACCTCTTCTACTTTACCAACAAGCCCATCAATTTCAAAGCTCAAGTTCACAGGCCAAAGCAATTAGCTAACAATCTAAAAAGAGTGGAACTCAAAGAAAAGTAAAAATTCTGCTCTTTGTTCTGACTTTTTGACATTGAGGAGATGGTCCTGCCATTTCCCCTTAGAAGAGGAGATACTCAGAGACCTCAACAATGTGAAAGTGGGTCAGGCCTTACACACTGTCCTTCTGAAGTGCAGTCTGTGGCTGCAGATGGCTTCCCAAGGAAAATTAGCAAGTGACCTGGCTTTGAAGATAGCTACCACTTGAAATTTTGGTGGAAAGAAGTAAGAATATTAGTTTTTTGCTGTCATACAAAATGTAAAAAAAAGAAGTTTTACCTTATACATTTAACTCCTATAGAGTGCAAGAGGATAGTTCTGAATAGAGAGAAATGAAAAAAGGAAAGAGTTTATGGTAAAATGAAATGAAGGCCTTATAGAATGTGTTGAAAATATATTAGAGAGACCCTATGTAATCAGAACTGATATTGGTTGCTTTTGTGAATAGCAGCGAATTCTTGTCTTTAATCCATTTTCCATCATGCCGAAGTTTAAAAGTAAAATGAAAGACTTTACCAGATTTGAGAAAGTCTTTTATTATGCTGTTTGTTACAAATCTCTGAAATATAAAAGAGAAGGCCAGAGTACTTAACATATGCCATTAATGAAAATGTGTGAAAAAATAAATTTAACATGTTTTGCAAATAAGAATTTTATTTCCTCTAATTTCATTGATTAAAAATGCTAAACAGGATGGAGTTTAGTCATGGCTCAGTGGTTAACGAATCCGACTAGGAACCATGAGGTTGCGGGTTCGATCCCTGCCCTTGCTCAGTGGGTTAAGGATCCGGCATTGCCAGGAGCTGTGGTGTAGGTTGCAGACACGGCTCGGATCCCTCGTTGCTGTGGCTCTGGCGTAGGCTGGCGGCTACAGCTCCGATTCGACCCCTAGGCTGGGAACCTCCATATGCCATGGAAGGGACCTAAGAAATGGCAAAAAGACAAAAAAAAAAAATACTAAACAGGAGTTCCTGGTGTGGCTCAGTGGGCTAATAACCTGACCTGTATCCATGAGGATGAGGATTCAATCCCTGGCCTCGCTCAGGGGGTTAAGGATTTGGCATTGCCGTGCACTGTGGTGTGGGTTGCAGATGCCGCTCATTGTCAGTGTTGCTGTGGCTGTGGCCTAGGCCTGCATCTGCAGCTCTGAGCCGACTCCTAGCCTGGGAACTTCCATATGCCACAGGCCGCACAAAGGCAAAAAAAAACCCCAATAACAGAACACATTTTTTGGAAACACATTGTTCACAATCTTGTTTAGTTTCACTTTATTATTAAGTATATCTATAAAACATGTATACTTTGATTTAAAAGTAGACGCTGCCTGATGTTTTGCATACGTTAGTTCTTTAGGTGATGCTTGATTGCTTTTCCAGTTTCAGAAACTCTGGTTCACACAGGGATCATGAGAAAAATATCACTTCTTTTGTACCTTAAAAGATCAGTTGTTTTTATCATATTAGAGTCACTACTTTTTAATCCTAAATAGCAAGACATTAAAATTAGCATTTCTATACTTGCTTTTATTCAAATCAGTCTTATGAGATTAAACAGTATGCCATTTTATAAGTTTACTACTTAAATAATTGAGATTTTTTTTTTATTCAAAATATCTTAGTCTTACAACATTGAAAGTCAGGAAATGGAGAGGAAAACAAAAGGACAGAATTAATCCCATTGTAGAGGTTGGTCATTTCCCTTTCTTCACATGATGGCCCATACTTCAATTACAGAAAAAAGAGAATGTTCTGTTCCACATGATTTTCATATTCATATGAAATTTACCATATTTTCCTGGGGGAAAAATTGTATTTACTACATATCCCATTGAGTCTTTGAACCAAAATATAGTCAAGCTTCTGAGCGCCTTTCTAACAGTTAAAATATTAAATGTAACAACAACATGACAAATGAACAATTCCTTTTCTATGGTTCCCAATTTCCATTTTCTTCTATAGAAAATTCTTCATCAAATTTGAGATTCTCTAGGAGTTGCCATCATGGCTCAGTGCTTAATGAACCCGACTCATATCCATAAGGATGCAAGTTTGATCCCTGACCTTGCTCAGTGCGTTAGGTATCTGGTGTTGCCGAGAGTTGTGGTGTAGGTCGCAGACTCGGCTCAGATCCCGTGTTGCTTGGCTGTGGTGCAGGCTGACAGCTACAGCTCTGATTCGACCCTTAGCCTGGCAACCTACATATGTGGTGGGTGTGGCCCTAAAAAGAGACAAAAAGACAAAAAAAAAAAAGCTTGAGTTTTTCTAAAGGAGAGCAACCTCTGGGTGTTATTGACTCCCAGGAGTAGGCTGTACACGATGGTGAGCATCTTGTTGAGGCAACAGGTATACCACTCTCTCCTGCTGCCGTTTCTGATTCTATCGTGGCGTGATGGCAGGTAGTTATTCCTAAAGATTGTGAGCAACACGGCAGTTAGTTTATTAATCCAGAGTTTCTGAAAGAAACTAGAAACAGTGTACAGTAGAAACAGGCGTTCCATACTAGCAACACGGTTAAACCAAGTGGACTCACCTGCAAAATTTTAGAGCTACTTCCATAGAGATCCCAGCAGAAGATGCTGGTTTTAGGGTTCTTAAACAAGGTGAAGTTGGAAAAAAATGAATATAAGCACTTTGAAGATGGAAAAATATATAATTTTTAGCACAATTGCAATCATATTTACAAACTGTCCTTTCTTTCACAAAATAATTTTAAAGCCAAAGCCAAGAATGCTAACTATAAAAGTTCTTTTTAAATGGAATACAATGTATAACCTTTGTGAAATACCATACCTTATGAAATTATTCAAGGAATTTGTAAATTAACTCTAAACTGGAAGACTATTGAATCCCACACTCATCTAAAAACTTCTTAGAGCTTCTAGAATATAGAGAAGACAAGGATGATTTGCTTCTAGAAGCCTCTAGAAAAGTACACAGCCCTACTGACATCTTGATTTTAGACAGGTAAAACTCATCCCAGACTTTGTGTGTGTGGTGGGGGGGGGGGGCAGAATTAAATATTTTTAATTCAGCTAATTTCCTTATTTTTCCCATGAAATGTTATTTTACATTGTCTCCAAAGAATCTGTTTTCTTACATTCCTCCTTTTATCACAACCTAATGGGGGAAATGTCTGGTCAAATTAGAACCTGGAAAGAGCTCAGAGTCCTTGAGGTTGGGCAGAATAGCTTAGGACTTAGCTGCTTGGCAGCAATGTGCCTGCTCTGGGCAGATTTCTGATCTTAGCTTTTCTTAGTTTTACTATTTCTCTTTTATGTTTGTGAGGCCCTGAGCCAGATACCCACAAAATTCCAGAGCTGTTTCTTGGCCATGTCTTCATGACAAAGCATTTCCAGAGAATGCCATGCTTTACCCTTTGGAATTTAAAAACCTATTGACTCTATTCCTACCAGCACTTCTTGCAGATATTACTGAAAATTACAGATGACATTCTGACTGATGACTCATATAAAGCACTCATATCTCCTTTCCAACTGGACAGTAATCACAGAGATCAGAAAATTTTTTGTTGCTGTTGTTGTTTCTGGACACCAAAAAGTGCCAAACAAATTCATCCAATCCCTTATACACACGTTGACTTTTACTCATCAAAAACAAGTCACTGGCTGTTGGTATTGAGGGGGACAAGATGCAGAAGGTATAGTCGCTGCCCTTGTTGATCCTTGCTCTTCTCTCACCTCCTCATATTTCCTCTTAGCATCCACAAAGGAGTTTGCACCCTAATCTAGCATCTCCTAGAGATAAAAAGTAGTTTATCTCTAATGCCTGTTATGGTCTCAGAAGAGTTAGAACTAATATTTCCAGTGTCTGAACATAAAGAGTCAAGGGCCGTCTGTACATCTTCCTTGGAAAAATGTCTATTCAGGTCTTTTGCCCATTTTTCCGTTGGGTTGTTGGCTTTTTTGCTGTTGTGTTGTATAAGTTGCTTGTATATTTTAGATATTAAGCCCTTGTCAGTTGCATCATTTGAAACTATTTTCTCCCATTCTGTAAGTTGTCTTTTTGTTCTCTTTTTGGTTTCCTTTGCTGTGCAAAAGCTGGTCAGTTTAATTAGGTCCCATTGGTTTATTTTTGCTTTAATTTCTGTTGCTTTGGGAGACTGACCTGAGAAAACATTTGTAAGATGGATGTCAGAGAATGTTTTGCCTATGTTCTCTTCCAGGAGTTTGATGGTGTCTTGCCTTATATTTAAGTCTTTAAGCCATTTTGAGTTTATTTTCATGCATGGTGTGAGGGTGTGTTCTAGTTTCATTGATTTGCATGCAGCTGTCCAGGTTTCCTAGCAATGCTTGCTGAAAAGACTGTCTTTTTCACACTTTATGTTCTTGCCTCCTTTGTCAAAGTTTAATCGACAGTAGGTGTCTGGGTTTATTTCTGGGTTCTCTTTTCTGTTCCATTGGTCTGTCTGTCTGTTTTGTTACCAGTACTGCACTGTCTTGATGACTGTGGATTTGTCATATTGTCTGAAGTCTGGGAGAGTTATGCCTCCTGCTTGGTTTTTGTTCCTCAGAATTGCTTTCCAAGGAAGTTGTAAAGATGGCCAACCAGCACATGAAAAAATGCTCAATATCACTGTTATTAGAAAAATTCAAATCAAAACTGCCACGAGATATCACCTCACACAAGTCAGAATGGCCAGCCATCATTAGTACGTCCACAAATAACAAATGCTGGAGGGAGTGTGGAGAAAAGCGAATGTCCTGCACTATTGGTGGCAATGTAAGCTGGTACAACCACCATGGAGATCAGTATGGAGATACCTTAGAAAACTATACTTAGAACTACCATTATGACCCAGCAGTCCCATTCTTGGGCGTATATCTGAACGAATCTTTCCTTAAAAAAGACACATGCACCCGCATGTTCATTGCAGCACTATTCACAATAGCCCAGACATGGAAACAATGCAATGTCCATCAACAGAGGATTTGATTCAGAAGTTGTGGCATATGTAAACAATGGAATACTACTCAGCCATAAAAAAGAACAAAATAATGCCATTTGCAGCAACATGGATAGACCTAGAGACTCTCATCCTGACAGAAGTAAGTTAAAAAGAGAAAGACAAATACCATATGATATCACTTATATCTGAATTCTAATATAGGGCACAAATGAACTTTTCTACAGAAAAGAAAATCATGGACTTGGTTGCCAAGGAGAAGGGGGAGGTAGTGGGATGGATTGGAAGCTTTGGGTTAACAGATGCAGACTATCTTTGGAATGAATTAGCAATGAGATCCTGCTGGGTAGCACTGGGACCTATGTCTAGTCACTTATGATTGAGCATGATAATGTGTGAAAATAGAATGTGTACATGTATGTATAACTGGGTCACCATACTGCACAGTAGAAAAAAAAATTGTAATGGTGAAATAACTATTAAAAAAAATAGTCAAGGGCAATTCTTAGGTCCATTCAAATCAGCATTTCCTTTTGAATGTTCTTTTGGGGACCCAAGGGATATCCAGAGACCTCCTGAATTGGGTCAGACCCCAGAGTGTGCAAGCTTCCTTTTTTCATAACCTACTTAGGGGTAGTGCATCCCATTCTTCATAACTGCACAACAATAAGAGAGTATATTTGTTTTGTTTTAATCTACTAATTTTGTGATAATTTGCTACAGCACTGACAAAATGATGGCTTATCACCCCTTCCTATGTTTCTCAATTGGTTACACTTCAGAATTAAAGAAAATAAGGTGCATATAATATGAATGAAAATTCAAGTTGATTAGACATACACATAAAAGTCAGGAAGTTTTAAAATTTTTGTATCACTTTTTGAATGATTGTTCTATGTTTTTAATTTTTTTATTGAATTATCTTATTGTTTTATATTTTTTAAATTCTTTTACTAATACCTCTTAACTAAGTCTGAGTGTTTATAAAATTAATTTAATTCTCAGGACAATGGGTCAGTTTATTTGAACATAACAGTAGTTTTTTCAATTTATACTAATAATTATATCCTTAGATATGTTTTTCTTTTTTCCTTTTTTGATTTTTGGGCTGCACCTGGTGGCATATGGAAGTGCCCAAGCTAGGGGTCGAATCAGAGCTTCAGCTGCTAACCTACAGTACGGCTATTGCAACTTGGGATCCGATCCATGTCTGCAACCTACACCACAGCTTAAAAGCACCGCTGGATCCTTAACCCACGGATCGAACCCATCAAACCTGCATCTGCATGGATACTAGTCAGATTTATTTCCACTGAGCCACAACGGGAACTCCCGATATGTTTTTCTTTAAGAAAACGAATACCATAGCACTTCGTTATTTCAGGGCTTGACACTTTTGGGGCAGAATTAAATAATACTAGCTATTGATGACATATTTATCTTTTTTTCTGCTTTTCCATGATAATTCTTCAAAGCTTTCAGAATGATGCATGGTGTTCAGACTTTGTTCTTTAGTATTCTAAGTCATATTTTAAATTCCTTTAGTTTTATTCATATTATCCTCTAATGTGATAACATGCATAGTGTATGTGAAAATAGTAGTAAGAGGAATTATAATGTTTAATAAAATAGTGGTTTAAAAAATCCCTGATTTCAAGAAATATGTTTCTGAACATTTGTTTCAATTAACTACTAGATTTGAATTGCTTGTATTTTGTTAACATTTTATGTCTATTTATGAGTGATTATACCCAGAGAGAATCAACAACATTAACCAGCACTCATGTAGTTTTGATGTATACTAGCATCTCCTCTCGCTCCCTTACACCTATTATCTTATTTGCTCTTCACAACAGCCCTTAGCGAAGATGCTCTATTAATATTTCATTTTTATATATAAGTACGGTGAGCACAATGGACGGAAATGTGTCCCTGAAAAATTCATATGTTGAAGCTGTAACACCCAGAGTGATGATATTTGGAGATGGGCCTTGGGGAGGTAAATGGGTTTAGATGAGGTCATGAAGTTGAGGAACTCCTGATGAAATTAGTGTTATTGCTAGAAGAGGAAGAGAAACCAGAGCTCTCTCCCCACCTTAGATGCAAGTGAGGAAGAAGGATCTCACCAGAACCCAATGGTGCTGGCGTTCTCATCTCAGACTTCCAGCCTCCAGAACTGTGAGAACAGAAGTCTCTGTTGCTTAAACCACCTGGTTTTAAACTGTTTATTCATTTTATGGCAGTCTTAAATGACTCGTCCGTTTGTAACATTTCCCAATGTTACGAAGCAGATAAATAAAACCAGATAAATAAAACCAGATTTAATACAGTCAAGTTTGTTACAAAGTATTTATTTTTAACCATTTTTTGGTGTCAGGATTATTCTTATTTCAGAAAACAAATCGACTAGTTGTTCAGTATGGTCAGAATTAAGTGTGGAAAGAGAATCCTTATGAAAATAAAGGCTCATTTCCTAGCTGGCCCATTAAATTATCCTAATTCCCTTTTTTTTTTTTTGCATTTTTTAGGGCTGCACCCACAGCATATAGAAGTTCCCAGGCTAGGGTTCAAATCAGAGCTGTAGTTGCTGGCCTACACCACAGCCATAGCAACGTGGAATCTAAGCTTCATCTGCAACCTGCACCACAGCTCAGGGCAACGCCGGATCCTTAACCCACCCAGTGAGGCCAGGGATTGAACCCATATCCTCATGGATGCTAGTTGGGTTTGTTAACCACTGAGCCATGATGGGAACTCCAAAATCATCCTAATTCTTAAAAGCACTTTTAAGCAATGGAATCTCTTGCTATATGAGAGCCTATGGCTTAAGATATTAAAGATCAATAAATCAGAATTTTTTTCAGGAGTTCCCACTGTGCCTCAACAGGTTAAAAAACCCAAAGATAACTCTGTGAGGATGCAGGTTCAATCCCTGGCCTCACTCAGTAAGTTAAAGATCCAGCATGGCCACAAGCTGCAGTGTAGGTTTCAGATGCGTCTTGGATCCTGAGTTGTTGCGGCTGTGGTATAGGCAGCAGCTGCAAGTCGAATCCACCTCTAATCTGGGAATTTCCGTATGCTGCAGGTGTGGCCATAAATAGAAAAAATAAATAAATAAATTGGAAAGTTTTCTCTCAATTCCACAATTAAGGAAATAAGGTAATCATTCTATTACATGAAAATGAACAGATCCTATGAAAAATTCGCAGTTCACACCTAAATGGTTTTATTTATTTTTATAAACTTTTTTCCTGCCTATGTACTGGTTGAATGTTTGTTTTTCTTTTATTTTCCTTAAAATCCATGATTTTCACTAACCACAGTGTGGTTTTGTTCCCTTTAATTAGTCATGTAAATCAAGGGATATTTTTGTCTTCACAGTGATTTCTTCAATTCAGAAAATATTTTCTCTGTAACGATTTGAATATTTAACTTTTACTCTTTGTTCTTGACTGTTCAAATAATTTCAGGGATCTATTGATACAGTTCCAAAGCTGACAATATCCAAACCCTTGCATTAAGTCCAGTTCTAATTCTAATCATAACTCTAACACACCCAGCATTTATCCTTTACTTTCTGATGATCTTTATCCATTAAACTTCCCACCATGAATTCTCAACTAGGAATGTAGGTTTGATCTCTACATCACCAGTTTGAGATTTTACATAATTTATTCTGTTACTAGCAATGCGTACAATAGTTAAAATTGATTTTACTGTATTTTTACTTTTGTTCAGTCATTTCCTTATGATATGATATAGTCTGTCTTTCTTTCTTTCTTTCTTTCTTTCTTTCTTTCTTTCTTTCTTTCTTTCTTTCTTTCTTTCTTTCTTTCTTTCTTTCTTTCTTTCTTTCTTTCTTTCTTTCTTTCTTTCTTTCTTTCTTTCTTTCTTTCTTTCTTTGCTTTTTAGGGCCACACCCATGGCATATGGAGGTTCCCAGGCTTGGGATCAAATCAGAGCTACAGCTGCTGGCCTATGCCACAGCCACAGCCACGCAGGATCCAACCCACATCTGTGACCTACACCACAGCTCGTGGCAACTCTGGTTCCTTAACCCATTGAGCGAGGCCAGGGATCACACATGCATCCTCGTGGATCCCAATTGGGTTTGTTAACTGACGAGCCATGAGGGGAACGCCATATGATATATTCTTTATGATATGTATGTTTTTAACCTCTTCCCAGTATTATAATTTCAATGAAATCTTTGTTTGTTATCTTGTCCACTATCTTTTATTTCAAAGATTTCAAGTTTTCTTTCATTTTAAGAGTAGCACAGCTCAGAAACTGTCTATATTTTACTTCTGGTTTTGGAAACATATCTTTTTCCAAAAATATTTTTATTACTTTCTTTTCAGTGCTTGATTTTCTATCTTTGTCTTCAAGGACTCATTTTATACCTTGGACGTTTATTTTTCTTTTCTTTTTTTTTGCAAATAATGAAATTCTGACTCAAACTTAACATATTTCCCCAAAAGCAAAATGAGTACCTTGATTCTCTGCTCTCTCCAACTGAATTTTATTATTGCTCTTTAATGTCTTAAGCCATAGGCTGTCAGATAACAAGAGATTCTGTTGCTTAAAGTGCTTAAAACAATTAGGGTAATTTAATGGATAAACCAGGAAATGGACTCTTTTTTTGCAATGATTTCTTTCCACCCTTAATTCTGACCATACTGAACAACTTGTCATTTCCATAAAGAATCAGGCTCTTTAGCAACTGTCTCTTTGCACTTAGTTTTCTCTCACTGAGAAAGTGTTCTTGCCATCTTAAAGCAACCAGTTAACTCCCACTCATCATTTAAAGGTAATTTTAAGTATTACTTTTTGCTAGGATTGTTCTGTGATGTCTGTGTCTGAACCAGATGACTCTAATCTCAAATTCCATGGCAACCTATGTGTGCTTCGCTCACATACCACCAACAAAGGCACTGATCACCATGTGTTTCCCAAGAGGCCGTATTTGGTTTACAAAATCCTTTGAGCTTCTGATTAAGATGAGGATATTTTCCTTAAAAAAGTGCTCAAGGGAAAATACATGACCAATCTTACAGCAAATTGTATTAGTCTTATGAATTCTCTAAAACATTCATGTATACTGCCTAACATTCTCTGCACTTGGGTGAATATTTCAAATAGGCTGCTTATTGTTACAGGAGAGCATACAGTCCTATTCTGTAAGATTATGATTTGTTTCACCATAAAAGCAGATAAAACAACCCCCCCCAAAAAAACATCTCTGCAAGATAAGAGTTGTCTTCCAGACAAGCAGCGCTGGGTGATACTCAGAGTAACATCCTGCTGGATCTCAGAAACGGACAATTTTTTTTTTGTACCTTTTCTTTTTCTTTTTTCTTTTTTTTTCCTTTTACAAGCATTCAGCCCTTTTGATACCTCAATAGAACTTGATTTCAATGAGTTTATATCCTCCTAGGGAGAGGAAGCCGTTAGCCATTAGGTCAACCCTGGTGGTTTATAAGCCTCCTGCTGTCTAGTGTCCTGGAATGAGGATGCCCAATGTTGGTTTAGGGATGTCTGTAATAGACTCTCCGACTTCCTATTTTCATCTCACCAAATATCTGGTTCATAGCTGTGCATTCAAAGCCTGTATCTTTACAGAACATCCTGAAAGATCACTGTGTCTATTTTCCTTAATTTAAAGATGAAACAACTGGTTTCTTATCGTTATGAATGATTTTTCATGTTCTAAAACTCTCTGACCTTCATTTTAATTTTCTGTAAAGCTGAGATACTATCTAAATACCAAGGCTGCTGTAAGGTTTAGGAATAAAATATGTGAAGTATAATGACGGAGTAGAAAATTATTAGGGTTGTTGATCTGTTGCTATTATTAGAAGCATTCACTCATTTACCCATTCCATCAACATTGTTTTGGGCATCTGCTGTCCACTGGACACTATCCCATTGTGGCACAGTGGGTTAAGAATCCCATTGCTCTGGTTGCTGAAAAGGTGCTGGTTTGTTCCTTGGACTGGCCCAGTAGGTTAAAGGATCCAGTGTTGCCACAGCTGTGACACAGATCTCAGCTCAATCCCTGGCTCGGGAACTTCCAGATGCCATGGGTATGACCATAAAAGAAATTAAAATTAAAAACTTGTTGTAGATGTTAAAGAGATATTCTTAGACTGATAAATATGCTTTCTAGCCATTTGATCATGTCACATTTTCCTTATGAGCACTTTAATTTATTTTTATTTATTTATTTATTTATTTATTTATTTATTTATTTATTTTGTCCTTTTTGCTATTTCTTGGGCCGCTCCCGTGGCATATGGAGGTTCCCAGGCTAGGGGTCCAATCGGAGCCACAGCCACCGGCCTACGCCAGAGCCACAGCAACAAGGGATCCGAGCTGCGTCTGCAACCTACATCACAGCTCACAGCAACGCCGAATCGTTAACCCACTGAGCAAGGGCAGGGACAGAACCCGCAACCTCATAGTTCCTAGTCAGATTCGTTAACCACTGCGCCACAAGGGGAACTCCCCGCCCTTTAATTTACATTAGATAGTACCTCAGCAAAAGATTTGATAAAACGAAAGTTACAATAATTTAAAATTTTTCACCAGGATTTTCAAAAAAGGATATTTTATTTAGTCTCATACATTACTGAGAATCACATTTCTACATGTGTGATATATGATTCTAGCTACAGACTCCACTGGAACTTTTCAAGAGTGTGATACCACAGCAGGGACACTTATTCTGGGGCTAGGACAGTTTTAAACACCTGCTCAGAGGTTGCCTGGAAACGACACTTGTTGCACATTAACCATCAGTGTTAAGACACTTTAAATCGGATTTTTTTTTTTTTTTCCTCTCAGAACAAAGAATTTTGCAGCACACTTGAACAAAAATGGTTGACAATTGTTAACTCAGATTTTTCTCTGGGTGTTGTTTTGAGTTCATTTATCCAGATGCAATATTTGTTATTAGATATTTCTAAACAAGCAACTTGTGTTCCTGGAATTCATATTTTAGATTGATATGCATTTCCTAGAAGAAATAATCTGAATATCAAAAAAGTGAGGAAAATAATTTGAAATGGTCTAACACAATTTTTTAGCTCAAATTGTTATGCCAGAGCAAAGGAGGAAAACTGTAAAAAATGCAGTAAAGCGGTTTTAACTTTTTCTCATCTCAGCTCATACATTTAATATTGACCTTAACATAACACTTCCATCCTTGACTCTTATGACTCTGCAAAAGGAGGGATAATAATTCTTCACTGTATGCTGCACAAGATTTATTTATTAGATGAACAATGCTTAGAAAGTATTTCAAAATTATGTCTTATAAATGTAAAGTGTTTTTGTTTGTGTAGTCAGTCATGAAAGTAGATGGTGAGCTTTCGCATAACTCTGATTAACTGCTTTGAAAAAATGTTGCTTTTTAGCAAACTAAGGCAAGATGATTGAACTCAGGAGAATCAATGTAACCTTACTCCTACAAGTGGAGAAAAATTAAAGTGCTTATTCAACCTCAGAGATTTAGTGGTATAATTTTTCTGCATGAGGGACGGCCATCTACGCAATCTCCACACAGTGCCTAGCAACTAGGAATTGCCCCCAAATAATCAGTTATTATTATTGCTAAGTGCCAGTTACTGTGGTAAAAAAAAAATCAATAGATTGGACAGTCTAAACTTATACAATGCACTCATGCAATTAAGCCTCAGAACAAACTTTCAAAGATTCCGGTCTATTTTGTAGCTGAGTGAAGTTATGCAAATTGCACATAAGCACCATAAAACTTCTTGGCATAAAACAATTGTTATATCTCAAAATTTTGTAGGTATGTAATTGCAGGGATCAGATAGTATTTCTTTTCTTCTTTCTTTCCTTTTTTTGGTGGCCCCATTTCATATGGGGTTCCTGAGACTTATGGAACAATGCCGGATCCTTTAACCCACTGTGCAAGGCCCCAGGTTAGAATATGTGAACCTATCCTGTGGCACTACAACAGCAACCCCCAGGTGGTATTTCTTGTGTTCCCCATGGCATAATCCCCGGGGCTTTTGGTAGCATGGATCTGGTGGCTGGTCTGGCCTGGGGTGTTTAAGATGCTTTCACTCATAGGACTAGTGCCTGGAGGGAACAGCTGTAGGAGAGGGTTCAGTTGGGGAACCTCTTCATATCTTTTTTCCATGGGCTCTCCAGCAGGAAAGTCAGACTCCATATAAGGTGGCTCAAAACTCCAAGAGACTGTCGGAGAGAGGACCCTGTGGGGTCTGAGAAATAAAATCTTGTCTGCCATACCAGTCAACAAAGGATGTCGCTGTCATCAGGGACTGCAGACACCTTCAGGGGTGAGCCTGTGAGCCCCGGGGGAACTCAGGAAGGAAACAAAGAGTACCTGCCACCTAGTAGCCATCAGACCTCAGCCATTCCCAATGGTCAGCCCTCAGGATGTGAAAACACAGGTTACTGGCCCCAGATAGCTAAGGTGCCTATCAAAGGAATGATTTCAGTGAGCCCAAACCCTTGCATCTTCCCATATATAAGAAAAGCACTAAATTCCTTAACTTGAGATATCTACTTATCTTTTATTAACAACAATCTCTTATTCCAACTACCTGCCCTTTGTTGCAAAATTCCTATAAATCCTAGCTCCCCCTTCACCTCCTCAGAGCAGTTTTCTCAGGGTTACTTGAGATGCTGCCTCCTGAGCTTAATTCCTCAGTTTTGTCCACTGAATAAAATATAACTCTCAACTTTTAGGTTGCATTTTTTTTTTTTTTAGTTCACAGGTTCTTCCTGGGCACAGAAGTCTTTCCCTATCTGTTTCTATTTGCAAGAAAAAGGCCTCAGCCTCTTAGACCCTTCTGAATACCAAAGAGAGATTCAAACAGTTGCTAATTAGGGAAGAAACAAAGGGAGAACAATCAAACTATAATGCAGAGATTAAAGTAAGACTCTGGTTCTTCCACAAGGGATATACAGGATAGGTTTGCATTCTTCTGCAGGGACTAAGGCCAGCACCCAGGTGGAGGAGGGTAACTTCAGGCTGAGCGCCCAATGCTGAAATACTACCCTCTTTCTCATTGGCAACCAATCCAAAGAAAGTTACATATCTTGCAGCCCTACCCCAAACTCCCCTATAAAAACTTCTCCCTGGGAGTTCCTGCTGTGGTGCAACAAGATTTGTTGTGTCTCTGCAGTGCTGGAATATTCTATCCCTGGCCCAGCACGGTGGGCTAAGGATCCAGCATTGGCACAGCTGTGGTGTAGGTCACAGCTGTGGCTCAGATCTGATCTCTGGCCTGGGAACTATATATGCCATGGGGCAGCCAAAAAATAAAAAGCAAAAACAAAAAATCATTAAGGAGTTCAGGGTTTTTTGAGCACGAGCCAACCATCCTCCATGCTTGAGCTTAGAGTAAGACTTTCTCTGCTCCAAACTCCCATGGTTCAGATTCTTCGGCCAAATGAAAGTTTGGCACACAAACTTTACTTTCTTAACAAGAGCAAGAAAGAAACTGCCAGTGGCCTGGATCTGGATCTTCATTTCCTCTATTGGTCAAAGGAGTCACACTTTCAAAAGGTGAAAACTAATATTTTCTTAATGTAAAAGGAACAGAAAAAAAATTCCATACATCAATGGGATTTTTGCAGCCAAATTTAATCCACCACAATGTTTGTGTCATTTTAGCCAATATATTATTTTTTTCCCAAATTGCTTTTTCTCATATTTAAGTGAAAATCTTTCTATTGCTTTATCTAAGGGATTTTATTGGGTGATTCATCAGAGTAATGTCTTCTTTCAATATTTTGTGACATTTCAAGTTTACACCAATGCACTGACCTAACAGTATGACCCAATTTTGTCACAAACAAACCTTCAGTGAAAGCATAAAGTTATCATGTAGGCTATTTGGCCCCAATTTAATTGTCTCTAGAATTAGTTGGTCAGAAAGAAAATTTCTTGGTCAAATAGTCTCCATACATTTATTCATAGGTATTTCCCTTAAGGTCAAAATTTTATGAGTTGGTTTTTTCCATGATGTTTTCAAGCAATATATTCAAAACACAGCCATTTTTCACTGAAGCATTAAACTTACTGAAAACATCTGTACAAGTTTCAAAATGTTCTCAAAATCTTTATTACTTAATATCCTAGTTTCTTTTTAAGCTCAGAGAGTAAAACCATAGATTTCTAGAAAAATTTCTATCAAGTCAAAGTAAACAAATACGATGACCATTATGTTCTTAACCAGTTTTTATCTCACAAATAGTTTCCTAAACAAAACCCAGAACCTCACTGCCAATGATTAGCTATTTGCTTTACGCTTCTCTGAAAGTTAAAATACTAAAAGCTATTCATTGTTCTATTAAATCTTTAACCTTGACTTCACCCTGAATTTCAAGAGGATGAACATTATGGATTTCTTCACTTCTTGATTATTCTCTAATATCTTTCATCTCAAGAAAATACCTATGTGGAATGCAAAATATATAGGGCATTGTTTATAGCCCCTTGCCGAAACTGAGTTTGCAACTGAAGATGTTTAAATCTGGATTAGCAAGTATGTAACATCACAGAACCTGAGGAACCTTTTAGGTATGTCACTCCCTAGACAATTTCGGTATGATTCCTCCAGGCATAAGGGATGAATACTGCCTTCATAGTGGCTTGGCAGTCCTTTGGAACTTTGTTTCTGGAGACTGATATTTTCCCCAAGGTTATATATTCTAAGTCCTTGTGATAGCAAGGGAGGCATTATGTCAACTCTATCCTTTTGAGTATGTGGATATTCCATTTCTTTCCTGAAGTAAACAAGACTGTGTTCATGTGCTCAGAAGCACTAAGGTCTCAGCTATGCCTTCTACATTCCTTTTAGAGTTCCTATCATTGCTATTAACATGGCAGTTCAGAAGCTTAGGCTAGCTAATTTAGAATTTTCTTTGTATAAAATGGGATGGTGATAATATCCAGCCCATAAAAACAAGTAAGAAACAAGTAGGTCAATGCATGCAAAATTCTCAGCAGAGCACCTCCTATAGTGTAAATGTTCATTATATTTTTACTTAACATGTTTTATATCTTGGAGGTCTCTCTCTTATTTAGCATGTTGTATTTCTTATATCAACAAATTTTACAACTGTAATATTCTTTCTCAATTGTCCCTTTCTTTTCTCATTTACAGAGAATTTAAATGAATTATTACAAAGGCCCCCATCTTTCCTAATTCTAAATGTCCCTCTAATTAAGCCTTCGTACTTCACTCAACTCTGCTTTATAAAATAAGGGTCTAGCATATTTATCACTTGAATTACAAATTTTGATAATGTTCCCTTTTGTTTTACAGTATATGTGTTCATGTCCTATGGCTGCTATAATAAAACTTCCACAAATTTAACAGCCCAAATTTATTCTTTTATAGGTCTGGAGGTCAGAATCTAAAATTCAGGTGGTGACAGGGCTGTGTTCCTTGCAGAGACATCAAGGGAAAATCCCTTTCCTTGTTTTTTTCAGATTCTAAAGACTCCCATTTCTTGAGTCTTGGACCCTTCTTAGCATCACTCTGACCTCTTGTTACTATAGTCACATTTCTGCTACTGACTCCTGTGTTCCTCTTAAAGGGACCCCTATGATTACGGTTAATATAGTTAATGATATAGGTGACTATATTAATATTATATACCCCGGTTCATACAGAATAATCTCCTCATCTCAAGAACCTTCATTTCCTCACATCTGTAAAGTTCTCTTTACCATGTTAGGTAATATATTCATAGATTCAAGGGATTAGGGTGTGGACTTCTTGGGAGGGGCTATTATTCAGCCTACCATAATGTGTATTCAAATTCCTTAGCATATTTTTAAGGGGCCATCATGTTATCACTATCTGGTCTCAAACTGCCTTTCACGGCTTTCCTATCAGTTGCTGATATTCTAATTACATCCTTTGGCTTTCACATTATAGGAGTATACTTTGAATTGTTAATACATCATTCACTTTCAATCTATGTGTGTTTCCTCCTGCTCTCTTGTCTTCTTTTTTTTTTTTTTAATTTGTTTTTTGCCTTTTTGCTATTTCTTGGGCCGCTCCCACAGCATATGGAGGTTCCCAGGCTAGGGGTCCAATCGGAGCTGCAGCTGCTGGCCTACGCCAGAGCCACGGCAACGCGGGATCCGAGCTGTGTCTGCAACCTACACCAGAGCTCATGGCAAAGCCAGATCTTAACCCACTGAGCGAGGGCAGGGACCGAACCCACAACCTCATGGTTCCTAATCAGATTTGTTAACCACTGCGCCATGATGGGAACTCCTCTCTTGTCTTCTTAAAATGCTTTTTCTAGGTATTTTGCATCTAGAGAAATATTACACATTTTTCCAAAATCTAGACTGAGCTTTTGGGGTCTTCTAGGTTTCCAAGTTTGCCTCGTCATAGAACACACTGTGCTATACAGTAATTAAATATATATTTGTCTACATTTCTAGGCTGTTACCACCTTCAACACTAGGACCTTTTAAAATCCCATTGCTTTTTTCACATCAAACATAGAACATAGCCAAAAAACAAAACCTGTTGCTTATGAGATTAATGAACTCACTTGCCACAGCCTGCTGGACAGATTTAAGGGCCAGAGTGTGTTGACTTATTACCTTTTTGTCTCAGGTGGGTGTCTTTGTTGCAAAAAAAAAATTAGAAATCTCCTACAGCTGGTTGTTGAGAAAGTGAATATAATAAAGAATGTGAGATAGCCTTTCAGAATCTCCCCAAAGACAGAGAAATAGGCTTCGGGTCATGCAGCCAGAAATAATGGCCAAATCATACCATTAGATGACTCCTGTGGGGCCCAACGAGATACTATTATCTTATACAGACACATAGAGTCACAAACCACAAGTATTACCACGAAGCCGTGGCCACTGTTTCTTCTAAAAAATAGACTCTTCCCATTCTCTCTGCTAGAAAGTGATTGGAAAGACTTATTTTTTCCTATGTGGGCATCTGACAGGCAAAAACCAAGGATAACATGCCTGCACACCAGCTATGTAGAAGGTCAGAATAGCTACTTCTGGCTATAATTTTAGATGAATGAATTCTTCAGGTGAGAAACACTTCCAATTTGAAAGTATTCAATATTTTAAGTAAAGAGGTTGAGATTTTTTAACTATGCGTTTTAGAAAAATAATGGAGAACTGGATAAGTCATTTTTGTAAATCTGACTTAGAAAGAAATAAAAAATCAAAGTTATTGCTTATGGAATATTGGCATTTTTCATTTGGAGGGTCAGCAAATATCCAAAGTAATGTTTATATTTTTTCGTATTGTCAAAATGAAATATTCATTTTTATGTAATGGTCCAGTCAACTGAGTAATGCTATGAGACATGCACTTAGCAGAAGTATTGAACAGTGGCTCATTTGCATTAAAAGATAATAAAAGTTGTCTAGTGTAATAATGGATAGTTCATTAGATTAGTAATAGAATTGTGGTCCATTTTGCCTTAGGTTACCAATCAAAATCCATCACTATGCTTTAGACACGAAAGCAACCCTCTTTCTGATGGGATTAATCAGTTAGTCCTGTCTGAATGCAAGCAACTTGCTTTTTAAAGGAATAAAATTCAATGGGAGAATAGGATTAAAAAATATTGGGTTTGGATTCAGGAGACCAATATTCTAATACTTGTGGGCTCCTGAGTGGCTAAAAAAATACAGGGAAAATCAAAATTCTCTTCCCTCTGAAAATGAAAACTCCTCTGACTCGAACCTAGTCAAAACCCAGATTGGGATTTGAACCCACATTTTTTGTTGTTGTTGTTAATTAGACTCACTCACCTGGTGTCTGAATGGACTAGGCTTAGGCTCTTTGTGTCTCAGGGCAGAAGGAATTCAGTGAGCGATAAAGTGATAGGTAAGAAATAGAATGCTTGCGAGAGGTATAAGTGGGTATAAGGCTCTCCCCCAAAGATTAGATGGGCTACAGTTTTATATCCAAGGAAACTGAGGAGTGGATAAAGACCACTCTTCCTCATTCTTCAAGGAGACATCAGGCTTGCATCATCAGCTCCTCCTTCTTATCAGGTAAGAGAATATTTGATCCTATGAGGTCAAACAAGGACTGCCATGGCGCTTATTCAAATCAGCAGAAAGGTGGTAACATAATCTAAAATGCATTGAATCATCTCGGGTTTCCCTATAATGAGGGTCTCCAACTTTAGAATGTCATCTTTCCCTTAAATTCCTGTCCTTGATCCCATGATCATTATCTGGTTGAAGCTGAACAGCAGGACCCATTTTACCTTTCACATCATGACCTGAGGCATATCTCGTGCTTTTATTTATGGTTTTATAGTTGAGCAAGGCTGCTGCTTTCCTAGATATTCTGATGGCTTTCTTGAACAATTTTAAAGCTCCCTGGTTTCCCTCTCCATCTATGGCCCCCTACTGGGACTTCTACAAGGACCTGTGTGACTGTCTTACTCTATCCTTAGCACCTCTATGCTGTCCTATGCAGAATTCAAGGGGGAGACCAGATACCTCTGTCCTTGTTAGATTTAATGTTCTGTGAGCAATTAGAAAGATGTATGTCTAATCATATAGTTTTTAGGTTGAAAAATAAAACACCTAACCCACTGTGAATAATAAATTTTGCATGAGATATTTTCTATTTCTAGCAGTTGGTAAATCTGTTCCCTTTGTGTTTCTAGCATATGTAATTGTTAAGGAACAAAAAAATAAGGTTTGGTTCCTCATACCAATTTCTCTGACCTTGAGCAAAGAACTTATTTCTTCCCTGCTCAATGTCCTCCACTGTAAAGTGGACATCATTGCATTGCTTTCCTTATGGCACAGGCTTCTGTTGAAAATCAAATGAATAATGCAGAAGGAAGTTACTTGTAACCTAAAATTCTCTGTTATTATAAGGATCCTTTCTGCTGTGCATGTTACTTTCATAGCTTAGCTAATGCAGCCCTTCAAAGTCAAACAAATGCTCAATAATTTATTTAAGAACTCACCCAGCAAAAGCCAAAATATGAGGGTAGACTCATTACAAATAGTCCACAAACCCTTTAAGCTTTCAGAGAGATGTGGGAAAAAGGAAAATTGTTAGTGGAATTATGTGGCTTTTTCATAATTACACCTTTTACAAAATAGAAGTATAGTGATATGGCAAGTCATTTTTTAAAAAATCACTCATGATTACACACACATACATATTTATGTATGTATATAGGTGTATATATGTACATAGATAAATATGTAGATAGAGATAGAAGTATAGAGTCATACATAATAAATAACATGTACAAATAATTGCCTTTTTTAGACTAATGAAATGTTACAAATAAAAGAAAACTTTTCAGTTGGAGTCCTGTCGTGGCTCAGTGGTTAACGAATCTGACTAGGAACCATGAGGTTGCGGGTTTGATCCCTGGCCTTGCTCAGTGGGTTAAGGATCCGGTGTTGCCATGAGCTGTGGTGTAGGTTGCAGACGCGGCTCGGATCCCATGTTGCTGTGGCTGTGGTTTAGGCTAGCAGCTGTAGCTCCGATTCAACCCCTAGCCTGCGGACCTCCATATGCTGTGGAGCGGCCCTAGAAAAGGCAAAAAGACAAACAAACAAACAAAAAATGCTTGTCAATTTAGGAATAGTTGACCATATTGTAGTATATATAGAGATAGCTAGATAGCTAGACAGATAGATGATATTCATTTTGAACATTATGTGGCAATTAAAATTATTTAGAAATGTATCAGTTGACTGTATTCATGTCAAGTAGCAAGGGGGGCACCATTCACTACCAATTTTTTTGCTAGTGAGAAAGGAAAATGCAGAAAGAAACTATCTAGGGAACAATAATTAAAAAGAAATGTGTATAGATGTATGTATTCAGGGAGCATTCTGGAAAGTGCTGGAGAGATAAAGTGGTAAAATAACCCGAGGCCCAGTATAATGGGTATATGACTAAAATTTGAAAAAAAATTGAAAAAACTCAAAGGAGAAAACATGATGCCATCAGTGAAGGAGGGTTCTGACATGTAACTGTCCAAGTATTCTATCAAGGATAACGAGACTCAATTTTTTCCAGCTCAGGTCAGAGGCAATGAAGTATCTGATTTGACATGAGAATGAAACAGATCATTTTTACAGAGTTCTACAAAAAAAATGAAAAGATGGGTTTCAAGAAGCAGATTTCCGTTTCAGTTCATAAGTATGCCACTATGGAAGTATTAAGTGGGTTCCCCATTCTGTGCTCTAAAGTTTAGGTCTGGGCTCCATATGCTGGTATCAAAAAGTCTGACATCCAACATTAGCTCAAGTATTTAAATCTCCCTCTTAAATATGTATCTTAGATTTCTTTTATTCTTTGTAGATTAGGGGTTAGCTCTCTATTTAGTTCACTGACACTTTTGGTTAATATTTTAAGATATTTATTAGGTAGAAAAGTCTTCTTATTTTATAAATATTCCCAGAGAAAAAAAATGATGAACAATTATCAGATGTGAGTGAGATGGCCATGCTTCATTGTATCATCTGATATGTAAATACACTTTATTTAGGAGATTTTTCATTATGATCCTTTTTTATGAAATTGCATGGTACAGACAGTTTATTGCAGTTGTTGATATATTTAACTGGAAACATAGAGATCATTTGACCACGTTTGCCGAGACCAGCTCAGCAGGTGAGGGCTGAAGAACGGGTGCTGTGAAACTTAAGAAAAAAGAACATAAAGCAAGACACAGAGACACTTACCTTAATTAAAGGTGGGAACTGGGGGACGCAAGGTCTCAGAGACCAAGAGCAACTTCTCAATAAACCACACTGTTTTTATTGTGTTCTTTAGGATTACGGGGGCTGTAGGTGCAGGATATAGGTTTTTATTATTTTAAAAGTCACATATCCGGTTGCTGATTAAGCTTTTATTCTGACCTTTAGGCATTTAACAATCCTTAGCATTTGAGGAAGCTTGGTATCAGCTATCTATGCACGCATTCTGGAGAATCACCATTGTGCTTCTGCAGATGGCCTGCCTATCTGCAGCAACCCAGCGTGCCTAGGTTTGCACCTCAGTTCTCCTTGCTAATGCATATTCTGCCAACGACCCCTCATAAACCCCTTGGGCCATGAGGCTCATCTTCCTCTTATTCTTTAGAAGATATATTATGCTGTGCAAACAGCATGCCTATCTGCACAGGTCCAGTGTGCCTAGACCAATGCATTAAGTCCTCATTCAGCTGACCCTATGAATAACTTATGCCTTTAGGTCTTTGTTCTTAAGCTTAAGTCATTTCCCAGCACTGTGACAGTTTTTCAAGCTGGAAGATGGGGTAAAGTAAAGCAGACCAAGATGGAGTTTTCAGCATAGAAAATAGAAGCAAAAAGGCTAAGAAAAGATCGCAGGTACATGTCTCCCAACACATGTTCAAATTCCAGCTCTTTGCTATTTATGTGACTTTGGGTAATATATTAATTTTTCTACAACTCAATTTTCTCACTAAAATAACAACCTCAAAGACATTTTGTATGTATTAAATGAGATAATGTGAATAAAGCACATACAAGTGCCTGCCAAAAACTTAAATAGCAAAAGTTAATTATCATTAAACTGTCTTTTCATAAAAGACCTATCTCATATATTAAGAATGCATAAAATAATTTAATTTTAAACATAAATGTAAGCAATACTAGACCTAAGCCAGTCTGGCAATATGAATGAAAGAGGGATCTGGGAGAAAATTTAGTGAAACAAATTTTGTGTACATATTAAGTGGATTAGGACTTAAAAAGTTACTGAGATGTGCCTCACTTTTTTATCTTTAAAATTTAGATGATTGGGAGATTTTTTTATTCATTTCTCAACTTTAACTTGAGGATCAAATTACAGAAAATATGTTAAAGGACTTTTAAAATTGTAAAGTACTACACAAATGTGAGCTATTATGATAATTTTATAGTTCAAAATGTCCCTATACTGATTTATTTTAAATGCCAGATTTTGTAGGTCCTTAGAAAATTCATTCAATTATCATATTTTTTTTTAAAAAATGAAGGGAGGTGCAGCACAAGAGAAAAATGACTGTAAAACAAGGGCAGCAGAGCATATCTTTCATGAAAGCTAGCATTTTCAAGCTCATAAGGGACTACCTGAATAAAATTAAACCCCAGTGAGGCTTTAGGAGAAAAAAATATTGAATGTGGTGGTCTGCAAGAATTTCTTTTCTTTTCTCTTTTTTGGCTGTACCCTCAGCATGTGGATGTTCTTGCTATCACAGAGACCCAAACCAATGCAGTGAAAACACTGCAACAGTGGATCCTACGGGAACATTTTTTTTTCATTTAGGGCCTCTCCTGTAGCATATGGAAATTCCCAGACTAGGGGGTTGAATTGGCACTGCAACTGCAGACCCACCCCACAGCCACAGCAATGCCAGATCCAAGCTGCATCTGTGACCTATGTGGCTTGTGGCAATGTATGATCCTTAACCCACTGAGCAAGGCCAGGGGTTGAACCTGCATCTCGATGGATATTAGTTGGGTTCTTAACCAGCTGAGCCACAATGGGGAGAACTTCTTTTTTTTTTTTTTTTCCAGGGAGAACTTCTTATCACTTCCAATTATCCATTTCATAAAGACATTTGCCATTAATGTTATCATAATAGAATTTTAATGTTTAATTGTGTATTTTTAAGGTAATTTCTCCTATTCTGTAATAGGGTCTTATTTTGAGATGAATGTTTGGAATAATGACTTCAATTTTTCAATGTCAAATACTTAGGTTTAGCCATGGTCAGAAGAAAAGAAACCAAGAAGAGTTAGCTGCATATACAGGGGCGTAACCCCTGGTATTCCGTTTGTGATGGCATTAGCAGTAAACTAATCCCTTGAAAAATTTTTATGAACATAGGCAAATCTTCTGATTTTGGACTGATGGTCCAGGTTAATTTTAACAAAATCTTGACTAACACTGACCACAGAGCAGGTATGACTTTCAAAGGAAAATGGAGTGTCAACTGAGAGGACTAGGAGACCTCTGCATTCATTCACTGGGTCATTCTGAATGTCCTAGTTTATAAATGACTGTGTAGCTTAATCACAAAATGCTAGACTCAAGCCCTTCGCTTAGTTTTCTAACTAGAATTTCCATCATCATCATGCAACCAAGCAAAATGAACACATTATTTTTCAAAGAATACTTCATTTCTGTTTATTTAAAATAAATGACCTCATTTGTATATTTCTTTAGCATGTCAAATGTTGTAATTTTTTAAAAAAAGTTTGAGGGGGAGTTCCCGTTGGCTCAGTGGTTAACGAATCCGACCAGGAACCATGAGGTTGTGGGTTTGGTCCCTGACCTTGCTCAGTGGGTTAAGGATCCACATTGCTGTGAGCTGTGGTGTAGGCTGGTGGCTACAGCTCCAATTAGACCCCTAGCCTGGGAACCTCCATATGCCATGGGTACAGCCCTAGAAAAGACAAAAAAAAAAGGTTTGAGGTTTATTAATAATCTCCTATGTGCCCAATACTGTTATGCACCAGAGGATATTTCCAGCCATTCCACGCACCCACCCTCCCTTGCCTGTCTCCCTTACGTACCTCTCCACCAACCCACAACATCAATGAGGTAGTGATGTAATGGTGGCTACCAAACCAAGTCTTCATCCAACCACTTCCATTTCTGGGCAAAAGGAGAACACTTAAAACTAATCTGGACCAACTGTATGCAGTGCATCTGATGTCTGGACATACTGCTTGATCTAAGAATTGGTCATTGATCAGAGATCAATCAGTATTATTGGAGTATTTTCAAATATTCCAGTATTTTCAATCTAAAGTGAAGTAAAATGTCATTTTTTTCTCCCATGAGATTTTGAGCCTTATCTCTACAAGAGCCTTGCTGACTCTTGTAGAGACAAGATGCTTTGAGGGAGAGGCTTGATGGAAATTTGTTTCTGGTTACAATCTTCTTGACCAACCCACCTACCTTTCCTGTTTATGTGAGTAAGCTTACTCTGTGCTTACCTGATATTAGTCTGAGATGAATTTTTACCACTTGACATAAAGAGACATAATTAAGGATAATTGTAAGTATTTTTAACCAGCCAATATTTCAACTCATGTAAAATGTAACATGTTAGAAACTGAAACGTTCAACCAAATGTCTACTTGCTAGTTGTGAAGAGTGAAATTGGTATTTAATTACACAGTTTAGTGATGACGATAATCCAGATTACATAGATTTTTTTAGTTAATTAAATATTCCATTTTGTTTATATAGAGATAGAATGAGAGTATAGACTTGATCTAGAATGCCTGAGGGTCATGGTTTTATATGATATATACAAAGTATCAGTGACCGTCATTGAAGAGAATATAAGCCCCACAGGATGATCTCAGTACGATCTTCATCTTGGAATCAATAACACCAAGAACAGGCGTTCCTGTTGTGGTTCAGTGGTAACGAACCTGACTACTATCCATGAGGACACAGGTTCAATTCCTGGCCTCGCTCAGTGGGCTAAGGATCTGGCATTGCCGTGACCTGCAGTGTAGGTTGCATACACGGCTCAGATCACAGGTTGCTATGTCTGTGGTGTGGGCCGGCAGCTGTGGCTCCGGTTTGATACCTGGCCTGGAAACTTCCATATGCCAGCAGGTATGCAGGTGAGGCCCTAAGAAGAAAAGAAAACAAAAACAAAAACAAAGCACCAAGAATAGTGATTGCCATCCAACAGAATTAATTAAAAATGGGACATTAGACGTTGCAATGATTACAGCCTCTATTTGAAGTCCTGCCTCTTCTATTTGTAAGTTGTGTGATTTCAGGAAATAATGCAATCTATATGCTCTACTTCTGTCAACTTTAATATCTATATATAAATAAAACCTAAAGTACTAAAAACACTATTTTTAACCTAGCAATACTTAATCCATTCACCATTATGGAAATAAATGGAAAGAAGCAAGCATAAGAGATTAGCAATCTGGGGGTTTAGATAACTCTACTCCTCACTGATGAATCTTACAACACTGTTATTTAAACACTGTCCAAATAAATCTATTAAAGTTGCAAATAAAAATGATTTTGATTTTCTTAGGTAAAAGTAGTTGGTTATAAAGATTAATATTTTGTTTTTGACTACGATGGAAATTAGAACAGGAACAGAGGTTTTGGATTGAAAGTGGTTTGAGGGATTAATGACTCTGAAACGTTCAGTTCGAAGATGTTACATAAGGGAGGGGAGCAACCAGTAGATTTGTAAGTCACTAGTCAGGGCCAGACATTAGGTCCTCCCAGTGTGAGTTTCTTCTCACTACTCTGCCAAGACAAGAGACTAGTGGTACTCTCCTCTTTCTTTGCTGGCATGTTTGACTATATTCTCCTCGCTACTGGTAGGGGACAGTGATTAATTCTGACCAATGGATATGTTTCTAGAACAAGTAATTGAAGAAGCTTGGCCATCTAAAGTAGTTAATCAGATCCCTCTACCCACACTGGACTGTTATAGAAAGGAACAACTAAGATTTTGTAGTTATTTCTTACATTTGTCGTAACACATTTACTGTCTCTTGAACATGTAAGTCTCTATAATTTTATTAAAAAGATATTGACTAGTAAGGTAAACATGTGACCTAGGTATCAGTGCTCTCTATAATTTTTCCAATTAAAATATGGGAATAATTACAGTATTTTCCAACATTATAAATTATGGAGCAAGATTAACCATCATGAGACTAGTAGTTAGTAAGAGAAGATACTTAAATAAATATAAACAAAATACATATAGTTTGTTTTGGTTTATTTTACTAAATGAGGAATAGTTTACTACATGTAAGATAAATTTTTTTTCATTAATATTGTGTCAGGTCAATTTTTTTTTAAAGCCAGTAAAATGAAATATTTGAGAGAAAGCTAAAATTTATTTAGGTTGAATGAAGTATTGTGACATTGTAATAAAAGTTTGAGAATAATGTAGTAAAAGCAACACTTACTTTCCATATGATTTTTGGCAAAAAGCCTTAGAATTGGTTAGAGAAAATATCCTGAAATTGCTTATAGATAAGGCTATTTTTGTTGTTACATAAATTTTTATTCTTCCCAGAAACAGATACTTAATTTACTATGCATTGAGCATAGTTTTTAATTCTTACTTTTCATAAGCCTCAATCAATTCAGATATACTTATATTTTCTTTACCTAAAACTGACTCTCTGAAATTACAGATATGGTATCATTGGGTATACGTATTTCTGTGCATTTTCTTTTTAATTTGCATAGCTATTTCATCATATTGTAATCAAGAATTCCAGAGTTGAAAAAAACTGATGCCTGTGGAAAGGAATGTGTAAGAAGCCTTTCAAAGTTTTATAAAGGCAAAAGTAAATCACACCTTAATATGAGTCAGTCTTTCAGAGATTTTTTTTTCTCTATTAAATTAGATGCTAGTTTGTTATCTGCTATTGGTAAATCTGTGTTTGAAAAAGTTATCTTGCAAAATCTCTGATGACATTTTCACAAACAAGAGGGAAGTATGTGGGCAGGTTGACATATTTAGTTAAATCTGAAGCTATTTGAGCAACTTTACTTTCAAAGAACATTGATAAATGAATCAATGTTCTCTAGTTCAATTTCCCAAACTTAATGAACTGAGCTCCCCTTAATTTGCATGCTGTGACACTATTTAAATACCCATTGTTTGGAGTTCCTGTAGTGGCGCAGTGGTTAACGAATCTGACTAGGAACCATGAGGTTGAGGGTTTGGTCCCTGCCCTTGCTCAGTGGGTTAAGGATCCGGTGTTGCCGAGAGCTGTGGTGTAGGTTGCAGACGCGGCTCGGATCCTGTGTTGCTGTGGCTCTGGCATAGGCTGGTGGCTACAGCTCCGATTCATCCCCTAGCCTGGGAACCTCCATATGCCACGGGAGCGGCCCAAGAAATGCCAAAAAGGCCAAAAAAAAAAATTATAAATAAATAAATAAATAAATACCCATTGTTTAAAATATACCAGAAAAATTTTTATATTGGAAATGTTCTTAAGGTAGCATGAAAGAGTGACAACATTTTGACTTAGGAATCATCAATAGTTTCATAAAATTATTGGATGAAAATTTGGCAAATGTGTGGGAAGATACAGAAAACACTCAGTGACAACACATACCTGATTTGAGGGAGAGTTGATCCAGAACTTTATGGTACCTCAACAGACAATGCTAATGGAGTAAAACAGCTCAATTATGTATAAGCTTCTTAAAGGCAGAAGCTGTTGTCTCCAGTTTATTCTTAGATGCTCTTCTGGGGCTGTTTAGTCTGATCGATTTTTTTTTTCTTTTTCTTTTTTTGGCCTGGGGGATAGCATCTTGTTATTTTCTTCCATTTCTGACTTTGCCTTCCATCCAGTCATCTCATGCTTCCTTTAGAAAATAATTTTAATTTGATTGTCTCTTTCTTCATCGTAAAACTTTTACATCTATTAAAAGCTCAAATTTTAAATTTGTAAACAATGAATGTTATACCAATTCTCTATCACTTTTAACTCTTGGTTCCAATGGCACCTTTTCAAGGACGCCTAGTCTGTCCACACTATTTAAAAGAATAGATTGTTCCCACTCTTATTCTATAGTCTCCATTTTACTTATTACCTTAAACCAAAATTAAAATCTACTTATTTACTCTATCATTTATTGTTAGTTCTCTCCTGTGGGAATGACTATTCTCATCAATACAAAGTTCTTCATCTATTTTACCCCCGTTTGTAAAATAGTCCCTAGTAACACTCAATAAATATTATTTCTTAATTACAATTGAGTCGATAAAGTTGATTCCTATTGGATCATTCATTTAATAATCCGAAAGGGGCGTCTTTCCATGAAAAATACGTCTTAAAGAGAATATGTAATTTTGGAGTTCCCGTCGTGGCTCGGTGGTTAACGAGTCCGATTAGGAACCGTGAGGTTGCGGGTTTGGTCCCTGGCCTTGCTCAGTGGGTTAAGGATCCGGCATTGCCAGGAGCTGTGGTGTAGGTTGCAGACACGGCTCAGATCCCATGTGGCTGTGGCCCTGGTGTAGGCCAGCAGCTACAGCTCTGGTTAGACCTCTAGCCTGGGAACCTCCATATGCAGCAGGAAGCGGCCCTAGAAAAGGCAAAAAGACAAAAAAAAAAAGAGAGAGAATGCGTAATTTTGATAGCCAAAAAAGTTTGAAAGAGTAAACTAGAGGAAATATCCATATTAAACTTTAATTTTAAATTAAACTAAAGAGTCTGTATAATACATTATTTTTGGTTGTCATAAACCTTTTATTTTTGTTCCCAGGCCTTAAATGAATGTTTAGATCTAACATAGGAAAGATCATATATTCCAGACAAGATGGAAGCATCGTGGAATGCCATGGAATAATGTTTAAAATTATTTTGGGGCGTTCCCTCATGAACCAGCGGGTTAAGGATCCATTGCCGTCACTGCTGTGGTCCTGATTACAGCTGTAATTTGATCCCTTGCTTGGGAAATTTTGCGTGGCATGGATGTGACCAAAAAAATAAAAAATAAAATAAAATAATTGTAGATGTTTTCTGCAATAAAAGACTCAGCAGAAAAACTCAGTCCTCTAATAGTTTCATATAAGTACTGTGCACTAACTGATCACAACACTGGAGCTCCATCTAATAGTTTGAAATGCCACTGCAATAAAAATAATTTTCCTTCTGAATTATTATTGTTATTTGATTAGGTCATTTCTGTATACATCCCATGTAGTATACACTCTAGCCTTATGTTTATTCAGGCACAAGACATGTTTCCTGAAAAACTAGAAGTTCCCTTAACTTGGAAATTTTAGCAGAGGAATTATTTTATGAAATAACATTTATAATAAACGATCACTTTGTCCCTGTCTTCTTTATACTTAATTCCTCAAAAACTAAGTAAACACAATAAGGTATACTGAGTGCATTACATTAAGGTCTGGGGATGGAGGTGATGACCATGAGGAGGTTATTTAATATTCCTAGTGTTCAGGTTTTTAATCTTTAATATAGGGATAAAAGTAGCGTATACCATATAACGTAGAGGAATTAAGCAAATTGACAACTAAAATTATTTTCAGGAGCGCCTTGAATGTACTGATCATCAATATTTTGTTAGTATTTTTCTTTCTACCAATGCACCTTAAAAATTATAAAGGAGAGTGTATCTCAGTAAAGAACGCAATTCTGAACCATGGGGTTATCTCTGAATGAAATGGAAAAAAAAAAAACCTGAAGAGGGTGGAAACATCAATAAATCATTGCATTCTCATGCGTCTGAGAAGGTCAGATTTGTCAACAGAGTGCACACAGGATGGCAGTAGAGGGATCCTGTTACTTTTTCCTTGATTCCTAGACATGCGATTTGAAAAGATCATGAGCAAATAGGAGACTTGGGCTTGGATTAAAAATCAGGCTTCTAAAGGGGGTCTGGTTATTTATAAAATTTTCACTCACTCTCAGCCTTACTGTTCTTATCTGTAAAATGAAATAGAGTTATTAGGCAAATTAAATGACAAAGGATTAAGCCTAGTTCTTAATAACACAGCTCATTTTGTCCTTTCCGTCTCCCTTTTCTCCCTGTAATCAGAGTTATTGATCCCATCACCTCCTATCTCCTATATATTTCCCTCACTGTCTCTAGGATCAAATCAGAATTTTAACAAGAAAGATTCAAGAAGGGCTGTCACAGTATACTTTAACTAGTTATTTTTATCTTTCCCAGTGTTCTGATCTAGTACCTACCTTAGAAGAATCAGAAAACAAGGAAGCTTTAATCTAGCATATTAATTTTTCTCTATACACTTATGTATTTTTATTGAGGTGTAATTGACAAGCAAAAGTGTAAGATATTTAAAGTGTACCATGTGAGGATTTAATATGCACATACATTGTGAATAGATTCCCCTCGTTAAGTTAGTTCATTAATACATTTATCACCTCTCACATTTACTTTTAAAAAAAAAACCTTTTGGTAAGACATTTAAGTTCTGCTTTCTTAGCAAATTTCAGGTATACAATACAATGTTATCAACTATAGTCATCATATTTTACATTAGATCTTCAGGCCTTATTCATCTTAGAGCTAAAAGCTTGTTCCCTTTTACCAACTTCTACCTATTTCCTGCCCTCCCAGGACCTGGCATAAACTCTTCTAATCTCTGTTTCTATGAGTTCAACTTTTTTTTTTTTTTTTAAGTTTCCACATATAAGTAATTTGTTTTTCTCTGCCTGGCTTATTTCATTAAGCATAATGTCTTCCAGTTTAATCCTTATTGTCAAAAATGGCAAGATTTCCTCCTTTTAAAAAACTGCTGAATAATATCATCTAGATAGATATAACATTTTTTAATCCATTCAGCAATTGGTGGACATTTAGGCAGTTAGGTTGTATTCATACATTGGTTATTGTGAATTGGTGCAATGAATGAAAGACTACGGATGTGTCGTCAAGACAATGGTTTTATTTCCTCTGGAATTTCACCCAGAAGTGAGATTAGTCAATAGAGTGGTACTTCTATTTTTAATTTTTTGGGAAACCTTCCTACTGTTTTCCATAGTGGCTATACCCTCTACATTCCCATCAAAAACGTACAAGGTTTCCTTTATATCCTCGCCTTCTCTTATCTTTGGCTTTTTGATTATAACATCCTGGCAAGTGTGAAGTGATGTTTATATTTAAAATTATTAAATGTATGCTTTGCTGTGAGCTGTGGTGTAGGTTGCAGATGCAGCTCAGATCTGGCATTGCTGTGGCTGTGGGTAGGCTGGTGGCTGCAGCTCCAATTCTACCCCTAGACTGGGAACCTCCATATGCTGTGGGTGCGGCCTTTAAAAAAAGGCAATAAAATAAATGCATGCTGAATCTCATCTATTTTCGAAGTTTGTAAAACTAGGCAACACTTGCTTTAAATCTCCCTTCCACCTATATATAGTTGAAAACCGGTGGACATTAATATGAAAAATCACTTCTGGAGCTGTTATGATATCTAAAATAATGTAAATTTATGGACTTTGGAATGAAATAGACTTCAATTCAAGCACATTTGCCACCTCTGACCAATAGATGCCCTCTCTGAAGCTTTAATTCTCCACCGTTAAATGGGAACACTGATGTTAATCATAAATAATAATAATCATGATAATAATAAATATATACCTGAGCTATATTTATAACAATAATAGGTTTTTTATAGACAGTTTGATAACTTTTTCTTGAATGATTGAGTGAACTAATAAATGAATGAATCAAATCTGTTTTGATAACTGACATCAAATTTTCATTCTATATTTCGTTTCTCTTTAAGTGGGAAAATTTCTGTTATTTTCATCTAAGATTAGGGCAATATACTATTCTTGCAGGTGAGGCCTAGAGAATTCCAGGTCTGCCAATGAAATCTAGCTTTTTGCTTATCATTCTAAGTTCACAGATGTGCCTGCTGTTAACTGCCCCTACATTTTGCCTACTGATCTGAACAGATTTTTTGTTCTTCTAATGCCAGCTGATTGCTAGCATTAATTAATTAAATAAAATGTCCTGATGTCTGGACTTTGTCCCAGCAGTAATAGAAGATTTGTCCCCCAGTTCCTCCCTCCCTGAATTTCCACTCATGCCTACTTGTCCTGTTATTTGTAACCAGGTGTTCATGGGCTGAATTGTGTCCTCTTCTCAAATGTATTTGTTGAAGTCCTATCCCACACTGACTGTTACTGTATTTGGAGATAGGTCTTTAAGAAGTGATGTCATAAGGATAGGCCTTAATCTGATAGGACTGATGTACTTGTCAAAAGAGAATATCAGGACACAGACTCAGAGAAGGAACGCCACGTGAAAACACAGGAAGAAAGTGACCATCTTCACATCAAGGAGAGAGGTCTGAGAAGAAACCTACCCTAAAACCACCTTGATCTTGAACTTCTAACCTCCAGACATCGGAGAGAATTTTCTGTTGTTTAAGCCACCCAGTCTGTAGTACTTTGTTGTGGCATCTCTCTCAAACCAATAAATCAGGAAACTTATTGGAGATTACCAGGTAAACTACTTGGTGGTAATGACAAAATGCCGTTCAATTGCTGCTTCTTTCAACAAATAAGACTATGTCAACAAAAAATATTGGGACAACCAGCTCGGGACAAGAAAATTAAATTATTAATGTTATCCTATTCATCAGGTCGCTTAGTTCAATCTGGATCAAAAGGTAGACCAAACTAGAAGTGTATGTCTTAAGGAAAAGGAAGAGAGGAAAAAATGTTAACCGAAACCAAAATGGCTCAGACTGTTCTCATGGTGCTTCAAAAATGTCATCTTAATATATTACAGACAGGTGTTTAAAACTCCTGCATTTTGTGCCTGATTTTGTCTGTTTTCCTTTTTTAAAGTCTTTAAATTGAAACTCTAAAGTTTAAATTTAAAAGGCTAGAAAAATAATATACATGTAAAAGAGAACTATGCTAAATAAACTATAAAGAGTTTACAATTCCAGCTAAGCCATAGCCTTTGTTTTTTCTTTCTTTCTTTTTTTTGTCTTTTCTTTTGCCTTTTCTAGGGCCGCACCTGCAGCATATGGAGATTCCAAGGCTAGGGGTCCAATCGGAGCTGTAGCCACCAGCCTACACCACAGCCACAGCAATGTGGGATCCGAGCTGCGTCTGCAACCTACACCATAGCTCATGGCAACGTGGGATCCTTAACCCACTGATCAAGGCCAGGGACCGAACCAGCAACCTCATGGTTACTAGTCGGATTCATTAACCACTGAGCCACGACGGGAACTCCAAGCCATAGCCTTTGTGCAAAAGAAACCTAAGGTTGTCATTTCTAGAATAAGCTGGAGTGAATAACTAGCAATATATAGGAACTGCAAGACAACTGGCCTAGAATTTTCAAAAATACCAATGTCAGGAAAGATAAAAATAATAGGCTTTTTGTTGAATTGCTCTAGACTAAAGGAACTCAACAGACTTTGCAATTAAGATGAACATGTGCTTCTTTAATTCTGAAGATAGGAAGCCACTACAGAAATTATCTTTAGTGAAAAATATGGGAGTTCCCCTTGTGGCTCAGCAGGAACAAATCTGACTACTATACATGAGGATGTAGGTTCAATCCCTGGCCTCACTCAGTGGGTTAAGGATCTGGCGTTGCCGTGAGCTGTGGTGTAGGTTATAGAATTGCCTTGGATCCCATGTTGCTGTGGCTGTGGCAATGGCTGGCAGATGTATCTCTGATTTAATCCCTGGCTTGGGAACTTCCACATGGCATGGGTGGGTGTGGCTCTGAAAAAGGGAAAAAAAAATCTTTAGTGAAAAAATAAATATTTTAAAATACAGTCCGCATACTAGAGAATAGTATTGTAATGAGTTATCTCTGTGCCATAATTGTACTGCACTTATGTAGAAGAATGACCTGGTTCTTGGGCCATATATGGTGGAATAATATCAGTGTCTGCAACCTAATAAAATCTTTCAGCGAAAAGTAAATACATGTGCATATGTGGAGCGAGCAGAGGCAAAGAAAGAAAATGTGGCATAAGGTTTAAAAACATGAAATCATAAAATTGCATTGATATTCTATAAAAGCATAGAAAGATAATTTATTCAACGCTTTAAACTTGAGAAAATAGTGTACTTAAACTATCACGAGGTAAGTTTTGATTTTTGAAAAATTCTAGAATGGATTGTCAAAAAGATAGTTTGTGATCTAGTAATGAGTAGTTATCCATAAAAACAATCATGGTTTGTCTTAGTCATTAAAATATGGTAGGCAGTTTTTACTACATTTGCTGTTGGTAGGGACATGTCAAAGGCACATGTTAACAACTCACAAAAGCCTTCTATGGTTGACTTGTGGTTTAGTTGATGAAATAAAGAATGTGTAAGAAAATGAAGTACTATAAGTTGGTACAGACCCTCAAATGTATTATTGTATATTCTTCTCTTTAATCTATCCATGAACATAACTTCTAAATTTAATATTTTCCATGTTTTTTGTACAATGAAGACGATAGAGTGAATGGTCTCTATGAGACCACTTATTTCTAGAAAACTATGTCTTATGTTACCTTGTGACAATTAACCAAGAGTAAAAGTACAAGTTGAAAGTAGTTAATTATAATTTTGCTATTCAGTTTTCTCTGCATATTTGAAAGTTCCAATGGCCACATGTGAACAAGCTTCAATAAAGTCACATTTAACATGTGCTTATATTGACCAAAGGACAATTAAAAGCCATTAAAATGACAAACATTGGACATGGCATTATTAACCTGAGCATAAACTGGAAAAAAATCCATATTCTAGCAATTTAAAAATAATTTAAATCCAAAAAAACCCTCATGCATTTAAAACCTTACTGCTTTGAAGCCAATAAAATCCACTCACATGGTAAAAAATAAAGAGAATTGGTTATTTATTTTGCAGCTAAATAAATCCTCCTAGATTCCTAGGCAAATAGTAAACTCTTGAGTTCTAACTTATTTAGAAAGGAAGCAAAAAACAATGGTTTGTTCTGTAAATGTCTGCTTATAAAAGTGAGGGAATTGAGGATTAGGGAGATTAAAAAAATGGATTAAATACACATCTAATTAGAGGAAAAACAGTATTTGGATTCACATCTATATAACCTCAATTTCTGTGTCCCTTGTAGTACCACATAGTACACAGCAAGCCATCAATATTCATGTTGTAAAGTTTGAACCCTGGTCCAAACATTCACTATCATGAACCTGGAAAGTTTTCAGTTTCTTCATCTTTAGAATGAGGATAATAAATGCTACCTTAGGCGTTCTTGTCGTGGCTCAGTGGTTAACGAATCTGACTAGGAACCATGAGGTTGCAGGTTCGATCCCTGGCCTTGCTCAGTGGGTTAAGGATCCAGTGTTGCTGTGGCTGTGGTATAGGCTGGTGGCTACAGCTCCTATTGGACCCCTAGCCTGGGAACCTCCATGTGCCACGGGAGCAGCCCTAGAAAAGGCAAAAAGACAAAATAAAAAAATAAAATAAAAGCTACATTAGTAGATAGTTTGTAGAATTGAATGTCATATTGAGAGTTGAAGAGGATATCAAGCAAAGCATAGCTAAATAATTTTGAAACTGAAAATATTCACAATGATTATACCTAACACCTTCATTTTACACATAAAAACTTAAACAGCTTTATGATAATTGTTTTACAGTGAAACAAATGTTTTAGCAAATCTGGAAAACAAGCAAGTTGAACACTTTGAATGGCACTTCATGTTAACTCAAGCCCTGCATCATTTCAATAAAATCTAAAAGATTTGTAGGATTATTGAATATAAAAACAATGTAAAATATGAACTATATATAATGTAAAATGTAAGTAAAATAATCACCAATAAAATATAATATTAATTTTATAAGCAATATAAGCACTATATAGAGATAAAAGAATAAAAATTATAAATTATCTAATGAATACATATGAATATTATATAAAAATATTATAAAAAATACAAATAAAAACAAAAATAGAAGAATAGAAGCAGACTAACAGAAACTGCTTATAAAATGTGGCCAAATAAAAAACATATCACTTGAGGAGTTTCTTTTAGTGCAGCAGTTTAAGGATCTGGTGTCTCTCTTGTGGCTTGGGTTGCTGTGTGGCTTGGGTTTGATTCCTGGCCCAGGAACTTCCACATGCCATGCCCTGAGTGTGGCAAAAAAAAAAAAAAAAAAATCCTAATATATATCACTTAAACTTGGCCCTTTCTGACCCTTTTTTTACTCACTCCTATGCCCTAGAAGATCATGTAGCACTTTGTCTTTTCTGAATATTTTACCACATTTGTATTTTCTTTTCTGAGTCTAATCTGGGCCTTCCTTTATTAGTAAACTATCCTCTAACCAGTCTGCCTCTGTCAAAGCATAACAATCCTTAGTATTTAATTTCTTTTGAATCTTTGATATGAATATTGAGATTCTTTGCCTTTCAAAAACATATTGTACGTCTTTCATGGAACATTTATTTTGGTCGGTAATGCTAGCTGGCTACAAGAAAGTAGAAAATGCAATGTTTTATGTCCAGCGAAAGAAGGAAGCAGAATTAAAACAACCCACCTTCCATGTTGTGTCATCTGATTACCCTAAAAATGTGCATACAATCATTAACAGTGGCAATTTTATGCAAGAGAAGACTTTTTTTTATTGATGTATAGTTGATTTACAATGTTGTGTTAATTTTTGCTATACAGCAAAGTGATTCAATTATACATATATACATTCTTTTTTTTCTCCTTTGGTCTTTTCAGGGCTGCACCCACAACATATGAAGGTTCCAAGGCTTACACATTCTTTTTAATATTCTCTTCCATGATGGTTTATCACATGATATTGAATGTAGTTCCCTGTGCTATACAGTAGGTGCTTGTCTATCCATTCCACATATATCAATTTGCCTCTGCTAATCTTAAACTCTCAATCCTTTCCTCCCCCCTCTCACCTCCCTCCCACTTGGGAACCACAAGTCTGTTCTGTATGTTTGTTTCTTTCTGTTGTGTAAATAAGTTCATTTGTGTCATATTCTAGATTACACACATAAGTAATATATGTTTTTTTCTTTCTCTATTTGACTTACTTCACTTAATATGATGATCTCAGGTCCATCCAGGTTGCTGTGAATTGTATAATTCATTCTTTTAAAGGCTGAGTAGATTCCATTGTGTATATGTAGCACATCTTCTTTATCCTTTCTTGTGTTAATGGACATTTAGGTTGTTTCCACCTCTTGGCTTTTGTAAATATTGCTACTATGAACATAGGGGAGCATATATCTTTAAATTATAGTTTTGTTTGGGTATATGCCCAGCAATGGGATTGCTGGGTCAAATGGCAACTCTATTTTTAGTTTTTTGGGGAACCTCCATACTAGTGTTCTATAGTGGTTATACCAACTTACATTCCCACCAACTGTGAGGGAGAGTTCCCTTTTCTCCACATCCTCTCCAGCACTTGTTACTTGTAGACTTTTTTAATGATGACCATTTTGACCAGTATGAAGTATTATTTCATTGCACTTTTGCTAGGCATTTTTCATTTAGGTCTTCTGCCCATTTTTCAATTCGGTTGTTTGTTCTCTTGTTGTAGAGTATATATCAGCTGTTTGTATATTATGGAAATTAGGCCCTTGGTCACATCATTTGCAAATATTTTCTTCCATTCTGTAGGCTGTCATTTCATTTTGCTTATGGTTTCCTTTTCTGTGCAAAACCTCAAAATTTTGATGGATCCCTTTTGTTTATTTTTGCTTTTACTTTTATTATCTTAGGAGACCTAAGAAAACATTGGTGCAATTTATGTCAGAGAATGTTTTGCCTATGTTCTCTTCTAGGTGATCTATGGTGTCACATTTTACTTTTGTCTTTAAGCCATTTTGAGTTTACGTTTTTTATTACTTTTTTTTTTTTTTTTGTCTTTTTGCCATTTCTTGGGCTGCTCTTGGAGCATATGGAGGTTTCCGGGCTAGGAGTCTAATCAGAGCTGTAGCCACCGGCCTACGCCACAGCCACAGCAATGTAGGATCCCAGCCGCATCTGCAGCTTACACCACAGCTCACAGGCAATGCCAATCCTTAACCCACTGAGCAAGGCCAGGGATCGAACCTGCAACCTCATGGTTCCTAGTCAGATTCGTTAACCACTGTGCCACGATGGGAACTCCCATTTTGAGTTTATTTTTATGTATGGTGTGAGGGTGTGTTCTAACTTCATTGATTTATGTACAGTGGTCCAATTTTCCCAGCACCACTTACTAAAGAGATTGCCTTTTTCCCATTTTATATTCTTGTCTCCTTTGTTGAAGATTAATTGACCATAGGTGAGTGGGTTTATTTTTGGCCTCTCTATTCTCTTCCATTGATCTGTATGTCTGTTTTTGTGCCAATGCCATGTTGTTTTGATTATTGTGGTTTATAGTGCTGTCTGAAGTTTGGGAGGATTATTCCTCCACTTTTTTTTTTTCCTCATGTTTGCTTTGGAAATTCTGGATATTTCATATTTCCATATAAATTTTAGGATATTGTATTTCTGTGTAAATGTAATGGGTAATTTGTTAGGGATCTCATTATATCTACAGATTACTTTGGGTATTATGGGCATTTTAACAGTATGGATTCTTCCAATCCAAGAGCATGGGATATTTTCCCATCTCTTTGAATCATTTCAAGGGAAGCACTTTCAAAGTTTGACATTATTTCATAGTATGACATTTTTTTTGTCCACCCTTTGTATTGTTATTCTTATCAACTAGAGTTATTTTATTTTTTTATTTGTTTGTTTATTTATTTTTTTGTCTTTTTGTCTTTTCTAGGGCTGCACCTGTGGTATATGGAGGTTCCAAGGCTAGTGATCTAATTGGAGCTGTAGCCGCCAACCTACACCAGAGCCATGACAACACAGGAACCGAGCTGAATCTGCGAACTACACCACAGCTCACAGCAATGCTGGATCCTTAACCTACTGAGAAAGGCCAGGGATTGAACCCGCAACTCCATGGTTCCTAGTCAGACTTGTAAACCACTGAGCCACGACAGAAACTCCTCAACTACAGTCATTTTGAAAGACTCTCTGTATCTAGATGTGAAGATACTTCTCAATATTTTATTATTCTTTTATACTAATCATATTTCCTACTTGGGAAGTGACAAAAGTAGGAATCATTTTATTATTCTTCTACACTAATCATATTTCCTATACGGGAATTGACAAAAGCCATCTTTAATCAAGTAATTTTATAACAATCACAAAAAAATATATACATTTCCTAGAAAAAACTTGTCATGAGATTTATAGAATAATAAAAAAAGTCTATTCTCATGACAGTTTTTATTTTTCTTTATTTATTTTTTGTCTTTTTGCCATTTCTAGGGCCGCTCCCGCAGCATATGGAGGTTCCCAGGCTAGGGGTCTAATCGGAGCTGTAGCCTCTGGCCTACGCCAGAGCCACAGCAACGCGGGATCTGAGCCACGTCTGTAACCTACACCACTGCTCACGGCAACACCAGATTGTTAACCCACTGAGCAAGGGCAGGGGCTGAACCTGCAACCTCATGGTTCCTAGTCGGATTCGTTAACCACTGCGCCACGACAGGAACTCCTCTAATGACAGTTTTTAATTTCAAATTGCTGGCATTTGGAAAGTAATTGATGTTTGCATATTAAACATACATCCAGGGAGTTCCCGTCGTGGCGCAGTGGTTAACGAATCCGACTAGGAACCATGACGTTGCGGTTCGGTCCCTGCCCTTGCTCAGTGGGTTAACCATCCGGCGTTGCCCTGAGCTGTGGTGTAGGTAGGTTGCAGACGCGGCTCGGATCCCGCGTTGCTGTGGCTCTGGCGTAGGCCGGTGGCTACAGCTCCAATTCAACCCCTAGCCTGGGAACCTCCATATGCCGCGGGAGCGGCCCAAGAAATAGCAACAACAACAACAACAACAAAACATACATCCTGCAACCTTGTTATAATTGCTTATTAGCTACAGGCATTTTTTTTTTTTTGGTTGATTCTTTTAGATTTTCTGTATAAACGTTGTGTCAACTAAGAGCAAAGAAAGTTTTATTTCTTCTCTCCCACTATGTATAAATTTTATTTGCTTTTTTGTCTTATTGTACAGCTAGGATTTCCATTACAATATAGAAAAGGAATGGGGAGAACAGATATTGTTTACCTCTCCTGATCTTAGAGGGAAAACTTACTTTCTTCCCATTACCTATGATGTTGGCTTTTTTGTTTGTTTGTTTGTTTGTTTTTTGTCTTATTTTGTAGATGTTCTTTCCTAAGTTGAGAAAGTTCCCTCTATTCCTAGTTTACTGAGATTTTATTATGAATGGATGTTGAATGCTTTTTCCACAACAATTGATATGATCATGTAACTTTTCTTTTTTAATCTATCGATATACTAGTTTACAATATTTAATTTTTAAGTGATAAATGAGCCTTGCATACCTGGAATAAATCTCACATGGTTGTAGTGAGAATTTTTTTTACACATTGTTGATTCAATATAATATTTTGTTGAGGAATTTTTATATCTATATTCTTGAGAGATGTTAGTCTGTGGTTTTCTTTTCTTGCAATTTGTTTGTCTGGTTTTACTATTAGGGTAATGTTGGCCTCAAAGAATTAGTTAAAAAGCAGCCCCTCAGTTTCTGTCTTCTGAAGGAGATTCTAGAGAATGCATAACTTCTCCTTAAATGTTTGTTTGGTAGAATTTACCATTGAACACATTTGGGCCTGGTGCTCTCTGTTTTGGAAGTTTGTTAATTATTGATTCAATTTCCTTAATATAAATGAGCCCATTCTGATTACCTATTTCTTCTTGTGTGAGTTTTAGATTTTGTCTTTTAAGGAATTGGTCAATTTCATCTAGGTTATCATACTTATGGGAATAATTTTTAATAGTAATTTTTAAACCATGGGCTCTATAATAATGTCTCCTATTTCTTGATATTAGTATCATGTTTTCCCTTTTTTCTTTGTTTGCCTAGCTGTAGGCTTATCAATTTTATTGATATTTTTAAAGAAACATCTATAACCGTTAGCTTATTAATCACAATTGTTTTAAATTACTGATCCGATAATTCCAACATTTCTGATTCTGATGAAGTTTTTGTCTATCAAGCTGATGTTTGCCTTTTATTACACTTTGTAATGTTTTTGGAAAACCTAAAATGTAAAAGGAACTCCAATAAATAGGACTTCAGTGATGTGGTGGTAAAGTATAAAGGAGAGGAAATATCCCATTGTTTTATGATTAGATTTGTCTTTTGGGTGAGTCTGTGATTGTAACAATGAACTTCACAAGTGCTTCTCAATGGGAAGGAAGATTAGAAGGGATAGAAATTTAGTGCTTCCTTTTCCTCATGTGGAAGCCTAGGAAGAGAGTGGAGTTGGTTATTTCCCTTCCCCTGGATCAGCTGAGCTGCAATAAAATTCCAACAGGTTCGTCTTCAATAAAATAGTTTCGCTTGAGGTTGGTCTTGTTAGGGAAAACAATGATTTGGCTTATTTTATTTTATTTATTTATTTTTTTTTGCTTTTCAGGGCCTCACCTGTGGCATATGGAAGTTTCCAGGCTTTGGGTTGAATTGGAACTGTAGCTGCCTATGCCATAGCCATAGCAATACCAGATCCAAGCCACAACTGTTACCTACACCACAGCTTGTGGCAACACTGGATCCTCTAATCCACTGAGCAAGGGCAGGGGTCAAACCTGCACCCTCATGGATACTGGTTGGGTTCTAACCCACTGAGCCACAACAGGAACTCCTGGCTTTATTAAAAATGGTTACTTTCCCACTCCTCTTGCCAGAAGTATTAGGGGATTTTCCTGATATTCACTGTCTGAACCTGGTAGGGCCACTAGAGGTAAAAATCACTTAACATGCAGTGTCCTCATATGCTGGGGTCTCCCTGGAATGTTTTAACACTCAGACTTTTTCACACTGATCCTCTGGCAATTTGTGAATTACAACTTATATTTCATGGTCTAGTACTGGCATGTAAAATAAGGAGAAAAGATTACACGGAGGGGTATTTTATCCCCTGAGTGCCAATTTTGCATGTAGTCATAACACGTGTTAAAGTAGTTAAGACACAGACTCATTAAGTGGCTTGTATTGCAGTCGTTGGCTAAACTTTTCAGGTTCAATGCTAAGGAATTTTGGTGGATGTTTTTCCAACAGCATAATATATAAGCACCTAAGTGAAACCTAGTTATGTTAACATTTCAAACAATATTTCATATATTTTAAGAAGTTATGAGGTTGGTTGAAATATCCTAGATAATTACTTGGATTTTTTTTACTTTGAAAACATAGATAATTTTTCAACTAACTTATTCAGAGTTTTGACTGAGACAAACTATGAATTGACTTGTTTGTATCTATTGCTTTCCTGGATTGTACCATAATCTCATCATTAATTATCAGAATTATATTATCACTATTAGTTTACAAGGGCTATTATAGCAAAACACCATGGACTCAGTGGCTTATAAACAACAGAAATGTATTGAGTCATAGTTCTGGAGGATATATATCAGAAATCAAGGGGTTAGCAAGTCCTTATCCTTCTGTAGGGGAAGAATTCTTTGCAACTTCAGCTTCTCTTAGCCCCAGACGTCCCCTGGTTTGTTCAACATACTCCAATCTCTGCTTCCAACTTCACATGGTGTTTTCCATTTGTCTCTTTACAAATGTGTCTATTCATCCAAATTTCTCATTTTTATAAGAACTTCAGTCACCTTGGATTAGTCCACTCTTATGACCCCATTTTAACTTAATTACTTTTATAATGACCCTTTTTCCAGTGACGATGCTAGGGATTAGGACTTCAACATGTCTTTTTTGTGGGGAGGCCTAAATTCAATCCATGATACCTAGAATTGTTTTACTATGATAAAATATTTCTTGTATTTTTGCTTTCCTAAACTTTGCTAGCAAAAATCAGGCTATTTTTTATTATTTCACAGAACTACATAAATATATACATAATTAAACTCTAAAAGATGGAGAACTGGCTGACAGCTAGGGTTGTTATCCATAGAAAAAACTGTATTATGAAAAGTCAGCTTAGAAGTAAGGTTGTTTTTTTTTTTTTTCTGTAATGTTGAGTTACACAAAATTTTAGTTTGACTAAAAATCTTGGCTCTTTCTTTAGACATCAAAATCTCAATTCTTTCCCAAAGCAAGTACATAATTCAAGAGGGTCAGTATTTGAGGATGAGGAACTGCAGCAAAAATGTAGTTCCAAAATATATTTTTTCTTTTCATTATCTGTGAAACTTCACTTATTTCACAGTTCAGTTCAAAACCCTATAGCTTAGATTTCATATTCATGATCATTGATCTGTTTGCAGCCTGAGATGCCAACATCCCCTTTAGAATCATTAATTTCAGAATATCAATATTCTAGGGGGAAGAAAATCTTCTTACTTCTTTTTTATTTTTACAACGTAGGTTTTAATAGACTAGGATTTAATAAAGAGCAATTGCAAGTGATTAAAAATATATTTTAATTAAATAAAAAAGCTATTATAGTCATTATAGTGACATCAAATGTAGATGTAAGATATATGTATGTTACTAGACATAGACTGTAAAGAAGAGATGAATTTTGTTTGGATTTTACAGCATGGGGTACTTTTTCTTCATTTACCTTGTTCTCTACTATAATTCTATCATTAAACATGGAATGAATTTATCCTCAAGTGGTACGAACCTCATAAATTTAATTGTCTAGGTAAATTCTCCAAAATTTGATTCTATTTTATTCAGTGGTTAATGTCTTGCATACTATATACTATCCATATCTACTACAATATTTTGTTATCATAATTATTAGAATATTGTCTTTCTTTCCAAAAGTAAGACTATTGTCATATTCTAAATGATTAAGCTAAAATGGGAAAAATGTACACAAACTATCATTTTCTATTAAAATAAACCATTTAGTTAGTTGGATATAGCATTTTTAAGTTATCACCTACATGTTGGTTTCTTAAAAATATGTTTGATCAATGTAATGTTCAACTTAAGAAATAGTATGGTAATGAAAGCCATGAAATGAAATAATAGAAACACTTTGGAATATAGTTCCTATTTTTTCTTTGTCTTGTAAAATAAAGCTCATCCACAAATTTTGCATAAGTATTGAAATTTAAGCTTGTGTGAGACTGTCTACTAGGTAAAATACCTATCTTTCTATCACAAGGTAATACCAAAAACTCATCTTGTGGTCTAAATGATACAGTATATCCCCCAAGAGTGGACACATATTTTAGATCTATATTTTACATATGTGTATATAAGTGTGACTTGCCCGACTGACAATGTGTAAAGAAAGTGAGGTGTTTGGGTTTTTTTGTTGTTGTTGTTTTGTTTTGTTTTTTAATGTCCCATTTCAAATCAGTCATTTTTTTGGATCTTTCTTCACCAAGGTGAGTGAGAAGACCATGGTCAACATTATTTTTTTTTATCACTCACTTTTTATCATTCCCTATCTTCCCTTTCATCTCAGTATGAAAACATTAACAGTTTAGTAAAGAGTATGTATGCTGTATCCTCCCCATTTGAAGTCTTTTAATTACTCTTTATCTAGGAAAGGACTTCAATAACCAAGGCTTATTAATGCTCTTAAAAAGATAAATTATAAAAGAGATTGTTCCATTTTTTGTCTTAAATCTTTTCAAATGTCCCCTTCACAGTTAAGATGAAATTCGAACTCTCTCCTGAGCCTATTCAGAAAGATAACGTATCTAACCCTTACCTGCCTCTTCCGGGTCTGCTCAGATCACTCTCCCTTAGTCCACCTGGCTGCAGCAGAACTCTCCTCTCCATTCTTGGAAGAGGTTAAGTGTTTGCTTTTACAATACATAACTAGAATATTCTTCCCACTTATGTTTGTCTAACGACGTGGTACATATTTTTGATGCCCCACACAGTTTCTCCTTTTTCTCATGATGCACCCATCCACCAGCCACTGGGCAGCTTAGTTGTTAATCTTGGAATGTTGCCCTCAGCAGTGTATGTCCCCTTGCCCAGATATGGTCAGGAAGTAATTACCCCTTGCAAGAGGGGTAGCCTGCAGCCAATGACTGATTGGTATGAGGGCATGAAGTCCAGCCTCTTTGTCTCAAGACAGTAACAACCTCTAGTGCAATTCATGCTTTAGAGCTTCCCATAGGATCAGGCTAACACACATTTACTAAGCTCCTTGTACTGACCAATTCAGATTTCCTCCCTCTCTTTTATATTTTACTTAAAGCAAATCCTAGAAAGACACCTTTTGAACAAGAATCCTCATTTGAGGCACTGCTTGGAGAATATAGCCTAAGACAGTTGATAGCAGGTATATTTGAAAAAAGTGGACTCTAAGGGTGGAATTCTAGATTTGTATAACTTGTTCCCTGAATGACAATGATTACCTTATAAAAGGTGCTTGGTAAAACAATGATAGTTTTTAAAACTTATTTATTTATATATTTACTTTTATTTTATGGCTGCACCTATGGCATATGGAAGTTCCTGGGCCAGGGATTGAATCCAAGCCACAGCTGCCACCTACACTATGGCTGCAGCAATGCTGGATTGTTTAACTCACTGTGCCAGGCCAGGATTGAATCCGCACCCCCAGAGCATCCCAAGCTGCTGCAATTGGATTCTTAATCCTCTGTGTCACACAGGGAACTCCAGCATAGGCTCCAGTAGTGTGACTGCTGAAGCTCCCTTTTTTGTTAATCAGGTCAATATAAAAGAAGAAGAGATACTCTACCTTGTTCGATGTCCCTAAATTTTGAGAGATCTGAGGGAAATAATACCCATAAAGGCCTGTGGAATTGTGTGGATATTAAGGATGAGGAGTTGTATCCATTATTCACAAATTTTAACAAAAATGTGAGAGTCAAAGCGCCTCTCTGAAAATATTCAAAGATATCTTCATTTATTGAAGCTGGAGGGCATATGGTGCAGCCACTCCACAAAAATACATCCTACTCAAAATATAGTTTGCTTGGCTAAATGGATGATGCCACACATAGCAAGAGAATATGAAAGATGGGTTAATCACAGAACCAGGCTTTCTGGAGAGAACAGGACAGCTTTCCAGAAAGTGGAAAGTCTCTTAAGAGAACAAGGAAAGGATATAGGATTGGAAATTTTATGGTAGTTACATGCGGGATCCCTCATGTGGTTTGAATACCATTAATACCGATTGAGGAAACACCCACAGGCTGTTATCATATTTCTCAAATGTAGGGAAGAAAAGGAAAGATGGAGAGGTTAGACTTAAAAGATGTCAGCAGTCAAACTTGAAATAATTGATTCAGACTCTATTATCAAAGACTAAGGTGAAAAATTGTACCCTATCGCTGGATTGACAGATATTCAGAAAAAGTTGCCTTTCCTGCCAAAGTCAGCATCTTGATAGGAAGAAATGGAATGAGTTTGGAATGCAGATATCTGTATAGATGCACTTGAGAAACTTTAAAGATATCTCTGAACCATCCAACTTACAGAAGTGGCACCCTCTGCTTTGTTGGAAAAGTAACCCTCCCTCAATCCTAGGACTAAAGGGCTCCTTCAGATCAGACGAATGTCCTTCCAAGGTTTGTCTTCCTAAAGATCTCTTCCCACTTTGTCTCATGGCATAAAATAAATAACTGAGGTAAAATGTCATCCTTGTCTGCCTGGGAAAATACTAGATCTGATAAGGGAAGGGAGGAGTTTTGTACTAGATAAGCTGCAGGACATAGAAGACATGAGCTGAGAGGATGTGGCTGAGTAGGACTGAAAGATCATCCTTAGGGTACCTGACCAAACGTCAGGAGGACATAAAGCTGGATAAAGCAGATTTTGTTGGTATAGATACACTGCATCACACTTTAGGATGTCATGTCTTGGAGAGGATCCCTGAAGCTTGGTTTTACATGTTGATGGAATGACTCTTGGAAGTTTAGAAAAAAATGATGGTGCGTGTTAAACTAAGTATAGATGCCAAATCTGCCTTCTTCCCTTCCTACCTGATTTAGCATACATCTTTCTTACAGCCTTTCTCATCTTTCTGCTGGTTAGTTTTCAATGAGAATTGTTCCACATATAGATGTATTTTTTGATGTGTTATTGAGGTTAGCAAGTTCTGCGTCCTCCTACTCTGCTTCTTGATCTGAGTTGAAGAAGAGAATTTGAAAATACTTTCAAGTATAATGGTCTAAGTAATAATATTGTTATAAACTGTGATGTTTTTCAAGAACCCTACAATATTTTAAGCCATCTGTGGTTGTTATAAAAATTCACAGTGGAAGTGGAGAAAATAAAAGTTTAGGAAAAAAGAACACAATTAGGTCTGTAAAGCCACACAAAAATATTTATCTGGTTACACATAACTCCCAAACACTTGCCTAGCTTAGTTACTCCTTCTGATGGGTTTGTTTACACTTGTTAGAGAACAGCCACCACCTACCGTGAGAAATTCAGCCTTTAGATACAGCCTGGCAGCTCCCTTTGACTGTCATGTACTTGCAAGAGCAGAATTTGGCCTGCAGTGATTCACATGGGCGAGGGGGTGGAAAAACAAATCTTCAAAAGCTAAAGTGGTCATGAAGTTAAGGCTCAGGAGAGGAAATGGTGAAGGGGATTAAGTGGAATGAAAAGGAGATTTTGTGCAGCAGCATTGTGGGATCTCTTACTTACACTTGTTGAACAGTAAGAACATCGCGACCCCCTGGAGTTCCTAAAGAGCATCCTTCACTCTGAAGTCTGAGATCTCAGTCATTCCTTGGGCAAAGTAGCATTGGTTTAAAAGTTGTCTGTCAATAGAAGCTACACTTTAAGGACTGCCAACGACTGACACGGTGGGGTTGTTTCTTTTTTTTTTTTTTCCCCACTGTGAAAGAAAAAAATAGCACCCTTCTTCTCCGTTTTGACTAAAAATCTCATCCAATGTAAAGTGCCATAAGAGAGGAAAGTGAGAAATAAGGAGGCTATTGATGCTGCCAGTCTCTCTCTCTGTCTTTTATACATAGTTAGGAAAGGGGCTCAAATGTGTTCCTACCTGCTGAACATCCTCCGGAGAGTAGCTGTTACAGAAACCCACCTGAAGAAGTCTACTTCTGCTTTAGCAGCACCATCTAGAAAAGGGACTCTTGAATTTGCTATTTTTTTTTTTTAGCAGAATAACTTTTTTATTCTGTTTGATTTTTAAAAAACAATCAAAACAGGCATTTCATGGGATTTTTTTCCCCAAGTATTTTGTTTTCTTAGATAATAGAATAGGAAACATATTTTCTAACTTTAGTTTAAAAGTGCTTTTTAAACATATCACCCCTTATTATCCAAACAATTCTGTGACTATATCTTGCTCTACCCATTTACACAAGAAGAAACGGAAGCTCTGAGTGGCTAAGTATCTTTTCCAAGATCCACAGCTATCAAACAATAAAACTCAGATTTAAATCGAGGTCTCTAACATCAAATTCAATGTGATTTCCACTAGCATACACTGTTATATAGAAATACAGTTTGAACATACTAAGTAATTTTACAATTATAGGAAGAGATAGTTACATTCTTTAAAAAAATCAAAATAATTAACTGATTTGCAAGATTTGGGAATCAGATCTGGAATTACAACCAAGGTCTTCTAAAAAAAAAAAAGGCATGAGAAGTTATTTAATCACTCCGAATCAGTTGTTTCATGGGAATTATATGTACACATAACAACAGACATTTTGCCAATAAAGTCTAGTAACATTGCTGTATTTTTAGTAGTTTCCAAGAACTCTTTAGATTACATTAGCCTTCGGATGTTACTCATCTCCCAGTCTCCCTCAAAATGAGGTGTGTTTTTTTTTCTTTCCTTTTTTATGTTAGAGCAGCCACCTCTTCATAGTCTGAACTGTAATATTATTCTTGTGTCATATAGATAGAGTGTAGATTTAGTATAAGCTAGACGAATACTGCATGATCTCCCTTATGTGGGAAATGTCAAATAGTCAAATTTACGGGGGCAGAGTAGAATGGTGGCTGCCAGGTTTGGTGATGAGGGGGAGGAAATGAGGAGATAATTGTCAAAGGGTATCAAGTTCTAGATATGCAAAATAAAAGAGTCGTGGGTCTAAACTACAGCACGGTGATGATAGTTAACAATACCATATTGCATGCTGAAAACTGGCTAAGGGGATAGCTCTCTAGCTGTTTCTTTCATAATTTAAGTTCTACCAAGAGCTAATCAAGCCCCCTTCATTTTCTTTTTACCTTATTATGTTTTCTACCTATAAACCTGAATTTCTTCATCATTATCCTCTGCCAAAATCACTGATAACTTTCAGTGATCTTTTTCCATGTACAATTTTTTATTTCAATTACTGTCTGAGAAGTACTTCACACACAGGCAATTCTATTAAGGAAAAATGCCGTGTATTATCCTTTAAATGCTTCTTCACTTTTTCTTTTCCATTTATGTTGATTATTTTCTCCATAGTTGAGAGCATCCATCTTCCGTATTTAGTTATTTCATTTGTCCCTGAATTGTCCTCAATAAAGCAGAGATTTGATTATAAATAGCTCTAGATCAATCTGTCATCCATTTATATAGCTTAGGCTCTTTTCTATGGTCCATCATAAATGTGTGTTAAGTAGCATGTAAATTTAAAAAAGGAATCCTCTTCTCTAATTATGTAACAATGTTTGAGACTGCAAATACCTCATTTGTGATTATGGAAAATTTGTAAATGTTTTCTTGCAAGGATATTCGGTTACAGACAGTTAATACTAATTAGTGAGTTGGTGTGGAAAGACCCCTGTGAGAATGAATGGTACATGGATCTTTTTGATTGCTGTTCCTGGGGAATCTTCTTTTTTTTTTTTTTTTTTTTTTTTTTTCACGTGGAAAGTGAACTCCTTGGAAATGAATGAAGGTGAAGCTTCTGCTAAGAGGTCTGGGCAAAGAAGCAGCAGTATAATTGTTTACTTATTTAAAGAACATTCCATTATCAAAAAGTCTACAAGCAATAAGTGCTGGAGAGGATGTGGAAAAAATGAACGCTATTACTCTGTTGGTGGAAAAGTAAATTGGTGCAACCACTGTGGAAAACAGTATAGAGATTCCTCAGAAAACTAAATATAGAATTACCATTTGATCCAGCAATCCCACTTCTGGGCATCTATCCAGAGAAAACCATGACTCAAAAAGACACATGTACTCCGATGTTCTTTGCAGGACTATATACAATAGCCAAGATATGGAAACAACCTAAATGTCCATTGACAGGGGAGTGGATAAAGAAGATATGGTACATATACACAATGGAATATTACTCAGCCATTAAAAGGAAAGAAACAATGGCATTTGCAGCAACAAAGATGGACCTAGAAATTGTCGTGCTAAGTGAAGTCAGTCAGACAATGAGACACCAACATCAAATGCTATCACTTACATGTGGAATCTAGAAAAGGGACACAATGAACTTCTTTGCAGAGCAGATACTGACTCACAGGCTTTGGAAAACTTATAGTTTCCAAATGAGACAGGCACTGAGGGTTTGGGATGGAAATGCTGTAAAATTTGGTTGTGTGATTGTTGTACACCTATAAATGTAATAAAATTCATTAAGTAATTAAAAAAATAAAGAACATTACTGAAAACCTATTCTGGTAAAAGCAGTTCTGATGTGCCCAAACCTAACAAAACCAAATTGTTTAATTACTTTCAGTTAGCTCACAAATAGTGAATGTGATAAATAAGTGATCAATTAAAGTTTATTTTCCTTAAAGTACTATTGATTGACATTGTTGTGCCAATTTCTATTGTACAGCAAAGTGATCCAGTCATGCATAAGTATATGCATTCTTTTTCTCATATCTTCCCTCATCACGTTCTTTCCCAAGAGACTGGACAGAGTTCCCTGTGCTGTACAGTAGGACCTCATTGCCTATCCATTCTAAATGTAGAATTAAATTTTAGGAAAGTAATTCTGAGAAATGACTTGGTGAAATTGAAAAAGAATGGACTCTACGGTGGACTCTTGAACAGCATGGGTTTCCACCGCAGGTCCACTTACACACACATTTTTTATACTAAATACATCCTACAGTACTACACAATCAGTAATTGCTTGCCTGTGGATGTGAAACTGTGAATATGAGGTCCAACTGGAAAGTTGTACTTGGAGGATGGGGGTCCCTAACCCCCTGTTGCTCAAAGATCAGTTGTATATGTATTGACATAGATACCCATATCTACAGTCTATCTGTAGACTAAATGGCTCAAACATGGCCAGTAAATTTGGCTATGTTTAAAAAAAAACTTAAATTAACTTTAAAAAAAGTATTAAAGTAGAATTATAGTGAATATTGGACTTATTTTTTGAGTGATGCATGTCCTCCTAGAGAAATTAGAAAAAAATTTTTGAGGTAAATGAATCAGGGCTTAAAGGAAAATTGAATTCCTTGGGAAGTAGAGTGAGTCTAGATGTCACTTTGACATGGCAGATATCTGATGAAGATGCCCTCAGTATTACCAGACATCTTCACTTTGGCTGCTGTTAAATGAAAAGACTGAGGATTTGTAAGCAAGGATTTTATTTAGGAGGATATGGCTGGCAGTATGGTAACCTAGGCATGGCCATGACTGGGAGACCAGGGAGTAGCAAGTCATGATGAAAAGTTTTCAGGGCCTGTATATATTTAAATATTTGAGGCAACTGGATTGGTGATTAAGAGATGTTGCAAGGGAAAGTGAGGAATTAAAGAAATCTCCAAGACTTTCGAGATTGACAAGTAGAAAGAAGTTACTGTCAGCTGGAATGGGGGAAGATTTTGTATTTACCAAATTTCAGGGAGAATGTCCAAGGTCAGTTTTCAAACTTTTAAATGTCTCTGGTATATGTTGAAAATATTTTTCCTCTTTAATCTTTTTTAAAAATTCAGTTTATTTTTTCTTTTGATATATAGGAATTGCCTCATTCCCCCTAAATTATTTATTTGTTAAAATGTATTTATTATGCATCTCTTATATGTCAGCTACCATAGTCAATATAAATAATATCCTTGGTCCCGTAGCACTAATAGTCTATCTATTGGGAAAAATACAAAAGAATTAATAAATCACATATATATGCGTGAACATGTATGCATATATATTACTTATATGCTGCCACATGCTAATAAGTGTAAGACTTATAGATGTGTGAGAGGTGGTGACATTGTAAAATAAAGGAGCATTTTAGAGGAGATTGCAATGTTTAAGTTTAGCTGTGTTCTTAGCTTGGAATAAGTGGTATTAGTGGAAAGTATTTCAGAACTATTTTGAAGATTGAATTATAGAATTTGCTGATGGATTGAATAAATGATGGGAGAGAAAGAGGACTTCAAAGTGAGCTCCAAGATTTTTTTTTTCTTTTTCTAGGCCACACCCGCAGCATATGGAGGTTCCCAGGCTGGGGTCAAATCGGAGCTATAGCCGTTGGCCTACACCACAGCCACAATGCAGGATCTGAGCCACGTCTTCGACCTACACCACAGCTCACTGCAACGCCAGATCCTTAACCCACGGAGCAAGGGCAGGGATCAAACCCGCAACCTCATGGTTCCTAGTCAGATTCGTTAACCACTGAGCCACGACGGGAACTCCACAGTTTGTTCTTTTATGTTATAAAAGTTGAGTTCCTGGCAAAGAGGAACAGGCAAGGATGAATGATGACTATTTCCTCAAAGAGATCTCTAATCCTACCCTTTTACTCACTGCCTGGAAGGATAGCCTTTTTTCATAGAAAAACCTCATTGTTTTTAGTAGACTTTGACTTACCTCTAACAAACAACCAGGTTAAATGACATAATCTCAGGGTTAAAGGCAGTAAAATACATATGGACTTTGGAGAATCTAAATCTGAAATTAAATCCAAACTCTCCTATTAAGAGGGGAAATGTTAAGTTAGGAATAGTACTTAACTTCTCTAATACAGTTTCTATTTTTGCTAAAAGTGGATAAATAATATGTCCTTAATAGAATTGCAATGATAGTAAATGTGATATAAAACACCTGAATGTCATGCAGAAAAAATGCGTAGTATACATTTTAGGTAGTCAACATATAATACTTAGTTGTTTTTCTGTAAGTGCGTCATCATTTTGAGTTTCAGAAAATATTTCCATAATAGAAAAGGTATTTTAGTGGTATAAAATACATGGTATAATTCTCTGCCCTGTCTTTTAGTTTTTCTATTACATACCTTTAGAAATAAAAATGTTCCTTATATGTTAATAAAATATTTTTGAGTGCTTCATATGTCTATGCCAGTCAGCCTGAGCAATGGGAATACAACAGAAACCATGATACAAGACCTAGCACCTGCTTTGATGGTGATCACATTTCTTTGAATCTTTGAATTCCAGTATTTAGTCATTGAGAATCTTAAAGAATAAAGAACAATGACACATTTCAGGCAGGAAAAAAAATATAGGAACTTATGGAAATTTAACCACAGGATTCTGTGGCCAATTAAGAGGTAGGTGAGGGGATAGAAAAAAGATTCACCAAAGATGTTTAGGCGAGAAGAGAGAAGAAAGAGTGGATATTAGGGTTACTACTCAGCACAATCCGGCTGTTACAGATGCCTCCCTGAACTAACCCTGAGAAGAACTGGATGCACTGGAAATGAGAGAGTGTTGAAATTGTTGTCAGCAACAGTCTAAGAACAAAGAGAAAGAACAGAATACTGGTTGTCCCAAGCAGCAAGAGAAGTGATGGAAGGTGACAACAATTTCAACACTTGTAGAGTGATTTATGTTAAACTTTTTACTGTTGATGTTAAGAACCTATTGAGGTATCCTGAGGTTTCAATAGAGGCATTTCAGGTTCAATATGGCTTTACTAGACAGTGTAGGATCTGATACCCCTTTCTGGAAAAAGTGTATGTTTATTTTTTTCTACTTTATTTATTTGTGTTGGTATATAATTTCTCATGACAAAAAATATTTGTCATGGGGAAAAAAGGAAAGAAAGAAGGATAGAAGGTAAATGAATAGAAAAAGAAGAAAGAAAGGTAGGAGGGAAGACCTCTAATCTATATGCACATAACACATGTTAAAAGCAGTTGATTGGTAGAAGCAATAGTTATCTGGTTTGAGGAGATATATAATGGGGTGGATGGCAGTGATGAAAAAAGTTTACAGATATGCAACTTGAGTTCAACTTTGAAATCTGTTTCATATTCAGATAGGTAATAAGAAGGGCAAACGATTTAAAGGTTGGGGGAATGAATTTAGACAGATAGAAATAAGAATAATCCTCAACTATATCTATCCTTAAATTTTTGAACGCTTCTCTGATAGTGTCCCTGTGCTTCTTCGTTCTATATAGCTGAGGGGGTTTTAGTAAAATTGTCTCTTGGCACCAATCTTTATCCCTGATGATAAATGTGTTAACTTTCTACACTATTGCTGAAACCCACTTGGACAAATTGAAAACAATTGTGTTTTCATCAACGTTGAATTACAGATATAAAATATTGTATAGGAATTATAATTTGATAAATGGGAACATTCTGGGTCCCATATTGAGTCCAGATGGTTACCGCATCTTTAATACATGCATCCACTTGGCACTGGCACATTTGTGTATCACAGTCTCTTTCTCATTTATGTTTAATGATGGATAGATTCCAAATAATACAAGATGTTCCTCAACATGTTAAACTTCTGGTGAGTAAGTGAGCAGACAGCCAGCTCTCCTTTCCCCAGTATACCTCATACTCTCAATATAGTTGTTCAAAGAGGGTCTGAACTTCAGACTGATGTACTGATTTTTTCCAATTCCAGGAAAAGACAGAATAAAATGAACAATTCCTCCATCAAAAAGAAACAAATATACCTTATCTGAACTGTAAAGTTTGCAGTTCATCTAAAATTCCAGAATACTTTCTTAAGTTTACAGTCAAATGTGGAATTCAAGGCAACTTTCAGTGAGGTGCAGGCTATGAGGGCCAGGTCTGTTTTCAAAGGTGTTTAGAGCTGAATGAGGGAAGGAGGCAGGTGTTGCCTTCAACGTGATTCACATTTACCTGTTACTTTTTGTATTACCTTTCTTATAAATGTACCACTCACCTATCAGTGTTTCCTTATCTTCAATTTTCTTCTCTTTAAAGCCAGGAAATGTTTCCAATTGATTTTCCTTAAATGAGTCTCAGCTTTTTCAACCTACTCTAAAATTTGATAGTTTCTCACTTCCCATGAAATACAAAATTAAATTATTTGGCCTGGCCTGAAAAGTTCTCTGAATCCTTTATCCATTCTAGCTTTGTAACATCATCTTTTCTTCTCTTTTTATTTTTTTCCACTAATCTACCTGGTATCACTTTCAAATTAAGTTATTTTTCTTCCTCATACTTCTACAGACCTGAAGACTAGACTTACTCTTGGTGTACATCTTGGGATGCCTGGGATTGGTCCCCCAATATAGCTTAATCCTCTGAATTCAGCATTATTGTATGACTTTCACTCTCTAACTACCATGTTGATATGAGGAATAGGAACTGATATCTTTATGGCAAGATATACTCATATTCTGATACTGTTTGTGTAGACTTTGCATCTGGCTGTACTAGACTAACCTATTCACATAGAGTCAGAGTGAATGACTGTGTACCTCTCATAACAGTAGAAAGTAAATAGAAGAATGTATTCTCCCACCTGAGAGTGCAAAAGATGTTTCCAGAATCTAACTTTTTGATCTCAGCTTCATTACTTCTAGCTAAATGGAATAGACTTTTACAGAGGCAACATTCAGTCTCCGAAATTTCCTGAGTAATAGAAGACTGATCAATGTGCCCAGCTAACAACTACATTTCTCAGCCTCCTTTGCAGACTATATGACTGAACTTTGGCCACAGAGAAAAGACAGAAGTGTTGTGCAGGCACTCTAGAAGACTCTTGAAGGCAATGGGAAGTTTCTTCTCCTACTATTTTAATTAGGCATGTGTTAGATCTTTTGAAATGGTCCCATAGTTCTTGGATGGTCTGTTCTTTTATTCTTATTCTTTTTTGTTGTTGTTATCATTGGGTTTTAGTTTGGGAAGTTTCAATTGTTCTGTATTCCTGCTCACTGATCAATACTATGTTAAATAGAAGTGGTAAGAGTGGACATCCTGATTCCTGATTTAGAAGAAAAGCTTCTAGTTTTTAATGGTTGAATAAGAGGTTAGCTGTGAGTTTGTCATAAGCGGCCTTTACTATGATGGGTATGTTACATATGAACCAGCTTTGATGAGTTTCCATCATGAACGGATGTTGAATTTTGTCAAATGCTTCTCCTGTGTCTATTGGGATGATCATGTCATTTTATCCTTCCTTTTGTTAATGTGGTTTATCAAATTGTTTATCAAATCCCACCTCTCCTATTAAGAGGCGAAATGTTATATTCTGAGTGTTACTTAACTTCTCTGATATAGTTGCTATTTTTGTTCAAAGTATATAAATAATATGTCATTAATAGAATTCCAGTAATAGTAAATGTGATATAAAACACATGCATGTCACCCAGAAAAATGCGTAGTACATTTTAAGTAGTAATATATAATAATAAGTTGTTTTTCTGTAAGCACATTCTCATTTGAGTTTTATAAAATATTATCATAATAGAAAAGATATGATAGTGGCATAAAATACATGGTGTACTTTTCTGCTCTGCCTATTTTACTTTTTCCAATACATACTTTTAGAAATAAAAATATTTGAAAATGACAGGACAGATAAAAGATTAACATCCAAAATATATAAACAACCCATACAACTAAATGTCAAAACCACAAACAACCCAATTAAAAATTGGGCAAGAAACTGACATTTTTTTCCAAAGATGGCATATGGATAGCCAGCAGACACATGAAAAGATGCTTATTGTAGGTTGTCATCAGAGGAATACAAGTCAAATCTACAATGAGATATCGCCTCACACCTGCCAAAATGTTTGTCATCCAAAATCCACAAATAGCATCTATTGGCAAGGATGTAGAGAGAAGGGAACTCTTGTGCACTGTTGGTGGAAAGATAATTGGTATAACCACTTAACCATTATGGAAAAGAGCATATGTGTTTCTTAAAACAAAACAAAATAAAACAAAACAAAACCAAAAAACCCCAAAATACCTAAAAACAGAGCTTCCATATCATCCAACAATTCAACTCCTGAGTATATATCTAAAGAAAATGAAAATACTAATACGCAAAGGTACATGCACTCCCGTGCTCATTGGTTTTGGTAGGCTTCACCTCACCTCCACTTGACACCAAGTTATGATGTAATCTTAGGGGTAAATGCAGTGAAAATGAACATAGACTTCTCAGAGGGAGAAGTGAAAATACTAAACACTGAATTTTATCACTTACATTTGGTATCTAAAAAAAAAATAAACAAATGTGTATAATAAAACATAAACAGACTCACAGGTATAGAGAACACAATAGTTGTTACCAGTAGGGAGAGGGAAGCAGGGAGAAGCAAGATAGAGGAAGGGGATTAAAAGATACAGAGCAGGGTAATATTGCATTATTTTGTAATGCCTTTAAATGGTGTATAGCCTATAAAAATATTAACTCAGTACATTGTACACCCCAAACTAACATCGGAAATCAACTATACTTCAATACGAATTAATAAAAAGTAAATCGATAAATTTCAGCATATATAAAAGTCACCCAAAGTTCTCATCAAAACACATATTGATTCATACTAAGTGAAGCAAGTCAGAAAGAGAAAGACAAATACCTTATGATATCACTTATTTCTGGAATCTAATATACAGCACAAATGAATCTTTCCACAGAAAAGAAATTCAGGGACTTGGAGAATATACTTGCAGTTGCCAAGGGGGAAGGGGAGGGAGTGGGATGGACAGGGAGTCTGGGGTTAATAGATGCAAACTATTGCATTTGGAGTGGCTAGGCAATGAGATCTTACTGTATAGCACAGGGAATTATATCTAGTCACTTGTGACAGAACATGATGGTGGATAATGTGAGAAAAAGTATATATATATATATGTGTGTGTGTGTGTATGACTGGGTCAATTTGCGTACAGTAGAAATTGACAGAACACTGTAAATCAACTATAATGGAAAAAATAAAAATCATAAAATAACATTAAAAAATAGCAAAATAGAATAAAAAAAGCATATTGCTTATTTCTGCCCCTCAGAATCTCTGATTCAGTAGGTCTGAGGTGGGAACTCAAAATTTGCATTGCTAACAATTTCTTACCTGATGCTTAAGCCCTTTGAGAAACAATGTCTTAAATTAGCTCTTGTATGGAACCAGTTTTCTTCTCTCCTTTGCATCTAGAATAGCACTATTGATAAAAGTCCCACAAATCACTTTCTACATTGCTTAATTCTCTCATAAACTGCACTTGAGAAAGTTTGCCAGAAAATGTCACAGTATTTATATAAAATACCTCTTACCTCTTCCTAGGAGCTGTGTGGAAGCCATGTGAGAACCCATAATAATGAGAAACTCAGCCTTTGTGATATTGCTATGAAAATACCCATGCACTGAAAATTAATACTTAAATTTAATTTTGTCTAATTAGAACTCTGGGAAATAACCTATGATTTGAGTAGCCTACACTAGTTTGAAGGAAATTGTCCATATATTGCTGAATAAATTATTGAAAAGATTTATGCACTAATGGGGTTACTGATTTTCAGAACGTGCTACCAGGCCTTTCTTCTCTGACCTGTTTTATGTCTGTAAGTACTTATAGAGGCTTAACCCTGGAAACTAGACCTGAAATTCTTCTACTTTGAACCCTTTATTCCCTAAGGCAGTAACAGTAGGTGAGTACAGTTTTGAGAACTGCAAAATATTTCTCTACACGTGTTTAATAAAGAATGAGAATATCTAAAGTCTCTCAGGTATCTTAAGATTTATAGGGTAGAACTTGCACAAGCTATAATATTTGTTCCCTTTCCCTAGGGCCTTTTCCCCTCCTCTTAGTGCATCCTTTCTTGCTTGAGAAAATTAAATCTGAAATTTAAATTTTCTTCCTTTCCTTTTTCTTTATCATTTAGATTAGTTTGATTATTTATTTATTTATTTTTACTTTTGTCAATTATTTTCATGCTGGATTACCGTTGTTTAGATTTCATTTGCTTTCTTTCAGTTTGCTTTTCTCTATCTTGCTGCCTTTATTTCATGTTCAGAATTGTTTGTCAGCCTTTTTTTTTTTTTCCTCCCTGCCTTTTATTTTCCCTTTGTTGATTTTCTCTGGTGCTCTTATTTTGCGGCTGAAGTCAAAACGGACGTGAAACCAGTGTCTCATGTGGATTTACTCTGTTCTGCACGACATTTTTCTTTTATGTTTTTTTGTTTGTTACAAATTATCATGGTTTATAAACCCTTCCAGGCTTTTCAAAAGGTTTTGTATTACTAAACATGAAAAATAAAAGGATGTAGCCGTTTCAAAGGGACAAATTCCCTTTTAGAAGTCACACAGGATGCGAAAGTAAAGCAATGGAGTGGCAATTGAATATATTTTCCAACATCATTAGGTAATATGGTTGCTCTTATAATGTCACTGAAGTTAATGAGGCAATTTCCTGTGGAGAGACAGGATGGCTCAGAGCAAACCTCGTGGCACATTCTGCACAGAAAAACAAAGGCCTCTTTGCTCACTAGAGATTAGAGTTTTAAAATCATTTAGGAATTAGTGTCCCTTTATAAAATATTGAATCCTTGACTCAAATTTATCCAGGGCCTCAAATACTGGTAGTAAGGTAGGCATATGGTTCTCTGAGCATATTCTTTTCTAAGTACCTTGTGAGCCCAAACTTGAAAGAAAGGTCCTAAGTGGTCAATGTCCATCGTAAGACCTGGTTAGATAGTGTCTTACAGATTCTCTCGTGGTGGGTCCGAACAGTTACTTCTGTCTCATTAGGAAAAGACTTTACTGAAAATGTAGTGGATTAGACTGAAAAGTGCCAGAAAATTGGTAAATTAGGGTGAAACAAACAAAACAAAAAACTACATCAAAATTCAAAGTGGGTTAGATTGTTGGAATGCCTGCCAGAACCTTACCAAAGGAAGATACTCTCATGGAGCCTGCTGTCCCTGAGAACACTGGTTTTGTAACAGCATATGTTTTACACCTTCTCTTTCGACTGCAAGTTCCAGACAGGATATTTTGACTGGCTGAATCTCAATTGCTACTTATGACCTAGATGTCTGGATGGTGGCAGAAGTATTCAGCTTTCTCAGCTGAGAGTTAGGCGCACAGGAAAATTTCTTAAATAGAAGGGAACCAAGATGCAGGAGGGCCAAGAAAATGATAAATATCTTTTACATGCATGTATTATGTATGTAGCACTGTAGTTTTATCGGTTTTTGAATTTTATAAAAAGGAATCAAAATGTATGTCTTGTAGAATAACATTCTTCTTTTATTCAAATTATGTTAATAGAATGAATTTTTATTTATATGGCTGCATCCATGGTATATGGATATTCCTGGGCCATGGATGGAATCCAAGCCAGAGATGCGACCTATGCCACAGTTGCAGCAATGCAGGATTATTTAACCTACTGTGTCTGTATAGCAACCAGATGCTGCAATTGGATTCTTAACCCACTGTGCTACAGCAGGAACTCCTGTAGGATACATATTGATGTGTATAGTAAATAGGTTTATTTCCTGAGTAATACTGTATTCTATTTTATGAATATATTATAATGCAAGGATTTATTATTTATTCTAAGATTTTTCCAGTTTTGACTACACAGAAAATATTTTGAACGTTCCTTTAAATGTGCGCTGACTTTCTCCAGGGTATTTGTCCAGGATGGAATTTCTGGGTTTAAGAGGAATATCTACATATTTAGACTTGATGTCATGAAAAATTATTTTCTGAAATGTTTATGTCAATTTGTACTTTGACCTCCAGTTTGTGAGTGTTCCCATTGCACCTGCATTGGTTCCTTATTGCCGCCATGATGCTGCTAAGTACACCTCAATGGCTGGACAGAGCGATCATCTATTCTCTTTACTATAATCTGTGGGTTGTCTCCTTTTCACACTGCAGTTGTGGATCCATGCAGTTCTGATCCATGTGCCTCACATCCCATCTTCCTATGGCGATGGCTGGTGCAAAAGAGAGCAAGGCTACAGCACACACACTTTCAAAGCTTCTGCTAACATTACCTTTGCTAACACCCTACTGGCCAAAGAAATCCATCAGACTGATTAAAAGTCAGAAGCAGGGAAAGATACTCCACCTTAGATGGGAAATACTCCTTGGTTACACGGCAAAGATGTGGATGTGGGAAGGAGTGAAAAATTGGGGCCAGTAATTTATTGTACCTCTGCATTCTTTTTAACATTTGGTATTTTAAAACGTCTTAAAATGGCATATAAAGTTATTTCATCGTGGTTGAAATATGTGTTGGACTGATTATTAATGAAGTTGGACATATTTTTATATCTTCATTGGTAATTGTGTTTGTTTTGGTTTGTTTGGCCACGCCCATGGCATGCAGAAAATCCTGTACAGAAATCACACCCATGTCACCGCTATAACAAGAGCCACAGCAGTGATAATGCTGGATACTTAACCTGCTGAGCCATGAGGAAACTTCTTCGCTGATCATTTATAGTTCCTCTTTTGTGAAGTGCCTGGTCCAGTTTTCCACTCTCATTTTTTTTTTTTTGTCTATTTCTCTTGAGAGTCATTCAGTGTTTTGATATTTGTCTTTTCCCGCCAAGTCTTTTAACTTCCTTTGTAATGATTTTTACTAAAAGTTCTTACTTGTAACATAATCAGATATATCCTTTGATATATGGTTAATAATTTTTCTTGTCCTGCTTGAGAAGTCCTTTTTCAGAGTGAGGTTATGAAAATATTCCCCTGTATTATATTATCTCCAAAAATCTTTATAGCTCTGTCTCACAAATTTAGGTACTCAATGTATCTTGATATGGCAGGTCTTTCCACTTGATCCTCTTGATCCTCTTGGGCTATTCTTGTCCTTTTGTACTTGAAACAAAATTTAAAATCAGCATTCCAAGTTCCACAAAATACTGGTATATTTATTTTAATATATAGTGTATTGAAATTATACATTGAATTATCATAGAATTTTTTCCAATAATGGACTTACTGTGTTTTTCAATTCACAAAATATATTTTGATCTTTAGAATTTTCCTAAATAGTTTTGTAATTTTCTTAATAATGGTCTTAAATTTTTAAGTTAAGTTCATTCCTGAACACTTAATTTTTTTAACCTCTGGTAATGGTGTCCTTATATAAATTTTATTTTCTAGGCATTTATTTTCTAATCATTTAATGCTAGAATGTAACATTCATTTGTGAGATTTTTCATGTTTTGCCCAGAAATACTTTTGAGTTCATTCATTAATTCTAATAATATTATCTACTAACTGCTTTGGGAATTTCTTTGTGTAAAGTAATATCATCTGTGAATACAGAAAGTCTCATTTCTTCCTTTCAAATTCTTAGAAATTTTATTTTAATTGCTTACATTTAATGTATTATCTATGTCCTAAAGTAAACTTTTGAATCAAAACGGTACTAGCAGGAATTTGGGCTTTAAATTGGATGTGAGAAAGACGGGTTTGTACATTTTACCATTAAATACTGTTTGTTCTAACTTTGGGGTATACTTTTCAGTCACTTTTTGAAAAAGTCTCTCAGATTTCTACTTAAAAAATTAATAGTTGCTTAATTTTTCAATGTTTTTATGGAATCTATTCAAAGGACTATTTCACTTTTTACTCAGTCTCTAACATGGTTAAATGTTAATTTTCTAATGTTAGGTTTGCACTCATCAGATAATCTAAAGTTAACCATGATGTATTATCCTTATATGCATTGCTGAAAAAGTTTATTAATACACTATTTAGGGTTTTTGCATCATTATTTATGATTAAGATAGGGCTTAAAGTTTCCTTTCTTTGATACCCTTTTCAGCTTTTGATATCAATGTAGTCTAATATAAGTCAGAAAGGTCTCTTCATGTTTTATTTTTTAAATTATTTTTGTAATGTTGGAAACAAATATTCCTTGAAAGTTTGGAAAAACTTAGTGGGGAAGTCTTCTCAGCCATAAGTTATTTCATGGAATATTTGTGCCTACTGCTTAATTGTTGATAAATATGTACATTTTAGTATTTAAAAATCTTAACTGTTTTTGTGTATTTCATTTAAATGAAATGTTTCATATTTTCTAAAACTTTCTTTTTTAAAGATTTTTAATGTTTGAAATATCTGAGTTTTCTTTTTCCTTTCCATTCCTGTAGTAAATTCTGTGCCAGTGCTTTTTTCTCCACTATTTGCACTGTTTTAAAATCTTCCGTAAGAGTTTTTCCAACTTCTCAAAAGAATGTTTAGTTTATTACTTTATTTTTATAATTACTTAATATAAGCTTTATGACCTGTGTATTCCTTTAAAATTCTGCCTTCTTTCTAGTCAAGTTGACATATAATTTAGTTCAAAATTCTCACTCACTTTATGTTTTTTCTCAACCTCATGTGTAATTTAGAAGTATTCATTAATTTTCACATATCACTCTGTAGATGCCAGAAGTCGAAAGTTTGCAGTAATTCTGAATTTAAGAAGAGCAGAAGTTGGTGCCAGAGTGATAAGAAGAGTAAAGAGCTAGGTGCTTTTCATAACATGCCTGGTATAAACACTTACCTCTGCCTTCCATGGTAGAGGCTGTTTAGGAAAGCCCTCTGATTAAAAGACTAGGTGTCAGTTTTAGCACAAGCCGAAATCCTAGAAATATCATCATTGATGAATCACTTCTTACTGAGGAGTCAATTTAGAACAGAGATGGACAGGCAAGCGCCTAACAGTAGGGTAGAGACTTCTGTGGTGTATAAGGAAAGAGGAAGAGAAGAACAGCATGTTTTCATGTTAATTTGGTCCATATTCTTGGCACTAAAGTGGTAATGGAAATCACATAAGGTATGAATGAAGATCTCTAACCAAGCTGGTGAGAATGTTACATAATACTCAGTTATAAAACCTCTTTTGACTACACACACGCGCACGCGCACGCGCACAGTGTCTCATAGCTCAGAGCACTTAACCTATAATTATTGTGAAGTAATAGAACAGCATGGGTTTTGAAGTTAGATGAGTGGAAGTTATCGAGTACAAGAGGTGAGCCATTTAACCTTTCTTGCCTTTGGTGTTCTCATCCGTAAAATGAGGATATTTGATGAGATTATTTGAAAAGTCTCATGGAGCTCCATAAAATCTTTGGCTCAACTTAATGATCAGACTAAGTACAGTAGATATGGTATAATGGGAAGAGGTATGGATTTACTTCAAGGGAAAACAGTCCTTGTTTTGAGGTCTTTTCCTTTCTTACCTTGTGATTTTGAACTTGAAACTTTAAACATTATGAGACGGCACATTCTTTTCTTCAAAGTGGGCATGATATTTCTTGGTGAAGGTGTTTGTTGTAAAAAATGGAAGAAAGCATAAAGATGCACTTTCTAAACACTACGTAAATGTAGCAAATGGACAGGTATACATTGGTCATGGATACTGGGTCTCAAATTAAACCTGAGTGGCTTAAATTTAGAACTTTCTTTTTTTTGGGGGGGGGGTCGAAATACATACCCTTTGCTCTGGGCAGTGAAAAACAAACAAAACTTCTTGCTTTCATTTCCCCTGCTGGGGATGTTGTTGTGTGTTAAGATGTTGATGTAACAAGATGGTGGATCCTTTGTCATCCCAAGACCCTGACAGACTAGCAAAGTCAAGTCCCCAGCAACCTGAATTAGAGAGGTAAAGTTAGGGAAACATAAATCTTTGCTATTATGCCACAGAGTTTAAGAAGTTCATTTGTCTTTGTAGCATAACTAAACTTTCCTGAGCAAAAGAGGCATTAATACTGGAAAAAAAAAATTGGTTGAATATTATAGGTTAGAGAGAAGTCACTATGTAACCTGACCAAGTATGGATTAAGCATGATTGAACTTCAAAGAACACGAAGACTGAGTAGTAAGATAAGAAGAAAAGGTAGAGGAAGTAGCTAGGATGACACATTTTAAAGTTGATTGGTCCCCAGTGGTTCATGGTTAGTATTGGAAATCTCCAGAAATTGAAGCAAGTCCAGGTCAATAACCAAGAAAGTTTAAACTAGGGTACGTTTCTATCAAATAGCAGTTGTATTTCTGGAGTGTCTCTTTGTGCCCCTTTTCTCTAGAATTTCATTATTCTGAAAAAAAGAAAAAAAAAAGATTTGTCTTCTAGGGAAGAGAAAATGTCTTATTCTGGCTCCACTCATATAGACAGAGATTCCAAGCAGTTCTCCATCTGAAGTGGGACAGTAGAATATAAATATTTATATATACAAATTTATAATGATATCATATACTCACATACATATAATTTGAATATCTGCTTATGTTCCTCTCTATAACTAAAGTAGTCCATGAACGTAGGGATTTTATCTCTTGTGTGGCTCATGATATGAACTCATTAGGTATTTGCTTTATTTACTCATGAGTGAATAATTGAAAGAAAGCAGTACGTATGAGGATGAACAGATGAAAGTATAAATGCTAGGAGCTAGTCAGATGTGAATGAATCCAGCTCCACATTAGACACAGTTATTTTTCTCTTTCCCTCCTTCACCTTGACACTGACCAGAATGTGCCCAGGGATCCTCCTTTTTGTGGTTAAGGACCACTAATTTCCCAGACCTCACAAGCCTAGGTAGGAAGTCAGAAGACAAACAAACAAACAAACAACAGCACTGGTTGGCCAGGCACACCAAGATCTAAGACATGACCCAAAATGACCCAGGTTCATTTTACCCTAGTTATCTGTAATAAGCCAACTTTGCAGTTTTTGCCATCCCTCCCCCAACTGGGTTTCACTCGGGTGTTTATGGTTAAGCACTTGTGCACAAAGGGAAAACTTATATAACCTAAAGCTGTCAATAACCTTGTCAATCAAATGATTCAGGGGCACAGGGAGGGACTTTCCATTACTCAGAGAAACCAGCTCTATCCCCATTGCAGGGCTGCTTCTGGCTTCTAACCAGACAGCCCTGTCTCTTCCCTTAGGGAGTGTCCTTTAGCTTGCTTTGCTTAATAAAATTCCTGCTACTTGAAACTTTTCTATGTCTCTCCCACTGAAATCTTTCCCTGAGGGGACAAGTACCGAGGAACTGCCTTTCAACCAGTAACATAAAGACTGGACACAAGGTACTTGGGACAGGAGGCTGTGGTGTGGTGGCACATGAATGCTAATCAGAAACAATGGGAAAAACTTCTGTCTTTTGACTTTGACATTCTTTCTCCTCTGTCTGCCTTTTGTTTTCTCTCCTAAGCAGATTCTCCCATATTCTACCTGATTGCAACACCTCACCCCACCTCCCCATATGCCTTTATTTTGTTAATTCTTATTCATTTTCTAGATTACAAAATCTTTAGTTTCATTCTCCCCAAACTGAACAGCTGATTATTCTGTGGGTTTCACAGTAATCATACCTTTCTGTCATTTAAGATCAGCTTCTCTTTAATCTCTAACAATCTGGGAGCTTCTATGTCTAGCTTGAGGTACATAATGATCATTCAATAAAGATATAATGAATGAATAAATTGATCAATAAAACTAAAATCCTGTAAGGCTTGAAATTCAGGAACAATTAACTTTGTTTTATTTAATAGAGTTATTTACCCAATTGCATTTCCAGTGCAAAACTATAATACTCCCAATGTAAGGAAATTTCTCTACATTTGCCTTGCAAGTTAATATATATGTAAAACACATATGTCTTTTAAATAATTTCTTTAGAACTTTTATAAAATGTAAGATTTGTAGTATCACACATATATTCTTGGTGAAGTTATGTAGATTAAAAATGTTTTTTTCCACACTACTACTACTCTTCTGTATTTGTCAGCCTAACTACTCTGCAGTTTGTAAGCCTAACCAGCAGGAAGCCACAAGAAAGAGTGAGGTGGGAGAGATCAAAGAGAATATCAAATCGATGTTGATCTGGTAGGAATAATGGTAGCATATCTGTGTGTAAAATATACACACAGATGTCAAACTTTCCTGGACAATGCAATGAAAGATAAAGGAATCACACCCCTGAGCTTAGGTAAGATAATGCAATAATTCTTAATAAATATGTGTATGTTTAAAATATAAAGTAGAAGAGTATGGTTTTTTTTTTCTTTTTTTGGTCTTTTTGCCATTTCTTGTGCTGCTCCCATGGCATACGGAGGTTCCCAGGCTAGGGGTCGAATCGGAGCTGTAGCTGCCAGCCTACGCCACAGCCACAGCAAAGCGGGATCCGAGCCGCGTCTGTGACCTACACCACAGCTCACGGCAACGCTGGATCATTAACCCACTGAGCAAGGCTGGGGATCGAACCGGCAACCCCATGGTTTCTAGTCGGATTCGTTAACCTCTGAGCCATGTCGGGAACTACTAGAAGAGTATGTTTGATGTGTAAACACTGTACCCATTATAGTTAAAATTATAGCAAAAGAAAAGTAAGGAAAATTAGGATAAATGGATATCATCCAAATAGAGTTTCTTACCATAGGTCTTTCAGTATTTCTGTAGAAGTATCTAAAAAATGACTTTTGAAAATCCTACAAAAAACATTGTAATCAACAGGTAAGGGCAGAATGAATATGCAATTATCTGTCAAAGTCTATATATTGCTTTTGAACAGACATAATCAGTCTTAAATCACTGCTTTGTAAGGAAATCCGTTTTTCTTATCTGTCCAAAGAATTTTAAATACGTTTGGGAAGGTAATAGATTTTTAAAAAGTTAAATATACTGGAGTTCCCATTGTGGCTCAGCAGTTAACAAACTGACTAGGATCCAGGAGGATGTGGGTTTGATCCCTGGCCTCCCTCAGTGGGTTAAGGATCCAGCATTGCCATGAGCTGTGGTGTAGGTCACAGACGCAGCTCAGATCTGGCATTGCTTTGGCTCTGGTGTAGGTCTGCAGCTACAGCTCTGATTGAACCCCTAGCCTGGGAACCTCCTTATGCTGAGGGTGTGGCCTAAAAGACAAAAAAAAAAAAAAAAGTTTAGCGTACTGTTTGAGTTTGAATCCTGGCTTAGACAAGTTAAATACCTTCTTTAGGTCCCAATTTCTTCATTAATAAAAGAGAGGAAACAACAATAGTTACCTCCTAAGTTGTTGATGGAGATTAAATAAGTTAGCGCCCATCAATATTCTAGAGTTGTGTGTGTGTGTGTGTGTGTGCCTTTGCAACTGTTAGTACAGAACTATCATTATGGAGACATATGTTCAACAATACTTGAAGGAATTTTGTTTCATTTATTGCTAGTGCACAAGCTCATTTAGAACGCTGATCTTTAAGAGATTTGCTCTCTTCATTATTATAGTCTTCAAGATAATAGCTAACATTTGTAATTACCCTATGTCAGACATTTAAAGTATTAATTGTGATTAATATGGTTAATTATGATATAATTACTTTAATTATGAAAAATAAATATATATACAAATACATAATTCAAATAGGACGGAGGTACCATACCATTCTCAATTTAAGTTTATGGGAACAAAAATATAGAAAAGTGAATGACTTGCTCCAATTAAATGACTTGCTTATTAATTAATCCATTAATTCATAAGATGAGAGACAGGACTCGAATTTATACACCTGAAGTCCGTGTTCTTAATCCGCACATCTCTTCTTGCCTCTCCTCTTAGTGACGATCTTCCTCTCTCCTCTATCTTCCTCAACCCTCCTCCTCCCCCTCCCTCCTCCTTCTCCTTCTTCCTCTCTCACTCCTTATTTTCATCCCTATGTGCTCTCTTTAAAAAATGAATTTGGGGGAGTTCCCGTCGTGGCGCAGTGGTTAACGAATCCGACTAGGAACCATGAGGTTGAGGGTTCGGTCCCTGCTCTTGCTCAGTGGGTTAACGATCCGGCGTTGCCGTGAGCTGCGGTGTAGGTAGGTTGCAGACGCGGCTCGGATCCCGCGTTGCTGTGGCTCTGGTGTAGGCCGGTGGCTACCGCTCCGATTCAACCCCTAGCCTGGGAACCTCCATGTGCCGTGGGAGCGGCCCAAGAAATAGCAAAAAGACAAAAAAAAATGAATTTGCATTAACTTAAAACATGTCAGTTGACGTTCCCATCAGGGCTCAGTGGAAACGAATCTGACTAGTAACCATGACGACGCAGGTTTGATCCCTGGCCTCTCGCAGTGGGTTAAGGATCCCGCGTTCCTGTGAGCTGTGGTGAAAGTCACAGACTCTGCTGAGATCCTGCATTGCTGTGGCTGTGGTGTAGGCCCGTGGCTACATCTCCGATTCACCCCTAGCCTGGGAACTTCCATATGACGTGGGTGAGGCCCTAAAAAAGATGAAAAAAAGAAAAAAGGTAAAAACATGTCAGAAAAAAATTATTCGAATAATGAAAACTAAAAATCTATTCACTCTGTAGAGAAATACTTAACTGTAACATTCACTTCTTCATAAAATATTAATTTTGTTCCTACTATGAACCAGGCTGTGTTCTACATGATAGAAATAAAATAGGAATCTTTTATTCTAGTAGTTTTAAAAAAATATTAACTAAAACTGATTCTGAGTCAGACAGTGGTAAGTGCTGTTAGCTCAAAGATAAATCCACTAATAATTATAGAATATTAATGTGGAGTATATTTTATTCGCATTTGTTCCTAATAAGCTTCACTAAATATCAACCCATAAAAATAATAAAAACAGGAATTTCTTTAATTAAAAAAAAAACTTGTTAACTGTGAAGTATACCCCAGATTGCTCTCAGGCTGCACTCTTATTCCTTTCCTGATACAAATTCTTTTTTTAAAAAATCCTATTCTGAGAAAATAGTACATAGTTTTTGTTACGATTTCTATCATCAATTTAAAGTGAATATTGTAAAATTGTTCCAAATAACTATTAAAAAACAGAGTGTGTTCAATTCTGGACAGCTGTTTAGAAGATGATATACAGACCTGAAGTAGTCTAGAAATTGGAAAAGAAGTTAGGATTTAATCTTTTAAGAAATGATGGGGAAACCAATAATATCTGATAAAGGAGAAGACAAGAGAAGGCTATTTGCCATCCTTTATGTTGTGTACAGGAAACCCTGGGTTGAGGAAGGCTGTATTTCCTTGCAATTAAAATCCCCTCATTCCCATAAACTCTTGCCACTGCCAATGTCTAATCTGTACATTTTGTGATTGAGCTAAAGGAATAGAAAATACATCTTTCTCAAAATCAATTTTTATCTTCCCCCAAGTGTTCAACTTTCCAATGTTTATAGCCCCATTATTTCTCCAAAGTTTTGTTTCCCACATATCCAAATCTTTCCCCCTTCTTTTGAATTCTAACAAGGAATTCAATGCAAGTTTTTTTTTAACGTATTGATATATATTTTTTCTTTTTTTAAATTTCCCTCATACATTATTTTTTTTCTACTGTACAGCATAGTGACTCAGTTACACATACATGTATACATTTTTTTTCTCACATTATCATGCTCCTCATAAGTGACTAGATATAGTTCCCAGTGCTACACAGCAAGATCTCATTGCTAATCCATTCCAAAGGCAATAGTTTGTATCTATTACCCCCAAGCTCCCCAACCACCCCACTCCTTCCCCCTCCACCTTGGCAACCACAAGTCTGTCCTGCAAGTCCATGATTTCCTTTTCTGTGGAAAGATTCATTTGTGCTGTATATTAGATTCCAGATAGAAGTGATATCATATAGTATTTGTCTTTTTCTGACTTAGTTCACTCAGGATGAGAGTCTCTAGTTCTATCCATGTTGCTGCAAATGGCATTATTTTGTTCTTTTTTATGGCTGAGTAGTATTCCATTGTGTATATATGCCACATCTTCTGAATCCAATCCTCTGTCGATGGATGTTGTGTTGTTTCTATGTCTTGACTATTGTGAATAGTGCTGCAATGAACATGCAGTTGCATGTGTCTTTTTTAAGACAAGTTTTGTCCGGATATATGTCCATGAATGGGACTGCTGTGTTGTAATGGTAGTTCTATATATAGTTTTCTAGGGTACCTCCATACTGTTCTCCATAGTGGTTGTACCAGCTTCCATTCTCACCAACAGTGCAGGAAGGTTCCATTTTCTCGACATCCCCTCCAGCATTTGTTATTTGTGGACTTATTAATGATGGCCATTCTGACTTGTGTGAGGTGGTATCTCATGGTAGTTTTGATTTGCAGTTCGCTAATAATCAGTGATGTTGAGCATTTTTTCATTTGCTTGTGGGCCATCTGTATATCTTCCTTGGAGAATTGTCAGTTCAGGTCTTTTGTCCCTTTTTCCATTGTGTTGTTGGCTTTTTTGCTGTTGAGTTGTATAAGTTGCTTGCATATTTTAGAGATTTTATCTGTTGCATCATTTGAAACTATTTTCTCCCATTCCATAAGTTGTCTTTTTGTTCTCTTTTTGGTTTCCTTTGCTTTGCAAAACTGGTCAGTTTGATTAGGTCCCATTGGTTTATTTTTGCTTTAATTTATGTTGTTTTGGGAGACTGACCTGAGAAAACATTTGTAAGGTAGATGTCAGAGAATGTTTTGCCTATGTTCTCTTCCAGGAGTTTGATGGTGTCTTGTCTTATGTTTAAGTCTTTTAGCCATTTTGAATTTATTTGTGTGCATGGTGTGAGGGTGTGTTTTAGTTTCATTGATTTGCATGCAACTGTCCAGGTTTCCCAGCAATGCTTGCTGAAAAGACTGTCTTTTTCCCATTTTATGTTCTTGCCTCCTTTGTCAAAGATTAATCGACAGTAGGTGTCTGGGTCTATTTCTGGGTTCTCTTTTCTGTTCCATTGGTCTGTCTGTCTGTTTTGGTACCAGTACCACACTGTCTTGATGACTGTGGATTTGTAATATTGTCTGAAGTCTGGGAGAGTTATGCCTCCTGCTTGGTTTTTGTTCCTCAGGATTGCAGTACAAGTTTTAATGATTGTAGGGAATCAGCTTAGAATTTCCTTAGTTGAGGGTTTTTTTGGTTTTGGTTTTTTTTGTGTGTGTGTGTGTGTGTGCTTTTTAGGGCTGTACTTGCAGCATATGGAAGCTCCCAGGCTAGGGGTTGAACCAGAGGTGCAGCTACTGGCCTATGCCACAGCCACAGCAACGCAGAATCTGAGCCGTGTCTGCAGCCTACACCACAGCTCATGGTAATGCAGGTCCTTAACCCACTGAGTGAGGCCAGGGATCGAACCTGCATCTTCAAGGATACTAGTAGGGTACATTAACCACTGAGCCATGAAGGAAACTCCTGAGGGACCCAAGTTAACCTTCAGTGAAAGATAAGGGAAATCAAAACTCCCTGTTGGCCCCTTAGGCTCCACCCTTCAAGGGAGTACTACTATAGACCAGAACTGCATTCTCTGGTGTTATCCCACCCAGATTCCCCTAGATGACTTGTGATGGTTTGGTATACCTACTGTGCTTTAGTGCTCAAGTAGATATACTCAGCTTTGAGTTTATGAGAAGTAAAAAAAAAAAAAAGCATCAAGTTTTTTAGATTAGCTAGTTCTTAGTCTTTGGGATTAATCTTACTAGGATAAAGTACTTTCCCAATGTATTCAACAAAAATCTCTTGGCTTCACAGTGAAGCTTTGGTCTAAATCTTTAGGTGGTAAGCATATGTCACTTTACCAGGTACTGCTTTTAAAAATGTATGAAAAATCAATTATCATATTAAAATATATTCTTAAGTATATTTGAGTATTGTATCCAGCAGTCCAAAAGTTACTTAACTTTACTCTCCTTCCAAACAGAGGTTATTAACTTGAAACCTAATGATAAAAATTTAACTTTTAATTTAACTGAGTAACAGTGGAAGATGTTTGCCAGAAGCTATCATCTGGAACCCACCTAACAACAGGGAAGATGGGTGCATGAATCTCAGAAAAGGAAAAGGAAATGGGATTTGGTAAACGTAGCCACTGTCATTGCTATCTTAACTGAGCAGGCATTTTAGTCATCTTTTGCTGTATAGCAAACTACCCCCTTCCCCAGTATAGTTATTTAAAATAATAACAGTGTTATTTCACTCATACTTTGTCTTGAGGTTCTTGGGGTCTAGGTCAGTTCTGCTGGTCACACTGAGCTCTCTTACCTATGGTCAGCTGGAATGTTTTCTGGCTGTTGGATGATCTCCCAGGGTCTCAGTCACATGACTGGCAATTGCCAGGCATGGTGGCTCCTCAGCTGGGGTGGCTCATCTCGGCTACACGTGGTCTCTCAATTTCCAGTCGGCTAACTCAGCTTTTTCTACATGAAAGTCTCAGATTTTCAAGCATAGACAAAAATGAGCTCTGACCTGTTTTTAAAAACCTCTGCTGTGTCATGTTTGCTAATATCTCATGAGCCAAAGCAAGCCACATGGTCAATCCAGATATAAAAAGTGAAGAAGTAGTCTCCATCTCTTGATTGGAAGAGTTGACAAATCACTTTGCAAAAGGGCATGCATATAGGGCAAGTGAAAATTTTTGGCCACATTTGGCCAGCACTGTGGACTGGTTGAATTGAAACTATTGTGCTATTATGCTGGATTATAAAGATTTGATGATCACTCTCCTGCCTGCCTGCCTTTCTCTTGCCATTCTCAGAGCACATTTTTAATCTCCACAACTTCTACTTACCACCCTGCTTTTCTGTGTAATTTTTTAAAAAAATCTTTTGACCAGGGGAAAAATATATTTGGCCTAATGATTCTATATTATCCTGTTTGTCTCAACACAGCCCTATAGTTAAATACAGTAAAAAGATTTTTTAGATGATATTTATTTTCAAAAAAGTGAAAGTATCTTATAATATTTGAGAGTCAGCGATTGCATTCCAGAATGCTTATTTCCTTTTTCTTAACGTGATTTATGCATAGTGTATATGCTTAAACTTTTCTGCAGAATTTACAGGAATCTATTGAATGACATCCACATTAATTTCCCTAATAAATCATAAATTTGAAACAGATGGGCAATATTTACTGGGAGGCTGGATGACATACACTGTCCCTACAAAGTTTTCAAATGCTGGGGCTCCTCCAAAGCAACAGGACGAAATGATGTCATCCTGTAATAGCCTCTCTGGAGATGGGGTGAAGGTTTATGGGTGAATTCTTTCCAATTGTCAGTGAGCTGATGCCTATTACATTATGATCTTCATCGTTACATGGATTCATATGACCAAGTTACTGGCCGTATCAGAGAAACAGAGAGGAAGGAGAGGAGAAGAAAGAAAGAAAGAGAGAAAGAGGACTTAGTGTAGATTATGATATTTACCTATGGCATGGTTTTCCAATGATTGTTTCACGGATCACTAACCTCAAATGAAATTGATCAGACCATCTGACCCCACTCTGAAGAATAGAAGCTAGACTGGGAGGTGGGCTGAAAGTGAATATTCCTATCTAATCTCAGGCAGCAGTAATGGTCATATTAGGTTTTCCTTCCTTACGCTATTTTGAAACATATGTTCCTCAAGCCTTGACAATGAGGAAAGTTGAAAACGTATGTCGAACACCTATTCAGCAGGAGCCATTAGCAAAAGGGGTGACGGGAAATTTCAGTCAATTTTTTTGGTCCCAACATCAAATGCATTGGATTTGCCCCCACTTTTTAAGTGTTTATTTTACATATGCACAATTTTCAGAGTTCCCATCTTGGCACAGCAGAAACGAATCTGACTAGCATCCATGAGGAGGCAGGTTCGATATCTGGCCTAGCTCAGTGGGTTAAGGATCCAGCATTTCCATGAGCTGTGGTGTAGGTTGCAGATGCAGCTCAGATCTGATGTGGCTGTGGTTGTGGTGTAGGCTGGTAGCTGTGGCTCCAATTGGACCCCTAGCCAGGGAACTTCCAAATGCCATGGATACAGCCCTAAAAAGCAAGCAAACAAACAAAAAAACAAAAACAAAAGCAAAAAAAAGTCATATGCACAATTTTCATGAAATCTTAGGATGATTTGAGGGGAGAATTCAAATAAATAAGTATATAAACTATTCTCTAATCATCATTTACTCACACTGCATAATTATTGGTTGATCAGGAAAAAAATGTTATAATGCATTAACATTGACCTAATTAACATACATAAGCATGCAGTCTATTCATTTGTAAAGATATGCACAAGATTTTGGCACACAAAATTCTTTTGGTTCGTACATCATGACTTACCTGAATTAATATTGTATTACATAAAACAAAATTTAAATAGCTACTAAATATTAAGCCCTAGCCATTCTTCACCGTCCTTTATAAGTTTCATCCGCCTCTAACCTAAATCTCTGTGCATAAACTACATATATTTCTATCCAAGAAGACTGATCTGGTCAAACCACTACTCCCATCTGATAGCCATGGACAACTTCACTCTGTGCCGACCACTTTGCTCCTCATATACACCAACTATGAAATTCAGGGAGAATAAAAAGAAATCATAATGACTATCCTTTTCCTCACTCTTCAGCTCAATACAAAATGACTTGTCCTTTAGATATATTTGGTCTAATTCCTCAGAAGACAGTTTTAGACCAATTTATGGTGTAATAAAAACAAATTGTAGATGCACATAACTACCCTTCCTTATCCCTTATTTCTGGTCTCACATTATAATATGCTAGTCTTTCAGAGTTAACAATGGATGTAATATTAGTGGCACCCTTAGATTGTGGCTTGTCATCACTGTAAACCTGGAAAGGCGCCTGCCTATGGAAAGTCTGATGTTTTGGTTTGGTTTTCAGAATACTCATGAAGTCAATGGGCAAGCAAATACCTATCATCCCATCTGTTTTGGGATTAAATATTTTATAGTATATTCCTTGATCTCTACCTATATAATTAGTTCCTGTCTATCTAACCATAGTTGACTCCTTCTGGTACATTTTCCCCAAAGGGAGTTTACTTTTTATTGACTTTTTACTTTTAAGTGTCACTAAAAAAAGGGAAGAGGCCTATCATAATTGTCCCATATTTTTGAAACATTATAGATTGGCACATCTGGTAATATTTAGAAATTGTCTATGGAAGATGATACCAATCTGTACAGCTCCATCTAGGTCATTGTATATTTTCATTCAATACAGAAAAAATGTGATGACTTATTTTAATATTCATCTACTGCTGCACAGGAAAATGATTACAGATTCTGAGGGAATTTCTTCATTCACAGAATGACCCATGTTCATTTCTTCATATCTCAACTTGGAGATCATACTTCTCCAAACTCCATTTCTTAGGGCTTCTTCCAGTTAATATACTTATTTGTAGAGATGCAAATCTGCTCACAATGAAAACAACTTGTCATGTTTATACAAAGTGTATTTAAACCTCACTGACTACATCATAAAAATATCTTACTTCACACTAGAAAGGCCAAAAAGATCCTTGATATAATTTTTCCCATATAAGAGAATTCTTAGACCCATGAAGATGAATTCAAGTCTTTTCCAAATAAAGAATCACTGAAGACATGAAGTTTTCCTTTTCTTTTTGAGAGTTTCCAAGATTTCGAGACTTACAACCTAAATATAAGGTATAATCATAACACAATCACATATCTCAATCCAGAAATTTTGTTAAAAAAGTAGATTTTTCTAAACAAATGACCTGATGGAATAAAAGGTCAAGGAAGACAGTGTACATCTCGCTCCCTTTTAAAGCAAATATAATTGGTCAGATTTTTTTCTGTTATAATTTGATATTCTATTTAATAATCTTTCTTATAATTTGATATTCTATTTAATAATCTTTCTTATAATTTTATATTCTGTTTAATAATCTTTCTTATGTCAACAAAACTTTGTTTATGAGGGAAGGAAGTACAATTCGAACCAACAAATGAGTCTGTAATTAATCTTAATGCTGTAGGCTCCATATTGAAAAAGTCTGGAACAAGGCTGTGATATAAAGGTGTCTCACTTAACTATGTTACTTTTTTAAAAAATTAAAATATAATTGATTTATGGTGTGTGCCAATTTCTGCTGTGCAGCATATATACACATTCTTTTTCTCATATTATCTTCCATCATGTTCTATCCCAAGAGACTGGGTATAGTTGCCTGTGCTGTCCAGTAGAACTTCATTGCTCATCCACTCTAAATGTAATAGTTTGCATCTACCAACCTCGCCCTGTCCATCCCACTCTCTCCCCCTCCCCCTTGGCAACCACATGTCTGTCCGCTATGTCTGTGAGTCTCTTTCTGTTTTATAGCTTCATTTGTGCCATATTTGAGATTCCATATATGAGTGACATCACACGGTCTTTGTCTTTGTCTTTCTGACTTAAGTCACTTGGTATGAGGATCTCTAATGGCATCTTAAAACGAATGTGTTTGCCCAGTGTAAAAACCAGTGGTTATCAGCAATAGTCTATCTTCCAGCCCACTTCCCTGTCCAACAGAAACATTCTTAGTTGCATCATGGAAATACCACAAATACGTTGCTGCATCTAGTATTGGAGATTATTGATCTCACTGAAATATTTCTATATGGTGAAGCACCCCTAATTACAAAAATGTTGAAGTAATATAATATTCCCTCAGTCTAGATCTAAAACTTCATGTTCATCCTACTTTGTGTTTGAATGCTCTCTACGTACTCCTTTTTACTTAATGTAATAACAATTAGCTGAAACTCCTGTCTGAGATGGAATATGTTTTGAACTATATTAAATGCTTTAGACTAGAGAACATGCCTATATTTGATCTTTTAAAATTGCTTAGAATTATCTAAACTATATTGGGTAAAGCCCACTTACCACCAATCTAAAGCATTTTAAGGCTAATTTCAGCTTCAAGGTCTCTTCAAAAATGGAATCTATAATAGAATCTCAGACAAGGGCCTAGTAATATCTGTGCTAATGGTTAACTGTGTATATAATAATATTATTTATTCAGCATTTTTCCTTTATTAATTGTTTAAACTTTAGCTCCCAGTCTTCAGCAAAAACATTTAAATACCACGCTCATAAGCTGTTAAGAATGACATACCAAAGAATGTAACTCTTTTATTCTTGCATTTTGACTCTCAGCCTGCCTATGTACACAATCCATTCTTCAAACTAATTTGGAGAACTGAGAAGTTTCAAGGAAGGGAATGGAAACTTGGAGAACTTTACTGAGGCATTTGTACTAAGAAAAGTCAGAAAGAAAAAAAGTATAATTTTTCTAAAGCTGTAACATCTGGAGCTGTGGTCTTGTCAATTCTTAGTAGCTGAGTAGGGTCAGATCCTCTTAGCATTTGAATGTGAGATCTCAGGAGTAATACAAACGATTGAAGGAAATAGTATTTGTGATTTTTATTAATAAGTTATAACTTTATTCTTCTTTCATATTTCATCCAGGACCCATATTAGAGCCAAAGAAACCATTAGCCATGTTAACTTAAAAAAAAATTTGCAAAAAGCAATATTTTATTAGGAATTCCTGGGTATGTTTTGAATTCATTTGTTTCAGTGTTATTTATACGCTGACATGATGTTATTGCCTTTGTCACATTAGATACAATCTCTTTCAAAGCTGCATATTCTATATGAAAAATAGCTTTAGGGACCATATTTATAATTTTTCCTGAATCCCTTATCTCTTCCATCCTTTTCTGATCACAAAGAAGAGAACAGTAAGGCTATAGCCAAAATTTTACTGTGAAGAGTTCACATATACGTCTTACTTCTGAAACATGGCTGAGGAAATCATATTTAAATGGCCTAGCATGCTGGCTGGTTTCCTGTGACTACCCCTCTTAACAGACATATTTCCAAAGAAGATATACAGATGGTCAATGGGCATATGAAAAGATGCTCAACACATCTAATCATCAGTAACCTCAAAGATATATCACCTCAAACTGTCAGAATGGGAGTTCCCATCGTGGTGCAGTGGAAATGAATCCGACTAGGAACCATAAGGTTGCGGGTTTGGTCCCTGGCCTTGCTCAGTAGGTTAAGGATCCGGCGTTGCCGTGAGCTGTGGTGTAGGTTGCAGACACGGCTCAGATCGTGCTTTGCTGTGGCTCTGGCGTAGGCCAGCAGCTGTAGCTCTGATTAGACCTCTAACCTGGGAACCTCCATATGCCACGGGTATGGCCCTAAAAGAACAAAAGACAGACAAACAAGCAAACAAAAACCTGTCAGAATGGCTATCATCAAAAAGTCTGCAAATTACAAATGTTAGCAAAGATATGGAGAAAAGAGAGCCCTAGTATACTGTTGTTGGGAATGTAAATTAGTGCAGCCACTATTTAAAACAGTATGGAGGTTCCTCAAAATAATAATAGAGATACCATAAAATGCAGCATTTCCACTCTTGGATATTTATCTGAAGAAAAAGAAAACATTAAACAAAAAGTGCCAATCTCTATTTGGCAGAGCCCCCTCATGGTCATAAATTCCATCATGGTTTGGGAGGCATTTCATGACCATTTTGTCCCATGGTGCTAGGAATGCTCATTCCCAGGTCTGTCGTGGATTTCACTGATAGACCACTCAGTGTGTTGTTACCCGATTAGGCCTTCTTAACAATAGCCAAATATCTCTGGACAAGCTGAGTCAGGTTACTAGATATGATCCAGGATTTCACCTTACACCTTTGCAAAACTCTGGAGCCCATTTCCTGCTTTGTCAGAAGAGAAATGGATCCCAATACTGGTTTAAGGCGTAAATGTTTCTTGGGATTGCTTATAAATTCACTGCTTTAGATTGTTAATAAAAGCCATATCATTTGGAGTCTATTTCATTTTTTACCGTAATTGACAGAGTCTCATGTAAAATAAATTGAACTTAACCCTTCTCTTCTACCTTCCCCCCAAAAAGTAAAATTAAAAGAGAGAGAGAGAGAAACTTGGAATACAAGGGATCATGGAAGGCTATGATCCTTTTCTCTATTCATTTAGTTATGAGCATGAGGTGAAAGGTATGAGCCTGTACAAAGAGAGTCTTAAAAGAGGTCATTTTGCAAGTTGTTGAAATTGTCTCCTAGATTGGCAATAGCTCTTACCTTGGCCTCAGACTCATAAGCTTTTCCTCCCCAAAATGATATCAAAATCATGCATACTCTAACAATTTTGAGCTTGAGTCATTAGATTTCAGAAAACATATGCAAAATATTCTCCAAAAATCAATTATACAGCAGAATAATACTGATATTGAAATATTAATAAAGGTCCTAAGAGAGTATTCAGTTATTTTTGCTCCAAATATAGTAAATTTCTCCTCATGTATTATACATTGTTTAAATTTGCGTAACATAAATAATACATAACTGAGTAATTTATTTATAAGAAGTAAATTTTTTGTTCTCCTTCTCAACTTCTACAGCACATTGTTTGTTATTCATATTCCTTGGGTAAGCTAGTCACCTAAGTCAGCTGAATATTGGTCAACGTGCATAAATGTAATAACATTAGGATGACTCATATCAACTTTTGATAACTGCTAAGAGGCATTAAAAGGTTTAATTTGAAAGGAAAATTAAATGTTCATGGATTGATCTTTTCATTGTCTAATCCAATATATTTTCTTATGTAAATGCACTTCATTATTTTGAATTTAGTACAATGGTACTAAAATTCTAATATTGAAAAAATATATATAACAAAGTGCAAGATCTAAACTGTTCACAGAGTAAGTAATATTCTTCATTTGACTTGGGAAAAGAAGCTCTTAGAAATGAGGTGCAATGTCTTGCTAGACACACTTTTTGCAAGGATAAGTCTCATTAGTCTCAAGGGATTCCAAATAAGGATTCCAAAATTTATCAGGTTAACCAATGTTAGCAATAATGTATCTATGATTTCTTAGTTGTCTGAACTAATCTGAAAGAGTCTTAGAGGTTATAATTTTAGTGAAATTCTTTCTTCTCTTTTACTCTCCAGTAGTTAAAAATAAAAGCAAACTCTGCTCGTGTTCTATGAAGTTTGAATGCAATCAAATGAATTTGTTAATTTGAACTTAATCTTATTCTCACATGAAATGCTATGGAATAAAATCAGAAATAAATTCGCACTGTAGTTACAATTCTATTTCCAGCTTTTAATAAGATGTTGTTCATGGGGATTAATATTTCAATAGATGTCAGAAAATGGAGGGAATGTAAATTAGTATTTTTTTCGTAAAATAAATTTTACAAATAGGAATAAGCAGGCATGTGGGCACAATTTTTTTTAAGTCTATACCAAGTCAAGAAATTGAATATTCACTTCTGTATTGAAGTCCAATCTTCTGGATTTATTGTCATTTTATTTTTGTTTTTTTGACTTCCCTCAGCCCAGAAACTGATACAGTTCTAGTCAACAATACACAAAACCATATGTGATAATAATAGTGACTATTTATATTATCAATAAATTAGCAAATACATTTATTGAGCAACTATCAGATAAAACTAGATACTTAACATAAATCTTCATTGAATGAATTGACTTGTGGGTTAGTTTTCATCTAATCCACAAAAAAAAACACTTTAAGAAAGTAATTTTTATAATCCGCATTTTACAAAAGAAGAAATTAAGCACATAGCACGTCAAAATTAAAAGTTACTATTGCAAAACCAATGTTAAAAAAAAAACCACCTAAATGAACTGTTTAATATTACTTTACATTAACACTTTACCTCATTTTTATTATAATTCCTAGATTCAAAGACCAAATCTTGTGTATCCTTAAAATCCCAGTATGGATTTCTTTGTAAAGCTCATAGTTAATAATGGAAATATTAATAATTTCTATTAATGGAACTATTTTTTCCTCAATAGTTATGCATTCTCAACTATGTGCTTTATAATAACTTTGTTTGAATAGTTCTTAGGGATCAACTCTGAAGGAATTTCAGTACTCCAACAGTAATCTCTTCTGTTGTTAATTAATTAATTAAAATTTTATTTTGGCCACAACCGTGGCTTGTGGAAATTCCTGGGCCAGGGATCGAACCCACACCATAGCAGAGACCCAAGCCACTGTAGTGACAAAGCCAGATTCTTAACCTGCTGGGCCACATGGGAACTCCAATTACTTCATTTCATTATTGGCCTTTTGCTTGCAAAGTGGTTAGCATTTCCTCCTGGATCCTGCAGGTTTTCCATTGGTGGGTTAGTTTTGTTAGCCAGTGCATCACTTACTTTTTCGTTTGACCATGAAATTCCTAATTCCTAGTTAAGGAAAGTGCCGAGACCAGCTCAGCAGGATGGGGCTGAAGAACGGGTGCTGTGAAACTTAAGGAAAAAGTTAACATAAAACAAGACACAGAGACATTTATCTTAATTAAAGGTGGGAACCGGGGGACTCAAGGTCTCAGGGACCAAGAGCCCCACCTCAAGAAAGCACACTGCTTTTATTGTGTTCTTTAGTGAGAAGGGAGTTGCAGGTGCAGGATATAGGTTTTTTTTAAGTTATTTTAAAAGTCACATAGCTGGTTGCTGATTAAGCTTTTATTCTGACCTTTAGGCATTTAACAATCCTTAGCATTTGAGGAAGCTTGGCATCAGCTATCTATGCATAGCATCTAGAGAATCACCACTGTGCTTCTGTAGATGGCCTGCATATCTGCAGCAACCTGGTGTGCCTAGGTTTGCACCTCTGTTCCCCTTGCTAATGCATATCTTGCCAGCGACCCCTCATAAACCCCTTAGGGCCATGAGGCTCCTCTTTCTTTTGTTCTTAAGAGGACATATTATGCTGTGCAAACAATGTGCCTAGACCAATGCATTATGTCCTCATTCAGCTGACCCTATGAATAACGTATGCCTTTAGGTCTTTGTTCTTAAGCTTAAGTCATTTCCCAGCACTGTGACAGTTTTTCAAGCAGGAAGATGGGGTAAAGTAAAGCAGGACAAGATGGAGTTTTCAGCATAGAGGCTAAGAAAATATTGTAGAAACATGTCTTGCGACAGGAAAGACTCTAGATCTCATAATGGGGCAGAAGAAACTGAAGTATCTTGAAGCCCAAAGAAGTTCAAAAAATTCTAGGTAATAATTTTGTCATTTTTTTCAGGTTTCCTGGATTACTATTTATCAGGTTGTGCCTATGAGGAGCAATTTCTTAAAATTTAATTTTTGTGGATTGGCAATGTGACAAATATGTTCCCTGTTTCTTGAGAAAAGAATAAAACTTAGAGTCAAGAGGGTGTAAAGGGGACTCATTACAGGGAAATTGAAAAATTACCATCATATGATTTCCTCTACCCTTTTCTGCTTCTCCTTCTTAATCCCTCTCCTTCCCCTACACTCCCTCTCTTCTTCCTCTTCCTTTTCCATCTCTATCTGCTTATCTACACATACCCATTCACATCTACAAATCTCCATACAGATAGGAAGATTGATTAATAGATGATAAATGAATGAATAGATAGATATATGGATAGATGTGTAAATCAGAGTATTCCATTTCATTATCTCTGGAGTAGCCTACAAAGGTTAGAATAATTCATTAGATGGCAAATAATTACATATCCTAAAACTAGGTGCTTGAATGGATATCTATGATTAGGCTAAAGATGGGGAAACTGCTTTTGCTAACAATATTTTTTTACCTCAACCTAGGCTACTTAAGTAAAGTTGAAAAATTCACTGGAAGGTTGAAGAAACTGACAGCAAAGATTTCCTTAGAAATATCAAAGTTCATTGTGACCCCTTTGTAGCATTGAGGAAACTAGAAGTGGTATTTGGAACTTGCCTGGAGAAAGTCTTGAGCAGGTAGAATGACTAGCTCAGCCCTAGACAAAAGAGCAAAGAGAGACAAAATCGCATTAGCAAAAAACTGCACTTATAGGTTCTTCCAGAATAAACAATGTGCGTATAACAGAATTTACTGTGGGTTACTTTGGGAAGAAAAAAAAATAATCCTATTTGAGATGCATGATGCTTTGTGACTTCACCAGAAAGTGACTTGAGGTGGAACATTCAACACAGAACTGATAGGTTGTAAGGTGCCAGCCAGGGTGATATTCCCAGTGACAAAGGAGCTGTGGCAAGAGATTTCTGGCAGTGTGTGTGTGTGTGTGTGTGTGTGAAATAATACAAGTTCCTCTTGAAAGAAACGTTCAAGAAGTATTTGGTACCAGACACACCCAGTTTACAATTGTGGCCATCCACAAAAAATTTTTGTCTCCTTTTTTCTTTCCGCTCTGCCCAATTCCTGCTCAGGAGTTGCATTAAATAGCAGCTAAGAGAGAAAAAGAGGAGCTGCATTGAGAAATAAAGAAGGGGAGGAGCCAACTTGGCTTTCTTCCAACTGTAGGTTGCTTGGGCTGAGATTGACTCAAGTTATGCAAGGGATGCATATACAGATGAGGTTGTGAGGTCTCTATATTTCTGGACCGAAATTTGTATCTGGTAAAGAGAAGTTTCACCTATTATTTGGGAGTAATCAGAAAAGTTGTGAAACATTTCTGGGATTGGAGGAGTGGGAGTGGAGTTGCGTTGAATTGGAGAAAGGAAAAAGAGGATCAGCAGGGAAATAAAGCCGTCATTTGAAAAGGTAGAGTATTACTTATGTTTGACCCCTGCAGAGCACAGCTCATTCAGTTATATGCATAATCATGATTATTATGTGCCATTCACTGGGCTAAGTACTTTACATTTATTATCTTCTTTAAATGTATTTCAATGTAAATGAGAAACATTGCCTTCCTTGATAATTAAAAAAGCATTGTGGAAGAAAATCAACTAAGACTCCATAAGTACAGGCTATAGGGGCAGGTAAAGGCTCCAGAAGAAAGTTCAGACTTGGGGAAGGAGCACAGGATGGGGGGAATATGGGGCTTCAGCAGGAGGATGTCTACTGAAGCTCCGTGAGTTTCAAAAACATGAATAGAGCAGTCCTTAATTGCTTGGACAGTGTTTACTAAGATGTGTGAAGAGAAACAGAGGGTAAAGTCATGTGCAGGAGAAGTCGTCCTAAAGCTGATGCAAGACAGAAGATCCTGTGAAAGTGGAATTTGCAGAGGAAAACTCTCAAGCCATTCAGTGGCTCTCCTGCCGCTTTTATACCAGCAGAATTTAGCATTTATTGCCCCATTATGGGGAAAAAATTGCTTTGGGTGACTGATTTTGACTCTTTGATATATGGGCAATAGAGAAGGGGAGACTTTTGAAAAAGACAAATATATTTTTTTCTTGGTATTTGTTTTTCAAGCCAAGTTAGTTGTATTTGCAAAACTAAAATTGCAAAGGGTCAAAAAATTCTTCCGCTTGGGAATAAACGTTCTGAAAGTTTACATGTGATTATTTTGTATTGTTTACTCCAAAACCAAATTTGGACCTTCTTTTACTTATGAGCTACAACTTTGAGAATATGTTAGAAGTGTGATTCATGGGAAGGAGTTCAAAATGAGCCTCTTCCAAAAGTGCCACTTTGGTATGTGGATTATTTTGGACTGAAGACAATTAAAGACCAACATACTCAGGAAGCACGTTTTACTTTCCCCTCAACAACCTAAACGAATTGAGACAGGGGGCTGACTCAGGGAGAGAGCTGTTGGCAGAGATAAGTTTTATCTGAATGACCTACCTGTATGGTAGTGCAAATATCTAATCCCCACATATCTGCTCTTCCTCTCATCCTGTAAATGACGCTTCTCCTCTCTGGAACCCTAGGCCCTATCCCATTCCTTAGTTCAGAATAACACACAAGCCTCACACTTCTCCCTTGGAGTTTGGGTCTTCTGTATTTAGGGGTCCTGTACATAGGGAATTCAATTTGTTTTTCTCCTATCCATCTGTCCTATATCAATTTAACTATTAGAGTAACCAAAAAACCTAGAAGAGGAGAGAAAATTTATTCCCCCTCCAGCACTTGTCATTATGGGCTTGAGATGTTCAACCGCATTTCTTAGGTTAAACCAAAAAAAAAACAATAAAGCACATTTTGAGAGCAATTTAAAAAAAAAATTGGTCCAAACCAGGACATATCCATTAAGCAAATACATGAAACAACAACAACAACAAAGAGAGAGAGAGGGATATAGAGAGAAAGGAATAAGGATGCATGACTCCTCTACTGGTTTGAAAGTATTTAAAGTATGAGTTTTCCCCAGAGTACAGATAAGAGCAAATTGGGAGTTTCCTGACTATTTAGAGATAGAATACACAGTAAGGACAAGAATTCTGAAAATATTTTATCTATTTTTTTGTTTGTCATGTAAAAAAAAGTGTATATGTTTCAAAACATTGGTAGATATTATTTTCTAGTCATCTGTGTTGTCTTGACCATGTCTTAGCACGTGCAGGCTCAAAGAACCAGCTCTCAGCAAATGTAAGAAAAGATTGATTTTGTGATTCACCATTATTTTAGATAATGTCAAGAAATGGAAAAGAATACTGATAATTAAAACAGAACACAATGTTTTTTGGGGGTTTTTTTTGTTGTTGTTTTTTGTCTTTTTGCTATTTCTTGGGCCGCTCCCGCAGCATATGGAGGTTCCCAGGCTAGGGGTCTAATCAGAGCTGTAGCTGCCGGCCTACGCCAGAGCCACAGCAATGCGGGATCCTAGCCGCGTCTGCAACCTACACCACAGCTCACGGCAACGCCGGATCGTTAACCCACTGAGCAAGGGCAGGGACCGAACCCGCAACCTCATGGTTCCTAGTCGGATTCGTTAACCACTGCGCCACAACGGGAACTCCATAACGAACACAATGTTTTTTATCATTTAGAATTTTTATTTTTAGACTCATTTTGAGATAATGTTTTCCTTATATATCAAACTTGAATATTTCATGTAAAAGGAAAGCATACATGAAATAAAATAGTTAAAGCATTCTGAAAATATCTGCTTATTCAGAGTTTGATATTTCTGAATCACATTCCATCTCAGCATGGTCAATGTCAGTTTGTCCCCATAGTATCATTCTCTGTGCCACCAAAGCTTCTACAGAGTGGCATTTCCTGCATAAGTATTCCACCGTTTTCTTCAGGAAGTTCTTGCAAACTGATAAAATCCACACTGCGAGTTTGGATTTACAGGTACCTGCCTTGTCAATGACAGTGGCATCAACAACTGCTGCCTGGCCCTTGTCATTCTAAAACATCCTGGATTTCATAGATGTTTAATGTGAAAAGTGTGCACCTTGGAATTCACAAAATATTGTAGGAGAGCTTAATAGGATCTTTCAAATGTACCCTTAGAAAAAAGGAACACCTTATTCCTCAGGACTTGATTTAGGATGTAAAATGATGGGAACAAAGTAATATTTGCATTTGAAAGATTTTCATTTAATTCCTCAGCTGTAAAGCAGGAAAAAGGTCATGAAATCTTATTCAGTTTGTGCTTTCTTACACAGTTTCTTTATTTTTTACATTATTATTCTTTTCTTTCTGTCGTTGCTTTGTCTCTTTTATTTCCACTATTCTTCTTTTTATTACCTTTGACTATGCCAAGAACATGAGAGCCTTTAAAACCCTCATTTACCTCTGAAAGCATACAAAATAGTTCCCAATATAAACTAATTAAAATAATTATTAAACAAGAAAAGCCACCCTCACCATCGACTTTTAAGTTAACCCAGCTTTTTTTTTTTTTCTTTCTCAGCTTCTAAAAAGGATGAAAAATTTCTTTCTTCTCTTTACTCCCTCATCAATCTCTTAAGTTCCACCTTGCTTGTTAATTCCTTGGGGCTAAAGAATTCTGAGTTCTTTACTGGTCAGTGGCCAGTTATTTCAGAAAGGACACATACGAATAATAGGTGCACGAACTAGGTAGATTTAAAAAGATAGATGACCTGACAAAGTTATGCCATGTGACATAACATGCCACGTATTTAAGAAGTACAGCTGTGTTCTGTGTATTTCCACTTTAGTTATTTAGGAAATATCTGTAAGAAATTTGAGCCATTGTGCAAGTGATTTTTTTTTTCTCTTTTATTCTTATGGCCACTTTCATGGCATATGGAAGTTCCTGGGCCAGGGGCTGAATTAGAGCTGCAACTGAGACCTCTGCCATAGCCATGGCAACCCTGGATCAGAGCCACATCTTTGACCTATGCTGAAGCTTGGGGCAACACTCCATCCTTAACCCACTGAGTGAGGGTCTTTCAAATGTACCCTTAGGAAAAAGGAACATCTTATTCCTCAGGACTTGATTTAGGATGTAAAATGATGGGAACAAAGTAATATTTGCATTGCTTTGCAAATCTTACTGCATCCTCATGGAGACTACATTGGGATCTTAACACACTGAGCCACAACAGGAACTCCAGATTTTTGGTTATTTCCAATGTTGTTTTGATGGATACCCCCAAATGAGAAATGGGCCATGAAGGTCACCAGTTTAAGTGGTACCAAGAGTCCTAAATGCAAATGTATCCAGAGAGCAGCACATGAGGAAAGCATGTTTTCTCCTTAGGAGAAAAATTGGGGAATGTGGTAAACTGGAAAGGATATGTTCCAGTTAAAACTTTTCAAATTCATATATTTTCTTAACGCTTTGGAGAAACACAGTTGCAGCCTCAACAAAATCCACTGCAGCCTCAATTCAATTGAAGGTGCTCAGAGTGAAACTTAGGTATTTTACAAATGACTGAAAAAAGACAAACCATGGAGTTCCCATTGTGGTAACATTCTCGGCGGTAATGAACCTGTCTAGTATCCATGAGGACTTGGGTTTGATTCCTGGCCTGGCTCAGTGGGTTAAGGATCTGACATTGCCATGAGCTCTGGTGTAGGTCATAGATGCAGCTTGGATCCTGCATTGCTGCGGCTGTGGTTTAGGCCAAAACCTGTAGCTCTGATTCCACCCCTAGCCTGGGAACTTCCATATGCCATGGGTATGGCCCTAAGAAAGAAAAAAAAAAAAGAAAAAAAGAAAAACCAAACTTTTGATCACACTTATCATGACATATGAATGAACAAAAAAAGAGTGGGGGTATGAAGCTGTGGTTTAAGCTAGGCCTGATATTACATGCTACTTTAGCATGTAGTAAAATCAGGAGAGCCTGGGTTGGTTTAACTGCAATTTCCTCTCTCTTGACTCTGCTTCTGAGGCTAAGGTCCCTAACCAAACAAGCCCCCTTACCAAGGAGACTGATAGGTTCCCAGCAGGATGGTGACAAACCGCACCCCCCCACACACATGCGGCTGTTTGCCTTGGTGACCTGCTGTGGACACCCTCTCCCAGAATGTGGATGCTCATGTTGGGCAACAAGAAACAACAGTCTTTGTAAAAACAAGTGTCTGGATAGATTAACTACCTATAAAGATTAACTACCCTCTGTCTTGGGACTGGACCTCCCATCCCTCCCCTTATCTTCCCCTCCTCCTTCTTCATTGTTTCCCAGCACAAGTCCCTGCCGTAAACTCTGGCCACTGATCCTTTATAATCAGCCAGCCCTGGTGCCATCTTGAGCCCAGATGCCTTAATAAATTTCTCTTGCTTTACCAACTTGACCTTGCATGACTCTCCCTCTGCAAACTTAACAGAGTCTAGGTACACTCTGGCTTATTCCTGACGATCAAGTTTCAGTTTCCATGCAGACTGTGGAATTGTTCCCCAAAGCTAATTGCATCCTGCATGGGAACCTGAGGTCTCCTCATCCTCTGAGTACTGATATGTCTCCCCCCTGCAAAGCCCTGGTTATTCACTGTTTCTGGGTGCAGCCCTCATGGGGCCCTTTGTGGAATGCAGTGTCCTCCTCCTCTGGGCTGTGATTACATGTGACAAATGAAATGCCATCTATCTCATCTGTCCAGGGCTAGGTGTCCCACATTCAGCCACTCTCACAACCCTTGGGTGGACGGAGGGAGGATCCCTTCCTTATCAAGCAGGTGAAGAGGAGTCATTAAAGCAGAAGAAGGGGCTTTGTGCAGAATAAATGTTCAAAAGCTCTGTGCTGAATCAATTTTGGTCATTAAGAACAAGTGTAAGAGTTAATACGCAAAATTTCATTTATGGCCGTTTGCAACAAAGACTTTAAATGCTTTCAAATACTAAAAATTAAATGACCAACCCTCACAAAACCAGTACATCTCCATTGCATGAAGGCAAAGATAGTTTGTAACATTTAGAGTGTCAAAATAAGTCCTGAATTATTTCCGAAGGGCTGGTTTGCAAGCATTCTTTCCTGGAGCCTTCTGGTAAGTTTGGTCTTTAACCCCGGTAGCCTGAAACTGCCTCAGGACAGAAATGCCTTTAGAGTTCCCTCCTTTCATTATCTTGCCTTCAGGCTGTGTTAAGAGGAAAAGACAGCCTCTTAGTTGGCTCTAACTTATAGAAAGTTTGCCTGTCTTGTCATGTAAAGAAAACATTGGGGATTTGTTTACGTGTTGCTTCGCAAGTTTTACCTTATTACACTTGACAAAGTCTGACAAAGCACCATGTGTATATCATAGAGGTGTGTGAGTATTCAAGGGCAAGATGTTTTGTGGCTTAATCTTTGCATTTGCTTTTATGTTTAATGTAAAGTAGCTACTCAATAAATATCTGCTAACTGAATATATATGGGCTGTATGGCCTAAGAAAATACTGTGCATAGAGTGCTAGGAACTCTATCAGTGAGGTAAATTATGACATTATTATTATGCAATTTTACTTATATTTTTAAATGACCTCCTTGAATAATCCTTCACAAAATTTGTCATTAAAACCAATACATTTCATAGTTATTGTTTCATGTTTTTCCCTTTCTTTACTGATTTTTATTAGATTATGCACAGTCTCGAATACTAAACCTAGTAAATTGTACTGTGGTCAGTTCTTAGTCCATCACCATAGAAAACAAGTGGGAACATACTTTTTTTTTTTTTTTGGCTTTTTAGGGCCGTACCCTCACTATATGGAGGTTCCCAGGCTAGGGATCCAGTCAGAGCTGTAGCCGCTGGCCTACGCCAGAGCCACAGCAAGGCAGGAACCGAGGAGTGTCTGCAACCTACAGCACAGCTCATGGCAACTCCGGATCCTCCTTAACCCGATGAGTGAGGCCAGGGATCGAACCCCTGTCCTCATGGGTGCTAGTCAGGTTCATTAACTGCTGAGCCACAACAGGAATTCCGGGAATGTGCTTTAAATGGTCTTCTCACAGTCAGTGAACATTTGAGTTGATCAATTCATGTCATCACTTTGTGCCTTTGTTACCAATAACTTATTTTTTAAGGTTTCTGACAACTGTTGTGTGAAAATATCCACTTAACTTATTCATCACAATACTAGGTTAAATTTCTCTTCACAGGGGTGAATCTTCCATGACACCTACAGATACATGTAACCTTCCAATTTAATAGAATCTTTTGGTTTTCCAAATGCTGTTACATTGATTATCTCATTCAGATAAATCGTCAAGCCCTAGGACATGGTTTGAATCAGGGTGATAACAACAATGTATTGATGACAATTGATGGCCAACATTTTTGAATGACTTAACATTTCCAAATTAGTTAATTGCACATAAAGACTACATAATCCAATGCATAGCAAAAATACAGAGATAGTCACATAGTAACCAAACCACAAATATTGAATAAATGATTACTGCGTATGTATGAATTTTATGTATATACAGATACATGTACATATAAAATGTGTATATATTTGAATATAAGGATATATAGAGGCTGTTGTATCACATGTTTGGGTAGATATAGTTTGTACTGAAAAGTGCTTAATCTTTCTAACTCAAACAGTTATGAATGATGTAATATTTTTGACCAAGGAAGAAAATGTGCAGAAAACCACAAATAGGTTGGATCTACTGTAGGAGACAATCATGAGATAATCTGAGAGAAACAGTTTGACTATGCTAAAATTAATAACTTCTATTCACCAAAATGTACTACTGAGAGAATTAAAAGAAACCCATGGAGTGGGATAAATATTTACAGTTAATTTATATAACAAAGACATTTATCTAGAATATGTAATAAATGCTTGCCAATCAAGTATTACAAAGAAGATGACTCAATAGAAAAATGGGCAAAAGACTTGAACGGACACTTCACAGAGAAGATAACTAGGTGTCTGTAATGCATACCAAAATATAAACCATAATATGACATCTATTTATCCACCAGGAGGTAATATATAAACAAAAACAAAAACAAAACAAAACAGTTGTTGATGGAAAAAGGGAGTAAAGAGAGGCCACATTCTCTGATGGTGGAAATGTAATTTGGTACAACTTCTTTGCTGACTAATTGTAAACCCTATGAGAGATTCTACTCCTAGGTATATATTCAATAAAAGTATATGCATGCATTCACCTGAAAACATGGACAAAGATATTCACTGAAGCACTATGTGTAATATCACACCTTTTTAAAACTCCAAAAGGCCTATAATGAATAAATAACTTGCAATCCATTCACATAATGAAATATTAGAGCAATTGGAATGAACAACCCAAAAATTCACAGAAGAGGGGAAACATATTCATATAACACACACAAGTATAATGTTGAATAAAAAGCCATCAGACCAACCAAACACAAACACAAACTGTATGATTCTACTTATATAATATTAAAAAAAAAGCAAAGTTATTCTTAGCTATAATGTTAGACATTGTGTTATTAACATCTTCTGTTGAACATAATGCCTGGGAGGAAAAAATAGCTGCTTCTAGGAAATGGCAATTAATCCAGTTTGGTAAAAAACCCAGTTTGGTAAAAAAATTATTAAGCTCTTCACTTATGATATTTGCACTTTTCTACTTCATATTGTACTTCTATGTAAAGTTAAAATTGTAAATTATTGCTAAAACTTTTATTACAGTATTTTAAAATAAAAGAGTTTATAGTCCTGTTTCAATCGTTAACTGTTATATCTATCTAGTTATTTGTGCTATTAACACCCTAATAAGCATAAAATACATCAGGTATGCAAAATTCCTGAAATGAGTCTCGGTACACTTCCTTTAGTTGGTACATAAACTCACCCCCTTATGATCTCAGCCATTGTCTACTTGTCAAGCACCCCAAATTCTCCATTATTTTGCATAAATAATGATAGCTAAACTACGTATTGATTCAACTCTCAAAATTCATTGTCTTATTGAAAATCTTCTCACTGTAGTATCACAAACATTATGATGGTATTCAATCACTCAGAAAATCAGGATTAATTTTTCCGTGAAACAGTCTCTGAATTACCTGGCCAAGAAATGCATAGCTATCTCATAATATTTTTCCAGTACACGTGAAACATGAATTCAGTTTTGTTGGTCTATCACATTGTCTATACAAGTGTTGCTAATGTTTAGTAGATCACACTTACTATGGATTTAATATGTAGATATTTTCTGTTCTCTTTTCATTATCTTATAAGGTTTTCCCCAGAGTCTTCCAACCTCTACCAAAGTGAATTCATTGATTTAACACCTTCTTTTCATACCAATTAAAACTGATATGTTTAAGGAGTTCCCACAATGGCTCAGTGTTAAGAACCCAATGTAGCCTCTGTGAGAATGTGGGTTCAATCCCTGGCCTCACTCAGTGGGTTAAGGATCCAGTATTGATACAAGCTACAGTGTAGCTTGCAGACGTGGCTCGCATCTGGTGTTGCTGTGGCTGTGGTATAGGCCTGCAGCTGCAGCTCTGATTTGACCCCTAGCCTGGGAAGTTCCCTATGGCACAGGTGTAGCCATAAAAAGGAAGAAAAAAAAACTGGTGTGTTTAATATTTCTTATCACTATTATAAAACATATGCATACATAATATTTATATTGTAACTAAAATAATCACTAACAGTAAATAAACACTAAATGTTTTATGAACGTGCTAGCTCATTCAACATTACAAGATCTAAAAAAGAGATAAAATTATTATCAATATTTTAGACATAAGGATATGCGGAAGAAAGGTGAGTAACTTGCCCCAGATCATACAACTATCAAACTGAGACTTCAGCACATATGGATTTAATCACCAAGCTTCAGATACTTAGTGTAGCCAGACCAATTATAGGCTATACTGACTATTGCACTGCAGTTTCAATTCTGTATGAGAAATTGTGCTGGACCACATAGCAGATTGCAAATAGGGGTCACTTTATCTAGGGAAACCTCCTGATTATTTCTTGAACTACACTTGAAATGTGCTTTCCCAATATTTTCATGCTATATCCCATGACCTGAACAAAAACTAACGTGGAAAATTCAGAGTTTATTTAGATTAGGAAATAATAACAGTAGACCTGGTAACGAAAGTCAGGCAGCAGGTTCACCTATTCAAGAAAAATATCTTTTCTGATTTGTCTTCAGCTTCTTTCTGCTACCTGTTCTGCTAACCGCATGCCCTCTGAATGGCACTTAGGTGGTTTGTGGGAAGGAAATTATTTCATTTAAGTGGTACCTTCTAAGTTAATTATCCACTAATGTCTGAATAACCTTCTTCATTTGTGAAATTACATTTAAAAATTATCTAGGTGCCTCTATTATTTTTCTTCTCCCTAGAATTTTCTTTCAACTCATAGGATACCTTTTCATTAAAGTAAAGCCTGATATATTAAAGTTTAATGTCTTTAAAGACAATTTAAATCACCTTCCATATGTCATTGGAAAAAGATATAATCACCAAGGGGAAGGGGAAAATGATCAATTTCACTGGTCTATCACAGAAATACATTGAAAGTTTTACTTTAACAATTGTAAAACTTTGCTAAAAAAAGAATTATGGGACAACAAGAGTCCTTTTCATCTCTTGATCCTTTTCATGAAAAATCTCAGGAGTAAGCTCATAACTGCTGTTTCTATATTCATCTGAAGGGGAGGAAGAGGACAAACAATTGAAGGTGATTTTAGTAAGATTTCAAGCAGTAGCACTGGAATTAAATGTTGAAAGCAGAAGGGCTATAATGTCAGGGCACTTGTGAAGAAATATGAGTATAACTACCTCTTCATTAAACTTTCAGCTTAAGCTTTTAAAAGGTTGAGTGAAACGTTTTACCGTCGCGCCTATCAGAAATCATGAGTTAGATTAGTAAAAAATTTGCTATAGTCTATATTTGAGAAACGATACGTCCAAAATTCTGTTTATCACTCACGTTTTTGTGACTAACCCTAGAATGATAAAAATATCACATTAAATAGCTATGCTTTGACAATGGTTGCTAGATGTTATAAATTAGAAATAAATGCTAAGGAATAACTATAAGCAAATATTCAGAAGACTATGCAAAGATTTTTTTAGGGGGGATGTAGGGATTATGAAAGAATTAAAAAAATTACGCCCAACACTTTCTTGTGCCTCCTCTTATACTCTGCTTTAGGGAGCTGTACTTCCAATCACCTACTCATCAGAAAGCTGGAAGTCATTCGCTATTCTTTTATCTTTTAATATCTATAATCAAAGAGTTACTCACTTCTGGCAGGTTTAATCCCCTTAACAACTCTTAAAACCAACTTTACTTATTTATTTACAGCTTTATTTACATATAATTCATGTACATTTCAATCCATCTCTTTAAGAATATATAACATAATTTTTTTTAATGTATTCACAAAGCTGTACAACTATCTCCACAATCAAGTAGGTCATTTTCATCACCTTCAAAAGAAATCCTGTACCAATTTGTAGTCACATCCCATCTCAACTCTCAGTCCTTAGCAATCATTAATTAATTTTATCTCTCACTATATTTGTATATTCTGGGCATTTTATACAAGTAAAATCAAATCAGACAATATGTGGTCTTTTTATAGTTAACTTCTTTCCATTTAAAATAATGTTTCCAAGATCTTCTATATGTAGACTATATCAATACTTCACTTCTATTTGTGACTGAATTAAATATCCCATTGTTGGATACACTGCATTTTATTTATTCACTCATTAGTTTATGGGCATTTTGGTATTTGCACTTTTTGGCTATTATGAATACTGCTGCTATAAACATTTATGTACAAGATTTTGTGTGTACATATGTTTTTATTTCTCCTGACTGCACACCTACGAATTCTAATTTGACATATGAGGATTATTATCTGCCTGATTATTTTCTGATGTGGTTTCACCATTTTACTTTTCAACTAGAAATATAGGATTCTAATTTCTTCATATCCCCCCTAATACTTTTTATTGTCTGTCTTTCTGACTGCAGCCACCCTACTTGTGAAGTGTTACATCACCATGCTTTTGATTTGCATTTCCCTGGCAACTAATGATATTGAGCATCTTTCTAAGTGCTTATTGGCTATTCATATGTTTTCTCTGGAGATAAAGCTATTCAGATCCTTCTCCCATTTTTGAGTTAGTTTTCTCTACTTGTTGAGTTTAAGAATTGTTTAAATATTTTAGACAAATTCCTTATCAGATATTTGATTTGCAAATATCTACTTCCATTCTATGAGTTGTCTTTTTATGTTCTTGATGGTATCCTTTGAAGCATAAAAGTTTTTAATTAAAAATAATGTTGATAAAGAAAACTTTCCATTACTAAATTGTTTCAGATTACTGCCTTCATTCAGGTCCCATTTCTCTTTCTGATATCACGGCAGTAAACTGAAAACTAATTTCCCTGCTTTCGGTCCCAGCCTCCTCCTGTATAATCTTCATCCTCTTACTAGTTTGAGCATTCCAAAATGTAGGTTGATCATTATCCTTATTTCTAAAGAAGTGTACCTTAAAGAAAAAAGGACGTACTCTATGGTAAAGAAAATCAAATTTCTGATGAAAGTAATTCTGGTGGCCTCACCAACATTTCTTTTCACTGTGTTCTACTTTGCAAGTGACATTCCAGAGATTCCATAATTTTCTAAATTCAGTGGACTTCCCGAGTGGCTCACAGCCTGATTTTCTAAATTACTAGATGTGACCAAACTCACTTGGACCTCTGTCCCTCCTGCTAACACACACATACACATATGCTTGCACCTTCTGTCTCAGAGGACACAGCCTGGTTATTTGTGGACTATCTTTGGGTCACAGATACATTCTGTAATAGTGCTGGAGGTACATTATTTAATTTTAATTAATTTCCTCAAGTTTAGCATAAGGAGCATTGATTGAAAAAACAGAATTTCTATCTTCTCTTAAAAATTAGAAGTTCTGATAAGACCAGGCCTGCATTCCTGCATGTTTACAATCAACTAAATTTGGGTGGTTATTACCTTTTTAATATAAGCTATGGGCTCTTCAAATGCCATTGCCTGAATCATTACCTTTTAAATCATCTATAGTTCGGTCTAGTGCTATTGTAATTTGTTGATTCAAAGCTAGTTCCATTTCATTCATTTAGATTACCTAACTGATACTTCAATGTATTTCATTCGTAGTCATCTCTGTTGCATATACTTCTCACATGGAAATAATAGTTCTTTATTATACATGCCTATTATTATACGTACCTTGTAACAACATGATTTTGCAAATGAGAGCATAGGCAGACTCTGAAATGTCTGGGGCAAACTTTGGCTCTACCACTTAAAAGCTATGCAAATTTTTTTTAAGTTTTTTTAAATTTCTGTGCTCTAATTTCTTCAAAAATATAAAAAGTGCAATGGTGTTAGCTATCTCAGTAACTGTGTCTATGTGCATAGAAATTATCTAAGTCATCATGCGTATGGTCCTTGACTACTATTTATGTATCTCATAAGCATGTATTTTCATTATACTTCTCTTTGTTTATATAAGCCATTTTCTTATTATCTTTGTATTGAAAGCAGTCAGCATTTTGTCTGGCAGAGAAAGTAGATACTCAAAGCATACTGGATCAGTTTGATATATTTCAAACAAGTCAAAGTTGGAGGAAATAAATATTTCCTGATGAAAATTATGACAAACATATAACTATAAAATAGGGAACTGTTCCGACCCCATTTTGCCTCTCATTATTAACTTGTTTGCTTTTATTTATTTTTACCTTACATTGATTTCAAGGCCATGAGCATAATTCATTGTTCTTTCATTTTTCTGTGTATTTTATAGGTTATGGCCATACTTTTAGGTGTGGTTTCTGGTCCTGTTTGGAAAAATAATGCAAAGGTGTTTTGTAGATCTTTTTTTTTTTTGCCACAAGTGCTTCACAAGGAGCTGTAAGTATTTTTCTAAAACTCAGTGTCTAGTCTATTTCCTGATGTAATTCCTCACTATCCTATCTATGTGTTATGTATTATCTAACAGGGTGGCATTCATCCCATATATGTTACCATATGGTACTATTTATGGATTCCTAGTTCATCATACATCTGCATATATTTATCTCAGAATTTCAAAGTATAGCATGCCCAGATAGTCTTCTGAGAATGTAAGAGGAAAAGTAGCTTTCAATGCCAGAGCTTTGCACAGTCGTAGATTGTATGACTAGCTCAGCCAGCTCTTCCAAAAATGCTTTAATCAGAAGAGTTCTTAATACATTTAAAACCTGAATCTATTCTATAATGAATTACATTTCTTATATCAACCATTTGTGAAACAATTTTTCTGTGCAAAACACTCCCTGGAGTTCACAAGTACAACATGGTACTTGAACTCAGCCAGATGGAAAGTTAGATATAGAAACACGAGAAACAAACAAGTGCTCAGTAGATTTATAAGCTAATATCTGTGAAATACAGGTGGTGGGTGTATAAAGAATTAGTACTGGGACTTTAGTAAATACCTACCCAGCAGTGGTTTGATGGTCCATGATAACAACAAAAGTATAGGAAAAGCATTCCAGCACAGTTTGTTGCTGATCACTGCCTATATGAGCAACCATTCTACTATGCCCAAGGCTGAAGAAATTGCAGGAGTAAAACTGGGAAGTCTTAGGAAAACTGGGAAAAGTGTGTCTTGCTAAGTAAATACACTGAGAGGATGGTGATAGAACACCATTTTAAAATTCTGTCTATGGAGTTCCCTTCGTGACGCAGTGGTTAACGAATCCGACTAGGAACCATGAGGTTGCGGGTTCGGTCCCTACCCTTGCTCGGTGGGTTTACGATCTGGCGTTGCCGTGAGCTGTGGTGTAGGTTGCAGACGCGGCTCGGATCCCACGTTGCTGTGGCTCTGGCATAGGCCGGTGGCTATAGCTCCAATTAGACCGCTAGCCTGGCAACCTCCATGTGCCGCGGGAGCGGCCCAATAAATAGCAAAAAAAAAAAAAGACAAAAAAAAAATTCTGTCTATATCGTCATAAAGCCAGTGCAAATGTCAGTCAAGCATCAGATACAAATGTTGGGCAAGAAGTGTATCACAACCAGTCACAGGGCCACCGTCACGTATTATAATTTCCATTTCACTGAGTTACATTTTTTGAATTTTATGTTTAAAATATTTATAAATAAAGTCATCTTCTAGAGTAGTGTCTATTTAAAGTAGGCCACTGGAAGTTGTAAAAAAAAAAAAAAATTCTGCCTATAGTGAAAGACGATGAAGGCACAAAAAAGACAGTCATATCCCTTGTTTCTGTCCATAAATATGAACTCAATTCTCAATTAGGATACTACCTAATCTGAAATCATCTGTTTCAGAACCATTGTTTTTAGGTCACTGTTGTTTAAATGAAGTTTTAACAGGAAAGGCTGAGCTTGGACATTTAAGACCTCCCATATCTAGTAAGATTTTTATACTAAATTATAAATATATTGTGTAAGTTTTATAGAACACATTCATAAAATGTCTACCTACAAGAATTCCTGAGCAGCATTTATGGTTTTTCTCAGACTCATGAACAATTAGGCTTTTCATGAACTTTTGTTTTGCCTCATGAATTCTAAGAAACCTGTCATTCACTGGGTTTTCTCTTTCATTGTGGCTGTTAGAAAACTTAGAGACAAATTTGTCTTATCTTTCATATCAGTGTGTAATGGTCAATGATGTGTAATTTGTAGATAACCTCCAACAAGCACCATTTTCTTTCTTACTCTTTTGTTCTCAATGTTTTATCTTTTTTAAAATTATTTTTTAACATTTTTTCACATTGTCAAACTATTGATACACTTGTAATTATAAAACATTTTTCTTTGAACAGGATAAGACCTAAATAAAGAAATATTTTGCACATTATGTCTGTTACCTTGGGAAACAGAGGAACTTTATCAATAAGATATTAAAATGCATTTCATGAGGGTATTCAAAACATGACCCCTGTGTTATCACAGTTAAGAGATGAAAAGAGAACATAAAATCATTGTTTTAGGAAAAAAAAGTGTTGATTAAAATGAAAGACTTTTCTTCCCTGGGAATCCCAAGAATTCTTTTTTTTTTTTTTTTTTGGCCAGCCTAATTCCCTATCTATGCAAGGGCAACACAGCATAATCAACAAAATAAAAACAAAATATCTCTGACAAGTGATTGTTCACATTTTTAAAAAGGCTGAATGCCCTCTAAGAGATCCATGTTGCAATTAAGTACTGCAAGAGATTAGTCTTATAGACTATAACTTATGGCTTACTAATGCCAGTTAGCAACTCCTTCTAAGATCCAACTGAAGAAAAGCATACAAACAACCTGGGATGAGAAACGAACCACGGTATGACTGGACAAAATATTGTACTTCCTGATAGCAACCATCACAGGGCCTTGCACATTAAGGAGAGTGTCCAACATGGTGATAACTTTGAAAGACTGGCAACTAGTTTAGCAAGTTCTCCCAAGAACTCCTCAGGTCATGTGGTTCAATGGTTAGACCTATTTCAGTGACCTAGAAAAATACTGACAATGTCTGTGTCTTTCTTGAATGGTCCATTAATGGATGATTGGAAAGACAGAATTTACACAGGTATGATTACTTGGCCACAGTGTGATGAAATGGTGCTTTGATATTGTTTTTTAATGTCGGTTCCTTTTTTTTCCTTGATTCGTGCTTGACATGAATGTCCTTGTGACTGAACTACAGCGAGCGATTAGTTGCTTTTAACTTTTCTTCATCCACATGAAAACTGATTTTAAAATAAGCTTAAAACCACCCAAAAAAGGATGATAACAGTGACAAATCATATTTACTTCAGGTTAATGAATATAAAAAATGTATAGACTGGGTGGGTAGTTTCCATGAAAGTGAGCCAACTGGAAACTGAGAGCTGAGTTGAAGTCACTGATCTGCTGGTTTCACCAGCTGGGCACTACCCTCTCTGAGAAGAGGAGAGAAATACAAGCATAAAGGAATTAATTCAGATCTTGAACACAGCTCACTGAACCACTTCTTACTCCAAACTCTGACCCTGTATAGATAGTTTACATGTACTATTGTTATAAGCTTCAAGTCCTCTTCAAGGAGAGTAAATCCAAAAACCTCTGGCATATCTCACTGTAATGCCCCTTTCCCAACCTTGACCAGCCTGGGCTGCTCACTCCCTGCTGGAGAAGGAATGTCGCCCATTCCTCACCTGACCACCTTATAACCTGTTTCCCATGCAAATAAGGTATCCTGCCCAAGACCAATCAGAAGATCAAACTGGGTCTCCACTCAGGTTCCTATTGGTATTGCAGAGTGAGTAGGGCTGTCTTTTTAACCTGTGCGCAGCTGAGCCCTCTCTCTCCCTCTCTGAAAGGTTACTTTCTCTTTAATAACTTTGTAAAATGCCTGCTGTTCCAATGCTTTGCTATGGTGAGGTGGGGACTGAGGAAACTGTGACTGTATCACTATTAGTATCAAAGATCCGAAGAAGGTATCTGTGAAGTAACAGCTAAGCACTCAAAGAGAATAGTTGCAAAGGATGAAGGGAAGGTTGTGTATTTCTTACCAGGCTTGTATGATAGAGGACCCAGTGTAATTTCTCGTTCTACATATCATCTAGTGAGTGGCAAAACCAACACTAGGACACTGTTGCTCCTAGGATATTCAAAACACTATTGTTAAATAATAATTTAAGGGAAATGTGCTATATTGACAAATTATTTTATTTTTAATTTAAATTTACAGGCCTTTTAATAGAATTTTTCTTTCTGTACTTTAGCTTTACACACATACATCATTACAAATTGTCTTCTTTCAAGCCATAAGCAATTGCATTGAGATACATTTGATGCATTAGAAATTTTAATGGTTTAAAACCATGATGTGTTGTATTTATTTGCAAAGTGGCTATTGACATTTTCTGCTACATGTTCTAGATCACCACACGTTTCCTTTGTGTGTCAGATATATTGAACTGAGAGATATAATTCCTATTTTATCCTGACAAAAAATGAATATATAACAGATTTGAGATTTCAGCAGACATATTTCATTGTTAGGAACTTTAAGTTGACAATGTAGCACAGTGTTACAACTTCACTTAAAAGAAACAAAAATTTACATTCCTCATAGCTTGACATACATTCTGTATGTGGATTGGCATGACTATTTTTTAAAAATATCACTTCTCAAATGAATAATCATGTAGAGACAGAATTTCAACCTGAGTAATGTATTGTTTTTTTCAAACCTCAGCTTTAAGTATCTTTTTTTCTCTCATAATGCCATCATTTCAAAAATATAGCAAATGTAGTGACTTCTACATTAAAATAAGAATAGTGGAGTTCCTGTCATGGCAGGGTGGTTAACGAATCCGCCTAGGAACCATGAGGTTGAGGGTTCGATCCCTGGCCTTGCTCACTGGGTTAAGGATCTGGCGTTGCCGTGAGCTATGGTGTGGGTCAAAGACACGGCTCGGATCCCGCATTGCTGTGGCTCTGGTGTAGGCTGGTGGCTATAGCTCTGATTAGACCCCTAGCCTGGGAACCTTTATATGCCACAGTTGTGGCCCAAGAAATGGCAAAAAGACAAAAAAAAAAAAAAAGAATGGTAATGAAAAACCATACTACAGCCACTAAACCATCTTCTGCAATGCTTTTGTGTACTCTCCACTGTGCATTAACATTCTCACTCTTCTTTAAGACAAATATTAACGTTGTGTTTAGTCCAGAGTCACAGAGGAGGAGCTCAGGATTCCATGAATAATTGTTGAGATGACACAGTGGGGGGAGGGCAGTCCTAATCTCTTTAAGAAATGACTATTCATGAAAAGATATGAACTACTAACGAGGCTCATTTTGATGGCTAATTTTAAAACTTCCACATATATTTTAAATAGGAAAAATGCGGTGGCAGATAAAGCAATTGACATTAGCTACAAAAATAGACCAGATATATCCAAGTGATGAAGTCACTTTTTTTTTTTTTTTCCCATTTTTGGCTTCCCCATTGTATAGGGAGTTCCCCATCCCAGCCGCAATCCTGACTTAAGCTGCAGGAACGCTGGATCCTTAACCAACTATGTTGGGCTGGGGCTCCAACCCACATCCCAGCCCTCCCAAGGTGTCGCTGACCTCACTGTGCCACAGTAGGAACTCTTAAAGTCACTTCTTGGTAGTAAAATTAAGTAGAAGAAAAATGCGTTTGCCTCTGTACTTTGAAAATAATAAGATGATACATCTTATTATTCTGCTACAAACTAGTGCACAGAAAAGTTATAGTCTTGGCAGAAAACAGATATTGTCTGGTCTACATGTTCTTAATGAAACTACTATAGCGTATGTCATAACTAATTATAAGATCAGCTATAAATAATTTGTATAATTTGTACCTAGAAAGCACTGCTCTATTAGATTTTAAATTACTTTTTAAAAAATTATGGATAAAAATAACTCACAATAATCCATAATAACATGTTTTTAATCGCTTATATTTCTATGTTTACCTGAATGAGGGAAAAAAAAGAATTCAGTTAAAGCTGAAATTGTGTAGAATTGTGAAGTCACTAAATGATCCTACCTATATTGAAGCAATATAAATGACCAGTACTAGGTCCACTTTTATAGATTACAGAAAAAAAAAGAAAAGAAAAAAATCAGTCCAGGGAGTTCCCGTCATGGCTCCGAGTTAACAAACCTGACTAGTATCCATGAGGACACAGGTTTGATCCCTGGCCTCGCTCAGTGGGTTAAGGATCTGGCATTGCTGTGAGCTGTGGTATAGGTCACAGATGCAGCTTGGATTCTGTGTTGCTGTGGCTGTGGTGTAGGCCAGCAGACGAAGCTCCGATTGGACCCCTAGCTTGGGAACCTCCACATGCTGCAGACGCCTCCCTAGAAAGCAAAAAAAAAAAACACAAAAACCCAGACATAACAAGAGGCAAACCGGAGAAGCAGCTAAAATCCTTTGACTAATCATTTTTTGTATTTATTTTTCTCTGCCCTGCATGATCGGCATTCAAACATGAGAGGAACCATTAAAAACTATGGAGGGTCTGATATTTTACCCTGCTTGAAAGCTGCCAAATTAATTTCCTACAGTTTTCTGGGCGGTGACAGAAGGCACAAATGTACCAAATCTGAGACCAAGGGCTTTATTACTCTTGGCACAATAAAGTGCATGAACTTCCTGTCTGCATGGGGTTCCCTTGCACCCTCTCGCCAAGTCCCACAGAGTTGATGTGGAGGCAAACACAGGTAAATGTTCCATATGCAGTGGGTATGTATCACAGCCAAAAAAATGCAGCGCTTAGAAACCCAACTCCTTTAAAAGAATTACCAGCAAACCCATTCAACCATTATCCCAGAGGAAGATATTATCTTTATCATCCAGGTCAGGAATCAAATCCATCCTTTTCCACAGAGGGAGACCCCGTTTGTACCTTCCAATGCTGCTTGCTATATAAACAATCTTGGGAAAATAGTTCAAAAACAAGAACTGGGAGTTCCTGTTGTAGCTCAGTGGATTAAGAACCCGACATGCTGTCTGTGAAGATGTGGATTTGATTCCTGGCCTTGCTAAGTGAATTAAGGATCTGGTGTCACAAGCTACATGTAAGTCAGATGTGGCTCGGATCTGGTATTGCTGTGGCTGTGGTGTAGGCCTATGGCTGCAGCTCCAATACGATCCCTATCCTGGGAACTTCCATATGCCACAGGTGTGGCTATAAAAGCACAAACAAACAAAACAAAACAAAACAAAACTTACAGAGGACATGCAGAAATGCCACAGAACATTGTCACACAGAAGAACTCCACTGCAATATGATTTTCAAGGGAGCTGCAAAATATGGATTGGATAAGATCTTTTTTGAGGGCCACACCTGTGGCATATGGAGGTTTCCAGGCTACAGGTCAAATCGGAGCTACAGCTTTTGGCCTCTGCCACAGTCACAGCAGCTCCGGATCTGAGCCGAGCCTGCGACCTATACCTCAGCTCACAGCAACGCCAAATCCTTAACCCACTGAGCAAGGCCAGGAATGAAACCCATGTCCTCATGGATTCTAGTTGGGTTCATTAACCACTGGGCCACAATTGGAACTCCCAGAATGAATAAGATCTTAATGAGAACATTTAAGTAAAACATGCCTATCATATAACTACAATAATCTGATCATGGTCAACTTTCCAGCTCAATAATCACAGAAATATCACTTTCTTCACTGTGACTTTCTTCTGAATAATAGGTTGTGTCTTTAGAATCCTAAGGATCCTAAGAGCCTGCCCAACCTTGGCACCAAGAGGGAAGCTGGCAGCAGGTGCTTCCTGGCACATAGGAGAGAACATGCCCTTTGGTCTTGTTATCTCTTCTTACATGCAAGTCTAAGCTGCCTGCAGTAGGATTAGCCGGGTGAGTTTGTTCTAGAATGTCATTTGTCAGAATGAATTATCCGTAATCAACAAAATGACTTTCCCAGGTCTGCTTGTGAGTGCCCCTGGGTGGAAATCATTAGCCTGCAACTATGAATGTTTTCCATGAGATTAACTCTTTCCTTTAAATATAAATTAGTTAAATTTAATTGCTTCAGGCACATAGCCTAGAAGAGAAGGAAGAGAGTATAGGATAGTGTTCAATATTATGCCCCCATGGCACAGCTTCAGTGATTCTCTCTTCTCTGCACACTATTGCCTAAGAAATACACGATTCTTTCTGAAGACCCCAGCTAAGGTGGTGGAATTTGTATATTCAAATTGTTCCATCTTGCTAACTCAAAAGACTTCCTTCTTCAGAAAAGCATGTCACAGGGAGTTCCCACTGTGGCATAGCAGAAACAAAATCTGACTAGTACCCAAAAGGATGCTTGTTCGAGCCCTGGTTTCCCTCAGTGGTTTAAGGATCCCGCGTTGCTGTGGCTATGGGGTAGGCCAGCAGCTGTAGCTCCAGTTTGACCCCTAGCCTGGGAACTTCCACATGCCATGCGTGTGGCCCTACTTAAAAAAAAAATAAAAGAATGTTACAGTAAAACATTAAATGACACAATACTTAGTTAAATCTGCTTTCTGTATTTATTTATTCATCAAATATCTAATTAGAACCTATAATGTTCGAGAGGAAAGAGTAGTAAACACAATCTCCCTGGTCTCTGAATTCATGAATTTTATCTTTTTGGAAAAGGGTGACCTTCCCAGAGAGATAGATAACTTAAAAACTAAATAAACCAGTTATTTTCCAAGATTAGTGAGTATAATGAGAAGAGAGAGCAGTGACTAGGAAATGAGAGTTGGGGCTACGTTCAATTGCACAATGGAAAATTATTTTTGAGATATTTAAGCAAAACATGAATAATAAATATAAGCATAGAATTTGAGAAGAATGGTAGAGAAAATTTAAAAATCCCTAAGATGGGAAGTGGGTAGGCATCCTGGAGGGACAGAAAGCAGGTCAGTATGGCTGTCATAGAATGAAAATTTTGGGGACAGAGGTTTATAAAATGAGCTCTTTCTCATCATTTTATTTCTAGGTTTTAGTGAGGGCTACTGACCTTATTGTACAAAAGGCTAAAAATGTATTATTATTGTAATTACTGAGAAAGAGAAAAATCCCTGACATCTGGGTCCTGGCTTGGTACTGCCCATTAGACCACAGTTATTCTGTGAGTTGGCCTGGCAGTCACAATTATGTACTAGTGTCTACCTGTGGAACACACATAATTTCACAGAAGAGTGTGTACCTGTTGAACACACATAATTTCACCAAAGATTTATGTCAAGCTAGGCCACTCTATAACCATGGTGGATTAAGATTGAAATAAGACCTCTCTACTATTTTTTTTTTTTTGTCTTTTTGCCTTTTTCTAGGGCTGCTCCCGTGGCATATGGAGGTTCTCAGGCTAGGGGTTGAATCAGAGCTGTACCTGCTGGCTTACACCAGAGCCACAGCAATGCAGGATCCGAGCCATGTCTCAACCTACAGCTCCCAGCAATGCTGGATCCTTAACCCACTGAGCAAGGGCAGGGATCAAACCCGCAACCTCATGGTTCCTAGTTGGATTCGTTAACCACTGTGCCACGACGGGAACTCCCTCTCCACTATTATGTGTGAACATAGACAAGATAACCAAACATCCCCTTATCCCAGTTAATTTGAGTGACTACTTGTTTTTTTCCAGTTATAGCTTTCATTTTTCTTCCTTATAGGTAAGATGTATTGATACAAAATCACAGAATGATCCCTGCTCCCAACACCATCTTGTCCAGAGCAGAGAGTTCTAATTTCTTATATTTCCTCCTAAATCATTAAACGCAAGGTAAAATCTAATGATAAGTCCTTTCCAGCATCCCCTTATTGAGATGCCCCTCAATCCACCACACAAGTCACACTGTGAGCATCATTCAATCCCAGGCATGGCTCCATGCCTCCCAACAGCAAGCCTGTTCCCTTAGAGACCCATGGCCAGAGCCAAACCAAACTTGCCAGTAGATAAGCTCAGAGTGAATTCAGCCCTAGGCCTCAGCAAGTTTCACCCTTCTCCCATAACCGTCAAGCTTTTGTTTTCTTTTTGATGTGAGATTTGGGAGCCTAGAAAGATGCTCTTATCAGGGGATTAGTGATGGTGCAGGTGGGATCTGGGCTTCATGGAGAAGCAGGCTCTACCTGTTACAATGATTAATGCCTTTTATTGAACATATTGAACTATAGGATTTCCACTATATGAGAAAATTTAGATTATCTTAAAGACGAGGAAACTGAGGCTCTCAGAGTGTGAGGGCCCAAGGTCACGCAGCTCAGGTGAGACTCTCCTCACATTGCCCTCTCCATGAGATCTCCAACTAGTGGAGGAGTTGGCAGAGCCACGTAGGGAAGAGGATGCTTTATGATTGGCTTAGGGCAAAGAAAACCCTAAGTGTGAGTCTTCCCTCCCATATTTGCATTGAATAATGAACCCACATTGTTCAACTGCAAGTGTATTCCCAGTGGTTTTGGCTGGAGGGCATTTACAAACTGCAACCATTTCTTACATCTAATATACTCCCCAGAGTACACAAGGATTTTATTTTCCGATGAGCCTTCTAGGCAAGACATATTTTAAATTATTATTATTATTTTTTCTTTTTACAGCCACACCTGCAGCATATGGAAGTTCCCAGGCTAGGGGTCAATTCAAAGTTACAACTGCTGGCCTGCGCCACAGCCGCAGCAATACCAGATCTGAGCCATGTCTGCGACCTGTGCCACAGCTCATGGCAATGCCAGATCCTTAACCCACTGAGCAAAGCCAGGGATCAAACCTGCATCTTCATGGCCAGTAGGTTGAGTTCTTAACCCACTGAGCCACAATGGGAACACCTTAAATTATGTTTGTAATTTGGATCCGGGGATGGAGAGGAAATGAGAATCATTCCCAGACTGGTGACTGTTCAAGTATATTTATGTAATATTAATATCACTAAGAATTTAAGTTACTGAGCCCACTATTAAAGAGGCCAAACTGGACTTGCCTATGATGTAAATGAATTATAAAATATCTAAGTGGGAAAAAAAAGTTGTTGAGGAAAATTAAAGATAATTTTTTCTCTAGAGTAACATTTCCAAAAACCCCAATTTGGGTATAATTACCAATTAGCCTACAAGAACATAATAACAGTATAACATATGGAAATTGCCTCAAAATTACAGGGAATTGGCAGTTCATGCTTATTATATAGGGTGCTTGGTGAAATGTGCTCATGTAAAATGACTTGAATTAGAATTCTAAGAGCAAAGAGTGGTTGAAACATATTTACTCATTAAAAGAAGGAGGGAGGGAAGGATGGAGGAGGAGGGGGAAAGAGGGAGAGAGAGAGAGCGGGGAAGAGAGAGTCAAAGTTATCCAAATAGTAAATACTTGGAAAAATTGGACTTAGGTTCCAAAAAAGTTCACCATGACTCTTTAATGCCAAGAAATACTGAAAACCAGAAAGAGCCTTGAGCCATATTTGGGAAAGAGGAAACCCTCTAATACAGTTGCAGCTAAAATAAGTAGGTTATAGACATGGGAGCCCTCTCACATTAGCCATATTTCTCCAAGGAGAGAGAAGTTTCCATCCCCAGATATGTAACTACTCAAGAATTAAGGGCATAGGAGTTCCCACTGTGGCTCGGCAGTTTAAGAACCTGACTAGTATTCATGAGGATGTGGGTTCGATCCCTGGCCTTGCTCATTGGGTTAAGAATCCTATGTTTCCGTGAGCTGTGCTTTGGATCCAGTGTTGCTATGGCTGTGGCATAGGCTGGCAGATGCAGCTCTGATTTGACCCCTAGCCTGAGAACTTCCATATGACACAGAGATGACCCTAAAAAAAAGAAAAAGAAAGAAAGAAAAGAAAAAACAAAGAAATAAGAATTAATGGTGTAAAATTAAAATCACAAATACTTTTCAGCAGTAAATGAATGGTCACAACATAGGGCTGGGTATTAATACCTGTAATTGTCAATGTTTGTGTCTTATTAAACATAAATATAGACAAATATACTAAACTCACAAATGGCAGAATGTGATATCTGTTAGAAACTATGAGTCAAATTGTATAATTTGGACCAAAATATGGTGATAGAAAATTTTATTTTATGAGGAAGTGTTTGGTTTAAAACATAGTATGTCTGATCCTTTTTTAGAAATATCCAATTCTGGGAATGCTAGGGAATAAATTAGGAGGTGGCTTGGAGTCATTTATTCTCATTCTTGAATCAAGGACTCAATAAAAAAATATCTCCTGCCATATCATTTTTCTTCCCCAAAGTTAAAAAAAGAGAAAATGTATCAAGAAGAGTCAATTTGTCTAATTAAAGATGGGGCTCAAACTTGGGGGTGTGCCGTCAAATCACCCAATCAGAAATATCAGATATAGTATTTTTATTATTAACTATAATCCAAAAACCCATATAAAATTTTCCTTTTTTTAATTTTTATTTTTTAGGGCCACACCTGCAGCATATGGAGGTTCCTAGGCTATGGGCTGAATCAGAGTTGCAGCTGCTGGCCTATGCCGCAGTCACAGCAAGGCAGGATCTGAGCCCCATCTGTGACCTACACCACAGCTTGTGGCAAATCCAGATCCTTAACCCACTGAACAAGGCTAGGGATCAAACCAGTGTCCTTGATACTGTGTTGGGTTCTTAACCCACCGAGCCACAATAGGAACTTCAAATATGCCATTTTTAAATTCTAGCTAGATCTTCTTTTAACTATGAAAATTTTCAGGTGTGTGTGTGTGTATGTGTGTGTGAACGTCTTTTCATTCCTTCAAACTGACTTGTCAGGAAATCCTTGATCTTATCTATTTTATGAAATAAAAACTAATGAACTGCATATTTGGAAGCATGTTGGGTTTGACAATGTGTTAATTAGAGAAAAGTAGCCACATTAACATGGAGAAAAAAAGAATACATTAAGGTGTGCACGAATGTTGTGTGTTAGGTGCAAATATGGGTGTGCCTATGTCTTTCAGCAACATCTGGGTGGAAAGCCATGCTAGCGGGTCTTATATTAAAAACCCGGAGATTTCAAAGCTCCCTTCAGAAAATACATAAACTTTTACCATACAGCATTGCCATCAGAATAAGTATGAAATTTTAAATTCCCATCAGAAATGTTATTACAGTTTTTTTTTCTTTCTTTTTAGGGCCACACCTGTGGCATATGGAAGTTCCAGGCCAGAGTTGAATTGGAACTGCAGCTGAGGCCTATGTCACAACCACAGCAACACAAGATGCTAGCTGCAACTGTGACCTATGCCACAACTTGCAGCAATGCTGGATCCTTAACCCACTGAGCAAGACCAGGGATGGAATCCACATCCTTATGGTACTAGTTGTGTTTTAACTTACTAAGCCACAATGGGAACTCCTGATTACAGATTTTTTAAATGCATTATTCACATTTCAAAATTTAAAATATTTCACAATTTTGAAATTTTTTCTGGTAGCAAAAAGTTGTATAATTCAGACATCCAGAACCAAGCACCTATAAATAATTAAGAATTATCATTCTTTTTATCAATAAACATTCATCGAACATCTAGCATGTGTTAGGCATTATTCTATGGGTTAATGGTATTGCAGTGTAGCCACAGCAATACTGTGTAATGAGCAGTAATGGCACAGATACATATAGTCCCATAAACCGATCATGAAAATGTATATTGAAGTAAAAATGTTGAGAAAAGAATTGTGTAGCTGTAAGTGTATGTGTGTATTGAGAGAGAAAAAGAAAGAGTGAGAGCTATATTTAAGGAATAGAGACATAGGAGTGCATATATTAAAGTGAAAAGAAAGAAATGAGAGTATATCTATATCAATATTATTTATGAATACTAAAGCATGCTCTGAAACAAAAGTAAATAATTTTCCAAGAAAATACATGTACGCATGTAACGTGAAACAATCTAACTTAGTTTCTGACATAACTTTCAATAATCTCCACTTCCCGATACTCACGCTCTTGTGTAATCTACTCCCCTTGAGTGGTCTGAATCCAAAGTTTGTAACAAAGAGAATACAGCAAAAGTGATGCGTTGTCACGTCTGTGCTTAGTTTATAAACGGGGACTGCCATCCTGCTGGTTTTCTTTCTCTATGGCCATCTCAGCCCACTCTGATGAAGTCAACTTCTAGTTGAAGAGGCCAACCTGGAAGGGAACTGAGGATGGACGCCAGCCCCAGCAGGAACTGAGGACTTTCGTCCATCAGTCCAACAGGACTCAAGAGGAATTGAGTCCTGTTAACCACTATGGAAATAAGCGTAGAAGCAGATCCTTCTCCAGTTAAGATTTCAGATGAGACTGGGGACCCATACTGGAAACTTTGATTATAGACATTTAAGAGACTATGCGGAGAACCCAGCTAATCTGACAGGATCTACATGTTGACTTAAAAAAACATTCACAAATGAGGAGCTCCTGTCGTGGCTCAGTGGAAACGAATCTGACCAACATCCATGAGGACGCAGGTTCGATCCCTGGTCTCACTCAGTGGGTTAAGGATCCAGCATTGCCATGAGCTGTGGTATAGGTCACAGAAGTGTCTCGGATCTGGCATTGCTGTGGCTGTGGTGTAGGCTGGAAACTTTAGCTCATTATTTGACCTCTAGTCTGGGAACCTCCATATATTGCAGGTGCGGCCCTAAAAAAAAAAGAAAAAGAAAAAATTGCACAACTGAAAAGTTGAGAGTTAAATTTCATTTGAGGAAAAATGAGGACTATAACCTGGGAGGCAGTACCATTGAAGTACCATTCCAAAAAGGTAGGGGGAAATGTCACTATATATGTGATTCTGGTGAAGGGGGAGGTATATGCAACCAAGCACACCTGTTCACAGAAGGTTGCTGCCAGTTTTGTGAAGGTTTCTGCTAGTCACGAGGAACGTAAGTCACCATGAAGGATTTTAGTGCCTCTCTAGATACAAAGAGATGCAGGAATTGGGCTTATAAAATCTTCTCCTGGAGTTTCCATAGTGGTGCAGTGCAAACGAATCTGACGTGTATCCATGAGATTGCGGGTTCGATCCCTGGCCTCGCTCAGTGGGTTAGGGATCTAGCGTTGCCGTGAGCTCTGGTCACAGATGCGGCTCAGATCTGGTGTTGTTGTGGCTGTGGTGTAGGCTGGCAGCTGTAGCTCTGATTAGACCCCTATCCTGGGAACCTTCATATGCTGCAAGTGCAGCCCTAAAAAGCAAAAAAAAAAAAAAAAAATTCTTCTCCTGAAAATATCTATCTGAAGACCTACTCTGCCAGTTTTCCCAGAGCACAGAGTGCCTCATTCCTGATCCCACACTGAGCTCCTTTCAGGAAGTGTTGAGCTCCTGCTCAGGAAGTGCAGGAGCTCATGATTCAATCCTTGTAGAGGCAGATGGCAAGTGCACATCCCCAGTTCAAACACAGACACTCTGAGATAATAAATATGGGTTGTTTGAGGCCACTAAGTTTTGGGATAATATGCTATGCAGCAAGAGTGAACTAATGCAAATGATGCAGAGTATATACACACACATCTAATGATATACCACACGAGATGGGAAATGGGACGGCCTATATGGGATGAAGGGAAAACAATTTTTTTTTAAGATATAAGAAAAGAGACTCAGAATCAACAAACAGTTGAAAAAGTGCAATGCATGATTAACTTAAAGTGTTTGCATCTTCCATAAACACAAAATCTGAAACAGTAATATACTGGGGAGAGAATGGGTATAGTGGGCATATTCGACTGCTGGGGATCCCATAACACAATACCTCAGATTGCATGGGATTTCAACAACACAGCTTTATTTTCGCACTGTTTTGGAGGCTAGAGTCCAAGATCAAAGTGCCCTCTGGTTGGTTTCTAGTTGAGGTCTTTCTTCCTGGTTTGCAGATGGCCACCTCCTCACTGTGTCCTCAGGCGGCCTTTTCTCTGAGCTTTAGTGGAAGGTAAGATCTCTGTGGTGTCTCTTCTTCTATTAAGGACAATATTTTTTATCGGATTAAACTTCCCCTCCCCCCATGACTTATTTAACTGTAACTGCCTTCTTAATAGTCTTGTATCCAGATATTGTCACTCTGAGGGTTAGGGTTTCAACATGTGAATTTTAGGGGGACAAATTCAGTTCATACCAGTGGGTCATTTTGTTTTCCACTTTTTGAAAAATATCCACTATTATGGAGATTTGTTCCCCAGGGAAAGAGATACATGTGTATAAACAAATGTTTACGAACAAAATACATATGAATGAAAAATTCAGAAATTATGTCAAGTGGAGCAACCTGCCTTGTCAGCAACTGAAAAGATATTACCCTTTGGGGGTTTTATGGCTTTTGGGCTATGTAGGGTCTTTCACATTTAGCCATTACTCTCAATAACTTTTAAATTTTGGGCAATTTTACCATTTTAGGCAAACTCTATAACTCCATAGCCATTTTTTTTCTATTTCTTACCCAAAGGGAAAATTATCTTAAAAATAGTTGTCTGTACTTGTTTTTTGATTATGTTTCAGCTAAAATTCTAAATACTATGAGATTTTTAAAATTTTAGACCTTTTATTTTCTAATTTTGGAATAAAATGTTCCTATTTTTAGGAAACTGTCAGCTATCAAAAATGGCAAATTTTAAAAAATATACCAGTTTCTAAAAGTGGGTGTGGGATATGTGGGTTTATGAAATCAACTTGTGATTACTAAATTAAACCTAATTTGCTCAGCATAGATTGTGTGAAAAGAGTGTTAGGGCCTCCATTCTATGGCTTAGAATTATTAGAGGTGATTTTGGAGTTTTCTCACAAAACATCATTGAATTTACTTTCCCACTTCATTCCCCGTGTGAGAGTGGGCCAGACCCCTTTTCCCCTGCAAACTCTCCTGCAAATTCTAGGTGTTTTGTTATGCAGTTGACATTATCTTTCTTAATATTTAAGAATGTTTTATACTGTCATTTATCCTATTTGGACATCCAAAAAAGATCCCCAGCCTTACATTTTATGTTTGGACAAATAAGGGTCATTGGTAATGTTTCCTATGTTAACAGAAGTAATTATATTCACTTCAAATTCCTTTCTTTATGGTCTGGATATTTCTTACCACAGCAGGCTTAACATTCTGAGGGATAGCAATGACTTTAGACCTGAGAAGGAATACAATTTAAAAAATAAGCACACTCTAATTCTGGTTCTAAAATGAAAATACCAAGTTCCTTGAAAAATAGGGCAATGAGAAAATGACATTAGGGAAGTTTTAGTGAAAAGAAATTCTGTGTTGGAATCACACTGAAATATTCATCTCAACAATATTCAGTGACTAGGAATACACAGTGAGTACCACTTCCAGAAAGTAAAGCTGAAGGTCACATGGAGAGAGAAATATTTAGGTAGGCATTTTTATAAAAAGGGAATATGCTTGATCATTATTGCTTTGTTAAGCAATAATCTATGAATTGCGTATAAGAAAATATATGCATATTAGTTCAAAATATATCATAATTTAACACAAGCAAAATTATTTAGGATTTACACTGAAAAAAAATCACCAATAGGTGGTGCTGCTGTGATTGAATTTGATTAAACTTCATGCAAATCTGACCCAAGGTTTTACTATTTTTAGTTTCCTATATCCCTCTAGCTCACAGTCTACTTAGCAAATGTTCAATAGAGAACTGGTGATAAGATGTCACTGAGAATAAAATGTTTTTAAGTATACAGGAGGTATTTCAATCACCATCATTTAAAAAGATGAGAAGTAAGTCAGAGATCATAGCTATAAAAAATAGGCTGCTTAAGTTGGTACTTATCTGATAAATGAATATACAAATGCTTAACTCAAATGGAGGTTATGAATTTTGCATAAAGCCCTTCATCAAGGTTGAATTACATAATGTCTCATTTAACAGCATGTCTTTGTGACATTCCTTGTCAAGCATTATTTTTCTTTGTCAGTCTAAACATTTGATTTGTAAGATATAAAGTGAATTTCACTGACAGTAGAAAAGCATGTTCGCAATTTTCAATTAAACATGAATGATAAGACTAGTGAATGCATAATGTGTTACTATGAAAAACTCTTTGGACGTATGATATTTACAGTAAAACATCAAAATTATTAGTGTTGCTTTGACTTTATTTTAAAAACATTTAATTATAAACAGATTTTAAAATGAATTCCGATAGCTGATATCGAAATATTGTCATAAAATTTGACTCATGCAATGATTTATCAGAAGTCACTTCTCAAAATTAAATGGTAATAGCAAACCTTTCATTTGACTTTTATATGATAAGTTGAGATTACATTTATCTAAAACTATGCTGAACCATTAAAGAATTAACTGCTAAACCAACTTGAGGTGGATATTCCAAAAATGAATTGTTTTAATTATTATTTTCCTTCTTCATAGAAATTCATATACAGAAATTAAAATTTCTTGCGCCAATAAAAAGGGATTTTCAAAGTATCAATCATAAGTTTTCTCAGCAGTTATCTCCTAGATTTATCAGTTTTGCCTATTATCTCTCTCTCTTAAACACATTTTAGCCACTCTGCCATATAACGTCATAGAGTGTTGTGTATTTAGGCTGCTAAAAAGAAAATTTCTTTAAACTGAAGGATGACTGACATAGCATGGTCCCTTAGTTACATACAATATTAAATGTTAAGGATTGAATTGTGTCCTCCTCCCACTCGTAAGTTCATGTCCTAGCCCCCAGTACCTCTGAATGTGACCTTATTTAGAGATAAAGTCTTCATGGAAGTAACCAAGTTAAAATTAGGTCATTAAGATGGGGCCCAGACCAATGCAACTAGTGTCTTTCTAAAAAGGAGAAATTTGGGAGTTCCCGTCGTGGCACAGTGGTTAACGAATCCAACTAGGAACCATGAGGTTGCGGGCTCGGATCCCGTGTTGCTGTGGCTCTGGCATAGGCCGGTGGCTGCAGCTCCAATTCAACCCCTAGCCTGGGAACCTCTATATGCCATGGGAGCGGCCCAAGAAATAGCTAAAAAGACAAAAAATAAATAAATAAATAAAAAGGAGAAATTTGAAGGTAGGCATATTTAGATGGAAGACCGATATGAGGAGCATAGAGAAGACAGCCATCTAGAAACCAAGGAGAGAGGCCATCCTTCGTCACAACTTTCAGAAGGAACCAATTCTACCCACAACTTGGACTTGAATTCCTGGCCTTTAGAACTGTGAGAAAGAACCGTTTTGTTGTTTAAGGCATTTAGTTTGTAGTACTTGGTTTGCAGCCCTAGCAAGCTAATACATTAGTTACCATCTATAATATTTGTGAAAACATTGAAACTGTATGCTATGATTCAAACAAGTTTACAGTACCAGGGAAAATGTGATTTCAAAAAGTAAACCTTCCCATCTAATTTTATATTTTGCCATATATATGTTCCTTTTCTTTTTTCTCTCTCCCTCTTTTTTTTTTTTTTTCTTTTGAGGACTATACCCACGGCATGTGGAAGGTTCCAGGCAAGGGATTCAACCCAAGCCACTGAAGTAATAATGGTGGATCCTTAACTTGCTGTGGCACAAGAGAACACCTATATTTTTGTTTTTCTGAATGCTTTTAATTTTTTCCAGTTTCACGCAGCTGAAACATAAATTCTGTGGCCATAAAAATTATATGTTAACATTACATATAAAATATATTCTTATTCTTTAAACTTGCAGATAAATGATGTTTACTCCAAGATATTCCATAAATAATTTGCAAAAGAACATTTTATAGAATATATTTGGTATTAAAGTCCACAGTGAATAAAATGTATCTTTTCCTGATGACTTAGGTTTATTATAGTCCAAAAATACTTCTGTTGAAAGGAAAGCAAATATCATGGGCAGTTATTGAGGTACATTAACCTTTTTTATTCCATTAAAAATGATACTTTCTTATTATTCTTTCAATGTCAAGCTGTTAACCTAAAGAAAACCCTCTAATTCTTCTAATTTTCTCTAGGATATAAGTGTTCTGTCAGAACTTTTCATGTGTCTGTTTTTATAATAAATCTGGATCAAACAAATACATTAATTCCCATTAGGATTATGATACCTTTTTTGTTGTTGTTGTTACTTTCATTTGGACAGGCAAGACTTGAGGCAGTAAACTAAAAGAAAATGTATATGCTTGGGAAGGAAAAGGCAAAAGTTATCATGGATAAGGTGATTTTTCCTTCAGCATTTTACCTAATTTTAGTTCTAATTTGTCCATTATTTTCTTATGTTTTTCTACAATGAAGATGGTATGCAAAGTGACCGTATTATTTATTGCAGTCACCTCCAAGGGTAAGCCAGTGAGCCCTGGGGGAATTCAGGAAGGGAAGGAAGAGTACCCACCATCTAGCGGCCATCAGACTGCAGCCACTCCCAATGGGGAGCCCTGAGGAAACTCAGGATGTGCAAACATGTGATACTGGCCCCAGATAGCTGAGGTGCATATCAAAGGAATGATTTTAGTGAGCACAGACTTTTGCATCTTCCCATACAAATAAAAACTTCATATTCCTTGAGATATCTAGTTTTCTTTTTTTTAACAGTAATCTCTTGTTCCAACTACCTGCCCTTTGTTGCAAAATTCCTATACATCCTAGCTCCCCCTTCACCTCCTCAGAGCAGTTGTCTCAGGGTTACTTGAGTTGCTGCCTCCTGGGCTTAATTTCTCAGTTTTGTCCACTGAATAAAACATAAATCTCAAATTTTAGGTTGTGAGTATTTTTTTTAGTTGACAGTTGTTAGACAATATCCAAGGTAGTCTATACACATGCAAGTTATGCCCTTCAAATAATTATTAATAAATATTGCAAACATCAGGTGTATTAAATGAGTCATTAGGAAATGTAGGGAAAATGTAGACATGGTTATCTTTGTTTTGTTTTATAAAAATAAGTTGAAAGAGCCCTACTGTTCAGAATGATCATAAGGTTAGTAGATAAAAATAAACCATGACCTCTTCAGGGGTTAAAGTGATTCAAGCCTGTATAAAGTTCTCAGCTGTCAAGAGAAGCCTCTTGGGGACTTTTAATTCTCACTTAGGAGAGCTCAATACAGTCTGGAACTTGAAGTCGAATGCAAAATAAATGTGAAAATATGTGTAGACCTACATATACCTTAAAGAATAGGAAGAGGAAAAAATGACTTTTTTGGTGAGTCATTGAAATTATAGAAAAGTCATGACTTTTTCTATAGTTCCATTAGAAAGACTCTATATGATTTATTTCTTTAATTCTTGCTCCATTTTTAAAACACTTTATTGGAATACTATAAGAACTATTTTATTGCATTCTCTTAATAATGTTATAATTTAAAGCACTCAAAATATTTACAAAACCCATACATTTTCTATTGATTGTTTAGTATGCAATGTGTGAGATCTGAAATACTGGGAATACTGTTAAAATGCGAAAAGTAAAAATGTGCACAGCAAGAGCCCTCCCTCGAAGACAGAAGATGATATAAATTGGAGTAAGATGAGGCACAGAATGAATAAACTCAAATTAAACCTGAAATAGAAATGTTCAAAGCAAGAGTTTTAATGATATTGCCAATGGCAGTTTCAGGGCAAGGTTGTTTCTGAATTAGGATGTCAATATTTCTGGAAGCTCTCTAACCAGAACAGAAAGGAACAACAAAGACAGCATTTTAATTTAAAATTTTAATCATGTCAATAACAGCTTAAACAATTGCTAAGTCTCTACTCCATGTAGCTTAACTGGCTTTCCCTTAATTTTCACTCCAGTACTATTTCTTCTCATTATATCTTACCACAATATTTCTTCATCCACTGAAGTTATTATTTTCCCCAAATGTAGTATTTTTCTTGCCTCTGTAACTGTTAAAATATCATTTCTTTCTAATATTAAAATATAATATCTTTTATCTAGTTAAATGAACTGAGTCAAATATCTACAGAAATTTTTATTGAAAACTAAACAAAACAAACACAAAATAGTCAACATGTCAACATTTTATGCTGTCAAGTCACATTGAACTTTCTCTAACCACATTGTGAAGTTTGCTTAGAAACAGAGCCAGAGATTATGGGTGATTATTAGGCATGAGCTTCATTAAAGGAGAAAACTATGAAGAGTTTGTGGAAGAAGATAGGACAGAGAAAGAAGCTAAGCAAAGAAGTATTTTCTTTTTCTTTTTTTTTTTTTTTTGTCTTTCTGCCATTTCTTGGGCTGCTCTCTCACAGCATATGGAGGTTCCCAGGCTAGGGGTCTAATTGGAGCTGTAGCCACCAGCCTACACCAGAGCCACAGCAACGTGGGATCCAAGGCACGTCTACAACCTACACCACAGCTCAGGGCAACGACAGATCCTTAACCCACTGAGCAAGGGCAGAGATCAAACCTGAAACCTCATGGTTCCTAGTCGGATTCGTTAACCACTGCGCCACGGCAGGAACTCCAAGAAGTATTTTCAAGGAGATATTTGAATTCTCCTGAGGGATGGCGCTGTGCCGTCATATCAATGAATGGTGTAATCCCTTAGGCATCTTTTTATAGAGCTGTTTCCATTAGTTAAAGGATAATTCATTAGGAAATCATGGAGGTGAGGTGTGGAATGATGTTGACAATAGGAATGGAAAAAAACAGGAAAGACAGGGAAAGATGGATGAGGCAATTTATCGAAGATTAAAGAAAGGTGATGAAAGATGAAAGAGGATGAAAAGTCAATGAAGTTCTATTATTTTGTTATTATAGTAGAATGTAATAGATTATAATTATACACTAAACTGGGAAAAATTATAAATTGATTAAACTTTTAGGATTTCTTAATTTAATTTTAAACTTAGATATCATCCAAAGTTAAACTGGATACGAACTTTATATTTAATTCTAATTTCATTATATTTTAATGGACATCTTCTTCTTTCAATATTAATTAAAAACTTCATATTTTCCTCCAATAATTTAGAAGGCAACATCAGCATATTAAAGGTTTTACTAAGTTTTTTTTGTATCTGATCTTTATATTACATTATTCTTTGTCTATTTCTTGATGCTGAAGCTATTCATTAGTCTAGTTTCATGAAACATGTTAATAACTAATAGTGCAAGTCCCTTGAAAGTTTTCTCTTTATTAAAATTATATTATCTATTTTGTTTTCCCTATGAACCCTGCACATTTTTTGTAAACACACAAAATTATATTGTTCGGTGAAATAGCATGATAGGAATCTTCCAATCCAGAAGATGTTTGGTTATAAACCAAATGCAAATGTTCAACAGGCTTTAAAAAATTATTCTTAAATTGACTCATAGTTAGAAATATACAAGTTAAAATGATAAGAAGAAATTATTTTTCATTAATAAATTGATTAAGATAAAAAGTGTGATATAGAATTGTTGAAGAATATTTTCACTTATTTATCAATCTAGAATAATGATGTCCTGCCTTCATTTCATTTAAAGGGGAAAAGTTATTTTAATTTGTAATTGTCATTATGAAATCATGGATTTTTTATATGTTTTAAATGCTGCAATGGTTTTTAGTCACGCTCCTTATTGATGCTTAATGAAATGTATTATTGCTTTGTAATTATTTATTCATTCTCCTCCATTGGTGTCTTTATTTTTCCGTCTTTTCTGTCTCAGTTTTGCCTCCTGACTTACTCTGGCCAGTGGAATGTGAATAAGTTTGACATTTGCCATGTTCTAGCATAAGCTTTTAGAGGCAATGGAGATTTCTGCCACCTGTTCCTTTTTTTTTTTTTTTCCTCAAACTTGAAGGAATAGAATGAACACAGATGCATTTCTAAATTTCTGTGCTTGTATTCAAAGCCATCTTCTATGCATTTCTTGAACTTTGTTATCACAAATAGCATTTCAACAGTCACCTCTGGTCTATGTATGTATGCATTGTATATCTATATCTACTTAAAAGTTTGAACATTTAACAGTTGAAGGATTATTCAAAATTCCTCTACAAAATATTGAACTTATATATACATTCAGCAGTAACACATGACATCATCTTGTAGATTCCACACATCATCATGCTGTAACTCTCTTTCTTTCACTTAGGAAATTTGTTTAAATTTGGTGGTCCCAATTTTTTTATGAGTTCATGAGTGTATTAATGCGAGTAGATAAGCAATTTTCATTATAAATAAAACCCAATGAAAAATGTCTTGGAATGATGAATGAAACAATAAGCTAACCAAAGCATCAGGTTATTGTACTTTTAGGTAGGATGTACTCAGTGAAATTTCCATCTTGAGCAAAAGCTATATTTGGCAATTTTTTTTTTATCTTATCTTACCACGAGTTGGGTAATGGACACCGTATTAAAAACAGCTTGAGGAGTTCCTGTCGTGGCACAGCAGAAACGAATCCAACTAGGAACTATGAGGTTTTGGGTTCAATCCCTGGCCTTGCTCAGTGGGTTAAGGCTCTGGCGTCGCTGTGAGCTGTAATGTAGGTCACAGATGGGGCTTGGATCTGGCGTTGCTGTGGCTCTCACGTAGGCCAGCAGCTATAGCTCCGATTTGACCCCTAGCCCTCAGATTGATATCCGTGTAGCCAAAAAGACAAAAGAAAATTGATTAACACATTATTTTAAGGACAGATAGAGAGGTATAAAAACAGTAATAACAATGATAGATTTCAAATTTTTATTCAGAATTCTATATGTCACAGAATCATGTTTAAGATAGCCTCAGCTTAACAAATAGAAAAATTCTTAAAACTGTATAAATTTGATTAAGATTTTAACCAAATTCCAACTACATTCTGTTTTAATCTGATGTCCAAATACATTCCATTCTTCCCATGATGTAAATATATTAATATATTTCTCAGTACCACCACACAAATAAAGAAATTAAATATGTGATTGTTATTTAGCACTGTGTTCCATCTCTGCTTTCAGTATTCTGACAACTAATTACGAGTAACTTGAAAAAATGCTTATCAACTGAACAGATTCTGATAGTATTTTTTGTCTGCTAAATATTCAGTGTCTCATATATTTAATTCATTGAGATGCTACTCTTTGCAAAATTTATTAACATGCCAAATGCTACTCCTTGAGAATGGCAATGTATTAATGTCTAGAATGAATTTATAACATATATGAGAAAACTATATAGCCCAACAGAGGAAAATAAACAAATTCATAAATGAAACCAATTTATTTAAAATATTGCAGTTATACAATTTTTTAAAAGTTGAGAGTTCCCGCTGTGGCTCAGCAGTAATGAATCTGACTAGTATCCATGGGGATTTAGGTTCAATCCCTGGCCTCGCTCAGTAGTTTAAGGATGTGACATCGCTGTGAGCTCTGGTGTGGGTCACAGATCTGGACTGGATCTGGCGTTGCTGTGGCTGTGGTGTAGGCCAGCAGCTGCAGCTCCAATTCAACCCCTAGCCTGGGAACTTCCATATGCCACAGGTGTGCCCCCCCTCCAAAAAAAAAAAAAAGAAAGGAAAAACAGTTGGTTTATATTTACTCGATCATATTAAAAATCAGATTTAACAAAAGCCCTGAAAACATGATTGTCTATTGATAATTTATGCATTAACTGACATTTGAACATTGATTTGAAATAGTCAACAATAGTGGTTGAAATATCAAAAATATGGAAATTCACAGTAATATAACTTTTCTAAAAGCTGAAATATATAGATGGCTCTACATGGCACATGTTCTGTTTTAGTTGTTTACAAGGATGCCTTAGGACTTATGAGTTTCTAGAAACTTTGTTAAAAAGTCCTTTTTTGAAATTGTGGATGGAACTTCAAAACACTTGGTTAATTTTAAGAAAAATTCTCTGAAGTTTAATAAAAATTTCAGAAAATTACTCTGTTTGCAAAAGTTTGGAGAATAAAGACGATGACAGATGCAGGGAATATGAAAAAGAGAAATGTTGCAAAAACTCATCATAACTTGAGAATTTCTAGTCAAGTCCCTAATGAGAAAAATAAAATGTGTTTGTGCAAGTTCGAGATGTAGATAATTAAAACTTAACCACATTTTCTCTCTGCCTGACACTGTGCAGAAGTTTTCTGATCAAGACAAGGTTCTTTATAAGTAATCATTTCAATGGAATGGTCAATCAATTAAAAGCATTTCAGCAGAATTAACAAATGATGAGGAATTATAATTAAGGTTTTCCAAAGGGTCATATTTGTTACTAATTCATATTTTTTATCTACAAATATGAGGCTCATATGTCAATTTCCTTAGAGTTTTAATATAATCATAAAAGCAAAAAGGAAATAGATCTATCATGCAGTTCATAGCGGAATGTCCATTTTGTACTTTAGTTTTTGGGAGAAAGAAAATTCCTTTTACTTGTAACTCTTCAATTTTTTACAATTATTATAACACTAAAATTATCTCAGCTACAAATTTGTCTTCTATATCCTACAAATATTATTAATGAAATCTTCCTCACCCCATAGGCTTCCTATCTCAATCTTGCAAAATATAATTTAGTGATGAAAACATTTATCAAAGGATATTATCCAAATATTTTAGTCTGCTATTGAAGGCTCATTTATTACAATGTAAATCCTTGTTTTTACTTCCCTTACATTCTTAATGCAACTCATAGTCCAGGTCAAGTTGATTAACCATTATTTCTTAGACAGCATTGCTTTCATATGCCTGTATCCGCGCTTTTGTTCACCTCTGACATTTTATTTGAAAAAAACCTTCCCTTGGCTTTGTTCTGTCATGACAGTTGTTGAAGTGCTTTTTCTCCCCCCGTGGAAAGATCTGTGGTTTTTCTATTCATGAATAATCATCCTATTTTAAAAACTATAGTACTGTTTCTAGTTCTCTTTTTTCTTTTGTGGTTATTTATTTCAATGACTGAGGTTATATATTATTGTTATAGACTCCAATAGATTATATATTATTTTGCTGAAGTGATCAGATACATATTCCTTGTCCTAGTTATCATAGTACTTAATCGATATGGTTTTCAAATATATGTATTTGGGGGGAGGATGTCACAAAGATAGCAGACTGAAAACTCCAGACTCTTCTTCCTCCAAGGGGACATCAAGTTAATAACACACGGACCAGGAGTTCCCGCTGTGGTTCAGCAATATCGAATTCGACGAGTACCCATGAAAATGCGGGTTCAATCCCTGGCCTCGCTCAGTGGGTTAAGGATCTGGTGTTGTCATGAGCTGTGGTGTAGGACATAGATGTGGCTTGGATCCTGCCTTGCTGTGGCTGTGAGGTAGGCCAGCGGCTGCAGCTCCCATTCAACCCCTAGCCTAGGAATTTTCATAAGTGTGGCAAAACAAAACAAAACAAAACAAAACTAACAAACAAACAAAGAAGCAATACATGGACCAGAAACCTCTGTGAGAACTCCAGAGACCAATTAAGAAGCTACAGTACTTAGGCCATTTTAAAACCAAGAAGGAAGTTAAAGAGAGTTTAGGAATATCACCTGCATTTGGCACAACCATTTATGCCCTTGTTCCTATGCAGTTTAGCAGAGTATGCAGAAGGAAACCCTCCATCCTGAGGTTCTGCCTTAAGGATGGAAACAAAAGAGTGGACCAGTTTGCAATGTTCTGGCTTGTGTGGGGGTTGCCCTAGAGATAGCTTCTGTCTCACCTGGCTCAGAGCACTAACAGGACTGATGACAATTTGGAAGCTGCTGAAAACAGATAAGCTCTCTCCATATTAGAACTGTAACCTTTGAAGACAGACACTGAAGGGCCACCTTCAGTGGGGTCCTGGGGCCACCAGCCAGCCAAAGGTTTTCCCTGCACAAAGTCAGGATTCAGACTGAGAGAGATTGTTGTTTTTGCAAATGGCCACATATAAGCAAAAAATTAAAAAGTATTAAAAAAAAACATAGAAATATGACCCAATCAAAGAAACAAAAGAAAACTTCACAAATTAACTCCAAAGAAACACAGATCTATGAGTTGCCTGTAAAATAACTCTTATGAAAATGCTCAACAAACTAAAAGAGAAAACATACAATTAAAATCAATGAAAATGCATGACTAAAATGAGAATATCACCAAAGGGATAGAAGCTGTAGAACGAACCAAACAGAAATCGGTTCTAAAAAAGAAATGCTGCCATTTGTAAAAACATGGTTGAAACATGAGTGCATCATGCTAAGTGAAATAAGTCAGAGAAAAACAAATACTGTATAATATCATTTATATGTGGAATCTAAAGAACCAAATGCATAGAAATGGGAATGGATTGGTTGTCACCAAGGGCCAGAAGATGGAGGAAATGAGGGGATTGCTGGTCAAAGGATACAAACTTCCAGTTAAAAGATGACTAAATTCAGGGAATCTAATGTACAAAGTGGTGACTATAGTTAATGACATTGTACTATACACTTGAAATTGATAAGAGAGTAGATCCTAAAAGTTCTCACCACACACACACACACACACACACACACACACACACACACACACGCACACACACACACGCACACACTCACATGGGTGATGGATAGTAATCATTATATTCATTATAATGACAGTAATCATTATATTCATTAAATTCACAGGATTTTTTTCATCAATTGTTTAATAGGTATAGAATTTTAGATTTGTGTGAGGAAAAGTTCTGGAAATCTATTTTACAATGTGAATATATAGACTACTACTAACTGTACACTTAAAATTATTAAGATTAGTAATTTTATGTTCTGCTTTTTAACTCAATTTTTTAAATTAAAATTTTTAGAAAGTTTGGGAGTTTCTGTTGCAGCTCAGCAGGTTAAGGACCTGACATTGTCCCTATGAGGATGCAGGTTCAATCCCTGGTTTGGCTCAGTGGGTAGGTGTTCAGCCTTGCCACAGCTGCAGCATAGGTCCCAGCTGCAGCTCCAGTTTGACCCCCTGACTAGGGAACTTTCATATGCGCCGGTGCAGGCATAAAGAGAAAAAGTTTGCTTTTTTAAATCCAACAATTCATTCACAGACTATATACTCATTGGAAATTGTATAATTTATCATAAACAAGTATTAGTCTGACTCCTTATTTTTTTCCTTGTCTGCAAATTTGTCATGATCATAATACCATCCTCACAGGTTTGTTGCATTTCTGTGTGACCTCCCCCCTTTGCTCCTACATGGCAATTAGATAAGAAACATTCTCTAATGAATACATGTTATTGGATGTAAGGAATTAGATATTCTGTTGCTCTAGTCTTATGGTCTCATTACCAGAAGTGGGAGAAATTAGAACTTCCATTTCAAATGCCCCCTTATTGAAAAAAATTATAAGGAAGAAACTTCAAGTAGTTCATTACTGCAAGATGAGGAAAGCATAAATCAATCTACAAACATTATAATAGTAAATATTATAGTAGAAAGAATTTTGAAGCACGAATTTTGAACTTGAAAGGTCATAGACCTTCCATTACCAAGAGTCTCAAAATATTTAGCATTTTTATCAGTGTTGCAAAAAAAATATACATCTGAGAACAAATGATTAATGTCCTTCATCTCCCACCAAGAAGAACAAATTATTTGATTACTTGACTTCATTTGTTAGAGAAATAAAACAGTGGAAATATTTTCTCCTGCTGAGTCATAGATTTGGGCAGTTAAATTATAATTATTCTCCAAAGGAAAGATGTAGCTTACCTTGGTTAAATGAGTGTTGTATTCTCAAAGAGAAATAATCCATCCTGTAAATTTAAAACAAAATCATTTATTTATACACATAATACTTGTATTTGGAAAACTGAGAAAATATAAAAACTAAAAGGAAATCTTGAATAGGAAATCAATTGTGTAACTAAAGCTCTATTTTTGTTTCAGGATTTACTAAATCATTTGATTAAAATACAAAAACTCAGGGTGTAACGGTTTCATGCAAAGTATCAAAATACTTTGTAATAGCATAAAATAAATTTTGAGAGAGATATTTTAAACACTGAAGACAAAATTGTTTTTGAGATAACAATAACTACTATATTTTTAATCGTTGTGTTTGCCTTTTACATGTCATTTGAATAGCAAAATTTGGAAAATATATCGGAAGCTTTAATATTTGGAAACCACAAAAGTGGATACTAAACTAACAAACAGCCATTAAAATTGAGGAATGATTAAAAAACTTTCATATTCTAAATTTCCTCAAAATGAAAGCAAGACTTACAATCAAGAGAACATATGAAATCTGAAAGAAAATCTCGACTGGGAAATCAATTATGTGACTAAATCCTCTATTTTTGTTTCAGGATGTATTGAATCATTTGATTAAAATATGTTGATCCCAGTTGCAAACATGTGATGTGTCAGTCATCAGAACCACTACAGCACTTTCTAAATCAGAAGACTGCTGTTGGCACCAATTTACCCAGGAGAACTAATCATAGGAACCAGAGCTTGCCAGTAGTCTGTGGGAGGCCATAGCGCTGTCCAGGAGCCACCTTCTTTACAGACCATGGCTCGGGTGCCAAGGTTAAAATCCACCAGTAGGCATGAAATCCACCCTGGTTTCAAAGCTTCATGTACCATGAAGGGCGCTATGTCTTGGAACAAGTCTAGACACATAGCTATCAATTGTATGTACCCGTTCATAAGGTATGTGCCCATTTATAAGGGGCTCCATACTCAGAGAAATGCAAAAAAAAGAGCCTCTATCAGAGGTTTAAAGTTCTCCCAGTTCAGGTGTACTTTTTAACAAAATTATACTGACTAGTAACATAACTGACACAAAACATTTTTATTTGTTTCCAGGGATTAGAAAGTTAACTAATGGACAATTACCCATGCAGAACAAGGGAAAAGGGTCTTATTAACTCTTTACTCTCAGTTACTACAAGCAAGGGTGGTCTTCTCTCAAACCTCACTAAGAACTCTTCCAGTACAGAGGATGCTTAGTAACAGTAGAATCAAAGACAAAAATGTACTAAAGAGAAATGTACTGTGAGAAAATTCAAAAGAAGATTTAAAAAATCTAAAAATTGAGGGTTTTTTTAGATTTAAATTAATTAGGTATTCATACTATTTATAGGAAATTGTAGTACTCAATGATTTATTAAAATCTGGGAGCTAGGAGTTCCCATTGTGGCTCAGTGGTAATGAACCTGACTAGTATCGATGAGGATGTGGGTTTGATCCCTAACCTTGCTCAATGGGTTAAGATCCCCCTTGCAGTGACCTATGGTGTAGGTCACAGACAAGACTCTGATCCCACGTTGTTGTGGCTGTGGCTGGAAGCTGCAGCTCTGGTTCGACCCCTATCCTGGGAACTTCCATATGCTACAGATGTGTCCCTAAAAAACAAGCAAGCAAGCAAAAAAACAAACAAAAAACCCTAGGAACTGGATTTTCCCCATTAAATGCAGAAAAATCAGAAGCTAACTTAAATATTTTATATTTTATGCACATTTTTATAGTAATGTCTCATTATAAAAATTATTTTGTAAAAGAATATAATACTGAAAAGTCACACACATTATGGATAATCAATTGTTTTAAATAATGTTTATCTTCAAAAGGTTTTGTTACAGAGTAAACAAACACAAAAAATAAAGTTTCTTCTTAGTACAAAGGATTTTTTTGTCTGTAAAAATAAAAACACAGTAACATAAAAATGAAAATCCTATTTCTATATTTAAAAATTCACTGGTGATTATAGAAGGAAAATAAAGCTTTTTTTTTTTTTTGGTTATACCATAAGTTGTATAGTAGAGGTATTTAAAAAATGCTACAGGGACAATTAAAAATAAAAATTACTTATGTTTGGGCGATTCAAGGAAAAGTTCACTTAAAGACTGGCATTTGATCTTAACAGTAGGAAAAGTAGAGGTTACTAGATACTTAAAGATATGTCATACAGGGAAGAAAGTGGAGTAACTTCAGTGAAGTATAGAAACACTGTATCATGTCTAGGAAAACATGGTTGCTTATTTGTTAGAGTATAGAGCAAAAGCACTGGAGACTAGGAGTTGAAACATAACAAACAAACAAAATCAGAGGGTGAGGGGAGCAGGAGTAAGGAAAATGGAAAAGTAAACAATTTGAAAAGAGCACCAAATTTGTGTGAGGTGTGGTCTCTGCAAAATTCTGCTCAGAGGTTTTTTCAGTCTGTGTTAAAAACAAGAAAGCTGAGACCCAAGGACTTGAAGTCATTTTTTTTTTTCAGGATCCATTTTCATGACATATCATCACTAACTTTAAACTTACGTATGTCTGACTTCAAGATGAAATTTCTTTCCACCAACTCATTCGACAAGATTGATATGGGCACCTCATACATCGAGCTAGTATGGCCAAGTTTCTCATGTAGGATTTATGAAGTTGCTTAAATTATTTAAATTTTATTGAAAGTGTGGTCATGTGATTTATAGGTATTTTTTTATAGAACAAAAAAAATAATAATGATCCTAGAAAGGAATGACATAATTCTAGTGATATAATAGCGTGTCTGCAAAAGATACTTTAAAACACACTTGTACTGATTTATAGGTATTTCCTTTGTTCAGTTGTGACGATTCCTCCAAAATTTAGCCCTTCATGTTTATGTTCAATAATTTGTCCTTTTTTACTTTTGTGAGGGTAAGAAGTTCATTGATCTTTGGAAACTTGAGTAAACCCAATATAAAATGGGAAAAATACAAATCTACCATTCCGCGTTTCTTTTTTGATTCTGCCACTTTATCATTACGTTTCTTTCGTGTGTTCATGTGTGTGTGTTCATGTGCAGGTGTGTACACACACATACACACACACACTGCTAGCATCACACAGAGTTTTAACACTGGGAACTGAGATGGGACTGCAAAGAAAGGGCAATTCATTTAATCATTCTCTTAGTACACGCAGTAATTTAGAGAGTGTAGAGTGTCTGGGGTGCAATACTTAAGGAAAATGTCCAAATCAATCAGACTAGCTAAATCTCTTTCCATCAGTTGTATTCAGTCCTGTCAGGAAATAGTTTCAGTGTGTAGTTTGTTTGAAGCATGCTGTGAGAGGTAAATTTCCTTTGTAGAATCTTCTCCTCTCTCTTCTCATTGCAGAGTCTGATCAGTTTTGGTGAATCCTTATCATTGTTAAAATCCTGAATAGGAAATAGAATGAATAATATCCTATTTTAAGGCTGCAGGAGTCAGAGAGTATGGCTGACATCAGAGAAACATTATTCCTTTTACAAGAGCAAACATTGTGGTGCCTTGTACAAGGACCCAAATTTCCTGATTCAGATTGAAGATAAGCTGACCCAGGCATTTATATTTAAAAGTGAAGGAGCCATTGGCAATTTTAATTTACTTTTAGACACTGGCCCTATTGCATGATAGGGACAAATAGCTCCAAAAAGATCATAATGATGGATTGGGAGCAAACATGTGTCAGAGATTGTTTCATCTTTCCAGGATTTTATCTAAAAAATTGGTAAGCAAATGAAATGACTCCCGTTCAACTAAATTAACCTTTTGTATCTGCCATTTGCAGTGTTTATGTCTATGGAAAACCATAGCAGCACTAGGAATCTGAATCAAAAAATCTACTTTGGAAAGGACTTGTATTCAGGATAATTAAAAACTTCTGAAATGAGTCCTGTTCATTTTCAGGCTATTTGCTGCTGCACCTGTTCAGACACTGTTCCAACTGGCTTGTGGTTTAACCATTCCCTCAGCAGTCTTGATTAAGAGCATGTCTTCATCAAACAGGTTAGAAGGCTCTCACACCTGTATTTGAGTTTAGATTTTCTTCTTTTAGGGGATGATCTTAAATTTTGCACAGAAAATTTTGTACTCAGTTATTTCTCCGAATCCATCTCAGAAGCTGTTCTATCATAGGAAGTGCTTGCTATCACCACCCCATACAACAGGAAGACATAAATTGCTTTCACCAGACATTTAACTTTCTTTATCATGCAAAACTGAGAGAGAGAGTGATCAATAATAGGCTATTGTTGTGAGCATAACCTTTATTGTCAGATCACCTGAAGTTCAGATTCCAACTTTGTCACCCACTGGTTATAAAGCCTTAGTTGAACTATGTTAGCCCTTTATTTTTTTTATTTTTTACTTATTTATGTTGTCTTTTTAGGGCTGTACCAGAGGGCATATGGAGGTTTCCAGGCTAGGGGTCCAGTCAGCGCTGTAGCTGCTGGCCTATGCTACAGCCACAGCAATGCTAGTTGGAGCCGCCTCTGTGACCTACACCACAGCTCATGGCAATGCCAGATCCTTAACCCATGGAGCGAGGCCAGGGATTGAACTGGCGTCTTCATGGGTGCTGGTTGGGTTCATTAACTGCCTAGCCACAAAGGGAATTCCATACGTTAGCTCTTTAAACCTTGTTTTACTTTTGTCTGTAAAATACGTATAATTGTTTATTATTGCCTTGGCTTTAAGGATTAAGACAGATTATATGTTAAATATTCTAACAGAACTCCTGAAGCATAGGAAGCTCTTAATAAATTGAGATATAGTGTTCTTTAATTTTAAACACAGGGAGATACCCACACTCTTAATTATTATAGCCCAATATTGAATTTACTCCTAAAATGTCTCCATCTCTTGCCAAACTGAGCCTTTTGTTTGTTTGCCACTCCTGAAGCATGTGGAAATTTCTCAGCCAGGGATTGAACCCATGCCACAGCAGTAACCCCAGCTGCTACCGTGACAATGCCAGATACTTAACCTGCTATGTCACAACAGAATTCCCAAATTGGGACTTTCTTAGCAGCAAACATCTTCTCTCTTATTCTTTAGGTCCTGGAAAGTAGTATGTTTACTAAAAAATTATCAGGAATGATAATTTTTAAAATATGCTACATAATATTTAATGTTTTAGGAAATCACATAGTCACAAAATATAAAGTGAGATTTGGGGATTCTTGTGTTCATGAATGTAACTCTAAAAGTGTGAAGGATGGTTTATCAACCTCATAATAATGTAGAAATAAGTGAACGAATGTTTATTATGATAACTAATCAAGTAAGTGGGTATTTTTCAGTTCAGGATCTAAAACTCCTCTGATGTAAAGCTTATTCACATAAACAGGACTATTCTGTAGGCAATTAGCTAGTAGAACTCTTTTATTCCTGTTTAAAGGTCATCAGTAGATATGAAATCTCCCTTACCGTAACATCATTCTATTCCAATTATTATCCATTAAACCACCATAGCTCTTCATACACATAGATTTTTATATTATGTCTTAAAAAATCAGATCTGAATATAGAAAGAATTTGAAAGGAAAATATGATTTTATAATTCTATTTATAGATTAATTTTATAAATTGAAGGCTATACTATATTTCACACCAAATCTCCACACTCCTTAGTTAGACCTGGTATCAAAGCATCATGAGCTAGATCACATTAGTGCTTTTGGATTCATAATATTTGTGCAAGTCGCTACAATGTATGCTTATAGCCTATAGGCAATGAAACACATAGAGAATCCCATTTCAAACACGTTTGCCCTGAAGTTACTCAATGATTCTACCTACAGCTATCCTTCCAGATTTACTTCCACAATATATCTATGACTTTTTGAAATCTCAAGCCAGTATAGAAACTGTTACTTAAAAGAAAAAAACCTACAGCAAGAGGAATCAGTCATTTTTAGGACTTGTGAGTTTTTATTTCTTCAGGGCCTGTGCTATGTGAGGATGAAAGATAAGAGTTTAGAGTTTCTAACGACAGATTTATGCAATCATTTTGGGGGATGACTAGCAGATATTTGATTCTTTAACAAAATCATTTTGTATCTCATATCATTTCTCCTTCTGTAAAAAACTGACAGAACACTATACTTTCTAGACTATAATAGTGGATTAAAATATACAGAGATGTAATGCCTAGATTTACAGATATTTATGCATATTATTTTTTAAAGACCATTTCAGCTAGAAAACATGTTTCGTAATAATAATAATAATAATAATAATAATAATAATACACAATAGCTTAGCAAATTTTTCAGCTAATTCTGAATTTTGTATTAATGATACCATTAGTGTACTTGAAGACAACGTATTTGTTTCATCTGTTTTTGTGTGACGTTAGCTACATCATGATTTTCCTTTCAAAATGTTTCTTTCTAACATGAATTCATCAGATTTTTTTTTTTCACATAGCACTGTTAAGATCTATAAAACAAGCCCAGGAAAGAATATACTGCAAGGCCCTTGGATATATAATAATTTGAATTAAGAATGTCACTCATACTCATTATGTCCTTCAGTGGATGTTGAATTTCTTGAAGGCAGTGACCAAGGCACACTGTACATGAAATGCTGAACTATGAAATGTTGGACTATGAAATGTTGGACTCTGAGATGTTGTCTGGCCTAATCTGTCAATGAGAGACTCAAGTCCTAAAGAGTGATTGGATTTTCACGAGATTCTATATAGTAAGAGAGAGAAAGAAACAGAGGATAAGGTATTTTTGTGGTTCTCAGTGCAGTTCTTTTTGTACTGTGGTATGCCACTTTCTGAATGAGATTTTAGTAGGACATGGGATTTTGAGAGAAGAAGTCATCATATTATTTCTATGGGAAATAATGTTATCCTTTCCTCCAAGATTTATGATAGGTTATCAAGGAGGAACTCTGACCTGAAATGAATCTTTATTCAATCATCACTGTATAAAGCAAAACTTAGCAGACAAGAGCTTTTTACTGTCTCTTGAAAGAAGAGGTAGCATGGCATTCAAGAAGACATATATTAAGAGGGCTCTTCCCTGAATCATATCTGTTTTGCCATTAATCCAAAACCTAGCCCCTTCAGCAACTTACTCTCTTTGGATTTTATCCTAGTGAGTTCTTGTCTCAGATTAATGCAGAGTAACTGGACGACAAGCAGAGATTTTAACTCTAAGTGTTAAGCTAATTATTTACTGTTGATTTTCTATTAAATCTACTACATATTCATTTGGGTGACTTGACTTTCCCTGGTAGCAGCAATAGACAGGACAACCAAGAAAGTAGCAAGCTTCCACTATTGCGAATATCTCAAGCTAGTTTACCAAGGACAACAAACCGAGAAAATGAGCCATTCCTGGGGTCTCCTCTCAAAGAGCAATGTTACCATGCTGAACAGCTGAGGCAAAGTGAATGAACTGACACTTGGCTTAAACTGGTTATATAATGACCATTTCTATAAAGGACCTGGCAGGTATGGCTAAAATGTTCATAAACTCATATGTTAAGTTCAATTTCTTTTATACTCAATTTGTCATCTTTTTAGGATGCACTTTCTCCACTTCAATAACCTCTTCAAACATAATCACAAATCTTCTACAGGTAGGATTTGTCATACCATATATTTTTCTCTGTTTAATTAATGCTTAATTCATTTGCCTGAAGCTTTTCTCACTATAATAGCATTAACATGTGTAGAAAGGCTTTGTAATCAGGATAAACAGAATTGAAACTGGAACAAAGTATTCTCAACTGGACTCTATGTTTGTTCGTACAGGATTCTGTATGTGTTACTTTATCACCTCAGTCCTATGGTCTTGAAAGAGTGAAAACCCTACAGTATCCTCTTCATTTGCTTTTCTATTTGTCAGAATATCTTGGAAATAATATGTGTTGTCCTTAAGTTTTGAATACAACAAAACCTATTTCTATCAATTAAACCCAATGTATTAGAACCTTAGGATTGGATCTACATCTAACAATGATCATTTACCAGTTTAAGAAATTTGTCTAGGAGTTCCCGTCGTGCAGCAGTGGTTAATGAATCCAACTAGGAACCGTGAGGTTGAGGGTTCGATCCCTGGCCTTGCTCGGTGGGCTAAGGATCCGGCGTTGCCATGAGCTATGGTGTAGGTTGCAGACGCAGCTCGGATCCCGCGTTGCTGTGGCTCTGATGTAGGCTGGTGGCTACGGCTCCGGTTAGACCCCTAGCCTGGGAATCTCCATATGCTGCGGGAACAGCCCTAGAAAAGGAAAAAAGACCAAAAAAAAAAAAAGACAAAAAAAAAAGAAAAGAAATTTGTCTAGAGCAGGGATTGTCAAATTTTGGCCATAAGCCAAACCCAATGTATTACCTATTTTTATCGAGTCTCATTGAAACACAGCCAAATCCATTCATTTTCTCCAGTTACTTTCAAACAACAATGACATTATTGAGTAGTTGTGATGAGGACATTAAATTTCTACAAAGTATTAAATATTTTCTATCTTGTCCTTTACAGAAAAGGTTTGTTGATCCTTAGTCGGAAATAATACAATACAAAAAATTGTATTATTTATGTAATCTGCATATGTAATTATATTATAACTATTTTAGACTAATGTCCTATAAAACAACCTGTTCTGATTAAAAAATAGAGCAGCAAGTTGTCAGAAGGGTATTATAATTGAATACTCTTAGGAAATATTGCCAGTTGAGAGGCAGGAATAGTCTGTAGAGTTGACTATACATAACTGAAAGTAAGCAGACAGAGTAGTTGTGTTTCATCTTCAGCAAGTTCAAAAATCAGGGAACTCTAGAAACTTTTCTGTGATTTTATGCTGCTCTCCAAGTTGATTGGACTGCCCCCATCTCTAAGAGAAATGCGTTCTCGCTTTGCAAACTGTTAGAAGCAGAAATATAAGATTTTTATATAGAAAGATGCCATGAAATAGGCAAAGTGAAGAATGAATTCGTTGGTCTCCATAAAAAGTTCGCACTTTGAGGCACCCTCCCTTTCTGCCAATGTGAAGAACAGTACAAGTAACCTTTTGGGGAGACATTTGCAATCACAGTGTGCAGAAAATGTCAAGAAAAATACAGAGATTAATGAGAACTACTAGAAAGCTAACTAAAGTAAATTCATGATTTATGTCTTCGTTTATTCACACACTCATTCATTTAATCAAAACATTTATTAAACTACTCAGGACCCTGTTATGCTAGTCATGGAGGATAAAGAGGTAAATAAAAGTTTTCTGTCCTGAAGTATCTCTGATTCTCAGGGTTAGCAAGATGGGTGGTAGGGGATGGGAGGGTGGATGAGAACAAGAGGAAGATAAAACCAAGTGGGAAAGCTTGACTTGTTCTCACTCCAAGGCGTATAAAAGATCTCTGAAGAAATTTAAAGATTTTTTCACACACAAAAAAATTAGTTTGGGCCAAGTTGAGGAATTTAGATCACGTTTTTTGTGTGTGTATATATATGTGTGTGTGTAGGTCTTTTGTGTATATGTATATATGTACATATATATATTCAGTCATATTTGTAATATAATATTCACAAATGTATATACATATATATTCACAAACAGGTAGCATTACTTGACAATTTTTTTTGATAATCTTTTTTTTTTTTTTTAAAGATTTTTAGGGCAGCATGTGCAGTATATGGATCTTCTATTAGGGGTCAAATCAGAGCTGTAGCCGCTAGCCTACACCACAGGTTGTGGCAACGCCGGATCCTTAGCCCACTGAGTGAGGCCAGGGGTAGAACTCGCATTCTCATGCAGACAGCATTGGGTCCTTAACATGCTGAGCTACAATGGGAACTCCAATTTTGATAATCTTAATTATAATCAGTAAGCTTTTAAGTTTCTATGATGCAATGTACTAAACTGCTCTGCAATGTCACTCAGGAATTCAACAGAACTGTGTCTCTGCCATCTCGAAATTGTGGTTTCTAAGGAAACTGTCAGCATTAACATTTGGTCAGCAGCAGGTAAGAGTGAGACAGTAGAAGCTCATACAGGGGTTTTGTAAGTCACGCCTTGGCCAAAATTCACAAATACCGTCTTACGTGGTAAAAGGAGGTTTGCAAACGCAACCTCTATCTGAGCAGTGACTTAGCACAATTCACTACAGACCAAGCCCCTTTGGTACAGCTGTCTCTATACCACAAGTGTTTAACAAGTTTCTGTGTCTTAAGTAACTAAATACTAATCCCAAAGACCATCAATCAAGGTCAGCTTTTTTTTCCTACAGCTACTGGAATCTCTCTTAGATTGTGTATAACCATCTATCCAATATCATGATTGTTTGCAAATATATCTCACAGTCCGTAATAGAATGTATATTCTTGAAGATAGGAATTCTGTGTTCATTTTGGAAAGTCTTCTTCAGAGCTATCCCTGCTTGTGATCAGAATTATAGGATCCCTACTTTTTAATTTTAACTAGCTATTTCAATGGTAAAACGGATGGGTATTTACTTATTTGGGGTTAAATTATTGGGCTCATTCTGTGATATAATTCCTCCACACTCTTATATGTATAGATGCTAAAGACTCTTGCACATTATTGACATCAGCTAACTTCGTAAGCCTAATAGCAACAATTCTGGGGAGTCACTTTTGAAGGCCGTGACTCTTTATTATGGTAAAATGATCAAGAATGTCTTACAAAATACAGAGATTGCATCATTAAGCTGTTACTGCCTTACTCTGCCATGAGATCATAGTTTACTTTTACTCAGTTTTTGATATGCAGAAGCAGCTTTTTTTCTGGCCATTTACTGATTCTTGACAGGACTTTTTTTTACCACCGCATTGATTTTATTTTTCATAAAGTATTTTCAAGCAAAGTAGTCATGGACTTGAATCTATTCCAGAGCAGTACACTGTTGGCACCAGGATTCCAAAAGGACATGTATTGCTAGAAACATGAGTGTTATTTTAACTTAATATTTCTGAGGCATGTGTATAAAATGATAAAATGTTAAATTAAGAATTATGAGTCATATATTGCTTACTACTTTTCCTCCCAATTTTGTTGAGATATTGATATACAACACTGTGTAAGTTTAAAGTGAACAATGTAATATTTGATTTATATAAATCATGAAATGATTGCCACAATAAGTTTAGTGAATATACATATAGATAACAAAATAACTTTTCTGTTATATTCTGTTATATGACATATAGATAACAAAATACTTTTCCTTATCATAACTCCCAGAATCTACTCTCTTGACAACTTTGATACATAACATTGAGCAATATTCATTATATTTATGTGGTATATTACACCTCTAGTATTTATTTATTTTATAACTAGAAATTTGTACTTTTTCATCCCCTTCATCCAGTTCCCCATCCCACCACCCCTTGCCTCTGGTCAACACAAGTCTTATCTCTTTTTCTATGAATTTGTTCATTTTTTAAAGTATAATTTACCTACAAATCTATATTAGTTCCTGTTACACAGCATGGCGAGTTGATATTTCTATGCATTACTAAATGACCACCATAAGTCCAGTTACCATTTGTCACCATATGAAGATATTATTTATTTATAAAGGCAGATAATAAAATGCCAGTGATTGTGTAAAACCTTCCCTTCTCTAGAAGAGCTGTATTGAGTCAATATAAACAGGAGGGCCAACGTGATGTATTTTGCAAAACAGAGAGAGAAAGAGAATAGGAGCTACGGTGGCATTATACCAAACATTGAAGCTATTCAACTGTTGTCTATAAGGAGAGCAAACTAGAGTATGGCATAACATATCACAGAAGTAAAATTCTATCTAAAACAGAACACTTTCGTTTTGCAAACGTGAAGCACCTGTTCTGGGCAAAAGTGCAAGATACAAATTGTCATCTAGTTAAACACAGGTTAACAATTTGAATCAGTTTTCTGTTTCCAGCCAAATACTGACTTTTGGAATTGCGAACTGTAAATTTCAATCAAGTAGATCCCTACGACATATCTGCCTACATCTTTTCTAATAAGACTGGTAGAGTTATCTCCTAACAGACGCTATTGTCCTCTATAATCCATTACCCTAACACAAAGAAGGTTGGTTTCTCTCAGGCAGTTTTTCGGAGGTAGGAATGAAAGGTGTTTATTAGGAATCAATACCTCTGAAAAGACAGAAGAGGATGCAGGATGGCACCAAGGAAGAAGTTGAAGTGAGATGCAGGAACAACAAACACTTGACGTAGTGGGTTCTGGAGGGAATATTTCTCATAGAGATTCTCCTTTGGTGGCTGAAACACATAGTTCTTTCTGCCCCTGGGCTATGGACTGCTCTGAGTAGGGGACAGTTTCAAATGAAGTGATTCTCTGTTGGAGATCCTGAAAGAGCTGAGAGGTGGAAGCTGTTGTCTGACTGATCCTTGAAGCTAGGATTCTTTCCTGAAGAGGGATCTAAGCAATGCATCTCCTGTCTACCCCAAAACAACAGTTGAAGTTTTTGAAATACAGAACGTTTTGTATCTTTATTAACACATAACTCTTCAATGGCTTCCTCTGCAGTTAGTGCAAACACATCATGAAATATAAAATATGGCACTAACAGCTTTTCAATTTATTTCATTCCTCTCTTCCCTTTGCTCAGTCACTCATTATTTAGTCTTAGAATTCTTCAAAGAAATATTTCTTTTCCCTGCTAAATGGCTAGGGAAGAGAAATTTGCTATGCATACAATGGTCCATAACCTGACCTCACATGTATGTTTTTTAGCTTCACCTTAAATGCCTACATGCATATAAGCCTTCTTGGACCATCCACTATAGCAGTCATTTCATGACAAAACTGCTTGCTCTTTGTCTCCATGTCTTGCAATGTGTTCTTATAAGAGTAGTAATTACATAAGTATTGTTGAATACCATTAAGCATACGATTAGAAATTAATGACAAAATAACTTTAAAACCACATTTGGTAACAAAATCATATATTACCAAAGTACACTGGGGTTGAAAATGTAATCTAGAAATATTTAGAACTGAATTACAGTGGAACTATTGTCAATATCCGTGGATCATAGTTAATATAATATATAATAGGGCATAATATAATATGAATAAATAAATGTTAAAGAAAATAAAATAGAGACCACAGAACTTCATTAAAATATTTCATACATAGATGATTTTTTAATGTAATGATTTTTATTTTCCATTACAGGTGGTTTACAGTGTTCTGTCAGTTTTCTGCTGTACAGCATGGTGACCCAGTTACACATATATGTATACATTCTTTTTTCTCACATTATCATGCTCCATCATAAGTGACCAGACATAGTTCCCAGTGCTACACAGCAGGATCTCATTGCTAATCCATTCCAAAAGCAATAAATAGTCTGCATCTATTAACCCCAAGCACCCCATCCATCCCACTCCCTCCCCCACCCCCTTGGCAACCACAAGTCTATTCTCCAAGTCCATGATTTTCTTTTCTGTGGAAAGGTTCATCTGTGCCATATATTAGAATTCAGATATACGTAATATCATATGGTGTTTGTCTTTCTCTTTCTCAGTTTTTTTTTTTTTGTCTTTTTAGGGCTGCATATGGAGCTTCCCAGCCTAGGGTGTCTAGTTGGAGCTGTGGCTGCCGGCCTATGCCAGAGCCACAGCAATGCCAGATCCGAGCCGTGTCTGCAACCTACACCACAGCTCACATCAACACCGGATCCTTAACCCACTGAGCGAGGCCAGGGATCGAACCTTCAACTTTGTGGTTCTGAGTCGGATTAGTTTCCGCTGTGCCATGACGGGAACTCCTGTCTTTCTCTTTATGACTTACTTCACTCAGTATATTTATAGAAACCTCAAGATACAATTAATTTGTTTTTAATCGTTATACCAAAAATCTTTTTAAAAATTCAAAAAAATCTCATTTATCAAAGAATTTAATAAAGCTCTCATGATTATGTTTCCAAAACCAGATTAGGACAAAACAAACAAACAAAAACAAGTACAGGCCAATTTCACTGAGGACTGTTGATGTTCAATTTAAAGGAAATCATTAAGTAATCATTCTAATAGTACATTTAACAAATATTTTATGGTTAAAGAGCTTAATCTCAGGGACATGGAAATGACTCAATAACAGAAAAATATTATATTTGATAATCTTAACAGATTAAGAGAGAAAATCCATTTTGTTTTATAAGTTATTTCAGAAAAAATGAAACAGGTGCAAGAGGTTATCACTTATTTGTGATAAAAATGAGAACAGAGACTTAAGTATATAAAAGATGATTTTATTTACCAAACCCTATAAGAAATATTGCATTACCCCTTTTTTGTTTGTTTTGTTTTAGGACTGTACCTGAGGCATATGGAAGGTCCCAGGCTAGGGGTCCAATCAGACCTACAGCTGCTGGCCTCTGACACAGCCACAGCAACGCCAGATCCTTAACTCACTGATCAGGGCCAGGGATCAAACCCACATCCTCATGCATACAGGTTGGATTTGTTTCCACTGTGCCACAATGGGGACTCACACATCACTCTTAATAAGGATACTTCATATATATTTCCTTTAACATTAGGAATCAGAAAAGAATATCTAACATTTTTTTTTCTGCTACATTGTAATTAAGTCCCTAGCCAATCTTCTTCATAAAGAAGCAAATAGTTCCCATTGTGGCTCAGTGGAAAAGAATCTGACTAGTAACATGAGGTCACAGGTTCGATCCCTGGACTCGTTCAGTGGGTAAGGATCCAGTATTGCCGTGAGCTATGGTGTAGATCATAGATGCTGTTTGGATCTGGCGTTGCTGTGGCTGTGGTGTAGGCTGGCAGCTACAGCTCCAATTCGACCTCTAGCCTGCGTACCTCCATATGCCGCAAGTATAGCCCCCCCCCCAAAAAAGAAGCAAATAGATGTTTAATTTATTTGAAAATGATAGAATAGTTTACCTCAAAAGTCCAATAGCGTCAATGAGCTATTAAAGCTAATTAAAGTTTTTGCCAGACTGCAGAAACGAAATAAAAATTTTACATGCCCACTTAGTATTTTTTCTCCATGGCAGTAATTCTATGCTGGAAATTACAAAAGAGAGTAAGGTAAAATATAAAGAGCAAGTGGTAATATAAAATATATAGGACTCTGTTATTAAAAATTAATAGATATTTCATGATAAAATTTTAAAGATCAAATGGAGAGATAATTATCTAAATTAAGGTTTCCCAACTCAGCATTATTGATACTTTGTATCAAAGAATTCTTTACCAAAGAGGGCAGCATTATAGGATGTTTTGCATCCTTGCCTGGGAGTCAGTAGCATCTCTCCAGTCGTAACAACCAAAATATTAAATAACTGGAGTTCCCGTTGTGGTTCAGCGGAAACGAATCCAACTAGGAGCCATGAGGTTGCCGATTTGATCCCTGGCCTCTCTCAGTGGGTTAAGGATCTGGCGTTGCCATGAGCTGCGGTGTAGGTTGCAGATGTGGCTCAGATCTCGCATTGCTGTGGCTCTGGCATAGGCTGGAGGCTTCAGCTCCGATTAGACCTGTAGCCTGGCAACATCCATAAGCCGCTGGTGCAGCCCTAAGGGGAACAACAAAAAAAATTAACTAACGAATATCCTCAGATATTGCCAAATGTCTTCCAGAGGACAAAATTGACACTCATCTAAATGGACAAAGAGATAATTCATATTTTTAGATGAGATAGCCTAATAATATAAAAAATGTTTTTTATCCACAAATTATTCTATGATTTCAATGTAATCACAATAACAATTTCATTTTAAGATGCTTTATATAGGTTACTCTTCTGTACGTAGAAATACAGAACAATAGGTAGCTAAGTCACCTTCGTAAAATAAAAGGAATAAAGAGGGAGACTTGCTAGAGATGCAAAAACATACTTTCAAACTTCAAAGTCAGAACTGTGATAATATTAACAACAATGAAAACAACAGTAATAATAATAAACTGTATTCACTAAAAAATAGAGAAAAATATTGGAAAAGATAAATATTTAACAGTAGAGAGAGGCACTTTTGGAAATTTATAGTATTCTAAAGGGGACACCAATGCTGTATACTGGGGAAATTTCAGAACGTTTAGTATATGTTAGAAAAACTGGATTAACATACAGAGAAAAGTAGTTTCTAAGATTCCAAGTAACATCAGATTCTAATTTCTTCATAAAGTAGATTCTAGCTGGCTTAAAGACAATACATAATTAATAAACATGTAAAATAGCTTTCTGTCCTGGATTGGGAAGAGATTTTTAAAAGAAACTTTAAGAACACAAAATGAAGCCAAACATGATGAATAAATTATGTCAAAATTTTATTTTTCTATTCGTTGAGTGGAAGCATGGTGAAAATTAAAAGATATATTCAGAGAACATGAAAATACACTCTAGATATCTAGAAATGATAACAGAGTCACATCCTGAATAGGCAGAGGACTCCTAAGCAAAGGAAATAAGCAAAGGAAATACCAAATAAGCAAAGGAAAGACTAAATACAAATAGAAAAAAAAATTGCAAGAAAATAAAAACCCAGTTTGTAGAAGAAGAAGCTGCCAGAGCTAATGAATGTATAAAAAATGTTCATAATTATCAGTAAGCAGAGGAAAGAAAATTAGAGTAACATAAAGATGTGGCTTTGTCTATTGAACTGGAAATAATCAAAAAGCTGGAAAATGTCAAGTGTTAGTGGGGATGTGAGTCTCATTGCTGGTAAGATTATGGGGATTGGCAGTCTTTCCAGAAAGCTCCATATGGGGACATGTGCAAGGTCATTCATTACAGCGATGTTCTTAGCCAGGGTAAGGAGTTGGAAGCAAATTGACTGTCCATCATTTGGAGAGTGGATAGATAAAATGTGGCAGATGACACCATGGAGGGTTATAAAGAAGTTAGAAGTTATGAGTTAGATGTGTACATGGCAAATGTTACTTCTCTCTTTCTTCTCTCTTTCCTTGTTAGTGAAAGAAGATTATCTTGCATACATGTTTAAATTTGAATTATGTATATCAATACAAAGTATAAAATATATTGTAAAGTACTCTATTAAAAGAAAAACTATATATATTCTAATATAATAAATATATTTAAATTAAACATAAAAATTATATATATATATATAATTGCCTAAGAAATGAGCAATTTCTACATTAGGACTTCAAGCATAAAGCTAATTAAGTCCCTTTTACTATTTCATGACATCTTGTTATTTTCAGCCCCTCATTATACCTGTTCAAGGTTTTTGGCAAAAACAAGTTGAATGCTGGCATGACTCTTAACTTTGTTTTTAGCAATTATATTACTGATATGAGGATTAAGTCTTAATCCAGCTAACTGGAAAAAACAATCTCAGTCAAGAGTAAAGGACTTTTAGGATTCTAGGGTTCTTTTTTTTTGTTTGTCATCAGTCTAAATCTGGATGAGTAAACAGGATTGAGATGAATCCATCCAAATTCACCATTAGGTCCGTTTCTGTTTTTTCATCAATATTTCACTGACATTCTCTCTCCAACAAAATCATTCAGTCTGGGACAGTCACTGTTCTGTGAACTGAAAACATAGGAAACAAAAAAAGAATAGACAAAGGCTCTGCTCTCATAGAGCTTTCATTTTAGTGAACCAGTCAACAAATACAATAATTTTACAAGTTGACAAGGGCTATGAAGAAAAATGAAACAGAATGATGTGGTAGCAAGTACATGCCAGGCTTGTATTTGTGTATATAGCTAGGAGACCACTTGGGACTGTTTTGAGGAAAGACTCCTTATAAATGTAATATTTAAGGGGTAACCAGTGGGAGATAAGAGACCAGTCACAGAAGAACCAAGGGATTGGAGACTTGATCTTGTAAGTTCCAATGGGCTTTCCATTACTATTCACTGTCTCCAATAAGATGGGCTATTTCTGTTTTTAAAAGGGTCTTATATTAATTTCCTCATTTAACTTAATGTATTTGGAGCTTACTGACTTTGAGGTTCTATATTTTCCCTCAAATCGTTGTAAGAGGTAAAGGTAAGATTGTGAAATAATAGCATTGAATTCCCATATTAAGTTACTAATCTTTTAATAAATGCTATAGGATACAAAAGAAATAAAGGCTTTAAGTTATTCAGTGAACGGTGTTCTCGTCGTGGCGCAGTGGTTAATGAATCCGACTGGGAACCATGAGGTTGCGGGTTGGATCCCTGGCCTTGCTCAGTGGGTTAAGGATCCAGCATTGCTGTGAGCTGTGGTGTAGGTTACAGACGCGGCTCAGATCAAGCCTGGCTCTGGCATAGGCCGGCGTCTACAGCTCCAATTAGACCCCTAGCCTGGGAACCTCTATATGCTGCAGGAGCAGATCTAGAAAAGGCAAAAAGACAAAAAAAAAAAAGAAAAGAAAGTATTCATTGAATGACTATATATATATATATATATATATATAATGGGCACTATGTAGATAAGAACATTTTTTTCTATCCCCCTTTTTAAAAATTTGTACTGATTGTTCAATTTCCTTTTTTGCTTGTTTTTTTGGGGGATGATGATAAAGCAACTGAGTTTTATTTTATTTTATTTATTTCATTTATTTTATTTTTTTGCTGTGGCCATGACATAGGGAAATTCCTGGGCCAGGGATGGAATCTGAGCCAACTGCAGTGTCCTTAGCCCTCTGCACAGGGATCAAACCTGTGCCTCAGCAGCCACCCAAGCCACTGGAGAGACGATGCTGAATCCTTAACCCTCTGTGCCATAGCAAGAACTCCACAACCTGAAATGCATTGAAAGGGTGGCGTAATGGAAGAAAGTTGTTTTAAGATACTTGAAGAACAGTATAAGAAATTTAATTTCTTTTCCTCATTTTGAAATATGCTAACCTAGGTGACTTGCATAGGAAATCACAATGCTTCTGGCACCTGTGACTTCTTTCCTCAAAGGACAGGAACAAAAGCTTATTTGTATTTTTAGAAATCATGCCTCTCTCACTTCCCTTTCCCCCATTTTAAAATTAATGGATAATGTAGGCACCTGCCAATATTTGAGTGGTAGATTTTTAAAGGGGAAATTTCTAAATAGTCTAGGAAACAGTTTGGAGATAAGTTGATAAGATTGGTGAAATTCAAAAGGCAACACATGTTGGAAAATCATGTTGGAAATCCAAATATAAACATTTAAATGGAGACAGTAGTGTTCAAGTTTCATAAATGCACAATAATTAGGTTAGAAGCAAAATATGCGAAAGCAGAGAACAATCATATGCTAACCTAGTCTGATGCTCAGAGAATAATCTCAGGTTCACTTGAAAATTTGCAACTGTTCTTAAGTGTTTTAGACAGCTTTCATGCTTAGTTCATCAGTTTGAAAAAAGTTATGCACATATTGTAAAATTCTCGTGCATATGTTACCAGCTCTTCTTTTGCTGTTTATATCACCACTAATTAACATTTTTAATTAAGACAAAAAACACTGTTAGCATAATACATGAAAAATTGGAGCAGGTGCTTAGGGTAATAATTTGTATAAATAGCTATTGCCCTACACTAGCATCTAAATTATAATCATTAACTAGCTTTTTAGTGCACCAAAGTGAAATTCTGCTTTTTATTTAATTTAAGGAGAAAACAGGGAAGAAAAATACATCACAAAAATAATTGCAGACGCTACAAAATTCTACTGTTCTCATTAGAATCTTAACGTACACTGCATTTAAAATGTAGCCTTCTTGAAGCCCATCTAGTCTTTTTTGCCTCCCCTACCTTTGATCTGGTACTCTTCAATTCATTCTTGAAAGCATAATTCTAAAAAGAAATTTCCTTCCTGGCTTTTTCTGCTCTCCACCTTTCTTCTCCCATCAGAAGCAGGATGGGTCTTTACAGCACTTTGTACCATATCCCATTACAACAGATATTCACTGAATTAAAATTTGTTAATAAATATGTCCATTTCATCTAGGAAAAGCACAAAGTACCAGAGGACCTATATCACCAGCACCTTGCTAAATTAATTTAGCTCAGCAAAGAAAATTAAATTAAATTAGCTATTTAAAGAGAGCTACTTAACAGTAAATGCATCACATGTGATATGCCAAATTATGTGGCTTCAAACTTACCTAAAACTCAATAGCCTCACTTCTTATTCCTCTTGCAAAGTCTTTTTCCTTCTGCTTGGGTTCAGGCTCTAAGTTAATGGCATCACTTGCCTCCTAGATGTCCGGGGAGAGTCTGAAGATCTGTCTATAATCTTTTTTTTCCTTTCTTATCTCTGATAGTCAATGCTCACAACCCATCATGACAACCCAAATTTAGCAAACATATAAGATGCATGCTACTCAGGGCTGAGAATTCAAGAAAGTATAAAATGCTTTTATCTTAGCACCTTCTTTTGGAATGCCTCTGTTATCATTTCAATCCTTTGTCCTGTTCACATTCTTATCATTTGCGTAGATGATTCTAATAGCCTTGTTTTGAGTGCCCAGCCCTCACTCTTTTAACTTTCACACTGTGGCCGTATTATTTTCTTTCTTCTTATTTTATTATAAAAATCATTCATTTCTCTTTTTTTCTCTATAAGTAAGTAGTAGCTAGAGTTGCCCTTTGTATGTAGTAACCGAATTGTGAAATGTATGTCACACATTCAATTTTTAAGGATTTAATTTTTTCCCTTTGTAAAAAATTTATTAAACTATATAGTTGATTTACAATGTTGTAATAATTTCTGCTGTATAATAAAGTGACTCAGTTATACACACACGCATATCCATTCCTTTTCAGATTCTTTTCCTGTATAGATTATCACAGAATATTGGGTACAGTTCCTTGTGCTATATAGCAGGTCCCTGTTAGCCAATCGTTCCATATACCACAGTGTGAATATGCCAGTCCCAGACCCCCGGTTCATCCCTCTCCGTAACTTGTCATCTTTGGTAACAATAAGTTTGTTTTCAAAGTCTGTAAGTCTGTTTCTCTTTGGCAAAAAAGTCCATTTGTGTCTCTCTTTTTTTTTTGGAATTAAGTATTTAATTTTTAATTTTTCTAACCAACATTATCTGACCCTGGCCTATTTCTCTAGGTTTCCATTATTCTCCAATAAGTAGAGTCTCTGCATATCACCATGACAAAGCAGTATGTGTAATTCCCCTTGGAAGTTTGATCAATACTAAGAGTACAGTAAACAATAATAATCACCATATTAGGGTTTTCCAGAGAAACCAAACCAATATGTATACATACACATATATATTTCTTACATATAGATATGCATGTAAATATATAAGTAGTGACTTTTTTTTTTTGCTGCACCCATGGCATATAGAAGTTTCTGGGGCTGAGGATGGACTCTGAGCTACAGCTGCAACCTATTCCATAGCTGTGGCAACCCTGGAACCTTAACCCACTGTGCCACGGTGGGAACTCCTATAAGTGGAAACTTATGACAGGAATTGGCTCACTTGGTTATGGAGGCTAAGTCCCATCATCTGCTATTTATATGCTTCAAGCAGCAGAAAGATGCTGGTGTAATTTAATTAAGTCCTCTAAAGGCTGAAAGACCAAGGGAGCCAATGGTGTCAAGGTACAAGACAAAGGAGGGTGGGTGTGGATGGTGAGAGAGGAGAGGTCGCTGGTTTCAATCTGAAAGTCTGAAGGCAGAAGATGCAATGTCCAGGCAAGAGAAGATAGATTCTCAACTAAAAAGAGAGAAACTTTGCCATTTTCTGCCACTTTATTTCCTTTCGACCCTCATGGATTAGATGGTGCCTACCCACGTTGGTGAGCATGGATCTTCTTTATTAGGTCTAGTGATTCAAATGCTATTCTATTCCAGAAACATCTTCACAGACATACACCCACAAATAACATTTTACCAGCTCTCTGGGATATCTCTTAGCCCTGGCAAGGAGACAAGTGAAATTAACCATTTAAAGTCCACCTCTTGTAAGCTCCACACCTGTATACTTCTCCTTAAACCATAATTGCAGCCCAGTCAATTTAACACATAAAGTTAACCATCACAATCACTAAGACTTACACAGTGTTTACCATACACCATATATTATTCTTAAAAAAATTTTTTTTCTTCTTCTTAGGGCCATACTTGCAGCACATGGAAGTTCCCAGGCTAGGGGGTGAATCGGAACTATAGCTGCCAGGCTACACCACAGCCACAGCAACAGCAACACAGGATCCAAGGTGCATCTGTGACCTAGCACAGTTCACGGCAATGCCAGATCCCTAACCCACTGAACAAGGCCAGGGATCAAACCCACATCCTCATGGATGCTAGTCGGGTTCATTAACACTGAGCCACAATAGGAACTCCCATGCCATATATTATTCTAACTGCTTTAGAAATATTAACTCATTCAATACCTCATGAGGTAGATGTTAATCTTTTATCAAATTACACATGCGAAAACTGAGGTACAAAGGATTTACTCAAGCTTACTCAGGAATTAAGTCGTAGGATCAGGATTTAAATTCAGAAAGTTTGCACTACAAACCTGCACTCAGAGACAGCAAGCTGGGCCGGTCCTCTCCCTGAGTTCCTGTAAGAGTTGTGTAGCCCCTGGAGTTCCCATCGTGGCGCAGTGGTTAACGAATCCGACTAGGAACCATGAGGTTGCGGGTTCAGTCCCTGCCACTTGCTCAGTGGGTTAAGGATCCGGCGTTGCTGTGAGCTGTGGTGTAGGTTGCAGACGCGGCTCAGATCCCGCGTTGCTGTGGCTCTGGCGTAGGCCGGTGGCTACAGCTCCGATTCAACCCCTAGCCTGGGAACCTCCATATGCCACGGGTGCGGCCCAAGAAATAGCAACAACAACAATAACAACAACAACAAAAGACAAAAAAAAAAAAGAGTTGTGTAGCCCCATGTTGTACATTTTATTTTAGTCATAGCAAAAATTCAACTACAGCATTTCATGACTCTGTATCCATCTGACTTACACAAGAATGAGGCAGTGCTGTATATAAAACCTGTGAAGATAGGATATGTCTTATGTTTACTAAAATGAGTAGGTTATAGCCCAATATATTTTCTGATGTCAATTGAGGGATGCAGTACTTAACAATAAATTCAAAACAGTGTTGTGTATAAGACTATTAGAAACTAATGTGAAACAGTTTGCCTAGGGAAAGAGGAGAAATATTAAAACAGCCATCAGAATGAATGGTTCAAATTATGTCCACTCCAATTGTGATATGCACATTAATAATGAGTCACAGTGTTCAGCTGTACTATTTTAAGATATTTACAAGTTAATGTTATATAAACAATTTTGAGGATTTTTTAATATATTCATTTCATAGATAAAGTTTATTGTCCTTAAATATATTTCTCTTTTTACTATAGCCACCTGTCAATATTACTATAAGCAAAGAAACATAACAAAAAATAATCTTCTAAAAGTTAAAAATGATATTCTAAACCCCTATACTATTCCCTTGAATAGTATAGGGACTGTAATAACACTATTATTTAACATAATATCATTAATTTTTAAGATTTTAGGCTATTAATTCTAAGATTAAAAGAGAACCATTCCATAAATTTCATAGTTTTATTTTTCATAGTGCTTACTGCTCTCAAGTTATACTGTTTATTTACTTGCACATTCCTCTATTATCGCCCCATAAATAGAATATAAGTTTCATAGGGAAATTTTTTTTTTCCATTATTCACCATTGAATAACTAGAATCTGGAATAGTTCTTGGCCTAGAGCAGACATTCAGGGAAAAGTGTAATGACATGTACTGCAGTTTCTATACCCAGAGAAACTGAACTTGATTTGGGGGTCTGTTATGGACTGAATGTTTTGTTTTCCCAAAAAATCATATGTTGAAATTCAACTTCAAGGTGATAGTATTAGGAAGTGAGAACTTAGGGAGGTGATTAAGTCATGAGAGTGGGGCATTCAAATGGGATTAGTGACCTTATATAAAAATAAGAGACTCCAGAGAGCTCCCTTGCCCCTTCTGCCATGTGAAGATTCAGTAAAAAGATGGCTATCTATGAACCAATAAGCAATCAGGCATCAGACATCAATCTACTGATGACTTGATCTTGGACTTTCCAGCCTCCAGAACTGTGAGAAATAAACGTTTGTTGTTTAAACTAGTCAGGCTATGTTATTTTTTTTATAGCAGCCTAAATGGGCTAAGTTGGGGTCTGTGGAGTTTCATGAAGATTCATAGAAACAATCAAGACATCTGAGCAAGTCCCATGTATAAAATTTTATCTCCATTTCTTTTATGTAAATATGTGATGTTTTTCAAATAAGAACAAGAACAACATTTAGTAACTACATTATGTATTTTCATGGCCAAATCTATTTACACTTGTTCATTACCTCAAAAATTGAAAAAACAAAATTTAAAAAAATAGAGTAGTTTTGAATTAAGTCATTTTAAATAAACAAATATAATGATTAAAGAAAAACATGAACCCTTGAAGGACAAGTACTGTGAATAAACCACTGCAGAGTCAGATGTTTTGAAATAACTGTTTTATGCAATGGTTAAGATTTGGTTCATTGCTTGTTTGCTACTATTTTGCAAGTATGTGTTAGATGATAAATTTCAAGTCAGTGTTTAACTTGTATACACTATATGATAATATTTGCTTAATATTTCTCAAAAGTGATATATTCAATTGAATTCGTTAATCATTCCATCAATATTCATGAATAACATTATATCAACAGAAAGTGAAATTAAATCAATCACTGTTGCACCTTATTAAACCAACTATTCACTTTTTACAATATTCCATTATAGAATTTCACTGTCCATATTGGTGTGTTTGTATGTATGCATTAGTTTATATAGTTTATGTGGAAGTTATCACAGCATAAATATTTTTACATTGTTGCATTGTCTTCATAGATATTATTTAAATAATTACATCAAATGAATTTGATAAAGCCTAATTTTTTAAACCATGTTATATTGTTCAAGGATAAGTTTCTTCTAGATTATTATCATTGGAGATAAAGTTGCAGTGGATATCTTCGGGTATTGTGCATTTCTCTAATTTGAATGATTATCTTTGGATCATTTACTAATAGCCAAAATAAATGAAAAATTTAAGACTCCACAATCCTTGTCAAATAGTTTTCCAGGAAAGTTTTACCTTTTGCATTTTATGTTGCCTTTATTGTTAGCATTAACACTAAAAATTAGTGACACTACTTCATGGATAAAAACAATAAAAAATTACTCCTCAGAGAAGAATATATTTATATATCAAAGCTAGTTCTTAGAAACCCCGTCTACTAGGGGTAGACACTGAGATCCCAAGGAGAGTGGTCAGTGTTCAATTACAATCTGAATATATAGGACAGGAGATTGATTTTATACATATATGGAGGGTATAAACATCAATCAAAGCAAGATGAATAAAATTCAGAGATACAGAAGGAAAGCAGGAAGAGAATCATTACTTGATTTACAGGAACACCTTACAAAAGAAGATGCCTGCAGAGGCTCAGGAAAAATTCACCCAAGGACGACCATTCCTTCCCATGAAATGAGAAAGCTTATGAGTCCAACCCAGATGGACAAGGATGCATATTTCCAATAGTCTGCCCTTTCCTTGGATATATTTATAATTTGTTATTTTTGGTTGATGTACAAGTAAACGACTAGGCTATTCTGTTTTATTTTAAAAGGTGAACTATTATATGAGGTTGTTAAGGACTGACCCCTTCCTTCGCTAGTCATGAGTGATCTGGTTGAGAGAAAACAACAGACTTAGTACAAGTCCACTCCTCACCTCCACTGGAAAGACTGATGGCCAAGTAGCCAAGTAGCCAAGACTGATGGCAGATAGAACCCTAGAAAGGAAAGCATGGGGAGTTCCCGTCGTGGCGCAGTGGTTAACGAATCCGACTAGGAGCCATGAGGTTGCGGGTTCGGTCCCTGGCCTTGCTCAGTGGGTTAAGGATCCGGCGTTGCTGTGAGTTGTGGTGTAGGTTGCAGACGCGGCTCAGATCCCGCGTTGCTGTGGCTCTGGCGTAGGCCGGTGGCTACAGCTCCGATTAGACCCCTAGCCTGGGAACCTCCATATGCCACGGCAGCGGCCCAAGAAATAGCAAAAAAGACAAAAAAAAAAAAAAGAAAGGAAAGTATGGATTACCTTCAATTATACCATCCAAGGTCTTCTCCCGGATTATTATTGCTTTTGAGAGTCCTTTAATTTGTAGCCTGCACCCTATCCTGCTTTGTTGATTATGCCCTCTTTTCTGTTTTAGTAAATAAAAATATTAATAGTTTAAAAAGGTGGAAATACGTAATATGCTCTTTGTCAGGGGTCCCACTGGCTCCTGAGAAGATGCAGGCCACATCTGGAATGCATTCATTGCAGAATGCAGACAGCTGAGTTGGAGCTAGAAGGGTGACATCAGGACCTTCTACAAAAAAGTGTGGTGGCATTTTTATGGTCCATTTTTAATAAGTGAATGAAAATTTCCTGTTGTCTTACTTGGCAATTACTTTACTATTATTTTAATGTCTTACTTAAAAAATAATGTATGGTTTTCTTATTAATGTGAATAGCACACTCTCAGTGCATCTTTGGTCTTTCCAAAATAATTTAATTCAGCATATAAAACTTAATTGTCAGCAAAGGTGGTGTGTGCATATGAGAAAGAATCAATCTTTTTTAAAAAAATGGGCAAAATCTATAAGATTTCTTGAGGCAGCTATTCACTATTCTTCCAAGCTCTATTTATAACTGCTATAAAATAATAATCCCCTTTTCTTGTTCACTTTTATAGGCCTGTCTACAAGCCTTAGAAATATTGTGTTTGGATGAAGAGGTAGAAATCTTAAAAACAGTAAAATCAAGATTTGAGCTTTTGAGCCTTAGTAGAGGAACCTGCTGGCAGAGGCTGGCATCTGCATTTAAACCCCAAATAAAAGATTTATTCTCAAATATTTGTGAGTTCTGAACAAAGTTTTACAAAACTGTCACACACATACAAATACAGTAAGAATTCCAAAAAGTGTTCCATAATTTATTTTCTATTGTTCTTTTAAAGTTATCAATTAAATCAAACTGAATTTTTCAGGTCATTTGAAGACTTAATTGGTTTCCATTTTTGACCTAAAGTGATTCAAGTTGTTTGACCTGTAGTCAAGCTATTAAAAAACAGCGTTTGAGAAGAGCCTTGGTTGAGAATTAAAGCCAGGTAATAAATACAGTGTACAGTCCTCTGAATGTAATAGAGACAATATATCATTTTTGTTTATTTTCTTCAATAATAGAGACAATATATTGCTTTTGTTTTTCTTCATTCCTTCCTTCAAATTCAGTTACCCCCCATGAAATCATTAGCTTTAAAATGAGTGGAACTTGTCCCTCATAGCTTACAGTTTAACAAGAATAAAGAAGGGCTTTACTTTAATTTGTCAGAATATAGAGACATTTCTTGAACTACTAAATTTAACTCTTTTAGATATGTATACTCCTGGCATTAAAAAAATTTATTGACTTAAATAGGTGCAATGAGAATCACTTCTCCTTAAAACGATAGATGTGTAATGCCTGTACTTAACATAGCAGGTCCAGATTGTGAAATACTGCATCTGTTAAGCCAGTCTACTGGCAAGATCTTTTACTCGGGTATCAGATGCAGATATTTTTAAAGTTGTTGCTACCTGTGAGAATCATGACTTAGTTCATGTGAAAAATAAAAATTTCAAGTGTTTCGGAAACAAGTATGGCAGTTCCTGCTGTGACGCAGCTAGTTAAAGATCCCGTGTTGTCTCTGTAGCGGAGCGGGTTTGATCCCCAGCACTGAGTTAAGGATCTGGCATTGCTTGTGGTGTAGGTTGCAGCTCTGACTCTGATCTCCCTGGCCTGAGAACTTCCATATGCTGCAAGTGTGGCCCACACCCCCACACCACACCCACATAAAAAGAAGCAAACATATACAAGTAGATAAAATAGTTCCCCAGTTAATATTCTTTAAGTAATCCGGAGAAAATCCCATAATGGCAAGGTTACCAGGCCAACTTTCTGGGAACAGCAGGCCATTTATGTGTACTCCAAGTAGTTTCAGAAAATGTGAAGATCTACCAAGTACATTTACAGCTATTAAGAACTATTGGCTTTTTGGTCCTGTGCATCTACATAGTGAAAATTACAAGCAATGAAGTGTAGGAGGCTGTTTAACATTCTGAGTTTTAGATTTAGACACCTCTGGAGTGGATCCTGACTCTTTTTTTTTAGGGGACACGATTTTAATCCTGCTGAGCATCTTCAATTTTTTTCTTTTCTAGAGTGAAGGAAACCTCTGTTTCATAAATTTACCATGAAGCATAAATAAACAAATAAATAACATGATCTAGAATGGCATGATGCTGTGGTAGTTGCTAAATACATCATGGTGATCGTTCAGTGATTTGGACTATACAGATTATTTTTTTGTTTAGAGGTATACATGATATATAGTATTAAAATCTGACATAATATAGAATAGTTTATTATATGTACATTATATACTTTTCATGTAATGATTTGAGGTATCTTTTCCCGATTTCAACACTTTAGTCTTAATTTGTAAACTTAGTGTATCATTTATGTATTGCCTTATTCTTCACATTCTATATAGGATTCTCTCCCTCATCAATTTTACACTCCCAGAATACTGTGTGCTTTAGTCATCTTACTTTTTATATTTAATAGTAACAGTGACATAATTTTATATAATTTAATTAAAAATTTCCAATAAGTCATAAATCTTGTGGGGGGTGTGTGTGTGCACACATGCATGTGCTAATCCTACAATGTCTGATCCAGAGAAGTAATTTGATAAAAGCCTTTGTCTGAACTGAGACACATTAGCTTATGCAACCATACTTGTAATGATGGAACCAAAAATTGTCAACTCACTAAAAATGGTGGATCAAACTTTCTTGTATTTTATGTATAAAATCTTTTATATTAAATGGCTGAGTCCTGCCTATATGTAAATGTTTATATTTCATCAAACTGCTGAAACAGAAAAGAATGATTAATAATGGTGCTATCAGAAAAAAAAAGTCAACCATAAAACAAATACTCAGGACAAATTTTCTTTGGCTTTCAATTACTATTGTCTTCACACCAAAGAGTTAAAATAAATAAATCACAGTTTAAGAGGAAGGTTAATAAAGTTTTTAAAACAAATCCATAACATTTACACCTTAGCTTATGCAATGCTATATATGTCAAGGATATCTCAATAAAGCTGGAAAGGAAGAAAAACTCATAATAAATTGCATATCCTCCAGAAAAATATTTCGATATAGTATATGAATAAATATTAAACAGAGAAGGTTTTATATGTTACAGAATCTCCTCGTGACTTCTTCCTTAGGTATTGGAAAAATAAAACTATTCCTCTGAAAATTCTCAATATCAGAGAATAGTAAAAGAAGACCCCTCTTCTCACATCCATCCTCCCAATGAGACAGAAACTTTTCAGACAAATCTAAGAAAATGCCTTGCTTATTTGTTTTTATATTTAAAAATTGTCATCAGATGGATATCTACTAGACAGTTGGTTTTTGCTTCAAATAATAAATCTGTCATGGCCAGCTTTATCATTTTCTGTCTGACACTTTGCAGTACTAATAATCTCTGTGAAGAATAAGAAGTTGGAGTGGAAAACTCTTTGTAACCCCCCTCGTAGTACATTTGTCAGTTTCATGTTTTCAACTCCAGGCTGCTACTATGGGGACATTTCTAATTCATTCTCATTTGAAAGTCCTCATTTTATCTGCTGTTCAGAGTGCAGTGTTATCTGATGTTATTTCATGCTGAGATGAAACACCGACTGTATCAGTGGGGATAACTGCTGAGAAGAGAGAACAAAAGAATTGCATATATCTAACAGTCCAGAATTTTCACTGGGGTTGTGCTGAGCTAGAAGATTTACTTATATCCCGAAAGGATTGTTTCATAATATATCATCAACTTTGAGATCTACAAAGGAAGTAAGAACCCAACCACAGGTTTCACATGTGGGTGAAATTTTCAAAGTGATCTTGTTTTTGTCACTTTCTTTTTATTCCCCATAAGAAAACAGTTTTGCATATGCAACAACATTGTCCTTGGGAACTTTGATCTAAAGGATAAAATTTGAGGATTTAATCTCTGAAAATAGGGAAATTTTTACACTTACTGATCTGGTTACTTTGCAAAAGTGCAGTTGGGAATAAACATTTCAGAAAACTATGACATAATAAAAATGACTGATAAGACTATATAAGCCTTAGTTTTGAAAAATTAATTACAAATTAGCTTTTTTCTTAGATTATAGTTACGAATACATTACAAAATCTGTTTAATTTTAGGTGACCTGAATAAAGAATGTTAAAGAATTTAAACAAGCTGAACAGATCCTGAAAATCTTTTTAGATGTATTACAACCCCTAGCAGATTTTAGTTTTAGCCCTATTACAGACTATATGCAATCATTTTCAAACATGATATATCACTACTCCACCTTAAAGTAAATTGGATCATATTTATTTTTTATTTTTTTATTTTTTTGTCTTTTTGTCATTTCTTGGGCCGCTCCCGTGGCATATGGAGGTTCCCAGGCTAGGGGTCCAATTGGAGCTGTAGCCCCCGGCCTACGCCAGAGCCACAGCAATGCAGGATCCGAGCCGTGTCTGCAACCTACACCACAGCTCACGGCAACGCCGGATCGTTAACCCACTGAGCAAGGGCAGGGACCGAACCCACAACCTCATGGTTCCTAGTCGGATTCGTTAACCACTGCGCCACGACGGAAACTCCTGGATCATATTTATAAAACTCCACATCAATCTTAAAACATATGATAACATAGCACTTAGTGAAAAATAGAAGTCAAGGTAGTAATAATAATAATAATTTTGGTAATTTCCCTTTGGAAAAGTTAGTTTGAAAGATCCTAATAATATTTGACATCAGCGATTATCAGAGTCACTAATGAATAGATTATATTTGTAGTTTCCACTCCATAATTCATGTTTGTATGTAAATTATGTTATTATAATTATAGCCCATTGCTTATTAAGACAAAGCTATTTATGTTTTAGGTTAATGCTTAATTGACACGCATAGAATTATAACCAAATGCAAAATAAGTAAAAAGGAACAATGAGCTTCATCTTCATTACATTCATATTTGTAAGGATTTTCTTTTTTTTTCCACTCTCACAGAAAGAAAAAAATACTTCATAAAAACCTTCATAATATGAGACACCATATGGTTCATTATTAAATCCATTAGAGAAAACAGAAAAAGACCAGTTTTTTGTAATGCAGTGATCCTCACTTCATCTTCCATTACAGCGAAGCTCTGACCTCACTGCTTCAGGTTTGATCTCACATCTTCGATCCGGGTTACCAACTTGTTAATCTCCTGCAGTGGATTTGTTGCATTTCTATGCTTGATCATTTAGATAAGAATGGTAACACTCTTGGCTGTCAAAATAATCACTGAATGTTCAGTAGCAGACATATTCATATTTTATTATATGCGACAAATTAAGCAACAAAGAAAACATTCTTTTAAACTTATTCTTCTACCTGGAAGACTGGAAGACTATGCACTACGCTGGGGTGGATACGTCATCGAAACCCTCACTTTTGAAGTAGGTGATTGGATGGGGGAGAACGTGAAGAGAAACTAAAACATTTTATCAAAATCACTGTATACCAGTACTCAGGCAGTTACAGGAAGAAGCAAAACATTGCAGGACATAGATAAATATAAATAATGTAAACATGAGTTATAGACATAAATAGAAGCGTATAAGGATCACTTAGTGAAAATGAAAAGAGTCATTGATAAACCATTCAGTATAAGCAAATGGTTTATAAATGCAATTAGGATGGGACACAAGCTGTTTCCTCAGTCAAAGAGTTGTACATTTTATTGCCTATATATATCCTATAGAGTCCTTAAAACAGTTCAGTGGACTAAATGGCATCTGATATTTGGTCTCAGTCTCCAGGATCAATAGAGAATGCTGAAATGTAATGAACTGAAGGGCAAGGTCTCTCTCGAAAGGGCACAGAGGCTGCTATGCATCTTATAATTATAATAATCTAGTGTTATGTTTTTCACAGAAAGTCCAAATAGTTATGTGAAATCTATCCCTTTTTTTATTGAAGAAAAGCCTTTTTTTAACTTTTGGTGTTAGGTAATTTTTTAGTAGACTTTATTTTTTTAAAGCAGCATAGATAGGTTCACAATAAAAATAAGCAGGTGATGTATAAATGTCCTGTGTATTCCTTGCCCCAGCACAGGTATAGCTTCCCCCATTATCAATATTCCCCACCAGAGTGGTATATTTATTACAATTGATGAACTTATACTGACACAGCATTCTTACTCGGAGTCCATAGTTTACCTTAGCTTTCACTCTTAGTGTTGTATATTCTATGGGTTTGGACAAATGTGTAATAACAAGTATCCACTATTACAGTATCATGCAGAATGCTTTAGATGCCCTAAAAATCCTCAGTGTTTTGCCCCATCGTTCACCCTTTTCACTTAACCCCAGAGCCACTGACTTTGCCTTTTCAAATATGCCAGTTGTAGAGTTAGAATCATACATTATGTAGCCTTTTAGCTTGGCTTCTTTCACTTAGCAATGTACATCAAATGTCCCTCCACATCTTATCATGACTTCGCAGCTTGTTCCTTTTTTAGCACTGAATAAGATTCCATTATTTACATGGACCCGTTTGTTTAATAATTTATCTACTGAAGGACATGTTGGTTGCTTCCAAGTTTTGGAAATTACAAAAAAAAAAAAAACCACTATAAACATTTGTGTGCAGATTTTAGTAAGGACACAAGTTTTCTCCTTTGTATAAATATCAGAGACTACATTTGCTGGATTTGTGGTAAAAATTACATTTACATGTGTAAGAAAATGCCAAACTCTTCCAGAGTGGCTCTCTGATTTTGCTTTCCTACCAGGACTGAATGAAGGATCATTCCTGTTGCTTACATCCTAACTATCATTTGATGTTTTCAGTGTTTTGATTTTCACTCATTTTAATGATGTGTAGTGATATCTCCTTACTGTTTTAATTTTGCAACATCCTAATGACATAATATGCTAAGCACCATTCCATATGCTTATTTGCTATCTGTATATCTTCTTTGGAGAGATGTCTGTTCAGGTCTTTTGCCCGTGTTTAATTGGGTTGTTTGCTTTCTTATTATTTAGAGTATATTGTATATTTTTGATAACCACCTTTTAACTGATATGTATTTTGCAAATATTTTCTCCTAATCTGTGGCTTGTCTTGTAATTCTCCTGACACTGTTGTTCACAGAACAAGTTTTTAAGTTTAATGAAGTCCACTTTACCATTTTTTTTTCCTCTTATAGTTCATGCTTTGCTGTTGTATTTAAATAGTCATAAACATACCCAGGTATATTTAGGTTTTCTCCTATACTACCTTCTAGGATATTTATAGTTTTGTGCTTTGACTCTATGTTCCATTTTGAGTTAAGCATTGTGAAAAGTGTAAAATCTGTGCCTAGGTTTTTAAAATTTTATTTTCACATGTGGATGTCTAGTTGTTCTACCACCATCTTTTGAAAAGACTATATTAGCTTCTTTTAATTGCCATTGCTCCTTTCTGACAGATCAGCTGACTATTTATGTGGATGTATTTCTTGTATATTTATTAAGTTCTTTTTATTTCTTTACCTATTCTTTAGAAAATATCATACTACCTTGATTACTGTAGCTTTATAGCAAGTTTTGAGGTCATGAAATTACAGTCTTCTAACTTACTTCTTGTTCAATATTATGTTGATGGAGTTCCCTTCATGGCTCAGAGGTTAATGAATCCAACTACGTTCCGTGAGGATGTGGGTTTGATCCCTGGCTTCACTCAGTGGGTTAAGGATCCAACGTTGCTGTGAGATGTGGTATAGATCACAGATGTGGCTCGGATTCCACATTGCTGTGGCTGTGGTGTAGACTGGCAGCTTCAGCTCTGATTTAACCCCTAGTCTGGGAACTTCCATATGCCACGGGTGCGGCCCTAAAAAGCAATAATAATAATAATTAATAATATGTTGAATATTCTGATCTTTTGCCAAATCAATTCAGCTTTTAAATATTAAAAAGCAATTATTTTTAACATCATGCGTGCCAACAACATATAGGCCAAACTAAACATATTTCCAAACTGAATGTGTTAAGTCTGCTCAGTATATCACTATAGTGTTTTGAAAAGATTTCTCTTTAGTATTGTGGTAGGACAATGAGAAGAAATGTTAGATTCTCTTCAAAACTACCATTTAGAAGAACTAGAACAGAGCTGATTTTGAAGAGTTGTGCTGGTAGACCAGACATCATAATGAGAGCCTGTGTTTACTAAAAACAGAGGCAGAACTGTGCTCATGTAGGGTTACAGCAAACCAGCCACCATGGAAACTACATCGAAGGGAAACATATCAAGAGGGACTCTTGGTTGCTTAGCATAGGAATAACTGCTGGAACCATACAAGGAAATGTTATTGAAAGATGAAAACTTGACAGAAAAGCTCATTATGTATCATTTTAATGTGGTCTTCTCATGTCATTTTCTGGATGAACACAGTAACTCCTTCACTTGACCATACCACCACTTGATAAAGATCCTTTGAAAGAAGTTTACTCTTGCCATCCAGAATGTTTCCTCTGACACTCAAAACAAACAAACAAACAAACAAAAAAAACAAGCATTATTTCTTAAATAAGCCTTTGTTGATCTCCAAAATTATTACAAAATTTTATGTCATAAACTTATGGTACCTTATTCGTCTACTCCATACATTTATCAAACAGCTAATTTTTTTTATTTGTTTAATTTTTTGTCACCTATCAGAATACAGCTTCCATAGTGGCCAGAGCCACAAGATTCATTCATCAGTGTATCACTTGTACCTAACACAGTCTTAGTATATAGTCAGGAAAAGTTATATTTGTTCACTGAATTAGTAAACATAAATGAATATATCGATGGCTTTTGTTGATGTTTTATTTACTGAAAAGATAGGAAGAAGACATTATTTGATTCAAATGCTTGGTGGAAATAAAAACTGAGAAAGAAACCCTGGATGTAGACTCAAGAAATTACAGATGAGGTAGTTCCTGTTGTGGCTCAGCAGAAACGAATCTGACTATCATCCATGAGGACAAAGGTTCAACCCCTGGCCTCACTCAGTGGGGTGGGGATCTGGACTCCCTGAGAGGTGTAGTGTAGGTCGCAGATGCGGCTCAGATCTGGCGTTGCTATGGCTGTGGTGTTGGCCGGGAGCTACAGCTCAGATGGGACCCCTAGCCTGGGAACCTCCTTATGCCATGGGTTCAGCTCTCAAATTAAAAAAAAGAAATTACAAATGACTATAATATCAACAAAAAAATCTTTCAATGTCTAATTACCATAAACTAAATTGAAAATTATTGCCAAATACTAATAAATCAAGGAATTGAAACTATACTGTTCACCTCGTGGATTTGAGAGTGACTTCCTTTTCACACATCTAAAACTGTGAAGATTAATTCAAGAAATACTCATTGGAAGCTTTCTTTATTTTATGGACTCAGTTACTCACATTAAGTGGGCAAGTCCAGAATCGTGACACGATTTTCCTTACAATTTTAAAAAGCCTTAGATTATTATGTTGGAATTTTATTTTCTTGGAATTTCTAATAATAAAACAAAATTGCAGTTTCACAGCTGTGATGGTTCCTTGGTTTCCATAGAAGAGTTTTTTGTAAAAGGAGGATTGAGAATCCATCCATATTCAAATGTTCCCCTTGCATGATGGCTCAATTATTATTGTTGGTACTAATCATCTTAGTACTTGGCAAGACTTATTCATACTGCAGGAAAGCAAACTTTCCCAGAAATCAAAACACCAAATGTTCTGAACAAAATAATTGGAGGATAAGAGTCCCCTTAGAATCTGAAATTTTCACTTGACAGAACCTTGACAAATGTGAGTGGGTGTTTAATCAAAAGGATATTTGTCATAGAGCATAGCTCACAATTTTCAACACAGCAAAGGAAATATTTGGTTCCTATGGTGCAACTGGAGCTTAAATCCAAGCAGACCATTCCAAGTCTGTGATCCAGACTGATTTTTAATTCAGAAGTCAATAGTTTGGAGATTCAGTTTCTGGGAGCTGCACAGATATGAAGGCAATAGCTTACTTTCCTACTAAAGGCAGTAATGGCAAGACTGTGCACGCTACCCTCACCGGGTCTAGGACCCACGGCAGAGGGCTTGAATTAGAGAAAGATGCCGTGTTCCTTTCCACATGTTGGTAAAATGGAAATGATACTATCAGAGACATATTTATGTTTAGGCACATTCACCTTTTCAAAATTATTTAAAAAGAGAGAAAATGTGAATTTATAATTTACTTTTCCTTGACAAAACAATTTTTGAAACAATAACTTTAGGTAAATTTTAGTCACATTTTGGAAAATGCCATTTTATTAAGTGTGAGTTAGAATACACTTTGGGGAATATTTAAAGCTTCTTACACCTTCTAATAAAATTTGTCCAGCTATTAAGGTAACACTCTTTTGTCTAACTTGTTTTTCTCCTCCTAAGTGTTTATTCATTAGAAAAGCTACAAAAGAGTATAAAAGAGTATTCTGGAAGTACAAAAGAGTATTCTGGAAAAACAACTATGGGTACATATGTAGTATTATATAATACAGTAGGATTATTTTGACAAAAACAATGATAGTTTATAATTTATGTTATATACAATATATATTTTATCACATATATTCAGATTATTTACTTTGGGAAAAACAAAGCAGTTTACAATTGTTGAGCTCTTAGTAAGTGCTGGGCTTATTTAAAATAATCTTATTTTACCACTGGGCATATTTTATAATACATAGTGGTCAATATTGTACACAGCAAAATAATAAAAGAGTCTGCATTCTAATACAGAATATCTGACTCCAGAACTATATTCTCAATTGCTATATATCAGAGGTAAAAAATTTTATCTCAAATGTACTTTTTTTTCAACAACTTTATTTTCATGTAACCCTTATTTCCAAGGGAGTGCTATTACTTTTCACTGATTGGCAGATCAAATTATGAATCTCAAATAGAATTGTTGACATTTTCCTGATTTCCCCCCCAAGTTATAATCCTGTGTGTAATCAACCCAGTTCAGATCAGTCAGTGTGTTTATTGTCAGACATAAAATCAAGCACAGTGCTTTAATCTCGTGATTCCCATTACTGGAATGCAATCTCTTTCACTTTTTTTTTTTGTCTTTTTAGGGCTACATCTGTGGCATATGGAGGTTCCCGGGCTAAGGGTTGAATTGGCCCTGTAGCTGCTGGCCTATGACACAGCAACAGCAACCAGATCCAAGCCGTGTCTTTGACCTACACCAGATCCTTAGCCCACTGAGCCAGGGATCAAACCCGAGTCCTCATGCATACTAGCTAGGTTCATTACCACTGAGCCACAGTGGGAACTCCAGATAATATAATTAAGTGGATTAATGAAATAGTTTCATATGAAGATGCAAAACAACTTGTGAGCATTATATTCTATTTCTATACAATCTTTTTTTTTTTACTTTACATGCTACCAAAGTGAAGTATTTAAAACTGTTTTTATTTCAGTGAGTATATTAATTTTCTATTGGTACTTAATAAATTATAATAAATTTAGAGCCAAAGACCTCACACTTTCTCACAATTTCTGTGGTTGAGAATCCCGTGACTTTGCTGAGTCCTCTGCTCTGGATATCACAAGGCTGCAGTCAAGATGCTAGCCAGGTGGCATGATCATCTGGATGCTTGACTGGGGAAGAATCGACTTCCAAGCTCAGTCATACTGTTGGCAGCATCCTTCTCCTTGTGGCTGTAGGACTGAGGGGCCTGATTTTTTACTGGCTGTTAGTTGAGGGCCACTCTCAGTTCTTCTCACAACATGTCAGCTTTTACTTCTTCATGACCAAGAAGAGAATCTTTCTTAAAATAGCTGCATCTGTAATATAAATTGACCATGGGAGTAAAATCCTAAAACCTTCGTGATATAACATAACTTGAACAAGGGAGTGACATCCCATCACTTTTTCCATTTTTTTTAAAGGTTTTTATTTTTCTATTATAGATGAGTTACAATGTTCTGTCAATTTCTGCTGTACAGCAAAGTGACCTAGTCATACACACACACACGTATATATATACATATATACACACATTATTTTTCTCACATTATCCTCTATCATACTCCATCAAAAGTGACTAGATATATTTCCCTGTGCCACACAGTAGGATCTCATTGCTTATCCACTCCAAATGCAATGGTTTGCATCTACTAACCCCAGACTCCCAGTCCATCCCACTCTTTTGTTGATTGAAAGGAACTTACCACTCTTTCTCACACCCAAGTCGAGAAGATTATACATGGATATGTCCACTATAATAAACATTTGTTGTCACAAAGGGAAAGTTAAACTTTTGTCTATGGAGTTTATTCTTCTTAATGAATTTTAGTCAAATTTATTTAATTATACACACACACACACACATGTATGTGTATATGTATATATATAAAAGTGGACATAGGTCTATTTAACCAGCAGAAAAAAAGACTATTAATTAGTAAGAGTTTTACAAAGCCAAGTGTCTAATTTACTCCTGATACTGACCTTTTAAAATGAAGGCTTTAGGAAGTTCCCTTGTAGCACAGTGCGTTAAGGATCCAGTGTTGCCGCAACTGTTATGTGAGTCTCAGCAGCAGCACAGGTTCCTGGGAACATTCACATGCCACTAGTGTGGCCAAGAACAAAGAACAAACAAACAAACAAAATTTTAAGTTGACAGATTTTAAACAGATCAGCCAAATAGTTACAATATTTCTTAAGACCATACTTCAACCCACTCTCACACATTTTATTTATGCATATCTTAATTAGCCTGAGGATGAGTGGCCAGAAAAAATACAAGATTTTAAGGTTTTAGAACACAGAATATTAGTGTGTCTGGCTGCAATATCTGTTTTTCATGAGAGATTGCCTGCTCACCAAATAAATTCCTTCCTATCTATCTATCATGGACTTCAATTTTCCAACAGAATAGCCTGATTCATCACTGTTATGCCAATGACACCCCGCTCTATCTGTCGTTGCCTACTGATTCCCCCGGGGAAACTCTAATATGTCAGGCTTATGGGGAAGTTATTAAGTTTGATATCACAGAATTTCTCGCATCTAGGAAATACTAGAAGAGAGGATATGCATTGACTTTGACTATTCATAAGGGAATTTTAGACTCTTAAAGTTGAAGATGATCTCAGAGAATTTATAGTCAAAAAAATTCATTGTATCCATGATGAAAATGAGGTCTAAAGAAGAAACATGATATGGCTTTGACTACCCAAGCAATTAATAAAAGAGGCCAACATAAGTTTTCTACATTTAAAGCAGTGTCAGTACCCTGTATTAAACATTTTATATATACCATCCACCCCAGGCCACAGGCCACAAGACAGACCAGTGTTAAAATGGCACAATGACCCTGGTACATGATGCAGCCATTTTTCTTGCTGTTTACATTTTGGTCTCTCTACCACTCTACCATCTAGATCTCTGCATCCCTTTGAGTTGTTTTCTTCCTTCTCTTGGTATTTGTTCTTCTAATTACTTATAAAATACAAATTCTTCAGAGTGTTATATCTGCTGTTGTCAACAAAGTTTTACCCCAAGAGGGACCAATTCAGTTTCTCCCGCTGTCTCTGTCCTTTTTGACTCTGCATCTTGCTTTTTCCCACCTGTTCATACTCATGTTCCATCAGCCACCGTTGTCTACACTCATATTCTCTGATTTCTTGTTCTCTGCTTTCTAAAACCAGCCTACTAAGTTTCTGGGCATGAAAATCATGAGCATTCTTGTTCCTGCCATCTGAGCCTTGGAGATGTCATGTATGATGGAGTAGAGTTTGGTAAAGAATGAGACTGGAACAATTTGGAATTACACCATTGATATTTTCATTCATTTACTTGGACATTGGTCTCAGGAGCCTCAGAGTGGGTATGGAAATGACCTGTGGGAAGGCAACAGAGCAGGAAATATTCAGAAAATCTTTTTCCTCACAAAATTTATACTCTAGTGAGGGAAGTAAATAATCAACAAATTAAAAAATGGCTATATAATGTAAAGTACAGAAACTGCATGAAAAAAATAAAGCAGGGATAGGGAATATAGGATGGGAAAGCATATGGGATGTTTTTGATGTGTTGTTCAGGGAATGTTTACTAAGGAATGAGTTTGGGGCAAAAACCTGAATGAAGAGATCATTGAAATGACTACGAGAGGAGCATTTTTGGAGCAAGAGCAGCGAATAAGAAGTGAACTATTTTATTTATTTATTTATTCATTCATTCATTCATTTATTCATTGCTTTTTAGGGCTGCACTCGTGGCATATGGAGGTTCACAGGCTAGGGGTCCAATTGGAGCCAAAGCTGCAGGCCTATGCCACAGCCACAGCAACATCAGATCCAAGCCACAGCTGTGACCTACACCACAACTCACAGCAATGCCAGATTCTTAACCCACTGAGTGAGGCCAGGGATAGAACCCACAACCTCATGGCTGCTAGTCGGATTCATTTCCACTACACCACAATGGGAACTTCTTATTTATAGAAAAAATAACTAGGGCCATATTGCCAGGAGATGCAATAATATACATACAACAATAGGGATTAATCATTTAAACCTACCGTTTAGAAAAATAAATTACTATATAATTACATTTATAAGAAGTTCAAAAATGGACATGGTATTTTATGGTCTTAATAATTTCTTGTGGAGAGAAAGGCACAAACAGTATGGTTCCCTCTAAGGCATTTAGAGTATTTTGTTTTTTGAACGAAGAATAATTTTTTTTTGTAAAAATTTGTTGAGCTGTACACATGTAATTAATGTTCTCTTCCTGAGCAATTTTACTGCAATAAACACATTTTAAAAATCTAAGTGCCAGTGGAAGGAGATAAGCTACACATTAGGGAAAATAAATTAAAATATAAAGACTAGAGAAACCCATCAATCTAGGTCCTGGAATGGAAATAGCACAATCTATTGCAGTAGTTCAACAGATATTTATTTACTAGCAGCTACTGGGAGATAGATAATCTAAAATGCAACACTATTCAGGTTCTAACAGGGAGGAACTTAACAATAGTGCTTAAGAGATAAACCAGACAATTGAAATAAATTTTTACAAACAGTGGCATTTTCTAAAGTGGTAGTATTCATAGTACAGTATAAAGCTGTGGTTCAATAGAAAACACACAGAGTACCTATGAGACAAGAGAACATTTGTTCATTAGGAATTTTCTGCATTATTAATGAGCTGACATATTGCTCCACTACTTAAAGTCCTTGGTTTATTTCTCCACGTCCTCTGGGTAAGATCTGACGTCTTCGTAATGTCTTCTTCCTCTCTTTTCTTCCTTTCATGCTTCATTTTCATTGAGCATTCTGAAAATGCCTTCTATTCTCTTATCATTACATCTATACATACTGATATTTTTTCACTGAAATTTGCTCCAGTCTTCATCGGGCCAGTTCTCGCTCATCACTTATAGATCTTCTTCTCAATTGGATAATCTCCAACTCCCAAACACTGACTTATGTCCCTTGTTTTTAACACTGGATTTCGACATGACAACCAAACTGTCGTATTAATGCTTCTTCCCTCTCTCTATTCTTGACTGAACTGTAGTCTGTGACTGAGGACAGATGGTGTGTCTTTTTTTCTTTTTCTTTTAAGATATAGATGTGGATTTTGAAATGTTGGCTGGTAATTCTAGCACCGCCATCATCATCTTTATTATTTATTTGTAAACGATGTGCTTCCCAACAGTGTAAAATCCTTCTGCCTCGTTTCTAAACCCTGCTCTTTGCTGCTCGTCTACTATAGTCCATTCAGATATTTCATTTTTAGAATGATGACTCTATCTTTAGTTTCTCTTAAGGCATGCCTCTAAACTACTGAGGTTTTATTTGGAGCATTCTCATGTGTTATCAAAAAAAAAGTCAATGGTGGTCAATCTCCTCAATGTGAAAGAAACTACGTTCTTCATTTAACCTGATATTTTAAGAAAGTTATTTCATAAAGCAAAAAGCATTTTGGGATTTTCTGTAGTTTTTTTTGTGCCAATAAATTTGGAAGATGATGATACATGCTCTCTTGTCATCTAATAATTCGTTTTCTTTAACCATTTAAATATATTATTGGAAGAAAATTCTGAGTTGGATTTGAGTTCATATTTTTCTTGAATTTGAATTTGCATTTCTCTTGTTTATGTTACAACACTTTCTTGTACTCAGTTTTGAATTAAAAAAACTAGAAGATTACATGCATCTGGAAATATAATGATGCAAATTCTTTAGGCATAACCTTAAACAACTCAAAAAAGCAACATGTTTTATTTTTGCTCATTGGGCCATAGATGGCTATCTCCTTTGTAAAGAAGAATTACAGTTAATAATCATTTGTAATAATAGACTGAATACCAAAAAAATATATCCATTTGCTTTATTCTAACTCTGGTTTATTATTCTGAGCATTTAGCAGAATATTCACAGTTATAATTAAACTGACAAAAGAAATGTGCCTATAAAGAACTTTAAGTTTGTAAATTTGAAATCTTATATTAGGTTGTAAAGGAATATTTCCAGGGTGGTGTAACTAAATAGTAATAAATAGGCATATTTCCAGGGTATATTAACAGACATTAGAAAAGAAAATTTTTCAGACTCATGTAACACAAGAAATATATATTTTTAAAAACATCATTAGCTCCAAAGTAAGTAATATTTGGTATTTTCCAAGAATTCTCTATAATCCCAATTTACCTGTGTTAATTTACCCTGGGACTGACTTCTAAGTTGTATGGTACGTAATATTTTTAAAACCTTTCTTGCTACTTTATTCTTAGTGTCCCCCAGATTTGTTTCTATGAAGGCTAATAGGGAAAGCCAGACAAATTGAGGAAAAAGTTTTTGCTATGAGGATCTCTCACATATTATAAGGCCTTAAACCTCGTTAAACATATGTTTGTAAGTGATTCTTACTGTGCTCAATTATCTGGAGTAATCCAAGACAAAAGACATGGATAAGCTAAAATCATTGATTTTCATTTCCTTTTCATTATAGTAGGTAGATGATTAGTGGCTGTCTCTTGGTGAACAGCCAAGAGCTACTATTTCATAGAGTATTTTTTGTTTTCTGAAAAATTTTGCAGTTAATTTACTAAGATTTTTTATTGATCACCTTGTATTTTTAACTTGCCATCTTAAACTATTACTTGAAAGGCAAAGGAGAAATAAGTAGCTCAATGGAGGCACAAGCTAAATATGCAAATGAATGATTTGAATCTTTTTAAGTGACCTATAGATTGTGATAGAATGATGGTTACTATGGCTACCTTCAGAGAAATATTGAGGATTAAAAATAAAAACATTTAAAAAAGGTTAACTATTTGCCTTTTTAAAGAATTGATACCTGTGTATAAACATCTAAAAATTCATAATTTGTGGGAAAAGATAGTCCTACATCACAGATGTAGCTCTCATCTAGCTAATTTAACACTAGAGCCTCAACTACTCTCATCTTTCAGCAGGCTGGTCTAGTGCTTATAGCAGTGGTCAGAGTTCTGAGAGAGAGAGAGAATAACTGTACAAAGCCTCTGGAGGCTTAGATTCTGGATTCATACTGTGTTCTTTCTATCATACTGTGGCCAAAGTAATTGACAAGTCTTACCCAGATTAAGCGACGAGAAAAAGACTCCATATCTTTAAGAGAAGGGAAGAATCGGTCATCATTTTTTGCTATCTACCGTACTTATTTCTAGAGAAGATTAATTAGGATAGAGAAAGAAAAAATTGCTACGGAAAATATAGATTCATAAATATACAATTAGTTAACATTCATATCACACATTCTAAGAATTACAACTAAAATGGTACAGTGAAGATTTTTGGGTTGGAAGACCTGGAAAAATTTAAAATTGAAAAGAGTTAAATAAAACTCCAAAAAAGTTAATTTTTATAACTATCTGAATATAAGAAGATAGGTAAGAGAGGGCATTTTTACCCAAAACTGCATTTATTTCTTCTATTTCAACATTTATTTGACCAGATTATTCATATTTTGAAAGGTGGAATAAAAATCTTTGACTCATTTTTCACATTTTATTATTTGGGTGGTATGCGTATGCAATGAACGTAAAAGCTACTGAATATCCTCCCTCTCAAACCACTGTTTTAGCTCTTATAACTATTTCTATTTCTGTTTATCACAAAAGTCTGGAGGGAATTTGCAAAACCTAAATAGTCTCTTTTCCATCTAATCAGGATTTGTTGTATGTTAACTTCTTTGCACAATCTCATAGGAAGATAATGAATAAAGGAACTGAAAGATATACATCTATTTATTCACAGCACTCATAGTCTCTCTTAGACAATGATATTCAATTTACATGATTCAAGAAGGGGAAACTGAATATCTATTCTCTATTACCAATATCAACATCATTAGGGACTTTAATAGCCACAATAGTAGGAGTATGGCATCTAATAGATTTTGGACATAAGAGCCGTTTTCAATTTTATCTCTATTGGAATTAAGAAAGCCACCTTGTTTTTACAACTTTCCAAAACAGAGAGACACCCCAAAGGCTTATATATTTTCAGTATAAATGTTGGCAGTTTTGCCCTTGGCTAGAACCCTAAGAGTACATAGAGTTCTGCTTGTTGGACCAAAATATCCAAAGGCAAAGTACTGCCTCAATTACTTAAAAAAAGAATTATGTTGACTATCTGGCATAATATTTGCCACTTTCATCTTTCAGATGAGAACCATCAGTGAACTATGAGAAATCAGCTTATCCAAAGGATTTTCCTGTTAAGTCATCATGAGGTGTTAAAAGGCTTTGAACAGTCATGAGCAGTGACCTCTGTAGAGGAAGGGAAAAGGGCGGCAGGAATAAAGTTATTAGAGTGAGAAACAGTTAAATGAGGAGCAGTTAGCCAGAGAATCTCAGAGGAGGTGAAGCCACTGGCCAAAATGCATTGCATGTAATGATAATTCAGGAGGGCTTCTCCTGCATGGGGTACAAGGTGGTTAAAGGGGATCTTATTATTTATTTAGTGGCATTAAGATTACAGTGGCAGGAATAGCTCTGAGGCAATAGGTTATACTTGTGCCAACAGATCTACTTGTTAGATATAATACTCATAGTTTCGTAATTGTCCCATGTTCTGGGGTGAGCAAGGGCATTTCCTTCCTATCCACATACAAAAGAAAAAAAAGTGGAGTTGTTACTAGGGTGTCCAAGTATGGGGAATTTATTAAAGTTTCATTAAGCTATTAAAACTTGCATTATCCTGATTTTTTTCTTAGTGATTTGGTCAGGTTCTGTGTTTTGTTTTCTTTTTTTTTTTGTCTTTTTGTCTTTTTAGGGCCACACCCACAGCATATAGAGGTTCCCAGGCTAGGGGTCCAATCGGAGCTGTAGTTGCTGGCCTATGCCACAGCCACAGAAATGCCAGATCCAAGCCGTGTCTGTGATCTACACCACAGCTCATGGCAATGCTGGATCCTTAACCCACTGAGTGAGGCCAGGGATCAAACTGGCAATCTCATGGTTCCTAGTCAGATTTGTTTCTGCTGTGTCATGATGAGAACTCCAGGTTCAGTGTTCTTTTGTTGTTGTTGTTGTTGTTATTGTTGTTGTTGTTGCTATTTCTTGGGCCGCTCCCGCGGCATATGGAGGTTCCCAGGCTAGGGGTCGAATCGGAGCTGTAGCCGCCGGCCTACGCCAGAGCCACAGCAACCAACACTGCCAGGTCTGGGGATCTAACTTGTGTCCTGGCACTGCGGAGATGCTGCCAATCCCAGATCCGAGCCTCGTCTGCAACCTACACCACAGCTCACGGCAACGCCGGATCGTTAACCCACTGAGCAGGGGCAGGGACCGAACCCGCAACCTCATGGTTCCTAGTCGGATTCGTTAACCACTGCGCCACGACGGGAACTCCCAGTGTTCTTAATAAGGTATATAAACACTTGGCTGAGTTCACCTCTTTCTATGAGTACATTAATGTTACAATTATTTACAGAGCAACTACCAGTGTGAATGACCTGAAGACTAGCAGAAAAAAATTTCCACAATGAAGGTTCTAAAGAAGGAATGACGAGATAGATAGGAGAAGTGGGGAACGGAGCATGGTCAAGATCCACACCTCCTGGGAATGAGACCAATAGAGAGAATAATCACAATTGCAGAGGTTCTCCTCAAGGAGATTTATCTGAACCCCACATTGGGCTCCAGAGTCTGGGGATCTTGCACCAGGAAGATAAGCCCCCATAATATTTGGCTTTGGAGGCCAGCAAGGCTTTGTATGGGAGAGTTGAATAGCAGAGCTATAGGAAACAGACTCTGCTCTTAAAGGACATACACAACATTCACATGCTCTGAGATCAAGCACAAAGGCAGTAACTTGAAAGGAGCCTGGGTCAGAGCCACTTGCTGATCTTAGAGAGCCTCCCAGAGAGGAAGGAGGCAACTGGGACAAAGATCCTGGCAGCAAGATTGAAATCATATCAAACGTTTCCCCAACTCTAATGCTGTGAGACTAGAAATTAACTATAAGAAAGGAAAACTGCCAAAAGCACAAACATGTGAAGGCTAAACAGTATGCTACTAAACAACCAGTGAGTCACTGAAAAAAATCAAAGAGGAATGGAAAAAACACCTGTGACAACTAAAACTGGAAACACAATGATTCAAAATCTATGGGATGCAGCAAAAGCAGTTCTAAAAGTGAAGCTTGTAGAGATATAAGCCTACCTCAGGGAATAAAAATCTCAAATAAGAAATCCAACCTTACACCTAAAGTCTGAACTAGAACAAGAAGAACAAACAAAGCCCAAAGTCAGCAGAAGGAAAGAAATCATAATAATCAGAGCAGAAATAAATGGAAACTAAAAAAAACAAAAAAAAGTAGAAAAGATCAATGAATCCAAGAAATAAAAATATGAAATAGGAGAAATACAGCCTCTTCAGTAAATGGTATTGTGAAATCTGAACAACTACATGCAAATAAAACAAAACCAAACAAAAACCAAACAAACAAAACTGGACTATTTTCTCATACCATGTATAAAAATAAACTCAAAATGAATGAAAGACTTAAATGAAATATTTGAAACCATGAAACTCCTAGAAGAAATTATAGTCAGCATGCTCTTTGATGTCAGTCATAGTATTTTTTGGAATATGCTTCCTCAGGCAAGGGAAACAAAAGCAAAAATAAACAAATGAGACTACCTCAAACTAAAGAACAACCAAAGAAACTGTCAATAGAATGAAAAGGGAGGAGTTCCTGCTCTGACTTTGTGGGTTAAAGATCCAGAGTTGCCACAGCTGTGGCATAGGTTGAAGAAACAGCTTGGATTCAGTCCCTGGCCTGGAATTTCCATATGCTGTTGGTGTGGCCAAAAAAGAAAAAAAAAAAAAGGAATGAAAAGGTGGCCTACTGAATGATATATCTGGTAAGTAGCTTACATCCAAAATATACCAAAAAAGTCACTTGACACAACATAAAGACAAAAAAAACCAAAAAAACAAAAAAAACAAAACCAAACAAAACCCAATTGAAAAAATGGGCAGAGGACTTGAATAACATTCTCCAAGACATACACATAGCCAACAGACACACAAAAAGATGGTCAACACCACTAATCATCAGGGAAATGCAAACCAATACCACCCGTCAGAATAGCTATAGTCAAAAAGACAATAAATAACAAGGATTGATGAAGATATGGGAACCACTGTGTACTGTTAGTGGTAATGTAAATTGTGTAGTCACCATGGAAAACAATATGGAGGTTCCTCAAGAAGAACCACCATATGATCCAACAATTCCACTTCTGAAGAAAACAAAAGCACTAATTTGAAAAGATATGTGCACCGTTAAATTCAGTACAGCATTTTTTATTGTAGCCAAGATATGGAAACAACTTAAGTATCTATCAATGAATAAAGGGAGTTCCTGCTATGGCTCAGTGTGTCAAGAACCCAACATAGTGTCCCTGAAGATTTGGATTTGATCCCTGGCCTGGCTTAGAGGGTTAAGGATACACCATTGCCACAAGGTGCAACATGGGTCTCAGATAAGGCTCAGATCCCGCGTTGCTGTGGCTGTGGTGTAGGCCTGCAAAGTATGCAATATCCAATCTTCCATCTGCTGATAAAATCTGATTACGTTTGCATGTAATGTGTTTTTGGAATTGAAAGAGATATTTATAGTCAAATAATCCTTTTGATGAGATTATGAGTCACTGTGAAAAAAAGATGCTACCTTCATCATAATACCTCCAAAAAGATGCACATGGCTGATACTTAAAATATAGGAAGAGAGGAGGCCACACTCAAGGTTTTAGAAGATGGATTCAGGTCTTAGATAAGAATATGTTGGATTAATTGTCCTTGTTTAATGTTTTCTCCTAAGACACACAAGTAAAAACTTTACATGTTGTTTAATAATTTCTTCTCTCCTATTGCATTACTTAGAAAGATGAAGGAAAAGAATATAATAATGGTTCAAAGTCATTGTTCTCATTTGCATTCCAGGATCCCAGATCCCCACCCAATGGGCCTATGCTATTCCTTTCTGGTCCTTGTAAATTCTTGTTTAATTCCGTCTTTTCCCCTCTCCTTCCCTGCATCCTTCCTTCTTTCATAACTTTTTTTTTCCTTTCCTACTCATTCTCTTCTTTCCTCCCTTCTTTCAACTTTGAAGTATTTGAATACCTCCTTTGCAAGAAAAAACCCTAGTGTTATAGTGGTAAATAAAACACATAGTCCTGGTTATCAAGAAGTTAGGAACTTGTGGTCCAATAGAGAAGGTAGATGTTAATAAAGTAATTAAAAATATAAGGATTCAATTATTTACACAGTTAAGAAGCAGGGATACGATGTTATAGAGTGAATTCCTATGTTGGAGTTCCCAGTGTGATGGTATTTGGAGATGGGGCCTCTGGCAGATAGTTAGATTTAGATGAGATCATAAAGATGGGGCCCCATGGCGGGATCTGTGTCTTTATAAGAAAAGGAAGAGAAACAAGAGCTCTTTGCTCTCTCCCCCATGTGAGGACACAGTGATAAAGCTGCCATCTACAAGCCATTGTAGCAACATGGATGGATCTAGAGATTATCATATTAAATGGAGTAAGCCAGACAAAGACAAATATTATATGATATCAATTTTATGTCAAGTCTAAAACAAAATGAAAGGAATGAACTTATATACAAAAAAGAAGCAGACACAGACATAGAAAAAAACTTATGATTACCACAAGGGAAATGTGGGAGAGATAAATTAGAAGTTTGGGATTAACATATACACACTACTGTGTATAAGATAGATAACCAGCAAGGACATACTGTATAGCACATGGGACTATATATATATGTGTCAGTTTGCTGTACCCTGAAACACGATGTTGTAAATCAAATAAACATCAATTAAAAAAGAAGCTAATATAGGAGTTCCCATCATGGCTCAGTGGTTAACGAACCCAACTAGCATCCATGAGGATGCAGGTTCAATCCCTGGCCTTGCTCAGTGGGTTACGGATCTGGTGTTCCTGTGAGCTGTGGTGTAGGTTGCAGGCGCAGCTCAGGTACTGCGTTGTTGTGGTTCTGGTGTAGGCTGGCGGCTACAGCTCTGATTAGACCCCTAGCCTGGGAACCTCCATATGCCACTGGTGTGGCCCTAAAAGACAAAAAGACAAAAACAAACAAACAAAAAAAGAAGCTAATATAAAGTTAAAAGTAAAAATTTAACTTTCTCTTTTAAGTTGTTCAAGTCTTAATGCTGAGGACATAACACATAGAAAAGTATCGGCTGATAGAAAGATGAGGCTGAGGTGAAATTATAAGTAAACAAGGTATAAAATAAACTTCTGGAAACACCTGCTATGGTTCTTCTGCTAACACCTTGGAAGGCAGCTGTAGCGTGCTAAGCAATTGCATACCTCCGAGACAGTAGTGAGCTCTCTGTATCTCTAAAAAATGTGGCATTTATGCTTAAACAATGAGCAGAGATTATCTGTGATAAGCAAAGCATCAGAGCTTTGGGAAGGCAAAATATTCAGAAAATATCAAATCAGATTTGCTAAGGAGGAGATTTCTTTTTTCAAGGAACTGAGAAGTAAAGAGTGTAATCAGAAAACACAAAATGATGAGTCAACTGCCACAAATGAGATTGCTGAATTGGTACCAGACTTGGAGGCAAGTAAAATGCTAAATGATTTAGATTCAAATCTAAATATAATGGGAATTAAGGGAAGGTTTTCACCAGGTGAAAATGGTATGAATTGTGCTGTGCATTTATGCGACCACCACAACTATGAGGCTGCAATAGTTGTCTGAACTTGTCTAAAGAATAGCAATATTATAGGAGTTCCCATTGTGGCTCAGCACAAACGAATCTGACTAGCATCCATGAGGACACAGGTTTAATCCCTGGCCTCGCTCCTTGAGTTAAGGATTCAGTGTTGCAGTGAGCTGTGGTGTAGATCACAGATGTGGCTTGGATCTGGTATTGCTGTGGCTATGGCATAGGCCAGCAGCTACAACTTCGAATCAACCCCTAGCCTGGGAACCTCCATATGCCATGGGTACACCCTAAAAAGCCAAAAAAAAAAAAGAATAACAATATTTTAGGTGGAAAAGACTATTTTGAACTATGCTTATAATTCTCATTAGTGTTTATCATTTTTATCTTGTAATAATCTTTATTTTGAGAATTAATCAAATTTTAAATAATATCAGTCAAATTCCAAAACTTTTGCAATTTCTGTCCGAACTTTGGAATTTTTTTTAAAGTTTTATTTAAATATAATTGATTTACAAAGTTGTGATAATTGGAAGAGATTCTTTACTCTTTGTATAAAAGCCACTTCCGAATGTTTTGTAAAACTGTTCAGTTTTTTCTTTGGAAATATTTACTATTGCATTGATGTTGATTTAACTTCACTATAAAAACTTAATTTCACATTTGTTTTATGTTGAAGAATAGGTAAGTGTTAATATGGTGTGGTGTTATCTAAAATGTAGAAAATGTTAGGATAGAAGATACATTTTGTGTTTCTAAATGATACTATGTATATGTTAGACTAGTCTTTTCAAAAAATGAAGGAAATCAGATGTTTATAAAATAATTAAACTAAATTTTATGTAAGGAGACACATGATATACAAAGCATTATGATAAGTGTTTCCGTGTAATTTTTTGGAAATTATGCAGAATCTAAAACTTCACATTTGAGGATAGAATTGATTTTTAAAATATTTTCTTTATTGAATCATTAAATTTAAAATTTTATTATACTGCAAAAATAAAACTAAATGGAAGCCCCTTAGACACTAAAGTTAGATTTTGATCATATATTTTGCTGTGTTATTATTTCTATCTTTTTTTTTTCCTAATGGCCACACCCATGGCATATGGAAGTTCCCAGGCCAGGGATTGAATCCGAGCCAGAGCTGCGACCTACACCACAGTTATGGCAACTCAGGATCCTTTAACCCACTATGCTGGGCTGGGGATCGAACTTTGCCACTGAAGCAACCCAAGCCACTGTAGTCTAATCTTAATCCACTGTGCCACAGCAGGAACTCCTATTATCTCAATCTTAACCAAATACCTTTATTTGATGATTACTGCCAAATTGTCTTTATTTTTTAGTTTCCTTATTATTTTATTATTTTTATTTAAGTATAGTTGATTTACAATGTTGTTTTAGTTTCAGATGTGCAGCATGGTGATTCAGTTATACATATATACTTTTTTCCTCTTATTCTATATTACATTTATATAGAACTGTAGCAGTGATATGGGAGTGTGTTAGTTATTTATTGCTGCTTAACAAATTATCCCCAAACTTCGTGGCTTAATGAAACAAATAGTTACAGTCTCACAGTTCTATGAGTCAGTAATCTGGGCATGATTTTTCAGGGTCCTGTGGCCCTGGATCTCTCATAAGTCTCCTGGCAAAGTATTGGCCAAAGCTATGGTCAACTCAAAGCTCTTTTTGGGGAAAATTCCCTTTTAGACTCACATGTAGTTGTTGGCATTATTTAGTTTCTCCCAGGCTTTTGGACTATGAGATTCAGTTGTTGGCTGGTCTGTATGTTGGCTGGAGGCTTCCCAAAGTTTTGTCTGTAAATCATCTCCTAACAGGACAGCTGGTTTCATCAAACTGATCAAGTAATAGAGAGCAAAAGACTGCCTGAAAGATGGAACCCCATCACCTGTCGTATGTTCTTTGTTAAAGGTGAATCATTACTTGTAATTCACACTGAAAGGAAAGAAATTTTACAAAGGTATGAATAATAAGAAGAAGGAATCTTTGAAAGCTGTCCTTGAATATGTCGACCAAGAGGGAATTGTACATGCATTCTTGCTGCAGTAATTTCCCAAACTTCTGTGAGTGAGAACTTTTGATCCCTAGGAGTTGTTTGGAAAACACTCAAAATAAATATTAGCAAACTTCATTCTTTGGCCAACCAAATGTCACTTACCATTTTTCTGCAAAAAAAAAACATGTTGATGGTGTATACTGCCTGGAGAAATCACAGTCACAGTCTTTCAAAAAATAAAGTCACAATATACTGGTAGTTATTTCCGAGACTCATCCTATTCAATATTAGAGTGCTGTCCATCAAGAAGTTTGGTCCAGTTAGTTAAACACAGATTCCATTCCTGCATTTGCCATGACTCCCAAAGAGTTTACCTGTCTTCTTTTTATTGGCCTTGTACACATACCACAGTTGTAAAAGGGAAAATAAAATGTACCACTGTAAATTGCTCAGATTCAAAGAAAACTCTAGAATAAGAATTTGTATTTCTCAGATGGAGACATTATCTTCAAAATTCAGTGTATTTAGTAGTACTTTACATGCTAATGCATGCATGCAAGCCAGAGCAAAAATAAAAATAACTGTTCAAGGAAGATTCCTTTATACTCACCCATCTACTGTTAGAAGAATTCCTAGAAAATGCAGAAAGATATGGACCATTATTCTTATGCTGAGTGATTCATTAATGCTCAACTACCTTGGATGATAATGGAACCACCCATGCACATTATTGGAAAAATGTAGCCCTGGAGAGTTAAACAAATGTAATGCAGAGAATAATGTGTCTCAGGAGGGAATGTATGACCTACTCACTATATTAACTTTGTATTGTCTTTGCTTCTGTGATTGGTTAAAAAAGCCTATAAAGATGGTTATTAATATTTTAGAGAATGTTAGAAAGTCTCTTACTCTGTATAAAGGAAAACAAGTGAATTACTAAAGACTACATTAAAGAATGGTTTTACACTGGAATATTTATGCAATATGCACTTTTTTTGTTTTGGAATATGTTCACACTTGAATATGAGCTATTTCTAAGAGGAGTTTGTCCACTTTATTTGTGATGTAAGTCAATAGATTAAAAACATTATGATTGGTTATCTACTATGTTTCAAGTACAATCGAGTGACACAAAAAAACTACAACTTTCTTCGAAGAGGTTAGGATAATAGTAACAAATTCGTTCATTATTTTAGCATATAAAAATCAGTTTCACACACAAAAGGTATTGTCTAAATAACATTTTTAAAGTAATATCTTCAAGATTCTGTGGCTTCTAAAATGGCATATTGAAGAATTCTGAGCTCATCATTTTATTCCTCCTAGCAAGGTTTTATCAAAGTATGTTCCATATTGCATTCAACTGTGAGATAGTGCTTTCCTGCATGCCATCCATGGATTATCTGATTGGAATCACCTCGACTATGTGTTAAACACATATATTCTGACCACATACATAATCATTTTGTGTCCAAGTTTCTATGGGGCAACTAGAAACATCTCCATTTTAACCAAGTGTCTGTGTCTTTGCTGCACACAGTGAAGCATGAGAACCACTTCCCTTTGTTATGTTAGAGAAATGAACTTTCATTTGTGAAACTAATAGTGATGGCTTGAAAGAAATGGGCAATACATAATAGAAAACTGCAAAGTGGTAAATTGTCCTAAAATGCAGAGTATTTTGTTTATTAATAACAATTCTTGAAGTTTACTATGTCTCAGGCATTGTACCAAGCACTTTAAGCACAATACTTAATTTAAATCTATAAAAGGATCTCTTTTAGAAAAGAGAAATTTTAAACGTATAATTTACAAATGAAGAAACTGAGACTACGACAATATATTGGACTGACTAAGATCATACAAAGAGTTAACAAAGGAGAGATTCAAAATCAGGTCAGTCTTTAATTTCTCAATTTCTATGGTACCCTGGTTTGCAGTGGTTAAAGTGCCACTGAGAAAGGCAATTGCTTTTAGGTTTTGGTACCTAGAGAAGTGGGACTCACAGTAGTCACTGAAGAATGATTGGCATTTAAATGAATATAATAAATGGAGAGAGTATTCCTGCTTTGACTAACAGTGTAAATAAATCTTAAAGTTGAACATAGCTGTGAATGTATGTGACATCAAATGCTGCAGGGTAGATGAGTAGGTTGCATTGACTTCCTGGGGAATAGAGCAAATATTCCTTTGGTAGTTCACAGGTGAAAATTTTTACTTCCATCAGTGTAAATAAAAGAAAATGTGTATGTATGTGGCAGTAATTTAGAATTTCCTTCTGCACATATTTTTTTGTTATATTTGAAGCATTTAAAGCACTTGACTATCGTCTTCTTAAAAATCTTTTCATCTTGAGGTTGAGAGATATTGTTCCACCTGATTTCCATTCATCACTCTGTTTTATCAATCCTCTGTCTCATTTATCTTTTTGCGCTTATCCCTGAAATGTGGGTTTTATTTTGTATGCTATCCAAATGTGGACTTTATGGTTTTATCTACAATTTCTGCTTGGGGTTTCTTTAACTAATGTCTAAAATATTTTTTCAGTCTTTATAGGGCTTAACAATTACTGCTGGGTGCCAATTCACTTGATATTTATTTCTTCCTTGGTTTTGGCTGATAGTGTCTCAATTAAAAAAATAATTTAGGAAAGCTCTGTATGGATCATCCTAACTCCCTAGTAAAAATTTAATTCCTCTTCTAAGAGACTGATTGAAGAATGGATCTATGAACTAATCCTAGCCATTAAATATGAGATAAAGTTGAATGAATGAGAGGAAGAATGGTTCGAGGAAAGGTTTCTTCTCTGATGAAAGAAACACATAGAAAAATGACCATTGTTCTTTAGCTGCACCTTGTCAGATATGAATGCTATTCTGAGATCTGAAGCCTGCATCTTATATCCACAAAGAAGACTAGTCCAAGTGCAAATTGACATACCAAGATGGCAGAAAAAACAAAAGTACTAATGCCCATTGAAATACTTTTGAGTGAACATATTACCAACCTTGAAACCTAATGTTAAGTATGATAATGACTTTATCTTCTTGTTTGAGTTATTCTAATTTGAAGTTTTCTCTCCTTTTTTTTTTTTTTGTCTTTTTGCTATTTCTTGGGCCGTTCCAGCGGCATATGGAGGTTCCCAGGCTAGGGGTCGAATCGGAGCTGTAGCCACTGGCCTATGCCAGAGCCACAGCAACACGGGATCCGAGCCGCGTCTGCAACCTACACCGCAGCTCATGGCAACGCCGGATCATTAACCCACCGAACAAGGGCAGGGACTGAACCCGCAACCTCATGGTTCCTAGTCAGATTCGTTAACCACTGCGCCACAACAGGAACTCCCTGAAGTTTTCTCTTACTTGCAGCCAAAATTATCCCCACTGATTCCAATGAAAAATGAGATGGCTACAACCTTAAAATTGTGAAATTTTGTGCATGTTTCTGGGAATAGATTTTGTGGTCCTAGGTTTTTTAAAAATATGTAGTAGTAATAAATTCTTAAAATGTACTGTTATATTGATTACTTGTAAATATGCATTGTCTTTATGAATAAACTCATTTTTTCATTAACTTCACTCTACACTAACATAATCATTTCTCTGCTACCATTTCTATTTCCCAAATGAGATTTGATCACATTATTTGCCTTTAAGAGAATACAAAAGTCATAGTGCCTCCTCTTTTAATTTTTCTGTTCTTTATAAATGTTTAATAAATTACTTTAATCCTTCCAAAAATCAGTAAGGAACACACAAAGCTTCTTGAGTTATGGACTTGTCATAGATAAAGAAATAAGAAAATAAAGTAGAAATGTGATCTGTCCATACCACATCAGCCTTTGCAGATACAAAATTTTCCCATTGCATGGATACATCCAAGAATGCTAGGGGATTGATGGGCATGGCAGGAGGCCCTGGCAGAACTGGGAGAGTCAAGGAGAAGCAGAAGGTAATGGACAATAACTGAGAAGAGAAAAAAATATAGTATCTTTAATTGTGGAATAAAGAAAGCTAACAGTGTGATGGGAAGAGAAAGGACAGCAAAAGCTAACATGTTATTGAAACCGGAGTGATGAATGGATTTAAATCTTGTTCATAGCAGAAATCCTTTAGAGCAGCAGCTGATTGAATGAAGGGAGTATTGATTTACTATCTTTGATTTGCCTAAGATACCACCTCTCTCCCTTTCAAAGTCTGGGACCTTCAATTGCAGTGTGGTGGGAATGAGAGAATGCTCTTTGTTCAAAGTTTAGTGTCTTCACTGTATTGCAGTGTGTAAGAAAGAAAGGAGATAAATGTGTAAGGCTTGCAGGTAAGACTTGTGGTCTTCCCTCTGCTGTTGGACATTTTTCCTTTGTACAGTACTGTTCAGATACTAATGTTCTGCCTATGGAAAGTGTTTAAACATGGGATATGTACTGGTATGCTTGACTTCTCTCCATGTCTTCACTGAAGGTTCAGTGCAGATTCTCCTTGTCCATAGCCTGGATCTATCCCCATCTCAGAGACCAAAGTCTCTTAAAACTAGAGCCCTTAGACCTGCAGCCATTCCTCTTAGCTAGGATAGCAGGTGGAGCCTGGAGATCAACCACTGTCCATGGGTGAGAAGTCTCGCTTCTCTAAAGTTTTCTTATCCCAGTTGTATGGAGAATGTATGGCACTGCTTACCTCTTTGTTCTTGAGTCGATGATATAACTGTTCTGAAAAACAGAAAAGCAATCCCTCAACATTTTTAAAAGTGTTTTATTTAGCAAAAACAAAACAAAACTAACAGTATTAACTTTTTCAAGTTATATGTCCTTGGGTACATGTAGTACTGTCTTATATGAAAACAGACCTTTGTGTGTGTGTGTGTGTGTGTGTGTGTGTGTGTGTTTCAGTTCTTTCATTATTTTATTATTGCTTATTTGGTAAAATCTGTCATATAAGCAGAAGCAAATCATAAAAAATATTTGTTTATGTATTTTAAAATTTACTCTATGGGAGAAACACCTGAAACATTGGCTGTGAACCAAACTATTCACATTTATAGTTGTTAATGTTCATTTGTTTCTTTAGGCAAGTTTCACTGTCTAAATTTTAAACTATTCGTGTTACCTATATTCAAACATACATGGAAAGATTCCCAGAAATCTACTTGAAGAAGAGACTAAGGCGTTTCCTGCTGTATTGAATGCTTGCAAAATGAAGAGGTCAAGAAGATGCTGGTAACCTGATAATAAAACTCTGTTCATGTAGGAAGATGGAAGAGCCCCATATCTGTCATGTTAGAAAGCATCAATTCTCTTCTCTCTGCAGCTCATATGTGCCTCACTTCTTTGTTTATGCTTAGCTGTAAAACTCAGCATCTTTTCAGTTTCTCTTAAAAATCAATTAGCCAAACACAGAACTGAGAAATGGCTATTTTCTGTAACTTTTAATCTGGGAAATAAAGAAAGGATATTTCTATTATAAACCTGACAATAAACAGATAAAGAGCCTACCGAGTTTTATTTTCCACAGTCACATGTTTCTTGGTTCTTTCATCCCCCTTCTTGTGTTTAATTTTCATTTAGGATTTTTTTCCTGAACATTTCGTATTCTTCAATTTATTCATTTATTCGTTCATTCGCTCATTTATTTTTGCATGGAGCAATTCAGCTTCCTCCTGGCTTTTGCATACAAGAAAAAATAACAAAAGCATCTTCCAGTTTTTAATGCCCCCCAACTTGAAAGACCATCTATGGGTTTGCATAGGAAATGTACAGAAATTTCTCCTCCCCAGTTATGACCATATGCTCATGCCATGAAAAGTGAAAAGACAAAAGTTTGGGGGGAGGTAAAAGATTAGCTAAAGCTAAATGACAGTTTGGATAATAAGCTATGTGATGTCAGTGGCATAACTTGGATGGCTCCTGCATGATGAGCATAATTCAAAACTGAGAGAAATATTTTCCCACAGCCTGGGATTCAGTGGGGTCACTCATGAACCCCACTGGCGGGCTTAACAGTGAGTTAAACTTCAGCATCGAGTTTCTCCAGAGGGACCTTGGGAAGGAGAAGAAAAAACTGTACCTTTTATGTTGTAGTTGAAGAGTTTGTATTTGAACACACCGAAAAGAGACATCCTGTGAACCCCGCTGATAAATTAGGAGCACTGGAAGGGGCATCTGATCTTGTAGTTGCCAGCAGATCCCACAGAACTAGGGTCTGCCAATTGTGAATACCATCCTGGAGGAACCCCATGGGAAAGAATGCTTATGAAAACCTAAGTGACCCAATCATATTCATTACTTGAGAATGTGGAAGCTGGAAAAGATTTCCAGAAGTCTAGCTCTCCTAGTGTCTTATGCTGTTCTGCCACAACTTCCAAAGTTTGCATACATTCTCAAAACAAATCACTGTTATCATTAAAATATGTTCCACTTTTTCCTAAATAATCTTGTTAGTTGTGATACATACAGTATACAAACTACCCATTTAAATGGGATATTTATCTATTTTCTATAAGATAAAGTATTTTTTAGGAAAAACTACGCTTCATAATCTATAAAGATTTCATCAACCTTTAATCCAAACTTCTTTATGTTTTCTGCTATGTATTCTTTTATTTTTATGGACAATATAATTAGGTTTTTGAAAGAAGTTAGTAAATGGCAAGAATGCACGCTCCGAAAGGTATTTTTAATAGAACAAAACAAAACTGTGAAGATAATTAGTAATATTAAGACTTTCTGGAGTAAATTTATGAAGCTGAATGTCTATTTTATCAGATAGGAATATAGTTTTATATAAAAATAATCTTATTTTTATTTAGGCTATATTAAGAGTTTTACATTAAAAATACAAATAGCGTTTTTGTAAGAGCATATTCTATATGCTAGTAATGGTTTTATCTGTTCTTATTTTTCATTTAACTTAATTACTGTGAAACCAAAAGTAATAAAAATTATCAGTAAAATAAACTTGCCATAGTAAACATGGATTTTGGAGTTAAGCAGGACAAATTAAATACCCAATTCCTTCCTCTACTGCTGTTCTAAATCTGGACAAGTTACTGAAATTCTCTAGGTCACTGTTTTGTTTTGTTTTTTTTTTTTCATGCATATAATGGGAATGTACCAATTTGTGAAAAGATTTAAATGAGGATTTATTTGGCATAGTATGCAACATTTAATAGTTTCTCAATGTATATTATTTCCCATTCTTCCTTTATGAGGAAATGGGAAAAAAAATCTTTTTCATGGTAGACACATATGATGCCAAAATAATTATATTAACATATAACCGTTGAACATGTGCTTACTATGTACCAATTCTAAGCACTTTACATGTATGATCCCATTTGCATCTCAGAATAATACTGTGATGTAAGAAATAGTACTGCTCCCATTTAACTGATAATGAAACTGGGGCTTAGAGATTAGTCCCTTGCTAATGAGGACACTGCTGCTGTGAGACACGGAGATTCCAGTTCCCTGAGTCTGATGTCAGAGCTCTCACTCTTTGTATGTTTTGTTGATTTAATTCTATAGATATGCCTTAGTGTGTACACATGTGTTTATGTCCTTTTGCTGAGGGACTATTTTGAGTGAGTCATTTTTAACAAAAGGCTATACATGATATGATTATCAGTAAGCATTGATAGAGTGTCTGCTCTCATTTTTTTCTTTTCTTTTCTTTGTTTTTCTTTTTTTACAGTTGTACCTGCAGCCCAGTTTCTGGGCTAGGGGTCAATGCCATAGCCATGGCAGTGCAGGATCCTAGCAGCTTGCTGCAGTGCCAGATCCTTAATCTACTGAGTGAGGCCAGGGATTGAACCTGCGTCCTCACAGACACTATATCGGATTCTAACCCACTAAACCACAAAGAAAACTCCCTCCATTTTTTAAAATACTTTTCTTTATTATAGTCAATTTACAATGCTGTCAATTTCTGCTGTACTATCTATACCTAAGAAGAATTTTTTTCAGAATTAAGAATGTTAAGCTGGGAGTTCCCCTGTGGCTCAGCAGGTTATGAACCCGACTATTACCCAGGATGATGTGGATCTGAACCCTGGCCTCCTTCAGTGTGTTAAGGATTTGGCATTGCCATGAGCTGTGATGTAGGTCACAGACACGGCTCAGATCCCACATTGCTGCGACTGTGGTTTAGGCCAGCAGCTGCAGCTCCGATTCAACTCCTAGCCTGGGAACTTCCATATGCTGTGGGTGCAGCCCTAAAAGGCCAAACAAATTAAAAAAAAGTTAAATACTGTTATAGTTGGCATTTTGGATAGAAATTTCCGAAGTTAGATATAGTTTGTATAGATACATATATTTAAATGTTTTATATTTTTAAAATACATTTAATGTATATTTTATATGAAGAAATGTATATAGTACTTTAAAATATATAAAATACATATTTGGATATTTGAGATTTATATCTTATATATCTAAAATAATACATGATATAGTTAGATATAGGTGTGTAATTTTAGTTAACTTTTAAACTTTCCTTTTTTTTTTTTTTTGTCCTTTTGCCATTTCTTGGGCCACTCTCGTGGCATATGGAGGTTCCCGGGCTAGGGGTCGAAACGGAGCGGTAGCTGCCAGCCTACGCCAGAGCCACAGCCACGCAGGATCCAAGCCGCATCTGCGACCTACACCACAGCTCATTGCAATGCCGAAACCTTGACCCACTGAGCAAGGGCAGGGATCGAACCCGCAACCTCATGGTTCCTAGTCAGATTCGTTAACCACTGCGCCACGACGGGAACTCCTAAACTTTCCATTTTTGAATAATTTTAGATTTATAGAAAAGTTGCAAAGAGAGTAAAGTTCTATATGCCTTTCTACAAATTCCTCCTAATGTTAACAGCTTACATAACCATTATACTTTTTGCGAAAGTAGAGAAAATAATATTATTTCATTAGTATTAATTCAACACAGACTTTATTCAGGTTTTACCAATTTCCCCAATAATGTTCTTTTAATGCTCCAAAATCCAGATCAGGATACATCACTGCATTCAGTTCTGTCTCCTTGTTTTCCTCCTGCGTACAATAGTTTGCAAGTCTTTCCATGTGTTTTCTAACCTGACCTGGAGAATTTTGACGAACACTGAAAACTTTATTTTGCATAATGTCTTTTGATTTCTCATACCTAGCCTAGTGTTATATGTTTGGAGGGGCAGAAAGCAGAGGTGAAATGCCTTCCTGACACACTATGTATATGATATCAATATGACACACTAGTGGTGATTACTTTGTTGTAGTAGTGTCTTTATAATAAGGCTTACTTATTATTAAGTTACTGTGTTTTTCCTTCACATAGCTTATTTTTTGGAAGCAAGTTCTAAGTCCAGCTCACACTCAAGGAAGAGGGAATTCAACCCCACCTACTGGAAGGAGCAAAATACTTGTGTATGTTATTTAGAAATCCTCTATAAAGAATATTTTCCCCTTCTCCTTTTTCAATAATTTATATATATCAATATGGGCACAGGTATATGTTGATTTTTTCTTTGAGTTAGAATCCAATATTACATTAATTATTTTGTTCTTTTAATTTTCTAGTTTTGGGCGCCAGCCTTTTTTTTTTTTTTTCTTTTAACACCCTTCTCTCTAATTTATAGGTATCTGTGTTCTACAAATCTGTAAAATCTCTTCCCTAATAACTTTAGCTTACACAAGTTTTCTACCTTCTCTTACCAATTTTGCATTCTATTCCATAATTAACAACTTATATATCATTTGACTTAGAAATTATCTTGATCCACAAAATTCCTTTGTTAAATACTGTCTCATTCCACCAAACAACAGATCTCTATGGAACAGTTCTTATTTGTCAATGGTGATACTGGATGCTAAGGAAACCAGAGGAGAGAAGAAAAATAATAATATCTGCTTGCAAAACATATATAGTATTTATTTGTGAAAATTAAAATAGCACTCTTGAAGCAATTACAGCATAATATGAGACCTTAATAGAAGAACTAATAATATGGCAGTTAAGAAAGAGGGAATAAAGGGAAGCCTTTACAAAAATCAAACATGATTTATCCAATAAATACAACACACTAAGGTTTAAGAATAAAATCGTGAGCAAATGATTAAGAAGTGATGTCAAAAAAGTGTGATGAGTTAGTTTTAAGACTAGATGTACAGATCACTATAAGTTCACAGAATCTAAGTCTGTAGGTATGTTTTCTTTGATTTTTTTTTTTTTTTTTGGTACATGGCCATACACAAATTCTATCATTATTTCTTCATTTATACTTCCCAAAAAAACTCCAGGTGCTTTGTGGTAAGAAAGATTCTAAGATAGCCCCAAAACATCCTCTCTCTTATATAACTTCATCATTCTTTGAGTGTGGTGGAAATGATGGATAGAATGAGTTATAACCGCTATGATTACTTTATATTAAAAAAAGAGATTTTGTAGATATAATGAAGTGTACTAATTGGTTAACTTAGAGTTAATTATAAGGATATCCAGGTGGGCCTGGCCTAATCACACCTGTCCTTTAAGTGTGCATCTAAAGGGCAGAGAAAAGGGAATTCAGAGATACAACATACAAGAAGTATTTGATGCACTGCCCCTGATTTGCAGATGAAGGTCGCACATGGATAAGAATACAGTAACTTCTGGGATCTGAGAGTGACCCTGATTAACAGTCAGCAAAGAAACAGGGAACTTCCTACTGCAAGAAAATGAATCATTCCAATAAGAATGTGCTCTTAAGTGAATTTTCTCCCAGAGCTTCCAGATAAGAAGTCAGCCTGATCAACACTTTGATTTCAGTCTTGTGATACTCTGAGCTGAGAACCAGTAATGCAATCTGAAGTTCTAACCTATAGACTGTGAGGTAATAAGTGAATATTGTCCCAATTTGTTAATGCAGCTATAGAGAACTAGCACACACTTTTATATGTCAAGCACTGTTTTAGACTCTTGCAATGACAATCAAGATATGGCACATTATATTGTGAAAAAAATAACAAAAACAACAATAAAACACCAAATCTTTGTGATTTAACACTACAAAAGTTTGTTCTCACTTATGCAAATCTCTAAGGCCATGGTACAGTGTATAATGATGCATTGACTCTGGAGTGAAATAATGCATTGTTTATCTTGTAACTTTCCCATCTTAATATCAGCCTCTCTCCATGATGACTAAAGTGGGGTAAAAAAGCACTGGTCTTGTAAAACCAATAGTTTCCCCTGGAAAAGACACACATCACTTCTGGATTGAATTACTCACATGGCCATGCCTTGGAGTGTGGGGAACCAGTGTTCCTGGAAAGAGAACAGGGTGTATGTGAAAAATATAACCCTCTACTATACTCGGGTGACCAAGAAAACATTTAAATGAATGACCAAGACAAAATCCTTGTCTTCTACAGATTCAATGACAAGGACATTTTTCACAGAACTAGAACAAAAAATTCTAAAAATTTTTTGGAACCACAAAAGACCCAGAATAGACAAAACCATCCTTAGAAAGAAAAATGGAGCTGGAGGAGTCAGGGTCCCTGCCTTCATACTATACTACAAAGCTACAGTCATCAAAACCACATGGTACAGGCACAAAGTCAGAAATATAGATCAGTGGAAACAAGATAGAAAGATCAGAATTAAACCCATGCACCTACAGTCACCTAATATATAAGGAAGCAAGAATATACAATGGAGAAAAGACAGCTCCTTTAATAATTGGTGCTGGGAAAACTGGACAGCCACTTGTAAAAGAATGAAATTAAAACACTTCTTAACACCATGCACAAAAGTAAACTCAAAACGGATTAAAGATCTAAATATAAGGCCAGATACTATAAAACTCTTGGAGGAAAACATAGGCCAAACACTCTCCAACATGAACCACAGCAATATTTTCTCAGATCCACCTCCTAGAGTCATGAAAATAAAAACAAAAATAAACAAATGGAACTTAATTAAAAAGTTTCTGCAAGCAGAGGAAACCCTAAACAAAACAAAAAGACAATCCACAGAATGGGAGAAAATATTTGCAAATGAAGTGAGTGACAAGGGATTAATCTCCAAAATTTATAAACACCTTTTGCAGCTCAATACCCAAAAAACAAACAACCCATCAAAAAATGGGCAGAAGATCCTAACAGACAATTTGCCAAAGACATACAGATGGCCAAAAAACACACGAAAAGATGTTCAACATCACTCATTATTAGAGAAATACAAGTCAAAACCACTATGAGGTACCACCTTACACCAGCCAGAATGGCCTTCATCAAAGTCTACAAACAATAAATGCTGGAGAGAGTGTGGAGAAAAGAGATCCTAATACACTGTTGGTGGGAATGTAAATTGTTGCAACTGTTGGGGAAAGCAGTATGGAGATTCCTCAGAAAACTAAAAATAGAATTACCATTTGATCCAGCAATCCCACTCTGGGGCATCTATCCAGAGAAAACCATAACTCAAAAAGATACATGTACTCCAGTGTTCATTGCAGCACTATATACAATGTCCAAGACATAGGAACAAACTAAATGTCCATTGACAGAGGAGTGGATATAGAATTTGTGGTACATATACACAACAGAATATCACTCAGCCATTAAAAGGAAAGAAATAATGGCATTTGCAGCAATGTGGATGGACCTAGAAATTATCATGCTAAGTGGAGTTAGCCAGACAATGAGACACCAACATCAAACGTTATCTCTTACATGTGGAATCTTAAAAAGGACACAATGAACTTCTTTGCAGAACAGATACTGACTCACAAACTTTGAAAAACTTGCAGTTTCCAAATGAGACAGGTTGGGGGGTGGGGGGATGTACCTGGGATTTGGGATGGAAATGCTATGAAATTGGGTTGTGATGATTGTTGTACACTATAAATGTAATAAAGTTCATTGAGTAATTTAAAAAAAGGTAAAAATATGGAAAAAATAAAAAATAAGTAAAATTTACCTCTGCTTTCTGTACTTACTACACAGCATCTACATTTTCAGAGATCATTTTAGACCATTTTAAAGAGCCATTTCTTTTACCAGCAATGTCTTTGTTCCTCTGTGGCTGACAATGCCTTAAAAAATCAATGGATGTATTCAAATACCTAATATTACAGTATAAGACACTATAATTGTTAGAAATTTGATTTCCCTTGCCATTGTTAAGCTGCTTGTCAAAAAGCAGATTCCTATTTATATGAATTACTGTGATGCAGACACTCTGAATCAATTGTTTTAATACATTTTACATAGTTAAGTCCAACTCCTTAATTAGTTTTAATTTTATAAGTCCAAAAGAAATAATATCTCATTTTTATTGTTCTTTCACCTTCTAATTCAAAAGAAATATCATTTTATGTCATATTACAATGCAAAATTAATTATACTGCTTTAACAAAGGATAGTTGTTCATACTTTATCTTAAATAATTAAGGATTTGAAATTAAGTAGAGATACTTTTATTTGTGATATATTCAACATATAAATGTCACTATATTTCTTTAATAAAATTTGCATAAAATATATATTTAGTAAATTATTAAAGAGAGCTATTGCTATGCATTTAAAGTTTTACAAATCTGTGTTGTAAACTTACAACCTGGTTACTATGCAAAGTTCTATTAGGAAGTGTATGTAAAATTCAGGGTCTTTAAGAGAGCTGGAATAAAAAACAAAGACAACAGGTAACAGGGAAAAATATGTTTAATAAAAATCAGAATAAGTAAGCCAAGAGTTAAGTGTTATGTGAAAGAACATATAATGTTCCAACAGAAAACAATTCATTTCTTCAAAATTTTGTTGATATTTATTACATGACAGATTCTTGATAGGGTTTTGGGGGTGCAATGATTAACAAAAGCAAATATAATCTGATTTCGTGAAGCTCATAAGCCTTTTGAATATGGCATCCACCCATCTAACAGTCATTCAAAGACATGTAAAGTGGCAGCTTGGTTGTCTGAAGCAGATCAGGGCCTAATTAGAAAGGATAAAGAAAGATTCCTCCAGGAAATAATGGTTGGATCATGAAGCAAAAGAATGGAGAATAGGAAGTAAATGGTCAATGAAGGAAGTAAAGCCCACTTCTGAGTCTTATATTAAGGGGAGTGTAATAGGCTCAAAAACAAAAAGAAGGCCCTCATTGTAAGTGAATACAATAAAAAGAGAAAGAACATATTTCAAATAGGTTGATATCTGTGGAAACTCATCTGACCTTACCAAAAGCAATTCTTTCAGCCAAATGTCAAGTATCTACCAGGGATGAAAGATGGGTGTTATTTACTCATATATTAAGGACATTTACTTCCTATAGTTTCATAAGACTGGGAAAATCTCAAATGCACCTTGGGCTAGCCATCTCCCTTTCTTATAAGATCCCCATGGAATTTATAGAAAAAAACAATGACAAAAATAAAGTAAAATTCTGTCTTCAAGTTTAATATTTGTTCAATATTAAAATTTAGGTGAAGAGCTCTCTCTAAAAACAAAATACATCTCACTGATTTATATGTGAACTTTTCCCACCAAAATTTAATCATCTATTTTCTAGTTATTGAAGGACTTTACAAATAAGGACTATGGATGTCTCAAAAGCAATCTATGGAGAAGCCAGAGCCTTCATCAGCCTTACCTGCCTAGGATTTAGCACTAAGATCACACAGAACTGTGGCATAATCACAGCCAGAGAGGATTAAGAAGGACTGAGATGAATGATTCTTCCAGAAAAACAAAATTAAGCATGGGATGAGAAGTGAAGCTACATACTTCAATTTGAGAATCATGATTCATCCCAACTACCACACAGAAATAACATTTGGGAAGCTAAGATTCAGAATAAACAAAGGACTGTGAAATTTGCTGCAAATATATATATATAGAGAGAGAGAGCTTGAAGAATAAAGCAAAGAGGACTTCATAGTGATAAAGATGTAGTAACTTCATTGCCATGTAATCCTGGACCATATATTCTTAGGCATTTGTTGGCAGAAGGGAATACAAAGGTAGGAAGCAAGGAAACTATTCTGTTTATTCTGTTCCCTCTTGGAAGCATCCGGTAACAAACTGAAATAAGCAGATAAATATAGATTCATTATATTAGAGGAGTGGCATGGAGAATCTTATCTATTTGCCTTAAGGAATCTCAGAGTATAAGGCCACCTCACCCTTTAGTTTACACAATGTTTTGTTTCTTATAAAAAGAAATTAAGCAATTTAGCATTTGCTTGTTTTCTGATATTTTACCAGGAATATATACACTTTTTTTTTTCTTTTTGCCATGCCTGCAGTGTGCAGAAGTTTCTAGGTCACGAATTGAACTGTGCCACAGCAGCTACCTGAGCCACAGCAGTGACAACACCAGATCTTTAACCTTCTAGGCTACCAGGGAACTCCCCTTATAGAAATATTTCTACATTATCCCACAGCTACAATATGATTTCCAACTTTCTTTTGCTATACCACTCCAATGGATGCTCAAGCACATTAACCACTAGTATTGCCCAAGTTTGAGTCTTCTCAGCCTTGCTGAATTAATGGCCTCCTACATAAAATACTAGGAGACTTGAAGATGCAGATAAAGGTGGCTTGCTCTTTAAAGGTTGGCTATGGACCTATCCTATTGACTTAATAATAGTTCAAAAGAAGTAATTAGGTAAAACAAATCAATACTGAAGGAAATCAATATTAAAGAGAAAATTAAAAGATTAGACCTAATTATCATTAGGTCTTTTTTCTACCTTAAAAATCAATGATTGTTCAAAAGCCCCTGCCTACCTTTCTCCAAAACAATTTCTTTTGTCACAATATGTCAAAAATATGAAAGGCTGTCATGATCTATTCTCTCCCTATTCTTAACCAAATAATTCAAAGCATTATTTTTTTAAGTTTATGAATTTAATTTTTCCATTCTCATTAAGTTGATGAGTTTAAAATACTAATAATTTGAAACTTGTGACAAAGTCCACTAACATCAGTCTTAGAAGTTACTATTTTGTCAGTCATCTTTGAACTACATTTTCATAAATACCAACAAGATATGTCCATGTTTCACCCAAACTAAATACATAAATGTATATACCCACATGTGTATGTATATATAAATAAAAATATATATGTATATAATTCTTCACTTTCATTCCTGCTCTTGGATTTAGAAGTCTGGGAATTCCCTCTATTTTTCTCTCATTTGGTGAACTTCCCAAACTTTAAAAAGGTTACATTTAGTCATAAATACTAGGGAACTGAGATGCCCAGATGGAGGGTAAACTATGGCTAGGGGAGATCAGCTTGACCACATCTTCATCTGCTATAGACTAATTGATAGGAAACTAGATGTCACACATAGAACCCCAGCACTTGAAGAGTTATCTGAGCAGCAGCTAGCAGCAGTATTTTCCCATTCGTAGATTTCCTTAGTGTCTAGAAATTTTCAGTAAGTAACATGGCATTTACCCATACAAAATCCAAAATGTAATTCAAACTAAAACCTACGTAAGTTTTTGAAAGACAACAAAGTATTCTTTAATTCACTTGCCTATGTGTACATAATTTTCTTTACTATTGTCTCTAGATCCTGTAAATCTGTGATAGTTTGTAATTGTGCTACTTAATGTGAGAACTGGCACCACTGGCCTCAATTAGATTTGACAGACATGTAGAATCTTAGGTGCCACCTGAAATTCATCAGATAAGAATCTTTATTTTTAACAATATGTCCAGATAATTCATGAGCACATGTAAGTTCAAAAAGCACATATGTTTAAGTTATTCTTAGTATGTCAATGTCAACTATGGCTTCCAGGACCTCGAACCAGCCTTCAATTTGTATCTTGGTTATCATTTTCATTTTAGAAAAGCATCATTGTATAATTGTCATGTGCAAGCCTGCTTTTTGGCTCTGAATTTAGCAGTGATATAGACAAAATCATCTGCTTTTATGAACTTATAAAGGAAAAGATAATTACTAAAAACACAAAACAAGTAAAATATTTATAATGTTAGTGACAAAAATATGGAGTAAAATAACTTCTGTAAAAGAGACGGAGTTGATGGGTACAATTTTAATAGCGTGACTAAAGAAGTTCTTACTAAAAGGCTAAGATTTAAATAAATTCCTGTAGAAAGCTAGGCAGCAAGCTAAATGGATATTTGGAAGAAAAAAGTTAAGCAATTTATGTGATGGGATGCTTTATCTTGGCCCTGGAATACCTGATGATCTCTACTGCCAAAGGTAGAAAAAATCATAACATAAAATTTTAGGGAAAATTACTATTTCTTGAGTCACTATTAATTGCAGTTATTGAGATAATTTATATGTATTGTCTCCTTTAGTTACTATGACAACAATACTGGATAAATATTATCTCAAGGAATTGAGTTTCAGAAAAGTTGGATGACTTACCAAATTTCATGTACTTTTAAATACATGAGTCTAGATTTAAATACCAAGTCCACCTGCCCCAAAAGGCCATGTTATTTACTCTAATTTTCTGTCTGTCATCCCTTCATAATCAAGATCAGATTTGATTTGGGGGCAAACAAAAAGCCCAATTTCTTAATAAGTTGAAAAGTATGATTTTAAAACTAAATCCAGAAAAATTATTACTGACTTCAATTATTTCCAGAGCTTATGCAAGAAGATAAATAAATGGCTTAAATGTAATACTGATTATATTGTCATTTCAATCTGCAGTTTTAGCATTTGAGTGAAAAAAGCATCAGCAGTGGGAATTTTTTTTTTTCAAAATCTTATGTTGATTCTTCCCAATCCTATAGTGTTTTAGATTTATTAATTCAGTTTTGGGCCTCAAGTATCCATTCTACAACCAAAAGTTCCATAAGCAATTCTGATTCATGATAATATCTAAGACTCACTAGGATAAACTTTTAAAGGACCTGATCAAAATCAACCCAAAGCAATTTCACCTTAGAGGAAATTAACTTAGACAAGATTAGTTGGGATTCTTGCTCACATCCTTTTCTTTTAAGCACAATATATCTGCCAATAAATAAGCTAAATTACCTTTGTAAACTCCCTATCAACTCTAACCTAGATAGTGTGCAATTTCCTTTGCCGAATATTTCCAGATATTTCTTACTGATTGGACAGTATCAATCTTACAAATTGCATTCGCCACATGCTATTTGAAAGGATATGTGATGTGACCAAGGAATAAGAAGAACGAGTCTCAAAAATGGAACTGAAATATTCCAAACTCTATTTAGTAAAGTTTAAATGGATTAAGTACATATTTATTCTATTCAATTTTCTCCAGTGTTTACCTATCTAAATTAAAAAAAACCATATCTATATGACACACTTAGATTTTATAGAGTTCTGTCACTTTGGATTGTATTTGAACTTTTAACTCAAAGTTCTTGAAGAAGTCTGCTTTAATGTAAATTCGCTTTGTGACTGACAACTTGACAAGGAATATCAGAATTGTGAAAATTTGAGGATATTGTCACAAGACTATCACTGAAACTATACAAACAATAGCGATATTATGAAGAAGGTCACTTACTGTGATTTTTGGAATTAAAACTTATCCAAGAGTATACAGTTCCACTATGGATAGTGAAGGCAATTTATTGCTGCTTTTCAGTATTGGAAAAGAAAAAGTTCATGCTGTCATTGATTGACCTTTAAAAAGAAAAATGTAGCTGGCTTATGGGTAATAAGAAAGCTATATATATATATAGTTACCTTTACAAGTAGACTTTGTTAATTTGGGATGATTGCATAGGTTTTTCACACTTTTATTATAATCTTATTGGATAAACTAATCACTGCCAAGTCATATTACCATAATGGATATACTACTATTTTTATTGCTGTAAGTTTTTGCACTACAAATCTTGCAAAAATAAAATTAAGAAGTAGTTTTTTAAATTTAATTTTAATATCCTCATTTGATAAATATTGTGGCATAGAAAAGATGTATTAATTTTTATCATTTGTATGCATAAAAAATTAAAAGCCTCATTTTAAAAGAGTAATACTATTGAATATCTTTGCAGTTATAGGTTTAACTGTAAATTTTCCCCCTTAGTAAAAAATATAATTATGCAGCATAATGACAGTGAATGATACCAAAGTTTACATGATAAATTATCACAGTCATGGTCATTTTTTTGCAATTGAATAAGGAGCAATTGTCTTGGAACTATGATATTTTTCCTATTCAAAATTACCCTCATATGTCTTTCCTCTTTTATCTTCAGAGTTTAACATCTTTTTGTTGTATCCTATATTTTATGGATACTGTATAATAAAAAATATCCAGTTGTGTCATGTTACCTTTATTTTTTTAATTCAAATTTTTATGTTTACATGGTTAGATAAAATTAACATAATTATTATATCCATATATTCATAGATTTCATAAACCACTTGTCACAAATAGAATGTCAAATGTATTTCTTGAATACCAATTTTACTTGCAACATTTAGTTCTCTGTCACTTGGTTCTTCTAATTCAATTTGATTTCCTAAATTTAGGGTACATGGATTTTATGAGCTCTGATCATAAAAAAGATGGCATTCAAAAATATAAGCCTAGTAAAAATATAAACTTAATTTCTGACATATTTACATTAGGTAATATCAAATAAATGTTTGTGACTTTTAAAACATTATATTTCATTTATAAAATTAGGATTTAGTGATGATAATTTCTAAAACTTAATTTCTGCCAGTTGGTACAGAATCTAATGCTAGATCCTTTCTCAAAAAGTCTCCTAGCTTTAAGTTTAAGTTAATTTAGGTTAATTGAGTTAAACCTGAATTAATTTGTTCGAATTCATTTCCCTTTCTTTCTTTGAAAGCTGAAGGTAAGCATCTTCTTATAAAGCCTCAGGGATTTATATTTTATGGTAAGATATGATTTATATTTTAAGTTCTGCAAATTTGCTATGTTGTTGCCGGCTCTAGACCCAGCTAGTACAATAGTCATCATTCAATGACCTGAACTTACACAACCCAGAGGCCACAAAAGATTATATCAAACAAGGTAGCTTTCTGTGGTACAGAGAACTTCCTGCTCAGTTTATTCAAGATAACATAGGGGCCAACTGCATTCTCTTAGGGACCAATATCTCAAACCCCAAACATACTTATAGAGGTCAAGGCCTAATTGTTCGGGACATCAGTACTGTTTAAATCCAAGTTTAAAAAGCCAATTAAAGCTTTATCTTTTGAGTTGCCTATGTAATTATGCACGATATTCTCTGCTTAGTACCTCTGTGAAAAGAGTTATTTGAACATGCATTGCTTCATATTTGCTTTTAGTTTACTTCAATATCTTACTAAAAAGGAAAGGTTGAAATGAATTTGTATGGATGTTATTATGATGAGATCCACTTCATTGTCCAATCTTTCTACATGCTATTTATGGAAGATGGATAAAAGGAGCCTAATTGGAGTCACGGGAAATTGGGATTTGGAAATTTAGGTACATTTTCAGATATATGCTGTCTATGCATTCGTTCTACCAGGCTGAAATCTAAGTGCGTTTTTACCAGAGAACAGCAGTAAATTTTATCAGAGTTATTTTCAGTAACGTATATTCTGATATTTCACTGGCTTGTAATAAACATATATTTCTCATTTAATATACCATTCAATGTAGGTAGGAGGAAAAATTATCCAGGGGACAAGGGCTTTGCTCTAAACAAGGCCAAGTTTTTTCCATCTTGTGTCTCCACCTTCCTAAATGTGTTTAGTGTCCTCTGTATTCAATCAGCCAGTGGGAAAGAGCCAGATATCTGGAAGGAAAGTTGTCTGGAGCAGTGCTGAAAGTGCTCTCCCTCAAGTTCATGCGTACATTCTAATAATAATTGACAAAAACTGAGTAACTTGGCCATATCTAAAAAGTTAGTGATACAATGTATTCCAGCTAATCACCCAGATTTAACTCTAAGGACCATTACTAGCAGACACTGACAATCTCTGTTATGGGTTTTATGGTTGAGTTTTCCATTTGTTAAATATATTTACACTTGTATATATCCTTACTCTCTGATTCTATTCAGTTGTAACTAGGCCTAGTGTGATCTGCCAAATGCAAGTTTAAAGACTGTAATCTATTTTATTTTTCCACTAAGTCATCAATACAGTTTGGGAAAACTGTAGACTGTATCTTAATTTTAACTATAAAATTCAACATATTAATCTAGAAAACTCTACAATAAGCTAACATGTTTTATCCCCTAAAAAATGTGTTATTTTTTATCTATGGATAATGAATTATATATGAATTATTTTTTATCTGTGAGTTATAGGATAAATGGAAAAAGCAAAATGGAGTCTGTTTCCACTTAATGATTTCTTACTGTTAGGGTACAGTTTCCTATGTGAAATTTGGTGGTTTCTTTGGAAGACATTAAGAGGGATTATTTTTGTCTTACTGTTCTGTAGTAGTTTCAATTAATAATTAGCCATATTGAGACAAAAATTCTGGTCTTTAGTGATGGGTCTACATCAGTTGTAAAAATAAATGAAATAAAAACAAAACAACTACTGTGCAGTTATTCAATAACTGCAAAAACCAGCTGCACTGTTAGGATTCTGTGTGTTCATAAATGTTTAACATTAACTTTTATGGCCTCATGAAATTACTAGTCTAATAGGCCAAGAAACTTAATGTAGAAAATAACATAATTACTTGTGTCAACACACTGATGACAGTTTATTGATGGAACATGTTGGCTAACAATTATATCAAGTGACAAAAAAATTTGAGTGGCAAGAGATACCTCAACAAATATTTATCAAACTAAATTGAGCTTCCCATGTCTTAACTTCAGAACATCAAGCATTTTTGGGATATACTAAGTTACTCAAATTTATCCCCAAATTTCTTTTTAAAAGATGACAAACTAGGAATGATGCAAAAGAACATGAAAATAAATGAAGCCTACAGACTATGCAGTATTAAAGAGAAGAGTATTAGATTTTCTTTAATAGATAGTTATCTTATCTATGAAAGTTTTGTCCAGATATATGCTAAGGAGTGGGATTGCTGGGTCATATGGTAGTTCTAGCAATCCCACTTGTGGGCATATATCTGGATAAAACTTTCATTGAAAAAGATACAGGCACCCCTATGGTCATTGCAGCTCTATTCACAAGAGCCAAGAAAAGGAAACAACCTAAATGTCCATTGACAGATGAATGGATTAAGAAGATGCAGTACATATACACAATGGAATACTTCTCAGCCATAAAAAGAAAAAAATAATGCCATTTGCAGCAACATTGATGGAACTAGAGACTCATATTAAGTGAAGCAAGCAGAAAGAGAAAGATAAATATCAAACGATATCACTTACATCTGGAATTTAATATATGTCACACAACTCATGGACTTGGAGAACAGACTTGTGGTTGCTGAGGGGGAGGGAGTGGGATAGACTGGGAGTTTGGGGTGAGTATGTGCAAACCATTGCATTTGGAGTGGATAAGCAGTGGGATCATGCTATATAGCATGGGGAAATATATCCAGTCACTTGTGATGGTACGTGAAACATAATGGAGGATAATGTGAGAAAAAGAATGTGTGTATATATATATGTATATGACTGGGTCACTTTGCTGTACAGCAGAAGTTGACAGAACATCACAAATCAACTATAATGGAAAAAATAAAAATCATAAAAAATGTTATCTAGATAGGTGGTTTAACATTGAGGGAAAGTAACATAAGACTGAATTATGTAATTTAATATTTGATTCTTTAAAAAAACAAAATTATTTAACTTTGTAATTTTTTATAAGTGTTACTAAAAACTGGTCAAGTCTGTCAGGTTGGTTTTACCAATTATTTGAAATTTTTAAAGGTCTCCTTAGTTTCTTAAGTCTAAGAAATCTAAGGGAAAATGGTATGAACTTTGCAATGTTTATAATGTTTATATTGACATTGACTTTTAATTCAATCAGAAATGCAAAATATTTAACTATTGAAAATACAGTGGAGGTCAACATAGGATTTGATCTTATATACATGGGGTTTACAGTCCAATATTTATGCAAAAAGAAAAATGATTTGTAGGTATCATGGAAAACATATGTCTAAAATATGTTCACAATATCCAAAAATAAAACTCATGCAATAACAGAGAGGAAACTTAGAGAACAGTGGAGTATATATCTCAGATATTGCTTATCAACTACACTGAATACACAGCCTAACCATATATCTAATCATTGGTACTATGACCAAATTTATATTTTGGAATTTCTCACCTAAGTCAAAAGAAATGCTTATTTATTTCAGCCCTAGGATGTTTGGGGGCTGTAAGAACAAACCCAGTAGAAAATGACTTAGCACTAATCATAGGCAGCATGGAAGTGTAATGCTCTGGGGGCAAACTATTGTCAAAGGAACATAAGAGACAATGGATCAATGCTTCTGTCTCTTTTTTCTAAGCAGATTGTCCCGAGTCATATCTCTTAGGCTTCTCACACATACACACCACCCTCAATGGATTGAGTACCCAAAAGCCCAAGTGAGTCACCCACCATATAGCACATTCTAGAATTCTCTCCCCCTCTTTCCTATATAATCCCTTCCTCCTGTATCTGGGATCATAGTCCTAAACAAACTGGAACTATACAAGCCTTACCTCAGGCTCTGTTTTGAGGTAATCCAGCAAAACCCAGAGGGTCTCAGTTGACTGGGGATGGGAGATAATAGGATGAAATATTATAGGCCCATAAAAGCAATTTTATGGACATCTATACTCATTATGTTCTGCTTTTATATCACTCATGGTCTCACAGTTTGCAGTCCAGATGTAACTAAAATATAATCATCTGCTTCTTCATCCACTATACTTCTAAATCTATTCAAAGTTTTTCTATTTTTTTCATAAAACATACCCTGATCTACCCTAATATGGCTCTTAAAACAGAGATGAAAGATGAGAGAATTAGAAAAAATAGTCTATGAAAGAAATTTTGTTCATTTTTGATTGACGTGTTTGTTTTTCGATATTCATTTGTATGAGCTATTTGTATATTTTGTATATTAACCGCTTTTTGGTTGCATAGCTTGCAAATATTTTCTCCCATTCCATAGGTTGTCTTTTCGTTTTGTGATGGCTTCCTTTGTTGTGCAGAAGCTTTTAAGTTTGATTAGATCCCATTTGTTTATTTATGCTTTATTTAATCATTTATTTTTACCTTGGAAGACTAAGAAAATATTGCCATGATTAATGTCAGAGAATGTTTTGCCTGTGTTATTGTCTAGGATTTTTATGGTTTCATGTCTTATATTTAGGTTTTTAAACCACGTTGAGTACATTTTTGTACAGGGTGTGAAGGAGTGTTCTAATCTCATTTTTTACATATAGCTATCCAGTTTTCCCAGCACCACTTATTGAAGATATTGTCTTTTCTCCATTGTATATATTACCTCCTTTGTTGTAGATTAATTAACCGTAGGTGTTTATTTCTGACCTTTCTAGTCTATTCCACTGAAGACCTAAAGAAACATTTCTCCAAAGAAGACATACAGAAGGCCAATGGGCATATGAAAAAGATGCTCAGCAATGCTAATTATTAGAGAAATACAAATTACAATGAGGTATCATTTTTTTGTGTTTGTTTGTTTTGGCCATGCCCATCACATGCAGAAGTTCCTGGTCTAGGAATTGAACCTGCACCACAGCAGTGACCCAAGCAACAGCAGTGAACACTGGATCCTTAACCACGAGGCTACCAGGGAATTCCAAGAATGGCTAGCATCAAAAAGTCTACAAATGGTAAATGCTGGGGAAAAGGGAACATTCCCACACTGTTGGTGGAAATGTAAATTGGTAGAGCCACTATAAAGAACAATAATGTGGTTCCTTAAAAAACTAAAAATAGAGCCACCATATGATCCAGCAATCTCATTCCTGGACAAATATCCAGAAAAGAAGAAAACTCTAATTTAAAAATATGAAAAATATGCATGAACCCCAATGTAATAGCAGCATTTTTTACAGTAGCCAAGATATGGAAACAACCCATGTGCCCATCAACTGATAATTGACCTAAGATGATCTGGTATATATATATATATATATATATATATATATATATATATATATATGTATATATATATGTATATATATGTATATACACACACACACATATATATACATAAAATGGAATATTAATCAGCCATTAAAAAGAATGAAATATTGCTATTTCAGCAATATGGATGGACCTAGATAACATCATACTAAATAAACTAAGTCAAAGACAAATATTATATACTAATTATATTTGGAATCTAAAAATAATGCACATAAATCTATATAAAAATAGGAACAGACTCAAAAACATAGATAATACACTATGGTTACCCAAGAGGAAATGGTGGGAGGGAAAAATTAGGAGGATGGGATTCATAGATACAAACTACTATACATAAAATAAATATGCCACAGAAATTTACTGTATGGCACAAGGAACTATACTCAATATCTTGTAATAATTTGTAATGAAAAATAGTCTAAAAATATATATATTTACCATGTTGGGATGTGAATTTCATTGATTTTTATGGCTCGAGTTCACATTTTTATGGGTGAATGTGTTGCAGAGAACTGATGAATGTATATTATGCTCCATCTTTAGTAGTCTCCCAGATTTTATAGAGGAAATAGGAAATGCCAATTAAACACTATTTTAGAACTGGATTCTCTGAAACAGAACATTGATATTTGTATTCATATGCATACAATTTATTAAGGAAATGTTCCCAAGAAGTCAAATAATGTTGATGAAGTTCCAGCCTCAGCCTTATTGCAGCCCAAAAGGGAGCTCTGAAGGTTAGTTATGCCTCTTAGTTTGCTCCATTTGTAGGGAGTGTGCATGAATTGTAGGATGGAGATGTGGAAATTCTAACCACACAGACATTTTCTTCTTCCCCTCTGGCCTCTTTGTGTTGGTGAAAAATAGCTCTGTAACTTCAGGGCAGTCATTAGGGGCACCTGGGGACCTAGAGATGAGCATACAGAAGCAGTAAAAGTATCCAACAGTGACCTCTTCTTTTCCTGTGTAAAGGAATGAGGAGGCTAGGAAATTCTTCTTCCGCCTTAAGGAAGCAATAATGCAGCAATATACATATCACTTGGTCCTTGAAGACAAGAACTGGTTCTTTGTTTGTTTGTTTGTTTTGACCATGCCCATCACATGCAGAAGTTCCTGGGCCAGAAATCGAATCTGCACTGCAGCAGTGACCGGAGCAACAGCCAGTGAACACTGGATCTTTAGCCACTAGGTCAGTAGAGAACTCCAAGAACTAGTTCTTAATTGTTTTTACCCCCAGGGCCTGGCACAGTGTATGATATATAGTAAATGCTTAATAAATATATATAGACTAATTGAAAATAAACACACACATACACACAAAACTCAAAGGATATAGATAATTAATGAAGCTTCTGAATTTGCCTAATTTATACATAAAAATTTGGAATCAAAATATTTTTGTTGTACCTAACCTTTTACCAAGAATATCTCACATAGGATTTTAGTATTTAATTAAGATGGAAGAATATGCAGTGAATTTTTATTTCCGAGTACGTGTTCATGTATCTCTTTTGTACTTCACCCTTCTGTTGATTTCAAAGGAGACTTGCTCAGCAGTGCTAGCAGCACAAGAAAAAGAGGTTCATGAAAACAATATTTTATATTTTTAAGTTGTTAATTCAATAGCTAAAGGGGAAAAAAATGTAAGAGGGAAGAGATTCTGTCATTATCCTACACTGATTTAAAATGCAGCAAAGAAATAGTTTTCTACAATTATCTTTACTTTCTTATACTTCAGTGAGTTTTCTTGGAGAAAAAAATACTTTTTCATATGTGTAATTGTTGATTCATAAAACAATTTATATGCACAAAACACTTTACATTCTATTCCTCCTTTTCTTCCTTAATTTTTATATTAATTCCTTTCCTTATTCGTCCTTCTCAAATCACATGTGCATATATGGATTATATATAATAATAATATAGCAGTTGCATAAGGCAAAATTGTAGGTAATTTTAAGCATCATGGTAGCCTAAGATAAAGTCACTAGGAAACAAAGTTTCTCTCTCTCTCTCTTTTTTTTTTTTTTTTGCTTTTAGATGAGGAAAACAATCATTTTTAGTGCTATGACCTTAAAAGTTGATTTTTTTTCTTCTGATTTTGCTTGTGACAGTATCTAGAATATAATGTTAAATTCACAGGGGTTTTTGACTTATATTTGTTTTGATGTATCCCTAAGGCTAGATAATGCAGGCATTTGCCTTTTGACAAGTTACCTGGAAAATTGTATATACTCTAATCATGGTGCTTGGTATTTGTTAATGACTTTATTTCTTTAACATGGCATCTGGCATAGAGCTGGGAAGAGAATTATTGCTCAAGATTTATCTATAGCATGACTTTAGTAGAAGATTATAATGTCAAAATGAAATTGTTTAGTACTTTTTTGGGTATTTCCAGGCATTATAAACTTATAAAAAAAGAATTGAGAAAGAACATATTTACTGAATTGGATAATTCTGGTCATTGGTCAAATTTCCTTAAATTTCAAATTGAATCTTAGATGAATTATTTCTCAGCATCAGATAATGATTATCTTTCTAATTACTGCTTAGGATGTTTAATAATTTTGTAAGTGAATTGAAATCCATTGTATTATTGGTATTGTCTACCTTTGGAATTATCCAAGGTGAGACTAGAATGCCACTTCTCAGAATTTATAAAAATATTTCCATGGATAAAACTATAGACTAAGTACTAAATACTGGCTACTAAAAATACAGTCAGTTCATGTTGCCTCTTGCCTTAAAACCCTTTGGTGTATTCTCTTTGCTTTCATGATAGAGCAAAGACATCTTAAATTGTCATAAACATATCTACAACTGGACCCTTATTGATTTCTTTAGCCTTTTGCCTCACCACTCACCACTTCAAATTCTTGCTTCAACTATTTTGAATTACTAACTCACCAAATATTCCATAATCCTGCCTCCAGCCCTTGTAAAAAATATTCACTTATCTTTAACCATCCTTTTCTTCTCTTTCACCTTGTCCATGTCTACAAATTCCCTAGGTTTCAATTTCCTTCTGATAATGGTTTTGTAGATATTCTAAGATAAGGGTCAGTGTCTCTCTTGTGTAGTCCCATAACATCTAGAATTTTGGACAGATGGTAACATTTCAATCACAAAAATTTCTTATCATCTTGTCTGCATTGTCCTGCAAGACTGTAAAAAATCTTGAACTCAATAATTGTACTTCATTCATTTTTTGTATTCCTGCAATTAGAGCATAAGACAGTCAATATTCCACAAAGAGTATGTGTAAATCTCACACACACTCACACTCACAATTTACTAGAGAGATTGATGAGATTATTTTTTATTCTTATGTGCCAAAGAAACTTATATGTGATAATGCTGTGTTGACACCTAGAAACAACTCTATGTGGCCACCAAAACAAGTAACTATAGCGGGATATGACAGCTACTTTTACTTTTTCAAACATACGCCAACCCTAGAGAGGTATGAAACATCTCTAGACTCACTGTATCTGTTCCCTCTTTTCTTCATCCAGAGAAAATTATGATCTTTGACAATGAACTGATTCACCTTTAAACTGTAAGACAATGGTTAAAATGTATAAAACTTAATTTCCAAACAATAAAATAAATTTGCTTTGTATACTTACTGTGGAAGAATTAATTTATTGATACTTATTAAGAAGAATTAATCTACAGTTTCCATGAGGAAAATGTCTTGAAATACAACTATTATATTGAGGTACAAGCTCAATTCATCTCAGTAAAGCCTCCCTCTTTTTTTTTTTTGTCTTTTGCCCTTTTTAGGACCGCACCCTCCACATATGGAGGTTCCCAGGCTGGGGTCTAACCAGAGCTGCAGCTGCCAGCCTACGCCAGAGTCACAGCAACGTGGGATCTGAGCCATGTCTGTGACCTACACCACAGCTCACAGCAACACCGGATCCTTAACCCACTGAGTGAGGCCAGGGATCAAACCAGCAACCTCATGATTCCTGGTCAGATTCGTTTCCGCTGCGCCACAACAGGAACTCTCCTCATTTTGATCTTACTGACCATCCATCTTTCATCAATGAAAATTCTTTAATTTTCAGTCCATCATCTATATCTAAATATATTGGGCTTTTCCCAGTACATTTCCTCTGTATTGAGCAAAATTTTAATTATATGTATATTGTACTATTTCTTTACTTTTTTACCTATTTATTTCTCTAAATAAACTGCTTATGAAATAACTGTATACATTTATATTTATAAAACTGAATCTGTTTTATTGGATACATAGTCATAAAATCTAAATAAGTATTATGATGTTTTAATGCGAAAACAATTAGATGTCTCGGTCTCAGCAGTCATTAATACTTGAGGATTAGGTGCTATCTGTATACCTGGGGCTTCAGTGGTTGGATAGTTGACATTATGCCATGATTTTTCCAAATAACTGGAGAAAAGATAACTGCAAATTCCCTATGCCATTCTTGTTTCGAACATCTTTCTTTTCTAAAAGGTCAAAGAGAAGCATTTATCCCAAACTGTGTTTGTTTGTTTGTTTGTTTGTTTTTTTGTTTTATTTTGTTTTGTTTTTTTGCCATTTCTTGGGCTGCTGCTGCAGCATACAGAGATTCCCAGGCTAGGGGTCAAATCAGAGCTGTAGCCGCTGGCCTACTCCAGAGCCACAGCAATGCGGGATCTGAGCCACGTCTGCGACTTACACCACAGCTCACGGCAATGCAGCATCGTTAACCCACTGAGCAAGGCCAGGGATCGAATCCGCAACCTCACGGTTCCTAGTCAGATTTGCTAACCACTGAGCCATGACGGGAACTCCTATCCCAAACTGTGTTTTACTGCAGTTATTAGAGTATGTGTTTTATGCAACTCTCACTTCATGTGAATTTGAAGATCCCCAGTTTGACCAGGGAAATGTATTCTGAAAATGAAGGGTTTCAGATGTAATTTAAATAACTGACTTGCCAAAAACATGTTTTCAAGACAAAGCAAATGTCTTTACTAAGTTTAGGTCCCTCCGCAAAATATAAATTGCCTAAGACTTATGTGAAGTCTTACTTGGAAGGTGGTCCCACATGCTTTACTAAATGATGTGCTCTGTTGAAAAGCATATCGAATGCCTTCTGGAAGCATCCAATTGAAAGATGGAAAGCTAGGGCATCATCCATTCAGTTTCCATTTGCTAATGCTGGGGAACTGTCCCACACTTCTGGGCTAGAAGTTTCACCAGGGCCTACAGCTCCAGAGGCCTTGGGTCCTGAGGCACATGTGGAAAAACTCAGAGACATGCTTAAGGTTGGTACTTATAGTGAAGAAGAATCCGTACATTTGGCACTGTTGAGCTGGAATCAGAGATTACCTAAAGGGATGTGACATTAAAACCCCAAATACCTGCTACTTCAGTTTTCCATGGAACAAGCATGACACTCTGGGCTTGAGGTGCATCAGTGAGTAACACAAACAAAACTTCCAGGCTTTATGGAGCTTTTATTATTTTATTTTTATTTTTTAGGGTTGCACCTGCAATATGTGGAAGTTCCTAGGCTAGGGGGTAAAACTGGAGCTGTAGCTACCGGCCTATACCACAGCCACGGCAGCACCAGATCTGAGCCATGTCTGCAACCTATACCACAGTTGGGGGAAACCCTGGATATTTTAACCTAATGAGCAAGGCCAGGGATCGGACCCATATCCTCATGGATACTAGTCGGGTTCTTAACCTGCTGAGCCACAACGGGAAATCCTGGAGGTTAATAGTCAAATGTTCAGGCTGAATGAGGTTAAGACTTTTTTGATAAACCATTTTGTTATTTGATTGAGCTTTCAAATTGTGAATACTTTGGAACATTTCACAATAAGCCTTTCCCTAAAAAATATTTACCTCTATTCTGGCATTTTTTTTTTCTTCTGGGAAACATAGGAAATTGCACTGATATTCAGTGATAAGAAATAACAGTGCTAAGATATTATGATTAAATTACTTACAAATATCTTCATAATCAGAACATAACATTTATGTTGATATACATATTTATTCAAAATGGTAAAAAAAATTCCGTTTAACATTAACAGTAGATTTCCTGAGCTAGAAGTTAGAATAGTCTGTTTTTAAATTATTTCTTTTGAAGACACATGTCACTTGCAATGCTTCACATGAAATTTTATAATTGACAGCATAAACAAAAAATCCTGTATTTAAAATTTAAATTCGTCCCCGTTTTCTACAGCTATTAAGCTTCATAAAAGAGACTACTATAGTCAAGTGTTTTTCATGATGGGAAAAAAGTGCTAGTTCAGGTGCCCAAAGCAATAATAATATCCATTATGAAGATAGGGTATTTTTGAAATAAGGAAAAAATATTTTTAAACTTGATATAATTGTTTCAGTGACAAATCTACAGTCTATCTTGTGTCTACTATGTTTGTTGTAAAACAGTCAAAGGCAGTTTTGACCAGCTTGTTAAACTGCTAGTGCCAGTATCTAAGAAGTTCCATAATACTGCACTAAGATTCAGTTTAGCTAGTCACCTGGAGCTTTTCAAAGTAGCTATAAAATTGGAATTTAAAAAATATTATTTGAAAAGACTGTGAGATCTTAAAGTCATGATAATATTCAATACGTCCTTTTGAGAAGCAATTCCTACTTTGGTTATGCAGAGAAAAAGAGATATCTGTTTATAATATTTGGACTAATTGTACTGCTTCCTGTGGCAGGCAGTATTTTACAGAGAAAGCCATAACAGTAACTTCTATCCTGCATTGTGACTTTGGATAAAGGGAACTCTTCAACCCATGCATTTGAATGGATCTATGGCCACCTTGTAACCAACAGAATGTAGTGGAAGCGAGATTGCTTAATTTCAGAGGCCAGGTCATTAATGGCAGTGAGCTTCTGCCTCCTTTGATGAGACAGAATTTAGAGCTCTGACCTACTGTGTAGAAGCCCTACCACCTCATAGCTTCTGTGGCATGAGATACCCCAAACTAGCCCATGAAGAAAGACCATGTAGAGAGGATTTTAGACTAAATGAAGAGAGCAAAAGAGAGAGAGAGGTGTCTTATAAATGTATAGGTGTTCCTGCCCCAGCCCCAAGATATTTTAGCTCTGGCCTCTACCTGAATGCAATTATATGAGCAATTTCCAGAGCCATCTCCCTGAACCCTATCTGAATTCCTAATCTACAGAAAGTATGAGAGATAACATATTATTGTTGATGGTTTTTGGAGATAATCAAAACCATTTTTAGGAAAATACCTATAATTTTTACGTTTGTTTGAATTATGATTTCTACCATGCCTTCACCCCAATAATAAAGAGCCCTGTATATAATAAGTAGTTAATATATATTTATTGATAATTTAATTTAGTTTGAGGAAACTATTTGCACCTAAAATTCCTTCAAATTCTTTTTTTGTTGTCTTTTTAGGGCCGCACCCGCAGCCATATGGAGGTTCCCAGGCTACAGGTTTAATCAGAGCTGTAGCTGCTGGCCTACACCACAGCCACAGCAATGCCAGATCCGAGCTGTGTGTCTGTGACCTACACCACAGCTCATGGCAACGCTAATCCTTAATCCACTGAGTGAGGCCAGGGATTGAAACTGCAACATCATGGCTCCTAGTTGGGTTCGTTTCCGCTGCACCATGACAGGAACTCCTCTTCAAATTCTTTAACATAGAAAATCATAGTTTGTCTTCACATAGAACTGGGAATATACACCTATACTCACACACACACACATATATACACACACACACACATACATATATAAAGGAATTTTACATAAATAAGTACATGCATGTGAGTCAATAAGTTAATATGTGCAAACCTTAAATGTTTTCATGAATCACATGAATTACTGTGAGGTAAGTAATTTATCAGGCCATTTCTGGGTTGTTTAATCTTCTTTTTGCAACTTCCGTAGGGATATCTGAAATTTATATTTAAAGGCTTAGTTACCAAAATAACTATAAAAAAAACAGTAAGACATTAAGGAATAAGATTCGAGAAATATAAAGGGAATTTACTAGGTAAAAACCATTTATCTTACATACAAACAACAATGCGATATTCTTCCTTTGATTTTGTGTATGGGTCTTGTTAATGCACTGACTTCTATGTTCTTCTCTTCAAGTTGCCCTGGGTCTCAAGTCTGCGTACTTGAGAAAATGCTCCAAGGATTTTCCAAGATACAGCTCAATGAACCTGCTATCTTTTTTTTTCAAAATTATTCCAAGCTCTCTTTTTCTTGTAGTACAGTCTTTCCTAACTCACTTACAAGCAATCTACAAGCTACATGTTAACTTTATCAGCTATTCTTTCCTGTGTACAAATCACTTCAAAATTCAGTAGTTTAAAACAAATTCCATATATTTTTGTCTATGAATCTATGGGTCATTGGGTGGCTTTGCATATATAAGTAATTCTCAGTTGTCAACTGGGTTTGCTCTTGTGTTCCAGTCAATTAAGTGCTGGGTGGTCTAAGATAGCCTCACTTTCATAATTGGTGGTTAACTAGCCTTCAGCTGGAACTATGCAGAGACTCTGTGTCAGTCACTCTTCTCTAGGCTAGGCAGGACTTCTTCACCAGGAGATCCCAGACTTTGAGTCCTAGTTCAGAACTGACAAGGCTCTTTTGCTGCTTTCTATTGGCCATAACATGTCACAAAGCCAGCCTATATTCACTGGGTATAGAAATAGACAAATACACAGCCTTCATCTGTCCAAAGGAAGAGCTTTAAAGCCATGTTTCCACAGCATAAATACAGGATGAGAAATAACTATCACTTCTGCAAACATTCTACCATAAAATGTTTAGTGGCTGGCTAGGGGTCATGTTACCAAGAGACAAAAAATACAATTGCTTTCTTAACTGTCACTCCCCTGCCTCTCAATTCTTTCTTTACATTTGTTATTTTCACTAGATTAACTTTTTATACACACTGTGATATCAAGTGATAACAAAAACATCATCAATGATATCAGTTAATATTTATTGAACAATTACCATCTGCTAGTTATTATACTAAGTTATTTACAAACATTACCCAATTTATTCCCCCCAGAAATCAAATGAGGTAAATTATTATAATGTGAAAATATGAATGAATAATTTTTATTATTTATTATTATTATTAATTTCTTTCAGAATAAAAGCAAGCAATTGTGCATTGGCGTAGTCTTGGATTTCCCTGGTGGCTCAGTGGGTTAAGGATCAGGTATTGTCATTGCTGTAACTCAGGTGACTGAGCCTGGGAACTTCTGCATGCTGGATGTGGCTGGAAAGAAATGATGCATAGTCTTATACACAGAAAATTCTTTGATTGCATCTGTTTGACACTTCTGACATTCCACTACAGAAACTCTACCCTTCTTGCTCATCTCAATGCAACACAGGCAATACCCCTGTGCAATGAGGTTCCCACTCATCTGGAGCAATTCCACAAGATGGATGCATGGCTTCTTCCCTCACTTCCCTTGATTCTTTTGCATCTACAGTACTTTCTTAACGAGATTCACCTTGACCACTTTATTTAGTATTTCATTTTATTTTAATTTTTGTCTTTTTAGGGCTACACCCATGACATATGGAAATTCTCAGGCTAGGGTTGAATCAGAGCTATAGCTGCCAGCCAGTGCCACAGCCACAACAATGCCAGATCTGAGATGCATCTGCAATCTACTCTGAAGCTCCTGGCAACACCGGATCCTTAACCCACTGTGTGAGACCAGGGATAGAACCCATATCCTCATAGTTACTAGTCGGGTTCACTACGGCTGAGCCACAGTGGGAATTCCTTATTTAGCATTTTAATCTACTCTCCCACCTCCGTTTCCCTAACTTGTCCCTCTCTTTTCTTCTATGGCATGTCACCTTCTAGCATATTATAAGATATATTGCTAGAACTGAGATGAGCAAACTAAGTCCCACAGGACATGTCCAGCCCAACTTCTGTTTTGTAAACAAAATTTTATTGGAACATAGCCATACTCATATAATTATGCATTAGCTAAACCTGCTTTTGATACAATGGCAGAATTGAGTATTTATAACTGCAGTGTAGGACTCAAAAATCTGAAAATATTTACTATATGAATCTTTAAAATTTTTTTCCGACCCATTTTCACAATGTAAACTCTAATGGGGTAGGGCGATATTCTTTGTTCACTCATGTGTTCCAAATTCTAGAACAAAAAAAATGAATAGATTTTTAACGAATGAGTTCTCCAGCCTATTCCTCTCTAGAATGTATCCATATACTAATATTGTTGTGATATTTTGGGCCAAGATCAACAGAACATAGGAGGGAGAATTTTGAGGTAGACAACATAACACAGTTTGAAATTATTTTCAAATACAATGTAGGTTTATTATATGACTTGGTAGATAAAAAGAACTATTTTTTTTCCCCTACTAGAGTTGCTATTGAGAGATTTTCTTGATCTAGATTATTTTCTGCCTCAAAATTATTATCCTTTAAATTCAAAATAAAGGCTCATCTACTTTTGTCAAATCCTTTTCCAAAATTACTACAGCCTAAAACAGGTAATATATGTTTAATTTCTATATCTCCTGATAATTCTTTTATTGGTATGAACACTTTGTAATACCTAACTTAAGTTTTCCAGAAATAGATATGGTGCTTCTCCAAATTACTTTTAAAAACTGGTTACTTATGCTGGGATTTTATCGTATTTTTCTCTGTCTACAGTAACTAACTTGGAATTTACTAGTTATTCTACCAATATTTGATTTTATTGGAGTCTAAATTTAATTCTGTTAAGAGTAATTTTGGGAGTTGCCGTCGTGGCTCAGAGGTTAACAAAGCTGACTAGCATCCATGGGGATGTGGGTTCGATCCCTAGCCTCACTCAGTGGGTTAAGGATCTGGCATTGCTGTGAGCTGTGGTGTAGGTTGCAGACGTGGCTCAGATCTAGTGTTGCTGCGGCTCTGGCATAGGCCTGCAGCTACAGCTCTGATTGGGCCTCTAGCTTGAGAAAATTCATATGCTGCAGGTGCAGCCCTAAAAGCCAAAAAGCCAAAATAAATAAATAAATAAATAATTTCAAACGTGCTAAATGCTTATCATATAGAGAATATTATCTCCTAATATTTCTTGAAATGGTAAAAAAAGTCAAATACATATTTTTTAAAATGTCATTAGAAGTCCTTTAAAGAGAATTTCTCAAATGCCCAGCCCTCCCTTTCTTTATACAAGGTGTAAATATCACATCCCAGCCTTTGTCATTCTACTTTATTTCAGACAATATTAAAAAGTGTTGACATGTGAGATGGATACAAGTTTTCATTTAAAAAAACCATTCAACCTCAGAGAAGAAATATTATTTCACGTAATTAGAGGAGTGAATTAAAGTCAAGAATGGCATGGAATTAAAATTAGCTTTAAGCTCTACTCTAAAGTGTATTGTATTCATTCATTTGTTCAATAAGCATCTTAAATGTCAGTTGGTGCAGACCTGACCCTGAGCCTCTGTGGGTACAAAGGTAACTAACATTTGGCCCTTAATAACAAGGAACCCAAAGAAGTGGAGAGATGGGCAGACACAGAGAGCTACCCACAAATTCACATTGAATTCTGCATTCAGATGTATATTTACAAGGTTTTCATGGGCTTGGTCCAATCTATATACACAAATATTTTACAGTTAAGCTTGTTTTTGTTTGGTTTCCTAACCATAGTTAGGGATTAACTTTGTATTTTAATTTTTTGTAAATTTCCTAAAGTTTTGTCAATTTCTAAAATAATTTTTTAAAGGCAGTTTTGGAAATTTCTATTTCCAATGGAATGGAAAAAATTAATAAAATATTTCTCCTTTTAAAGATAATTCCTAGAACTATACACATTGATTTACTGAATAAAGTATATTTTCTCCTCTTTTGAAAATTACTTCAAGAAAATTCTTAAAGAGACTACATTTTCCTAATAATATGAGACATTGTCTCTTTTTTCTAATATACTCTTCCTTGGCTATATTTGCTTTATGCGCTGTCTTTAAATTCAATACAATTGTTATATATGGCCATATTTCACACCTATATAGTTTTCTGTGTACAATTCATCTTCTTAATTATATTTTAGACCCCATAATAGCTAGGAATATATCTTATTTATTTAATATCACTTATCATCCTTAAAATAGTACATTATTAGATAATCAGACATATTTTTTTCTTTTTACAGCCACACCTGTGTCGTATGGAAGTTTCTGGGTTAGGGGTTGAATGGGGGCTATAGCTGGAGCCTACGCCACAGCCATGGCAACACCAGATTTGAGCCACATCCACAACCCACTCTGCAGCTTGCAGTAATGCCAGATCCTTAACCCAATGAGTGAGGCCAGGGATCAAACCCTCAGTATTATGGACATTATGTCTGGTTCTTAACCCACTGAGCCACAATGGGACCCCAGATAGTCAAACATATTTTAAGTGAATGATATTTTTTAAATTTTAGAGTAAAAAAGAGTGGCTATTTTTTTTCACCCCCCATGTTAACAAGCTTTTAAGTGGCAAACTCCTCATCACATAGAATTTAGCAGTTTCTACCTAGTTATGTACATTGAGGGGAAAACTCTTTATTCTCATCCTTACACAAAAATTGGGGTCTCCTTCTTTCTGGTCTTCCACTAAGACGTTAGCAGTGATGTGCATATTTGAGTCTTGGTCGAACCCTTGTTTGCTCTGGCTGCAAGAGACCTCCCTCAGATATCTTCATCCTTTCCTCTCCCATTTCTTTCCAAATTCTCGTCAACATTATTTTATCAGAAAGATGTTTTTGGTCTATCTTATGTATAAAAAAGCAAACCAGATCAAATATATTTATTTACCACATCCTCCTACATTATATTTTCCAACATACTTAATGCTCTTTGGAGATATCTATCTATTCATCCATCTATATCATCTACGCATTACTCCCCAAGAATAATACTCTCTTGCAGGATAAAGATATTTGTCTGTTTTCTTTTTCTTTTATTTATTTATTTATTTATTTTAGGGCTGCATCCATGGCTAGGGGTCGATTTGGAGCTGTAGCTGCTGGCCACAGCCACAGCCAAAGCAATCCCATATCCGAGCCATGTCTGCAACCTACACCACAGTTCATGGCAGCACTAGATCCTTAACCCACTGAGCGAGGCCAGGGATCAAACCTTCATCCTCATGGATACTAGTCAGATTTGTTTCTGCTGAGCCACGATGGGAACTCTGTTTTTTTGCCTGTTTTCATCTCTGCTGTTTTCTTAGTGCATCAAACCACATCCAAAACATAGTAGATTTTCAATACATATATTTTATTGACACTGCCAATTACACATTTTATTTTATTTTTAAGAATTTTATTTTTTCCATTATAATTGATTTACAGTGTTCTGTCAATTTCTACTGTCCAGAAAAGTGACCCAGTCATATATATATGTATGTATGTATATGTATGTAATACTCTTTTTCTCACATTATCCTCCATCATGCTCCATCACAAGTGACTAGATATAGTTTCCTATGCTATACAGCAGGATACAAATTTTAAAAGTAACATTGAAGTACCTTAAATCTGGACCAAGACTAATTGATATGTTATTATTTCTTAATTCTTAAACTGTTTGTCATTTATTCATCAATCCTAACTGCACAGATATGTAAATAAAACATATAATTGTACATTAATAAATGCTATTTTAGCTCTGATTTGAAAGCAATATTGAAAGTATAAGTATTCAAAATTTTTGCTCTATCCATTTTTAAGAGACCTACAAACAAAAAATTAATCCAAAGCTTATGAATAATATTAGGATTTTATTTTCATAAACTCCTGCTAGATACCTGGAAGAGGTAATTTCATTTTGTTCAAAGGATTATGAAGACAAAAAGTTTTTCTTTTTTGCCCTAAACTATCTAATTAATGGAAGAATTTAATGGCAGAAAATTAATGATTTTTTTGGAGAGGTTCATCATTAAATTAGCCCCTAGAGTTTCAGTATTTTTATAAGGGCACTGAAAGAATTCTTATTTTGAATTTAAAAGGAATATGTGCAGCTGAGTATGTTTGTCACCATTCCTTCCCATGATGCTTCTAGGTCCCATCTTTTTATTTGGTAATATTATGGGGCTTTTTTTAAACACAGAATATGAAAGAACAAACACATTTAAGAACCAACTAATATTTTTAATATATTTTACCTAGTGACATAATCTTCCAGAGAAGCTGTCTACTTAACTATGTGGAAGCTAGTAGCTTTCTAGGCAGCATGTAAGCTACTGTGTTAATTATGACCATAAGTTGATTCATAGATCAGAGTAGGCACTTGACTCCATGGGATTGCAACCTATTTATTAGATGGGCATTTTCTTCAAAGAGTTGTCTGGAGGAGTTATCAAGTCTTCCTCTTGAAGAGATAAAGCAAAAAGCATGGAGACGTTTGGAAAACACGTGATAGATATTAAACTGTGATGTTCATTGTTTAACTGAATATTTTTGAACCCCTACTACATGCCAAACTTACAGAATATAGTAATGAACAAAACAAAACATGAATTCTTTGCAGCATGAAATTTAGATTCTAATGAAAAGGGAACAATTAACAGATTGGTAAACTAAATATTAAATGTATCAGATGGTGATAAGAATCAAAGAAGTAAGCTGAGCAAGGAAGGGAATTTGATGTTAGGGAATAAGGCATGAATTAAGAGTTCCGGGTGTATTTTATGTGTCATATCAACATACAAAAGAGATTACTTGCTTTAAAGTAAAAATGGCCAAATGTGTGATTACATAGTGATTCTTGGATTATGACCAGTTGCTTGGCTGGATGATCAGAGAGGTGGAATAAACATGGAAATTAGTGAAAGGGATATTTGGATGTACTTCTCTGAATGGGCAAAAAAGTGAATATATTTGTGCCCATATGAAAGTTTACCAAAGACGGACCTCAGCAGAGGAGGATTTTAATAATCAAGTGGATAGAATGATCCATTTTGTGGATACCAGGCAGCCCCTTTTCATAGCCAACACTGTCATCCCCAAATGGGCTCATAAACAAAGTAGCCATGGATAGTTGGCTATGTCCACTGCTGAGTGTCCAATCTGCCACCTTCAGAGACCAACATTGAGCCCCTGAAGTTGTACCATACCTGGGGATAGTCGGTCAGCTACCTGGTAGCAGGTTGATGACATTGAACTGCTTCCATCAAGGAAGGGACAATGTTTTATTCTCACTGAAACGGACACTTACACCAAACATTGATTTGCTTTCTCTGCACGCAATAATTTCCCCAAAACTACCACTATTAGTACTTACAGAATGTGTTATCTACTGTTATGTTATTCTAATTACGGAACTAAGTTTTTCCATTAGAACATTCTCAGATCAGCACTATGGGTTAAAAGACCATCCTCATGTTGGAAAATGTTTTAAGAACAAAAGTGTAGCGGATACTGCTGTGGCTCTGGCTATAGCTGTGGCGTGGGTTTGATCCCTGACCTGGGAACTTACACATGTCATGGTTACGGGAAAAAAAAGTGTAATGTGTAGATACAACTGAGGAAAAGTTTATAGATGATTTAAATCATGAATGAACCTTACAAGAGAGCTAGGTTTTAGATAAATTGGAAAAATAATCATGGATATTGAATATAATGCTACTGTCCCTTCATTATCTATTCATTTTTATATGACTCTCTAAGCATAAAGAACTGTGCTAGTTCTTTGTTCCTGTGTCTTAGGGAAATGCTAAAGACATGGTGATAAAAGAGATAGTCTTTGCTTTACGTATTACTTTTCTGTGCTGCCAAATGCTTTGCCAAATCGAGGAGTTAAAAAAAAAGTGTCATCTTAATAGTGGGCCATACAAAGGGGCAACCTGATGAAATGAAGAAAAGTAAAAAACACATTGCAAGATAATTATGGAATCATGCACAAACTGTGAAAGGTTAATGAGCTCTGTAGAGAAGATGAATGACAGTTCTGGAATCTGTTGTCTGCCTGTAATCCATTTTCAACATAATCTTAGTTGTGAAGATATGACGTATTATAGGTAATTTGGGGTGAATGATAAATATGAAAATGGTAACTTAGGTATTGTGAGCCCAATGATGTTAAAAGAAACATTGTTTGGTCAAGAGATGAAACAAGAGAATTTAAAACTTAGTCACTGGAAAAAACAAAGTACAGCTTAATGATAAAAAGTAAGGTAAATGACGGAAGAATCATCTTTGAATTCATTCATCTAGATACTAGGCTAAATGAAATTTATCTTTTGATACCTCTTTTATGTGAATGTGAATTTTTAAGTATTTAGTTAAGCAGAGTCATTTCTTTCTAGTTAACATCATGATAAGAAAGACAAAATGACCGAGAAAAATATTTAGGAAAATACTTCTGAAAACTTTAGGTTGCTTTTTTTTTTTTATTACTCAAATGAATTCATCACATCTGTAGTTGTATAATGATCATAACAATCCAATTTCACAGGATTCCCATCCTATAACCCAAGCGCACAGTTTGGGGAGGTGGGGTAGTTTACTTTTATAGTAAATACAGTATGATGCTTTTTTGAGACAGAATTTTCAACTTTATTTCTACTATAAGATCCTACGTTCTATAAGAGGACAAAGACTTTAGCATGGACATTTATGAGAAAACAATTCACTCACCGAAGAGTAAATTAAAGTAAGAATAATTTATAAAATTTTAAAAATAAATTTTTATTTTGTATAATTAAACAGATAACTCAAACATTTTAAAATAAAAAAAACACATTATAAATAAGAGAAGGCTTGATACAATCCATAAATTACCTTTTGTATTTGTTTGTCCTAATGTCAATTTATATAGAGAGAATAATCTTATTATTAATAATAATACTATAATGAGAATAAACAGGTACTGAAAATGATCCAGTCCATTTTATTGTTCCAGTAACGTGTCAATCACTTTATGTGCATTATTTTATTTAACTGTCTTAGCAAATTTGTAATGTTTGTATTATTATTATTATTGCTATTGTAAGATTTCTGAGATTTTTATGCTCGTATGATTTATACAAAACAGACAACCAGTAAGTAGAGAATTTATAAATTTAATTCAAGAGGTTTCTTTTTAGAAATTGAATTTTGGACATCATTGCTTTGATACTTTCATTTTCATAAAAATTAAAATGAGACAATCATTTGTTCTTTAAATTTTACTATTTAATAAAAATAGTCAGAAATAGCTTAGTACTTATATTTGGGAATAAGTTATAAGATTATGTTGAAAGTATTTGTGCTTTCCAGAAGAGAAAATCAGTAATAGATAGATAAGTCCTTTTCCAGCATGATGAAAACCCAAGCAGGGTTTCCATGTTGTAGTCTTGAGGAGAATTTCTTCTACTTTGGGGATTCTCAGTTTTTGCTCTAGGACTTTCAGCTGATTGGATATGGCCCACCCATATTATGGAAGACAATCTGCTTTACTCAAAATCTACTGATTTAAATGTTAATCACATCTAACATAACTTTATATTATCACCTGGAGTAGTGCTTGAGCAGACAGCTGGGCACCATGACACATAAAATTACTAACCACAAAAGCCAAATCTATAAGCATGGCTAAAATTTATTATCATAAGTGATTTAAAATGAGTGAGACAACAGTGATTCAGCTAATATTATGTGAGAGGTATTAAATTAAATAAATGAGAGAAAGAAAGAGAGAAAGAGAGGCTACTCCATTTCTGCTGGTTAGTTCTCTTCCTTGACCAGAAAATTCTTACAATAAATTGTATTATTTATTAAGATAGGTAGAGTTTTCTTGTTTAGTTTGTTTATTCTGTTACATGTCACTAAAAAAAACTTAACTTTTATAGTTAAGTTTGGCAAAAAGTAAACAGAAAATTTACTAGAATCTATAAAATACCATTCTAAACCAATCCATTTCTTAAAACGACTATCTCAAGGAGGAAAAACAAAACAAACAAACAAAATCCAACTTTTCCTAAGTTAAGTTTCAAAACTGATTTCTAAAACTAAAATATGAATATGAATTAAAAATTGTGTCTATACATCATAGTATAAAATCATAGTGTTTGAACTACAATGTATTCATATGATTGATTTAATGTAGCAATTTCAAGACATGTCTAGAGGAGATATCAAGGCATGAAAGAATTTTTTAATTTCATAATTATAGTGATTTAAATGTTCATGAATTAATTTCACACTCATTCTTACATTACAACATGCCAAATCTAATTTGTACCTGAGTTATTTTAAATGATTAAAATATGTAAAGATCTACATTTAATCTAAATACTATATTTATGATTTTTACATTTGCATTGCTATTGTGCAAAGAGGAGGATCACTTATTGATTTTGCTCAATAGACTAATGAATGTTTTAAATGTTCTCTATTTTTTCAAACATTTTACAGTTCTTTTAAAATGTTATCAGTCAAAATAGAAATCATGACACTTCTTAGATCTCAGTTTTCTAATAGACAAAATTTAAAATTGTGTAAAATTTTCCATAAAGTAAATAACTGCTCTTAATTTTTTATATCACATTGTTATCATGTGATATAAATATGTAGACATGCATGGAAAAACTTATCTAAGGTGAACAGACTCAACATTTTAGTGAGTAGTGTGTACATAAAAATTGTATTGAGCGAATAGAAATAAACAAAAAAAGCAAAATCTTTACAATTTTCTGTTCATATTTGATTAATAAAATAATTGCTTTGTGTCTATTCTTTCAATATCCAGCATGAAAAAGCATGTGATAATGTCTACATTCATGATTGGATTGAAAAGAGCAGACACTGCACACCTTGCTAAAAATGTATGAGCGTAGAAAGACTGGAAAGTAATTATCATGAAAGACACAGAGTTTGCAAATGTTCTTTTTAGAGCCATGGGAGTAGTTCTAAGCATGGGGAAGGAATCATACCAGAAACAGGACCAGAATCTCTGAAATCCTAGAGACAAATCTATCAGTATTTTCACAGGCTTCCAGAATGGGATCTTACATTTCTAGCAAAATGGTGAACTTTTCTGCTGCTGTCAGGCATTTAAGATCTTTCCAGCGGTAGGTTAAAAAAAAAATCAGCATTTCTACTTCAGCTTTTGGAAATCCTTCTAAAAGGGGAAAATGACATAAAGAACAACACACTTTGAATACTGAAGCAAGTAGTTTTTCCAAACATTTTAAGTTAGAATAGAAGAGCAGACAATGGAATGGTGGTTCTAAAATATTTGTTTTCTTCATGTGCAATTTCTTTTCTTTTGTATGTGCCAGATCTTCTCATATTTTTTTTTATCTAGCTTAAAATATTTAGAACAGGAGATAGCAATTCCTCTTCAGAATTTTGAGCATGAGATTTCAGAGCTAAATTGAAATCTCCATAAAAATGGGAGAAGCAGTTATTTAAATGAGAGGTCTATAGAGGCAAAAGAGATAATATATATTTTTTTCATGTGTTAGAAAAAAACAAAGCAAGCACTGGCTTGAGTGGGAGCTTAAAAGTAATTTTTCCATCTAAATAATTTCACAGTATCCATTAGCTGTTCCTTCCAGACATAAGCATGATGATTTTCCCTAATACTGTTAATAGGATCAAACTGATAAATGAGAATAAGTTGAGATTGACAGAGGGCAATTTTAGATATATTTGGGATACATTTCCCTAAAGATATAACCATTAAATATAAATTTTTCAGAAGACAGAATCTTCCTTCTCAATCATGAACATTCTTCACTGTTTCTGGGTAACATCTTTTTCCCCCCACTGATTTCTGTTCCTAAAGAAAGCTTAAGGTTAATAGTTTGTCATGAACTGTCGCTGATGCTGTTATGTTCCAGCATGCCTCCAAAGAAATGTGAGGTAATTATTTATCTGACTAAAAGACAAAAAAAACCCTCTCAGTTCCACTTGATCATCTAAACATTAGCTAAATTTTTATAAAGATACATTTTGTATATTCTAAATATATTTAAAGAACGTTCATAACAATAAGAGAGAATGTCATCCAAGGAAGCGTAAGAACAGTCTCTAACTTTCAATCACATTAAGGGAAATTCCGTGTAAACAATCATAAAGTTTTTTGCTTGACTAGTCCAATATTCAAACATTTCTTTTTTTTTTTTTGTCTTTTTGTCTTTTAGGGCCACACCCATGGCATATGGAGTTTCCCAGGCTAGGGGTCCAATCAGAACTGTAGCCACCTGCCCACACCACAACCACAGCAACACAGGATCTGTATGGTATCTGTGACCTACATCACAGCTCCTGGCAACGCCAGATCTGTAACCCACCGAGCAAGGCCAGGGATCAAACTTGTGTCCTCATGGATGATAGTTGGGTTCACTAACTGCTGGAGCCATGACGGGAACCCTCAAGCATTTATTTTCTAATTTGACTATGATAAACTTACTCACTTTGAGTTGATAATGTTATTTTTTGTTATAACTTAAAGGACACTTCCTTGATTATAGACAAGTCATCATTAAATAGAGGTTAAGTAATTGGCTAAAAATCACATTTTCCAAGTGGCTTAATGTATTTTTCTTGATACTTCCCTGTCTCCCTCACATGCACATATCTGACCTATATAATCAAATAATTTTAGCTCTATTTTTATGATATATCCAGAATTTATCATTTCTCTCTACATTCACTGCTACCACCTGGCTCTAAGACAGCATCAAACTATGCAGTATTTCTTGAAATAACCTCCTAACTGGTTTCCCAACTGTTTATTTCCAACATAGTAGCCACTATGATCCTTTTTAAAATATTTCAGATCACATTATTCTTCGGTTCTAAGACTGAAATGATTATTTTCTTAACATTCTAAACACAGTGGTATTACCAACCTCACACTCACTCTCCAAACCCCTTTTAAATGTTTTAATCTCAGAACCACTCATAACCATGAGTTTCTATGCATTTGTTTGTTTACTGTTCATCTTCCTACATATAATATAATGAAAGAGTCAATAGTCAGAAACTTCATTTTCTTCACTAGGATATCTCCAGTGCCTAGAAACTCCCTGGTTCATTACAAGCCCTCGATAAATATCAGTTGAAAAACTGAACGAAATTAAGAATATACCAAGATTCATGATTACAACAAAAAATATAATTAGCATAATAATGGGTAATTTCCTTTAACATAGATTAGTTTTATCATTCTTGTATGATAATTATATTAATAGCTACTTTTTTCTTCTGCACTGTAAATCCTTTATGTACACTGTTTTTACACATCTGCAAATAATGCTATGAGGTAGGTGCAACCATGACCAAATTTACAAATGAGAAAGTCAAGATTTAGCAAGATTAAAATATCTCTTCGGCCTAAGAGAGTGCTTACATGGCAGAGCTGAACTGAAGCATGTCAAATGGATTCCACAACCTGTTTTATGCTATACTGCCCCAATCTGCAGTTCAGATATTTTGAGTTAAATGGTGTTGTATAGACTTGCCTGGCATCATAATCCATACTAACAGTGGCAAATTCTTGAACTATTTCCCCAGATTCTTAGTAGTGCTTCATCAGAACCTTTTCATCACTCTCAAGAACATAGGTTCTCCCTATTTTGTCCATATTTGTTTCATACATTTTACTATCTGGGCATGATCTTGATATTTCCATCTATCAGTTGGGTTCTACCCCAGCATTACTCAAACCATCTCAAGTAATGTATCCTTTTATCCAGGATCTCATAAATTTCCATCCTGTGGTCTTTCTTTGCAGGCAGCAGTTCCACCTTGTTCATCCCTACCTCACATAAAAATAAAAGAAAAAACTACTATGATACTGACAAAACATTTTGAGCTACTTTTTCACTCCATTCAGGTGATTCCTTTGCTCCATGGTTTTTCACTTGAAAGTAGCTCATAGGCTACAACATATATCAGATGAATATATTCACTTAGAATTTAGTGTACTAATATATCACACCATTTCAGACCTATTAGAATAATTAAAAACAATGGTAGCACACACTTACTTTAAGTCTTAGTCTAGACTTGATGGATTCCAAGACACTGGTATTCCAAGAACAGCCATAAATCATCTGTCATATGTGTGTGTGTGTGTGTGTGTGTGTGTGTAAAACTTGTGCAATTCACAGGGAAGATATCCCTAAATTTCATCAGATTGTCAAAGGGAATCATGATTACCTGGCACTCCAGAAGTATTGGTTACTTTAATGCAGTTGTCTGAGGACTAATGCCCTGCACCAAGACAAAGAAAAGAGAAGAATGGCTGTGCCGGAGGCGGGCTTCACTGTAGGCAGGTCTATTTGACTTTTCCCCCACGGATGCCACTTTCTCATTGTCCATTTCTTGGTATGCTGGCTGGCTCAACAATTGTTGGTTTGCAAACTGACCTTCACCCAAGGAGGGAAAGGAGAGACTGAAGAAAGAGACAGGGCACGTCAGATTGGTATGTGTGAGGCTAATTAAGCAAAGAGACTTACAAGATGAGTATATCGCCTCACCTCCCACCAGCACCTTAGCTTACACCGAAGGCTCATCTGTGTTTAGACCTGTGCATCATTCACATGGCCTCAACAACACATTTCTCTCTTGATGGGGCCACCTCCACTGCAGGAATGAATGCCAATTTATTCCAGTAATTTATTCCAGTTTGCCCATGCACTGTTAGTTATTTGGGGCATCATTATCTTAATCTGCTCTTCTGCTTCGTTTGCCCAATGGTTGCTGCGGCATCTGCCTCCAATGCAGCCTGAGAAGTGCCAAGAGTCCTCTCCATGCTAATGAAACCCCTGCTGACCACTCAGAACACGTTTCAGAAGAGGGGAGATGTCTAAGATTGTTAGAGCATGTTATCCAAAGCCATGACCTCTGATTGAGCCTTGACCTGGACCTGGGTGATCAGAGGCTCCTCACACTACCTCATCATTTGAATGTATGGTCTGCCCACTGTTCCCAGAGTAGGAGCCATTTTCAAGCATGCAAGCCACGAGAGAGCATGTTATCAAGACCATTAATAGTATACAAGGCTGAATTCAGTTGAGGTCTCCATATTAACTTTTAAGATTCTAGAGGGCTGGTGAAAACATCTACGCATCTTAACAAGTTTCCTTGTTATTAACTCTGCTTCTTACCAGTCTTGAGTGGCCAGCCTCCACATCTTCAGCCTCTCCTTGCCCTTCAGGTATGGGGGCCAGTTTGCCAACCAACAATAGTATGTATATGTATGTATGTATGAGTGTGTGTGTATTATATAGTATAGTATATATAGCATTATATATGTATATAGTATTGTTGAATATATATACATATACATTCAAAGAAATTGGGTTTTACTAATTACCTCTGGCTACTTAGAAATTACACATCTTTTTTAAAAAATTTTTATCTCAATGCATATAGAGTTGCTTTCATTTTCCCTAACTGGCCTCATTTTCATAAAGTTGTGCTACTCATTCCCCAGGCGAAGCTAAGCCTCTTGTATCGTATTTTGTTTCTTGAGGCAAGTTGTTTTCTGTGGAGGAAATAATACATCAAACATACAGCGTGTGCATCTTTGTCAAGGAAGGGTGAGGAAGAATGTGCGATGTGAATTCTATTCTGCCCACAGCCTTTGTCAGCCAGCAGCAAGCAAAAATAAAATGGATATAAAAATCTATTGCTCAAGAGGAAAAGGAATAGGTAGCAGGTATCGTTATTTAAAAAAAAAAACAACAACAAAAAAAATCAAACAAAAAAAACAGTGGTAGCAATTTTTGTTACTGTTTGCAGCTGTGTTTTTCTGCCAAAATAAACACGGCTGTGTTGTGTCTCACCATTTCTTTTTCTGTATCTCTTAGCGAGAGGAAGGAAAATCTTCACCTTACTGATGAGTTAAATCATCATTTTCTGAGGCAAAGAGAGAAGGGAAAATGTTCTCAACTATTTTCATGGATGTTAGTCAGCATTTTATTTCACCATTGGAAAGCTGATGGACAAGATTTTTTTTTTTACTTGACTAGCCATATTATCTCCAATTTGCCAGATTTTAAAATACAAATAAGCAATTTCATTGGTCATAATTTACTCCATTTACTACTTTTCCTCACCATAAACATATGTATCAACATTAAGAACCATTATTCTGCAGAAATGTGTGTGTTATGTGTGTTGGGGGGGGCAGAGACAGAGAGAAGAGACAGATAAAGAGACAAAAAGAGATGTTTTAAAATATAGATGACAGTTTAACTCTGACCAGTAATTCAGAACAAAGAATCATCAATATAAGGCTACGTATCCTTAACAGTTTTTCTGTCAGTTATTTCAAGCTTATTGAGTGTTGATAAGTTATTTGGCAAATCAAAAAGCAGAAAATCAATTCTACCTTTGATAAGCAGTTTGAGGGAAAAATATAAATTAAAAAAAATCAACTACAAAAGAGACTTGAAATGGGAATTATATTTAATGATTATTATTCTAGTACTGTGTTAGTTTCCTAATTGTTGCTGTAACAAATTACCTTAAACTCCATGATTCAAAAGATGCAAAATTTATTATCTCATAGTTCCAGGTAATCAGAAGCACAAAATGATTTCATTGGCCTAGAATCAAAGTGTCTGTAATGCTGAGTTCCTTTCTGGAAATTCTAGGGAAAAATCTGTTTTATTGCTTTTTGAATGAAAAAATACATTCAAATGTTGCAGAATTTATTGACAAAAGACTCATCTTATTCTACATGCCTAGGAAAAGTTATATAGTTACTCAAAGGTCCAATATATCTAAAGTCTGATCACTGACAGGCAGCCAAGAGTCAAAGCATACACAATCAACATGAGCTTCATTACTATTTAATTTTATTATATTTATTTTTTTTCCTTTTTGCCTTTTCTTGAGCTGCTCCAGTGGCATATGGAGGTTCCCATGCTAGGGGTCTAATCGGAGCTGTAGCCACCAGCCAATGCCAGAGCCACAGCAACACGGGATCCGAGCCGCGTCTGTGACCCACACTACAGCTCATGGAAATACCGGATCCTTAACCCACTGCGCAAGGGCAGGGACCAAACCCGCAACCTCATGGGTCCTAGTCGGATTCATTAGCCACTGTGCCATGATGGGCACTCCCATTACTATTTATTTTTAGTTCAGACACATTAAATAGTACATACTAAATATATTTTTAAATATTGATAGCTATGCTTGTTTAGTAAAATATCACAACTTATGTGTAAGCTTTTTTTTTTTTTTTTTGTCTTTTAGGGCCACACCTGTGGCATATGGAGGTTCCCAGTCTAGGGGTTGATTCGGAGTTGTAGCCACTGGCCTTAGCCTTAGCCACAGACACAACAATGCCAGATCTGAGCCACGTTTGGCACCCTGAACCACAGCTCACAGTGATGCCAGATCCTTAGCCCACTGAATGAAGCCAGGGATATTGAACCTGTGTCCTCAAGGATACTAGTCAGATTTATTTCTATTGAGCCACAACAGAAAATCTCATGTAAGTATTTTTAAGTGTGTCATGGGGTGTGTGTGTTTGTGTCTGTGTGTGTGGTGGAGGTGGGCTGAAGTGAAGAAATGAGCTCATACAAGAAAATGTTTAAATGTATTTAGAATTTCATTATTCTTTGCATTATCTCCAGACTACTCAACAAATTTTTGTATTCAATGGAATCATTTTTCAAATACGAATAAGATAAAACATAAGAGTAGTTTTAAAAATATAGTAGTTCAAGAGGAAGGGTAAGATGGAGAACATGGTGCTAGATTAGAGTTAGAGTACTAAAGTTAATATGCAGAAATCAATTGCATTTCTATATATTAATAATGAAAGATCAGAAAGCAAAATCAGAGAAACCATCCCATTTACAATCATATAAAAAAAAAATTCCTAGGAATAAACCTACCTAAAAAGGACAAAAGATCTATACTCCAAAAACTATAAAATGTTGATGAAAGACATCGAAGACAACACAAAGAGATGGAAAGGTATACCATGCTCTTGAATTGGAGGAATAAATATTGTCAAAATGGCTATACTACCCAAGGCAATCTACAGATTCAATGCAATCCCTATCAAATTACCAAAGATTTCTTCACAGAACTAAAACAGAATATTTTAAAGTTTTTGTGGAAACACAAGAGACCCTGAATAGCCAAAGAAATATTGAAAAAGAAAAACAAAAATAGAGGAATCAAGCTTCCTGACTTTAGACAATACTACAAAGCTACAGTCATTAAAAAAAATATGGTACTAGCATAAAAATAGATGTATAGACAAATGGAATAGGACAGAAAGCCCAGATAGAAAATCCATGTACGTATGGGCAACTGATTTATGACAAAGGAGGACAGAACATACAGTGGAAGAAAGGTAACCTCTTCAATAAATGGTGCTGGGCAAACTGGATAGCTACATGTAAAAGAATGAACGTGGAACACTAACACTATGTACAAAAATAAACTCAAAATGGATTAAAGACCTAAATATAAAGCCAGACAATATAAAACTCCTAGAGGAAAACAGGCAGAACACCCTTTGATGTACATCACAGCAACATCTTGTTTGATCCACCTCCTAGAATAATGACAACAAAGACACAAATAAACCAAGGGGACCTAATCAAACTTAAAAGATTTTGCACAGCAAAAGAAACCATTAAAAAAAAAAAAGGCAACCCAGAGAATGGGAGAAAATCTTTGGGAACTATGCAACAGACAAGGGCTTAATCTCCAAAATATGCAAACAACTCATGCAACTCAAAAGCAAAAAACAAACAACCCAATTGAAAATGGGCAGAAGACCTAAATAAACATTTCTCCAAAGAAGACATACAAATGGCTGACAGGCGTGTGAAAAAATGCCAATATCACTAATTATTACAGAAATGCAAATCAAAACTTCAATGAGGTACCACCTCACACCAGTCAGAATGGCCATCATTAACAAGTCAACAAATAACAAATGCTGGAGAGGGTATGGAGAAAAATGTACCCTCCTCCACTGTTGGTGGAAATGTAAATTGGTACAACCGCTATGGAAAACAGTATGGAGGTACCTCAGGAAATATAGAGCTACCATATGATCCAGTAATTCCACTGCTGGGCACATATCCGAACAAAACATAATTGAAAAAGATACATGCAGGAGTTCCCATCATGGCGCAGTAGTTAACGAATCTGACTAGGAACCATGAGGTTGCGGGTCCGTTCCCTGGTCTTGCTCAGTGGGTTAACGATTCGGTGTTGCTGTGAGCTGTGGTGTAGGTCGCAGACTTGGCTCAGATCCCGTATTGCTGTGTCTCTGGCGTAGGCCGGCAGGTACAGCTCCAATTAGACCCCTAGCCTGGGAACCTCCATATGCCGTGGGAGCAGCCCTAGAAAAGGCAAAAGACAAAAAGAGAAAAAAAAAAAGAAAAGAAAAGAAAAAAGAAAAAGATACATTCACCCATGTGTTCATTGCAGCACTATTCACAATAGCCAAGACATGGAAACAACCTAAATGTCCTTTGACAGATGAATGGATTAAGAAGATGTGGTGTATGTGTGTGTGTGTGTGTGTGTGTGTGTGTGTGTGTGTGTGTGTGTGTATGGATGGATATATATAAAAACATAAAATGGAATGTTACTCAGCCATAAAAAATGCAAAACTAATGCAATTTTCAGCAACGTGGATGGATCTAGGGACTCTCATACTAAGTGAAGTAAGCCAGAAAGAAAGACAAATACCATATGATATCACTTATTTGTGGAATCTAAAATATGGAACAGATGATCCTATCTAAAAATAACAAACAAAAAACCAAAAAACAGAAACGGATCATGTCCAACAAGAGCAGACCTGGGGTTCCTAGGGGTGAAAGGAGAGGAAGTGGGGTGGATGGGCATTTTGGGGGTTTTTTGGATGCAAACTGTTATATTTATAATGAATAGGCAATGGGATCCTACTGTACAGCACAGGGAATTATTTGTGATTGGGTCACTGTTGTACAACGGAACTTGAAGAAACATTATAAATCAACTCTATTTAATAAAAAAAAAAAGAAAACATTAACAAAAAGTTAAAAAACGTGGTGAAATGGAATATTGGTTTAGTATAATGCAGTCTTTCTTACTTTTTCTAAGCTCATATGTCTTTATTTTAATTATACTGGATCATTTTAAAATGTTCTCTTTAGATTCATTCTAATGATATGAAATGTAATACTATTAACACTGAACAAGAAAAAATGTAAGAACGTTTTATTTTGTACGATGATAAACATTGAAGTGGTTTACAGTATTTCACTATGAAATAAATACATCTAAATCTTTTTAAAAGTATTAAACTTAAATTACTAAACATTCTCAGAAAGAGTTAAATTTATCTGGGTCACATTTGGAATATTAACTTTTGCTATATTTTTTCTACTTCAAATATTGAGGTTGATAATTTGAAGATACTAATCTTAAACTTTCAAGAAAATTACTAGTTGGGCTAAAATAAAATATCATGTCATTTTTGGAATTAGCTATTTAATTAAAATTTTCATTCATTCTTCTTGAAAGTAGAGATAACTGACAGGCAAATTTTAACCTTCATGAAATTACTATTTATATGAAAGTATTAAACTTAAATTACAAAAATTTAATTTTTGGTTTGTGTACTTTTCAGATATTTTGTTTTCACAATTGAGATTTAATTGTATGAGAGAAAGTTCATATTAATGTGCAGTTAAGACAAGATTGACTCAGTTTTTATTTATTTAACTGGTAAACCCAGAAGCAATATCTGAAATTATTCTGAACATTAATTGAAATATGTCCCCATTAAAATTTTTCTTTTATATGTTTTGGACAGACACAAACATGTTTTTTATTTATGCTTGCATAGTGAATTGTTAGTATTTTAATGAAATGTAATTTTATTTAATTAAACATATAGTAACAATGTTATTGGTTCTTTAAAATTCTGTAGACTTTTACTTCATAAACTAATGGCTCCAAAACCAACTTTCATTTAATTAGCTCGCATAAACATTAACCCAAATAAAATATTAAGTAAATTTGCAAATCAGGGGCTCATGATTTATTGACAATTTTGCTCTTTTAATCATGTCAGTTTGGATTAAATGACCTGCTAAGAGGTGAAATAATGAGTCTAAACTCTAAATTTAAAATCCATTTAAACATTAGATCTGCATTTTTAGACACATATATGAAATGCCCTTTAATTTGAAAAAAAAAAAAAAACTTGAGAAATGAGCATTATATCTATCTGTAACTGCTAATTCTGCCTCCTCCTACTCTTACAACAGTTCTAACTGTGGAGAATATTAAACGAAATCCCGAGGTAGTGGAAAGGGCGATTGTGTCAAAAGGGCTGAGACACCAGTCAACTAAGACTCATGAAGTTATTACTTTTCCTCTTGGCAGGTCCAGGGTGATGTGATAAGTGACTGCAGACTTCAGCAGAAAGGGAAAAACTGTAATGATGATTCTAATTTCCATGTAGATTTTCTGTGTACTTGGAGAGTGTCCTGCATCAGATCGCTTCCAAAACAGAAACTGCCACTTGTATTCTGCCACTTAAAAGTGTGAGAGAAACACTTTAAAAATAGCCATTCAGGTCTGACTTAAACACTGTCTGGAAACCAGAATGAAAATATAAGATTGATAATGTATTGACCAGCAATAGTGCATTAGCCAAATCATCTAAAAGTGAGTGTTTCCACTGTTTGAAGTTCCATCACCACTTCTTAGCTATAATCTTAAATAAGTTATTTAACATCTGTGTGCCTTAGTTTGTCAACTGTAAGATTATGATAATAATAAAAATAGTATCTACCTCATCAAATTATTATGAGGCATAGAAATTTAATAGAAGAGCAAAGCACTTAAAGCAGTACCTAGGATGTGGTACGCACAAAAGCTCTTTTTATTTTTATGCCTAAAAAAATCCCAATGGCGATATTTTATGAAATCATTAATAAAATTGTTTTCCTGTTTCGAAAAGATGTACAAGTCAACTGCAGAAAATTTGAAAAATAAAGAAAAAGTTTGAGTCAAATCTTATAATGTCAAAGATCACTAATAATTATTACTTTATTTCATTATTTTGTGTATCTACAGAAATATTTTCCAAAAATTAAATATAGCTTTATAATATCATTTTTAGGACTGCATGGCATTTATTCCTTTAGGTTATTCCATGGCTACTATTATTCAATTAGGTTATTCTATAATGTAGCTACCATTTAATAGCTGAGCAGGCCTCATTTTCTCATCTCTTAAATGCACATAGTAGATAAGATTTACTTCTTGGTGTAAATAGAGACAATTAACTTTGACAGTGTAGATAGGGTTAACAAAATTGGAGCACATATCAGCTATTGTTATTATTTAATATTGTCTGAACTCCTTATGTGTTTAATGATGTATTGGGGAATGTGTGTAATTTGAAGTACTGAAGCACACATTATACATGTTATTAAAATTTGAAGTTTAAAAATCGCTTTTAAATTGCGGTTAAGCATAACTATTTTAACTAAATTTTCCTTGTTTTTCCTCCAAGCAAATTAAATTCCCAGAATCTCTTCTCATTTTTCTCTCCTATTTTTAGGTCCCAATTCAACAATCCTCCAAGCAAAGACTTAGTATACCCTTTCAATTATATGATTACAATATGCATACAGTCTCATTTATCACCCTCTATAGCGCTAATAGGGTTCTTTTGCCTTGAACCATCTTTTAAGATATTTAAAGGTGATTTTGAAATGCAAATAATTTCAACTTTATATCTATGACTATAGGGAAATTATTCTAATTTGCAATGATATTAAATGTAAACTAAGTGAAAAGTACTGGTGAGCAGCTCTGCAGAATTATTCAGTTTTACGTTTTTTTCATAATTTTCTCTTCAGGTTCTTCTTGGGTGAAAATTGCATAGAAAATAAATATCTGCAATGATAAAAATATCGATTTAGTCTATAAATATAAGCTCATATTTTGAATCTGCATGCCATGTTTTAAATGTAAGGACTACGTTTAAAATATTGGAGGACTTTGGACATGTGCTGCCAGTTTGAGATCCTGATAATCAAAGCAAAACTCAGATATATTTCTTAGACTATGACCCTTTGACATCTGAAAAACTAAGGACATAGTCTCTTGAATGATGAAAACTATCAGATTTTACTTAGACCTTATAAATTCTATTGACTATTTTAATTTATAGCATCATTACATATTTTATGATTCTCTAATATTATATACAGTAATATTTACATGCATTGTCATAAAACTGTAAGAAATTATTTTAACAACTGACGAAGTCCTACACATTACTATGACACTTTTAATAACCGATGAAATAATTCCCAGTATTCTTCTAATAGTCTTATCTTTTTACTCTCCAAAAACTCTTTGTTTACAAACAAGATATACTAAGAAAATAGGGAGCATGCAATTAATAGTATCTAGTCTTCTTTTATTCATTGATATTATCATAATTCTATGTAAGGAATGGAATAGCTTTCAAATTTTGCACTAAATCTGGAGAATTGTAATGAATATCTAAAATTATACCATGAACCAATGTCAAGAGATCAATTAGCAGTTTTTGCCGAAGGAGCATTAAGGAAACTAGTGACACATATACCATATACTACTCATGCCCAGTGAATTCACATTCTCAGATTAGATATTTATCATTTTAAATTTTGGTTCATTAGTTTTAATTAGTCAAGCTTCTTGCAGCTGCATGAAATAGATTGTTTAAAGAAAGCAAATTTTGTTACTTGATTGGCTAATGTAACTGGAATTGTGTCATTTACGTTCAGGAATGAGCAAACACGGTGGCTTTCTCAAATATAGCTAGTGTCTCTTTTGGCTTCTTTGCTGCCTTTGTTTCAGTGTACAGTTGTCTTTGTAGTGACAAATATGATCACCTACATCTTTAAACTTTTATGCTATCAGTTTATAAACCTCAGTAGAAAAGAGCAGTTTTCTTCGCAGCTGCAGAATGAATTACATGCTACTCTCATTTGCTCAACCCAAAAGCTAACTGGATTAGCTCTATAGTGAAGAAAAGCTAATTGGAGCCAAAAGAGTAACATGGACCTATGGAAGAAAAAAGTGAAACACCAAAGTAAATTTAGGAATTCATCTAAAGAAGGGAGAAACATTAAAAGGTCATGATACCAAGAGATATGAATTAAAATCTTTCTTTGATAGTCTCTATTGTATTAGTTTTCTACTGTTGCATTAAAAACTTACTACAAACTCTAGTTCCTATCACGTCTCAGTGATTAGCAAACCTGACTAGCATCCATGAGGACACAGGTTCGATCCCTGGCCTTGCTCAGTGGGTTTAGGATCTGGCGTTACCGTGAGCTGTGGTGTAGGTCACAGACATGGCTTGGATCCTGCATTGCTGTGGCTTTGGCGTAGGTCAGTGGCTAGCCTGGGAACCTCCATATGCCACAGTGTGGCACTAAAAGACAAAAAGACCAAAAAACAAACAAACAAACAAACAAACAAAAAAAACAGTTACTACAAATTTAGTGACTATCAACAACATCCCTTTATTATTCTACAATGTTTAAATGGTTATAGGTCAGAAGTCCAGGCATAGCTTACTTTGGTATCTTGGTAAGGTTCACACACTGGGAGAAAATATATCAGCCTGGGTGGTAATCCAAAGTACACAATCTTCTTCCAAACTCAATGATAGTTGACCTATCATCTCCTTTATATTTATTATAGTACCTCATAATCTTCATTTAGCCATAATCCATTAGAAACCTCAAACATCTGGTATTGTTTCTCCTCACTATGTCAATCTTCAAACGAAGTCATTTTCAGTTTGACAACTTAAACCTATATAGAAATGTGTATGTATTATAGAAATGTATATATATATATTACAGAAATGTATGTATATATACATACATACAACCAAAGAATTCCTTTGTACGAAAGTTTAAGAACTTTGTTAAGGGGCCATGTATATTTGAAAATCCTCTCCTTAAAAGCAACCATAAAGCAGGACAAAATTGACAAAAACCACTATTTCTGTTCTCTGGAAATTGAACACATATTTATAAGAAAACTTTCTATGCTTGAATAAATGCTGAACTTTTAGTAAGAATAATAGGAATCTGTTATGATCCACCCTGGGGATGCTTCTACTCCTCACTCCCACCCCACTCCTACCCTAGAGCTTGGCAAATACAGAGGTTCTGCAGAACAAACTATCTCCTACTTGACCACAATCCAAAAAAGGCTCACTTGATTTGGAGTGTAGCCATTACTTATATCCAGCAGCATTTTTGATTGAAGTAACAATTTCAAACATGGGCAGATGACGAAGGGCAAATGATTTCACTAGCCTAGAGTTTTATACATAAAATGGGGCAAGATTTTTATGACCCAGAATTCAGAGATGAGCAGCAAGGAAGAAAGTGTTAACGTCATCCACAAAGTCATGGTTGACCTTGAGGATTCACATATATACACAGGACCACAAAAAAAAAAAAAAAAAAAAAGCCAAACAGAAAATAAAATTTGAGAAAAAAATGAAAACAGACAGAAAATATAATTTTTTCCCATTGTCTGTAAACAAATCTATCAGCTGATTAGAAACAATACTGATTATTAGAGATGACTGAACACATGTATCTAATCATCGACCTCTTAACTGCATGAGCAGTGTGGTTCTAGTAATCCAGCCTTAAAAAACAAGCAAACAAACAAACAAAAAATAACCCAAATGGAACAAAGGCATGGTGGCCACTCATCATAGAAGAGCAAGGTTTTGGTGTTTTGCCAAGGCAAATCATTTAACGAAAAAAGAGAAATAAACAAAAGCATAGCAACAACAAACTTCAAGAGGATAAATCAAAATCTAGAATTGCTAAAATGTCTAATTTGCAACAGAACATTATGAGATATTCCCTTTATTCTGGAGATTTGACAGTCTTTCCATGAAGTAAAAACCTGCATGAAAAAGAAAAATCTGGGAAAACTATTGACTGAGCTAAGAAAGAATTTACAAGGCAAGAGGAAATGGGGGTGGGAGGGAGATGGGGACGGGGGAGAGGGAAAGACAGAAAGAGATTATGAATGAGAATGGTGAAAAACAAAACAAAAACAAAGAACTCTATTTGGAGGGAGCCGGTTGATTTTAGAGAAAGAAAATACCAACAAGAAAAAAAAAAATGGAATGAGTGTGTAATTGTAATTACACTTTGAGTTTTCACTAAAATTTTCACTTACCGGTAGCAAAGTAAATTAGTTTTACATGCGCAAAACTTTTATTGCAAAATTTTAAAAATATATGATTAAAGGAATAACTTATTTGACTCCATTAGATGTACTGAAAAAGTTTTTCCATACGAAGTAAGTTAAGAAATTAAGGCACTTTCAAGTGGAATGGTGAAGGGTTGAATTAATGAAGGCTAAGCAAGAAGCCTAGGCTTAAATTGCACTGCTCTAGAGATACAATCTTTTGATTACTTTTTTTTTAGGATGTCAAGCTGCTTCATTTCTTCCCAGTAATTTTCTTGCAAGAAAAACTAATGTGCTCTTTTTTCACCTATTTATTTTGCAAAGACCCAGTCTACAGCAAAAGCAGAATTCCTTACTTTTACATTTTATGGACAGTCTATTTAATCTTCTGACATTCTGTACCTTCAGGCACATGACACTTAATTCATGTTTTTCCAGAGACCTAATTCCAATTAAGGTCAGGAATGGTGTGAGGAACATTTCAAGTGATGGATGTACTCAGGTCTATTAGAAAACTATCATGCTTTTTGCACAGAAGCACACAATCCATGTATTAAATGATGGGATTTACTGGTTGTAAACATAGGATTTTGCAGATTGACAGAAAAAGAATCAAATTTTTTTTGGTGACGTCAGCTGATCTGCTATTGTCAGTTGGGGACGAATCATAGTTTTTATCTTTTTTATTAAAAATAATTAAAATATTATTTTCTTCCCTATTTAAATATTATTTTCTTCCCTATTTTAGTCTCATAAATCAACTCTCTTCTTTCTTTCCATTTATGTTTACAAATTTTGTTTTTCCCATTTTTCCCATTTAGAGTCCTGAGAAAAGTTTTTTCGTGTGTACTTAATTCCAATTAGATAAATCTCTTATCATATGAGTTACTTCTCAACTTATGCCAAGTATATACCCAAGTATAGGTCTTTAAAATTCACCAGTATAACATAATAATTATCTATATTTTTCATTACAAAAGTAATGCCTAAGAAAACCCAAGCAATATACAACTTCATAAAATAAAAAGAATAATAATATTTTCTTTTTGGTCACCACCTATCCTTTCGTTACTTCAACCATTTCCACTTTGAGTCACTATGATGAAAATGATTATATCATTCCAGATCTTTTTCTACAAACACAACACATGGACGTAGATAAATTTAATATGATTAATTTAGACTTATAGATCTGTTAGCAGTTTTGCTCTATAGCTTATCAAGTTGGCACAACAAATGTCATATCTTTTTTTTACCTCCTGCATACTGTTCCATATTACAAATACACCATAATGCCCTTATTAAGGTACATTTAGGTAGTCACTGGTATTTTTCACTATTGTAAATAATGTGAGAAATATAATTTATATGTTTTCATCACCTTTATAAATAAACTACTAAGGATAGTTTCCTAAAATTAAACATGGATGTTCAAAATTATGCACATTTATAACTTTTGATAGATAATATCACATTGATCTTAAAAACCTAGGTAAATTTTGTATGTAGTAGTTTATTTTCCCTTAGTTTTATTCATTCTGTTTTGGAAAAAATATTGGGCTTATTTTTTTTAATGAAAGGGACAGTGTCATAACCCTAACTTTTGTTAACATTTTAGTACAATATTAACCAGGAGGGGATGTAAGGTTAAGATAGTTGCTAAGCAACTTCCGAATAGCATGTCTAGAGAGCCGGTTTTCAACCTCATTTTTCTGGAGACATCAGTCCACCTTCTTAACACCACATATATTCAGCTCGGTGAATTGAACCACCATCTACCTAACTGGTTCCTGGTTAGACTGTTCATGATCACTTTTATCTGCAATGCACATAAATACTTAGAATTACAGAACTATGTTAAATATTAAATTAAATAATCTTAAATTGTAGGTAATTTTTGCACTCCGCCCAGTATTTTGGCTTGTCATAGGCATATTCATTGATATTTACAATAACATCATTGATTTTGGAATCACAGATTATCAATTTTAATTTTTTCACTGTGCTGCTGCTTTGGTGCACTAACGTTCAGTTTTCCTAACTGACTCTTATTATTTCTACCCTGCCTCTCTAATCTCTACAATTTTGCCCCTACAGACGTCCATAACTCCTGCCCGTTTGTGTTTAATTAACTTGATGGTTATTGTCTTTCCAAAGTCATTAATAAAGATGCAATACAAGATCCTTTTACTTCATCCAGAAAAAATTAGCAGTGCCCTTGCTTGGTGCTACCTCTGCAATGAAAGAGGTTGTAACTCCTGATCTCTAACCTCCCTCCTTTCTGATCCTCCTTTTCCTCATTACTAACCTCTCACTCTCAGCTATATTTTTCTCTGCTTTCAAAAGCACTTTTATACCTTGAGAGGTTTGTGTTTCTATGGAACTTTTCTTTAGAAAGCAGTTCAAAACACTTAAAGTCATCGTTTAGCTTAATTCTCATAGTTCACTGCAGTGTTTCCAAGTAGTAAGTTCTATATTGACAGTCCCATCTTACATTGAATCTGAGGTATAAAGAGGCCAAGTATATATTTAAGGACACACCACAAAAAAGAAATCAGAAATAAACTTTACTTTTGAACTCATTCTTCAATAGCTATTTACTCATTTGTCAGGGCTCAAATATGATCAGATTAATTCCTTTTTTTTTTCCCAAATAAAACGTCATGTTTTTGTAAGCACATAAAGAGACATGGAGTATTACCAGCACTGATTTATTATTATTCAAGTGTAGGAACATTTATTTGTGTATGTTTTTGCTTCTATTTCTATTTCTGATTAGTAATAAAATAAGTGCAAAATTCTCTAATTTCTCATTTGCACACATGTTGCCAAAGTTTTCTTCAGGAAATCTGACAGTGATGACATTTTTAAAAAATGTATCAAGAAAGTTACTTGTTTACTACTGAATTTCTATCAATATATAATGAATTTATGCAGTTCTTTCAAACTCCTTAACACTCGAGGAGTAGAAATCATAAATTTAAATTTATGCAACCATAAATTGCAAAAATTTAGAACTTATAAAGCATTTTCATATATGTTATCCTAATAATTTAAGCAGCCCCTTTAAGTGCATACAATTATCACATTTTATAAATGAGGAAATTCACATCAGAAAGTTTAAAATACAAAATAAATAAATAAATAAATAAATAAATAAAATAAAATAAAATAAAATAAAATAAGGAGTTCCCATCATGGCGCAGTGGAAACGAATCCAACTAGGAACCATGAGGTTGTGGGTTCAATCCCTGGCCTCGCTCAGCAGGTCAAGGATCCAGCATTGCCATGAGCTGTGGTGAATGTCACAGACACGGCTTGGATCTGGCGTTGCTGTGGCTGTTGTGTAGACCAGTGGCTATAGCTCCTATGAGACCCCTAGCCTGGGAACCTCCATATACTGTGAGTGCAGCCCTAAAAAAAAAGACAAAAAAAGAAAGTTTAAGATACACTTAAAAGATATTTTTTAAATTTTTACTGAAACATAGTTGATTTACAGTGGTTAGTTTCACATATACAGTGAAGTTATTCAGTTAAATACACACACACACACACATTTTAAAAACACATAAGTTAAATGGAAGAGTTGAAATTAAAATCCAAGTTTTATTGGTCCAGGTCAGTGACTTTTGCCTCTTAATACAAATAATATTTATTAAAGGTTTACAATATGCCAGGAACTAAGTGTTTTATATGTTTTGTCTCATTTATCCCTCACAAACACTGAGTGAAATAACTTTTAACAGTGTTCTCGATTTACAAAAGAGGAATCATAGGTATGAACCCCATGACCCGTCAAAGGTGAAGGTGGGAATTAAACACACATGTCTGATTGCATGGTTAATACCCATGACCATGACATTGACTTTCTGTCATGTTTTTTGACACTAATTGAACCAAAAGGGATTAAGCATTAAGTGTATACTTTATTCAGGTAATTATGACCAGCATAGACCAATTACTTTTCACTCCTCAAAAACTCTCCTTTGGAGTTCCCGTCGTGGCACAGTGGTTAACGAATCTGACTAGGAACCATGAGGTTGCGGGTTCGGTCCCTGCCCTTGCTCAGTGGGTTAAGGATCCGGCGTTGCCATGAGCTGTGGTGTAGGTTGCAGACGCGGCTCGGATCCCGCGTTGCTGTGGCTCTGGCGTAGGCCAGTGACTACAGCTCCGATTCGACCCCGAGCTTGGGAACCTCCATATGCCATGGGAGCGGCCCAAAGAAATGGCAAAAAGACCAAAAAAAAAAAAAAAAACTCTCCTTTACATTACTCCTGGCTGAAGTCATAGATGTGGCTTTAGTGACTGGCTCATCAAGGTGTGACCTGCATTGCAGGAGCAACAGCTTTAGCTAAAATCATGTAAGGGGATTCTGGATTAAGATGGCAGAATAGAAGGACTGGAGTTCAACTTCTCTTCTAAAAACAACAAAATTCACAACTAAAGGCTGAGCAATCTCCATCCAAATGGACCGGAAAACTTAAAAAAAGACACCCTACTCCAGAAGAAAAAGAGGAGGCCACATCAAGAGGTAGGAGGGGTGATTTCATGATATAAACAACCCCATACCTCCTGGGTGGGAAGCTCCACAGACTGAAAACTAACTGGTTCACAGAGAGAGACTCACCTACAAGAGTGAGAGTTCTGAGCCCCACATCAAACCATCACATGCGGGGATCTTACACTGGGAGAAAGAGCCCCTGGAGCATCTGGCAGTGAAGGCCAGTGGGGCTGGTGTGCAGGAGCTCCACAGGACTGGGGGAAACGGAGACCCCATTCTTGAAAGGCGCACACAGACTTTCACGTGCACTGGGTCCCAGGGCAGAGCGAGGTCTCCACAGGAATCTGGGTCAAACCTGACTGCAGTTCTTGGAGGACATCCTGGGAAAGCAGGGGTGAATGTGGCTTGTTGTGAGGGAAGGACACTGAAGGAAAAGCTCTCGGGAATATTCAGCAGCTTGCCTGTCTCTGGAGGTGGCCATTTTGGGAAAATCTGGTCCCACCCATCAGTCAGTTGGCTGAGAAGCCCCAGGGCAAACAACAATCCAGGTGGGATCACAGCCCCTTCCCTCAGTAAACAGGCTACCTAAAGACCCCTCAGGCACACAGTTGCCTCTAATCCCATCCAGAGACTAAGCCCCACCCACCAGAGGGATTAGAATCAGCTCCACCTACCAGTGGACAGGCATCAGCCTCTCCCATCAGGAAGCCTACAGCAAGCCCCCATAACGACTTCAGCCACAAGGGGGACAGACAGCAGAAGCAAGAGAGGCTACAACTCTATTATCTGTAAAAAGGGCACCACAACAAAAACCTATAAAAATGAAAAGACAGAGGACTATAACTCAGATGAGGGAGAAAGGGAAAACCCCAGAAAATCAGCTAAGCGATGAGGAGATTCTTAGCCTCCAGGAAAAAGACTTCAGACTGTGGATGCTAAAGATGATGCAAGACATTGGAAATAAACTGGGGGCAAAGATGGATAACTTACAGGAAACACTGACCAAAGAGATACAAGATATAAAACTTAAACAAGAAGAGATGCAAAATACAATATAACTGAAATAAAAAATTCTCCAGAAGCAGCTAACAGCAGAATACAGGAGGCAGAACAATTAAGTGAGGTGGAGGACAGATTAGTGGAAATTATGGATGCAGAATAGAAAAGAGAAAAAAGATTGAAAACAAATGAAAAGTTTCTCAGAGAACTCTGGGACAACGTGAAATGCTCCAACATCCATATTATAGGGATGCCAGAAGGAGAAGAGAGAGAGAGGGGACAGAGAAAATATTCCAAGAGATAATAGCCAAAAACTTCCCTAACATGGGAAAGGAACCACTCGCTCAGATCCAGCAAGCACAACAAGTACCATATAATATAAACCCAAGGAGGAATACACCGAGACACATATTAATCAAACTGACTGAAATTAAAGACAAAGAGAAAATCTTGAAAGCAGCTAGGGAAAAGAAACAAATCACATACAAGGGAACCCTAATAAGGTTATTGGCAGGTTTTTCAGCAGAAACTCTGCAGGCCAGAAGGGAGTGCCATGATATACTTAACGTGATGAAAGGAAAAAACCTCTGACCAAGATTACTTTACCCAGCAAGGCTCTCATTCAGATTTGAAGGAGAAAGCAAAACCTTCACAGAAAGCAAAACCTCTCACAGACAAAAGTTGAGAGAATTCAGCAATACTAAACCAGCCTTACAGCAAATACTAAAGGAACTTCTCTAGGCATAAAAGAAAACACAGCAATAGGAAACAAAAATTCCACAAATGCAAAGGCTCACCAGTAAGGGTATACATACAGTAAAGATACGAAATCATCCATGCACAATTATACCACCAAAATCCGAAGTCATGTGAAGAGATGGGTACTAATGCAGGACACTGGAGATGAACTTGCAATTAAGAGAACAACTTAAAACAATCTCATATACATATAAACTCTTACATCAAAACTTCAGAATAACTGCAAACCAAAAATTTACAATTGATACACAAACAAGGAATCTCTGGAGAAGAAATATATCTCATGGTAAATAAGTGCATAATCCACCACGACGGGGGTCATTTGACATCATTCTTGGAATGCTGAAGTCTTCTTAGATCTGATTCTGATTTCCTCTCCATCAAAGAATTTATGATAATTATAATTAAATAATGCCACTGTACAATTAAATAATATAGTTCTACAATTACATTATTAATAACCATTTCTCTCCATGGTACAATGTAAGGTCTATAATGTCTTGTTTATCACATCACCTAGAATGATGTAATGCCGATATTGAAGAGTCAATAAGATGTAACAAATTGTGAGGGCATATTTATATAGTTACACTGTTTTTTAACCAATTTATGCATTTTATATTTTACTTATTTTCAGAGGGTGTATTATTTTTGTTATTCTTACCAGTTAAGTTATTCTTTTTATTATGCTATATAAAATATTTAATGGTATATAAGGCTTTCTTCTTTATAAACTTTAGCTGCACAATATACACAATTTTAATATAATGCTAATATTTAAAGAAAAATTGAAATGTAATAGATAATACTAAATAGTAAATGTGAAAGCCATACAAAATGGGATAAAATATAGAATAAATTTCCTATTTGTCTCAGCATATTTTCCATTCCACTTCTCCAGAGGGAGTCACTTAATCTGTTTATTAAGAGCCATGATATAATAATCTGTGTGAATGTAATTGTGTTTAAATATATGTTTTTTATTCTGCAAAAAAAAAATTTAAAAAAAGAAAAGCTATTAGGAAATTTTGAATCAAAATGTAGCTGTTATCAATGAATAAATAAGAGAGTTCCTCACATCCTCAAAAAAATAAATAAAATAAAATAAAATAAAATAAAATAATGTAAGGAATTCAACACATAAGGTCCCAACAGGCAAACCCACTGTATCACAATCTATATTTGAAGAAGATCTCCAGGTGATTTTATGCATGTTAAAGTTTGGGAAGCACTGTCTTAGTGAATGAGCAACAACCAAAAACAATTTTGAAGACTACAGATATATTTAAAATTTTTTCAAAGTTATTTTATTTTGATCATTTTTTCTGGCCTTTATAAAGATAAAATGCTTTTGCTCATGTCTTTGAAATTGGTGGTGTTTTGCGGTTTTGTGTATAATCAAAATTGAGAAAACATCTATATTCAGCTCAGCAGGCCCTTTTGTTTTAGCCCTCTAGATTTTTTTTAAATTTCATGAAGACCTAATACATTGATGACAAAATATTTTGTATATTTTGGCATTATTTTTCTGCAGTATAGACTATATGTTGGGAAAAAAGAGAAGGAAATAGCTTAAAATCTTGAAGCATAAATAAGAAGCTTGTCTTAGGAACATTTAAAATAATGTGCAAGAAAACCAATAAGATAATGTACATAGTATAGGCTTTTTTTAAAAAAATTAAGCACTAAAGTATAAAAATATACTATTCTGTAGAGTGTCATGAATTTTTTAAAAATGTCATCATATCCTTATTTTGAATCTGGCTTAGTTAAAATGATCAGAGAAAAATTTGTGTATATGTGATGTGTATCTGTTTAAAAAATAAAACAAAAGCATCACGTATACATTTATATCCTCATAAACCTTGGACACCTAAAGAAAAAAATTAAAAGAAAGAAACACCCATTATTCATTAGATCTTTTAATTCCTCTTCTTTGCATCATTTTGAAGGATTATAGAAAGTAAGGGAGTATATTACCTGTTAGAGCAAGACTAGTTTTCTGCTTACAATTTTTACCCTTAGGCAGCAAACTGACAAATGGACATGAATTTTGCCTCTGAGCATTCCATAAGCTGGTATTGTCCTGACATTGCAAAGTGTTTACCACGAAAATCCTCTACATCCATCACCCAGAGCCAGCCTTTGCCTGATTCTAATTCCACTGACATTGAAATCTGCAGGTCTCTGAGAGTCATTTATCACACTTATTAAAATGTTCCATTGTGGATTAGAATAGCAATTCACTATTATTTCAGAGTTCTGCCCAAGGGGCATTCTATTGCAGCCATCTTAATGCTTTGTTGAAATATTACTTTGGGTTTAATAAACGATTTTTTGCAAAGGTACCCTGCTTTCAATTATGAAAGGTGATTTTGGCTTTTTAAATCTGGCATCTGTGCCCAAGATTATGTAAATCCCTTACTTTAATATTGCATTTTTCTGCTGTAAATATTCCACCCTCAGTATTTTAACATGGATATGTCAATTGGATTAATTAGTCTATTGTATAAAGAATATCTTTCTAAATTCTCTTTTTGAAATGGGGTCAAATGATCAACATATAATGAAGACTTCAAAATTAATATATTTCATATGAATAAAAAGAAAACTTTTTATGAGAATTGAGTATTTGTACAGTAGATAAATTATGTCTGAATATAACCTATTATTTTGTATAGCAGAATTCTCTCAAACCAAGATGTTATAACCTCAAAAACTTTGAATATGTAGTAGCCCAAATCCACTGTTCTCTCTTTATCTTTTCTCTTTATCTTCTACTTTTCTCTTTTTCTCTCTTATTCCCTAATTGTGAATGACATGATTTCTTTGATGTCTGACCAGGAAAAAAATAAAAATAATTTTGTACAAGTTGTAATTCTCAGTTCCTACTTGAAGATTCAGTCACTATGACTCTGAAGAAACCATCTTTTACTTTTGAAAGAAAAAAAGGTTAACATAATTTTAAATAACATACAAAATTATAGATGGTATACTTCGATATGTTTTCTTTTTCTCTTTTCCTTAATGTTTTATTACGGGATATTGGATTTTGGATAGAGTTCCCTTCGTTATGTTTTCTTGATAGTTGAAAATACTAGGGAAGTATGTATACCTCCTTAGCCAATAAAGCAATGAAACTACAAGCTAAATTATTAAGGCAAAGGTACACAGACAATGAGAGAAAAGATATAGAAATATCACTTTTAACTGAGAAATCACAGACTTATCCTGATGCTAGGTTGTGCCTAATTCTCCACTTTGAAATATCCTTTTAAATACCTGCCGATATATATTTTTCAATCAGGAAAACTACGTTGGAAATTAAACATATATTTACATATAATATATTTATATTAAATATATGTATTTCCTAAATTCCACTCTGACCCAATAACTTTACAGTAATTTATCACACTGAACCAAAGGAGATTTAAGTTTGAAGGATACCTTATTTCTTGATCATTTAAAAAAATATTGACGGAGGAGTTCCTGCTGTGGCTCAGCAGCTTAAGAACCCAACCAGTATCCATGAGGATGCAGATTTGATCCCTGGCCTCACTCAGTGGGTTAAGGCTCCGGTGTTGCCACAAGCTGTGATGTAGTTCACGAACTCATGGCTCAGGTCTGGCGTTGCTATGCTGTGGTGTAGGCCAGCAGGTGCAGCTCCGATTCAGCTCCTGGCCTGGGAACTTCCATATGCCATGGGTGTGGCCCTAAAAAGAAAAAAAAAATCTTGATGGCAAGTGTACAGATGAATATAATCCCCATTTACAGCAATAAGCAATAAAAATGGCATATGATTAGATTTCTTAGAAAGGAGAATGCTAGAGAGCAAAACTTGAATAAAAAAAAAAGATCTTGGGAGTTCCCATCATGGCTCAGTGGTTAACAAATCCGACTGGGAACCACGAGGTTGAGGGTTCCATCCCTGACCTTTCTCAGTGGGTTAAGGATGCAGCAGTGCCGTGAGCTGTGTTGTAGGTGGAAGAGGCAGATCGTATCCCGCATTGCTGTGGCTCTGGCAGCTACAGCTCTGATCAGACCCTTAGCCTGGGAACCTCCACATGCCATGGGTGTGGCCCTAGAAAATTAAAAAAAAAAAAAAGAAAGAGAGTGAGATCTTAAAACAGCAGAGTGAACAGTGCATATAGAGAGGTAAAACTGAGGAAGACATGGAAACAAGAAACATTGTGTCTGAATGAAAATGATTCAGACTTCTCAAACCACTGAAGTACAGCTCTAGTTTCTAGTTCACATTTTTACCCTGTCTTTTGTCTTCAAAGTGGAGTAACACTGCATTTTCTTTCAGAAGATTATTTCATTGGAAATGGTGATTCTAAGCTAATCTCAAAAATGTGGAAAAGACAGGAACTTCTGTGAGCTAGCTGTTCCTCTTCTTCCCAGTAAACACACAATGATGGATCTAGAAATTGTCAAAAGCAGTTCATACAGTCACCCTGGTTTCACAAGAGAATATCCAGAACTTTCAGAGCTTTAAAAAAACAAAAACAAAAAACTGAAGATAAGCACATATATCCCATATTGTAGTTTTTATGCTCTTTGGCAGTATAATTTTTTTCACTCATATTTTCTAAAATTGGACTTCTGAGAGGAGGAGAGATTGCAAAGCTTTACACAATTCTGACACATACACAGTCCCCCAGATGTGGAAATTAAAATCATGAAACATTTAATAGCCTATGTATATAAAAATCTGACCATAAGTATTGGGGGTAATTGCAAAGGATTTATTAGCGAGGAAGTTGAATAGACAACTAATCACAGTTCAAAAACAGCAATTATAAAAGTAAAAAAGATACTCTTCTCTTTTCTGAACAGACTAGGTCTATCCAGTAATTGCTTTATTAAAAAATCATTTTTTCTATAATCACCATCTTTAGAGGAGGAATGATTTTCCTACTTCACAACCTCAAATAAGGTAGCTGTGGCATATATTTCAATTTACACCATGCTAAAACTGTCAAGTGGAAACTATTTCCTTTCCAGCTACACATATTCAAGGCCCTCTGAGAGTATTTGAATCGTGATGACTCTAAATTAAGCTAATTAAATACCTGAAAGAAAATGAAGATTTAAATAAGAAAACCTGATGGGAGGGGAGGATAAATCAACAGATTGAAGCGAAGTTTGATATTTGGCGTCTTTCACGTAACTTCCTATTACTGAAGTATAATTAAGTCCAGTAACACTTTGTTTTTAAATAACTTACCAGTGAAAATGATAGATATTTCTGACAGCCTATTGACAATGTATGAATTTAGTCATATAGTGCTAATATATTTTTTCCATCTCTGCTGCCAATGTAATGTCTATAAGTTTTGGAGTTTCCCTTTTATGTTAAGTAACAGCCTGGAGTTGAAGAAAATGATCTAATTGATTGTAAATATCAATTTGGATGATTTTTATTAGGGATATTTTTCATGCTTCCATTTCACAATAAATATAGGTATAAAGACATGTACTTATCAGGCCCTCAGTTGCCTCTGTGAGAGAATAAAATAAATGGGTTGGATTCCAAGTCAACAAAATCATGTAGAGAATATGAAAAAAAAAGTCAGAAATATAGATAATTGAATTACCTTGCAATACAAAGATGGTCTTTTGAACAAGTTTTCTAGAATTTTGGGGTTTACTCTACTACATATTAAATATAATGGAAGACAATGATTTTTAAGATTCATTGATATGTTGTAAAGATTTATGGACATTACCACATGGAAAATTACTAGACTTATGAGTCATACTTACTTGAGAATCTCCCAAGAAATAAGTTCCAAATAAATTATAATTACTAATTGTTAAATCAGGAATTTTATAAAATCAGATTTAAAATAATGAGAAAAGTGTGCAGCATATAGACACAGTAGTGCTCAGTAGAAAATGTATAGCCTAGATTTTTATTTTATTTATTTTTTATTTTTTATTTATTTATTTATTTTTTCTTTTTGCCATTTCTTTGGCCGTTCCTGCGGCATATGGAGGTTCCCAGGCTAGGGGTCTAATCGGAGCTATAGCTGCCAGCCTACGCCAGAGCCACAGCAACGCAGGATCTGAGCCGTGTCTGCGACCTACACCACAGCTCACAGCAATGCCGGATCGTTAACCCACTGAGCAAGGGCAGGGACTGAACCCGCAACCTCGTGGTTCCTAGTCGGATTCGTTAACCACTGCGCCATGACGGGAACTCCTAGATTTTCATTTTAATAAAAAATAATCTTCATTCTTAGATTGGAAAACTTAGAAATTAATATATTGTTGTAGCATTCTTTACCTGAAAAGTCTTGAATTGATACACTTCTACAAAGATTCAAAATGTTTAATTTGTATGTTTTTTGCTCATTAATTCTACTTCCAAGAATACATTATATAAGTGACTTATAAAATTGACATGCGTTCAAAGATATTTATTTGTTGCAGCATATGTTATAGTCATTCTGTTATTTCTTTGTAGTGTTATTGGGTGATAAAGTTAAGTATCTACTTTTTGGAATTTGTTGGATTTCTTTTTGAACTAAAATTTTGTTACAATATTCTTTGGTTACTGTAAAGTACTATTTTCAGTGTATATTTAATATATTTTGTTTAGCTGTAACTTGTTAGTCAACTAATGTTAACCATATAACTCAGGTATAAAACTTTTGCTATTTCTGCTAAAATTCTCTAGCTGGGGATAATGTTAAAAGAGTTAAATTTCCTTATACCTTTCATGAAACATTCTGTTAGAAATAAGACATTTTAACATCAACACTTATGCTAAAAATAAATATCTTGTCCTGAAATAATGTTATTGAGTATTTATATAATAAATTTAGGAAAAATTAGATAGATTTTTTTCAATATACTGTTTAATGATAAAAATATTCTGGAAGAGACCTACTGACATAATTACTCAAATTCAAAACCCTCTTTTTTTTTTTTTTAAGACAGTGTATATTAATATGCTCTACCTATATAAGTCAAGTGAATTTCTTTCCTTTACTCCATCAAAAGACCAGTTAGATATACAGGTATAGTTGGAATAGTGGGGAATTGACAGGAAAATCAGATTGGTGCCCAGTTTCTACCATTTAATAAGAATGTTGAATAACTTACCTAATTTCTCTAAACCTCAGTTATCCCATAGATTTGTTTAAAGGTTAACTATTGTAAGGGGCAAAGTTCTAATTGTGTCCAGTGCATGGTAACTCTCAGGGTTGAGAGTATAAAAATGTATAGATTTGATTTAGCTTATTTTTATGCTATTTGTATCTTCTAAACACTTTTTGTCACTTGCTGTATGGCTAAAAGAGGAAATTGAATATTCCTTCTATTAATGTTTTTCTATGTTTACTCATATTCCTATAACTTTTTTTGTCTTTTTTTATGGCCATATATGTAGCATATGGAAGTTCCAAGGCTAAGTGGTCTAATCTGAGCTGCAGCTGCCAGCCTACACCCTAGCCACAGCAACACCAGATTCAAGCTGCCTCTATGACCTACACCACAGCTCACGGCAATTCAGGATCCTTAACCCACTGAGTGAGGCCAGGGATAGAACCCTCTTCCTCATGGGTACTAGTTGGATTCAGTATTGCTGAGCCATGATAGGAACTCCATCATATTCCTATAACTTTCAATTAATATATTATTCTATATATTACAGTTTATAAATATTTTAACATTTCTCATTTTAGATTATATACTTTATCATTAATCAATGAACACTCTTGCCTTATTTAAGGTTTTTTACCTTGACTTTAATTTTGTTTTATTTAAAGGTAGTGAATCCTAATTTCAGTTTTTATTTGCCTCATATGATTTGCAAACTTTGCAAATTTCAATCTCCTCAGGCAATTATATATTTTACTGTAACATAAGAACATTTTTTTAATAAGCCATTTGTTCTTTTCTTTTAAGAAGTTGGTTTAGCCTGGTTATTCTCATTGCTGTCACAGATATATTTGGCTTGGCATTTGGCATTCTTCCATTGTATATTAATAGCTTTGTTGTAACAATTTTTGTTGTTTCTTTTTCTTTTAAAGTTTCATCATTTACTCTATGGTGTTTTTCTCCTCCAAGGATATTTCTTTTAGTGTTTATTACAGAACTGTAGGATTTGAATTTCAGTTTGGCTGAATATCAAATCATTTTATTACTCTTTCCTTCCCTCTCTTTTATTTTCCTTTCCTTTCTTCTTTTCTTCAATTTTTTTTTCTTTTCTTCCCCTTTTTCTTCCTTGTGTGTGTGTATACGTGCATGCACGCATGTGTGCATGTGTGCGTGTGGAGGTATTTTTATTCTCTTTAACTGAACTTAATTCTGGACTAATTTGAAAGAACTCTAATTATTTTCTTGTTATAAAAGATTTGAAATTTTGCTTAGTGGCTGAAATATTTTTTTTTTATACTTTTCATCAACATTACCTCTACTTGGAAATATCCCAGCGTTAATGGTTCTCTGTTCTCAGATTTGTAAATGTTACTTGTTATTTCATAGCAAGTTCTTGAATCACGTTATTAAAAACTTAGACCAAAGAGGCATATGATAGATCTTTTTATCTCTCATCTTCATCAGTCATCTCTTTCATCACGTCTGTGTTTGAAATCTTTGGTTATTTCAACTCTTGCTTATTTCTTCTGCACTGAGCAATCTGTGACTTAAGCTTTAATTTTTTTTTCTGACACCACTGAATTTTATTTCTTGAGTGCTAATGGTCATATTTCATTTCTTCGGTAAATTCTGTTTCTCTTCATTGTGTTCTTATTGTACATCGGCACTTAAGTTTTTTTCAATTTATGACGGTATTTGCTCAAAAATTTTATTTTTTGCACAGTTACACCATTTTTTGTTGATGATCTTCAGCTGCTATTGCTGATTTTTCTTTTCTCACCCTTCCTTTTTTCTGTCTCTTCTTTCTGTTTTTGTTTTCCTCCTAGTTTTGCATTTACAATTGCATTTTAATTTTAGGTTAATTATTGCACTTTTTTTCAATGAGGAAAGTTCTGGCTGTACCAGCTATTAGTACAAGGTTCATGTTGGGGAGAGGTCAGCAACTTTTTAGAAGATTCTTAAAATTTCCCTTAATTAACAAGGTTGTTTCAGTGATTGACATAGCTTAATCCTCACTTGTTTTGTCAGCATAATAGACATCATATGAATCTCACAGCCTTTTTTGATTTAGTATTTAGGTATTGAAGCCACTCAGTGATGATGAAATTGAAAGAATGAGAATAGGGAAGTTTCCCATTCTTGTTGCAGTGGAGTATAGCACCAGCCTAAAGTAAGATAACTAGTCTCTAAAGAATTAGGGATCTTAGAGACAGCTTTGATGCTCAATGTAAAGCCCTCTTTGTTTTGACATGAATGGAGTACTATGTCTTACCCCTGATCCCTTGTCTTTTATTCTACCAAAGCTTTCTGGTGGCTAACTTGCCTAGAGTCAGTGTTCTCTTTCATGTGCAGAGAAAGAGACATATCCAAGACAATAGTATAGACAAGTTAGGTCCACCTGATCTTACTATTACATACATGCCCATTTTCCTAATAATAATCTTCCCCTAAAAATAAAAACAAAAAAGCAAAAAACCCTAGCAACAAATTTATAGATCTATGAACACCAGAAAAATTAAAAGAAAAAGATGAATCAGAAAATATGTGCAATACGTGACATATATTTGTATGCAAATGATTAACCACATGAGGAGAAAAAAAAGAGATAAACTATATATCAAAACAGTTTACAAAACAAGAAAGATAACTGCCCAATTCAGATATATGATTCTACACTGGTACTCAATTGTATGAGCATTTAAACAATTTGTTTAAAAGTGGAAACAAATTGCAATTAAAAAAAAATTCCATTCAATGTTTAAAGGTACTATGTATACATTGGGAGTGGATATAAATAGGTAGTTAATTTTATCAATATACATCAATATTTTAAAATATTTTTACTAATTTACCTAATCATTCAACTTTTAGAATTCTAGTCAGCAAAAATATTTGATCTTTTTCAGATAGGGTATTCAGAGACTTTCTGACATTCAAATCATGAAATTTCCTCTTTCTCTCAGTTACTTTCAAAAAGTGGGAAATCCTTAGCAAATATTCTGGGCCCTTCATAATGTACTATCTGTATCAGACATGATAATTCCACACACATTGTACATTTCTGACAGAGCAGCTCACTTAGGCTTTAAAATAAGCTGAGCTTTTATCCTTCCTTCTATGCTACCCTTTATTTCACATTTACTCTTATTACTTCATATTTTTCTCTTTGCCTAGAATCTCCTTTTCTGTACTCTTTCCTATCTTTCCCATCTGAAATCCTTTTTAGTCTATTAAGACAAGATTTCCACCTCTTACCTTCTTTACCGTATCAATTATTGGCCACTCCATCTTTTTAATATCTCAGGTTAAAAACCCTTGGAGGTACCCTTTCTCTCAATAAATAAATCCAATCTATCAGCAAATCCTGTCCTCCTGCCTTCAAAGTGGATTCTAAATCTGACCACAGCTCATAACCACCATTTCTGACAAATGCTGGTCCAAGCTACCATCACCTCTTAACTATATTATGAAATGTAGTTCTTAACGAGTCTTATTACTCCACAATTTATGTCCTTGGTGACAGTGAGAAGGAGTCTGTTAAAACATACATCAGAGCATCTATTCTTTTTCAACCTTCAATTACACCAAACAAACAAACAAAGGCCAATGTTTTAATAACGGCCTAAGAGCCCAATGTGAGCTGATGAGCTGATGCTGTTTCTTCTTCCTTGGTCTCTTACCTCTAGCAACACTGGGTTTCTTAGTCATCTGTATTTAGGCAGGTGTAGTCCACTTTAGGGCCTTTGCTATTTCACTATTTCTTCCATATTCTAGTCTTACTGTGTACTTGTTTTTCATGTCTACCTGATTACAACATATCCTTTTTGGTAACAGGCATTGGATCCTGTTTACCAAACCATCCCTCACAGAAGCCACTCCTACCATACAGAATTTCTAACTTTGCCATAAAGTATTGATTAAATTGAATTTAAGTGAACTTGGGTTCACAGCAGGTAATGGATACCTGTAGGTCCCACACAGAGTTAATAGTAGAGAGAGAGGAATGTAGCTTGATCTCTTGATTGCAAGTCAAGCTGCTGGTCTGTTCTTTTAGCCCCTGTAGGAATTCATATTGAAGCACCGAGTCAGATTTGCGGAGTAGTTCTCATTAGCTGACTATTCTTTTCTTCATAGAGTGAAGGTCTCATTAAAAGGAAACTGACACTCCTGGGGTTTTCCTATGGAAAAGCAGAAAAAAATGCAGATCTCATTTAAATGAAAATTTGCTGTACTTCCCCCTGAGTTGCTTTTCCCAGGATTTGTTATTATCTCTAATAACCCTCTATGTGTATGTATATGTGGATATATGTGTTTCTGTAGGTATATGCACACAAGTGGGCATATATTCCAATGTCTCTAAGAGAGAAGCATCTTTACAATATTAATTTTTTTCCCTGAGAAAAACAATTGTCAGGTGAGCTACCTATATGGAATTTAAAAATCTATCCCCATTCCTCCAGCCCATTCTATTTTTGTCTCTCTCTCTTTTTTGGTTATTTCACTTTATTGTTTACTCTTGTATTTTAAACGCTATTTTTTTGTTCTCTTGTAGTTTATTAAAATCCTTTTGGTGAAATGATCAGGAAGGCTAAATATTACAGAAAATCATCTCAGAGTATTTTTTAGATATTGGGAAATTTACAAAGGCATATTAAATAACAAATACAAAAAATATGTCAGAAATATTTCATATTGACTGACTGACCATATTGTGTTCATCTTTAACTAAACATTGCATAAAACTGAAAGTTGAATAATCCTTTCAAACACACAATAAAAGAAAGCTTTAATATAATGTTCAACCTATCAATTGAAAATAAACTTCATTTTTCTTCTGAATTTTTTATCATGTTTAAACAACCCACCATTAACCCTCTCAGAGGAATAATAGAATAAATTTTTAAATACATTAAATAATGTTATTTTGGTAATAAGGAAATGTCAAGATACAAATGTAATTTTTTTATCATAGTTGATTTACAACATCCTGTCAATTTCTGCTATGCAGCAAATTGACCCAGTTTTAATATATATATAAAACATATATCATATATATATATATATATATATATATATATATATATATATATATATATAAAACATATCATATAAATATATATAGTCTTTTTAGGGCCTCACCAGTGGCATTTGAAAGTTCCCAGGTAGGGGTTGAATCAAAGATGCAGCTGTCGGCCTAATCCACAGCCACAGCAATGCGGAATCCGAGCTGTGTCTGCAACTTACAACACAGCTCACCGCAACACTGGATCCTCAAGCCACTAAGTAATGCCAGGGATGGAACCTGAGTCATCATGAATACTAGTCGGGTTCGTTACAGCTGAGCCACAGTGATGAAAGGAACATTATTTTTCTCACATTATCTTCCATCATGAGGAACAAATGTTATTGATGTTGTTTTTTATTTGTCTTGACACTAGACAGTGTCCTTTGCCTAGAGGTACCTAAACCTGATCTAGGTATTTTGCATTCATATAACCCACACATTTCTCCGTCATTTTTTTTTTGTCTTTTGTTGTTGTTATTGTTGTTGTTGTTGTTGTTGCTATTTCTTGGGCCGCTCCCGCGGCATATGGAGGTTCCCAGGCTAGGGGTCGAATCGGAGCTGTAGCCACCGGCCTACGCCAGAGCCACAGCAACGCGGGATCCGAGCCGCGTCTGCAACCTACACCACAGCTCACGGCAACGCCGGATCGTTAACCCACTGAGCAAGGGCAGGGACCGAACCCGCAACCTCATGGTTCCTAGTCGGATTCGTTAACCACTGCGCCACGACGGGAACTCCTCCATCATTTATTTAATTTGCTTAATTTGAATGAAAGATAAGTTCCTTTGCTCTTTGCAAAGCTACAGTTTAGGTTTATAGATATTGTTAAAGATTAAGCTTCTTTCTTTTAATAACATAGTAAAAAGGTATAATGTGAAATTTCCAAGTGTCCAAAAAATGGTTAATTGAAACTGTTTTATGTCAAAAAGCCTAATGAAATTTATAAAATGTTTCAGAAATAGAATGAGGAGTATACAAAAGGATTGCTATAAAACATGTTTAAAGTCCAAAGAGAAAAATATCCACAGGACGTCATGAATAATAAAAACAAACATGGGGACAGAGACCATAAGTAAACAGACTCATGAATGCATTACTTTTCTTCATCTATTTTTTCAAATTTTTAACTTAAATAATCATGATTTGCACTATGCTTTACTAGATAATACAGATAATACTCTTAATATAATATGATTTGTCAGAAATAATATTCAGAATTCAAGGAAAATATTTCATTATTCAAATGATAGCCCATATAAAAAAGCTCTTTGAAGAATTTTATGGCAAAGCATTTGAATGAATAATATTTGGGGACCTGATGATGACAACAAAGATGCTGATGATAAAATTTACCTTCACATTTACCCTATAGCCTAAGCCTAACATAATTTTTTTTTTGTCTTTTTGTCTTTTCTAGGGCCACACCCATGGCATATGGAGGTTCCCAGGCTAGGGATTCTAATTGGAGCTGTAGCCTCCTGCCTACAACCAGAGCCACAGCAACGTGGGATCCGAGCCACGTCTGTGACCTACACTACAGCTCACCGCAACACCGGATCCTTAACCCACTGAGCGAGGCCAGAGATTGAACCTGCAGCCTCGTGATTCCTAGCTGGATTCGTTAACCACTGAGCCACAATGGGAACTCCTAACATAATCTTGAGAATGATATCCCATCTCATTTGCTATGTTCTCTTGGTCAGAGGCAACATGCAATTGTCACCCTCATTCAAAGAGAAAAATATTAGGGTTAGGGTTAGGGTTAGGGTGTGTGTCACCCTAGCATGTGTCAGCCACAGACTAAAGCTCTTAGAACACATGGAAGATATTTACAGCATGGCTCAAAACAAACATCAAGGTGTTTCCTGGATGCCTTTATAACTTGATGTCCTCTAACTCATTGTGTTTTTGTTTAAATAGTTACTTTTCTATATTTAGTACTGAGTCCCTAAATTGATTGTATGAAAAGTTGTTGAAATTGTGTTCACTTTTCTTAGAAGAAAGTTTAAAAGTTAAGCTATCGTACATTTTGGTGAAGTACTCTTTGTCTCTCTATATATCTCACATTTATAAAAAAAAATTACAATGAAATATTGAAGGAGGTACATTGAGATTGAGTAACAAAGTTGTTCCCTGTATCATTATAATAATAGTAAAACTGAGGAATGTCTAAGTGTCAGGGAATTAGATAAATATGAAACTACTTTATCGAATGGACTAGACTAAGAAATATATATTAAAAAATAGATTGTTTTTTGGAGTTCCCGTCGTGGCGCAGTGGTTAACGAATCCAACTAGGAACCATGAGGTTGCGGGTTCGGTCCCTGCCCTTGCTCAGTGGGTTAAGAATCCGTCGTTGCTGTGAGCTGTGGTGTAGGTTGCAGACGAGGCTCGGATCTGGGATTGGCAGCATCTCCGCAGTGCCAGGACACAAGTTAGATCCCCAGGCCTGGCAGTGTTAGTTAAAGGACCTGGCAGTGCTGCAGCTGCAGGGTAGGTCACAACTGCGGCTTGGATCAGATCCCTGGCCCAGGAACTCCGTATGCTGTGGGGTAGCCAAAAAAGTTAAAAACAAAACAAAACAAACATGGCAAACATTGCTAGCCCGATAATTTCATGTTATTTGAAATATTTGAAAGAACGTTTTTTCACTTAAAATTATTGTTTTTACAATAACTTAAGTGATTTTATATTCATTATTGATACTTTGCATTTAGTATTTTAATGTTAATGGAGAATTGTGAAAAATTTTAAAGAAAAATAACCTTTTGAAATATATGCATATGATTTAATTACTTAAATTTAACTTAATTTACATTTTTTGCCTCTGCAAAGAGGCAAGCAAAAAGGATCATATGGAATAAATACAAAAATTATGATTATGTATGTAATTTATTTTATGACTCACCTACATAACTTGCCAGATTTAGAACATTTAGACATGTACAATAATAATTAAACTTTCTTTTGTGAAATTCATAGTCTCACCCACATTTTAAAATTTTATCATTATGAAGCTATATTTATCAGGCAAAAAAGCAGAATAGATGTTATTTAACTATCTGTTACACTGATTTATGACTTGACAACATTAATGTGTATATTATGGGCAGGGAAAGAGTAAAATGTTATACAAAATTGCCCTTCCTCTGCTTATTTCTCTGTATAAATAGGGATGGTAGTTGTTGAATTAGTAACTTGTTAATAGTGTAAGATTACGAGTAGATTAGATTCTTGGAAGTCTTGATAATTCTTACAGACATTTGGTCCTGTTTAGGATCAATTTAGAAGATTATTTTACATTTTTTTTAAGTAGTAGTCACGATTAGAGTCAAATCTTCATTCTATGTCCTATTATAATGGCAGTGCATAGTGTGAGATTATTTGTAATGCAAATTTTCTTAAAGGAAAATGAGGTTTATATAATCGGTTAATTTATCACCTCACAAATAATGTCACAAATTTAACACTGGGAGCAGCTTGTGAAAAAGAAAGTGTTTTGTCAAGTGGAGAAAAAAATCTTAATAAGTCAATATTATAAATGGCAAAAATCCAAAACCCTAAGTAACAATTCAAAATCTCAAACCATGTGGTACAGCCTAAAAGAATCACTAGGGCGTGGCTTGGGCTCTGAAAAGATCTTCCACTTTAAGAAAAAATCATTTCATTTTACACTCAGAAAGCAATTTCCTATTTTAAAAAGTGCATGTCTAGCTTTGACATTAAACTAATATGTATTGATTCCTATCTCTCTGGTTGTACTAGAGAATATTGATTCATATGCTAAGAAATTATCGACACCCTTATCACAGTGTTTCTGAAATTAATATTTTAACATTTTCAAGAAAGCCCTAATCTATTCAATCAGTAGATTAATATTCTGACCTCAAAATTCACATTCGTGGTGAAAGGGTAGGGAAAAAAGACCTCTGGAATATTGCAGAATTTTGTCTACTCCTTAACTTTTCCTCTTTCTGTGCAATCATTTGTACCTTGGGCTTTTATTACTGTGAATCTTCAATGCTATGTGGAATAATTGATGGGCATCTGACATACATTTAGAAAAATAAAGTATTTTTCAACTGTATGATATAGGTGTAGTAAAGCATTGTTTGTGAATACGATGTGCCAGGCTCTGGATGTCTGCTGTATTTTAGCTTAGTTAATCCTCACAACAGCTTTATGATATATGTATTTTTGTATAAATGGACAACTGAAGTACAGACATATTAGGAAATTTTCCTAAAGTTACTGCTAACAAGTAAGAGAGACAGGTTCTGAATCCAGGGATTTGACTTCAGAGTCTCCTTTTACCCATAACATAATAGTGTCTGTACCAATGTCAATATATTAAATAAATATTTTTGTTGTGGTGGTGGTGGTGATGATTATGAGTTTGCAGATTTTTTTTTTTCTAACTAAAACAGAAACTGTTTGAAAGAATTTAGTCAGTGCCGCCTATGTTGAAATAATGCTAATAAGTATTCCTAGCACTGGACTCACTTTTAAAAACGTCGATCTTATCTTTAACCAGCTATTACAATCAAAAGTCAACCTAGACATTATATTCTCTCCAAGTACCAAAAAAAGAAAAAAATTGGATGTATTTGAAAAAAAAATTTGAATAGAATTAATAAAATTTTTAGGGAGGAGATAGCAGAGAAGGAAGAAAAGGAGAAATGAGGGGGAGAGAGAAGAGATGGGGGTGTGGGAGGGTGGGTGGGAGAAGGAGACTTTACTCCTAGTTAACTAAAGCTGAACCAACAAGCTTGTTTAATAAACTGACAGTCTTATACACTGTTACAAAAGCACACAGAGACCTGTTAATGAATTGGTCTCAGAATTAGAGACTCTCAGAATCATGAAACTACAACATTGTAAATTGACTACACCCCAATAAAATTTTTAACAAATTTAGAGGCAGTATGTTCTCAAGAGGAAATATAATTTATCAAGAGGAAATTGAAATTGTAAATGACTTAGAACTTTTTTTGACACAAGTTTTAAAATGTCTGTCTCTTAGTTTACTTGAAGATTTTGAGTTAAAATATTTATGCAGTACTCTAATCAAATGCTAACTCAGTGCTTTGGAGAAGACCAAAAACATGGTAAATGCCTGAAATATAGGTGTTGAATTGAATTGAATCCAATTTCCAACATCCCTGAAAAAATCTGTACAAGTTTACTTAAATTTCAAAATATACATTAGATACAAAATTAAGGAAATTTTACACAATGGAAAAAACAGTGTCTACTTTCTTATTTAATTAGCATCATTGAGGTTAAGACTTTAAGTGACTTAAAATTATGAAAAAAATGTTCAAAATGTTATTTGTTTTGTAAATTAGTACATTTATGTCAAGTAATTTAGCATGAGTCTTAGCATTTCTTAACATGAATACCAAATATTTTACTTCTAGGTATTTATTTTATAGAATTAATTGTGGACATAAGATGTAGCTGTAACATTGTTTATTCCAATATAGTTTGCAATGGAAAAATTTTCTAAACAACCTAATTGTCTAAGAATATGAAATTGATTGAATAAATTTTCACAGATCATTGCCATATAATACCATACAGTCATTAAACATTATGCTGTGGAATAATATTTAATGGATTGGAAAATGATCATGAATCAGTGTTAACTAAAGTAGCAGATTACTAAATAATATGCAAAGAAAAATTCCATTTAAATCATAGATATCATGTCTGGCATTTTTTCTTTATTCTGTTTTACTGGTTTAAAGTTTTTTTTCTTCAATGTCTATTCCTTACTAGTTATGATGCACTAGACTGTAATGAGCAGGCAGACCTCTGATCACAATGACTTAATACATTGAAGACTGGGTTCTCACTTGTGCAAATTGCGCTGCGTGGTCAAGGGAATCTCTGGGGCATTATTCCTCCAGTAATTCAGCATGCGTTAGTTTTGTGGCTCCATAATTTCAGCACGAGTTTTTCTCTGCAACCACGGTGGCAAAGAAAGTGAACCTGGAGCATCACACAAGCATCACACACTGCTTCACCAAAAAGCATATCACTACCACCCATAGTCCAAAGGCTGAGATTTGTCACCTACCGCAAGGGGTTTGAGAAGGACTGTCATTCATCTAATATTCCAAAGTGAGGAGTAGACACTTTGGTGAACTCCAGTAATTGAGAAGAAACAGGCATCAATTATTATATACGTACTTTCAAAAATCTTCAGAAGCTATATTTGAATCAAGAAGAAAAAAGAAGCACTTACCACTTGAAGAGTTAGTAAAAATATTAACAGTTCTGAAGGGGTAAAACATATATCTTTAACTTATGTATTGCAAATGTTATTAGTCTCGACAGGCTTATTCAAATACGAAAAGGCCATTTAGCATTTTTATAGTAGAAAAATGCCTAAAAATGACAAAGACGAAATAGTTTAAATCAAGTTATTTTGAATTAATTTTAACCTCTAGGTATAAATTACATTCCAGAATAAGGAAAGAATTTTGATCTCAGAGTCAATGACAATTATTAAAATGAGGTGTCAAAAATATACATTTAAAAAGCTCCTGGAGTTCCCGTCATGGCGCAGTGGTTAACGAGTCTGATTAGGAACCATGAGGTTGCGGGTTCGGTCCCTGCCCTTGCTCAGTGGGTTAAGGATCTAGCGTTGCTGTGAGCTGTGGTGTAGGTTGCAGACTCGGCTTGGATCCCGCGTTGCTGTGGCTCTGGCGTAGGCCGGTGGCTACAGCTCCGATTCGACCCCTGGCCTGGGAACCTCCATATGCCGCGGGAGCGGCCCAAGAAATGGCAAAAAGACAAAAAAAAAATGAGTGTGGACACAGATCTCATTATTATTTAAGGACTGGTGTTTCAGCAGTTGTCAACAATATTCCAGGGAAGGGTGAGGTTTTGATCAATTAGGAACTGAGAGGTGACTGTAATAGCTGATGATGGTAAACTAGATAGGGTACCAATTGTGTTTACTGCAATCTTGCTACAATATTTTTTGAAGCAGGGGTCAAAACTATGCCACATGGGTAAAATATGGCTCGCAAGGTAGTTCCCATATAATGAGGTAGTTCCTGTCTAAAGAACTTGACTAGTATCCATGAGGATGAGGGTTTGATCCCTGGCCTTCCTCAGTGGGTTAAGGATCAGGTGTTGCCATTAACTGCAGTGTAGGTCTCAGATGTGGCTGGGATCCTGTGTTTCTGTAGCTGTGGTGTAGGCCAGTGACTGTAGCTCCAATTAGACCCCTCCCCTGGGAACTTCCATTTGCCATGGATGCACCATTAAAGCAAAAAAAAAAAAAAAAAAGTCTTATAGCCTGTTTTGCAAATAATATTTTATTGGATCACAGTTATTTGATCCAATAAATATTTGCTTAGATATTATCTAGGGCTATTTTCATACCACAATGAGAAAGTTGAGTAGTTAACACAAAAACCATATGGTTTGCAAAGTCTAAGTATTTATTATCTAGCTTTCTGAAGGAAAAGTTTGCAAAGCATTGGTTTAGAGAAAGAGTATGATCTTTGGAGTCAGGCCATCTTGATAAAAAATAATCTGGTTCTAACTCATATTAAAGACCTTTATATTTCATTTAACTTTTCTGAACCTTGCTTGGTTTTCATATGCAGTGGTAGTAATATTTACCTAACAGGATTATTATGAAAAATAAACAAGGGAATATATGTGAAAATCCAGACACAACAGTGCAGTGCATAGTGGATACTCAGAAAGTGTAACTTCATCAACTTAATGTTCCCTTGTATTTGTTCATAACAGATAAGTCCAAGGTGCAAATAAATACCTTAAGTATGGAACAATGTAATAACTCACTGGATATCTGTCTACCGCTTACATTTTCTTTTCCCTTCATTCTAACCTTTATATGACTGTATTTAATAATAGTACGTGATACAGCAGAAACTGGCACAACATTGCAAATCAACTCTAATAAAAAGTGTAAAAAAAGTGTGCAATGCTCTTCATGTAGCAGCAGAATATGAACAGCTATTATCTTTTGATACAAAACTTTTTTTCTTTTCCTTTGCCTCATTCAAAAGAATGACTTTGCCCATTTTAGAATGAAAGTGACTTTCTCTTCATTCTAGTGCAGAATAAGTCCATGCCGAAGAGCTAAATGTTTTACACGAAGGCTTAATACTTCTAGCTAAGCAAGGAGGGGAAATTTAGTTTTTGTTGTTGTGACTGTTCTTAATGACTCAGTACATCAAAACACTTTTATTTTTATGGACCATTAAGGAGTTTTTGACTGAACATAAAGGGCTTTTGTGACAAATGTATGTAATGGACATCACAGACATTCAGGGGATAATTTTAAAAGAAGAAATTAACTGCCTCAGCATTAGAAGATCTCAGCCTGGGATGTCATCCAGTTAAGCTGGCAAGAAGACCAACCATTCTTGAACCTTGCTGTCTCAGAGTCCACTCCAGCTGATCTCCTTGTCCTCAGATGCATGGAAAATTAAACTTGTTTGGATTTCAATAGAGTGGTACTAAATGCCTGTTCTTCTCATGAGTGGAAAATTGACTTGTTTGGTCAAAGTGTTCTTCCCAGCCATCTGCTCAATGGAAGGGATGCCCAAACTATGTCATGATTTCTTTTTTAACAGTGTTACCTTTGGTGTCCTATATAAAGATTCCTCCCAACAATCTCCTGTTGGAAAACTTAAGAACTTGGTTCCTGGGGAGGCGTTCCTTCATATAAATATGCCGAAAGCTGTGAGCTAGAACGTTGTGGAAAAACACAACTATCACTTTTGCTGCAGGCCACTTGACGTAGTGCTGCATGTTTGACGTCAAGCTTCTTTATAATATATTTTAGGAATTAGTATGCCCCAAAGTATTTTATAAGACAATGGTTCTCAACTGTATGTATCAAAATCATCCAAGAGTTCATAAAGCCAAGATCACTGGACTCTGGCCACAGAGTTTCTGATTTAGAAGGACTAGAATGGATCCTGATTTGTACACATCTAAGGGGTGATCTACTGGTGGTGATGTGATTGGAGAAGTAGAGATAACATAGAAAAGGCCAGAACAATTGTTTTATTATGCAATATTCTGTGGGATAATATGTATTAACTTCTCACTTCAGGTACCATAATCTTTACTCTAACGGCCTCAACTAGTGTACTAAGTTCAAATATCCATTTAGTGTCTTTTGCAGACATTATTAACATTTAAAATGGATTCATCACATTTTATCAAATTCCCACAATCCAGTTAGAATATACAATGTATCTAACATAGGAATTTATATATGTGTACATACATGTACATATATGAATCATGTATGTGTATTTGTGTGTATATGTGTAATATATCATATATAATATGATGTGTATATGGGTATTTATCAAAAAATATCAAATCTGAAATGAGGACAATTCATTTCAATGGTAAGCTCAGAGGGGATTTAAGGACATGGCTCAAAGCTAGTCAATCTTCATTTTCTTATCTGACTCTGGATAATTCATTGACTCCATACTCTTTTGTGAGCCTCATAATTTAATTTCAAATAGCTACTTAAAAATATAATGATTTCCTTTTTATTCTTCCTGCCCCATTCTCTTTTATTTTTATAAAACATTTTATTTGATCACACAGGAATCTCCCTCTTTCTACAATCGTTGCTTTTTCATTTTTCAAATGTGACTTTTGTTTTGATAATTCCAATTATTTCTCCTTTTCATTAACACAGTTATCAACCATGCTAACATTTGCAATTTGTACTCTTCAGAATGCCAGCTGCAGAGTGTTCTCACATCTATTTTTTTTTTTAACTTTTTCTGGTTTCAATTATGATATAAGTTCTTGATCTTCGTAGTGCTGGATCAATGGAAGGGGTTTACAGCCCCTGGATTTTTGATGGAAGGAGAACTCTTCAGGTTTTATGATAATTGAAAAAAATCTTTCCTCTTACCCTACGAATAATTGAATGATATTTTTTGTTCTCAAATGAGCAACCACCCCCCATGCTACAGTCTCCTGTGATTAGTTATGAATGGCAGGTACTAGACACTGTTCTCATTTGTTGACTAATTGTTCAACATAATAAATTTGAATTATGTCATTAGTTTTTATCAAAAGACTTAAAGTTTTTCAAAAAGGCCTAACCAGAAAAGAATATACTGAAGAATTAACTGTGATATGTTTGTTACATAAAAGAAATAAAATGAAATCAGTGCATTGGAGTATAAGTTCTTTGGAAGAATTTTGTTACATTTTTCCAGCTCCTTTGAATTTTTACAGTTAGAAAGACTATATTTTTAACAGTTATGTTGAAAATAACTTATCTGCTAGAGAATATCATATATGAAACACACAATTCCACTTTTTCCCTAGATCCTTTCTCTGTAATGTTAAACCATTAAAACTATTTTTTCATTACTTCATAGACAAATAAACAAGGTTTGTATTTTACTTTTTTAAGAAAAACTTATTCTTTCAGATTAAAAGTGCTTATGTGGCTATGAATGTGTATAGCCACATGAGCACTTTTATATACAAATGTATAAATATACAAAAAAAAAAATATATATATATATATTTGAAGCTGGCAATAGATCTTCCATCTCCATTAGATTGATTATTGTGTTTATCAGTCATGGAAAAACCTTTATAATTATTTCAAATAAAGTACAGTGTCTTTTTTTTTTTTTTTTTGTCTTTTTGCCATTTCTTGGGCCGCTCCCGCGGCATATGGAGGTTCCCAGGCTAGGGGTCGAATCGGAGCTGTAGCCACCAGCCTACGCCAGAGCCACAGCAACGCGGGATCCGAGCCACGTCTGCAACCTACACCTCAGCTCACGGCAACGCCGGATCGTTAACCCACTGAGCAAGGCCAGGGATCAAACTCTCAACCTCATAGTTCCTAGTCAGATTTGTTAACCACTGAGCCACAACGGGAACTCCCATAAAGTACAGTGTCTTTTTTTACTGCATGGCTTTAGAGTTATAATTCTCTATGGACAGAAAAATAAAAAAAATAATAAGTTTAAAATTAATAGCAAGCCAAGCTCTCCATAGATATAAAATCTCTGGCCATATAATTTCTTAATGATTAAAATTTCTATAGTCCAGAGTTATATTTATTTATTTCATTTTTTAATATATATTTTTAAATGGTTAAAATGGTAAATTTTTTAATGAAGTATAATTTTGTTGATTTACAATGTTTCAGGTGTTCCACAAAGTGATTCAGATATATATGTATCTGATATATCTACACATATATGTTCAGTGTATATATATATATTTATATATACATACATATACATATACTCTTTTTCAGATTATTTTCCATTGTATGTTATTATAAGATATTGAGTATACTTTTCCTGTGCTATACAATAGGTCATATTTTTTTATCTCTTTTATGTATAGTAGTGTGTATATGTTAATCCTAGATTCCTAATTTATCCCTCCCCTTTAGTAACCATATGTTCGTTTTCTTTTTTTTTTTACCATTTTCTACTGTACAGCATGGTGACTCAGTTACACATACATGAATACATTCTTTTTTCTCACATTACATGTTCCATCATAAGTGACTAGACAGAGTTCTCCGAGCTACACAGCAGGATCTCATTGCTAATCCATCCCGAAGGCTACATTCTGCTTCTGTTAACTCCAAGCTCCCAGTCTCTCCCACTCCCTCCCCTTTGGCAACCACAAGTCTATTCTCCAAGTTCATGATTTTCTTTTCTGTGGAAAGGTTAATTTGTGCCATATATTAGATATAAGTGATATCACATGGTATTTGTCTTTCTCTTTCTGACTTACTTCACTCAGTATGAGAGTCTCTAGTTTCATCCATGTGAAAAAATGCTCAACATCCCTGATTATTAGAGAAATGCAAATCAAAACTACCATGAGATACCACCTCACACCAGTCAGAATGGCCATCATTAATAAATTCATAAGTAATAGATGCTGGAAGGGTGTAGAGACAAGGAAACCCTCCTGCACTCTTGGTGGGAATGTAAACTGGTATAACCACTATGGAGAACAGTATGGAGGTACCTTAGTAAACTATACATAGAACTACCATATGACCCAGAAACCCCACTCTTGGGCATATATCTGGACAAAACTTTCCTTAAAAAAATACATGCATCCACATGTTCATTGCAGCACTATTCACAATAGCCAAGACATGGAAACAACCTAAATGTCCATCGACATTTTTGGATTAGAAAGAGGTGGTATATATACACAATGGAGTACTACTCAGCCATAAAAAAGAACAAAATAATTCCATTTGCATCAATATTTATTTTGTGGTTAATTGATATAATTAGTGTTTATTTTGTCATTTTATACTTCTAAATGGATAATAACATGAAAATGTGTATCTACTTTGCATTTTCTTTCTTGAAATATTTGTCAAGCTAGTTTATAGACTGAGGAAAGCATCTTTTCTGTTTTTTAGTTTATTCACAGAAGACTTTCAATTTTTTTAAATGCTGGGGTCTTCATATAAATTTTGATGTCTTTATTGTCATATTTTTTCAGAGATTTATGGCTGACTTAGATCTGTATATTATTTTTCTCAACAAATAATGTTTGTTGAAGATGTAAGTGTATATCCTGTCTGTTTTCTGCAAATTCTAACATGTTAATTCCATAGTGTCATGCTTATTCCATATTCACATGGCTCAACTTTTGAGATTAATTTTGGGAATTAATCTAAAGCAGTGGTTATTCAGTGGATTAATTTTACTCCCTATGGTAAATTTAGGAATGTCTACAGAAATGTTTAGTTGTTACATCTGGTGTGGGGGGTGTTGGCAGTGGGTTATTTCGCTATTGCCATCTGAGAATGAGTAGAGGGCAAGGATACTGCTAAACATCCTATAATGAATAGCACATGTCCCCATAATAAAGAGTTACATATCAGAATGTCAATAATGCTGAAGTTGATAGGCCTGATCAAAAGGATCTCACTCAATTTAGGATATAACCATAATAAAACTTGAAATCATATTTGAAATTATTATTTCCATATGTTCTTGCATTAGCATCAACTTATACTGAGCTGGTCATTCTGTTTACCTTGTCTTTTTCTATTTCCCTGACAAGTATAATATATGTAATTACCCTGCACCTTAGCTGTGAAGGCAAGTTGAGGAATGGAAATAAGATCTCATTCTTTTGTAATAGATATTTAATTTCTGTGGGTCGGTAATGAATAATTGTGTTATCTACTACCACTGTGTGCACTTTTGATTTGTTTTCTTTTTCCATGTGATTACATGGTACATAAGTGAGATTCTTAAATTTTATAGAATAGATGGTTTATTGAAACTACAAGAAATGTCAAGTTGCTGCTCATCCCTTTTCTTAAAATCCAATTTACAAGTAAGGAGGTAATTACTTGGAAGAAATCAAGGTTAGTCATGACTCAGATACAAAAGTATGATTCACTTCCCTTCTGTCTTCTCTTTGAGTGAGATGAAAAGAACGAGAGAGCAAAATTAAGTTGAGAATTCAAAATAGCACAAGTATGCAATTAATGGGAGAAATGTGCCCTGTTTTCACGAAGAAAGAGAAAGAGAAATGAATCATTCTATTGTGAGTAAATTTTGATGACAAAGTCACACTCGTGATCTGAAATCTGGGCTTGGGGCTTAGCCAGTGGATTACAGAAATACACAGCTACAAAGAATTTTACTTAAAATGAAGCTTAATGTCATTGTGACAAAAGTGATACTGTGTTATTATATACCACTGAATTTTCCCCTTACCTGTCTTCATTATTAGATTTAAAAATGTATAACTTTCACCATCTCTTATAACAATTAACAATCTTTGGTGGAGAAAAGTAAAGATATTGAAGGATGGAATCTTTGCAGCCAGGAGTTTTCAGTGTCTATAGGAGAAATGATAAAAGACTTTCTGCCTTTGGGTACTTTATGTACCTATCCCATTTGCTTAAATGACTACTCTAAGCAATAGGTCTCCATAGCTGTTAGTCAAGGATAAACATTTTAGCCTAAATAGGGCCAATCAGAGTTTCTTAAACAAGCATTTGTAATTGGTACACAGATTGACCAAGTAATATAAATTTAATATTTATATGAATCAGTTATATATTTTGCCATGGGTATGAGAGTTGAGAAAATACCCCAAGAGAAAAGACTGAAGACAGCGCAAGGAGAAAAACAAAAAGGAGAGACAGAGATAAAAAGTCCACATACTTTCTAGGGCTCTTGTGGTCCTCTGAAGCCAGATAAGCATACCTGCTTATTTTCAGTAAAATCCTTTAAATCCTTATGAAAATGTTACTTCCAGAGTTTAAGCTACACTGTATTATTTTGTGTTACTTTCTAACAAAAAAACTTCTAATAAAGTCTATAATGTAGTCTTTCTATATATATATATATATATATATATACACATATATATATATAAAGTATATAATGCTAATGATAATTTTTAATGAATATTAACTCTACCAGTCAACATTCTAATATATTTATAAGATTTTTCTCCTTTACTTCTCTCCAAACATATGTAATAAAAATTTGGGCTTAAGAGATATTTCAAAATTAAAATGAAGGAAACCATTCTTTAAAATGCAGAGACTTTTAGAAGAAATCATTCATAATGAGATCACATGGCAGAAATTTGAAGTACATTCCATTCCCCCCAAAATGCAAAATAGTGCCTCATGCATATTTTAGTTTATATTTGAAAGACCAAAGAAAATTTTTTTTGTCTTTTTTTGCCTTTTCTAGGGCCGCTCCCATGGCATATGGAGGTTCCCAGGCTAGGGGTCAAATCGGAGCTGCAACCACTGGTCTACACCAGAGCCACAGCAACGCGGGATCCGAGCCGCATCTGCAACCTACACCATAGCTCACGGCAACGCCAGATCCTTAACCCACTGAGCAAGGCCAGGGATCAAACTCGCAACCTCATGGTTCCTCGTCGGATTTGTTAACCACTGCGCCACAAAGGGAACTCCAGAAAATTATTTTTGAAAAAGGATTTAAATGCATGTTTTTACATAATTTCAATACAAGGGTTTTTAAAAAGTTAGAATTAATGCTATAATAACCTAGTAGCTGTGGTATGCAAAAGATTCAGAATTCAGGCAGGCCACAAAATCTTCATCAAGTATATACTGAGCATCCATTCTGAGGTAAGGCTGTGCTTGGGTTGGAGATGTAAAGTAATACGAAATAAGAAAGGCAAAAACCTTTATGAGTTCATGAAACTCATAGTATGTCCTCTGGTCAAGACATGCTTAAAACTAGCGATTAGAAAACCTAGGAGGGAAGACTGGAGGTAATGAGTCAGTAAATCCAAGTGTGAGAAGGTGGACTCCAGGAATCAAACTATAAGAATCAGCCCCCTGGCTTTTTATAGATGGAAACTTTCTTTGAATTACTGGCTATTAGAGGCTCACAAATAGAGCTGAGTAGGAACAGCTGACTCAAATCATGGGTGGCTTATTGGAAAAATTATCTGTACTGGGCTGTATAAATCAGGAAATAATAGTTTGTCGTAGCTCCTTTTAATTGCTATGATGGTTAATTTAATGTGTCAGCTTGGCTAGGCCATGGTGCCCAGTTGTTTGGCCAAATACTAGTCTGGATGTTGCTCTGAAGTTAATTTTTCAGATGGAATTGACATTTCAATCAGTGGACTTTGAGTAAATCGGATTACCCTCCATAATATGGGGAGGTCTCATCTAACCAGTCAACCACCTTAAGAGTAAAGATAGATTCCTAAAGAAGAAGGAATTTTCCTCAAGATTGCAACATAGGGATCCTCCCTGAATTTCCAGACTGCCGCCCTGGAGAATTCATACTCAGGAATACAATTTTGTCACCTGAAGGTCCAGCCTATCTGCCTTCCCTATGTATTTCAGACATGCCAGCCCCCACAATTGCTGAGCAAATACATTAAAGTATAATTCTCCCTCTCTTTCTTCATATATATATATATATATATATATATATATATAATTTTTCTCCTATAGGTTCTCTTTCTACTATAGGTTCTATTTCACTGGTGACCTCTAACTAATGCCATTGTACACTTTGCTATACCTGTATATGCTGTATATGTTTATGTGAAAATTACTGCATCAGTGTCTCCAATTTCTTCCCCCTACTCTTTCCAGCAAGTTGAGATGTGATGCTATTCTCCTTTGTGCCTTTAGCAATGGACCTTCACTATTCACCTCCTCCTTTCCGGGTCTTGATCAAGCTAGTCTGTTACACACAATTTTGTGCCCATAAAACTGTATCCCCGGTTGCCTTTAAAATGCCTTTTGATAACTTGCAGAACCATTTTTTAAGAGTTGAATCAGCTAGTGTTGTGTAGGTTTCTAGTCCCATCCCCAGTGGCTACCCTCCAGCAAATACTGCTATCACTTTTATACCAAAAACTTTTGTGAGTAGCACAAGCTCAACGAAATCTCCTTCAGCTCAATAATTTTTAAAATCTAAAACTGATCTAAAAAATCCAGAGCATTTAGGCTTACCACGATACTAACCTTTGCTACTTCTTTGTTTTGCCAACATGACAATAGCACTAGATTGACAGGGGAGAGAGAGAAAAGACAGAGACAGAGATAGAGAGGAAGAGAGAAAGAGAGAAAAGTAGTCTTTAATCTGGAATATCACTTATCTATTTTGTGCTGGAAATACTCTTTCACATTTCTATATTCTTTTATCACTAGTCCTTTCCTACTGCTAAGTTTTTACAATAAGTAGAAGAATATACAAAGCATTCACATGTTGACATATATTGATACTTGTGTGGCATGTGTCTTGATGTTTGGGCAATGTGCTAAACAATTTGCATGATAAGTAAGTAAAAACGGTTCCCAGGATAGGGTCTATTTTCTCAATTCAAGGCAGTAGCTTCAGGATTGGAGTCTGCAATTCTAAAAAAGTATAATTTTACATGAAATACCACGGCTCAAACTTATCTTTATGTTGACAAGTAGAAGATAGAATTCACAAATATGCTGCTGGGTTGAGAGTTGTCAGCAATTATTAAGGTTTTATTCAGAGAAATAATTATATGTTTACAGAGATAAGACAAGAATTTATAATTAAGAGGTACTCAAAAGTCTACCTTTAATATTGCTTATAAAACTATAAGAAAAAAATAAAGTCTTATAACGTTTTAGAGTAGATTCACTTCACAATTAGGTGATTCTGGTCCAAATTTCCTTTCTCATCTCACTATGCCAATATGTATCTCATAGATACATCCCATTTTTAAGCCACATTGATTAAATAAGTAGAATAACAAAGATATCAATTGATTTTGGTCCAGTGATATTAATTTTGGACTCTTGGCCCCCATAACTGTGAAATATTGCTGTTGATTTAAGATACCAGGTTTGTGGTAATTTGTTAACAGCACCCACCAAAAATGAATACAGATGCTAATAGACTGTACTCCATATAGATGGTAAAAATGGCAAATCTCATAGCAGCATATGAAGGCTCTCATTTTTCTACACTATTGTCAGTATTTGACATCATCACTTTTTAAAAAATGTGATGAACATTTTAAGGCATATATTATAGCATTTGACATTATCTATAACCATTCAATGTGAATTCAAAGTGATTCAATCAAAACAACCATGAGATACCACCTCACACCAGTCAGAATGGCCATCATTAATAAGTCCACAAGTAACAAGTGCTGGAGGGGGTGTGGAGAAAAGGGAACCCTCCTACACTGTTGGAGGGAATGTAAACTGGTACAGCCACTATGGAGAACAGTTTGGAGATACCTTAGAAATCTATACACAGAACTTCCATATGACCCCGCAATCCCACTCTTGGGCATATATCTGGACAAAACTCTACTTAAAAGAGACGCATGCACCCACCTGTTCATTGTAGCACTATTCACAATAGCCAGGACGTGGAAACAACCCAAATGTCCATCAATAGATGATTGGATTAGGAAGAGGTGGTATATATACACAATGGAATACTACTCAGCCATCAAAAAGAATGACATAATGCCATTTGCAGCAACATGGATGGAACTAGAGAATCTCATACTGAGTGAAACGAGCCAGAAAGACAAATTCAAATACCATATGATATCACTTATAACTGGAATCTAATATCCAGCACAAATGAACACCTCCACAGAAAATAAAATCATGGACTTGGAAAATAGACTTGTGGCTGCCTGATGGGAGAGGGAGGGAGCGGGAGGGATCGGGAGCTTGGGGTTATCAGATACAACTTAGAATAGATTTACAAGGAGATCCTGCTGAGTAGCATTGAGAACTATGTCTAGATACTCATGTGGCAACAGAACAAAGGGTGGGGAAAAAAAAATATATATATATACATGTAAGGATAACTTGATACCCTTGCTGTACAGTGGGAAAATAAAATTTTGAAAAAGTGATTCATTGGTAAAAACAATAAGACAGAAATGGAGGAAACATATAGTAGCCAAATTAAATAAACAACAGAAGAAGAAAAAAAAATAGAATTTCCTTGCTGGAGATATTTGAATCAGCAACATGTAGAACAAATTTAAGAATTCCCCAAACAAGAAAGAAATCAAGTCCAAGAATTGGAACCTGACCATTAGTGAGTCTTTGGGGGCTCTGATGCTTGCTTCTTTTCTCTCTGAAAGTAAGCTTCTTTCTCCTTTGGATACTACAGACCAACTCCTTTAACACAGAAAGAGGGAAGAGGACTTTGCTGGTGGTAGGTCTGGGCTCATTTCTTCTGTTTGCAAGACATTTGCTGTATCAGCTTCGGCACTTACACTTAAAAAATCTCTCTCTATGGAATGATGCCAAGGGATTTGAACTACATTATTTTCCTAACCTTCGGCCACATAACCCTGTCTCTACAATATATTAATCCTACTTTAAGACAACAAATGTTGTGGTTAAATAAGTTAAGAGACTTTATGCTAAATCTCTCTCTTGGAGATGTAAAGAGTATGTTAAATACAGAGAAAATCCCACAGTTTAAAAGAAACATATTTAAGATTGCTGTTCAACTCAAACAAAAAGACATTTCTGCCAGGGAAGGCTTTTTTCTTTACACAACAATTAACAATGTTCCCTTAATTCTAGTCTAGTTCTGCTTCTCTAGCAAAAAGAGAAGATTCTTTTCTAATTCATGTTGTGTTAAAAAAATAGAATAACTAAGATAAGATAATTCATTATCTTTCATTTTATTTATGACAGAGGAAATTCGATTGTCTGGTTTTACTCATACAAGTCCCACTATCTAGTATCTAACAGAGACAAGTAATATCTATCTAAGAGGATGATTTATATAATAGCAGCAGGAAATTCATGATTTTATAAAGAAAAAAAAAAACTTTGCTGAGAATTTCTCAACTTACATAATTAAACGGAGGAACAGAGAACAGTATGATTTTACCATACATGTTCCAGGTCTCTCTAAGCTTATGATGGTGAAGTAATGCCTTTTCTTATTAAACACAAAGTATATTGGCACAGCTCTTGGCTCGTTTAATTATTGGATTGTTGGTGATTTTCTGCCCTTCTTATTCCTGGAAGCACCCAAAAAGTGCTTCACCATAAGCCTAAAAATACGTTCTGTCAACACAAGCTTCCATAGGACATCTACACTGTCTTTCTCCTAATCTGGCCTCAACTAGTGAGTGGTCACTACCAGCAAAGCTACCAGCAGAGTCTTAGCCAATGGTCCACACCAATAACATTGGACAAACTGTCCTGAATATTCCCCTCTTTGTGACTAAACTTCAGACAGCCTTCTTGAATCCAGGTCCTGATTTCTCTTTTCATAAAGAAAGCATTTACTTTAGCAACTTGTAAATTCCCCCTCCCATTTTGAGAGACCTCTATTTAAAGACTTCTTTGCAGTTTTAACTCCCAGGAATGTCCTCCGTAGGATCTCTTTGAAATGTCAATGTTAAGGGTAATAGATCCTTTATCTTTCCGTTTATGCTGGAATGTAGGACCCTCACTTTGGTCAGTACCTTGCTCCAAGTTGTACAACACATTACCTCCTATCACAAAGACACAAGAAAACATACTTTTTTTCTGTGCATAATGTTCATTAGCAAACACTGTTTTCCCATGTTTCTGCTCAACCTAGCAACTTAAAAAAAACAAACCAACCAGTTTTTGTTTCAGCTGAGTTCAAGCTGTGTTCTGTTCTCTCTCCCAGATTGCAATATTTTTTCATCAAGTTATTCAGAGTAGTGTCTGCTTTAACAATACAATCTCTGGATCCTCCAAACTATGTACATTATTCTTGTGCCAGAGCTTCTTGTAAGGATACCTTAACTGCCACCTCACTTCCTGATTCAACCAGCTGGGCTCTGAAGCATCTCTCTTTTGGTCACAGACTTACACAAACGTCTCCAGAGAGGGCAATGTGCAGATTCCAGGCACTGCCCTTTGATAAAATCTTACCATGTCCTTCTAAAAACATGATTTTTCTCCTTCCTGGAATTGACTTATTTAGCCGTAGGATCTGAAATAAAGTGTGAAGAAAACACCTAAGGAATGGATATCATGTATTCGGTACTATTCTTTATGACTTGACTTTGATATTTCCTATCTCCATCTGAAAATAAAAAAGTAGGTGGGATAAAATTTGTATTGCTAGGATAAATAGCATACCTGAATCCCAACTTAGCAAAAATGCTCTATATCACCAATTTCTCTATGATGAATATCCCACAAAACGAGTTCCAGTTGCTGTTTAGAAATACCTATTAGAGTTGCTATGCCTGTACTTTCTGCTTTAGAACATGAGATAGTCTGTATTTTAAGGTCAAATATGAAGATCTAAAACATTTATTTTTTTTAAAATCACGAACATACTGTATTGGAATTGGGATTTCTACCTACTGTTATCTTTTCTCAAGCTAACTTCTTATGGCTGAAAGTCCAATTCAAATTTAGAACCAACACAGGTTTTTTTTTAAATAAACATAGGCTCTTACATTAGCATTGCACAAACTTCTGTTCTGTGTATCTTAATTTATAATATTTAATGCATAATTTTTATTTTTTTGACCAGTGTTTACTGTATTGGTGATGCTTACAAATAGTAACTAGACTTTTAAAATTGTTTTCCCTACTACTAAGATTGCAAATAAAACCAATAGCAAACTTTGGTTTGAAAGTAAAATGACACAAGTACATCATCTATTGAGACACAGGACTATTAAGGAAGCCACTTTAAAAATGTCAAAATATATCTAGGAGCTCCTGTTGTAGCTCAGAGGGTTAAGAATCTGACTAATATCAATGAGGATGCTGGTTTGATCCCTGGCCTCGCTCAGTGGGTTAAGGATCCAGCGTTGCTGCGAGCTGTGATATGGGTTGCGGATGCAGCTCGGACCTGGTGTTGGTGTGGCTATGTGTAGGCTGGCTGCTGCAGGCCGCCATTCTGATTCAACCCCTAGCCTGGGAACTTCCATATGCTGCAGGTGTGACCCTAAAAAGAAAAAGAGAAAAAAATACTAAAATATATCTTGTTCTTGACTCCAGAGATTGTGATCTTTACTTTAGAGCTCCTATTCTCCCCTTTATATGTCATGTTCACTTATTCTAAAAGCTAGAGACAGTTTTGCACAGTACTGCTTATACTTGCAAATAAACATTTCAAATAAATCAAGTTTGTCACAACAGAATGCTTTAAGTCATTTAATATATGCTACCTCTGGAAATGTGGCATATATATATACACACATACATAACACATACCACATATCTAGTATATATAACATGTCTATAACATTTACAAGCAACTTTGTATATGCATTTTCTCTGTGTAATAGGTATACTTGATGTTTCTAACATGATAAAAATTCATTAAAATACAAGTTAAGTTTTTTCATTAGTCTTTATCAATTCTGCATCTCTGAATTATGATATAAAGCTGTCTTTTGCACAAATGAGTCTCATTCGTAATGTACTTAACTGCTCTAGATTTTAATAAAACCTGCATCCTACTGCTTTGCTGGGTATGACAGTGATAGGTACTAAGGAAATTATTGAAAAACAATATTACGATCTGAGTTTAAAATGAAAACCACATTTTGGTGTAAAGCTACACTAAGATAACTAGACATTCAGATACAAGAATATTTATCCAGCCTGAATTATTTTTCTCTTACTCCAATTTGGCCTTTTGAAGTTGCTGAAATCAAATTTATAAGCACCATAGAAACCAGACACTCTCACATACTTAAAAAAAAAAATGAAAGAAGAGTTGCAGCCAGTGCTTGAACCTCATTAACTTTCTCACTTACCATTATTTTACCTTTGATCCAGCCATGTCTTTGTAAATCATTATGTTCTAAGCTTCAAGCTCTTATAAGCAGTAAGAGCAATTTTTGTTATGACCTATAATTTCAGTAAAGTCAATAAACTTTTTAGGGAATAATCTAAAAGTTTATATAAAAAATGAAGGGAATAAACTTTTTGCTCTTTCCAATTTGAAAGAATCCTAGGTAGGGAAAAATGTATTTGATTCTACTTTGGATTTAACATTTATATATACTACATATATTAGAGACAACCTAGTATTAGGGGAAAAAAGCACTAAGACTCATGGGAAAACCATGAGTAGAATTATTTTGGCTCTTAGATTTCCCGTATATAATTGTGTCTTGGAAGTCCCTTGCTCTCCCTTAATGCTATTAAATTTAGTTCCAGGTTTCTTATTAAACACCTCACAGGCAGTATTCTCACGACATCCTGCACTGATTTTTCCATTGTGTAGTTAAGATAACTAAAGCTGAAAGAGGAAATCTCAGGATTTCTGACGTCAAAAACCAAGGCTTAAAACTTTGCTCTAGAAGAACTCTATGTATCAATATGCCAACTTATTAAGTAGATAACTATATGTTAGGAAATGAACTCAGCAAAATTAGAAGAAACAGACTCAACTCAGGAACACTGCAGTCAATTTTTCATCTGTAGTTAAATGATAATAACAAGAATAAATTTTCTAATCTCATGACTTTGTAGAGAAGGTCAATATTCTTCTTTTACATATTTATTTTAGAAGCTAAGTGTAATATGTACACAAGGTAATATTTTAATGGCAATAAGATAATAACAATATGCAACCTATGTTAACCCCAGAAACATTAACTGGCTAATGGACTACATGATAGCATAGAATACAGATAAAAACTTGTAAATGCTGATTTCCTCTGTATTCAGTGTTTGATTATACAAAATAATATAACTTTAATTTTTTCAAATTTCAATAAAGCCCAGAATTATGACCTAGAATTACAGAATTAATTAAAAATTAATTAATTACAAAATTAAAGCTTCTAAATGACAACACTGTCTCAGAGTCCCTACATTTGGGGCAGTTGGTGAGCTCATAAGAACTTACTCTAATTCAGAATTACAATGCATTTGGTTAGTTTGTTTTTCAATCAGAAGCAAATTGTACATGGGACAAGAAATGAGGTTTGAGATTTGAAAAGTTATTAGGTCTGTATTTACAGTACTAACATTCAATAAGAGCAGACAACTATGTAACAAATTGTTCAAAGAATACACACAGAGTCCAATAATCTGATGGCACATTATCTAAATGCAAGTAAATTTATATACCTTAATATCTTAATATAAAAATCAGTCCTATGTGGAGTTCCCATAGTGTTTGCAGGGTAAGGACCCAACATTGTCTCTGCGAGGATGCGTCTTTGATCCCAGGTCTCACTCAGTGGGTTAAGGATCCAGCATTGCCGCAAGCTACGGTGTAGGTCATAGATGGGCTCAGATCTGGCATTGCTGTGACTGTGGTATAGGCTGGCAGCTGCAGCTCTGATTAGACACCGAGCCTGGAAACTTTCATATGCCATAGGTGCAGCCATAAGAGGAAAAAGAAAAATCACTCCTATGACATTTAAAAATGAATTTTGGTGATAATGGTGAATTTATGTAATTGGATTGTTTTTAATATGTCTCCTTTAAGTTTAAGATGGAAAACAATACGAAATATATTTTAATCAAAGACTTTGAAGAATTTTTAAAATTAACCTGCATAAATTTGTTGACCCTTGAGAAAGCTGAATTCATTTGAAAGGAACTTAAGCAAAAGAATAAGTGAATTGGTTTTAGTCGATTAGAATATTTTTCAAGTAGGAAAATTATTATTCTTTAATATCCAAATGTATAAAATAGCCCTGGAAAAAAATGATTCTATGTTTGCACTCCATAGTGCAACATTTAATGACATAAGCTTTTAAGCAGATAAAAATTAAAAAAAAAAACCCATCTAAATTTAAAGGCGTAGGAAACAGTTAAGGCTAAAAAACACTTTTTAAAGTGATGGAATTAATACAGATTTCATTCAGACAAGTTTGAATATTTGTGTTAATTTCACCAATTCTCTTATTAGATTTTATCACATTCATCTATTCAAAAAAATCCCTTGATCACCTCCAATGTGTCAGGAACTCTTCTCAAATTTGGGCATAAAATGCTGAAAGCCATAGATCAGTATCTACTCTCCAAAGCTTAAACTCTAATTGTAACCAGAAAGTAACAAATAAAGTGGAAATAAAGCAAAGGAGAGAGAAGAGAACTACAAGGGAGTATTTCAGATTTGGAGATAAGAAATTTCTTCTGAGCCTTTGATGTTTCATTTGAGGTTGATGGAAAAGAAAAAGCTAGCATTGTATAGAATTAGAGGTAAAACCTTCCAGGCAGCAGTTACATCTTCTTTCTAAACTGGGTGTCTTTTTTTCTCATATTGCTCAGAATGGAACTTCTTAAATGATGTCGAATAAAAGCGATGAAGGCAGATATCCTGACTTGTTCCTACTTTTAAAGGATAAGGGTTGTCTTTCACCTTTGTGTACAAAAGTTAACTGTAAGTTTTTGTTAAGTGTCCTAAATCAGCACAAGATTTATTTTTTTCTTTTTAATTTTACTTTGTATTCCTGAAATAAACCACCCTTGTCAAGATATATTATCCTTTAATAATAAGAGTTGTTGGATTAAATTAGCTTAAAATATAACAATATGTGTGTTGTTATGAATATTGGACTGTAATTTTCTTGCAGTGTTTTTACTTTTATTACCAGGGTAATGCTGGATTATAGAATTAGTTCAAAAGTATCTTTTCATATTGAATTTCTTTGAGGAGTTCATATGTAATTCATACAACTTATTTAAATACTCAGTAGAATTCATTAGTAAAGCTATGTGGGCCTGGAAATTTCTTTTTCTTTTTCTTTTCTTTCTTTTTTTTTTTTTTCTCTTTTTATGGCCACACCCGCAGCATATGGAGGTTCTCAGGCTAGGGTTCGAATCGGAACTGTACCTACTGGCCTACAGCACAGCCACAGCAACGCCAGATCTGAGCTGTGTCTGAGACCTATACCACAGCTCATGGATCCCCAACCCAATGAGCAGGGCTGGGGATCGAACCCACGTCCTCATGGATGCTAGTTGGGTTTGTTAACCACTGCACCATAACGGGAAGTCTAAGGCCTGGAACTTTCTTGAGTGAACATCTTACATCTTAAAAAAGTATTTTTCCATGCCTCCAAATTTTTGATTTATTTGAATAAAATTGCACATAATATTCCCTTGTTTTCCTCTTACAATATGTAGTGGGTATCTTTAAAGATTGTTCCTTTCTTATTTCATTGACTCTATTATTTAAAAATTTGTTTTTCTATTTCATTAATTTTTTTATCTGCTCCATATTATTTCTTATCTTATATTTACCTTCAGCTGAAATTGTTCTTCTGTTTCTGGCTTCTTAAAGGCAGATGTTGAGAAACATTGAAAACTTCTTCTTTCTTTATAGCATAAGATTTAGGACTACCAATTTCTCTATGAGAATTGCCTTTGATGCATCTCAGATTAAAATATATTGTATCTTTTATTTAGTTAGTATTTTTAATTTCATTTTAATTTTTTCTATGACCCGTAGATTGTATAGAAGTATTTTGTTTCTAAATCTTTGTAAACATTCCAGATATATTTGTTATTAATTTTCAATTTAATATCATTATATTTAGAGAACATAATTTACAGGATTTGATTCCTTTTAAATCTGAGGTTTGTCATATATGCCAGATTATGGTCCATCTTTTTTTTTTTTTTTTTTGTCTTTTCTAGGGCTGTGCCCATAGCATATGGAGGTTCCCAGGCTAGGGGTCTAATCAGAGCTTTAGCCGCCGGTCTACACCAGAGCCACAGCGACGAGGGATCTGAGCTGCGGCTGCAACCTACACCACAGCTCACGGCAACGCCGGATCCTTAACCCACTGAGCAAGGCCAGGGATGGAATTCACAACCTCATGGTTCCTAGTTGGATTCGTTAACTACTGCGCCCTGACATGAACTCCGATTATGGTCTATCTTAACAAATGTTCTTTGCATACTAGAGAAGAATGTGTATTCTGCTCTTGGGTATCTTATAAATACAAATTAGATAAAGTTGGTTGAAAGCGTTGTTTGTCTTCTATACCCTTGGTGAATCATATCTACTTAATTTATCAGTTATTGAAATAGGGGTTTTATAATATCTGACTATAACTAAGATTTGTTGGTGTTTTCTTAAAGGTTTAACAAGAGTTTTCTCATTAATTTTAAAGTTATTAATTATCTAAACATTAGCTTTGCTATCACCTTTAGATAAATTTATACCTTATCATTATTAAATACAATTTTTTATAATTTACTCTATTGTTTGTTCTGAAATCTGCTTCTTTTGGTATTAATAGAGGCACTCCAGTTTCCTTTTATAGTATTAGTATGGTTTATGATATTACATCTCTTTACTTTTCACTTACTTATGTATTTATATCTAAAGCAGGTTTCTTGTAGAGTTACTGTTGTGGCACAGTGGGTTAAGAATCTGACTGCAGTGGCTTGGGTTGCTGCAGAGTTGTGGGTTTAATCCCCAGCCTGGCAGAGTGGGTTAAAGGATCAGCATTGCTGCAACTAAAGCTTGGAGTCAATTCCTGGTCCAGGAACTTGCATATGGCACAAGTGCAGCCAAAAAATAAACAAATATTTAAAAGTAGTTTTCTTGTGATGCATTGTATAACTGGGTCTTGCTTTTATATCCAATTTGACAGTCTCTATATTATAATTAGGTAGTTTAGACCATTTACCTTTTATGTGTTATTGATTTGGATGGGTTTAAATTTATCATTTTGCTATTTATTTTCTATTTACTCCTTACCTTCTTCCTTTGTTTTTCCTCTTTTTTTATGTTAATTGGGTGTTTTATTATTGTAATTTCTCTTCTGTCACTGTAGCAAGGTTTGGAATTAGCATGATCTATTTTGCTGAAATAGGAACTATACCTGTATAACACTGAAACCTGGTCACGGCATAAAATATAGGTATTAACAGTGAATTTTGTAACACCGCCTTTTAAGTCAGTTTCACAGTAGTTTGTACTTCTTTGTCAATATAGTTTATTGAAAACAGTGAGCTCCATGATTTTTAACTGTTTTCAGTGAGAGCCCCAGAGGCCTCTGCCACTGGGGCTTGCCCTGTATAGGAACATGCTGTTGTGGCCAAGATATAAAAAGTCATGGAGAAGACTCTATCTTGGACTCTCCTTAGAGACTAGGATCCTCCCCTTAACAGACTGGGGGATTACATCATATGAGAGCAAATGCAAATAAAAACAATGAGATATTGCTACAAATCTATTACAGCAGGTAAAAATCCAAAACACTGGGAATACCACATGCTGGCTATTTTGTGGAGCAACAGGAACTCAGAAAATCTCATACTTTGATGATGGGGATGTAAAATGGTGCAGATACTTTGGAAGACAATTTGCTTTTTTCTTACAAGATTGAACAATATATGATTCCACAAGCAAGCTCCTCGGGATTTACCCAAAGGAGTTGAAAACATCTGTCTGTATAAATCCTGAACGTGGATGTTTATAGAAGCTTTATTCACGATGGCCAAAACGTTGACACAACCAACATGTCCTTCAGCTGCTGAATGTATCGTTGAAGTGTTGTACAGCCGGATGATGCAGTGTTATTCAGTGGTATGAGGAAATGCTCTCTGAAGCCATGAGGAATCATGAGGGAACCTTAAATACATGCTACAAAGTGACAGAAGCCAACTTAAGAAGGGCTATAAATGGTGTGATTCTAACTATAGGATATTATGGAAAAGGCACAACCATGGAGACAATAAAAACAACAATGCTTGCTGGATTAGAGATCATGAATAAGCAGAGCACAGAGTATTTTTAGGGAAGTGAAAATCTTATGCCTGATATTATAGTGATGCATGTAAGTCATTATAAATTTGTCCAGACTCACTGAATGAGCAATAGCAAGAGTTAATCCTTAGGTAAACTGGATTTAGGATGATTATGATGTATAAATGTAGGTTCATTCTTGGCAATACTGTACCCTTTTGGTGAGTAATATTGATAATGAGGGAGGCTATGCATGTGCGAGGACAGATAAAATGTGAGACATCAGTTTCTTACCTTCCTCTGAATTTTACTGTAAACTTAAACTGGTGTAAAAAAAAAAATCCAAGTCTTAATTTTTAAATAGCTAAAGAAATATCTAGGAATTCAAAATATACCTTGGCCAATTTATTTTTCTATAATCTTTTTTTGAATTCTTTTGTTAAAACTTTGAAGTAAATGGTGTCAAACACATAATGCAATCTTTCCCATCAACTTCAAACAAACAATTTCGCTCAGATCATCATTCTGAAGTACAATGTAATATGATCAATCATTTATAGTCAATGTCATGGCAGGGATAATAATGGCCCTTTAGAGACGTCCATGTCTAAATTCCTGGAACGTATGGGTATGTTACATTACATAGCAAAGGGGAATTAAGTTTGCAGATCAAATTATATCTAAATGGATGACCTAAAAAATGGGAGATTACCCTGGATTATGCCAGTGTGACAACAAGAGCAGAGTGATACAATGTGAAATGGCTCGATCTGCTGGCGCTGGCCTTGAGGAAGAGGGGCTATAAGCTGAGAAATACAGATGGCTTCTAGAGACAGGAAAAGACAACAAAACATTCTCCTGGAATCCGCAGATAAGCGGGAAGAATGGTACACTGGGAGAGGAGAGCAGGGCAGCTCCAGGCTCCTTCCAACATAGCTTGCCTTATGCATTTCTTCCATCTGGCTTTTCCCAAGTTCTGTCATTTTATAATAAACTGGTAATCTAGTAGGTAAACCATTTCTCTGAGTTCTGTGAACTGGTCTGGAAATTAATTGAATTTGAGGAAGGGTTCATTGGATCCTTCAATTTTAGAGTCAGTTGGTCAGAAGCACAGGTGAGAACCCGTACTTGCAATTGGTATATGAAGTGGGAGCAGTCTTGTGGAACTGAGCCCTTGACCTGTGGAATATGACACTATTTCCAGATAGATAGTGTCAGAATTTAATATATTGCCTGGTGGTTTTGGAAAAAACAAACAAACAAACAAAACACATGTCAGAGCAGAAAAAGAAGAAAGAAAGAAGAAAAAAAAGCAATTTGAAGCTACAGCACTATTGGAGATCAGATGAAGATCAACTTGGAAAAACTGTTAGAAAAAATAATAGAAAGCATTAGAAAATATAAGTTGATATACAGATATATGATATAGGCATATTTTTGCAGCACTCTTTGCTAAGAGAACTGTGCTTCTTTAAATTTTTCTTGAATATATTCCCCTGTCTTCTGACCTGATACCTAGAACACTATAAACAGAAAGAAATCTGAAGACCTATTGTGAATCGTGCTAATGCACTTTGGAAGAACATTAAATTCTCTACAGTTTAAAAGTAATTGGATTATTTTATTTTCCATTTAAAAGAATACTAAAGATTTGAGAAAATTTTATTTCAGCTAACCATTTAGCTGTCTTCAGCCAGAATCCATACAAAAAAGAAATATTCTGCTTTTTTTTTTTTTTTTTCATGATCTCACCACGCTATCTCTAAGGTCTACACTGAGGTGATTCCATGACATGGTGGTAAAATCCATGAAAGCACTCTAAATCTTCATTACAATCATTTAAAATTTTTTTTTAAAAAAACTACAGTGATCGAAAAGCTTGCCTATAACCGAACAAGTATCTGCTCAATATTTCAATGTCATTTAACTCAATTTATATTTTATGTAACCTGCCAACTTTTCACATTATTATTATTATTATTATCAGTTTTATTGCCACTTGTAGTTCTTGTAACATACTGGCAGAGAGTATTTATCATTGTATGTATCACTTTATTTGTCAAGACAGAAAATATTTTGATAACTAGAAATACTTTTTAATTTCAGGTTTTATTCCAGAGCAATTATACCTCTTCTAGGGCCATTTTTTTTTTCTCATCAACGTATATTATGTTTGCTGCCAGCATTTTTAAGAGTGAAAATCGTCTATCACCTCTCCTTTCACTTAACCAATAATTCATCACTTTAGGCTGGGCATTATTTATTTATAAAAGAGAAAATCATATCCTGAGGCACTATACCACAAGATGCTTTAAAGTTTAAATGACAAAAATGGTAAGAACAAGAGGAGATACAAAAATAAAACCACTGAAAGAGAATTTTCATTATATGAATATATTAAAACTGTCATGTTTTTCATGTTGTCAAGCACCTTTGATGTTCACTACCATTTACTCACCGCATTATCAATATGAAATTTTTATTCAGAATGACGGACTCTACTAAATGACTATTTTTTAACATGTGTCTCGCATGAAATTTTAAAGAGAAAATTTTCTCCCTATATATTTTATAATAAGATATAAATCCGGAGTTCCTGTCGTGGCGCAGTGGTTAACGAATCCGACTAGGAACCATGAGGTTGTGGGTTCGATCCCTGGCCTTGCTCAGTGGGTTAACGATCCGGCGTTGCCGTGAGCTGCGGTGTAGGTTGCAGACGCGGCTCGGATCCCGCGTTGCTGTGGCTCTGGCGTAGGCCGGTAGCTACAGCTCCAATGACCCCTAGGCTGGGAACCTCCGTATGCCGCGGGAGCGGTCCAAAGAAATAGCAAAAAGACAAAAAAAAAAAAAAGATATAAATCCTCCTATAAGAGAACACACAATCTTCTCTATCATTTGTGTGTGTGTGTGTGGTTTGTGTGTGTCGTGACACTACCCTATTCAATATGGAAAACATTCCTTCCTATATTTGTAACATATCCCTTTGAGTGAAATATAAAAATCAATATATTCTATCTAAAAGAATTTTTTTTTTCTTTTTAGGGCCACACCTGAGACATATGGAAGTTCCCAGTCTAGTGGTCTAATAGGAGCTGCAGCTCCTAGCCTACACCACAGCTACAGCAATGCAGGATCTGAGCCGCATCTGCAAGCTACACTGCTGCTTGCATCAATGCCTGGTCAGAACCTTAACTCACTGAGTGAGGCCAGGGATCCAATCAGCATCCTCATGGACACTAGTAGGGTTCTTAACACCCCCCAGCCCTGGCTATAATAGGAACTCTTACAATCTTATCTTTTAAGAACTCAATGAAATAATAAATGAAGAAGAATTTGGAGTCACACAGGGTTAAATAACTATCACAATAGTCATTCATTCAGTGAACTTCTGAGTTTTACTGCAATCTCTGTTTTTCATCTGCACAAATTTCCTCCATTAGGCAAATATATTTGGACTGTTCTAGATGCTTGGGGTATAGACAAAAAAAATAAAGATTTTCCATCTCATTTTTGTATCCTAGTTGTGAGGAAAATGGCACAGGCAGGGAGATTGGCAGGTAGGTAGATGACAAAATACTTAGGCGGACAGTTAACTTTTCCTATATGGTAAATAAAATGTGAAAAGAAGGAAAAGAGTAAAGGCCTGAGAAGTCACATAAAATCTCTACAAGGAGTAACCAATGAAGGCTCTAAAAATGAATACAAGGTAGGCACACAAAACTCTAGTAAATGAGCTCTCAAGGTGGAGGGAGCAGGGAGTAAGACATCTGAGGCAGGAATGTGCCTGCTGTGGTAATTGAGCAAAAAAAAAGAAAAAAAAAAGACATGTTCAGGGCTTACATTTAATCTGAGGTATGATTTGAGAGTTATTAACAGAGACATCCTAATTTGAGGGTCTGTTGAGAATATTAAATTATAAATATATGCAAATCTGAAATACTGGTTTTCAGTGAGTATTAGACTTTGTTTCAGTCTTTAAGAGCCAGTGTTTAAAGATTTTGCCCAGGCAGTTTGGAATCATAAAATGAACATCTTATGCACCAAAGACAAAAAAATTTCAATTTGACTCTTCTCTAGTACCTACTAAATACGTGATCTTGGGCCTAAAGGGATTAAAGCCATTTCAACCTGCTTCCATATCTCTTCAAAAATACTTTCACAATCTTATTTGTCTCTAATAGTAGTACATATTCCTATTAACTTTAAAAAAGAGGGTTAAGGTATTCCTGTTATGACACATCAGGATTGGCAGCATCTCTGCCATGTCTCTGCAGGACACAGGTTCAATCTCCAGCCTGGCACAATGGGTTAAGGATCCAGCATTGTCACAGCTGTGGTGTAGGTTACAACAGTGGCTCAGATCTGATGCCTAGTCTGGGAACTCCATATACTGTGGGGCAGTCAACAAAGGAAAAAAAAAAAAAAGAGGGTTAAGTATAAAATATAATAGGAACATTAAATATATAAATAAATATAAATATTGAATTCTATTAATATATAATTATAAGAATTATAACAATGTAATCATAATACAAGTATCCTAAACTTAATTTAGGAGATTTGTAAAGCCAGGAATATGTTGGCAAAACTTACTCACTGAATTGAATAAAACTTTGATTTTCCAAGCTCCCATTGTTCAGAGGAAACTTAGAAAAGGCCAGAACCATGTTACTCTCTTAAAAAGATTTCTAGGAGTTCCCATCATGGCTCAGCAGAAACAAATCTGAATAGCATTCATAAGGATGCAGGTTCAATCCCTGGCCTTGCTCAGTGGGTTAAGGATCCTGTGTTGCTGTGAGCTGTTGTGAAGGTCGCAGACATGACTCAGATCCCACGTTGCTGTGGCTGTGGTATAGGCTAGCAGCTACAGCTCTGATTTAACCTCTAGCCTGGGAACCTCCATATGCTGCAGATGTGGCCCTAAAAATGCAAAAGACCAAAAAAAAAAAAACTGCCCATAATATTAACAAGTTTTGTATACAAATATTTGTGTAATGTGAATATTATTGACCTCACACTATCAGCCCACTGTACAACAAAACTAATTAAAATAAATTAAAAGAAGTAGGAAAAAATGTGATTTTTTTTTAATATCCATGTGGAACTTTAGTAGGCCTCTATAACCATGTTTATCTCCATCATAGCTATAATATTTAACATCATTTTATAGGTTAATAATTTTTAATCTGCTCCTGTAGCTATAACTTCTCCATACAAATTGTATCAAAGATTTTAAATAGTCAACAATAGACGGACGTCATCGTCTTGATTAATTTTCCACATAAATGTTGTGTTAACTCTCGTTAGGCTGTACCTTTTGCACTATTGGGAGGGAGATTGTTCTATGCTTTAGGGTCATCTAATACATGGAAAGAACTGAATGCTACTGTAGACCCTGCATTTGAGTTGTTTGCAGTAAGGACAGAGACTTTGGGTTTGTTCACTTGGAGAGGAGGTGCATGTATTCTGCATCTGAAAAAAGTAGAAGATCTAACCCACAAGAGAAGGTTGTAGCCAATACCAGCAATATGCTGCCCAACACTATTTTCTCGTCCTGAATCCATAAGATGACTGTTTTTCCTAGACTTCCTTGATGTGAATTGTGGCCACACTACTGTGTTCGTACCAGTGGAAGGTGTTTGGAGTTATGTTGTCATTTCCAGAACTGGTCCGGATAATCAGCCATGAGATCACCCATGTTTTCTTTCTTTCTCCTCCCCAATAGCTAGAACTGAAAACTTAATGATAATGGAGCCACAGAATGGAAGGGATCTGGATCACTGAATAATAGCTTGGATGGGAATACTCAGAGAGCCATCCAACTTCTGCTTATTTTGCAAGCATAAACCATTATCTTTAATTTTTTAAGCCTGCAATATTTGGGGGACATATTTGTGACAACAATTTTCTCTATAGTTGAAAGAAAGGTAAAATTACAACTTCCAGGAAGGTAGATAACAGTGCCTTTCATTTTAATTTTTATATCTAGAGTGTCTTCCATGTTTCCTGGCACACATTAGGTGTTCAATCAATTTATGACTGACAGATGAACTAACTGGTAGAATGAATAGATGAATGTCTTGAAAGGGTTCATTTGGTTAAATAAAAGTCACCCCAAAACAACCTGGGTTCATTTCAGCTTCAGATTCAGATATAACCTCGTGTATCACTGGTAAACAAACTTATGACAATAAAATCAAGACATTTTGGTTCCTTGTTCAATATTAGTTTCCTATTCTCTAACAATTTGCTATAACAAATCGCCATCAGGCTGGTGGCTTAAAATAATACAAATTTGTTGCTTTATAATGCTGTAGCTCAGAAGTCTGACATGAATTTCACTGAACTAAAATCAAGACACACCAACAAGGTTAAAATCTTTCCAGAGGCTCTCCAGAATTTGCTTCTTTGCCCTTTCCAACTTCCAAAGGCTGCCGCATTTCCTTGGCTCATGGCATCCGTTTTCTATCTTCAAAGGCTGCAATAGTAGATTCAGTTCTTACATCACAGTAATCTGACTTCTTCTTTTACATCCCTCTTCCGGAGTTCCCGTCGTGGCGCAGTGGTTAATGAATCCGACTAGGAACCATGAGGTTGCGGGTTCGGTCCCTGCCCTTGCTCAGTGGGTTAAGGATCCGGCGTTGCCGTGAGCTGGGGTGTAGGTCACAGACGCGGCTCGGGTCCCGCGTTGCTGTGGCTCTGGCGTAGGCTGGCCCTACAGCTCCGATTCGATCTCTAGCCTGGGAACTTCCATATGCTGCGGGAGCGGCCCAAAGAAATACCAAAAAAAAAAAAAAAAATACATCCCTCTTCCACTTTTAAGGATCCTCGGACTACAGTGGGTCCACACGCATAATCCAAAGTAATATCCTTATTTTAAGGTGAGTTAATTAGCAAATTTAATTCCATCACTAAATTTAATTCTCCTTTGCTATGTTAGGTAACATTTATAGATTCTAGAAATTAGGATGTGGACATCTTTAAGAGACCATTACTGTCTACCACAGTTCTTTTATACATAAGTAACAGTTTATTAAAATTAATGAAATTCATAAAATGTCACAATCAAGAATTCTCCTAGGAAGCCACAGATTTCTACTGGACATATCAACCTAATTTTATAGATTTCCATTCTTGTACAGACTGAAAAAGTTAGGGAGGTAAAAAATAGAAGTTCGGCTTCAAATTTGTTTGAATATATTTGAAGTCGCCCTGTATTATGAAGGATCAGCGTAGTTAATAAATTTTCCATCTGTTATTATTTGTTATTTTACCAGTCTATTGCATATGCATGCCCTTAAAACAGCTGAACTTATCTCTTGCTGGAGGCTGTAATGTGCCTCTGTAATGCAGGGAGTGATTCTGAGATACTTTCAGTTTCTTTTATAACAGCCTAGAAATGTCTGAAGTGACATCAGATTTCACATTCATCCTTGTTCACGCAGAAACTCATTTTGCTGGGGGCAAATAAGACACATTCTTTCACATTGTTGACACTATCAAAGAGTAAAATGATGAAGACTCCTACAGTATTTGTTCTTCAATTCCCCAAATCCCATGTTTATACCATGGCTTTTTTCACTGGAGAAAGTTTGGTCTTATAAAGCAAAACTATCTCAGATTTCATAGTCACCAGCAGTTCCGGACACAGGGTATTTGAGTTTGCAAGTTGAAATCTATCACATCACATTTTCTGTCCACCCTTTTCAGCATTTTTAAAATGTCCTTTTCTAAACAAAACGAAACAAAAAACAACATTAGGTTGTTTGTTCTGTATCTATTGGTAGGGTTCTGCAGCTTGAGAAAGTGGTTATGCCTATTTTAAAGGTGAAGAAACATACTGAGAAATTAAATGAGTGTGAGTGAGGATGGAAATTCAGGTCAGTTTGATTTTATATCCACACACTCTTATAATACATTGCAGTGTCTCTGCATAAAAATGACAGTTTCCCTCACCCACACTTAACCTGTCTGTTCATTGTTCTGTTCTGCACATTCCCCCTCAAAAAGGGAAAGAGCGTTCAAGGAAGACAATATTTGGCCACCCCACTGACCTCAAATGAGAGTCAACTTGTATCTCCATTTTCCAGAATCCCTGAGATCAACGTTAGTCCTCAAACCCAAATTAAGTGACAACATATATTCCTTTTGTTCATATTGGCTTAATATTTTTAAAATATATCATTATATATTTAATTTTTAATATAATATATATCATTCATTATGTACGCATATGCATACAAAGTATATGTGTATGCACATATGTATTTATATGTACATAAGTTCTCCATACATATAAATGATATATATATATAAAATGGATGTTCATATATTATATATAATATCTTGTATTATATCATATATAATATATATGATATATACCATTCCAAACAGCAATAAAAATAAGATCTATGTACTAAGCCCTCCAATTAAGACATAGGATATTACTAGTGTCTTTGAGGAACCATTTGAACTCATCCCAAGTGCATAATTCCCCCCATAGGTAATCACCATTTTTTTTCTTTAAAGTTTTATCATATATAAATATACAAAAAAGATATAATGCTCAATGACAGGCAATTTTAAATGAATTGAATTATATGAATTGCTCTGAAATTCTCTTTTTTTTCAAAATTTTATTGGTGAATTTAATTATGCTTTTGGGTATGTATGTGATTGTGATTTATAATGAGAAATATAGATCTGGTTGTCTACTTAATTCCTGGCACAGATATCCTAAAATGCTTAGAATTTTCCAAGTGGTGAGAGCAGTGATAAGGTGTCTTTGTTAGTTAATGAGATGAACTTTGGAAATCCTATGAAGGTGGCAGCCTTTTTATCTGCCCCAATTTTTTTCTGTCCAAATATTTAGATAGATAAAAATCAAAATTTTCATCTATCCAAATATTTAAAATAAAATATTTATTTTAAAAATAAATTGTTAATTTACAGCTTCTTAGAATATCTAATGATTTGCTTTCACAATTGATTTCATTATTCTGGAATTGATTTTGTTGTTTATTGTGTGAAGTAAGGATCTAATTTTTTTTAATTATCAGTATTTACCTATACTATCCCACTCTTACAGAGATTATCATACACACATTATCTGTGGCATAACATAGATTTCCATAAATGAAGTGCTGTTTCTAAGTTTTCTTTTCTGAATAGTTCTGAACAATGTTCTGGAATGTTGACCTATGTTTGTCAGTAACATTTGTTTAAAATGTTTTTGAGTTCCCTGGTGGCCTAGTGGTTAAGAATTCAGCATTGTCACTGCTGTGGCTTGGATTCATTCCCTAAACCAGGAACTTCCTCATGCCACAGGTGTGACCCAAAAGAAAAAAAAAAAAAGTAGTTTGTATAATTTGATGTCTATTAATGGAAAGACTCATATTCTCTCAATTGCACCTTGGCTAATTTTGATTTCTCACTTTCTTTTTTTTTTGTCTTTTTGCCTTTTCTAGGGCAGCTTCCCACAGCATGTGGAGGTTCCCAGGATAGAGGTCTAATCAGAGCTGTAGCCGCCAGCCTACGCCAGAGCCACAGCAACGCAGGATCTGAGCCGTGTTTGCAACCTACACCACAGCTCACAGGCAACGCCAGATCCTTAACCCACTGAGCAAGGCCAGGGATCGAACCCACAACTTCCTGGTTCCTAGTCTGATTTGTTAACCACTGTGCCACGACGGGAACTCCTGATTTCTCACTTTTTAAAACACTTTTGGCACCAACATGTAACTTTTCATTATGAAAAATGATAGGATTTCTACATGAAATTTCACGCAAACTATAGTTAAATTGGGAAAAATTAATGTTTTTATATCAAATATTTCTATATTTGAACATTATATATATCCACCTTTACACAAGATTTTTTAAGATCTCAAAAATTTATAATTATCTCAAAATTGTCTTAAAATATACTATCAGATTTATTTTAAGCACTATGCATTTGTACTTGCAATTGTAATTGGTATCTTGGTTTAAATATTTAATTCTATTGCTGATACTTTCTAAAGAGTAATTAAACCATGAAGAAATTTTGAGTTTTGTTTCTTCTTTTTAATCTATGTATTTGCTATTTATTTCTTGCCCTACTATGCTTATTAGGTCATCTATGATGACACTGAAGAAGTAGAAAATTTGGGTCTAATAAAAAAAAAAACTGAAAAAAGAAGACAGTAACATATATATACTTACAGATGGCCAGCAAACACATGAAAAAATGCTCAACATCGTTGATTAAAAGAGAAATGCAAATCAAAACTACCATGAGATATCACCTCACACCAGTCAGAATGGCCATCATTAATAAATCCACAAGTAACAAGTGCTGGAGGGGCTGTGGAGAAAAGGGAACCCTCCTGCACTGCTGGTGGGAATGTAAACTGGTACAGCCACTCTGGAGAACAGTTTGGAGATACCTTAGAAATCTATACACAGAACTTCCATATGACCCCGCAATCCCACTCTTGGGCATATATCTGGACAAAACTCTACTTAAAAGAGACGCATGCACCCGCATGTTCATTGTAGCCCTATTCACAATAGCCAGGGCGTGGAAACAACCCAAATGTCCATCAACAGATGATTGGATTAGGAAGAGGTGGTATATATACACAATGGAATCCTACTCAGCCATAAAAAAGAATGACATAATGCCATTTGCAGCAACATGGATGGAACTAGAGACTCTCATACTGAGCAAAATGAGCCAGAAAGACAAAGATAAATACCATATGATATTACTTATAACTGGAATCTAATATCCAGCACAAATGAACATCTCCTCAGAAAAGAAAATCATAGACTTGGAGAAAAGACTTGTGGCTGCCTGATTGGAGAGGGAGGGAGTGGAAGGGATCGGGAGCTTGGGCTTATCAGACACAACTTAGAATAGATTTGCAAGGAGATCCTGCTGAATAGCATTGAGAACTATGTCCAGACACTCATGTTGCAACAGAACAAAGGGTGGGGAAAAAAATGTAATTGTAATGTATACATGTAAGGATAACTTGATCCCCTTGCTGTACAGTGGGAAAATAAAAAAGAAAAAAGAAAGAAAAAAAAACATATATATACTAACAAATAATTTCAGTACAATTTTGAATCTTGAACTTACAATTTAAATATTTAAAGTTTAGATATTATTTTCAAAAGTTTTAAAAGTGGAGAAATAAACTTCTAGATTCCATTAAGAAACTTAAGAAAGAGTGAAAAGTATTCAGTTGACGCACAATAAAGTTTTTTTCATTTTTCAAAAGGAAATTAATGTATATCAATTCTTAAGATAAATATAATGATATAAACACACACATAAAATTTAATATTGTAAGAATAAGTCACAGATGTGTAGAACGTTATGGATACTACTTCTTTGCTTATAATTATCATAATTATTGGGGCAACAATAGTTAGGGGGAAGGTTTAATAAAGGAAATCAGTTTTTATGCTATATAGTTTCCCCCTTCAAATTTTTAAAAATAAAATAAATATTTTATGTGATAGAATAAATTTGATAAAAGCTTTTATTGTTCCAAGTGTAGTACATATACTTAAAATTTTGAAGAAATAGTTATTATTTATGATGCCTGAACTGACACTTTTTCCATGCCACCATTAAATTGTCCCAATATTTTTTCATGAAAATCTGCATTAATCTCATGCTTTGTCACTTTTCACTTGAACTTTATACTTGTGTTCAACAGAATATCATAAGCACAGTTTGGACTCGATCTATCAGAATACTTCTCCCGAGTGCATTTTAAAAAAATTAAAATTACTGAACCCAAGCTCATATCTACTGAATCAGAATCACTGGGAATGGCATCCATGAGTATTAACTTTAATGGTATCCTTGCGCTTCTTTATATATATTATTTTTAGGGTAGTGAAAATACTCTTTCTAATACCATAATGATGAATACATGTCATTATACATTAGTCCAAACCCATAGAGTATACGGTAAAAGAGTAAAACCTAAGGTAAACTTTGGATTTTGTTTTCTTTTGTTTTGTTTTGTTTTTACAATCACACCTACAGCATGCGGAAGTTCCTGGGCTTAGGGTTAGGGTTAAGGTTAGGATTAGGGTTAGGGTTAAGTCAGAGCTGCAGCTGAGGCCTATAATACAGCTTATAGCAATGCTGGATCTTCAACCCAGTGAGTGAGGTCAGGGATTGAATCTGCATCCTAATGGACCTTATGGATTCTGAAGGATTATATGTGAGTGCAACAACCCTGATGTGGGACGTTGATATTGCAGGAGGCAATCTGGGGCCCTGGAGTATATTGAAAACCTGACCCAAAAACTTTCTTAAAAAATATTCTCAATAGGTAGAAAAAAGTTACATTAAAAAAGGGGAGGGGATTCCCACTGTGGGTCAGTGAGTTACAATCCCGACAAGTATCCTTGAGGATGTGGGTTCTGTCACTGGTCTAGCTTAGTGGGTTAAGGATCTGGCCGTTGCCATGAACTGTGGTATAAGTAGCAGATGCAGCTCAGATCCTGCCTTGCAGTGGCTGTGGCATAGGCCAGCAGCTACAGCTTAGATTCAACCCCTAGTCTGGGAACATCCAATTTAGTCATTTATAATAGCAATGAATTCAGAGGTTAATTATAAGTCAACTAATATATGTAAAATTTATCCGAGTATTTTCTAGTACATAGTAAGCATTATATAGACAGCAACTGTTGCTATTACAAGGTGCTTGGCTTTGAGCATTTACAATTTGAGATGTCTATTACACATACAATAGGAAATATTTAATAAGAAATTGGACAATCAAATTTATATTTCATGGGAAATATCAATGATAGAGATATAACATTGAAAATCAATAATTGGGGATTACAAATTTGAGAATTTCCGCCTTTAAATACCATCAAATCAAACAAATGCAACTTGCTGAAATCTCACAAATACCATGCATGTAGTTGTATATTGAAAGGCATGAAACTGCAGGAAATAGCCATGGAAATAATGGCATATAGAAAGACAATTGGTTCAAATAGAGATTTCTACAGCAATAAAATATCAATTCAGTCAAGTTGGGAAGATACAGCAAAGGAGAATAAAGATCATTAGCCAATAAAAGAGAAAAAATGAAGAAAGTGGAGTATAGAGAGGTCACCTACTCCAAATCCATGCCTAGTGTCATAGCAGACCCCAGGTGACACGATGTCTCCAAGAGAAACTAGATTCCATTTTGCAGAGAATGAGAAAAACATTCTCAGAGAAGAAATTGAAGCTATAGTGACTTTTGGTGATGGCTTAGATCCAAAAGGCATAGGTCTTTTGAAAAAGAAGTGTCATCTGTACCAAAAAATCCTGATTCTTAATTCAGGGCTGTAAAAGTATCAGTTTGTTCCTTTCCCATCATTAATTAATCTGAATGGCTTATTTATTTGTTCATTTACATGTAGTCTTGAAAATGAACAAATGCTTTTAAGTAAAAATTATTATATAATAATAGTCCTATAAAGTACAGCCTTGGTTGATCTGTTCCTATAATCATAAAATAAATGTCATAAAAATTTTAGAAATTAAATCAATGGAATCATGCATGGCACAGAAAGAAAGAGTAACTAGGACCTACTGTATAGCACAGGGCAATCTACTCAATAATCTGTAATAACCTACATGGGAAAAGAATCTGAAAAGGAATCAATATATATATTTATGTATTACTGATTCACTTTGCTGTACACCTGAAAAAACAAAACCTTGTAAGTCAGCTATACTCCAATAAAATTAACAAAATTAAGAAACAAAAAAGAGAATGAAAGACAAAGGCTTCATGTCAAATGATATGAATCTTCCTCCTCTACCCTTGCCTTGAGCTTTGGCGGTGTGAAAATACACTGCCTCCTTTAAGCAGATACCCTGGAACTGACATCATGGTTTTTGCTGTTACTGACAGATCCTGCCTCTCTTACAGTAATTGAGATATCAGGATGACTTCACCCTATGAGCACAGTAGAACTGCCTGAGAACTTGCACATCAAGGAAATCCTGAAGACAATCAATTGGTGTTTCTATCTCAGGAGGCATCACAGATACCCAGTTTCCCAAGATAGAAACTTCAGAGCCTGCCTCGATTCCTGATGTCTTCCCCATCTCACACATCCAGTCATTCGCTTATTAATCCTTCTTCATAAATATCTCTTGAATCTGGCTTTTCCTCTCCATTTCCACCTCCAGTGGCCCAGTTCAGGGCTTCATTATCTTTTTCCCGAAAATTCTCTAGTCTCCTTTATAGGGAGGTATCTCTTCGATGAATCTTGTCTTTACTTCCAACCATACTCCACACTGCAATAGAGTTACTGTCTCTGAAAAATACTTCAGAGCATGGTGATGTCTATTTTCTTGCAACTAACACTGAACTATTCAGAACTGTACAAGTAAGGTTAATTACTGAATAGGTATTGTGTTTCCTAGATACAGTTTTAAGTATCTCAATGGAGGACTGACTTTATTTTTTCCTGATTTTGCTTACAATGCCCAGTGCAATGGTGAATGCAATAGAATAGGTGCTTAATGCAGAGCTGGATGATGAATTGCTTTATCATGGGCAGTATTTCAGCATTTTGAGGAAATGTTAGAGTTATTTTTTGTTGGCAGCCTCCTCCTAAATCTTCTTTGGCAAAGGTCTTGTGCTTCCATTATTGTGGAAGATGCCAAGGACATTCTCCATTTCTTGCCAATATTTTAATCTATATAATTTATAAGATAGAAATATGGTGTTACACTGAAAATCCCTGAGGGGAAAACTAGACATAAAAACTATAAATAGCTAAATAGACCATCTCAGTGCTGCAATCAGTATTCAGATATACTAGTGAAGAAAAAGAATTCCAATGGCACATTTTATTTTCTGAAACTTGGATACGCACAAGCAGCTTGCCCAGCATCTAGCGTATAACCCATTTCTAGGCATTCATTAGAACTTTGAATAGATGCCCTGATTCAGGACTCTAAATATGAGAGGGTCACAGCACAACATTTTTGCATTCATATGAAATAACATTTTCTTCTTTCCTGGTTTACAGAAAATCATCATGACAGAATAAATTTGGACAATTTTTTTTTTTTGGTCTTTTTTAGTGCTCACCCATGGCACATGGAAGTTCCCAGGCTAGGGGTTGAATTTGAGCTGCAGCTGCTGCCCCATGCCATAGCCACTGTAATACCAGATCTGAGCCACATCTGTGACCTACTACACTGCAGCTTGTGTATGTGTGTGTGTGTGTGTGTGTATACAGAAAGCCAGAATCTTAATAGTAATATTCATTCTTATACATATGTTGTATTAATTTTGTGGATTTTTTTACCTCCAGAAGTTTGTTGTGTTGTTGTTTTTGGTAAATAAAACAAGAAAGATAGAAATGAGGAAATACATACACTTTGTAGGAAAAGAAAAAAATGCCTTAAGGATAAAATGTATTGCTCACTGGAAGGAGATGCTGTGTGAAGCCAACTTGCATCAGGAGACAAGTTGGTTTTTTTGTTTTCTTTTTTGGTTGGGGGTTGCTATGCCCATGGCATGTTTAAGTTCCCAAACCAAGGATCAAACCTGTGCCAGAGCAGTGACCCAAGCCACTGCAGTGATGATGCTGGATCCTTAACTTGCTACACCACAAGGGAACTCCTGGTATTTTCTTAAAAAATAAAAGGAACCTTAGCTATGGGATTTTTCTTAATGTCAAAATTAATGTATATGGGGAAAAATATTTGGTGGGAAAACCCAAAGAAACATTACTAGAATTTATTTTAGTGATCCTTGTTCAAAAACACAATAATGTTGAAGCAAAAAAAAAAAAATGGTTTTGATATAGATGGACCTGAATTCTCTCTAAAAAATATCCTATTTGTAAACGTTAAGCAAAGTGAATTAATTTGCCATTAAAATTGGTTATTATTTTAAAATTTAGTTATTATTATTGGAGTTATAATAAGGCAAGACTTTTGTGATTTAGAATATCCAATCTCATTTGAAATGAATTACGTATATAGGAAATGTTAAACATAGATGGTAAATAAATCTAGTAGCTTTTAATAAATCTAACTCATATAATGTATTAAAATGTATAGTAAATAAAATACTAAAAAATAATAAAAAATCAAATACTTGTGAGAAGGCTAAAAAAGTCAGTCCATCATTGGTAAAACATGTTAAAGAGAAAATAAAATTATAATGGGACAAACAAATGCTTAACTTTTAGGTATAAAGCAATGGAATGAGAAATGTTTTATCATGACAGTTCTCAGATACTAGCTATTTTTTTTTAATTGGTTACCTATTGATAACACCCAGTACAGTTTAACTATGGATCCAATAAGCACTCTGTTCCGTACCCTTAACTCTTTAGCGGCTAACTTGTATGCTGTTGTCTCTAGGTACTTGTCTTTCCCATACGTTATTTTCTATCTGTGGACCCCCATGCTTAAACCTCAACCATCATCCTATTAACCACTTCATCAGCAAGGAAGGTTGAGATAGGGCAGAAAGAAAGGCAGTGCATAAGGACTTTTTCATGACCTTGGATTCAGGTCTGCTTACTTGGACCCCATATAAAGTATGTTATCATATCCCATTCATTGTCCCTGTTTCCTCAGTGGCTGTTTTATATTGAATTAATTAACCATATAATTTGAGTGTCTTAATTGGGTCCATGAATCTATTCTGTTCCTCTGGGATAGCTTGTGTGGAAGCCACTATTGCATCATTTTCCACATTATATTTATTGCACATGAAGGGCCTAGCACAGGGACGGGGCCTATAGTTGGTACTCAGTGATTGCTATTTCTTATGATAGTTTTCAGACTTGGTACCTACAATCATATTCTTATCTACATCAGTAGTTCTTTAAAAGGAGCAGCTTTGCTCTCCAAGGAAAATTTGAGTGTCTGGAGATATTTTGATGGTCACCACAAAGGGAAGCCTAGTCCCCTCCAGTGGGTAGAGATCAGGAATGCTGTTAAACATGACAGTAGAGTTTCTCAACAAAAGGAATACCAAGTCCAAATGCAAATATCAGTGTGGTTGAGTAACTTCCTCCTAGAAAGGCCATGCTCTTTCATGCACTTTGAAAATTTTGGGATCAATCTCAATAGAGAAATGTATATTTTAGTTAGTGCATTCTACTTCAAGATAATGTATTTATTTCAAAATAATTTTGAAACATTTTACCTTCTGCAGTTACTTCAGCAACTATTTAAGAGGCTAAGGTCGCTAAGGTCACCAAATGCAGTGGAACTACTTTACAGAGATTTAAATTCAACGCAGAATACTACGAGCTCCCCCACACCCCCCAAAAATCCTCTGCTCTAAAACTTTTCTCAAATACTATTAGCTTGGCTCAGAAAAATTTTCTTTATTAATCATACTTTGAAAATATCATAAAGAAGTATTTCTTATGTTAGAGGCACTAGGGGCTCTGGTGAAGCCAGATATCTTCTATTGCTAAGAACATGAAAGTCAGCAGTTTACCCGTGTTATACTAATTGGCCAAAGGTAGGCTAAAAGGCAAGATTTAGTAGAAACTAAAAAATAATTGCCAGACTTAATTCAGCTTCAGATAAGATTTTTATCTTCATAACCAAGTGTATCTCCCTAATAGTTACAGAGCAGCATGAGGGGAAAAAAAGTTAATTGCTCACATGATATTGTAATAGGATTAGACAAATTTAAAGAGACAGTGTCTCAGCATTTATTTCCATTTGTTATTTCACACTTTATTTTCCATTTACTTTTATTGAGTTTATATTTTATATTTAGAAAAGCACAACATCATTTATGTTGTGCCTGTTTGTGAGGTGGGAGGCAAAGTTTTTAAAAGTTTGGGTTCTCAGAGAGAGAAGATCAGGAAAAAATAGAATATGTACAATAAAACTGAAGGTCTGTTTTCTAGTTTCTTTTCTGTTAAAACTTGTCCTGGTCAGCATACAGAATGGATTAATCCATCCGCATCTATTGTCTGCACAGGACAGTATGCCATGTGAACAGGGCCAAATAGAAGATGAATTTGTGAGGGGTAAGTAGGTAAAGTGATTCATAAGCCTTGTCCCCTTATGGCAAATACTTTACACAATGTTGCCAACCGTTCCTCTATCTCTGTCCTCATCAGACTAGGTAGAACAAAAAACAAAATTAAAAAAAAAATTAATAAAGACAACACTTTCTAATATTCTTTTTTTCTTTTCTTTCTCTCTTTTTTTTTTTTTTTTTGACATGTGGCATGTGGAAGTTCTCAGACCAGGGATTAAACCTGTGCCACAGTGCAGACGTGAGCCATTGCCATGAAAAAACTGGATCCCTAACACGCTGAGACTCAGGGAACTCCTCTAATACTCTAAAATAATGAGAAAAGCCATGATAATAATAAAGTTGCCCAAGAGGTGTTGGAAAATTAATATTTATAAATAGTCTACACTTCTTTTTTTTTGTCTTTTTAAGGATGCACCCATAGCATATGGAAGTTCCCAGGCTTCCCAGGTCAAATCAGAGCTGTAGCCTCCAGCCTATGCCACAATCATGGCAATGCCAGATCCAAGATGCATCTGTGACCTACACCACAGCTCGCAGCAACACCAGATCCTTAACCCACTGAGCAAGGCCAGGAATCAAACCCGCGTCCTCATGGATACTAGTCGGTTTCATTACCTTTGAGCCGCAATGGGAATTCCAATATATTGTTTACACTTCAGATAAAAGATAAAGTGTCAGACTGATAAGTTATTTTAGTCCTTCCTCTGACCATCAAAATTGTATCCTTCGTCTATTTTTTTATAGAAATAGGCTAGAGCCTACTCGCACTACGTTATGCTACACTTACTCTTTGAAGGGGCTTCATCCCCAACCCAATTCATGCCACATCTCACTTCATGTCAACACCCTCTTCTTTCAAGATTTAATTCAAGCTGTATTGATGGCTACAGAACAGCTCAGCCCAGATGGATTACTCCTTTTCTGGACTATCAAAGGACATTGATTTAAACCACTCACATTCTTAATATTTTAAATAAACCGTATATTTTCCCTTCTTACCAAATTGTATACCTCGCATCAACCAGACCTCATACATAAACTGCTTGATTGCTGTTGTTCTGATGTTAGAGATTCTCTGTAGTACACACATGACACCGAGATACTTGTGTGATTGAGTCTAATACATGTGAGAGTACCTCACTTAATATTTGCCACAGAGTACCTGAGAACACAATAGTCCTGTGTATGAACATGTGAAAACAGATGGGTGAGAGAGAACAAGAGGTAAATGAAGCGAGGCAGATAGAAACATCCCTTGGTAGAGCCAGAGAGACACAGAGAGAAAGCGATAGAAACAGAAAGGAAATACTTTAGTTCCTTTAACTTGGAAAAGGGAGAAGAAGCCAAAAGTATTTCTCCCTAGGCAAAAAGAGACTTTCTAAACGGTTTTCTCCTTCACCAGGAAAGGAAAGACCTGACAGGATTTTTGCTTCTGTGAGGAGAATGGGAAAAGGAGAAAAAGACCCCCCCGCCCGGCCCCAGCACAGAGCACAGAGAAACTGCATCCCATAACTGAGATGCCAAGATGGCACAATAGAGGCATTAGGGGGAGTGTTCACTGAAGACCCAGGGTAGAAACTGGCAGCATGGGGAGCAGTGGCCTTGTAGACTCAAGGTGATTCAATGGTGATTTCCATCATTAACTGTGCTGACCACTACAGAAAAAGTTAGGGGGTCTGCCAAGATTCTCATGGGAAAAAATGATGGAACTCAGAGTACCTTTGGTTCCAGCAATTACTTTTATATGTGTTTGGCCAAATAATACATCACTTGGGGATGACTCACATCCCACTGATTGTCTGTCCCTAGGCTGACTGCCAAGAAAGCATCTATACTACATGGAAGTTAGATCTTTACAATAATAATTATATCTAATTGTTCATACTCCTGTCTGAATTGCTTGAGAGTTTTTAATGTATTCTTTTGCCTACCCATATTTCTTTTTTTTTTTTTCTTTTTAGGGCCATACATGTGGCATATGGACATTCCCAAGCTAGGGGTTGAATTGGAGCTGCAACTGCTAACCTACACCGCAGCCACTGCTACGCAGGATCTTAGCAGCATCTGTGACCTACACAGAAGCTTGTGGCAACTCAGGATCCTTAACCCACTGAGTGAGGCCAGGGATTGAATCCACATCCTCAAAAGGATACTAGTTAGGCTCTTAACCCCCTGAGCCACAATCGGACCACCCAGTGCCTACCCATATTTCTTAACAGTCTTTTTTTGGAACTTTATATCAATATTTAAAATGATTTTGTGTAAAGGAGAGGGAACTTCAGTATAGACTTTATCCATTTTCTTTAGACTTGAATATTAGTTAACATCAGTAAATGTGCTCCTCTCATGTTTTCTGCCGTGGTGGTACGTTGTAATATTTAACTGTTCTACAGACGTAGTTCAAAGGACATGTAAAAATATCATAAAGTATCTTTTTCAACAAATATTTAGGATTAGAACACTACCCTAGCAAAATGGAATGCTGAGAATATATGGAAAATTATATGATAATGGGCTCACTGGTTAAGATATAGTAGTCTATATATTGAATTTTTCAAAGGTATATATGGTGCCATAGTCATGTTTGAATATCCTTTTGAGTAGAGATCCAGACCAACATATTATAAATTCTCAATAAATATTTGCTAAGTCAGATGGAAATTGAGCATTGAATCAATCTGTAACTAGAAAACATTACCCTAGGATGTGTATTCCCAGTAGATGATCAGAACTAAGTCAAAACTCTTGAGTCTGGTTTAACCTTAGCTTATCTCTGGGCATAAACCAAATAGTGATATTTTTGTTTATAATTGCAGGGGGAAGGCTGGGTAACAGTAAAAATGGAAGTGTCAAAATTCGCAATGCCCTCCTCCCTTTCCCATTTACCTTTCAATTTAGAAAGTGTCTAAATTAGACATCCTTGATGCTTATGCCAAAAAACACTGTTAAAGTTAACACTATTACAGAGAAAAGGAAAATAAGCAGCTAGCTAATGTACACTTAGCTAATGTAGTATTAATGTATTAATGCAGATTTTTTTCATAATTTGTGTAATAAAATTCTGAAAAAATGATTAAGTCTAAATGCTAAGGTTATATTTGTTACGCAGTAATTGCAAGATATGGATATCCTAAGAAAGCAAGTGTGATTTTTGGACCTAAGTCAGTTATCTATTGCTACATCAATAGCTGTCTCAGAATATAATTGTTGGTTGGGCTTGGAAGATTCATTGCTTGAGTCTCTTAGGCAGTATCAGTCAGATGACAGATAAGGCTCAAATCATCTGGAGGCTCCACTGGGACAGTAGGACACTGGGCAGTGGGCATTTCCTCTTTTTTATGCAGCATCATAGCCTCTCCACCTCATCTTTGTATGTGTGAATAGCTGAACAATGTACATGGTAACTAAGATCTCAAGAGCACAAAAATGGAAGTTTCCAAGTTTTCTTAACATTTAGAAGCAAAACTGAAACACCTTCTTCTATTAATTAACACAAGTCACAGGGTCATCCAAAAATCATTCATGAAAGCACTACACAATTGGATGAATGCCAGCAATGGTGGTTTTTGGGGGTCCCTGTTTGGTAACTATCTACTATAGGAGTCATTCAAGATTCCTTTAATTGAGTAGCTCCAAGAGAGAAGGAAACAGTGTATGGTTTACAGTGAGACAACTAGCTACACATTTGCTATTAATTTCCCTGCACAGATTCCATTCCTCTCAGAGTTCAGTATATTCTAATTTTCATGAAATATCATACATTTCATGTCAAAGCACTTTTTCCATTGGCTCCTCCCTGGTAGTTATTTTCGTGGAAATATTGATGTCTAGTAAATTTCCTTTTTTCTGAGTCCTGAAGCAAATGTAATAGGATAACATTGAAGCCGCCCAATCTGAATGGTGTACTTCTGACCCTAAAACCCTTAGAAGTTATGTTAAAGACATTTATTCCTATGCAGAGTCCTCCAAAAAGGAGTCACATTCTCAGCTGAAATCCAAAAGGTTGCTGGTAGATAGAAATGATTTCCATATATATGTAAAAAAAAACAGATTAGGTTTTTCTTCTATGACCGAGGAGACAGCATTTTCAAAGGGAATTGAGAAGCAACATGAAGCCATGCATGAGACACTCATAATAAACATGATACAAATAAGATGTATGGACTGGATAAAGGTCAAACAGGAGCACCCAGGAATACAGAAAATGCATACCTCACTTGCTGTTGCCTGCCTGGAAGGATTCCTGTTTTTTTTAGAGGGACGTTCCTACACACACGTGTCTAATCCAGGAGGGCATGAGTGAGAGTAGCAGAGCTGTCAATTTGGCAAATACTGACATTGGTTATAGAACTTTCAGTTTCTTTAAAGAAGAGTTATCTTCCCTCCTTTTGAGAGAGAGAGAGTGTGTGTGTGTGTGTGTGTGTGTGTGTGTAAGAGTTAGTATATGTCTAGTTGTCATCTGAAAGTAGACTGAAGAGGAAGGAGTTGTGTTTCCTTCATTTAGATAGACTGACTCTCTTAATTCCCTGCCTTTCAATCCCATGTCTCTTCCTAACTTCTGCTGGAACAGGTCTGCTGTGACTCTCTGGTTCACCTTCTGTAGAAAATTTGCTTTTGATCCTTGGCTGGGAAGTTGGGAAGTGAGTTGGGTGTGTGGGGAGGGATAATAATTGTTGTCTGGCTGCATAAAATGGAAGAGCAGCAGAACACAGTTTGACAGAGCTGACTTACTTTCCCACTGTTTATCATAAAAAGCTTCAACCTGGACTTCCCACTGTGACTCAGCAGGTTAAGAACCTGACACAGTTTCTGTGAGGATGCAGGTTTGGTCCCTGGCCTTGCTTAGTGGGTTAAGGATCCAGCATTGCTGCAATTGGCAGCATAGGTCTTAGAAGCGGTTTGGATCCCACGTTGCTGTGACTGTGGCATTCACCTGAAGCTCCGATTGGACCTCTAGCCTGGGAAATTCTATATGCCGTGGGAGCAGCCATAAAAATTAAGTTTAAAAAAAAAAGTTTCAACCAGTCTTTCTACTTTCAAACCAGTATCCCACTCCTGCCCTCTGTGGGGCCTGTAATATAAGAGCTGAGCTTCTAAAGAGGTTTTGTGGGTCAAATTGACTTAATTCTCACTGTTTTATTCCTTTGCAGTCAATTAAATTATACCTTCGTTCACATTCTTAAGTCAGTTATCGCTCTTGTATCTAAATTACTTTTTAAAAAATAATACAAAGTATTTTGTCTGATGTGACCATTGCTGTTGATGCATAATGCCTTTTTCATTTTAAGTATCTTTATAGTGGGTTTTTGTAAAGGATAAATGATCAATACTCATGTTCAAGTGAGAGGTTTTAGCTGTTATTGCTCTTTTTTGTTATATGCTCTTGAGATTTTTAAAATAAATTTGAACTGTTAACTTCAGTAAACCAAAAAAAGAAGAAAAAGTCACTATTTTTTCCTGAACATTCATTCAAAGTTCTTTGATAGGTTTCTTCTGAAAGTGGTTTCTAGTTATTTCTTTTCCTCTATAAAATCTTTTATACAGAACAAGTAGGTTATTAGAAAAACTACTCAGCATTTTTATTTAATATAAAAAATTTTCAAGAGCAGTGTAATAATTTTGTTATAATATTTTTATCACTCACTATATTTTAATTAAATGAGCCTAGAAACCACTTTAGTATAAAGTGCTATATTGTTATAAATCCAATATTATAAAATTACTACCAAATAATTGAGGCTGGGAGATTATCTGATAATTCTTAACCTCTGTTCTCTTGTATTTATTTCAGTTCTCATTAGTTTGGTATTATTTGCCTTATCATATAGGGGGGTTTGTTTGTTTATTTCATTTTATTTTCTTATTATTTACTTATTTGCCATTGCATGCAGCAGGTTGATGTTGGATGTCAGTTCCCAGGCCAGGGATTGAACCAGGCTGCAGTATTGAAAGGGCTGAGTCCTAACCACTAGCTCACCAGGGAACTCCAGTATGCAATTTTAAGGTATGCTGTTTTTGCTGACAATAGGAAATGTTGCTGCAGAAATCATCACATGAACAGCTAAGAATTGCTTCAGTATTGTAAGAAAAAAGTATCTTAATATCAGTTAAAACTGAAAATTATTTGAAGGAGATTCAAATAATTGAACATGAACATTTTAATACATATTTTTAAATAATAGTTCCATTCATTTACCTGTTCAATATGTAGTTGTTCTAACAACAAAACAACTTCCATCGCAAAACTATAGTCAGATCCATTTTGGGGATTTTTATGGACAAAGGAAATGAAAATTATGTGGGTCCAGGTAATTGAGCTTTATCAAAAACTTCCTTCTCATCCCAAGGAACTGTGAACCTGGGTTTCATGTCCTTAAGTTGCTCACACATAATTTAAAAAATTATAATTACCCTTGTTCTATGCCAGAACTTACTAACTTAAATACAAAATATCAATATTGTTGCTTCTTCTTTATGCTTTTAAATCAAAATCTGGTTGGAAATTGATTCCTTGGAAATAAATAAACTAGTTTTAAATAAGAAATCATCTGAATCAGAACCAGAAACAATAAACAGTGTCTAAAGTTAAAATACAGTGTAGAGATACATGTCGAAAAAATTCAACATGTTAAGAGTAGCCCTATGGTAAGGAAGGAAATAAAAGGATATAATTCATATACCATATAACTCACAATTTAAAGCAAACAATGTAATATTTTTAGTAAATTCACAGGATTATTCAACTATCACAAGTGCTACAAAATTTTCATTCCTCTAAAAAGATCTTGGGTCATTTTTCTCTCTGCCCTTGTCTGACCTCAGCTCTAAGCTACTATTAACACACTTCCTATATTTATAAATTGGCCCATTCTGAGCAAATTTCTAGAGGCTTTGAAAGATTTTATAAAAAGTATAATTTCACTGGTTAAATTGTTTTTCTCCGGAGAGCGTTACTGAACTACTTACACTGTCATTCTGTAAGTCCTGTTCCCTCCGGTTGTTCTGACTCACTTTTATTAAATATTTTCATTCATCATGCTATATTTAAGATAATTTTAGGAGTTCCCGTCGTGGCACAGTGGTTAACGAATCCGACTAGGAACCATGAGGTTGCGGGTTCGGTCCCTGCCCTTGCTCAGTGGGTTAACGATCCGGCGTTGCCGTGAGCTGTGGTGTAGGTTGCAGACGCGGCTCAGATCCCGCGTTGCTGTGGCTCTGGCGTAGGCTGGTGGCTGCAGCTCTGATTCGACCCCTAGCCTGGGAACCTCCATGTGCCGCGGGAGCGGGCCAAGAAATAGCAAAAAGCCAAAAAGAAAAGAAAAAGAAAAAAAGATAATTTTATTTTATTTATTTTAAAAATTATTTTATTATTATTATTTTTTTTTGCTTTTTAGTACCGCACCTAAGGCATATGGAAGTTCCCAGGCTAGGGGTCAAATCAGAGCTACAGCTGCCAGCCTACACCACTGCTCACAGCAATGCTGAATACTTAACCCACTGAGCAAGGTCAGGAATTGAACCCACATCCTCATGGATATTAGTTGGGCTCATTACTGCTGAGCCACAATGGGAACTTCCTAAGGTAATATTAATACAAATTTTACATATGTTTCAGAAGATATCAAAACATTTTTTTTTCTGTTATAGGCAGAATGAAAAGTATCCCAAAAATATTTATGTTGTAATTCCTAGAACCTGTGAGTTCAGTACCTTTCCTGGCAAAGGGAAATTAAGGTTATAGATGGAATTAAGGTTACTAATCAGCTGATCTTAAGGAGGTTATCTCAGATAATCTATATTGATCCAATAGAATCACAGAATCCTTAAATGCGGTAGAGGGAGACAGGAGAAGAGTCTACGTAGGAGTAATGTGTTAGGAAAAAGACTTGAATGGCCATTGCGGATTTCGAAGATGATATCAGATCATGAATTGAAGAATATGGGAAATCTCTAGAAACTGTAAAAGGCAAGGAAACAGATTCTTCTCTAGAGCCTCCAAAAAGGAATGAAGCCCAGGCGACGTCTTAATTTTAAATCCATTTTGAACCTCTGAAATCCAGATCCATGTCACTTTATGCTACCCACTTTGTGCTCGTGTCACAACTGCAATAGGAATCTAATATATTTTCCATCCTCTGAAAAACTAGTTCATTTTGAAATAAAAAAAAAAACTTAAAAGGCAGAAATCATAAAATAGAATGATCTCACATCTTTAAATTAAAAGAACTCTGTTTAACAACTTGCTGTCTATAAGATAAATTGAGTTTCAGAACTGGAAAAGTCTTTCATTTTATAAATAGAAACATATTTACAGCTCATAATCCAAAATTACAGCTAATTCTGCTAATAAAACTTGTATGTATTTAGGCACATTGGAAAGGCAACGATCTTAAATATCACGCCATTTGCTGAATTCTTGGAATAGTTTCAGAGAATGCTACTTGTCCATGTGCTGTAAACTAATAATTAGTGAAATGTCTGACATGAAATTAAAGCAATAAAGTTGAATATGTAAGAGAGTCAAGAAGTAGCAGGAAGAAAGATAAAATCAAAGGAAATATGTAATCTAAGTTTTAGTTCTTGCACTTAGAATGTATATGGAACCTGATAGTTACTGATAAAAATATATTTATTCTTAAATCTAGTAAATAAGTAGTTATTTTAGCGTTATAATTATTTTATCACATGGGAATTTGACATTTTATAAGAAATTCAGAAATATAAACAAATTTCTAGATAAATCATTGTATTCCGTGTGTAATTTGTATTCATGAAATATACAATTCTTCTCAAATAATCAGAAGTTAATGATGATCTCCAACGTGAGATGACTTTCCTGAATATAAACACAATATATCAGTCAAAACTACTGAGCATAGTGAAGTGACCTGTGGCTAAACAAATGGGCAGATTCCGGGGATAATCAAAACAACTCTATTCAGATCATGGCTCAGAATTGACAATAGTGGTCTCATTAAATTTATTTAATCACTTTCCACTCTAAGGATTGTTCTGGAGTTTCTCCTTTGCATATTTACTATGAAAATACTGTAATAGAAAAAAGTGAGAAGCTGAGTAAGAATGTAATATCAAATTACATATCAGTTCTCATCTTTTTTTCTCAGTTTTGTAGAATATAATCCATTCAGAGCATGGTTCCATTCAGGGGTCTAGGACAGATTGGTGTTTTTTAGTAGTTATTTTCATCTCTGGGAATTCTTTTGTTAATAGTCCACTTCTCTATTCAAGTAACAACGGAAAGATACATTATTATTGACTCTTCTCCTCTCTGTCATCGATTAACTGTGGAACATTGTTCTAAGTAGGTCTATTATATTTTTCCCACCTTATTGTCTGAATAAAGATTAAAATAAAATTTTCAGTATTGTTTTTATACTTCTGTAATCCTTAGTTTTTCTGGAGACTTATGCTTCTCATTTACATTTGTTTTTAGTTACACATTCTTATTTTTGTCTTTTATATTATATTTTTCATATGCATTTATAAAATTGTACTTATTGGAGAGCTCCCTGGTCTCTCATACTATTGCTTTAGGTGCCTTCTCTTTTTTCCATCATAAAAACAAATTATATTCTTATAACCAGAAATGTGTTTTTGAGAGCTTCTCCACTATCTTGAAGCACTTGCCCTCTCTCAGTCTCAAAATATGAAAAGACCCAGTAGTCTCTTTGAGTCATGTTTCTATCACCTTCATGTATTTCTCTTCCTTTTACTTTCTTTCCTAATGACCATAATAATTACTCAAGTTTTCTATATGACTGTAAATTCCAGTTTTTCTAGATAGTAGTTTCCCTTTGGCCAAGGTATTCTATTTTCTGCTTATGATCATCTTTACACTCATTTTGATTTATTTTCCATATTCAAATTTTTGTAAAAAATAGGTGTCTGTTCTGCATTTTTCCTATTTCTATTTAAGAACTCTTCATGTATTCTGATATGATAGAGTATAGAGGCAAAAACTCATGGTATTTTTCCTTTCTCTAAAACATGTAGGTATTGACTGCCTCAAATGTGAAGACACTGTAGTAGTTCCACTGGGGTTGTGGTCAGTGCAGTTCAGAGGATACCTAGTACCTGAAAAATTTTGCAACACTCTCCCTTCTCCTCTGAGCCAAAATGAGTCAAGTGTTCTCCCTAAGGATCGCCATATAATCCTATTGTTAACTAAAAGTTGAGGGTTATGTTTTATTCAGTGGACAAAACTGAAAAGTTAAGCCCAGGAGGCAGCATCTCAAGTAACCCTGAGAAAACTGCTCTGAAGAGGTGAAGGGGGAGCTAGATATATAGGAGTTTCACAAAAGAGCGTAGGTAGTAGGAACAAAAGATTACTCCTAATAACAGAAAACTATCTAAAGTTAAGGAATTTAGCACTTTTCTATGTATAGGAAGATGCAAAGCTCTGGGATCACTGAAATCATTCCTTTGATATGCACGCCAGCAACTTGAGGTCATTATTCTATTTTTTCACATCCTGAGTTTCCACAGGAAGTAGTTCCATAGGGAGTAGCTGCAGTCTGATGCCTGCTAGATGGCAGGTATTCTTTGTTTCCTTCTTGAGTTCCCTCAAGGCTCAGAGGCTACCCTTGGAGGTGGCTGCAATTGCTGATGACTGTGAATCCTTTGTTTACTGATAAGGTAGGTAATATTTTGTTTCTTACTATACAAACCATTGCATAAGCATTACTATATTGCATTTATGTATCTGATTACTTGATTCTTTGATTTTTTTTTTAAGTGTCATGGTCCATGGGTGCAGGTTGGAAAAACAATATTTCATATGCATAGTGAGGTGAAAAGAAAGAAGAGTTTATTGAGATAAGAAATGCTGCTGGTGCAGTGTGATGACTTTCTGATGATCAGGATGAGCCAACCCTGAGTACACGGTCCTGTCATTTTTATAGCCCAGGGAGAGAGGAGAGGTCTTATGATACACCAAATGACCTGCCAATTGGTTGGGAAAAGAAGGGTCTTACAACACACTTGCTGGTTGGTTGGGGGTGTATAAGTCTCCTGTAGGGATGGGGTGAGAAGTGGGCCTCATACCTTTCCTAGTAGGAGTAGGAAGAATCAGGCCAGGTTGCTCAAGGTGGGGGAGAGAGCGTTACAATGAGAGGGGTGGGACAATGATAAGGGTCTGGTAATTCTTGTCTTTATCAGAGGTTTTGTGTTCTATCTCTTTGAAGAGGACTTGAAATCCCACAATATTTATGCAATTTCCCTGGAGGCATGAATTTGATGAATTTCAGTGTATAATTGAGAGAGACATTGGAAGTAGACTCAATAGAACTTGATAATTGATTACAAATGGTGGGGGAGTAAAAGGAAAAATCTAGAAATATTTATAGGTTTCTGAAATCAGTGAACAGGTAGAAAAGAGGCCATGAAGTAAAATATGAGATACTGGAGGAAGATTTGTTTACACGTATTTTCTTGTACATTATTAAGCTTGTTCATATATACATATTTAATGGCCACACCTACAGCATATGGAAGTTCCCACATCAGGGATTGAATCTAAACCCCAGCTGCAACATACTGCACAGCTGTAGTAATATTGGCTCCTTTAACCCACTACATCAGGCTAGGGGTATAAGCAATGCTTCCACAGGAACCCAAGCCACTGCAGTTGGATTCTTAACCGATTGCTCCACAGCAGGAACTCCAAGCTAGTTCTTATGATAATATCACTTGTGAGTATAATATTGCTATTCATAAATAATAGTGATATTTTATAATGATAAAATTATATTTACACAGTTTATTTTTAATTGCCTAACGTCACACAATTAGTGAGTTATAAAGTTCAGATCACATCTTGAGCCAAATGCCTTAAGAGTGTCTTCTCTTATCAGACACCTAATGATCTCTAAGGTGTTCCAGAGGCTTTCAATATTTAGCTTGAGTAAGTCTTTATAACATATTAATCATTCAGTGCAAAATGAGTAGTTACCTGCAAAACATTTTCAGAAATATTTTGTTTTTATTTGAATGGAAGATTCTGAACTTAGAGGAAATGAGAAAGAAAACTTGCATATCCACTCCCCTCCCTCCACTCCCAGAAGCAATTTTGCCCAGGTTTTCTTGATGATTCAGTCTTTATCTCAAAGTTTCTGTCAGACTTAATTTTTAGGGAAACCTGATTATTTCAAATATACTCTTTTAAATTCAACTTTAAGAAATCATATTAAAAACAGACACTGATTCATTAATTCAGAACATGGAATGGAAAACTGCTAATCCGATCCTGGCTTATTGCGTATTTTTATATGTCCCACAAAACAAAACAAAACAAAACAAAACAAAAGGTTTTCTTTACATTTTTAAATGGTTAAAAAAATCAAGAGCACTATTTCATATCAATTTTATGCAATTCAAATTTTATTTTCATAAATAAAATGTTATTAACACATAGCCATTGAACCTCATTTGACTATTGTATACTATTACTCACATTTCCTAAGTAGAATTAAGTAACTGTCAGAGCTCTCATGATCCACAGTTTCTAGTGTGTTTGTTATCCAGCCCTTCCCAGAAAATGTTTACTAACCCCTAGTCTAGAATAAGGAACTTATATTTACAGTAGCATAATTTTACCATTTAATGTGTAGAATAGCAATTGCCTATATCAAACAGATAGAAAATAAATTAATAATAAGTTGCTTTCAGCAAGATGAGCATTAGAGAGGTTAGGGACTATATATTATGTAGTTAAAGAAGCTTGATGATGTTATTACTATCCCAAAGTAAGGTCAGATAGAAATATGCAAATGGGCCATTTCTACTCTTATCTTTCAGTGGTGCTAGAACATATAGACCACTCATGTTACTTGGGTCTCATATCTTTGTTATCATACCTTCTTATATTCTAATTAAATATTGTTTTTGTATTACTAGTTTTCACACTATGGTGAGAAAAGAATCATGCGGCAATACTTTGAAGTAGACCACACACACTGTGATGCTGATTTAGAATTCTGAGGGAGTTCTCAAGGACCTTTCTTAGCAGCATCTTAGACAATTGTGATGAAGTAGGCTTTAGAGCCACATTGAGAAACTGTGGTCTATAATTTTTAAACAAAGCTACATTATGGATTCCTGACACTAAATCCTGCTCACTTGATTAAACTTCTAAAACGGCTTATTTTATCCTTTATTGTTCTCTCTCCTATGACTGATTTTTTTATGCTTGAATTTTTTTGGACAAGAAAAATGTAAAAAAAAAAAAAGTTGGATGAAAGCTGTTATTGTAATGAGAGTGAGAATGTAAGACAGTAACTACCTGGTACCTAATATCACAATTCTAACACTGACTAAATAAGAACATCAAATCAAAACATAGGAGATTATTTTACAGCTAAATGCTTTCACATTATCATCTTTAATATATTTTCTAATTTTTTTTGTGTTATACAGGACAGGAAAATTTCATCATAATCAACTGCAGTAACTAAATAACATTGAAATCATTGCCCTTAAAATTGTTATCACATATATTTTTATTTTAATCACAGAAACTAACTTTATTTCCAACTTTCTGCAGATTCTGCCATTATTTACCATTATCCTATTTACTGATTTAATTTCTAATTTCAGTAATCTGTGTTTTCCTTAGTTCTTTTTATCTGACTCTGGGAGGGTGCTTGTTAGTAAGACACTCTCCTACATCTTTGATGAGCCTATGTTTGAATGAGTACAATTTTTGGATACTCTCAAGGGAAATTTGGAGACATCTATCATGTTTTTCAATGCACAAACCTGATTCAGAATTTCACTGCTAGAAATTTTCTCTACAGGTGTAGTTTCAAATGTAAGCTGATACACACACGCGCACGCACACACGCGCACACACACACATTTATGTATCTGTTTGTGGGTATTTGTGTACAAGGATATTCACCTCAGCACAGTTTGGAATAGTAAAAAACTGATAACACTACAAATGCCCATTAATAAATGAATGGTTTTATAAATCATGTTACATACATACAATAGAATAATATCCAGCTGATAAATCAAATAAAAATGTATGTGCTGCCAGCACCCTGATCTCAGGTTTCAAATACTAGTCTCCACTAAAAAAATAAATAAATAAACAAAAAAACCATAAATCCAATGCTATCCCACAGAACGTGTAACATGATCCTGTGTAGCATATCACGCCAGAATGTAAGGAGGTACTCAAACAGCTGTGGAGATACATCAAAAGGACAAAAAAGGCAGCTAAGAAGGCAGCTTGAAATGTCTTTCATTGGCCATCTGGGACAATTTAAGTATCAAAAATAAGAATTATAGCATTGTATTACAACACATTGAATAAAATAAGAACCTAAGAATTTATGCAAATATAGGTAGATAGATGATAGATAGACAGATAGATAGACAGACAGACAGATAGATAGATAGATAGATAGATGATAGATAGATAGAGTTGAAGAGAATGCTTTTCTTTCTTTTTTTCTTTCTTTTTTTTTTTCCTTAAACTATACCTACTGCATATGGAAGTTTCCAGGTCAAAATGGAACTGTAGCTGCAGGCCTACACCACAGCCACAGCAACACTAGATCCTTAACCCACTGAATAAGGCCAGGGATCAAACCCACATCCTCACAGAAACTATGTTGAGTTCCTAACTTCTCGAGCCATAATGGGAACTCCAGCATGCTCTTTTTAATAGTCAAATCATGGAACTGATAAACTGATAATAATGAACTTGACATGACAGGGCTTCATAAAGTGGAAGATGTAGAGAGAGGAATGGCGTCCATGAAGTTTGATATGGGAGATTATAAAAGATGAAGTCATTAGTAGTTAAGAATTTTTTTTACCTGAACCCATACTTTGTCAGTCTGGATGTTATGATCTTGATTTACTGAAAGCCTTATCAAATGTCATCTTTATCTTTAGATCTCCATGCACGTTTTCAAGTGCCTAATGATATTTCACAGATCTTCCAAGTCAAATATGTCCCAGCATATTCCCTGCATTGAACTCTCCAAATTATCACCAGGGAATCTCTTAATAAAGCAAAACTTAACTCAAACTTGTCCTAGTAAGGAAGACTCTGACCTTGACAGAGTCTAAGCTTGGGAGCAAATTGGGGTTGCACAACATCCGAAGAAAGTCTTTTGTTTTGTTACATGGACCGTTTGCTCAAGTGAACAGACTCTAATAAATATATCTGTAGGAATTTCTTAAGACAATTGGTAGAAAGTCCCTAGAACTACATCCCTAGCTCTTTATTGCTTTCTTTAACTTTTTTATATTAAATATGGGAAAACTTGTTATAAAATGACCCCTCAGCTGAACGTGTAAGAAATCTGATATTTGCATAAGAGGATACTTTTTTTAAACTATTAAATTACATATCGTATATCTCATAGAAGCCTAGAATTATAAAATTGGACTAGAGCAGCTATCAGAGACAGCGTGAGTGAAGACCTTCAGAAGAATTCTACCAGGAATATAGCAAGTATAACTTGTACATTTATAAGTGACCATATGACATTCTGTTCAAATTATGTTTATGGCCTTATTAATATTTTTGTTGTTCTCAAAGCACATTTTTATACTTTGAGAAAAAATATATATTCATGCATAACAATAATACATACAAAGATATTTTTGGACAAAATATGATTAACTTTAAGTATTGTTGGATTGTTATAGATGTTTGTACTCCCAACCGTAATTATTGATATATGTGCATCACATTTCTCTAAATTCTAATAATGAAGTTACAATTATAAATGTGCCCAAGCACTTTTAAGTTCAAAGGTTTCAATTCTAAAGGAACCATTTCCTATAAATATAATTGTATTTCCCTATGAAAATGGAGATTCAAATATATCTAAATATAATTAATATACAAATATTAAGTAATAGTAATAGGAGAAGAGAATTCTTTAATAGTTCCTTTAGAGATTCACTTTTCCTTCATTTATTTCTAACTCTTGTTCCTTTCCAACTCCTCTCTCCATCTTGATTGTTAACCACTTTATCCTTCAAATCTCAAGTTAAGCTCCCTCCAATGAGGCAATTCTATACTTTGTTATATCTCCTTAGGTAGTACGTATATTAAATCCAATGCAGAGTGCTACTGTTGAATTATAACAGGTATTATAATTACCATATTTTATGTGCACAAACCTTGTAATTTGGGATTACATTGTTTCATTTTACATTTCCATGGACTAAAACAGTTGAAACCACTATGGAGATAATAAAGTAAGCTTATGGTTAAATTGAGTAGCATGATGGTACAACTTAATTTAGTACAAAATAAACTAAAAACTCCTTATAAGAACAAATTAATTATCCTTCCTTGTTTAGGAACTTGGACAGGGTACATCACAGGATAAGGTGCAAGAAAAATTTCAAGGGGGAAATACTTATCTATTATTTTCACAAACATCTAAAAAACAAGGCCATCTGGTATAAAGAAGAATTCCAGCCAAAAAGTAGCAAAAAAAAAAATTTGGTTTGACAACTTTGACATAAAACTACTTATTCTCAATGCCAATTTCTCATGTCTTGCCCATTCAAAATCACATCTCTCTGAGAATGGCATTTAGTCTCTTTGGAATCTGGACAAAACAGACCATTTTATCACATCAGGGATTAATATGAATATATTTATTCAAGGTGCCAAATTGTAATGCAGATCAATCCATAATAAAACTTGCCAAATGGATGTGAATGACACAACTAGGAAAGAGTATCAATCAGTAGAATCTGTGACTCGGGCCCGGTGCAAATAGCACCATTTGACACTAAGGAATTAATCAGCATCCACTGTCTTAATGAGGGTGTTGCCATTATTTCCTGTGAAAAAAATCATTTTCTCTTTCCATGATGACTTGGGGGCAGGTTAGAAAAAAGCTTTCCTGAAGCAGGAAATCAGTATGTATGGTCTACACTATTGAGCCTTTATTCTACCTAAGAACATCACCCTCATACAGCCGGAAATTGAAAATGACTAAACCATTCTGTATAATTTCACAGACATTATTTGATATCTTTCTAATAACAATACTGTGATATAAATCATTGGTACTGATAGTTCTTCAATGCAAAAATCAGTGACCTTATTTTTGCCTTTTTCTTTTATATTCACGATAAATGAAGTCTAAGACAGAAAAGAAAGCAATTACTTCTTGTTTTACAAGGAAAAGTCTTCATTCTATGACTTCCACATCCTTGACACAGGTAACAATAGCAATCTAGGAGTAGGAAAGAAATTGTAGACAAGAATGTTCGGGGCTACATAGAGGCAGATTCCAAGAGAATGACAATATTAACCTTTCAGATATATAAATTATCCCACTCATCTGCAAAAGGAACTGCGACTCTCCGCTCTGAATTAAGCAGCTAGAAATAATGGTTCTTAGAAAAAAAAAATAATCAAAGTATAGCTGTTTTTTTAAGGGCATTTGTTATTCATTGACTTCTGGTCAGTCAAAAAGCTGCATGTTCTGGTTTACAGATACTTAAATTTTTTTCACAATTATAAAAGTTCTCTCATTTTACAGTCATTTGTATGCCTTAGAATACTTTCATATAATTTATGTGAAGCTATTAAGCTGGGTATGAATAAGAATTTCTTTTATTATTGAACTAAGGTATAATTTATTTTATTGAGTTAAGATACAGAATAATTCTCTTGTCTGGGTTAATTCAATATCAAACATTGAAAGAAAACTTTTGTTATTTTCTTCACTTTAGCCCGGTAAAATTTCATCATTTAGAAATACAAATCCAACAAACTAATCGCTATAACAAAAAAGACACAAGACATTGTATATCAACTATATTTCAATAAAAATTTAAAAATTATAAATTCATTTATCTCAATGTAAAAGTGAATGCATATTCATTGAATAGTTCCTAGTCCTAAGCATTATGTCAAATCTGTGCTTTCTTACTTAATTCTTACATCAGCTCTTTAAGGTCATTACTACTTGAGGATACTGATGCTTGAAAAAGTTATCACTTGTCTAAGCGTGTGCAGCTACTAACTGTAAAACCTAAGATTGTCACATTCATTTTTCTTAAATGACCATCTTGACACTTAATAAACATCTGATACTGCCATTCACATAAACCTGTCAGCTCACTGAGAATTTCTGTTTCAAACTGAATTCAAATGGCAAGAAAGTTTACATCATCGAGAAATTAGGTGAACATAAATATGACCCCCATGAGCCGTTTTCTACATAAGCGAATAGATTTATAGAATTATTAATCTACTCACAATGTATTATAAAATGTCAATTTCTAGTATAAGCTATAATTATATGAATATAAATATCAAAATTTCTCATATATTAATATTAACGAAAATGCTCAATATAATTGACTTAATTCTGAAATTGTATGTCCTTAAGTTGATTCTCTCCTTGGTAGAGAAACTATTAAATTCGTGAAATTTAAGAAAATAAGATCTGACTCAAAATAAATCCTTGAGATTAAAATGTTGGGTTTTTCTAAGATACTTGAGTGATTATAGGGCAGAAATTGGTTGTTTTTTACTTTCAGTAAGTTTTTTACTTTCCGTAATTTTTTAGAACAAATTCCTTAGGAATATCAGGAGATGGTAGTCTTTAGCTTTTGTTTTGAATCTCCTATTAGATTGATGATGTAATTAAATTAAAATTGCAAATATAAGTTGCTTTCATTGCTTCGGCATTATTAGGTCAGTGATGTTCATATGCAGCATAATAATATTCCTTTCTTTATTGAGTATCCAAAAACAAAAATAAAAGCTCCAAAAATTTAAAACTTAACAAAATTTTAATTTTTCCCAAATATCTCAATAGCCATACAATCTATTAGAATTGTATACCTTGAATAACATATTTATAACAGCCTACCTGCCATTGGGGGATATAAGTGAGCTTATTGTATAAAAATGCCAATAAAATTTAATTACAATTCTGAGTACTCATATTACTCCTAAGAGGGAATCATGGTAATTATCATACATAAATACATATGCAACTACTTTGTAAAAGTGAAGTTATATTGTGGGTATTAATAATAATATTTATAATACTTTCCTGAACTACTTTTTAATTATTAGGTTAAAAAGTCAAAATTGTGGAGTTCCTGTCATGGCTCAGTGGTTAATGAAACTGACTAGGAACCATGAGGATGCGGGTTTGATCCCTGGCGTCGCTCAGTGGGTTAAGGATCCAGCGTTGTCCTGAGCGATGGTGTAGGTCACAGACGCATCTCGGATCCTGCGTTGCTGTAGCTGTGGCATAGGCCAGCAGCTACAGTTCTGATTGGACCCCTAGCCTAGGAACCTCCATATGCCACAGGTGTGGCCCTAAACAGACTAAGAGACAAAAAAAAAAAGAAAGAAAGAAAAAAAGTTAAAATTGTGAGTCATTTCTGGGTAGCTGTGTGCATTTAATTCTCATAGTCTGTCTCTTTCCTTGAAGTCTATACTTAAAGCTTATGGTTTAAGAATACCAAAGGACAGATCTTAAGACTAAAAGGGCTAACCTATAATTGAGTTGTTAAACACCTGTTTAGAAAGAATTTTAGTATGTATTGACTTTGCTTAATTTAGCAGAATTTTAATAAAAATAAATCAATTTTTAAAGGAACTCCCCTTCTGTTCTCCACAGTGGCTGCACCAATTTACATTCTCATCAATAGCAGATGAGGATTATTTTTTCCTCACATCCTTTCTAGAATTTATTATTTGCAGCCTTTTTGATAATGGCCATTTTGACCAGTGTGAGGTGATACTTCATTGTAGTTTTGATTTTCATTTCTCTAAAAATTAGCAATGTTGAGAATTTTTTCACGTGCCTGTAGCCTATCTCTAGGTCTTCTGTGGGGAAACGTCTACTTGGATCCTCCATCCATTTTTTATTGTTTTGTTTTGATTTTTAATATTGAGGTGCATGAGTTCTTTATGTATAAGAGATTAATCCCTTATCTGTCACTTCAATTGCAAATATGTTCTCCCATTCTATAGGTTGTCTTTTCACTGTGCTTATGGTTTCCTTTGCTGTGCAAAAGTGTTTAAGTTTAATTAGGTCCCATTTGTTTATTTTTGTTTTTATTTTCATTACTTTAGGAGATGGATCCAAAAAGATACTGCTGTAATTTATGTCAGAGTGTTCTGTTATATTTTTCTCTAGGAGTTTTGTAGTATCTAGTCTTACATTTAGGTCTTCAATCCATTTTGAGTTTATTTTTTTTATATATGGAGTTAGAAAATGTTCTAATTTCATTCTTTTACATGTCTCCACTTCATTTTCCTAGCACTACTTATTGAAGACACTGTTTTTACTTCATTGTCTATTCTGGCTCTGTTTGTCATAGATTAAGTGACCTTAAGTACATGGGCTAAATTATGAGTTTTCTATCCTGTTCCATTTATCTGTATGTCTGTTTTGTGCCCATGTCATACTCTTTTGATTACTGTAGCTTTGTAGTTTAGTCTGAAGTCAGGGAGCCTGATTCCCCCAGCTCCATTTTTCTTTCTCAAGATTGCCTTGGCTACTCAGAATCTTTTGTTTTCCATACAAATCTTATTTTATTTTTTTTTAGTTCTGTGAAAAAAGCCATTGGTAATTTGGTAAGGATTTCACTGAATCTGTAGATTGCCTTAGGTAGATTGGCAATTTTAATAATATTGATTCTTCCAATCCTAGAACATATATCTATCCATCTGACCTTGTCATCTTCAATTTCTTCAATTTCTTTCATCAACATCTTATAGTTTGCATGTGGTCCAGCAATTCCATTCCTGGGCATATATCTGGAGAAAACTATAATCAAAAAAGATACATGCACCCCAATGCTCATTGCAGAACTATTTGTAATAGCCAAAACATGGAAGCAACATAAATGTCCATTGACAGATTAATTAATAAAGATGTGGTATGTATGTATGTATGTATGTATGTATCTATCTATCTATCTATCTATCTATCTATCTATCTATCATCTATATATCTAATAGAATATTACTAAGCCATAGAAAACAATAAAATAATGCCACTTGAGGCAACATGGATGGACCCAGAGATTATCATACTAGGTGAAGTAAGCCAGACAGAGAAAGACAAGTGTCATATGATATCACTTATAAGTAGAATAAAAAATGATGCAAATTATCTCATTTACAAAACAGAGACAGACTCATAGACATAGAAATCAAACTTGTGATTACCAAAGGGAATATTGGTGGGGGCGGGGGGAGATTAATTAGGAGTTTGTGATTAACATGTACACAATCCTATATATAAAATATCCAATAAGGATCTACTGTATAGCATAGGCATCTGTACTCAATAACTTATAATAATCTATGAGGGAAAATGAATTTTAAAAAGAATATATCTATATGTATAGCTATGCATATGGGTATATATCTGAATCACTTTTGCTGTACACCTAAAAGTAATGCAAAACTGTAAATTGACTATTTCAATTAAAAATAAAATAGTAAAATAAGGGACCACATTATTTCTTTTTTCTTTTTTAAATTTCATTTTTATTAGAGTATAGCTGATTTACAGTGTTGTGACAATTGTGCAGTATAGCATACTGACCCAGTAATACATAAATACACATACTTTTTCTCATACTATTTTCCATCATGTTATATCCCAAGAGATTAAATATAGTTCTCCATGCTATATGGTAGGACCTCATTGCTTATCTATTCTAAATGTAATAGTTTGCATCTACTAAACCCAAACCCAAACTTCTTGTCCATCCCACTTCCCACTTCCCACTCTCCTCCCTCTTGGCAACTAGAATTCTATTTTCTATGCCCATGAGTCTGTTTCTGTTTTGTAGATAGGTTCATTCGTGCCATATTTTAGATTCCCCATATAAGTGATATCAGATGAATGGATTAAGAAGATGTGGTATACACATATATACAACTAAATGCTACTCAGCCATAAAAAGGACAGAGTTATTTCTTTAAAATTAAATAGTAAAGAGTTTTGTCTGCCTTACTAGAGAGACAATGTGGAGAGAGAAATTTCTGACCACCTTCAATTGTTCCAGCAATTCCATCTGAGCTGTCAGACATAGGAATGTAGTCATCATGGATTTCTGACCAGCCTTGAACTACTTCCACTTTTCCATCTGACTTACTGGGTATGTAAATGAAGACCAAACTGAGTCTCCATTTGACAGCAGTCACATGAGGGAGCTAAGATGAGACCAGTAAAAGAAACTACCAGGCAAATCCAGACACTGCATGTAAACTATGAAGAAGTTTTTCTTCTTCTTCTTCTTTTTTTTAAGCCTCTAAGTTTTGGAGTAGTTTTTATATAGCAATAGCTAACCAGAGCAAACATGGTGGCCTTTGAAGATAATCGAAGATGGAAGAAGCTTTATCTACTTCTGGGACTAAATGAGTTGATGATAAACTCTAGTCTCACCCCAACTCTTATAGATGTAGAAACACCCCTCCAAGAGAGTTATGAGAGCAAAACTAAAATGTTATCTATTAAGCCATCTTATATGCAGCTCTTTTTTATTTTCCTGCAACTTTTCTACTCTAGATGATAAAACTGTTCTATTGACAGTCAATCTATATTCCCAGATTCTGGTCAGCTATTGTCCATCCTAATCCAATAAAAATCACTTTCTAGTGATTTATGACATCGCAAAATCTTCTTCTACTCAAAGAGTACAGGTTACAGGATTTTGAACACCTTATGTTTTATTGGCATTATAAATAAAAAACTTATCTGTGGCCAAAGAAGAACAAATAGCATCATCTTGAAATTGCCCACTTAACTGGTACAGTGGTAGAACATGTTGCCCCGTCACATAAAAATGGGACAAAGAAAACTCAATTCGATTTGACACAAGAAAAATTGGAAAAATTTCTACAAGTCAATGCCAAATGAAAATTCTGAAGCCTTAATTTCTGTGAGAATAAAGCATTTTGGCATCACTCAGGCAATCTTCTGCACAAAAGTGATCATTCCAGCTGCACAGGAGAATGAAATAGCCAGGTAAACATCAGAAAATGATTAAATCTACAAATATTAGTTTATTCATGGGAAGACTAATATGGCATTGCATGGTATGTATACAGAAAAATTTAAAACTTCATGAGAAAGAGGATGAAGATGATATTATACCCCAGGCACAATCTTGTCTTTGGAGAAAAGCCTTATTTCTCATAAAACAATGGAGAAATGAGGCAGTAACTAACAAGATGAAAGATCAAGATACAAGGAAGGAAATGAATGTAAACTCTTGGTTCTGTGGAGTAAGCCAGCATGGAAGTAGACAATGACATACTCAGGAAATAATTACTATCAAATCCCCAATGTCTATCTCTCTCTCTCTCTCTCTTTTTTTTTTTTTGGTCTTTTTGCCTTTTCTAGGGCCACAACTGCAGCATATGGAGGTTCCCAGGCTAGTGGTCCAATCAGATCTGTAGCCCCCAGCCTACACCAGAGCCATAGCAATGTGGGATCCAAGTCACGTCTGCGACCTACACCACAGCTCACAGCAATGCCAGATCCTTACCCACTGAGCAAGGCCAGGGATTGAACCCACAACCTCATGGTTCCTAGTAGAATTCATTAACAACTGAGCCACGAAGGGAACTCCCCCAATGTCTATCTCTATGAGAGCTGGGGAGAATTATGTCATTTCCTGGCTAGAACAGGGAAAGCCTAGGGAAAATTGGGACAAGTTGATCACCCTATGGATAACTGAATGAATAAAGGATTTTCTAAGGGCATAATTGAATGCACCTATAGTCACAAGGTTAGCTGTACTAAATTCAGCCCTATGCAAAAAAAAAAAAAATTATCTGAGAAACAAAAGGTTTGTTCTAAGGTTTTTAATCTAAATTTTTAAACACAGTAAATGTTAAGCACATGTTACAATTAACACTTCAAATGTGACCAGTGAAACTTGGGAATTGATTTAAATTTAATTAAGTTAAATGTGAATTTAAATAGTCATATGTAGACATTAGAGTTGGACTCCTACTACTTCTGGGACAGCTGATGATCACATATCTATTTAAATAAGATACCATCTCTTCAAGATCCCAATAGCTTTTATTTGAAGAAAAATCTCTTTCAATTAGCATCTGGTGATCCATTTACCAAACTTGTATCAAGACTATTCTTCTTGCCTAATAGGGAGCTAGCTAGCAGTCTTGAGAGATCCAACGCATCCTCTGAAACCTAACAGAACAGGAGATAACAGTATTATTTTGCTTCCTGTTCACAGAATGCAGTCAGACTTTAAAACACATCTTGGCCTATATATTTGTCATGAAGACTTTTCACAGTTTGGCCCCAGAATTTTCCCCTTAGACTGGTTTCCAATTATTCTGCTAAATACACCTTATAGGTGAATCTGACTATTTCAATGGCAAATCATCCCCTCAGCTTTACCCAAGCTCTGACTTTTTCTTCCTTCATTTTCAAGTGTCTTATTCTCCTTTTTTTCTCTTTTTCTAAAAAAATTCATTTATCCTAAATTCCTCCTGCTTATTCCTCCTGTGAAATCCTTGAGCCCTATCTTAATGTCTTTTTCTAATCACTTTTTCTAAAAATGAGGAAAGAAAATGGAACAAATATGTATTGGGTAGGTACTCAGAACCAGTCATTTTATATAGTTATTAACTTCAATTCTTAAAAAATTTTATAAGAACAATAGTACTTTTTTCCTATTCTCTGGATGAGGGAACTGAGCCTTAGAGAAAATGAGTAAATTGACTAATGATAGTTAGTTATTAAGTATTTGTATTTTAATTCAAACACATTTTTCTGATAACAATGTCTTCATTTCACTATCTTTTTAGCAAAATGGCTCTTACAACCATTTCCCTTTGGAAACTTGGGATACAGCGGGGAAGTACATTCTGTCTAAGTGAAGCTTAGCATAGTTAATTAAGCTCATAAATCTGCCTGATAACTCATAGGTGATGTTTTGTCTGTCTCAAACCTGACTCAGAGTAGGAAATACAATTTATGGAGATTTTATAAATGATCCTTCTACTGAATTAAAATATTTTCTCAACCACCTCTCAGTTCCCATCTTGCCACTATGTTTTTGTATAATCTATTATGAGCAACTGGAGTTGAACACAAAAATGTTTGCCTTTTCTGAGGTTCCTAGAGTCATATTGCCATTCCACTCTCTACTAAATCATATGAGACATCTATGAGACTTCTGTGAGACTTCTGTCTTCTAGAAAGGCAATATAAATTGTGATTTCTGGTTCTCTGGTAGCTCATCGGGTTAAGGATCTGACATTGTCACTGCTGTGGAGGGCTTTCAGTCCTTGGCCTGGGAATGCCCAAGTGCCAGGGGCCTGGGCAAAAATAAAAATAAACAAATAAAAATAAAACGCTATTAAAAAGTAATAAAATGTGATTTCTTCTAAATCTTCCTTTCTGGCATCTATACATCAGAAACCATAAATTATTTGGTCCCTGGTGTGGCACAGTGGGTTAATGATCTGTCTTGTCTCTATGGAGGCCCTGGTTTGATTTTTTTTTTTTTTTGGTCTTTTTAGGGCCTCACCTATGGCATATGGAGGTTCTCAGGATAGGGGTCAAATCAGAGCTATAGCTGCTGGCCTACACCACAGCCAGAGCAATGCCAGATGGTGTGTTGCAACCAATGGTGTGTTGCAACCTACACCATAGCTCATGGCAATGCCAGATTCTTAACCCACTGAGCGAGGTCAGGGATTGAACCATTGTCCTCATAGATACTACTTGGGTTCACTAACTACTAAGCCACGACAGGAACTCCAGTATTTTTTACCATATGGTCTTTTTCTAAATAATTGAATTGTTCTGCAGAAAGAGAGGGTTTTCTCTGCGTATTGCCTTCTTCCCAAATGGATAATTCTTAGCTACAAATAAAAGTGATGCATTAGTTATTAAATCTAGTGGAGAGTTATCTTGAGTTATGATTGATTTAAAATGTTTTCTCAATCAACTCTCAAATCCCCAAGTCCCATTTAACCACTATATCTTTCTACCACCTATAAGAAGCAACTGGAGTCACACACAGGAAAGTTTGTATTTTCCAAACTCATACTGACATTCTATTATCTACTAAATCACTGGCTTTGCTAATTGACATTATATATATAGTTCCATATCCATAGCAGAGGTAAGAACAAAATGCCTTTCATAGCATAAGGGATGATGTAAAAAACTCTGCTTGGGGATTATCTTTGTGTTTTATGTTGCTCGTAAATGCTTGCTATCTATGGCTTTCTTAGAGGGTTAGCAGAAATGTTATTTGTGTGTCTTTTTTTCCTCCTTATTTATAAATTTTACGTTCCTAGAGAATAACTTCATGTGAAAGTTGGCAGAATGGTACAAGATGAAGAATGGAGATTGTGGATTTAGACACATATAAAATTTCTTACATGGTTTTTTAATTAATTGTGTGACTATGGGAAAGTACATTACTTCTCATTTGTCTTCAATTCATTATTATATAGTTGAGGATAACAATACATATTTCATTTTTATTGTGAGAATTAAAGAAATGATACATATAAAGGACCTGCAATACTTTGCTTGCTCAACACATGCTCTGTCTCTTCTTCTCTCATATGAAGGCACAAGGAATATATATCGTTAATCCTAAAATATTTTATCGTACTTTTTCCATGAAAGAAAATATTTGATTTTTAGTTAACTACCTAAACTACAATATGCCTTTTAACTCTTTTTTTGCATTTTTAAAAATACTTTTTCTCAAAGTAGAGTTGATTTATAATGTTGTGCCAATTTTTGCTGTATAGCAATATGACTCAGTCAATGTATATGACAAATATATATTATTTTTAAAAGTGTTATTTTCCATCATGGTTTATCCCAGGAGATTGGATATAGTTCCCTCTTCTGTACAGTGGGATTGACTCTCATTTTTAAACACATTAATTCTTTTCCTTTAAAAGTAAAAGTCTCTAATCTATTCACAGGCATTCTATCAGTCATCTCACCTTCGATATCAAACTTTCTGAAAGCATGATCTGTTCTCACTGCTTATACAGTTCATTTACTAAAACTTAAAATGTTCTTGATAAAATCATTAACTTCATAAATACAAGCTAATTTGCATATTCCCTCCTTTTTCTATCTGTTTCAATAATCACCCCTAAATAAATATTTTTAAAATAATTTGTTCTTCTTACTGCATGCAATACTACCCATGGATTTCATCTATTTCTTCTGAGACTGTTTATTTTCTAGTGTTTGGTTGTTGTTGTCGTTGTTTTTAAGTTTTTGCACATTTACTGAGCCCTATATGCCAAGGTGTTGCTTGTATTTTAATGTCTTTTTAGATGGTTTGAGAAAACACAGATTTTCATAAATAAGTGATAGTATTCACCAATGATTATCAGATCTTTACTGAAACCTAGCCTCTTTTCTACATTTTAGAGATTATTTTCATTGTTCTTCTAGTTCAATGCATGCAAATGTCTTCTGGAGTCTCAACAGAGGAAGCAAAAAGTAAACATGCCACCTGCTAATTCCTAAGTAAATGGCCTGTTTCTTCCTTCTACTCCATCTCAATTTACAGAATATCACTTCAGCCTTCTTATCTAGCAGCTTCAAATGCACTACTTGCTTTGTCTTTTAAAAATGTTTGTCTCTATCACTTAGTTATTAATCAGTATTTAGCATCAACTATGTTCCACAAACTTGTAAAAACTGATCATTCCATATGAATGAATGAATGAGAGAAAAACCTAGTCTATAGACATAAATTATGGCCAAAGACTAGAACTTGTACTTGTGTTATATGTGTATGTGTGTGCGTATGTGTGTTGTGTGTATATGTGTGTTTTGAAGTAGGCACTGTATTAATTATTATGTTTTACTCCCTGAGAGCCTTTCTATCTAAAATGATTCATCTTTCTATCCAAAAATGATTCATTTGTTAATGACAGCCCACAGATGTTGAATGATTCATAAATGGTCATTTGATCCAATTCTCAGAAATGTGATAGGAGGATTCAGCTTCAGGGTTGCTTTGGAGAAGTCTCAGAAAGTGATGCTTTTAGTTATTCCTCTGGTCATGACTGCAATTTTATTTTACATATGGTAAAAAATACTGGAGTTCCTGTCGTGGCTTAATAATGTGTATTTCTAAAGACTGATGTTGATATTCCACTGAGAAAGACCAAAGTTAGAACTTTATTAATCCTAGTTAACCTTTATTATCATGGAAAATATATCATAAAATATCCTAGAAGTGATAAAACACTCTTTTATCATTAATTTATAACCATTCAAGAAAAAGCTGTTTATAAACAGACTGTAAAGAAGTAGAAATATAAAACTATATGCTTTAAAGATGGTATTTTTTGTTTGTTTTTTAATGGCCACACCTGTGGCATATGGAAGTTTCTGGACCAGGGATTGATCCGAGCCTCAACTGTGACCTATGCTGCAGTTGCAAAAGCATTGTATCCTTTAACCCATTGTGACGGGGCAGGGATTAAACTTGTGTGGTCACAAAAAATAATTACCAAAACTTTACCAAATCATAAAAACTCAATTACCTTCACAAATTTGATTCTGGATTTAGTTTGCCAACACAATAAAACAAAGGAAATATTTTTTGTTTAAAATGAAAAATAGTTTTTTACTTAAACATTCTATATAATGTTAAAAATGATAAATTTTAAAGCATGAGAATTTACTGTTTTATTTCCAGTGACAAAGATTTCATATCTGATATCTTATCACAAAAATTAAAAACAAATGTGGTGGGATGGTCAAAGGTCAAAAGTCAAAATATTTCAGAAAATAATAATTCACATGCAGCTAGTTCATTTTTTGGATAAATTGAGCATCAAATTTAAAGATAAAATTCTCTTCTGTGGCAGTATAAGATAGCATACACCTCCAATTGTGTAAAGGAAATAAGGTTAATAAAATTCATAATGCACTGACTTGTCTCATTTTTATGTGAATTATTGATAATTTGCAAACATATATTAAAAGGTGTACCTTACTTTTCTTCTGGACACAGCTACAGATCAAATTTAGTATTTGACATTTCTGAAATTCTGGACATTAAAAAGAATATACATATATGCACATTTTTTCTTTAAAGGTTTCTGAAATTCAAATACCCTGTGTTGTCTCAAATCTATGAAGTGGATAATAGATTTCCATTAGTTGCTTGGCAACATTGTTTTATCTTCTGCAGCTGAATTTCATATTGATGATTTATTTTTAAAGTTACCTGCATGAGGTTGTTAGAAACTTGAATGGGTATAGTTGAGATTACTGAAAGTTCTATGCACCTGGAGTTTATTGTTTCAAAGAAAATGGTTAATATAATTAGCACATGGTGCACAATACATTGCTTCCGATTTACTTCTTCCCCATTATATTCTATATGTTCAAAAATTAAATTATATTAACTTATTACTTTACAATTTAGTAGTGAAAATTATATTCCAGTATTGAAACAATTCTGTATATACATGTATATATATATACATACACACTATATATATAAATAAAGATATACACATGTACAATCTTAATATATGTATATACATATACACACAAACATGTATACATCTCTGAAATTATACCACTGGAGAATATATATATATATATATAAAATAAGACTAGTATTTTCTCTTGGTGGTATAGTTTCAGTGATTCTAAAAATGATCTCTTTCCTTTTCCTTTGATAAAATGCCTAGATTTCTACTATCAAAACCACACTTTCTTCTGTCACAAATTTGTGTTTTAAAGACAGGTATTCTAAAGCAATAACACCAGTCTGAAGAAATGTCACTATTGTTTGGACAGAATTCAGCAAGATATTTGTTTATATAAATAGACAAGAATCATGAAGAGCGTGTGTGATAAGGAGTGGCTTCATATTACATTGAAGTTTGGAGATGTAGGCCTACATAAGGTACAGGAATCAAGAGACTCTATTCTGGCTATAATTTGATATGAATTGAGCCTCTAGTTTGGTAAATCCAAAAGCTGGAAAAAGGAACTCATAAGGAAAGTACAAAAGCACTAAGTTTCTTAAGTTTTTATTTTACTTTTCTATGTATTGGCATTAACATTTCACCACTTCCTGATTTAGAGCTATTCTTCGATTCTGTGATTTTTCTGTTGAGAATAATTTGGTTAAATTTTTTAATACCAAATTTTTATCAGTTTTTAAAAATTAATTTTTAATATTAAATTGGGTAAATTTAATATTGCTGAGCACTGATATCCTTTTAATTTTTTTTCTTTCTTTTCTTTCTTTCTTTTTTTTTTTTCTGCTTTTTAGGGCCATACTTGCAGCATATGGAGGTTCCCAGGCTAGGTGTCCAAAGGGAGCTACAGCTGCTGGCCTAAGCCACAACCACAGCAATGCCAGATCTGAGCCCCATCCACAAACTACACCACAGCTCATAGCAACACCAGATCCTTAACCCACTGAGCGAGGCCAGGTATCAAACCCGCAACCTCATGCTTCCTAGTCATATTTGTTTCCATGGCCCCACAATGGGAACTCCACTTTTTTTAAAGAAAGGCTTTCTGCCATTTCTCAGTCTGAAATAGTCCTTCCTTTATTATTTCCCCTTGTAGCAGAATATTTAGAATATTTTCAATCCTAGGTCACATTTCTTGTTTTCCCAAAGCATTAGTGTATCCTTTCTCTTACTGTGTAATCTTTTGGTGTCCTGGCATCCTTCACCACATGGCAGTAAAGTATTTGTACACCTACTTCTGTGACTCACTGTGTATTCCACTGTGGTAGTGGTATTATCTTAGTTTTAGTGCCCTTGCTACAAAAAAGAGGATAAATAAAAAGTACTAATTTTATTTTATTTTGCCTTTTCTAGGGCCGCTCCCACGGCATATGGAGGTTCCCAAACTAGGGGTCTAATTGGATGTGTACCTGCCTGCCTAGGCCAGAGACACAGCAACATGGGATCCGAGCTGCGTCTGCAGCCTACACCACAGCTCACGGCAATGTGGGATCCTTAACCCACTGAGCAAGGCCAGGGATCGAACCTGCAACCTCGTGGTTCCTAGTCGGATTCGTTAACCACTGCGCCACGACAGGAACTCCTAAAGTACTAATTTTAAATTGAAGAATCATACTTAGGCCACTCTGATTTCTTAAAATGTCCTTTCTTCATAAGACGCATTTAGCCCTTTTTATCCATGTAAGTTTTCGATATTTACCAAAATAAGAAATGTCAATCATCTGCATTAATATAACTGCATCCTGGACAACTTTGTTCTGACTCTCATTTTTCCTATATTCAGGGAAGTTCAAGTAATTATTATTTTGCTATAAGAATGGTTTAAATTTGTATTTTAAAATGTTAAAGCATGTAATCAGTACAGATTGCATGCTATATATTACAGAGAACAAAATAAATGAATTGCAAAACAACCATGTTTGAAAATATTGTTATCTGGACTAGATCCAGGCTGAGGATGGGATATATCTTTCAAGTCACTGCCTAGTATCTTTTTGTTTTATTTTTGACTTGAAAGACTCCCGTTAGCATTTGCAAGTCTGGTAGTGAGGCACACCCTTAGCTTTCGTTTATTTGACAAAGTATTTTTTCTTCAATTTTGAACAACATTTTTTTTTTCTGGATGTAGTATTCTTTGTGAGCAAATGTGTGTCTGTTTTCAGACATTCTTCTTCATATAAGATTTCTCTCTCTCTCTTCTCCTTGTAAGACTCTCATTACTTATATATTTATAGTGTTTCATTAGTCCTTTAGGCTATCTTCACTTTACTAATTTTTATTTTATTTTTTCCTCCAACTCAATAATTTCAAATGCCTTGTCTTTAGTTCACTGATTCTTATGCTTGATCAAGTCTACTATTGAATCCATCTGGTGAATTTTTCAAGTCAGTTATTAATTCTTCAGCTACAGAATATCTATGTGGTTCTTTTTTAGTTTCTAGCTCTTTGTTGATATTTTCATTTTTTTCATGGATCATTTTCCTGATTTTACCTATTTATCTATCTGTGTTCTCTTATAGTATTATGCTTCTTTAAAACAAACACTTCAAGTTCTTTATCAGGTAATTTGTAGAGCTCTACTTCTTTAAGGTGAGTTTCTGGAGATTTTTTCCCTTTAATTGGGTCATGTTTTCTTATTTCTTTGTGTCCTTACAATATTTTGTTGTGGTTTGTGCATTTGTAAAAACAGCCAGTCTCTCAGTCTTTTCTGACAGGCTTCATGCAAGGAAGGACCTTCACCAATCGGCCTGGCTAGAAGTTCTTGGGGTTTCTCCCACCTTTCCTGTAATTAGATCTTCTTTACCTGTATGTATATATTTCCTCATTAAGAGAGGTTTGCCAGTAGCTTTACTCAAAGCTTGTAATCTTCTGCTTTCTCTTATGTCTATCTATAGTACTGTGGATTTTCTGGTGTTGCTTTAAGACACTGAGCTCTCATTTGTTCTCAACCTGATATCGAAGAATGTGGTTCCCCATTACCATTAAGAATCAAGAAAGAGAGGACTTTCCCTGTGGCTCACAACATAACTACTCTGTGTTGCTTCTGCAGTGGCTGTAGCTCGACCCCTAGCCTGGGAACTTCCATATGTGGCAGGTGTGGCCACTTGTTTTTTTTTTTTTAAAAAAAAAAAAAGGAGTCAAGAAAGAGAAACCATACATCAAGGAGTCCCCTGAAGAGTCAGAATTTTGCGTGAATGTTCCACTCTTCTTTTTCCTCCCGTGGAAAAAGCCACAAATTGCTTCTAAATGTGTGCTGTACCAGCTTGGTGAAAAAATTGACATAGTTGAAATAAAAGTTTTCTTACTTTTCCCATGCCACTGTTCTTGGCTTTGAGCTTGTCTAGGTCACTGTGACTTCCTAACTGCTTCTAGAATTCTCATAAAGGCTTTGTGGACCTTACATTGTGGTCAAATTTGTGTTTCGGTGGGGGGAACAAAGTCCGGAGCTTTCTATATCACCATCTTGCAAACTGGACTGAATTTACTTTGAATTTTCGTTCTAAGTGAATGGGTTTAGGATAGAGGGAAAATAATAAGGATTATTTTTAGTTGCTAAGTTTATGATTATTTGTTATACAGCAAAAGAAAATAATTATGATGAGTTTTAGCTAAATAGAGTGTATCTTCCCTGTATAGCCAGCTAAAATTATTTGCTTATATTTGATTAGGAATTTATCTTTTACAGGCATTCTTAATGTATTTGCAATATTCATTCATATTTTGCCTGTTATATGTGATGCAAATTACTTCTCCATTTGTCTTGTTTTAATCATAGTAATTTTATACATATTTTCACTCATTAATATAATTGAACAACTGATTTTATATGATTTCTGTTCTTAACTTATCTTAAAAAAACCACAAGGCCAAAATATTGTCTCTATGAAGGGATCTCACAAGTGTAATGTTTATCAACAGAACAAAACAGAAAGTGTGTGCTGATTTATTTGGTGTACATAAATTTCAAAGAGGGTACTCTATTCTGTGTTAGAAATAAAAAGAGTGTCTCTGGAGGGATAAGGATGGGGATTAGATAGAAGGGAAAGGTATCTTTTTCTACCTGTATACTCTAAGGCTTGATCCAGTCCTGGTTTTCCAGGTGTGTTCACATAATAAAAACTCGGTAAGCTGTACTCTGACAATCTGTGCACTTTCCTGCATTTTCTTTCCATGCTCAAGTCATGTGGAATTTCCTGGGCCAGGGATCAAACCCATGCCATAGCAGCAGCCCAAGCTTCTGAAGTGACAACATTGGATCCTTAACCCACTGCACCACAAGTCAACTCCTCTGCATGTTTGTTTTTAACAATAATATTTTATGTCTTTCTATTGCGATAAAATATACAATCGCATGACTATATCACAAAACATTTATCTAGTAGACTGCTGACAGATATTTAGGTTGTTTTGATTATTAAATATAGTGTTGTTATTAATATTTTTGTATGTTTTAGATCAAGCTATGAAAGCATTTCTCTTTTATTTATCTAGTAGCTTAAATGTTGGGTCACAAGGTTTGCATTTGTTTAGCTTTGAATGATACTGGCAAAGATTTTTCCAAAGTGGACATATACACTCCAAGCAACAGTACATGAGCACGTCAAATATTCCACATTTAAGAACCAGTGTCAATAATTTTCACTTTAGCTATTAGGAAAAGTGGTCCATAGTAATAGCCCATTGTGTTTTAGTTTATATTTCCCTGAGGAACAATGGAGTTAAGTATCTTTTAACTTGACTTTTGTGTGTAATTTTATGAAGTTCTTGTTCTTATCCAATATCTTATGGATATTGTTATCATTGTTGTTGATAGTGGAAGCTCTTTATTATAAATATGAGTCTTCGTCAGTTACACCCATTGAAAATAACTTCTGTCATTCTGGAACTTATTTTTTCACTCTTTTTATGGTAATGTTTGATGAGCAGAAGTTCTTATTTTAGTTCAATGAATATTTATTTTTCTACTCGTACCTTTTGTCATTTGTTTATCTCATTTTGAATAGTGCCATATTTTTATTGTTTAAGTAGGTTTTTGAAAACAAGTATAATAGTATTGTATCTGGAGCAAAGGATCAGGGTTTTTGAGCATCTATTATGAATCCTACCTTTACTGATTATTAGTGGTATATTATTTTGAGGAAAATTTTTAACCTTTCAACATTTGAGTTTTCTTATCTTAAAAAACCCCTGAGATATCTTATCAAATAGTTATGATAATTAAAGGAAATAATCTATGTGAGAGACATAAAACAATGCTTAGCACAGAAAACTGCACAATACATTTAACTTATTGTGTATAACTTAATTCCATATCTCCAAAGTAATACATAAAACCTTATGAAACTCAGTACGAGTTGTCAATAAAAAGTAAATCTGACTTCCTGACTTACTTTTTAAGTCACATTATGCTAAACCTCTTGGTTATTGGGGAAAGTGTAGATGATGAATGAGGAAAATAGATACATTCATCAGAGCACTCCGCAGCCAGCAACAAAATCTGACTCTGAGATGATTTAAGCAAACATGGAATTCATTAAATGGATTTTTGTGAGTTTATGTCATTGTTGGTATAGCTAAAAAACCTGGTAAAGAAGTACACTGTCACAAATAAAAGCCAACAGCATCCTGCAGAATGTTCGGGTGAGGGCTCTGCTAACATCAGTCCTATTTCCAAACACAAGATGTGCATCTTGCTCATTGTTGCTGCCTTGGAAAACTGAGTCTTGCTGCACCTGCTGCTATTTTTGGAGAAAAAAAGTCATCCACAGGACCTGCTTCTTAGCTCACTTTGGTGTGATAAGGCCAGCTGATGTATTGTAAGCTACCATATGGAGAGCCCCATGTATTAAGGAACTAAGGACAGCTTTTGCATAGAGGGTCTAAGGTCCTCAGTCCAACAACCTGTGAGGAACTTAATCCTGCCAAAGCCATATGAGCCACGTGAGAAGTGATCATCTCCTAGTTGAGCCTTGAGATGAATGCAGCCCCAGCTAACTTGACTGCAGTCTCATGAGAGATATTGAGCCAGAGGAACAAAGTCTTCCACGACCAGGTTCCCAACCTACAGAAACTTTAAGATCATGATTTTTTTAAGCTTCTAACTTTTGTGATATTCTATACAGTGATAGATTACAAATACAATGTTTATCAATCATTTGAATATTACTTTGACTGTTAGTATTAAAATTATTTAAAAAAATAAAACTCAATTTCATTCAGAATCCAATTAACCAGGATACTCAACTAAGTGGATGTTTTCTGAGAACATTACAATGTCCCATAATGAAACTATATTGAAGAAAAAAAAATGTTAGAATAAACATTCTTGTGCTAAGCTGTCTGGATTTATGTGCGTAAACATTAAAATTTGCTATATGAAAGATAAAACTTGAATCTTGAATCTCTTATACTAACTGAAGAGTAAATTTATTTATTTATTTAGATTATTTTATATAATTTTTTTTGTCTTTTTAGGGCCACAGCAATGCAGGATCCGAGCCACATCCGTGACCTACACCAAAGCTTGTGGCAGTGCCGGAACCTCAACCCACTGAGTGACGCCAGAGATCAAACCCACGTACTCATGGATGCTAGTCAGATTCATTAACCACTGAGCCATGATGGGAACTCCTATTTTATATAATTTATTATTTTAAAATTTTTATTGTATTATAGTTAGTTTCAGGTATATATCAAAATAAATCAGTTATATATTTATATGTTAATTCTTTTTCAGATTCTTTTCCCAAGTAGGTTATTTTACAGTACTAGAATATTTTCTTATGCCATACAGTAGGTCCTTGTTACCCATCTATTTTATATATAGTAGTGTATATATGTCAATCCCAACCTCATAATTTTTCTCATCCCCTGCCATATTCCCCTTTGGTAATTATATGATTGTTTTTGAAATCATTGAGTCTGTTTCCATTTTGTAAGTTCTTTTGTATTATTTTTATTAGATTCCATGTGTTAGCAATCTCATGATATTTGTCTTTCTTTCTTTGACTTATTTCACCGCATGATAGTTTTAAGGTACATCCATATTGCCACAAATGGCATTATTTTGTGTTTTTTTTATGACTGATTAATATTCCATCGCTTATATGTACGTCATATTCTTTATCCATTCCTCTGTTGATGGACATTTAGGTTGCTTCCATGTCTTGGCTGTTGTAAATAGTGCTGCAATGAACAATGGGGTGCATGTATCTTTTCCAAATTATGGTTCTTTCTGGATGTATGCCCAGGAATGGAATTGCTGGGTCATATGATAGTTCCTTTATTTCGCCCCCCTCCCTTTTTGGGTGTGGCATGTAGAAGTTCCTAGGCCAGGGATAGAACCTGTGCTGTGGCAGCAACCCAACCCACTTCAGTGACAATGCGTATCCTTAACCCACTGTTTTACAAGGAATTACATATGATAGTTCTATATTTAGACTTTTAAAGAACCTCTGTACTGTTCTCCATAGTAGCTGCACCAGTGTACATTCCCGCTGATAATGTAGGAGGGTTCCCTTTGAAGAGTAAATTTATAGGAAAGAGTCACACATTTCTTGGGTGATGAGAAATGTTATTAAATGTGTACTAAGTTAATGGAAGACTCATTTCCCTCAGAGTAATAGTTTTTAAGCCAAAAATAAGATAAATAAATTGTAAAATGATGATCAAAATTAGAGATCAAGTAGTTTTTGTTTTAAAGCGAAACGTATTCTTTCCTTAACTATTCTAATTAAGCCTCTCAAAATTCACCTAAGTAATCCAGACAAAATAATTTGATTACTGAAATTAATCCATAAAAATCTTCTGTTATGTAATTTTAAATTTTTGTGGGTTTTTTTTTTAATTAGTGCATTTTCATATTAACATTTGAAAAAAGTAAACCTAACCAAATGGGATAAAAGCATTCACCAAAATGGCTATTATATTTTATGCTTTAAAAAGCTTCAACAGTCATTGAATTATTTTCCTCTTTTATTATTTTCTTTCAATATAAAAAAATCATTTTAGACAAGAGACAGAATAAAGGCAATTACAGTTTAAAAGTATCACTTTCTTCCTCTAATACTAAAAATGACATTTATAAAATTTTAGAGTTAAACTCTTAGAAATAATAAAATCATCATCAAAGTAATGCTAACAGTACTTACTAATAAGTAAGATAAGCTGGCATAAAGTCTATTAAGACATAACTTCCTAAGAAAAACTACTGGTTAGTATTAAAATGCTTTTAACCTTACCTCTGCAAATCATAAAACATTTCTCTAGCATTTTTATTCTCTAGAAGAGTTTAGCCATTTCAAATTGATGGTCTTTTTTATGTTTCAGCTAAAAAGCCATTGATAACTAAACAACGCCTCAAAAAACTAACAGAAATCTTAATAAAACAATGCATTTTAGGCTGGAATTACCCAAAATCCAGTATGCTTTGCAAAATAATTATTTAAAATGCATCCTATTAAGCATGATACTTATGTTTGATATTGAGAGAGTTAATTTTGTTATTAACATATAGAATGAAGAGGTTTAAAAGGATGTACATTGGTATAATAACAGGGTAATTTATTTACTATGAATAGCTCCTCATTTATATGGTGTTATCTGGCGATACATGTTGAGATCGAGAGAAGAATAATGCACGGCTTCTAGGCTTAAAGACCTCACTGTTAGACATACAATTTCAGCAGTGTGGTAGGAAGCCTGGGAGATGGCCTTCAATGACCCCCAACTACTGGTATTCATGCCTTTGTACCTTCCCCTCCCACAATGAATAAGCTACTGTGAACATGACAATACTAGGTCATAAAAGACAATACAAACTTCCACCTTTATTTTTGGGATCACTTGCTCTAAGAGAAACTAGCTGCCATGTTCTGAGGCCACTAAAGCAGCTCTAAAAGTAAATCTACACGGCAAAGTTCTGAGGCCACTTGAAGATCTCCAGTAAGCAACAGAAGCCTCCTGCTAACAACTATGTGAATAAGCAAACTTAGAAGATGCTCTAGGCACAATTAAGCATTCAGATGACTACAGCCCCAGCTGGTATCTTAGCTTCAACCTCATCCCCCAGCCAGGTCTAACAGTTATGCTGCTCCTGAATTCCTGACCTACAGAAAATATATGACATAGTCCAGAGTATAGATGGATTAAGCCTCTATATTTGGGGGGGGGTAATTTTTTTTGCAGCAATAAATAATAAATATGCACAAAACACTAACTATTAAAAAACAGAGACAATAGTATTCAGGTACTAACATAAATGAGTTTATGTATATATGTTTGCCTGTGGATGCATGGGAAAGAATGTATACATATTCAAAGCAGTGCCAAGAGAGTACATATCAGGAAACTGCGTGAAGTGAGCACATCTTATTTCTAAAAAAGAAAATGTGTGATATGAATTTGCAAAGAAATAAAGGACAGAATAAATTCCTCTCACACACACCATTATGCCAAAGACTGTTAAACATGGATTCTTGCCCACTGATGCACAGCAGGATAAAAATTAGAGGATGTTTAACCAGGTGTCTCTAGGGCTGTCCACCATTGCTTTCAACCAAAACGTTCCAAATGGTTCCTCTCAGACTGTTTGCATTAATGAATAGATGATGTCTAAAACCATATGGGATTCTGTACTTGCCTTAATTAAAATTAATTGCCCCATGAATGATTAATGCAGAGTCTGAATTTTTCATAGTTTCTATATTACTGAGATACCAAACAATGGAACTCACCTGCATTTTATGTTACTCTTTCAGTCCCCATTAAAAAAGTAATTAATTACTGCATCTGTTTTCTTTTACTAAATATGACTAATTGCTCACTTTTAAGCATTAAATATTTACTTCAGAAACTTACCTGAAGAAATTTCTGGCATCTCTGGTAGTTTAAGATTTTCCTGGAACCATGAAAATTATTATCTGATACTACAGATAATTCTAGAATAGATCAGCTTGCTTTAACAGTCAATAAGAAAGTATAGGCAGCTCTTCAATCAATTTTGGAAATTTAAAAAAAAAAAAAAGTAAGGTACCTGAAACTATTTACTCAAAGCAACACTTTTCAAAAAATATTTAAATTCTTCTTCTGCTATCTAACTTTGGAAAATTATCATTTCTACGTTTTCCTCATAAAATAATAATTTTCAAAAAATCTTTTGCCATGTTCAAGAGGTTCTGGCCTTCCAAATTAATAAATTTATTAAAAAATGTTTTCACTCTGGGAAATTTACCATAACAATTATCTACTCTTACAAAGAAATATTGAGGATTACCAAGGAGTTTTGTAATAGAGCCTGGACTGGGTTTATTTCCTCTGAAAGACATGGCCTCCTTATCATGGACCAATAGTGGCCATTAACACAAAATAGTAATTGGTTCTAGGGCTTAAATTTTGGGCCAATTAGTGGTAAATGCCTTTCAAACAAATTTTAAGCAAATTGTATTATTTAAATAAACTAGTCAAATATATCACTTTGGCTCATTAGTTCAGTGCTCTCAAACTCAGTCAACCAATTTAGATTATAGCTCATTTATAAGAAAGCTAATGAGATCAAGACTTGAGTCTTTATTTGAGCATGTTAATTTTGTACACATACAAACTCAGGCCTCATCACCGATTTTTATTAAGGTAAGCCAACCTTCCTGTGTAAAATGGATATCTGAGAAGAGACAAAATTTTCTTTCAAGAGAAAACACACAGCATTCTTTACATGGATAGGTCAGCCACTTAAGAAAAATTGTTACAATTTCTAATGTATCTTCTGCATTTTATTTAATTTTGTTAAAATAATAATTTATAAGATAAAATATTTAATTTACAAAATGAAAATTTTTATATTATTTATAATTATAAAAATGTTGTCTTGTGTCCCCTAACCCTCATATTACTATCCTACTCTTTAGAAGCATGTACTTTTAATGCACTTTTAGCTAATTAGTTTTAGTATTTACCTCCATTTTTCTAAAATATTTACTTCTATTCCAAGTGTTCTCAAATTTAAATGTCTTTTTTTTTTGTCCTTTTAGGGCTGCAACTGCAGCATATGGAAGTTCCCAGGCTAGGGTTCAAATTGTAGCTTTAGCTTCTCACCTACAACCTAGCCACAGCTCAGATCCTTAACCCACTGAGCAAGGCCAGGGATTGAACCTGTGTCCTCATGGATAATAGTCAGAGCTAAGATGGGAACTCCCTAGATATTTCTTATATAAGAGAGTACTTTGCTTCCTACACATCCTCTCACCCTAAATTATAAATGTATACAAAAATACCCATCCCTCTAATCCTCTCAAGAATTTTACATGTGAACTCTAGTTATATCAATAGTCAGTGTTTACATTATTCGGATTATTCAACTATTCATTGTGCCAGGCAGAATCAATTCTAAAGATACTACCCTCAAGATTCCTTTCCTTTGGTTATTCAATCAAATGGCAATCTAGCTACAGCTGTGAAATGATTTTGCAGACAAAAATTAAAGTTGCTAATCAGCTGCCCTTAAAGCAGGGAGATTATTTTGCATTAGTTGGAAGCCACAAGTAGTTACATGAGATTTTAAAACAGAAGAGGAAGACAGAAGATCCTCAAAGAGGTGGAACAGAAAAGAAGACACAAGAAATGGGGCAGAAGTAGAGGACAGATGAACTTGAAGTGTGAAAATGACTCAACCCTCTATTACTAGTTTTACCACAAAGTGGACCAGAGCCTAGGAATGTAAGTGGCTTCTAGAAGATGAGAATGGGACCTATCAAAACTCAATAAGAGATGGAGTTCCCATCATGGCTCAGTGGTTAACGAATCTGACCAGGAACCATGAGGTTGTGGGACTGATCCCTGGCCTCGCTCAGTGGGTTAAGGATCTGGCGTTGCCGTTGTGAGCTGTGGTGTAGGTTGCAGAGGCAGCTCAGATCTGGCATTGCTGTTGCTCTGGCATAGGCCAGTGGCTACAGCTCCATTAGACCCCTAGCCTGGGAACCATCGCATGCTGCATGCGGCACTAGAAAAGACAGAAAGACAAAAAAACAAAACAAACAAACATAAAAAACAACTCAGTAAGAGAACAAAGACCTCAGTCCTACAAATAGCACAGAACTAAATTCTACCAACAACCTGAATGAATCTGGAAGCTGATTCTCCCCCACATCCTCCAGATTTAGAGATTGTACAAGCCAACACACTGATTTTAGCCCAGTGAGATCCTAAACAGATTCTCAGGACCCTATCCTTGTCCAAGCACTTCTATCTATAGAACTGTGAAATAATAAATGGATGTTGTTTTGAATTGGTCAGACTGTGGTGATTTGTTATACCAGCATTAGAAACCTGATACATTCATCATTGAGATACACAACACAATATGATTACTTTTCACTTACTAAAAAGCGATTTAAATTCAGATCACCCTCTACACCTGCCATACAGTAACAGCCATGGGTGTTTCCTTCATATTCTCCCCATGATGGATATGCTGTTTCCCTGGATCCCAAAACTTCTTTTTCCTTCATTTTTTGTGAAGAGCATCCTTCAGTACCTTCCTGAAAGAGGAAGAATACCTTAAAAGAACATTGTTTTTGAAATTTTGCCTGTATGAAAATAATTTTGATCAACTTATGAAAATAAATTGATTGAAAAGTTGTATAGATATAGAATTCTAGGTTGGAAATAATTTTCTTCTGAATTTTGAAAAGCAATATTTAGCTTTGTTCCAGAGTTCAGTGCCATTCTGATGTTGACACTTTTATATGAAAACTGTTTTTTTTTCTCTCTCTCTCCAGAAACTTTTCTTTCTTTATCAAACTACTATTTTCATTCCTAGTGAAAATTTCCTATATAGGACCTTCCGGTGTTTATATTTTGATTTTGTGTGATTACTATTTGATTAGTCCTCTCAATGTGGATATCCATGTGTATCCTTTTTTTTTTTTTGATAGCTTTTATACTTTCATTCTCTTGCTTTCCCTGTTCTCTCTTTTTCATTTAATGAAGAATTGGATAATTTGGTTTACTACACTAAAATATTTAAAACATTTTGCTTCTATTTTCTATATATATCGTTTTTCTGTTTTCTTAAAGATTTTTCCTAAGCTTACCTTAAAGATCCTTTTTTCTTATTTATACTTCTGCTTTCATGTTTTAGATCTCCAGAAGTTCCTAAGATAAGCATATGTCTAAGATTTCTTTTCTTTTGTTTTTTTTTTTCCTAGCTGCACCTTCAGCATATGGAAATTCCCAGGCCAAGGATCAAATCCAAAGAGAAGCTGTGACCCAAATCACTGCAAGCAATACTAGACCCTTAACTCACTGGGCCACAGTGGAAACTCCAAAGATTTCTCACTTTCTGAGTGATTCATTTACATAAAAAATGGTTCTTATTTTATCGTGATAATTAATGCATTCTCCTATATCTTTAAAGAGATATTATAATTTATTGTACTGAATTTTTCTGTTGTTCTCTTTGATTTTTCCTTCCTATGGAAATAATTGTCATATAGTTCTCTACAGAAATAATTTTCTATGGAAAGTGGTTCAGTCTTATTTTCCTTTCATGGTTTGCAGAAATGTATTTTTTGAGGATTCATAGTTGGAATGCATAAAATGTGTCCTTAGGCAGTCATTTTGATGTTTATAGAAAAATATAAGATTTTGATAAATTTACTTGCATAATTTATGTTTAAAACAGAAAATATATGATATGGCTATAATTGACTAATTGATTATCAAATTTTTACTGACATGAGAAAACTTCAATTTTGAACTGTGATAAGAAGTGAATTTCCCATATGTGTAATAATTGGATGGTCAATGCTGGTTAAAAATTCCTTATATCTGAATCTGTTTCTCCTCCACTACCCACATGCATTTGGTATTGACATCATAGGAAACATCTGAATTATGTTACCTTTGGCACTGTACTTTGTTACCTGGTGAGTCAGATCTGTAGGCAATAATGCCAGCCGCTTCTATTCTAGGGCAGCTAGCAGTAATTTAACACTACACAAACATTAACATATAGTACATGCCCATGATCTCTCTAAACTTATACTAAATGTATTCTGAAATCATCTTCTTTGCATTTAGCTCCAACAAATACCTGCAGATCCTTAAATACTGCCTAACACAAGGGAAACCGTAATGGCAGCGAAGACAAAGTGAAAAGAGACAATGGTCTTACCTGATTTTAGGATATGTATTTAATGTTGAAAATCTTGCCAAAATACATGTCCACATGACCACCTTTCTGGGTTCCTCCCAAAGCCTTGGAAGGAGGCCATGAAAGTGAGGAGCCCTTAAGATTAAGCTTTATAAGCTTCATGACAAATCTACTTCTGCAACAAATTTGCTTTGGGTACCCATCCAGAAAACTGATTGGAAGTATAGATTTTGCCCTTGAAAGCCTATGAAATAGATCAGGATTGTACATTAAATAAATCAACCTCAAGTCAACCCTGTACCTAAATCTGAAAATTCACTCTGCTATGCAGCCCAGATTGGATCCAATTGCATTATCCAATACAGCCTATTAAAAGTTAAGGAGATAAATCTTTAGCATTATATAGATGTTTTAAACTTGAATGCTAATCTGTTCCCACTGTGGAATAAACAGAAAAAAAAATTTTTTAAATAAAATCCTCTTGCAAATTAATGTCAAAATAAATAAATTCCTCCAAAATTAAACCCTAATTTATATTACATGCTTAAGAATTGAACTTCAAAAAAATTAAAGGCTAAGTATTATTTTTTCCAACTTCTATTTCTATAGAATCTCATTATAAAAAAGGATTCAAATCCTCAGGTATAAATTGGCTGCCTCTGGAATATGTAACTTGGACTATCTTTCACTGACAAGAGCAGTTATGTTAAGGAACCCAGTTTCGTGTTAAATCCAGGCATGGCCTTTTACAAACTTTACTTTTAAATAGTAGAAACAATTAAGAGTTCACATGATGTTATTAAGCACTGGCCTTATATATATCTCATTTAGAAAAAATAAACTCTTTGCTCTTGAAGCATCACTAAAGGCAAAATATGCTCTAAGAACTCAATACTTACAGTTGCCTAAATGTGAAGCAATGATTCAATCATATAGGAGTGTAAAAAGGCAGATGAAAAAATGTAAGCCTCAGCTTCAGGAGATATTGATCTATGTGTGCAAGTTGCTGAAAGCCCATGGCTTTAGATTTAACTCAGTGTGGAACATTCTCATTGAGAGATTATGAAAAGTATTTTGTATTTCCTATATCATTCTGGGGAAGTGAGGAAAGGAATGGGAACTCTACCTGTGAAAACCAGTTTCAGAGTCAGAGGGTAATATTCTAATTGTTGGTATATTTTGGCAAAGAAGAATGCATCATTGATTGTAACCCCAGCCACCAGGTCTTACAGCTGCCATTTTTTTCCATAGAGCTTGGGTTGCTACTATGAAATGGGTTCGATTCCAGGCCCAGGAAATTTCGCATGCTGCAGGCACAGCTTAAATAATAAAATAAATAAATATAATTCATCACACATTTTCCCTACGAGGTCTATTTTTTTTTTTTTGACAGTCCAGTGCCTTTTTTTTTTTTGGTGGTTGTTATTGTTAAAATAGTCTGGTGACATATCATCTATATTCTAATCTGAGATGACATTGTCTCTAGTGTGCCACAGTGGCTCTTTCCAGTTTGCCACAGGATAACTTGGATTAAAGAAAACTGCCTGTTGGAAAACGCAATTGATTTTCAGAGCTTGATGTAAGGCTGATTACCAGGCTTAACACTAATAAATAACCTCTACTGTTTTGTAGCACACATGAAAATCAGCAGCACTGCAAATTAAAAAAAAAAAAAGCAAATAGAATTACGTACATCAATATTTTAAACTATCTGATCTTGTTTCAACCTAGGCTAAAACTCCAGAGAATAATACAAATTTTCTTCCCCAAGAAATAAGGAGAAAAAAATTTTTTCATTGATAATTTCTTTCTAATGCATCATTTATAAAAGCCACTTCTCCTATCCTGGAGAGAAGTGTGAGTAAGGGTACAGAAATGCAAGGTATTATTCTAGTGAAAACCTCACCAGGAAGGGAGTAGAAGGAATGATGAAGAAATAAAAGTTTTATAAATTCTCCTCTAATCCCTGGTAATTTATTCATATTTAAGAAGTTATCCAAAGTTGAATGGATACTCTGTGACAATGTTATTTCTTTTGTATGGCGTCTCAGCCATCTTATTGTAGGATGCACAAATTACCTGATTTGGGATTGGGAGTGAGTGGTGGTGTTATTTTTCTTAGATTGATCCATTGCTTTAGAAAGTATTCTTCTATTATTCCTATCTTGGGTATAATTCTGTATGTCACTGTTTTGGGATATGAGAATAAGAATTGGAAAGGAGGTTACCATTATTCATAAGAGAATACCACGGTCCAGTCTTACATCTTAATGGCATTCTTGGTGATGCTATGTGTCCTAAAGTCTGAAGTTCCTCTGGTTTAAATTAATCAAAAAGTAAACTACCCCCAACCGCCACCTTTTCAGAAGGACGGTAGATGCTTGCAGTCATGAAGAATAATATTTTGAACATTTAATTGTATACTTTCTTATATACAATTGTATAGTGAATCCTAACTCTTTTCAGTCTCCTTACATCCATAATTTCTACCTTCAGATGTACTAGTACATCCAAATCTGGAGGCTTTGAGGCTTCTATAACAGGCCTCTTGAGTCTTGTGGCTTCCTGTCTTACCAGATGAACAGTTGAACTTGATCATTTTATGCTCTATTGAATCTACTATTGCATATTCGTTTACTTTCCAATTTTTACAGTTTTGACAATGCTCATTGAGTACACCTTCATATTCCTCTTTTCTCTTCTTTTTGGAATTATACATTTATTTTTATTATATTATCATTTTTAGTTTTTTTTTTTTTTGATAGAGACAAGCAAACACTTTAATTCAAACTACTGTGGGCATTATGAACTAAATTATGTCTTTCCAGTATATGTCAGAGCCTAACCCCAATGTGACTCTATTTTGAGATAAGACTGGTAAGGTGGAAACTGAGTTTAAATGCAGTCCTAAAATGAGACCGTAATCCTAATGTACTCATTGGATTAGAGGAAGATGAAGATACAGAAAAGAGGTCATGTAAGGAGCAGATGTTATCAAAAGACCTTATCAAAAAACAATCCCAATGGCACCTTGATCTTGGATTTATGGCCTATAGAAATGTGAGAAAATACATTTTGTTGTATAAGCCACCCAGTCTGTGGTGGTTTATTATGGCAACCCTAGCAAACTATCTCAATTGGTCATTTAATATCATGCAACTTCTTAACAAATTAAGTATCTCACTCACAATTCTTCTCAGTCATAATTAGAGAAATCCACCACCTCATTCAGAATATCATAACTAACTTGAGATGCCAGACAATTTAGGGAAGACTTTCCAGATTTTTGTCAATATTCATCATTTCTTTATACATATTTCTCAAGTCTGTATTCTTTCTTGAAAGAATACTCTTCTGTGGCATCAGTACTTACTTATGAATCTTTGACAAGAACCTTAAAAGGCATGGCTCAACTTTCAAAAGTTCATCATGCAGCATCCCTCTCAGATGTCCTACTCCATTCTAAATGTCTAATGAACTCTTGGGTTGGGATCCCATCCTGAAATCATCAGCATCTTAGACTCACTTGTGGTTTTTGTTGTTTGTTTGTTTGTTTGTTTTTTGTCTTTTTGTCTTTTTAGGGCTATACCTGCAGCATATGGAGGTTCCCAGGCTAGGGGTCTAATGGAGCTGTAGCTGCTGGCCTACACCACAGCCACAGCAACACCAGATCCAAGCACCATCTGCAACCTACACCACAGCTCATGGCAACACTGGATCCTTGACCCACTGAATCCTTGACCCACTGAGTGAGGCCAGAGATCGAATATGCAACCTCATGGTTCCTAGTTGGATTCGTTTCCACTGCGACACGATGGGACCTCCCTTAGTCTCACTTTCAGTAATGGGATTCTAATTCTTTCAGCATTTTACCTCTCTTGCCTCCCTCCTTAAAAGTCATTCCCCACCTGTTCAGGTTCACCTTTGTAAAGTAGGACAATATCATAAAAATGATTGGGTCAGAGATTGCAAACTCAGAGTGTAAGTTTTGAATTTCTTCTGCAGATTTTATTTTTATATATATCTTATTTTGATCAACATAGCATTTTATTAATTGAACCAAGTCTTAAAATGACAGATTTTTGTACTCCCTCGAGAACTGTATATATCTAGCAATGTGAACTCCTCATATATCTACTGTAGATAAGTAGTACTGCCAAAACTTATGTGAATGACAAGCATTTTCTTCATATAATAATTGCATATATATTCACAGTTAGTCTGTTACAATCACATAATTTTCTGTGTTATCCTTATACACCTCTGGGTTAACAAAACAGGGTTTTTTTTAATTAAAAAAAAAAGAAGCATCAGAGTTACCACAGAGTTGCACAAACTGGACACCAAACAATCCTAGATGATGTAACACACTGAGATTAATCAGTGGATGACACTGCTTATGTTTCTATACTGACAACTAATACAACTCTAAGTCATAATCCTTGGACCTAGTTTCCCTCTGTCAAAATCTGCTTTTGCCCTTGAAACAAAAATATTCTTAAGGCAAAGGGACACAAAATCCTCTGCACCTCATTGAACACACAGAGTGAAAAAAGTACAGGCGAACAAAATATGAATTAATATCTCAGTAAATTATCCCGCGTTTGTTCTCTATAAGGAAGAATATGACATGTTATCCATGAGAGTAAATACTTAAACATTACGAAAAAAGAAAACTACCTGTAAAATTACATGAAACAATTACAGAATTATCTAGACAGAGAAGTCATCTCAATAAAACACTGAAGAATTAAGGTAGCCAATGGAGCGAAGGGTACACTCCAGGACCTGGCTGGGAGCTCAGTTCTTGTTCTTCATCTTCCTAAGATGCATCACTCCTATTTGTTAAAGAGTGATCCAACTCACTGATTACTAAGAACTCAATTTATGTTTGGATTCTTTGATTAAAATAGGTAGTACAAACTCTCTCAATTCCTAACTCCCAGAGAGTGTAGCATTGACTAGCGAATGCTCTTTTATGGTTGTTTTAAAAAGAAGCTTTCAGTGGTATAATGTTTGTGCTCAGAGCAATCGTACACTGATGTATTTTACTTGTATTCTCATTTGTGATAGAAGAGTCTTTGGTTAACTTTTTTTTTTTTTTTTCTGGAAGCCACTGCAGATTTAATTTCCCTTTAAGCAGTAGAGTAATAACACACTCTCTTTCACCGCACAGCTTGAACAGATTGAGAGTTTTAATGGGGAAAACATCAGTGAGGGTAGGAAAAGCCCAGGAGGCTCCAGGAAAGGAGCCTTAAATTTAGTAAGTAAGAGACATAACAGTGGTATGAGTTCTACTGTTTGGTTTACAGGGAAAATCCATTCTTTCTGCATTCTCACTTCTCCCTCCCATCTTCTATTTTCAATCCTGTTTTCTTTTCCCTGAGTCCTTGTCCATTCAACACTTGGGACAATGAACATAGAGCCACTTGCTACCTTCCTGCCATCTAAACCTTGCTTGTTCAGATTAAGTCCTTATCTCCTTTTTCAAAAACAGATTCTAAATACATTCTTTGAGAGAACATTGTATTTCTAAGAGTTTTCCCAAGTAAATTAAAATCATAACTGTCCAACATCTTAAAGGGACAATTAAAACATATTTTGCTGCTATTTTTGACAATCACCATTGTCTGTATTAGAGGATCACCATTAATTTGTCAGTACTTTATTGAGCACTCGTTAACAAAATTTAGACCAACATCAGAGTTCCCATTGTGGCTTAGAGGTAACAAACCTGACTAGTATCCATGAGGAAGCAGGTTCAATCCCTGGCCTCGCTCAGTGGGTTAAGGATCCAGCATTCCCATGAGCTGTGGTACAGGTCGAAGATGCAGCTCAAATCCCATGTTGCTGTGGCTGTGGCATAGGCTGGCAGCTACAGCTCCGATTTGACCCCTAGCCCAGAAACCTCCATATGTCACAGGGGGTGGGGCCACAAAACAACAACAACAAAAAATTTAGAACAACAGGAAAAGAAGAAAAAAATCACTATAAAACCTGAGGTCAACCAAGATAAAATGTTGGCAAGAAAAATAGCTTTTTGATGAGATGCCAATAATATCTCTGTGCTTGGACTATATGTTCTTGTGGAACTAAGAAGAGAAATAAAACCAGGTCTGGCAGAGCTTCTGTTTAAGAACCATAAGTTCAAGAGAGCATTCAACTGACAGGGAGTAGAACATACACCACTTCAAAATAAGTGTCTTGGACATAATGATTATTTTTGGCAGATTATTTTTAAGAAAGAGCAGGCAAAGGAAAAGCCCTAAAACCAACTAGAAATGACTCTTTGTAATAGACATTTACATATATAGGGGAAAATCTCTGTTTATAAAACTGTCTCCCTCCTGTACCAACAAGGAGAGGATGTCTAAATCTCTAGAAGTTCTTATCAATGGAGAAGGCAGAGTCTTAAATCTATAAAACAAGCATAGCCTTGATTATTGTGCTTTGCTTAGTAACCTCCCATAAACCTCCCTCCCCCCACACTTCCCTTTGTCTTTAGCTAGAGTTGGAATTTAAGACGGTGGCTTGGACCACTTCCAGGAGTGGTTTCGTTTAACTGAGTCTCTCTCATGTATCCAGAAAATATTCAGGTTATTGAATCGGTTTCTTTCTGTCTCATCAATCTTTTATGACAGGCTGATTTCAGTCAAGAATGTAGGAGGATAGGTGGGAATTTTTATTTGCCTTCCCCCCAGAACTCATTTTATCTTCCTAGAATCTAAATGAAAGTATAAATGACATGATTTTCCCAGCTACTAATGCTATATTCCTCATGAATAAAGGGGACCTTTTATTTTAAAGATTAATAGAAACACGCAATTCGATATTTCTGGTTATTGTGTTTTCTTGTTATTTATTTATTTATTCATTCATTTATTTATCATAAGCTATCCTCTTGCTGAGGATCACCCTGAGTATAAATTCAAAGTCTCTCAGGTATTTCTGAGCTTTTTTTTCCCATGTATTTTTTAGGGCCACACCTGTGGCATATGGAAGTCCCCAGGCTAGGGATCAAGTCAGAGCTGTAGCCACTGGTTTAAACCACAACCACAACAATGTGGGCTCTGAGCCGAGTCTGCGGCTCTCACCATGGCTCATGGCAATTCCAGATACTTAAACCACTGAGCGAGGCCGGGGATCAAACCTGCGTCCTCATAGATACTAGTTTGGTTCATTACTGCTGAGCCACAATGGGAATTCCACTTTCTGAGCTTTTCCCTAGGTATGTATGGTTACTGTATGATTTCCCACCATATTTGTAGTGGTTTTAAATACTCTGATCCCTTAATGTCTGATTTTTAAGAAAGAAAAAGAGAAAAGTGAAAGGGAGGGGTTAAGATGCTGGCCCTTTAAATTGCCTGCAATTCAGCTTACTTAGAGGCTGAGGAACTTGAAACTATGGAAGAAGGTATGACCAAGACTGCCTGCCTTTATCTGTAGCTTTATTATCAGAAGAAGCATCAGGGATCAGAACACAGGCTCCCATTGTTCAGAAAGCAGGTTTCTTTTTACCCACCCTGGCTCTCACAATCTGTGTGCATGCTGCTCCAGGGTTGAATGAACAACTGCCTGACATGGAGCTGGAGCTGGAGGATGGATAACTACTACTCTGGTAAAAACTAAAATTTATAGAAATTAGTCATAAGTTATGATCCAAGTATTCCCCCTGGATACTGTTAAGTCTTCAATAGGCTCCAGAGTTCCAAAATGGTTACATCAGATTGATCCTGCCAATCTAATTGTTGTCTAGGTGGGGAAACAAATTCCTCTTGCCTCCTCCTCTGCCATCTTCCTAGAGCCCTCTAATATAGTTCCTTGTAAGAAAATGTTCTATTTTGCTTTTTTGCTGTTGAACACTTTCCAAGAATCAAATTAAATAGGGTCCTTCCATCGATGAATTTCTATGTAAATAACTTATTTTGTCTAACTTGAATGGCATTTGACACTGATCTACCATGAATTGATTTCATTCCTGTCTCAATCCTTTTATGAGCTCATATGAGCGAGAAAATATAATTTTCTTCGTCATAGATGTGGTAGGTTAAATAATTGCCTAATTAATTATCAAATTAATTTATATTCTAAACCCAGGATTTGTGAATGCTACCTGATATGACCGCAAGTTCTTTACAGATGTGATTAAGTTAAGAATCTTAACATAGGCATACTATCCTGGATTATCTGAGAGGGTTCTAAATACAATCACATATATCCTTCATGAAAATGAAGCAGAGACATATTTGACCACATAGAAGAGCAGGATAATGTGACCATAGAGACTGTAGTGATGCAGCAGTCATTCAAGAAATGCTGAGAGTCTCAAGAAAGGGGCAAGGAATAGAATCTACCCCAGAGCCTCTCAAGGGTATTGGTGTTGATTATGGGCCAGTGATACTGAGTTCAGATTTGGGCCTTCAGAAGCGTAAAAGAATACATTTCTGTTGTTTTTTGGCACCAAATTGGTGGTCATTTTTTAAAAAAAACAAAAATGGGAAACCATGTGGTGAAAAAAAAAAATCTGCCTTTGTTTGTTTTAGTAGGTAAGTACTTGGTATTCTTTAGAATGCTATCTAGCAGCCATTTCTTTTCTCTCCTCCTCTCTTCTTTGTTATACCACACATCTTCCATGAACAATATCATCGAATTTTTTAAATTTCAAAATACACCCATATCAGATGGCCCATAAATGAATCTTTAACTGACTTTTCTTCTAGTCTCTGGATCCTGACATCCAACAAGTTCAGGAAATCTGCATTTTGAAACCACCTAAGTACCATAAATTCTATATGCTGAAAAGATTAGCTACACGCAGCAAACTTCCTCTGTGTTCCATATCTTAGTGATGTACACCAATATTCAGCCATAACCCAAACCAGGAAACTCAGAATCAGCCTTAACTCTTCATTTCTCTTCGTCCTCTCTTATTCAGTCTCTAAAGTCTTTGGATGCTTGCAAGCAAAATTTTCTCCAATATGTTTACTTCTATAATCTCCTGCCTCTAGTTTTGTTCAGAACACTAGTATGTCTCACCTGGGTTATTAAAAACAGCCTACCCACTTTACTCCAGCATTGTATACCATTACCTTGCTCTCATACAAGCAGAGGGATATCTCTATAATACAAATGTCCATACAACATTCACTTAATTATAACCATTAGATGATGCCCTATTGTCCTTAAAATGAAGTCCAGATTCTCTTAGGCGCTCAAGACCTTTGAGTATCTGAGTGCAGATATATCGTATCTCCAGATATATTTTCACACCTTCTTTTCAAAACCTTACTCTCCAGTCATTTTAAATTTCCACTAGAAACAGCAATGTTCTTTTCTGCCTTCAGAACATTGCTTGTGCTATTCTATCTGCTGGGACTGCTCTTCATCTTCCCCCATTCACTTGGCAACTCGATTTTCAGATTTAATTGTATATCATGTTTCCTCTGTGAAACCTTCGCTGATGCCCTACAGACAAGATGAGTAGCTTTCATGATATTTCCACAGCAGACTCTGTATTTCCTACAGTAACTCTCACCAAAATTTATTCTATTCAGATGCTATACTTGTCTGTCTCTCCTAATAGACTGTAAGGATCATAAGAGCAGAAGCCACATTAGTAGTCCTATTCTGTATCTCACCCACAGTGACCAGTTAGTATATATTTGTTTGGTTAATAAATAGCTATGGGTAAAGAGCAAACTAAAAGTTGTGGGGACAATATGTATACTCCCAGGAGATTTCTAGAACTTCAATTTTCTATTTACTGGTAGAAATTGGCTTGACATTTGACTTCAACTTTAAAAAAAAAATTTAAACTGTATTTTAATAATATAAAACCTCAGCATAACCTAAGTACTAACATGATAGATTTTTATTTTACTATTGCATTTTATGCAATACACACTTTTTAACTCACCACCATAAATTAAGTGTAAACTTGTGTGGATCAGCTATACAAAATTCCAAGCTAATATGAAGTGCTACTTTCTGCCACCCAAAGTTTCAACGTCACAAGATTACCTTCTTGGTACATGTTTATTTATGCAGTTACTTGTATTTTTAGTATAGTTTGCTTTTTTATTGCCCCATAAACATTCCATCGAAAAATGAACTTGATAATGCCAGCAACCCTAAATTGTTAAAGATTCAATCATTTTTATCAGAACGGAAAGCTCTATCTTTCAGGAGAATTGAGGCACCCAGCCAAGTGTGAATCTTGTTTAATAGATGCCAGTAGTGATATTCTCATTTTCTATGTCAAATAGTGGCTTACACATAATTATATGACCCAAATAAATTCACAAAAAAATCTTCCGAAGGACTTAGGGGAAAATGGACATGAAGTACAGGCATTCCTTTTTTTCTGACTTGGGATATCTTCATTTATTTATTTTCTGAAAGGATATGTTGGTTCGAAACAGCTGCAGCCCTCACGTGGCTCTGAGGAAAGTGCCAATAAAATTACACATGGGTCCATAAAGAATGGGCCTGACTTTGTTGAGCTCCTGAAAAGTCTTAGATGTACTGTACTTCAAGATTTCTTATATAAGTAGACGCAATTTTTTCTCATTCTTTATACTTTTGATGACAGGTTGGATTACAATGGAGTAATCACAGTTGAGGCATAGGAAAATAAAGTTTGATGGCCCTTGAGGGCCTGGTCTCAAGTACTTCCTTTGCACCACTGGGCACTTGAATTTTCTCTGAACTGTGTCAAACCCAAGGGCACCACCAGCTATATTCAGAACAAAATCCACCATCTGCAAACTTAAATTCTCAAGGTCCTCTCTTGTAACTATGCAACAATGTGTGACCCCAGCCGAGGCTTGCTTAACAAGTATCCTGACTTCTTGCTGGCTCCAATTATAATTCTTGACAGCCAGAAATTATGTAATTTATGCAAGTAACTGAGACCTTGCTGTTTTTGCCTTTATAGGCTTCATCCATTTTGTAGTTAGTGGAACACAATTCAAGTGGTTCTTGAATCTGTGTCTCCCGGCTGCAGTCCTAATGCAAATCCTCCAATTTAACACCTCTTTGTTTAAATCTGAGTCTGTTTCAAAATTTTCGTTAACACTTCTTTTTATCAGTGTTTCTCTTCCTGTTAGTGCTCATAAATTTATTTGAATTTAGATGATCATGCAAATTACTAGACATGGTAAAAATTGTAAAAATGTAAATGCTAAAATTAAGACCCTAACCAAGCTTAGTCTATCAACTACATGTTCATATGTGAAGAAAAAGAATTACATTCAAGACCATATGTTAAATACTAAAATAACTTTAATATCTGCACTTAATGTCCAAAATAAAAGACAAATTTGTTACTTTTCACTTCATTGTGAAAATAGACTATTTTCTAATAAGCAAACATACTTGATTTTTTACCTCTACACCAGCCACGTTCACATGTGTATTTGGAAATGCATAATTACATAAAAGTAGAAGCTCTAAATATTATCTTGATATATGTATGTTATTTTATGTAGCTATTTATACAAATATGCTTTATTTGAGAGTGAATGCAATTGATATCCCTCTGCTTTCCATCTATTATCACCATTTCTCCAATGTTTACAAAATTCTATAAGTAGTAAGTTTGTTCTTCAGATAATCCAATATCAGATTATTAAACAGAATAAAAATGTTCTACCATCATTATATGGTACATATTGATACTAGATAATTTTGATTATCTACACAAAGTGATGCATTTTTCTCTGTGTATTCAAAATGTGTAGGTTCTTTTTTTTTTTTTAAAGGCAACTCTGGATCCTTAACCCACTGAATGAGGCCAGGGATTGAACCCTCATTCTTACAGAGACAATTTAGGGTCGTCAACCCACTGAGTCACAATAGGAACTCCAAGATGTGTAGGTTCTTAGAATCAAATTAACAGGTAAAATGAACCACTGCTTTTCCCAAAAAGTCCATATGATCAGAATATAAAAACTATAATTATCAATAGCATTTCCTAAACCATTTATTACATCTATGATTTTCAAATTCCTAAGCAATTTTTTGAAAAGTACTAATCAATAAACTTTATTGTTGCTTTTTGGCTTGAGTTTTGACACCCCCCACCCCCCGTCCCCAGTATTATAATTACTATCCTTTTGTTGCTTAACCTGTGAGGAGAAAAGTTTATGTGTTCCTCTTTTTAACTGGGTTTTATGTCTATTGTTTAATAAAACCAAAAAATGAAGAAGGCTTATCTGCCTTACTCCCCTTGGATGCTCCAATTCAGTGTTGAACATCAGCTCGTCTAGTTTTTCTTTGGGGATGGTACTGCACTAATGAGCACTCAGGTGTAATTCACTGGAATAAGTTTTCTTGCATAAATTGTTTGTAACATAGTAAAATGGAGCATTCTACACCAGTACAAAAATGATTTATTACAAATTTTTGCAACATCAGCAAAAAACTTAACCAATTTTTGCTTTGCATACAAAACTTTTTTTTAACAGAAGTCACTGTACTCTTGATATTAATTATGTCAGTATTTTCAAACAAAATACATTCTGAAAAAAAGTTGAGGTGCTTCTTAGGACAGTTGTTCTTAGGCAACATGATGGTGATATAAAGTTTTTCATGAAGTCACTTTTTAGCTGCTTATAATTGTATTTTAAAATCTCAAAATCCAATCTACTAGAGAAATTGGTGCTGCTTCAAAATATGAATATATATGCATAGACTTTCTATTAATGCAAATTACCTCCAACTGCCTTTACATCCACAGAAGTGTGTTGCTATGATAAGACATGATATTGTCTGTAAAGCATTGTTTTACATACACGCACATTTTTAACTTAATATTTCTGAATTTCATAGGCTTTTAGTTTCACTTCCTTAGATTTTGGATTGATCTTTTGTACATTTTGCATTAAAAATGTTTTTATAAATGGACAGATGGCCAAAAAGCACATGAAAATATGCTCAACACCACAAATTATTAGAGAAATGTAAATAAAAACTTCAACGAGATATCACCTCACATGTGTCAGAATGGACAATATCAAAAATCTATAATCAATAAATGTTGTTGGTGGGGAATGTAAGCTGGTGCAACCACTATTGAGAACAATATCAATATGGAGGTTCCCTAAAAAATTGAATATAGAACTACCATATATTCTAGAAATCCCACTCCTAGGTATATATCTGGAGGAAACCATAATTTGAAAAGAAACCAGCACCCCAATGTTCACTGCAGCACTACCTACAGTAGCCAAGACATGGAAGCAAACTAAATGTCTGTCAACAAAGGATTGGATAAAGAAGATGTGGTACATATATACAATGGAATATTGCTCAGCCATAAAAAACACAAAATAATGTCGTGTGCAGCAACATGGATGCACCTAGACATTATCATACTAAGTGAAGTAAGTCCGAGAAAGACAAATACCATATTAGTTATGAGGATTCTAATAAAAATGATACAATAGAACTTACAAAACAGAAACAGACTCAAAGATTCTGAAGACAAACTTGACTTTGACTAAAGGGAAAACATGGGGGGGAGGGATAAAAGAGGAGGGGACTGATACATAGATACTACTATATATAAAATAGATGAGTCACAAAGGCCTAAGGTATAGCACGGGGAAATGTGCTCAATACTGCATAATAACATATATGGGAAAATAAACTGAAAAGGAATGGATGCATATATACGTATAACTGATTTACTTGGCTGTACACCTTCATTTAAGAAAACTGTGTGGGTTAACTATTTTCCAATAAAATTTTTCAAAATGTTTTTCTTGATACTTAGAGTGGACACACACATAATAGCATTCCTCATTTCATTATTTCTGTAATACATATAATAAACCTATCAGTGGTACAAAGACCTCAGTTTGACATTTTTAAGAAAGCTGGGTATCGGAGTTCCCGCCGTGGCGCAGTGGTTAACGAATCCCACTAGGAACCATGAGGTTTCGGGTTCGGTCCCTGCCCTTGCTCAGTGGGTTAACGATCCGGCGTTGCCGTGAGCTGTGGTGTAGGTTGCAGATGCAGCTTGGATCCCGCGTTGCTGTGGCTCTGGCGTAGGCCGGTGGCTGCAGCTCCAATTCAACCCCTAGCCTGGGAACCTCCATATGCCGGGGGAGCGGCCCAAGAAATAGCAAAAACAACAACAACAACAAAAAAAAGACAAAAGAAAGCTGGGTATCATTTTTGCCCTGGACAGTCCAGCAGGTCAATGCTAAAAGGAAGCTTCTAAAGAAGTATTGGTGGTAGCATTCTGTTTGCTGCATTAGGCAGAATTCTTTCTATCAAGTGAAGGATATGCAGTTTCCACTGTGTTTCAGTACCTCAGACACATAAACCTTGTAGTTTAATTTAACCAAGAATCTCTTCAAAATAAGATTTTTTGCTGGCCTGAACTTTTCAATGTTGTGTACTGTACTTGCAATAACTCTGGAGCTGCCTGAGGAGAAGTTAAACATGGATCCACGGACTTACTGAGTTAGAATCAATCTGTTATATCCCCCTCTCTAGGATGATGGCTGTGCAGTCTGTCTAGTATCAATCCAGGGACCTGCCCGTGGCTACCCCAGTCTAATAGAACACACTAGATATTGGAGTGGCTGTCTCACCCCCATCCATGGGTGGTGATGTGGTTACCCATCTTGGAGACCACAGTCTTAATTGTGCATCAGTAATGTCTGGTGCTAGGTCCAGGTTTGACTTTGACTGGCTTTGAGACAAGAACACATTGTTCAATGTCTCTGGGCTTCGGCTCTGGCCTGTGTAATTAGGGAATTGAACTGCCTGATTTCCTGTCAAAAATCCCTTGACAAGAAATTTGATGAGTCTTCAATATGCTTTACTCTATTAGAAAATGGCATTTTATTAAAATTATTGAATCTATTTATAAGTTATGAGGAGCCATGTATTTTTTTTTTTTGTCTCTTTTTCTTCTGCATTAGGTTTTGAATCACAGGAAAATTAGCATCATTGACACCATACTTAGAATAGGTGAATATAATCCTTATGAAGTCAGATATATTATGTTTCATTCACTGATTTATTTCCAGCCTAGAACATGTGGAACGCGTAGCTAGATGCTCGATAAATATTTTTGAACAAATAAAGGAATTAATGATAGATCACACAAAGCTTCCTGCTCATTAGCAATAAAGCCAGTCTTCTCTTTCTCAAGAAAAGATATCTCCCTGGATTGGAAAGAAATACAGATACTCCTGGACTTACAATAGAGTTATGTCCTGATAAATCCACTGTGAGTGGGAAAAAACATAAGGTGAAAATGTATTTAATGTACCTAACTCACCAAACATTATGGCTTAGCCTCACCAACCTTAAACATGATCAGAACATTTACATTTAGCCTGCTATTGGTGAAAAATCATCTAACACAGAGTCTATTTTAGAGGCCAGTGTTGAATATTTCATGCAATTTATTGAATGTTATACAGAAATTGAAAAACAGAATGGTTTTGTGGTTATAGCTGGTAGTAAGCGTATCTGTTATCTACCTACCCTCGTGATCACGTAACTAACTGGGGGCTGCAGCTCACTGTCTCTGCCTGGCATCACAAGAGCATACCATACTGCATCTTGCTAGTCCAAAAAAAGATCCAAATTTAAAATTCACAGTATGTTTTCTACTGAATGAGTATTGCTTTAGCACCATGGTAAATTTGAAAAATCATAATTCAAATCATCCCAAGGGGAGGATCATCTGAACTGATTCCCTTCCAACTCATCTATCAGAATAAGCTAATTGTCAATGTAATCTCAACAAATTTTGGTCACAGGATGGGAAAGTCTGCATTATACAATCCATTCGATGGTAGTGATGATGATGATGATGGTGATAACAGATAATCATAAAAGCATATTCTAAGCACTCAATATCCTCAATATCCAACAACAACGCAACAAAATAGGTTTTTTTCCTTACTACCATTTTTTCACAAAAGAGGAAATGAAAGCTTAGACAAGTTAACATGTTTAAGGTTGACTTCCCAGATCAAATACTTGCCTTCTCTACTTATAAGAATCCCCCCATTACACACACACACTCTGCCAAATAACATTCCAGGTAATTCTGTGCTTAAGGAAACTTTACCATATACCCATATGCACTACCCATAATACCACCTTAAATTTCAAATATAAGAAAGGGAGTCACAAATCAGAATCTTTGCTCTAAATCAAGGAAGAATTCATCATTTTGATGCAGTCTATGTGCAATAACCAAACACAATCAACATATTCTGCAACTCATTGACAACAAAGTAAAATTTCACGACTTAGTAGTTTTCTTTTGCCTTTTGCAATTAATCTATCTTTATCTATAACTATTTTTTTAATTGGTAAGGTGCATTAATCATTTAAAAGCTTGTCGTAGAATGAAAAATATTAGTCATACCAGACTCAGTGATTAATGGTAGTTCTTTGTATTAGGTTCCTAGGGCTTCTTTTACAAAATATCTCAAACTAAGAGGCTTAAATGATGGAAGCTATTTTTTTTTTTTCACAATTCTGGAAGCTAGAAGTTGTTGAAAATTAAAGTTTTGGCACTGTTGGTTCTTTCCGAGGTCTCTGAAGAAGGATTTATCTGTTTCATGCCTCTATTGGGAGGATTGGCCACGCATTGCTCCAATCTCTGCCTGTTTTTACCTTCTCTTCTCCCTCTGTGATCTGGTGTCCAAGCTTCCATTTTATTATTAGGACACCAGTAATATCGTGTAAGGGCCCAGCGCTAATGATGCCTGTTATTTTAATTAAGACACTACTTTCAAATAAGTTCACATTCACAGGTACTGGGATTTAGGAATTTAACATATCTTTTGGGGGACACAATTCAGTCCATAATACTGTATTTACAAAGTAAAGATTTTTCCCACAATAGTACTAAAAACTAATTTGACCTCATTTTAAAAATATTATTTTTATTTACTATTTATATAATGGTTACTATATACAACACATTTTGCTATACAATTTACCTATACCAGCTTGTAGAATTTATAAGTTCAAATAGTAGGGATTTGGACCAAGAAAGTATGGCTCCAAACCTTCCTTATTTGTTGTTGTTGTTTTTAATTTAATTTTATTGGGGTATAGTTGATTTACAATGTTGTATTAGTTTCAAGTGTACAGCAAAGTGAATCAAACATACATATGAATGTATCTATTATTTTTTCTCATATGAAAACCTGCCCCATTTATACTACACCATTTTGCCTTCAGTCTGACACACTCCTGCAACTTTCTTCTTCTTTTCTTCCTTTCCTTTCACGTCATCATCTCATGATTCTTCCAATACGTCCGACAGATCATCCTACATGCTGCATCCACACACATTCTAGACATTCTTCCTCATTGCTCAAAACTGGCAGAAGTGATGTTATTTTCTGATTACCAGTAAGTCAAGAAATGAAACAAACTAGGAGTTCCTGTTGTGGCGCAGTGGTTAACGAATCCAACTAGGAACCATGAGGTTGCGGGTTCGATCCCTGCCCTTGCTCAGTGGGTTAAGGATCCAGCGTTGCCGTGAGCTGTGGTGTAGGTCGCAGACGCGGCTCGGATCCTGCGTAGCTGTGGCTCTGGCGTAGACCGGTGGCTACAGCTCCGATTAGACTCCTAGCCTGGGAACCTCCATATGCCGCGGGAGTGGCCCAAGAAATGGCAAAAAGACAAAAAAAAAAAAGAAATGAAACAAACTAGCTTACTGAAGTACATATGAATGGCAATGGGTATATGGGTTATCCTTTTTTAGGTCTCATTTAAAGTTTAGGACACATATAATGTAATGTTTATAATTACTCATATATAAAACATTCATCTATGAGTGATAATAAATATAATTTACTATTAATTTAATTTTTGTCTTAGTAAAGTATTTTTATTTGTTATTTAAAAATTCTTTAGAAACATTATTTTTCCTTTATTGCACAGACTTTTGTTTTTTAAATATACATACATCCATTCATTTTCAGATTCTTTCCCATACAGTTTACCACAGAACATTGGGTAGAGTTCCCTTTGCTATATAGCAGGTCCCAATGGCCATATAGCACAGTGTCCATATGCCACTCCCAAAAACCTAGTCCATCTCTCTTTCCATATTTGGCAGCTATAAATTTGTTTTCAAAGTCTGTGAGTCTGTTTCCATCCTGCAAATGAGTTCATTTGCATCTTTTTTTTTTTAGATTCCACATATATGACTCATATGATGATCGTCTTTCACTGACTTCACAGTATGATAACCATCATTGATGATGCAAATAGTGGAATTTCATTCTTTTTATGGCTAATATTGCCTTGTATATATGTACTGCACCTTTAATTTAAATAATTAATTTATTATAATTTAATTATATATGCTTTATATATATACTTTATATATACTTAATTATATATATTTTATATACTATATATAATTTATATATAGTATATATACTTTGTATATAAATACCTTAATTATATATACTATTTATTCACTCTTTACTATTTAATTATATACTATTCATTTATATACTATTTATTATAATTTATTTACATGCACTTTATATATATAAATACTTTAATTATATCTACAATTATTATAGAATTTTGGACTCAAAAATGTTTGATACTGAATTTTTGGTCTGACAAAAAATAGCTGCCGTATTGAATTACCTTTCATTTCTGTAAATATGTGGATATATATAAAAGCAGGTTAACCTTATCATTCTCTTCTGATAAACTAGAAATCTGAGGTAGATGATGGTTGGGTAACTTGCTCCAGGTCACATTCCAATTAAGAGAAGTAGTCTCAATCCTATTTTGGACTATCCATACTACTTTCATAAGATTATTTATGAAGATTAAATGAGAATGCATTTATACATTTATAAATGCATCTCCTTGTGAGTTTCTTCTTCACATGTTTTCTTTTTTTTTTTTTCTTGAATTGTGACTTTTGGCCATAAAAGAGCATATTCTATTACTCACACTACAGTTTTCCAGAAAATTGGATATGCTATAATGCTATATTTAATCCTCACAACTCCATATCCAAAGTAAACCCAAATTAAGAGAAAATTAATGAAAGAATGAAAAAATATGTTTATTATTATAATGTATATTTTTAAATATGTGTATATTTCATATTTAAATGAGAAACTATTAGCATTTATGTTAAACATGAATAGTAATAATATAATAATATTATATACATTTAGAATATTTTTTGTCCTTTTAGGGTTGCACCTGCAGCATATGGAGGTTCCAGGCTAGGGATCAAATCAGAGCTGTAGCCACTGGCCTGTGCCACAGCCACAGCAATGCCAGATCCGAGCCGTGTCTGCAGCCTACACCACAGCTCACAGCAATGCCAGGATCCTTAACCCACTGAGCGAGGCCAAGGATCGAACCTATCTCATCATTTCTGCTGAGCCACAACAGGAACTCCCATTTAGAAATGTTTATTACTGACTGTCTTACTCAGTTTGGGTCAACATTATGTAATGCCATCAACTAAGCGGCTTAAGAACAGAAGTTTGTTTGTCAAAGTACTGGAGCTGGAAAAGTTCAAGATCAAAGAGCCAGCTGATTTTGTTACTGTTAAGAACCTTCTTGCCTTATAGACATCTGCCCTCTTGCTATGGTTTTACATGACCTTTTCTTGGTGCATCGAGACAAGAGAGAGAAAGAGAGAGAGAAACAAAAAAGAAAGATATCTTTCTTCTTCTTCCACAAGGCCTTTGATCCTATGAGAGTAGGACCTCATCTAAGTCTTCAATTCCTAAAATATCTGTCTCCAAATACAGCCATCTTTGGGGCTGGAACTTCAAAATATCAATTTACAGGGGTGTGCAATTCAATCTACAGGCAGACTCTTAGCTTATTTTTATTTTTATTTTGCTTAAAATGATCCATATTTAGCTAATATGAGACCTTGAAAGCAAGGAAAATATGAAGCAGAATTTAAAATGTATCATAATAAATTAATTCTAATTTTATATTACATAGTAAGGCTTAGCTCTTTTATAATAACTTAAGCATCAGATTTTCTTAGCTTTTCTTCCAATATCTGTACTTAAATTTGAATTTTCTCATAACACTAGGTAGAGATTGTTATTGCTATAGACACAAAAACTACGAGTTGTTGCATAATCTTATTGTAATTAAATTCGCAGTTATAGATATTCTAGTGTTTGAACTGAAAGTGTTCTATTTCCATAAAACCTCAATATGCAGAATCTTATTATCCACGTTACTACTCAAATGTTAAAAAGCTCAGAGTGTGAAAACATAGTTATATAGTCAATTTCCATTTAAGCAAAGAGCTTTAATAAAAGCATCAAATGTGCTATTTACTGCATTAGTACTTTTCTAAGTTTTCTTGAAAGAAGGCTTTTTACCTTCCTGTTTTACAACTATATTAAAGCCAATTATAGAAGAGCTTACTCAATTTTTTAGATCAAAATTATTTGCCAGTAAGTCAATTATCCTGGTCAAATTGTGCTCTGAATGGAAAGCATAGTGCTTAGGAAGTTTCGATAATGAACTTTACATGCATTTTAGAAGCTTTAGTGCCTCCTCCACAGTGTGAGGTGGTCTTGTAGTCCAGGCATCACTGGAACACCAGATGCATGAACTTTCTCTTCCATTCTCCATACCTGTACCTTGTTTCATCAACATTGTCAATGAAATGTGAAATATTGATTTAAATGCCCCAAAATAAAGAAATCATGCTTTGATTGATAAATTTTAATTGCTTATTAACAAGGTTTACTTTCTTAGGATTTTATTTTGTGTATGTGGGTATGATAAATTGGTTGAAACAATGTACATACTTGTGTGCGTGTATGTGTGTTTAGAGACAGAAAAAACAAGAAAGAGTGAGATCAAAATATTACTTTATGTGCCAAGTATAATTTTAAGTTCTGGGATATCAAGTTCAACCACTTCTTGCTCTCTAGGACCCACCATCTGGCAGGAGAGACAGAGACATGAGCCAGAAAATATTAAACTGTTGATTTTGTATGTTAAAAAATAACTTAATATTCCTTAGTAGCACAGAGAAGGGCACAATAAATTCTCCTAAAGAATAATAAAAAAGTCAGGAAAAGCTTCACAGAAAAGGTGGCTCTTTAAGGAAGAATGAAGGGTTATGGCCTATGTCCCAAACCCTGGGAGATAACCTCTAAACCCTTGAAATTTCCTAAGTTGTAGGAGCACCTTTGCTATTTGTGGTGGCCTCTGAATCGCCCTTGATAGCTTATGCTAACCATATGACTCATGTTGGGAACTGAGAAGAACAACCATGTGACTGGTGGATTGAGGCTTTGTCAATTACATGGGAAATGACTCAGTCAATTGTGCCTATGTAAGGAAGCCTAAGGAGACCAAAGTTCAAGTGAGCCACTGGATTGGCAATACTTCATGCATCTTCTCACCCACAGATGACAGAAAGACAACAAATGTCTCATTCCTGAGGACCCAAGGGCTTTTTATTTGAACCCTATCAGATTTCACACTATGAGTCTTTTCTTTGGCCAGTACAAATTTGCATCCTGAAATCATAGGTATAGCACTGTATAGCACTTTTCTGAATTCTTTGATTTGTTGTAGTAAAGGTGACTGTGGAAACCTTAGAGTTTATAGACAGCTGGCCTGAATTAGGGTGGCTTTGGGAAACCCCCAGCTTGCAGATGGTTTCTAAGGTGAAGACAGTCTTATGGGGACTTCTATGCAATTTGTCTATCTCATGAAATGTAAGTTCGAGTGGATAAACCTATGGATCTAGGTACCCTAAAGGGTAGTCACATGGCGTATGAGTCATCCTCCTATGAAATAATTCACACTAAGCTTGACATAACAAACCTATAGAATGTTGGAAGGAAGGGATATACTCCAAATAAAACATCCTATTTTATACTTAATTATTTTTTCCTCCTTTGACCCATATTAGATTCTCATTTGAATCATCCTGAAATTAGGGGCATAGAAAATAAAAATTGTAATATATTTTTCAGGGAAAACTATTTAAGTTCTTGGGAAACAAGTAGTATGGCTCTGCGGCTATTTTGAACAGATGAGTTGTATTAACTTACTTATTCATTTTGACCTCCTCCTACAATGTCTTTTTGTACTGCAGAGCTTATAAAACTAGAAGCCACATTATATGATTACCTTCCAAGTAGAAGATGTCTGAATGTAATTTTTGTATAACTGTAGATCTTGATTTGGAAATTAATCAAATGGGTGAGAAACAGGGCATGAACCATTCATTATTCAGTGTTTAGCAGAGCAGTGTTGCCAGAAGCTGTGATTATAGCTTCCCACGTTATAGAGCATAGTTCTGGATTATGATTCCAGTGGCAACCACTGTACTGGTATTTCTACTTTCCATGGGTAACATCTTGACCTTATCAGTACAATAAGCTCCCTTGGGATCAACTTCTGAGATGACCCTCTAGAAATCATTCCTGAGGGTTCTATATAGCCTGTCTGTTTAGACTAAATGAATCTGTAAGTTGATTTTACTGCAGTGCTTAACCCAGTTATGTTCTGCAACTAAATACTAGTTAACTATGATAAGCATTTGAGTCGATATACAAAAAACAGGAGTCATGAAATCCCAAATAAATACGCTTCAACTGGGAGTTGTTAGAAATGCAGAATCTCAGATGTAACCAAGACCTACTAAATCAGAAAAAGCTGAATTTTAACAAGTTTCCTACTAATTTTCAATTAATATATATATATTTTTCTTCTATCAGAGAAAGAGATAAAGAAATGAAACAAACAAATACAATGATAACGGTTAAAGAAACAATATAAGGAGAAATGTTATCACAGAGTGATGAGGGCAGGGTGGGTGCTACTTCAAATATGTTTGTCAATATAGGGTTCTCAGAGGTTCCAACATTTGAACTGATACCAGTATGATCATAAAAATCAAGGCACGAGAAAATCTGGAGAACGTCTCAGAAAGATCTGTCAGCAGCAAAGAATTTGAAATAGGAATGATTTGACATGTTCAGAATACAGCAAGTCTACTGTGACTTGAATATGGTAAGTAACATGAAAATGAAAAAGTCAGAAAGGTGAGCATGAACCTGACATGTAGGTCTTTTATTAAAAGGTATTGTTGATTTAGATTAGTTTCATTTGGAAGAACTATTGGTGGATCTTAATCGAACAAAATAATATGATATAATTTAACTTTTAAAAGGAAAAACTGTGGAAAATAGTTCACAGGCCTGAATAACTGTAAGCAGGAAGTATATTTTAGTACACAGGCAAGAGATGAAAGTGCCTTAGACACTGGTGGTAACAGTAGAGATGGGGGAGGACTGGAAACATTCAACTTTTTGTGCATTAATTCACTAAGACTTTGAATTGATTTGATATGAGACGGGCAGGAAACAGATATTTCAAGCATAAGAATGTGGTCTGGGAAGGTCCAAAATGTGCAGCTTCCTTAACCTCAAGATGTATTAGCCTTTGAACACAACATGTGACAGTATGCAGAGTATTGCCATCCAAGGCAGATGACCCAAGCATTAGCATCTTGAGCTTTTATTAGGGTTTCATTATCATTGTCTATATGGTTAAATTCAATCTCTTGTCCTCTCTTCCTGGAGGTCAGGCCAATATCACATGGTTCCAAGCCCTAAATCTCTAACCACATGTTGGTTATTTCGGTTATGAATGACTCCCATCCTGATGATCTCCCCTTTGCACAAATTTTCAGGTCTAGTCCCAAGGGCCCATGAATAACAAAGACAATTCTATCATTAGGGAAATTCCAAGGATTTAGAATTTACTTCTCAGGAAGAAAGGACAAAGGCCAGCCAAATTCTTGATTCTAAGAATTTAATGGGTATCTTTTTAGGAGCCAAGAATAAAAACTAGTCAGATTATCTATTATACACAGAGGTAAATAAATATATTGTGCAAGTCCTCAATGAAAATTAATTTTAAAAGAGCTGATTCTACCTTGAAGGAAATCCATTTGAATTTTTAGTGTTCGTAGTTCTTCTGGGGCTTTCACCTAGAATATTATGGCTAGAATTTTAACAGTCATCTTGGGTTGTGAAATGACCTTGAGGATGAACACCACATTAGAAAAGAGCTTGGAATATTATGACCCATGGCTAAATTCAGCCTACCACTTGCTTTTGTCAATAAAGTTTTATTGGAATGCATTCCTATCTATTTTAGTATATTTTGTCTAAAGCTACTCTCATGCTAAAGGAGCAAAGTTACTTTTTGTGACAGAAGCAGAGTTGATAAGTTGTATAAAGACAGTGTGCCTGCAAAGCCTAAAGTATTTCTGTCTGGTCCCATAAGAAAAAATTTTCTATCCTTGATCTAGGATACTAAAACAGAAAAGAGAATGAGGAGTTCCCGTTGTGGCACAGTGGAAATGAATCTGATTGGTATCCATGAGGACATAGGTTCAATCCCTGGCCCTGCTCTGTGGGTCGGGGATCTGATATTGCTGTGAGCTGTGGTGTAGGTCAAAGACATGGTTCAGATCTGGCATTGCTGTGGCTATGGTCTACACTGGCAGCTGTAGCTCGGATTCAACCCCTAGCCTGGGTGTGGCCCTAAAAAGCAAAAAAAAAAAAAGGAAAAGAAAAGAAAGAAAAGAGAGTAAGTCTGTTGTCTGTGGTGTCTGGTAAGTATGGGTGGAACTTCTATACTAGGCTGGACTACTTGCTTCCAGGCTTCTTTTAGGTGGATAAGAAATACACTTTCAATTTGCACAAGCCACTGTTATTTTTATTTCTTTTTAAATTTGTCTTTATTGCTAAATGCAGCCCAATCTAATCCTTAGTGATAAATCTGGCATTTAGCACAGACTTAATACTCAATATTTTAAAAGCTCTTTATATTAAAAACTAATACATTTAAATGCTCACCACGCCAACATTTTGCCATATGTCATTTATTTTGCTTTCCGAGGTTTTAAGAACTTTTTTGGTAATTTGTGTCAAAGTCTCATTTTGTTAGCACTCATTAGAAAAGTGCTAATTAGAAGAAAAAAATAGAGCAAGAATTTTAAGACAACTATTAATATCTTTCTTCTTCCTCTAACATGATTTTCTTGATTTTCTATAAGCCAATATTTGCTGTGATCCAAAAAGTAGTCTGAGAATGAGTCATTACTGTAAATATCCCACAGCAAGATATAAATTCTACTAATTACCGTATGTCAACTTTTCGATCTCCCCACTCAAAAACAAGTCATCAATTTATTTTGCTGTGCTTAATGCCAGAGATAATATTTCTCATAAAAATACTATGATTTCTTTTAATAGAATATTTAGAAAGTTGACTGAGTTTTCTAACATTTTATCTAATATGTTGTTAACATCGACAGGGATCTTCATTGATCTTGAACAAATGCTACATTAAGTTTTAGTGTTATTAAATCTTACAGTAGGATCAAATAACATCCTAATATACATCAGGCAAATGCCATGGTTACAAGAATTTACAGTAGTATCTTTGCATAGTTCCATAATTACACATTTATTTAACCAATTAAGCATGAAAGTGGCATTATTGTCAGAGATATGATATATGACCTGAACATAATTTGGCTAATGAGGAACAAGAAATGCCTGCTAAGTAGGGCAGGTATTTTGTTAGCAGAAGACTGCTAATTACCCCTGACATATGTCAGATTGAATGGTCTGTAAAAAAAATGCTGAGTGGAGAAATCATGTTGAAAATGGTCTTCTTTTTATTTATAAAATGTTTTTAAACATGTAGCTTTAGGAAGTTGAGAAAAGTTTACTAGAGACAGTAGTTGCAGATATTGTGCAAACTCTCCTGTGTACTCAGTCAATGATAAATAACTGCTGCCATTTCAGGTTTTTGTCTGCTATGAAGTTCTAGGGAAAAAAAAAATCTTTACTTCCAATTTCTAATTATCTAGACTCCCATATGTATCCACCCACAGAATCCCCTGGCTTAAGTTGGATCCAAGTCCTAACTCCTAAAATCTCTTTAACTCCCTCAACTCTTTCTCCTTTCTTATAAATAAGAAAGACAATCAACATTTTACCTGAAGATGAGAAAAATGTTGAAAGTAACAGCTTTTTGAAGGCCTGTTGTAGGATTTCAATGAAGTTCCTTATTGCTGATGACAAGAGAAACAAGCAGTGCAAGGAAGGCAGGGTGGGGGCTTCAAAGGGTATTTCTACTAGGAAATACAAAATACCATGTAAACATGGCAATTATGAAATATAGGATATTTATCTTTATTGGTAAAAAGCAGAAAAAATTCTGATGTTTCAGCTTGAGTCATTTAAATAATTCTGTGTGATTTCTAGGCTTAGATTTGTGGGTATAACCAACCGGCATTAAAACATGAAAATAATCTATATAAAACATTAATTATAAACTCATACTTTGCTTTAATTACTTTTTCATGTGTAATGTGTCAATATAGCTTTTTTTTGCTATATGAAAGATGGAATCTGGCATAGAGATTATACTATGATACAACTTTTATACCTACTAGATTTATCTTATTGGTCAGTTTAAATGCTCCTCTGAAACTCACTTTATCATAATGAAATCCTCTATATTAATATTGATCTCATAAATTTATCACACAAAAATGGTACTTAACATTTACATATAATAAATAGTCCTTTCCTTTTTCCTACTGCAAACCTCCTTCCCATCATCACTCTAAAAGACAGTGTTTTCTCTTAAAAATATAGTACATTCAATTTATGGAAAATATATAGTGGGCTACATGGGAATTAACAGAATACCAGCTTCACAATTTGTTTAGAATTTAGTTAGAAGCAGTAAAGTTTATTTTATTTTATGTTATTTTATGTTATTTTATTTTTTTTGTCTAGTTAGGGCTGCACCAGTGGCACATGGAGGTTCTCAGTCTATGGGTCGAATCAGAGCTGTAGCCACTGGCCTACACCATAGCCGCAGCAACACCAGATCTGAGCCACATCTGTGACCTACACCTCAGCTCACGGCAAAGCCAGATCCTTAACCCACTTGAGCAAGGCCAGGGATCAAACCTGCATCTTCATGGATGCTAGTCAGTTTCATTTCTGCTGAGCTATGATGGGAACTCCCAGCAGTAAAATTATTTTGATGAGATATTATATTCTTTGAGTTTTTTCCTGGTTGACACATTCAATTTTGATTAGGCTAGTTAACATATTTACTAAATATAATATAATTCTTAAATATTTGAAATGTATTAAGCATAATTTAACTTTAAACATAATTTAAATATCAAAATTTTCAAATACCTTATTTTATGTTTGGTTCTTTATAATTAATTATTCTCCCCACTGGTAAAGATCAGTAGACATAATACAATAATTTTTCCTCATATTTCTTTAAAATAGGGACAGATAAACATGACCAGAGAAATCCAAGAATATATTTTGTTGCTGGTTTTCTCATTTTATATAAGTTGGAAATATCAAAGACTTAATGCTTTTTATATATAACATATAATGCAATTCCACATAGGTATGTGCAGTTACTATTGTGTACTAAAACTTCAGATCATTTGTAATTACATTATTTTTTATGAAAAATGTAGTGTGCTTATCTGCTAAGTAATAAAGGCATCAAACTCTGATTTCTTAAATAAAAAAATCTTCCCAGGGTTGCTTTTCTTGTGATAAACTAAGAAAATTGTGTTCTGAACCCTTTCCATTTTTCCCAGCCAGATTTTATTGAAAATCTGACTCATATCTTGGCACTATATTTGAGATAAGTTACTTCTAGCTTGTCTGAAAACAAGTTCACAAGTCTCAAGTTTTGTCTGACTTTCATAAAGAGTAAATGTTATGTGAATTTTTAACTATCTTTGTAGTCTGGCCCCAGTCAAACTACTCATATTTATTTTATACCACTTTTCAGGCAGATTCCTCAGCTCTAGGAACTCTGACACTCAGCACAAAGATTCTGGATTCTGATCATTCCAGTTTCCACTCTTATCCTCCACATTTTATGTTTGCCTAGGGTTCTCTCCACACTCATTTTAAATCACACTAATTTTTTGAAATCCATTGTCTCATTCCATTTGGAATCCTTTGTGGCTACTCTATTGGGTATTTCCTTCCCTGATACTCGACAGAAAAAAAAAAAAAAAATCTGCCTGCATGAATTTCAGCAATGAATTAAGTTCATGTCTGCCTCTGTATTTGTTTCATATTAAATAAAGGTTTCTCTCCCAAAATGTTTATGGCCTCTGGGAGGGGAGGAACAGCCCCTTATTCTCTTCTGTCTCCCACAGTTATAGTTAGGAAAAAAGTTGTGGCCAATCAATGATGAATTAAATTGCTATTTACCTCCCAAGCAGTTCTTATGCAGCTGTTTGCTAAGTACTCAACATAGGGCTTGCTGGATGCCCTGACTATGAGTCTTAATGATTGACAGAGATTAATATTTTCATTATTATTTATTCTTTCTTGTTTTTTTTTAAATTTGCCTTTTTTAGTTCTCTGTTTAAATAGCATCGATTTTATATAAGGTGGATTTTCTAGATATTTCTTCTCTTCCACACTTTTATATGTTGATGTGTCCAGGCATTAGTGCTCTTATCTCTCTCTGTGCTCCCTCCCTCATTTACCTTCAAGAAATTCTTGATGAAAAGAAACACTATTGGTGTGATCATACATTGGATGGGATAGAGGGTGCATGGAAAACTCATTATTTTAATTTATCTTTTATTTTTTAAGATAGGAGAAATGTAGAGGAAAGGGTGTGGAAATGTAAATGTAGATGCACAAGATAAAGAAAGAAGTAAAATTGAGGGTCATGATATCAAATAGACCTTATGTTCTTGATGATGCAAAGGCAAATTGTCCTAACAGAAAGATGTAAGAAATGTCATGGTGTCTTGAGAAGTTTGAAGATTTGCATGGTCACTGAGCAGAAAGAAAGATATCTGACTTTAGGCAAAAATAGGTATTAACTGAGAGTGCTGGAGTCTTTGTTGAAGTTTTTAACTTAAGCACTTTCAAATGAATGTCTCCTTAGATAACTCTAGGTTTTTTTTTTTTTTTATTTCACACATTTCTGTAAAGTTTGACAAAATTGATCTTTTCCTGAGCTATGTTCCCAGGAAAACAGCAGAATGGACAGATAAGAAATCCTCCACTTTTCGGAGTTCCAAAAAAGTTTGACTCTCCTTAAGGAAAAATAGAACCAGATGAAGTTAATTAGGCAAGAAACACTTTATTCAAGACTATTTCAGGAGTTCCCGTCGTGGCACAGTGGTTAACGAATCCATCTAGGAACCATGAGGTTGCAGGTTCGATCCCTGGCCTTGATCAGTGGGTTAAGGATCCAGCACTGCCATTGAGCTGTGGTGTGGGTCGAAGACCTGCTTGAATCCTGTGTTGCTGTGGCTGTGGCTTAGGCCAGTAGTAGCTACAGCTCTGATTGGACCCGTAGCCTGGGAACCTCCATATGCAGCGGGAGTGGCCCAAGAAATGGCAAAAAGCCAAAAAGAAAAAAAGCTATTTCAGCCCAGAAGAGAGACTGAACACACTTTACTGAGATAAAAGGCAGGGAGCATTTTAGGTGCTGGATGAGCCAGGGGAAAATTACTGGAGGATGGTCAATGTGATTAGACTTTCTGAGTTTGCTTGTTTGTGTTTATCTAAGTTAGGCTTCTACCCTTACACAGAAACCTAGAGCTAAGACCTTTTCGAAGTTGATTACATTTGATTTGAATTAAATGAATTCGATTACATTTCAAAGAGATGGTTTTCAGGTTCTTGAGAAAGATCTTCCTGGGAAGAGGCTAGAAGTTTTACATCTCAAAGGGGCAAAGAAAGAATTGAAAATTACAAGTTTATTAAGGCAAATACTCTAATAAAAGGAAGGTCAGAACTTACAATCAAGGAAAATGTTGTCTAAAGTGTAGTCAAGATATGGAGAATAATAAGGCTGCCTTGGTGACCCTGTGTTGTTTGTATATTCTGAAATAAACTTGCCTCTATCTTTCTTCAATGACTCAGGTAAGAAGCTTCTTTCTTTCTCATGCTTGGCATAAAAATCCAGGATTCATTTTTCTGTACCTGCCTCTGTAAAACTCCAAGGGCCCCTTCCTTTCCTTTGGAACTTTCCTCATTAAGGAATGTTCTATTACAGTAGCATGGATAAGACAAATTTCTGTTGCATTTTGTTTTTCACGTGGTAATACATCCTACATCATTTTGAAATTAAGCAGGACCGTGTGGGCACAAAAGTCTTTCTGTGACCCCCATTTCTTGTTCTAGAAAATAGATGTCATTCAGCCTCCTTGACCTTCCCTGAGTTCCAAAGGGCAAGTTCAAACAGTTGCTAAACAGGAAAGGGAGGGGATGCAGAGACTGGGGAGAAACAGTCAAGAAACAATAGTGCAGCCTTGGGGCAGGGTCTTGGTTTCTCCTCAAGGAATATACATAACAATGTCTTTGAACCCTTCTGCAGAACTAAAACCCCCAACAAATTGGAAGATGTTAACTACTTTGATAAAGTCTTCTAGAGAGGAGGACAACCATACCAGTCCCAGGGCCACTAAACCTCAATTTTAAAGAAGAATGAAAGCTTTTATCTCTCCTGATCCTTATCTGTGGCCCTATTTTCCACTTCCAAAATTATAAGACCACCTTCTACTCTCTCCCAAAGGAAGGCACAAAATGTAAGACATTAGTCCTCTGTGTTCTTTGCCTGGCAAAGCAAGAACGGTATATTTTTCTCCTTTGCCCAAAACTATTTTCTCAGTTTCTATTCCACACCAGTGGACAGAGGCCAAGTTTGGCAACAATTTCATATTTTAAAAAAACCCTAAATGAGTTGACGTAAACAAAGCACCTAGCATACCTGCAACTTAATTAATTTTTAAATACTGAAGTCTGCAAGTAGAATTATTGTGAGCACCTAAGAAACCTTGTCCTTTAGGAGTTCCCATTGTGGTGCAGTGGAAATGAATCCAACTATGTACCATGAGGTTGTAGGTTTGATTCCTGGACCTACTCAGTGGGTTAAGTATCCAGCATTGCCTAGAGCTGTGGTGTAGGTCCAAGACATGGCCTGGATCCTGCATTGCTGTGGCTGTGGCATAGGCTGGAGGCTGTAGTTCCAATTCAACCCCTAGCCTGGGAACCTCCATATGCCATGGGTGCAATCCTAAAAGCCAGGAGAAAAAAAAAAGAAAAGAAAAGAAACCTGGTCCTTTAAATAAGGATCGGATTCTATAGGTAAATCTCATTAGATGAGATGATAGCTCTCATGAGCAGGTGATAATTTAAGTGAAAGCAAATTTTCAATACAGGGATAAACATTCCTAGGAAAGAAGCACAAATTCATCATACAACCTGGTTCCCTAAACTATTCCAGCTCACTTTCTTCAGGTATTATGACAAGAATCTTATAAGAGAAGGTCACTCTGAGTCAGGAAAAATCATATTCTGATGACAGATAGGCAAATATCTGGTGAAAGCAGACAATAGAATCCTCTAGTAATAACTGGGGGAGGGTAGATTTAAGACTAATCAGAAATCTTGACATAGATATTAGTTCCATCAGTTCCAATGGCAGAGTCTGATGGATTCTTATACTATCTCAAAAAAAGAATAGCAGGATTGCTATAGATTCTCTATGTAAACTACTTTTCTGAATTTACTTCACCATCAAAAAATATATCTAACATTACCCATGCTAATTACTGAACCTTCTGTTCAGAGTAGGGTGAAATATTTAGGCCGTTTGTTAGGACCTTTGTAGTTATGGATTTCTGATTGGAGTATTTCAAATGCTTGCCAAAACCCTTGAATGTGAATTTCTGATTAAAGTACTTCAAATATTAGCTAATAATCCTAGACTGGGACCTAGCTCTAACTTCTATAAAAAAGCATATTTCACTATTCCCAAAAACACTTTTAAAGTAAGTAATATTGTACTAGGAGTAGTACTTTTGTTTTGTTTTTCATATTGAATAATCAATTTGGACCTTCTTAAAGTCTTGAGTGTATCATTACCATGTAAGCATTTATAGATTTATATAGTGAAATTTCTTCTGTAGGCATTTTCTTACAGTTTGAAGAGATGACTTCTAGCAGATGCACTTAGAACGGAATTTTTCTTCACTGAATATTCCATGGGTCAGTCTCACTCTGGCTACTCTTTAGTTTTCATTATTGGTATCTCCTTATTGCCTCCATTTCAGGATCCCATTTTAACTATAGTGGAAAGATTTGAAGACTTAATTAGAGTGTATTCTGTAGTAAAAATAAATAATATGGGAAAGATAATAAACATGAGTAATTTTAAATTTAGTTGATTTTTATTTCAAATTGCATTTAAGCTCCATAAGTGTGGAAATGGGAAGTATACATCTAAATAGTTAGTTTTCTTCTGAAAGGCCTATGTGCATTCTTTTGCAAAGACTGCCTGAAAGAACTAAAAAACAACAAAATAAATATTTTTTTAAAGTGCTGCATCAGCTCTTAAAACAGACAGAGCTGACATTTTGAAGTGTGAAAGGGAGATTAATTTTGGGTAGAGAGACAGAGGATGCTAAGAAAATTTAAATGCTTTCTTGGCAGATACAAAAAAAATCTCTTTAGTGTTTCCTGTTGCTGTTCTCTATTTGCAACATTATCCACACATCTACTAATTTTCTTAAGGAAAGCAGACAGTTGAGAAAGAATATTGAACATGAATGATTGAAGTATTATGAGGACATCTTTTCAAAGGGATATTTGGAAAAAGGTAATTTTCAAAGGCATTAGTGAAACAAAATTATCAGGGAAGAATTAGCATATTTTGCTTGCTGGTTGCTTTCAGATTGCTTTACATTTAGTTGGCTCTGCCCTTGAAATTTTTATTTTTAATTTTCCTACAAAGTTGTTTTGCTAGGTTACTGACAGGCTACCTCTAGCTCTAATCGTAGTGGAGTATGCATAATAATGACTTCAGACATGAGTAGGAGTAGGTGAGTTGGACTAGCACAGAGTTTCATTTGCCCCCACTTATTTTCTCCAATGGATAACTTTATTAAGATGAAAGTCTCATCATTTTGGTAACTTTTTTCAATTGAGTAAATGTCGCTGGAAGGACCTTTTATGACATACACAATTACACATATGCACACGTGTGTGTGTGTTGCTAAAAAGAAAGACTAACTTGCCATCAGTACACTTATATTCTCTTATACACATAGCCGGTGACAGCTATTTTTTTTTATTTCCAAATATTTATTCTTTGTCTTCTAGCAACGTTATCCTTTTTTAAATTTTTTTTCCTCGGTGAAAGAAATATCTTCCCCTAAGTCCTTGTGTTTTAGGATAGACTAACTCCATACTTGGGGTTCAGAGGAAAAATATAAGATCCAAACTCAATCTGTGCTCCATGATTCTGCCTACATTTATAAACTCAGGGCAAGAAATGCTGTCTGGTCCAAAGAGATTATCTAGGCTATTCCCGGGAACTCTTTGAAATCTAGGTTTGGAAAACTGATTAAAAGTGAGTGTGGCCAATATGCAGCCATTTTGGCATCAAGCAGTGAGAAGAAACTTAAAGATTAAGCCAATGTAAAGAAACAAGAAGTGATACCACAAAGAAAGAGACGGAATAACAGGAAAACACCAAGTCTTCATTAGTTCGAGCACCCAATCCAGCATACAAAATGTCTATTCCCAGAAGTTCCATTACATAAATTAATATTTTTCCTTATATTCTTACATGAATTTGAAGAATTATGTTGCTTGAAACAAAAGATCTGATCGATAAGTCAGATGACTGAGCCATGATTTCTTTTAGAAATTTGTAATTATTCCCAGCTTTTATTAACCCAATTCATGTGTCTTTTGCATCCTCAACTTTGTCATTTGTGCAGTATTAACGGTTCTCCTTCATTTGTAGAGTGGCAGAACATTTCTTATAACTCTACAATAATACATTTTGCTTAGAATGGAATGGGATGTATTTGACTCTGCTTTTCTCTAAAATTCTAAAAGTGTAAAATCTTTTCTTCTCATACTTGTAATATATATACTTTATTCAGTTTGAAAATCCACCTTCCTTTGCCACATGAACCCCTCATAAGTCAGTTTCTACTTTAAAAACTAAATCTATGCTATAAATTACAAATACTCCAGTTGTGGAGAAAATGCATTAAAAAATGGCAGAGCTAACCTTTCAGTTTCTTGTGAGAATATGAAAAATTAATTAATTTTGAAAAAATTAAATGAAACTATTTTAAAAAAGAACAATATTTTGGTTGTTGTTTTTGTTCTATCTCTTTTTCAGGTCTTTCTACAAAAGTGCTGCTATAGAAAAGGCAATCAATAAATACCTATTTTGTTAAAACACAATGGTTGGTAAATGCACATGCCAAATTTTTAATATGTTAATGATAAGTGAATAACTGAAAGTATATATGTTATTAATATTTTATGGAGAGTAATATTATTATGAATACTTAATAACATATTTTTAACGTGTGATAATTAGATGAAAATATCAGGCAGTTTATGTGACTGTAAGAATTATTACAATTTATAGCCAAAGCAAATATTTTAATGTCAACCTGGGACATGGGAAAATGCAGGCAATTATGAGTGAGATACTATGCTAATTGGAATAATCAAATGCAAAATGGAGGTACTCCATAATTACAGAAGAGTTTTAGCACTGATTGGGATAGAATGTGTAAAGATTAAAAGAGGTAATTTTTTCCTATTGAATGTGTATAGTATATAAGTGTGTAAGTTTAAATGCATCTGTATATGCTGTTAACCCATTTATCTTTCCAGGAATTGTAAACAATAGAGATGAATTCTTTTAAAATTTGTTAAATATTTTTACTTTCAAAATATAAACGTTTTAAGGCAATGAATATATTATCTTTCTATTGCTGCCTAGAATATTAACTCAAAACATAGTGACTTAAAGCAATTATTGTTTATCATTTTCTTCAGTGTCTGTAGGAGATACATGGAGGAGCAATTTAGCTGGTTTTGACTCAGGATCTTTAATGAGGTTGCAGTAAGATGTGACTGGAGCTGCAGTCATCAAAAGTCTTGCCTGTGGCTGAAAGATTTCCTTCCAAGGTGGCTCTTTCTTACAACTGACAAATTATTGTTGACTATGTTGATGGCTGGTAGGAAGCCTCAGTTCCTCTCCATCCCTGTGCCTCTCTATGGGGCTGTTTGAGTATCTTCATGGCATGGCATCTGGCTTCCTCCAGAATGAGCTATCCAAAAGAACAAGGTGAAAAGTTGCAATATCTTTAATGACTGCTCCTGGGATGTTGACCACTTAGGTCAGCTTTGGTTCATTGTGCAAGGTCATTACTGAAAGGCATAAATACATGGAAGCAAAGATCATTAGGGACAATCTTAGAAGCTAGCTAGCACAATGAAAAGTAAATTAAAAGAGTATTTCACTAAACAAAAGTAAGCAGTTATTGTGAATCTTGGTTTCAATGATTTGTTTTTATTCCTGGGTAATAATAATAATATAAACTTACCTGCAGCAGTATTTTGATGTCTTGTATTATACTGTATTGTATTGCATTGATTGTTTGTTTGTGTGCTTTTTGGGGGAGACAGGTTGATAACTTAGAGCAAATCTGTGTGAAAATTCATCATAAGCACTAAATATAAAATTTATATAAAGATTTTTGGAGTTCCTGCCGTGGCATAGTGGTTAACGAATCTGACTAGGAACCATGAGGTTGCGGGTTTGATCCCTGGCCTTGCTCAGAGGGTTAAGGATCCGGCATTGCAGTGAGCTGTGGTGTAGGTTGCAGACTCCCCTTGGATCCTGTGTTGCTGTGGCTGTGGTGTAGGCCAGTGGCTACTGCTCGGATTAGACCCCTAGCCTGGGAACCTCCATATGCTGTGGGAGAGGCCCTAGAAAAGGAAAAAATAAATAAATAAATAAATAAATAAATAAAAGACACAAAAAAATTATATAAAGACTTTTATCACCCATGCCTCTTACTGATAAAGATCTCAGGATGTATCTTGACAGATATTTTAGTGCTAGATATTATAATGCTGGGAATAAAACCAGGGTTTTCTAAATTGTGGACTCCTTTCCCATACCACATTTTTATGTATAGGAGAAATTAGTATCTTTTAAAATAATCATAAAGTGCTTAGTTTCCCTCATATATATCCTTTTTTCTTTCTTTTCTCAAATTATTGTTATTCCCTAATTTACTATTCACCATAAATTCACAAAAACTCACTTCCCTATTATATAAAACATCAAGTGCATACAATACAAACTTTAAGAAATATTTACCAAAGTCTATTTTTTTTTTTTTAGTGCTTTGAGGAATATAACAAATGCCTAAACAGTTTTTGTCTAAAAGGGCTTTTGGGTTGGTTGAAGAATAAAGACATATATCCAAAAAAAAAAAAGAAAAGAAAAAGGAGTTAAGCAATCCTATGCTGTTGTACTGAACATATGGATAATACATAGATAAGTCATAAATCTTTTTTTTCTAGCACTTTTGTTTACTGACCTTTCGTAGACTGCTACTGAGAAAATAGCAAATTTATCTGATTTAAAATATTATTCTTTACCCTAACATCTAGAAAAGAGGCCAAACTATCATTGTCATAAATTAAAAATAAGAGGAAGATAATGGAGTGCGAAATAATTTTTCAGTGTAAGGGAGTCAGTGAGAACTGTTCTCTTCAATAGTTAAACAGAGAGAATGTGGAGGGAAAAGGTGCATAAAAGTGAGCCTTTATAATTGTGGTATAATAAAATAGACGTCAAATACATATGATATATTTATATATATATATATGATATAGGTATTATATACAATTTGATTTTTGTCCTAGATTTGGTTCCTGTCAAAGAGTTCCTAAAACTTTTGGAATTTCCTGAGTGATAGGAGCTTCTTTTGCTACTCATGAGAAGCCCTTTTCAATCATACCTGAGTTTGGGCTAATGACATGACCCTTGAGAGGGCCTCTCTGTGGCTTCTAAATGGGGACTGGTCACCAAAATAACCAATCATGTGATTTAGAAGTTTGGTACTTTCAGTCTCAGTCTCCACCCCCCAACGTTTTTGGGGAGTTGAGAGGGGCTGGAGATTTAATTCAATAACCAATGGCCAATGATGTCATCAATCAAGCCTCTGTAATGAAACCCCACATCCAAAGTGTAAACAACAGGATTTGCTGAATACAACAAAGAGCTGGTAGGTTGGTGCACTTCCACTCCACCCCCCACCCCACCATACCTTGCCCTATGGAGCTCCTCCATTTGTCCGCTCCTAAGTTATATACTTTATAATAAACTGAAATAGCAAGTAGAACACTTACCTGAATTCTGTGAGTCAGCTAATTAAAAGTGTGGGTATTCTGGCGCTTCATTTACAATTGGCTTTTTAAGTGGGGGTGGTCTTATAGGATTGAGTCCTTAGCCTGTGGAGTTTGCACTAACTCCAAGTTTTAGTGTCAGGATTGAATTGTTGGATACCCAACTGATGTCAGAAAATTGGAGAGTGGATATGGAAAAAATTATATGTATTTGATGTTAGAAAAAGCCACATATTTGATGTCCAAAAGAGAGATTGCAATAATATTTCTTCAACTACTTTTTCATTTAAATCTCCTAACCCTCTAATTTTTTATAGACAGTTCACATTACAATTGCTTATCTTCTGAGGATTTTTGATAAAGCAAGAATAGAAAATACATCAGGGATTTAGAAAAAAGAATTGAAGACATTTAGATTACAATTGTTGAGAATAGATCCTAGAAAGGAATGAAATAAAGTATTAGAGCAGTGTTTTAGGGAAAGGCAAAAACAGAAGCATGGGGGAAAGAACCTGTCACTGGGCAAGCTATGCAATCTTTTTCTCAACTGAAGAAAGCAATACAAAGTTGTTCCTTCCCTATGTTGGAAAATAATGAGGAACTTCTAAAAGCAGCCAGAGGAAGAGTATAAAACAGCAAAACCATATTTACTGGTTAGAATAAACCAATCATTCCTGGGGAAGAGGGTATTTGAGAAAAATGTCAAACAAGGCTAACGACCAGTAGGAGAATAAACACTATGGCAAATTAAATTTATAATTCTGAAAAGTGTTCAAATACTTGGAATACCCCCCCCCCTTTTGGCTTTTTAGAGCCACACCCATGGAATATGGAGGCTCCCCAGGCTAAGGGTCAAGTCAGAGCTGAGGCTGCCGACCTACGCCTTAGGCACAGCAACATGGGATCTGAGCCGTTTCTGCAGCCTACCCTGAAGTTCACAGCAATGCCAGATCCTTCACTCACTGAGCAAGGCCCGGGATCGAACTGGCAGCCTCATGGATGCTAGTCAGATTTGTTTCTGCTGAGCCATGATGGGAACTCCACAAAACACTTTTGATATATAAATATATTCATAGAGTTTTTTGAATTTGGCAAAAACATACAACCTAAACTTCATTAAGCCACCTGCTTTAATGGTAGATTTTAGATTCAAGCAGTGATTTGCAAACATTTTATTATTATTATTATTATTGTTAACTAGCTCTGTTTGCTTGGGCTTGAGCACCTCAAATACTTGCATTTGCTATTCCAGAGGAAGGCAAGAAAAAATTCTTCATACAATTCACTTCTTCCCGAGTAGTAAAATGCATGGTTATGTAGTAAGGAAGAAAATAGTTGGAACAAATTGCTTAAGCCATGAATTTACTTTAAAAAATGTATTTTAGGAGTTCCCATAGTGGCACAGCGGAAATGAATCCGACTAGGAACCATGAGATTTCGGGTTCGATCCCTGGGCTTGCTTAGTGGGTTAAGTATTTGGTGTTGCTTTGAGCTGTGGTGTAGGTCACAGATGCAGCTCGGATCCCACATTGCTGTGGCTGGGGCATAGGTCAGTGGCTACAGCTCATATTAGGCCCCTAGCCTGGGAATCTCCATATGCCAGGGGTGCGGCCCTGAAAAGACAAAAAAAAGAATGTATTTTATAGCTTCTCACATGCCTTTTTTCCCCCTACGACCTAAAGTCAGTTTGTCTCTTCCTGGTAGAAAGCTGAAAGAGAGTGGAATCCAAGTAAATCAATGTTCAAGCTACCAATAAAAATGCCATGCGCAGCCAGCAGATTGGCTGCCCAAAACCTCAAAGATCAGCTGTCCATTTCACCTACATATAGGAGAACTAAATTGCCTCTTTTACTTTTATCTTTTTTCTTAGTATTGAATAGTTTTTAGGATATCATTAATCTACATTTTAAAATAATTAATACACTGTAAGGAAAAACACTGTCAGGAATTAATGATCTGGAGTTTACCTTTTTAAATGCTAGACTATTTTGTCTCTGGTACAAAATAAATTAGTAATTATTTGTTTTTCATCACAGCTTTAGTTCTTAATAATAATAAGTATATAACATGTTTCAAAATATTTTTCTTTTTGTCTTTTGGGGGCCACACCTGTGGCATATGGAGGTTCCCAGGCTAGGGGTCCAATCAGAGCTGTAGCGACCGGCCTATGCCAGAGCCACAGCAACGCGGGATCTGAGCCGAGTCTGCAACCTACACCACAGCTCACTGCAATGCCGGATCCTTAACCCGCTGAGCAAGGCCAGGGATTGAACCTGTGTCCTGATGGATACTAGCCAGGTTCATTAACCACTGAGCCACGACGGGAACTCCTGTGATTTCTATTTTGCATATGAGAAAGTAGAGATTCATTTTTACAGAAATTCATTCATTTATTCAAAAGTAATTTGTGAGTTGATTTTTGTATTAATCAGACTTTTTTTCATTTTTAGAAACTATGTTGATTTACAATGTTGTGATCATTTCTGCTGTACAGCAAAGTGATTCAGTTATATATGTACACACATCCATTCTTTTTCAGATTATGTTCCCACATAGGCCATCATGGAATCTTGGGTAGAGTTCCCTGTGCTCTATAACAAGTCCTTTTTGGCCAATATCTAGAGAGACAGCAGCAATAGGATACATACAAAGAAATGTATTATTAGGAGTTGACTCATGGGAGTGTGGAGGCTGAGAAGACCCAGGATCTGCCACTTGCAAGCTGGAGGCCCAGAAAACCGGGTGGTATAGTATCAGGTCAAGTCTGAAGGCCTGAGAACCAAATTCCCGTTTAAGCAGTAAAATTGAAAACTAGGAGTTCTAATGGTTTAAGTCTCAGTCCAGGAGGAGAAGAAAGCCTGTTCAGTAAGGCAGAGAGAGTCAATTCTCCCTTCCTCCATCTTTTAGTTCTAGTCAGGCCCTCAATGGCTTGGATGGAAGAATGGGAAGCCAGAAGAATAGATGAAAGGTAAGAAATTTTTGATACAAGACTTGTATCAAGGAGGTTAATACATAATATATACTTATCCTTTGACAATTTAGTTAAGTAGCTAACATTCTAATCTATTTAGAATAAATTGGATTTTGTAATGATTCTCTGAAGAGAACTAGAATTTATTAATTTATGTTTCCTAATGTAGTAGTGATAGGTTTTCTTTTCTTTTCTATTTTTTTTTTTTTTGGTAGGTGTGAATGAAGGAGTATTAATTCAGTCATAATCTTTATTTTATTTTGTGGTCTTTTGTCTTTTTCAAGCCACACCTGTGGCATAGGGAGATTCCCAGGCTAGGGGTCTAATCAGAGCTACAGCTGCCGGCTATGCCACAGCCACAGAAATGCCAGATCCAGATCCCTGCTGCGTCTGTGACCTACACCATGGCTCACAGCAACTCCGGATCCTTAACCCACTGAGCGAGGCCAGGGATTAAACCTGCAACCTTATGGTTCCTAGTCGGATTCGTTTCTGCTGCACCACGACCGGAACTCCATGATAGGCTTTCTTGAGATACTAATAAGAATTAATGAATGATGATAGTGATAGTGGAGAAATACCAATTATAATAATCTGCACTTGAAAAATCTTTAACCATATCATAACTTTTAATTAAGTTTGGATTTTTAAAGTATCAATATGAAATTAAAATAACATTAATATTGATTGATAAGAAATGTTCATTTAGACCTTCTTTGTCTTGCGAAATTTATTTCCGCTGTCTTCAATCTTCATCTAAGTCTTGCAAGTGAGCCAGAAGTAGTTCTACTTTCTACTGGGAGAATATGGACTTAAAGATCAGTAACTTGCCCACTGTTACCCAGGGGGTGGAAGAGTTGTGATTTCAATTTAAGACTCGCTGACTCTAAAGACTATGACACCCGCTATCACATTTTTTCACTTCCTAAAATTATTCTATATTTCTGGGATTCTTAAAAGTCAATAAAACTTCTTTCCACTTTGATTTTAGAACTATTTTAATAATAAGGCAGAGCAGGTAGGAGAATGGAGATCAAGATGTCAGCTTTGGAAAATATGTTAGTATTTATATGGTGAAATGGGCTTCTTTGAAATTTACCTCTAAAATAGAGAGAGTCTCAAATCCAATGAGAAACAGAAAATCTCCTTCACAGGAGAGTGCCTCCCCACTAAGCCCATCAGAGTGTAGAGAGAGGGTAGGACTCTACAAATTGCCTTCTAGACAGGCAGATTGACCTCATCAATGAAATGAGGAAAGGGTGCTACTCTCATCTTTAGCTCTCAAATTCACCAAACAGACAATTCATTTTTCCTCTCCTGGGTTGAGTTAGTGGGGTAGGGTGGGGGGTGCAGGAGAGAGAAGCCAGCAAATAGAAAAATAGAAATAAAAAATGAATATCCTTGTTTAAGTGTCCCTACAAAGGATTATCAGCAAAATTTGACAATCTTTAAAAAACGGATGAGTTAGGAGTTTGGTTTACTTGATAGCTTAGCTCATTTTAAGACAAGATCCTAATAACTATAACAACATCATGACATAACATAACATAATATAAATGTCTGAAAGCTTGTTAAATTAATTTTGGGGTGAATGAAAATATTACTCTGTGGTATAAATTTAGATAAATTGATTTTTTAAAATTGAAATAGAGTCTTCTCATTCTTACTTAAAATAGAAGTCAATATCTTATCATAAAATAAAATGGAAAAGGAAAAATAATAATGGAAGTCAAATATTTAATTTTTTGAAACTCTCTCAAAGTTTCATAGAAACATTTTCAATAACTTGAAAGTCTGCTAATTTTTGAAACACATCTGTCACCAGGGATGGATGACCTAATTTAGATGAATTGTGACTCAAGTATTCATCTAAAATTCAAGGTTGACCTACATCAAATGTGAGAACCTCGAAGTTTGGTTAACTTTATTCATTACTTTTCCTCTTGGTGTAACTTTTTTAACTTCCTGTTTCTGACAAGTCTTAAAAACAGAATTGCTAAGTAGTGTCAGAACAGCCATTTCTTATGATGATGCTCTATAGTTAAAGACCTAAAATGTGCAAATCTCTACAGGAATATGGGTCCAGATTTTCAGCCTCAAGAAAGTTTCAAATCCAGGAGAGTTTTTATAAATATCTTCCCTTTTCTGTATCAAATGATTATTTTGTTATTTATGTTGACACAATGTATCTGGTATGACAAATATGTTCATTTTCATTTGCTAAAATATTCAGAAACTGATTTCATTTCACTATGTGTTGACTCTATCTTCAAATATTCATTTCAGAATTAGCAGTATGCTCTTACAAAATTAATTGCAAATCTCATATAGGAAAAATAATTATCAGATAAGTTTTCCACATAACTGGCTTCTACTTTCTTGTTGTATCTCAGCTGGAATGTGTCCTCTCTAGGGTTTTTTTTTTTTTCCTATATAAAGTTGCTCCAGCCACTATTACATTGTTTTAGTTCTTTCATTGAAGGATGTAACTATGTTACTATTTTGGTTTTTACTTGTTTACTAGATGATTGCATTTCTCGCTGAACTGGAAGATAAATTGAATGAAGTCAGGAATGTTTTTTTCTTTGATCATTTCTGTGTTCCTTGACTAAGACTTGGAAGAGCATGTGACACTATATATATATATATATATATATAGTGTCACTATATATATATATATATATATATATATATATATATCCTTTCAGCCTCACAATAATACTGTCCACAAATTTAGAAAACTTAGAAAATCTCCCATCTCTTCCATAACTTCATCACACACTATATATATGCTACTTTAGCACTTTCTGAGTAGCCTCATCTGCAAACTGGAGAGTTTGCTCTTTTTTTTCTCAATGTACCATATTGTTGATTCATTATCATTGAATTCATGATGGCAGCACTATTATGCATGCCTAAACAAAATATATCTAATACATGCATTTTCTTCATAAGATATATCACAGCTTTTTTTTTTTTTTTTTTTTTATCTTTTTGCCTTTTCTAGGGCCACTCCCATGGCATATGGAGATTCCCAGACTAGGGGTCTAATCCAAGCTGTAGCCACTGGCCTACACCAGAGCCACAGCAACGCCAGATCTGAGCCGCATCTGCAACCTACATCACAGCTCATGGCAACACCAGATCCTTAGCCCACTAAGCGAGGCTAGGGACCGAACCCGCAACCTCATGGTTCCTAGTCGGATTCGTTAACCACTGAGCCACGATGGGAACTCCCTCACAGCCTTCTTATACTTAGGAATAGCAGACTGAACTTCAGTACTCTGCTTGGGGGACATTTTAAAAAGTAAAATGCCAACAAAAAGCACAAAAATGTAATATATGTAGCATTAAAGGGACTGTGAAAAGCAAACTTGTTTAGAGTATGAGAGTTGAAATAAGAAGGCATATATACAATAGAATATTACTCAGCCATAAAAGACATGAAATAATGCCATTTGCAGCAATCACCTGGAGATTATCATACTACGTGAAGTAAATCAGATAGCAAAAGATAAATATAATATGAGATCACTAATATGAGGAATCTACTAGAAATGATGCAATAGAACTTATGAAGAGAAGCAAATTCAAAGATTTTGAAATCAAACTTATTTTTACCAGAGGGGAAACTTGATGAGGGAGAGATAAATTATGGGAGACCTAATATGTAGCACAGAGAAATTTACTCAGTATTGTGTAGTAATATATATAGGAAAAGTATCCAAAAAGGAATGGATATATGTTTATGTGTAACTGATTTACTTTGCTGTACACCTGAAATTAACACAATTTTGTAAGTAAACTATATTCCAAAAAATTAAAAAATAAAAAGGCAAAGAGAACATAGCTTTGTTCTACCTCAGCTCTGGACATACTTATAAATGACGGTGAAAACACTTCACACCTCTAGTTTAGGACAATATCCAATTATTTTATAAGATCTTTAAGAGCAACAACCAAGCTTTGTCGAACTCTGTAATCCATTACCCTGCATAGTACTATTACAAAGTAGAAGCTCAATTTTCTGTTAATGAATTGGCATGGCATAGAAGGTGGTATGTCCTGTAAAGACCTCAGTTGTGTATATTTTGACTTGAGAGTGGTAGTTCTGTATTGCATTGCTGAATAGTCACCAAAGTGACAATGATAAGGCCACGACCATAGGCTGAAGAAGACTAGCAATCATTGTGCAGGTAAACAAGAGCTTGAGAAAGTAGTATGAAATGTTATATCCAAAATGGATTTAGGACTGTATTTTTACAGTATGAAGAATAAGACAGTATTTGGGAGAAAGTTTCAATAATTCCAAGAGTGAGTAGTTATTTACCCCAGTCACCTTTCATTCATTTTGCCGTATATCCTAAGGACTAGATTTTTATTCTGCTATTCACCTTCTGACACACATATCTTTCATTCCACACTGGTGACATAGAATTGATCCTATACTCCCACATTTTATTAGAATAGGTTCTGGGACTGACGGGGACTGAGTGTACTTGGCATGGAGCCGGACTGGAGACTGTTGGGACTCACATCGTTAATTAAATAGACTTGGCACTATTTAACATATATCTACAATGAAAATAATTTATATGAGAAAAATTACAAACTACTTTTCCAAACAGCTGACATGAAAATAAAAGAGTAATTGGAATATGTGTGTGTGTACATATATATGTATATATATATATATATATATATATGCTAGATCTACTTCATTAAATAATATTAACTACACTGACATAATGTTGACCAATACCTTTTTAATCAAAAAATATGATTAAAAGGTGTCTATACATAAACAAGCTAGCTATAGAAAGGTGATTATAGCTAGTATTATGAAAATGTAAAGCTTGAAGTAAAATATTAGATGTGGCTACATAGAAAGTTAGGGACCATATTCTAGAGAAGCTTATATGCCACGATAAAGAGTTTTGAGAGTATTTCGTATATCATAAGAAATACGTTGGTGATGGATCCCAGTTCAAAATTAAAACAAGTATGACTGTTGGGTTCTCTAATATGGATTTCTGGCTATCTCTCACATTATCAGTCGGTCTTACCCTCGAGAGAAGAACTGAGTTCCAGAGTTGTCTGATCCAACTTTTTTCACATTATCTATCAATGTATATTTTATTATGTATATTCCCTCACATCATCTGCCAAAGCTGTGTAGGTTATGACTCAAAATGTACCTCAAGTAGAATATTAAGAGCTCGAATTCTATTGCACTTCACTGCACTGTGTAATATCACATACCAAAAGCCATTTATTGATCCAACTAATGTCAACTGAATGCTTTCTGTATATGAGGCATGATTGTAGGCAGAGATTACACATGAATGATTGAAGTAAACAGAAATAATTGCCCTCGCAGAGCTTATAGCCCAGTAGACACGCTAATATCTAACAGAAAACAAAAGTGAAAAAATACCTTTGTCTGTCCCAGTACTGGGTGTGGAACATTCTTTAAACCAATTCTGATTTATGTGACACTATGTCCAGTAGTGTTTGTGGCAGAGCCTTGCAGTATGGGCAGGTAAGGATCATGGGATTGGAGATACATAAAACATGCCCAATATTCAATACACGAATCACTTGGTTCATTGTAAACAATAAGCACCTGGCACAGGCTAGAATAGCAAGAAAAGAGGGTAACAAACCACTCCAGGAAGAAGTCTGGGAAGGAGACATACCAGCATCAATAGCCATCTCGCACTGTTCTCAGGTCTGGCAACAAGTTTCATGAATAGGAGCGGGAAGTCTCCTCCTGCTCGGACAGAGCTCTAACAGTGTCCCTCTGGAAGGGCTCTCAGCACGTGGAGTCCAGTCCTCCATCAAAGAGCCTCAAGTCCCTAAGATCTTGCCAGTAGGGTGTAACAGTTCCACCCCAGGGGGCCTTTTTTTCTCTCAATTACTCCCTCTGTTCCAGTGAAGTCTTTTCACAAACATTACCACAAGAATTCCTTATCTAAAACATTCTTAATGTATCACTCTAAGACACTGTAGTCCTACACTGGCCATTTCAAATCCACTGATTTGGAAGTTCGCATTGGCCATGATGATTCCATATGGGATCCCTTAACATAGCTTAAATCTTATGAGCTTCACACTCAGAGAATCGTGGCACAAAAGAAATCACATCATAACAAATACTTCTGATATGGTGAATTTCTGGAGAAACACCCTTGGAAAACAGATTCCACAGTGAGAGAGAAAAGAAATGTGCCTGTTGGAATCTGATTTGTCTCTGATGGGGTCTACTCTCAGCTTGCTATTTCTATGTAGAGCATTTATAAGTCCAATTGCCTGTAGACAGTCTTCCAGGATTACTTTATTGCATCCAATATACATAAAACATATTAGCATTTGCTCTTTTAAAAATCAGGAAATTACATGTAGACCCCTGTATTACTGAGCATCAGAAACCATACTGTGTCAGTTGTGTTCTGCTGTAAGAAAGCATCAAGACTGGCAGTTCCCGTCGTGGCTCAGTAGTTAACGAATCCGACTAGGAACCATGAGGTTGTGGGTTCGATCCCTGGCCTTGCTCAGTGGGTTAAGGATCCGGCGTTGCCGTGAGCTGTGGTGTAGGTCGCAGATGCGGCTCAGATCCCACATTGCTGTGGCTGTGGTGTAGGCTGGCAGCTACAGCTCTGATTGGACCCCTAGCCTAGGAACCTCCATATGCCGTGGGAGTGGCCCTAGAAAAGGCAAAAAGACAAAAAAAAAAAAAGAAAGAAAGGAAGAAAAAAAGAAAGCATCAAGACTGGAGTTCTCTGGTGGCACAGCAAGTTAAATATGCAAGTATTGTCACTGCAGTGGCCCAGGTTGCTGCGTGGTGGTTGGGGAGGTTGATCCCAGGCCTGGGAACTTCTGCATGCTGCAGAAACAGCCATAAAAAAAGAAAACAGTAAGAAAGAAGTACAAAAATATTGTACGTATACTTATGAAAGAAAAAAAGAGAGAAAGAGCAGATGTAGGTGGGACCAGTCTGCAGACGATAATGCAGATCTGACATCTTTGAAGAGAAAATGGGGGGAAAAAGAGAGAGAGAGAGAATGAGTAGAAAAAGTCTCAGATAGTGGTGCAGCTCTAAGTTTGGATCAGGCTATCAGGGACTCTGGGAAGATTGCCATAGATGAGTTCCACACTGATGAGACATGTCTAAACTAGCGCTGTCATTGCCTGGCAGATGTTAGGGAAGAGAACCACCTCAAACACTTCTGTGGATTCTAAGTGTCCTCTGTCGAAAGGCTGTCAGCTAGGTGTACAACTTGCAGTCAGTTGCAAAGGTCTTTCTTGAAAGGAGACCCTACTAGTCCACCTCCGTGATATCATACCTATGGCATTTATCCCACATCCTTCAGTTTTCTCATTCTTCCTGTTGAAGCAAGTCTCTGAACCTTAGTCTGACTTCTTGCTGAGTCGCTTGGTACCAGCAGTCCATCTATAGCATTATATGTGTTTCTTCTTTCAAACCACCCAAGGCTGACAGTGCAGTGACACTTTCCTCAAAACTTGCTTTATAAAATGCACTTTTTTTTTTTGTATTTTTAGGGCTGAACCCATAGCATATAGAGGTTCCCAGGCTAGGTGTCAAATTGGAGTTGTAGTTGACCACCTATGCCACAGCCACAGCAACACCAGATCTTTAACTCGCTGAGCAAGGCCAGGGATCGAACCTGCATCCTCATGTTTATTGGTCAGATTTGTTTTCCACTGAGGCATGATGGGAATTCTTTTAAACAGCATTTGAAACAAATAAACAATACTTTTTGTACATATATTTTAAAATTTTAGCATTTTCTGTACAAATGTACAAACATGGACTAACAACAATAATAAACAGAAGTAATGGAAATTTTAAGATATTGTAACAATCCCAGAAAAACAATCTGTAGTATCACAGTTCTTCATTCTATTTTTATTTACTTAATTAACTTAGTTTTATTTTATTTTATTAGAGTATAATTGATTTACAGTGTTGTGTTAATTTCTGCTATAAAGTATATTAACGCAGTCATATATATATGTATATATATTCTTTTTCTCTTATTTTCTTCCATCATGTTCTGTCCCAAGAGATTGTATATAGTTCCCTGTGCTGTACAGTAGGATTTCATTGCTTATACATTGTAAATGTAGTAGTTTGCATCTACCAATTTTAAACTCCCTATCCCTCCCATTTCCTCCCCCTTTCACTCTTGGCAACCACAAGTCTGTTCTCAATGTCCTTGAGTGTGTTTCTGTATTGTAGATAGATTCATTTGTGTCATATTTTAGCGACTATTTATAAGTGACTCATATACATATGAGTGTGTGTATGTGTGTGTGTGTGTGTGTGTGTGTGTGTGTGTGTGTAGTTCTAATTCTCTTTTAAAATAGAATTAGGTACGGTTTGGTTTTTCATTCCCAGCCAACTGCACCCCAAGGTAGACTCACTATCTCTATTCATCACATGTAGTCTCACTTTTATTGAAAACCTTAAGGTAGTTTTCTCTATAAAGGTCCCTGTTCTTAGATATAGGCCTAAATTGTATTCTTTGTAGAGCAATGAGTGTGCAATTTTTTTCTAGTGAGTGATGTTAAATATCTCCTAACAAGAAGGTAACTCCATTCTGCATAGCAATTAACCTCTTGGATTTTTACCCAAATGAGTTATTCTTCCTCTAATCTCTTCAGTTTTAAAATTCAACACCTTAATTGATCTTGTCTTCAATGTTGATGCCCATTTTTCAAATTATTTATGAAGTATATTCTCTCTATCTGTTAGCTACAAGTCTTTGCCAATTTTTGCTTTTCAGTCTGGACTCTACCCTCATACACTTAGAAAAAGCCTACTGAAATGTTTTTCAGCCTCCACTTTTCATTTTTCTTAGGGCTACCTTTTATTTTCATATATCTATCACTGTATCAACAAATTGCATTTTTTTTTCTTGAGTGACTTTAATTATGGATTTCTGGGATTCCTTTGATAAGGATCATGAATAAATATACTGCATTTTAACTCTGTGCTATGTTTCAATGTGAATTTTCCCTGCGTGTGCTTGTAACTTCAGAACTCAGCAGTTGCTAAGGACACAGAAATGGTTTTTACTTGTACATATTTTTTTTGGAATTATCTTAGATATGACTGAATACAAACCTACCAGGTCTTTAATAAATATTCCGTGTTTTTACTGCTGTTTATTACTTATCGCATATATTCTTTCCTTTAATATATGGGTAGTGTTCTGAAGTTTGTTGCACTTTCCAAAAGAGTTTGTTTACTGGAGTGGATTAAAATGAGTACTTTGCTGGTAAAACACCCTAACAGAAATATTCATCAAACATAGGTGAGAGGAAATGTTAATATCTGTTTCTCAGTGTTGAAACTCAGAAATATATATATTTTTTAAATGCCTGCCTTAATTCCCTGGACCTGGATTTATTTTTTAATTTATTTTATTTATTTTTTACCACATCTGTAGTTGTATAATGATCATCACAATCCAATTTCACAGGATTTCCATCCCACAACCCAAGCATATCTTCCCACCCCCCCAAACTGTCTCCTCTGAAGACCATAAGTTTTTCAGTGTCTGTGAGTCAGCATCTGTTCTGCAAAGAAGTTCAGTCTGTCCTTAAACACCAGCAAAGCAATCAATTTACACATTATCAGTTGATAAATACAAAATATTTACTGAGTCTACCAAATGTTGGTATAACAGTGACATGTTGTCAGATGTAGCCATGCCAATCAGTCCTACACACTCTGCCAAGAAAGGATCTGGGGCATTTTCAATATATACAGTTCAGTATGAGATTGTCCTAAAACAAAACTGATTAGGAAATTCAAAACTGGTCAAACTAAGATGTGATTTTACTGCAAGAAACATGGCGGCATTTTGGAAGTAAAGTATATTCAGAATAGCCATTTTTATTAGGAGAAAACCATTAATTTATCTTCTTAGTATTATTATAATATTTTATTAGAGAAATTAATGAAAAGTAGGTAAAAAGATCTTAAGAAGAAATTAAAAAATAAGAGTGAATATCATCAGATTTCAAATGTGGTAGGTTAGTAGAAAGAGCACACCCTTTGTTATCAGCAAGGCTTCGGCTTAAATAATGAAAAAAAGTTATTTGCCTTTTGAAATAAATTTTCCATCTATAAAATATTAATAACTCTACCAATTTCATAGAGTTGTTGTGAAGGTAAAGTAACCAGCAAATATTAAGTTCCCAGTAATTAAACATCTCAAATAATAAAAATAATAATATTTCATCACAAAGCATTCGGTCAATATTTTACAAATATATATATGACAAGAAATCTATTTATTGTAGTATAACATTATACTTATCTTTCAAATAAAATATTATTTGTCATCATTTGGTGTTTTCTTTTAGTCTTTTTTTGGACATAAAATATAATTGCATAAAGTCCTTATACGTCTTATTCCAGTCCAAGAAATATTTGATACATAATTAGTGTAATTTAAAACTCAGTTGAGAAGGATGCCTAAATGAGGAGATTTTCTGGTGGCGTTTAATTTGGTTTATTAAACCTGAAGCCTCCTCTGTGTCTTGCTTTTCTCCTGCTGGACAGTTACATCTTAATATACTTGCCAGCCTCCAGTAGGCTGATGGACTTGCAGAAGAACTGAATGTTGAGAGTACTTTAAAAAAAAAATGAGAGGACTGTGTATAGGGTATTAGACAAGAGGAGACTCTTTAGAGGAATGGAGAGTACATTCTGAATGCTGTTCATTGGCAGGCTGTTTTCCCAGCATAGCTCTTTAGAGCTCTCAGCTGTGATTCCCGTATCTGTTATGTGATGCTCATGATAAGCAATGCATTGCCGGTGAGTCAGCGGTACAAAGTTATTTAAAATCTTATAAAACACTCAGCTGTCTTAGTAGATATAATGATGTACAAAGACAGAGTACTAACAAAAAGTCAAGAAGGCTCCTTGGCCTTGTAGCTTCATTATTGTATTGCCTGTGTGAGCTAGACTCAAATGTTGAAACACAGGTAGAGGAAAGCAGAATTGAGCAGAATGAGAGAACCAGGTTGCTGTTGCTCTCAGCATTAACGGAAATTGTAGCATGCCCTTAGAAGCCCAGCAAGATAAAAAACTATGCCAAAAGTTTCTAGAACACTTAATGGTGACTAATCATTTTATGTTATTTATCATTTAAAGCTGGACCATGTCAAGGATTGCACCCTTAAAATTGTATTTCACTTTAAACCTTTCATTTAACATTTGTTTTGAGAACAAGTCCACATAAAGCCACAACAAAATGAAGATGAGAAACCCATCAAGTACCACGTGGAAATAGTGACTGCTATTGTCATAATATAAGTGAGTTTATCTTTTATTTTAAAAAATAGAATTTCACTGCCTTTGGACTGATTTTCTATCAAACATATTTTAAAATGTAGAAGACGAATAATGGTTACCCAATACTATCACCACAGTGGCTAGAAGCAGAAAACAAGAACTGTAGAAAATCAAAATCAAATTGAAAGATCGTTTTACTTAATTTTAAACAAAAAAGCAAGAAAGCAGAGCTAATTAATTTCTTTGAAATGACAGATTTGTCATCATGATTTGTATATCTGGACTAGTTTTATATTAATTTTAAATACTAGTTCAGTAAGAACTTTGATGTAATTGAAAGAGCAAGAGCTTTAGAATAAAATAACACTCACAGGAAACACAGTCCCAACACAATGCTAAAACCTTTTTTTTTAAGAAAACAATGTACTTTTCTCAGCTAGGATTTGTTATTATGTAAAATATGAAACTAATTCCTATTTTTTTAGAGCAGTTGGTAAATTTTAGAAACATGTATATGGTTCACATATGTGAAATAATAAATGGAAACTTGTAACTTGTTTAAGAGGGAAATGTGACTGGGGATGAGTGCAGAGCTGTATGCATATGTCAAACTCAGCAAGATAGACTTTTTAAATATGCAAAATGTGTATTTAGAAATTTTATACTAATAGAGCTACAGAAAATTTGTACATGATTCTTGCATATTTCTCACTCTCTTTTGAAGAGTAAAACAGAATAGACAATAGTTCCTCTTTCCTTCTCTGTCATATAGACATAAAAATGACGATAAAATACTATGTATTATTTATTACTTTTTATTTACAAATACTTAGGGAAAAATTCCCATTCATGGGAGCCCTATGAGATAGGAAGTCAAATTTTTAAATGTAAAATCTAAAAATCAGGTAATATAAACCATCTGTATAACACATGCGTCTCCATCAAAATTCTAGAAGCTGAATCTTGTTAAAATGCATAACGTACCTCCATAGATTTTTCTGGTAAGTCTGACATTACTAAGTGCCATAAACATTTTTTAGGAGAGTTACTATATTGCATGGAAAACATGGAGAAAATATATGGAAATTGCATAGCAAAAAGAGAATAGCAAGGACTGATATAGCAATTAATTATATTTATGGAACCAAAAATTTACCATTTCCTTCCTTCTCTCCTCTTCCTATTTTTTTTTTCTTAAAAAATAAGACAAACTGCATTGCCAAGTATCTATTTTCCATAGAAATGCTTTTGACTATTCTTCAAAAATAGTTGAGAATGAAACCGAGAAAGGGAGACACAGAGAAAGGGAAAAAGGGAGAAACAGAGAAATGGAGAGAGAGAGAAGTTCCCTTTTTCCGAGGTTTTACTTTCAGCAGTTTCAGTTATTCTTGGTCAATCATGATCCTAAAACATTAACTAGAAAATCATAAAAATAAACAAATCAAAAGTTTTAAATCGTGCACCTTTCTGGGTAATGTAAACAAATCTCATGCAAACTCCGTGTGTTCCACTTGGGATGTGAATTATCCGGTGTATCTACACTCTATCTACAACCCACCTGTTAGTCATTTAGCAGCCATCTCGGTTATCGGATCAAGTGTCACAGTATCACAGTGCTTGTGTTTGAGTAACACTTATTTTACTTAATAATGGCCCAGAGTCTTAAGAGTAGTGATACTGGCAATTGAGATAATCTCTTACTGCACCTCATTTATAAATTAAACTTTATCACAGGTATGTATGTACAGGAAAAAAAATGTAGTCTATATAGGGTTTGGTACTATCCAAGTTTTCAGGCATCCACTAAGAGCCTTGGAGCATATTCCCCAAGGATAAGGGGGGACTCACCCATATATGGGTGTGTATATATATATATATATGTACACACACGAACACACACATACACACACATAAATGACTTTTGCCAATTCATCCTGAATCAAGCAACCACACTGAATGACCTTGTATTCCATGTGTCTCAGCTATGTTTCTTGAAATCAATTTAGATATTTCATGAAGAGAATCATTTAACCTGAAAAGTCATAACTGTGGGCCATCTTTCCAATAATTGTGAAAATTGGTGTTTCAACTCATTATTTTAGCTAGCTTCATTTCATACTATTGTCTAGTTGCACAATAATGTACTTAACATTTCTCATTGTTACACGTCTAGGTGGTTTTCTGATTTTTTAATCAATAATAAGCTAAAGAAATGAACACAACAGCTATGACATGGTTATTTCCTTAGAATAAATTCCTGAGAGTAGAATTGTTTACGGGAAGACTTTAATAAAGCATTTTCGTACATGTAGACTTACAGGCATACTTCACATTACTGAACTTCTATTTCTTGTGCTTCATAGCAATGCACAAAAAACAGGATCATTTAATTGAAAATTTTTAAGGAATCTTTTTTCTTCTTTATTCCACATAAGACTAAGAAGGCAGTCTTTCATTCAGGGTAGGCAGAGACTAAGCTTATATTCATTCAAGAAAATTAATTGATAACAAATCACGTGCCGAGAACAAGCTCTGATAGAATCAATATTGGGATTGAACAGTCCCAAGGAAACATGTCCAAAAGGGATGCCAAATATTATCACCTTGCCTCCACACCCCAAAGCATGCTGCTAACACCTTCTTTTGTGAAAAAGAGAGCTGAGCTGTATGTAAGTGTTTGGCATTAAACTTTGAGCTATCCACATCTTACTGATCTATGTGAATGTTCCACAAGTGTCTTCTCCTGTTATCAAAAACATTACTTTTATGTGTTTTCTATACACACATATCAAATCAAAATCATAAGTTCCTAGCAAATAACTCTACCAATATTTCCTCCATAACTTTTTGTGTTCAAGCTTCTATTATCTAGTAGATACATGTTATTCCTGGGGAATAATGTCTGTTCTTATATTGCAGACCAAGATGTATTATTGTAAACTAATATGTTTCCAGAGTTTTGAAAGCAGCACTTAACTACTTTGTGTTGTACCTTACAACAAAAACATATTGATTTGAACTAGAGGGCAAACTAGCCCTGCTGCCTGATGACTGCCAAGATACTTGATGGATGCGCCCTGCATTTATCAATACTCACTCTAATATGATTTTTCTTCTTCTATAAAACTTCCAAAATTTCTCTGCATTCAAATGAATCATAAATGGAACACATTTTTATGCAGATCTTGTTCATAGTAGAATATCCTTAGATTCCATTCATTTTATTACTTTGTTACTTCCCAGTTTTAAGGTCAACATTTTTCCATAACTAAATGTAACTCAATATTCCATAATTCCATAACTAAATGTAACTCAATATTCCATAATTCCATAACTAATTCCACAATCTCATAAATAAATGTAAATGTAAAAATAGTGTTAAATATTTGTCTATTTATCTATTTACTTATCAGTCATTGTTTAAATATCTCTGTTTAATCATCTATCACTAAACTGAGTTAAAGCTCAGTATAATTTTATGGGGTTTTTTGATAATTAAATTATTTTTCTGATGAGTTGTCTATAGTTAGTGCACTTATATTGCAAATTTAATTAAAATGGTTCAGTTCAAAAAATACGTTAGTGCTTATCATGTTTTTTTATCACTATGTTTACTGCCAGGAATATAAAAGTAAATATATCTCAGATCCTGCAATCAGTAAGGTAAAGACTAGTTCAAGAAGACATATATGCAAGAAATTAACTTTCTATGAAACTCGATAATAAAGACAAATGAACAATGCACAAAATAAATAGGCAGTTGAAAATATTTAATTTGATTTTTACTGTTTTTCAACTGAACTCATGGCATTTAAAAATTAAAGTGGTTTCCAATTGGGAAAGAGTCATTTTCCAATTGATTTGGAACAATTTTCTGGCTTAAGTTTATAAATAAAAATTGGCATATTACTACAGATCATGAATTTCTATTACATAAAAATAGTACATAAAAAACACCAATTTATACAATATTGTTGATTAATGAAACATCATGAAAATGTTAATATATTAAATCAATAAAATTTTAAATCTAAATTTTACCCACTTAAGCTGCTTTTTAAGTGTGGGAACATTCAGTGCAGAAAGCAATCAAGTGACTACAACTTTTAGCTCAGCTATGAGAAAAAATTTGAAACCTAAATCAGTTTTATAAAACTAGGTGTTTTCTTTTCATGTTTCTAATTTTCCCTAATGTCAGTCTGATTTAAATATCTTTATCTTAGATCTCAATTACTGAAGATATTTCATTACTAGATCAATGCTGGAGTATTATTTGACATATATTTTTTCTGCTATAACATAAGGGGGTCTTCATAAAGATAAGAAAATGGAGAGGAGTCTGCATGTCCTTGGTGATAAAGGATTTTTCTCTTGAAATGATACCATTATTTCCTTAAATGAAAAGATTAATTTGCTGAACTGAAAAAAGATTTCATGCAAACCACTTGATTGAGCCTTGAATTATAATGTTTCAGTCTCAAACCCTGAAATTGGACTAGCTTATAATGGGCATAGCTAAAGTATTTTCAGAATTTTTCTTTAAAATGTATTATATAAAATGAACTTGTAAGAATCTCAAAATAAGCTTCTACCAAGACATTAAGACACATGAAGCACTTTTTTAGCACCTAGAATAACGTACTTAATAAATGCCACGAGTATTACTATTATGAATATCAATGAAATAAAAACACATGAAAAAGTCCATTTTCACAAAATTTTACAATCTTATTCTAAGGAAATAAAAACAGAAATAACCACAGTGATTTCTGACTTTTATACAGTCATATGCTGATATTGTGTACTAGTATTACTATGGCCATTAGTAAAATATTAGAACACTTGCATGAACTTTTATTTTTATTTTTTATTTATTTATTTAGTCTTTTTAGTTATTTCTTGGGCCGCTCCCGCGGCATATGGAGGTTCCCAGGCTAGGGGTCGAATCGGAGCTGTAGCCACCGGTCTACGCCAGAGCCACAGCAACGCGGGATCCGAGCCGCATCTGCAACCTACACCATAGCTCACGGCAACGCCGGATCGTTAACCCACTGAGCAAGGGCAGGGACCGAACGCTCAACCTCATGGTTCCTAGTCGGATTCGTTAACCACTGCGCCATGACGGGAACTCCCTGCATGAACTTTTATAAATAGCTACTGCTCTGAGCCTCAGGTGCCACAGCCTTGACCTCTCCCTGGAGCTCCTCATAATTTACCAAGGAGGGGTTGCTTCTTTACAAAGAAGAGGTCCTCAACTCTGGTACCAAGGCCAGTATACTTTCTGCTTTGTTGTATGCCCGTGTTATAAGAGCACTTGTTAAGTATTTGTGATTTTACTCCCAAAATTATGATATACTACTATGATGAGTTGGCAAGTATATTAGAGCACATGCTTTTTGATCTTCAGTCTCCTTTTAAAGCGGGCAGAATTAGAGCTTTGGATTCCTCATCTATGACAATGGCACTAACTTCACATACCATTTAAATTTTGAAGATAGAATACAATTTTTTATATAACGTTAACCTAGGAAATTGATGCTCAATAAAAATGAATTCCATATGAAAGTTTTAAATGTTTTTTCTTATATTCTATTTCTCATTTTATACGAAACATTTTCCAGACTTCTGGACGGCTATATAAAGCAGTTCCCAATTATCTATTTATTTATTCCCAAATATGCAGTTTCTTGTATGCAAACACTGGTCTAGCAATAGGGATGCCTGATGTAAATAAATAAATAAATAAATAAATAAATAAATAAATAAATAAATAAAAAAGAATTCCACTATTATGAACTTTATAGTTTTGTGGAAAAACTGACCAAAAAAGTAAAGAAAATAATTAACAAGAAAATGTCAGTAAAAAGAGCTATTGTTTTATTACTCTCGTAGTATAGTTTTTATCATAATAGTAGTTACAACTTTTTCTTTCTGCACCTAAATTTGAATTATTTAATTTTTTTTTTTGTCTTTTTGGTATTTCTTTGGGCCATTCCCGCGGCATATGGAGGTTCCCAGGCTAGGGGTCCAATCGGAGCTAGAGCCACCGGCCTACGCCAGAGTCACAGCAACGCGGGATCCGAGCCGCGTCTGCAACCTACACCACAGCTCACAGCAACGCCGGATCGTTAACCCACTGAGCAAGGGCAGGGACCGAACCCGCAACCTCATGGTCCCTAGTCGGATTCGTTAACCACTGCGCCACTACGGGAACTCCCTAAATTTGAATTATTTTAAGGTAATAAAATGTGATATCTGAATACGAAGTATTTAATTGCTGTTTTATTAGTAGGAAAAGAAATAAAAGCAGTAAAATTTGAGTTGATCATAAGATGACTCCAACAACTTCAGCAATATCAGGACATTGGCTCTTCTAACTACCAAGAGAGGATTCTAGAAGATGGTTGGTGTCATGAAATGTTGTCCCATCACCCTAGTCCTACTCAAGCAAGAAATTCTCTTCCATAGTATGCAGGGATCAAAATAATTTTGGGGTGGATTTGTGTCTTTGGCTGATTACAGAAGAATTTTAAAAGCTTTCTTTATATGACAGTAGATCCCAAAAGATGAAGCTTAAGTCTGTTGACCTCTGCTATACCAGGGAATATCAACAAGTTAGCCTTTGCTATATTCAACTGCCCTTTAATCCAGTTCCCTGCCCTGATCGCTTTTAATCACATTTTAAGTAGATCTCAACTTGACTTTTGCCTTTATCATGCCCGTTATGATGGTCCAGTATACAGGCTTTCTCTATCAAAATTTAACAACTCAAAATAAAGATGGAGCTGTCCTGAAACTAAGTTCCAATTCAAGGAACGTTTTTGCCACTTTTAAACTTTCAGATGACATTGACTCACCAAGGAAAATGAAACCCAATCCCTTCAGGTCCTCTAAACTGTTCTGTATAAAATTTCCTTAAGGCCCATGTCACTTTTTAGTCACTGAATTAGAAAGTATCCATGGAGATGTGGAGAACCATGAGAAACATATTTGCAGTTTTATTGTTTCTGTTCAGTAGATAGAGGATGTTAGTGTGACTTATGTTTCTTAAATTCAGTGTAATCATCATAGAATTTCAGAAAAATAAACCTTCTGTTTTATTTATGTATGAATATACATATAAACAAAAATATATTTATGTGTATTCAGTATTAATATCAATGTAAGATTTTTATCTTTATATTTATTTCAGTGTAAATATGTATATATGTATCTATCTACCTACCTATCTATAAACACACACACATATATATACACACACACATATTTTTGTCTGTCTATATATATGCACTTATATTCTGTTACATTTCCATATATATTATATATCTCTGTCTCCTTTTATTTATTTCATATTGTATTCATAAGCCTTGAGACATTCTATCAACTATGAAAAATCCCTACAAACTGTAATAAAGTACTCACTCTGTCTTATGAAGAAGCAAAAAAAAAAAAATACAAGGATACAAATCTAATATCCCAAGATATTTCTAAGTTGTATTGACAAACATCATATTTTTTTTTTCACTGTGGAAGAGCTAGGTATAAATTAGATTTTTATCTACTGTCAGTGGAATATAAAAGAAAATCATAAACTAATTTACTTAGCAGATTTGCCAATATTGATTATTTCTGGAGAAATAACAATATCTAAAAACTATCATGAGGATGGATTTCAAAAGAAATGCTCTTTAAGTCAATAAAAGCTCAAGCTATCAAATCCTTCTTCCTCAGTGTAAGGTTAATGGCTTCTAGTTTTCTTTTTAATCAACATTTATTTTGATGAAAGTACATAGTTACAGAGAATCCACATATTTTGAAATTCTTAAACAAGCCAAGAGTACAGTTAAAACACATCAAGTTGAAGACTGGAAGGATAGTGGGGAACATGGAACACATTTTGAAATACCACTTTGAATAATATTTCTTCCAATTAAAATAGTTTAGCAACTTTTAGGTAAAAGTTGTCAATCACTTAGAAGTGGCTTTTTTTTTTCCTTTTTGAGTTTTAACTTATTTCATTGTTTCTTTTTTATAGTTTTGTTATTTTTAACTAATTTTTATTGAAGTATTGATTTACAGTGTCTTTTTAGTTCTGAGTGTATAGCACAGTGATTCAGTTTTATATATATATATATATTCTTTTTCAGATTATTTTTGCTTATAGATTATTATAAAATATTGAGTATACTTCTGTGTTATGCAAGAGACCCTTTTTGGGTATCTATTTTATATATAGTAGTGTATTTCTGCTAATCCAAACTTCCTAATTTACCTCTCCCCCTTTTCTTTTTGGTGAGTTTGTTTTCTATGTCTGTGGGTCTATTTCTGTTTTGTAAATAATTTTATCTGTCTCCTTGTTTTATAGACTCCACATATAAATTTCACTCTTTTTATGATATACCATATCTTCTTTATCCATTCACCTGTTGATGGAAATACAGTTTGCTTCCATGTCTTTGCTATTGTAAACAGTGCTACAATGAATACTGGGGTGTATGTATCTTCTCAAATTAGAATTTTTAGTTTTATCTGGAATAAATGCCCGGGAATAGGAGTGCAGATTCATATGGTATATCTTTTGTTGATTTTTTTTATGGAATCTGCATGCTGTTCTGCACAGTGGCTGTACCAATGTACATTCATACCAACAGTGTAGGAGGGTTCCCTTTTCTCCATACCCTCTCCAGCATTTACTCTTTGTAGACATTTTGATGATGGTCATTCTGACCGGAGTGAGGTGACACCTCATTGCAGTTTTGATCTGCATTTCTCTAATAATTAGCAATGTTGAGCATTTTTTAATGTGCCTATTGGCCATATGTCTTCATTTTTTTTTTTCTGGGGGATGGCTTTATTTGTGGGTACTCCCCCAGTCCACACCACCGTGGGAAAAGGCACCTCTTCTTTCCCTCCATCACTCCACTCCCACCTACAGGCCCGCCGGTAATGCTGCAGTCGCGACGGCGCTTCAGGTAGTCGGGCTGGGCCTTCGCGCGGGGAAGAGGAGCATCCACTCGCTGAGGCGGGGCACGGATAAGGCTGCGGAAGGCCGACACGCTGCGGGGAAAGGGGAAGATCCAGCAAAGCCTAACGCAGCTCACTGGGAAGGCGGGCGGAAGGCCATATGTCTTCTTTGGAGAAATGTTTATTTAAATATTCTGTCCATTTTTTGATTGGGTTATTTGTTTTTATATTGAACTGTATAAGCCATTTGTAGATTTTAGAGACTAAACCCTTGTTGGTTGCATCATTTGCAGATATTTTCTCACATTCTATAAGTTGTCATTTCATTTTGTTTATAGTTTCCTTTGCTATGCAAAAGCTTTTAATTTTAATTAGGCCCTATTTGATTATTTTTGTTTTTTTCCCATTAATTTAGGAGACTGATCCAAGAAAATATTGTTGTGATTTATTTCAAAGAGTATTCTGACTATATTTTCCTCTAGGAGTTTTATAGTATTTGGTGTTACATTTAGATTAAATCCATTTTGAGTTTATTTTTGTATATGGTATTAGAGAATGTTCTAATTTTAATCTTTTACATGTAGCCATTCCATTTTCCCACACAACTTATTTAGGAGACTCTCTTTTCTCAGTTATATATTCTTGCCTCATTTGTCATAGATTAACTGACCATGGGTGCCTGGGATAATTTCTGGGCTTTCTATCCTATTCTGCTGATCTATATATCTGCTTTTATGTCATATCATACTCTTTTGATTACTGTAGCTTTGTAGTATAGTCTGAAGTCAGGAAGCCTGATTCCTCCAGCTCCATCCCCCTCCCACCCCCTCAGGATTACTTTGGCTATTCAGGGCCTTTTTGTTGTTCTAGTTCTGCACAAAATGCCATTGATAACCTGATAGGGATTGCCTTGAGTAGTATAGTCAATTTCGTGATATTGAGTCTTTCAATCCAAGAACATGGTATATCTTTCCATTTGTTTGAGTCATCTTCAATTTCCTTCATCAACATTTTATAGTTTTCATATTACAAATATTTTACTTTTTTAGGTAGGTTTATTCCTAGGTATTTTATTCTTTTTGATGCAATGATAAATGAGATTATCTCCTTAATTTCCCTCTCTGATCTTTTATTGTTAGTGTATAGCAATGCAACTGATTTCTGTGTATTAATTTTGCTTTATGCAATTCATTTATAAGCTCTAGTAGTTTTCTGGTAGTGTCTTTAGGATTTCCTATATATAGTATCATGTCATCTGCAGTGACAGTTTTACTTCTTCTTATTCAATTCAATTGTTTTTATATTTTTCCTCTCTGATTGCTGTGGCTAGGATATACAAAACTATGTTGATTAAAAGTGGAAAATGGAATCCAACAATATGTTAAAAGAATCATATGCCATGATAAAGTGGGATTTATTCCAGAGATGCAAGGATTTTTCAAAATCTGCTATCAGTCTGTGTAATATATCAATAAACAAACTGAATAATAAAAAACATGGTCATCTTAATAGATCCAGAAAAAGCTTTTGATAAAATTCAACATCCATTTATGATTAAAAACTCTCCAAGAAATGGACATACAGGGAATGTATCTCAACATAATAAAGGCCATATATGACAAATCCATAGCTAACATCATACTCAGCAATTAAAATCTGAAAACTTTTCCCTAAAATTGGGAACAAGACAAGGATGCCCACTCTTGCCACATTTATTCAGCATAGTTATAGAAGTAGCTTTTGATTTTTTAAATCAATATAAAATCCACTTAAAATTGATATTTTATAAATAATTTAAATTGAATTATTTAATACTTACTGTGAAAAAATAAATTGTAACAAACATACTTATTTACATTCAATTTTCTTTCTTTCACTTTTTTTTTGTCTTTTTTAGGCCACACTGCAGCATATGGAGGTTTCTAGGATAGGGGTTGAATCAGCTGTAGCCACTGGCCTATCCCACAACCATAGCAATGTGGGATCTGAGCCACGTCTGTGACCTTACCTCATGGCAACACTGGATCCTTAACCCACTGAGAGAGGTCAGGGATCGAACCCACATCCTCATGGTTACTAGTTGGGTTCATTAACCACTGAGCCATGACAGGAACTCCCACATTTAATTTTCTTGAAGTTGACATGTAATTTTAAATCATAATTGATTAGTAGAATAGAATAGAATAGAATGCATTTTCTATGAGTAAATGTCGTAATATACTAAGTAGGAATTTTTAAATTGGATCTTGCCAGAGGAGGTCTGTGAATTCCCTTATACTGTGTCTAAATTAAAATATATGGTTTTGAGGGAGGTGGGGTCAGGTCCAGAGCTTTCTTTTCTGCAACATATTTTTGGCTCTGTGACACTAAACTAGGCTAGTAAATATTGATCTAGGCTGCTGTCCAAAGTTATTATTACCAAAGTGTGTCCCATGGAACACTAGACTGTGAATTTGTTCCTACTCTGCCCTCTAAAGAAAAAAAACAAAAACAAAAACTCCTGTCAAATAAATTTGAGATACTATCCATTGTATACTTCCCTCTTGAAGATTCATTTTGCAGCAGCGGTTGACAAATTTGTTTTTCAAATTTGTTTTTCATCCTTTTTTCTCTTGAGTCTCTCTGGAGACAGGTGTTCCGAAATACAAACTGTTCTACACAGTTCAGTAGGGAAACTAAAGAAGTGACTCTAGATAAGTTTTGGGGGTCAGATTTAAAATGTTTGAATGACAAGGTGAAGAGTTTCAACTTAATTATGTGGGCAATAGGGGGCCATTTAAAAACAGAGAAATGTTGAATGTCATATTTTAAGAAGATTCCATTATCTGTTTGTAGAGAGAACTGCTGAAGAAGAGACTTGGTCTAAGGAAAGCCCAGCAGGTTACTGTCACAATTTCTTTATTCATTTGATTGCATCCAGATTTACTATAAATATTTAACATGGTATCTTCTGATGGGTGAGGTTTTAAGTGGGTCAGTCCATCAGAACGTATTGCATTCTATTTTTTCAGAGTTCTCTCCCTCTCTCATACTCCTACATTTTCTCCCACACTCACACACATGCTGCTGCGCTGCTCCGACTGCCTTAGTTGCAATTTATCCCATGCTGTGAATGAAATGTCTATACCTCAATTTCATTTCTGGCCCCAGTTTCCCAATTTTGAGATCATTTTCTCTTCTTATTGACTTTTAGAGTAGACAGAAGAATTTATTAGGATCAATTTTATCTATTGCTTTCAGAATTCTGTAACTTCAATAAGTCATGAAAGGTTAATGCTCCTTTATTAAAATGAATGAACCCAATTTCCTCAAATTTTTCTCTCAAATAACATCATTGATTCTTATACACTGTGTGGTCTGCTCCCTCAAGGGTAATTATGCCATTGAGTGGCTATATGCCAACCAGTATTTTACAACATGTTCCAGCCATGTCCAGCATCACACAAAGATTGTTCTTGTTTAAGGGGAATTACTCAAAGAGACTATCTGCTATGTTTTCATCCATACATTAGGCTTTGGGTTCATGGGTATTACAATAACTATAAACTAATTTTCTTCTGTCAGGGTTATTAGCTCAAACCCATTTAGCTGAAATTAGCATTTATTTCTCTAGTCTTTCTGGATCATAACCGGCCTTCCCTGAAATGTGTACAAGTTTACTTCTTTTCTGACAAAATATTTTACATGCTTGCATTCTCAATTATTCAAGATAAATCACAGGTGTGTCATTTTCAGAGTTATGCAATTTTTGTGAATTCATGGTAGGATATTTTAATTGTAAATTATAGTTTATATGTAAAACTTGAAATAGAATTAGACATTATGATTAATTCCATGAAGGTATTTCTAATGTAAAATAACATTACAATATTTATTTTTCCAGTCTTACATAAATATCTTTAAACATTATTCAAACTTAATTGCTTTACAAATTAAGGGGGTAAGAACTAGTAATAATATAGCCCAAGGTAGGTAATCATCTACTATGCATCCAAAATCTGTGCCAAATGCTTCTCACGATTTTGCTAAAAACCCTCCTCCAGCTCCTCCCCCAGGTACATTCTTTTTTCCATAAGCATGAAACTATGTAAGACCAATGGCTAAAATATATAAGGATGAGATGAGGTGTTTTAAAAATAAGTTCTAAAATTTTACTTTAACTGCTTCATATCTTTATTATGGTCCATCCACACTGTGCTAGAGACTCAAATGTACTTGGGGAGATTTCTTGATGTGATTTAGTTACAGAAATCATACTAGATTATGAACTACTCCAATTTATGGGTCGAAAGTAAACAAGTCAATTTTTTTTCTCATATTTCATAATGTTTGTTCAAATAATTAGTAAAAAATTTGCTCAAGGTCAGATTTCAGATAACTTTTGGCCTTTCCTAATAAAACTTAGCTATTTCTCAAAACAAGCTTTAAGAACACATTTAATGCCACAGGCCAAATGCAGGAATATGCAGTTCAATTATGTTTTAAATGGACTGAGAATCTGTTTTGCATGTGTGAAAACTCTGGCCTTCAAATATGTTTTTGTGATCAGAGTTAAAATAAATGAAAAAAAAAACAGATATAAAACAATATTCTTAGTTTGCTATTTTAATTAAACTGACTTTTTCTTACTTTATGTAACAAATATTGAATTCAAAGAGAGATAAACACCAAAATTATGACTCTACATTTAGTATTTCTTATAGAAATAACCTTACATTTTATTGATTTTTTTTATATCCACTCAATGCAATTTATTATTTTAAGGCCAAGCCACCCTTGCATTTATTTTAATTCATTGAGTTAAATAACTTTTTCAATTGGAGGTTGAATAAATAAATAAATAAACAAATAAATATTTTGTTGCATTTTAAAATCTTAGGTTTCAAGCCTCTAAAAGGAAAACAGGAGAAGAATGAGGAAGAAATTGGAGAATACTGGGTTAAGTAGAGAACTGAACCTGAAAATGTATAAATTATGGCTAGACATCATGACAATGATGTAATTGACATCAAAAGGCAGATTTTAAGGCCATTATGAACAAACTTGGACAATTTGCTTGTTGTAGCTGTTGTATTTTATTTTTACTGGAGGCTAAATTATCATTCCCTGATTTAATATAAATTTTAAATTGAGGGATACAGAATTTTGATAAAAGTATAAACCCAATGTGAATCATTATTGTCTGTTACTTTACTAAGTATTTTGAAAGAGTATATTAAATAGGACAACTGAAGAGAAGAGTTCACAAAAAAGCATTATTCTATAAAATATTTACAGAAGGTAAAGAGGGTGAAATTAGCTATGTGACATCAGTTTTTGCTAATACCAGCCCTGCAATATCAACTTGATATTGTATTTAGCGCCCTTCTCTTTCCCTATGAGTTTTTCTCTTTTAGAAGTTGTGTTAAAATACCAGTATATGCATCTTCTTACAAGTTTCCTTCCACTATAGAACAACAAACTAAAAACAAAATCTGGGTAAACCTATACATCAAAAAAAAAAAAAAAGCATTCAATTACCTATATGGTTTAACTACAAATGTGTTTTCCATTTCCAGAGAAAAGTATACTTTCTCTGAGATTCAGTGGAAAAAGATGAGAGTTTCTATTAGGTCCATTTAGAACATTTTCAGCTTGCTGTGATCTACCCAACTGATCCATGAGCCACAATTCATATTTTGCTGCTCATCACTTAAATTTCCAGAGAATTCCCTCAATGTAAAAACTTTCTATCATCTATTTATGAGTGCTCCTTACTTCATAGGATTGCTGTGAGAATTAAAAAAGCCATGAACATACATCCCTGATATAGCACTGAGCACAGGACTCGTGACAATTATCTCTATTTTCCTCTTTGATTTTCCTCCCTAGGTCTGCTTCTCTGTGTGAGAATAATTCTCTCTAATCAATATTGTGAAAATCTTCACACATCATTCATTAAGTCACCTTTAATTAAATGGGTTAGGCTCAAAATTTTTAATTCTGCCCAGGAGACATTTCCTCAGTTCTGAGATACTTATAAACTAAAAGGACTCAGTTAGCAGAGAACTCCACTGTATTGCATCTTTGAAATTAGCTAAGAGAGTAGAACTTGAACGTTCTCATCAGAAGAAAATAAATTTTATAACTATGTATGGTGATGGATGATAACTGGATTTATTGTGGTGATCATTTTGCATACTGAACCATTACATTGTTACACTTAAAACTAACATAGTGTTATTTTCATTATACCTCATTTTAAATAAATAATTCATGCAGTAATTAGACCTGGGTCTTGTCCAGGGAAATCTACCATTAATGATAAAGAAATCTTAGAACATGATGTTCTAAGTTACAAGAAAGGTATTTACAACAACAACAAAAAATCTTTCTCTACTATCATATTTAGTCTGGGAAACACAGCAAAGTAAAATGTATTATGAAGTGAATGCAGATTCAACAATTGTATTTATTAGGTCATTAGTGTCCAGTTTACCGCTAGGTTTTAAAGTTTACCTTTATTTCAAGGTGAAATAAAAGGGAGAATGTCAATCCATGGGCTAGGTACTCTGTTATTTTGTTTTGATCTGGTGAGCAGAGATCCAAGTGAAAAGCTAAAAATAGGGGTAGGTGTGGAAAATAGAGCTTGAGAGAGTGAGTGAGAGAGAGAAAGAGCAAGAGAGTATAGTATTTGGCATCAGAAGTGTCCAGTTGACCACTGAAGAGGAGGATCACGTGGTTTATGGGGAGTATAAGGGATAGGTAATGGAAATAATCTCAAGAATTCCAACCCCCAGGTGGGTGTGCACAGTCCAAATCTAATTTAGACTCACCTGCATCTAGGTGATTTGTAGTGTACTTATTTATTTATACTCCATTTGCCCAGTAATTATTGGATTACATGTAAACTTTCAATCACTATTTTAGAAGAATACCCTCAAATTTTATATGTTGGCTTCTCATTTTCATTCAGTCAAAAATAATCTCCAATTTTTCTTATGATATCTTCTTTGATTTTAATTTAGAAAAGTGTTGCTTTATTTCCAAATGCTTGGACACTTTCCAGATTTATTCTTTTATGTTATTACATTCTCATTTAATTCCATTGTGATTTGAAAATGTACTTTGAAAATGTCCATATTTTGGGAGTTTCCGTTTTGGCTCAGCGGGTTAAGGACCTGATATAGTGTCCATGAGGATTCAGGTTTAATCCCTGGCTCTGCTCAGTGGGCACTGCCACAAACTGCAGGGTAGGCTGGCAGCTGCAGCTCCAATTAAACCCCTAGCTCAGGAGCTTCCATATGCTTAAAAAAAGAAAGAAAGAAAGAAAGAAAATGTCAATATTTTAAAATGCAAGGCTTTGTTTATAGACCATATTATGGTCTTCCTTGGTGTTTTTTTTTTAATGCATATTTGACAGTTTTTGATATAAATTAGATCTGGTGAAAATTAATGGTGTTATTCATCTCCCCTATATCTTACTGAGTACTGATTCTATCAGCTATTGAGAAAGAGAATTTTTGGGCATTGCAGCAGGCTAATGGCTCAGGACTAGGGGGTGCTGCTGTGGCTCAATTTTGATATCTGGCCCAGGAACTTCCATATACTGCAGGTGCAGCTACAAAAAGAAAAAAAGAAAGAAAAAAAAAGAAAGAATTATTGAGAAAGGAGTGTTGAAATCTATAATAATCATGAAATCACCATAATAATCATGAAATCACCTATATTTTTCTTTTAGTTTTATCAATATTTTATTTACATTTTTCAAGGTTTTCTTGAATAATTGACCTCTTATCATTAAGAAATATCCCTCATTATTAGTTATCTTCCATATTTTGAGGTCTTTTTTTTTTTTCTTTTAGGGTTGCAGGTACAGCATATGTAAGTTCCCAGGCTAGGGGCTGAATTGGAACTACAGCTGCCAGCTTACACCACAGCTCATGGAAATGCCAGATCCTTAACCCACTGAGTGAGGCCAAGGATCAAACCGGAATCTTCATGGATAGTTGGGTTTATTTCCTCTGAGCCACAATGGGAGCTCTAGGGTCTACTTATTATTAATTTACTCATTCCAGCTTATTTTTGATTACTGTTTTTATTTTATATCTTTTAACTTTTAGTTTTTCAATATCTTTATAATTAAAGTGTGGTTTTACATGCAGCATATATATTTCTGATTCAGTTTTACCATCTCTAATTGTAAGTAGACTGTTTACATTTACATTTGAGATAGTTAACAATAGAGTAGGATTTGAAACATATTATTTTGCTTTGTTTTCTACTAATCCCATCTGTTTCCCTTTATTTTGTCTTTTTCTGCCTTCTGTGGATTAATTGCTATGATTTTTTACTGTATTTTTGGCTTCTAGGTAAACCTCTATGTTTTAGTATTTTGGTCATTTTTTTAAGGTTTACAATAAATTTCATTAAATCATAAGCTTGCCTTCCAATACTAGTATTTACTCAGTGTTGAATCCTTTTGCATTTCTTTGAAGAGTTTGTATTATATTTCTGGTATTCATTTAAGTTATACTTGCAAATTAATCTTTTACTTTCAAGGTTTAAGTTGTTTTAAAGGTGTATCTGAATAACCTCACTTCAAAATCATTTTTAAATGTTGTATCTTTTCTGAATTCCCCACTGCTAGGTGTAATCTATCTTCCTTTGAGTTCCCAATGCATTTCACATTTACAAAGTTGAAATAGGGAGTTCCCTCTGTGGCTCAGTGGTTAACGAATCTGCCTAGGAACCATGAGGTTACAGGTTCGATCCCTGGCCTTGCTCAGTAGGTTAAGGATCTGGCATTGCCGTGAGCCGAGGTATAGGTCACAGACGTGGCTCAGATCTGGCGTTGCTATGGCTCTGGTGTAGGCGGGTGGCTGCAGCTCTGATTAGACCCCTAGCCTGGGAACCTCCATATGCTGCAGGTGCGGCCCTAGAAAAGACAAAAAAAAAAAGTTGAAATAAATTATATTGACAATTGTATGCAGATAATAAAACAAGCTGAAAAAGATGAGCTGAAATGGAGAAGATAGAATCAAATTGTTCTATCTAGTTCCCAGTCTAAAATTCTAGTTATTTGATAATTTTCTTTGGAATTTTTGGTTAAACCATTATTTTTAGCTATTTATCTATTCCTCTTAAAACCTCCTTTTATCTATCTATATGTCACCTCCAAATACACACATGTATATGCATAATTACTGTTTTTTTAAGGGCTTGGCAGTTAGAGATATTAATAATTTTTTTATTTTATCACATATATATCTATATCTATATTTATGTCTATATCTATCAATAGATCCAGACAATTATCACCTGGTGCCATTCCTTCACAGGGAATCAATGCATGTTACTTGACCTGAACAACTAAATTAAGATGATAGAGAACTTTAGCAATTATGATTTAGTTGAAAAGTGATCAGTACTATATGAATTTTATTCCCATCTTCTTTTTAAATTGAAAAATCATGTAATCATTACATATTATGCTTATACACATACACACAACTGTATTTAAAAAACAAACTAACTTCTAACTTTTTTCTACAGAATGGTTAAGATGTTTTCTTACTGTGGTGAAGTTTATCTATTATGTGACTATAAATATTCAATATCCTTGACTTTGTATATTGCATATGATTGATCTCATTTTTATTATTTCCCATTCAGTTGTATTTATTCAGCTTATGTTTTTATATATTGATATTTTCAATTAAATTCCTGAAGTGAGGAATGGAAGATGAAAATTAGAGTAATCAGCTTACTCTCAGGATTACAAGAGCCCTTTGTGGTAAAGTGCCTATTATTTTTTTCAGGATTATCTTCAATGAGTCATGGAATGTTTCTCTCCTTAGGAAACTAGCTTTGTCTCTGATTTAAGTGGTTAGGGGAGTATCAGGTGAGCATCACTTCACATCTATAGTTGTGTTTTCCTTTTATTTCACAGATAACCCTGTTCATTCTGACACTTAAGTAACTAACTGAACCCAAATCTGCACCTCACCTGCAAGGCTTGACTTCCCAGGTACCCAGTGCATGGGAATAATGTGAAATTTTGTGTTTCTTCACAACAGAGTATTTAAAAGGATGAATATCATATTCCAAGTGTGTCTTCCAAGGACATTCATTTCTTGCTGCAAATCCACCATATTATTTACACTGGCAGCTAGACCAACACCTTTGCTCATTTTCAGTGTGACTTCTTTTCCAAAACACACTGATTTCCAGTGCACAATCTGTTTCCTATGCTGAATTGTGTGAGGATGGGGAGGACAAGGATGTGGGGAAGGAGGCTGTGAACTGAAGGAAAGATTAGTGTCAGTGTCCTCTGGAATCTGAGTTTCCCCTTTAAGGTTCTATTCAAGTCATTCCAGACAGGCTTCTGTTCTCTGCATTTGATTGCCAGGCATCCAGGCAATATCTGAAAGATTTTTAGATGAAAAAGCAGGTTGATACCAAGATGCCTTGAATGTATTTGAGCCTCCAAACCACAGAAATGGGGAGGATAAAATGTAGGAGAAGTTAATATAGATGGAGTGAAGTATGTTAATACCACAGTACCCTGTGCATGGCCTCATTTCTTTTAAACCTACTCCTTCTCTTCCCCCTGCCCTTTAAATGCTGCTGAGACAAAAGTGGTTCATGCTATCCACAGCTCTAAATAAATGAAATCATTTTCATTTTCAGATTCTTAGGGAAGAAGTAATACCATCATCCCCAAACCAAGGCCACAGACTATTAACATAAAAAAGGATCAAATCACATTCAAGGGTATGAAATAGAGCAAGAATAAAACATATAAAATTCTTGGGCTTAGGGACATCAACCTATAACACCACATGGTCGTGGCAAATTTCTTCTTCCCCTTTAAAATTATAGTACCATTTCTGCATTTGTAAGATATGTACACAGAAATTTTATGGACTGTCCTGGAATAAAAACCAATAAATAATACTTGATACTATAGAGAAATATCCACCTAAGATGGAAAAGAGTCAACATCTGAAAAAAATGGTATCAATGGCTTTCAATCTCCTACTGAAGATTGTGACTCTTATCCATCATTAACTCAGAAATATTTCCACGTTGTTATAGGCAGCAAGTGGACTATTTTCCATTTTTAAGAAATAAACCTGAAATTGTTTATGTATTCTGTGTGACAATCCTTTGGCTGGATAAGAGTTGGCTGGATAAAATTAGAGTCAACCAGGGACAACAGCATTTTTGGTTTTAGGATTGAGGATTATGCAAAGGCTATTCTAGTTTAGGAAACTGTGTGACACTAATGCAAATTTGGGGCTCTGGATGGGTCATTTTCTGAATATTGTGTGATCTGAGAAGTCAGAAAAACAAGTCTGAAGAAAGATAATTTAGGTCATCACAGAGAAGGAACTGGGATTCTGAAGATTTTTACATTCATGTTCTGTTCCCTAAAGAGTGTCTCTATTCCTTCTTTTATATGGTTAAAATGAGATGTTCCTAAATATTTTTAATAATAAAACATCAACATACATTTTTAAATTATCTTTTTTGTTGTTTGTGTCAAGTCAGTTTCTTTTTCATGTCATACCAATAAAGCATCACATTAAAGGGTGCATCTGGCCCAGCTATTACTACATGCTTATTAATAACAGAAAATGTGTCTGAAAAATAAATCATTGTGTTTATGTAGTTACTTGATGTTTTCTAAGAAGTTTTGCATCTGGTCCAACACAGAGTCTAGAGTAATGTGTTAGATAAATCTGTCAATGCTAGAATTAGAATTTGGGGGTTTATAGTTAGTTTCTGCAATTTAATGTGTTTGGCCTTAGAAATTTATTTAATTTTTGAATACCTGAGAGTTAAAAGGGAAAATAAATATACCTACCTCTGTAGTTATTTTTGGTGAAGATTAAACTAGTAAATAGTTAATACATGTGAAATATTCAGAAATGTTAGCTTTTATTATTTCTATCTGATTAAATCCAAGAGAAAGCCAAGTGATAGACAAGAATGACTGTATCAGTTTCTTTTTTCTGAGAAAAAATATAGTTACAGATATATTAAGGATATTGTTGCTGGTGGAATTAAAAAAGCTAATTTTAAATGTCATGTTTATTGTAAATTGTTAATGGGTTTTTAGTCATATTTCTATATTATGTTCACAACAAAATATTTTCTTGATTTTGTTGGCTTTAAATGTTTCAGACATTCTCGAGGACTGTAACATTTTAGTCTAATGGTCAATACAGGTAATAATTAATCCTAAAACATCGACTTACTTCGGTTGAAAGAGGCTCCGTGTCATGGTGAATTAAAGAAAGTTAAACTTTCTGGAAAAGACACAGAGTAAATCACTTTACTGGCTGTGCAACTATCCATTCAGAGAACTGAGATTAAAAGTTAGATATGTTATCTGCTGTCACTGTTGGCAGCTTCAATTCCTCACCTCTTCACCTTGTGGGCTGCAGCATGACATTGTTGATAAACAGTTTCCTCATTTTTGAAGGCTTTATACTGGGATGGCATGTCGGGTTCAGTCCTTTCAGAAAGTTAATACTTTGAAGTTGGGTTTCTACATGCTCTCTGAGTGTCACTTTTGTCTATAGCACTTACAAGCACCCCTCTTCATCTCATCAGCAGCTGACTAACTGTTTAGTTTTCTGCTGTCATTCTTTCACATTGCTCAGTTAAACAAAACTGAATTTCTCTCTTTTTTTTTACAGTATCTTCAATGTGAATGACCTTATTGGTGAGAAGCTTGTCTTGTCACTTTATAGCACATCCTGCAAGCAATAAGAACTGTTGAAAACTTCTGCAAATATCCACTCAGATATCTGTAACATGCTCAAAAAGATGTGAAATGAAATTTGATTATTTTAAAATATTTATATTGCTCTCATCTTTCATGCTGTATTTCAAATTTGGGGCTATGTATTACACATAATTTGCATTCAATAGTAGTACATATATTTTGGGGTTTTAAGTGATAAATTTGCAAGAAAGAAAGAGGAAGGAAGGAAGGAAGGGAGGAAGGAAAAAAAAACCAACAAAACACCGCTATACAAGACAGCACAATCTGAAGTGATGAAAAATATATCATTTCTCAGAAGTATGTGTTTTTTTAACTAGGCTTTTTTGTGAACAATCTCTTTTTCTACTGGTGGTCCTGATCGTTGAACCATATATGTTCTTGTTATTACTTGGATAGAAACATTTTTTTTTTAATTCAAAGAGGCACATACAGGCAAATGTTTCACAACCAGATCACTTTCAGTCCTCCCATTAGAACTGTATTTGGAGGATCTGGCCTTGTCTCATTTTTCAGAATCAAAGAGAAAATTTTACAGAGTTCTGTAATCAGTATTGAATTACTCTAGCTGTAATTATGTATTATATAATGCCAGTTTATTTCTCATTTCTGATGAATGGGCTACTGCCTAATTCCTAAGCTGTTTTTCACTGTTGCAGTCTTATTCTTATAGCTACTCTTTGGCCTAGATATTTGTAGTATATATCCACTCAGACAACCTCTAAAAACCCATTGACTATCCCATGATGAGACCTTCTGTTAATCATCCCAGTCTCCCTCTCAAGAGCTGAAGTCATCCCCATGTCTTCACTATACATGTTCAGATACAGGTAGTTAGAAATTTCACTCCCTTGACCACAATTGCATAATTGGTGCCCTCCTCACATGTTTCATTCTCCTGGAGCCAATAAACAAATAAGAAATGGAGGTTAATCTATGACCAATGATCTAAAATTCTCTTCTTGAAGAGATGTTGCAGTAAAATGAAAGATATAAATTAGCAGACACAGTTACATAATATAGAAAAGAGTTAAGTAAGAGCTCCAAAAGTATTATGGGAAAAGTTAGGAAGAAACAGTTGGATAAAAGTTGCTGAATTATTTGGCTTCTAGAAGTCTTCAAAAGAAGCAGTGCTCTTTGCATGTAACTCATACCTTTGATTAGTTGGGTTAAAAAGAAGAAAATTCTAGATAAAATTAAAAAACTTTTTTTTTTGAAGGGCCAAACCTGCAGCACATGGAAGTTCCCAGGCTAGGTGTTGAACCAGAGCTATAGCTGCCAGCCTGCACCACAGCCACAGCAATGCAGGATCCAAGCCAAGTCTGAAACCTACACCATAGCTCCTGGCAACGTTGGATCTTTAACCTACTGAGCATGGCCAGGGATCAAACCCACATCCTCATGGATACTATTTGGTTCATTACCATTGAGCCACAATGGAACTCCTGAATATTTCAGTTTAGATTACGGTCTGAAATTATAAGTCGGGGCTGATTTGGGTAATTTTGTATGAGTCCAACTTTACTTTGAAAACACAAGTCAGTTTTTCTTTTCCTCATTCATAATTGAAATCTAACATAGGAAACGTCGCAAAATGTAGCTAAAAAAATTGTACTGGTCCTGGGAGTTCCCATTATGGCTCAGCTGTTAACAAATCTGACTAGCATCCATGAGGACACAGCTTCCATCCCTGGCCTTGCTCCGTGGCTTAAGGATCAGGCGTTGCCATGAGCTGTGGTGTAGGTCAAAGACACATCTTGGATCCTGCTTTGCTGTGGCTGTGGTGTAGGCCAGCAGCTACAGCCCCGATTCAACCCCTAACCTGAGAACTTCCATATGCTGCAGGTGTGGCCCTAAAAAGACTAAAAAAAAAAAAATACTGGTTGAGGCAATGCTGTGTCTATTTTCATCCCCCATTTCTGTAAATGATGTCCTATGACACACGTGACTAGAAGCCATGTGACTTCACAGAGAGGTGTTTGAGAACTGTGGCTTTGCTATTTGGAGGCCTTCAGGTGATTCTGAATAGAACAGAGCTTTGAGCAGCAACATTTTTTTGATGTTCCCAGAAGAAATATGAAAAATAAAATGGGCCAAGTGGCTTCAGGCCAAGATCAAAAACGGTCTGGAGTGTAGACTGTTTCTCTTCTGTATCTGACTTTATAGTTAAGGCAGAGAAGTCTATATACAATTCTCAGAAATTTAAAGCAATTTTAATCACAACCATTCACAAAGGGTGTTTACTGAAGATCTTAAAAAAAAAAAAAATTGAATGCTTGAGACCAGGACCTTCATAGTATAAAATATACCTGTTATTCGGTTCTGCCTAATTCAAATCAAAACTGAGAAATAGAAAGCTAGCTCTGATGAAACTGGCTAATGTATTAGGCAATAGCTTTATAATTACCATACATATCTTCACAATATCAATATTCCCTTTGTACTACTAGAACCAAAATTTCTGATTTCAGAAATAATCATGGGTGAAAAATAATGGACCCACACATCCACATAGGTTAAAGACATGTTCAAATAAAGAAAAAAATAGAGCAATAAACATAAGCCTTGACCTTAAAAATTTTGAGAATTGTTTGAGTAAAGAAAATGTGAGGAAAAGCATAAGGGAAGATATTGAAGTTGCTTAGTTGTAGAAACAAAGTTGGAAGGATGTCATCAACAGAAACTGCATGTAGATGGGGAAGTAATCATAGGCTTTGTATTAAGTATAAGGTAGTCAGAAATGGTAGCCTTCCTGTTTGTCTTATAGGGAGAGACCCAACATAAATATTTCCAACAGTTATCACAAGAGCATACCTAGACTAGAGGAATGTCCTTTGTACCAGCTCTGTGTATACATAGTATATACTATATATACATATTCTTACAACCTGAATATTTACATACAGATAATGTTGAAGATATAGATAGATGGAGAGATAGATAGATAGCTACTGAGTTCATAATCTCCATAATCTCTTTGTAGTGTTCAGCTGTGTATTTTACTTTGTGTTAATTTGTTGTTAACTTAATCCCATGAAACAATAACTAACTGGGAAACATCATCCAAAACCCAAGTCAACTTCAGTATTACAATGTCACCAGTTATTGATAGAGCGATCTGATATGAACAAATTTGCTTTATAGAAACACAAATCATAAAACCAGATAGAATATACAATATAACATAGATTTCTTTCCCTGATTTCTGGAAACCTATTTGTCAGATTCTATAAAAAAATATTTTTGGTCCCCTTTTAATTCAATGGATAATCCTGAGCTTTGCATGCACATAAATTTTAGATTTCTTTAGCATTTTCAGAAGCCATTTTCTATTTTCACTTAATTAAAATAATCTCAAGTCACTCATTTCCGTCAGACTCAAGTTTTTCATGCTAAAATGGGGAAAATAAGAGAAACAATACCAATAATAATGTCATAGTAGAAAAATTACTTCTCAATACTTTAGGTTAATTTATTTTCTTTTTAATCATCATAATTCTATGAAGTAGGTGCAATTGTTCATTTCACAGTGTATATACCAATGTTATAGAGGGTAAAATTCCTCAGTTCCACCTTCCTTTTTTGAAATGTAAAACTCCTTTAACCACAAAGTGGCCACATAATGCAAAAGGGAATTCTTATTCTCTTTCCTCCTGCAGCTTTGTGTTTAGCATCCCTTTCCCTGTTCTCCTTAATGGCTCTTTCAGGAAGGAAAGATAGAACACTGGAGCTCCTAGAACAAGTTTAAGACAGGTAAACAGCATCTGTTCCAAGGCTTTATTTTACAATCTGGGCAGATTACACTAGAGATTATCCCAAGAGACTTTCAATCTTCAAAGTTGGAAACCTGTCAAATTAAGATGACTTTCCAGAACAGAGGAAGTGATACCTGGTACTTTGAAGTGTAGAAGGAAGAGGATGAATCCTGGAGGAAGATTCCATACTGGAAGCAGTGAAGAGGGCATAGACTGAGCGTGTGTTGACATATGAGTACTAAATACCAGATACTTAGAAACATAAACCAAAACCATTTAAAGACCAAAGTTACCAGTGAGGTTGGCTCCTTTTAGAGTGATGTTTAACTTCCTATTCCTGCTGTAACAAGTTAGTACACATTTTAAAACAGTACAAACTTATCTTACTCTTCCGGAGGTCAGCAATATAACATAGCTCACTGGGCTAAAGTCAAGGAATCAGTGAAAATATGTTTCTTCTAGAACTTCTAGGGGAAAATCTGTTTCCCTTGTCTTGTTCAGATTCTAAAGGCTACCTTCATTCTTCAGGCTCTGGCTTCTTTCTCCATCTTTAAAGCTAGCAGCTAGCATCTTCAAATCAATCCCCCTGTCTCTTGTTCTTGTTCTGAGACTTAATTTTCTGCTTCCCCATTCCACATTTAAAGGACCCTTAGGATTACATTTGTCCCATCCACATAATTCAGAATAAACTATATTAGATCAGTTGTTTAAAAAACTTGGATTCAATGTACATATGTAACACCCCACCACCACCACCACCTTGAAATGCAAGAGAACATATTCACAGGTTCCCAGGAGTAGGACATGGACATCCTGGGACAGGGACATTATTCTGTCGACCATGATAAGTAATCTGGAATTGTGCAAGATTCTACAACAGTAGTTCTTTATACCAAGGATAGTGTATCAAGAGCTTTCCATTTTTTCCTGAATCACTTACTCATTGGGCTTTGAATAAAGAATGTAGAAAGAAGAGAATGCCTTAAAAAAACCCATGGAGGGAGTTCCCACTGTGGCTCAGCAGAAACAAATCTGACTACAATCCATGAGGACACGGGGTCGATTCTTGGCCTCACTCATGAGTTAAGGATCTGGCCTTGCTGTGGCTGTACTGTAGGCCAGCAGCTGTAGCTCAGATTCAACCCTTAGCTGGGAACTTGCATGTGCCTTGGGTGTGGCCCTAAAAAGGCCAAAAAAAAAAAAAAAAATCCATGAAAATTGTATATATGACTTCAATCTAGATCTAATTTGTTTCAGGAAAAAAAAAAAAGACATGATATCTCTTGCTTTAACTTTAGTGGAACAATTCAAGTCTGCTTTTAAAATTAGATTTGCGAACTCAACCTTGTCTAGAGCCACTCCTTTGTTTACAACCCCAAGGAGAGCACTCAAGTGTATTTTATGGAATATCTAGTTTTTCACAGAATTAAACATTTTTTTAATCCTGCAGTTTTACACATAAAGTATGTTAAATATTGTATAAAACCCAGCTTATTTGAAACTATAATGCACTGGAAAGTTTACTAGCTATCTACTTTTTACAAAGGAAATTAAAATTAAGAAAAATTCAATACTTTCTAAGATCTTGAGTAGTAAGTTGCATAAATGACATTCTATTTTTAGGAAAACTCAAATATTTAAACATTATACTATTTTCCCTCAAATCACCTCATTATAAGTAACTTCATTCCAGTTTAAAAAATAGGTTCCCTCCCTTAGAGAGAGAGACAGAGACCTCAGTTTGGGCCCTAGGAATCTGTTCTTTTACAGTCACTTTTGGTATGTATTCTGCACAAGCATCTTGAGATAATTTTGTTAGGCAGTACAATCTCCCTGATTTCTAAAAAATGCAATTTTTCAGAAGTACATCTCTGTGTAATTGCATTTGGAAGGGGCGATTTTATAGAATTAAGATAAAGGAAAATCCCAGCTCTATTCAACATTTTCAATCTTTCTAAGTCCCCAAATTCCAACTGGAACCCCTATATTTATATTAAAGGAAGCGGGCCACTCTACAGAGGGGGTTTGGCATTTTATAAAGGTGTTTATCCACACTATGTTATTCCTAAAATACATTTAGTTTTGATACATGGGGTCTCCAAGTGGACACATCAAAATGGTGTGAAGGCCATTTTTCAGTCTCATTGATAGCCCTTTTCCTGAGAGACTGCTAGCAAACTGTCATTTTCACTATTCCCCCACTGTCATTGACAATGTTGCAGTGCCCACTAAGGAAAACAATCCCCAAACTACTAAAATTAATGTTCTCTTTACACTGCTGTCACAAATGAATGGATTTTCAAATAGAAATTATACAAGGAAAATTGCCTTCAGAACAAGACCACATTCTGCAAGAAAAATGTCATGCCCCTGTTTATTTGTCTGACCAGTGCATAAGCTTCTAGAAAATAGAGTTTATTATAGAGAAGTATGATGGGCCTTTGACAGACACTACAGCAAGAACACTGTTAGAAAAATGTTGCTTGGTCAACAGAAAGCAATTACTTGTCAGGGAGATAATGGTAGATAGAATGATATTCCTCTGTTAGCTTCAATTTTATGACTAAATTTTGAGGTATTTTGGTCTTTATTACCAACAGTGAAATATAAGTAAGATTGCTACATTATGTTAATTATACATATAAGAATCCACAGGTATACACTAATAAACAATCCTTGAAAATGTTAACAATGTATGTCTCCTTATGTAAAAATATTTTCTGGACTATAAATATATTTTTTTTTTGGTCTTTTTCTAGGGCCGCTCCCGCAGCATATGGAGTTTCCCAGGCTAGGGGTCTAATTGGAGCTGTAGCCGCCAGCCTTCGCCAAAACCACAGCAATGCTGGATCTGAGCAGAGTCTGCGATCTACACCACGGCTCACAGCAACACCAGATCTTTAACCCACTGAAGGCCAGGGATCGAACCCTCAACTTCATGGTTCCTAGTCGGATTCTTAACCACTGAGCCATGACGGGAACTCCTTGACTATCAATATTAAAATGTAATTTAGGGAGTTCCCTTTGTGGTGCAGCAGAAATGAATCTAACTAGGACCCATAAGGTTGCAGGTTCAATCCCTGGCCTTGCTCAGTGGGCTAAGGATCCAGCATTACCATGAGCTGTGGTGTAGGTCACAGATTCAGCTCAGATCTGGCATTGTTGTGGCTGTGGTATAGGCCGGCAGCTACAGCTTCGATTTGACCCCTAGTCTCTGTTACTCAGGCTTAGGGCTGCCTCACGGAAAGAGATAAAAGAGAAAGTTTTTGGCAGTTTAATTGGAAAGTAAATTATTGTCATTAACTCTTGGCCATTAGAAGTGTGCAGAAGGAACATTAGCTATTACGGTGGTGGTCAGGAAGTCACAGCAAATACCAATCTAAAACAGTCTCGCTATTATTTCATGGTTATTTCCTTTTGATACCTTTTATAAAATTGATTTATGAATAAAATATTATACTTAGTCTTAAAACTTTTGATGGACATTGCCAATTTTTTTCTAGATAGTTTGGACTAATTTATATTCCCATCAGCTTCACACAAAATAACACTATTTCCCCATCAACATTGACAATGTTGAGTACGTTCCTTTTTAAAAAACCTGCAATTTGAAAGAAGTACTGTATGTCAGGGTTATTTGATTTTGATTTTTTTTATTTATGAATTTGTCACTTAAATTATTTTGTGAATTCAAGTATATAAAACTTTTATGACTGTAATTTTTCTTAAAATCTTATAGTATTATTTTACATAGGAAATACAGATTTTGTCCTGTCATATAATTTTCAAGTTATTTTTCCAATTTATTTATCTTTTAATTTTACAGCTTTCAATCTATAATTGTCATTCATGATAGCAAACCTAAAAATATCAATTTTTACATCAGACTTTCTTCTTTTGCTTATGTAATTGGAAATGATTATTTATATACAAAGAACAGAAGTTCCGTTATATTGTTCTACTGTATTTTTTATTGTTTTGTTTAAAAATGTAACTGTTACTTGTTCTGATCTATAGAATTTATTGAGTGCATGAATATGTGTGGGCATATTATAATGGCCTTTACATGCTTTATCTTTTACCTGCAAAACGCTTTTACTATATGCCTTTGTCAAGTGGATTCTTACCTCAATGGGCCACTGGAGCCACTGCTAAGATGTTAGTATATTTATTTCTCTGCTAGGTTCTGTGTTTCTATGCCTATTTATTAAAAAGTTGTAACCTTGTGGTTTTTTATGTAAGACTATTCCTTTCCATTCTATGTACAACAGAAGTTTCTCAAAGAATGTGAAGTTTGAAGGACATTATGCTCTGGGTATCTGTACTGCGGCAAGACTCCTTATATTTGTATTCTTTTTTATTGTAATTAATTTCAGGATTCCATCTTTAACAGAAGTCCTTTTGTAGGATTTTAATATTATGTTTAAGAAAGAGAAGATTGAAACTTACCCATAGCTTTTACAGAGAGACATTCACTTCTTTTCAATCTGCATTGCTAACGGTTATATTTTACCTTTACTCAGGAACACTTAAAGTGACATGATGATCAGATGGATAGGGAACAAGCTAGGATGCATTTTAACCAATTATCCGAGAGTTAAGTTCACCAATCCTTTTCTTAAACTTAATTTTGCAAATGACATTTTTCCCCATCTAAAATACAACTACCCTTTTGGCCCCTCCTAACTGTTCTCCATATACTTACTAAAAGTGAAGGCTAGGCAGGCATTGAAATGGAAAAAACAACAACCAAAAAAAAAAAAAAACCCCAAAATGGAAAAATCCTGAATAGGCACCGATGCCTATATTATCAATTTAAATTATATGCCAAGGTATAAATTGCAGTTGCAGCATTCTCAGAAGTAGATCATACCATTTTTTTACTTCAACAAAGCACTGGAGATAAACAATTCAAGAAAGCTGTTCCCAGACAAAAACCTGAATCACTAAGGTCAAGTAGGGCTGACAGGGGTAACAATAGTAACTCAAGTTGCATTACTTAGTATTTCGTATTCCTATTTCCCTCCCTATGCATTTAGAAGCAAACTCAGACTCTTAAACTTTGATTTAATTTTATGTGTACAGCACATGTCAGCCATAAAAAAGTAAATGTTAGATTGATAAGGGGACTATTTTTAACAAATCCCTGGATTCTTCAGCAAATTTTATTGATTACTAACTAATTTGACTACTTCTTATTTCTTAGCATGGCCAGGCCATGTAATATAATACTATTATTGTTCTCAGGAGCACAGAATATAGTAGGGAGTAATAGGCAAATCATACAATGTTTTGATAACTTTTAGGAAAGGCATTGAACATAGCCAACATCTGTGAAATCAGAGATGATTTTGAAGAGTTGTTGACTTACATGAATTAGCTTAATGAGACTGAGAGCATAAGTTTGCATGGGGCTGGGAGAAATACAAATTCAGAAAAGGTGAATACCATGTTGCAATTCCCAGAAGAAGAATAAATAGTTGGTTATAAATTAAGCCTGGAATCTCAGAGTAAAAATAGCATAGTTGCAATCCTGGAGCATTAAATATGATGCTATAATGAAATATCTTATAAAACATCCTAATTGATATGGAAGATTTCATACAGGTGAGTGACATAAAAATCTTTCCATTTTAGAGTAATCTCACTGATAAAATATGTAGACAAGCGAGCAGAGTTACATCAATAAATTTGATAACCCAAATGAAATGATAAATTCCTAAAAACATGCAACCGAGATTGATTTGTGAAGAAATGTGATCACACCAATAGCAAGTAAGGAGTTTGAATCAGTAATCAAAAACCTCCCTCCAAAATATAACCCCTGGATCAGAAGGATTTACTGGTGAATTCTACTAAACACTTAAAGACTCGATGACAATATTTCTAAAACTCTTCCAAAAAATTGGAGAGGAGAAAACACACCAAGACTCATTTTACAAGGGCAGCATTACTCTGACATTAAAGCCAGACAAAAACATTATGAGAAAATAAATTTATAGGATAATATACCAATTGAACATAGATGCAAACATCCTCAACAAAACACTTTGCAAATTGAGCTCTATAATACATTAAAAGGATCAAACATGAACATCAAATGAGATTTATTACAGAGATACAAAGACGATTGATTCAACATCTGCAAATCATACAATGTTTATAGCACATTAGCAAAAGGAAGGATAAAAATCATGATCATCACAATTTATGCAGAAAAAGCATTTGATAAAATTCAACATTTTTTTAGGATAAAAACTATGTAGAGAAGAAATGTACCTCAGCAGGATAAAGACCATACATGACAAGCACACAGGTAACATCATACTCAATAGTAAAACACCAAAAGCTTTTCCTGTTAGATTAGGAAAGACAGGATGCCTGTTCTGGTTGCTTTTATTTAACATACCACTGGAAGTCCTATCTAGAGAAACGCATCAGAAAAAAATAAATAAAATGCATCAAAACTGGAAAGAAAAAAGTAAAATTTTCAGTAGGTCTGAAAAGAATTGGACAAGGTCACATAGTATTAAGAATTCACAATTGATTGAGTTTTTTTTAAGAGTGGAGGATTAAAAGTAGAAAATAGGGGTGAAGTTCTGAATTTTTCTTAGGAATCTATGTAGATAGTTGTGCAATTCCATATGGAAGAAAAAGTATCAAAGAAAATTATGCATAATAAGTACAAATCTGGAAACAATGCATTTGTCTGCTTATGGGATCAAAATCAGAAACCTAACATGCTTAAAGGAATAAAACAGAAGTAGAAATATATTAATAAAGACCAAAAAACCAAAAAGAAATTATTGAGTTTATTTAAATTATTATCAGGAAGAAATCAGAAATAAAACTTCAAGGGTTAAAATAATTATACAACTTTCAGAGAATAAATTAATTAGAAGATACATTTAGATAGACATAAATCTGAAAGTTGGATCCAAATAAATTACACAGAAAGGAGAAAAAGAAAAAAGTGATACTATGAAAAAAATTATGAAACATGGATGATAAAAATGGTCTAATTTGCACTTAATAAATGTTCCAAAATGAGATAATATGGAGACTTCGAAGAAGTTTTCTTTTCTTTTTTTTTTGTCTTTTTTGCCATTTCTTGGGCCGCTCCCGCTGGCACATGGAGGTTCCCATGCTGTATATACTTACAATGCCCTCAAATAGATGAAGTAAAAATAAAATTTCAAAGGGAAACTGGCAAGGCATTATTTTTGTGGGAAATTCTTAGCACATTACTCTAGATAGTTCATTAAACAAGCAGATCAAAATCAATAAGGATCACATGATTTCAACAGCATACATAACCATATTGAGTAAATGAATGCATATAGAATATTGCACCCAATAGCCAGAGAATGCTCATGAAATATATAAGAAAAGCAAGTATCTACAAGCAGAAGCTACTTTCATCAAATGTTATGACTTGGCTTGAACTGAGGATATTTTTGGCTGCAATGCAACCTGTTTGAAAATAAGATGGAAACAGATAAAAAAAACACAGTATGACTCAAAAATTATTTATTTATGTTTTTATTTAGCTCTTTAAGACTGCACCTGAGACATATGTAAGTTCCCAGGCTAGGGGTCCAATTGGAGCTGTAGCTGCCAGCCTAATCTACAGCCATAGCAATGCAGGATCTGAGCTGCATCTGTGACCTATGCCAAAGGTTATTGCAATGCCGGATCCTTAACTCGCTGAGCAAGACCAGAGATCAAACTTGCATCCTCATGGATAATAGTCAGGTTTGTAACACAAACCACAACAGGAACTCCCTCAAATATTATTTTTAAAAAATCTTCCATAAATCAAATTGATGTATATACAAGGGATAAAATATTTGCTGTACATTAGAAAATAGATCGCTGCAATTAATCAAATTAATAAAGATAAAATTGGGTGATCATCTCAATAAATGTTCTCTAAAATTTTTTAAAAATTCATATCTATTATTGATTAAAAAATGAGAATAAAAGAGAAAAATCACTTATAATTCCAGACAAAAATCTTAATGCTGAAATGCTAGAAACATATTTTAATATGAAAAGCAAAGATGTCCACCACCTTTGTTTTTTAAGAAGTCACTCCCTATAATTTTAAAGACAGAAAACAATTTAAAAAGTGTTCTATAGAAGGAAAGACAGCAAACTTTCTTTACTTCTAGATGATTTAATAGTGTGTATACCCAAATTGATTATAATTGATAAGAAAATTTAGCATTATTGCTGGATTAAAAAAGATAACTATATAAAATTCATTTATTTCTATACACTAGCAACAAGCCATTAAGAAGTGTACATATTAAAAAAATCAACATTCATAATAGCAACAAAACATTTCAAATATCAGGAAAAAATCCAATTAAATCTATATAATTATTTTATGGAAAAATAAGAAATATTGAATCACATTAAAATCCCTTCATAAATGGATAAACTACTTTAGTCCTGAACATTTGTATGTGCATTCCATATACACTTTTGTAAGAATGATATATCACAGTTAAAAAAAAATCACTAGAGACAGCCAAAAATAGAAACTCGCAATGTTATAATTTAAAAAATAGAGGAAATTTCAACAACTTATGACAACGAATTAAATACAGTGTTCCTTTTTTCATGCTAGTGTGCCAATTTTGGAAAATGGACATATTCCATCAGCTAGTAAACAATCTTGGCAAAAAGAGCTTGTTGACATTAAAAGTATCTCTGCTTCCCAGTTAATCGCCCCCTTTGCTCACTGTGAATAACATCTATTACTTCCTGCCCAGCACCCACTTAAGATGCTTCTAACCACCCATCTGGTTTATCTAGTGTGATAAGAGGTAATACTGCAGTTTAGAGCCATCACAATTTTTCCAAAGGTCACTCCTCATCTTTCTCAGCATTTGACCTGTATTTCAATGAGAATTTTAAAAATGAATTTTAAAAATGAATTTTAAAAATATCCTTAATGGTAAGGATATGCCACATGAGAAATTTATCCAAATGCATATAAAACTGGAATTAAATATGGTACAACCATATAAAGGAATCCTCCCTGTATTTAAAAGACAGTGCATCTAACTGTGTTTTTGACCCCTCCCCCACAAACATTAGACCTCTAAGATAAAAGCCCTGGTCCTGTATTATTTCCTAGTTCTGCATTTTCACCTTCTCCCTATTTCTCTCTGAAGCTAAACATTATGTTGTTTTCTCAAATTTAAAGGTTAAAAAATAAATTCACATCCTGATGCACATGTTCCTTTTGAGCTGTTGCTGAAGATTTCCTTGGCTGGTTTGTTTCCCACTATATCCTCAGATCCTAGAAGAGTAACTGGCACTGGGAAATTATTTGCTAAATGTGTGTTATTGATTCTTTCTTCAAAGTCATGCTTCATCAAAGAATACTCTACTTTGGCTGCCTTCCCTTTTCCTTTTCCCATTCACTCCCATTCAATAACCTCACTCCCTTCTCTCATCAAAACACTTTCTCCTTCTTTGTCATTATAGTAAATGGAACCACACAGATTTCTCCATATTATCCTTTTCTTCATGACCCTTATTGCCAGTCATCACATAACAAGTCTCTTGCATTTTCCATATAAAAACTCTCCTTTCCAGTTTATGTTCTTTCCCAGCTGGATCATCACAAACTCTTTCGACTCATTTTGTATCATACTAGCCTTATGCAGTTCATCTTACACAGTGCTATTATGAAGTGTGAATTTACAGAGATGCGAATCATTCTGAATCAAATTCCTATGTGGCTTAACATGTCGAACGATAAAAAACAAACATTAGCATGCTGTGCAAAATTGTTAGTTAACTCTGTGCTATTTTTCTAAATACGTATATCTACACATTCTTTTCTCAATGTAATCTGTTTGAATTATTCTGATGTTTACTTGCCATGGTTTCCTGGATGTACAATACTCTCCGATTTGTTCATATTCCTACTTTTTACAAATTAATATCTACTGTTTTTCACCAGGAGACTATCTAAGTCTCTTTCCTGGTGAAACAGCTAGGAAACTTTTCCTTACAGCTTTATTCCTAGCCACCATCACCCTGATCTAGTCAGAGTTGGCCATACTGTGATTTGTTTTTTTGCCATTTCTTGGTCCGCTCCCATGGCATATGGAGGTTCCCAGGCTAGGGGTCGAATCGGAGCTGTAGCCGCCAGCCTACGCCAGAGGCGCAGCAACACCGGATGCGAGCCACCTCTTCAACCTATACCACAGCTGACAGCAACGCCGGATCGTTAACCCACTGAGCAAGGTCAGGGATCAAACCCGCAACCTCATGGTTCCTAATCAGATTCATTGCCACTGAGCCACGACAGGAACTCCCATACTGTGATTTGTAACTCCATCTCCCATGAGAGCAGATGGATAACAATATACTGAATAAATGATTGAAATGGAAGTTGATTTTTTTTTGTAAAAAATATATGAATGATTTGGAGGTTGAAATGGATGTATAAGTAGTTCACCTTGACTGACATCAAGATTATAAGAAAGAAAAGAATCTGAATGGTAAGGTGAAACTACTTTGTGAAATTATCAAGAAAAAAACTTGACTTTTGTTAACATAACACTGTAATGATGGATATTGCATGTAATTCCTTGAGATTCTAGGTGAAAATTAAAGAGAAAAAATGGACAATAATCTGGAAGCATCAAAGAAGAGTGAGAAAGTCACTCCAATAAATAGTGGCTCAAACAGAATGAGACAAAAAATAGTTCCCATTTGAGAGATATGTAGGAAAAATTGAATCCTCAGGAGAGGGACACATTTCTGAGCAAGAAGGGATGAGAATACTCAAGAAGTCTGAGTATACAAAGAATTTTTTGGCACCAGTATGTTCATAGCAGCCCTATGCGCAATGGCCAAGACATGGGGACAACCTAAATGTCCATTGACAGACAAATGGATAAGAAGATATGGTACATACACAATGGAATTCTAATCAGCCCAAATAAAAAAGACAAAATAATGCCATTTGCAGCAACATGGATGCGACTAGAGATCCTCATACTAAGTAAAATAAGTCAGAAAGAGAAAGCCAAATATCATATAATATCACACATATGGAATCTAAAATATGGCACAAATGAACCTATCTACAAAACAGGAACAGACTCATAGACATGGAGAACAGACTTGCGGTTGTCAGGGAGAGGGAGAGGAAGTGGAATGGACTGGGAATTTGAGGTTAATAGGTGTAAACTATTACATTTAGAATGGATAAGCAGTGAGGTGCTACTGTGTAGCACAGGGAACCATATGCAGTCTCTTGGGATAGCTCATGATACCATGATGGAAGATAATATAAGAAAAGGAATATATATATATATACACACACACATATATATATACGTGTGTGTGTGTGTGTGTGTGTGTGTGTTGGGGGGTGTGTGCATACATGTATGGGTCACTTTCCTGTACAGGAGAACACAACTTTATGAACACAACATTGTGAATCAACTATTCTTTAATTAAAAAAAATAAAAAATGTTGCTGATGATGTACTATAAATTCCCAAGGACACATGGAAGCATTTCAGTGATTGGGAGTAGGATAGAATATGGTGACAAAAAAGAGGATACTAAGGTCTGTATACATGCTCTGTACCTTGTAGTGACTGTTAGACATGCTGCAAGACATGTTTCTTTGAAAACTTCACCTTGTTCTTCTTTACTTTATCCCATCTTCATTCTTTACTTTATCCAATCTTGCTGCTTGGAAAAACAGTCACAGTGCTGGTAAATGACTTAAGCTTAAGAACAAAGACTATTATGTGCCTAAAGGTCAGAGTAAAAGCTTAACCTTTTACCCGCTAAGTGGCTTTTTAAATGGTAAAAGAATTTATAGTAAACAAATTCTATATCATCCACCCATAGCCACTCCTCACTTGATCTCATCTAAAGAGCACAATAAAAGCAGTGTGGTTTCTTGAGGCAGGGCTCTTGGTCCCTGAGACCTTGAGTCCCCCGGTTCCCACTTTTACTGTCTCTGTGTCTTGTTTTATGTTAACTTTTTTCCTTAAGTTCCACAGCACCTGGGTTCTTCAGCCCCATTCTGCTGAGCTGGTCTCGGCACTATTATAAGATCTTAGTTGTGTCAAGGTGATAGGGGTGGTGACACTGTGCATCATGGTAGAAGGGCATAGTCAGCTTTCTTTCCAGGAGCACACAAAAATCAAATGTCTCTTTCCTAACATTGAAAGCATAATTCTAAACCTGGATATAGACAACTACTGCTCTCTTTCTGCTTTTGCATGACCTCACATGTGTCTTTAAATTTATACAAATCTTAACTTTCTCAGTGTTTAAATGACTAGAATGGATACTTACTCTGTTACTATTTTCAAAAAATATTTCTTTTAAATATTTTAGAAAATTCTATGACATAATTTCCCTAGATAATACCCCCAACATTTAAACAATGATGATTACAACAGGAAAAAATATTTATATCTATTGGACATTTAATATGAACCAGGGAATATGTGCTGTGCAGTACTTTGATTGGATTACCAATATGACACTTCTATGAAGGAAAAACTGCTGTATGATCTGCATTCTAGAGATGGAAAAAAAAATAAAGACGGAAAAATTAAAACTTGTTCAAGTTCACTGTTATAAAATTTTGGAGGCATAATTAAAATACAGAGTTTGACACCATATCATTATTTCTTAATGTTGTGATTTATTGCTCTGTAATAGAAAAATAATACATTCAATAGCATACAAATAACTGAAATGGAAAGGAATGTACAGATTTTACTATTGCCTTGTTGCAGCTTACAAATATGAATAAAATCTTGGTCATATTACATCCATTTCATTCACCTCATAGCCAAAAAAATACCTAATATTTTGATAAAATTTCATAAAGTTGAACCTTCTGGGTAATTTTTCTTATCTCAATATATTACATAAATTGCTATAGAAACATGATGATATGTGGTAGAATGTATCCAGTATAATTATTTGAGACAATTGAATCTATGATATGTATAGTTTTATCTTGCCTACACTCATCATTTTATGGTCTAATTAGGGACTATTATTCTAATCCACATTTTTTTAGCACTTTCAAAAGAAATATTAATGACTCTAGAAACTTGCCAAGAACAATATCTAGAAAGGTGATCCCTACAGGAATTTATAACACCTTAGCTTTCTTTTCCCCTACTAACATTCTTATATCTTTTCAATCCTCAAATACTTTTATGTGTCACTATCCTTCAACCTAATTGATAGATTTTTCTTAGAAAAACTGATTGCAAAGCAAATTTCTTATCCCCCCAATTTTTCTTTTCATTGGTTCCTTAAAATAAGGAGAAAGTAATTTCCAAGAGAAATAGTATATATTTTCAATACAAATTTTTAAATGATGGATCTCAAAGTCTAACTTACTTAAGAAAAATAACATATGTGAGTTCCTGCTGTGGTGCAGTGTGTTAAGAATCCAACCGCAGTGGCTCAGGTAGCTGCAGAGGTATGGGTTCAATCCCTGGCCAGGCAGAGTAGGTTTAAGAATCCAATGTTGCTGCAGCTGTAGCATAGGTCACAGCCGTGGCTTGGATTCAGTCCCTGTCCTTGGAAATTCCATATGCCATGGGTGTGGGCATTAAAAAAATAATAGTAATAATTTATGGGTACCAACATAGAATTGTGGGTTTTTTAATTGCTAAAAAGGACACACATACCAAAAAATTTATTTAAGGTACAAGAAAAAAAGAGGCAAGTGATATACTAACATTAAAATTCAAAAAGAAAAAATACTTAACTACGCCACATTAGAAAAGATAATTACGTTTCTTAGACACAATTTATCAAAATAATTTTTTAGAAGTTCTCATTCTGGGTCAGTGGAAACGAACTTGACTGGCATCCATGAGGATCTGGGTTCAATCCCTGGCCTCGCTCAGTGGGTTAAGTATCCAGCATTGCTATGAGTTATGGTATAGGTCGCAGGCATGGCTCAGATCCTGTGTTGCTGTGGCTGGGGCTGGGACTGGTGGCTGCAGCTGTGATTCCACCCCTAGCCTGGGAACTTCCATATGCCACAAGGGTGGCCCTAAAAAGCAAAGAAAACCAAACCAAACCAAAACAGTTTTGCATAATTCTATAATTTTTCTAGGTCCTTTATGCTTTGCCATAGTTAGAGCTGTTTATGACTGTTGTTTGGGAAATGTTTCCTTGTAATATGAGTGTGTTTGCTAAAAAATTTTTTTCTAATAAATACGTTGTTTCTACCATTGACCCAATCCATATCATCACTTGCTTTATTTTTTATGAAAATGTAAATTTGTCCCAAATACAAGAACTATTTTATTCTATATTCATAAATCCTAGATTGTTTTCTGCCTTTTCACTGTTTTTGTAGCTTGTTACCACTAATAGAGCTAAGATATATTTTCATACTCAGCCAAAACTTTTCTTACTTAGTATATGAACTCTTTAAATAAATCTTTAAGTTAATGCTTCTTTTTCTTCTTCTTTGTTTTTTTTTTTTTTCATCTTTTTAAAGCTGCAGCACATGCAGCACCTGCAGCATATGGAAGTTCCCAGGCTAGGAGTCGAATCAGAGCTGTAGCTGCAGGCCTGTGCCACAGCCACAGCAACGCAGGATCTGAGCTGCATCTGCGACCTACTCCACAGCTCACAGCAACGCCAGATCCTTAACCCATTGAGCAAGGCCAGGGAATGAATCTGTGTCCTCAGGGATACTAGTCGGGTTTGTTATCTTAAACCACGACGGGAACTCCTAAGTTAATGTTTCTTAATTGCTGTAACAAAATAGTATAATAGTTTATTAAATAACTTTAAATGATATAAAAAAAACATGTATTATTAAAAATGCCATTTTCTTCCCATCAAGCAGTGTTTCTCAAATATGTGATATAGAAGAACCCTATAATTAGAAGTTTCTCTCTCTATGATTTTCATATGCCTGCTTTTTCCAGTTGAGGGCTTCTGTTACAAATGCGCTGGTAATTCCTGAAAAAACTTCTACCTTTTGGACCACATAATTTAACTCTTTATGGGTCATATTGTTATACAGTGTTAACTTTGTGGTGTTAGTTTACTTTTTAACCTGAAGTTTTTGTAATATGATTGTAATAAATGTAATTAAATGACCAACTTGTTTTATTTATTCAATATAAATTTACCTACAGAAAGTAATTTTAAAGATGCAAAATACTTTGTACTATCTTACTCTGTGCTTAAAAAATGTCAGCTCCGTCTATGAGGAATATGGTATTTATTTTCATAACGAGTTGAGGAAATGCCATTACAATTCACTTGCTGAAATTTATAAGGATGATTGATTCCAAGTACCTTGAGAAAAGGAATATCAGCTATTAATGTTTTCCAGTAAGAATAAAGGCAGAGACAAATCTTTGAGCAGCTGAAATGGAAAGGCATGATTTCATGAAGAATAAAAAGGCCTCACAGATCAATACCAGGATTTAAGTACTTAGACAAATATTGGACAACATGAACTGCAGATGGAAGCATTGCATAATTATTAAATTTGGCTTATAGAAATTGAAGTGAATCTGGAGGTATACGAAGCCCTCCTTGAATTAAACCAACAATGGCTGTAGGAATAAAAGTTTGAGGAGTTTGCCCCTTGTTCTTACACATTTACATTTTCTTAATTCTGCCTAGTTAGTAAATGATGCCCTCTAGATGAGTGGTTCCCTACCCAGGACAGTTATGTGTCTCTGAGAATATTTAGCAATGTCTGAAGACATTTTTGATTGTCACAATTGGAGTTTGGGGCACTATAGGCATTCAGTTGGTAGAGGTCAGGGATACAGCTAAGTTTCCACAATGTACAGGACAGCATCACCACAACAAATAATTGTCAATGACAATAGCTTCAAGGATGATGAACCATACTTTAAATGATTTACTTAGGACTATTTTTTTTTTTTTTGGCTGTGCTAAGGCATGCAGAAGTTCCTGAACCAGGGATCGAGTCCATGTCACAGCAGTAATGAGAGCCTCAAGGGTGACAATGCTGGATGCTTCTCAGTATAACTGAGGGGAATATATTTTTCCAGTCTGTAACTTGTCTTTTGAGTTGCAGGAGTTCCTTGTATTGGATATTAACACTTTATCTGATACATTGTCTGCAAATATTGTCTTCCAATCTGTAGATTTTGTTGATTGTTTCTTTTGATGTACAGTAGCTTTAAAATTTGATATAGTCTCACTTGTCCTTTTTTGCTTTTATTGCCTGTGTTTTTGGTGTCATTACATTGCCAAGTCCAATGTTAAGAAGCATTTCATTCTGGAAGTTTTATCATTTTAGACCTTATGTTTAAGTCTTTAAACATTTCGAGTTAATTATTGTGTATGTTGTAAGATAACTTCAATTTCAATATTTTTTCATATTCTATCCAGTTTTCCCAACACTGTTTGTTGGAGATACTCTCTTTTTCCCATTGTGTATTATTGGTGCCAAGTCAGTTGGCTATATAAGCAGGTCTTATTCTTAGTCTCTATTCTGTTCCATTAGTCTTTATGTCTGTTTTATTTTTGCCAGTATCTTCTGTTTGATTACTCTAGCTTTGTAATATATTTTGATATCAGAAAATGTGTTGTTGCCAAATTTGCTCATCTCACCCGAAGCTGTTTTGGCTACTAGAGGTATTTTGTGCTTCTGCATGAATATTGGATTTTTTTTTTCTATTTCTGTGAAAAATACCATGTGATTTTGGTAGGGAGTGCACTGATCCTTTTAGTTTGCTTTGGATAGTATGACCATTTTAAGAATATTAATTTTTCCAATCATTGGACATGGAATGTTTTTCCATTTATATGTGTCTCCTTTAATTTCTTTTTATCAGTGTTTTATTTTAATCAATTAATTAAGATTTATCAGTGTTTTAAATATGTGTCTATTTTGGATCTTTTGCATTTTCATGTAAATTTTAGAATGCTTTGGCATTAACTTTGGGGGGAAAATGGTTAGATATTTAATTGGGAATTTATTGATCAATTTTTTTATTAAATGTTTCTATTTTCCAGTTACACATACATGTAAACATTCTATTTTCTCACATTATCATTCTCCATCATAAGTGACTAGACATAGTTCCCAGTGCTACACAGCAGGATCTCATCACTAATCCATTCCAAAGGCAATAGTCTGCATCTATTAACCCCAAGCTCCTGATCCATCCCACTCCCTCCTCCTCCCCCTTGGCAACCACAAGTCTATTCTCCAAGTCCATGATTTTCTTTTCTGTGGAAAGTCTCATCTGTGCTGTATACTAGATTCCAGATATAAGTAATATCATACAGTATTTGTCTTTCTCTTTCTGACTTATTTCACTTAGTATGAGAGTCTCTAGTTCCATCCATGTTGTTGCAAATGGCATTATTTTGTTCTTTTTACGGCTGAGTAGTATTCCATTGTTTTTATATTCCACATCTTAATCCAATCATCTGTCAATGGACATTTGGGTTGTTTCCATATCTCGGCTATTGTGAATAGTGCTGCAATGAACATGCGGGTGCATGTGTCTTTTTTAAGGAAAATATTGTCCGCATATATGCCCGAGAGTGGGATTGCTGGGTCATAGTCATCAAGCCAGTGTGGTACTGGTACCAAAACAAACATACAGAAAAATGGAACAAAATAGAGAACCCAGAAATAAACCCAGACACCTACTGTCAATTAATCTTTGACAAAGGAGGCAAGAACATAAAATGGGAAAAAGAAAGCCTATTCAGCAAGCATTGCTGGGAAACCTGGACAGCTGCATGCAAAGCAATGAAACTAAAACACACCCTCACACCATGCACAAAAATAAACTCAAAATGGCTGAAAGACTTAAATATAAGAGAAGACACTGTCAAGTTCCTGAAAGAGAACATAGGCAAAACATTCTCTGACATCAACCTTACGAATATTTTCTCAGGTCAGTCTCCCAAAGCAACAGAAATAAAAGCAAAAATAAATCAATTGGACCTAATCAAACTGACAAGTTTTGCACAGCAAAGGAAACCAAAAAGACAACTTACAGAATGGGAGACAATAGTTTCAAATGATGCAACCGACAAGGGCTTAATCTCTAGAATATATAAACAACTTATACTACCCAACAGCAAAAAAGCCAATCACCTAATGGAAAAATGGGCAAAAGACCTGAATAGAAATTTTTCCATGGAAGATGTACAGATGGCCAACAAACACATGAAAAAATGCTCACCATCAATGATTATTGGAGAAATGCAAATCAAAACTACCATGAGATATCACTTCACACCAGTCAGAATAAGTCCACAAATAACAAATGCTGGAGGGGGTGTGGAGAAAAGGGAACCCTCCTGCACTGTTGGTGGGAATGTAAGCTGGTACATCCACTATGGAGAACAGTATGGAGGTGTCCTAGAAATCTATCCATAAAACTACCATATTGATCAATTTTGATCAAATTTTCATCTTAACGATTTTGATTTTTTTAAATCAATAATCGAAATGCATTTCTTACTTGATATTCTACACTACATATTGGAAAGGTTTTGTTTTTTTACTCGTTAGGTTTTACTATTTATTTATTGGCCACAACTGTGGTGTGTGGAACTTCCTGGTCTGGGAATAGAACCCATGCCAGGTTGTTCCCTGTGCCACACCTGTGGCAATGCCAGATCTTTAACCTGCTGCATAAAGAATATTTTTTGTTTTGTTTGCAATAGAGGTTTTCTAGTAGTTTGTAAATTTATCTCATAATATTTTCTGTATTTTAGTATTATTGTAAATATATTGGTTTCTAAGTTTATTTTAAAGTTATTTATTGATGATTGTTAAAAAATAATAGTTTATATCAGCCTTATAAAACAGCCATTCTAAATTAAATATTACTTTTAATCAGTTTTTAAAAGTGATTCCTTAAGATTTTCTACATACTGAATCATATTGTTTCCAAGTACAATTATACTCTATCCTTGCAAAACTATATACTTTTTCTTCTGTGCCCCATATAACAGCACTAAATTTTTTAGTACAATGATGGGAACAGCCAAGCTTACTTTCTTCTTGCCCATGGGAGAAAAGTGATCTGTTTTTCACTTGGGTATGGGGCTGGTTATATTTTTTTTTCTTTCTTTTTTTAAATTTTTTTATTGTTATTTCCCCAATACAATTTTTTTCTACTGTACAGCATGGTGACCCAGTCTCACATACATGTACACATTCTTTTTTTTCCTCACATTATCATGCTCCATCATAAATGGCCAGACATAATTCCCAGTGCTATGCAGCAGGATCTCATTGCTAATCCATTCCAAAGGCAATAGTTTGCATCCATTAACCCCAAGCTCCCAATCCACCCCACTCCCTTTCCCTCCCCCTTGACTACAAGTCTATTCTCCAAGTCCATGATTTTCTTTTCTCTGGAAAGGTTCATTTGTGCTATATATTAGATTCCAGATATAAGTGATATCGTATGGTATTTGTCTTTCTCTTTCTGACTTATTTCACTCAGTATATTTCATATGTGACCTTGATCAGGTTGAGGTAATTTTTTTTTCTTTTTCAAGTTTCTTAAGATTTTTTAAAATTAGTAATTAATTCTACATTTTCTGGAGTGCTTTTCTTAAATATTAAGCTAACCTTAATTTTCCTTGCATAATCTCATTTTAGGTCTACATTACCTATGTCTTCTTGCCTAAACAATGCGTCAGGATCTGCTGCTTCTTGTCTGTGCTATGTACCTGAAAGTTCTTTCATATGGAAGGCCATGCTGATAGTAGGGTTTACCTTGCTTGTTTTTCTCCTCTCAGTGTCACAATCCTGTTTTGTTTCTTTTGCAATTTCTGAAAGTGTTTTATGTTGTTTGCCTAATTGCTAGCCTCTTTTTTTTTTTTTTTTTTTGGACAGCATGGTCTTAGTTACTTCATCATGATTAAAATATGAAGAACCTAAGATAATATTATGTAGGAGTTGTGCTAAATTATTTAAAATGTTATTTCATTTTACCCTGAAAAACACCATAGGAGATTCTATCATCCCCATTTCTTCAACGAAAAAAGAAAATAGAAAACAGATGTAATGATAATTAGGCAGTGGGGAATTTCAGAAAGGCTTTATTTAGAACTAGAGAGTAGAAGGGAAAGAAAAGGAGGAGTGCAAACAAAGGTGCTTAGGAACATGATTTCATGGATAATTAAGATCAATCTTGTTTTCTCAAGCAGGGGATTAAAAAATAGGAGGGCTATAAGCAAGAAGAATATGATATTGAGATTATGGACAGCCCTAAATACCAGCTTGATGAATATATATTTTATCTTATAAACAAAAACAAAAACAAAACAAAAAGCCCCAAAAACATTAAGGGATCTTTATGGTGCTTCTCTGAATGATTTGTTCACCCATTCAAATTGCAGGTCGATTTCACGTACATTCTTCCAGGGGTGGGGTAGGAAAATGTACATGCCCAATGCTGGCTTTCATTATTAGTGGGATGTGCTATTCACTGGCTGATTCACAAAGTATTCTGACCATAATAGTTCAAGAGAAAGGAAACCTGTTCCAACTTAAAAGTTTTATATCTCTGGAGTATAGAGCCTCTGGCATTTCTTTTTAGTATCAGAGAAAATACAGCAATATGGCAAGCAGGTAATACTTTGGAACTAAAATATATCATGATTGGTAAAATATGCTAACTGTGGTTTAAACCACTAGAAAATATATAACCAGAGTGGTAAAGTCTCTGTTTTGGATTATCATAAACTGATTATACCTATTATTATATAGGAAAAAACCAAGCTATTTTCACTACCAAAGGATAAGGAGAAATTAAATGTCTTCGTGGTGGCTTAACTTGTCAAAGGACACAAAATATTGCTTCCAGTCATGTGGCAAATGTAGATGCCAATTGAGCACAGCAGTCACAAGAGAACCTGTTTTATTGTGAAACAGAATGTTGTCCAGAACATTGGGTAAAAATCTCAACTCTGCTAAACCCCCAAGGTGTTTAACATGGAATGAGAGTTTCATTACCAATTCAGATACGCATAAAAGATAGAAATTTATTAGCTCTCTGGAGGTGTTTGCATTCCAAAAAGATTCCATAAAAGCTATGATGATGGCTAAGTGACAAAAACACTTATGGATGTTTTTTGCTCTTAATGTATGTTCAGTTTTATCATTATATTTTAGAGGAATAAATCTCTTAGCCTGTGAAAGCACCCAAGGTGTACAGGTGCTACCAATTTTAAGTTTTCTCATTGAATCTCTTGTTTGTTATTGTTTATTTGTTAAAATGTCCCTTCTTACAATTCTTATAACATTTAACATAGCTTGCATCTTTAAAATTATCCACTGCATGCAAGTTAATTGTTGGGAAGGACATTTGAATTTTTACGGAGGAAAAATAAGAAAATAAATCTTTTACCTACTAAAAAGCACCCAATTAATGAAATAGTTGTTGTGATATTCTTCTGGTTTTTTTTTTTTTTTTCTTAAATGGTCAATATGACTTCAGTGGGAAATAATTTATTTGGTGGTATAAAGGAGGTGCACAGAATTGATTAGCTGTTTTGCAATGGCCTTTGTGCTTTAAAAACTGTCGATAACTGACCATTTTAGACATTGGCATGAGAAACCACAAGGCACTTTCATTTGTTTGTCTGTCTAGTTGCTGCTTGAACAGCTGGAGTGTCTTTTAGTGATTCTGTTTTCCCTGTGATAGCATAGCAATGCAATCTTATTTTCTGGGCCTGGTTCAAATCATCATGCTTTAATTTCACAAAGACTAATAATTTGACTACATAGATTAGACAACTACTGGTGCCCTAGCAGTACATTTAGAGATCAAGCAATCATAGCCCCAGATTTCCCAGATGTCTGCAAACTTGTACTGCTGTGTGGTCATATTAGTTCCTTTGCCATATGTTTACCTTGATTTCATTCTTTCCTGAAAATGAGGTGCTTTGGAATTAGGAATTTTAAGCACAGATGTGGCAAATTAAACTTTTCTGCATGAGAAATATATTTGTGTTTTTACCTGTTTTGGTTCTAATTCAATGAAATCAATACTTTTAATCAGGTCTTGTTTAGTATAATGAGCTCTCAATAGGCCCCCTGGTCAGATGACATCACTTCAAGTGGATGAGATGTGCCTTTCATTTTTAGCCCCACTAGAACTTGCTTGGTGACCTTGAATAAGCTACTAACCTCTCATTGACTTATTTTTATTACATGCAAGTTGGATATAATAGGTTTAGCATCCGTCATGATGGTACTGTAGTATAGCTAACATATATTTTAAAAATGCCCTTGGCCCCTAAGAAACCATGCTCTAAAATAGCAGTTGTATTAGGAATCAGACTGTAGGCCACATTTGCAACCTTTAAGTTGCATCATTTATAGACATTGTCATGTCTAGCCTTTACTCCTTAAATTGATCTTAGTCCATGTTAACCTTAAAAGCATCTCTCTAATATTCTCGGTCCATTTAAAATTACCTTTCAGTGAAACTCATAGTTTATGATAAGTGATTTGCAAACCCTAGAGAAATTAGAGATTTTTATAAAAAATTGTAATTCCAGAGACTGAAAAACATTCAGCATTGAATTAAATAGATAAGCAAATTGATAAAATTATTTGAATTTTAGAGAATACGTGGTGATAGTAAGAAACCCTTCCACGGTATACCGATGAAAACGTTCCTCTTCAAATGTTTAGTTAGTAGTTGAAAGCATCTTTTTTCATCTTTGAAATAAAATGAAATAACCTCTCATTCTCATAGCACATCTTTAACTGTAGCATAATTTTCTTGTACTTATTCTGCATTTAGTATAATTTATTTTCTAATTCCCACATGTCACATTTCATACCTATCAAAGGTGATAAAATTTGCTACCACGACTTCTTTGCAGATTATATTTATATCCACCTCCTTTCTGTTGTCTAAAGATATAGACTCTGTCAGCCTAGACTCAAGTTCACTGAAAACAGTAACAGGAAGAACCAGAGCTTTTAATTTTTCTACTTTCCTTCTTCTCATTCTCTACTTTTAGAATCCAACTGAACATAATTTTTATCTTTTCTTTTATGTCATTTATTTGGTCATGATCAAAAGCAGTAGAAGACACCAACTACACGTTCCAGGCAAGTGAATTGTATGAATTGATTTATTCAGTCAGGTTGAAGATACTCAGCTGAAATCGTGTATAGTTATTGTTTAAAAATGATAGCAATAATATATTTCTATAAAATTTCCTTGACTATTTTTATTAAATAACATAAAATAATCAATGCACTTTGGTTATTTCCTCAAATTAAATGCATTCCACAAATTATCGTATTTGAGTATATTCCAGAGAATAACTGCGAGGTCTGAAGACAATTTTTAAGGAAGTTTTTGCATATCCTTTTTTAAATAATTAGGTGGAATTCCTTAATATGGACATTTAAATTAAAATGATAAGACCTCAAAGGAATTTAGCTTAGGAGATGCTTGAGAAATATTTGGTTAAGGGCTTAGCATATTTCTTCTAGTTCCATTTAATGTGAAAACATTCCTCTTACCACCTATTATGGAAGTCCAGGTATTACCCATTTCTGCACAATGTCAAGAAGTCTATCACAACCATTAGCTACTTATAGAAGATATTTTACATGACAGATATTGGAGGAAAATTGTCCTAAATTTACAGCATTATATACTTCTGTGAAGTGGGACGTTAAGATGAAATCATTTAGAGCTACAGAAATGGTTGATAATTCCACTATGCATAAAATGGAGAAAGAATTTTCTCTGGACGGTGTAGAAAGCTCTTGTTCATGGAAGTGATTTGTTGAAATCGTGTATGTATGTTGTATGGATTAGAACAGGGCAATAAAGAATTAGTGAATGAATTAGAACTGTCCATAACAATATACTATTAGTTCAAAGAGTTTATATATACTAGTTATAATTGTAAGTGCAAATTTACCCTATAACAGATAACCCCTGCCACGTATGTGTCTCCTTCCCACAGTTTTTCAACTGTTAATGCAATTAAGATAAAACAAGTAATGGACTAAAAATTAACATTCAGATCATCATTTGGTGGCTCTATGATTCAGATAAAAGAGGCAACTTTTTTTTTTGTCTTTTTGCCATTTCTTGGGCCGCTCCCGCGGCATATGGAGGTTCCCAGGCTAGGGGTCTAATCAGAGCTGTAGCCACCAGCCTACACCACAGCCACAGCAATGTGGGATCTGAGCCACGTCTGTGACCTACACCACAGCTCAGGCAATGCTGGATCGTTAACCCACTGAGCAAGGCCAGGGATCGAACCCACAACCTCATGGTTCCTAGTCGGAACTCCCCAAAAGAGGCAATTTTATGATAAACTTTTGGTAAATAATTCAGCTTTATATGAGAACATTTCTTACCTAAAAGGACAAAGTTCAATTTAATCAAGTTCAATGAGTGTACATAACAGATTCAAAACATGTTTTGTTCCTCTGAGATTCATAAGGTCTTAACAACCCATTTATAATTTTTTTTTGTTAGATTTTATTGGAGTAGAGTCGACTTACAATGTTATATTAGTTTCAGGTGCATAACAAAGTGAATCAGGCATACATATAAATATATCCAGTCTTTTTCCCATATATGATATTCCAAACTATTGAGTAGATTTCCCCACGCTGTACAGTAGGTTCTTGTTAATCATCTGTTTTTTGTTTTGTTTTGTTTTGTTTTTATTATTTTCCCACTGTACAGCAAGGGGATCAAGTTATCCTTACATGTATACATTACAATTACATTTTTCCCCCCACCCTTTCTTCTGATGCAACATGAGTATCTAGACAAAGTTCTCAATGCTATTCAGCAGGATCTCCTTGTAAATCTATTCTAAGTTGTATCTGATAACCCCAAGCTCCCGATCCCTCCACTCCCTCCCCCTCCCATCAGGCAGCCACAAGTCTCTTCTCCAAGTCCATGAGTTTCTTTTCTAAGGAGATGTTCACTTGTGCTGGATATTAGATTCCAGTTATAAGTAATATCATATGGTATTTGTCTTTGTCTTTCTGGCTCATTTCACTCCGTATGAGATTCTCTAGCTCCATCCATGTTGCTGCAAATGGCATTATGTCATTCTTTTTTATGGCTGAGTAGTATTCCATTGTGTATATATACACCACATCTTCCGAATCCAATTATCTGTTGATGGACATTTGGGTTGTTTCCATGTCCTGGCTATTGTGAATAGTGCTACAATGAACATGCGGGTGCATGTGTCTCTTTTAAGTAGAGTTTTGTCCGGATAGATGCCCAAGAGTGGGATTGTGGGGTCATATGGAAGTTCTATGTATAGATTTCTAAGGTATCTCCAAACTGTTCTCCATAGTGGCTGTACCAGTTTACATTCCCACCAACAGTGCAGGAGGGTTCCCTTTTCTCCACACCCCCTCCAGCACTTGTTATTTGTGGACTTATTAATGATGGCCATTCTGACTGGTGTGAGGTGATATCTCATGGTAGTTTTGATTTGCATTTCTCTTATAACCAGCGATATTGAGCATTTTTTCATGTGTTTGTTGGCCATCTGTATATCTTCTTTGGAGAAATGTGAATTCAGGTCTTTTGCCCATTTTTCCATTGGGTTGTTGGCTTTTTTGCTGTTGGGTTGTATAAGTTGTTTATATATTCTAGAGTTGAAGCCCTTGTCAGTTGCATCATTTGAAACTATTTTCTCCCATTCTGAAAGTTGTCTTTTTGTTTTCTTTTGGGTTTCCTTTGCTGTGCAAAAGCTTTTCAGTTTGATGAGGTCCCATGGGTTTATTTTTGCTCTAATTTCTCTTGCTTTGGGAGCCTGACCTGAGAAAATATTCATGATGTTGATGTCAGAGAGTGTTTTGCCTCTGTTTTCTTCTAGGAGTTTGATGGTGTCCTGTCGTATATTTAAGTCTTTCAGCCATTCGGAGTTTATTTTTGTGCATGGTGTGAGGGTGTGTTCTAGTTTCATTGCTTTGCATGCAGCTGTCCAGGTTTCCCAGCAATGCTTGCTGAATCGACTTTCTTTTTCCCACTTGATGTTCTTGCCTCTCTTGTCAAAGATGAATTGACCATAGGTGTCAGGGTTTATTTCCGGGTTCTCTATTCTGTTCCATTGGTCTGTCTGTCTGTTTTGATACCAGTACCACACTGTTTTGATGACTGTGGCTTTGTAGTATTTCTTGAAGTCTGGGAGAGTGATGCCTCCTGCTTGGTTTTTGTTTCTCAGGATTGCTTTGGCGATTCTGGGTCTTTTGTGGTTCCACATAAATGTTTGGATTGTTTGTTCTACTTCTGTGAACAATGTCCTGGGTCATTGGATAGGGATTGCATTGAATCTGTAGATTGCTTTGGGTAGTATGGCCATTTTTACAATATTGATTTTCCCAATCCAGGAACATGGAATATCTTTCCATTTCTTTACATCTTCTTTGATTTCTTTGATTAAAGTTTTATAGTTCTCGGCATATAGGTCCTTTCCCTCCTTGGTCAGGTGTATTCCGAGGTATTTGATTTTGTGAGGTGCAATTTTAAAAGGTATCGTATTTTTGTATTCCTTTTCTAATGTTTCATTGCTGGTATACAGAAATGCAACTGACTTCTGAATGTTAATCTTATATCCTGCTACTTTGCTGAATTTATTAATCAGTTCAAGTAGTTTTGGGGTTGAGTCCTTAGGGTTTTCTATGTATAGTATCATGTCATCTGCATACAGTGACAGTTTGATCTCTTCTCTTCCTATATGGATGCCTTTTATTTCTTTTGTTTGTCTAATTGCTGTGGCTAGGACTTCCAAAACTATGTTGAAGAGCAGTGGTGAGAGTGGGCATCCCTGTCTTGTTCCAGATTTGAGTGAGAAGGCTTTCAGTTTTTCCCCATTGAGGATTATATTTGCTGTGGGTTTCTCATAAATGGCTTTGATTATGTTCAGGAATGTTCCCTCTATACCCACTTTGGCGAGAGTCTTCATCATGAATGGATGTTGGACTTTGTCAAACGCTTTTTCTGCGTCTATTGAGATGATCATATGATTTTTGACTTTTTTTTGTTAATGTGGTGTATGACGTTGATTGATTTGCTTATGTTGAACCATCCTTGTGAACCTGGGATGAACCCAACCTGGTCATGGTGTATAATTTTTTTGATATGTTGTTGGATTCGGTTGGCTAAGATTTTGTTGAAAATTTTTGCATCTATATTCATCAATGATATTGGCCGAAAGTTTTCTTTTTTGGTGGTATCTCTGTCTGGTTTTGGAATGAGGGTGATGGTGGCATCATAGAATGTCTTTGGGAGTATTCCTTCTTCTTCAACCTTTTGAAAGAGTTTAAGGAGGATGGGCACCAATTCCTCTTTATATGTTTGATAAAATTCACCTGTGAAGCCATCTGATCCTGGACTTTTATTTGTAGGGAGTGATTTTATGACCTCTTCAATTTCATTTCTAGTGATCGGTCCGTTCAGTTGGTCTGTTTCTACTTGATTCAGTTTTGGCAGGCTCCATTTATAATTTAAGTTGCTTTTAACTATGAGAAAATCAAACAGTTTACAAAGAAAGGAATTATAGTTCACAGCAGGAAAACAGGAAGAAAGTTGGTTCCAGAGTTACTCAGTTCTTTAGCTTAAAGATGACATCATGGACCTGAGTTAAATCATGCATTCACTCAACAGATATTTATTCAGTTCCTAATATATCACAGGTGCTGTTCTAGGCACTGAGATTGTCAGTGTGCTATGTTAGAAATGTCTGCAAATATTTTGGATTCCTTCCAATGTGAGATGATGTCTAATTTCCCTAAACTTGAATCTTATTTGGCTTTACTGACTTCCTCTGTCCCAAGAACACTGCAGAAGTCATGTTTTGGGGCTACCAAAATATTGTAAGAATCCTTGAAGCTTCTACCTAGAGTTCTTAGAGTGCTCATTCTCAACATGGTTCCTCTTGGAAGGCAGCCTGTATCCTGTGAAAAGTCCAAGCTATGTGGAAGTGTGGCAAGAAGGTCAGTTAATATTCCATGCTGATCCTGTGGAGAACTTCCAGCAACATGAAATTTTAGATGACTCTAATCCCAGATGTCTTTTGACTGCAGCTATATAAGAAATCCCTAGTGAAAACCAATTATTTAAGCCCAGACAATCCCCCCAAAACTATAAAATTAACAACGAAAAGTCATGTTACTTATTCATTTTTGGGCTTGTGTGGCATGCTGCCATAACTGCATAACATGCAATGAACAGCACAGATAAAAATCTCTACCAGTTGTGAAGCTTATATCACTGGGGAGATTGAAAGCATAAAGCTATATATATAGGACATATATTTTTAAATGCTAGTTAAAAAATGGTAAGGCAGATAAGGTGGAAGAGAAATAGATCTTTCTACCCTGATATTCTTAACAGTGTAGGCCAGTTCTCCTAAGGGTCACAAGGAAGAGAGAACACACCCAACAATACAGTCTAGGAATAAAGACATTGCATCTTCCTTGTGTTCCATTTCTTAAAAAAAATAATAATAATAAGTAAATAAATATTTTCCCCAGAAAATCCCTAGTGTATATCCCCTCCTGTCTTGTTAAAAATGTGTCACATGCCCAAAGCAAACTTAATCCTAGCAATGATTGATTAGATCAATAGAAGTTAAAAAAAAGATACTGGGTATAGAGCTTAATATTGGTATTACTTGTCATCATGTAAAAAGCATATCCGTTTAGGGTCAGGGAATGTCTTAGAGGAAGGCTGAATCTATACTTTATTTTCAGGAATTTGAGCTAGAATTCCTTGGACCTCTACACCCAACTTAAATAATCAAATATATCTAATAAGGTTTAAATACAAGGGGGGGAAGCAAGCATTATCAAGTATTCACATTGCATGGAATGGATAAAATAACTGGCTATTATTTACTTGCATAAATACATACATACATACAAACATAGGAGATTTTATCTACTTTTACAGATTTATGAGGAAGGTAAATATGAGAGTAGTCTCACTTGACACCCAACTAATACTTAGGAATTTAACAAAAAACCTGACTATTAACACATTAAATATATTATATTTCAAGGGAGGATTTGTGTGAAGGAAATTTTTCTTTAATTAAAAAATATTTGCAGTAATTAAAAAAGAGAGGAGGGCAAAAATAAGGAGAGACAGAACTGTTTTTTTTTTTTAAAGAATACTTGTTTACACTCAAGACATTGAACAAAGTTATTACAATTTCTGAAAAAAAATTCAACACTTACTTGGAAATTTCAAGATTCTGAATTAAATGGACAATTAATATTTTAAGAATACTCTGCCTGAATCTTTTGTTTGGGAAATGCAATGTAGTTACATGAGTATAGAAAAGATATGGTAAAGTTTTGTTGATTATAATCTCAAGATAAGAAAGTGCTTTTAAAAGAAAAAAATAAGGTTATAATTATGAAAATTTTAAAAGAAAAATAAATTTCTCCAAGCTAATGATTTTAATATTAAAATATCACAAAACTAAGTTTTGGTTTCAGATTGGAGTAGATTTAGAGTGGATTCTTTAAGAAATAATTATCAGTTATACTTTACTTTAAAAATATATTTAGAAACTTTAATTTATATTCTAATTAAAATCTCAAATATTATATAAAATGTTTTAGAAGCATGGTATATATATATATATATATATATATAAAACCATATATTCTAGAATATTTCTCAGCAAGCCCTCACTTTATATAATTTATATTCAATAATCAAGTGTGTAATAGAAAGTATTTAATTGTCATAGTCTGTACAGCAAATTAATTTGTGCAGGGAAGTTTCAGTTAGAATTAGGCAATCTGCATAGATTGAATTCCTTGTAAATATAAGCTCTATTAGAGAGACATTTGATTTCTCAAATATAGATGTGATGTTACCATATGTTTACCATTATGATTTAGCAAGAAACTTAAGCTTTCCAATTATTGTTCTCATAAAAGCTTAATTAAAATACGGAAAACAATAGCAAATTCTGGAGTAACTGCCAGAATGCTTAATTATTCTACAGCATCAATTGGAAAAAAATTGTAACTGTGGATATTTAAGAATTTGTATTAGATTTATATTGCAAACCTAACCTGAATTTAATCACTTTTTAAAAATTATTATTGGTTAATTTTAATAGCACTAATTTGGCTTCAAAATTTGATAATTGTTAAATAATTATTCTTCCATATGCATTGTATTTCGCATCTACTTCCAAGTCACAGATTTTAAAAGATATGTTATTTTTAATGTGGCTTTCAATCCTAATGAACTTATCTCATATAGAGCATAAGAATCAAATAACAAGACTTATAAATAACATTAGCTCTATCTTATTTTTGACCCATATCTACAAGTTTGAAACTTGTGGTTTAATAATTTTCCTTCGAGCATACTCTTTCTGAGGTTTGTGCTAAAATCTGATTTTTATCATCTATTTTCTTTGTCATGTATAAACACTTTAATTACTGAATATTTTATATGTATATTTCACATTCTTGGATATTTAACTTCCCTATAGTTTCTATATCCTTAATTTATCACCAAAAGATGGCAGTACTTCATCAAATATTCTTTTACTATAGGCCTTCGTATTTATTTTCATGATAGAATCTAGTGGGTACGATTTTTATATTTTAAGAGTAAGAGTATATTCAATATTAATAGCTTTCCAATAAATATTTTAATTTCTGATATCTAAATCTGTTCTTTAGAGAAAAGTAATTTGAGAAATAAAAGGCCTGTAATAATGTCAAAAAAATCATACTCTGAATGCATATTTTAAACACTTTTCTCCATATCCTCTCCTGGCTTTATTTGATTAGGTACATATGAATCTTACTGAAGACAGATCTTTGAAGACTTTGGAGCTACCTTTCTATTAATACAATGATGTTAATTTCATTTCAAAGAACTTAAGATCTGTATTTGCCCTTTCATATTTGCCAAAGTGAGGCTGAATCTCAAAATTTTCCACTAGGCTCAAGAGTTTTGACTGCAGCTCTAACAAAGTCTGCACCTAAATATTTCTAATTCATACAACATCAATATAAGGGAAATAGATTGTCATGTTTAAATATAGAAGCATTGAAATTCCACTGAATTTTTGATCAAAGAATAATTAACTGAACTTCTGATTATCCTCACTATTGTATTAAAATCCAGTTTTCTCTGACAGTCTTAGGTAATATAGTCATTTTGATGATATTAATTTCTCCAGTCCAAGAACATGGTATATATTTCCATTTGTTTGTGTCACTTGTGTCTTATAATTTCGCAATACAGGACTTTTGCCTCTTTAGGTAAGTTTATTCCTGGGGATTTTACTCTCTTTGATCTGATGGTAAATGGAATTGTTTCATTAATTTCTCTTTCTGGTCTTTCATTGCCAGTGTATAGAAATGCAAGAGATTTCTGTGTATTAATGTAAAAGAATGAAATTAGAATACTCTCTAATTCCATATAGAAAATAAACTCAAAATGGGTTAAAGACCTAAACATAAGACTAGATACTATAAAACTCTTAGAGGAAAACATAGGCAGAACACTCTCTGACATAAATTGCAACAATATCTTTTTGATCCACCCCCTAGAGTAATCAAAATAAAAACAAAAATAAGCAAATGAGATCTAACTGAACTTAAAATTCAATTTTTAATTTTTTTGTTCTAGTTCTGTAAAAAATGCTATTGGTAATTTAATAAAGATTCAGTGAACAACAAAGGAAACCATAAAAAAAAAGATAACTCACAGAATGGGAGAAAATCTTTAAAAATGAAGTGACTGTCAAGAAATTAATCTCCAAAATATATAGACATCTCATACAGCTTTACACACAGACACACACATACACGCACACACAAATCCAATTAAAAATGTTCAGAAATCTCTCCTTCAAAGAAGACATATGGATGGCCTAAAAGCACATGAAAAGATGCTCAGTATCAGTAATTATTAGAGAATAAAAGCACATGAAAAGATGCTCAATATCACTAATTTTTAGAGAAATGCAAATCAAAACTGCACTGAGGTATCACTTCACATATGTCAGAATGACCATCATCAAAAAGTCTACTATAATAAATGCTGGAAAGGCTGTGGAGATAAGGGAACACTCCTACAATGTTGCTGGGAATGTAAGGTGGTGAAATCACTATGGAAAACAGTACGGAGTTTTCATTAAAAAACTAAATAAAGAACTACCATATCCATATCTAGCAATCCCACTCCTGGGCATATACACAGAGAAAACCATAGTTCAAAAAGATGCATGCACTCCCATGTTCATTTTGGTCTTGTTTATAATAGCCAAGACATGGAAATCACCTAAATGTTCATCAACAGAGAACTGAATAAAGAAGGTGTGGTACATACTACAGAGGAATATTACTCAGCCATAAAAAAGAATGAAATAATGCCATATGTAGCAACATGGATGGACCTAGAAATTATCATATTAAGGGAAGTCAGACAGGGTAGGACAACTATTATATGAGCTCACTAATATGTGAAATCTAACAAAAATGATACAAAACAACTTACAAAATAAAACAAGACTTAAAGAATTTGAAACCAAACTTAGGGTTACCAAAGAGGAAATGTAGGGAGTGGATAGCCAAAGTAATAACCAAATAGCCAAAGTAATCTTGAGAAAGAAAAATGGAGCTGGAGGAATCAGGCTCCCCAAGTTCAGACTATACTACAACACTACAGTCATGAAAACAGAATGGTACTGGCACAAAATCCAGAAATAAATCCATGCTCTTAAGGTTAATTAATCTACTACAAAGGTGGCAAGAATATTCAATGGAGAAGAGACAATCTCTTCAGTAAGTGGTGCTGAGGAAACTGGACAACTACATGTAAAAGAATGATAACTCCAAATATTAAGTGTATTTTCCAAGCTGCCAAGTGACCAAACAGCCGTAACATACCTCTCAGCTTGACTAAACTTTAGACAGGTTTCTTCCTCAACATTAGCCCTTGAACTCCCTTTGAGTATTTGCCTTAGAACACTTACAATTGTAAATTCTTTCTTTGCTCCTTTGAGATGTAAACTTTTCCCACTTTCTTGCCGGGTTTGTTTTTGTTAAGGACCTCTGAGCTATCCCTTTGAAATGTAATCATCAAGAAAGATAGGTTCCCTATATTCTAGTTTCTGTAGGAGGGTAGGAATCTACTTAGATAAGTACCACTTACTAAACACATAGGGTCTAATCTACATTGAACAACTCTTCCTTTATTGCCCTTTAGTATTCTTCCAGCTGCTCACCCTGTGCTTAGAAATTCTACCTTTTACTTTAACGAAGTTGAATTCATTCTCTCCTCCCTACTGCAATAGACTTGACCTCTATCGTAAGACTCTTGAAAAAAAGCTTTCTTGCTTGTTTGACTTCATTTGGTACAATTTTTCTTTGCAGTTATTTTCTTTTTTTTTTGTCTTTTGTCTATTGTCTTTGTTGTTGTTGTTGTTGTTGTTGTTGCTATTTCTTGGGCCGCTCCCGCAGCATATGGAGGTTCCCAGGCTAGGGGTTGAATCGGAGCTGTAGCCACCGGCCCACGCCAGAGCCACAGCAATGCGGGATCCGAGCCGCGTCTGCAATCTACACCACAGCTCACGGCAACGCCGGATCCTTAACCCACTGAGCAAGGCCAGGGACCGAACCCTCAACCTCATGGTTCCTAGTCGGATTTGTTAACCACTGCGCCACGACGGGAACTCCCGCGGTTATTTTCTATTGTAGAAATTGCTAAAATAAAACACGTCACAAAAGAGTCCCAGTGATTCTCTTTATCCAGGGTATGTTTAAGCTAAAAGGAACTAGAGATCATCTTTGTTGTTGTTGCTGTTTTTCTTCATAAAGAGCAAAAGCCTTGCTGCTTAATTAAGTATAAACAATTTCAAGAGAACGTTAAAGCAGGAGCTTGAGGCTATTGGCAGTGGTAACTTTACCTCCTTCCTCAGCTGCTTCTATAACTTCACGAAATTGCCTTTCATCGAGAAGTTGTTGTGAACACTGGAAAAATGCATTATATAAAAAAAAATTGTCAGAACTTTAGTAAATAACTGTGATGTGAAGGATGCTATAGTAATAGGGCATTTGCAAACAGGAAGATACTTTCATAGAGCCCGTAACTTATACAATCTAGGAAGCCCTCATTATAGAAAGTTAAATATTTTAATATAAAATTTGCTAAAGTCACTCCCAGGGCCTAATGAAATGAAGGTCGTTGAAGCATAAACTGTGATAATTCTCACTTAATCCTTTCTAAAATGCGGTTCCTTGAAGCAATGGTAGGTTTATAAAGTGAGGGAAACAAAACGAATGAACGAAATGACTCTATAGTATGCATTGGTCCAGAATCAGAATTTACAGAATCCCTGTGTAGGGTATAAACTAAACTTAGAGCTCAGAACCCAAAGCAGATTTCAGAGGAAACTAGAAGAATGGTATAAAATGACAGTTATAAAGATTCATGTTAAATAGTGAATTTTTTTTTCCCCCCACTGGTTCTGTTGACTATTATCAGCCACGCCTGCATTCTGTCGTTGAAGTTAATTTGGGAAACAAGTGTGAACTGATTTAAGATTTAACTTTATAGCCTAACAGGACAAAAGTATGGATATGTATATAAACGTGTATACATAGAAACATATATGCTTATACACACCTATTACTTATTTGTGTTAATATATATACTCACATATATTTCTTTGTCAACTGCCTCCCATTAAAAAGCACAGGAGGAACACTATGCTTCTGTGTTTTTTTCTCTCCCCTCCTTCTTAAATTTAAGCACAGGAATTGATACTTTAAATGATAATAGTGGAAAAATAAGCATACAAAGTTTTGTTGTTGTTGTTGTTTCCAGGAGACATTGATGGGATGATATGGTTGAAAGATGAATGGTGAATAATATCTGTTCTTGCAAGTGAACACAGGGCTATTTGAACCTGTGTGTGTGTGTGTGTGTGTGTGTGTGTGTGTGTTTTAAAAAAAACCAACTAAGTGCTCCTTAGAAAGCTATTTCTTTCCACTCAAATACTTTTGAGTTAATTATAGAAAATAATAACATTATCTAATTTAAAAAAATTAGTAAACCGTGGCTCTGAGAGTTTCTACAACTTCATAAATAGTGAAAATTGTAAAAGTACCTGAGATCATATATAAAGGTAAGTTCTCTGACTGCACCTTCTTAGCCTTACAACTTCACTCTCTTCTTCAAAATTACATTACAATAAGACTTTACATTTCTCAGTTTGCTTTCAGATAGATTACTCTATTAGTATAAAAGGTAAAAGTAATCCAACCCTGTAACAAAATCAGGAGAGGAGTCTGGGTTTTGTTTTTGGTATTTAAATGTTTCTTCTCCATTATGAGAAAAGTGGGACTAGTGGTCTTCTTGCTTTATGGAATGGTGCAGCGGCTACTGTGTCTTTGGTGACTGATAAAAGATTTTTAAAAAGAGGTACTCATACATGTATGCGCCACAGCTTTCTAATTCATACTTGCACATAATTGGTTTGAAGGGAATCAATTTCCAGATTCTTGAATTTCAGGTATGGTGTTTCCAAGAATAAATCTAAGAATGTACTCTCTTCACCCATCTCTCTCTTTCTCAAGTGTTGTTCAACTTCACAAACACACACACACACACACCCCTCCCTGTCGCGAGACATATTTCTACAATATTTTCTTAGCCTCTCTGCTGAAAACTCCATCTTGTCCTGCTTTACTTTACCCCATCTTCCTGCTTGGAAACAGTCACAGTGCTGGTACAAGCTTAAGAACAAAGACCTAAAGGCATAAGTTATTCATTGGGTCAGCTGAATGAGGACTTAATGCGTTGGTCTAGGCACGCCGGACCTGTGCAGATTGGCAAGCCGTTTGCACAGCATGATAACGTCCTCTTAAGAATAAAAGAGGAGCCCCATAGCCCCAAGGGGTTTATGAGGGGTCCTTAGCAGGATATGCATTAGCAAGGAGAACCGAGGTGCAAACCTAGGCATGCTGGGTTGCTGAAGATAGGCACACCGGCTGCAGAAGCACAATGGTGATTCTCTAGACGCTATGCATAGATAGCTGACGCCAAGCTTCCTCAATTGTTAGGCATTTAACAATCACTAGCCTAACAAGGCTAATGACTGTTAAATGCCTAAAGGTCAGAGTAAAAGCTTAATCAGCAACCGGCTATGTGACTTTTAAAATAACTTTAAAAAACCCCTATATCCTGCACTTATGACCCCCTTCTCACTTGACATAATCCTAAAAAAATACATAAAAGCAGTGTGGTTTCTTGAGGCAGGGCTCTTGGTCCCTGAGACCTTGAGTCCCCCGGTTCCCACCTTTACTTAAGATAAATGTCTCTGTGTCTTGCTTTATGTTAACTTTTTTCCTTAAGTTTCACAGCACCCTTTCTTCAGCCCCATCCTGCTGAGCTGGTCTCGGGTCTCAGCACCTCCCAATAGCCTTAAATCTTAACTCATTCATTGCTGTAGAATAAATGTCTCCAGGTAATCAATTAGAGGAACATAGGGAAATACTATGGAATGGATAACAAAAGCTTTTACAAGGAAGTGGTGTCCAAATGTTTACCCTAAACAGATCAAGCTATTAGCTGACACATCCTTAAGACCTTTTTCCATAATTATTTTCTGTCAAATTTTCCCTGTAACTCAAGAGGCTTTCAGAAAACTGGGCGGCATCTCAGTGACAAAAGTTTTCATTGGTTTCTTATTTTCATAGTTTGCTTGGAAATTTACATCTAAAAAATGAAAGAAAAAAAAATTTAAAAGGATGGTAAATTCAGTGTCATTCCAGCAATGCGTGTTTGATTCACAGATACAAGAAACAATAGCTGAAGAAGGGACTCTCTGATAGCTCATTAAAAGAAGCATTCCCAACAAACTTTGACATTAAAAAATAATCATGGGAGTTCCCTTTGTGTCTCAGTGGAAATGAATCTAACTAGTATCCATGAGGACACAGGTATGATCCTCGACCTCACTCAGTAGGTTAAGGATCTCGTGTTGCTGTGAGCTGTGATGTAGGTCACAGACACGGCTCAGATCTGGAGTGGCTGTGACATAGGCCAGGGGCTGCAGCTCTGATTCAAACCCTAACCTGGGAAACTCCATATGCTGAAGGTACGGCCTTAAAAAGACAAAAATAAATAAATAAATAATAATTGTAATTAAACCTGTTTGTATTGATCACTTATAAATAAATAAAAATTTCTTGCATAAGATTTGTTTTATATAGTAAGATACCTATTGTCACAAGAAATGTTAAAAGTAATATATATTTGGTGTATGTATTTGAAGACCAAAATGATATGGTGGTAAAGAGTCATTTTGGCAAACATTCGCACATTGCATTGTGTAACCATAAAATTCTCTTGGGGAAACTAGATAAATATATTCTACAATTCTATACAAAATTAAATTTATTTATTTATTTATTTTTTTGTCTTTTTGCTATTTCTAGGGCCACTCCCGTGTGGCATATGGAGGTTCCCAGGCTAGGGGTCCAATCGGAGCTGTAGCCGCCGGCCTACACCAGAGCCACAGCAACGCGGGATCCGAGCCGCATCTGCAACCTACACCACAGCTCACGGCAACACCGGATCCTTAACCCACTGAGCAAGGGCAGGGACTGAACCCGCAACCTCATGGTTCCTAGTTGGATTCGTTAACCACTGCGCCACGACGGGAACTCCCAAAATTAAATTTAAATGTCAAATTAAAAAAATGCCAATGGGGCATGCAATTATCCATGTGTTCGAAATTTGAAGAACACTAGTTCTTGCTCCCATTACAGAATCAGAAGTAAAGTCACATGGTCCCACGTTTATGATAGCTATAATATTAAAGCACAAAAAATGTTAGTATGTGAAAATGCCTCCATGAAGTTGAGACTTCACTTATTTTTAATATAAGTTTATTTAAGGTATATGATTTATTTAATATAAATGTGTTTATTTTTACTATTATTATGCACATTTATTACATACGTTATTTTAGGTCTTCTTTTGCTCTACCTCGCAATGGCCTTCAGGGCACATCAATCATTCCTAATCAGATTATAGACACAGTCAAAGAAGGATGCCAGGGACCAGGTGAAGTGAATGAAGTGATTTGCCTGAGCCTCTCACTCACTGCAAGTAGCTGCCAAAGAAATTTGTATTTGAGAGGCAGCCAGGTTTACAAAATTTCAACAGTCTCCTTAAACTAACGTTGTTTTAATTTTAATGTCCTTTGGAATAGAAGTTAAAGGGGCAGGGCTCTATACAACCACCAGTGTTCCAAAGCCTACTTACCATTGGACTTGAAGTGAATTGTGCTTTGAAGTCATAGAAGTAAAGGCAAGACGGTTTTTAGAAACAAATATGCAGTAATGACATCTCCATTAAAAAAAAAAAAAAAATCCTGTCCCAGAATCTTATTCTCCTTTGGATAAAGTCAGTCTTCACTGGACATTTAAGAAGTCAATGTCTTGAATGGCCATTTCCTGCCTAATATGGCAGTGAAACTTGTGCACTGTCTTTCCTCTTGCTCTCCTCACTGGACACTTGAAGCTCCTTTCTGATCTTTGTCATACTCTCATACCCCAGGTTCTTCGAAAACATAGCTTCCTTAGCCTGAAATATTCTAAAGTGACTATCTAATTCCTATTCTACTTTCAGGTTTTCAACTTTAGTGTCATTTCTTCAGGAAGGCTTCCCTTAATCTGGGTTTATGCACTTGTTTTAAAAACCCAAAGCCTTCTAATGAGGAGGGATTATAAAAATAAAAACTTGGCGACTAATATTACTGAGCCCTCTCTTTATGTCAGGAACTCATTACTTGTTTTAGCTGTTGCTGCAACCATATGAAGTAAATACTTCCTTCTTACTCCTTTTTCAAACTAAGTATTAGATTCTGATAATAGTTATTTGTCAAAGGTGCCAAGGCTAGTTAAGTAGCAGGTAATTACTTCTTTAAAGTGCATTTTTTCTAATCTTTACCTCCGTGAGAATAAAGACGAATGTCTGTTTGCTCAACTTTTGGGTATCTCCAAACCTGGCACAGGGAATATTTAATAAATATTTTTGGCTGACTGAATTATGCCAATAATATCATGGTAAAACCTTTTTGTTTTGTTTTGTTTTTTAATCTGTTTTATGTATTTATTTAATTAGAGTGGATTTACAATGTGGCACCAATTTCTGCTGTACAGAAATTATATTTCTGTATTTACGTAAATATATAAATTTCCTCTCATGTTATCTTCCATCATAGTCTATCCCAAGAAATGGGATCTAGTTCCCTGTGCTATACAGTCATCATTGCATTCTAAAGGTAATGGTTTAAATAGTTTTAATCTACTAACTCCAAACTACCAGTGCATGTAGCATTTCCAAGGCCAGGGATTGAACCTGTGCCACAGCAGTGACCCTAGCCGCAGGAGTGACAGTGCTGGATCCTTAACCACTAGGCTGCCAGGGAACTCCAAGACAATTTGATACATATATTGCAAACAGAATCATGGAATTTTTTTTTCTTTTCTTTTCTGGGGACGTACTGTAGCATATGGAGATTCCCAGGCTAGGGGTCGAATTGGAGCTGCAGCCTCCAGCCAATGCCACAGCCACAGCAACGCAGGATCCAAGCCGACCCTGAGACCTACACCACAGCTCACTGCAACGCCAGATCCTTAACCCACTGAGAGAGGTTAGGGATCAAACCCACAACTTCATGGTTCCTAGTCGGATTCGTTAACCACTGAGCCACGACGGGAACTCCAAGAATCATGGAATTTGAGAAACGTTTATAGGTGAGAATAACAAAAGGTCTTTGGGGTTCCAAGCATAATAAGTGAAAGATAGATTTTCCCTTACTTGAGGAAGCTCTGCATGTGGGTCAGTCTTAGAGAGTAGTAAGTGTGGGTGTGATTTTAAAAGAGAAAGTAGTGCAAAATATGCACTTTTTGTCAGAGGGTACAATTATCTGACTAGAATTTTTGACATTACTCATTCCTGTTTTAAAATTTTGAAAAACATTAAAAAAAAGTTCCATCAATTAAATAGGTAATCATGTCAGATTATCTAATTTGCTTTTTAGGGCCAGAGGTGCTGCATATGGGAGTTCCAAGGCCAGAGGTCGAATCGGAGCTACAGCTGCCGGCCTACGCCACAGCCACAGCAACACCAGCAACACTGGATCCGAGCCACTTCTGCGACCTACACCAGAGCTCACAGAAATGCTGGATCCTTAACCCACTGAGTGAGGCCTGGGATCAAAACCACAGTGGATTTGTTTCCACTGAGCCACAACGGGAGCTCTCTCTAATTTGCTTTTTATTGAATTTTGTTTGTTTGTTTGTTTTTTGCCTAAGAAGTAAATCATGGAGCAAAAATATTATAAAGATCATGGTCATTGTAAAGAGAGAAGAAAATACAGACAGGCAGGAAAGGAGAGTGGTGATTGAGAACCAGTTTCAATCGTATTTTCATATTCTCTAATATCCCAAGTTTGAAGTAGAATTAGAGAATATGATATTAGAGAATATAACAATTCAAACAAATAAACACTGTTGAACTTCCTGTTTATTTACCTATTAATAATACAGATACTGAATTTCCATCAAAACTGTTTCAAACTTTTTTTAATTGAGGCAACTGCACAACCTGAAATCTATTCAAAATTGTGTCCCTGGGAATTTCTCAGCCTAAGAATCAATGGTTTTTAATCAGCATTTCCAGGAGATTTAGTATTATTAAAATAATATTAAGAACTATTTCTTTGTCAATGCTGATGCCACAATGATAGATTTCTAGGTGTCTATGTGCTTCTTTTTTTACTCAAAAGAAAGAGTGAAAAAATATCTTCCTCGTGCATGATATTTTGTCTAATTTTGCTCCCAGGATGAGATGCTAATATTCTGATAGTGTCCCATTATTCTGATTTGAAATTAATTAATAACAACTGTATTTAATTCCATTAAAACTACTGTTATAGATCCCAATGCTATGTAGACAATTCATATATATAATACATAAAAGTATATACTTCTAAGACATGTTTTACATATATGTTATATGTTTTTAATGTCTGAAAAAAATCTTTTATATGTATTATATGCAGTTTGGTGGTAAAGTATTTGTAGTCATTCGTTTTATGGAAGAACTGATTTCTTTTTTTTTCCTTTTTTTTTCCTTTTTTTGGTTGCACCTCTGTCATATGATATTTCCGAGGCCAGGGACTGAATTCCAGCCACAGCTGCAACTTGGCCATAGCTGCAGCAATGTTGGATCCTTAACCCGCTGTGTGGGGCCAGAATCAAACCTGTGCCTCAGCAGCGACTTGAATCCCTGCAGAGACAAGCCTGGATCCTTAACCTACTGCCCCACAGTGGGAACTTCAAGAATCGATTTCTTTTAGGCATTGAGTCCATCTCTGAGTATAATATGGTTTGTTTATTCCTGACCTTTTATATTTCCTTCAATGTCATTTTGAAATGATTTTGCTAGATTCATATTTAAGTCACACTTTGGGGCAAATGTAATCATATCTTTTATCCTGCTAGGTATGCTATGTTTTATAACTGATGTAAAGAAATGCTATTGTTCCTATTTCAATGGGTTATTTTTTTTATTCAGTCAGCCTTGTGGAGCTTTGTATGTTTTCAAATATTTACTGATACAGTCATTTGAGTTTTCTGTATACACAAGTGTGTTTTCTACAAATAACAATAAGTAATGTTGTCTTTTTGTTTTGCAGCCTAATGATATTTTTTTTCCTCTTTTTTTGTGCTCTTACCTAGGATGTTTGGGATAACTTTGTGTAGTAAATCAGTTAATAATTATATATTATAATATATTAATAATATATTTTTGCTGTTTTTCTCAATCTTATCATTTATCTATGTTATTCTTATTACATGTTGATTTTCATTGAATTAATAGAATTTTTTCATTGTACTTTTTATTTCCTTATGGGGAAGTTAGGTATTCCATTTTAACATGAAAGTAACCAGTATTGCTATTAACCCTCCACATTAAAGGAATTTGAACCACCCTTCTCTCATAGCTTCACTACTTTAAGCTGACCTTGTTTTTGACACCAACATAAGGAATGAATCTATTTCTAATTGTTCAAGGCGAATGATTATTTAGGTTCACCATTACGTTCACAGCTTTTTTAATTTATCAGTTTTTTCTTTATTCCGAGTTCCTTACTCGTAAAATAAACCCTTGATATTTTGTTCTTTCTGGTAAAATATCTTAAATAATTAAACTATGTCACATTTATTGGACTCCATGCTTTGCATGTCACTTACGAAAATTACATTTATATGTTAGCTTACACACATTTTGAACATTTTTAAAAAGTCAGATGTTGCTCTAGATGCCAACAGTATAACATTGCACCAAAAGACAGAACTGCCTGCAATGAACTTACTTCACAATCAATTAAGTAAAGACAAATGGTTAAACAATATAACATACAGTGTGTTTGATGTTAATTAGGGGATATAATAATAAAGAAAGGTAGAGAATTCTTGAGCATGGGGGGAGGAATGCCGGTTTACAAAAAGTGGTTGAGGAAAATCTTCTAGATAAATGGACAAATCTGAAGAAATAAAGGAGAGAGCCAGGCAGTGTTGTGAGTGCCCACAGCATTGTAGAGCAGATACACAGTGAATGCGAAGCTTCTGAGCCTGGAGGGGTGAAGGTACAGCTCTACGTGTAGTGTGGCTGAAGTCAAGTGAGTGGAAGAGAGAGTGGCTTCGAGGAGAGAGAAAAGGAAAAGCAACAGAAGTTGAGGTCAGAAATGCTTTAGCTTTTGAAAACTGATAGACCTTGTTCACTGGTTAAGTTCTTTCCCATTTTGAGGAGTGAGACGAGAAGCCATTAGATGATTTTCAACAGTGGAGTGAGATCTTTCATCCTAAAAACATCTTTTCAGTTTGTGGATAATGAGAAGCATCTACAGAGATATAAACCATCTATGTTTGGGGATATAATTTGATAGCTCAGGGGGGAATCAGGGTTCTGCCTGATTTCTTGTTAAAAATAACAAAAACATAAAGGGAAAAAAAAAGGTTGAGAGGGGCCTTAAACAGATATGTTTCTTAATTGTAGCATTCTTCAGAATATTTTGGGAATTTCCAAGATTACTATAAAGTGTGTAGTATTCAATAAAACTTTCAGGCTGAGAACCCTCTAGGTAAATATTTCAGCTAAGAGCACATTGTGAAATTCTGAAGACCAAAACTTAGTACAATAGCCTCAGACTTTTTTCTAGCTTCAGACTGACTTCCTTCAAAATATTTTAATAAGTTTTGAGTCCTATTTGTAATTCTGATTATTTACTTTCTGTATTCAAACAACGAAAATGGCTCTTTATTGCTTTTAGGATAAATTCCAAGTCTTATCTGATCTGGACTTTTTCTGCTTATCTTGTTTAATTCCACTACTCATACTTAAACATGATGACCTTCAGTCCTACTGAATTAATTGAAATTCCCGAGCTCACTGTGCTTTCTTATATTTCCCTTCTCCTGAAATGACTTTCTCCTTCCTTCTTTGTTGGCTAAGTTTCGTTTATTGCTGTACGTTTAGGCCTTCTTGGGAACAGTTTCTATTTTCCTCCTCCCATTTCCAGAATGATTAATACTCGTCCGTTGTATTCTCACAATTTCCAGGCATTCCTTCTATCACAGCAATACGATTTATTTCCCAGCACATAGTTTGAAACGTATTTGCCGTTCGCGCGTGCGTGTGTGTGTGTCTTTTCAGGGCCGCACCCGCAGCCATATGGAGGTTCCCAGACTAGGGGTCTAATCAGGGTTGTAACCGCCAGCCTATGCCACAGCCACGGTAATGCCAGATCTGAGCCGCGACTGCGACCTACACCACAGCTCACGGCAACACCGGATCCTTAACCCACTGAGCAAGGCCAGGGATGGAACCTGCGACCTCATGGTTCCTAGTAAGATTTGCTTTCACTGTGCCACTAGGGGAACTCCCGTCTAAAACACATTTGGAATGAATGGAATGAATAAAATAGTACGTTCATAATTTTGCATTCACCTAAAAGATCAAGTGAACATTTTTGACTATAACTTTAGTAACTGCTTTTTTTCATGAATAATTGCCTCAATAATATTTTCTTGCCCACTTTCCAATTCCAGTGTTTTATTATTTATTTATTTATTTGTAAAATAGCCTTGAAATAACATAGTTGAAAGAAATTTAGAATTTTGCCCTCATCCATACTTGGCAGGTACTTTGCCCTTAATTGCTTTTATTAATATCAATATGCAATGTTATTTAGTTTTCGTTCCTCTTATAGACTACTACAAATCATAGGAATCAGCTGTAATAATCCACTATTTAATTTTATTAAAACTTGACATATTTTCTCTTTAATATAGTTATATGTAATTTTATATGTCACGCTTATCTTGCAGATGATGAAAGTTAAAAAAGTTGATCTAGGAGTTCCCACTGTGGTGCAGCTGGATTGGTGGCAGCATCAGTGCAGCAGCAGGATGCAGGTTTGATCACTGGTGAGCACAGTGAGTTAAAAGATCTGGTGTTGTCACAGCTGCAGAGTAGGTTGCAACTGTGGCTTGGATCTGATCCCTGGCCACATGCAACAAGGCGCCCCCCCCAAAAAAAATTATCTATGTAATAACCTGATTGACTATATTTATTTTTGTCTTTTGTCTGACTATATTTAATTCAAATATTGTTAAAAAAGCAATTTTACAACACTTGTTTACATTTTGAAATTTATAATGCCAACATAAAGCAAGGTATGAGCATGACAAAGACATATATGTATAATTCTTTTGTTGGGGATAATAGAATTTGGCACGAGTTTTAATATTAGACATCTAAATATCCATACATATGCGTTTCTCTAAAGAAACTCAAATTCCAGGCAGGTGGCAGTACTCTAAATTGCACAACCTGTCTTATCTAATTTGAGAGATGGATAGATTCATTTAAAACACAACTTGGTTGAGTATATTATTGGCTATCTGCCATTTTTAAATAGTCCCCAATAATGTTTTTGTGGAAATTCCGTTACTAGTGTGCATTAAATTGAGTGAACTTAAGTCCTGAAGACTTTCAGCTAGTCTAATAATGCAGACTAAAATACTACAGTACTACATGTATAACATTAATAAATCTCTAATAATTGTGTCTTGTGCTTTTAAGAAAACTGGATGAAATGGGTTCTAAAGAAAACAGACAAGTTTACAACTCGAAAATCTATGAATTTAATAGGAAAGAGGGATGGTTACATTTATATATATATATATATATAAACACACTATATATGTAAAGAGTAATAGTTATATATTCTATATATGTGGTGATATATATTTTATATGACTATATTTTACTTCCTAAGATAGGAAGATTTATACATATTTACTCATGTATTTACTTATGTATATGAATATATATGTATAACTTCCTGTCTTAGGAAGTAAAATTAATCTATCTTCTATGAATCTATACATCATCTACATAACTATTTTAATGCACTGAATGACTTTAAATAATTTTTAATAATCATTGACTTTATTATCAAATATTTAAATAATTTAAAAATACACAATAAATTCTATTGTAGGTTCTAAAGGTTTCCAAACTTCTTTTTTAATCCTAGAAATAGCTTGGCATTAGAAGCTGAAATGTAGTTGATGAAAACATTTCTGATGAATGAATTGACAGACTGCAGTACAGGAATGTATATAATGCTCAGCAACAAAGTAGACAGAACTACTAACAGATGCATCAAGGTGGATGGATCTCAAAAGCATCATGATAAATGAAGGAGGACAATCCAAAAGACTACATATTTTATTAAACTACTTACATGACATTTTGGAAAAAGGAAAAATATAGGTTAAAAAAGCAGATTGTTGATTTCAGGGAGAAGTATACACTACAAAATACATCATGAGGAAATTTGGGAATTTAAGAGTTCTTTATCTTAATTATGGTGGCATTTACATGATTGCATGCATATGTCTAAGCTCATAAAACTATTCATCAAAGAGACAAAGTTTTACTGTGCATAAATAAATAGTAAGTTAAAATATGGTACCATCCCTGTAAATAATCTAAGCTATTTTCTTCCAAATTGTTACTAATCATATTCTTCTTCAAATTTTCTTGATGCCACAATTTCTAGAACAATTTTTGTAGGTCCTTCTTTATCACACATTTCTTTTTGCACATATTGAAATTGTAAATACAAAACTCTGTTCATATGATGAGTGTATCTAAGGTAGTTTGATGGAAAAATTAGAAATTGGGGGTAGCCTATTCTTTTTATAATTATCATTTATAATGAAGACTTTACCATTTGCTACCTTAAACCTCTATTTATATAATAGTGTCACATGACGGTTTAGATTTTTTTTTTTTTTAAGGCCACACACGAGGCACATGGAGGTTCCCAGGCTAGGGGTTGGATTGGAGCTATAGCCACTGGCCTACACCACAGCTACAGCAATGCCAGATCCAAGCAGTGTCTGCAACATGCACCACAGCTCATGGCAATGCTGGTCCTTAACCCACTAAGTGAGACCAGGGATTGAACCTGTGCCCTAATGGATGCTAGTCAGATTTATTTCTGCTGAGCCATGTCGGGAACTCCCAGATCAATTTATTTCAATGATTAATTTATTGATTTTTCTCACATTTTGAGTTTCCTGTTATTCCATATCTTTCTGTCTTGAGTCAATGGACTAGATATTCTCCAAAAAGAAGAATGCTAGCACATTTATTACTTATAAATCCAATTCCTCTATGTCTCCCTTCTGTCTTATACACTTAAAAAATGAAGCCCCATCAGTCTTCCTCTAATAATAGGGTTTTACTACAAAAGAAGTGTGTATATTGCGGTCTATTAAAAATTGCTTACTTCTTATTTTCAAAGTAGCAATTTTATTTTGCTTATAACCAAATGGGAATTTGTTAGTCATTCTGAAGCAGTATGGTTACTCTACTCATTTATTCAATATTTCTCAACATACATGTATTAAGAAGCTACATCATGCCAGGTTCAATTCCACATCATGGAAAGGCATGAGTAATAGGATTTGAACTCTGCTCTCAAGGACCTAAGAGACATATAAAGCAACAGTGATTTCTTTATATACTATAGATATACATAATCCTGTGGAAGTTCATAGAAAGGGACAATGCTCTTGGCTTCAGGATTTAAGATTTTAGAGATGCAGCAATTAATATGGGTCTTAAAGGATGGGTATATATTTGCTGTGATGTTAAAGTATAGCTAAGATCATGCAGATCATGATCTACAGGAAAGAGAAGAACTCATGCAAAGAAGACACTGGGGCAGAAGAATAAAAAGCTAATCTAGGATAAGGTAAAGAAAAATGTAAAATGTAAATAGTTTGGATTACTTTGACATATTCTAAACCAGAAGAAACTATGATTACATTAGTAATTTTAGAAAGTACTGGAAAATCTAGCAATAATGTGGGGTTGATTTGTAAGGAGATAAAATTCAGTTTCATCATTATATTAATATCACAAATATTTACCATGGGTTTCAATTGTCCAGTGCAGAGAATGGATTATGGTCAATTTACTGGTAAATGGTTTATGAATTACTTTCTACAGGAATTCATTTTTTGCTAAATAGTTTCAGATAAAATAAGTGATTGATTATTACATGTGACTAATGTATAAATTTAATGCTAGATACCTACATCGTATACAGCTAAATTTCCTAAAGAGAAATAATCCTAACATTTGAAAATCTATATCCCTTCTCTGGGCAGTTTCTCTCTTAACACTCTTGGAGTTTGGGGGAAAAAAAAACAAAAAACATCTAACCCTTCCCCACTAAGAACTGACAATCTAGTTGAAGGAAGTCATTAGAACAAGCACAGGAAAAGATAACTAACAATTAAAGCCATATTTATGTCATAAAGTGGAGAAATGAGAGATAACACTGATGAGGGGATGATATATAATGCTAAAACATGGGGTCACATTCCCTTTATTAAAAACAAAAAGCTGAGAGAATATTTGAATATCTATTATATTAAAATTGAGATTATTTTAATATTATTTAATGAGTAACCCTCCACACATATATATCACTATACCTAATGCTAAAAGCCTTCATCTTAAGTTTTAAATAATATTTCTCAAAATGCTATCACACCAAAGAGAAACAATGGAGTGGAATAGGATAGAATGAAATGGAACGGAATGCAGAGTTGGCTGTGGGCCATTTTTTATAATGTACTCTTTTATGGAAATGAAGAGATAATCACTAAAAAAGAAAGCCATAAAAGAAGCAAGAATAAAAATACCTTTTAAATTTATGAATAAAATCATTACTGAAACTGAAAAAAAAGGTGACTATTGAAAGCCCTGGATTATGGCAATGCCAGGTCTTGTGCAAATTCTCAGAGTGGATGCTGACTCATGTGTATCTCAGAAGTGGAGGCATGTCTGACCCCTTATTTATTCATATATTCAGTTCCTTGATCACGTTTTTATATTATAAAAATATTTGTGAATACTTGACTTAGCTTTAGTGAGACACTACATGACATAAATTATATACTGCTGTAGCCTGAATGTTTGTGTCTCCCTGAAATTCTTACATTGAAAGTTAATCCCCATGTGATAAAATTTGGAGGTGGGGCCTTTGAGAGGTGATTAAATCACGAGGACCAAACCCTTATGAATGGGATTAGTGCCCTTATAAAGAGAACCCAGACAACATTCTTGTGCCCTTTCTACCATATAAAGACACAGTGAGAAGACCCCTGTCAGGGAATCAGAAAACAAGGCTTAACCTGACTCTGAATCTGTCAGCATCATGGTCTTGGATTTCTCAGCCTCCAGAACTGTGAAAATACAGTTCTTTTGTTTATAAACCACTCATGTGATGGTGTTTTCTTTATAGTGGCCAGAATGTGCTGACAGAAATGCACAACACAAATGTATTCATATAAACATGGGAACTTAAGGTATTGTAATAAAATATTTTGTAATAGACTTCTTTATTTCAAATAATCCTCATAATCTGAAATACATTTTCTTAATTTTAACTGTTTTATAGAAGTCATTATACAGGTTTTCAAAATGAGCAGTTTTGTGGACATTTGATTGCTAGATCACGAATTTTTAATATAGTGAATGTATAAACAAGTTTATTTATTAAACAAATATCTCATTGATTCTTAAAACTGTATGAGACAGATATTGTTATTCTAATTTTATGAAAAAAAATTAAGCTAAATGAGTATTGATAAATTTCTTATGTGAAAGTAAAAAAGACACAATTTGAACCTGTCTATATGACTTCAAATTTCATGGGGTAGATCCTTACGCATTATAAAACCCATGAACTCAAGAGACCTGAAAGTTTTGATTTTTTTAATGCACCCTAAAAAATCAACTACCTGAAAAAGCATTACTTGAAAGTGGCAAAGATATCCACTGACATTCAATGATAAGCAGTGAAAACACAATCTACATGCCTAGTCTACATGTATAAGTAATAGAAAATACTTACCTCGAAGTTTTAAGTGAGATTCAGTGTGTTAACATTTGTAAAAGTTATTAAACCATGCTAAGCACATTGCAAATGCTTTATAAATGTTAGATCTTATTGTTTTATTTTTACAATGTTATTATTTTCAGATATATTTTTCATATATAGATGTGAGTCTGAGATACACTACTGATATTATGTATATATGATATTCTAATAAATTGGTTTCCAGTAGTTCCTGTGTCTTGTCCAAATGTTATTACTTATTTTAAGATCTGAACTCCTCCTTTCTCTTTCTTCTCTTACCTTTTAATTTCCTTTCTCCTTTTAGATTTTCTTCTCTTCCTTTCCTCTTCTAGAATTAGAAATTCTTAACACTAATTGATACCTCGAACAGTAAATATTTGAAATCTGGCATCCATGATGGTCCAGCAGTTTCCTCCCCCCCAGTTTATCTTTAGTAAGTAGAAGTCCATGTCTTTTTCTTCTGTTACCACATTTTCCCCATCCTGTGGCATTGCTGAATCTTAGAATGTTACACTGAACCCAGCCACCTGGATTACACAATAAATTTTTTAAAAAGGGTTAAATTCTAAGATTTGAGTGGAATTTAAGATACATCACACAATAACATTTAACATTAAACCCAAGATTTTTATAATATCTTTATTCCTAAAAACATGAACATTTGGTTTGGAACTGAAAAGTCTGTTAATTAATTTTGAGTCATTCCATTTACTTTTCTCAGTATCACTGACAAGAAAGTAGAAAGCACATCAGCTATTAATAATCACAAAACACCAATGGCCCTTTTTAAACCCCATCCAAATGCTGCCTCTATTTTAATATATAAATTATTTTCCCACATTTATTTAAGTCCTTCTACAAAATTGCTCTCTTTGAATGTACCATAATTTTTATTTATTTATTTATTTATTTATTTATTTATTTATTTATTTATTGTCTTTTTAGGGCTGCACCTGCAGCATATGAAAGTTCCCAGGCTAAGGGTTGAATTGGAGCTGCAGCCTCTGGCCTGCGCCATAGCCTCAGTAACACCACATCCAAGCTGCATCTGTGACCTACATCACAACTCACAGCAGTGCCCTATCATTAACCCACTGAGCGAGGCCAGGAATTGAGCCCTCATATTCATGCATTCTAGTCAGGCTCATTACCCCTGAGCCACAATGGGAACTCCCACTACAATTTTTAAGTTATTTCTGTTTTATTTTCAAAATATGCATTTGTCTTTCTATTTTTATTTTTAGGTCAGAGTTGTTAGATTTCTCCTAATATCTGAGTAAAATATCAGTTTATCATCATGCCCTTTTCTTCTTCCTCTTCCAATATTTCCTTCTGTCTATTCTCTTTTCTTCCTATGCAGTTTTGAATCTTAGCCTAGAAAACATATCTTTTGTTTTTGTTTTAATCTTCTGCTCCATGCTGGTATATTTCAACAGGTTATGTAGATATTCATAACTTCAGAGCTAAATTTCTGCAATAACTTCCTGGCCAATCTACTCTTTCTCCCTATTGCCATTTTCCTGCCAAGCTTTCATTCTTAATCCAGCACACAGCCACTAAAATATATGTTTGTTTATGTCACATCCTACCACATTTCCACACAAGTTACTGTCTCTTAAGTCTCTGCCTCATTGAAATTAACACAAGCCCCATAAAATGGTAGGCAGTGGTTTTCAAAGGAGACAGTGCTGCCTTCAAAAACCATTTTATGTTTCGTTTTGTTTCCCCAAATAATTGAAAGATTCTATGACAGTACGCAGAACCAGGGCTCTAAGATTTCCTTTCTACAGGGAAGAATACCACAAAGTAAAAAAGCATCCAGCATCCTACAACTTTCGAGTTTCCAGGCAAACGGAAGCAATCTTACCAGATAGTCAGGTGAGCAAAACAAAACAAATAGAAACATAAACACCAGAACCATTCATAATTAACTGAGCCTAGAATCTAAGAGTTTTTAACATAGGATGACTAAATATTGTAATGTTTTTATACACTATTAATTTTCCTGTGACTATATAATTTAATGGAAAAGAGGTTGTGCTTCACTTCCATTAAAACGTCACTTACAATTAGTATTTGCTATTTAAAGCACAACTGGCAGTCTTCCTTGTGGTATTTAGGTTGCAGATTTTATTTTATTATATTTTTTTTGTCTTTTTGCTATTTCTTTGGGCCACTCCCGCGGCATATGGAGGTTCCCAGGCTAGGCGTCTAATCGGAGCTGTAGCCACTGGCCTAAGCCAGAGCCACAGCAACGCAGGAACCCAGCCGGGTCTGCAACCTACACCACAGCTCAAGGCAACGCCAGATCTTTCGTTAACCTACTGAACAAGGGCAGGGACCAAACCGAAACCTCATGGTTCCTTGTCGGATTCCTTAACCACTGCGCCACGAGGGGAACTCCTAGGTTGCAGGTTTTAAATACACAATCTCCATTAGGATCTGAGCTGTCACATGCAAAACTAACAATGGAGGTTTGAAACTACTTTTAACAGATTTAGAAGTAGGATAACCATATGATGTATCATGTAAAGTAGGGCATTCTTGATAGCAAAATGAAGCATTAAAATACTTTGCATTTAATATTTTTGAAATGCTTATTCCTTGATTGAGTTTTTATTATATTGGTGGAATTATAAAGTGGCATTATTCAAAAAATGAATTCTCTCTAGAAATAACATGTGTCATTTTATTTTGTAGCAAAATAACATTATGGATTGTCTAAACATGTGTAAAAGGGATCTCTAGTTCCAAGGATAATAGACTATTTGGGACTAAAATTACCCTTCTGCTATAAACAGCCAGAAAATCAAATACATATAGGAAACAAATGTTTCCAGACATTGGACAAAGAATGCTGAAAGGTGAATTCTTCAAGGAATTAACAGATGAGGTGTAAACTGAATTAGCTTTAAATAAAATAAATGGGAAGATATTTCTCTATCCACCATTTATATCATGGCTGAGATATAATCACAATATTCTTAAAGAATGTATTGCATTTTTTGAGGGTATGTATAGTTGTGGCAGAAAACATTCTAGCCTCATTTTGACTCTGCATCATCACTCTTCAATGGAACAGCCTGTTCTCCCACTGGATGTTTAAGGCACTAAGTTAGTTTCAGTTTATAACTTGGTAAATGTCATTCTAAACTTGCTTGATTTATCATAATCTCCTCAAAATGTTTACCTTTGTTCTCTGAGCAATCTCACTTAACTTTAAATACTTTTTTTTATTACTCTAAGATACACTTCAAACTTATTTATTCTGTCTCGTCACGTTTGAGATGTTTCTACTTTTTATTTATGAGAACAAACATCATCTCTCTGAGACCTCCTTGGTCATTGCTTCCATTTGATAACTGACAATATTGTGGGAGAAACTGCCTGAGAGGGAAGGCACACCAGCAAAGAGTCCAAGAACTAGCTCGCTCATCCAATTTCCTTCCAGATTGGGCTTAAATTTACTGGGGGATAAAGAAGTCCCATTCCTTCTTACATTTCAGTGTCTCTTGTGTAATTGTTTCTTATGAAAGAATCTTTTTTTTTTTTTTTACTTTAGAATATCTACCTACTCTCCAAATAGAACAAATTTTTCTTTCTTCCTTTCTTCTTTTCTTTCTTTTTCTTTCTTCCTTCCTTCCTTCATTCCATCTTTCCTTTCTTTCTCTCTTTTTTCCCTTTTTTCCCCCTTTAACGCATATGTTAGAGATAAAATTACCACATTTAAGAAAGTGTACATGATGTTAATTTAGATGTTAAAAGATAAATTTACCTAATTCTGGCAGATTCTAATTCTTTGTTCTCTGGAGCCCACAATAAATCATTACATTCTTTGTAAAATGTTTTAGGTTGATGCAATACCAGTATGAATCTCCTAATTGCTCATTATTACTGCTTAGTTCTTTCACTGATGTGGAAGCATCACATTAAACTATTCCAAAATAATGACCCCTTTTAGTAATGAACTGCCATGCAATGATGTTAAAATTACTAATTTGTTGGAAAAGTTTGCAAGAAATGGCATCAGGGAAAGGATTCCACTGTGGTTCTTATCTATCCTTCCTTGACCAGGGCTCTGCTTGGATCTTCAGCTTATCATATATTTTATTATCATATATGTATAATGAATTCTAATAGTTTTTGTGTAATTTATCAATATAGCTTAACAATGCAGTTGTGACTTTATCACTATATATGGTAACTTTCCAGTTACTATAAAGTGAGATTTTTACCAAGATTACTTTTCTTCATCCAATAGAGGAATTCACTTATTTTACTTTCAGAATGACAGTAAACTTATTTGAAAAATAAAATGGGCTCTATTATATCTTAAAAAACCATACATTATTTTATACCTCAACTAATCTTTTTAAATACAAGACACTGAACTTGAAAGTTAGTGGGTGGGACTTTTGCAGCTGTAATGTGGATGGAAAAAAAAACCTGAAAAAAATTGTAAGAGGTGAATTCTGTTCTCTTTTTACAGTAGCACTTGTGTCTTGAAACAATTTTATTACCATGAATGACAGTTGGGCCATGTGAAGTTGAATTCAAGATCCAAACTGAATTATAAGTTAAAGCAAATAATCTTAGAGATTCTTTTTTAGAGAAGTCCTCATTTAATTAAGATACATGTGCTTCTCCAGGAATTATTCTTAACATCTTGGGATTATCTACTGAGCCACTCTCGAACATGTGGGTTGTTTTTCTAATAACTGTAATGAGTTGCACTAATCCACTGATACTGATATTACCAGCTTATCAAATTCTCACGGGTAAGATGTTGGTCTCCACTTCATTTTGATGATGTCAGACTTGGGAGTGATGCTCTTAGAGAGTCCCTCTTTATTTTGCTTCTGGCGAAAAATGGTCCCTCTCTTTTCCTTGACAACTCTACACAAAGAAAAGGGTGGGAGGCATAACTCTCCCAGACTTCAGGCAATATTACAAAACCACAGTCATCAAGACAGTGCAGTACTGGTACCAAAACAGACAGACAGACCAATGGAACAGAAAAGAGAACCCAGAAATAGACCCAGACACCTACTGTCGATTAATCTTTGACAAAGGAGGCAAGAACATAAAATGGGAAAAAGGCAGTCTTTCAGCAAGTATTGCTGGGAAACCTGGACAGCTACATGAAAATCAATGAAACTAAAACACACCCTCACACCATGCACAAAAATAAACTCAAAATGGCTGAAAGACTTACGTATAAGACAATTCACCATCAAACTCCTGGAAAAGAACATAGGCAAAACATTCTCTGACATCCACCTTACAAATGTTTTCTCAGGTCAGTCTCCCAAAGCAACAGACATAAAAGCAAAAATAAATCATTGGGACCTAATCAAACTGACAAGCTTTTGCACAGCAAAGGAAACCAAAAAGAGAACAAAAAGACAACTTACAGAATGGGAGAAAATAGTTTCAAATGATGCAACTGACAAGGGCTTAGTCTCTAAAATATAGAAGCAACTTATACAACTTAATAGCAAAAAAGCCAACAACCCAATGGAAAAATGGACAAAAGACCTGAATTGACATTTCTCCAAGGAAGATATACAGATGGCCCACAAGCAAATGAAAAAATGCTCAACATCCCTGAGTATTAGAGAAATGCAAATCAAACTACCACAAGATACCACCTCACACCAGTCAGAATGGCCATCATTAACAAGTCCACAAATAACAAATGCTGGAGGGGGTGTGGAGAAGAGGGAACCCTGTTGGTGGGAATGTAAGCTGGTACAACCACTATGGAGAACAGTATGGAGGTAACTTAGAAATCTATACATAGAACTACCATATGACCCAGCAATCTCACTCTTGGGCATAAATCCGTACAAAACTTTCCTTGAAAAAGACACATGCACCTGCATGTTCATTGCAGCACTATTCACAATAGCCAAGACATGGAAACAACCCAAATGTCCATTGACAGATGATTGGATTAGGAAGATGTGTGTGTGTATATACACAATGGAATACTACTCAGCCATAAAAAAGAACAAAATAATGCCATTTGCAACAACATGGATGGAAGTAGAGACTCTCATACTAAGCGAAATAAGTCAGAAAGAGAAAGATAAATACTGTATGATATTACTTATATCTGGAATCTAGTATACAGCACAGATGAGCCTTTCAACAGAAAAGAAAATCATGGACTTGGAGAATAGACTTGTGGTTGCCAAGGGGCAGGAGGAGGGAGTGGGATGGATGGGGTGCTTGGGGTTAATAGACGCAAACTATTGCCTTTGGAATGGATTAGCAGTGAGATCCTGCTGTGTAGCACTGGGAACTACGTCTGGTCAGCTATGGTGGAGCATGGTAATGTGAGAAAAAAGAATGTATACGTGTATGTGTAACTGGGTCACCATGGTATGCAGTGGAAAATTGAAAGAACACTATAAACCAGCTATATGGAAAATATTAAAATCATTATATATTAAAAAAAATAAACGGTCACTGTCTTTCACAGAATTTTTTTCTTATCTTTATTACATAAATCAACATACAAAATCTTCATAAATATAAATACATTTATTTATCACAGACATATTTCCTATTTTTCCCACCTAAGTATAATCTTCATGAGGGCAGATACTTTTTTCAAGTCTGGTCTCTGTTGAATCTCCAGAACTGTAGACAATAATTGAAATCTATTATCATTGATTTTTTTAAAGCAAATCAATATATCTATGAGTGTATACTCTCTAACAAGAATGCAAATGAACAAGTCATCTATCCTGATCAATGAACTCCCTGCTCTAAATTGTAAATCTGTCTAGTTCAACTAACATCCAGGTCGAACTAATTCAGGTTAAGGTTTAAAACATCCCAAATCTATTCGAAGTATAAGCACTTGTAACAAAGAAAAAAGAAAAACAGAGAAAAACAGAGATTTTATCATTCAGGGTGAGAGAGCAATAATACAGGAAGTGATTGAATAGATAATAAATTGTCTTATACAGAATGCCAGAAAAGTGTGTGGATTTATATAAACTAAAGGGTTCAGTGCAACACAAACAGAAAAGTTAGAATCAATCGAGCTCTGTAAATATAAGTATTATTATTTACATGGGAGAAGAAAAGCATCACAGGGATGCTTGCAGCCAACAACAATTATAACGAAACTTTGGTGACACAAACCATTGTGAAATACAGAATTAGTAGAATGTTTTTAGAATAACCACAGTTTGACTTAAGCAGTTTATGAGGGGCAGATGTGTTAGATCATTTCTTGCCAAAAAACGGTGGCAAGAATAATGCCAGGCTTGTGACTTGACTTTGTAGGCAGTAAGAACCTTCTGCAGATTATCTTTGGTAAACTGTCTTTTGGGAGTGTTTGGCCAACTGGTAATTATATGTTTTCTTGTGTGGCTTTTGCCTGTGCTTATGCATATCAACACTAAATTTAAGTTGTTGGATCATTATTTTATTTTCATTTATAGTTGGCTCTTGAGCAATGTTGTGGTTGGGGCGATTACTCTCCGGGCAGTCTAAAATTTGCTTAGAGCTTGTAGGCAACCCTGAAATTCAACCTTCCTCTACATCCATGGATTCAATAAACTTCAGATTGCATAGTACTATAGCATATACTATTGGAAAAGAATCTACTCACGAATGGAACCTCAAAGTTCAAATCTGTGTTTTTCAAAAATCAACTGTATTTTTTACTATTACTAATACATATTATAATTGTTACTTTTATTTTGCTTCAAGCATTTATCTAATAAAAAGTCAATAAGTTCCTACATAAATCCTATGGTGCTTTCCTCTCTTCTTTGAGAATTTACGTTTGCCACAAAACCTTTTAACTTAATTTGTTGCCATACTTATGAGCTCTACATATTCCATTACTAAGTCTTTAATTAAAAGAAATTACACAAAATTATCGTTTTCCTTGAAATTGGAGATCAATTACTTGGGAGTCAATTTTCTCTTCCCTTTTAAGTTTTCTTAGTAGAAATTTAGGTGGTTGAATCTAGATCTTTCTTCTTTTACACATTCTGTTTTTACTGCACCCTACAAATTTTGATTTCTTTTTTTTTTTAATTTGGGTTAAAATATTTTTCAATTTTCTTGAGATTTCTTTTTTGACTTACTTGTTGTTTAGAATTTAGAAGTGTATTTTTAAATCTCCATTTGTTTTAGGATTTTTCTGATGTCTTCCTGTTATTGATTTCTAATTTAATTCCATTGTGGTCTGAGAGCAAACATTGCATTTTTTTAATTTGAATTTTGTTAAGGTGTACATGATATGTGGGTGATATAACCAATTAAAATATGGCTTCCTCACTAGTAAAAATTTCTCTTTTAAAAGGCTAAATGGGTATTTATTTACTCTTAACCTATACTTTCAAATTGCAGAGAAACTGGGTATGGAATCATCATACAAGATTCATTTCAACATAAATATTTTTAAATAAAAAAGAACAAGTATTTTAATGTGAAATAAATAAATAAACTCCTCAATACCCACTTTTTCATAAGTAATTCTTAGGGCGATTATCAGTGTGCTCAGAAGAATTTTTAGTCAAATGATCTGATTAATATTTATTAAGTTCCCTGAGTGGAGCTAGGCTCTTATTATTTCCTTACTTCAAGTGTCCCCTTTGCTCATCAAATTCCAGTGCACTATCCTTCCTAATTTTTGAACATGCCAGGCATGTTCATCTCCCTTCTAAAGTCTTTTTCAACTTGCTCTTATTTTTAGAATGTTACTCCCAGATATCCAGGTGACTCACTGCCTTCCAATTCTGGCTTAAATATTTTTTCCTTGGAGACTTTTTTTGAATACGTCATTTAAAGTTAAAATTAAAAATATCACCCTTATCTGGGACCTCCCTTCTATTTTCCTTATTTGATTTTACTATGGAGAACTCATTACCGTCTAAATGAAAATAGAAAAATGTAGTATTTTATTTGTTTCTCTGCACACAAGTTTCCTGAGAGTAGGGATTCTTCCCTGTCTTGTTTTCTAATGTATCCCCAGTGCCCATCACATAGTAGGTCTATAATTAATATTTCTGAATAAATAAAAATGTTCTTGAAATATTCTCTTCTGCTTAATGATTGATTTATTTCCATGAACTGGCCTGATCCTACACAGTAATACCAGTACATTTCTCATGTAAACTTAAAATCTCACTCCTTCCTATTTTATTTTAAGTTAAGTCCTGGTTTTTACCTCTATCACAGTGCAGAACTGGAGAAAAATTACATACTACACTCTTAAAAATCTGTTAAGAAAAACAAGCATTTTTATTTGGATTGTTTTAAATTCATTTAATACTACTTCATTAAAAACGTATTAATTTTTATAAAAATGAATTTCAAGGTCATTAATATTTTCCACAGAAAGGAAATAACTGTTTACATTTTGAGAGTTTTCTTTCAGTTTTTTTCCTTCATTTTTACTTTACAACATTCATTGCTGCCCTATTCTTTACAAAATTTTCTTTTATAACATGGTAATTCACATCATACAGATGTGGAAAAAATTACTAAATCATTTTCTTTCATGATAACCTTGTTATGGAGGTTATTTACAATCAATTTTAACTAATACTAAAATGAACATGCTTGTGCAATTGTTAGTATATTATTTAATATTTTATTGTGATATATTGCCCCCAAATTACAAGGTTAAGAAACTAGACTATTGCAAAGATTTTGTTGGATATTTCCAGTTGTCTTTCCTGTAATGCTTTACAGATATACACTCTCTCTAGATATTAATGAAATACCTCTTATGACAACTCACACTTAGATCCTTTTAAATAAATGTTCATTAATTTATTGGAGACACTGTATCTCTTGTTTTAAACTTTTGAGATAAATATTAACAAATGTCTATTAGGTCTGAATGAAGCCTTTAGTGTCTGTCTAATGAACTATTATATCATTTTCTCATTAATCTGTTAAATGTTTAGTATTTTTATCATCTTTATATAAATTTTTTCTATATAGGAAGTGTAACTCTTTGTTTTTGTTTTTTGTTTTTTTTTAGGCCTTCTATATTCTTTTTATTTTAACACTTCATTTTGTTTTTTAATTGAAATGCAATTTAATACCATAAAATTCACCCTCTTAACTGTACACAATTCAGTAGTTCCTCGTATATACACAGAGTTTTACAACAATCATCACTGTCTAATTCTTGAACCACACCAATTAGAATTCTAATTCTAGAATCACACTAAGAGAAATCCCATACCTTTTTTTTTTAGATTTTTATAACAGTTGATTTACATGTCTTTGTTTATTATATATATTTTGACACATTTCATTCATATGATTTATTCGCTATAATATATATAAATGCCTCAGAGTTCCAGTTGTGGCTCAGCGAGTTAAGATGTGACATAGTGACCATAAGGATGCGGTTTTGATCTCTGGCCTCACTCAGTGGGTTAAGGATCGGGCATTGCCGTAAGCTGTGAAAGAAGCCACAGATATGGCTCAGATACAGTGTGGCTGTGGGCTGTCGCATAGGCATGCAGCTGTGGTTCCACTTCGACCCCTAGCCTAAGAACTTCCATATGCTGCAGGTATGACCATTGGGGGGAAAAATGTGTATATACAGATACACACACACACACACACACGTATACACTCATATATATATATATATAAACTCCTTTATTATGTATAACAATTTTCATAAATGTTTCAGTGATCCATTAATACTGTTTCTTACTCACATTCTACAATATTCTTGGTAACCACCACCCTCCAAAATAATTGCATATCAAATGGCAAGAGAATTATTCAGCTAAATGGAAAAGAAAATATTTGTGGTTTTATCATAGCAAAACCAATTAGATGCTTCATAGACATGACCATTTTCTAGTATATTTCTAGCAGAGGTAGTATAGCTGTCACTATAAGTTCAATCTCTTGTCACATTGCCTGGATTAAAATCCCAAGTGTTCCAATAGCTAGTGACCTAACTCCAGGTAACTTAATTCCTCTGTCCTTTGTTTGCCTCATTTCTTTAAAAATGGGGATTTTTTTATAGGATAAATTATGTCTCTTAAAAATTCTTTTTTTTTTTTTTTTTTTTAGGACCACAGATGCAGCATATGAAGTTCCCAGGCTAGGGGTTGAATCAGAGCTACAGCTGCCAGCCTACACCATAGCCACAGCAACGTGGGGTTCCAGCCACATATGCAACCTACATCATAGCTCACAGCAATGCGGGATCACTGACCCACTGATCGAGGCTGGGGATCAAACCCACATCCTCACAGATACGAGTCGGATTCGTTTCCACTGTGCCACAAGGGGAACTCCATGTCTCTTAAAAGTTTTTATGTTGAAGCCCTAACCCCCAGTAGTATTTCAGTGTGACTCTATTAGGAGATAGGGTTTTTAAAGAGGTAATTAAGTTTCAATCACTAGGGTGAGCCCTAGTCCTATGTGACAGGTGTCCTTATAAGATAGACATTAGGACACAGGTACAGAACAAAGATCACTTGAAAACACAGGGAGCAGGCAGCTATCTGCAAAACAAGGAGAGAGGGCTCAAAATGGAACCAACCTTGCCAAGACCATGATCTTGGATGCTAAGTTTCCAGAACTGTGAGGAAATAAATTCTACTGTTTAAACCACCCAGTCTGTGGTGATTTGTTATGGTTATGACAGTCCTAGAAAACTAATATATGGATCATAGTTTATCTAAGTCATATTGTTGTTATAATGATTCAAAAGATTATAGAAATGGATTATACAGAATAATTTATAGTAAGACTTCAATAAACTTTGCCATGATATCATGTTCAGTGATATTTTTATGTACTTAAAAATATAAGTTCAAAGTAGGCAGATAGCAGGTGCAACAATAAATTTCAGACTATAGATGACTTACAACTATTTTATTAAGCATTTATATTACACATATATTAGTCAATAAATTCCATTTCTAGTATTCTGTACCACACTAACAAATCGGGCAAAGATGTCAGTTGGGGAAAAAAGACTAAAAACTTTGCCATTTGGAAAGGAGGAATTTCCTGAATTAAATCCTCTTTCCAGAATATTATAAGAAAAAAATGTGTTCAGAATGTCCTTTGAAAGATCCAGCTGAGGGAGTTTGCACTGTGGCTCAGTGGAAACAAACCTGACTAGTATCCATGAGGATAAGTGTTTGATCCCTGGCCTTGCTCAGTGGGTTAAAGGATCCGGTGTTGCCACGAGCTATGGTGTACTTTCCAGATGCAGCTCTGATAGGGCATTGCTGTGACTGTAGGGCCAGCAGCTGTAGCTCTGATTCAATTCTGGGAACTTCCAGATGCTCCAGGTGCCCTAAAAAGAAGAAAAGAAGAAAGATCCAGCCGAATGATATATGTGACAGAGAGCTACATGGGGAAATAGGAAATCTGGGTTCTCTTACAAATGATTATTAACTACCTTTTACTACTGCAGTGCTGCTGACAATAACAACTACTAAATAATTCTATCCACTTAATGAGTTCTTCCATTATGCTAGACACCATGATAATCAATTTCGAAGCAATGCCTAATTTGAGGTTCATAACAGGGAAACTCGTTATGAACTATTACTATTTTCATTTTACACATGAGAAAAGAGACTTTAAAATGTTTAACAATCTGGTCAGATTCCCACAGGAAGAATTTGAAGGAGTCAGGATTCAAGTTCAGTTGCACTGAGTCTAAATATAGCAACTCTGGTATACTGTGAACATGGTCACTATATTAAGGCTTGTCTTTCTTGAACCACCAATATAGATAGAAAAAAATTCAGTAATATAATATAACCCCTATCAATTCTAAACTGGTATGATCCAACGGCTTCAGATTCTAGTATCTTTATATTATGCAGCGGGCCAAAAATGATTTCCCAACTGCTCTTTGAGGAAAATAACTCTCTGGAATTTAAAAAATTGGCTTCAGACAATGCTGATGGTAAATATGTCTTTCTCTCTTTCTTTCTTTACCAATAAGAATTTATATCCAAAACCCCCTACAAAATTAATGTATGCATTACCTATCACAAAAACATTTTTAACATACTTTCCCCAGAACTTGAAAAATAAATAATTTAATATAATATGCACAAATGCTGACCTTTTGATGACTTAAGTATCCATTTTTTGACATAAACAGATAAACATATAGAAGTTAATATGTACTTGTAAGTTAACTTTTCCTTATGAAATGAAAACTATCAGCAACTTTAGCTCTCACAAATTCATTAGCTCAGGTCTCTAGGAAAAACTGTGGACAATTAAATAGATATATTTTTAAAAATCTCTTGGATTCACAGTTTCCAAAAATAAAGAAAAATAAGATTCTTAAATCACAAATCTCATACACTGCATCTTTCAATAAAAATGATTTTTCTATTTCTTACCATTAATCTTTCAACCTACTGTTCAAAACAAAAATTATTCTTCCATCTTGTCATGAATCTGTCAAAGGCACTGCTTCCAACAAAATTGACTTCTCTAATTTATGTTTCTTTCCCTGAATCTCACAAGCCTTGTTCCCAATTTAAAAAAAAAAAAAATCTTATTCTGTATTTTGAGGTCTTCAGGTCATAGGAAAATTGCACTTTCATTTTGGTTCAAGTTTCTTTCTGGAAAAGTATTTTTAGCTAAATAAAATATTCACATTGAATACGTGCACATATTTTTTCAATGCATAGAAGAGAATACATCTTTTCTTAAATGGGCTATTTGAGCCCATGATCAATTTAAAACACACAAGTGACTTACTCTTTAAATGTACAAATATTTAAAATCATAAAATAGATTATACTTCAGGAGTTGTTTTATAATCATAAATTTTACAAATATCACTTTCCATTTTAGCAAGGTATATATATGGTCCAAACTATATGTAAAATTTCTTCATTTTATTTATTTTTTATTAATTATTTCCAGGTGGCTAGGATCTGTAGTTATAGGGGAGAAGGGAGAAACATTCTCTTTCAACTGACTCCTTAGTGACAAACACAGTGTCTGGCACAACACCTCCATCCAGTTAAGCCTTTTTTGATTGCATGTTTTAAATGACTACATATAGTTGGAAGCACCTATATTATAATCTTCTTTCTTATTTATTTAGGTGTCTTGTGATACAATTTGAACCAATATTGTATAAATCATTTAATTGTGTAACCACTGGCAGTTGCTAGGTTAAAAACAATATACAGAACTGGAAAAAAAATAGCTAGATTGGTCATGACTATGAAATATATCTCATCAGAATTGGCAGTGAAAATATTTGCTTTACTCAACAGACATCATAACTTTCCTACACTTAAAAATGACAAGAGGTTGATTCATTCGTATACTGAAAGAGAATTGTTTTCTTATGAACAATGTGATATTTCCTACATATTTCTACACATTGGAAAAAATCTAATTGTTTCACTCACAACCATCACAAGATCAGTGACAAATTTTCATAATAAGATTTATCCAGTAAATTTACCTGTGGGCATGTCCACAGTCAAATTGCAAATTTGACACAACATAAGATCTTTGCATGCATTTTTTGAAGCTCTCTTTCCAGGCGAAGGCTTATATCAGAGAAAGGAAAAGAGTGAGTCAAAGAAAAATGTGCCATTTATTCTGAGTAGACCAGTTAATAATTGGCAGAAACAGAACACAATAACTAGACAAAATAGCTGTAGTCAAGGTTTTAAAGAATTATTATCTGGGAAAATAATTCAGTTATTTTTGATGCCCTGAGGTGAAAATGTAATTAACAATGTATATATAACAATGCATATTACATTATCGGATTTTAGAATACTCATGAATCTATCTGTATCATTAAGCCAATCATATAAGGGGATAGTCTAAAATAGTAAATTATCTTGGGGAAAGTTTGGTAACAATAAATGTTATAACTAAAGGTAAATGATTAGGTTTTTGATTCCTAATAGGTTACCTATACCACTGATAACTTTAAGTATGTAAAATGAAAATATTCCTTTTCCTGTCTGAAGTAATTAAATTGAAACCTACAGAGTTTTTAAGAAACTCTTACGAAAAGTTTCCTACAGAAAAATATTCTATGACTTAGGTTCTCTTCAACACTGGCATTTTAAAAGAAGTTTAAGGGAATTTTAACATGACCAACATATAAGAAAGAACCTTTTGTATCTCAAGGGTAATTATAGATACTAATTTGATATATTAAAGTTGTCATACTACATATGAAGCTTCATAGCTTTCTTTTTCCTAGTTAATATTATATTGTATTTTCCCTAACACAAACTGTTCATAAAAATATTTCATGAAAATAAAATAAATTTTATGAAAAATCATATAGGGTGAAAATTTAAACATTATAATTTATGTATTTAAGTTGAATAGGTAAAATTTGCAATAGACTTTTCATTCAAATTTTATTGAATAATTAATTCTCATCCGAAATACTTCTAAGTAATATAGTTAGAAAAAAAATAGTAAGAAAAGGAACAAGTAGAAGGCAAGTACCAAGATTTATGAAATGAATACAAATTGAAGCTTATATCCCAAAATGCTAAAATATTCACTCTCCTTAAGATAAAGTGGACTATTGACAGAGCTGGACCATTTATCTGCTCATAAAACAAGTATTATACATCACATTTATTATGTTTATACTTTATATATATTTATTACACATTATATTATACTTTATACAAATATTTTCAACACAATGAATAATTATTTTTGACCATATTTACCATATCATGATCAAGTTCAACATCAATAAAAATATAAATCAGATATATAGGAAAGTTAAACCAATATAACATAGAACTCATGTATAGCTCATAAATCAAAAAATAATCTTTAAAAAGTTAGAAAATACATGTATTTTTGATACATCAATAGTCTTCAAAATACTATACTTCAAAATGTGTAAAATACATTTAAATTATAGGGGAAGTGGACCATTAAAGTTTATGTTAAAAATAAAAGCCTGGTGGCTGCCTTATGGGAGGGGGAGGGACTGGGAGGGATCGGGAGCTTGGGCTTATCAGACACAATTTAGAATAGATTTACAAGGAGATCCTGCTGAGTAGCATTGAGAACTTTGTCTAGATACTCATGTTGCAACAGAACAAAGGGTGGGGAAAAAAAAATGTAATTGTAATGTATACATGTAAGGATAACTTGATCCCCTTGCTGTACAGTGGGAAAATAAAAGAAATAAAAAATAAATAAAAAATAGAAAAAAAAAGCCTGAAAATGAATGATCTAATCACCTAATGTAAAAGTTATAAAATAAATTAATCCAAGTAATTGAAAGGAAAGAAATAACAAAAGCAAACCCAGAACCAAAGGATTTTTTAAACAAATTTTGTAGGATTAGTAAAGCCAAAAATATTTTATTTGAAAAGTGGAAAAAAACAGAAAGGGCCTACCCCATATAGATTTTATTCAAGAAAGGGAGGAGTTCCCGTTGTGGCGCAGTGGTTAACGAATCCGACTAGCGGGTTCAATCCCTGCCCTTGCTCAGTGGGTTAACTATCCGGCGTTGCTGTGAGCTGTGGTGTAGGTTGCAGACGCGGCTCAGATCCCGCATTGCTGTGGCTCTGGCGTAGGCCGGCGGCTACAGCTCCAATTCGACCCCTAGCCTGGGAACCTCCATATGCTGCTGGAGCAGCCGAAGAAATAGCAACAACAACAACAAAAAAAGACAAAAAAATAAAATAAATAAAGAAAGGGAGATGAAAGAGAGATGGTAAATAACAAATACTAGAACTGAAAGGTGGCATGATTACTTATACAGAAGTAATTTAAAAATCAATGAATATTCAGTCACCTTATGACAATTAGGTCAAAACCTTGCCAGAACTAAAAAAGTATTGTAAGCCTGCACAAGAATATAATCATGAAAGAAATGAAATCTACCCACAGGATATAAAACTAAATAATAGAACATGTTATAGCTACTTTTGTCAGTAACTTCTATCTACAATCAAGGAATGGATTTTTACTAACAGTTTTTTTTTTTTTTAATATTCAAAGATTGGAGCATAAATAAATTCTTTCAGAAAGAAAACAGAGAAAATGGTAACTAACTCATTTAGAAAAACTTAATAACCCATGGTAGGAAAAATTCTAAAGAGGAGTCTCCAAGATTCTTATTCTGATATTCTATCTAATACTAATCTAAGTTGTATAAAGTTATATAAAGAGATTTTGTGAATGTAAAGTTCTAAATAAGATATGAATATCATCTGGATGGGCCTGACCTAATCCCATGAGTACTTTTTTTTAAAATTATAGTTGAGTTACAATGCTGTGTCTATTTCTGCTGTACAGCAAAGCGACCTAGTCATACACATACATACATTTCTTTTCTTATATTATCTTCCATCATGTTCTAAGCCAAGACATTGGATATAGTTCCATGTGCTATACAGTAGGACCTCATTTCTTATTCATTCTAAATGTAATAATCTGCATCTACCAACCCTAAACTCCCCAAGCTCCCGTTCCATTCATCCCACTCCCTCTCTCCTCCCCCTTGGAATCCACTAGTCTGTTCTCCATGTCTGTGAGTCCAATTTCTGCTTTGTAGATAGGTTCGTTTATGCCATATTTTAGATTCCACATACAAGTGATATCATACATGTTTGTCTTTCTCTTTCTGACTGATTTCACTTAGTACAAGAATCCCTATTTGCATCCATGTTGCTACAAATGCCATTAATTTGTTCTTTTTTATGCCATCCTGAGCAGAGAACCCAGTTGAACCAGCCCAAACTTCTGACATACTAAATTGTGGCACAATAAATAGGTTTTTGTTTGCTTGTTTGTTTGACTGCACCCACATTGTGTGGAGGTTCTTCGGCTGAGACAGGAATTGAACCTGCACCACAGCAGTGACCCAAGGAGCTGCAGTGACAATGCCAGATTTTTAACTCACTGTACCACAACAGAACTCCTAAATGGGTGTTCTTTTAAGCTACTAAACGCGTAACTCATTTGTACAGAAACAAACCAGATAAAGACAGTTAAAAATGTAAAATATAGTCCAATATCACTTATGTATCTACGTGGAAAAATTCTAAATAAGCCAATAACAAATTTAATCCAGCCATTAAAAATAATTTATGACCCAAAGATTTACATCAAGAGCCTAAAGATAATTTAAAACTCTCCTTTGGAAATATGCCTGTATATAGGGGAAGAAAAGAAAATTTAAGAGAAGCAAGGGAATTATAAATTATTTGTATGTATTGACATATATAATTACTAATCTCTGTCCTTTAAGATATTTACTTCAGTAACTAGTTTGTTGAGTGGCGTTGACTTGAAGAGTAAAATAAGATGATAATAAAACTGATTTACATTGAACCACTGGTTTTAACGTTAAGCTGACAGTTTCAAGTAATTTCACCTATTTCATTCTGTTCTGTGTTGTCATATATTTTATGTATTTTAATTGACCATTCTTTCTTTAGTTGCAATTATATTTCTTGATTGCTCAATCAGAATTATTTACTATATACATTTGTTATCTCACAGCTCAATGCTTTTCCTCCACTACTACGATTATAAAATATTCTCTATTAGTTAACATTGCATTATTTGCTCCATTATTGGATTGAAGAGAGACCAGGTGTGTGTTTGCTTGTTGGTTATTTTTGAGACGTTCTTAAGCAACTTGCCATGCCTAGAGATTATCATAATACACGATGATGTTTATTGATAGAAAGGAATAATGGTAATTACTTTTTTGAACAGTAATAAAAATTAAATAGGCAAATATATGTTAGTGCCTAACAAGGAGCTCATCCAATTTCTGGTTCTCATAATTACAATTCACATTGTTTATTGTGTCCCTACAATCTCACTTTTCTTTATTTTCATAACATGGCAGATACACTCCACGGGGCTACTGACCACAACATGGAAGGAAAACACACACATAAATGAATAAAGATCTGTTTTTCTTGATGGATGAATAGAACTGGGGTTAGATTTTAGTCTTCTCCTGCTCATTTGACCTGATACTTCGTATGGAAGACAGCAGCTCTGGTGGGTTTTAACATAATCTCTCACAAAGGACATTATGTTATTTATACAAAAGACTGGATAGTTGAGGAAGCCTCCTGAGTCATGACTTAACCATCTAGGTATCCTCTGGACATCCAAAGCATTTCCTAATCTAGCTGATATCTTGGTAGACCTATAAGAATATTTTCAAATGCTTGACGTCAAAGAAGTAAATGTATTTCTTGCCTTATTGACTTGTGCAATGGAGGTTTCTACAAATGTATCTTGGTTTTGAAAGAACTTTGGAGGGTGTCTCTTTAATCACAGTTATCTGTATTGCTTTGATTTTATTATGTATGGTTAAAACAAAATGTTGTGTATGGCAAAATATTTCTGCATTAAGTTCTACAAGCAAATGCAGGGAAGAGAGTAAAACTTCTGTATTATATGTATCCCTAAGTGGAAAATCATTTATTTAAATAATGTCAAACCAGGATCACTAATTGATGCATCTTTACCCCCTAGAGCTGCATGAAATGACTGCTGTGCATGTATGTAATAATTAAAATTTGTTGACAGAAATTTAGGTGGTATCCACTGAAATTGTCAAACACTACTCAAAATAAAATTAAAATGAAGTTAGTCAGACATAGTATTATGTGTCATTATAATTTTAAGTATCTGAATAGAAAGAAATTGCTTATATATATGCATATTTCCATCTTCAGAATTAACAAGGGTATGGATGATGGCTTCTTGTGCTTTCTTTTCTCAGCTTTTGTTTCCTGATGGATTAATGGTTTGATGATGTAATTTGCCATTTCTGTGGTCCTTTGTGCCAAACTGATAATATAATGGATATACAGTGGCACCATCACTCCTCTCATTTTAACCTTGCCAGGTAATTGAGTCATATTCTAAGTACTAGACAAGCATGTGGTTATACAGAGAAGCTCTTTGAAAAAAAGCATATGTGTGGGCTTAATCTTCTCAGTTTTTCATTTTTTTCTTGTTATTTAAGATTTTTTTTTTTCCAGGAAGAAGAAGAAGAAGAAAAAAAAAACTGGCTAGGAATCAATGCAACTTCTAGCCAGCATGCAAGACTTTAGTCAGTGTCTGAAGTTTTGCTTTGGCTCATAAAGTGCTTATATCGAAACTTACATACAAACTAAAGAACTATAAAAACAATTTGAGAATTAATATTTGAAATACTTGTTACAGCCTCAGTTCTTTGAAAACAGTGCTACTAAAGATTTGCTAGGTATATAAATTATACTCTTCTTTCATCCTAACAGGGTAAATCTTAAGAGGTTCATCCATTTTTAGTGCTATCACTTGGCACACGTTAAATGATGAAAATATATTCAATGAAGGAAATAAAATATGTGCAATCATATAGAGGATACTGTTCAGTTGAGCAGATATGAATTTGGGATGTGTGTGTGTTGTGTTGCAGTATGTGTTCAAGAGACAAAGCAAACAATACTTTGATCTTGTGAAACTGACTCTTTAGTGGAAAAAGTAAACAAACTATTTCAATATGAAGTAAATCTTAGGGGGTGTTATATACACCAACCCAAGCACATATATGTAACCTGAGAATTCAGGAAAGGCATCCTCAAAGAGTTGTTCCAAAACTTGAATCATTAAATATAGCTTAAAAATTTGTAGTAGGAGTTCCCATTGTGGCTCAGTGGTTAATGAATCTGACTAGGAACCATGAGGTTGCGGGTTCGATCCCTAGCCTTGTTCCATGAGTTAAGGATTCAACGTTGCTGGGAGCTGTGGTGTGGGTCGCAGACGAGGCTCAGATCCCCACATTACTGTGGCTGTTGTGTAGGCTGGCGGCTACAGCTCCGATTCAACCCCTAGCCTGGGAACCTCCATATGCCGTGGCAGTGGCCCAAGAAATGGCAAAAAGACCAAAAAAAAAAAGAAAGAAAAAAAATGTAATAAAAACCTTAAGCTGAGAAAATATTAGAAGCAAGATCTCAGTGATAATAATGTTAATGATCATATTAAATTACTGTCAACAATAGTTCATCCTATTGACAGCCTATTATGTCAGGGGTTTCCATGCCTTATTACATGATTAATCTTCACAGGGTGGTTACTATCATAATCACCTCTGTTTTATCATATTAAAGATGGAGGCAAAGGGAGGGCTCATAAACAGCACAAGACAAATAGAACATGCTGTGAAGCCACAGTCTGAAATCAGAAACTCTTAAAATGTTATAACCTATGAAGCAAACTTTAAGCACCACTGCCACTTTTTTGGTACTATATCTTTGTAAACATTATTTTAAATTAAGGTAAAATACATGCAACCTAAAATTTTCTAGTTCAATCATTTTACTATGTATACTTGAATAGAATTTAGTATATTCAAAATGTTGTGTGAACATCATCAGTATCCAGTTCCAGAATATTTTCATCTCCCTAAAGGGAACGCCACACTGGTTAAGCAGTCATTCGCAAATTCCCCCTTCTTCCAATCTTTCCATGTGTTCAGACAAGAAGTGTTTATATAGTCTTATTTTTAACCCATTTTTCCATTAGGCGGTTTGGCTCATTCTTATTGATTACAGATAGATTGACATTATTTTTTTCAAGTTTTGTTTGCCCTTTTTCATTTCTCTTTGCCTTTCTTTCTTTCACTCTTGATTTTGACCATGTTTGATGTTTATGCAAGCCTAAATAACAAGTTTTTGAAATTACTATTTTGAGATATCATTCCATTGATTTTCACCAAAACTGTTGGTGGAAATGCTCAGACCTATGTCTGCTTCTTTGAGGATCTTATGTATTTATCTGCTAAATTATGTAAGGTCCTTTCTTTCTTGTTAGTATTTTGTAGTTATGTTATGATGACTCCAGGTGTGGAATGCATGTGTCCTGCATAAGATTCTTGAAGGCCGCAGAACCTGAATTGTTTTATTTTAAATTTATTCTGAAATTTTCACTTCCATTGCATCTTTACATTGAGCTTCTTCACCTGCTTCTGCTGGTTTTCCCAGTAGCTAAGTGCTAACATCTTTCATTTTACTCTCAAACTCTCAACTCCCTTTTATTTGACCTGTTTCTCTATTCTGAATTCTGAGTAGTTCTATTAAAATCTGTATTCTAGATCATTCATTCTTTCCTCATGTGTCTATTCTATATATCTCATCTGAGGAGCTCTTTTATCATTTCTAGGATTTTCATTTTATTTTCCAAATCAGATTCAGCATTTTGGACACTCTTCTTTCCCTATTCAAATATTATCTTTTACTATGAATACATATTACTCATACTTTTTAATACTCTATATCCGATTTTTTTTTTGTTTGTGTACATTCTGTTAACTCTTGTTCACAGTAGGCTGTTTCTTTGGTTATTTTATTTCTTATAAATAAAATGTATAAGAATTTTAATGGCTATCACACTATATTATTCAGAAAACTTTCATGGGCTACAACATTTGTTGCTATGATTAGGGCTGTATATAATTCTACAAGAAATCTGCAGTATTGACAATACTTAGAAATTCTACATAAATTTTGTGCTTTATGTGTATGGATTCTGTAGGTGATATGATTTACCTGCTTTAGGCCAAACTGGAGGTTATGAATCATTAAAGAAGACTTTCTGTACCCTACTCCCTCATTTGTCAAGTTTAATTATTTCTTCCTTTGTATTGGACAATGTTAGATTTCTTTCAGTTGTGTATGTTATTGAGTATTAATATTTTGAAGTCATGACTCTATATTGAGGGGCTCTTGGTTTGATTTTTTTTTACTTCCTCCATCTGAGGATTTTCATTTTGTTTTTCTTTACACTTGTTAGATTAACATCATAAGCCGAAAACCTCCTAGAAACTGTACCTTTCTTCCGAGGAACTATAGATTTTTTTGAATCATTGAATTTTTGCTCTCTTTTAGTTTTTTTAATTTAATTCATTTTAATGTTTAAAAACATTCTTGTCCACTAAACTATGTACTTATAAAGATTTTCAAAAAGTATTCAGCATGTTGAGCTAGATTTCAAAATAGTCAGTGTGTCATATTGCTAGAAAATAGGAATTCTGTCCTATTCTTTCATTGTAGTGTTTAAGGGATAATGTACCAAAAAAAGGGGGGGGGCGGTGGGGGGTTGATAATAATCATCTTGATGTAAATCCTGAACAGGCATCTTGGAGTTTAATTTTTTCCTAGTTAAAATTAATGATATTGGTTTCTTTTACGATTAGCAAATTATCTAAATTTGAAACAAATTCATAGTAATAAAACTATACGAAGAGCCCTTTCAATAATTCAAAAGGAATAATTCCCAGATAATCTCCACATGTTTTGCTGAGTGCAGATCCTCCTAGGAATTTGTCCATTCCTGCCTTTGCCTCCCAGTACAGAGCTTTTCTATTATCTGCTATCCGCTCTTTCTTTGGCTCCTCTGAGTAGATTCTCCCTCTGCCTACCACTTTCAATTTAGGACTCATTCAGGTTTATCCTTTTTAATTTGGCTGCTCCCCAAGTAATTGCCTTTTGGAGCACATACTTCTCAACCTGCTCAATGGTTCTTTAAAAATTATGCTTTACTTTCTCATCTAGCTCTGAAGTGATAGAAAACTCAATATTCCTAGTTCCCCAAAGCATGAGTCACTCTGGTTCCTTGAGGAATTAAGTATTCAAATTATGTATTTATTTAATATGGTTAATTGGAATGAGAGAAGATTGCAGCACATTTGTTTATTATTGGGCTCATGTTGAACTATTTGGGTGTGAATTCCTCCTCTTCCATTAACTAATTAACTGTGTAACATTGGGTAAGTTAAAGTTTCCATATTTGAGAAATAAAAATAATACTTAAATGATAAGATTGTGTTTATGATTAAATGGGAAAAATATTAGGGCTTGTTATAGTGCCCTATGTCTCTAGGCATATGCCCACATTTGTCCATGTGCAGACACACACACACACATACACACACACACATAGCCATAAATATAGATATAATGCATGTTATATTAGAACAACATCATTTTGGGTATTTAGAGAAGGAAATTAGAATACATATATTCACATAATTTTTCTAATTTCCTTAGATCATCTGATAATAACTTAACCTGCCTGGAATATGTTGTTGCTCCTTTTTACCCAAATATTCATTAGGTTCAATAAAACCATTTTAGTAACTCTAATTCCCACTGATATCTACCTATCCCAAACTAACATAAGTTTGTACTAAATTGCATTATTATTTGATCTCCTCTGGGTATATACAGTTTGCTATGAACTTGACTCTAAGTATCCTGAGGAAGATAACAGCAAAAAGTAATCCTGCATTTAGCTCAAAATCTGGAACATAGTAGGTATTCAATAATTATTTGTGTAGGAACTATTGAATCTTGACTTCTCAAACCTAAGGGTCTCAGAAGAATTCATTTTACCAGAGGTTAATTAAATGACTGATTGAAATAGTCATTTTTTTTAAACAAAGGAACAGACAATTAAAAATAACTTCTCCAGGACCAGATTTTTAATATTTTATCATCCGAAAAGCCAAGGCAGTAGGGAAATCAGCTACCATATTATTTAGTTTATTCTTTAAGGGGAGAAAAAAGAAAGAAAAATTATCTCATATATAAATTTCTCCAAGACCTGTCTAACAGGAGGTATTCCAGGAAACAGGGATTAAAACCCAGGGGTGAAATGTGAAAGTATGGACACATATTTGTTATCCCCATACCTTCCCAGCCTGCATCAGGCCCCTCCCTTGGATATCGTTAAAGGTAAAGAGAAGGCTTGGTTTCTGGAGAAATGGCTTCAAATAGGCTCTAGAGACAAGACAGAAACAAACTAGGCAAAACAGATAGGCACAGTGCTGGAAACCGTTTTAATTTAATTAGAAATTGATGTAAGTTTATGCTTGAGATGAGCACTTTCCTTCTCCCACCTCTTGTAGAATTCCATTTACCAGGTATGTACCATAACACATTCAGGGAATCAGATGAGAGACCAGAGAAAGGAAGACTACCACAGGTTACTAACTGGGAACTCCCAATTGAAAAAATTCACTTGTTTTCTATTTATCTTACAACAATGAATCCTCAACTTCAGCTTACATTAGAATCACCTATATTCTTGCTAAGGCGCACAGATTGTTATCAACAGATAACATTATTTTCAAATACAGAGTAATAAAGTGTTGCATATTGACTTAAAACATGTAATACTTTTTCAGAAACATATGAATGTGGTTGTGGAAAAGTGAAATCTTCATTGTCCGTATATAGAAAACAAATCATTGTATCTAAAACCAACAAATAAAAAAAAGTAAACTATATTACAAAGATACATTTTAAAAACCATGAGAAAAATGAAAAGCTCTTGAAAGAGAAATTTGATGGATCCACTAAGAATGTGATAATGGGAGATGGAAGGCATTCTGTGGATTTTGGGTACATTCTTTATGTTTCTATTTTATTTACAATATTTACACGCAAGATTTTTTATAAAAATAAAATTATTTTAATATATGATTTAAATATACCCTTTATTTAATTTAAAACCATGTTCAGATATGCTATTTTCTTTATGTAAATTTCTTAGACTTTAGCATTAATTTAAAATGACATATTTAATGTAGTCAAGTCCCAGAGTCAGAATAGCACTCTTTTTAATTTGAATAGCATACATGACTTTACTATGAAAGTTTTATGAAAGTCATTTTGACATTTTTGTGTAGCTTCATAATGCTGAAAGTGTGAAAACTTGAAAGGTCATTGTATAAATATTCTTCAATAACTTTAAAAAAAATTATACCATACATATACTGATAAATATACTTCTAAAACATTATAGAATAGATAGTTTCATCTTATAATTGCTAATTAGTTTTAGTACTCAAAAGCATGTATCTTTGATTTTAGTCCCAGTGCTATAATTAACTATAGAAATAGAATATATCTGTATAGATCTTAGATATAATGTTTCTGTATTATATTCCTTATTTACTGTATATTGCAGCCTCTCCTCCTTTGTTAACCTCTTTAGTGCATCAAATCTTTCAGTGGCATCCACAGAATAATTGAGTGGGAAGGGATTTTTTTTGAGATTCTGTGCATCTTTTAATACCTCTATTTCACTTCCTAACCTGAATGCTATTTTGGAGAAAATAAAGATCCTTTATAAATGCTTTAATAGAAATCAATATTTCAGAATTTCAAAAATCTCTTGTTCTATTGTTTTCTATCTGCCATTGCTGTTATTGACATGACTGATGACATTTTGTTTGCTGATATCTCCCTCTCCATCCTCTAAGTATATTTTTACCTATTTTCCTTCTCTCTCTTTTTCACTCATTCTTCTTGTGTTTGTATATGTATTTTTTGGGCTGTTTTTTTTTGTGATATCTTATCCACTATCATGAATTTGTGTGTGTGTGTGTGTGTGTTTAGTGTAGACTTTTTTTTTCTTATTTATGTTATTTGATTTCTTTAAGGGGGGGCAATTTCAGAGATAAACTTATACAAAGCCAATCAGAGTGAATCTCCAATGTACACATTTTTGCTGGCCTTTGCGTGGAATTACACCATTGACTCTTCTAGGGGTCCACTTTGCTTACTCTCCTTCACTGTGCACATCTTAGGACTTAGTCTTTATAATCACATGAGCCAATTCCTTATATAAATCATATATATATACACACACACATATATATATATACATATACACACACACATTTATAGTTATACAAACATAAAAGATATATTTATATTTTCATATAAATGTATATGTGTATAAATATATATACATATACTCACATATACTCAAATACAATTACCAAAAGTAAAAACATTATGTAAGTTTAATAAAAATACATTTCATTCCAAGCAATGCAAACAGTTTATTTGAACTGAGAAAACCTTCCCTTATTGGGAAGAAGAAAACTTTCTCTCATTCACTTTAATATTAATCTTGCAACTTTTGAATCTTTGTTTTTTATGATATGTTCCATTTCCTTGAAGATATTTTTTATAAGAAACAGAAATCCAAACAACCTGTAATAGCTCTCAATGTAAAAATTCATGTAATATTTATGTGGATGTATAAGCACATAAGAGAATACATATGAAAGACTTTCAGATAAGCTATAAATTGCTATTTAAACTCTTAGTTATTATTTGGCATTATTATTTAATCTATTGTCTAGTACTTTGAAAGATAACAATATAAAAATGAGTTCAACAATCAAATGATAAATAGATAAACACACTTCACATAAGGTGCATATGGAGTCTGCGGACTATATGCATGTTTATATACATAAATATATATGCATATACAGAGAGAAAGAGAGAGCAAGAGAGAAAGAAATTGAGACAGAATAATACAAAATGTAAAAGTATCTGAGCACTTTAACAGTGTTTTCAAATGAAAATATACCATGATAATATAAAAATTATAAATGAGTGGAGTTCCTATTGTAGATCTGCAGGTTAAAGACCCAACTCTGTTTCAGTGAGGATCCAGGTTTGATCCCTGGCCTTATTCAATAGGTTAATGATCCCATGTTGCTATAAGCTATGGCATAGGTCAAAGATGGGGCTCAGATCTGGTGTTGCTGCAGCTGTGGCATAAGCCAATGCCACAGTTTACATTAGATCCCTATCTCAGGAACTTTCATATGCCACAGGTGCAACCATGAGAAGAAAATAATAAATAAAAATTATAAATGAAAATGAAATGAGAAAAAGATAATTAAATAGACTGATGGACAAACACAACTGACCAAAGAAAGAATATTATTTCTAAGCCCTCCTAGTTTAATTAATGTTTCACTCAGCAAATATTTAAGTACTTACTCCTATAAGAAGCTGTCCAGTCCTGGCCAAGAACACAAAGAATTGGATAATTTACTGCCATCAAGCAATTGCAAAATTAGAAATGCTGAAGACTAAGTAAAGTTGCCATGTTGCCTAATCCCATTGATATCCTAGAATAGCCACCCAAAGGAAGAGAGGAGGTAAGGAAATCAGGCTGGTATTCATCTATCTAGAAATTGCACCTGGCTTGGAGCTTGTAGTAGAAAGATGATGATTTACATTGTCCTGAAGAACTCTCCCCTTTTGTCCCCCTTGGAGGAGCAAAACTGCCTGTATGATACTTTTTCTTTCTTTGGCTTTCCAAAAGGAGCCATGTAACATTTCGAATTTAGGTTTTATTCTTTTATAAAATTGCTGAATACAAAAAAAAGACACTTTATACAATGTAATATTAGCAGCCCTGTGTTGGTTAGCATTATGCATCTTACAATGCCTTCAGTAAAAGAAGCTTTGAATAAGAGCTAGTTTGTCAAGGACTCTTTTATATTTAAGTTTCCACCATTGTGCTCCTTGACTAAGGACTCCTCTCCTCTTATCACTTTAAATAACTGAACTTAGCATAGTTTGGTCCAATTGTGATGTTTTCATTATTTGAAAGGACTCATCCTGTCTGTCACAAATTTGTGTAGGCATCTGCTTTAGGCTACTGAAGGCCTGAGGGAATAATGTCAAATGCACGATGCAAATAATTATTTCAATAAATATCATTTCCTCCTTACATGGCTTTCAGACTCTCTAGTTATACAATTACATTAGTGTTTTAACAATAACTCTATGGATTTTCCTAACAATAAGAAAATAATATTCAAGCCTTTATTACCTCTCTTCACTATCCAGGCTGTCCATGTCAAGTATTTATTAGCACTTTAAAATTTGTGACTAACTCTGTTTTCTACAGCTTGCTACCATATAATAGTCCGCCTACTGATAATCTAGGTTTGCAAAATTGTGTAGGGCATTCAGTACTAGAATCTATATGATCCAGCAGAGGTCTTATGCATGTAAACAATCACTGTCCCAAATAGTCCATGGACCCACATGTGTTGATGCTTTGGGAATAGGAATTGTGATGACCTAGTCCTTAATAACTTGATGGAGAGCAAACAAATGCATCACTTGTCTGAATCCCAATACCCAGTAATAAACAGAAATTGGATGCCCTCTGTAAACACGAGAATACCAAGAGAGGATAGGAGAGATGTTATTGTCTAAAGGGCATCAAATTATTCCGAACGGGCTCCTTGTTAGATTAGAATTTAGACCTTATATTATAACATTTTGTTTATTAAGTGACTTTATCTGTAAATATTTATTTTATATTATTTCAAATAGAGTAAAACTTCTATAGTTTTAAAGAATGAAATAGTATGTTTCATCTTACAAATAATATTTAATCAGAAAAAATGTACTAGTGCTCATCATGCATCCTCATCCAAGAGGATTAAATGAGTAGTCTTTTGAAGAATACTACCAGAAAATTAGTAAGTAAAACATACGTATTGTTAGGTAAAAATGGAAGATTTGAACGCTACTAATAGAAATCATTAATTTTTAGTTTTTTTTCCAAATATCTTGATATTCAAGTATTTTGCCATTTAAATAGTTTCTCAAAAAAAGTTAAATGGTATCCAATATTGAGGATTCCCAGGATTCTTATGGATGTTTTTGCTCCATTTCTTCAAGTATTTTTGAGCTTCAATAATATTTTGTAACATTTTTCAAAACAGGTTTGTACATTATGTTGATGGACTTATTTCTGCTGACTGTGAAGTATTCGTTGCTATTATAAATCATATTATTTTAGCTTTGACTTTACCTTCTAACTGGCCATTAATGCTACTGATTCTCATGAATGTGTTATATTCACTGAAGTTATCATATGATCTGCAAAGAATAACACTTTTAAATTTTTTTATTGAATTTTTTCTATGGTTGCACTTAGGTATATGGAAATTTCCCAGCCAGGAATTGAATCTGAACTGCAACTGCAACCTATGCTGCAGCTGCAGCAGCATTGGATCCTTTAACCCAGGCATCCAGGCCAGGGGTCAAAGCCGTGTCTCCACAGCGACCTGAGCCAATTCTTAGCCCACTGCACCCCATGCATTAGCTTTAATTATTTTTTCCTTTCCTTATTGTGTTTACTAGGACATGCACTGTACTTTTAAACACAAGGAATGATAGCAAGTGAACTACTGCAATTCTTAACCCTCAAAATATATGACTAAAATTGCTCTATCAAGTATAAGATTGACTGTAGAATTGCTTCGATTATTTTATTACATAAGAAAATTTCCACATGACCAATTATATCTAGATACCCTCCTCTTCGTGAATACAAATTAATTTTTATTAACATTTTGTTCTGCACTTATGAAGATCATTAATTTCCTCTTTAAAGTTTAGTGCACAAATATACTCATGATTTATTTAACATATATTCTATTGCTGAACATTTGGCTTAATACAGTATTAAATCACTATATATTGCTTTCTACTGTAAATAAATGTGTAGGTACAGTTCCTACCTTCATTATTTCTATTGGCTTAAATCCTAGGGTTTGAAAGAGTGATAGCTGCACCTGCTATTCCTTTAGCAATAGCCACAAAGGATTGATAAACTGTCTTGCAGTTTCCTTACATTCTCTTCAAACCCTTGAAAATAGTAGCTTTATAAAATTCTTCTCAAATTATTCAATTTGAGTAGACTATCTAGTTTCCACCAGGACCCTAACTAATAACATGTTCCTCCAATGTTTATAATCTATTAAATGTTATAATCAAAAGGATCATACACAACCTCATATGTTTATCTGTTGCTTTATTATTTAATTTTTAATATTATTTTGGTTTAATTGTATTGGCATCCCAAGTTGAGAAATTAATCATCTTGTGTGTGTTTAGGGTTAATTTTTGATCAGGAAAAAAAACCAAACAAACTGCTTTGCATTTATTATCATATTTCTATTGTTTTTAAAAGCAAAACCCTGAAGCAAGTTTTTTTTTCCTTCTTCAAAGTATACACTTGTTTTTCAAGGCATTATAAATATATGAATCCTTAAATTATGAAACATGAATTATCTTAAAGGCACATAACCAAAGTGAAAATTGAGTCATTTAGCTACAGGCCTGATGAACACTTCAGTAAAAAGTGTCTCTGCATCATTTTCACTTGCATAAAAGTGAACTGTGAGTAACTCAAAGAGACACTAATTTTGGAATGATCTTTGCTTGAAGCACCAAGGTCAATTTACATGATGGGAAAGGCAATAGATTTCCCTCATTTTCAAGGAACTTTATGCAAAACCAAAAACTTCCAGCCCTATATTATACCCTTTTTGGGGGGGGGGGTTCCCTCTAAGTTTTCCACATTATACCTGAAAACAAAAGCGGCAGATAGGAGTTCCCGTCGTGGCGCAGTGGTTAACGAATCCGACTAGGAACCATGAGGTTGTGGGTTCGGTCCCTGCCCTTGCTCAGTGGGTTAACGATCCAGCGTTGCTGTGAGCTGTGGTGTAGGTTGCAGACACGGCTTGGATCTTGAGTTGCTGTGGCTCTGGCGTAGACCGGCGGCTACAGCTCCGATTCGACCCCTAGCCTGGGAACCTCCATATGCTGCTGGAGCAGCCCAAGAAATGGCAAAAAGAAAAAAAAAAAAAAACCCGGCAGATATTTGATTAGAAGGCAGAACTTCTATATTGTCTAAATGGATCCCTAAAGTTTATTTGGCTATAAATAAAGAAAAACAAATAAAACAGAATACTAACTATTGACAATATCCCAGATTTGCTAGAAAAATATTTAGTCAACAACAACAACAAAAACTATTGAGTTACTAAGTACCAGTAATACTGTTTTGTACTTGGGACATAAATGGAAATAAGACTTGGTCCTTCTTTTGAGCAATTTATTGTAAAATAAGCAAGCACAGACATATAAACGATTTGAAATATATTCACAGTAAATAAGGGATAAGAATGAGATCTAACAATACAAAAGTAAAGAACACAATTAATTTTGTGTGCTTTGGAATCTAAGTATACTTCTAGTTGATTATGCTTTTATGCATGTGATTAAAAAGGTATTTTTGTTGGGGACTTTTCATAGCATTAGAAAAAACTAGGGCAAAAGTTCTGAAAACAACCAGAAAGATTTTATTATGGCAGAGAGGCTATGATAAGAAATCGGAAATGCTAAAGGGACTAAAAATATCTTAAACTCAGAAAATTTTCCACGGTTTGCACGTGATCGATTTTTGTGAAATTGTACCTGATGCCTTTCTCATTTTCCTCCTTAGCTCTTCTTCAAATTTTTTGTTGCAAAAGATTCTTTCCCACTTTTCAATCTGTGCCTTTCTCTTTTTGTTAGAGAAGAGGGTTTTGGAAACATTTGCTGTGGCTAAGATTGTGCTGGAGGCAGAGTTTACACTTACGCAAGTTTGAAGGTACTTCAATACTCTCTTATGATTCCATGCAATGTAAGTCTTAGAATCATTGATCTGAAAGGCCTCTTATATATTAAAATATATAGTACATCTATATGTCATATAAGGCACATAAATAAGGTCCTACACAGCTGTATATGGCCCCCAAATGGAGCAGCAAGATTCATCAGAAAAATAAGGAGGTAAATTTACTTCTAAGCTGCTATCAAGTAAAATTATTACCAACTTACTGCATGCCTTTCATGTATAAAGTTATTTGTTGATCACTGAAAGGAACATTATGAAATATTACATATCCTTAAAAAAAGCATATATCTTTTTTGAGAAATTACTAAATAAAAAAGTGGTTAGAAGAAGATTAAAAAGTTAAAGCTCATTTAAGTCATAGATCCCGAAATGTCCAGTATAAAATATGCTTGAAAATAATGTGATTAAATGGCAGGAAAATATGGCTAATGATTTTTAGGAAAAAAAATTAAAGACTAGGTGGTGTCATAGTCACAGTTCAGAAAAGCAGATCAGCAGTATGAGAGAGGGAGAGGAAAGAGGTGATGAAATTTTTTTGGGGGGGGCACCGGATGAATAGTATAGACATCTTGAATGGCATATTTTAAATTAGTTTGAAGAAAGTTTGTCTGAAAGGAATATCTGAAATCTTGTCCACTGCCCCCAAAATTTCTGCAAACAAATACTCAAGATTGTAACACTTGGAGTTCCCACTATAGCACAGCGGGTTAAGAATCAAACTACAGGAAATTCCCATTGTGGCTCATCTGGTTGAGGACACAACATTGTCTCTGTGAGAATGTGGGTTCCATCCCTGGCCTCACTCAGTGGGTTAAGCATCCAGTGTTGCCCTAAGCTGCAGTCTAGTTTGCAGATGCAGCTTGGATCCAGTGTTGCATGGTTGTGGTGTAAGCCTCAGCTGTAGATCCAATTTGGCCCCTGGCCTAGGAACTTCCATATGCCACAAGTGAGACTGTAAAAAGAAAACAGTAATAACAACAACAATAATAATACAAATAAAGTAATTGACTACAAAGCTTGAGTCCCTACAGAGGTGTAGGTTCAATCCCTGGCCCAACACAGTGAGTTAAAGAATCTGGCATTACTGCAGCTGTGGCTCGAATTTGATCCCTGGCCCAAGAACTTCCATATGCAATGGGAGAGGCCATAAAATTAAAAAAAAAAAAAAAGACTAAAGCACTTAGTTGTATGTTTGAATAAAAACCTTAGATGCTCATGTGATTGAACTGATTATCTTATTCTCTCCTGTTTTTATTAACCTTATCAATACGTAACTTTTAAAAGAAAAGACTGCAAATATTCAGAGTACCTAGATCTTGGATTTCTGTTCTGTTTCAAAGCATTTTCCCCCTAAGAATTCAACTCAGTTTTGCAATACTCCTCACTTATGAGATGTTTTTGTCCTCATGGGGTCTCATTCACAGTCTGTGAAATCAAAGATGTAATCTCAGACACATAGGAAATCTCCTTTTAATATTTGCTGCATGATGTTACAAACTGATAAAATCCTTCACACATAAGGTATTTTGGTCTAGTTTGTATTTGGACATTGTGCTGATTTCTGGCTCTGGACAAGTATCCTCTTGGAAAGTATTTTTCTCATGCCATCATTCTGCTCATTTCTTAGTCCCCCCTAGATTCCCACCAGCTGGAGGTTTATCTAAGTTTTGATGCAAATAGACATAATTAGTTAATGGAAGATCACATTCATTATATGAGACATTAATTTGCTTCTGCAGACTTTGCTGCTTTCCATTTCATACCACATGCATGTATTTGTCCCTTGATTGCCTGGCAAATGTGAGGTGTCCAGCTCCAGGCCAAAATACTACGTGATTTTTCAGGTCAGATGACAGGCAATCACAAAGGTTCTACCTGGCAGGCCTCCCGGGGGCAAGCCACCCTCCCACTCCGGATGATGCCCAGCCAATATATTGTAGTATCTGAAGGGACTTGCAGTCACGGACCCCTGGCAGGTCTTACTGTTTCACGTGTCTGAATTTCTGGCTCAGGGCCTTCATTCCTAGGTCCACTCTTTCATTCCTTTTTCTGAGGCCTTGACCAGAGTGCTTCCAGGAGCCTCTGCTGAGGCCTCCTCTTTGGGGAGAGGGAGGAGGGAAAACATTGAAGACAATTTTTCCCACTCTGGCTCAGTACTCAGCAGTCCCTAATCCTTGCCCTCACCCCACCTACAGGGTTCACAAAACTGCCACCGCCTTTTGTTTGGGGCTCCCTTAATGGTAAGATGACCTCCACATCCGTGCTCATCTTCCTGACCCTCTACCAGTGCACTGATCTATGGAGGTGAAACGGAACAGTGGGAGTCAGTATTTTCTTGGATTTTCACCTCTTGCTTACAGTGTTGTACTAAATGATTAAAGGCTTACTTGTTCATTTTTGGCTTGATGCTTTAATCGGCTACCCTGATACTCGGCCGCTCAGTTTTCTTTCCCAGCTCCTGACAAAAGGTGAATTAAAATGGTAGTTTTAAGTCAGAGTACTTGGCCAGGTCACTCACTTACTTTACCCCAGGGCTTTTAATATATCTCACTTAAGACAAAACTGATAAAAGTCCACGCTTACACTTGCACAATTAATTTGGGGAAAAATAGTATTTTCTATGTTTAATCACGTTGTCAAAATTTTATCATCATCATTTCAACTCTTTCGAAATAGCCCTGGGAAAATTTGGTGGAAAGAAATAGACTCGTCCCACTGATGCAGACATGCCCATGCATTTATTCATTTGTTATCCATTACACAAATGTGTATTGAGGAAAGTCTGTGTACCTTGGTCTATATGCAGTTATATGAAGCATGGTTAGCAGAGAGAAAAAAGACATGGCTTCTATTTTTGAAGAAGTGGAAGTTTGGTGCAAGACCAATTTGTTAAAATATAAGTATGTCATTAAAATATGAAGAACCCTTGGGGGACCACAGAGAGGTAATAAACTAATTTTGTTCAGATAAGTAAGGTAAGTTTCACTGACAGTGTAACCCTTACACCACCTCATAAAGGATGAATAGAAATTTTCATAGAAAAATTGGCAGAAAGTATTTTAGGAATGGGAACAACTTATAAAAATATAGAAAAATCACAGGATTGTGAAAATCTATGCCATGTCAATAGTCCTGGAAGAATGGCCATAACTGGTATAAGAAGAGACCATCAACAATATGTTTGGCTATATCTCAGGCATCATACCTAGACGTAGCATCATACTTAAATTGTAACATCATCATCTAAGGATGGGGTAATATAGAAATGTGCAAATGGAGAATTAATATGACAATGATTTTTAAGGTTGGGTATTCTGAGAACCATATATATGATGTATGGTAATGTGGAAATAAATTATTAAAAAGAAAGCCACTTTAGAGTACATATCAAATGTGAAAGCCAAAAAACCAATAACAGTTTTTTTTTTACCAAATAGACTCATTAGTATAACATGTGAGGCTTTTAGAAGAGATAGATGTTTGGGCTCCAATCCACACTTTCTCAATCAGAATTTAAGATGAGGGAACTGGTCATCTGTATATTAAATTTTTCAATAGGTTTATCTGATGCCATCATTTGTAAAGAACTAATAGGAAATTATAGTGAACACAGAAGACAGAAATAGATTCAAGAGTTTTCTGAGCTGAAATAGACTTTGATGTGTTCTAATGGTTGAGGTATAATGTGTTAAGTAGATGGTAATGATATTTCAAAATATTAGAACGCAGGAGGAAAAAAAATCTGTGACAGAATAGAAACAAATTCGTTTTTCAATATCTAGATGCTGATTTTATCAACATAACACTCTACAAACTTGTTTAATTCTATGGTAACTCACTATCACTATGTACATTTATAGAGTTTTAGAAACATTTACATGCTCCATGTAAAATTACTTATATGATACTGATTTCATTTATATGATATTGTAGTTTCCATGATATTTCAATGAAAGATATTTCCTTCATTTTTCTATATAGAAAATATTTGTAAAGATATTTGCATTGTTATTGTTTATGTTAATATTTTTTATTACTGAGTTTGTAGTCCATTTAAGTACTTTGAATTGATGGGTAGCTCACTTCCAGATTTGACATAAGTGACATAATTCCATTCTAAATCCTCAGGATAATGCTGCTCACTGCCTGTAACAGGTGATTAATATCTCATATGATGTTTACTGTCATCTCATAAATCTCCCTGGGTTACATGTCTAACCAATTTTTATTCTCTAGCAAGCTATCTAATTTCTATTAAATTCTTGAAATGGCTTGTTCTTAGTGTATATTTCTCAAGCTGTGTACTCACTTTACATTTCTGTTTTATATGATACAATATATACTGCCTAAGAATTGAAATGTTTTCCTGGAAATTGATAAGAGTCTTAGAAATTTTTGTATTTTGAAAGCACAAAGTTGTATGAAGTAATTCTTCTAAATGTATCAAATTACTGTATGTGTGTATATATATATATAGTTGTAAATATATCATTCTTATTGTTATTTATATATTAATATGCAATTATGACAGTTAAATTATCTGTCTATATTATGAGCTAACAGGCAGGCAGATGTGCCAGAATACTATTTCCTATTTTATGGGTATAAAGACTCAGAATAGGAAATCACAATAGGAACATTTGTAAATGCAAAAATTCCAGGATTTTATTTTGTAAAATGGCTTTAGCTAATCACCAAAATGGGCCTGTGGCTATTTATTTCATGAACAGCAATACTCTGTATTTGAAAGTACACAATCTACTGTTGATAGACAGGATTTTAAGGTGGACCCCATGATTCCTGCCCTCTGCTGTATGAACCAGGTACAACTCCCTCCTGAGTCTGGCAGAACCTGTGATTATGAGTGCTGTCACTCCTGTGATCTTGTTGCCTTTGATTTAATCAAAGGAGAGAATCCCACTGGGCTTGATTTGATCAAGTGAGCCCTTAAAATGACTGGCCCCTTTCTGAAGTCAGACAGTGGAAGTTGAGATGGCCTGGGTAAGGCGACAAGTGGTGAAGAGATGTCAGTGGCCTCTGGGGACTGAGTGTGGTTCCTGTCCAGCAGGTAGCAGGAGAACGGTTAAACAAGCACAAGAAATAGGATTCTTCCAAAAATGATTTGAATTTGAAAGAGGACCATGAGCTCCAGCAAAGAAGGTTACTCAGATGGCACCTTGCTTTTCAGCCTTGTGAGACATTGAGCAAAGAGCTCAATTCCCCCATGCCTGGATTTCTGACCTACAGAAACTGTGGGGTAATAAATAGGTTTAAGTAGCTAAATTTGTAGAATTTGTTAAGCAGCTCTGACAAATGAATAGTCCACTTTTCTCTGGAAATGCTTTGAGTTTATGCAAATATAAATTGAGAGCTATACTAGTCTTTGAATATAAAAATACCAACTCTCAAATCTAAAGGTAACCTTGAAAACTGTACTTTTGTCTGCTCATCTCAAAAGCATAAATCAGCTTTCAAAAAGATATTTCTTTATTTTCTTCTTTGAGATACCTTATATTCCTCTCCAGGCAATCACTGTGTTTTAAGTCCCTTTTGCTGTCCAGGTTGAATTAGATTTTCCATGGAAGAGGGCAATGGCCAATATGTAGATTGGGTTTCCTCAGTGAATGGAAAGTGAACCAAGAAATAAGCCTTTTAACTTTAACATGAAATTACTTTAAATACTAAAAATGGAAGACATTTCTTAAGGATTTATTAACTGTGGAATTCACAAAAATAGTGTTACCTTAGCAACTCATGACATAGAAATTAAGCTGTCAAAATCTCGATCATTAAAAAAGGGTCACTGATCTCCATGTCAACACAGCAGATGAAAAAGAGCTGCATTGATGTACTTTGCCAGGTTTTTGAACTCTAATATATAAGCCAAGCTGTGTTTATGAACTCTCTAAAATAGACAAGTGGAGAACAGAAGCAGTAGCAGTGCCAAAGCAGATTTGTAGGTAGTTGGGCATTGCATACACTGCCAAAGGAGTCTTCATTTACTACCTGCTTTTGTTATGAGGAATTCCAGACTAACCACAAAAAGCCAAACAAAGATAGCCTCTGCCCTTGCCGAAACACATGGCTTTATCACATGATCTGTCATTAAGAAGAGATTCTTTAGGTCAGTATTTCCCTGAAAGCACTCAACGGTGCCTTCTGAGCTAAAGCTTGGAGAGAACTTGGCATGAAATTCTCTAGTCCCTAAGTATGTCAAGTAATGACATCACTATTGCCATTTCACTGAGATAAAAGAAAAGTCAAGAAATAAAATTTAAAAATCCAGTATAACTCTATTCTCTAATGCAACTTTAAACAACTAGCACAAATTCATTCTAATTCTTAAAAAAAGCCTTAATATTATTGAGAAAGTTATTTCAGAATGTACATTTCACATGTCTTCAGTGAGGGCCAACTTTTGACCTATCATGCCATATGTAATAATTGTGACCAGGAAAAGTAGGAAGGATTAGATTTGTTTCCGGTAATTCATTTCTCTCTCAGAAACATCTTTAGACAACCTTTAACCAATGTTTGAAATAGCTGCATTTCACTAAAACTCTGGGCATCTAATCTCGGTAAACTTGTGTTAGTAAATGAAAACTTTCAGTTTTAGCACAAATCAACCATGACTTATTTTGACTGCCTTTCTGATCCTCTTTTAATTCTTGATTTCAAAATAATGAATGTATGGTTGCTCAATTTTATTAGCCCAATGCAGGCTAATAATGGCTAAATAATGGTCTCCACAGAATAGCCATAACCTACTCCCTGGAAAATGTCAACATATTTAGTTTACAGAGCAAAAGGGACTTTATAGTTGTGACTAAAATTAAAAATCTTGGGATGGGAAAATTATTTTGTTTAACCAGACTGGCCTAAATCTAATTACATGAACCATTGAAAGTAGAGATATTTCTCCAGTTAATCAGACTAACATAGTAGAAGAAGAGGCAGGAATGATTTGATTGAAGTGTGGGAGGGACATCATCTGCCATTTTTGACCTTGGAGATGAAGAAGGCCCTGTGCCAGGGAATGCTTCTAGCAACTGAGAATGACTCCCAAGCCTAGAGCCAGGAAGGAACCTGGATCTACAATTGTGTGCATCTGGATTCAGACAACGATCTGAATGAGCCTAAATCAAATTATCCTCTAGAATCTCTAGACGAGGACTTGGCTCGGCTGACACCTTGATTTGGTCTTGAGAGACTTTAAACAGAGAAAACAAGAGATCCTACCATATTATGAGCTATAGAACTGAAGGATCATAATTTTTTTTTAAGATATGGAGTTAGTGTTAATTTTATAGCAGCAATAGAAAACTGACATACCAAACTTAACCAACTGCTCTATCATGATATTTAGTCTCTGACTCCATCTGATCCCAAGTCTGTTACTTAACAGTTTATTCTAATTTCTATTGATTTCTATGGTTCTTCTCGCTCTTGTTCCAAGTGTGCCTACTTTTTATGTTCTACATTTCCACTCCAACTGGAAATTCCAGACACTTGAAATTATGGTGGTCACCTTCTCACTCTAGGAAAGGCTGTGGGATGTACAGTTTTATAACCGTATACACTGTTGTCATTCCTGAAAATCTAAGTGCTGTGATACTCACTAGAGTGCTTGCATTGCCAAATAAAATCTCTCAGAGGAGTGTTCCACAGACCAACAAGATAGAATGGGGCTGGGAGCCAATTCTGGGAGTCCAGCCAGGGAGAGATAACCAAAAGAAGTCTGGACCGTGGCCACAGTCAAAGGAAGTAGGCAGAATACTCACATATTGCAAGTGGGCACATTCTATTGTAAGCTTACTTCCTGCCCTGAATCTTGAGGAAATTGAGTCCTTTTAGGTTTGAATGTCCTTTTCATTGAATACAGATATAATGCCAGCTGGCAATGGCTGTTTCTTCTTTATCTTCAGTAGGGTTTTGTTGAGGCCTCCTCCTCCTCCTCCCCCTCCTCCTCTTCCCCCTTTCCTCTTCCTTCTGAGTAGTGTGTGTGTGTGTGTGTGTGTGTGTGTGTATGTATACCTACAGGTGTATTTATGTGTATATTTCAAACACTCATAAAATTAGAATCATTCTCTATATTCACATTTGAAAGACCTTTTTGCCTTTCTAAATGCATTGTTAAGAGGACACTATGTGCATCTTTAAAATGTGGGAGGAAAAAAACCCAGTATGTTGCCTTGATTCGCATTTAAAGAACCAAGCTTATGTGATGTATTAGAGAAACTAATATGCCGCTTAAATATTTCCATTTGTTTATTTCTAAAATTATCATTATTTATGGAATAGCTACTATAATAGATGCTAGAGATATACCAGTAATCACATCCCAACTTTCACAGAGTTTGAATACAAGAGAAAGGTAAATGTGAAACAGATAATGACATTTATTCGTGGAAAAATCTTCATTCTTTTAAGCAGCAATATCAAGTTCTTTTGATACAAGGTGGGTGGAGTCAAGATGAAAAAACTTCTGAATGAAAAAATATTGAATGTTTTCATATGAAGAATTAAGAGTCAATAGGAGTTCATTGAGCAAATTCATGGAGGAAGGAATTACAAGAGGAGGAAATAATATTATGAGGATTTTGAGATGGAAGAAAGTGCTTTGCACATTAAAAGAGGTTAATGTGATCAGAGTGTAATAAGAAAGGGGGAGAACTGGCTAAGAATGAAAAGCATGTAGGGACCAGATTCTGATAGATGTCAAAGGAATTGTTGAATTTTATAAACTTACAACCTAAGAGCACTAGGAAGATATTAAAATCATTTAAGCAAGACAGTGAAATGATGTCACACACACAAACACAAATAAAACTAACCTCTCATATATAAAGATAAGTTCTGAATGAAGTTCTTGTAAAACAAAACAAGAGTTGTACAATGAAGAAATGGAAACTTGCAAACTATTTCTTAATATTTCCAAAATAGTTGTTAATAAGATACACAGCACTCTACAGAGTACTCTTCTTTGCTTTGGCAGAACTTATCATTGGAGATGGTACATGATGATCAGAAACTCTGAATACAGTATCACAGGTAATCTTTGGTGAAGAAAATCTTTACATAAATAATAACTACAGAAAAAAAAAATAAATGAACCAACTGCTAGTAGTGTGAATGTTGGGATATTCTTTAGTCTTTTTCAGTGTTATATTTTTGGCAAATATGATTTATGTTCAATGAAGTCTGGTGGTCTCTCCATTTAAGTGACAAATATGAGAGTCTTTTCCTTATACTTTGTCATAAAGGTGGAGTATTTCTCAAATTTTCCCAAATTTGAGCTGTAAATGGATGAGTCACTTCTATGTTGAAATGTCTTATTGCTGGTGTTAGATCCTCTATTTCCTTCCTCTACCCTGCTAATATTGTAGTTGAGAGGGTGGAGTCATAGAAACAAAACATCTCATATGGTTGAGTCACCACTGTAGTACCTAGTGTCACACCAGGCTCTATTTTGGGTGAAAAATAAGCTTTTAATATCTTAAGCCACTAAAACCTGAGAGTTCTATTTCATAGGTATTATGATAACTTAGTATATCCTAATTTATATATCTTTTCTTACATTTAATTTTAATGAGCAGTTATATCAACTTTCATCTAATGGTTTATTTTTATAATTACCTTAATTGTCCAAATTTATTCCATATTTTTGATTGGGAAATGAGAGGATAACTCTCCTGAATTTTTTTATCTGCTTTATTTAGGAGATGATGCGTAGAAGAGATGTCTATATAATTCCACGCTAAAATCAGGTTTTAAGTAGCTATGGAAATATTTTCATCTGCCATTTGACGTTTAAAATTAGACATCCAGGGAGAAAAACTTCAGGCTTCTGTATATCACATAAAGATAACAAGTAAAATTCAGGCTATTAAGCCATTAATAAACAGAAAGTGGTTAGTCCTCAAGTTACATCAACTATTTAAAGTAAAACATAAAGCATTTTTGTTTGTTTCCTTGTTTTGCTCCCCTGTAATACATAGGAGAGAGTACTCATTCCCAAATGGTCACTGTTGACTTTTTAAAAATATTCCTTTTCTTGGGCTTGTGTAACATTTCACCCTCCTGGTGAAAATCATTCTTAATTTAATCATCTAATGCTTCCATTGTGCTTTCAAAGGTTAATCCATATGGGGTCATTCTCCATTTTTCTGTACTCAATTTGTTAAAGCTCTTTACACTCAAGCTGAAATGTGTTATTTTTTGTTGACATTTCCTTCTTCCCTGAAAACAGCTGGGCAGTCATTAAGTCATGAGGTTCTTTTCTTAAAATGTGTGCCATATTTTTCTGGGCTTTTATTTCTCATAACCATAGTTTGGGAGCCTATTTTAAGTCATTCCTGAAACTTTACATGGATTTATGTCATCCACATAAGCCAAACTGCCTTCATGGTCTCCACAGTCTTGTATATCTTCAAATTGCTGAATATCAATCTTCATAAAACCTTGCTGGGCTATTATAACTTTCTTCCCAATGGCCTTAGTGGGCTCTCTTTTTATCCTACTGAACAAAGTGAAAATACATTGTTCTAATTTACAAGACAATTTTCAGTGTCAAAGATCCAGTCTTTCCCTTTATACCATTCTCCATTTCAGCCAAAATGAAATATATCTTAAGAAAATAGTTTTGTTTTCCACATCTCTGGTCTGGCTCCCACAGTTTTCACCATCTGTGTTTCTATATATACTTCAAGGTATAGTTTGCGGGTTAGGTCATCCATAAAGATCTATGCAAAATTTATTAGACTTACGCCATTCTTTTCATTGTAACTAACCATTGAATGTCTTTAACTCTAAGCCTCTTGTAGGCAGTCAATCTGCTCTTTCCTACTTCTGAATATGGTGATTTCATGAGGTTAAGTCTTGATGCCAAAATGTTTGGTAACATTGAAAAAAGTAGCATGATTTATTGATGATATAGCATTCCATATTTAACTTGCATGATTTGAAAAGCATAACATTTTATTGTTCATTTTATAAATAATAATAATAATAATAATAATAATAATAATAAAGAAAATGCTTGCATTAGCCTTCCTCAACTATTTAGAACTGAATCATATCTCCTCTCCTCAAAGTCTCCCTCTTTGAAGAATATATGCTTGTCTCTGTGTGATAGGGACAAAATAGTAATTAGCATTTGACAATTCTGCACTGAGACTTTGAGTCTCAAATATGCACTGAAGCAATTTATAAGGCATTTGATAAGGTGAACTGATGATTAGATGTAGGTTAAGTCCCAGCATAAACTTTCTCAAATTGTTCTACTAAATTCAAGGCACTGATTGAGAGAGGATTAAGTGGTGTTCAAGAACTACTTTATAATCTGTAGGGTAACACCGCAAGGGCTATTTTATTCCTTTATCCTACTTTTAAAAGCTATTTTAAACAAGAAGTGGCTCACATATTTATTTAATATTTTTTCCTTTGAGATTTTGCTACATTTAGGCACTGAAGGCACCTATAGTAATCTTGTTACTTAAGACTTGTTGGTTTTTGCCCAAAATTAAACAAATAAGTAATTATTAGTTTGTATTATACTCAAAGACTGCTTATATTCTCAAATTTAAAAAAAAATTAACAATTATAAAATTATCTTTTTGGTTAATTACAATATTTATTTTTAATGGATTACTGCATAATAATGGGGCTCTCCCGATTATCTTAATTGTTGTAAAAATCAAGAGCCATAGTCACAAGATGAGGCTCTAACTTTTTTTTTTTGGTCTTTTTGTTGTTGTTGTTGTTGTTGTTGTTGCTATTTCTTGGGCCGCTCCGGCGGCATATGGAGGTTCCCAGGCCAGGGGTCGAATCGGAGCTGTAGCCACCAGCCTACGCCAGAGCCACAGCAACGCGGGATCCGAGCCGCATCTGCAACCTACACCACAGCTCACGGCAGCGCCGGATCGTTAACCCGCTGAGCAAGGGCAGGGACCGAACCCGCAACCTCATGGTTCCTAGTCGGATTCCTTAACCACTGCGCCACGACGGGAACTCCGGCTCTAACTTTTTAATTAGACATGACATAAAGTCCTTCGAAATCTGCTCCTGCTAACTTCTCCAAATGAATTTTCCATAGGTTCCTCTCGCATCTCCTAAGGGATCAATAAACTACTCACTCTCTCTGCATTATTTTTCTTTACCTTTTCATATCTTCAAATGCTTGCTTGTACTGTATCCTCTACCTGCTCTACCTGAAATGCATTTTATTTCCTTTTTCATTTGGAAGATTTCTTTTTGAAGTGTTGCCTAAATAGAGTGAAAGTTTTTTATTGGAGTATGAATTCTTTAAGAACAAAGAACATACAGACGTTTTGCAACTTTGACGATCCAGAATATGATATTTTGCCATACACACAAAAATAATTTAATATATTTGTTGGCTCAATGGATTAAGAGAGTAGGGACTGTTAAATAATAGATGTCTAGAAGCTTAAAAGTTTTATTAAGACATAAATGTCTGCTATAAGTACCACTAGGAAGGGCTCAGATGATTTTTGTCAGTGTGTCTCAGTTCTTTGTTTTATATATATATAAACTCTCCTACTTAGAAAGGCAGCTAACTCTCTCTCTCTCTCTCTCTATATATATATATATGTGTGTGTATATATATACACATATATATAATCTACCTAGAGTTAGAAAGACAGCTACATACCTATTAATTCCCACTTTAGAGGTGACTCTTTGATGAGTTTTAGAGAAGTTAATGTTCAAATAAAACATCAATGATCTAAATTAAAATGAAGAAAAATTACTATATGTAGAATATATTTTAGACAACCAAGTGTTTTTATATGAGTTATATTTTGTTTTTCATTTAATTTCTAGAGCAATGGATAATACTCTAACTCTGGAGTCCAAATGTTTATATTTAAAGGTTATCACCTGCCTAGGTTGTGTTTTCATGTAGCTAGTCTTTTTTTTAATTTTTTTTTTCTTTTTGCTTTTTTTTTTTAGGCTTGCATCTGTGGCACATGGAGGTTCCCAGGCTAGGGGTCCAATTGGAGCTACAGGTGCTGGCCTACACCACAGCCACAGCAATGCCAGATCCTTAATCCACTGAGCAAGGCCAGGGATCGAGTCTGCAATCTCATGGTTCCTAGTCGGATTTCATTTCTGCTGCTCCACAACAGGAAGTCCTCATGTGACTTTAGTCTTTTTTATGCCTGATTTAATTTGTTCTCCACAGGGAATCTGAAGTGTAAAGTGGTGACAATTTGATACATAGCAGATTTCTTTTCTTTTCTTTTTTTTTGAATCCCACATGCAGTACTTTTTCTACACTTTCTATATACTTACATGTGCACTTTTACCCCTTTTACTATTATTTTTGAGACATAACTTACACATGATAACATGCACAAATCCTAACTGCACAGCTCAACGAATTTTACTTATGCTTACATGTGACCTTTTGAAGAAATTTTAAAATAAGTAAAATATTAAGTAGTACATATACACTAATTTTTCTGTTAGGTCTTCTGAAATGGATTGTGCTCTTCTTGAATTTTCTGTGACTCTTTATTGAATTTGTGTTAAATATAATTGATCCTTCCTCAAAGTGCCTGTTTCATTGTAAACACTGAGTGAATGTAAATATTAACTCAAAGAATGAATGAATGAATGAATGAACTAAATATCAATTTAAGGAAGGTGGTGCAATTAACTTCTCAAATACAGTTTAGAAAATAAAAGTAAGAAAACGATTTACTGTGCATTCAGAAAGTTTGACTATTGTATCCATCATGGTTTAATAAAGAGAATAACCTCATGGTTATTTGCATGAATAATATAAAGAACATTCACTGTAACAGCAAAATTTTTTGGCCAATTAGAGGTAAATAGAAATCAAAGGTATATAGGAATGGTGGATACAAAGCCACCAATCCGAGAACTGAGAGAGAGTTCTGAAGGAGGAGTGTCACTGTGGTCTTGTGCTGGGAGGGTTTGCTGGAATTTATTCTCTAGATACTAGAAAAAACTGTCCATGGAAAGGTGTCTCGCCAGAGGCATATGGTTAGGAGACCCTGGAGGGGGTTTCTACTGGAAGCTTTGGCACCTGGGGACTATAGGCCATCACCTACTGTAGGAGTCTGACGCTAGAGGGGTTGTATGAATGGCAGAGGACTGGGTCCTGGTAAGGTCTCACACAGTGAAAGAGCCTGGATTTGGAAAAACCAATGCTCAGTATGAGGATGCCTCTCCGAAGCCACTGGTGCTTCAGAAAACAGCCTAGCAGTAAAGAACCTGCCTATGTTTCAGAAGCCTTGCCCCAGAAAAGCTGCCCACACTGCAGGAACCAGATACTGGAGAAGCCAGGTGACAAAGAGGAGCTCAGCAGAACAAGGAAAGAAGTCTCTTCCCTTTGCAATGTCTCTTTAGTGCTTGCTACTGCCAAAGATTTCTATAATTCTACTTGGAAAAAAAATATTAATAGGGCCAAGCTTTGTTTTCAAATTAATGTTGTAATCACTTACCATGAATATATTATTGCTGTGAATGAAAAGAGGAAGAACCAAGAGAAAGCTAAAGAGAACACAATAAGTAGAGACATTATCTATTTGCTTTATAGGAAATCAAAATGTTTAAGAAGGAAAGGAATGAGACAAGAAAGGAAGATGTATGGCAAGAAATGGGAAATAAAATCACAGTGAAATCATGGATACAAGAGCAGGTGAAACTGTTGGGGACAAAATATTAAAAGACATGCATTTATTTTGTGTTTGTAATGTAAAGTGATTTTCTGCTAAGATCATTGCTTTTCCATATTTGTCTCCATATGTGTATATTCTTCCTAAAAAAGTTATTGAAATAATTTTAGAGTAGTTTCAGGTTTCAAATTGGAAACATATATATTTTTTTTCCTTTTTAGCCACACCCATGGCATGTAGAATTTCCCAGTCCAGGGATAGAAGCCACACCAAAGCAGTGACCCAAGCCACTGCAGTGACAAGACCAGATACTTAACGTGCTGTGCCATAAGGGAAATCTAAACTGGAAACATGTAGAATAGATATATCACCACCACACCAATATTGACTTTTTAAACAAATAGTATTTAAAATTCTAATTATATTTATAAAATATCTACTTAGCAGATGAATTTCATAGCCATTGGCTTTAGGAATGTCCAATATTTGGTTTTATTATATCCAGACAGTATAATCAACACACTAATGTAGTTATGTAAATGGTGAAATAATCAAGAGAATTAGAATTTGAACATTATGAGATGTCTCTGAAATATGCGAAGAGCTATGCACTATAAAATATTTTTTCTTTTCAATGGCAAATATCAAAAGTTTAATATGAATTATATATTATGGAATTGCATTCGATATATATTCATTAACAAAGCAAAATTCCATGACCCACAACTTGGCAAGACAGTCTCCTCCAAGAATTTAACATTAAGGTTTTAAAAATTATTAGGATTTCTCTTCAACCATGTTTAATGTATACCTTAAAGAAGTAATTAATTCCTGATGTCTCTCATTAATGCAGCTTATATCTCCACAAAATGAACATATTTCTTATTTTTCAGTGGGAAATGCCAGCAAGCCTAATTTTAATCTCATTTCATTTTATATTTTCATTTTGTGATTTTTTTTTCTTTTCACCATACAGATTACTTCCCATTAGATCCCAGTCAAAAAGAGAACATCTACATTAAAAAAATAAGCATTTTAATGATTCATTATTTGAAATTTATGCCACATAAGTTAAACCTTTTTGAAAAATTGAAAATAAAACATATTTGTAGGTATATTTATAAATTACTAGTGTTTAAAATACATCATAGAGATAATACATAAATTTTAGTAATAATTTAATAATAATAATGATTATTTTTATTGTTATCTAATAAATGGAGAGATATTGGGACCAAAACAAACCTTTGACCACTATTAGATCACTGAAATCACAAACAATGCATAATTTAGTAAAAATGAAGAATAACTATTTTGCTTAGAGACTTTTGTAAATGCTATATCACAATTATAAATATTTTAACTAATAAACAAAAATACTTATAAAAGTAACCATCAAGCTAAATCAGGTACATTTTAATATCTACTTTATATTATTTAGGTAGATAAACAAATTAAGTAAAACAGACTTGTGATTGCCAAGGGGGAGGGGGAGGAAGTGGGATGGACTGGGAATGTGAGGTTAATCGATGCAAACTATTGTTTATTGTGTTTAGAGTGGATAAGCAATGAGATCCTGCTGTTTAGCACAGGGAATTGTATCTAGTCACTTATGATGGAATGTGATTAAGGATAATGTGAGAAAAAAGAATGTATACACATATGTATATATATATATATATATATATGTGACCAGATCAGTTTTCTGTAGAGTAGAAATTGACAGAACACTGTAAACCAACTATAACTGGAAAAAAAAATCATTAAAAACAAAATGCACAAGACAATAGAAAAAAAAAAAATGGTGTCCCTGTAGGAGAGATCTGAGCTAAAACAGAGGACTTCCTTGCTACTAATGGTGATAAAATGGTGTCTCTTAGAGTCACAATCACCACTGACTTCAGAAATATAATTTTGTTAAAGCAGGGTACTGCTGTTTTTACCCTTACTTGACAAGAAAATGTGAGTGATGATTTTGTCACCAACATAAATTGGATTGCCCCATTTATAAACACATGGTCATTTTCTGTTTGTGGCAAAACTAATGTGGCCCATTATTGAAATGTATGATTTGCAATATACCAATATTTATAATTTATAATTATTGAATAACTTATAATTATTGAAATGCATTACTTGAAATATAAGTATTCTGTAATTATTTGCCATCTACATCTTGGTATCCAAGCACCAGTCATTGTGTTTCATTCTTTTACTGCTTTTCTGATCCTGTGCTTAGATTTATGGTAAAATATTCATCAATCAAATTGGCATTGCTTTTAGTCACATTTAGGGGAGGAAATGGTTGACTTTAATCAACAAATGCACTTGTTTTACTCCTGGATATGTAACCATAGACCCCGTTGCTGTTTAATAGCTTACTTTGGAGGTTTTCGGAAGACTGTCATGATTTACACAAAGGCATTTGAATGCCATTGCCTATGAGGACTTGAAATTGAAGGAAAAATACATGGGATCTTCCAGAAGTTTAGTATGCCAATATTGGTACAGCTGCTGCTTAGAGCTGTCTCAAATAGTGGACTACTTGACTGCCGCTGCCAGTTGGATTTGTCTAGCTATTATTTCCCTTTGGCCAAAGGCACAGAATGTAGGAAATCTATATCTAAGGGTTTTGGCAGAAGCTTAGCTATTTATCATTTGTGTGAGGATTAAGCAGGCCAGGTGTACTGTTTATTTTAATGGAGCCAGTGTAGAAAAGGGAGTTGTGAATCACAATATAAAGCATATTCATTTACTTTACCCCCTGATTGCAGTTGCAAAAATGTTGTAAACCGTAGAATAGCCTGAGTTTTAATTCATTTTCATGAATACTTAAAAGAGAAACCTCTTCGATTTAGATATCACACCGTATTGTGTTTTTGTTTGTTAGTTTAATATGAAGGTTTAAGGAAAAAAAAAGATGCCATATTTTCTGATCCACACAATTCCTACACAGCAAGATAGAAAAAAATGAATAACTTTATTCTGAGGAAAAATAGGTGATTGGAGTTAAGATTCATTCTAGATCGTGAATTTGAGTGTGGAATCAGAATATAACAGTGATCTGAAAGGTAATTTCAAGGTCCCCTACCTTCTTTCAAGTAGAGAGTGTTTGGCATGATTCCAGTTCTTTTTTTTTAATTTTTTTATTATAGTTGATTTACATTGTTCTGTCAATTTCTGCTGTACAGCGAATTTGACTCAAGTTCCTCTAAGTACTTCTGAGTTCCATCATGAGGAGTGAGGTGAAAGTTATGGTCAGGCTTCAAGGTGACAAGCAGTAACGCTGATTAAGACAAAGATGAGCAGAATGACACTGAAACATATGCAGCCATGGTAGTGGCAAGAATACAAATAACAGAGAAAGGGTTGGCATTCTGCAGAATGCAGATGCTACTTGAACATCTGGCTCCCTGCCATCCCCTTCATCCCCAGCATTTGGGAATGCTCAGTGATTAATACTCCATTATCATGCATTATTAGGTTTTAGAATAGGAGTTCCCATCGTGGCTTGGCGGAAACGACTCTGACTAGGATCCATGAGGATGTGGGTTCCATCCCTGGCCCCACCTTTTGGGTTAAGGATCTGGCATTGCTGTGAGCTGTGGTGCAAGTCACAGCTGCAGGTCAGATCCTGTGTTGCTGTGGTGTAGGCGGGCAGCTGTAGCTCTGATTTGACCCCTAGCCTGGGAACTTCCATATGCCACAGGTGTTGCCCTAAAAAGAAAAGACAAAAAAAAAAGAATAGATTTTAGAATAAACAGAGAACTTCGACATCATATTAAGCTCATAGAAATGCTATAAAAGATATATTTTCTCTTAGTCTTTCAATTCATTTCTTCTTTGTGGTATCCCACAATAGAAAAGATTTTGAGAACTCAAGGTAATCATGAGGGCCCTTAAAAGTGGAAGAGGCAGAGGGAATAATGTTAGAAGGATTTGGTTGGCTTTACTCCTTTGAAGGTGAAAGAAGTAGCCCAGGAGCTTAAAAAATATATATGTATACATTTGAATCTATGCCTTAAGGTCAAAAATTCTGAAGAACCAGTTGATAAGGAAGAACATTATACTTTTATCTCTCAATTCAGGTTGACTTTTAGCACCTACTTTGCCAGATGGTTCTAGGTAATACAGAGGCCTAAAATCTAGTGAGAAAAAATTGAGAAACTGCAGTTCTCCCTATATTACCATATTTTCATGGCTTCTTATAGTGCAGACAGATTAACTACTGAATATCCATTGAGGAAACTATCTTATAGCAGAGGAGAGTTTCATGAGCTAAGTAGAACCCAGGAGGAAAATGTGTTTGAAGCTGTTACCAAAATATAGCAAAGCACCTTTTTACTTCAAAGCTTCTGTGTTACATATTCCTCTTCCTAGGATGCCCTTTCCCAGAGAGTTGCCTGGTTAAATACCTCATTTCAGGAGTTCCCCTCGTGGCGCAGTGGTTAAGGAATCCGACTAGGAACCATGAGGTTGCGGGTTCGGTCCCTGCCCTTGCTCGGTGGGTTAACGATCCGGCGTTGCCGTGAGCTGTGGTGTAGGTTGCAGACGCGGCTCGGATCCCGCGTTGCTGTGGCTCTGGTGTAGGCTGGTGGCTGCAGCTCCGATTCGACCCCTAGCCTGGGAACCTCCATATGCCGCGGGAGCAGCCCAAGAAATAGCAACAACAACAATAACAAAAAAAAACAAAAGACAAAAAAAAACAAAAAAACCCCCTCATTTCATTTGGGTATCTTTATAAAAATTTTGCGCAGTTTACCAGTGAGGTAATCTGGGTTTGGAATTTGTTTATGTTTTCATTCATTACTTTAAAAATGTTACTCTACCGCCTTCTCAGGTTTATTGAATTTTATGTAAATCTGCTATTATTCTTTGTTCCCGCTATTATTACTCCACCTTGTCCTGAGAACTTTAGCCAATATGGCTTTCCTGGACATTCTCCTGAGTCTCCTGAATTGAAAAAGGCCACCAGGCTCTGATTGCTTTCCCCCTGCCATGTGTCTGTAAAGTGTTTTCATGAACTTTTCTGGAGCAATGTAAGTGTATTCATCAGGGTTATCTAGAGAGAGATTTATTTTAAGAAATTGGTTTACGCACTGAAGGGGCTTTGGTAAATCTAGTCTTCAGGATAGATTAACAGGCTGGAGACCTGAAAAAGGGCCACAGTTTGTATCTAAAGACAGTCTGCTGTACCTTCCAGAATAATAAACTTCCAGAATAATGTTGGACCAAATATCTAGGAATCATGGTCCAGCCAAGTTGACACATAAGATGAATCATCACGGTAAGAGTTCATGTGGTTTGCTTTCCACCTCTCAGAGGTCATTGTCTTTTGATAGGCATTTTAAAATACATTTTTTACACAAAGAGTATAGCCACTATTTTATGAAAACTTTATTTGGAGTAGAATCTATAAAATAAAAAAAATCACTGTTATAAACCTGAAATAATAAATTTTAAGTCACTTATACTTCAATTAAAAATAATTTAAAATACATTTTGTGTGGCTTTTTCATTTAGTTTCTTTCAGTGTTTTGTAGTAATGCATAAAATGTTCTTTTTATTAGAGAGAAATCTAACCAAGCTCATATGCAATTAGTTATATTTAGAGGACTGTGTATGAAATCTACAATTGTAGTTCTTATTTAGATTGGAACCTCCTTGCCCCACCTCCCTATTAGAAATATGTAATTTTAAAAGTCATAGCTAAAAGAGAAATAGATGTGCCACCAGTAAAGCTAAAATTATCTGCAGCCTCATTTGAGAAGAAGAGAGTGAATAGGATAATGTTATAGTGAAACAAAATCACTGATCTAAATATAGAAATACAATGAATGTCATTTCCCCTTTAAGAAAATTTCCATCAACAATCTCTTTCCTTTTACTTTTCAGTGAAGTGAAGCTTTGCTTGCAGAGTTAATGTATCTTTCAGAGAAAAATATACTAATTTTTAATATACCATACTACTATAATAGTTTTCATTTATAACCAGATTGCACTACCATATTTCATCTTCTATCATAAAACCACAACTATATAATAGAGTGTAATAATGCAAATTGATTTTAATACATAATTACATGTGTAATGGCTCACTGAATAAAAGTTAAGTACAAATTAATGCCATAGGACATAAAAATATTAACATACAACAATGCGTTTACTATTTTTAGCATCATTTTGGTTATTTTTCAAGTTAATTATGTGTATGAAGTTTCCATTTTGTTTTTCATTTCTCACTCACTTGAAAAATAAAATTGTTATTTGAAATCTCTGAAGAATAAAATCCGTTGTTGATATTGTTGATGGAACAAATTCAAACTTAATTACCAAAATTTTCATAATGGCTAGAAGGGTCTATTCTAGATTCCTATCATCATCACTACCTTCATCAGGTAGGTAAATTGTCATCACAAAGGATTATATATAGAGGAAAACAAGGTGATATAAAAGATTTTTTTCTGGGGTGAAGTTATTGAGACATTATTAAAATAATACCCATTATTTGTCAAATTTTCATATGCACCACTGATTTAATCATCAGAAAAACCTCAAGTTTCTGTTTTTCCCATAGTAAAAAAAGAATTTGAAACAAGAATGCTTGACTTTGAAATCTATGCTTTGGTTACTATTACACAGTGCCAAGCTGATTGATACTTTCCATATAGCCAATAACTGTGAACTATTTTAATCATTTGATAGAGGATTTTTACTCTATGCTGCAGCCCAGTTATTCATTAGAGAGTTTTGGCATGGAATGTGATTAATTAACCCACAGCTAACATCATTCTCAATAGTGAAAAGATGAAAGCATTTCTGCTAACATCAGGAGCAAGACAAGATGTCCACTCTTGCCACTTTACTCAACATAGTTTTAGAAGGCCTAGTCACAGCAATCAGAGAAGAAAAAGAAATAAAAGGAATGCAAATTGAAAAGGAACAAGTAAAACCATAACTATTTACAGATGACATGATACAATACCTAGAAAATCCTAAAGATACTACCAGAAAATTACTAGAATTCATCAATAAATTTGTTAAAGTTGCAAAACACAAAATTAATATATAAAAAGCTATTGCATTCCTATACACTAACAACAAAAAATCAGAAGGGGAAATTAAGAAAACAATCCTATTTACCATCACAGCAGAGATAATAAAATACCTAGGAATAAACCTACCTAAAGAGGCAAAAGCCTTGTACTCTGAAAACTATAAGACACTGATGAAAGAAATCAAAGATGACTCAAACAAATGGAAAGATACACCATGTTCTGGGATTGGGAGAATCAATATCATCAGAATAACTATACCACAAAATCAGTACATTTCTATTAAATTACCTATGGCATTTTTCACAGAACTAGAAGAAAAAAGTTTTAAATCTCTATGGAAATGCAAAAGGCCTCAAATAGCCAAAGGAATCTTGAGAAAGAAAAATGGAGCTGGACGAATCAGGCTCCCAGACTTAAGACTTTACTACAAAGCTATGGTCATCAAAACAGTATGATACTGGCACAAAAACAGAAATAGAGATCAGTGGAGCAAGATAGAAAACCCATAAATAGACCCAAGGACCTATGATCAGTTAACACATGACAAAACAGGTAAGAATACACAATGGAGAAAAGAAAGCCTCTTTTGATAAGTGGTACTGGGAAAATTGAACAGCTACATGTAAAAGAATGAAATTAGAATATTCTCTAACCCATGCACAAAAATAAACTCAAAATGGATTAAAGATCTAAATGTAAGGCCAGATACTATAAAACTCTTAGAGGAGAATACAGGCAGAATACCCTTTAGCAAAAAATTGCAGTAATATCTTTTTAGATCCACCTTCCAGAGTATCGAAAATAAAAACAAAAATAAACAAATGGGACCTAAACAAACTTAAAAGGTTTTGCAAAGGAAACCATTAAAAAAGTGAAGAGATAACCCACAGAATGGGAGAAAAATCTTTGCGAACGAAGTGACCCACAATGGATTGATCTCCAAAATATAGAAACATCTCAAACAGCTTTAAATCAAATAAACAAACAAAAAATAATTGGAGGATTTAAATAGAAATTTCTCCAAAGAAGACAGAGAGCCAAACACATGAAAACATCTTTTGCATCACTAATTGTTAGAGAACTACAGATCAAAAAAACCACAATGAGATACCACCTCTCCCATCAGTCAGAATGGCCACTATCCAAGTCTACAAACAATACGTGCTAGAGGTGTGTGGAGAAAAACAAACTCTCCTACCTTGCTGGTGCGAATGAAGGTTGGTAGACCACTTTGGAGAACAGTATGAAGATTCCTCAGAATATATTTAGATTCCTAAATATAGAACTACCCTTCGAGGCATTCCCATAGCAGCTCAGTGATAACATACCCAACAAGTATCCATGAGGATGCGAATTTGATCCCTGGTCTCCCTCAGTGGTTTAAGGATCCAGTGTTGCTGTGAGCTGTAGTACAGTTTGCAGATGCAGCTCAGATCCTGCATTGCTGTAGCTGTGGTTAGGCTCACAACTCCAGCTCTGATTTGATCCCTAGCCTTGGAACTTCCATATGATATGGGTGTGGCCCTAAAAAGACAAAAATAAAAAATACAAAAAAGAGCTACCTTATGGAATATATTTCTTAGAATATGTTTATATATTTAGATTCCTAAATATAGAACTATCATATGATTTAGCAATCCCACTCCTGGGCACATAGAGAAAAACATAATTCAAAAAGATACACGCACCCCAATATTCACTGCAGCACTATTTGCAATAGTCAAGACATGGAAGCAATCTAAATGTCCATTGACAGATGAATGGATTAAGAAGTGGTATGTATATACAATGGAATAAAAATTATTGTTTCTAGAATCAGTTTCCTCATATTAAGTATATTACTACTGCACAGCTAACATATTTGTTGAGTGGTTTACATGGAATCAATTCAAGCAAACTCTTAAACATTTCCTGAGGTATCTAAAGTGCACACTCAATCAATACTAGTTACCACTACCTTAGTATTAAAATGGTAGAGATGATGAGAGGTGGTTGCTATTTTAAACAGTTATTATAATCCTCTTGTCTCTGTTTTCAAGATAGTGTTTTTCTCACTTTGTTCACTTCATATTTATTTAGGTACATACTTACATTCATACTCTGCTTTTTTGATTCCCTGGTTAGTACATCTTTTCCTGTTCATTTCTCTGGAATACCACAAAACCATCTATCTACAGTAAAAAAGTTCAACGTATTGATGATTTATAGACAATATCTATATCAACTTTTAAACTATGAGATTGTCCATATGTATATTCAGTTCTGATGATCTAAAAAATATTTTAGGTGCCCAAATAAATCAAGTCTTTTACAATACTTCCTTTGGCAAGATTTAATTTTGGTTTGTATAAAGTAATCAGTGAGGCAGGGCTTTGGTATAGAAATCTCGATCCCTTTCAATAAAGATGTTCTTTCTTATTCAGTATTCACATATCACTACATTGGGTTAAACTCTCTTTCGCCCCAGAGCATCTCTGGATCTCCTGCTTGAAATGCCAGTACACTTGCCCACACCTTAATATCTGTTAAAATAAGGTTGAAGGTGGCTGTGGTATTTGGGTCCTTTTACATAGATATTATACAGTTACCACTCTGATCCTACAGATGTACTTTTAGTCCTCTTTTTTCTTGGAGAGTAAATAGCAATAAACAGCACACTGGTAACAGTTTAAACAGATTAATTTTACAAATGTAAATGCATTTGTTTATTTTAAGTGCTTCTTGAGAAAAAAAGTTATATAATTCTACTATAGGCTTGAGAATTATGGTTAAATCATAATTTATTATTTTAATCTTTTTAAAATTCTCTCTTAAAAGAATGAGGAAAATAATTTAATATGTGGCAGATTTTCAAAGGGCTTCAGGAAGGGAAATCAGATCAAAAACCCCTGTATCCTGTGTATTAACAAGATTACCTCCTATTTGCCACATTAATGAAAAAATAATTTATATTTGTATGTCCTTGTGGTGCTTTGATATTTATTTTGACATTTGCTTATTACATATCTACATATGTATCTTTCAGCTTGAAAGAAATATTCTATCTAAATTAAAGATATTATTTAGTTTGAACCCCAATTCAAACACAGACTCAGGCAGTGGAGGAAATAATCTTTTTTAAAAAGATCTGTGTGTGAAGTTCCCACTGTGACACTGCAGGTTAAGAATCTGACTAGTATGAGGATGTGGGTTCAACCCCTGGCCTTGCTAAGTGGGTTAAGGATCTGGCATTGCTACAAATTGTGGCAGGGGGCAGATGAGGATTAGATCCTGTGTTGCTGTGGCTGTGGCATAGGCCTACAGCAGCAGCTCAGGTATAGCTCAGATTCAGCACCTTGCCTGGGAAATTCCACATGCCACAGCTGCAGCCACAAAAAGAAAAAAAAATTATTGTGTAAAATAATATTTAGGATGAACATCTTTGGGTCCTTGGTAAGTGAAAACTACTAAGGTTGCCACTACTAATTTTTCTTAGGGCAAATTTTAATATCTCAGGTTACATGAATGGATCTAGATCTTTACAAAAGAGAAAAATGAGTCATGCATCTCACCAAAAGAAAAAAAAAAGCAATGTTTGGTTAAAAAAAATATATCTACCCCGACATATATTTCCTCAATGCTTAAGTATTTGTTAACAAATACTGTTTTGATCATACTACATTAAATGCATCATGTAGGCTCTTAAGAATTTAAAGATATAACTGGCCTCAAACACTTTACTATATATTTGTAAAGACAATGTACATTCATGTTAAAATAAATATCTAAACATAGTCAACATGTATATTCAGGACCAAATAGATGGTGTAGTGAAAAACAGCTCCCTATCTTCTACTAACTCTATTTCTTTCAAGTAACAATCATCTTTTTAGTAGCTACTGTATATCATTACCTGGGAAGTTTTCGTAATACCTAATAGAAGAAAGCAAGTCATTTATTCTTGTTCTATCTCAGCACACAAGGTGAACAGCCATCACTCAAAGATGTTCATTTTATTTTACTTGACTTTCAGCCCTTTTGGAAAGTGAATCCTTAAATAGACATTAATGAAGAGACTTTGAAGTCATTGTCAAAGTTTAATTTACAAGTAACTTTAAATTTTCAGTTAACCTATGACATCACACCAGTATTATAGCTGCATCTGGTTTTGTTTCAAGAAAAACAAAGGACTGATGATTAAAGATCAAACCAGACATCCAGGAACATGAAGAATCTGAGAATGTGTTCTTTCAGGGTTATATCAAATAACTAAATTTGGTACTTTTACTAATTGTATTTTTGACCTATCAGAAATGTACAGTAACAAAAACCAAAGCAAATTCTATTGCTGGTGTTTTATGGAAAAAGGGAAAATGTGAATAATTTTGCCAAATTTGGAATAATAAAAGCAGTACAGAGAACATAGTGATTTTCTTACCTCAATGTCCTTTACTAGAACCCACAGGGCTTATATTACACTTGCAGCAGCTTACCCAAGAAGAAAACAAAATTATTTTCTCCTTGAAATTATTTGTTTGTGGTAAATTATGATTCAGAAATTCAACAGAAATTGAACAATTTCAAATAATTAATCAGATGATTAGTTCTCACTGTATTTTAGTCTTTTTAAACTATGGATGTAGGTACCTTGACTCAACTGGAAAAAAAAAGGGGGCAGAGGAGAAGTAACAGTATAGTCAATATTTCTAGATATAATCAATCAATAAAAAGAGCTGTGTTGGAGTATTGCTGTTATTTGTTTTCTCATCTGATTGTAGATATATGTTGCTAAACTACTTGTAGATAAAATACTTTCTATTTTTAACCCTACAACTAGAAATAAAGTTTAGAGATACTGATGAACTTGTCAAAATTACCATTGTTTAAGATGTTTATAAGTATCTTGGACACTGAATTTCCTGTCGTAGCCATTTTATACATATCCCAAGATGAAAGCCTGTCTTGTATTTCAGAGAGTCATCTTATAGTGATAGAAAATGTATCATTACTTCTGCTTTGGGTTTCTCTTCTACAAGTGTTTTGGGCTGCAGTGTAACTGGCAGCTTCCTCAGAAGACTCCTCTTAGAAACTCCACTCTCAACTGTAATTTCACTTTCTCATTTCATAGGCTTTTTACCCTCATCAACCAAACTTAACAAAACAAACAAATAAAGGCATGAGTATCCACAAAAAAGTCTCCCAAACTATTATTTTTCTCAAATTTGCAGTCAAGCTTCTAATAGTCTCTCTACGCACATTCTCATCTTCAATAGCTCAAATTATCTCCTTAACTTGCTTACAAAGCAACTTCCACTCAGCATGAGTGAAACTGTTTTGAATATTTTAACCATCTCTTGTTTGCATAATAAATTTTTTATTTTCTTGAACTATTGTGTTTAGTTATGTGGACCATTATGTTTGAATCATTTTATATCTTCAGGTATTTCATTTTGTTTTTGTTTTTAATATTTGTTTATTTTTACTGAAGTATAGCTGCTTTACAAGTCGTGTCAATTTCTGCTGTACAGCAAAGTAACATATATACACACTATGTATATGATATGTATGTATCATAACCTTCTCTTATATTTTCTTCCATCATGGTCTAACACAAGGGATGGGATATAGTTCCTGGTGCTATACAGTAGGACCTCATTGCTTATCCATTCTAAATGTAACAGTTTGCATCTACTAAGCCCACTCCCAGTCTGTCCTGCTTCCTCCCCTCTCTGCACTAACAACTACAAGTCTGTTTTCTACATCTGAGAGTCCGTTTCTGTTTTATAGATAGGTTCATTTGTGTCATATTTTAGATTCCACATATAAGTGATATCATAGGGTATTTTTCTTTCTATTTCTGAGTTATTTCACTTAGTATGAGAATCTCTAATTGCATCCATGTTGCTGCAAATGGCATTATTTCATTCTTTTTAATGACTGAGTAATATTCTACTGTATATATATACCACATCTTTCTAATCCATTCACCTGGTGATAGACTTCATTTTGAAATTCATGCCATTATTTTTATTCTTTTTCCATTCAAGTGTCTACACTAAGTGCTTGGATGAATTTTATTCATAATTTCAATTTTAACAACACACACATAAAATTAGTCAACTATATATGTAATTTTATAAGAAATCATTATAGGTTACTTATGATTCTTGTCCCTGAAAGAAACAACCTATAACCTTGCTTCTCAGAGGACTAACAAATGTAAGTGGACTAACAGGGAAATTATTTTTGCTGAGAAAAGGTAACTTGTACAACTCTTTAAAAATAGTAATTTTATTTCTGTGTTTATCTTGTGTCTTTCAGTGCATTTTAAAAATAGTGTAGATCTCCAGTTTCTGGTTCTGCTTGTGAAGAGCTTTATTTTAACAAATAAAAAGCTGAAAAGACTCTAATGTAATAAATCTTGGGCAAATCAAGAAGAGAGAAGAAAGAGGACAGAAAGGGGAGGACAGGGGGCAAACTGCTGCCCTCAAGACTGGGAAGAGTGACAGGTGAACTCAGAGAATAACAGCTTTACTGCGAAGAGACTCACAAATGGAAATCTCCAGAGGAATCGGTGCTAGAATTGGAAAACCTGAAATGTAGTTGGTGAGTAGCTGGAGGCTCAATGTGTACAAGCATGAGAGTTAAAAAAAACTCCAAGGAGACCCAGTCATAGAGAGGTCCTCACAGTGTTATGAGATTTACTGTCATGAAGCCCATTAAACTCTCACAGTAAATATCAGAGAAAAAAATCCCCTCAGACTTTCAGCATGGGGAGGGGAAAAGGAATCATCTTGAAATACCTCGGATTACTCTGTTCTACTTCACAAGGTATGCCCTCCATAGAAACGAGTTAACCAGAGACTAAACTGCTGGGGTGTCATCAGAGCCTAACTGATTTAGGCAAAGGGAAATCCTGACTCCAGTCAACTCTAGTTTTTCACACAGGAAAAGGAAAATACCCTACTTCAGTCTATTGTGGCTATCTTGTCCCAATTAAGGGGAGCAGCTGGGGAGGAAAAAAACTGAGAAACATTTATGAAATTCATATGCCAGAGGCATTGGCTCACTGAAAGATTAAGACTAAATCAGATGGTTATAGAATGTTTCCCCTCACCCTACATCTTACTACCACATCACTAAAGGATTATTTATAGCTGTTTCTTTTATCTGGTACATCATGTATCGATATAAAGAGAAAAAATACATACCAAAAGACAATAAATAAATGGATAAATGGATAGACCGACAGACCAAGAAAACACCAAAAAAGACGTGGCAGAAATGTTGGAATTATCAAACTGGGAATTTAAAACAGTGATGATTAATATGCTAAGGACTGTAACGGATAAAGGAGATAGGATGCAATTACACACTGGTAATGCAAGCAGAGGGATGGAAATCCTAAGAAAGAACCAAAAAGAAATGCTACAGATTAAAATCACTGTAACAGGGAGTTTCCTTTGTGGCACAGCAGTAATGAACCAGACCAGGATCCATGAGGATGTGGGTTTGATCCCTGGTCCTGCTCAGTGGTTTAATGAATCAACATTGCTGTGAGGTGTGGAGTAGGTCACAGATGAGTCCCAGATCTGGTGTTCCTGTGGCTATGACGTAGGCCAGGAGCTACAGCTCTGATTCGAACCCTAGCCTGGGAACTTCCATATGCCATGGGTGCAGCCCTAAAAAAAAAATTTTAAAATCATGTAACAGAAGTGAAAAATACCTTTGATTGGCTTCTGAGTAGAGTGTCACTGAGGAAAATAATAATAATAACATCTCAGTGGTTGTCGGTGTCAAGGGGAAGGTTATGAACAGGGAGATTACGGAGGATTTTTAGCTCAGTGAAAATACTCTGTATAATACTATAATGAGGAATAGCTATTATTATATATTTGTCCAAATGCATAGACTATATAATGCCAAGAGTAAACCCTGACTTAAACTATGAATTTTGGCTTATTACAATGTGTCATTGTGGGTTTATCTTTGCTAAAAGTAATTAGAATTCTGGCTAGCAATGTAAAGGGGGAGGCTGTGCATGTGTGTGGGTGGGGTATATGGGAATTCTCTATACCTCCTTTTCAATTTTATTCTAAATATAAAGTGTTTTGAGAAAAATAGAGTTTTACAAACTTTTCCAAACATGAAATTTTAACAATTACCTTTTACCAAAAATAGGTTTAGATCCCTCTCATAACCCTACATTACTCAACTTTACCATATGAAAATGATGAAAATTCCTTGAGGTTGAATTATTAAAATGAGTGTATAATTCGAGTGAAAAATCTCTTTTAATTTGCTTCACATTTTAACTGAATGGGAGCTAGTAATTTTGATGAAAATAAAATTATTTCACTAATTAAGATTTAATATCTATGAATCCTCATCACACACACACCAAAAAATCTGGTTGCATGTATATGAACCAAGAGAATTCTATCTTAGAATTTGAGAATATTTTTGTCCATGCTCTTGGCACATGGAAATTCCATGGGCCAGGGATTGAACCCACACCACAGCAGTGACAATACCAGATCTTTAACTCACTGGGCCACCAGGGAGGTCCCAATTTTCTTTAAAATTCATTGCTAAGTCAATGTTAGTCATTGTCCATAATGGCCCTGGAAGTTAATCTCTCTCATGCAATAAAGGTTTCTTTTTCATTGTTTATGTAATATGGGTATACTTGTGCCTTAAAGTTGAATTTGAGAATAGTGGTTAGTTAGAATAGGCACTCAATAATAAATAGCTATGGAGTTCCTGTTGTGGCACAGCAGAAATGTATCTGACTGGCATCCATGAAGATGCAGGTTTTATTCCCTGGCCTTGTTCAGTGGGTTAAGGATCTGGTGTCGGGCCTTGACTGTGGTGTAGGTTGCAGATGCGGCTCAAATGTGGCATCGCTACGGCTGTGGTATAGGCCACGAGCTCCATTTGGACCCCTAGTCTGAGAACTTCCATGTGCCACAAGTGCAGCACCCCCCCCCAAAAAAAAGCTAAAAATCAAATAATAAATACCAATCAAACATTTGCTGATATGCAAACATGGTGTAGTATCATATTGTGGAAATATAAAGCATAAGCAGTCAAAAGGAAGCAAAGGCCCACACAGCATTTCTTGTATTGCTATTGTATGAATCCTGGCCACAAATTAAATGCAAGGACTTACAAGCATCTGCAAGCACTTCAATGCTCTAAACATGGTAGTCGGTGGTATGCAGTGAGGAAGCTGAGATGGTATATAAAGGGAGAAATATCTGGTTTGAACATTTGCATTAGAATGAACAAAATGATCCCCAAAACCCTTTTTCAAATGTTGCCCTGAAGAGATATAAAACAACTCTTTTTTTTTTTTTGCCATGATGAGAACAGCTGTGGAAAGGCAACTTTGAGTTTTGTTGGCCAACTTTTATATAATCAATCAGATTGACTGTGTGACAGTCCAAATCAGTCATTACGATGGGTGAAAACAGTGAATCGACCTTGCTCCAATCCAGTGTTTGGGTCATACAGGCATGAACTATGTTTATATGCCTGAGGCAAATTGTTGAAGGAACAGCAGTGAGGTCAATAAGTTTTACTGGCCTAGTCAGCCTGATCTGTTTCGAATCCCTATAGCATCCAAGCTGAGGCCCTGTGGATCAGTCACTGAGACAGCCAATCACAAACTGCCCCAGTAATTAAGCCATAATGTTGTGGGTATATGAGGGTATAAAGAGTAATCTTGAAAGAGCTTGTATTTTTTCCCCATCTTAACTAATTGCTAACCACCATTTTCTACTGTCAACAGCCTTCCTTCCAAAACTTATAAATGTCTACCTTGATATCTAATACATATTAAAATCTAATAATCTATGAATAAAAATTATACTATCTAACAATAAAAGGGAGATCCTGTTGTGGCCCAGTGGAAACGAATCTGACTAGTATCCATGAGGATGTGAGTTCAATGCCCAGCCATGTTCAGTGGGTTAAGGATCCAGCATTGCTGTGAGCTGTGGTGTAGGTCGCAGACGTGACTTGGACCCCACATTGCTGAGGCTGTGGTGTAGTCTGGCAGCTATAGCTCTGATTCGACCCCTAGTCGGGGAACTTCCATATGCCCTGAGTTCAACCCTAAAAAGCAAAAAAAAAAAAAAAAAAGAAAAGGAGAGAAAAAAAAGAAAATAGAAGGCAGGTCCAATATTGGAAAAGGTGATGCATCTAATTATAGACTCCTAAAATGCTGTAATATTGTCTCCATTGCTAAACAGAACATATTTGGAGATCTGTAAAAGTCATACATTTAGTTAACTTTTATTTATTGAAAAATCTTCCTCTACAGCACTGAGGATTTTTAAAAAGTATAATTTCTATTAATTTTCTAGGCTGTTTCCAAATTTTCCATATTTCTTTAATATTATTTTTGTTCACTATTTCCTGGGTGTTCCATTGCATCTCTGTTGTTAAAACATCTATCAGGTTCACAAAAGTGTTATATCTTTATGGTGTATTTGAACAAAAATTAAAGTACTTCAGGAAGACCATCCTCTTTTAGACCATATGCTATGGTTTCCTTACAAAATTATTTATTGTTTACACAGCAAGCACTTTTCAGTCGTACATATATATTTGTGCATGTTACTGTTTCAAAGTTAATCTGAAATAGCAATTAAACTCTTACTGTGCATGGCTGCAGAGATCCCTCTCTCACACATCTGAATATAATTTACATGGACTTCTTTCCTGCTATTTTCCATTCTCAAGCATGGTCATAAATTGTTGTCTTTAAATTTAGGACAGTGAAAGCAAGTTCACTATGCATAAAACCTTACAAGTTTTGTAGAAAAACGAATGAACATTTTTATAGGTATAGATTACAGATGCATATGTATGATATATGTGTGGATATATATACATATATTCTCTATAACAGAATGACAGCAATAACAACATCTGGAGACCACTGTGATCTTACTGAATTTAACTTTTTTACTCATTCAGCAAATGTGGTATTGAATAATCACAATGTTTTTAGGCACCATCCTATGATCTTAAGGTAGAGAAGAAAATAAAACTAATAAAATGTCCTTGACCCATGGTATCAAAATTCTAGTGGGGGAGACAATGAATAAACAATTCAACAATACAATGCATAATATAATACCACATAGTTTAAAAATAAGAAGATTGACATACTAAGGAGCTAGAGTGTACCTAGTGTGCCATTTGAGGTAGTGCAGACAGGCAACTTCTTTCCAATGCAGTGGGGTATGTTTTCATTTATGAATGAGGTGGGAAGAGCCAGAAAGGACATGGAGAGCAAGCATCCCACACAGAGTTAAGTAGGGCTGAGTCCAGAAGGTGCTTGGTGCATCCAAAGAGCATCCAAGCCTACCATTGTGAGCAGAGTATAATGAGTATTATACTCACGTTTGATGGTGTTGGAAGGATAGCTAAGAATAGATTACATAAGGCTTTGTAAGATACGGAAAGATTTTTTTTTTTAATTTTTATTTTTTATTTTAGGGCTGCACGTACAGCATAGGGAGGTTCCTAGGCTAGGGGTTGAATCAGAGCTATAGCTGCCAACCTACACCACAGCCATGCTGTGTGGGATCCGAGCCATGTCTGCCACCTACACCACAGCTCACGACAACACCAGATCCTTAACCCACTGAGAGATGCCAGAGATCAAACCCACAACCTCATGGCTACTAGTCAGATTTGTCACCACTGTGCCACAACAGGAACTCCAGATGCGGAAGGATTTTATAGGCTGACCTAAATGTGATGTGGATTGATCAGGTATTACCACAGTAATTGTGGGAAATAAACCACCACACAACCATTAGATGGACAAATTAGTGTAGATGTTTTATGTCTACATCTGAAGCTTGGCTGGGGTTGAGCTGGGCTCATTGGCCGTGGTCACAAGTGGTGAGTTAGGTCCAGCAGACCTAATGAATCCTCAGATTATTACATTTTATATTTTATACTCTGGGCCTTCCTTAATGTAAATTATTTATGCATTTATTTTCTCCCATTTTCCCTAGGATGAAAGCTATATTGAAACATGAATAGTACTTGACTTTTTCATTACTGTCACACTTGTGGCTAAGGCAGTGGAGCTGAGAAGGTACTTAATACATATTTGTAGACTGGCTTTATCCTGGAGAGGTTTTGAAGTAATGCCATTGTTAGATTCATAGAAAATTCTGATATATTCCTCTGTGATTCTCCACTCTTCAAACATGCTTCCTATTTTTTTTTTGGAAAAGATAAAAACATTCATATACTTGTCTTGTATAAACAAGAGTTAAGACAATACATAATGTTGCCCAGCTCTTGAATGTGTTATACCCCAGAACAGGGATTAGCTAATTTTTCCCATAAAATATCAGATGGTACATATTTTATCCTTTGCTGACATAGCTGAACAATTCTGCTGTTATATAGCATGAAAGCATCCATAGGAAAATCCATAAACAAATGGGTGTGGCTGTGTTCCAATAAACACTATTTACAAAAAACCAGTGGAAGACCAGATTTGGTCCCTGGGGCAGTTTGCTGACCTCAATTCTAGGGGACAAACACATCTCTTGTTCACTTGGTTTCAAGTGAACCTATTTACCCCTAGAGCCATTTTTTTTCATCTTTAAAAGATATCACATCTTGTAGATATATTAAATGAGCTCATAGATTTCTGTATCGTAGGTTTTCTCCCAGCCTCCTGTGTTGATATTTGCTTTCTGATTGCTGCTTATGTCTGCTGAGGCCAGAGCCCATGCTGAGAGTATCAATGCCTTGGATGAGGGTTATACATCATGATACTCATGCAGTTTGAATCCTCCAAGTGTACATGTAATGCTGGTCTTGGAATCCTTAATGCACTAACCTCTGGTGTACTCTGTCTAGAAATGGAAAAATCATCCCACTTTGCCTGCATTTTGTATTTCCCATGTCAGTGCTGCTTGTGCTACAGGAACTCAAAGAGTTCATCCAAGAATGTTTTTTTACTTCACCCTCTGGGATAATAACTTTATGCTTAGATAAGGATTGGAGGCTAAACCAATGCAAAATAACAGACAAATCTATCCCTTTTCTCCTCTTCTGCCAATTCACTTAGGTGCGCTCAGAGAGGGGCAAGATGCCTGGAAGAATGCACAAAGTCCATAGAATTAGTTTGGCTATTAGAAGATCAAGTCCTGAATTCTGACACTTACAGGAAACTTCAGCTATAATAACCAGACACATCTGGTGGTTCCAAACTGTATTCATTAAGCTTAAAGTTTATAAGAAAGAAAAGCAGGAAAGGTTGATGGCAGACATTTGTAATCTCCTCCTGTGACTTATCTTGCTGATGGACTGAGCCTTCCTTGTTCTCTCCTTCTAGGTTCTCTTTGGGATCAGCCTGTCTACAGAGAAGGCTCACGGAGAGAATTATAGCCCCCCAAAAAGAAATATTCAATAATGAGGGGCGAGCTGAAATCAGGAGGACTATTGGGAGCCTAAAAGTGGCCAAAGATCAAGCCATAGTCTCCAAATTAACTTTCCACATCCTTAAGCTGATAATTTCACAGACCTTTGTTTAATTTATCATTTATGTGTTGCAAAAAGTTTTGAACTTTGGTGAAAACAAGCATGTAGTTTATTAGCTCCCTTGAGTTCTAAACTGTGTTACTGAAATATAATGTCTGATATCATTCAAAGGTGATAGGAAAAGATAGAAAAAAACACTATTATTAATTTACAAAGTAAGTTTGGTGTTCTAGTAACTTGAAGCCTCACAAAATAGAGTGGTTGTTTGAGGTTTTGCAATTACCAAATTGGAAACACAATTTTGTTAATAAAATATATTCTTATTTTCCTTAACATTACTTATATTGTTTATTTTAAAAATGATTCCAAGAAGCAGATACTCATTACAGAGTAATGTAAGAAATAAATGCAGAAGATATGCTGAATATTTTGCATTGCATTTACAAAATACATTTTCTTGCCCCAATCAATTTAATATATTGCACTACCTTAGGCATAATCCAGCTAGAAATTCCCTAACTGGAGAAGTTGATATGTGAACATTTTAATGCATTTTCATTTTCTTAAATGTAACATGGAGAAACAAATGAGACTGAAGTAATGAGGCATGTTTTTTTTTTTTCTAGCAGAAACCATTGCATTATGAGGGTAATAAACTCTTTTAGAAATAAAAGACACCTGTCACTATCGGTGCAAAAATGAGAGAAGCAAAGTGACTACTGCACTAGTAAGATTTCATTTTTATTATTATGTTGAGCAGTTTATTTTCTTTGCCTCTTTTTATATGGTCTCCAGGAATTTTTACCACATTTTTTCCTCTTTCCTTCATTCACAGTTTTTGATCTATTTGTCCACCCTTCAGGAAACTTTGGATGGCAGAGTAGTGGGATAATTGCATGCCAAGGTCAAAATCAGAGGGGCATACAGAAATCTAGTATTGTGAAAATAAATGTGTTGTGGCTTGATTTCAGGTGACACTTACTGCAAGATTTGCATTATTAATGGTTCCCTTCATTTTCTCCTGGCACAAAAGGTCTTCATTTAATTCTCATGGAATATATGTCTCATGAAATAAATTTATATTTATTAGTATGATTGGGAGGAAGTAGATTTATGGCTGACAATAATATATATTAGTAATTAATATACTGCTAATGAATATTGTATTTTCTAAAATTACAATAAAATATTAACACTTCATTGCCTTATCAGAGATTGCTTTTATATGTTATTCAGATATTATTAATCTTTGAAAGCCAAAATAAATTGGAGGGCTTGTTAAATTTTGAAATTTAATATTATACAATACTGCAGACATTGAAAAGTATACAAAATTGGTCTCAGTTGGGGTACTTACTCCAAATACTTCTTGCCAGCAGTTCTTTTGTATAACTCTGTGAAATAATCTTATTTACTTGTTACTTGATCTCCTCTTACATCAGATTTATAATGAGATACCTAGGACAAAACTATGGAAAAATGTTATAGAAATCTGCATTAGTGTGCATTTATTGAAAATTGAACTTTTCCTATTTTATAGTGAGGTCAGAGCAATTTTTAGGTCATAAATCCTTTGTGATGGATAGCTTAGGCTTCCTATCAAATTGGATGTGTTTTTGAAATGAGTACAACACTTCGTTTCAGTTATAAAAGCACAAAGTTAGGGTGTAATTACAGCTTCCATGACGTTCCAGACTGATGTCTGTCATTAAAGCAGCTGCATGTAACTATGGGTTTAAAAAAATTCATATTGACACATCATTGATATAACAAGTTTGGGAACAGAGGTTATGTCATCATTATGTAAATAGCCATGAACATAAGATTCTTTGTTTTGTTCAGAGGTGAGATTAATTTGTATTTTCTATTGGAAGATCTTTTTTGCTCTCAGTGTGTTGCCCTGGCAAAGCAGTCTATAGAGACAACTTTTGGTTGCCAAATTTTAAGTGAAATTAATCTCTAATTCCAGCTTTGTTGATTATTAATTGTTTGACTCAATAAATTATTGTAGCAAGTAGAAAAATACTCAGTTTGAAGGCAAATCTTTGGAGGCAAATATAGGCATATATATATGCCTGTGTGTGTGTGTGTGTGTGTGTGTGTATCTCACCTAACACTGTGTGTGGCACATGTAGCAAGTACTATGTTAAGTTTTAATAAATGATAGCAGTATTCAAAATTAGGTGGGGTATCCATTCATTAACTTTAGAATGAATCCAATAATTATATATAGGTCACTTATTCTTTTTTCTTTTATTAATTTATTCAACATTTAATTATATGATTATAGATTTGCTTGAATAGTTCTTGCATCAGAATGTAGAATGGGAACAGGAAAAACTAGGGATCCCTGGCAGAGTGTTTTCCTAAGTGGGATCCAAATATAGTCCCTCTTCTAGAAAGTTTTTTAAAACACAGGCTGATAGGGAACCACCTTATCAATAAGGTAAATTATAAGTGAAAGAGAAAACAAGATATTAACTTAGCTGGCAGTCTTCTATGTCCTTACATAGTCCCTTAGCATTACTGAACAATTATTTGAACATTTAAGTAGGCACTAGATTTTATAATTTATTTGGTAAATGCTTTTGATGGTATGACAGCTATAAAATTTAAGTTGCAATAGATCAAGATGCCCTAAATATAATATGCATATGTACACTGTTCCAATAGATTTCATACACACACTCATACACACAATACACACAAATATACATATACAGAGGTATATTTATACTTCAGTTGCTTTTCAGACTTATGAAAATTCAAATTATTTCTAAGCATTTATAGTCAAAATTATGGCAGCTGGCTCTATATTAATTTTAGTAAGCTAAATGTTAGAAGAGTCAACTATGAATTGCCATAGTCCAAATAATTAATTTCCATAAGTTTACTTCAGCAATTGAAGCAGCCGTGACAGCTTAATGTCTTCACCTGTTCCGCAGGTCATTTACTAACAGTGAATCCAAGGCACATGCTCTAAAGTCAAGTTCTCTATACTCATTACTAAGAAAAAAGCCCAGAATTTGTCCCTGTGCCTTGTCCATTTTCAAGGTCTCTCGAGCCAATAGAAACATTTCCAACAGGCAATTTTGCATGTCTGAATAAACGATTACTTTGGTTTATGTAGATGCATTAGTTTGCTAGGGCTGCCATAACAAAATGTCACAGACTGGGTGACTTAAACAGACTAAATTTATTTTCTCGCAGTTCTCGAAGTTGACTGTCCAAAATCAATGTGTTGATGGGTTTAGTTTCCCATGAAGACGTTTTCCTTGGCTAGCAGACTGCTGCCTTCTACTGCGTCTTCAAATGGCCTTTCTTCTATATGTTCATCCCTACTGCCTCTTACTTTTCTTGTAACACCAGTCATATTGGATTAGGGCCCTATCCTTATAACCTCACTGAACTTTAATTACCTCTTAAGAGATCCAGTCTCCAAACAGAGTTACAGTGGAGATTAGGAATTCAACAATTGAATGGGGGGGGGGTCACAAGTCCTGCCATAACACAGTATATTATGACATTATTAATATATTTGGGGCATTCCTGTCATGGAGCAGCAGAAGTGAATCCCACTAGGAACTATTTGGATGCAGATTTGATCCCTGGCCTCGCTCAGTGGGTAAAGGATCCAGCGTTGTCATGAGCTGTGGTGTAGGTCGCAGATGCTGCTCAGATATGGCGTCACTGTGGCTCTGGTGCAGGCCAGCAACAACAGCTCCAAATATATATATATATATATATATATTTGGAATAAGGAATATTTTAGAGAACTTTTCTGATCATATTTTGTTACTGACTCATCATTAGACCTGTTAACTATGATAGCAGAAGTCCAGATTTCCAGGTCTAAGCATATTAAGTAAGCAGACATTTCTTTATGTTTCACAGAAGCTTCTAACATTATGTATTAAAAAATGCTTGAATATTGATGAAAGCTTTGTAGAGGTTTATAAAGTAAAGGACAGGGAGTTCCCTTCGTGGCTCAGTGGTTAACCATCCTGACTAGGATCCATGAGGATGTGGGTCTGATCCCTGGCCTTGTTCAGTGGGTTAAGGATCTGGAATTACTTTGAGCTATGCTGTAGTTTGCAGAGGCAGCTTAGATTCCGTGTTGCTGTAGGCCAGCAGCTGAAGCTCCGATTCAGTCCCTAGCCTGGGAACTTCCATATGCCATAGGTGCAACCCTAAAAAAAGCCAAAAAAAAAAAGTAAAGGACAAACATGAGGCTAAATAAGTTGGGTTTTATATGTCGATATGGAACTAATTATGTACCTATATACCAACTAAAATTTCTACCTATCACTTGATCACTTGGAAATCAAATGACAAATATGAGTCTATATTTGTACTGTACTACACCTTGGGGAAATATCTGAAAAAAAGAAAGGTTAAATACTCAGGAGTTACCATACCAAGTGAAGTTAATCAGACAGTAAAAGACAAATATCATATGATATCACCTATATGTGGAATCTGGTGGGGTGGGAAGGATACAAAGGAACTTATTTGCAGAACAGAAACATACAGATTTTGAAAAACTTATGGTTACTGAAGAGGACAGGTGCAGGGGGAGGTATGAACTGTGGGTTTGGGATTGGCATACGCATGCTGGGATATGTGGAATGATTGGCCAGTGGAGACCTGCTGTATGGCACAGAGGATATCTACCCAATATTCTGTGATAATTTATGTGGGAAAAGAATCTGAGAGAGAATGGACATGAGTATGAAAGGGTCACTTTTTTGTACAGCAGAAATTATCACAACCTTGTAAATTGACTATACTTCAATAAAACTTAAAAAAAAAAAAAAAAGATTTGCCTGAGAAAGCCCAGTCCCTTAGCATTCTTCTGTCTAATGACTCACTTTCTACATACAAAAGAATATACTGTGAGCTCATGATCTGAAGGTTTTCCATATTACTCTTGGGCATTCCCAGTGTTTTTGATCTTGGCTTCAATCATAACATGTAGACTTCCTGAGTATGACCATGCTGAAGAAATTTTTCTTTAGTTTTAAATACAATTTTTAGGTGCATATCCACAGCTAAAAGATAAGGGTGTCACCTAATACGTAAAACTGAAAACAGTTGGCACAACACTGGAAAGGGTAGAGGAGATGTTTGGGTAGAGAGATAAAAGTTCCTATTAGCCAGCTTCCTCCTGTTTCATTCCCTGTGTCACCTGCAAAAATCAGGTGACTCAAACATATCACCCATTCAAGTAGAATGTGACAACCTCCTGAGCTTATGTAATACCACATAAATTACCTGATTCAAATCTCAATATGTCTTAGCTGTGTGTGAGTTTCAACTTGTATACATACTTTTTAAAATTTTCTAACCATACTTATTTTATCCTCTCCAGAAACTGTAGAATTAATTTAATTTTAATATTCTATGACAGCCTTTATAATACTTGAAAAAAACTCCCCGTTGTCATATCTTAGAAACTCATCTTCCTCCTCTTTTTCATACAAAATAGTCTTAGTTCTTTCAGTTTCTACATAAAGTTTGAAAGTACAGTCATTTTTTTCTTTCTCTCTCTGTTCCTGTATGTATTTCATGAAAGCCTCAATCTGGCTGTTATGAACCACAGTTGGAAAACTGCACTTGCACTGTACTATACTTTTGATTAGCCTAGTATATAATATTATACAAACATAATGAGACACATATTCTTTTTACTTATAGTAAAAAGAAGGTGCCTTTAATATAGTTTGCATTTATAAAAAAAAACTGGTGTATTCTACCCAACATGTTTATCAAAAAGTTACCACATTTTCCTTAAGGTTAACACCATTTCATTAATCACTCAAGACATGCATTTTTTGAAAAGGATATCCTTCCACACTGTATCATGCTTTTTTATTTTAAAATAGAAAATTGAAGTAACTATTTCATTTGTGATTCAGCAGAATAAATGAGAAGTTTTTCTGTTTATAACACAGATTATGTCCTTACTTTCCTCTGTAAAATCAAGGATGTAATTTATCTGCTAAATAGCATGATTGATCCTTTCTCACTGTGGTCTTGTCTGAGTAAATAAATCAGGACACAGCTACCACCACCAAAATGTTCAATTCTGACCCTACAATTAGCTTTCCACTGACTCTGGTTCCTGATTATCAGCACAAACCTCTATTTTGAGCTATCCCATAATTAGCCAGACAATACAGTGTCATGTGCTGAAATATCCTGACTGGTAAAACATTTGCTAACCAGTGATCTGTCACATCTCCTGGATGGATCTCATGCCCTTGTTTAGATAAGAGGATCATCAGCTCTCCTTCCTATTACATTGACATTAATGTGGCATCCAAACTTTGAATGAAGCAATTAAAAGTTTTTTTAAGCTCTCCTCAAATGGCATCAGGCCAAGTCCTACTATGCCAAATGTTTGATGGTCTTTCCTAAGTATGAATAAAATTTTTTTATCTTTGTCTTTTTTTTTGAGGGCCGTACCCATGGCATATGGAGTTTCCCAGGCTAGAGGTTTTAATTGGAGCTGCAGCTTCTGGCCTACGCCAGAGCCACAGCAACGCCAGATCCAAGCCGCGTCTGCAACCTACACCACAGCTCACAGTAACAGTGGATCCTTAACCAACTGAGCGAGGCCAGGGATCAAACCCTCAACCTCATGGTTCCTAGTCTGGTTCGTTTCTGCTGCGCCACGACAGGAACTCCTGAATAAAATTTTCAAATGTTAAATATTTCTGAAGGTGCTATACCAACAGACCATATGCACGGAATTTGGGTTTTATTATTAAAAAAGAAAAGAGTGGAACTAAAACAGGTGTCTCTAGCTGAATCTGAGAAAAATATACCTTTTAATTTGTTTTTATTAATATTTTAATGTTATTTTGCCTTCAATTATTTGTAATTTTCTAAAAGTATTTTTCAACTTGAGATCTCAATTTCGTATCATTTCTTAATTGTATTCTACCTGTATACATTTTTACAAATTTGTAAGAATTATACTTTCTATATTTGGCCTTTTGGCAATAAATATGATCAAGAGACAATTATTAAAAGTGTAAGAATTCAAAAGAAGACCATCATATTATTGATAGTCTTGGTGAAGATTGAAATGCCTATTTAATGGACTAACCCTACTGCCAACAAAAGCACATTTTAGGACTAAGAAACACCTTGAGTTTATAGGTCATAAGGTCATATTGCAGGTAGTTAAGATATTAGTAAAAAATTTAACCTCAGTCTTTGTCTGATTATTTTCACCATTTATTTTTAATTTATTAATTGAATCTTATATTCTAAGATAATATAATATATTAATTGATTTTTTTTTTAAATGGCTACTTGGTGCTTGACTAAGGAACCAAGGCAATCCAATGGGGAAGGAAAAGTCTCTTAACAATTTGTGTGGGGACAAGTGGGGAAATTAGGAACAACAAAACATAAACTTTGAGCACTATGTGATACCACATGTCAAAGTTAAATGAAGACAAATCAAAGACCCAAGTGTTAAGGCCTAAACTATAACACTTACATGGAAAGAAAAATACAAGTAAATCTTCACTACTTCGGATTAAGAAGAGATGTCTCAAACTAAACAAAATACACAGGAAAAAAATGATATATTGAAACTTGATCAAAATTAGAAAATTTGACTCTAAAAGTTATCATTGGGGTCCCCACTGTGGAGCAGTGGGTTAAGAATCCAACTGCAGCAGCTCAGGTTTCTACAGAGGTGTGAGTTCAAGGCCCAGCTTGGTTCAATTGGTCAAGGTCCAGAGTTGCCACAGCTGTAGCATAAGCTGCAACTGCGGCTCGGATTTGAAACCTGGCCCAGGAACTTCCAGGATGTGGTCATTAAAAAAAGTTCTCATTGATTTATTTTGTATAATTTAAATATTCCAAGAGAGTAGCTCATAAATGTTCTTATCATAAAGGAAGGAAAATAAAATAACTATTGTGAGGTGATGGATGCATTAACTAACCTTATGGTGGGAATATTTTCACAATGTATACATATCTCAAATCACAATTTTGCATACTTTAAATATTTTCCAACTTTGTCGATTACACTTCAATTTTTTTAGAAGAGTAAAAAAAGAAAAATGACAATCCAAATTACATATTTGGTGAAAATACAATGCATTTACCTGATAGACAACTTATATCTAGACTATGTAAAGAACTCTTAAATATCAGTAAAAATTTCTTTAAAAAAATCTAACTTAAGGTAAGCAAGAAAAATTCTTTAAAAGCATATTTACAATTGAAAATACAGAAACAGCTAAAAGTTGCATTAAAGGATGTTCATCATCATTAATCGTAAAGAAAATGCAAGTTAAAAACCACAATGTGCCACCTCTTAAACAAACTCAAATGTCTAAAATTAAAAACAATGAATATCCCAAATGTCAGTGAGGATATGGAATAACTGAAATCACATATTGCTCGTGGGAGTACTAAATTATATAACAACTTGCAAAGAGGATATGAGATGCCTTATAAAGTTAAACATAATATATTATCTAGCAATTCCAATTTTAGTTATTTATCCAAAATAAAACATGTGTCCACACAAAGACTTTTGTGCAAATGTTCATAGCACCTTTATCTAGTTCCAAACTGGAAACAATCCAAATGTCTACATGCAAAAAACAAGTAAACACATTTCAGTGTACTCAAAATATGGAATACTAAAATTCAAAAAAGGAAGTTCCCATCACGGCTTAGTGGAAACAAATATGACTAGTGTCCATGAGGATGCAGGTTTGATCTTTGGCCTCTCTCCATAGGTTAAGGACCTAGCGTCACTGTGAGCTGTGGTGTAGGTTGCAGACACAGCTTAGATCTGGTGTTGCTGTAGTTGTAGTTGTGGTATAGCTCCGATTAGACCCCTAGCCTGGGAACCTCCATATGCCGAAGGTGTGGCCCTAAATGGAGAATAGACTTGTGGTGGCCAAGAGGGAAGGGGAGGGACTGGGAGGGACTGGGAGCTTGGGGTAAATAGATACAGAATGTCGCCTTAGGGATGGATTAGCAATGGAATTCTGCTGTGTAGCACTGGGAACTCTGTCTAGTCACTTATGATGAAACATGTAATATGAGAAAAAAGAATGTATATATGTAAGTGTAACTGAGTCACCATGCTGTACACTAGAAAAAAATACACACATAAATAAAAGATAAAAAAATAAATACATAAAAACACAAAAATAAAATAAAGTAGAATTTAAAAAGGACTAGTAATTCATACAACATGGATTAATGTAAAACAGACACAAAAAACACATACTATATGATTTCATTTTTATTGCTTCTAAACAGGTAAAACTAAATTATGGAGATACATATCAGAAAAATGTTTCTCCTGAGATTAAAGACATTTTGACTAGATAGGAGCATAATGAGCTTTCTAAGGTGATGAAAATAGTTTATATTTTGATTGGGGCAATAATCACCTGGTTGTATATATTTGTTAAAACTCACCAAACTCACAATAAAAATCTGTGCATTAAACTGTAAGTAAATTTTATTTTGTTCAAATCTTGTGCTAAGTAAATATTGCCTCAATTAAAACAACCAGTTATCATCATATACTGATAAACTGAATAAAGAGTGCAATTCTCTCAATAGATTTGGAAATAACAATCATAAAACAACATACATTCTTGGATTTAGTATCTAAGAATTTCTCCATTAAATAATTTAAAATCTAGCAAGATTATTCTGAGCATTAAAGAATTTGTTTATAACACAGTATTTAGATAACAGCCAACACTCAGTAGCTTAAATATTGTTAGACATTAACACTTCATAATGAAATAACTTGAGTTAAACTTGTCTTTATTTTTTTCTTTCTGTCTTTTTTTTTCTTTTTATGGATGCACCATATGGAAGTTTCCAGGCTAGCAGTCAAATCAGATCTGTGCCTGAGGCCTATGCCACAACCTCAGCAACACCAGATCTGATCCGCACCTGTGATCTATATGCCACAGCTTGCAGTAATGCCTGATCCTTAACCCACTGAGCAAGGCAAGGGATTGAACCTACATACTTATAAAGAAAATGTCAGGTGCTTAACCTGCTGAGCCACCAATGGAAACCCTAGATTTGTCTTTATTTAATTAAAAAAATAACTGCTTTTTATCCAAAACATGGACAAAGCGATGATAAAAAGTAAAATAGACGAGAGCTGCTAATTGGTATGATGTACAGTCTTTTGGTAGATCAATCAGTAAAATAATGACACTCACTTTGCAAAACATTGTACCAGAAATGACATGAGAAAAAAAAATAGCAAATCACAGTTGAATATATCTCATGGGTATGAGAATGTGATAGCCTCAGAGAGTGGTTTATATAGTGTCATCCTCAAAAATTCTTTAAAAAATATGTAAATGACAGAAGATCTGATAAGGAAAAGCTGAATGAAGAAAGTTCCACCTTGATGTTACTTGTCTTCTCTCAGTTTTAGTAATTATAACCGTGTTTACATTAAATTAAAATGTTTGGGTCAGTGTTTTGGGTTTTCCTAGTGACTTAAATGAAAAAAATTGATTTCTTGGTTATAAAGGAAAATTGTAACTTATCCAACTATTTATATTCCTTTAAACCAAGTGTCAAAAGAGAATATTATCTGTTAGCTTTTATGTAAGTATACAATACAGTATTTTTAACTACAGTCACTATTTGTATGGTAAATTTCCAGAAGTTATTGATCTTGTAAAAGTGAAACTCTATCCTTTGATTTACACTTTGCTATTTTTCCTCTTCCAAGCTCTCCACAATTTCCATTTCACCCTCTGCTTCTATGAGTTTGACTCTTTTAGAGTTCCATCCATGTTTTTACATTGATATAAATGTCAGGCTGCCCTCCTTTCTGTATGGCTAATAACACACACGCACATCATACATCAGATATATGATTTACTAATACTTTCTCTCATTCTGTAGCTTGTATTTTTATTTTAATGATTGTTTCCCTTGCTGTGCAGAAGCTTTTTAGCTTCATGCAATTCTCAAGTATTTTTGCATTTCTTTTGGTATCATAGCCCAAAAAATCACCACCAAAACCAATACCAAGAAGCTTTTCCCGGAGTTCCCGTTGTGGCGCAGTGGAAACAAATCCAACTGGGAACCATGGGGTTGCAGGTTTGATCCCTGGACTTGCTCAGTGGGTTGGGGATTTGGCGTTGCCTTGAGCCATGGTGTGGGTTGCAGACACGGCTCAGATCTGGTGTTGCTGAGGCTATGGTGTAGGCCAGTAGCTGTAGCTCCGATTGGACCCCTAGCCTGGGAACCTCCATATGCTGCAGGTGTGGCCCCAAAAAGCAAAAAGAGAAAAAAAATGAAGACGCTTTTCCCGTTTTAAGACTTTCATAATTTCAGGTTTTTAGTTTGTCTTTAATCCATTTTGAATTGATTTTTGTATATAGTGTCAGGTAGAGGTCCAGTTTCATTACTTTGCATGTGGCTATCCAGTTTTCTCAACACCATTTATTGAAGAGACTATTCTTTCCCTATTGTATAGTCTTGACTCTTTTGTCAAAAATTAGTTGACCGTATATACATGGGTTTATTTCTGGGCTTTCTATTCTGTTCTGCTGATCTATGTGTCTGTTTTTGTGACAGTTCCATAGTGTTTTGATTACTATAATTTTATAATACACCCTGAAATCAAGACATGGGATACCTCCAACTTTGCTCTTCTTTCTCAAGATTGAGTTGGTGATTTTTGATCTTTGGTGCTTGATACCAATTTTAGAAAAATTTTTTCTATTTCCATGAAAATTCCACTGGAATTTTTTGAAGAGATTGCTTTGAATCTATAGATTGCTTTGAGCAATATGAACATTTTAACAATATTAATTCAGTGGCATCCTTCCTTGGCATTTTCACGTTTTCAGGTTTTAAATACATGTATTTGGTTGAATTATTTCTCATATTTTATTTTAGAGAAAGGTATCTTCTTCGGATTAAAAATATGAAGATTTATGCTTTGAAGTGTTTGGCCAGAAATGGCCTCAAGGTTTTCCCACTGGGTAATCATTAAGTCTACTAGCCCTATACACTCAGAAATAGTTTCATCTCTTCTCTCAATAAGTAGTCTATCTTCAAAAGCCAGACTATAGCCTTGGGAACATTGCGCTCATTGCAGAAGTGAGACAACTAATACGACCTAATATAGAATTAAATTTTTTTTCTTTCATATACTTTATCTTGGGCATTAAATGGTTTTGTTTTAAATAAATTTCTTTTCTTTATAATAATAATATCTGTCTCTGTAGAACTTGAGTTTTTCTCCCAGGGAATTAAATGTATATTTCAACTTCTCATAATCCTAAAATATTAACAGCAATTTAAAAATATTCTGATTCTAATAATAATACAATTTAGAAACTATGCACCAAGAACAAAGTCCCTGAGTTGTCACAAAGATTTATCTTTTTGACTCTTATTATCCAAGTCTTTTTTTTTTTCCCTTTAGAGGCTTCATCAAATGCCTCATGCCTTATTCTAATCCACCTATCTGAGATGTGGCCTAGAATTCTAAACTTAACATGAGTTAATCATTTTATTGGCAGCAAGATTTCTAAGAATAGGTGATAGGGCAGGACAGTGTTAATTGTACAGTATTACAGAGTGTATAGACAGAATTTATCAGATAGTCCCAAGATTTCTACCTATGATGAACATGACACATATAATATCATTCCCTTGAATGGGGCCTGAAAATATAATGGGATTTGGAAAGGGTGATTAAGAGAGTTACACCTGGGCTTACCTTATGTTGCATAAGACTTGATCTTAGCTGACTAAAGAGTCTTCAACATTCCCTGGTGGTCTAGTGGAAAAGAAGTTCTTCTCCTAATTTTAAATAAGTAAGCTGCCATGTAGTGAGCAGATCATGTAGTCAGTGTCTGAGGAAAGTTTTCTCCCACTGTCAGCAAGAAAGGACAAGCTTTCAACAGCCACAAGGAACTGAATTCTTTCAAGAAAGTTAGTGAGTAGTTCCCGTCATGGCACAGTGGAAATGAATCCAACTAGGAACCATGAGGTTGCGGGTTCAATTCCTGGCCTCACTCAGTGGGTTAAGGATCCGGCATTGCCGTGAGCTGTGGTGTAGGTCACAGATGTGGCTCAGATCTGGCGTTGCTGTGGCTGTGGTGTAGGCTGGCAGCTACAGCTCTGATTAGACCCCTAGCCTGGGAACCTCCATATGCCACAAGTGTGGCCCTAAACAAAGACAAAAGAAAGACCAAGGGGAAAAAAAGAAAAAAGAAGAAGCTGAAAATTAGTGAGCATGGAAGATCTCTAGTTCAGGAGAATGTGGCCTACTGACACCTTGATTTCAACCTATGAAACTCTGAGCAGAAGATCCATTCAAGCTGTACTCAAACACTTCACACATGGAAACTGCAAGATAATAAATGGGTGTTGTTTTAACCTACTACATTTATGATAATATGCTACACAGCAAGAGAAGCCAAATACACAGAAGTAAGATCAATATTGGGAAGCTGATTCAGGAAGAGTGATGAAGTAGAATTCCTGAGGTTCTATGAATCTGAATTGCATCTTGAGAAACACAAAGGGGAAGGAACATTAACAATAAAGAAAAACATGCCCAAGATAATTTTCTTCACCTTAGTAATACCACTTAAGGCTTGCCTTATCTCAAACAATGATTAGTACTTCCCTTCATTGTCATTTGATAATTGTTTTCTGATGAGAAGTAAAAGAAAATAGCTCTAAAATTCAAAAAATAAGTAAAATATAATTTTATATATGTTTGTACATAATAGGCAACAAGAATGAATCACTTGTGTGGATATTTCTATTTCAATTTACTTGCCATTTTTGAATTTCTTAGTCAAAAGAGCATTTGTCTTGCAAGAAGCAAGTGAAAAATATATTCAATCACAAATATTATTGGATAATTAGGTATGTATAATAAGATAGTCTTTATTGGATTTTGGCTTTGACAAGATAAATAAGTTTCTTGGGAGTTCCCATTCATGGCTCAGTGGCCATGAATCTGACTAGTATCTAGGAGGATGTGGGTTCGATCCCTGGTCTTGCTCAGTGGGTTAAGGATCTGGCATTGCCATGAGCTGTGGTGTAGGTCATAGATGTGGCTCAGATTTGTAGTTGCTGTGGCTGTGGCATAAGCTTGCAGCTACAGCTCCAATTCAACCCCTAGTCTGGGAACCTCCATATGACACAAGTGTGCCCTAATAAAAGCAAAAAAAAAAAAAAAGAGTAAGTTTCTTGAGTTTATCTCCTAAATATTCCTATAATATTCTCATTATTTTTCAGACCTATTTTTGACTGTTTTTCCTTGTTGGTGATTTCAAATTATTGAAAAACAGTGCTAAATATATACACATTTATTTAAAATGTATTTAGTATATATTGGGCCAAATCTGTGGCATATGGAAGTTTCCAGACTAGGAGTTGAACTGGAGCTGAACCTATACCACAGCCACAGAAATGCCATACCAAGCTGTATCTGAGACCTATGCCACAGCTTGCAGAAATTGCCAGATCCTTAACCCACTGAGCCATGGGTCAAACCCACATCCTCATAGATACTAGTCAGATTCCTAACCCACTGAGCCAAAACAGGAACTCCAAATAGTACATATTTTTGTCATTTCTTCATTGAAAACCTCATCTTTATATTTACTCAAATACTTATATTCTATTTGCCCCCATTTTTTCAAATTTTATTGAATTATAGTTGATTTACAATGTTGTGATAATTTCTGCTTTAACAACAAAGTAATTTAGTTATAAACATACACATATCCATTCTTTTCCAGACTCTTTTCCCATATAGGTTATTACAGAATATTGGTTAGAGTTCCTTGTGCTATACAGCTGGTCCCCATTGACCATCCACTCCATATACAATAAAGTATATAGCCAATCTCAAACCCCCAATCCATCCTTCCTCTTCCAACCTATCCCCTTTGGTAACCATAACTGTTTTTGAAGTCTGTGAGTCTGTTTCTGCTTTGTAAAAGCTTCATTTGTTTTTAGATTCCACGTATAAGTGATATCATATGATGTTTGTCTTTGACTTCATTTAGTTCAAATACTGATATTCTTAAATACACTTTTTATACCTCAAGAATTTTAGAGGGTTCTTTAGTTACTTGTTTACATAGTTTCTGAGTTAATGGAAATTCTGAGACTTCTGAGTAAAACAGTCTCAAGAGAAAACCAAAAGTGAAATTAGATATATTACTATGGTTTATTAAATATCTCAAGAGAATGAACTTCTTTTAAAAATTACTCAGAATTAATGACAATATTGAGAATCAAGTGAGCAGTTTATATATTTATTTTTTAATTGTTATTTCCTCAATACAATTTTTGTCCTACTGTACAACATGGTGACCCAGTTATTCATACATGTATACATTCCATTTTCTCACATTATCATGCTCCATCATAAGTGACTAGACATAGTTCCCATTGCTACACAGCAGGATCTCATTGCTAAACCATTCCAAAGGCAATAGTTTGCATCTATTAACCCCAAGCCCTCAATCAACCCCACTGCCTCCCACTCCCTGTTGGCAACCACAAGTCTATTCTCCAGGTCCATGAGTTTCCTTTCTGTAGAAAGGTTCGTTTGTGCTGTATATTAGATTCCAGATATGTGATATAATATGGAATTCGCCTTTCTCTTTCTGACTTACTTCATCCAGGATAAGAGTCTCTACTTCCATCCATGTTGCTGCAAATGGCATTATTTTGTTCTTTGTTATGGCTGAGTAGTACTCCACTGTGTATATATACACACACATCTTCCTAATCCATTTGGGTTGTTTCCATGTCTTGGCTATTGTGAATAGTGCTGCAATGAACATGCGTGTACATGTGTCTTTTTTAAGGAAAGTTTTGTCCAGATATATGCCCAAGAGTGGGATTGCTGGTTCATATGGTAATTCTATGTATAGATTTCCAAGATATCTCCATACTGCTCTCCATGGTGGTTGTACCAGCTTACATTCCCACCAACAGTGCAGGAGGGTTCCCTTTTCTCCACACCCCCTCCAGCATTTGTTATTTGTGAACTTCTTAATGATGGCCATTCTAACTGGTGTGAGATGGTATCTCTTGGTAGTTTTGATTTTCATTTCTCTAATAATCAGGGATGTTGAGCGTTGTTTCAAGTGCTTGCTGGCCATCTGTATATCTTCCTTGGAGAAATGTCTATTCAGGTCTTTTGTCCATTTTTCCATTGGGTTGTTGGCTTTTTGCTGTTGAGTTGCATAAGTTGCTTGTATATTTTAGAGATGAAGCCCTTGTCAGTTGCATCATTTGAAACTATTTTCTCCCATTCTGTAAGTTGTCTTTTTGTTTTCTTTTGGATTTCCTTTGCTGTGCAAAAGCTTGTCAGTTTGGTTAGGTCCCATTGGTTTATTTTTGCTTTTACTCCTGTTGCTTTGGGAGACTGACCTGAGAAAATATTTGTAAGGTTGATGTCAAAGAATGTTTTCCCTATGTTTTCTTCCAGGAGTTTGATGGTGTCTTGTCTTATATTTAGGTCTTTCAACCACTTTGAGTTTATTTTGGTGCATGGTGTGAGGGTGTGTTCTAGTTTCATTGATTTGCAGGCAGCTGTCCAGTTTATATAGATTGTATTGAAATTATATATATTGTGCACACATATAATCATATTATTCACTTGATTCTTTTGATATTCTATATTTACTTGTATGTAATATATATCATCATAATATAATACTATTACATAGGTAAAATTATTACATATTAAACATACATAGAAATATACTTTTGATTGTTTTGATTTTCTATGTGTTTGCTCTAATACCATGTCATAAATAAAAGGGTATATAATTTGAGATGGTATGATAGTATGATGTGACATATATTAAGGAAGGCATTTAAGTCAATCCTTGTAGTAGTCTTAAAAACATTCGTGCACATAACAGTTCTCACACTGTAGGAAGAAACACTAATGATAAAATAATTTTAAGTAACTAAGCATATATTTGGTTAACAGAAATAATACCATTTAAAAATTTGTTGAAGTACATTTCATTTGCACAAACTGAGGTCATTTCTATTTGTACAGTGTCACTAACAAATATGTAAGCTCTGGGACTGCATTGCCTGTGTACAACTCATGTCAGCCACTCTCCAGCTCTGTGTTGCTTCACCTCGCTTGTAAAATAAAAATAACCACAGTATATTCATAATTTGTTGTGAGGAACTGGACAATCTATTTAAACACTAAGAACAGTGTCTGGCATATGATTAAACTTCACCAAACAATCTATTGTTGGAGTTCCTGTCATGGCTCCGCAGTTAACAAACCTGACTAGTATCCATGAGGATGCAAATTCAACCCCTGGCCTTGTTCAGTGGGTTAAGGATCCAGCTGTGAGCTGTGGTGTAGACCACAGACGCAGCTCTGATGCTGCATTGCTGTGGCTGTGGCTTAGGCCGGTGGCTACAGCTCCAATAGGACCCCTAGCTTGGGAGCCTCCATATGCCATGGGTGTGCCTTAAAAAGACAAAACAAAAGCAAAACCAAAAAATAACCTATTATTAATAGTAGCAACAGTAATAATACTACTACTCATACTATATATAGAGAGTATTGCATAAAATTTCCACTGGCATAATTAAAAATACTGTGAAAGATAAAATTTCTGTTTTATTTACTTATTTTACTTTCCACATTCATGTTAATGAGTTGCAGAGCAAGATTATCACAGTAAGACCTTTGGAAAAGAGGAGAATTGCAGACATCACTCAGCTCCTGGTCCATGGTGGTGGTGATACTTTTGTCCTGGCAGTTGGAGGCAATTCTTTCTTAGACTCTATTCTGCTCTTCAGAAGGAATTTTTCGTCTGTTGATCTGGAGGAAGCTCACCCACTGAGCAGTTCTTCTTTGTTTTAGGTCCTCCATGATTACACATAAACTGGTCATTCCTGAGCACATCCTCCTCGGGGGTTGAGTGATTTAGGTAGCTTGTTTTCTGTTAGTACATGCTGGGCAGTTTGACAGCTGTTTTATAGTCACAGGTTTTTTTAAAGTTGACCTATGCTTTCTTTGTCTATAAGATTCCTTCAGCAGTGCCACAAACACTGCTCTTTGTTTTCAAGCAGATCCAACTGCCACATATGTATAGCAGAAGCATGGCAATATCACTTCCAAGACTACATTATTTCCTTCCTTTTGTGCTCCTCTGTCTCAAATTAATGGGGGCTACATTGAGATAATTCTAGAATGAATCACTCTCTAATTCTAATATCTGCTTGAAAACTGGTACATTCTTTCCTGAGCTCATTTCTTTGTAGCAATAATAACTGGTGAAAAGATAGAGGAATAATTAATAGACACAGACATAAAACTGCTATTTTAACAAGGTGAGAAAGAATTTAAAATATTTTAAACTAATCACAGGGCACCATATATCCTTTTTCTACATGAGTTGAATCTGTAAAAGAGGAATAACATTTTAAAATAAAACATCTGTCTTATACAAATGGCCAAAATTTAACTTTTTAAAAGTTATTAATAGTCAAGGGTTATGGTATGTATCTATTAATATACAATTTTCTTCATATATATACTTAGTTTTATGGGATGACCTTCTATCCTTATGGTTTGATGGCAGCTTTATTAGTTGTCTGTAATATTTAAATAATTTTAAGTTTGTTAAGTCTTCTGTGGTAAACCAAGTAAAATTTCAGACTTCAATGACACTACATTTTTATGGATAATCCTATACATTTAAAATGTTGTATTGTGAGACTCTTAAATTTTATTTCAGTAGATTTTTAAAGAATACTTTTGTAGTATTTAATAAAAAAGTTTATTTTCATACTCAACACAGATATTTCAATTCATTTCCTCAAATAAGGTATATATTTTATGAATATATTTGCTTTCATAATATTATAAATTCCACATTTTTATTTACACACCCCATTATCCAAACCAGTTGCTTATATTCCCATAAGTTCCATAGATAAGTTTTCATGGTGCTATACAAACAAATCATACTAACAAGTAATTTTTGTTGGATTAGTTATCCTTTTCATTCTAATATATTTATACTCCCTTCTTTACTAACTTGTTTGAGGAACATATTTTTTACACTAGCAGAAATAGTTTCAGAGACACAAAGAAAGGCTTTTGAAGAATGTTTTAAAGTTTGATAACCGACACTTTTGTAAAAACAACAAAGGCATCATACATTTTTTGCTTTATAAAGGAAGAAATAATATTTTACCTTAGTTATGAAGGACTAATGACAACTATTATCCACCCTAATGCAATGAATATACTGTGTCAACCACTGAAAGGCAGCTGAATTAAAGTGTTTGCTCATTCTGTGTGATAAAGAGAAAATAATAGAAAATGACTCGATTATAGCATGTATTTCTCAAATGCATTTCTAATTTTAGGAAGGTTTGTGGCATATATGGTAGGTCCATTTAATAAGCAAATATTTAGGAGTTCTCCTGTAGCAGAGTGAGTTAAGCGTCTGATGTTGTCACTGCAGCCGCTTGGGTTGCTGCTATGGTGCAGGTTCCATCCCTGGCCCAGGAACTTCCACATGCAGTGTGTGGGGCCAAAAATAAATATACAAATAAGCAAATATTTGATCACCATCTACTAGCACATGCATATTCACAGTCTTATGCCTGTTGCTTTATAATCTAAACACACTCTGAAGCAAACAGAAAATCACTGTTCTCAATTGTTTTGGTTATTGGAAAAGTCATCCCTCATGGTGCAGGTGTTATACATAGGTGGATTTACCACTAGTGACTATAGATACTTCTTGTGTTCAAATTTTCATGGGTCTTGTGTTTTTTTAACTTACATTTTGAAACCATTCTCTAATGGAAAGCTATGTTATACAGCTGACTTGTTCAATAAACATTTAAGTATAAACAGTAGACCACAGTAATAAAATGTTAATATGTATAACTTGGTTCCATTGTTCTATAATAGCTGGTATCAGGAGTTTGCTTCTGTGACCAGAAATTCTGTGGGAAAGCATATATACTGTGCAAAGACTATATTTTTGGCAATAAATGATCAAATGAAACACGCGCCTTGGTAACTTTGGCTTTTCAAGGGATGATGAATTTAGAGGAAACAACCCTACTGTAGAGTGATTTTTAAATACTACTACTGCCGGAGATATGCACGAGTGGGATGCACCTGGGCTATTATAACTGATGAACTTTTTCCAGGAATAGCTCTGAGCATAAAATGAGAAAGTTGATGGTTTACTGTAATTGAAAATCAAGAGTGATTAAATGATTTAATAACAATGTCTGATTCTCTTTGATTGTCTCTGCAAGTCAAGGCAGTCCATTTGTGGATACGGTTGCTCCCAAATTAAACACTGCCTTAGGTAAATTGAACCAGAGCCCCCATATGGATGGTTATCCTGGCTTTTGATTTCTTCTAATATTAGTGCTCTCATCACTTCCTTTAATGCCAGCCTCATGAAATGAATTGTGTAATTAACAAAAAAAAATTATTTGCTATTATAGAAAAAAGTTTTGTAACTTGTGATAGATGTACCTAAAAACAATTGGGGTGATCCTCGACTCCTTATCCCCAAAGATATCCCTTTATTATAGCACTAAGCTGTGTCTTGATGCCTTCTCAGCTACTCTGGCACTGTTTATCTGCACTACCATCTATGGATAATCACTTACTTTCTGAATTCCAGCAGCTGAATTCCTCACTTTCTCACTCTACTCCACCAACTGACTGGCTCTGGTCATACTCTACTGGACATAACATCTTTCCAGAGCCCATTTTTAAACTTCTAGATCTGGTCATTTCACAAAGTACAAAAGGAGAAGCAAGAAAGAAAGCAGATGTTAGGAAGGACTAAGTTGAAAGGAATTAGATTCCTAATTCTAACTGTCACATCTTCAATAAAGAAGGGTTATTTGTAATTTCTTAATTTTTAATCTAATCATTTGGGAAACTGTAAGACTATGTGATGAGATGTCTCTACATTAACTATGTTGACTAATCTCTCCTTGTTAGAAAATAAATGTTTATAAAGGAATAATAAGAGATGACAGTGAGAATATGAGATATTTAATAATATTTTCTTTGCCTGACTTTATATCAGGTTAAGATTGGGTAATCAGAATATATTGCTAAAATGATAAGAGCATTACATCCTTCAAAATCTTGATGAAGTCAATAAATATGCTGTGAACTAGAACTTGTAAGCCATAAATGCTCTCAGTAACATATTTGAAAAATACAGTGTGGCCTATTTCAAAGTAATCAATTTTCTCCTCTATTGATTGTGAATACTGAATATCTAAATATCAAACTCATCTTGGAGCAAAATCAATAAATATATTTCTGTTTAATTACACAAATAAACAGAATGGGTAAGAGAGTGGGTGAACGCTCCTCCCTATGACCTCACTACATGACAGTTCTATCTACAAGGAAAATTTTATTCCCTTCAATTCATATATGCTTCCCAGAAGTCTTCATATTTCCCAGAATGTACATTAGTGCTCTCAAGTATATCAACAATTGTCTTTAAGCACTGCAAATTTTGATCCAGTTTTACTTTTCCAAGTTTCTGGGAAAATTATATGTCCAAAATATTTGAAGTATTTTATCTGATACAATTTTGTTCTGAAACGTGATGAGAAAGTTTAAATTAAAATAACAGGGGAAGAAATCATTACCAGCTTTTTGAGTGTCTTTCACCAGCCTTCAGCTAGCACAAAATGAGGCTTCATGTGCACTGGAAAGAGATTCATGAAGTCACATAAGCATCACACAAAGACTAAATATGACTTTCTCTTTGTTTCAGACTAAAGGTTTGTGTCCCCCCAAAATCCATGAGTAGAAATCTTAATCTCCCATGTGGTGCATTTGGAGTTGGGACTTTGGGGAAGTAATGGGTTTCAATTAGCTCATGGGGGGGGGTGCCCCATGATGGAATTCATGTCCTTTATAGGAAGATGAAGAGCTCAAGACTCTCTTTGTCTGCCATCTAAGAGCACAGCAAGAAGTTGATCTTTTACAAACCAGAAATTGGGCTTTCACCAGATACCAAATCTGCCAGCACATTGATTTTAGAACTACTATCCTCCAGCATGGTGGAGAAACAAATGTTTATTATTCAATCTATCCTGTGTACGGTCTTTTGTTATAGCAGGACCAGCTGACTAGGACATTTCTTTTCTGGTTATGAAACATGTACTACTCTTATTCATTCATATTATTTTTATAAATAGCATGCATATTCTATAATTACTAAACTGACAATTTACTTTGTCCTCTATGTTTTGCATACCATTCATTCACATAATATTTGGTATCTGGCTTTTCCCTGTCATATTCTACTTTACCATCACAGTCAAGGCCTCAAGAGACACACAATAAGCAAAATATGTCTATAGTATATTCTTCATTACATGATTCACAGTTTAGAATTCCCCACTCTCTTACTATTATTATTCAATAGAAAATATCTAGTTCTTTCTCTCTCTAGGTTAAAAAATATGTAGTTTTCTACTCTTCATTGCTGAGCATGTTCTTATAGAAAACTCTCCATTAGTCAAAAAATTAGCATCCTTTCATCTCTACTACTTTATTAATTATTTTGGACTAATTAATAAAATCTACCATTTTTGCCAATTTTCTGATACCTTTGAAAATAAAATGTGTACCACCTCTACTTTCTTTCTTTCTTTCTTTTGCAAATAGGAATTTATTTCATCCACCCTCCTCTTGTCTTTATTTATGGGGCAAATCTCAAATTTACTTTCCCACTCTCTTATCCCTGAGAATATTTTTTAGCTCAATCTCACTAACTCTAAACTACAGATCAATAACTATGAAACAGAGACTCTATTGAGATGGAAGGAATCCACAGTCATCAAAACAAAGGGGGTTTAATTTCATTAAGAATATATCTGGCATTGAGGAGGAGAAATATCTAAAAAACTCACTGACAAACAGATAAGTACAATGTTTAAAAAGAATCATCAACGAAAAACAGAAAGCAGAGTGCCTAGACTGAAATACTCAGACTACAAAAACGAGACTTCTCTTTTATTTAAAGATTTCCAGTATAGCAGCACCACATCAGCTTTTTCTTCTTTTTAATCTCTCTTCATATTTTGTGTAAAAATGGAAATTGGCAAGCTATTTTTAATGGTGAAAGTTCAAGATGTGAAAGAGAATAAACCATGTTGAACAGAAGAGATTACATTCAAAAGAACTAGGTGTTAGCTAATCTTAGATATGACACTTATATACTGATTGGAGAAAATAATTTGACTTTTTTGCTTCTGTTTCTTGAGTTGGCAAATGAAGAAAGGAGTCTAGGTTAGTGGTTTCCAATTGTGTTCCACAAGCCCAAGTTTTGAAGTGGAATATTATTGTTTTATTTTGGTAGTGTTGGGGAGGGAAATCAGTTTATTAGATACTCCCCTGACATTTAACAGATTATCTCTCTTTATAGTAATTAGATATAGGTTTAGGGCATGTACTATATGTATACATTTAGCTGAAAGTGTTTTCAATGATAAAAATAAAACATCAGTCTTTATACCACTTTAAAATCGAATGTTCCGTGATTCTATCACACACAGTGTGGAGAGATCAGTGTAAACCTTTATTTTTTGCCTTTGTTTTCCACATAACGCCCACTGCATTTCTTTATTTTCTTCTCAAACTGACCTACTGTGAAAGGGTCTAGCTTTAGCATAAAAATACTTCCAAAGAATGCTACAAACTCTATCAAGGGTGTCAATAATATGCTTTCTTAGAGAATAAACTAAACTTACACTTCCAGAGAAAAAACAATGAGCTATTATCCGCGAAGATTCAAGAGAGGTCTTGAAGGGTGGTAAGGAAAATATCTTTCCAGTCTTGATGATCTGTATCGTGAACAGTACAGATCGAGGATTCAAGTTGGGAAGGGGTGGGGGTGGAGAGTAAGAAAACTGAAGAGTATAAAATAAGCAAAAAAGAAAGTAGAGGTATTTGGACTTCCCACTGTGGCTCAGTGGTAATGAACCTGACTAGTATCCATGAGGAAGCGGTTTCCATCCCTGGCCTCACTCAGTGGCTTAAGGTCTCAGCGTTGCCTTGGGCTGTGGTGTTGGTTACAGATGGGACTGGGATCAGGCTTTGCTGTAGCTGTGGTGTAGGTTGGCAGCGTACAGCTCTGATTCGACCCCTAGTCTGGGAACTTCTATATGCCATGGGTGTGGCCCTTGAAAAAAAAAAAAAAAAAAAGAAAGGAAAGAAAAAAGAAAATAGAGATGTTTGACAGTCCAAAGGATACTGACTCTACCTGTTAACAAAGACCATTAGAGGGAATTGTAAGTGTATTCGTAATAAGACATAGGAAGGACAGTATTCTTTTAGATGATGGACTGTACCTACATGTCCCTTCAGGTATTTTGAGAGCACAAAGAAGGGCTACACATTTGTACATTCAGGAAATATTATCCAGGTACTATGATAGTGTGGCAATACTGCTATTAAAATGTTATTCCAGTTCCACCCACAAAAGCTAATAGTCTAGAACTGCGCTGTACATTAGCCACTAGCTCTTGTGGCTATTTAAAACTGGATTAATTAAAATAAAATCAGACTATCCATTCAGTTCATTGGTCATATTATATGACTATGTAACAGGCCCTTCAATCACTAGTGGCTAGTGACTGATGTTTGAGACAGTTCAGATTATAGAATATATCCATTATTGCAGAAAGTTTTATTGAACATCAATGGAGTAGAAGACAATACAGGAATGAAATTCAAAATTGCAATTGTAGGAGTTCCCGTCATGGCTCGGTGGTTAACGAATCCGACTAGGAACCATGAGGTTGTGGGTACCATCCCTGGCCTTGCTCAGTGGGTTAAGGATCCAGCGTTGCCGTGAGCTGTGTTGTAGGCTGCAGACGCGGCTCGGATCCTGCATTGCTGTGTCTCTGGCGTAAACTGGCGGCTGCAGCTCAGATTTGACCCCTAGCCTGGGAATCTCCATATGCCATGGGAGCGGCCCAAGAAATGGCAAAAAGACAAAAAAAAAATGCAATTGTAATTTACACAGTATAATAGAATTATAGGATATTTGGGCGCACAGTAATAATCCAAGTGAATTTAATTCCTCTGTAGCTGGTATGAGGATGTGAAAATAATATTTTAAAGTAAATCTTCTTTGAGAAAATCAAGTTTAAGATAAAACTAAAAATTACCAAGTTGACTAAAGACTAAATGGGAATAGTATAAAGCACCGTTCGCACAGAAAACAGAACATTTGATTCTATAGTTACTGACTCTACAAATTAAATAAGGAGAAGAGTGGCAAGAAATATTCCCAATCATGCTGGGTCATGAAGACTGTCAAACTTCAAGCATTTCATAGTTTATCCAAAAAGTACAAGAACGAACTACAAAGATTTTTAAGTAAGGTAGTGTCATAAACATTATTACCTTTTTACAGATATCTGTGGCAGTGGAGAATAATTGGAGATGGCCAAAAGGTAGACTTGAAGATAATGTAGAAGTTAATTGCTCTGATTTATTAGAAAAGTAATGATCAGGAGTTCCCATCGTGGCGCAGTGGTGAACGAATCCTATTAGGAACCATGAGGTTGCCGGTTCGGTCCCTGCCCTTGCTCAGTGGGTTAACGATCCGGCATTGCCGTGAACGGTGGTGTAGGTCACAGACGCGGCTCGGATCCCGCGTTGCTGTGGCTCTGGCGTAGGCTGGTGGCTGCAGCTCCGATTCAACCCCTCGCCTGGGAACCTCCATATGCCGCGGGAGCGGCCCAAAGAAATAGAAAAAAAAAGACAAAAAAAAAAAGAAAAGAAAAAGGATCTGGCTTTCTCACTGCTGTGGTGTGGGTTCGATCCTGGCCCAGGAACCTCCATATGCCACAGGAAGGGCCAAAAAAAAAAACAAAAACAAAAACAAAAACAAAAATACTCTGCAAGAAATAAAAACTCTTTAAAAAAAAAAGAAAAGAAAAGTAATGATCATTATATTTGACCATGAAAACTGTGCCTGCAGGATTAATCTGAATGCCCACTAATTATTGAAAATTTGGATTTGGGAGGTGAGGGAGTAACAGAGAACTACACTGCACATCAATAGATGCACAAGTGTTTTAAGACACTAGGTTTTAGAGTAGCTGGTTGCACAGTAATTATTAACTTACATAGTAGTATTGAAATAGGGGATAACAGATGAAAGATAGTTTTATGATAAGAAAATTATTTAAACACATGGATCTTAAGTTTGAAATTTCTGTCAGACATTGGAATTAATACATCTTATGTGAGTGCTGGAAGTTGGTAGAAAGGTCTATGGCTGAAATATACATTTGAAAGATAGCTATATGTAGAAACTAATTGAAATTCTGGGGAAAGAATGAGATTTCTGAGGGGAAAGAAAAATATATGGTGAGAAGAGAAACTCCAAAATAAAAGTCCTGAGCTACTTTAGTACTTAATAGAAACTATGTTGCCAGGAGGTCAATATACTTTAAAAAGCAGGCTCACCTGAGGGAACTATGTTCCCATGGAAATATTCATATAACCCCAAACTTTATTGAGATGAAGAATGGAAGGCTGAAGGCACAACAAGGAAGAAAAAGAAAGACTCAATTGGATATTTTTACCCTTCATAAAACTCATATCAATGTCAAATTTATAGCATACTATTCAATGAATACTAATGTTGCTAATTTGTGCTCTTAAATATAATAAAAGATTGTGACATAAATGTAACTGCAATTTTCAAGGGGAAGAAATCAACAGCTTTTATTTTAGCTTTGAATATTTTTAAATTTCCCTCTGATTCTCTTGACCTCTTTTAGCTATCAGAAATTCATTCAGTGATGATTAATTGAACAGAAAGGCACCCATGATCTCTGCTTTAATATTTCTTAAATACTTTCACTCTGCTTCTTTGTGAGCTGGAAAATGTTAAAGGTGACCCTTTTACAGTGATTTACCATAAAAAACAAAAATAAAACTATTAAATGTCTGCATGGCACAGTAAATGATATTGAAGTATTAGTTAAATTCTTACATGTTCTTGATAGCTGGAACTCTCAAAAATATATATGCGTTATGGAAAGAAAACAAATCAAATGCATATAATTTATTTATTTATATAGAAATTTAAGCTTTATAGGAAATGACCTATATAGGTGAGTCCATTTTATCTTGACCTGTAGGTTGAGAAATCATTCAACCCCTTTAGAGACAATAATAAAAATTAAAACAATTTGACCTGTAGGTATGAGATATTTTATTATTGCATACATTTCATTTGAACATCAAATACTTGATCATGGTAAATTATTATTTTGCAATAATGTTGTTTAATTTAATAGTTAATTATTTTAATTTTTATATGCCCCATTTTAAGAAATACAAATCTATACTTTTAGTTGAGTATGAGATGGAATTTTGTGAGACGTTTGTATTAGTTCTAAGGTATATTTTTGGCACATCAGAATGTAAATGTTTGCATACAATTGGATATCTCATGTATTGCCCTAAATTGCCACATTTAATTTTAAACTGCTTGCCTTTTAGCAAACCTAAAAGTTGACACTAGAATAATAACCGACTTGGAATGTTAAATTCTAAAGAAACTATAAAATTCATGGGGAATTTGACTTTTGAGTATAATAAAACCTGGGTATTGATTTCACAGGTGTGAAATGTGAGAGTAAACAGGAAGGCTTTGCATGCTGGCTAAAGGGTTTTTGTGTATTGTGGAAAAGGGATACATCGATGCATAAATAAGAGTAATTATTTAATAGAAAGTTGCATAGATAAAATATCATTCACGTACATATCCTTTAAATGTGAACTTTATAAACATCTCCTCAAAATATTTTGAGGTGACTACCTAAGCAGGACTTATATAGCAAGACTATATAAAATATATTCTATGTACTTGTATCAATGATACAATTTACAATCAACAAAAACTTTATGGATTCTGATATTAATTTCCAAGAGAACTGATTGAAATACACTAAGGAATAGGTAAGGGATTTTTTTTTTTTTTTAGATACAGATATATTTCTAAAAGTTTTGCTTTTTGTCCCTGTCTCTTAAATTTTTTTCATTATAGTTGATTTACAATGTTGTGTCAATTTCTTCCATACAGCAAAGTGACTCACTCATAGTTATGCATACACAGTTTTTCTCATATTATCTTCCATCATGTTCTATCTCAAGAGACTGAATATAGTTCCTTGTGCCATACAGTAGGAACTCATTGTTTATCCACTACAAATGCAAATGTCCCATTGTTGACACTGTTTACTTTTGCATCTTTCAGGACAATTATTAAGTTTTAATCTTTATTATTTTCTAAAATTAGAGTCTTAAAAAATGGAGATTTTATCCAGCGTTTTATACGGAAGTCTCCTCTTCCTTCTCTTATGCTCTGCAGAACTCTCCTGGGAAAGAGCACAGACTCCATTCTCTCTTCTCATCTGAGCCTCTAGTCTTTACCTGTACTCTCTTTACTTTGCAACTTGTCTTTGAAATGCAGTGAAATGTGGGATAGTTTAGGGTTTTCTAAGTTACTCTCTGTCTAGAATCTCTACTAAAAACAAATTATCAAATACACAGAGATGAGGGCATTTAATACATCTTGGAAATGCCATTAAAAAAAAAAGTGCCTCCTTCAGAAACAGCTCAGTGAAATGGCTATTTAATAACTTTTACATGGTACTATCCAAAGCCCATAAAATTACAAAATAATTTCCTAAAATATGATTTTCTTTACTTTGTTGGTTGTTTTGAGGGAAATGTGTAAGAGGAATTTTTCAATTTCCCTCTCATTTGTACAATGTCTGAGTGACTTTAAACTAAGCAACATCCCTAAAACAAGAATAATGACTCCATGGATACAGGGTGAAGCTATAGAAGTATGTCTCTGAGCATGAGCAAAATTCAAGAATGATTTCTACCCTAATAGATAGTTTAACCTGTCCTACTCAGTCTAGATATTTTATGGAATTTTTACAAATTAAAAGTAATAGTTGAAGCCTTTATGGAAAAGAGTTAGTCTGATCTTGGTTCCTTTACAATAATAATTTGTGATAAAATACCTAAAGTTTGCAATCCCAGTGAAAATCAGCTATGAGAGAAACAACTGTTTGGAGTAGATTCTATATACAAGTCCAATGAGTTTGCTTCCTCTACATTTTGGTCATTTTCTAGCTCAGTATTTAATTCCACAACTTCACTGTCCAACTTTCTTTCACTCTGTTTGCTAATCATCTTTACTTTTATTTTTCAAGGTTCCAGCTCATACTATACCCTTCAGTCTGCTTCTCCTTGAATCTTACTTTTCCTCTCACTTTTTTTTCATTCTTTCTCTCACTTGTTCCAATTCTTCAACAATTGTCCTCTTCTGCACTGTTTCAAAGTACATTATATATCTCCCTTTGAGCTGTGAATAATAGAGCATTAAAGGAATTTTTGTTCAGAGGACAAGCAGTGTGTGGTGCTCTGAATTTTTCCCCCTGGTTTTTAATCTTCTCATGGAATAGCCAGTACCACACAGTACCACCAATTCTTTTGGATCTCAGTTGGTTCCTTGAATTATTGTGGAGAGGATTTATTTTCCCTGAGAAACACCTTTGAGGAGAAAAAGAAGGTGAATTTCAGGATATGCTGACATGAACACGTGAGTGAGTGAGTGTGATTCTTTTGTGGAAAAGTTCAATGTGCCACGGAATAAAGACAAAGTTCTATTCATGTTGATCAAGCCTTGGAAGGAGGGGCTACCATGATCATACATGTGGTTTGGTTCAAGCTAAATATAAGATCAGATCTAATGTATTCCTATATGCTGTAGACCCTACATTTAACATACGGGCTTCGGTTCAAAAATAGTTATTCATCCATTGGAAGACTGAGCTTCATTTATCATCACATTATCTGTACTAATCATTGCAATTGATGCTTGCTGTAGCAGATAAACCACCAGCTTTTAGTCACTGAATAATATCTTGCTCTTGTAAAGTATACAAACAAGTAGGGCATGGCCAGTGAGTAAACAGCTCTCCTATAAGCAGTGATTAAAAATGGCAGTAAGGAGTTCCCGTCGTGGCGCAGTGGTTAACGAATCCGACTAGGAACCATGAGGTTGCCGGTTCGGTCCCTGCCCTTGCTCAGTGGGTTAAGGATCCGGCGTTGCCTTGAGCTGTGGTGTAGGTTGCAGACGCGGCTCAGATCCCACGTTGCTGTGGCTCTGGCGTAGGCCGGTGGCTGCAGCTCCGATTCAACCCCTCGCCTGGGAACCTCCATATGCCGCGGGATCGGCCCAAGAAATAGCAACAACAACAACAATAATAACAACAACAACAAAAAAGACAAAAAAAAAATGGCAGTAAACTTCTATTTGGTGGTTCCTCCATCTTTTCCATGTGGCTACCATGTTCACCCAGTTGGTTTGCATCAAGACCCAGAAAAGGAAAGAATGGAGTATCAAATTTTGGATGTGGACCACATCATTTTGTTAGCTCTTGGGCTTTTTTGTTTTGCTTTGTTTGGCTTTATTGGGGGCCCTGCCCCCAGCAGGCAGATATTCTTGGCCAATGATCTGATCTATCGCCTGCCACAGCAGTGGCCTGAGCCATAGCAGTGACAACTTGGGATCCTTAACCTGCTGAGCCACCAGGGAACTCCACAAATGGCTTGTTAAGCAACAGCAACAAGGCAATTTAGTCTAGCCAAATATTCTGAAAGAAGTGGTTGTGGTGAGCATCTAGTTATTCTGGGTTATAGTATCTTTAGCTACCTACGTGTTGAAAATAGAGAAAACTTATTGAACTACTCTGAGAAGGGCTATTTTATCCACAAAATATTTAGAAATAATTGCTTATATAAATTATATGGATGAATGACATTAGACGCATTTCATAACATTAAGTAAAATTGGCCATTAAATTGACTAGCAAGAACTTTAGGCAAGCAGCCAGCTAGGCAATCAGTCAATTCAACTTTTAAACATAGTGTGTTTGGAAAGAAGTGTTCAGTCCTGATGTGTATAGCCTCTGAAGAAATGCTTCTTTGAAGATATTAGCACTTCATATAAAATCCAGTATTTGTGTATACGAGAGAGGCATGTCAAAATGTGGGAGGTTAGGGCACAGATGCATTGTATATAAATCCATTTTGTTCAAAATATTGACCTTGAGTTGTGGCTCAGCAGTTAATGAACCCAACTAGCATCCATGAGGACGTGGGTTCGATCCCTGGCCTTGCTCCGTGGGTTAAGGATATGGCGTTGCCGTGAGCTGTGGTGTAGGTCACAGTTGCGGCTTGGATCCCGCATTGCTGTAGCTCTGGCGTAGGTCCAGGGCTACAGCTCCAACTCAACCCCTGGCCTGGGAACCTCCATATGCCATGGGTGCGGCCCTAAAAATGACAAAAAGGCAAATAAATACAAAATATTGACCTGGATATATTTTAGAATGTCTATAAGGTATTTTAAAATATGCAATCATATAATTAATTTTATTTCACTTTATCTTATTGCTGTAATCTTCAAAATATTTCTCAAGTGTAGAATGAACTGTTGAGTTGAGATCTGAGGGTAAATATTGTTGCTTTATAACACTGGTTAAGGAAGTGAGAATAAATACTAAAGCTAGGTAAATGCATATAAATGGCATCGTGGAAGAATGCTTTCTTGGAAGTTCCATTGTGGCACAGAGAAACAAATCTGACTAGTGTCAATGAGGATGCAAGTTTAATTCCTGGCCTTGCTCAGTGGGTTGGGGATCTGGCATTTTAATGAGCTGTGGTGTAGGTTGCAGACATGGCTTGGATTGTGCATTGCTGTGGCTGTGGTGTAGGCCAGAAGCTGTAGTTCCGAATCAACCCCTAGCCTGTGATCTTTCATGCACTGAGGTTGTAGACCCAAAAAAGCAAAAAAAAAAATTTCCCTGGAACCAAGGAATATGTAGATGACATGACAGAAAGTGTTTTGCAAATAAAATTAAGGTTAGAGACTTTAAAACAGAGAAATTAGAGTGGATTTTCCAATTGGGCCCAATCTATTCACGTGGGCCCTTAAAAGCTGTGATTTTTTCTGCTTATGGTGCAGAAAAAAAATGTGTCATCAGGGAAAATCAGAGCGATTCAAAGACTGAGACAGACTCCCCTTACCTTTGCCATATGGAAAATTCTAGAAGGAATTGGGACAGTCTTTGTGAACAAAGACTATCTCGTTGACCACAAGCAAGAAAATAGGGATGCTATCAAAAATGCAAGGAACAGAATTCAGGGAATAACCAAAATGCTGGAAAGCCAATTCTTCCCTAGAGCTTCCAGAACATACTGCAGCTCTGCCCACATCTTGATTTCTACCTTGTGAAATGCCGTAAGGACACTAAACTGAGTCATATCATACCTGGGCTTTTGACCTGCAGAACTGGGAGGTGAGAAATTTGCATTGTTTTCATATACAAGCTCTGTGTAATTTATTATGGCAGCCATAGAAAACTAAGTCAATTATGAGAGGGAAAAAAAAAAAAGACAGTGAGAAAGATGGGTCTAATCTCCACTGTCTGAAAGATTCCATATATCCACAGATGACACACAAAGGCCACCAACACCACTAAATGATTCATTAAATCTTCAGGCTGACATTAAAAAAACATAGTAATGTAACTTCAAACATTTATTTAAAGAAAATAATAGTGTTCTATTTTTCAAGTCTTAATTTTTTTAAAAGAGATATAAAGCATCTGTTTCTCAACCTTGGAAATCCAGTTCATTATTCTAATCCAGTTCAATCCAGCTTTTTCTGTCAAAATAGTCTATTTCTCTCTGTTTTATAATCACTTCATGTACAACTCTTTTCTAGAATTTACAATCATACGTTTCCATTTTTTTTAAATTATGTTTGTCTCTCTCCCTATATTGTAAATGCAGTATCGAATAAATATATAACTTTTCTCTTGAGCCAATATTTTAGGCCATGCCCACAGCATGTGGGAGATTCCAGGCCAGGGATCCAACCCGCACCACAGCAGTGACCCAAGCTGCTGAAGTGACAGTGCTGGATCCTTAATCTCCTATACCACAAGGGAACTCACGATTCAATTTTTATTTAAGAAGACATTTTTGTTTTTGTTATTACACACATGTTGTGTCTTCTTAAATTGCTATTATTATTATTATTTTTTTAAGGCCTTACCCATGGCATATGAAGGTTTCCAGGCTAAGGGTCAAATTGGAGCTGTAGCTGCCGGCATACACCACAGCAATGCCTGGATCCAAGCCGACTCTGCAACCTACAGCAGAGCTGATGGCAATGCCGGATCCTTAACACTGAGCAAGGCCAGGGATTGAACCTGAGTCCTCATGGATATTAGTTGGGATTGTTAATGCTGAGCCATGATGGGAACTCCCAAACTGCTATTATTACTTTTAAACTTTGCTGAGTTATTATCAGGGAATGTGACCTTTACAATGTAAATGTTGTGCTTAATGTTTTCTGACATACATATTAAATATATATATAAGTTAATTTAATTCAATTCTATACTTTAAAATGTATAAATTGGAGTTTCCATTGTGGCTCAGCTGGTTAAGAACCCAACTACGATCCATGAAGATCCAGGTTCAATCTCTAGCCTTGCTCAGTGGGTTTAAGTATCCAGTGTTGCCATGGGCTGTGGTATAGGTCACAGACGTGGCTCAGATCTGGCATTGCTGTGGCTGTGGCATAGGCTGGCACCTGCAGGTCTGATTCAATCCCTAGCTTCGGAACTTCCATATGCCACAAGTATGGCCATTAAAAAAATAATAATATGTGTATGTGTAGATAGATAGGTGATAGATACATTATCCTTTCTCATTTTAGGATTATGGTATTAAAGTGATACCATACTTCTTCCTGCAAATTGTATGATAACAAGAAAAACAATTTTAAAAATAAATGGCAGTGATTTTTATGAAACTACAAGTGATTTAAAATTCCAAATACCACATTTTAAAGGAATGAAAGAATGATAATTAAAAACAAAAAAGTAGTACGTACCAAAAGAACTATATGTGAGATGAAGCCTAAAGGCCAGAGCTTGTCCTCAGAGCTATCCAAAAGCAAAAATTCCTTCATAGTCAGGAGTACAGCCTGTGATACAACCTAAATGCCTTATGTGGAGCAGCCAGAATTGGAACATGCATTAATAGCAGATGCTCCCCATCTCCCTGTTTATGAAAATCAAGGGGGCAGACCCAAATGGAGGTTTACACAGGCAGGTCAGAATTCCAGGAAACTGCTTGCCTCTGTGCTAACAGGGTCAATGCAAGACTTCAAATTGAAAATACTCTCCAGTTGAACCTTGCTCTTAGGTGGAGAAAAGTGATGTCCAATTAAACTCATACACAATTCCATCTATGTAAAGCTCATGTTTCAAAGATGAAAAAGGAAGATGGAAATCGATCGTGAATATATAAAGATAGCACAAAAGTAATAAAACATATGGAATATGAAAATAGTTATAAATAAATAACACCATAAAAATGAGATATGTGTATAAATGTATGTATACACTATTTTATGTACATCCATGTCTGTCTATTTATCTAATGCAGATAGAATTCTGAAACAAAATATCTGTGAGATAAAATGACAAGTTGGAATGGAACAACCTTACATTTATAATTTTAGATAGACACAACACATAACAATGTGGAAGAAATTTTGTTGTTGCCATAAATTACCCTTCAGTAAAGGGACTGCGCTTTAATGTTATCTATAATTCTGACTTTATTATTTAAAGACACTTTAATTCTGACATATGATTTGAGAGGATAATTCTACTTTTATTGTACTTCTGCTTTGAACTAAATAAGCAACATAAAGTCCTCTAATAAAAGCAAAAACACATTTTTAAAATTCTTGGCATCGAATCTACAGATATCTGCTTAACCTTGCTTATATTCTTTCATTATTGATTTTCTTAACATCTTTACATAATGAGGGGATTCAGAAATATAACTGATAAAACTGTAAATCTAAGGTAGTCTAATACATCACACTAGTAGTCTTCACACTACTGCTGTGAAGTATTTTGACAAGCTCTGCCTCCTGCTACCCCCCCAAAAAGCATATAAGTGTATTAAAATGAAAATAACTATGGCTAATACCCATTAGTTTCAACCTAGTTTCACATAGTATTTAGAAGTTGTCCCAGTTAAATCCATCAAAACACAAGCCCTGCTAGGACAAGGGAGTTTTGTCCCTAAGGGCCTTTTCTTATAATTGCAGACCCATCAGATTTTTAAGTCATATGGAAAGTCAATATGGAATCTCCAGGGAAGCTAGTTCTTCCCCAACTTTCTATTTCTCTATCACTATGTTCACCTTATTTCAACTCTCATTCAAATTTTAACAACTGCAAAAGTAGGCTTATTTCAGAGCCTCCTGACATACATTTTTACCTAGTAGAAGATTCCAATACCCTTAGGGACCATATCAAAAATGCCCCACTTAAAAAGAATTTGCTGAAGTGCATTATGCACTCAGTCTCTATGCATTCAGCAGAACAAGTCTATAATTTTACTCAAATGAAGCTTGGCCTTTGAGCATAGTTATACTTCACATCAAAGTCACATGCAATTATAAAAATGCATAAAAAAAAATCAGGACCCTTCAGGCAGCTGTTCTGATCACAGAGGTCAAAGGAGCATCAATAGGTGATTTCTTCCATGCCGCCTGTCAGGACTGTATTACAACCAACCAGAAAGATTATTTTCTCTTTTAAAAATCTCTCCAATTATTCTCTATTCCAATTAATCTCTATAGAAAGATATGCAAACACCTAATATCCTAGCATAGTCCTCATGATGTTAAGAGAAAAAAAGGATGTTTAAGTAAGAAAATATGTTTGCTGCTTGTACATTTGGATCAGGAAAGTCTTTTACAATGAATAGCAAGAGACCATAATGACTAAAGAAGGGGCAAATTAATTTTATTATCCTGCAAAAGCAAGTAACTAATATGTGGCACATTATAACCCATGAATATTTAATTCCCCTTAGGTATTTCTCTCCTGTAACACGGCAGAGTGTGTATCAAGAAATGATTCTTCTAAAAATGCAAATTCCTCTCTTGCATGTTTAACTCCTTTGTTAATCTGATGAGCAGTTCTTATTTCAGTCTTTAGCTCTTATCAAAAAAATAAAAAAGAAAAATAAAGCGAAAAAAAAGAAAAAAATCCTTCTAAAAGAAACCAAGCTGAATTTCAATCATAATAGTCTTTAGGAAACAAAATTTCTGTATATATTGGATGATACTTTGAAATAAAACAAAAATAATCACTTCAGCTGAAAAACTCTATTACAATTTCATATTGCCAATAGAAATATTAATCATGAGATTTCGTAAAATGTCATAATGTTATTTATATGGTCAATTTATAGAAGTTCTGCCTTCTATCTTAAAATTAGCCATGATAAAATAATTATATTTTATTTTAAATTAATAATTAATTTACTTAATTACAATAATAACAAAATTATGAATTTTTGTGGTGAAATCTTACTACATATAGATCTAGTGCCTGAATTAGTCATATGTAAAGATTTATGGAGAAATTTCATTATTATAAGATAAAAATAGACCTACCATAAATAAAACATATCAAAAAGAAACTGTTTTACCCTTTTTTAAAGATCTTCTCTACACAGAAAACAAAAACAAAACACTTCTTTGAAATAAAATATCAAGGACCATGAACTAAACAATCAAAATATATATATGTACAGTGGCTTTAACCATATTGCCTCTTAGTGAAGTCAGAACAAAGTGCTGTATTCTGTGTTCATATCTAACCCATTTATCATGCATTCAAAATAACTTAATAAGTGTCTGAGGTGTGTAACAAATTTTAGTAGGGTTTATAATGATCTTTGTGAGGAAAACTACAGTCCAAGTGTCTAATAAAATGCTTGAAACACAACTGATGTGAAATAAAAATAAGGAAAAACTAAATGGATGTGCTTCTGAATGTTTTTCTATATTGTCTAAATGTCAATTTACCATGTCTTTGTTTTTATCTCAAACATGGATGAAAAACTCATTTCACCAGTTCCAGTTCTTTATGGATTGTTACCATGGCTTATTCTGTTTTGTTTAGATTTCTCTTAAATTTCTGCACTTATTTTTGACAAATATTGATTTTTCCATCATTTGTATGTCTGTTAAAAACTGAATTTCTTGGTGTTTCCTCTGGGTACAAAATGCTTCCTTCTTTTATGTAGGAATATATGTGCATATTTACAAATGAAGATCTATTTATTTCAAAAAGATTTTAAAAATTCCAAACTTCAAATTCATCATAAGCTGTATGCCAGTATATAATCATTTCCCCCAAAAGAGAAAAATTGGAAGGCTGACAATGTCTATGATTTTCTTACTTCCTAATAAAAAGCCCGCACTGACCTTTTGCAAATATTCCATCTGTCTCTCATTCTTTCTTAATTAATTATTAATATATTCATTGACGTCCAGCATGTGAAAGTAAAAATATAATCTGGCAAGTGGATCATAGTGGTATAAGAAAAGTATTAGTACATTTGTCTTTTCCAGAGTTAAAAAAGAATAGGTTTTGACGGTTTGTGGGATTTTTGTTATAAGAAGACAATTTCAGTAGAATGAAAGAAAATAAATAAAAATAAAGCAAATGAACTATTTTTCCTAAGAACACTTGAGGGGAATTGTGGCTATTTCAATCAAAATTTCTCATGTCATCTCAAAAAAAAAATACAAATAAAGAGAAAATAAAACCAAACATATCTTTACAATAACGCATAACTGGAAGTCAAAAAATATCAACAGCATAAAGTTGTGAGAGAAAAGAAAAAATAAATATTTTCAAAAATTAAAAAGAACATAGAAAATCAAAAGGCATTTGATATCTCCCCCATCATTCTTACCCACCAAAAAACTAATCTAGTGAAGAAATCTAATTTATTAAATTAAAAGAAGAGAATGTTTCACCTCCAAATTAAACTCACTTAAGAATTTGTTGATATGATAAAACATCAAAATTAAAAAAAAAAAACCTAAAAGCAGAATTGACCAAAGGTAGAATTAGAACTGATTGAATTTATCAATATACATAGATCATAAGAAAATAATAAGAAATAAAGACTTGGGTAAAAAGAGCCTTAGGAAGAACAGAATAGAATAAATTGCTAATAAGGACTATTATAGAAAACAGCAAAACAATGAAAAGATTGAAACTGAAAAAATAAAATTTTTCATTTGGAGTGGGTAAGCAATGAGGTCCTGCTATATAGTTCAGGGAACTATATCTAGTCACTTGTGATGAAATGTGATGGAGGATAACGTGAGAAAAAGAATGTATATTTGTGTGTAACTGGGTCAATTTGTTGTACAGTAGAAATTGACAGAACATTGTAAATCAACTATAATGGAAAAAATAAACATCTTTAAAATTAAAAAAAAAAATTCAGTAAATGATAACTGAAATCACCGGCTTTCAAAATAACAATAATCAAAACCATATATTTTAGTATATAATTGAATTATTTGGAAAAGTGTTCATATATAAATTCATTTATTAAATTTTTATAAAAATAAAAAAATAAAAATATTTAAACTAAATTCCCATCTCACTAAGCTAAGAAAATGACAAAACAACACCAAATCAAGAAAGCAGAAAGAAGGGAAATATAAAGGTTAAATAAAAATCAATGATGTGGTGAATAGAAACTTTATAGGAAGTAACTAGTAGATCAATATCCTGCATTTTTAAGAAGTTATTAAAGTAGATAAAGACTTTGTTAATCTAGTAAAAAGGAAAGAAAAGTGCAATTAACAAAATAAAATGCAATAAAGGGAAATAAGTATTGAACTAAGATTTTTTTTTAATTTAAAAAAAGCATTTTTCATTTATCATAAAACCTCAATAAAACGGGTACTCTATATAACAGGAAAATTGAGGTTACCTTATTGAAAATATAAAGGTGTGACAGACAAATATCTGTAATGGACAACATTTTAATAAACCATGCCAAAAAAAAAAAATCACTGAGCCCAATGATTTAAAAACAAAATTTAAAAAGTCTTCACATTTTTTCATAGATATTATTGTATTATTATAGACATTATGTGTCAATTTGACTAGATGATGGAATGCCAGAAATGTGGTCAATTCCTGTTCTGGGTGTTCTAAGGGGATGAGGTTAACATTTAAATGGGTAGATTGTATAAAGCAGGTTGTCTTCCCTAAAGTAGGAGGGCCTCATCCAGATTGGTTGAAGGCCTGAAAAGAACAAAAGGGCTGATGCTCCCTAAGTAAAGATCCCTTTTCTTTCCTGAGTTCTCTTGAACTGGTACATCAGCAGTTTTCCTGCTGAAACATCCATTTTCCTTTTCTGGAGCCTGCCAGGCTTTGAACTGGAACGACACCTATAGCTCTCCTGGGTCTGTAGTTTGCTGACCCAACCTGCTGATTTTGGGACTTGTCAACATCCATAACTGGGTGACCCAATTCTATATATCAAATCTCTTTCTCTATATGTATGCACCCTATCAGTTCTGTTGCTCTAAAGAACCCTAACTGATGCAAGGGTATAGGAATTGGGGGAAAAGCTTCAAAGATTATTTTCATGAAGCCAGCGTAATATTGGCATATAACTCTGATTGAAAAAAAAAGTACAAAAAAAAGTAAATGACACAATGATATCATTTCTGAATTAAACGTAAAAGCATTAAAGCCAAATTCAAAAATGTCAAGATGGAAGAGCAACGACTAGAGGATGAAAATGAGCACTGTAATAGGTTACAACCAATAAAATATAATAATCCATACAGCCATACCAAGAAAAACAAATAAATAAATTTCCCTTAGAGAATATGTTAAGAAATTTATTATAAATGATAGATTGAGAAAATCACTGTCTGACAACCATTATAATGATAATAAATTTAGGCGTGATTCATCAATAAACACTAAAACTATTGAGGAATTTGAAGAATAATATGATACACAGTGTCAAAGTCTCTCCCTTCAAGGTGCTGACTAATTACAAAGAGTAAAACAGTAACTTTACATTGAAATCACTTGGCACATACAACTTAACCAATCACAGATGACAGTATTGCCTGAAGAGTAATACAGAACAGCATATTACTCCCGTTATGAATGATACATTGAAAAATTTATCATAACTTTAGTAGTATTATTGCTAAATATGCATAATATGATTCTAATCAAAAGTCAATACCATACTTTTCCAATTGAGGGGCATCCTTCAAAATAAATGTACTTTTCTCTTCAAAAATATCAATATCATAAAAGATAGATTGAGGAAATATTCCAGATTAAAGATAACTAAAGCTATGCAACAACGACACGAGACTTGTGATTTTTAAATGGACGTAAAACCAGAAACTTTTTTTTTTTTTTTCTGTAAAGGACGGGACTTACTGGGACAATAGAAAAAACGTTAATAAGTACTATAGATTAAAACCAGTTCTTATTTTTGATACTTTCCGATTTTGATCATTGGCTTGTGGTTACAGGAGAGAATCACTTTGTTTTTTAGAAACATATAGTGAAGTACTTTTATGTAAAGTAGCATCGTATATGTAACTTGCTCTCAAACAGTTCAAAAATAATAACATCTATAAGAAAAAACAAAGCAAACATAATAAAATTCTAGCATGTGGGTAATCTGTAAAGGGTATATAAATGATCTTGGTTTTGTATCAGCAAATTATTCTAAAAATATGAAGTTATTTCAAAATAAAATGTTTTAGAAATAGAGGTAACCCTTTTAGTGGAATTAGATTTTTGATATCTATGTGAAGAATTGATTAAATTATTATGACATATCTTCCTGGTGTGATTTTCCTATTAGAGAGTTCACTTTTCAGACGATGTGGAATGATTAACATTTATGTGGAATGAGCAGATTTGCTTTTTAATATTGAAATTTCATGATATCCATGATAGTTAAAAGTGGTGGCAATGAGCCCACTCTAATTAACTTTAACTTGCAAACATGAATGCTATGGACCACCACCACCCCCCAATTAGTATCTAGCAGAGTCACCCTGAAGTGCAATATTAAATAGAAATATCAAAGATGTCAGCTATCCCAGGAATTTTTCACCACTGGGCATTTGTTTATTTGTTACAGGCAAATAACTCTCTGGAGTGCAAAATACAAAAAGATTTAATGCAACCCAACAGTGTAGACTTTGTGTAATCTCACTGGGATAGGAAGATCAGTGAGTGACTTGATGTTTCCAATGTGCACCTTTTCAGGGTGAGATCTTTCCCAGGAAACAGAAAAAAGGAAAAAAAAAAAAGAAAAAGAAAAAGGAAGGAAGGGCGAACAATTGCTGTTAAGGAGCTAACAACAACAGCAATCTAAGTAGCATTATTTATACAAATTAAAAAATGGAACAATTCCAATACACATCAATAGCAAAAGGGATACATAAAAAAAAATGTGTGTGTATATAACAGGATACTATTCAGCAATGAAATGGGGCAAACTGCTTGCATTAAGAGATGAGTATCACAGATCAATTATTTAGTGATGCAATGGGACAATGTGGAATGTATCCTCTATAGATTGTTCATAGACAAGCAAAATGAACCAATGATGATAAGAATCAGAATAGTTTGCACCTTTGAAGGGGGTGTAATAACTGGGATGGAACTCGAGGAGGGATTCCATAGTGTTAGTAATGTTTTACATCTTAATCTGGATGTTTGTTCTGTGGGCATGTTTACTCTGTGACAATTGAGCTGCATGCATATGATTTTTCCTCTTTTATGTTATTATTTTTCAAAGGAAATGTTTAACAAATGAAACAAACTACTCTTTCTTGTACAGAGTGCTGTGAAAAGAAAACTTGACTGTTAATCGAATTAACAAGGACTCTGATTAAAATACTTTTCATGATATCACCTATTAAACTACATTTGGTTAGTAATAAAGATATAATATACAAAATATCCTTCCCATTGACATAATAGAGAACAAGAGAAAAGGCAAATGACTGAAAAAGGGATTCCTGAGAGAGTCAATTTACTTAGACGTGCCAAGTTGTATTTTATATTAAGTGGGAATTTAAATTCCAAAATCAAGATATAGTCTGTAATATAACATGCTTCCACAAGCCAAGTGCACTCAGACTTAACTTGGAATTTGACATATCTACAATTTTTCAAGCATTCATTGAGCTCATGTGAGCATTCACTCTCTCCCTAATATTGTTTGGTGAGGGGGTGATTTCAAGTATTGAGCAATATCAGCCAGGTATCAACCAATCAGAACGGATGCCAGCCATCATCCCCTAACATAGACCCACAGAAGTACCCTGACTAAATACCAGCCTGGCCAGTTGTCCTGCTAGTATATTTGCAAAAGTAAATGTTGGTCAAGTAGTCTGAACCTAAAGATCACTGATATAACAGAAAATTGAGTAATTATAAATTATTTGTGCAAAATAATCATTAATGCTTCCCTATATGCATCATATTTGAGTAATATTCAAAGATTATTATCTAAGCATATATTATCTTAAATTGACTTTGCTGTAACAAATGACTAAATTAAGGCTTTCCATTTAGATTTAATGCTGAATGAGTTCCCTTTGTAGATTTTTATTTTAAATGTTTCAGTTTCTCAAAAATAATTTCAATGTTCTTCAGTAGAATGTATTCAAGTGTTGAAAAATCTCAGAAAAATAGTAATCTCTAGGTGCATGTTAACAGAGCTTGTCAGTTCAGATCATAACCTGTTTATCCACCTAATAAAGTAAACACCTAATAATTGACTAACGACAATAAGCTGTTACCATCACTTCAGCACTTTCCTAGTACAATCTTTCCTTCTGTCCCATCTATCAGAAGGCCCCGAGAAGTTCCCTTTTATTTGTCACGTAAATTCAATCAATTGGATTTGACTGAAATAACTCATTGAGGTACTTTACTCTTCTGTCTCTACATTAAGCAGACTCTGCTTTGTCTTGGTGAGTGCTCAGGTTGTACCCAACACAGCCCCTTGGGAGAGGCATTTATTTTGAGTTATGTGAATACACACCCTCTCTATTAACCCTTCTACTCCATCAGTCCTTTTATATTTTTTAGAGTCTAACTGTTCCCCACAAATGTATCCAGGTTGAGGATTTCCATAGAGAAGATTTTTTTAAATTACGTGCAAGGCTTATCACAAAATAGCACTAAATTAAAGGTATAGCTATAAATGTATAAAACATGGTAAAATAATATAATTAAACTCAAGTTCCTAAAAGTGTGGCACATGTGTACAGTACATAATGCTTTTATAAAGTGATTCAAATCACTATAAAGTGTAAAATTAGCAATAAATATACCTTTTAGTTGTAACAAAAATCTGATGTGTTAGCTATTGTAAATGTTCAGTAATTAACTGACAATAGTTTTAACCACCTTCGAATTTTGGAAAAACTTGTGAAATTCTTTAGAGGGCTAAAGTCTCACTAGAAAATCATTAAAAGAAAGTTTGACCTGATTTGTCCTTTTTTTTCTTTTGATAAATTTTTATGAAGCAAGCATACACAACCAGAAACATTTTCTAAACTATATACTACAGTAGCATTGATAGAACTATAGAGTTAATGAGAGAGTCTGGTATGGAAATATGTCTGACTAGTCATTCTTTCTTATTGTAACACATTTATTAGCAGCAACTTAATTCAAAGAGTAAGTGTGGTGTTAGGGTATACAAGTTTGCAAAGTATAAACTCCCAGATTTTAACTGCTTTGCAAAATAATTAAAGATAAAAGAACTCAAATAAGATAAAATAAAGGTAACTAGAAAAAATTCTTTTTAAAAATATTTTTGAGGCTTTGTTGACTACACATATTCTGCATTAATCAATTCATATAAATCAAATTTATTGAGAACTTAACAATTACTATATACCAAATGAAGAGATGGATACTTTTGACTTTAAGATTACTGAAAAATCAAGACAATATCTGACCATTATCAAGGCTTTTGAAAGCAACTTTAAAACAATTTATACCAATTGCTAAAAGTAATCTTATGATGGCAAGACAACCTCTTACAAGAGTATAAATCATTGTCTACTTTACCAAACAATAAATGCACACAAGTGAGTTGTCAATAGAATTTTGATAAAAAATTGTTAGATAGCTTGCTAACTGTTCATTCATTCAAGCATTTAAATAGTATGTATTTATCACTTCCTGTTAGCCTAGTGTGGTATTGATATGGCAGACGGACCAATTAATGAAATAGGGCAGATTTTCCTTTCAATAATTTGCATTGTAAAGTGAAAGACAGACATGAATTGGGTTGTATTGTACAATAGTCCTAGGATTGGAGATTTCAACTGATATTGGATAATTCGTTTTATAATATGGTCTATGCATGAGGGGATGCCAGCCTTCTCCCAAGAAGGCCTAGCTTGCTTTCCTTTATTGTTCGTTCTTTCCTTTTCTTTTCTTTTCCTTTTCTTTCTTTCCCTTTTTCTTTCTTTCTTTCTTTCTTTCTTTCTTTCTTTCTTTCTTTCTTTCTTTCTTTCTTTCTTTCTTTCTTTCTTTCTTTCTTTCTTTTCTTTCTTTCTCTCTCTCTCTTTCTCTTTTCCTTCCTTCCTTCCTTCCTTCCTACCTTCCTTCCTTCCTTCCTTTTCCCTTCTCAAGTGTTTACTGTGTGGCATGTTCAGATGCACTCATACCTGGGTGACCCCTCTTCACTGCTGTGTCATTGTCACATTTTATGAAAGGCTTCTTTTTCACTCTGAAAGCCTGAAATGGCCCTGTTTAAAGAAATGTGACAAAAAATCATTCTCTATCTCAGGTTGGATAGTTATGGATTGCCATTAAGTATTGGAAAACAATGAGATCCAAGATTCATATGTTTATTTAATGTAAAAAATAGAACATTAAAATTTTTATCTTGCTTCATTTCTAGATCTTAATATTTGTTCAGAGCTTAAGCCTAGATCAAAATGTATTGCATTCAGATGTGGAGCTGACTTTCACCCATTGTAGTATGACTACATCTGTTAGTCTCTGACTAATTACTGTTACTAATTTAACTAATATTTTATAGCAGTGCTAATTAATCTAATGAGTTGCCAATCCAAAGTATGTTGCACATATTATCTTCTCTTTGCCTAATGACAAAGCAAACATGTAAATGGGATAAATGTACAGATAGATGACTTATAGATATCTTAATTAAATAGGTAAAGTGTTCATAAGAATTACAGAATTTTCAGAAAGATTAAATAAGAAAAAAAAGCTGAATTTACTTTTTGCTTCAATTTTTGTCTTTTGAAGAGCAAAAGTTTTTTTTTTATGTGGTTCAATGAGAGAACTGTGATTAAAAAAATGACAAGAGTGGATATAAAGTAAGAATGTTAAGTCTCTAAGGAACAGAAGGGCAAAGATCTTTTATAATTAGAATCAGAACATTTTCTAGTGGCCAGTTCAAATCCAGCTGATTTTAGCAGAGGGCAAAAGCTCTTGATCGGATGGATGTTCATGAAACAAAGACAAAGGAATAGCCTTCCCTTGGATGATCAGTGACCACATCTTCAGATCTACAATACCAGTTGGCAAACTCATTACCCAGCTCTGAAAAGGCTAGAAAATAGAAAAGGAGAGTGATCTACTGAATATAGTACAAAAGGAGATTGTTAGGGAATATTAACTATTCTGTTCTTTTTCTTTTCCCCTAAGCTAAATTTGGCCTACTAATTTCGAAGCCAAATTGTATTTTGGGGACCATTTTAACAAAGAAAATGTTACCTCCCTTATCTCTCCAAGTAAAAGCCCTCTATTAATTAAAATGCTTTATTCTCGACCTCATAGCTTATTGTTAAAAACACTATTAATATTTCAGTCAAGGTGGTGTTGAAGTTCATGAGTTGAAGCCTTTCCTTGGTTCTGACCACATAGCCATGAGAGATAAAATAAAACAATGAGAAAACAAACAAACAAAAAAATACTCGGAAGTAATAGCTTTAAGAACAAAAGAATCATAAGAAAACAAAAACCAAAAACAGAGGTATGAGCTGGGGTGAAAATATACATCCTATTGTCTCAGAATTGGTCAAGGAAATTGGGAGCTTGGTTTATATGAGTAATGAGATGAAATGTGTTCTGTTTCTTTTACTTAGTAGGGTTTTGATTTAGTATCCTTCTGCTTTTACATGGAAATTAATTAAAAAAAACTGCTCAGATCATTGGTATTGAATCTTATTTATGAAAAGAAGCAAACAATATGGCTATATATCAGGGGCAAGTATTGAGCCAAGATTTGGTTTTTATATCTCTGATTTCCCTAATATATTTCTTAGGCAGCCATTCTGAGATGCCATTTAGACCTAATACCAGACAGGGCTCCAAAGATGCCCGGTAAAAAAAATTATTTAGGACATTTGATACCTCAGAAATGGAGCAGGGAATCCCAAAACAAGTAAAGCAAATTGGCCCTAGGATGGGTATCTGATAAATTCAAAACCTATGAGTTGAATTTTACTTCCCTCAAAATTAAAATAATAAAATTATCTAAAAAGAGTTAAATATAAATGTAGTAAGATGTAATAAAAAGTCAAAAGAATGTATTCATAAAATAAAATGTTAAAAAAGAATGAAATTAATAAATGATATTAAAGTAGAGAGGATCATTAACCAAAACTCTTAACTTGAAAAGATATAAATACAAACAAGTAATTAATTAGAAACACACAAACACACACACACACACAGGACTGGCTAAGAACAAGCATAGCCACAAATTGTATTGAACAGTTAGCTTAGTAGTTGGAGCAGGAAGTCTATGGGATTAGTGGAGGCAGTGGCATTCTAATTAAGAAAAAAAAGTAAATATTTTACCACGAAGTGTTCTTTTTTTCCTCTAATATTCAGTAAGTCTGTTAACACAATAATCATTCACTATTGAAAATGTTTTAAGAAAGTGAAGTCAGGAAAAAACAAATCTAAAAGAGTAATTTTACATATAAAATATATAAATGTTTGCCTGCTAGTAACTCCAATGCATCCTCAAATTACTATGACAAATCCCATTTAAAAGAAAATACACTGTTGGGCTATATGTTCTCTTCGATAATATGAAGATTTAATCAAGATTTCAGAACACTAGAAGTGTTTGTCTTATATGAAAGATGTGTTTCCATTATACACTCCAATTGAAAACAAATGGAGAAAAGAGAGGCATTTTGAAATCAATGGGGTGAATATATTTATAAATGATACGCAATGAAGATCCAAAATGAGCAAAAAATAAAATATGAGAAGAGAAAGAAAGGGAAATGAGAATTGCAGGGAATAATGAAAACATTCTGTCTTCAAACATTGTTTAGTATACTAACAATTAGCTTAGCAATAAAATATTTTGTAAATGTGCTAGTTTGCACTTAGAAATAGGGAAACATATCATTTTGGATTGATTTTTTTCTTGTCATTTAACAGAAAGAAAACAGTGCCCCTTTTAACGAGGAGCTCATTCATTTCAGTGATGGCTTTAATGATAGTTAATCATGATAATGGCAGAGGCTGATGTAACCACTCATGATTAGTTCAGGCTTGTTTTTGTGTATATTTAAAGCAAAAGACAGCTTTTTCCAGATACATTCATTCTTTCTGCTCTATTTCCTCTCCTAAGTTAAAATGTAACATTTAACACACACATTCTTCCTGTATCTCTACATAACAAAGGGTATATAGCCTTGCAAGGTGTTAAGTACATATTTTTGAGTCAAAAAACAGGGTTATTAGTGAATTCTAAGATTTCACAAAAAATCTACTTCTTCTACCAATATATTCCCAGATGCTTCTAACCTTCAACCATGCACAGACAGAAGAAAGAGAGTGAGGGACACAGAGAAAAAGAGAAGAGGGAAAGAGAAATTTGATATAAAAAATATTGTTTCTAATTAAATGGATGATATACAGTGATTGCCTATCCTAACTTCTTTTTTAACATTAAAAAAATAACAGAATGTCATCAATTAGTTTAAATAGGAAGTTATAAAAGTCTAGAATGAGCTGAGTATTAAAAAGGCAAACAAGCAAATCAATAACAAGTGGTAGCAACCTAATGATCCAGTAAAAGCATTTACATATTTACTAAAAGGCAGTAATACTGACTTCTAAAAAAAATTTTTTTATTATAGTTGACTTACAATATTCCATCAATTTCTGCTGTACAGCAAAGTGACCCAGTCAGATAGATATAGATATAGATATAGATATAGATATATATGGATAGATATAGATATACACACGCACAATCTTTTTGCCTTTTCTAGGGCCACACCCGCGGCATATGGAGGTTACCAGGATAGGGGTCTAATCGGAGCTGTAGCTGCCAGCCTCTGCCAGAGCCACAGCAATGCAGGATCTGAGCCACATCTGCGACCTACATCACAGCTCACGGAAACGCTGGATCCTTAACCCACTGAGTGAGGCCAGGGATCGAACCCGCAACCTCATGGTTCCTAGTCGGATTCGTTAACCACTGAGCCATGATGGAAACTCTCCAATCTTTTTCTTATATTATCTTCCATCATGTTCTATCACAAGTGATTGGATATAGTTCCCTGTGCTGTATAGCAGGACCTCATTGCTTATCCTGACTTTTTAAAATTGGCCTATTTATGTTTATTGTAGAGGAATGTTTTTAAATTTTATTGGAAATTAAAAACTATTGTCGACTTACAAAGTCGTGTTAACTTTAGGCATACGGCAAAGTAAGTCAGTTATACATATTACATCTATCCTTTCCCATATAGGTTATTACACAGTGTTGAGTGCATTTCTCTACGCTATGCAATAGGTCCTTGTTACCCGTCTGTTTTACATATAGTAGTTAGTATATGTAAATCGCAAACCCCTAGTTTATTCCCCACTCTGCATTTCTCTTTTGTTAACCATAAGTTTGGTCTCAAAATCTTTGAGTCTGTTTCTGTTTTGTAAGTTGTGGAAGGATTTTTAAACTGCAAGATATTTGCATAGTTATTTTTCTCAAATTGTATCCTCATGAAAGTCCTCAGAAACCTGATATAACTATAATTAAGAAAATGGACTTAAATGTTTTAGTTATTAATTTATGACTTGGAATATGAGGGAAGAGGCTAAGATCATTCCTCTATTCAGACAGACATATTCTGGAACTCTTATTTCTATGGACTTAATTATCGCTAAGGGTAAAAATAATTAACTTATATATTTAATTTTTATTCTATAAGTTTCTTTCTCTCCCCACCCCTCTCTCAATGAGAAATTGAGATGATTTAATCTAGAGTAATACAAAGTTTAATTTTACTTCTATAAGTTTTAGAAATATCCCCATATGAAGATATAAGGTGTGGCAAGTGAAAATAAAATATGCAAGTAGTATGTACCTAGAGATGAATGGTTAATTGATACAGGCATTTCTTAATATTTGTCATATTTTCTGAGATAATTCTCTTCAAAATGACTTCTCTGTTTTTATACTAATTCTATCTGTAAAACCTCTGGGGATGCTAGAACTGTAGAATAACTAGAATGGTCTTCTCATATATTTCACGTGTTGAAAGAATTTTAAAATCTTTGAGAGAAAATTGTGGTTAAATGCTAAGACTCCACTTTTAGTTCTTAAATACACATGCAAACAGATCCCTGAAAACTTTCTCTTTATTTCCATTCTCTTGTCTGGCAACTATCCAGTAAATATTTTAGTTTGGTTTTCAACCATGCAATTAGATATCCAGGTAACATACTACTGGAAAACAAATTACTCTCTCTGTTAAATAAAATATTAGACAGAGTGCTTCTGTGTTGTGTGCTCCAAAGGACAGAATGCAATATATACTGTCATTACTTAAATTTCCAAATGATTTTCAATAATAATAATACTTAACACATTCTTAACTAGAGGAAATCAAAAGATAATTTCTAGATCCATTAAAACTATTTTCTCTTATTTCATGATTCCCAACTCATTTTAATTTATTAAAAATAAATTAAAAATTTTTATCAACAGTCAAAATATAAATTAAAACTATTGTCCATCTATTCTACATTTCTTATTTTGATCTAAATATCATATTTTGTTTTGTGTGTGGCTTTTGTCTCTGATGGCAAATATTCTGTAATGTCATATATATATATATATTTTAAAGCAGATATTACCTCCACTGTTAGGCAGCTTAAAATAGGGTGGCCAAAAAGCATTAAAAAACACATAAGAAGCATTCATGTATACAATCAATTCAAGAGTGAATAAAAATGTAGAAAAAAAAAGGGTATTGGCCATACCTGGCAATAATATGGGTAACCTCTGAAATGTACCTGAAACTATTGCTATTCATCTGGTAACAGAAAGAAAAGAAGGTATCTAATTTGATACTGAGTAGCAAAGTTGTCTCATAAACATGAAGAGTTAAGATAAAACTCAGATATGAAGAGGAAGGATTCAGAACAAACAAAAAAAATTTGGAACACAAAATGGTAAGCGTGAAGATATAGGTCGTGTTTGAGTGGGGCTGAGAGGCTGCACACAAATGGAGGCAGAAGGTGAACAGCTTTGTTCACCCTAGTTAGAGGCTGGTATTTGATCCAGGGGGCACCGGGAAGGCACTGAAAAGCCTGAGTAAAGGAAGACATGGTTGGAGCTGCCAGAATTGAAAGGGGTTTAGATGTAGAAGAGAGAACACTGGATTGGTCCTGTTTGAATTGATCTGGAGCAGGAGTCAGGATTTAGCTGCAGAAATAAAATGGCTAAATTAGAGCAAAAATGAGAATACAAAGAAAAAATAAGGTAAAGAGAAATCCTGAATAACACATCCTAGGAGGTAGAAAAGATGAAGGGATGTCAGAATTTAAGTCACCTTTCTTTCAATACATGAATTTGTGTTACCATCTGTACGAGCTGTCCAAGGTAGAATGCTATAGGGCAAAAACACATGAGATTTTCCATGTCATGCCTAATGTTGATCCCAGTTTTTTCTGTTAATAATAATTCTCTTCATTAGGCAAATTAATTTACTTCAATCTGAATTTCCTTCTCTGTTAGATATGAGTGGAATTACAGTTGATATTACATATCTCAATTACATGATAAGACTGAGTTCAAATTAATATCTTTTTGCTGATTGAACAATCATACTATAAATATTAATAATTATTGAGGATAATAGTTGTTACAAAAGTTTTTAAATTCTTCTAGGTCAGACAGAATCAGGAGGTGGTAAGCACACATATCTATAAGAGTTTTGGTTAATTTCACACATTGTGTAGTTTTATATAGATAATAAAATTATCACAGAACTATTGAGGCATGGCCTCTGGAGACTTCTAGAAGGAACAAAAATCACCAATCCAAATTCAATCCATAAGAGATACTGATATAAAAATATAGAACTGAATTTCAAGCGGCTTATAAGCTTAGTATTATTTTTATTGTTGTGTTTATTTTCTTTAAAAAAGTCCTTTAAAAAGCCTCGCCACAGCACATGGCGATCTCTGGTTAAAGAGAGAGTGTAAGTTTAAAGCTCTTTTTATTCCTGTGTCCGGGGCCCCATATCACCGGGGACCACACACTTAGGACCCTCTTTCAATACAATGGAGAAAAAGTGCTTCACGGCATTAGAGCATCTCAGCAATATTTAGAAGTCTGTTCATATGAAGGCTATGGCTTCTTCTCCATCTCGCCCTTCTTTGTCAGATATGCACATTCTATCTCTATGGATGCCATTCATCATTTCATGAATATTTATTGAAACTTATGTATGTTCCCAGTGCAGTATAAATGATCTCTCACATTTATTTTCCACCTTCTCATCCTTGCAGACCTGAGAAGACCTAGGTCTTCTCTGAGAAAAATGCTTGTTTTGAAATCTTTATGATCAGAGCTTATGACCTCCTCTGGTTCATGTAGCAATGACATATTTCTAGACCCCACAGCTGATGATACTTTAATATTTTCCTGTAAAATAAATTAATAAAAGCCTGTTTACTCTTCTTTGCATGATATGCCCCTACTACCACAGCATGTACTTTTTGTACCTCTCTTATTTCTACGCAGAGCCGGCCTTTTCAAATGGGACCTTTACTAGTAAACCTATTCATTGTGAATGTTTTGTGAAAGTCATTAATAATTATCGGAGTGCCAAATCCATGTTTCCTTTTCAGTTCTAATCACACCTGACATTTTTGATATATTTGTTACTCTCATTTATTCTCTCTCCTTGAATCTTGCCTTCATCAGCTTCTCTGACCCTATTTCTCCATTTTAATCTACCATTTTAGCAAAGTCATTCTCAGTTTCCATTTCAAATTTTATCCTTACTCCCACAGGAACACGCTGATGTTACTCAAATTTGGCCTTAGGGACATCTGCTCACTGGCACTTTCTGCTATAGCCATAGCATTTTGCTTTTGATACTAATAATTTAATTTATTTATTTATTTTTGCTTTTTAGGGCTGCACTTGTGGCATATGGAGGTTCCCAGGCTAGGGGTCTAATCAGAGCTACAGCTGCCGGCCTACACCACAGCCACAGCAGTACCGTATCCGAGCTGCGTCTGAGACCTACACCACAGCTCATGGCAACGCCAGATCCTTAACCCACTGAGCGAGATGAGGGATCTAACCTGAAACCTCATGGTTCCTAGTCGGATTAGTTTCGGCTGAGCCATGATGGGAACTCCAACAAATAATTAATTTTAAATTAATTATTTAAATGTTTATGTCCATATAAAATTATCTTCTGATATTTAGACTTTTAACTTTTTATTCGAAATCCCATTTGTGTGTGTGTGTGTGTGTATAAAAATTCAGTATATATAAATTCAGTATATATGACACTAAACCTTTTTGCAATATTATATTTTGGTTAATACATTTGCCGAGTGACATAATTTATTATTATTATTATTATTAGTCTTTCTGCCATTTCTTGGGCCGCTCCCGCGGCATATGGAGGTTCCCAGGCTAGGGGTCGAATCGGAGCTGTAGCTGCCAGCCTACGCCAGAGCCACAGCAATGCGGTATCCAAGCCGGGTCTGTGACCTACACCACAGCTCACGGCAACGCTGGATCGTTAACCCACTGAGCAAGGGCAGGGACCGAACCTGGCAACCTCATGGTTCCTAGTCAGATTCGTTAACCACTGCACCACCACGGGAACTCCCCGAGTGACCTAATTTAAATACCTAGGAATTAAGCTTTATTCTTCATTCTCACCTACCCTCCTAATTGATACTCAAATTTTCATAGAATTTTGGTGTTTCATTTTTGTAAACACATGAACTATCTCCCTCCCATCGTTCACCTCTCCAAGCCCACAAAAATGACATGGTTTAGGTTCTTATGATCAGTCATCAAGAATATTGCACAGACATTAATACACATTTGTTTTATTGAATTGCTTTGTCCCCTAATTTAGCCTCCTTTCTCTGGTTGTAAATCCCTCCATTTAAACTGCACTGCTGCTATATGATCAAGTTATCCCTCTAAATTTAAACTATAAATTGACAGATGTCAATATTCCTGAACAAAATAGCTTTAATATGATATAGCAAACACTTGGCTATCTCTTTCAAGAGTTTAGGCTTTTTTTTTTTAAACATATGCAATATTAATTCATATGAAGGTATTTTATATACATTAATTTTCCCAAGTTTCTGTTGAAAAGAATTTATCTTATTTCAGAACTTAAACTCTTTTCATTTCACAATTAAGGGAACAAAAATACTCTTTTATGATTTCATTCAATGAAAACTTTTAATTTCTATGGCATCTAATCTTTCCAACCCCAAATGTGTCAATACACATGCTACCTCTGTGCCTCAGGCACCAAACATGCATTTATTTATTGAAACTACATTTAAGCAAAGAGGTAATGTAGAAAACTAGAATTTTTTTAAAAAAAGCATAAGGAAAAATGCCCATGGCCTTGTACCATAAATGTGTCCTTCCGATTATGTCCATTTTAATAATTTGTTTTTTGTGTTTGTTTTTAAAGAGCCAGAAAATAATCATCTGTCCTAACATATGAAGATATCTATTTTTGACAGTTTGTACTAATTCTCAGTTTGGTATGAGCAAGTAGAGCTGTACCATACTTGATGTACTTGTGGGTTATTGCCTTAATAGGCCTATTTCCACTCCATTATTATCATCGACTTAGTCTATAATGAACCAGAATGAGAGAGCAAACAGAGGGTTCTGTATGGGTACATTTATCTTAATCATGAAATGGTTATAACTAGATCATTTAACATGGATGCATTCTCTGCCCCAGTGATAAGTGAGCAAAGATGTTTCTGGAGGATTTGATGTTATAATAGGTGTGTGTATAACAGAAGGATTCAACTGGGAAATGTTTTCTAGTTCACAAGTTCTACCCAATGCTTACGACACTGAGAGTTTGTTAGGGACCCTGCCATTCCCATTGTCCTTCTACCACCCTCAATCTTGCACTGTCAGAAACTCAATCTCAGGATGGAAACTTGAGGTGTATTACATAAAAATGATTGGGTAGGGATGCTGAGACCAACTGAAAAGAGCTTTATGGCATGCAGGTGAACTATAAAGAAATAGACAGTATTAAGAAAAGGAGATTAGTAAGAGATTATGGGACTAAAGATATAGGATATATATGGTGCTGGGGTTAAACCTGAAAAGAACCTGCTTATCAATAGACATTAGAAAATTCAAAAAATTGAATTAGTTAACTTTCAGCTAGTTACAAAATGTTACTTTTTTTGGCAGTGGACCAAGAAAGAATTTTAAACTATTCAGGACACTTTATAATGTTAATTTCCAAAACAGAGTTCAGAACTTTACATAAAGCCAGGGCTTATAAAATGTGTAATGAAGTGAAATTAAATTGATTTTGCATGCTATCAAAATTTCTTGAAGGTATGGGGACCTGTAATAGGAAAAATTGGGCCATGTACAGTTACCTATAATATTTGAAATAGCTACAGTTTCCTACTCAGGATCATATATGTTAGTCAATAATATTAATGAGTTGTTTATTAATACATGTTGCTACTGGGAGGTTCCATCATGGCTCAGTGGTAATGAATCCAACCAGTATACATGAAGACGCAGGTTCCATTCCTGGCATCACTTAGTGGGTTAAGGATCCGGTGTTGCCATGAGCTGTGGTGGAGGTCACAGCTCAGACCCCTCATTGCTGTGCCTGCAGTGTAGGCCAGCAGCTGCAGCTCTGATTTGACCCCTAGCCTTAGAACTTCCTTATGCCTTGGGTGCTGCCCTAAAAAAAGACACACACACACATAAATATGTGTTGCTACCAAAGCAAGGGTTTATCATAGTTTTAAAAACATATTTCCAGTAGTTCCCATGGTGGTGCAGCAGAAACAGACCCCAGTAGGAACCATGAGGTTGTGGGTTCTATCCCTGGCCTCTCTCAGTGTGTTAAGGATCCAGCATTGCCCTGAACTGTGTTGTAGATCACAGACACGGCTCGGATCCAGCCTTGCTGTGGCTCTGGCATAGGCTCGCAGCAACAGCTCCAATTAGACTCCAAATCTGGGAACCTCCATATGCTGTGCGTGTGGAACTAAAAAGACAAAATCCATAATAGGATAAATTATTTGACACCTTCTATTAAATAATTTTCTCTCTTTTTAATCTAAATATAAACTTATCTTTAATTACTTTTTTTCAAGGTATAGCGACTGGAATGGAGCACAAGGTGGGGGACAGTCCTCTGAAACATTTCAAGTTCTATTTCTTAATATGAGTGAAGATTATATGATATTCTTCATGTTGTAAAAATTTGTTGAAGTGTATATTTGTGATTTGTGCACTTTATATGCTTGTTACATGAATAAATCCCCAAAGTGACATGAAAAGCTACAGCATGTAAATTCAGAAATAGTGAGGGAGAAAGGGATGGTTGTGCCATTTGATGTGATCATACCCAGGGTATTGGTAATGAGGATGATGGTAGAGAGCTATACAATTTTTTTTAATTACCAAAATCATGATAAAATTCATTTATAACATTCAAATACAATTTTCAAAGTCAATTTATGGATGATTGCTCACATACTTTATTAAAATGGGAGAATATACATTAGGCAACCAATTGGCCTGGAGCATAAATATTATTTAGCTTACAAACTAGTATCATTTCCTAATTATTTGGACGGAACTAAATATAAATTGTCACATGCACAGATACAACTTCAGTTTACCCTATATTATTTACTATGTATGTATTGTAGGCTATAATTTTAGCTTGTGATATTTCTCCTTTTAAACAAATGCCATGATCCCAAACTCAAGGCCAAATGACAATAATATATCATACACTCAGGAAACTTAATCCCCTTAGTTTGAGGGCTGTATTCAGTAGGCCATTATTATATTTGGCCTAGATTATTTAAATAATAAACATTATGTACAACATAAAAAAGGACTTATTTAAACATCATTTGACTTTTATTTAAATCATTTATGTATATAGATTTTTTTCTACTGTACAGAATTGTGACCCAGTTACACGTACATGTACACATTTTTTTCTCTCACATTACATGTTCCATCATAAGTGACTAGACAGAGTTCCCAGTGCTACACAGCAGGATCCCATTGCTAACAATCCCTAGGGCAAAATTCTGCATTTACCCCAAGCACCCCATCCATCGCACTCCCCCCCACCTTGGAAACCACAAGTCTGTTCTCCAAGTCCGTGATTTTCTGTGCCGTATATTAGATTCCAGATATAAGTGATATCATATGGTATTTGTCTCTCTCTTTCTCTTTCTGACTTACTTCAATCAGATCGAGAGTCTCTAGTTCCATCCATGTTGCTGCAAATGGCATTATTTTGTTCTTTTTTATGGCTGAGTAGTATTCCATTGTATATATATATACCACATCTTCCTAATCCAATCATCTATCAGTGGACATGTGTTTCCATGTCTTGGCTATTGTGAATCATGCTGCAATGAACATGAGGGTGCATGTGTCTTTTTCAAGGAAAGTTTTGTCCCAGAGTGGGATTGCTGGTTGAATGGTAGTTCTATGTATAGATTTCTAAGATATGTCCATACTGTTCTCCACAGTGGTTGTACCAGCTTACATTCCCACCAACAGTGCAGGAGGGTTCCCCTTTCTCCACACCCCCTCCAGCATTTGTTATCTGTGGACTCATCAATGAAAGTCATTCTGACTGGTGTGAGGTGGTATCTCACGGTAGTTCGGATTTGCATTTCTCTAATAATCAGGGATGTTGAGCGTTGTTTCAAGTGCTTGTGGGCCATCTGTACATCTTCTTTGGAGAAATGTCTATTCAGGTCCTTTTCCCATTTGTCAGTTGGGTTGTAGGTTTTTTTGTTGTTGAGTTGCATAAGTTGTTTGTATATTTTAGAGATTAGGCCCTTGTCAGTTGCATCATTTGAAACTATTTTCTCCCATTCTGTAAGTCGTCTTTTTGTTCTCTTTTTGGTTTCCTTTGCTGTGCAAAAGCTGGTCAGTTTGATTAGGTCCAATTGATTTATTTCTGCCTTTATTTCTATTGCTTTGGGAGACTGACCTGAGAAAACATTCATAAGGTTGATGTCAGAGAATGTTTTTCCTATGTTCTCTTCCAGGAGTTTGATGGTGTCTTGTCTTATATTTAGGTCTTTCAGTCATTTTGAGTTTATTTTTGTGCATGGTGTGAGGGTGTGTTTTAGTTTTATTGATTTTCATGCAGCTGTCCAGGTTTCCCAGCAATACCTGCTGAAAAGACTGTTTTTTTCCCATTTTATATTCTTACCTCCTTTGTCAAAGATTAATTGACCAAAGGTGTCTGGGTTTATTTCTGGGTTCTCTATTATGTTCCATCAGTCTGTCTGTTTTGGTACCAGTACCACACTGTCTTGATGACTGTGGATTTGTAATATTGTCTGAAGTCTGGGGGAGTTATGCCTCCTGCTTGGTTTTTGTTCCTCAGAATTGCTTTGGCAATTCTGGGTCTTTTGTGCTTCCATATAAATTTTTGGATTGTTTGTTCTATTTCTGAGAAAAATGTCATGGGTAATTTGATAGGGATTGCATTGAATCTGTAGATTACTTTGGGTAGTATGGCCATTTTTACAATATTAATTTTTCCAACCCAGGAGCATGGAATATCTTTCCATTTCTTTACATCTTCTTTAATTTCTTTGATTGATGTTTTGTAGTTCTCAGCATATAAGTCCTTTACCTCCTCGGTTAGGTGTATTCCCAGGTATTTGATTTTTTGGGGGTGCAATTTTAAAAGGTATTGTATTTCTATATTCCTTGTCTAGTATTTCATTGCTAGTATACAGAAATGTGACTGGTTTCTGAATGTTAATCTTATATACTGCTACTTTGCTGAATTTTTTGATTAGTTCATGTAGGTTTTGGGTTGAGTCCTTAGGGAGATTCAAAAAACAAGAGACAAAATCAAACCAAGAGCTGGTTCTTTGAAAAGGTAAACAAAATAGACAAACCTCTGGCTAAACTCACCAAGAAGAGGAGAGAGGAAACCCAAATAAACAAAATAAGAAATGAAAGTGAAGTCACAACAGATACTACAGAAATACAAAAAACCATAAGAGAATATTATCGACAATTATATGCCAAGAAATTCCACAACCTAGAAGAAATGGACATCTTTCTAGAGACTTACAGCCTGACAAATCTGAACCAAGAAGAAATAGATCAACTGAACAGACCGATCACTATAAATGAAATTGAATACATCATAAAAACACCTCCTACAAATAAAAGTCCAGGACCAGAAGGCTTCACAGGAGAATTCTACCAAACATACAAAGAGGAAATTATACCCATCCTCCTTAAACTTTTTCAAAAGGTTGAAGAATAAGGAACACTCCTAAAGACATTCCATGACACCATCATCACCCTAATTCCAAAACCAGACAAAGATACCACCAAAAAAGAAAACTATCGATCAATATATTTGATGAATTTAGACGCAAATATTCTCAACAAAATTTTAGCCAACCGAATCCAACAACATATAAAAAAGATCATACACCACGACAAGGTGAGATTCATCCCAGGTGCACAAGGAGGTTCAACATACATAAATCAATCAATGTCATACAACACATTAACAACAGAAAAGTCAAAAACCACATGATCATCTCCCTAGATGCAGAAAAAGCATTTGACAAAGTCCAACATCCATTCATGATCAAAACTCTTACCAAAGTGGGTATAGAGGGAACATACCTTAACATATCAAAGCCATTTATGACAAACCCACAGCAAATATAATACTCAATGGAGAAAAGCTGAAAGCCTTCCCACTAAAACCTGGAACAAGACAAGGACACCCACCCTCACCACTGTTATTCAACGTAGTACTGGAAGTTCTAGCCACAGCAATCACACAAACAAAAGAAATAAAAGGCATCCAAATAGGAAGAGAAGAGGTAAAACTGTCACTGTATGCAGATGACATGATACTATATATAGAAAACCCTAAGGACTCAACCCAAAAACTACTTGACTTTTTATCTTATGTAATTTCTACACATGCAATAAGTTCTAATACCCCAAGGAAAACTTTTGATTTATCGTGATTGCCACATAACCACTCTTTTCATCCCTTTCCCCAGATCTAAATGTCACAATACGCTTTAAGATCATTTCATAGTGTCTACCTTTTGACTTCAAATGGCTCTAGCAACTTAATTGATTTATTGAGTTAAAAATGCATATATTGGAGTTCCCGTCGTGGTGCAGCAGAAAAGAATCCAACTAGGAACCGTGAGGTTGTGGGTTCGATCCCTGGCCTTGCTAAGTAGGTTAAGGATCCCACGTTGCCTTGAGTTGTGGTGTAGGTAGCAGACTCAGCTCAGATCTGGTGTTGCTGTGGCTGTGGCTTAGGCCAGCAGCTGTAGCTCCAATTAGACCCCCAGCCTGGGAACCTCCATGTGCCGTGTGACCCTAAAAAGGACAAAAGACAAAAAAAAAGCACATATTGGTATCTAATATTCACTTGATAGAGTTCCGTGGGGAAGCCCTTCAAAGTAATTTGAACTTACAGAATTTAACTAGATTAGCAAATAAACTTCAAGAATAGACCTCAGTAAAATCTGTTGAGATAGATAACCTGGTAATCATTTAACACTGACTTTAATTGAAAGCTTAATTAAAAACTCCTCACACACACATATACACAATGCTCCACAGGTGATTTTACAGATGTGTTTGGCACCAAACTTAGAAGACACAGATCAACTTTATATAAACTCTTTTAGAGGAAATAATAATTGGGTGGCCTATTTCATTAAAACCTTAATCACTAGGAAACTAGATGATGACAGTATTTCCTTGATACTAAAACCAGATGAGGTCAGATTGAGAATTGTATATCCATTCAATATATGAATACACAACTGAAATTATAATCAACTTTTTAACCACAGATGATCTATGTAAATGCATTCTATAGACAAAAAAAAATTCTAAACTTATATTTGATGTAGCTGTAATGTAGGATAATTTAAAAATTTTTAAATTTATATTGTAAATTTTTTCATCATTATTTTCTTATGATAATTATATTATATCAGGGGCTGATTAACATTCATGGCTGATATAAAGCATCAGTACAATTTGAATAGAGAAAAAGTAATAAAAGTCAGGCTTCTAGTTAAAAATTAGACAAGAAAATCTTACGGCATGCAAAAAATAATCTGGGGAAAATTACGTTTCTAAAACTGTAAAACAGTGTCTAAGACCATGGTCAGCAGAATCAGCCATACTTACTCTTGGGTTATATTTTCTTCTGAGTTATACATATTTTGGTATATCATATACACAATTTGAAGCTCCACACTGGTGCAGTAGTGACAATAACACTTAAGGAGCTGCTGTGAGATTGAAAAAACATAATTTTGCAAATTATTCCAAATCATCTCTCATTAGAGGATAATCAAATCATGGCAGTTATCATCACTGCTGCTTCAGTGCTATTAATAACTAATAATTATATTTATTTTTATAATTATAAAATTAATAAACAATTAAAATTTTTGTGAATTGACAGAGAGCAGAACCACACCAACATTTACATTAAACACAAAATTTCCAATACAATAACTTTTGAACTTTAAACATGTGTTTTGACCATTACTAGGACTACAATATGAGGCAAAATTTTTATTTTGTGGGAAGTTGATTTTTGTTACATGATCCTGTTTAATCAATAACATCATTTTTTTAGTCATGCCTAAAATAAAAGGATGTTTTTAAGAGAGATGTCATCTTAGATCCCGTGAAATACACCTGGCCCTAGACAGGCATTATAGATATCACAGTGAAGGTACACATGACATTGGATAAACAGGATACATTTCCTATAATCCAGATGTGTATCCTGAAAAATCAAATGGGAATGGAGTCATTTTGATGATTCCTATGCTTCAGACATCCACCTGGAGGGTAAAGAGACTCCAGTGGAGGATTAGCTTATTGGCATAGCTAAGCCTGATATGAGAGACCTCAGAGGTCAGGCAGAAGAGACATTGCCAAGAGCAGAGAAACTGCAGATGGGAAATATAGGCAGTTTCTAGCTAGTAAAGCTTTTCTATTTTGATTTAATTTTTTTTCCCAAATTAGAAAATCTGTACTCTCCAGTTGGATAAAGTCCCATGGGGACATGAATTGGACAGCATATGGTCTTCATGGAAAAAATAAAATAAAATAAAATAAAATCACTGGGTGCATGGCTTGGCATACAAGTACATACTGGATTTGGATCACCTTTCTCCTCTTGGCAGGTGCCTATGTGTACAGCTGGGATATTCCTAGAGATAGGGGATTACTGAAGAACTAGCAAAAGTGCCTGGTAACAGAAGAGTATATCCACTCCCTTAAGGTATCAATACCTGACTATAACAACAAGTATAAAATTTCTTTTATTTCTTGATTGTCCTGCTTCTCTACCTCAGTTTACCCTTGGGGAGACTGAAAAGGGCAAATATTGAGAGGAGGATGTGTTAGAAATAAAAACAGAAAAGAAATCAACTACATGCCCCCTTTGCATTTAGCTATTGTGACTCTGGATCTAAGGCATATCCTGACTGGGAGTGGGAAGTTTTAAATTGAGTAGATGTTTCTATAGTAGTTTTTGTTGTTGTTGTTCCAATATAATTTTGTTTATGGATGCTAAAATTTGATTTTATAGAATATTCATGTGTCATGAAATATTCTTCTTTATTTTTTTTTCAACCATTTAAAACTTGAATACCATTCTTAGTTCACATGCCATATAAAAACAGCAAGTGGGCCTGGTTTGGTCCAAGGGTATAGTCAGACATCAAGTTTTAAAAAGATATTCAGAATCTTCATTACTTTTTAAATTTTATTTTATTTTTATTAAAGTATAGTTTGTATATAGTTGATTTATTAAAATTAGAGTGTGGCAATTCCTGCTGTAAAGCCTAATGACTCAGCCTAATGACTCACACACACATATTCTTACAGTAATTTGAATTAGACATTTAAGTTAAAAAATTAAAATAAATTTTCAGACGTAAAATTATTTTATATTTTCCCAAGATTTTATCTGAATTGTACAATTTTATTGTGTGCTGTGGAGTAATAAAATTCAAAGGTATGGTTGTCATCATACAGAGTCCAACATATACTAAGTGGCCAATAAGTATCTAAAAGAAGAGACCTTCAGTAGAATTCAGAGGAAGTGCAAAGTTTTAGAGTGGAAAACAGTATGATATTTCCAGAAATAGCAAGTGCATTTTAATATAATAAGATGTATTCAAATATAAAATTATCCAACATTATACAAATATGTATTATAAAGAAATATATGCATAGAGATATGCAATAAAGGAGACTTCTCCGAGACTATGTCACTTGAGCTGGGTCATGTGGGAAGAATGCATTGAGAGCAGAATGGGTGAGAAGACATTCCAGACAGAGAGAGTAAATGTGTAAAGGTGAAAGCAACGTGACATGGTTGACTATGGTGAGAAGGAGAATGGATTGAGAAAGGAAGGATGGAGTATTGGAAAACAGGCTATAAATCAACTGGGACATACCAAAAAAAAAAACACAAACAAACAAAAAAAACACATGTCTACCATAACAGTATTTTATTTCAGCTATGCAGGAGAAGTTTTAGTAAAGGAAGAATAATAATAAGATTTGAGTACTTGAAAAATAGCTCAAAAACAAAACAAAATAAAAACTACAAGTCTATTGTTTTTCTGTTTTTTTGTTGTTGTTGTTTGTCTTTTTGTCTTTTTAGGGCCACACCTGAGGCATATGGAAATTCCCAGGCCAGGGGTTGAATCAGAGATGTAGCTGCCGCCTTAACCACAGCCACAGCAACACAGGATCCAAGCTGTGTTTGTGACCTACACCACAGCTCACAGTAACATTGCATTCTTAACCCACTGAGCAAGGCCAGGAATTGAACCCAGGTCCTCATGGATCCTAGTCAGGTTCATTACTGCTGAACCACGATGGGAACTCCCAAGTCTATTTTTTGTGTTTCTCATTTCTGCTATAACAAATTACCACGAACTCAGTGACTTAACATACAGTTGTATTACCTTAGAGTTGTGGATGTCAGAAATCCAAAGTGGGTCACCCTGGGCCAGAATCAAAGTATCAGAAAGGCATCTCAAGGCTTTTGTGTGAATCTGTATGCTTGCTGTTTCCATCTCCTGGAGGCTGCCTGCATACCTTGGCCCATAGTCCTCTTTATCCAACTTCAAAGCCAGCAGTGGTTGCCTGCATCTCTTAGGATACCAAGTCTCTGGTATTGGGTTTTCTGCCTCCCTCTTCCTCATTTAAAGAGTCATGTTGCTATATTGCACCTTCCAAGATACTCTTCTTATTGAGGTGAACTGATTAACAACCTCAATTCCATATGAAACCATAATTCTCCTTTGCCATGTCCCAGGCCATGACCTATTCTTATGTTATTGCATTCAGGATTTGGATACTGTTGGGATAACATTATTCTACTTTCAACCACTATTATTTAAGAAATGATTTGGAAAATTTTGGATCCTGAAAGCAGCGGAATGAATAATAATAGTTGTAAATAATAACAGTAATGGTGACAATGGTAATGATAGTTATGTTGGTGAGTATGGGTTAATATGTAAATTTCTCCAAGACATATTACTGAACGAATAATTTGTGAAAGATTTGACAAGACGCTACCAATGTCCTTTGGGAGACAACTGGAGGCTTGGTATGGGCAGATTCTATAATTTTATTTTTAATCATCTCCTTATACTGTTTAAAATGTTTAGTGTGTATGTCTAACAACTTTTCAATTAAAGATATTGCATTCACTTAATTTTCAGATTAATTTTTTTAAATGGGTGTGTTCTGACCAACTAGAGAGTAAAAGCAAGGAAGTGATTTGGTGTGAAATTTCAGTAGACACAATTTAGAGTAGCCTCCTGGGTATGCCATCTGCAGTACCTATGACCGTGGTCCACTTCCACAAACTTGCCTTATTGGTCAACAGATAGGCTATGCTGCTCATCCTGAGCATCATTAGTCAGAATGTGACAGTTCCTTAGACATATGACTCATTGATGGACCTAGGACAGGTGAAGAGGATCTCCTTTGGTAGTGTACAACCTGTGTGTAAGAAGAGAAGCTGTTTTTCATTTCTGCTCATGAAACTCTTAAGAAATAAAACTAAAATAGCTGGCAACCACTTCCATTGGCATATTTCTAGCCATCACTAAAAAGTAAAATCTAATGCTAAAATAATGCAGACTCTAAATAGGAAATCCTGAATATGCTCCAGTCTGCTAAGCCAGTGGTTCACAAAGCCAGAGACACCATTGATCTTCTTTGGTTAGTTAATATGAGCTAATAGATAATTGAGCTAGTTCAGGTCATACTTCTATCTTTTATAATGGAAAGAACATGGACAATAAGCAAGTAAATAATACTTATTATAGAAATGAGTTTTAAGAAACTCTAATTTTTGATCACAATGAACATACTTTCCTGCATAGATGCATTTTGTTCTTACCATTTAATAATATAAGCTCTGAATGTGGTTGTATATTATATGACACCTTGACCTCAGACTACCAGAGCCCAAATCAAAATATAACTCAGAATATCTCCCCAAAATCTTCCTGTCATCTTTCCTGATTTCCACACAAACAAAAGTTTGAAACTCACAAATTATTTTTTAGAATATTCCAAAGCCAGCGTAAGTAATGATCCAGTTTCACAATCCCAGCATTATATTAATCATTTATGTCTTGGTGCAGTTTCTTAGGTACAAAAGACCAAAGAGACAGCAGGAGATTGCACATAATGAACAACAAATATAAGTTTATTTCTGTTGGATGTTCATTCAACAGCAGAGAATACTCTGCTACAAAATGGAGGAAATGATAAAATTTGAAATGATCAGGTATATTCTTCAATTATGGCTAACTTTTCAAGATTCATTCAAAAAATGTGAATTAAATATGCCACCAAAGTAAAAGTATAGTTGCCGACAGATGCGACTTTCTCCATTTGAAAAAGGCAATATATTTTTCAAGAATGTAAAAAGTGATTTTATGCTACTAAATGCCATCTTCACTATCACCCCATAACTCTTATTAAACAATCACTTGCACTTAAAAACAAGATGAACGTGATTTATAATTCAGAGCAAAATCACTGGAGTTATTTTACTTTAAAAATTTAGACCCATATGATTAGAGATGATAAATTTATGAATCAACACCAGCCTCCTCTCTCCTTCCTCCTCTCTCTCTTTCTCTCTGTCTCTTTCCACAGACGTTATGGAGACTTAATATGTTTAAAGAAACTTAGCAATAATATCATATCATAACTCTAATAATTTTTTTCTTATCTCCTCAAAAATTAGGTAATCTTATATTTTGAACAACAAATACTAAAGCTATATATATATATATATATTTTTTTTTGTCTTTTTGCTATTTCTTTGGGCCGCTCCCGCAGCATATGGAGGTTCCCAGCCTAGGGGTCGAATCGGAGCTGTAGCCACCGGCCTATGCCAGAGCCACAGCAACGCAGGATCCGAGCCGCGTCTGCAACCTACACCACAGCTCATGGCAACGCCGGATCGTTAACCCACTGAGCAGGGGCAGGGACCGAACCCGCAACCTCATGGTTCCTAGTCGGATTCCTTAACCACTGCGCCACGACGGGAACTCCTAAAGCTATATTTTAAAAGTGTAGTTACCAGAATTTCAGTTTCAGTCACTTATGATAGGATTTTTATTTTAGTTTAGTTATCTCTTCCTTGGGGTATAGGGATGCTCCCAGGCTAGGGGTCGAATCAAAGCTGCATCGGCTGACCTACGCCACAGCCACAGCAATGCAGGATCTGGCCACATTTGTGACCTTCCACAGCTTATGGCAATGTCAGATCCTTAACCCACTGAGCTAGGCCAGGAATCAAACCCACATCTTCATGGATACTAGTCAGTGTCCAAACCTGCTTAGCCACAGTGGGAATACCTATGAGAGGCTGTTAATACAGATCTTTGACTACACAGACACATATACCTTCTTTATTCTACATTTCTCTTAAAGTTTGTACTCAGTTTTGGAGGAAATATTTCAGGACCCAAAGAGGGTTAGAATTAAACATATTAGTTTTTAATTAAAATTAATTAAATTAATTAAACATATTACATTTTTCTTTCTCTTTCTCCACTTTAACCTATCATGACTCCTCGTTTTCTCTTTCATTCCTGAAAGACTTTTTATGTTAAAAACACCTCTGACTTCTACTTCTGGTTCTTCAATAAGCCAGATATTCTATAACTTCAGGGAGTCTGAAGGATTGAGTTAACAGGAATTAGCCATACTTTTAGTCAAAGGTACTCTTCAAATGACTACCACATGTAAAATCCTGTAAAAATAATATTTTGCATTTGCATAGATATTGATAAGGCTCAGGGCAGGCCACCCCAAAATGTGACAAAGTGGCATATTGATAATTTGAATTAAAGTGACTTGAGAAACAGCTAGAGCAAGGAGGAAAATTTGACCTTCCTCTCTGTCCCCCTGAAAGCAGGAAATACTCGTCTCTTCCTGCACCAGGAGGTAAAGAGACATTCCTGTCACCACCAGATAGGGAATTAAGGGCAAAGGAGGCTGTGCTTAGTTTCTTCACTAATTAGTACTCAAGGCTAAATTTATCTGTCTCATTAGTATGTCACAAACGCATAGTTTCTTTGTCTAAAATGTATCCAAGCTGCTTACTTTGGTCACTTGGGTCCTTTGAGACCTCTGTAAATATGAAATGATTATATTTTTCCTCCTGCAAATCTGCCTTGGGTCTACTTAATTATTACAACCATCCAAAAGAACCAAGAGTGGTAAGGGAAGATTTTCCCCTCCTTGACAGTACCCTGACATCACTCGCCAAATACTTCCATGTTTATTAATTTACCCATCTTTATGAAAAGGGTGTTACTGATAAATTGCATCATTGGCATTTGAAAGATGAGATAATTGAATTTACGGAAATGGAGTCACTTGGCCAAGACACTAAAAATGTAATAATCAAACTAGGATGAGAATTCTTTTTCCCAGCTCCTGAGCCCAATTCAACTCAATTACTTCTATTCCATAATACCCAAGCACAAGGAAAGACATCAAAGGCCAGCTTCCCCCACCACAGATTCCTCCATCCTTCCTAAGAATCTGCCCAGCATTTTGTTTTTAATAGCTGCATCCACAGCATATGGAAGTTCCCAGGCCAGGGATTGAATACTACACCACAGTGATCTATGCCACACCTGCGGCAATGCTGGATCCTTAACCCACTGTGCCAGGCCAGTAATCAAATCCATGCCTTCACGGGGACCACAGCCAATGCAGTCAGATTCTGTTTTGCTTTGTTTTGTCTTTTTTAGGGCTGTATTCACAGAAAAGGGAAGTTCCCAGGCTAGGGGTCAAATCAGAGCTGTAGCTGCCAGCCTATACCACAGCCATGGCAACACCAGATTCGAGCCACATCTGCAACCTACATCACAGCTCATGTCAAGGCCGGATCCTTAACCCGGTGAGCGAAGTCAGGGATAAAACCTGCATCCTCATGGATACTAGTTGGGTTCGTTAACCTCTGAGCCACAGCAGGAACTCCTGCAGTCAGATTCTTAACCCACTGTGCCACAGCAGGAAATCCAGCCCAGCATTTCTCCCTGACAGTTTTTCCTACCTCCTCTGGCTTCCTTTCCATTTTTTCCCCTCACAGTATTTCCCCACTAAATCTCTAATCCATCGAATCCTATTTTAGAATCTGCTTCTCCTAGGACTCAAACTGACACAGACTCTTTCTTACAATCCTTTCAGAAGACTATTAACAGCACCATTCCTTCCTGATTATTAAATACGTGACATGATATGAATAAATCATTTATATCAATAGCCAATGAAATGCACAAAGTACATGTTCAATACATTATACGTTTCCTTTATCCTTCAGCAGCAAGCCCATACGACTATTAACAGTAATGTAATTTGTACAAATGCTTTATTATGCATGGAAATATACCAGACTATTTATCCCAAATCTTGAACACTCTAATTCCACAATTTAAAATTAATTTTAGTAAAATCACTGCAGGAGTGCACAAAAATAGAATCACAAGGATGAACAGAATGGCTATTTTTAATGAGAAAAAAATTATCTTCTAGAATATTAAAAATAACAGGAAAATTCTAATCAAATATTGGTAAATCAAAAAATAAAAATGTACATTTCTCTGCAGAGCACTACACTAGCACATATATGTACAAAATTTATGGAGTTATATAAAACAAAATATAACCTGGATTTCTATTTTTCTCCTTGTTGTTAAAACATGTGGCTGGATTTAATCCTCTGCTCCTGCATTTCTGTGTTTTCAATAATAAATAAACATTAATTTTATACACTAACAACATGCACATACTATGAAAAACAACTATGAAGACATATACATTTCCTAAATGTAAATGGGGAAATAAAAAAGAAATATTCTCATCACTCACATCTCCATTTTTCAAAGTGAAATATGTTTTAAGAATTTTTTTAAAAAATGCATTGTAAATTGCTTGTGAATAGACATTGTCTGCCATTTTGGAAAACTGAATATTAACTGTCTCCATGAAATAAATCAATTCAAAATTCTGAAATATCAGCAATTGTTTAATGCTTTTGCATCCATAAGTTTACACAGCTTAAAATCCGAACACGTAGGATACAAGTGTATGTTATACTTCCATGAAGTCTTAGACTGTGTAATCTTTCAAAAAATAAAAATTAAATTAACATGTAATTTTTTTAATATTCAAAAATCAGATTCTTCGTCCTTTTCAAAGATTTATTCAATAAAAAAGCTCTGGATATCTGACTCATTTCCCATTAGAGAGATAAATTTTCTGAATCATTAATTTATTCATTTAATTTATAAATATGTTGCCTATATTCATTTTGTTGATCACTAAGTTACATTTTTGGAATAAAGATTAACCATTACCATAATCTCCACAGAGTTTAGAATATGTGGCCATTCAATAATAAATATATATTAATACTTTATTTTGTGTTAGATGCTGGCAGTGAAGTAGCAATTAAAAGAGAAATCAGAAACTTTCCTATGGAACTCAAAGAAATAACATGTGTAAATGAATGACTGACAAGACTTTTGGGATGTTCAAATTAATATGTTAGGAGCTTAGATGGGAGAAAGTTTGTCTCACAAGGTACAACTAACATTTAAGCTGGCCTTTGATACCATTTTCTGTACTTGCCCCTGCCCCCGGCATCCTATTTATTTTTTCTATGAGAGCACTCAACACCCTATAATTATCAATTATATTCCTATATGGAGGTTTCTATGATCATAAATAATTCCTTTCTCCTTGTTGTTTAATCCTCCACTCCTGCATTTCTGTATTTCATCATCTAATCATCTCTACATTTGTATTGATTAGCCCTTCATTTCCCCACTCCCTTACAGATCTTTCAATGAGCTCTCTGTAATATTTTAAATATTGATAGCAAACTCCTGGGCATCATTTTTTTTCTCTAAATATCATTTATACTTCTTCATGTAACTGAAATCTTGATGCCTCCCTGTTTTTAATTACTGATATTGCTGACTTGTATTTTTTCTCCTTTTTCCCTTGATTATTTTTGCTAGGATTCTATAATCTCAGTAATATTTTTAGAGTATTAACATTTAGTTTTTATCATTTTCTTTATTGTACAATGACGTTACATTATTTGAATTCATCTATTATTGCAAGTTTAATTTCTAGCCATTTTTTGTTTCCTTCCTTTCACTTTATTGTATTTGTTTTTCCTCTAGTTTTTTTTTATGAAAATGCAGATAATTGATTTTCAGCTCTTCTCTTCTAAACCTATTCTTGTAAAAACTATAAAATTTCTCCCTTTATTATGCTCTAAGCCTCATCTCATAAATTTTGAATGTCTCACCTTCAATATCATTTAGTTCAAAATATTTCCATTGATATTTAAAATATGTTTGATATTTTCCAAGTAATATAATCATTCCTGTTCCCTGGTTTCCTAAAAAGTATATTGGTAACTCCAAGTGGAAAAATATTATTATTTTTGTGGTTTTACTTTTATTGTCATTGATTTACTTTTGCAGCCATTGAGTGCTCAATTCCTTTCTAGCTGTTGAAAGCTCTCTAAAGGATGCTTCTCCTTTGATAATGGTTATCTTGTTTAGTATATCAACCTTGAGCCAATTTTGGTAAATACTCCACATGCATTTGAAAAGAATTTATATTCTCTTGTTACAGGATGATTCTTCCTATCAGAAATTTAAGAGCTGTGCTAAAATCTTAATGTTAGCAAAGGGTTTCTGCTATGAGTATTTTGGCTAACTTTTGCTTTATATTTAAAGCTGTATTATAAACTGTATACATAATATATATATGTATTTATTTATCTCTCTCACAAGAATATATGTGTATGTATATATGAATGCATACATATGTACAGGTTATGAAATATAACTGTATGAATCTCAGAATGTTTCTTGTCATAAAGTCAAATGTCTTTGTTAATATAACTAGATTAGCTTTAATTTGGTTAGGGTTCAAATATTTATTATTTATTTATTTATTATTTATTTTTATCCTGCAATATCACTATAGTTATAATGTTTCTCATATAATTAAATATATTTGGCCATTATTTTTTTTTTCAAATCTACCAACTTAGTCTTCACATTTATTGTAAAATAAAAATACAGTTGTAAATTTAATGACAATTTTTTCCTTTTTAATTTTCATTTTAACTAAATTTTTTTATATCCCATAGTTTCTCCTTTTCTGACTACTTTAGGGCTAATAGAGTTATTTGATTTTTCTTTCTTATCCCTTTTTTTTTTTTTTTGTCTTTTTGTCTTTTCTAGAGCCACTCCCGCGCATGTGGAGGTTCCCAGGCTGGGTTCTAATCAGAGCTATAGCCGCTGGTCTAAGCCAGAACCACAGCAACGCGGGATCCGAGCTGCGTCTGAGATTTCACCACAGCTCACGGCAATGCTGGATCCCCAACCCACCGAGCAAGGCCAGGGATGGAACCCACAACCTCATGGTTCCTAGTAGGATTCGTTAGCCACTGAGCCGCAACGGGAACTCCCCCCTTTTTTTTTAATCCTTATTATCTCATTAGTTCCACATTTTTTAAATTGGTTGTCCTAGGTAATAACTTGTATCATCAAATGATGACAGTTTAATATAGCATTTAGCAACTCAGGGTATATTATTTTTTACAATCTTTTCACATGTCCGCTGTACATGAAAATGGTTTTCTCTTTTTTTGTTTTGTTTTTGTTTTTGTTTTGCTTCTTAGGGCCACACCTGAGCTGCAGCTGCCAGCCACAGCCACAGTCATAGCCACAGCAATGCTGGATCCGAGATGCATCTGCAACCTACACCACAGCTCAGGGTGTGGGTGGTGTAAGGGTGTATACCTCAGGGTGTAAGGGCAAAGCTGGATCCTTAACCCACTGAGCACAGCCAGGGATCGAACCTGCGTCCTCCTAGATAATAGGTTTATAATTTGCTGAGCCACAATAGAAACTCCTTGATTTCATATTTTTTTTACTCTGATTTGTTTACATACTTTCTATTGACTTTCTTTTATTGTTTATTGACTATATTTCTCGTTTTATGTAATCTGTTGCCAAAACTCATGAAAGTGGTCATATAATGAGCAGTTTAAAGGTAGAACTGGCAGATTCTTCTGTTTAATTGCATTCAATTAGAGAAAGGGAGACTCTATTCTTGATTACGAGTATCTGATAATATTTTTTGCCACTAGTTAGTTTTCTTGCCTGATTGAGAATTTTTAATGGGAAATACTTGATAAATACTTTGATAAATTCAAGTTGGAAGCTCCTTGAGCAGGAGTATGCCATTGGTAACAATATGTCTTCAGGTTTACATTTTGCCTAATATCCCCTATTTTCCACTACTATTTACAACGATGCTAAAAGTAGCAGTCAATGTAACTAACATTCAGATTTTTCCAACCATTTTCTTAAAAACCACAGGTTCATTGATCCAACTAAAATACAGCAAATAACAGTTTTATTAGGGGTTTTGGCATGACATAAGACATCACCCATCTTCCAAATATTGTGCTTTTACTATTTCCTGGAAGCACTCCACTCTTAGTTCTAAGTTTCTTTGTTATTTAAGATACAAACTATGATTGTACAGAAAAGGTGGCCCCAAAGTAGAGAGAAGTAATTTTTTCTCTCACATAACAGGCCGGTGTAGATAAGCGAACCGGAGTATCTCTATGCACAAAACCATCCATGACACACTTTCGTTCTATATTACTGCATTTTTTAATGTGGATAAATAGGGCCCAAACTCCTCCATGTTCTAGCTCCTGCTAAGTCAGAAAGACAGAAGGTTGATGGTAAATAAGAGAATTTTAAAAATTTATGAAATATGTATGCAGCACCTTGATTCATATTCTACCAATAAAGCCTTTTTTACACCATTGTAGATAGCTCATGTAATGACGAAAAATGTAGTCTCTAGATACGTGGTCATCTGCACAACAAAAACTCAAGTTTTTTATTAAACAAGATGAAAATGGGTGATGTAGAGGTTATTCAGTTTCTGTGCGACTCAAAAACTCATCACTGAATCTGAAACACAAAAGACACGATTTACAATATCTAAAAGCAAAACCAAACAGGCTCTGCCCTTTTATAAGAGGTTCGGCAAAGTCACATTGTAATGGCATCAATGAAGGAAGAGTACTGTGGATTACTTTTATAATTTACTGCATGCAGCAATTATTTGCTACCAAACAAAATTTCCTACAAAATCTCTGGTTTTCTTCTTCATCTTAAGATATTAAAAATAATGATTTACTCGTCTTGGATATAGATTGATTATTAGTGGAATTAAAAAATTAACGTTGATATAATGGTGACTTCCTAATACAGGACTAGTTTACAAATTTTATAGAAAACATTGAAGATGTATTATCCAGTCTCAATGACTAGCTGCTTTTATAATTCTGTTACACGTGAAATGTGTTTAATACATTTCAAATTATTTGTTTGAAATTTATTTAAATTATGAACAACTTTCTTATTAAATGATGATTATTTACTGCATTTCCATCTCACTTTATAAATAGAATCCTAAATTTCTATTGGTTTTGCTTCATGTCCTTCAGAATGTCTTTAGATCAAAAGAAAACAGAGTCAGGACTAACACAATTAACATGATTACTTTTATTTCATTAGCCTCATGGATATTTGGCAATGTTAAGCAATTAACTTTTAAAGTAAACATTTATCTCTTAAAGTGTTTTGGTAGAGGTTTTAGTGTAATCTCTGCATTTTCCTTAAGAATTCTTGCCAGTATTATAAACCTAACATCTTCACTTCCTAAAGAGATGGAACATGTTGCTGTTGGGGAAGACTTTTGGTTTTGTTTGCCATCTGGTTACCTTGGAAACCATACTCTTGGAAATAACTGCATTGCTTAGTTTGAACGTCTACCATGGAAACCAGGAAAGAAAAAGTCACCTGTATGACAACAAATTACTGAAAATGTAGAAGCAGGAGGTGAGAGAAAGCCAGGAATATGTATGTGTTCTTTTATAATCTCTATTTTTTAGTGTAAAATTTTGAGATAATTAATAGGTTATAATATTTATAATAGAAGGAAAGACTATAGCTTCTGTAATATTTTACCTAGTTCCTGCAGCAAAAGAATAATAATATATTTATTAGATTAGAATCTTCTAGCACCAACAGAGAACTGGATCTTCAGAAAACAGCAATAAAGATTTCACATTATTTTTGCATGATCTCAAAATATAATCATTTTTGAAATATTGAAAATGCACAGATAGAATGTGAATTTTATAGAGAAATTCAGTTGCCTGCTTTACTTTTTTGAATTTATGATTTGGATATGTAATTAATATTCTAATCCACTGCACTCATTCATCACAGGTTTTAGTAAAACTAAAGGAGGCCAGTGTGGTTGACAAAATTTGAAAGATGTCCCCTTCCACAAGTAATTTAATAAAACACTAATAGAGGTTGGATGGTGAAAGGATTTGCTGAGAGAATTAAGGTTGCTAAATAGCTGACCTTAAAATAGGGCTATTATATTGTATTTTCCAAACAGGTCCAATGTAATCACATGAAACATTAAACGTTGAAGAGGATGAATAGGAGTGAGTCTGAGAGATGTGGCAGAAAGGGAGTTCAGAGAAATTTGAAGCCTGAGAAGAAGTACTTGACCCTTGGATTTGAAGATGAAAGAAAAGGGCAACAAGCCAAAGAACACAGGCGACCTCTTGAAGTTGAGAACGACTACTGACCTACAGCCCACAAGGAACCAGTAAGTTCAGTCATACAATAACCTTATAGCATTGAACTCAGCCAGCAACCTAGTTGAGCAAGGAAAAAAATTCTCCCCGAGAGTTTCCAGATAAGAACAAGTTGATTTGGCCTTGAGATACCCAGAGCAGATAACCCAGTAGAGCCACTGAATTGCTGACATAGGAACTCTGTGATAAAAAATTTGTATTATTTTATATTTGTGGCAATTTGTTACAACCTTAATAGAAAACCCTGATAACCACTCTGGAATTTTAGGCAACACTTTTAATCCAATATTATGCTATTCATTACTAATTCATCTATATTTTATGTGTTATGATGTTTTTTTAATTCAGAGAGAAAAATAGATGAGGAGATAGGTATTATTAAATACTTATTTGCATGCTATTTTTTTTTTAATTTTATATTTGTGGCCCCAGCCCGACAGGATGTTCCATAATAAGACCTTGGCCTGGTGCTTGTATATAGTGGTGAATAATAAAGACATGATCTCTTATTATGGAACATCCTGTCAAGCTGGAACCACAAATATAAAAAATTTAAAAAATAGCATGCAAATAAGTATTTAATAATACCTGTGATAGGTGCTAGAAAGATTCCCTCCTTCCCTCATTCTGTCTCAACTATAGACAAGCACCAAGCCACGGTCTGAAAATTTAATACATGTTTGTTGATTGAGTTAATGAACTAATGAATAATTGGTGGAAACATGCATTATAAAATTATAGAGTACATTTTCTGCATTCAATAAATTTGCAGTTGTGTTAGAGACTATACACCCAAATAAAGACGAGAGAAAAAAAATTATAAAAAAAAGATATGATCTGTAAGTTCCAGGAGGATAGAGAAAACAGTAAGGCCATAGGGTTTTGGAGAAGGTAGTGACTGTGTCTGGTAAGAGTGATTAGAAAAGAGTTTATAAGTAATGATAAACATGCCCCTAATCAAAGAGTACAGATAGGATATTGATAATCAGAGTTGACATCAACAGCACCCAAAGCTGAAAAGTTCATGAATGAACTTTTGAATATGTTTTTAGAATATTGTTTGTAATTGTGGTTGGGAGTTTGTGTTTATATTTGAAGGGTCTTTGATCAGATGACATGGGCTTTTGAATTAAGCCCTTCCACAAAAACCTTGGAGTCAACAGGCTGGTTGGTAACAGTATACATGTCTAATATAATTTGAAATAAGCTATTTTATGTCAATCAAAGAACAGAACTGTGTTCTAAGTCACCTCTAAGGTACAAGTCAGAGAAGCCTATCATGGTATAATCCATAGAATTATGGGGACAAGTTTAGGCAGAAAGTTGGTGGTTCTTAAAAACGAAGCTTCTATATCCTCCATGACTTTGGGTTATTTCAAGATTATAATGTTATTTGCTTTTTTAACTCACTGCTCAATAAATTTTTTAAACGTTATGTTTTAACAGTGTATTTACTTTTACATATTTTAAATATGTATAAGGCACAGCCTAGACACATAATGACATATAACACAGCCAATCGAACATTATTTGCCTTTTGGGTTTTTCTTGTTAATGCAGATACTTCGTAATGCATTCCCCCTTTTTTATACCGATCCTAACTATCTTTAATCCAGATTTAGTTTCAGGTGAGAATTAATTTCTAAAAGACAATGTCCATTAATTATGAAGAATGTTTCATAATTCTCTATATAACTAATTACGGAAAATAATTTAAATCTAATTTTATAGTTCCAACAGTTGCTACAATATACGACCACATATTTGGAATTTTGCACAGTGGTAATTTGCTAGCTTATCTATTCATCTAACTGCATTTCACATTTCCTTAAATAGATTGCCTACTTCCTGAAACTGTAGAATATGTTTTATATTTGTGAATGCAGAAAATAAGTATGTGTTGACTGTTTCCTTTTGGACACTAATAGATTTTTCCTTTTGCTATCTAACATCTTTGGATGTGTCAACCTTTCATTCACCCCATTGGTAAGAGACAGATTCTTGTCCTATTGTTATGTGGGTGGCTAAATACATAACACCAGATACTGGACATATGAGATTGAGAGCAATTTTTAGTCATACATGCATACTCACAGCCCAGGGAACAAAAACTCTACATACTACAAAGGGCCCACAAGCATTGAACTTGGGAACAGAGTGAACAATCAACAGCAAACTTTGTAGTGTAAAGAGATGGGGATCTCTGATTCCCAAGGGAGGTGTTCTTAGCTTATTTGAATAATTCCATCGGCAAACAGGCAGCTGAAGCCCACTTCTCAGTGCTCAGCATAAACTGTGCCTGCCCCCCATGGCTAGGACGTTTGCTTGGCTAGGGGATCTTATCTGTGGAAAGAGCAGTGAGAGAAACTTGTGGTTAGGACAGTCTAGGTCTTCCTGACTTTCTCTTCATATTGGGCTTACTTTTAGGACATCTATAGCTGGATTCCAACAAATGACCTTTTGGTCTGTGGAAATTACTCATTATAATTGTGCTATTGATTTTTATCCTATTTTTCATTCCAAGACTTCTTCATTGCTGTACCCAAACAACTGAACAGCAGAAGGGGAAGAGCCCATTATGCTTCCCTCGCATACTATTTTGAGAAGGACATAGATTATTTCTCCAAAGTAAACTCCTGGAGATTGTCCATCCATAAAGACATCAACATTTGATATTTGAAAAGAGAGCTTGAGCATCAAATTTGCTGTTATACTGCTCACTTAACGTGACACTCAAAGGAGTCCATAGTTTGGCTAAAACTTAAAGATTTTAAAACAAACATTTTAGCTTTGTTTCCTACCTTCATGAAACGTCCATTATCTATTGAAATTTCTTCCCTTGTTAACTCCCAAACGTATTTTGTTCTTTCCTGATGTTAGGTCTAATTTGACTGGGCTTCTATCCTCAGTTAAAATCTTACTACGTAAATGATCTCTCTAGTCCTTATTTTTCTTGTTTATGAAAGAGAGAAATAATACTATACACTCTGTTTTTGGTTGTGAAAATAAAATAAAAGAGTGAATCTAAATTATTCATCACATGGTTATATGTATCATAAATGCCTGATAAACATCATGGAATATCATTTCTATCAATACAGCCCCGATTTATAGATGAAGCTTAAGGGAGAATTAACTATGACGTTGTCATTGCTCACTTAGAATTGAATTTTATCATTAAAACATAACTTTTCTATATAGTCACATAATGGAAAAGTTAATAGCCATTTAGAAATTGCATGAAATTTAAATGCATAAAATGTTTCTTCAAAACATTAGCACTAAAATTATTTATATTATAAAAGAAAAAGTAAAATAAAAAGTTTACCAAACAGAATGTGATGAAAACCTCAGTTTTGATGATTGTCTGCATAAGAAATAAAACCTGAAATGATACACAATAAAATTTTTATATGACTAGATTATGTTGGTTTTACTTTTTTATTTTCAATTTTCTAATTTTACAAAGTATACCATCATGTTATTTAAACACATTCTTGAAGACTTATAAGATCATCTTACTTTCTGGAAATGACACATTCCTTTGAATTGTTGAAGTTTTTCATTGTCTGTTTCAGCTACCTATCAACTATCCACAAGACCTTCAGTTTGGTCTACATTTTGTAGAGTTGTCCTGATTACCAATGACAGTATAACATATAACATGCTATCTTGAAACTGTGCTTAAAAAGTAATTTTTTTTTTTTTTTTTTTTGCTTTTAGGGCCACAGGTCCACACCTGCAGCATATGGAAGTTCCCAGGTTAGGAATCGAACTGGAGCTGCAGCTGCTGGCCACAGTCACAGCCACAGCAATGCTGGGATTCAAGTGTTGTATGCAATCTTCACAGCAACACCGGATCCTTAACTCACTGAATGAGGCCAGGGATCAAACCCACATCCTCATGGATACTAGTTGGGTTTGTTACCACTGAGCCACAAAGGAAACTTCAAAAAATAATTTTTACTTTATATAAATGGTTATATGGTTTCAGAATACAGGTGGTATTTTCATGGGCAATCCTAGGTGTCACCTGGAGTCACATGATGGACTTTAGGGGCCAGCTGGTCTGGGATGTAGGGTCCAAGACCACTTGCTCATACATATGGCTAGCATGACATTGAAGATAGCTGGAAGACTACCATCCATGTAGTATCAAGGGCTCTCCATGTCATCTCTTAGAAAGATATTCATATTTCTTACATGTGAGATCAGGGGTTCCTGACACCAAAATGCAAGCCACCAGTCCTAAAATGTCTGACCTGGAATTGTCATAACATCATTTCCACCATTCTCTGTTGATTTAATACTTGCAAATCAGGCTAAATTCAAGAAGAGAGGAAACAAATCTCTCAGTGGAAGTAAAATAGATTATTTTTGGCCAATTCTAATTCTGCACAGGAATGTAAACTAAAATTTTTTTATAATTCTTATAATTTCATGTACTTTTTAGTACTTTATATTGTACATGTGTTTTAATGTGTATAAGTTCATTATCTTTTCAGATATTTAAATATTTATGGTAATCTCAAAAATCCCTACTACTATTTCTATCACTGGTTTGGGATGTTTGAGATGTTCTGATAAATAGCACTACCTTCCCTTTCCAAGTTCTACACTGATTGAAAGACACACACAAAGGATCAGCAGATGAAGACTAGAACATAACAGCTTTATAACTGGAAAATATGACACTAAAGAATGCAAGAAGCTACAGCCCTTCCCTACAAGGCAGAAAGCAAAGAAGAACACAGCTTCTTTGCTTTCTATCCTGCTTTAAAGGGTAATAAAAAAAATTAGGATAGGTTTCACAAGCTAAATTTCTCTTTTCACTTTTCTAGGAAAAGATGTGTATCTTGGCGAAAATATGCCAGAGGAAAGAGAAGGAGTGAGCATAAAGCAACTATTCTCCAACACATGAAAAAAATTGCCAGTGAGAATATCAAGCATCAAAGAGGTTAAGAGATGTTTGCAAGATTTCAAAGGTAGTTGAGTTACAGATCGAGATCTTGAATCTAGATATTTGCAAAACAGATATTGCAAAATATTTGCAATAGGATACACTGAAGCACTTCAATAAATCTTGTTGTAAAAATCATCTCTATATCTCAAAGCACCTACCAGGAGGTTTGTGTCCCCATCCAAACCCATACACTGAAACCTAATCCATAGCTGATGGTATTTGGAAGTGGGGCATTTGGGAGGTGATTAGATAATAAGGGTAGAGTCCTCATGAATGGCATTTGTGCCCATATAAAAGAAACTCTAGAGAGCATCTTCACCTTTTCTGCTAGGAAAGGACACAGCAAGAAGATAATTGTCTATGAACTAGGAATCGAGCTCTCACCAGACAGTGAACATACTAGTGACTTGATCTTGGACTTCCCAGTCTCCAGAACCATAAGAAATAGATTTCTATCACTTAGAAGCTACCAGTCTATGGTATTTTGGACCAAGATAGTATTTTGTAATGCAATCACTTAATTTATCTTGGTGGCATCTGTCAATCCACAAAGTCATTACAAAAATATACAGACTATTAGTTGCTATATATTGGAATACTTAGGGCAGTATTCTCTCAGTGTGTGTTTTTGGCAACATTTGCTCAAAAGAATGCCAAAAACCAGATCTCTTTGGAAAATTCTAAGTTATTGCTAAATTTTTCTCATCATTTTAACATCTAGTGATCAAACATTCTCTAATAGAAAATGTACAATGGCAGCTCCCTGAGGTTGGAAACAGAACTCAGAATGTATTTTTGGAATTGAAACTAATTTCATCTTTAGTGCTTTAAATTCCATGAGCCTTTACAATTTTAATCATACATTTATCTGTGTGGGGGCTCTAGCCAAAATATTAAAAAAGTAAAATAACATTTACAGTAGGGTGAGATTTATTGGTCTTTTCCAATTTGTCTACAGTTTTAAAAAATGTGTAAGGTGCTATTAATGCCATTTTTTAAAATTTGTCCCTTGCTATGTGAAAATTTTATATATGTGCTTTTATTTACTTTTTTGGTTTTTTAGATTTTTATTTTTTCTATTATAGTTGATTTACATTTTTCTGTCAATTTCTGCTGTACAGGAAAGTGACCCAGTCATACACACACACACACACACACACACACACACACACACACACACACACACACACACATACACACACACATATATATTCTTATTCTCACATTGTCCTCCATCGTGCTCCATCACAAGCGCCTAGATATAGTTCCCTATGCTATATAGCAGGATCTATATCTATTTCTACACACACACAAGCAAATAGAGGTAGAGTAGAAAGAAAAAAGGGAGGAAAATGTACTTCAAAGCCAATAATTTAAAATGTTTAAATTTGGATCAGAAGAGAGTGAGACTATTGAACAACATCTAAGTCAATGATTTGAAGGTAGCCAGCATTCTGATGGCCGTTGTGTTGGAAGTATGTAGTCTATAAATAAAACACTTATCATGAATATTGGATCAAAGTATTTTGTAAGACTTTTGATCATTCTTTTAAAAAGGTACTCAAGTAGCTTATGTATAACCATGACTGGATGTCAACAAGGAAAGAGTTGGGCTCCAAGAGATACCAGAATTAGTCAATGAGATATTTACAGTATTATAATATAAATTATATTTATTTATATGAATATTATAGGTCTAAATGTTATAGATCTGTGACATTTTTAACCGGCAAGCTGCTCTTTTGTAAACACATTACACTTGATTTTCTCCACTGTGTGTGTATGTGTGTATGTGTGTGTGTGTGTTTTAAGAAGAAAGCAAGCAAGATGCCATCTAAAGGGAAGAGTAGGAAGGAAAAAATTTCCACCAGATTGTTTATGTGTCTTGGGATCTCTTAACTACTAACGTAGACTTCAGTGCTGTTAAGTCATTGTATAAACACAGGCAAGATCATTGTCAGATTTTTCTCTCATTGGTACAACTTTTCAATTTAGGAGGTCAGGGATGAGAGCAGGTCAACAAACAAACAAAAATGACGAGAAGCAGGGAAAAGTAGAAGAGTGGAGTACAGGTATTGAGAATGAAAACTTCAGAAGGAGATATCTGTCCTCAAATTTAGCTCAAGGTAAAGGAGCCAAAACTTAGGTATACGTGAGGATGATACTGGGAATCACAGCAGGTGCTGGAGTAAATTAAGATAGTTACTATTTTCAATTTCCCCAGGCTCATGTTTATTGATCAGCAAATGGATGGTGCCCAAGTGGATAGCACAGTAAAATCACAAGGTCACAGATATTCAGTGTTATCAAAGTCAAAACTATAACTCCTTGAAGAGAAACTTCGAAGTACAAACTTCATGAATAATAGGTTTAATTTCTGCTCCCCACCAAACCAAGATGCACACAAACACTACTGTTTGACACTTCGACTTGAAAGAACAAAAACTGCCTAGTGACTTACAACCCTTCTTGTGTTTTATTTTCCATTGGGAAGGTGGGAATCATATATAAGCACCACTCTATAATAGAGGTAATTAATAAGAACTTATTGTATAGCACAGGAAAATCTACTCAACCGTTTGTAATAATTTATATGGGAAAAAGAATGGATATATTTATATATATATGTGACTGATTCACTCTGATGTACACCTGAAACTAATACAACATTTTAAGTCAACTATACTCCCATAAAATTAAATTTTAAAAAAAGAAAAAAAATCTCTTAAAACAACTAATACTGTGTTCAGGTAAGAGGTTCAGGGAAAGATTTTAGAGTCAGGAAAACGGGGAGGCTTGTTAGAGTAGAAAGACGATTGACCTTGAAAGCTGAGTTTTATTTTACTGGCTATGGTGTGAAAAATGGGAAAGTTATTTAATACTTAGGATCCACAGATTATACACATTAGGATTAATAAAGCTTTATTGGGTTTTTTTAAGCACAATTCAAGCGAGAAGTGCATACAGTGGAATCCGTAAATGTCCGTTTACTCTGGTATGTTTTGCTCACTGATGCTCAAGTGAGCCTACAGTAAGCCCTGCTTTTCAGGGTAGCATGCACTGACTGGAGTTCTCTGCATGAGGTCAGTGGAAAGGACTGAAGTAATACAGACTTGGGAATATAAGGGGTTCAATATTAATGACCAAGACACAATGTGAAAGGAGAATCTAATTTATTCTTAAAATTACCTTTGTGTGTGTGTGTATGATTATTGTGCTTCACCAAGTGATTTTAACTTTTAAATAAAATAAAATGAAATTAGTGCAAGGAAAGTCTCATGTTGTAATCCACCATTATAGAACTGTTAGGTATGAATCATTCCCTTCACCCATTCACTCAAAAAGCAGGACAGAGAGAGTGAGATAATGAGAAAAACATTTTTAGACAGCATTATAAATCTTCAATTTAAGAAAAACTTTAGTAATGGACGATGGAAATTTCTTCCTATAAATGATACTTAAATGTAAAACTGTACATTACTATAAATGGTAGCAAAGCATATGTTTCTGTTTGCATTAATGATTTTAGCTACTATTTATGGAATATTTGTTACATGGCAGGTAGAGTAGAAAGTTATATTGTTACACAATCTCCTCTTACAAGTCTCTGAAAAAAATGTAATTTAATATTTTGGGTATGCAAGTGAAGAAACATAGAATTTAGAGTGGAGAAATAATTTATGTAACTTAATGTCATACATCTATTAATACTGGACCCTAATTTTTACCTGCATGATCTTGAAATTATTACTTTAAAATACTTTATTTTTTTCTGAAAGTCTTCATGATGATACATGAAAGACAGAGACGGGTGTATGACTTACTGATGATTTGTGACATAAATGAATGACTTTTTGCCATGTATTCATGGTATTCATATACTGCATGGGGGCAATAGTTTATGTCAATTATGCCCTTTACCACATGTTCCAAAGAAAATCAGCTACTTGCTACCTTCTCTTTCCAGGCCTGATTTTGAGAAGTTTCAAACATCACATGTAAAATTCCTACATATGATTTATTTGTTTTTAATTTTTTGAAATAAATGAGAGTTTTTAGGAATTAATCACAAATAATGACTATCGCAGCATCAAACTGTGGTACCATAATTACATGGAACACATACAAGTGGGATGAGGACGATAGATTAATACAAGGAGAAATGCCATCTATACAAGTAGAGTTTATGGCCTCAGCAGTACCACATTTGAAAGCTAAGAGAAAGACTGGGTATTGATGCCAGAAAGTGGTCTACAATATTCATACTTTATTGCAAATTCCTGCACATAAGTTTTAAATCATCGCATAAAACAAATCTTTCATAAGTCTTCCTTGAGATTTTGAGGTGGTCAGGCCATACTTCTTCAGGCCCATAGAGGATTTTAAATATATTTCTATGTTATTCATTTTAGCTTCCATAGTGATTTTATGTACTTCCCACTTTCTTACTCTTTTAAAGGGTCTTTGTTGAAAGAGCTTGTGATATATTAAAAATACATAGCATTGACTCTCTTATTTTGCACACAATAGATTATTCAGTAAAAAAGGTCCTGTGGTGGTAACCACATGCACAGTTCACCAAAGTTTTGAATCTCAATATTCAGCCATATGACAAGATTGCAAACATATCCTTTAAAGTTGGGTATAATCTACAAATTGATCTGACCAATGAATGTGAAGAGAAGACACATGTCACTTCCTAGGTAGAAGGCAAATCTCAGTCTGCTGTGACCTCTTCCAACTGTCAGGACTCCAGGCTTATGGTCCTTGTTGAAACAAAAATAAAACAAATAAAAAGATAACTACTCTAATAGACCACACTGCTACCCTTTCAAACATCAAAATGACCAGGATCAGATGTGGCTCTCTTTTGTAGTTTGACAATATCTCATTGCCTCTTCTGAGTGTGCTGTGGCAAGGAGAAATACTTGAATGCATGTCAGCTTTACATTTTCCACCTGAAAACCAACTTACAGATGCTTTAGAGTCACAATTCAAGTGAGTGTTTTTTCCATCCTTCTAATATATAATTTGATTTATTTGTGGCCTTCGTGTTCTATTTTTTTTTCTTGGCATGATTTGCAATCTTCAAAATACTGTGTACCACTAGGATTTGTTATGACAAAAGGATGTGTTTAAATATGAAATTGTTTTTAGTAGCTCACTTATTTCTTTGTAGCTCAGTTTGATCTTGTCAGGCATAATGTAGATAATTATAGGAGCAAAAATACAAATTAATTACATATGCTATTGATTTTTGATGTTGTGCTCCCCTACAATGCAATGAGGTTTTGATTTCACACTTAAAATCCTTAATGAATAATCTCCAATTCCCTTTATATAAAGCTAAGGAAATAAAACCATGTTTTATTATTCTTTAAATGTTTAATTTTAAAGCAATTTTTAAAAATGTAATAAACTAGTTGTAATAAAAGTATCAGAGACCTGGAGTACAAATGTAATCATATCAAAATATACAGCAGCATAGTAAACCTGAGTCTGGCTTATATGACACATTTATCTTACTATTCTAAAAACTTTGAAATATGCCATCACATAAAATAATTTCAATTTCAATTCACTTTAAAAATAACTTTCACATAATTTTAAGTAAATTAACTACTAGTGGAAGAACATGGATTTTTTTTTACATTTTCTCATCATAGAATGGATCCATATGGCACAAAGACTAATAGGAAGGGTTGGCACACTTTGGCCCTCAGGCCAAATTAATTGCCTTTTTAAAAAAATTGCAGTTGATTAATAATGCTCTGTCAATTTTTTCTGTACAGCAAAGTGATCTAGTTATGCATATATATATACATTTTTTTCTCACATTATCTTCCATCACATTCTATCACAAGTGATTGGATATAGCTCCCTGTGCTATACAGCAGGATCTCACTGCTTATCCACTCCAAAAGCAATACTTTGTATCAACTAACCCCAAACTCCCATTCTATCCCATTCCCTTCTCCTCCCCCTTGGCGACCACAAGTCTGTTCTCTAACCCATGGATTTGTTTCTGTTCTATAGATAGATTAATTTGTGCCATATTTTAGATTCCACATGTAAGAGATATGGTTATTTGTCTTTCTCTTTCTGACTTATTTCACTTAGTATGAGAATCTTGAGTTCCATCCGTTTGCTGCAAATGGCATTGTTTTGCTCTTTAATGGCTCATTAGTATTCCACTGTGTATACATACCACATCTTAATCCGTCCATCTGTTGATGGCCATTTAGGTTGTTTCCATGTCTTGGCTACTGTGAATTGTGCTGCAGTGAACATAGGAGTGCATGTATCATTTTGAATGAAAGTTTTGTCTCTATATATGCCCAGGAGTGGAATTGCTGGATCATATGTTAGTTCTATATTTAGTTTTCTGAGGTATCTCCATGCTGTTTTCCTTACTGATTGTACAAATTTACAGTCCCACCAACATTGTAGAAGGGTTCCTTTTTCTCCATATCCTCTCCAGAATTTGTTATTTGAAGACTTATTAAGGACAGCCATTCTGACAGGTACCTCATTATAGTTTTGATTTGCATTTCTCTAATAATTAGTGTTGTTGAGCATGTTCTCATGTGCCATCCATATGCCATCTTTGGAGAGATGTCTATTTAGATCTTCTGCCCATTTTTCAGTTGGGTGACATTCAGAAATTAGTTGCATTTCTGTATACTAACAATGAAATATTAGAAGAATAATATAAAAATGAAATACTTTTTAAAATTGCACCCAAAAGTATTAAATACTTAGGAATAAACCTGACCAAGGACATGAAAGACTTCTATGTTGAGAACTATAAAACATTAATCAAGGAAATTAAAGATGATTAGAAGCAATGGAAAGATATTCCATGCTCCTAGATTGGAAGAATTAATATTGCTAAAATGGCCATACCACTCAAAGCAATCTACAGATTTAATTCAATCTCTATCAAATTACCCATGACATTTTTCACAGAACTAGAACAAACAATCCAACAATTTATATGTGACCATAAAAGACCCAGAATTGCCAAAGCAATCCTGAGGGAAAAAACAAACAAACAAAAAAAGAACAAGCAGGAGGCATAACTCTCCCAGACTTCAGACAATATTACAAAGCTACAGTAATCAAGACAGTGTAGTACTGGTACAAAAACAGACATATGGACAAATGAAATAGAACAGAGAACCCAGAAATAAACCCAGTCACCTGTGGTTAATTAATCCTCAACAAATGAGGCAAGAATATAAAATGGGAAAAAGACAGTCTCTTCAGCAAGTTGTGCTGGGAAAACTGGACAGCTGTATGTAAATCAATGAAACTAGAACACACCCTCACACCATGCACAAAAATAAACTCAAAATGGCTTAAAGACTTAAACATAAGACACCATAAAATTCCTAGAAGAGAACATAGGCAAAACATTCTCTGACATCAACCAGACAAATGTTTTCTTAGGGCAGTTAGTTTTCCAAAGCAATAGAAATAAAAACAACAATAAACCAATGGACTTAATCAAAGTTACAAGCTTTTGCACAACAAAGGAATCATTAAAAAAAAAACAAAAACTAAAGAATGGCAGAAAATAGCTGCAAATGATGTAATTACAAGCACATAATCTCCAAAAAAACCCAAAAAACTCATACAACTCAACAGGAAAAAAATATAACCAACACAACCTCCTTTTCTTTTAAATAAAGTTTTATTGGAACACAACAATGCCCATTAATTTACATATTTGTCCATATGACACATTCAGAATTAATCAACAGGTAAACCTAACCCAAACCTAATCCTAACCCTAATCAAAAGTTAGACTTGAGTAGGCCAGAGTTAAACAATTTACAACAGAGACTATACAGTCCAAAAGCATAGCTATTTATTATCCAGCCATTTCATTTACACAAAAAATTTCTTGATCTCACATTTAGAATATGGGCATTGAGTCAAAAACATATTTCTGCCATTTTATATCTTCTAACAAACAGCCAAATAACATAGGTTTTTAAATTCATTTTTCCATTTTTATCTGTAGTTTTTTTCTCTATTTTTAATTTAGAATCTAGAGACTATAATAATACTTATATCAGGTTAATCTGATGTTTAAATGAAAGAAATTATATACATTGCTTAGTCTAGTGTCTGGTACAGAGGAATTGCTTAATAAATATCACATTGTTATTACTGATGCTATTTTTTGTTCTTGTTATTTACAACCTTTCTTCTAAAGAATACCTGAGCAACATCTACTTACATATAAATTATCATGTCATTGTTAATATAATATAAATTAGAAAATTATTAACATACTTTTAGTATGTTACTCTATGTAATAGAGTGTGATAGAAGTACATCATTTTTAAAATTGATGCTTTTTTGCTTTTTAGGGCAGCACCCATGGCACATGGAAATTCCCAGGCTACAGCTGCCTACCTATGCCATAGCCACTGAAACACTGGATCCGAGCCATGTCTGCGACCTACACCAAAGCTAATAGCAATGTGGGATCCTTAACCTACTGAGTGAGGCCAGGGATCAAACATGTAACCTCACGGATACTTGTCAGGTTCATTACTGCTAAGCTACAACGGGAACTCCAAAACATCTGTACTTCTAAGGTTAATGTATTTACAAGAGATTTCAATACCTGGAGTTGACATGTTCAGCAAGTGTATAATGTAGGACATGTATGTGTTGTGACTTTGAAGACATAAAGGTCGATTTGGTAATACCAGTGTTTTAGAACAGTGCTGGTATTCACCATATAGTCTAATAATGTTGTTTTCTTTTACATAAAATGTGTATTCATTAAATTTTCCATGAAAGCACTAAATATATGAATGAGTTTCTTAATGAAGGTGAGTCTTACCCTTCCCTCCCCACAGGGAACACCCTAAGTATAAACTGAAGCTGTATAAAAAAGAATCCAATAGCAGTGAGGTTTTTTTTTATTTTATTTTTTTTTTATTTTAAGGCCTGGCAAAAGAACATTACACATTCATTTTCTTTTCTAAATAACCAAGTTTACCTTGCACACTACAATTTACACAGATGTTCAAAGGGTTTGCTGCACTGAGGGTTTCTGAGTTTATGGTTTCCTTCTGCTATCAGTGAGCAGTACATTCAAGGTCATCTCTAGGAAAAGGATGCAAAGGACAAAAGCTCACAGTGAACACAAGGGCAGAGACAGAGGATCATCACTGCGGGGGGTGGGGTGCTGAGTGAACAGAAGTAAATGCAATATTATGGATATTTTTCACATATCTAAATTTTGAAACACACAGCTAAACCTAGGCAGCTTCTAGACACTGCATGTTAACTTTTTTCAAAGGCTGGATTTTTGATCTATCTTTAGGTCATTTGCATGTAAGCAAGGTCTTCACTACATGAAATTTCCCAAATGATATCTTTCTTCTTGGCAAAATTTCCACTACCCCAGATAAAACAACAATAGTTTTTCCTTTCTTTATTAAGATTTCTGCTAAATTATGTAACTAAGCTTTGAAAATTCAGTCATCTAGAGTCTTTCTTATGGAATTTATCTTTGCACTTGTTAAAACTAGTTGTTAAACAACCTGGAATTATATTAAAATATGTGAGAATATAAAAGTACATATAGCTTGGGAGTTTGATTATGATATCTTACAAGGTGATTTTTCTCTGTATGCAAAACATATTTTCTTAGGGTTCCAAAGAACTCATGAAAACTTACCATTCAGCTTACCTCTTTAACTATCTTTAATCGCATGAGAAAGTCAAGTATTCCCAGGGACTCTTTTTTTCAATTCAGATAGTGCTCCGTATTTATTTTAGTTTCCATAAATCAATAAACACCTTACATGGTTATTAACCCATCTGGACGCTGACTATTAGAGTTTTAAAGGCACTCTAGAAGCAGCATTGCTTAGTATTCATATTGGTGTTCATATAAAGTACAAGGTATTTACAAGCAATTTACAAGCTGTCAAGGATCCTGAGCCACTGATCAAAATGTATTGAAAATTGAAAATCAGGAGAAAGAGAGCAGAAACTAAAGGGAGAAATGTGTTTCATAGTCAAGAAATAAATTCTTTTTTTTTGGGGGGGGTCTCTTTTTTGTTGTTGTTGTTGTTGTTGTTGCTATTTCTTGGGCCGCTCCCGTGGCATATGGAGGTTCCCAGGCTAGGGGTTGAATCGGAGCTGTAGCCACCGGCCTACGCCAGAGCCACAGCAACGTGGGATCCCAGCCGCGTCTGCAACCTACACCACAGCTCACGGCAACGCCGGATCGTTAACCCACTGAGCAAGGGCAGGGACGGAATCCGCTACCTCATGGTTCCTAGTCGGATTCGTTAACCACTGCGCCACGATGGGAACTCCAAGAAATAAATTCTTGCATAGTATTTGCTGCTTAATACACTTGCCATAGTATTTGCGTAGAAAATTAAATATAATGTAGATTACTGAATACATTTTCCAAAAGCTACAGGAATAGAAAAACAACCTTTAACCTGTCTCTCTAAGTTTGAAACAGTGCTTTGAAAGAGTTGGATAGCAAAGACAAAAGAGCAAGGAAATCAGAAGAAATCTATTGCTGAAGACAAGTTAGACGTGACATCGGCATGAAGGAGGATTAAACACCCCTCCTCCTGACACACACACACACACACACACACACACACACACTTACACACATTCATTAGATTCTGCAGCTGGGAGGTTTTTGAGATAAAAGAAGGGCTTATTAATGATCAGGTCAGAACTCAGGCATAAACGGGCTAGCCCTGTGCACCTGCAGTGAATGATCCCCCTACATACATTATGAGCAAGTTCTCCAGCCTACTAATAGTAACTCAACCAAATCATCCCCAGTTTTACATCAAATTACCTTACAGACACATTTATGTAGAGATAATTCATCATGGCATTTTTTTAAAATTAAATTTTGTCTCAAATCAAAGGTAACTATTTAGAACCATACCACGTTATTAACGTGGGATTCACAAGAGGTGTTCTCTCTGCCCCCTAAATGTTCTTGTCCTTACCTTTGCCTCTGCTTCTGTATAGTTTAATTTGTGCCATGGGAAAGACATGCTCTGATTTGCAATGACTTTAATAACCTATCTGTAGGCAAATTTAAAAAAGGAAATACCTGCAGACACCTGCCAGGAGGTACGTTTATGATGAGGCACAGCCACATTCATTTGACATTACTGTTTTGCAGGTTATATTTCCAGTTGATGTGCTTCAGATTTTTTTTTCAGGATTATTAGTCTGTACTTTTCAAAACTGAAAAACATTTCTGTGGTTTTGAACCAGATGCCTGACACTTTTAGGTCCATATATATATTTTTTCCTATTTCATCACAATTTATTTTCTTTTTATTTATTTTTATTTTTATGTGACTATTTAAATTTATTTTCATTGAATTTAATGAATTTATTACATTTATAGTTTTACAATGATCATTACAATCCAATTTTATAGGATTTCCATCCCATACCCCCAGTGCACTCCCCCACACCACAAACTATTTCCTTTGGAAGCCATAAGATACTGACTCGTAGACTTTATTTTCTTTTTAAACAAATCTACTACAGATATTTTCACATCACTTGCTTGTGCTTTTCATTCCGCTTCATGGAAAATAAGTTTTCAAGACCATGACAGACACTCCCTTAATTGAAAGTTTTCTCACAAACACACTGTCATGAGTGGTTTTGTTTCAATTATAATTATCTGTCTGCTTAACTAAAAAAAAATATGTTGAATTAAGCAGTAAATTTACATTGAATATGCAGGTAGCATAATTTGGGTAACTACTGCGTCATAAGTTGTTACCTATATCTTCTGCATTAAGTAGTGGTGTGGTTAAATTAACTGATATATAGACTGGTCCTCTTGCCTAAACATGAACTTTGTGGTTGACCAGGATGCCATTCCTACCATTACAAACACTATCTGGTTAACTGAGTTTCTTAAATTAAAAGTTTAGGCAAATGAGTATTATTTGGGGACAATTCAAGCCACATACAATGGTTGGCCATCCCCTGTATATTCCATGGAATTTCCTGGCCTGAAGGGATGCAGGGTACTTCGACAACTTCATTAACTCCTTACCAGCAGCACACCTCAACTAGGTGGCACTTATTATAAAAAGAGTTTCTTCAAACTTCTTTCGTTCCTTTTTCCATTCTTCTCTTTTGGTGGAACTCTTTTTTCCTTTTTTTTCTAAACCCTATATGAAACACTTCTTTCAGGGTAAGAAAGTTCAGGCTTCGGGGCTATGACCCTCGCCCTTAACCCCACAAAATGAAACAAAATTTCCTCCTAATGGTGTTTACTCCTTCATCTCTTCTGAGCATCCTTTGACCCCAATAAAATGATCTGTCTTAAGTGCTGTCTCTGTGATTTTGTTTGTAACTCTTTGTTGCACACATGGCTCTAGCTGGTATTAACAAAACACGATGGATTTATTTCGGAACTCAGCTATTACATGAAATGCTAGCACACATCTTCCAGTACGTCTCAAAATCCTTGACTGTGGATGTGTATTTTGCTTGTATATTACTGTGCAAATACAATGATTGCTTATTAACTTCTTATAAGACCCACATTATTTCTTCCATGATTATTGATAATTTAGTCTTCCAGTGACAGAGGTACGTACCTCATATTGAGGTATCTTCTAATTTTCCCTTACCCCTTTTTTATTCCTCTTGCCCTGGTAAGATGCTCAATGCTGTTAGGGGAAAAAAAAAACCCTCTAATAGCCAGTCCTAACCTCATCTGAGAATTAAACAAGCTAACCAATGAGGGAGGTTTGGTAATGTTTCGTGTACTGGATTTGTCTCATGACAATAATGAAACGGTAACTTAACATGATAATGCTATTACAGTGAACACAGGGGAGAAACTAGGTGAGTAAAACCAACCTGCTTTGCAAACAACCAGGTAGAGTAATTAGTTAATCCAAGTACCAATTAGAGCTACATAAAGAATAATTGATCCTGTGGCACCTGGTAGTCAAGCTGAATGGATTTAACTCAAATATGTGAGTGGTATTGTGGTCCCAGACTATTTCTGCCCAGCCAAATGAGAGGGACATGATGGAAATTGGTTTAGCTAATTCAAGCCCATTACTGGAAATTAACATGTAGGCTTTAATAAGTTAATTAAAAAATTAAATACAAAAGCAACATCAGTTTTAGCACACCTAAACAAAGTACTACCCTAGACTTAGAGAATGCTGCCCTTTCTGCACTTTGCCAGCTGTAATAAAGTGTTAAAGACTATAATTTCCAGTGTTCCTTACAAAAACAGGGCAAGTCCAAGTTCCCTAGAGTACAAAATTACCCTAACTCTCTAAATTAGATATTTTGCTAGGGGAAAAAAATTAAGAATATCTAGTGTATAAATAGCTAGGATACAAAGATACAGATAACTACGTATCTCATTTTACAACAACCCCAAGAAGCAAGTACTGTTATTATTTCTATTTAAAGATACAGGAAACCACGGAACAGAGGATGTTTGTAATTTGCCCAGGGAGTCATTGGTAGGAGCTAGATTTGTGCCAGAGGCATTGTAGCTACAGAAAACATGCTCTTAAGACACAGATTACAGCTCCCCAATTCCATTTGAGTCCCAGTTTTCTCCAGTCCCAAGCTTATATATTTTGATGCAGGATGAACTGCATCAAAAAGATAAAATATTTTTTTTCTTGATAGGGAAAAAAAAGATAAACTACAGGAATGCTCTTGTTTCACTAGTTTGAACTGATAGAAGGAATTTTCTTCTCAACCAATGCTAGTGTGTGTGTGTATGTGTGTATATATGTGTATATATATGTGTGTGTGTGTGTGTGTGTGTATATATATAGTCTTTTTAGGGCCAAACCCACAGCATATGGAAGTTCTTAGGCTAAGGGTCAACTTGGAGCTTCAGCTGTCAGCCTGTATCTCAGTCACAGCAAAGCAGGATCTGACCCATGTCTTACACCACCACTTCACAGCAATGCCAGATACTTATCCCAGGGATTGAACTAGAGATCAAACCATGGATAGAATCCACATCCTCATGGATACTAGTCAGGTTCGTTACTGCTGAGCCACAATGGGAACTCCCTAATTTCTATATTTACAGCTGGGTATCGTCATCAGAACTGAGAAATCTGGAGCTACCTTAAAATTTGCTAAATCTTCCATTAAGCCAAATATCTCTCAATATTCATACTCTAAAGAAATACTAACATGCTCTCTTAAAAGCCCTTTCAAAAAAATAAGAAATAAATGACTTAGTAATCAATAAAGTCTGTAATACTAATATTGTTGATGATGGAGATGAATGAAGCTTTCTGAGGAAATAATTCAGAAAGTTCATTTTTTTCATAATTTGTTCCTTTGCCTTAAATTCCTGGACTGGAAAGAAAAGAAAATGAATGTATGTATGCAAGTGTAATGTTTTCTATTGGTAATAAATACCAAGATATGATCAGGGATAAGGCACTTAAAATATTCAAATCACAAAATCTTATTTTAAATGAGTTAGCCAGCTTTTTAAAATTGAGCCAATCTTTTATTCAACATTAAGCCAATAGTCTCTGAACTTGATGCCTCAGCTTTCATGAGTTTCATATGTTCCTATGTAACAAAAAAGTTACAACTGTGTAACATAGAATTTTTAAATAAGTATTCCTTGGAAAGGCATTTACCATCTATTTGGTTCATATATATGTTACAGGATAGCAGTAATCATGCCTAGGGCTGGGTAATACAACAATGGCATTTAGAAACCTCTGCCTAGATTCTGTTGATCTGCTACTCAACATTTCCCCCTGAATTTTCACTAAACTGCATTAGTTTATTTATTTCCCTCACAGTAATATCAATAAACCTTTTTCCAATGGACTAATTTAGGAAAGACCATTTTTGGATCCTTATCCATTTGTCCAGTTATATTTAAACTTTCAAAGGATGTTGTTTGTTTTAATAGATATTGTATAAGTCACCTTAGGCCTTCTAAAGGAAAGACACAATATAAATCTTATATATGTGTCTTATTTCTAATTGGGACTTCCAATGAACAGAGTATTCAAGGTTGAATCCTCATTGAATTTTTTTTTCCTACGTGGCTCCCTATGATTCACTGTACCTATACAGCTGGAAATAAAACCTATCAGGTTCCCAATAAAACTTGATGAGTTTTAGAACACATTCTACGACTGCTCATTTAAGATATGCATTACACTGAGGTTATTACAACACTCACTAAAAGCTGACTAAATCCATACCCACAAAACTCAAGCTTTTAACAGACTTGTCGGTGTTTAAATAGATGCTATGGTTAGCATCATCTATTGGTTGACTTTGCAAGTGTCACTTTTTCTGGATATAAAGGGAGAAAATTATTATCAACATTTCTCAAAAGTAGAAAATACTGAAGCAACGGCCAATCTAAATAAATGAAATTTTGTGATCATAAAAGAATAATGGGATAAACATATTGCTTTTCAAATTATTCTTATTTTGTACTTCCAAAATTTAAGTTAGACTAGAATTAAAAACAATTTTCTTTCTATTCAGTTAGCTTTAATGAAAAAAATAAATAACGTTTTATTTATTGCTTTTATCAAATATGTATAAATATTTATATTGATATATCCTGTTAGTTTTTGCTTTTCTCACATATACAGATATCTGCTAAGAAAGAACCACTCTCAAATGGTCTAATATTAAATTTTTGTGGCAATATAATTTCAGAAATATATAATTTATTCAAAACTATAAATTCTGGAGCAGTAAAAGCATCTGCCATATAACAATATTCTTGTTTGTGAAAAACTTCCCAATAATCACAGTCTGTGTTTATTTGTTCGGCAAATATTTATTTAGCTCCTAGTTAATAAGAGAAATAAAACATATGAGGTCATTATACATAAGGAAGATAGAGCGGGAGGGAATAGACAGAGAGAGAGAGAAAAGGGGAAGGGGAGAGATATTACAAGGTGGGTGAAGTCCTATGACAGAAATAAAAACAGTGATGAAGCAGAAAATCCATCTAAAATATTTGTCTGTAGAGACAAAGTCCTTTTCATTTTTGACATTGCATGACTAGTATCACTGATTGTTTTCCAAATGTTGGAAGTCAATGCTAATTTCAGAGGTAAATTTCATAATGGTGATCTAATATGAAATCATCCCTTTTTTCTTATACCTGTCAGTGACTACAATGGGGTTTCAGCTTCAGGCTACCAAGAAGTCCCTGCTTTAATCGATGTTTGTTGATGTTGATAAATAACTTGTACTTATCAGTTTTATCAAATATGTATAAATTGATGTTTTGCATTACTGCTGGTAAACTCTTCCAAGAGATTTGAACCAATAATTCATTAGTATAGTAATTTTTAGGAAAACATATTAGAACCATATTCAGACATAACTTGTTTTATTGTACTTTGCAGATAATGGTTTTGTTTTTGTTTTACAAGTCGAAGATACGTGGCAACCCTGCGTTAAGCAAATCTATTGGCACCTTTTTTTCAAATAGCATTTTGTCACTTAGTGTCTCTGTGTCACTTTTTGGTAATTGTTGCAATATTTCAAACTTCGTCATTGTTATTATAATCGTTAACAGTGATCTGCAATAACTGTAACGTTACTGTTGTAATTGTTTTGGGCTCCACGAACAGTGCCTATTTAACATGGTGAACTTAATCCTTATATGTTGTGGATGTTCTGACTGTTCCACTGACCAGCCATTCTCTCATCTTGTTTCCCTCTCCTTGGTCCTCCCTATTTCTTGAGACAAACAATATTACAATTAGGCCAAATAACAATCCTACAATGACCTCTAAGTGTTCAAGTGAAAGGAAAAGTATCAAGCCTCTCAGCTTAAATCCAAAAACTGGAAATGAATAAACTTAGTGAGGAAAGCATGTTGAAAGCCAAGAGAGGCCAAAATCTAGGCCGCTGCTCCAAATAGTTAGCTATGTTGTGAAGGCAAAGGAAAAGTTCTTGAAGAAAATTAAAAGTGCTACTCCAGTGAGCACAACAATCATTAGAAAGTGAAACAGACTTATTGCTGTTATGGAGAACGTTCTAGTGGTCTGGAAAAATGAAACCAACCACAGCATTCCCTTAAGCCAAATTGAATTCATAACAAAGGCTTAACTCTCTTCATTTCTATGAAGGCTGAGTAAAGTGAGGAAGCTGCAGAAGAAAAGTTTGAAGCTAGCAGCAGTCAATTCATGAGGTGTAAGGAATAAGCCATCTCTATAACATAAAAGTACAATTGAAGCAGCAAGTGCTAATGTAACAGCTTCAGCAAGTTATCTAGAAGATCTAGTTAAGATAATAAAGGGGACTACACTAAACAGCAGATATACAATGTCATTGAAATAGCTTTATACTGGAAGAAGATGCCCAACTAGGACTTTCACGCTAGGAAAGAGACATCAATGTCTGGCTTCAAAACTTCAAAGGACAGGCTGCCTCTCTTGTTAGAAGCTAATGCAACTGGTGACTTTAAATTAAAACTAATGCATGTACCAGTCTGAAAATCTTAGGATTCTTAAAAATTATACTAAATCTACTCTTCTTGGATTCCAAAAGTAAACAACAAAACCTAAATGACAACACTTTTGTTTACAACATGGTCAGCTGAAATATTTTAAGCCCACCATTGAAACCAACTGCTTAAAAAAACAAATATCTTTCAAAATATTACTGCTCAGTGACAATGCCCTTAGTCACCCCGAAGCCCTGATGGAGATGTACAGCAAGATAAATGTTGTTTTCATGCCTGCTAACACAACATCTATTCTGGAGCCCATGGATCAAGGAGTGAGTTTGACTTTCAAATTTTATTATTTGATAAATAATTTCATAAGGGTATAGATGCCTAGATAGTGATTTCTCTGATGAATTTGGGCAAAGTTGAAAACCTTTTCAAAAGATTGAAGATTCTAGATGTCAGGAAGAACATTCATAATTTATGGGGAGAAATCAAAATATCATCATTAACAGGAATTTGAAAGAAGCTGATCTCAACACTCATGGATAACTTTCAGTGGAAGAAGGAATTGTAACTGTGGTAGAAATAGCAGGAGAACAAGAATTAGAAATTGAGCCTGAAGATGTGGCTGATATGCTGCAATCTCACGATAAAACTTTAAGAAATAAGGAGTTGTTCATTATGGATGAGCAAAGAAAGTGGTTTCTTTAGACGGAAACTATACCTGGTAATTATAGACTACTTTTGGTTAAAATGCTATCAAACAGCATTGCATGCTATAGAAAAATCATTTGTGGATCAAAGAGTCAATCAATGCACCAAATTCCCTTTTTGTCTTGTTTTATGAAATTTCCACAACCCACCCAACCTTCAGGAACCACCACCCTGATCAGTCAGCCAGCCATCAATATCAAGGCAAGAACCTCAACCAGCAAAGAGATTACAACTTGCTGAAAGATCAGATGGTTAGAATTTTTCAGCAATAAACTATTACCAACTTTTGTAGACATTTTTAAATTTTTTTATATTTTATTTTTTATTTTTTTGCTTTTTTATGGCTATATCCATGGCATATGGAGGTTCCCAGGCTAGGGAGCGAATCAGAGCTGCTGCTGCTGGCCTACACCACAGCCGCAGCAATGCAGGATCTGAGATGCTTCTGTGACCTACACCACAGCTCACAGAAAAGCCAGATCCTTAACCCACTGAGCGAGGCCAGGGATCAAACACAAAACCTCATGGTTACTAGTAGGATTTGTTTCTGCTGTGCTCCAACAGGAACTCCTATATACTTTTATTTTTGTCATAATGCTATGCACACTTAATTGACTATGCTACAGTGTAAACATAACTTTTATATGCACTGGGAAAACAAACACTTTGTGTGGCTCCCTTTATTGAAATACTTGTACTGTGGTGATCTGAATAGAACCTGCAGTGTCTCCAAAGTATAGCTGTATGTTCCATGTATTTTACATGCACACTGCATACTGTAAAAGAACAACCGTACAATTTACTCAGCCCCTATAATAATTTTACTTAATAGATAACTTGACTCAATAGTATTTTAAATGTGGTGGCCTATGTAAAATCAGTTTATAAAAGAGAACAGTATACATTTTTTAAAAAGGCATCATTATAAATAAATACAAGTTGTAAGCTAGGAGTAGTTACAGTAAGGAGACTATAATAGTACCCCGTTAAAAGTAGATGTCAGAAATCCTGAGTATAAATTTATTTCTTTTATCTTACTAACTATGAGATACCAAACATTAGGAAATAGCTTCCTAATCCCGAGAGCCTTAATACACACACCCATGTGCACACACACAAACTTATAATCATACAAATGTATAGAATATATATAAACTATAAATCTTTAGTATAAAAATAAATAATTCTACATTACAAATAATATACAAATTTCAAGATTTATTTTAAAGACCAATATGATAAATTGCTATAGATACCAAAAAGTCAAATAAATAAAATCAAAACCATCTAAAAATTCCATGTTATAAAAAGTAATAAAATTGACCTAAACTAACAAAACTGTGTAATAACCAGATGTATTGATACTCCATAGATCATTAGCATTACAGAGAAATAATGTTAACTATGACTGAATTTAAATGTCAGGTTTTGTTTACAATTTTTTAGTCATATCAATTACCAATGATTAGAATAGACAGAAAACAATAATTCCATGGCTCTGAGTTTTGTCGAAATCTTTATAAATATGCAGTTCTGGGTTTTAAAAGCACAGACATCTAGCTAAATAAATAACATTTTTTAAGCCATGATCTACTTGGTAGTTCTCTGTAACTCTGGCCCAAAACATTTTATTTTCTTTCCTGATCAATGACTTCAAGGTTAAAAACTGAAAGTATCCTAAAAGCACTATCTGCATTTTTCCAATTTTGTCTGGGGCTTTGTTCAGCAAATTTATATTTATTTATTTTATTCATTTAAATTTATATTTATTCTAATAAAGAATAAAATGGTAATTTTCACAGTGGTTAAAATATTCTTTTAAAATAAGAGAACATATGTGGTCCTTAGCAGTAAACATATGTAATATGGAACGAAAGAGAGAGAAAGAGAAAAAAAGAGAAGGAGAGAAGGAGGGGAGAGGAGAAAAGACATAATATGTAAGGATTAAAACCAACGTATTCTCTCTCTCCCTCTCTCCCTCTCTCCCTCTCTCTCTCTCTCTCTCTCTCTCACACACACACACACACACACACACACACACACACACACGGCAATAATACATTTATAAGGATTAACATTGTCTAGAGTCTTAATATGAGAATTTGGGAAAGGCAAAAAAAATTGACTTTTTTTTTCCCTAGAAAATCAAGACAGAATGCAACTTAGAATTTACAAAAGTTTTCAAATAAAAAATTAGACATATACTACATGTTTAGACAAGCTCATTGGCATTAATAGGTATTATAAACTTAAGAAATGAATATTAGTATACATCGTTTTATTCAATTCCAAGTTAATATGATATAGTCTTATTTATTGACATCGGACTAAATAGAACCTACATGTCACCATCTAATATCCATATGTGAGGACTTTTGAGATGAATGATACCACGGGGACTACATATTAGCAATAAAATTATTGCTAATTATTTCAAGTATGACTCTCATTTGCCTAGCATAATTAATGACATTATAATCAAAAAATTAAACTTTAACAGAAAAGTATCTATCACGTTTTGCTTTTTAGATGTATGCATGGCATTGAACAAAATTTGTCACATACCTCCACTCACAATCAGTGGGCAAGAGCTTTTAAAGGGGAGTTTGAAGGGTGTATAGGGCTAGGTGGAGAACAGCACTATCAACTCTGACAGTCATCTTGAAACTGGTTATGTGGTGATCTGACCAGCATCATCTTGATTGTTGATTGACAGTTAACCTCCAGTTCCAGGGTCAGTTTGTTCCTATTTCTTTGAGGCCAGTTCTTAGAAGTGTGCAGCTTATGTCATGCTATGATCTGGCTATTAGGTACTTAACTTCTTCCACCTGGTAGGGATTTCAGAATTTACTAGACAGCTCATAGGATATGTGGCAGAATCTTATCTTCAGCCCTTGAAGAGGAGGTAAAGGTCCCTGACTTTGCTTAATGACCAAACTATTATTGTTTGGTCTTATTTGCCTGTTTTCCTTCACTTCTGCATTTTTTTCCCTTCTCTGATTAAACTTATTCTTTGGCTAAAGTTTTTCTGCAGACAAAAGGCAGGTGGAGGACATGGGAGGGAGGAGGACCATAGACTCTTTCTCCTTTTCGAGCTCACCTAGGCATTAGTGTGAGCTCTCACATTGCGTAAGTGGAAACACCAGCGTCTGTTTTAACTGGATGTGCTTTTTCAACATATTCACACCAGTAAAGGGAAGTCATATCTCTATTACTTACAGATCCCACAAAGGGAGGTGCAGTGAGCCAGGGGAGGCCATCGGGGAACAGGAAATAGAGAGCACCGATCTGTTACTTATAAGATGGTTGGGATGGGGGTCCTAATATTTCCGGGGCTCAACACTAAGTGGTCGTTTTATATGGTGCCCCAAGGAAAGCAAGATGGGAACTTGAAGTAGAATCCTAAGCTCAGAATTAAGCCTCCTCCTCCAAGTGTCTGTACTCCGGGTATGAGCAGAATTGTCATCCTGTGAAACGCCTAGGCAGCAACTCAGAAAATGGTTTTCTTATCACAGAAGCATTATACGGTGACAATCCTGGAGGAAACTGGCGATTTGTGATTCACTCTAGATATCTCATTTTATTTAATCTCCATTTTTAAAGGATTATTTTTAGGAGAAATGTTATAGATGCTAAGTCCATGTGTCTTCATGAAATCTGTATTGTTGTTACATTTTCAGTCCTAAAATGTAAGTGTTGGGAACTGCTGGAAATGAGCCCAAGCACAATCAGGGATGCTGCATATAAATCAAGGGTTGTTTTATTGTTTTTTAATTTTTTTGCTAAACCTATTCATGGTTCTTACAAGATAACTGACTATAATATCTATTTGTAAAATATTCCAATAGATGTTACATGCAATTCTTTATGATTTTCCTAAAATTCAGGCACATGCTAGCTCATTAACCAAAACCTTATAACATTTACTTATAAAAATGGGGAAAATTATTATTCCTAATACATCTCACAAAGATGATACAAGAATTAATAATTTAATGATTATGTGTCAGCTAACTCTGATTAGGAGATAATAGGGAATTTTCTTCTCTTTAGATTTTTAACTTGAAAATCAAGAACTGTCACATGAATTCTTACCAGTGAAGTTAATCGGTTAATGCAGTTTTACTATCCTTTTTTTTTTTTTTTTTTCGTATTCCTTGTGAACTCTCATATTCCAATTATTACATTTCAGGAAAGTTGCTCTGGCATTTTTCTCAATGTATATATTTTCATATCATGAACAAATTAAAGAATTAAGAGTTTAGAAATTTAAGGCAAAAATATATAATCTGTTAGAGGACGTAGATCCAAATGTTTTATGAGCATGAGTAAGACATTTTGTTAGATTATATTTACAGTTTAATTTACGTGTATGTGTGAACCTGGTTTTATCCGCAGAGGAGATATCAAAGTTATTTAAAGCATTCAATAGGCATAGTTTCTGTATAAGAATGTAGTTCATCTGAGTGGATATACTGCTGTCTGGACAATGTGAAGGAAAAGCAACACTGCTTGTGTTTTCACGTGTGAAATCCTCAAATGCAGAGCATATGAGGTGCAAGGGCTGCCAGAGTGGAGCCAAGGAAATAGCAAGCAGTCTTGCAGGATGAAACACTTGAATGTATATTTCTTTAGAGAAATGGTAGATACGCGGCACACTGATTTATGGTGACACAATGTACGTAAGGAAAATAAACAAGATTTTTATGTCAAAGCACAACTTGAAGTCATATTCTCTGATCACTGCGCTGCTATATGTTTTACTGAGCATATATATACAACTTCTGACGGGGGCGGGAGGCTAACATATTTAATATGGATATGTTCTTGACAGAGCGCATGAGACTTGATTCATTTTTGAGTGCTCCATTACCTACTCTGACAGCCTTACAGCTCTGTTGGGAAATGAAGTATAACATCAGGTTACTAAGCAACTCTGCAGCTTTTTTAAAAGTATGTCTTCGAACTCGCTTGTTTCTCCTAATTGATTCCATCCACGTCATTTTGAACATAAATGGGACATCATGTTTAGAAATATGCTGGACTGCTACTTTCAGCTAATATGTCTTGCTACCTCTGCATATTTAAACCAAGGACTGGCATATAAATGTCATATTCAAAGCAAATTTTTATCTTTCTTTTGAGTTGCATTGAAAAAATAATATATATATATATTTGGCAGTTCAAGCTACTCTCCGAAGGTATCTATATGCTGTCAGAAAACAACATAAAAGAATGGAAAGTGATTCTCTCTCTCTTTTTTTTACTTTTACATTGAAGAAAGCTTTAATTAGCCACTCAGACTTACCCTCACTACATCCCCACAATATAATGCATCAGAATTAAAAGCAAATCTGCCTCACAGTGTGGCAGCCATGTGGACATTTCTGCAGTCACTAAAACTTTGAGCAAGATAGTATTTCATCCCATGTTGAGATGTTAGTGATAAATACATACATATATCACACTTTTCAAGGAGGAAAGTAGGCGTTTATTATATTTGACTCCTCTTTACATCAGAGGAAAAGAGAAAACAATGAAATTATAAAAACTTTATATTCACTGTATCTTCTCAAGTAACCATTCACTCTGCTCACACTTTAAAATAGTGCACAATTTAGTTACTAATTCTGTTACATGGAACATTTTGTACTTGAACGAGGGTCAATGATATAGGGGAATCTGACAGTTTTTTTTTTTTTAATTATGGATATTTTTACTCTGTCCGCTTTGGAATTGTTAGATTACGTTCTCTTTCCTTTAAATATGACCGATACAGAATCCTTATAAGAGTCATTTCGAAAGTATTCACTTTTCAAAATATATGTATCAGGATTGACTGCTGATATAAATCACAGTAATATATAATATATAGAATAATACATCAATCTAATTTTTAGGCTGGAATATCTTCAGAAGGAATTTTATTTACTGGATCATTGTGGTTATCAATATTGTATGCGTTTAATAGTCACAGAAATGCTTGTGAAAATTTAGCCATAGAATTACAGAAAGGACTAGCACAATCAGGCCCTTTCCCACAGTAGCTCTGACATAGTCAATGAGCAAGAAATGAAATTTCAGTTATTTTATATTAAGTATTGTGACAACATGCATTGACAACATGCATTGTAATATAACACAAATTAGGGCTGATAAGTACTTTGTCTAAAATTTGTATACATTTATTTTGGAAGCAAAGAGCATGTGGTTCTATTATTACAGGAAAACTCACACAACCACAAGTTGTATAAAGAGCAAATAATATGACAGTCAAAAAATAAGATATTAAGAAGCACGTGTGGTAATAAAAACAGTAGACTTGGCTGATAAATTGTCTTAGCCAACAATTCTTTCCAATTAGAAATGAGCTGAATTATTGCGTTGTGTATTCTGTCTGCTAATAGGAAAAACTGAACAGAAAACATCAATCCTGATGCCTAGTATTTTGAAAAGAAGCTGATGAAAACTGAAGTTTAAACAATCACTACAAAACATATTAAAAAACGACTACTTCCTACCACTTCCAACAATAGATGATATGTATTAGAAGATTTTACAATGTTTTCTTTGAGCAACGAAAATAAAAGCAAACTTCTTTTTATCCTCTGAACTAAGAGTCCACATCTCAAATATGCAATCTCCCCAAACATTTGGCAGCTCATGGTTTTTAGTAGCTTCAAGCAAAATAAATCAATAAGGAGTTCCATATAGCTGCATCGAATTGCAGTCATAGACTGAAGCAGTTTGAGGCAAATTCTAATTCAACGTTGCTACATTGAAGAAAATTTTCTATTCAGTAAAAGAGAAGAAAAACCATGTTTTCCCCAAATGTTTTCTCAGTGTTGAGATTATTTCTTCCTCATACGTTCCCTAGAGAATATAGTTCAAAATTATGTTACATAATATGATATTCAAGAAAAAAGCCCAAATCTGAAGACAGAGGGCATATATTAAGACAAAATATAAATCTATTACTTTAGGAATTAAAGTAAAAAGTCAATATATGCATGGGGGTCTTAAGAATTGCATCTCAATGGAACTGTTTCTAGGTTATTTCATTTTGATCTGAGATATTTGATATTAAAGGCTGCTCTTTTCTATTTTCTTATTATAAATGTAATTAATGTTTATTGCAAAAATTAAGAAAATGAAAATATCAAAAAAGAAAATAAATAGGAAAAAAATCAAATAACCCCCAGTTAAGCAACTAATGATGATATTTTACTGCAAATAATAATTTTTTTCTTTTCTTATGCATATTTACATATACATTTCCAGAAAAATAAGACTATACATGACATTCTCTTTGTGTCACTGATTTTTTTTTTTACTTAATAATGAGTGGAACACAATTTTCTAAGCTATTTTGAAGCACCGAATTAAATGACTATTTCATATGGATTTAAATTCATTAAATCAGTCTAATTTCCTTGGATATTCACTAATTTCAAGTTTTTAATTCATTAAATAAAATATTGTGTTGTCATTCCTTTATTATAATTGTAGATTTTTAAGAGTATTACAATTCTTACGGTATCTTTATTTTATCTACCTTGGAAGAATCTGAACATTGTGGAAATAAAACTATTCCTGTGACAGAGAAATAATAATAATAATAATAATAATAATAATAATAATAAAACATTTTAGAGATGAATTTATAGTCATGTTTCAGAAAGGATATGAATAAGCAATTTTTATCTACTCATCTACTCAGCCAAATAGCTAAGAGGAAGAGCCAGAGAGCCACTCTCTCTAAACTCCTTTCAACATTGGAAGGGAGAAATAGTAGGAAATTTAAGACAAAAAAAACAAATGAAGTCATTTTTAATTTACAAAATGCATAATTAATGCAACTATTCTTATTGAGCATTTATTAATTGCTAATGGTGAATGACACAATAAAAATATCAGAGAAATCTGGACCCAACTATTTACTTCAATTCAAGGGTAATGTGGTATTTGGAAGACCAAATATAGTAAATTTTTGGAAGCCTGATATATGATACCAATGTAATGATACAGTAAGTCAAAGGAGACAGTCATGAATGTTAGTCAGAGTAAGGCAGGAGTAATTTAGAATCAAAAAGCAGAAATGGAATTTGAATCTGAAAGAAGTTGATTTCAGATGACATTTACATTCATTTCTGAATAGTCAACCTAGTTTTTTTGTCTCCTCGTCTTTTTGCTTTGTTCTTGTCCTCAAAAATATTCTTCTTCATGGATGATGCATAAAGTATGTGTAGTGTAAAAATATTTAAAATGGTAAAATAGATTTAGGGAGGTGTTACCAATTTCCATAAGCTTTGTACCACCTCCCAACCTTTTAATAATCTATTTGAAAAATGTTACACATCTACTGATCAGGTTCTTCTATAAGGCATTTTCCTCAATAAATGTGAAGCAAAGTCAAGACATGTCTTGTCATTTATGAAGCCTGTTGATAGAGATGGCAACACAAAACCTGGAGACTGCATTTCCAGGTTTTGTGTTTCATCTCTAGCAACAGACTCAATAAATCTGCAGGGATAAGCAGCTAAAGGAGTAGCACATAAGGCGATCATCCCAAAATTATACATGAGCATGTAGTAAATCACTAAACAGGAGAGAGATGTTGAATGTATGAGGGTAAGGTGGCAGAAGCAGTTGATAATAATTACTAATTTACATAAAATTACATTCACTGCTTTACAGTATCCTTCAGTACTACTTAATTTAAGCCTCAGGGCCATTTGCCACAACTTCCCTAGACATAAAACTGACAAAACACATTTAATCAACTGCGAGGTGAAAAATGATCGATACTTATTGTCATATACTAATGTAAATACTGCAGTTAACAAATATTTGATATATCATAATTTGTTACCTACCTGATGGACTGCTTTTACAATAGCTCTTTTATCAATAAGTAAGAATTGCATACAAGGACCAATAATCTTCTTCAGGCATAAAATGAAGAAACCATTAGAAGGCCTGGAGTTCTCAACATTCTTTCTGGAATAAGCTGCAGAAAACTGGAAAGTGTCCATAATTCAGCAGAGGTGATGACTGCTAAGAATCCTATAAAACCATCAAGTGGTATACCACTTGAAAGGAAGTCTGTATTACTCATTCACATTTACTCCACAGATTTTTGAGTAATAATATATGACTGAGGAGCTTACTGTCATGTTGAAAGCAGTGCATGAAAGAATAACTTCTCTCATCCTTGCAGTAAAGCCAGAAGATGTGTTAGTTTGGAATGAGTTAACCTGGAAGTTACAGAAAACACAATTAAGAGTACCATTGTGAGGTATACATATTTTTTTCATATGTATCCAGAGAAGAGATTTCTAATATTGGGTCAGCGTCTCAACAGTTTAATAATTTATGTTCTTCCATCTTTGTGTTCTACCACTCTTGGCAAGCTGGTCTTTTTCCTCGTGGTTAGAAGATGGCTCCTGCACTTCAGTGAGTTATAATGGGCAGGAAGGCGAAGGGCTATCTCTGTTTGAAACGATTGTGGGTGTGTGTGGGTGTGGGTGTATGTGTGTGTGTAAACAATGTCTTCTTCAGAACATCTTGTATATTATACTAATCAGAACTTGGTCATGTGTCCCAGGAAAATAAATCACCATGACTAGGAATGATTACTCATGAAAACAAACCTAATGTCTGGCACAGGGGTCACCCCTCCTTCCAGTCAAGGGCTCTCCCCACTACCTAGGACATTGAATGAAGTAGGCATTTATTTCTAACACAGTGAGAAGCAGTAAATCATTTCTGTCTGTACAGTTACACAGTCTAATTTTCCTTTTGAATAATCATTCTAGATACCCTGTGGAAATGAATTGTCAAGGGTCTAGAATCAAAGCAGACAGCAGTTTAAAACAGCCTGAGTAGCTCTGGGGAGGAAAAGAAATGACGAGGCTCTGTAGATTATAGTCACAATGGAACATGGTATGAAGAAGATTATTTCTCACAATGTTGATGTGCCATAATCGAACTTGAATTTCCTCTTAAGGTCACCAAGTTGGAGAGAGCTGGTTGTATACTCAAAGACTCGCTCTGGTATGCTTTGCCCCCACCTTGTGAAAACCACCATTTATCTTCACAGGGATTTTTGTCATCTTCATCATCTCAAGAGCCATGGTGTGAACTGTTAAGACCATCTCTGCCTGAGACACTCCTTGAAGTCTTTGGAACAGTGTGTTCTCTCAAAGCTAAGCTTCCTTTTGAAGAATCTGCCCTCGGGGTCTCTGTAATCAGAGCATGAATGTAAACTTTATAACAGGAGCAGAAGTTCCATGAATGAAAACTTCTGCAGCAATCCTTAGCCACTGTTCGCTCTGTTTGTCTGGACCCATTGAAAAATCCTCTCTGCCAACATAGTATGAATAGCATTCACATTAGAAACATATCTTTTACTTCTCAGATGAAAAGGAGATGTTACCACATCAAAGGGCTTCTGCTTAAACTTAAACTCTTATCCCTGGAACATTTGCTTTACTCAAGAGACAACATGTGAAAGACACTTCATAAGAAAATATTACAATATAACTTAAAAAACTGCCCAAGTTGCATATGCAATGTTAAAAATTTGGAGAACGCTTAGATTTTCCTTATCTTTTCTTTTTGCAGCTTCATATCTGCCAAAGGTTACTCTCCCCAATCCTCCATCCATAAGGCATAGAGTTCAACTCTCAGTTTTAGCTGCTAATCTAGATCTGATTGTATTTCTAAATTACAAAATCCATGATCACCAAGGGTGTGAATACTGTTCACTCTTTTGTTTGTTTGTTTCTTAGTTTGCTTGTATTTTTGATGAATAGGGCATAGTCTAGGAACCTTGCACTAAAGCAAAAAAAGTTTCTCTACATGGTAGAATTTGCCTCATTTGATTAAGTCATCCTCTCAAGTACTTAGATCCTCTTGCCAAACCACAGTCAGATAACAGGGGCATAAATAAATGTTGGCAGATTTACCTAGTCCTCAACCAATCTGTTTGACTGAATCTTTAAAGATTCATTTTGTTTCGATTTGCAATTGCTAATTTGTACTCCTCTCAGAAAACATATATATATATATATATTAGCAGTGATCTTATCATGTAACACATTTTATACCTATTGGGTACTGTTCTTTTTGAACTGAAATTTTCTTCACTTTTCATGTGGATGTGACTTTAAGATGTGTGTCCATCCCTTGATTTCCTTTTAAATCTCAAATATCCAGGCTATGTCCTAAGAAGTCACAGTAAATATATTTTCTTAGCCCAAAATCAGAATCCACTCTGACAGTTAGTGTGAAAGATTGTCAGATTGCCCTAGAAAATCTAACATAAATAACTATCACAGTCAATGGGGGCAATTCCCTTTTATACTCAAGACCCCAAGATAGACAAAGCTGTTCCATAGTATAAGCCCTCTTCTTCTCTCCAGGAAAATAATTCTAGTTAGAAAATTTTAAAAACAAGGCAAAAAAATCTCAAAACAAAAGAAAAACCCATGATATTTGTTCTTTTTCTGGCAATAAGAGGATCTTAAAAATTCCACAAATAAATATATAACTACTATTGAGTAAAATTTTGCTCTTGCATGGTATTATCATGGAAAAGTTTTAGACCTAAAAATTGACTAACATTATATTATAATTCTGTTCAAGGTCCTTTACTGTATGGGTTAAAGCAAAAATAAAAGCACTCCATGCTTGTTTCCAAGAAATAAACTCACCCAATTCCTTTCTTTGTGTTTGTGAAATCAAAATGTGGTCATTTTAACAAGCATTCTATTCTACTGCTCAGCAACATCATATGGAAGTAGATTTTCATTGTCTGTGAATAACTGACTACACTGTCAGAAAATTTATCTTGAAATGGGGATAAATTTTTGTTTTTGTTGATTTTTTTTTCTTTAACCTCAAGCTCAAGTTTTTAGACCACTAGGAAAACTACATGGTTACAACCTCAGGGTAACTCATGGTAGCTAAATAGTATGTTTTACATAGTAAACCAAGTAAAATTGTGGTAGTTACATGAAACACAAGGGTAGAAAAATAATAAAATCAAGTGCTTTCATCCCCTTGAGGGTGTAACAGACACTGTACGAATCAGGTGAGACAAATAGCCATCCCAGACCGAGCTACTCTCCGAAGTTTCTGTGCATGTTTTTCTGAGGTTGTGTTTCATGACTCTTATAATCTAAGAAACAATAAGAAGTCTCAGAGTACAATTCCTAGCAATAAGACAACTCTTTCAAATAGCAAATGCTATTCCTTTCACTAAGGATTTTAGTAGCCCAGGAGAAAAGACAAAGAAAGTAAAAGAAATGGATTGGAAATTTCTTCTTGCATTCTGAATTATCTTCAAGAATTTCAATACCAGCCTAGAAAATAGTACACTTGTTGTGGACTGAACAGTGTCCCTTCAAAATTATATGTTGAAACCAAATCCACAATATCTTAGAATGTGTCTGGATTTGGAGATTTAGAGATAAATTCTTTAAAGAGGTGGTTAAAATTAAATCAGTTCATAGGAGTAATGCCCTAATCCAACAGAATTTATATCCTTATAAGAATGTTTATGGAAGCCTATTCATAATTTCCAAAAAGTTAGGAAGAAATCAGATATCCTTCAATAAGTGAATGGCTAAAGCTAGAGATCTTACTTCCATATAATGAAATACTATTGTGCTTCCAAAAGGAATGAGCTAAAAAACAAAACTAAACTATAAAGACAGTAAAACAGATCTGCGGTTTTTAAGGATTTGGGGGAGAGTGGCTTGAAAAAGTAAATAACAGGATTTTATGATCAGTAAAAAAACTGTTCTGTAGAATATTGTAATGGTGTACACATGACACTATGCAGTTATCAAAATCTGTGGACTTTTAGAGCACAAAGACTGAAAAAGTACATGCAAATTCAGAAAATAAGAGGTTAAGGAATCCTGGGATGGAATGCAGACTATAATAAACATAACTAATTCTATTACAAATGTACAAAACCATCTCATTTTGAAGAGTGAAGGAAAAAAAATGCTAACCTAAGGAAATTTGGAAAGAAGTGGAACCTCTAAAACTAAAGGGCAAGAGAATTGTACCTAATTACTGTAATTGTTGCTAGTTATTTCCAATTTTAGGCACAGATTAAGAGTTCTGAAACAACATCAGGATATTATTAAAACTGAACATTTAAGTAAACAGGTGACAAATGCTGGGAACCAGGCTTCTTGTGTTGAAGCTGGAGGTTAGTGATAAGCAAGGAAGAATGTGATAACAGGTTAGAGTCAGAGACATTAGTATAAATTCATGTTTAGCTTAATAAATAATCATATGGTTACATATAGAAATATTTATAGATGTGTATATAAACAGGTTTTCTGTCAGCTAAGTGAGACTCGTATCAATGACATCCCCATAGCAATGAAATTCCCCAGTGCCCAACTCTTGGATTATATTCCATTCACCAATAAATGAAACTGGGATTCTTTATAGAAAAAGATTAAATATCATACTGAGACAGAGACTATGTAAGATGAGCCTGGAGCCTCTTGTAGCCAGGAAATAAGAAAGTGCCTAAAAATATAAATCCCACAATGTTGTGTATCTGCCAAAGAGATGAAGCAGCCAACTGAAAGAGTTCCCACGGGCCAAAGCTGGAACAGTCTGAGCAACTAAATAAAGGAGTATTGGATTATTGACCAAAGCATAAAATAAATCCATGGTTACATAAATGATCGAATATATGATAGATACATAGAAATATAGAAAGATAGAAAGATAGATAGATAGATAGATAGATAGATAGATAGATAGATAGATGATAGATAGATAGATGGCTGGATATATAGATAGATAAAGAGAAAAAAGCAAAATCTCCTGTACAAAAAAATTTTAGATGATGTATGTAGATACTCTGCCATTAAGGAAGGGGGCATAAATCCCCATGACTTAGGTTTGAATTGTGCAGAGAGTTCAAAGAGTACAGGCTGGAAAGAGGATAAAATGGTAACTCTCAGTGGAGAAATTTGACAAACACTACCTCGGTCAAGGGATGGAGGTAAATATCAATAGTATGTACCAGTGACATGAGATGGGGACGGCACTTTACCTCGGTGACCTTCCAACCAAACGCCCATCAGTAGAGACTACTCCTGAGACAAACTGCAGAGAGGCCTAATTGAGGGACATTTAAAAAAAATACCTGAAAGTATTCCTCAAAACTGTCAAAGTAACCAAACACAAAGAGCATCTCAGAAATGGTCCCGGCCAAGAGTAGGAGTAGACTAAGTAGACACCGTGAGTAAATATAATGTGGTCTCCTCGATGGGAATCCCAGATTAGAAGAAGTACATCGAGTGAAAGCTAAGGAACATAAAGCATGAACTTTGTGATGATCCAGCTCAGATGACATGCATCTCTCTAATATCCTCCCGGCAGAGTTTGGGGCCCCTGCATCCATAGCATCTTACTGTCATAACATGTGACATATTGTAACTTGAATGTTATTTTTAACCATTGTCAATTACATTATATATATTGTCATCTCAGAAAGGGTATTTTGCACTTATAAAATTTTTAATTCAACTTTAAACTTTTTTATTTGTATATTTTCCCTCAGTTATTAGATGTGCATTGTCAGGATTAACAAAAACCCCTATTTGGCGTGCTTTGTGTGTTTGTGCTACAACTAATCTGCATTTACATGGTGGAATTTAATGCTATATTTGGATGGAGGAACTGAAGGTATAAATTATGTTGATTTCTTAGAAAAAACCCTTTTTGAGAATTCAAGAGTAGGTATAATCTGTAAATCTTTGAAGCATATCAGTAGAGATGATCCATTCATTTACTGTATTAGCTCATTAATTCACAAAGACTGGTATTATTCAGAGCACGCCAAGACCTTTAGGGAAGTAAAATAACTAAGTCAGGAACATTTTGCAGAGATGATCAGAGAAATAACTGGCTAGTCCTGCCCCAAAGGAAAGGCCATCAGACTAAAATGATATATTCATAGAACAGTATTCATGCACTGCTTTTAGGTTTTGAGTATGATGAGAGGGTTGTGGAGGTGACAGTGTTGTAAATCAGAAAAGATCATCAGCCTCAAGGCAAGGATAATGATTTTTTGCTTCTTTTTACTGAGATGTAATTGACATATAATATTGTATAGGTTTAAAATGATTTGAGGCATTCCTGTATTGCAGTGTGATTAGCATGGTAGTATTAACTCTATTACTCCACATAACCATCATTTATTTACTTATTTATTTATTTGTTTATTTACTTTTTGTGGTGAGGATACTGTATTTTATTCTCCTAAATTGCTAAGAGGTTAGATTTGAAAGGCAAAGGATCATTGACGCAGGATCCTCTGTTAGACAATAAACAACCAGAAAGCGATAAAGTGAGGATTAATGACTGATTTAAAAAAATAATCTGAGCAGAAAGAGGGTAAGCAGAGGTGTTAACTCTTGTGGAAACTCATGGTCTTGTTTATGGCCAATTTTATCAGATCTTGGTAACAAAGGAAATGGCTTCAAGTTCTAATTGACTAGTGAAGAAAGAGATGCTGGGTGTGGCTTTTACCAGAACTTCAGTGAAGCCTATATACATACAAAGATTTCAGCATCACATCTGGCATGAAATTAGGATAGATCAAAGAATATTGGCCCTGCCCTTAAGGTGGGCTCAGTCTAATAGGAGAGAGGCTGTGACTAGAGCAATAACAGTAGGATAATAATAGAACTATGAAAAATGCTTCAGTGGTACAGAAAATAGACTAATGTATCAATTTTCATCAAATTATTCAATGTTTCAAGGTTTTATTAATCCTATAGACCATCTGAAATCCTCAACCTGATTGATAGACACAAAATGATTGTTCTGATAACTCATTATACATTCTTTTTTCTAAGGAAACCTTTTTTTTCCCTAGATACTGAATCATTATAATTAAATAGCATTTCCCCATAATGAAATACATTATGTTCTAAGTGACTTTCAGCCTTAAAAAAATGAATTTATGAGAGAAAGTATTCATTTGAAATATAATTGTCTCTTTTTGATGTTTAACTGGGGATTTTTTTTCTTTTTAGTTTATGATGAGAGGAGTTTCCTTAAGAAAATATTGGGGAGTTCCCATCATGGCTCAGTGGTTAACAAATCCGACTAGGAACCAAGAGGTTGTGGCTTCGATCCCTGGCCTTGCTCAGTGGGTTAAGGATCTGGCGTTGCCGTGAGCTGTGGTGTAGGTTGCAGACATGGCTCAGATCCCACGTTGCTGTGGCTCTGGTGTAGGCCGGAGTCCACAGCTCTGATTTGACCCCTAGCTGCAGGAGCGGCCCAAGAAATGGCAAAAAGACAAAAAAGAAAAAGAAAAAATAAAATATTGGTACCTTTGAAGGAAATGAATGAGTCAGTAAGACATATCATTTCACTATAAATTTTTCTTTGCTTTTTAAAATATTAAATCCACAACATTTAAATATTATTTTTGCAAGACTGATGTGAAATGCCTTCTAATATTCAGTCTTTAATTTGGGCTGTTTGATTCCCAATTTATTACCATACCTACAGTCTTTTTCTTTCTTTATTCTTCTTTCTTTTCCTCCTTTTTTTCTTTCTTCCTTTTTTGTAATAATGCCATTTTATTAGTGTCTCCGTTTTGTACTTTCATGTCTATAAAATGCTCTTGGATGAGGACTCCTTGCTCATGGGGCCACTGCCATGGAAATGAAGTTGTTTTTGTTTTGCTATTTTTGTTTTGTTTTTTCTTTTGTTTTGCCCACAGTTAAAATGTAACTTTTTTTTCTAAATTTAATCTAGAGAACATAGACTTTTATGACACTTATTCAATCTTTATTTTCAGCCTCATAAAATATACCCTCCAAAAATTTTAGCCAAAATATAGCTTTTCAAAATGTGATGTATAAATATAAGGAGAAAATAATATTATAAAGACAACTATTTTTTAAAAAATTCAAAATGAAGATTTATTTTATTTATGTGTATTATTCTTTAGTCTATTTTCTCTATACAATATTAATATCTTATTCTCAAACTATTGCTAGACATCTACATTGCTAGAAGCCCACATTTTATTTCCTGAAATTTTGATACAAGCATCCTCAGCATCTACATATATTTTACCCTAATTATAGAAGCTGCTAATTCCCTGTCTCTAAAAACCCATTTCTTAAAATTTATTATGTCTTTTTAATGATTTTAACACTTCTTGATTAAATTGACAAAGCCTGTTATCTCATACCTTCAAAAACCACTTTTTCCCTACAAAATACTATTTCCAAATGAAAGATCATTAAAGAAATCCATAGAAAATAACATGGTAATAACTTACCTCCTTACTGAGAAACAAAGTAGAAAAAATATAGAACAAAATATCTTTTTGGTATCCCTCCCAGAGTTCATTTTATGGAAGCAATTAAGAGTTCCTTCCCTAGCCATTGAACAAACAACAACTTGATAAGACTGGTGTGAAAACTTCATGTTGTTACAGTATTATTAATATCATTACCTTCACACATTGTAAAAGAAACAATATATCTGAATCATGATATGCTGTAGAAAGGAAAGAGGAAGTAGTTCTAAAATTCTAGGATAATTTTTAGAATAATTGGATTATCATATCTACAGTTAAGAAAATTAAGGAAATATACATATCAAAGTGATGATAGATTAAAATATTAACACTAGAGAAACAACACCAAAGCATAATTTCAACACTTTAACCATCATTTTAAGGCCCAGGAACCAAAAATATGTTAATATGATATTTAATCACTCGCTAACTCTAACAGTCTTTTGAGGTAGTGTAATCTAACAAAGCACACAGAGCTACAAAGTGGCAAAGATAGATTTCAAGCCCTCTTGTCTGATTCCAAGCTCATGTTTCATTGTTTATTTTATTTTATTTTTTTGTCTTTTTGTCTTTTCTAGGGTGCCACCTACAGCATATGGAGGTTCCCATGCTAGGGGTCTAATTGGAGCCTATGCCAGAGCCACCTACACCACAGCTCACAGCATCGCCAGATCCTTAACCCACTGAGCAAGGCCAGGGATCGAACCCGCAACCTCATGATTCCTAGTCGGATTTGTTAACCACTGAGCCATGATGGGAACTCCTCATTGTTTATTTTAAATTATAACATGTTTTACCATAATTTACATGTCCTTTTTTGTATACCAGTTTTTTACTTACAGCCTTTATAGATAAAAGTTTCCAAGCATTATGTTTACTTTATAATTTGTTTGCTATTGCCTTTAAATTTCTATTTTAGCTGCGTTGTTCCTTTTTTTAATTTAATTTGGTAAAAAATCTGCAAAATCTTGAAAATACTTCATATATTCTGTTTTTAGGAATCATAGTAAATATACGACAGGTAGACATAGAAAGTTAATAATTGAGATAGTAAAGAAATGTTAAGAGAAAGAGAATGGGGGAGATTAAAAAATAAAGCTAACAGAATTTAAATAATCCAAAGATGTAGTAGGATTTAATTTTTTAAATGAGCTGTTTAAAAAAAATACTATTTCGTGTCTGTGATACCATTTTAGATGTGCCTGCCTCTTCACAAATTGTACACTCAAATTATTGAAAAATTAACATTCAAATGTAGGCCTATTTCTCTTACATGCCTGTCTTAACAGATTTTTCCTTTTTTAGTTATGGATGATGCACAATCTAACTCCAACCTGTTTAAGAACAAATGGATATATATAGCTTCATATAATAAATAGTGCCATGAGAAATAATATTGTTTCCAGACCCATGGCTTCTTATTTTATCTTAGGTCTCACGTGCTTCCTCCATGGTCATTTTCCTCTGTTTTTCAGACCCTCAGGCAGAGTCCCCAGGGAGGAATCAAGTTGCCTGTAAGTAGTTTGAATTATTACATCCTATCTCTTCAAGTTAAAGACCAATAGAAAGAGAGTACTCAGCTTAATTTGAATATACTTAGTTCCTTTGACCATCTCTGAGCCAGTGACTCATTTGTGCATACATTTATTTTAAATTTAGTTATGTAAGTTCACCCCTCAAGGTGCAGATACTCCTTATCCTTTTCCTTACTTTATTTTTCATGTTACTACCATCACACCTGGTTTTTATATTATTTCATATACTGGTAAATTGAATGTATATGAAAATCAAATTCATTTGTTAGCTTATTATTTCACCCATGTAGGTGAGATCATTAAACTCCATGTAGGAAGCATATCGTGCCTGTTTTATTTATTCACTGCTTTTTCTCCAGAACCCAGAAGAGTGTTGGCGTAAAATTTCTGCTCAATGAATGAATGAATTTATTATTATCTACTCTTCACTGTATTCTAAGTATTCGAGATACAGCAGTGAACAAAATATAAAATAGCCTGGTCTTATTTTATACTCTAATAGGAGTATACATGACTGATACATAGATTCATAGATACATGTACACACTATGTCAAGGAATTATAAGTGCTAAGAGGAAACAAAGCTGTTTCTGGATGTCGAGAGTCATGCTCATTAACTGGTGTGGGCTAAGTCATTCATACTTCACTGACTATATATGAGGAGAGACTCGATCAAAGTTCCTTTCCTGAAAGACAGGAAGGGATGTTTCTGTTTAGTTCCTCTGCAGTATATTTAGCAGATGATAATGGAATAGATGTTAAGAAGGCAACAATAGTAAAGTCTACTGTAACATCATTAAGATCTTTTTCTGTCACTCAACAAATGTTTGAGTGTAGGCTCCTTAAATTTTTCTAGAGTTTAGAAATCATTAACTATCTTAACCTAGTTTCCTGGAGAGAAGAATCTAAAGGAATATCAATCGATTCAGAGAATGTAATCTCAGAGAACAGTAAGGGGAACTAAAGAGAGCCAAGATGAAGATGACACTCACATTGTATCAACCATCTGGAAACCATTCAATTACCGTGTCTCAGTACTTCTCTGCTGAGTTATAAAAGCAGGACTTGTCCACAGAATAGCTTCCACTCCTGGTACCAGACTGCCTCCTATTACTTCACACACACCCACACTCCAGTCTCCACTCAACCCTACACCACCCCAGGTAATCTCACACTTTCAGGAAATCATTCTGGAAATGAAGCAACAGAGAAGCTCTGGATCAGGATATGAGAGGAGAGTAGCATGGACAAAATGGGTCACTACTGAGTTGTGTATGAGTGAATTTGGTCAGAAGCTACACAGAAGAGGCTGCAATTGCCATTGGATCAGGTTGCAAGGAACTTGGATATGATGAAGCAAACAGGATATGAAATGATAACTTGGAAGAAGAAACATTCCTACTCATATAGAACGTCTTAAGGACATACAACATGCAACATAATAAATAAATAAATAAATACATTTTATGATATGCTAGTAACTATATGCTTATTGATAGAATAAAATGAATTTGTATTTGACCATAATTTGGGTTCAGTCTTCTAAGTTCTCAAATGACAATATATCTAATGAATTTTACCTTTTGGCAAGTTGTTTGCATAGTAAAGCTTACTTACAACCTTTGCTGTCAGTAAATTTAATTGTAATTCTTATCTTTTCAAAATGCCTTTTTCAAATTTGGACATAAATTATCTTGCCCCAGGCTTCCTAGGCTAAATACCTAGGTCTCTCTCTATTTGCACTCTACTTTTTCCAACACTTCACATCGAATAATTTTATGTAATTTGCCCCCTAATGTTCACTGTCATCTGTCTTTTAAAATCTTTTTGATGAAAATAAATTGAATAAAATCTTTAGTTGTATGACAGGAGAACAAATTTCTTTTCATCAGTAATAATTATAAGTGAAAACCTATGATTCTTATGTATTTATGTAATACAATTAGTATGGCTTGTAGTCTAGAATGTACTGAGATTGTGTTTGCATATTGTTGAAAATTGTCTGGCATTTGTGAACTTAAAAATATTTCCAGAGATAAACTAAGTTGTTCCAAAGGAATAGAAGGTGATGTACAGGTATTTCTAATGATTTTTAAAATGAAACCCAGAATAATATCCATGATGAGCTATCTTTGTACCAAATTATCTACATGGATAATACAATGTATTTTAGGGCATTATGGGTATATTTTTATTGCATTATTAACACAGTGAAAACTTTTTAACTTTACAACTCATGATTACACAAAATGTTATGGAAAATATTTAATATTCCCTACTTTTTGTGAGTAAATAAAAATGAGTTTTCTATAAGTAAAAAGAAAAAAAATCTGGGCTCTTTTAACTTTGATTATTGCTATATTAAAATTATAGCAATAGTAATTATTAGATTACTGATAGACTAATATTAAGTGAAATTGCAAAACACTCTAAGTTTGAACAATTCTACATTGCCTTAAAACCTAACAATTTATTTTGCATAGACAAGGTCCATCACTTAACATTTTCTGATAAGAGTGGTCATTATTAATATATCTGATCTTCAAAATTAAACAATATTTTGATTGATTTTTACCAAAACTCAAGCTTACTTAAAATGAAAAATAAAATGTCACTACAATGATAGATGTATGTCATTGTGTATTTGCCCAAATTCATAAAATTAACAACACCAGGAGTGAATTCGAATGTAAACATTGGGTGAGTGTGATAAAACAATGTCCCACTCTGGTGGGGGATGTTGACAATGGGGGATATTATGCATGTGTGGGAGCAGGGGGCATATGGGAAATCCCTTTATCCTCCCCTCAATTTTACTGTGAACCTAAAACTCCCCTAAAAACTAATATCTTATTAAATAAATAAATAAATAAATAAATAAATAAAATGTCAATTTTCAATTATATTTCCATGTGGAATTTTGTTTCCTCTGAGAACAAAAAGAAATAGTATCCATAATTTGAGAAAGAATGATAAGTCAAGGAAGTCAAGGAAGTTCAGAGGGAAAAAAGTAGAGGAAGATTTAACAAAAATAGGAGTTCCCATCGTGGCGCAATGGAAACAAATCTGAATAGGAACCATGGGGTTGCAGGTTCGATCCCTGGCCTCACTCAGTGGGTTAAGGATCTGGCATTGTCGTGAGCTGTGGTGTAGGTTGCAGATGTGGCTCAGATCTGGTGTTGCTGTGGCTGTGGTGTAGGCCTGTGGCTGTAGCGCCAATTCAACCCCTAGCCTGGGAATCCCCATATGCTGCAGATAGAGCCCTAAAAAACAAAACAACAACAACAACAAAAAGATTTAACAAAAATATATAGAAATTAAAGTAACCAGGAAGATATAGCTTCTCACACTATTTAATTGCCTAGAATTCCCTGAATAAATCTGTGTTTGTGTTACTACTGTCTTCTTTACGATGTTAAAAACATCTTGAAAACTATAGTTTAATTCCTGTTTCTTTATATTTGAAAACTTGTTTCTTTCACTGAATATCTTCCCATGATTTCATAAATATCCTATTAGTGACAATTCCAAAGTCCATACACTTACATCATGTAGGCAGTGGCAGATAATTGTTTAAAACCAAGTCTTAGGTCCAAATCTAATTTTATTATTGGCAAGTCATATACAAGTTTTGAAAATTTCTTGAATTTATATTTATAATCTTCATTTCCATTGTATTTCAGATAGAATTCGAAGTGGAACATTTTGAATCTACACACTACTATAACACTGCTGTGATATTCTTAAAAGTTTCAAATGAAAATAATGTACTCTACCACCTACACATCTTTTTTTTTTGTCCTATTCATTTATATTTTTGGAGTCCATATGTAAGTGACAACATACAGTACTTATCTTTGTCTGATTCATTTCACTAAGTATAATACTCTCCAGATCATCTATGTTGTTGCAAATGGCAAAATTTCATTCACACACACACACACACATACACACACACACACACACACACACACACACACACACACACACACACATATCTACATGCCACGTCTTTATCCATTCATCTGTTTATGGACACTTAAGTTGCTTGACTATATTGACTATTGTGAGTGATGCTTTTATGAACATTGGGGTGCATCTATCTTTTCAAATTAATGTTTTCATTTTCTTCAGATATATACTTGGGAGTGGAATAGCTGGATGATATGAGTTCTATTTTTAGTTTTTTGAGGAATCTCCATGCTGGTTTTCCACAGTGGCTGCACCAATATACCTTCCACCAACACTGTACTAGTGTTCCCTTTTCTCTACATCTTCACTAACATTTGCTATTTGTGGTCTTTTTGACAATAACCTTCCTGACAGGGGTAAAGTGATATCTTGTTGTTTTGATATACATTTCTCTGATGATTAGTTATACTGAGCATCTTTTCATGTGCCTGTTGATCTTTTATTTTGAAGAATCTCTCTCAACAAGTCTAATTATAGCTGGAATCAGGCTATACAGGCACAACCTGGACACTCTGTTATATTTCCTACTTGCTATTTTAAAACAATTGTACTTCCATCAAAACATGTCACCTGACCATGGCTTTGCCTTTTACTTCACAGAGAAAATAGAAACTACCTGAAACTAATCTCTCATTTCTTTACCCTTCCCAGAAACATAAAATATGCTTTTTCCCCTCCCCTTCTTGAAGGAAAGCTACAGTCTTCCTACTGTCTCAGATAAAGCATTTTTCTAGATTTCTTTTTCTGTTTGTTTTCCTTTGTCTCCCTTTTTTATCCCATTTATCGTCAGAAAAAGATATGTTATGCCATGGTAATCAACAACTCTGGTTTCTCATCAATGTATAAATAAATAAAGTCTTAGTTCTTGTCTGTGTTTTCTATTAATCTTATATTTGTGTGACAGCAGATCTTTGCAATCTCTATTTCTGTGCATAAGATGGTAGAGGTTCCAACTCCTGGCCTATCAACACTCCATATATATATATGGATTACTACTTAGCCATAAAAAATGAAGTATTTCCACATACAACAACATGGATGGTAAGTGAAATAGGTCAGAAAGACTGACTTATTTCTAACGCATTTATACAGCAACATAAAGCCTCACCATACACAAGAGTAATAACTGAAGTTCTCAAATGTTAGCCACAGAATCGAGTTTAAAGTCTGGGATCTCTTGGAGATGTAAGAAACTCATAAACTGAAGAGTGAGGATGTTTCACAAATAAATTACAATGGTAGAATGGGATACATATTAATTAAAACAACACTCAGACCCTTCCTGATTCATAAATAGTAAGAATAGATAGGTGTTCCTGTTGTTGTGCAAGGGATCAATGGTGTCTCTGCAGAGGCAGGGATACAGGTTCGATCCCTGGCAGGTGCAGTGGGTTAAGGATCCTGCATTGCTGCAGCTGTGGCATTGGTCACAGTTCTGGCTCAGATTTGATCCTTGGCCAGGTGACTCCATATGCTGCAGGGTGGCAAAAAAAGAATAGATAGTTCAGAACAGGCAGAGAATTAGAGAAATTCTGAAATCCATTTGGGGTAGTGAATATTTATTTTTTGCCTTAATTCTGTCCCCTACAGGTAGGTTGCCTATCCAATACCCTTAGTTTGAACCTTCCCTGAAGCCTAAGTTTAAAGTACTTTTCCAACTATTAAAACTTTATTTCATTTTTAATAATTAGGGTTATATGAATAAGTCACCTCCTTGAATCCCAGTGGTCTCTAAATATATGGAACCACTTTATTCTTTTCCTTCCTGTTTGCTGACTAATCATTTTTTATTTTGCATCCAACTTTTTTCTTTTTCTTTTTATTACTCAATGAATTTTATTAAACTTTCATTTGAATTACTTGACAACCAAGCTAACAGAAGCCCTCATACTTTTAAACTTTGAGTTCTGAATTATTGCAAATTTCCAAATTGATTCTTTAAGAGAATCATTAGAATCACAGATTTCTGCAGATGTTATAAAATGGTTTCTACCAATAGCTTGGCTTGCCATTATTTCAATCTTCACACCAGTTTTCTTGGTACCCACTGCCCACATCTTAAAATAATCCCACAAATGTTAGTACCAGCACCCTTATAGAAACTAACTTCTAGTCCAGGTATTTTTATACAGGTATTTACGGTTATAGACTCTCCCAAATTCATGAGCTTTGTGCTCAATGGCAGAGGAACCAAAAGAGGACACTTCTGCCTTGAATCTTAAAAGAATTCTACCTCATATGGCATTGTTAGGAAGTGCAGTCTTAACGCCCAGAAAAGGAGAACCCAAATGGTAGTAACCAACACTAGTGAACCAAAAATTCTCTCCAATACAGTTTTCTACACTATAATCAAGATGATTTTTCTAAAATACAAATGTTTTATTTACCTGAACCATACCATCACTCATTTTTAAAGATAGGATGTAATACAGGCCTGTGCAACATTTCAAGTTTGAACTCTTTCAAGTAGTCAACACTACCTCTCAAAATCTTAGCCTTTTGGGTTTTTTGGCTGTACCCACAGAATGTGTCAGTTCCTGAGCCAAGGATCAAATCTGAGCTGCAGCTGCAACCTACACCACAGCTGCAGCAATGCTGGATCCCTAATCCACCGTGCTACTGTGGGAACTCCTACTTCTTTATGGTACAATTATTATGGACAAAATCCTATATTAAATGGACTTAAAGATATATATGGTATATATATATATATATATATATATATATATATCTTTCTGGTATAATATTTATAGTAATAAAAGAAACACTGCATAGAAGTTTTCTTGGAAAAATATCTCATATGTCAGATATATTTCGAACTACTTTGTATGAATTTCTTAAAATATTATATGTCTGCTCCTCTAAAGTACTTGCCACTCAAAGTAGTATTAAAATAAGATCAAGCCGAATGTGCAAATGATCCATATTACAAGAAATATTCCAATCTATTCCAAATATAGCTGCACACTTCAGTGTATGATAACTAGTGAAAGAGAAACAGACACTAACCTTCAGAATCCGGGCTCAGGCAATATACTGTTTAAATAAAGACAAAAATCACTTGACATTTCAGCTCAATAGTGTTCTTCTAAGATTCATTGTTAGAGTAGCCTCCTAAAATTTTTATTTAGAGGCTTTGTTTCCAACATTAAGGTACAGATTTTTTTCTTCACAACATTCATTATTTAAACCATTGTTAGTCCCACAATAAAAATGACTTTAATGTAACAGGGTGTCATTGTATTTTACATTATGTGGAGTAGACTCTGCTTGATTTCTACAAAATAAATTACTTTTATCCATTCCAATTTCTAAACCACTTTGTGGAAGAAATATTTGAATTCATCAATTTTAGAGACATTGAATCATCCTTCAAGCAATACATGATGACATTTTGAGCACAAATATCAAGATTATTATTTTTAAAATTAAATATTACCTGAGTGTTTAAAGTGGCTGAGGAGCATATTAATATTAAATATTATTTCTGACATTTTAAAAAGGTCAAATATGCTGCTGTTATACAAAAACTATTAGCAGAAACATCAAATTATTATAATCATTCTAAACACTAATTTGGTTCAAAAGTTAACATTTAGAGAGTTTGGACTCAATATTTCTTCTCAGTGAAGGTCAACATAATTTCACTGTTCAAGTTTCATCCAAAAAATTTTCACTCAACTTGAAAACACTAACTTAATATCAACATTGACTTTCACTGAAATTCTTAGTGAACGTTTTAATTTTTCCTGGCTGACGACAGTTGCTCTAAGGGGGGAAGGTCATTCTTTTTTCAGTAACTTTTCCAGCTTCCACCTAACTCTTCTACAAAGCATAATCCTTGAGCACTAAATGTAGCTGAACAAACTGTGAGGTTGAGGAGGATGTTTGTTTCTTTGTAACTCAAAGAACAAATTCTACTCCACTATTCACCAGTCATTGAATGGAGGACTAGACCTTGAACAAAAATCCAGCTTTGCTCCCAAGACTCAGCTGCCTAATATTTCTACCTCATTCTCCTTATGGACTTTCCTAGAATAAAATGTCTTTTGAATTAAAGCACAAATCATGTACTTTAATTATTTAAATCAGACTTTGGGTGGACATTTTGCATCTCTATTTCATCTTCTGTATAAGCATTGAGTCAACGTTTACATTACTGCTTGCATATGTCTTACTTAGTTCTCTTCGCTTTGTAAATTCTCATTTTCTTTATTTACCCAGTTTTGTTCTCTAGAAGAAAATTTTCAATCGTGATATAGTCATCTTCAGGAAGATATAAAATCTTCCATATCTCTTAAAATCTTTAAAAACATACATGTAACCAACTGTATTTCTGTTCAGGTAAACCAGAGGACTGGGATATTTAATGTATGGAATATTGTTCAAATTCAAATAGCTAATAAAGATCTAAACTAAATCTGGAACAGAAATCATAAAATACTATCTTTTCAAATATCCCTTAAGAATGATTATGTGAAAATTTACATCACGTTTTTTTCTGGTCTCTTTGGGTTCAAGTATCAATAAATTCAAGTAGGCTACATAACAAGCACTCAGAACCATTCCACAACAGATAAAAACCGTTCCACTACTAGAAAGGATTAGCTAAAATGTTTCGTTGGTTTTGTGCACAGATAGAAAAGGGGACGTTTTTCTGAACCCCACATATCATTGTATTATCTTGACACTTTGAAGAAACTCACAAAAATAGAATAGACTGGTTTCTCCATGATCCTGACCCATTGTTTGAAGATTTAGTATCTTCTTCAAGTAGTGATGTATACAATATGATGTCATGAACAAAATTTGCTGCTGAGCATTACTAATTTTTCTTTGTATTCTCTTTTTCTGTTTGTCTAGCTGCTAATAGTATCTGAGTTCCTACATTCTATTACCAGAATAGCCACAGGCTAATTTCACTTTCCTTTGCCCTTCACTTTATAATTTCCTAATTTCAGACCTCTTTTTCTTATTTGGCTCATTCTTAGTAACTCTAATCAGTATAGAGTGCATTATGATCTCCAGCTATTTGTCAATATTTATTTATTTATTTACTTATCTTTTGATTTTTAGGGCCACCCCAGTGGCATATGGATGTTCCCAGTCTAGGGGTCCAATCAGAGGAGCTGCAGCTGCCAGTCATGCCAGAGCCACAGCAACGTGGAATCTGAGCTGTGTCTGTGACCTACACCATGGCTCGTGGCAATGCCTGACCTTAACCCACTGAGTGAGGCTGGGGATTGAACCTGTGTCCTAATGCATACTAGTCAGGTTTGTTCCCACTGAGCTACAACAGGAACTCCCTGTATTTATTTCTTCATCTATAAAATGGGGAGAGTAATAGTCCCTAACCTAAAGTGCTCAGAATAACACTTGGCAGCTACTAATACTTTTTTAAGCAATTTACATTATTTTTATGACATAGAAATATCTTATCACATTGACTTTGAAATCTCCCATATAGCTCTGGGTTCTGTTTTTTAATTCTACAAACTGAAATCCTTTTCTATGGCCCAGAAGATTTACCATAATGTAAAGAAGGGCAGACTTCTTTCAGAAGGGAAAAAGTCACTACATTCTCTTGTCAGGGGTGGCAGACTCAATAATTCTTGGGTTTTCCGATGATCTGGGGACAAATGTTCTACATTTTCCAAAATAGCGCCTTTAATATTTCAACATATTTGAAAACAGCTATTCTAAAATAATCTATCTGTGATTCATTCACATGTATATTTCTCTGCTTTCCTATAGCCAGTATTGAGCCTACTGAAAATAAATACATTTGTTTTCCTGAGTGTGCCTGCAGCAGCAGTCTTTTCAGCATGAATTTCATATTTAAGTTTCCTGCTGCTTTGAATCCATCTAGGATTAACCAGAATTTACCTGTTTACAATAAATGGAATGGGTATTGGATATTCGATCAAGGACAGTCCTCAGGCCTCATGGTGTCTTCCATTTGTTGAAATTTAATGTCATTTAACCTGGAAGTGGAGCACAAGCTATCTTCTAGACCAGATTTTTCTAATTTATAGAGGAAGCTTTTTGAATGAAACGGAGCTGCAAGGCTGGCTTTTATTTGTTTTGGCCCAAAATGTTTGTGTTTTTATATCACTTGCTTGCCTCAAGGGCTCCACAGAATGGGTGATTTTTACAGATCTGAAAAATAAATCAATCGATATGAGAATTTGTTGGTCCGCATTTGCTATTAGTATCACAATCTCTTCTCTCTTGGGACATTTTCTACAAACTAAGTTAATAAAAGAGAAGCCCTTGCAGTGTTTTAAGTCATGGTTATACTACAGATAAATAAATGTACTCAACAACCTTACATCAGTCTTATTTTAATAAAACATAGGAATGAACAGTGTTTGGAGACTAAAGAGCTAATAGCAAAGCCCACATAGTCTTTACTAGTGCCTTGCGTTTGTGATTGTTATTAATGTTGTTTTTAAGTATATCATGGTGAAAATAGTTTCTCAATCCATCACATGTTTGCATTAGTGCAGAAATCCAGGAGGACATAGTCAATTTGAAGAGATTAAAAAAAAAAAAAAACAGAAAAGAAAGAAATGGGGGAGGAAAATTCATGATTTATATACTAAAAAGGGAAAATATTATTGAGATTTTTGGTAGATGACTCTTTAGAAGTTAACTAGATAATTTAGACTTTTAGTCTAAAGAAAAATTTGACTGAAAATAGTAGAGGTCAAAAATAATGCATAACTGCTTTGCATTAATACTTAAACTATTATAACTTTTCATTACAAATTGATATAACATCTGGTGAAATTAAAGATCTTTTGATTTATATATAAATAATTTTTAAATATAAAACAGCGTTAAAATTTTTATGATGTTAATTTAAATGATGGAAGTGAATACATGTAGCATGGGGACTGGCACATAGCGGGTATGCAATAGTTGTATAGATTAATGAATCAGAGATTAAAAATTAAAGATAATATGGGGGGAAAAGCCATGTTTAATATGACCCAGAAAAGATTAGGGTTTTTTTGGCATTTATAATCCATATAACTTAATACAAATCATATAATTTTCTAGGTTTCAATTTCTTAAAATTCGCATACTGGTATTAACCTTGGTAAACTTGCAAAGCTATTGTGACAATACAGTTAAGTATTAAAATAAACAAATTCTTCCCTTCAACTAATTTGTATTGGACTTGGAAGATAACAGGATCCCTCCCACAAGGAGATAGGTAATGTTTGTGGAGAGACCAAATACACAAAAGGACAGTGACCAGAATATATGTAAAAGTGGAATTCTAGCCTACAATGTCTGTTGCAACCAGTTCAGGAAACCAAATCAAACCCAAATGGTCAAAACTTGGTCAATAATTGCCAGTCTCTTTAATTTTTACCCCCACTTTTATTCTAGGACCAATCAGAGAAAGCCAGAAATGCTCCCCAAAGCAATCACATACAATTCCTTGCTGCACAGCCTGTCTCCAACTTCCCCAGCCAACAGCTTACTAATCAGAGTCTGCCTGAAGTCTGCCCTTTGTTCACTATAAGGGAGGATTCCATACTCCCTGCCTCCCTTTGAGTCTCTACCAAATGGAAGGGATGAGGGCCGACCTTCCCAGCAAATTCTGAATAACTTCCTCTGCGTGGTCTCCTCTGAGCATACTTTATTTCCTACTTACATTAAAAAAACACATCTTGGGAGTTCCCGTCGTGGCTCAGAGGAAGTGAACCTGACTTGTATTCATGAGGACACAGGTTTGATCCCTGGCCTCGCTCAGTGGGTTTAAGGATTTGGCATTGCCATGAGCTGCAGTATAGGTCACAGACACAGCTTGGATCTAGTGTTGCTGTGGCTGTGGTGTAGGCTGGCAGCTGTAGCGCCGATTTGACCCCTAGCCTGGGAACCTCTATATGTGGCAGGTGTGGCCCTAAAAGATAGAAAAAAAAAATCATATCAATAACTGAGCAGTGTTAAAGGGGTATTTGTTAGTATGAATACTAAAGGAGACTGAAGAAAAGTTAAAAGGCAAGTGTGAACTTCCAATTTCAACTCCAACATAAAAAGAGCTTGAGAGCCATCACTCAAACTTATAATAAGAAAACAACTGGACAAAATGAATTAATGATTTTTCTTTGACTGTTGCAGAAGAACTGCCATCCCTAAATCTGGAGAGTCTTGTGCATGGAGAATGATACAGCATGCTTGGTTTACTTACTAAGAACAGAAGCACTAGATGCCTAACTTGGATGGTAGGAACACTTAAGAGGTGATTTTGACCAATTATAATTATACATATTGAAACTATACATATATTATCTATAGTATCTTTAAGTTGTGATTATAAATATAATACATTAGGTCTGGGATACACTAGGTCTTTTGGCTACTGTTATAGTTTTTGTTTGATTACGAGCTATCTGAAATTTAATCTGATTAAGTATATTGAAGATTATTCAGAATTAACAAAAGTATAAGATAGTTCTTAGGCATACAAGCACCAGAGAAATAGGCCTGAAGTAACAATACAATGGCCTCTGTAGGTTTCAGCATCTGAAAGAAGGGTTAGGGAGGATGTCTGTATATTTTTATGCTGTTTTTGTCCGTCAACGTACATATTACAGAGTAATACCTCTGTTGTTATATATTAATATATGCAATTTCCAACTTCTAGGTGTTTCCCATTATATTTCTTCTGTTCAAAAAAGCGTATCAGACTGCAAATGAAAGAGTTTGAGGTTACTATAGGAGTAAACTCATTTCTGATCTAATTTACATTGTTAACAGTAAATCCCTAGAGAAATTTGGAAATTGAATTATTAGTAGAAATAACTATAACCCTGAAAAATTAATGGTGATACACAGGTATATAAGGACACCATTCTTTAAAAAAAAATCTCTGTATTAGAGTAGTTTCTGTATACTGTTAGAAGAAATATAGGCATATATGTTAGTAATAGCATTAATGGCAAAATGTCAATATATGTATAAAGGGTGATATCAGATTTTTTCAAACTTGTACAGTTTTTCTGAGTAAATGAAATAATCAATGTGTGATGCTTTCCACTCTACCTGGTACATTTATGAGAAGTTAATAGATATTTACCATCGTAACTAATTTCTATTATGAACACTAATAGGTGCTTTATGAAGTATGTTTATATCAACTATCTTAACTGAGAGGGATAAGTAGGGCGTGATTTTTATCCTTGATTTACTTATAAGGAAAAGAAAAGCTAAAAAAAAATGTTCAATATTTTTATTCAATATAAAGACAGCATAGCATAGGGATATGTTACAGACTCTTTCTAAAGTTGGATTGTCTGAATTTCCCAGCTTTGCCATTCATCGGGCTCAGGCCTTGGCTACTTTACTTAATTGCTTTATTCCTTGTGTTTCTGATGACTTTAAGTCACTCACATGTGTTCATTAATTAAACAAAATAGAAAAATGTGTAGGTCTGGACACTCTTATTAACCAGCCGAATTTACTTACTGCCTACACTTGTTATTGAAACTGCTTCTTCCAAGTTTTCATAATAAAGCACTGCCTCATTATGTCTAAGGATCTCTTTTCTTTCACCTAAAACTACAAGAGAGCATTTTTGTCTAAGTCTTAAGTGTAGCTCCAAAGTAGGACTAATCAAGAATAATTTCAGGGTTCCATGAGAACAAATACAGATAGCAAACACATCTCAAGGACGCAAGTTGTTTGGTTTCTGATTTTCCTGATAAGCAAGGTACTGAGTGATACATAGTCTCTTTGTAAGAAATGCACAATTGCTCCCCCCCATAAAACGTAAAACCAATAGAATTCCCCAGGAAGATGTTCTCATGTTCTGGGATCTTTCTTTGCACACTGCAATTACAATCTTCACTTGCATTTTTGTTGATTTATTTTCCTAATAGGAGTCAATACGAATCTCAGAAACAATTATTCAATATCGCCACCCTTTAATTTTGTCCAAATCTCACCTGTATCTCCAAGCTGTTGGAAATATTAGATCTGCTTTTTAATGCAACTGTTAATCTTTTCTCTCAATATTATTTATTGTCTCAAAGAGAATATTAAGACATTGGTGATAGAGTCACTAATGGGAGCACTTTTCTGTCAGACGTTTTTCAGACAAACCTGGACATTTCAGAATAAACTTGGAGCCAGGAGCAAGAACGTCGCAAACATCATTTTTGGTAATGGGAAAGAGAAGTTCATGGTACAAAACTCAGAGTTCTGAGACCATAAGCAATGTGGTTCATGGCTTTGATGATTCTACTCACCTCCATGATCATCAGTCATTCCAAGTTTAGGAGAGCTACAAATTGTTAACTTATTTTTCCACGGTTTGTTTCAATAAAAACTTGTTTTAATTATCCAAAAGAATGTCTGGTAACATATAAATATTTGTATTATCATAACAAATAAGCATATGAGGAGTTCCCTCATGGCTCAGTGGGTTAAGGATCTGGTATTGTCACTGCTGTGGCTCTAATTATAGCTGTGGCAAGAACTTCCACATCCCGTGAGTGGAGAAAGAATATGATAATAGTTAAGGTATAATTTTAACAGAAACGTACAGAATAAATCTATATTTTTACTCTAGCAATGTGAGTATAATGAACATTTTGCCTTCCCTGTACGGACAAATAATAAATCTTATGTTGGGAGTTCCCACTGTAGCACAGTGGGTTAGGAGTCCAACTTCAGAGGCTTGGGTTGTTGCAGAGCTGTGAGTATAATTCCTGGCCTGGTACAGTGGGTTAAAGTGTCTGGTATAGGTCACAGCTGCAGCTCAGATTCAATCCTTGGCCCAGGAACTTCCATATGCCTTGGGTGCAGCCATAAAAAAATTATAATTATTACAGTACAATAATGCTGCAAGTTGAAGTCAGCCTATCTCTTTCCTGTAGAAGTTGTAAAAACATTCCAGGATCTCCAAATAAAATAGTTAACTTTATTGTAGAAGAAAGTTACTTCATGTTTTCTTAACTGCAACAAAGTTATTCAGAACCATTAAGTAAAGTCAGGAAGGCAGAGTAAATGTACTATTAAGGCTATAAAGGAAGTATGCTAATGTTGATATCTATCCTTCACAAGAGGCAAATTACATGATTTCAAAATTATAGTGCTAATTTGTACTAAGATTAGTGAAGCTAAACCCAGTTTCCTGTATAAGATCCAGATTAGATCACTATATTTTTCTCCTTATGTTCTTACAGAAATTTTATTTGAATAGTATTATATCTCATCCACTTAACCTATTTTATTTTCTACTTTCTATTCACCTGGTGACCAAATTTAAGAAGACTCTTTTAAACTTCAGTTAATCTTTGTTTTCTTATGTGTAGCCAGGAATTTATCTGGCTATTTATTAAATGGGGTTATATTTAGTAATAGTACTATGTATTTTTAAAATAAATTTCAGATTTTACACACTTAATTGGCAAGCAAAGAAGCGAAAAAAGTGTATTTGATCTCTCTCTCAGATTTTTTTTTTTTTTTGTCTTTTTGCCATTTCTAGGGCAGCTCCCACGGCATATGGAGGTTCCCAGGCTAGGGGTCCAATCAGAGCTGTAGCTGCCGGGCTACACCTGAGCCACAGCAATGTTGGGATCTTGAGCATCGTCTGCGACCTACATCACAGCTCAGGGCAATGCCAGATCCTTAACCTACTGAGAAAGGCCAGGGATCGAACCCACAACCTCATGGTTCCTAGTCGGATTCGCTAACCACTGCGCCACGATGGGAACTCCATCATGTACTTTTTAGCAGTAGGAGACACAGGAAAAAATTTTATTAAATAAAAACTGAGATAATAACTCAAGATAAACAATTCCAACTTTATAATTGGTTGTCAGTCATGTCATGTATTATACTAGAATAAGTCCATTGATTATTTTTGTTATTTGTATAATGATAGCAAGAAGGAACTCTAGACAGTGAATTCTGGAGTCATTATTGCAATTCTGTTGAGAAACAGTAACTTTTTTTCTGACTTCTGCCTTATAACTTCACCAGAGGCATGCTATAATCACTTCGACATGCATCACCTCTTCTGTCTTACTACTGTGTAATACAATAAGAAGTAACAACTGAACAATCTGATGAGCTAATTAGAGTTCTGAGGCGCTCAGCTAATACTCACTATCCCCTTTGTCACTTGCAATCACACTTGCCTCCAGGCCCAAAGGTTGAAGATTCACAACTTATAACCTTACATTGATTCGGATTTTGTTGACTAGCAGAGTATCAGAGCTCAACTCGTTTTGCATCATTTGAAAATCATTTTGTTTCACATAGAAGTGTTTATACAATTTTAAATAAAAATATAAAATCAAGTATGCTAATACCAACATCAACATTCCCTCTTTTGCTGAATTATGCATTATTAGTTAAAAATTACTCTAGAGGAGATCAATTTCACCATTAGAGCCAGGAAGTAGAACACGTCCGGCAATTAAATCTTACTACCAATTAACTTAAAATGTATTTCTCTATTTTTAAGAAAGATAATGTGTAAGGCATTACTAACCCCGTTGGTCAAATGATTCTAATAAGTATTCAAATTCTGACACTTTAAATGTAAGTGTTAATACCAACAGGCAATGAAAGGAGAGAGATGATGAGTCAGGCTCCAGTTCCCTGTGTTTCAGTACCTTCTCTTAATTATCTGTTTCCTCCCCTGGGCATCACTACCATCATGGACTGTGGAAATAACCACCTGGGGATAAAAGAAAAAGAGTAGCTACAGAATAGGGCTACAATATTTATTGACACTCATTGCAACCTGAAATAGAACTTCCCTGGTAATATACCCTCCCCTAAGTTTTGGTAGGAAATGAAAGGTCTTGGTGATGAATGCATCACGTTGGTGATGAATGTGCCCTTCGGCATGTAGATTATTCTGAGCTGAAGACTGTCAGGGACCAGCAGATTCAGGAAGAGATTTTAGCTTCCTCCTTAACTGTCTAAAAGAATTCGGATAGAGGACCTATACCTGAGGAAAAGATGACCTGAGATTTATATTTTTTTAATATCAGAAAGACTTACCTACATGGCAGGGGGAATATTTGCCCTTCTCATCTTCCTATGAATTATATTGCCTCCTTTAAAGTCTCAGACCCTCCCCCATTCTTCTCAGCTTAGGATGGTCTATAAACTTAAATTACTTGACTGCTATGGAGGCTCATATTTTTGTGGGGCTCACATACAAAAAATTCTGTGTTTCTCCTGCTAATCTATCTTATGTCAATTGAATTATAAGACCAGCTAAAGAAGCTACAAGTGAAGAAGTGAACATTTTTCCACCTTTAGTCACATAGGGAATGAAATTGAATACATGGTTGCCTGAAATGTCTCCCCATTATTGTATAGATTCACTACGTCCCATTTCTTCTTTACTTTCCTGTCAATTTACAATTAGATTTCAAGGAAAACTTCTATTAATACTCCCCTTCTTATTATCCAGCCATCTTAAAAAATATATAAAAAATACAATGATCAATGAATATTTATCTTCTTCACCTGCCTTTGCCTTCTAATTTTAATATCCTCTATATGTTTTTAGTGTTAAATATTTCTCTTCCTCTCTTTCTTTCCCACACTCTCTGTGTTGTTTTTCTGCAATCAGTAGAACCATAAATTAAAGAATTTTGCCTCTCGATTCAGGAATGTTTGGGTGCACTGCTGGTTTCCTACCTCCGACTTCTTGGAAAACTTCAGTTTCCTTTATTTTTTTTTAATTTTTATTTTATTTTTTTTTGTCTTTTTGCTATTTCTTGGGCCGCTCCCGCGGCATATGGAGGTTCCCAGGTTAGGGGTCCAATCGGAGCTGTAGCCGCCAGACTATGCCAGAGCCACAGCAACGCGGGATCAGTTTCCTTTAAATCAAAATTTTCATAATGCCTACCTCACTAGGACGCTCTGAGGATTAAATAAAATAGTGCATGTTTGGCACAGCTCAACCTCCTTCTAGGGTAAGTAATATATAAGGATTATGTGCATAGTTTATCATTATAATTGAGAACAATTCTGTGTTGCAACTGAATTCCTTCATGAAGATCATAAATATCCCAAAGATTACATTGAAGTTAAGTTTTTAAATTATGAAATTAAAAATTTTTCAAGTCTTCGTTATTATATGACTTCATTATTTCAAACTATTATATAAAAATTATAAAACAGATACTACTCAAATAAGTGTTAGACAGCTAAAAAATAAACATTTGACTCTTGTCTTTATGCAAGTTATAATTTAGTGATGAATAAACGTGATTAAAGAATTATCACAATTTCCTAGTTTGAAGGGATTCTAAGTATGAGACAGTGGAAAAGAGCTTAGGTTTTGGAACAAATTTGCCTAGTTGAAAATGCTGCTCACATCCTAACTCTCTGATCTTAAACAAACTCTCACTTTTCACTTGCTTTTCTAAGATGGAGGAGATCTCTTCTTCAAAAACACATTTTGTTGTTTAACTTGATACATGTAAAGAGTAAATGGTAGTGACTCACATATACTTAGTATTTAATAAAACTCACCTATTATGAAAATTATAAGGATTGCTTTCTTTATTGTCAGGTGTGGCAATACCTTTTCTGTGAAGGACAGATTTTCAATATTTTAGGCTTTGGAGGCCATTTGATTTCTCTCCCAACTGCTCAGATCTGCCACTCAGAGTGAAAGCCGACATAGAAAGTATGTTAAGGAAGAAGGATAGCTGTTGTATAATCAGACTATTTATGAACACTGAAATTTGAACTTTATATAATTTCATGTGTCACAAAATCTTATTCTGCAAGTGAGATGTTTCAATCACATAACAATAGAAAGAAAAACGTTCCTAGGAAATAACAATTTAAAAAAAATTCCTAGGAGTTCCTGTTGTGGCGCAGTGGTTAACGAATCCGACTAGGAACCATGAGGTTGCGGGTTCGGTCCCTGGCCTTGCTCAGTGGGTTAAGGATCCAGCGTTGCCGTGAGCTGTGGTGTAGGTCACAGACGCAGCTCAGATCCTGCGTTGCTGTGGCTCTGGCGTAGGCCGGTGGCTACAGCTCTGATTAGACCCCTAGCCTGGGAATCTCCATATGCCTTGGGAGTGGCCTTAGAAATGGCAAAAAGACAAAAAAAAAAAAAAATTCCTAGACTGTAGGCTGTACAAAAGTAGGAAGTAGGCTGGATTTGTCTGTAGACTATAGTTCTCTGACTTGGTTATATTATTTTAGGCAGGCCCCTTGTGCAATTTGGGCTTGTTGGCCTTTTCAACATAGTGGGAATTGCAGGGTCTTCTTCCTTGATGCAAAGGTGTCGTAATATGCTGGTGGGGAAATGTTGGAAACTTAGTAGTAAGCAATTGACCACGATGTTGTTTATTTCATGTCATTGCAAAGTTGCAAAGTACAACCAGAAAGTCTTACATTAAACTATATCTTAATTTTTTTCTCATTTATTTGTAATTAGTAGAATAGTGTCTTTATCACTGGACTGAATGTAAGTTGTTAAAAGCAGAAACTCTGCCTATTCATTTACCCTGATTTACCTATTGGAGTGACTCAGTACTGACAGGGTATGTTGTCAACTGTATTAACTGAATAAATGAATGAAAAAATATGTAGAAATAAAACAAAGCATATTCTAGTATTTAAACCTATCTCTGTAAATTTTTAAGAGGTCAAACTTAAGTAAATTGAAATAAGTGAAAAAAAAAATTGAGGTTACAAGCTAGTGGACTACTGTTGTTCCTAGATCATGTGTTATGCCTCTGTTGGCCATGACCATGAGTATGTTATTCTGTGGTAACTTATCTAGAGAGCAAGTTGTAATTAGTCCATTAATCAGTTTCTTCACTATTTCCCATTTTAAGACACTTCTTATTATTTGAAAGATTTCAATTTTTTATCTAAGCATATTGTGAAATAGCAGCAAATACTCTCAAATTTTGACTCCTTTCAATATTTTTAAAAATAAAAATGACCATACGAATGCATTTGTGAAATCTCACATGTTATCCATTAAACAAATTTTATAGGCAATATATAGTTTGGGGGGATATTTTAGGAAGAAAATTAACATTGAAAAACTCTTTCTCCACTTTTCCCCCTTCTTCCATTTTTCAATTCTCTCCAACTGATATCTTGGCTTCTTTGTTCTACATTTTTTAGCACCTGTTTTCTAAAAAGTAAAGATTAAGTTTATATATTTTCTACTTCTCGCATTTTTCAATTTCTCTTTTCTAACAGATCTCCTTTATTGCCTACCTGTCTGAGATACTGTTGGCAGATTCTCTCTTATTAAACCATCTATGTTCCTGAAACCTCTGGTAACAACCACAGCAATGATTGCTCCAAAAAAATGGAAAATAAGATTCAAAACTTTTTTTTTTTTTAAATGAGACTAAGAGGGAGAAGTTTCATTTGTAGTCCACAGAATCATCTGGCATTTTCCTATAGATTTACAACAGAAAAGTGATTTGGCGCTTCCACAAATGTATTCCCCAGAGCTCCTTGTAGAAACAGTAAAGAGCTTTGAGGATGTGAGATCACTTCCCACATCTTTTTAACTTCCCTACTTTTCCCAGTGGATTCATCATTCTTATCTAAGAAGCAAGGAAGATTCTCATTTTCTATGCTTTTACTCTACCACAGTGTCCTCGAGGGAGTAGTATGTGGGAATATGGGCTCCAGAGTGCCTTTAAATTTTCTAGCAATTGCAGTCAGCACACCCACTGGAAGGCATACCATATTCTGCTACACCAGAGGTAAGGTACTTGGCATCTTGCCATCTGCTTAACGTGCCAGACAGTACAATGCAGCTTACTTTATGTCATTTGTTCTTCTTGGGTAACAGGCTTCGACCATTTTGCCTTCAGTTGAAAGACACCATTATATGTAAGTCTTGTATTCTGTACATTTGAACTTGGACTAAATTCCTGTCCGATCAAGATAACAATTTCTAGACTTGTGGTTTAATGACAGCATTATGCCCATTAGTATTGTACCACTATAAAGGCACTCTTATGAATGTATTTAAATCAGTGTCACAGGTCAAGGGTTGCACTAGGGTGAAGTTATGAATGCACAAAATCAGCATAAACGTATAAATTTGATGACCAATTAATTCACTATAATTACAAGGAGCAAAGTGATGTGATTTACACTCTATTTTGTGTAGTAAATGGAGGGAAATTACTTTTTTATTTCAAAAGGTTCATATTTAATGAAACCCTTAAAACAACATATAGTTCAATTTTTATAATCCACCTATATGAATAATTTCAAATAAATGATTTAATTAATCGTTTGAAACTAAACTAATGTTTCAACAAAATGGTGTGGTTAAAATTAACTGTCTTTATCACAAACTCATTTTTAGAATGCTTACATTCTCAGTAGCATTGAGTATTCTTATATTCAAGGCCAGTTGCTGGCTTTCACTATCTTTATATGTGGGGTCATAGACGGTTTATATTCTCCAATGTGCCATTGTAGTCTTAGAGTTCTCTTGGTTGGCATCCTTTCTTAGTTCTAATTGCTAAATTTGTCTTTACCTCTCTCTCTTTCTCTTTCTCTCTCTCACACACACCCATACTCACACACACAGAGTATATTGCTATCATTGTCATTTCTTTCTAGCTTGCATATTTTACCATGTATCTGACAACAAAGGTATATTGTTGAAAAGTAATAGTAATAAGAAAGAATGTTTGTTATCACATCTTAATTTGATTTCCTTGATGACTTTAATACCAGAAGTGTCTTACAATTATCAGTAGACCTAATAATTATATGACCATAATTACGGATCTGTATGGGAAAACTTGAGGTGATTGACAGCATAAAACTAAAGTAGTATAAAACCATAACTTAAGTAGGTTTTATAATATAGGAAAGTGAAAAGGCAGAGTCCATGTTTTATTTTCCCAAAAGAAGCAGTCAAAAAAAAAAAGTTACTACATTCTTTCTTAATCATAATTGCACAAATCTATGTACTATGTTGCAAAATGTACTTAGTGACTCATTATAATAATTCTAGTAGATAGATAGCTCATCTCTAATTACATCATCATTATCCACTCTTTGAAAAACTCATTAAACTTCCTTCATTGGTAACATACTCAGTTGCTATAAATCACCTCGTATTTTTATATTACTTTTATTTCTCAAAAAACTTTTAAAAGTTTCTTCATCTTTTGAGCTGACTCTAACCCAGAACAACACATTGAAATTGCCATGTATCTATTTTGTGTTTAGCTCATCCATAGAGATGTGTAGCTACAATATTATATGCAGAATCTGGATGATTTACATAGCTCTCTACTTGAAGGTTAAGAAATTAACTTGAACAAAATAAAGATGTCAGTTTACTAAGAGGAGCCAGCAATTTTCCCAGAGTCTTCAATGTCCAGCCAGGACCAAGGGAAGAACCAGGGAACGAGAATGCTGATAAGGAACCAGACATGCTACTCTCCCTCTTTGTCTTTGTCTCTCTTGTAATGTGGTCATTCCTTTCTGTAAACTGCCTCCCTTTGCTTTGCTGCTCAGTGGAACTGACTCATGTGCCCTATAGCTCTCTATCTCCCCTTGTCTCTCTTAGAGTGTTTCTGCCACCACTTTTTGTTCCAAATACCTGGGTACCAACTGCTAATTATTCTTCCAACTTAGAATGGGTCATTATATGCCCCATAAATTGTGAGGGAGGAAGTGGGCAGAATTACTTTGTTCAGCATGGTTGTGGGGAGCTATTCCTATGGACAGGAGAAAGTGGCTCAAAGACGCCTCTAAAAAAACTGAGTTTGGCAACTAGTTCAAAAGATCCCCACTACATGTGACATGTGCTTCACTTCATTTGAGTTCTTATAATCTCAAGAGGCCTTTGATTTAGACATTTGAATAATCAACTTCAGTAATTAGCTTTCAGGATTTTTGACGTTCAAATAAAGACGTCTATAATGTACACAAGGTTACTCAATGCATCTGTGTTACTTTAGTAAAAGTTGTTTATATTGCAGCTCTCAGTTAACTTCACTATTTATTCACAGTTGTTTATGGAGAAGAATGAGAGATTTTTTGCCCTCTAAAGTTCTTAATGTTCAGTTGTACAAATTGAAAACAGGTAACAGAGTTTCTCTTACATGACAGGGAGAATAGAAGATGAATTCAGAAAAAAAGTGAAGTAAGAAATAAAAGCAATGGCAGTTTCCATTGTGGCTAGTATCCATGAGGATGAAGGTTCGATCCCTGGCCTTGCTCAATGAGTTCAGGATCTGGCGTTGCCATGAACTACAGTGTAGGTTGCAAATGCGGCTTGGCCCCGCTTTGCTGTGGCTGTGGCATGGACCCCTAGCCTGGGAACTTACAAATGCTACAGAGGGTGGGTGCAGCCCTAAGAAAGAAGGAAAAAGAAAAAAGTAAAACCCTGTAGCTCACTGCCAAATATTCAAATATTTAAGTTAGAAAGGATAAAACAAGAAAATAACCACCACCTTCCTCAACATATTTGACGCATCGTATATAGAAAAATTTGCAATCCAACAAAAGTTATTTGAGATCTTAGCCAAATGTACTGGTTTCGAAGTAAGGAGAGAGTGTTTTTATGTTTTGTAGTGAGTGAAAATGAGAAGTTTTCAGGGGAAACAAAATGTGGCAGAAAAAATATTTTGCACAAATATCCATGACCCCCCGCTTTCATCTGTTTTAGATCCCTCTGAGAGTTAGCTGTCCATATGGCTGCTTAGCTAGAAAAACATATCCCATATTCTTTTCCAACCTGGTAGAGCCATATTTTGATTTAAGCAATGTGGGCAGAAATGAAACTTGCAATTTATAGATGGCCCTCTACTTCAAAGCCCCCACTTTCTGATATCAGGGCTATGATGAAATTGGAAGCAGCTGCTTTGAACCCAGAAATGTAAAACCTGGGGCTAAGGAGTTGGCAATCTCGATGCATCTCTTGTACTTATTTCTGGGCTATTTCTTGCCAGAGAAATGTATTTCAATTCTATTTAAGTCACCGCATGTTAATCCCTATTCATGAAAACAGAATATTTCATTTAATTTAACTAAGTTATTTAAAAAGGAATGAACTCATTATCATTTAAAACTGGGAGGAGTGGAAAGGGAGAGGTAACATTTTGTTTCCAATAGAGATGTAGGCTCAGGCAGTGGAGTAGAAAACTAAGTTGGACATGATTCTCTAGAGGAAAAGCAGAGGTATATAGAGCTAATAGAGCTCTTGGATTTTAGGTGGTAGGTAGGAAAAGAGAACATGGAAGAGAAATATGGTGGGATTTATTAGTCCCACCATTTTGGTTGAAATAGCAATTTAATTTTCATCTTCCCATCTGCAGGGAGAGGTGTTGATTGGATTCATGGTTTTAAAATAGTTGATATTTTCAGCAACTGATGCCATTCATTGGACTTCTAACCATTACAAAGCATAAACCAGGGTAAAGGATGTGGCATGATGAGGATCAAGTGAAGATTTGAGAAGCCAAGTCTTACTAGGACCAACTATATTCTGATATCCGGATGAATTTCTTTCAAGTTTGTCTTGATTTTCAAGTAAAACTGTTGGGATTTTTTTATTGTAGCCTACACAAAACCATCGACCAGGCATAAAAGGGCAAGTAATAGTTTATTATTGCCCAGAAAGTCTTACAGATAAATCGGTGCATTTGAACTTAAGCTATACAAGAGTGAAGCCTGACAGAATGCAAAGATAGAAGACAATGGTCTGAGAAAACAAGCTTCAAAGTGGAAGGAGGGGCACACAGAAATACTTTGTAAATCAGATGGACATGGACACAAAAACAGAGTATTAAGACTAAGTTATAGACTGCTAGAAAAACTGTAAACTTAATCTTTTATTTTAGAGGAAATTGAGAGCCAAGAATTAGAATTTACTCAATCAAACAAAATCAAATTCACCCACTGTTAGAATCTATGGTGACTTGGTTTCCAGATCCATGGTTTCTGCAGACACAGGCGCAGGTTTGCACGTATATGAGTGTGGTGGGGAGAGAGAGGCATTACAACACAGTATGTTTTAGCATCGAGCACTTGTTTAGGACAAGAAATTTTTGAACAAAAAAACCCCATTTTATCGCTTGATTGTTGATGTAGCATTGTTTTGTACAATAATGCTTTAAGGCATTTAATATTTTTCAAGCCCTAGAAAAATAAGCTAATATCTGTAAGTCTTTTTTTTTTTTTTTTTGATGGACATTCCTGAGTCAGGGATTGAATCTGAGCTGCAGCTGTGGCAATGCCAGATTCCTTAACCCACTGTGCCAGGTCAGGGATGGAACCCATGCCTCCGGAGGCACCTGAGCTGCTGCAGTAGGGTTCTTAACCCACTGCACTGCAGCAGGAACTCCTGTAAGAGTCATTTTTTTTAACACATAAAATATTTAGTAAAGAAACAGTTATGGAAAGATGAAAATATTTCCCCAATGTTGGTGTTGGTCCTGGACAAGACACTTGGTTTAACTCTGTTGCTAACATTGCATACTCTAGTTCAGTGACTGTTGAAGTGCTCCAAAGAAAGATTTATTTTGCTTTCTAACAATGTAAATAAATGTATGTAATGCGTGTGGCTGAAGAGTGAATGGGGAGATAATATAAACCTTATAGAATTATTGTCGTAGGATTTAACCTCACTACATTTCTACTTGCTTATGTAACACACAGTTTTCAGTATTTTACTATATGACCTAATATTAGCTCTGTGATCATTCTAAAATTGATCTATGTTTCCAACTACATGACGAGACTAACTCTTTCTGCTCTCAGGAGAGGCAGTAGGATTTATTTTAATGCAGCGAGCAGCTAGTTAGGGATTTCTCCTTCCAACACAGAAATGTTACATGGCTTGTCAATGTGCTTCTTTTCCAAGACACATACATCTATAAAGGCACGATCTGGGGAAGGTCCCAGAGTATATTCTATTTTTTTCCTTTCTTTTCTTTCCTGTTTCACTTTCTCTTTCCTCTCTCTTCCTTCCTCCGTACTCCTTCTTTCTCGCTCTTCCTTCCTTTCTTTTTTCTTCCCTCCCTCCCTTCCTTCCTCACTCCTTCCTTTTTTCTTTCTTTCCTTCCTTCCTTCTTCCAGGTGTTACACACCAAATAGAGACTATAAACACAGCAGAGAAATAAATATGAAGCACTTTGCCTTGTAATGGGATTTTTCCAGTGGTTCAAATGAACCCCCACAGAGACATCCTAACTGTAAGGGGGCAACCAAGACCCAAAGCGAAGAAAGGTGAGTAGAACTCAAATTTTGCCCAAGGAAGCACTGGTTTGCCTGAAAGTCATCATTAAAACGCTCTTCTACACTATTCCAAAATCAAACATTTCCACCATAATTGGCTCTAGGGTTGCTGCTACTTCTGAGTGCTTAACTTACCAGTCTTTTTTTTTTTTTTTTAATGTTTTGGCCACACCCACGGCATATGGAAGTTCCCGGGCCAGGGACTGAATCTGAGCCACAGGTGAGACCTACACCACAGCTGTAGACAATGCCAGATCCTTAAACCCACTGCACCACAGCACGTACTCTTATCATTTTTTTTTTAAATTGAGAGACACAATAAATGGTTTGGGCAAGACCTCAGTAAAGGAATAAAAAGAAGTTCCAATCTGCCAATGAACTATCTTTCTGAAAAGAGTAGAAGAATCAGATGGCAACTCATCGAATGCCTCTACCTGTTTGAATGTTACACATTTATATTCAATGTCATGTGGCCCTCACCTCTCAGAGCTGTCTTTTGAAAAGATGAAAACTGGACAATTTTATTTGAGGAATATCTCAAAAAATGTGAAACTTGTGATTGAGTTAATAGCAACAGTTCATTGAAGATAACCCTGAAATGTGGAAACTATTTTAAGTTGACAATATGTGGAGCTTTAATACTAGGAACAATGTGATCTCATTTCATTCCACTTTGCATATTTAAATGTTCCCTATTGTATTCTTCTGTATACTTTCAAATAAGAAACATGAGGAGCTCCTTTGTAAGCTGAAGTACTGCATGGCAGACACATCTTCCAAACAAGGGTTTGTGCACTTTAGCAGCTCAGCAGGAAACAGGTTTTTTTCAATAAATATCATTCCTTAATTGTCTAGCTCATTAATGATTTTTATTACTTCTGAAAGTGTGCCAAATCCCTCATGGAACTCAATTACATTTCAAGAATGAAAAGTGCAATGCATGGAAACACCAAAGTCTTAAATAAAGAGAGACTTTTTTCCTCTTTTTTCTCCCTCCCACTGAGACACTTTTGGATATTGAATTATAACGTCTCCCGTTTCATTCATCAACATGTGATGTAATATATAACATAGCGTGATTGAGAGCAGGTGAAGCGCAATTGCTAAGTCTCCAGAAATGTTCTACAAAGGGAGAGGCAGTAGGATTTTAGGCTCTGAACTTAACCCTTTGTTTGTATACGAAATAAGGGAAGGATTCTTGTAAAATGGTTTTTACTTCCTCTGGAGAAAACAAAGTTATTGGATAATAGGTTATCCTTCAGCCAGCATCAGCAAAACTATAAATCTACAATGTACAAAATCGACAGAATTCATTACTAGCCACTGAATATGAGGCTTAGGAATCTCTATGGAGAAAAATATCAAACTGTATGTTCCTGTTCTGTCTGGCATTTGCTCCTTATTTGGTAAGCATTTTAACAATAGTGTCCATTACTTAAAGCATCTTTTTGGGAATGCCATACGTTTGTAATAAATATAAAATAATAATGATCAGAAGGGCCCAAAATAAAAAATTTCAGTTTAATTTGAAAGCAAGACATTTTACAAACCATAGATTTATTAGGAAACAACGTACTTCAGTAAATACATTTAAATTATAAGAATTTTTGTGAGTAGAATTAGCATGGTGCTTTGTATGTAGATATTCCCCTCACATGAAAGCTAAAGAAAATAGTGTCAGAATATAAACTCCTCATATTATAGATCAAAAGTCATACTCATTTCATAAAAAACATAAATGATTCCTAAAAGGATGATGGTTAGTGTGCATCATGGTTGTGATTCTAACCCAGAGAGAGGAAAAAAATCTTTTAAAAATATGATATATAATGGGAGCTCCCCTTGTGGCTCAGCAGAAACGAATCTGACTAGTACTCATGAGGACACAGGTTTGACCCCTGGCCTTGCTCAGTGGGTTAAGGATCCAGCATTGTCGTGAGCTGTGGGATAGGTCATAGAAATGGCTCAGATCCTGCGTTGCTGTGGCTGTGGCATAGGCCAGCGGCTACAGCTCCAATTTAACCCCTAGCCTGGGAACCTCCATATGCTACGGGTGCAGCCTTAAAAAGACCAAAAAAAAAAAAGTTATAAAAAGCTCATCTGATCACATTAGCCTCAAAAGACAAGCAACTGTGATAGTGATCATGAGAATAGTCTATAAGCCATGATCAAATTGTTGTGGTTCAAATTAAATATTAGATTATTATATGAATAAAAATCTGCAAATGTTTGAGTGCTAGTTATATCACTCATAATTTGATCACAAAAGTTCAAACTTTAGCAACATACACCACTGCATAGGCAAGTTTCTGATAAATAGCAGAGATAAGAAACTCATAAGTAACTGTAATATAAGATGTAGTTGTGAAGAATGAAGATGATGGTAAAGCTGATGGCAAGGATGATAAAATAATCCATGTGAATCATATGGAATACACTTTCCTAATCACCTTTTCTTCACCTTACTTTTCTCTTGAAATAATGGGCTACTTGCTGTCTCTAATATGTCACTGAGTGGAAAGCAACATTCATCATCCAAAGTGTTCATGTTCCAGCTGGACAATGCCACATCAGGACCAAGGATTGGAACAGGGACAGAGAAGGAGAGCATTGCAGTATATGATCTTTAGAATCACTCCAAATTTGAAGTACCATAAGACAAAACACTTAATTTGTCCATTAGTGGGCAGGAGGAGCATCTGCTCTTTTGATATCACATTGCTGCTAGTGAAACTGGGAGGAACGGTTAACTTAAATGTTGCATACATTTTAACAGGAAATATTATGCCAAAACATTCAGATGCTTTTGTATCCTATTGCAAAGAGTTGATTTTCAATGTCAAGGAGCTGAGAGTCTTCTGTTAGGCAGTTTTAAATTTCCTTACTTAAGAAATGCTCTGTATTATGACTGCTCACACCTTAGTCTACAGTCCACTCTGGATGTAAAAGAGAGCAGCCTTTCCACAAACTCCTTCTTACTATTGGAATACTGGCTTACAGGGGTTTTTCCTCCTGGGACTGAAGCAGCTTTCTTGTGCTGTGAGATTTGTTCCCTCTCTGAAGCTGTGCTGGGTTTGGGACCTACCCTTCCCTGGTCTCAGAATGTCAGAGAAGGAATCCTATACTCCCTCTCCTGGGGCAGGCCAAGGCCCACAGTTTAATTTAAATCATGTAAACTGTAATAATTGGAAACTGCAGGGGGCCAAGACAGTTTGTTAAATCTGCATACCCGGGAAGTAGAAATGGCCGAATTGTTTAAGACAAGTCCCAAACAAGCATGGCCTATTTTTTAGTGTTTGGACTGAAATCTTAGAAATCAATCACACCAGGCCAGAAAAAAACATATCTATTATAGAGAAATCCAAGTTCTTAAGTGACTAGGAAAATTAGGGAGGAAAAAAAAAAAAAAAAGGTATTGGTCCCTGTTTATAAAGCCAGCACACACACACACACACATATACAGAGACATACTCATTCACACCCCGCCACCCAACTCCAACCAGCTGACTTTATGGACTCAAATTTCTTATTTTTTATAGGTAACTTGATTTTAATGTTATTTCACTTCCAGAAATAACCAATGGTATATAATTTATAAGTAGATTGTTGCATAAAAATTCTAGGATGAGAGATGGGAAGAAGCCAAGATGGCTATGGGAGTTGAATGGGAGAAACATGATCTCCTGCAAAAGTTTCACACAAGAACAATAGTCAGAAGTAAAGATAGATAATGAAGATCATCCATACAAAGAGGAAGCATTAGGACTTCCCTGTTGGCTCAGGGGGTAAGGATCTGGAGTTGTCATTGCTCTGGCTCAGGTCACTGCTGTGGTGCAAATTCAATCCCTGGCCCAGGAACTTCCAAAACAAACAAACAAACAAACAAACAAACAAACACAGAAGCAGTATTATCTGCGAAATGCTAGCAAAAAATGAAAAGCTAAAGAAGAAGTCTTTTAGCTTCATCGTGTCCAGTTTACCATCTGAAATGAAGAATGCATTTTAATTAAAGGAAAGTAAACAGAACAATCAGATAACCCATTTTCGGCAGTAAGGCTGCAGTGTCTTTTCAGAGGCCTTGATAATTCAGAGTAAATGGTTATCTGAGAGAGGCACCATCCTAAGCCATTCATTGTCTGTTATGTAGGTTGATTTTCTTGGCTGTGAACGAGTTTGGTAGGCATCAAATACTCTGTCTCTCAGAGACTGCCAAGTTTCTTTGGATTTAGGCTCCATTGAAGAGAAACCTGGATTTACTATTTAAAAAAAGCAATGAACAAAGCCTATACAGCATGCTATACAAGTTTGAGGTTAGAGGGCAGAGTGGACCTGACTAACAAATAGGAAGTAATCTCTAGAATTTCTCTTAAATATAGGAAAGTTCCAGTAGTCAGCAGTTAAATCTAGTATTTATAATGGATTTTTTTCTACTCTCTTAACATCAACGGGTTTATGATAAAATTCTATTTACCAAAAAGACACACTGAAATAAAATAGTTATTATAGGAAGCTTATATGGCAATTAATGTCTCATTCCATCACTAGATATTTCCTCAAATCATATATCAGTTAAAAAAAAACCCCACAAAATATCACTTCAAGCAATAGGTATTAGTTGATTGAAAGGAAGACAGCATTTTGCAAAAGTGAACTTTCAAAGTACAGTGTTGTAAAAAAAAAAGGTTTATTTAGTATTCTTAAATATTACATGCTTTTGCTGATCTGATTGACACGTGGGTGAAAAAAGAACTGTCACTATTTGGTGACAAAGTAACATGTATTTCGGAAATCCTTTTTTGCTTTTTTTATTTATTTAATTGTTTTGTTTCTAAGAGCTCCCTATAGGAAACTAATTCTGCTTGTTCTTTTTCAAATACTGTATTGCTTTAGGACTTTGACAAATGGTGTAATGAAGGGTTTAGTCCCCAGTAATGAATGTCACGATCCTAACAATAAGATCCAAGAAACAATTTGAAGTTATGCAGTGAATACTGACTCTGTTGTCAAGCACACACAGAGTCTGACTGGTCTTAATAATTACTGGATTTTGGAGGAGATACGTTTGCACAGCCCATTACGATGGCACCTGCTGAGATTTGCATTATTTTGAAAAAAATAATAGGTTCCTCTGAAGGAATGAATGCTTTATCATACAGTAATTGAATGCAGGCATCAATACACTTGCTTTCTTTGTGTTCCTGAGAATCTCTTTATTTGGGGGTTGTGTTTTGTCAGCCATGTTATACTTTAAGGAGCACCATTTATTCTTAGTATTATTTGTTGAGCCCTTCAGAGAAGAATCGGTAGTAGACATTTGGGAGATGAGTGTGCAACGGATGAAATATGTACTGTTAATGTATTATAATTATGTATTTATCACATAATTTATTACATTACATAATTATAAATATATGCATATACGTGGGGCAGAGGCAAGTTTAGGTCATACACATTTAGTGGAAGAGTTTTTTTCTTTTTCCACAATTTTGATTATCTATCTTTTTTGCTTTTTTGTGCTGACCTTGCTGTCTAAATTTAGCATAGTCTAGTTCTAGACAAAGATGTAGAATATTTACAGTGGATAGATAACAATGACACCATATATAGACTGCTAAAAGAAACTTTTGTTCTTCTCCTTTATTCTCCGTTGTCTTGAAGGTCTAAAAATGCCAGGGGGAAATAATTTCCGTAGCTTCTTTCATTACAAGCAAGGGGTTTGAGAGACAGAATGTTCATGATAGGACCCCAGGCACTGTCCCTACTGGGTTATTATTGGACATTTGAATGAATTAGACCACTGGATTTTAGCCGAAATAGCACTCTACCTGAATTTCAAGAAAAGGTGTCTTTCTGAGGTTCCCAAAGTGTGACTCATTTTTAATTACACTGCCTGATCTGAAACAAGAGGACACAAAGCTGGCACAATTTCCTACTCAGATGGTGAGGACTAGGTTAGGTCTAGGTCTTTTAGAAAGTTTTGGGATAATGTCTCTAAGTGCAGAAGCTTGCAGGAAGCTGAGACAGCATGGAGGCAGAGCATTTGGGCTGATCATTAAAGAGCTGAGGGATTCGGGGCAATTCTGACTTTGTCGAATTACTTTTCATGTCAAAGTCTCTGCTCTAATTTTTGCCTTACTCATTGTCCTTTCTACCTTTCAAATTTTGAAACTTTGGGCTATTCCTCTTCACCATCTCTGTTTTCTCCTGGGGGAATGAAACTAGTTGTCAGAGTTGGGAGTGACAAGTAGCTAGAGGTGTTTTTTTTTTTTTTTTCCCCTTTATTGAGTATGAAGCTGCAGCAATTCTCCTCTCAAGTATTGTCATTATTTACACAAAAGCAGTACAGTGAAAGTTATCATCTGGAAATCTCCTGTAATGCTGCTATTGTGCATTTCCTTAGACTGATCATCTATCTGAGAACACTGGCAAGGTAGGCCTGTGTTTTCATTAACCACCATATATTTATTTCTAAACCTCCCAGGAAAAAGCAGGCCCCTCTAGATACAGTCAAAAACAATTTAGTGTTCTTTTTGTTCAAAAAAAAAAAAGCTCATCAACACAAATGAAATTCCTTTTAATCATACAGGTTTAACAAAAAGGAAAGGTTGATAAAAGATGGCATAATATCATTTTGAGAGTTAAACCTTGAATTTATAACTTTTTAAGTGAAAACACATTGTATTTGGGACCACCCAAGTAAAGACGGGTTATTACTTGGGGAGATTAAGGGAAGTTAGCTTGAGAGTCAGTATTACTTATTCTTAAAGAATTCTTAAAATAGAAAACCAATAGATGAATTCTAAACTAATATGGGCAGTGCACATGAGCACACAAATATTGTATTTATATAATGATTAGTTTATGCCAGGTATTACTCTAAATTATATATGCAATTAAATACATATGTATTTTATATGTATGTATAATTATATAATGTAATTAACATATGATGTAATTATATATATGCATTACATATGTAATATATATGCAATTATATTTAATTCTCATTTTTATTAAGCCTATTCTCTAGAGATAGAGAAAATGAGGTGTGTGTGTGTGTGGTAGTTAAGTAACTAGGCTCAGTTCATTATCACTGGGAGACAGCTGAACTGAGACTTAAACCAATGCAGTCTTGCACCATTGTTCAGGATTTTAACTATTTTTAGGTTTTTATCTTAGTGCCTCCAGAAGAAATACCAAACTTCAGTAGGTATATTAAATTTTTTGACCTAAATATTGTTGAAATTGTGCAAACTCAAGTATTCAGATTAAAACAGTAACATGCCTGACAAATTTATATTTCTCAATGACAATATTCAATGATGGTAAAAAATATAAGGATGTAGGTTACTTGCATACATTATAACAGGTTTCTAACTTGGCTCCAAACATTTTGAGTATTCATTTAGCAATATATTGAGATATCCTTTACTTGTTCCCAAATAGGAGATTGTTTACAAATATTATATTCTATCTGGAGAAGCCACATTATGTGACCATTAAAATGTATAATGATGACACCGATGACGATTATAATGATGCAGGTATGTAGGTATGTAAATGGAATAGTTTTCAAAATATCGTTAAATAAATGTCATTAGGAAAAAGTATGCAATAAAACAGAATATACGCTATGAACATTTCTGATATGCATGCACATAGTATACATATGCATATGTAATCTACATGTGAATACATACATAAAATGATTACATTTGGAATATATACATGTACACATACCTAATTCTCCTCACTGATCCCATTTTAGCTTGTAACTGGAAAGATACTAATCAAAATATTCAAACTGATCCTCTCTGCTTTATTGGTATGCAGTTTTCTCTACTGCTTGCTTTATTTGTTGAAAATGCATATAGTTTATAATACATAACAGAAATAGAAATATTTTTGAATCAAATGAAAAAAAATAAAGGCTTTATCTATATGTACATATTCAAACCATATCTTGGTGCCCAAATAAAGGACTGCTTTATGTAGAAAGTTCTCTCACCAACATGTAAGAAGCATTAATGTCTAGAATATAGTATGAAATGGATACATTTTATTAATCTGCACATACCTTTAAGTTCTGGAGCAAGAGGTTTGTAAAGAGAGGGCTAGCTTTTACGCTAAGGGATAGAATTATGTGTTTTCAAGCATTCAAGAAGGGTCCTATTAATTTAACAGATCATCTAAAGGAAGACTAATAGTGAACTGATGATACCTAGTCCCTTCCCTACATATAAACATGTGCTTCTAAATATATATCATTACTTTATATACCCCATTTTTAGAAAATATATCAAATATACTCAATAAATTTTTTCTTTATGATCAAAAATACAATTTAAAAGTGATATTGAATTTTGTTTGTGGAGAATTGTATCTTTAATTCATGATCTCTTCCATTATCATTAGTTGCATTTAATTTTCTACTGTGTGATAAAGAACACTACTTGTGAAAATGGCCTAAATAACATAGTGTAGGAAACTTCTGATAAATGGGTATAATCCCTCCTACGACAAAATTTTTGATAAATAAAAGTGAAATTTTGAACAAATAGTTAAGAGAAATGAGTAAGTAAATATCGCATTTTAGAGGGTAAACAACCTCATGGAAACTACAAAAGAGTACCAATTAGGAAATAGGGTGTAACTACAATAAGGTACCACCTCACACATGTTACAATGGCTATCATTAACAAATCTAGGAATAACAAAGGCTGGAGAGGGTGTGGAGAAAAGGAAACTCTCCTACACTGTTGGTGAGAAAGTAAACTGGTACAACTATTACGAAGAACAGTATGGAGGTTCCTCAGAAAACTCAATTTAGAAATACCTCATGAGGCCTTCCATGGTGCAGTAGAAATGAATCTGACTAGGAACCATGAGGTTGCAGGTTTGATCCCTGGCATTGCTCAGTAGGTTAAGGATCTGGCATTGCCGTGAGCTGTGGCATAGGTTGCAGAAGTGACTTGGATCTGGCATTGCTGTGGCTGTGGCATAGGCCAGAACCTGTAGCTTTTATTAGACCCCTAGCCTGGAAATCTCCATATGCCGTGGGTGCAGCCCTAAAAAGAAAAAGAAAAAGAAAAAGAAAGAAATGCATGATCCAGCAACCCCATTCATGGCCATATATCCAGAAAAAACTATAATTCAGAAAGATATATGCACCCCTATGTTTATTGCAGCACTTCTTACAATAGACGAGACATGGAAGCAAATGTCCATCGACAGATAAATGTATTAAGAAGATGTGGTGCATATATAACAATGGAATATTACTCAGCCATAAAAAAAGAAATAATGCCATTCACAGCAACATGGATGAACCTAGAGATTACCATACTAAGTGAAGTATGTCAGAAAGAGAAAGACAAATTTCATATTATATCACTGTTTGGAATATAAAAATATGGCACAAGTGAACCTATATACAAAACAGAAATAGACTCACAGACATAGAGAACAGAGTTGTGGTTGCAGGGGTGGGGTGGGGAAGGAAGTGGGATGGATGGAGAGTTTGGGGTTGGTAGATACAAACTATTACATTTAGAATGGATAAGTAATGAGGTCTTACTGTACAATCTAATATCTTGGGTTAAAACATGATGGAAGATAGTATGAAAAAAATAATGTGTATATATGTGTGACTGAGTCACTTTGCTATACAGCAAAAATTGGCACATTATAAAATCAACTATACTTTAATTTTAAAAAAAGAAGTTGTAAGAGGCAACATGTATTCATTTATTTCTTTCTAGTTTTGTTAATTTTGTAAATTTTATCTAAAAATGTAAAATCAAATGTGCCAAGATGAAACTTTATTTTTCACATACTCAAATTAATATTTGCCTTGAATGCTCTCCTAGCCCATTTGGAGATAGCTTACAAACTGTCAATAATAAACTGCCACAGACTGGATAGCTTACAAACAGCAGAAGTGTTATTTTGCAGTTTTGGAGGCTGGCGGTCTGAGGTAAGAGTGCCTGCTTGGTTGGGGTCTTGGGACACCTCCCTTTCTGGGTTGCAGACTTCTTGTTATATCCTCACTTGGTGAAAGGGCTTAGGGAACTTTTATGAGAACAAATCCATTCTTGAGGGCTCTGCCTTCATGATCTAATCACCCCCTAACATCATCACATTGGGCATTAGGATTCTAGCATAAGGATTTGGGGAAGACTCAAACATTCATACTATAGCAAATACCCTGGAGGGAACCTTAATGAGTTTAAGTGGCTGTGAGTTTACTAAAGACCAAACAGTCATTGAGGAATGAAATCTGGTCCTCAGAGTCACTGAGTTCCACACGGACCCCCACCATTTCCTTATCCCAGTGGCTGCAGGTCTATGGTCCCACTCTACAATTCTTAAGGCAAGAGGTTGGGATTGGGAAAACTTTTAGGAGCTCTTCCCACTGTGCTGGGTCTGCGAAAACATAAAGATCTGTGACAGGACCACTCTCATGACAGCACCACTGCTGGCATTCTATGGTGGCACAGGGAACTCCGGGAACACTGCTCTCTATGGTTGCTTATCCTTGCTCTCTCCTGCTGCTACCTGCATAATGTTAAAATCCTAGAAAACGTTAAAAAAATTCTCGTGTAAAGTTTTGCCAAAAATTTCTTATAATTTGTGTCAAATTAATTCATCAAATATCAATACGATTGAATATGGCATTAATCTGTTTAATGGCTTTAGAATTAAGATTCAGATAATATTTGAAGGAGTTTTTCTCTGATTGTTGGTCCATAATAGCAGAAATAACATAGGATTTATATTACATGTAATGGTTTATTAAATGATATAAAACCATCTGGATGTAGGAGTTCCCACTGTGACACAGTGGGTTAAGAATCCTACTCTAGCAGCTTGGGTCACTGAGGAGACGTGGGTTGAATCCCTAGCCCTGGAACTTCCATATGCTGTGGATATGGCAATAAAACAAACAAATAAACAAACATATGGATGTAATATTTTTCAGGGTTCACTGTTTTTTTTCTCTTTTTAGGGGCATACCCTTGGCATATGGGAATTCCTAGGCTAGGGGTTGAATCTGAGCTGCAGCTTCCAGCCTACACTACCGTTCACAGCAACACCAGATCCGCAACCCACTGAGCAAGGCCAGGGATGGATCCTGCATCCTCATGGATAATGGTAGGATTCATTTCCACTGAGCCACAGGGGAAACCCTCAGTGTTCACTTTTGACTGAATATTCTGCTAAAGTTTTCTAACTCTCTTAAGTAAATTTTGGCATTAGAAATTTCTTAAAGCTTATAATATTAAGAGTCTCAAATATATTTTAATATAGGAGAAGGAAAAGAACTCATGGCTATTCTTTTGTAAAAATTTTTGAAACATTTTGTAATTTTTTCATGGTAATTTTCAGCCAGTTTTTTCTTCCATATGAAATTTAAATTTAATAGTTACGAAAAGTAAATCATACATTACTTGATGCATGATTGGAATCTTATTACATTCTTAATTAAATTAGAAATAAGTGACATTTTTATGACTTTGAGTTATCTCCAGAATATAGTTCTCTTTACATTAACCCAGATAACATATTCTGGTATTTTGTAAACTTTTATCTTTCAATTAAAAAGTACAACTTTTTCCACATAGGTCCTACTAATTTCCATTATATTTATTCCAAAGTATGTATACTTTTCTAATTTGATTTTAATTAGATATGCTAATAATTAAATCTTTTAAATTCCAATATTTGATGTTGAATTTCTCATATTTAAGGATTGTAACTTGTACATTTTTCAAATAAAGTTAACCTTTCTTCTCAAATTATGTGTATATATTTCTATGTAATGTAAATATAACAAAATGTTATATTTTATTCATTTATTCATTTAGAATATATAAAAATACTGAATATTTTGTATGTAGGACATTATGGAAACACCTTTTCATATTACTTAATTTTTTAATTTGTTGCTTGTTAAACTATTGGTAAATAGAATTCATCATGTTAAAGTCATTTTCTCAATGTAACTTCTTAAAAGAAGTACCAAATTTCTTCATGTCTTTTCTTTTTTTTTACAAATTACTGATATAATTGAGTACAGTATTTATCATTAATTTGTTTAACAACTTTTGAAGTTAAGATTCAGAAAGCATTTGAGGGAGGATTTTTAGTATTTTTCTAAAAGCTTTTAATAGCGGAAATAATGTAGGCATCATATGGCATATAAAGGTTTGTTGAATTTTGGATATAAAATGATCTGGATATAATTTTTTTATTTAAGTATTCTCTGAGTGAATGTCCTGTCAACATTTTAACTCTCCTTGGGTAAATTCTGGCACTAGAAAATTTCTGAGACATTTAGAGTCATTAAATTTTCAACACTATTAAAACTAATTTGTGAAGGAATCTTTTAATCTTGTTTTAATATCTTGCATTTTTTATACACTTTCTCTTTCCCAACAGTGTATAATTTTGTTTTATAAGTTTAATTTTCCTGATCAGATTTTCAAGATTTTATTGCTTTCAATATGGTCATAAAGTAATCAATTTTATTATTATCTAAGTTTTCTACATTTTTTTCTCTATGTTATTAATTTCTTTTTCAGCTTACATTTTGTTTTTTTTTTTTAACTTCTCATTTTATCACATTGTTTTATAGTTATGTGATTCTATGGTTAATATATATTATATCAAAATACAAAATTTTCCTACTTTTAAAATCCTTTAGACTTCAAAGATTATCTTTAAAATATATTTTTAAGTGTATTAAATTATTTTGTATAATATAATTCTCTTCATTTTACTTTGTTAATAAAAGTGTATTTTTCTTCATCTAAAGTATATGCCAGTAAGAAAAAAAGTCATTGTATCAACCATTGTATTTACCTTTCCCTAATTCAGTGTCAAGGTACATTTAGACTTATAAAGTTATTAAGGTTATGTTGACTTTTTTGGATTCCCTGCTTTTACTGTAGCCTTTATCTTTATTAAAACTCTTATTGATGTTGAATATACTGTATACAGCTCTACTTATACGGAAATATATGGCTTATTGACCTCTAACAAAGCCATCCTACCTGGAGATATCCATCTGTGCTTAGATCTAAAAACCTATGCTCTAATAGCAAAAGATAAATCAAATACAAAAATAAGACAAAGCACAATTGGTAGAATCCTTTTCCTGGTAGGACATGGTAGATAGCAACACCCCAACAAGCACAAATAAAGGGATACATTTAAAAATCATATACATGAAAACATTAGAAATCTCCAGATACCCTGGGGATAGGTTTGTTCCCAAGATGGAACAACCTCATCTAGCTCGAGTTTTGATTATTTTGTGGCTTCTTACTAAGTCTTGTCCTGGGCTAAAAATAAGTTTTGTTAGAAGCAAAAATACTTGACTAGGAAAAAGAAGGATCAGTATAATTTTGAAGCCCACATGAGCTGGCATGACATAATTATTTCCATGTTATTTTCTAATTTTCTTCCTATTTGCCTTCCTTGATTATCTGCTGATTACTTGGTTAACATAGGAGGCTACAGGACTGAGGTGGAAGTGTAAAGTAAAGCCTCTTACTACCCTGCAATACTTGGGAGACAATTTCATGCTAGGAAGAAGCCTCTTCCTCAGGACTCCCTTCAAATTTTGAACTTGTTTGAGGTTGGACACTAAAAAGCTAAGTATCACAGCAAAGCAGAACTTTCAGAGGAAAAGAGGGAAATATTTACCAGGATCTCAATCAAAATTCTGGGCAAAGTAAACCTTAGAAAGTAATGTGTCGGAAAAGCAGTGAGATCTGTCCTGTAATGCTTAGAAATTAAGCGCTTAGAGTAAGAGGTACCTGCTACATCTATATAGGGCATACAATCACATATTATAAGGAATAAAACATATGTTAAAAGATAAATGATAATATAGTTGAGAATAAGAAAACCTGAAGCAAATACACTGGTAATTCAGATGTTGTAGTTAGCATAAAATGACTTTAAAATGACCATAAAAATGGAATTCCTATTGAAGAACCCAAATAGTATCCCCGAGGATGTGGGTTTGATACCTAGCCTCCATCAGTGGGTTGAGGATCTGATGTTGCTGCAAGCTGTGGTATAGATCACAGCTCAAATCTGGCATTGCTGCAAGCTGTGGTGTAGGCCAGCAGCTGCAGCTTTGATTTGACTCCTAGCCTGGGAACTTTCATATGCTTCAGTTGTGGCCCCTAAAAAGCAAAAAAAAAAAAAAAAAACAACAACAACAACAAAAAAGAAAAACACAAAAAACCCTCAAAAATGATAAACAAAATATAGACCCAATAATAAAATAAATAGAAGCAAAGAAATTCAATACACATTGTAATTTGTTAATATAAAAGAATAAAATGAATATTGGGAACTATAAACTATAATTTTAAAAAATAATATATATTTTATAGGTGCAGTAACAGACTGGACATAGTAAAGTACAGGATTTTGAAGTCAAAGATAGGTAAATTGAAATTATCCAACCAGAAGCAGAGAGAAAGACAATGAAAGAATAAAGGAGATAATAAGGGACATGTGAGACAAAGTCATATTGTCTAGCATATCTGAAAATTGAGTTACAGAAGAAGAGGCTTAGAGGAGTCTGAGATCAAAAATGGCACTCAGGAACTTTCTTAAGGAGGGCACCGCAGAGCATTACCTACGAGAGAGAAGAGTGCAGATTGGGTAGGTGAGGGAGTTGAATTGAGATTCAGTTGTAACAAAGTCCTCAACTAATCCCACGAGGAGCACAACTTTTCATAATTGCCCAGATTAAGGAGGAGGCATCAGACTCATTGAATAGCCATTACATGGCACTGACAATATGATAAGATAGGGCCATGCCCCAACTCCAATAAAAATATAGTAAAATAATCTTTTTTCACAGACTACATAAGTGTATATATGTAATATGTGAATTAATAAGTGTATTTAGCAAGGTCACTGGATAAAGATCAATATAAAAATATCAACTGAACCTATAAATATTTGCAACAAACAGAAATAAAAATGGAGTTTATAAAATATCACTTATAATAGTGACACAAATAATAAATCACTAAAAATGAAATCTAAATAAAATGTACACTAACTCTACATTGATAATACAACTATAAAAATGAAAAATCTGGAGTTCCCGTCGTGGCGCAGTGGTTAACGAATCCGACTAGGAACCATGAGGTTGCGGGTTCGGTCCCTGCCCTTGCTCAGTGGGTTAACGATCTGGCGTTGCTGTGAGCTGTGGTGTAGGTTGCAGACGCGGCTCGGATCCCGCATTGCTGTGGCTCTGGCGTAGGCCGGTGGCTACAGCTCTGATTTGACCCCTAGCCTGGGAACCTCCATATGCCATGGGAGCGGCCCAAAGAAATAGCAAAAAGACAAAAAAAAAAGGAAAAAAGAAAAATCTATAAGATGTACCATGTTCATGAACAAGAAGACTAAATATTCTTGAAATATCAGTTCCCTGAATATTGTTTTATATATTTAATATAGTCCTAAAACAATCTGTGATACTTCTGTAGAAATTAAAAATGTCCCCTTGAAATTCACATAAAAATTTTAAGATTCCAGATTAATGAAGACAATCTGGAAGAAAAGAAAAAAATGGGGGTATTGCATCAATAGTTTCAAAATTTACTACAAGTAATATTATGACAGTGTATTATGGAAACAGTGATAAACATCTATATTTCTGAAACATAGTAGCGAGTCAGTAAATAGACAAACACATGTGAAAACTTGATATACAAATAACACAACACTGCAATTGCATAAGGAAATAATATTTAGGGTATTTAGTTTATTTTTTAAGAAATAAATTGTGTTAGATCAATTGGATTTCTATATTTAAAAAAAATAACTGAAACAAAAACTTGTATCTTTATGCCACGTAAACAAGCAAAAAATTTTAAATCATTATGGTAATGGAAAAAAAATTTCAATTCCACAGCTTCAATAAGAAAATTTAAGAGGAAATCTTTGTGACCATGGAGTAGACACAGATTTCTTAAATCAGATCCAAAATCACTAATCACAAAAGAAAATAAAAATTTCAGTTTGACTGCTTTAGGGGTAATGGGGTGAGAAATTAAACATTAGTGCTTTCCCAAATATATATTGAATTAGAGGCTTTCACAGGTTGGCATCCCAGAGTGCTGTCTTTTGGAAATAGTGGAAGGAGGAGGAATAAACAAGTCAACCATCTTTCCTTTCCAGAAGAAAGACACATTATTCCCTAAGCACTGTGTAACCAAGCAGTGCACTGTGGGACTCATGGGCACAAAACTTTTTCTGTGTCCCCCATTTCTTGTTTTTAGGAAATGGGCCTCATTCAGCCTCTCTGGCTGTCTCTGAGTTCCAAGGGGCAGGTTCAGACAGGGGCTGATCAGGGAAGGAAGGCAAGGCAAAGACAAGGGAGAAAGAGTGAGAAACAATAGTACAGCCTTGGGGCAGGATCCTGGTTCCCTCTCAAGGGATGCATATAATGATGAGCACATGTTATGCACCTAAGAGAAAAGTTACAGTCCTTATGCTTCTTTTAGAAATGATCACTTTAAAACTGAACAGCTTAGAGTCATGCCTTGTCTTTCTCCTTGGCTTAATTGCACCCTAAACACAATCACCCATAAGCTAAAGATTAGGCACCCTGAGCAAAACTGCCTGTGGGTTAAAGATTATAAGCACATAATGTTTTTCTGGAATTTACCTGGTTTGTTCTAATCTCTGATCAATATGCCCTTTTCACAAGCATGGTTATTCTAGGCTATAAGGCAGAAGACCACTGTCATGATCATGTCAAGGTCTCCTGAGGCCAGCTTCTAGGACAAAGATGCTCCTAAGGAAACAAGAACGCGTGTTTGCCCCAATCCTGATTCTTATCTGAAAGCTTTTTACTATAAAACTCCCCACAATTCTTCCCAATGAAGAGCACATTCTTTAAGGCATAAGCGGTTGTGGCCTCCTTTGCCTGGCAAAGTGGTAAAAATTATTTTTTTCTCCTCCACCCAATACTGTTTCTGCATTTCTATTTGGCACCAGTGGACAGAGGCTGAGTTTTGGCAACAGCTGGTGGAGGAAGAAAAACCTTCCTTGAGTAGTTGTAAGGACAAATTTAATTTCACACAAATTGGATACCCCTTAGTTTCACATTGAATTTAAGATTACATTTAATATAATAGTTAATAATGCAATGACCGTGGGGTTTAAACTCTTTACTCTTCATAATTTTTTTTCAGTCAATATAAAACTAACCTTAGAGATTCTTAATTCCACCTCTTAGGACCACTTCTTTCAGACACCTATTATGGCCCCCATAAGAATTGGGATGTAGTCATTTTAGGTTTCTAATAATTTCCTCTTCTACCTCTAAATTGTTCAAGAGCCAAAACCACCTCTTACTCATCTTTCAATCACCTTATCACTGAGCAGAATGACTGGCAAATCACAGTGATTAACAATTTTGAATAAAAGTTACAGTAAAAATATGAAAGTTGAAACTTGAAATGTGACTTACAATGCTATTAAAATGATGAAACTATTATGAAATTTTGTTTCTTACTTAAATTAGTGTAATACAAAATGCTGGAAAGTTCTATTCTAACTCATAGACTAGTGCTTCTGTACTAACAAATAGAAGACTAATTGAAGTCATCAGTAATATGAAAACCAGTCTACTGATTCTTCTATTGAAGATTGCTTCAGAAATGTTACCACTTTTCCTGGAAAACTTAAGTAATAAAAAATATGTTAAATTCTCAATTTAAAAAAATTCCCTCAAGTTAAGCATTATTTGAAATATAAAAATACAGCTCAAACAATTTTTAAAGAGTATGCCAAAAATATAATAAAAATGTAAACTTAAAATATAAATATCAGATTGTGGACAACAGAATTTTTATCTTGTGAAAAATTCTTGCATATTCCACAAAGACCCTACAGAATAGTTCCACTGAAATCTATTTTATTCACTTTTTAAATTTTACATGTAGCAAAATTTGCTTTTCTGGGACATACAGTGTTGAGAGCTGCATAGAATCGTGCAATTGCCACAATAGTCAGGATACAAAACAACAGGTTCTCTCAAAGGTTGTCCCATACTGCTTCATAGTCAAAACTTTCCAATGCTCCTAATTCCTGGTAATTGCTGATCTGCTTTCTATTAAATATATGCCATCACATGCGCTAATATTATCATGTGCATGCATGCATTTTATAGTGTTAAATGAATATTACTAGTTAGTATTTCACAAGAAAATATATGGCTATTTGGCAATTACTAAAGAATGGAGGAAAAGACTGCTAAGTGAAACATTGTAACATAAATTTGATTTCATGTTTTCATTCATGTACATACATCATTATCACATTTGTAATAAAATTATCATTGCAAAATTACTTTAATGATGTCTGCTGATAGCTAGTTGAAAAAGTCTTTGATTCTGATATTTACCATCTCCAAAGCATTTAAATATGGTTCAAGAAACAAAGCTTTTAGGTTATTTCACCTATATTTAAAAACAATAGGAAGTAAATTGTTTGCAAAAAGTATACTCAAACCCAAACCAGACATGAAAAGTACATTGTAATTACTTGTAACTACTGGATTTCCATATTTTGTCTTTTGCCTACATGATTTTAAATCATCCAAATCTGGAACTTCATGTATGAAAAGGTTTAAGGTAGTTTATTACCTGCCTTTCATCTTCTAAATAATCTCATAATTAATTTCCCGGGTGAATAAGCACCCACGTTTTGTGTATTTATCCCTTTGCTTCTTTGGGACTCTTATCTCCCTTTACAGAATCTTTGTACTACATGATGACTGGAAAAGTTTGATTCAAAATAATTATAAATGAGAAAATGCCCCTAACATCATCGCCTGTACTTATTAGCAGTATCAGGATTTGGATAAAAGGAAGAAAGGGAAAAGCAGCCTCTCATTTGTAGTTCTTGGTATTAAACATATTGAGGGTGTTTTGTTTTGTTTTTTCCCATCAGCTGATTTTATAGCTTCTACCAAATAGAGCTTGCAGGTTCCTCACAGCAGACAGTGGTACTAATGCTTAAATAAAGGTGTTCTGGCCTGATGAACTACTGAGCGACCCAGATTAGTAATAAACAGGAAGACCTGTGTTATTTTCAGTTGACTTCCAGCTGTATGTCCTCATTGCTTTTCAGTGTTTGCCAAGTGGAAAACCAAAGTGCTAATGGTAGGGAAAGATGATGTTGGAATATCTGTTACCAGATTACTGTTTTTATCTAATGAGAATAGCTGCTCTGCTTGATGAGGAAGCTTTCCTTTCCAAATCTGCATAAGAAAATACCTACGTGCTTGCAGACAATATTGAAATTGTCTTTCAATATCTTCTAAAGGCCATTCCCAATATTGAAAGCCTTTTTCATATTTACTGTGAGATTCTTAAGCATAATGGTATTAAATTATAAACCTCATGAGAACAGGGGTTGAGTATATCGTATTTATGCCTGTTTTCAAGTACCTGGCATGGTGCCTGGTACAGGAATATTCAATAAATATTTACTGAGTGAATAAAGGAATACATGAATGAATGAATAAAGACAGTAAAACATCTGACTTAAATCTGAGATTTTTACAACTGATTTTAACTTTAATTATCTGGGGTAAATGGAAAGAAATGTGTCTTCTAAAATTAATGGAAAAGCATAGTATGGTCATAAGTAGCAACGCACACTGAAAATTGTTATGCTTGGTCTTCCAACACTTTATAGAAGATAAAAACTAAAATTAAAATGGAAAGTATTATATTTATTGACATAAGAAAAGGAAAATATTCTGCTCATATGATCATAGAAGAATTCTGTAAATGGCCAGCTAGGCATAAGAAGATGGATGAAAGTATTCTGTTTTTCTCCCCCACCCCAGAAATGAAAAATATCCCTGGGCAGCTATTTTGTTTACATATCAGCACGGATCTCAAGGGAAACATATGGAAGGAAAATGTGAAGTATCTCGAGCTCACAGGACAACAGGGCTACACAAATCTTAACAGTCTGTTTTAGGAACCAATCTCATTGGAGAGCAATTTCAGTTATTTACTATCATCTCTAAAGCCCTAAATGGTTGCCTCAATGCTCACCTCTACTCCTGAGGACTGACCTGCCTATTGTAGTGAATTAGAGACAATTTTTTACAGTTCGAATTCAATTTTTTTTCCAGTATGTAGAGGAAATTTCAGAGATTAGTACATTTTCCTAAACGTATAAGCAAATTTCTAATTTGAAAGTGGGTGTGTAACCTCTTTCACCTGTTCACAAGACATTTAAAATCTGAGTCATAATTTTGAAATTTTCATTGTGCAATCATTTTAACTAATTCCCATCATCTTGATATAGTTTTCTTCATACGGAGTTTGACCACATATAAATATGCAATGATCATTAGAGTTATCCTATCCTGACTTAGTTTTCTATAATGTGTTTCACAAATAGAAATGCCGACAGGCTTAAAAAGCTCATTTCACATTGTACTACAATGAAAAGATTCCCCTATTTTGTTTAGATATTTATTATATCTGAAACAGCATATACCTTACATCAAATCCATTTGACCCCCACCTATTATAGGCTCTGGAAAGATTCATGTACACACAGCTGACAGCACCTTACCAGATGTTCTTGCCCTGGAGCTGTATTGTTGAGAACCCCATATTAACCTACTTTGTGCCCAACCATGTGCAAGTCAGAAGTGCAAATGACTGCCCCTGTTGGTGCTCACCAGGTAGAGACTATATGAAGCACATTTATAGTTAAAGTTAGATTTGATAAGCTCTGGTAGTACAGAAGATTGGCAGCAATGAAATACGTGGTAGCTTACCAATAAGAGTTGCTAGGAGGATACATGGTTAGTTTTGCATGTCAACCTGACTAGGCTCAGGGATGTCCAGATAGTTTGTAAGTTTGTCTGTGAGGGTGTTCCCAAATGAATTGGAGACTGAGGAAAGAGCACCCTCCCCAGTGCAAGTGGGCATCATGCAATCCATTGAGGGCCTGCATAGATCAAAAATGTGGAGGAAGAATGAATGTGCTCTCTTGGCTTGAACTGGGATATCCCTCTCCTCCTGCTGACAGTCACCGGTGCTCTTGGTTCTGGGACCTTCGATCTCAAATGATATTTGTACCTTCAGTCCCATCCCCCATTCTTGGGCATGTGGACTTGAAGGGAATTCTACCACTGTCTTTCCTGATTCACTGGTCTGCAGAAAGCAGGTTGTGAGGCTCTCAGGATCCATAATTATGTGAACCAAATGCCATAATAAATCTCCTCTTGTGTATGTGTTTATATTTAATCTATTTTATTCCTTCAGTTTCTCTGGAGAACCCTGATTAACACTGTAATACCCATAATATTTTGGACATCTATTAGGAGGTTTGGCTGGAAGTTCAAAGAAGCATAGACTGTTCTGGATTGAATATTGTAAGTCAGAGATAATTTAAAGATTTAGCACTTTTGTTTGTTTTTTTTATCTTGAATGCCAGAGGAACAGTGCAGGGCTGGGATTATTAGTACAGAAGGAGCTATGAGGAGAAGGGCATGTTTGGTCATGTTTTTATGCTTCCAAAATTTATCTTAGTTTTGTCTCTCTTTAGGCATATTTTGTAGCGATCTTGATTTGCTCTAGTTTTATTATAGTCAGAGTCTTTGTCTATGCTGATTTTACCAAAAAAAAAAAAAATTGTTCAATAAGAGAACACCACGGCTAAACTGGTAGAAAACAACTACCAGATGTTAGGGATGTTTATTGTCTTTCTCAAACCAATGAGATAAGCTGGAGTGAATAAATTCTTCCAGGGGACCAATTTGGAGACACAGTTTTTATGGCTTTTTTTGTGGTGGTCAAAAATACCAAGCAATCTGTCCTAACCAGTTGTGACGATCTTGATATTGAATTATTAAGTTGGCTCTTGCTGGTTCTTGCTCTTGTACTTCACCTCGACCCATTTCTTTGGGATTATGTTTCCTCACAATCTCTCTCAGACTCTCCTTTCTGATGAATCTGAGTATGTCAGTGGCTACCAGGAGTGACCTTAAAAAGTGGACATCCCAGATGGATTTTTAGATCTTCATTACTCCCCACTCTGGTAACTAGAAGGACCACATTACTGAGAGTAATTAGGGTATCTATGTTTCCTGTGTGTGTAATAATGCATAAATGCTAAGGTTCCTACCTGTGATTAATTGCTATGAGAAACACTGGATCACAAGGCACCAGAATATGCTTTGACTTAGTTGTTTGAACAGTATGGGAGGTAATAATAGTTACAGTTGCTGAATGGCTTAGGTATTTTATATAACTTCATTTGAAGTTTTGTAAAACGAAAATTATAGTCCCAGGAAATACATTTGTTAGCTTAGGGCAAGCTGTGAAAGCTAGAGGGCCTCTACAGCTGCTTTTAAGGAGACTCGTATCTCCTGCAGACACTGTAAATCAAGTTTAAGACCTTAAGCAATGATAGCAACAATTTGGTTTATACTCTATGTCCAGTCTTGATAGGTTTCCTGTGTCAAAGGGCAGGAAAAGCCTGGGAGGGTGAGACCTAGGAAGGGGGGGCCTCTAGATAAGTGAACTTGAGAACGTGAATTCTCAGATTCCCCTGAATCTTCTAAGGTGGGAAAAGTAATTCTCTTCTCCTTTCCTGAAGAAAGTAGCACATGTTTTTCTTGGGATTGTGAGGGGGAAAACAAAACAAAACAAAACAAAACCACCTCATATAGGACAAGTGTTTATGGATTTTTCTTGAGGGAGTCAAGAGAGTCACTGGCAATCTTGTCTCTTTGTTAAAAGTGAGGGTTGAATCTTATCATAACCCAAATTATAAAGTATATACCTTACTCTGGGAACAAATAATCTATTTTCTGAAAGAATTACATGAGTTTGCTCATGTAGTGAGATAAAATAGACAGGTATTAGCAGAGGCTAGCACTGATCTACTGGGTAAGTAATTATGTTTGGAGTAGTTTATGACATTGTTGAGTCATTGCGAGGATAGCAAAGATATAAGCATGGTTAGCAAAACATTTATTGACATGAAAGCACTCAATCATGGCTTCATATATAAGGATTTTCAAGGACACCTGCTGAGAGTTTTATTTTCCTGAGATGGTTTCTCGAAGCTTGATATAAAGATAGATATGGCAAGTGAGGTATAGATGCCAGAACTTCCTTGGCACAGCATCTAGATTAAGCAGACAAAGACTTTAGAATAATATTATTTTGTATATTTTGAACACCCACTATGAGAATATATTTTCTCTTATGCAGTTACTTATAGGAGAGCCTAGAGGACATCATTTTCATACAGGAGAAAGAAATATGCTCATCACAGGGGGTGAGGAAAGAGGTTTTCACTCATTGGCATCTTTGAGAAACTGGAGGTATTGCCCATGGAGACTGGAGTTGATGGTAGGTTATGAATAATGGCATTGGGCATCCTGGGATTCTGGAATGGCAGATCCCCAGTGACATGACTTGTGAATTAGAAGCAAAGCCTGAATAAAGTTTAGGACGCTTTGTCTCCTGAAAATGTAGAGTGATGACCAATAGATTTAGTATCCTTGAGGTAAGATAGATCACCAGGTATAGTATTGATCAACTTCATCAATATTGATCAATATGGTATCAAATAATTTTTAATAGAGATCTGGCAAGCAGATATTTGGTGGTAGGCTCTGCAGTGGAAAGTGACAGTCCTTTAACTAGTTCTGTTTCCAAGTCAGTTCATAGATTAATAGGTTCATTGAAGACGGACAGAGACTGGTTCCTTTAAGGAACCAGGAGTAACTCCTTAACTACACATGTCCTACAATGTTCCCCAGTTTGGAAGCAAATTGGAAAACATGGGATCTGCGGATATTTCTCTGGTAACTGCACACCGGTGAAGAGGTAAAAAACTACTATGCCATTCAGAATAGCTAATAAGAAGTTCCTGCTGTGACACAGTGGATTAAGGATCCCACTGCAGGGGCTCAGGTCACTGAAGAGGCCTGAGATCAATCCCCAGCCTGGTACAGTGGGTTGAGGATCTGGCATTGCTGCACCTGTGGCAAGCAGCAGCTTAGTGGTTCAAATTTGATCCTTGGCTTGGGAACTTCTGTAAGCCCAGAGTTTGGCCAAACCAAACAAAACAATAAAAACAAAGTAGCTATTAAGATAACGTAGATAAAACAACAAACTTTAAATCCATCCATTTTTTTGGTAAAATATTTTAAAAATATTTATTACTACCACGAAAGAATATTGGAGTGTATTTCCTTTTTGAGATTCTTTATGGTTAGGAAAACAGAAACAAATGCAAATCAGTGTTTGGGAGATTCATTTGATTTATAACCACTCACCTTCACACTAATTTAAGAAGGCAGTCATATCTTTTACCCTTTGACTGCCATCATTCTTCTGAGATCTTTATGTTCTGTCTAATATAAGGTATATCTTTACACTCTTTCAAAACCAACATATTCACTTTGGTTTTTTTTATGAATCTTTTTTCATGTTTGCAATATATTCCTTTTACTTACTCAGTCAATTTAATATATTTAAGATTTAGTTATTTTGCTCCATTACCATATCATCTGTTATAAATTTGTTTGTTGTTTTACATTTGGTATATGTGAAAAAGCATGGAACTCACTGGGGGCTAAATTTTCCCCCTCCCCATGACACAAGCACACTTGTAGCTGCCCCTCTGGATAAGAGCCACAGGACACTGCTTACATACTCAAGCCTTTGTTTTTGTTATACTCCAAACCTGTAAGTTCCCAGCTTTAAATCTGGAGTCCCATTATCAATCACCAGATAGACTTTGGCTGTATTAATAGGGAAGCTCTATTCTGGTCTAGTGGGAAAGTTCTCACCAGGTTGCATTTAAGCCTAGATCTACCAAAATTGATGGTAAGAGAGAAAATCCCTATCTCATTCCTTCCCACTGAAGGGAAGGATTGGCTTCACACACAAGCCCATTGTTTTCTTCCTGCACGTCTTTGTCTCCAGGCTTTCCTAAATTTATATCCCCATCCCTGCTCTATGTTGTTCTTTCTATCCTAGCAAACCCTAGACTTGATGCTCAAGAGTGCACTTGAAGCCGTCCTACTGTCACGGTCAGTTTGGGAATTTTTATGGCACTGGGACTGGTTCTGGCATATGCATCTTTATAGATGTGTCAGTCAAGTTTCAGTAACAACTGCTGCACTGAATCCAGCCCAAAGTGGATGTAATATCCTGGCATTTACCTTAAACAAAATGCAGTTTGGTGAAAAGACAATGATTTACCTATTTCTTAATAAAGAAGGGGAAAACATTTCCTTTTATTTTCCAGTGTAGCCTAGTTGATGAAAATGTCTCTATGATAGGTACATAATTTGGTCAGATTTTTATTTTTAATCAATGAGGACATGCTAGCAAGTTGACAATTCTGTTATAGAATCTGGAGCTTTTCCCAGGTATGCTGTTATTGAGACTTTTTTTCCTATATGCTTAATAATAGTCTTTTACATCTGCGGATTTTATTTTCTCTGGGATTTAAGGGATTGCAATATATTTAAACAACAGGACAAAATTAAAAATGTAATAGATCCTAGAGTTTCCAAATGGTGCTATTAAATATAAAGATGCTATCAAGATGAAATATGCCCTTGGATAAACTTACCCGCTTTTTTTTTTTGGAAATCCAAATATATTTCTTTTTGTGCTGGAAATTATTATGTTGAATACAGTGCTGATGATAGGGAAAAAATTAATCAAGCCAAGAGACTGTCATAGCATATAAGCTTTGTCCTTCAACCTTGAAGTATTTAATATTGCTGTTGCTATTGGTGTGTGTGTGTGTGTGTGTGTGTGTGTGTGTGTGTGTGTGCACAGATGCCTAGGTATTTTCCCAGGGAAGCTGCCAATACTTTTTCATTTTTCTCTTGATTCTGTTGAAAAAAGATGTAACTTTCTGGGTATTAATAAATGGGGTATATTATTAAGATGAAGTTTCTCCTGTGGATCATTTCAGTATTCAGATAATGAGCAGGTTTTGTAGATTATCATAAATATGACAATTGTAAAACATTGTCAATATACTTCTAAGAGTCTAAATATGTGTTTCTACTTTGATTGAACTTATAAAAATAAAATTGTGTGATAATAGTTAATTTAAGAATACATTTTAATGATGTACAATGTTAGGTTGCTTATGATAAAATTGATATTTAGCCACTGGAGATGTTCTAGCTAAAACGAGAAAAGATTCTCAGGAAAAACATTTTGTAATTTAGTAGCAACTTATTTCCAATCTAATATTGTTTAAAAGCAATTGGAGTATTCAATTATTTGACACCATTTTAGAATATGTTATTATCTCATTAACACTGAAAAAGTGAGAAAAAAAAGTGAGAAAAAGTGAGCTGTAGTATCAAACTATAGTAAAAGCTTTATTATTCTTGTCTTCTATGATAAGAAGTTGCATTCTCAGAAAAAATGATTACAAATATATCTCTTCACAGCTTGATAATACTGATAGTCAAATATAAGGTCATTCTCTCTATAAAGTTTATGCTTGTGTTGGAGAAAGTCATCTTTGGTTTTGAAGGAATAAGTAAAAATGAAATATTTGAATAAGCAGCAAAATCAAGAGGTATGTCATAATTTAATAACTTAAATGAATATGCCATGAATAAATTAATGTCAATAATTAATATTTTATTGAAAATAAAATATTATTAATAATACTTCTAATCACAGGTGGATCATATACTTTTGATAGGATACTCTTTTGAGGTATTTCTTTCTTTCCAAGTTTTCTGATATGGGAATCTCAAAAGAATGAGAAGTTAAATGTTCACCTCACCCCCCCACTGCACTGTCAGGAGTTCAAAGTGCTTTTTTCCAAAAGGTGTTAACAATATGTTGTTTTTCTGGGCTTTACAGGATCCTTACTCTGCGGCTGGAAAAAGGGAAAAGACAGGCTGCAACTGATGCTAGAGGTGGAAAGCAGAAGGCTGGTACTTGGAATTGAAGACAGTATTAAATTCCAGAAGTTTAGGGGGGATATGGATGGCAGGATAGAGACATAATGGAGGTATGGATCTCAGTTTTAATCCAGGATGTCACATGATTCTGAGGCCTTAATGTATAGGTATTTGGGGTCACCAGAGTACATGAGTCATTGAGCTTTAAGAAAGGCAGATGAGTTCCTGCTCACCAGCCTGAGCATTCTAGGATGCTTTCTACTTTTTTCCTCTCTCCTTTTTCTCCTTTAATTTTTATTAAATTTTAAAGTTTAGGTATAAGATGTATACGTGTGTGTACATATACCCCCCACAGGTTCACAATCTATTCCAGTTCAAGATTTTAGTTAGAATGCTAGAATTCTTGTGATCTCACAAGTTACAAAGTGGTTTGTTGTAATTTCAAATAAACAAGTAAGTTGGTGGAATTTAAGGAAAGTTGAATATATGCACCAGGCATTTTGGCAAGATTGTGGTCACTCTAAGTACAACCCAATCTCAATTTCTTGAAAACTCTTGCATTTGAAATATACCACACACACACAGGCCATCCTCATTGCATGCTGAGTTCCTCGGCCAAGGATTGAACACACGCCATAGCTGTAACCAGAGTCACAACAGTAACAGTGCCGAATCCATAACCCACTGAGCCACGAAGGAAGTCCACCGAGATGATTTCTTTTTTTTTTCCTTTATGGCTGCCCTGTGGCATGTGGATTTCTAGGCCAGTGATCTAAAAATCCAAGCTGGAGTTGCAACTATGCCACAGCTGCAGCAATACTGGATCCTTAACCCACCGCCCTGGGCCAGGATCAAACACGTATCCTTGCTGCTGCAGAGACACTATGGATCCCCTTGCACCACAGTGGGAACTTCCATTGGGATGATTTTGAAATGATGCAGAAGAGTTGCTAATGATGTAGAAAAAGTATGAGACTCCAATGACAGGACTTTTTAAAGTGACCCTAAGATTAAATATATACACGTATCTTTCTGATCTTCTTTTTATTAGAAGGCCTCAAGCTACTTTATCAAATTTATCCATCAGTGAGCAAGCACAGTTCATTAGAGAAAAAGACAAATATGATCCACCATAAGAAAAAACTTCATTACGTAGCTGTTCATATGGGTAAACCAGCATATGGTTAGGCATTTGAGATATGAACCAAAACACATATACTGGAAAAGTAATTTGATTGACGTGCTGTTTCTTTCCATACCCGGCCTCCCGCAGTAGGAGTGTAAGTCCTGGCTGAAGCAGTAGAATCACACCTCACTAACTCTATAATTTCAGCCTCCCTAATCTTCATCCACTGCACCTGGTTCATTGTCTCCATTTACTCAACCAATTTCCACAGGCTAGAGTTACAGCCTTAACTGGCTGCTGGCCAAAAGTAAACAAAGGGAAGAATAAGTGAGTCTCTGCATCCCTCCCTCTCAACACAACGCCTCATTGAAAAAAGAGTGTTTAATCACTATGGGTTTTAAACATATATACATATCAAAGCATGCCACTATTGTTTTCATATCTTAATTTTAAAGATATTTAAGTATAATTTTTAAGAGTACTTTTGAAGGAGTTACCTTTTGGATCCTGCAGTGGAAATTCTTTTACTACTGATTTATTTGATTGTATGAATTCTGCATTTTAGGGTTAGTGAATGGATATGCATGGGTTTAGCTAGAGTAAGCACTATTGCTGTAGTGTTTTGAGTACATGGTAGAAAGTTTTATACATATTTTAGAAAAGAGAGCTGCATATGCGGAAACTTATGTATGGAGTGTTAGGTATTATAGTACATATGCAAACTTGTTTAGAAAATATGCAAATCTCTTGTCATCATTAATACTAACACCTGTCCAAACCATGTGTTACTCACAGAGAGAAAATGTATGTATTTGTTGTAATGTAGAGATTTGCTTAACTTGAATTTTTTCAATAATTCATCTTTTATACTTTTCTGCAAGTTTTAGTTTTGGCTCCCGATTTGAGAGAATAAAAAACAAAATGTACCATGGTTTTATGAGTATATTTCTAAGCAAATGTGGTTTGGTAAATGCAGAAAAATAATCAGGAAGAATACATTATCCTGTGCAAAATGCAGTTTAAATTTTTTAATTCTTTCATTCAATTAATTATTCTAGTCATTTTGGGTACTTAAACTCACTATATCTTATAAATCACACTTTCCTGAGCAAAACCGTAGTTTAGAGAACAACAACCCAAGCTACAGATAAAAAGTAAATGAGCTAAATGACAAATGAGATAAGGAAGAAGAAAAGGGAATGGATTTCTAATCAAGAGACTGAGAAAAATTAACATTCCAATAGAAAAATTGGCCAAATTTTAAAATACAGGCAAGTATTTGACATAGGAAACTATGCCCTCCTACTACATATTTTATGGAAACAGTTTAGGTTATAGTGATAGTTTATTAGTTTACAGTCATAATTTTATTTTTATATCTCATTGGTAGTTATCAAGGTAAAGATCATTGTACATAAAATCAATCAAGAAAATCAGTAGAGAAAAATTCTGGCAGTGCAGAAAGGGCATTGTTTTCAGCTTGGTGCAATGGAATGGTTGTGGGCAATGAGTTTATGAGTATAGATCCAGGTCATGAGCTTTTCAAACCTTGCTCCATGATAAGAACCTGTTGAGGAGAACAAGCAAAGCCTGGCAGGTGTTTCTTGCTCTTTTGACAAAGCCAGGCACAGGTCTTGAGACATCAAATTAAAGCCATAATGTGGTCATCTTACTTTGTCTTACTAAGATGTGCTCTTGTATCTACCACTGCTTACCTTACTTCTTTAAGTTCTTTTCTTCCAGCTACCCTAATTCAACTACAAACGTTTTAGTTAAAAAAAGAGAACAGTATGGAGGTACCTTAGAAATCTAGACATATAACTACCATATGACCCAGCAGTCTCACTCTTGGGCATATATCTGGACAAAACTTTCCTCGAAAAAGATACATGCGCTTGCATGTTCATTGTAGCACTATTCACAATAGCCAAGACATGGAAACAACCTAAATGTCCACAGACAGATGATTGGATTAAGACGTGGTGTATATACACAATGGAATACTACTCAGCCATAAAAAGATCTCATTGATCTACTTGTGTATTCTTTCACGAATATTCCACTGTCTTGATCATGGTAGCTTCATACTATAAATTCGGGAGTGTCAATACTCAGGCTCTGTTACTTTTAACCACCTTTTAAATAAAGGCAACAATTTTAGATTGGAAGTCAGTATGGCAATAAATTAAGCAGGATGGTGGAGAGGTTTAATGATGGCTCTGACCTCAGACAGTTTGTGATTGAGTATTAGCTCTGCTCCTTACTAGTTCTGTGATGTTAAACATACCGAAGCCATTTTATTTGTTTAAACTTCCATTTCCTCATCCTTAAAATGGTACTATCAGAGAGTGTATCTCATTGCATTATGAAATTAAGTAAATGTTTAAAATAAAGTTTATTGATGTGTAGGTAACTTACAATGTTGTGTTAGTTTCAGGTCTATAGCAAAATGAATCAGTCATACATATACATATTTCTAAGTCAAGGTGAGCTCTATCATTATTCTTATTGGCAGCAGTTTTATTATCATTATTTACATTGATAAAGCATCTTCAGGCACTCTGGACTCCAATTCCAGTTCCGAGGATTTACTATTATGTGGCTACATAGACTCTTTTAAGTATGGAAACTAAAAACACCCAGCAAAGCACCTGGCACAAGTAAGCTCTCAAAAATACTAGGGAATTGGATAATTCAAAATGCATCTCTCTGTCATTCAATTTCCTTTTCTGTAAAAAGCGTGATATTTAATACCTATCTTTCAATGTTCTTCCAACATGAAATCAGATTATACATTTAATTGCCTGGAATAGCATAAGGACTGAACAAATTCCATCATCATCATTATATTATTGAGACATTTTAGTTACAGAACTTGACATTGATTGTTTGCCACGTTCCAAACTCTATATTTGAGAAAAATGGAATGTTACATTTTATTTGTTTTGTTTTTCATTTGTTTTTATTGAATGCAATGATTCGTTTGTTCAAATGAAAACTAGTTTGGAAGTCCACAATAAAGATGAGGAAAAAGCAGAGCCAGAGCAGCTCTGTTTGAAGCAGTCGTGGGTGAAGTGTTCCTCTTATTGAACCCAGTACCCCCTCCATCAAAGTGTCCTTGAAGTGCTTCGGTGGAAAACAATTGGAAAACCAATGATCTATTCCAACCCTCTCATTTCACACAGAAAAGCTGAAAAGTGAAATTACTTCAACAAAGCTGTGGAGGAAGTTAAAGACAGACAGACAGGAAAAAAAATCCAAGATCCTGGACCTCTAGTCTATGCTTTTCCTAAGGAAAAAGCATGAGTAGGACACTGGACTTGACAGTGACATCATGATGTATGAGTTTTAGCACAAGTTGCTGGGAGGCAGGAACAGCAGGATTTATTTTGCTTGTTGCCAGCACTTTGGGCAATTACTACATAGTTTGCTGCTCCATTCAGTTCTTTCATGGTTGAAATTTACTGACTGAGAGTCATTTGGTTTTATTTTGTAAAATAAAAATTTAACTCATTTGTTGAATTATTATTATTAGAACACTGCAAAGTAGGTGAAAATTGAAAGTTTTATATATCAGCGTTCTAAATGGCCATGCCACAGAACCAAAATTATGAAATGCACTTTCCTAATTCTCTTAGTCCACATGAATAGGATTTAAAATATTCTCTAAAAAAAAAAATACTACAAACGATATTTTCAAAGGGTTTTCAGTAATATGCTGACATTAAAAACATCTTTTGGAATGTAATGAAGTGGCAAAGCATTTATCATTCATTAAAGGAAAATGAAAATACCATTGTGGTTAGGATGATATAGATTTACTGTTAAATTTTAAAAATATATTTCCAAAGTGAAAAATATAAGAATTGCCAAGTTGATAGCTGAAAAATGGCAAAAAATAATCTTCACTGTTTATGAATTTTTTTGGCCCTCGGAAATGAAATGTAATGATATACTTTTAAATGTACTGGTTAACAAAATTTGGGAGTAAATGTGCTAATCTGAGTAGTGTTGAATGTGAGTTCCCCTAAAATATGGCTGGAACAACCTGATGAATTATTGCTTTCTACAGCAAGAATAATAACCACCTCCATAAATCTTTAGTGATGAAAAAAATTGGGAAATTTATGAAATTTTGAAATCTGCTTTAAGATGACACCTTAAGCAGAGTTTGGGTTAGGATTTCCTAGGATCATAATGTTTAGGATTGGTGGATATAGTAAGTTGAGCAATATGAAGTGGTGGGGTTGAGGGGGCCAGAGTGTTGGCGTGTAAACTTTCCTTTGATATTTTCTATTAAAGAGTTCATAGGTCTTCAGGTAGTTCCTAAGATAAATAATCCAATTATTTGCCACTTTTATTTTCCTGGGCAAAGTTCTCCCAGAGTATTAAAGTCATAACCATGAAGAGAATGGATAGTAAAGTCACATTAATGAAGACAGTAAGCTCTCTGGATTTAGATGTTTTGGTTTTCAGAGAATTTGCATGTAAGAAAGATAAGAATAATAATAATTTAAAAAAAAAACTGAAATGAGAAACCACATATTCTTGCAGACTCCAAATACATAAGGGTTTTACTTTGCTCCACAAAAACAACCTATAGGTATGTTTTCCAAAGTTTTCCCATGTCTGTTGCAAACTTCTACCAAATTGTTTGAAAATGTGTGCTCTGGAACCTTAAGATTACTTCTTCAATGGCTTTCTCACTGCCTCAAAGAGTTAATGACATTTTCACAGACAATTTACACCTTGTTCCTAGAAGTACCCCAGGGTGCCTTTGCCTCCAGCTGAAGGTACCAGATAAAGAGTCTGCAGAGAAATTCGCCCTTAATCTCAGTAGCTGCTCCATTGCCTGCACATATTCCCTATCTAATCTTTTCTCTCTTCAATTCATTCTTTCACTCATTCAACAAATAACTAACCGGTCCCTCGTATGGACAAGACAGTTTAGTGGCAATGGGGACCAAGATAAAAGAGGGAAACATCCTCAAGCTTCATTTCCATCTGTTTGAGAAAGACAATGAACAGTTAATATTTTAATCACCATGAGCAATCTGAAGGGAAACACAGGCTGGGCTCCAAACAAGCATATAAGAAAAGCAAACCTAATATGATCTGGAATGGCTTAGGCAATACATTTTGAAAAAGTTTAAGCATTGAATTTCATAATGAGTATGATTTAGGCAGACAAAATGGCAGCAGGGAGAAGAAGACATGTCAAACTCAGAAAAAGCATTAATTTATTCATTAATTGAACGATAGGCCTTCCACTGTCTTGTAAGGTGGACACTTTTCTAGCCATTGTGAATGTAGCAGTAAAGAAGAAAAACTACCACCACCAACAACAAAGGCAAAAACCAACCAACCAACAAAAAAAAAACAAGCCTGTTGTCACACAATGGGAGAGAGTTATACCGAGTGTGAAGTTCCAAAATAGAAAAGAACATAGCATAGTGTGGTCATGGACTTAAAAGGATATGCAAGGCTTAAGTTAAGAAAAAAAACATAGAGCTAAACAATGTTAGATTAGTCAGGCCCTTGTCTAGACTGAGTTAAGGAATTCAGACTTTCTTAGAGATACTAGTCAGTTACGGAAGAATTTTAAGCATACACAGTATTGCATGCTCTGTGCAAAAAAGCATCCCTATAGGTTATTACAAAATATTGGGTAAAGTTCCCTGTGCTATACAGCCGGTCCTCACTGGCAATCCATTCCATATACAATAGCGTGTACATGCCAATCTCAAATCCTCAATCCACTCACAATTTGAGCAAAATATAGTATAATTGTGGATTTTAATCCTATATAAAAAAATTACATAAGTCTATACTGATATAAATAAATGATAAAATAGACAAACACATGTAGCAGACATAAGTTTTCTTACAGAAGAATTCCAAAAATATAAATATGTAGATACTCCCTCTAAGAATTGGGGTTTATTTCCCCACTACGACTGCATACCCAGAAAGTAGACTTAGTGACTAGGTTTCAAAATATAGGCTAGGAAAAAGGGAAAATTAGTAATCTTACAGTGGAGAAAACTGGTAACTACTACCCTAAACAAGGGATGGTTGACAGCATCAGTAATATCCTGTATCATCTCCCTCCTGATAGGATGTGATGACAAAGACACCCCACCCTGCGGTACTCTTTTCAAAACCCCATGACTCAAGTCTAGTCATAAAAAAGGAAAAGAAAAAATATCTATAAATCCATCTATCTATCTATCTATCTATCTATCTATCTATCTATCTATCTATCTATCTATCTATATGAGAGAGATAAGGAAATAGCCAGCTTGGGAGTTTTTCTAGAGACTACTTAGTACTCAAGAATGTCAAGTTCATGAAAAACAAGGAATGACCAAGAAACTCTTCCAGACCAGTGGGAACAAAGGAGCGATGAGGACTAAATGAAATGAAGTATCTGGTGCTAGAGACCTAAGGTTTGTATTCCCCTGGAATTCATGTGTTGAAAGCTAAATCTCATGTGATGGTATTAGGAAGTGGGGCCTTTGGGAGGTGGTTAGATCATGAGGCCAGAGTTCTCATGAATGGGATCAGTGCCCTCATAAAAGACACACCACAGAGCAAACTCACTCCTTTTCATCATGTGAGGACACAGCCAGAAAACTGCCATCTATAAATCAAGAAGTCAACCCTCGCCAGTCACCAAATCTGCTGGCTATTGGATCTTGGACTCCCCAGCCTCCGAAACTGAGAGAAATGAAAGTTTGTTGGTTAAGCTACGCAGTCTATGGTATTTTTGTTATAATAGCCCAAACAGACTAAAATACCTAGATTATGTCAAGAAACAGAAAAATATCATCAGTGGAAAAAGTGGTGAAATCCACTGGAGGAATCATTAGTAATATATCAATGTCTGTCTCTTAGTTTAAAGGTAAAGAGCAATACAAGATATTAACAAGAGGAGAAACTGGGTAAGATTTGTAAGAAACTCTGTATTTTCTAGGCAGTACTCTGAGAATCTAAATTTATTTCAAAATTAAAAAAAAAGAGTTAAATACAAATAAATAAAAGGCAGCCTCATACCTGTCAAGGCCTGCAGAAAACTACACCTCAGCCAGGGCCACGTTCTTCTGTAGCTACTGAGTGTCCATGGAGATGTCTTCAAACACTACAATTTAATTAATTTTAACAGATATTGGCTTTGAAAATGTTACTTGGATTTTTTTTTCTTTCTCAAATGGGCCAGAAAACACTCCAAAAAATGACTTGTGTTGGCTTGTTTTTTTTTTTTTTTCATCTGTTTAGAATAGCTGCCACAAAAATAATAATTTCAAAAAATAAATGAAAGCAAGCATGTTCTCAAAAAACTATTAAAGGACAGAGAGAATATTATATTTGACAAGTCAACATTAAACATCTTATTTTTTTGTAAATCTCTGCAGATGTCAGCAATAAACATTATTAGAGTAGGAAGAATTTGTTTTTAACATGAAAACATTCGAAATTATTTATTTCTTGGTGACTTTTACAAGGCAGTTATTTTTGGAATGTTTTAAACAACAGGGCCATAACTACACAGTTTGACTATGTGCAACTGTCTTCTGATGTGTTTCTAATGGATAATGGATTTTTCCTTTTTTTTTTTTTTCCTTTCACCGAGACCTATGTGACACTGCTCTCTGGCTCAGTAATGAGCCAGCCAAGAGCCTGTTCTACTCCACAGAATAGTTGTTTCCAGAAGTCACTCCTTATTGGTCAAAAGCAGGAGAGAGAGAACATACTGCTAGGTTTTTACATCCCTTCATGATATTCTTCCTGAATATCAAGTACCTACAAATCCATTTTACTACACAATTCTACCTAGTCTTAGCCTCATTATGAACATAACTTACCTCAAGAACATGTGTAATGTCTAATTTTCTTATATAAAATACTATTACTTCTTCCTTTGCAAAATTTGCAAAACACTAAATTTTCTAAGCCTTAAGAACTATGGTCTCTGGTTCTTGAATTTATTTCAGAGGACTGCTTAATTAATGGGTAGTTCTTAATGATTCCGGTTTGGTGTCATTTTTCCTATTTCATCCTTCGTAACTATGCAAATAATACAGTTGTTTTCCTGATGGCATCATGCTTGGACAGCTCATTTCACAAGGCCTAAATAGGTAGCTCTGAGTGTTGCTTTTTTCGCTTAAACATATTCTGATAAAACTGTGTTTAAAAATCTCTCCCAGAGTTCCCGTCGTGGTTCAGTGGTTAACAAACCCAACTAGTATCCATGAGGATGTGGGTTTGATCCCTGGCCTTGCTCATTGGGTTAAGGATCTAGCATTATTGTGAGCTGTGGTGTAGGTCACAGACAGGGCTCGCATCCCATGTTGCTATGGCTGTGGCATAGGCCGTTGGCTGAAGCTCTGAGTCCACCCCTAGCCTGGAAACCTCCCTCCATATGCCTTAGATGCAGCCCTAAAAAGCCAAAAAAAAAAAAAACAAAAAAACAAAAAACTCTCCCATTCTTCCCAGGAAAAACATTTTTCTCCAGAAAGGCTAGTGGCCGGCACAGGGCCCACTATAAATTAAAATCAGAATTTTTACTTCCTTTGACTTTTTGGTAAAATAAAATACAGTATTACAAAATAGAAAACAATTAACCAAAAATCTAATCTTTAAGAAAAATCGTATTTCTCTACATTTTTTTTTCTAACTCCCTCTTGGTTCAATGCAGAAGTTTTGGATTAGAGAAAAAAAATTTTTTTTTGGTCTTTATAGGACCTCACCTGTGGCATATGGAGGTTCCCAGGCTAGGGGTCTAGTTGGAGCTGTAGCCACTGGCCTACGCCAGAGCCACAGCAAAGCAGGATCCGATGTCTGCGACCTACACCACAGCTCAGGGCAACGCCACAGCTCACAGCAACGCCGGATCCTTAACCTGATGAGTGAGGCCAGGGATCAAACCTGCAACCCCATGGTTCCTAGTCGGATTCGTTTCTGCTGCAACACAACAGGAACTCCAGGATTAGAGAAATTTAATCTTAGTGAATCTGTAGAGTTTCACCAAAAGAAAAAGAAGAAAAAAACCTAATAAATACATATTATAATACATACATTTAATATATTCTATATATTGTATATGTATATAGAAATTGCTTTCTTCTTATATTGTCATTAAATATAATATTATGAGCAAAGTGAATAGTTCCCATGAAATTAAATATTCTATTAAAACAACAAAAATTATAACAAAACTCATTTTTGGACTTTATGTGTTTTATATGTATATTTTTGCTCGAATCTGATTATTTCCTCAGGAAACTATGTTTGAAGTATAATTTCAGAGGAAGAGTATACGAATATTTTAAAGTTTTACTATGTTGTTTTTTCATCAAAACTATAAGGTAGTATCTGTCTTTCTGATTTTCACTAATTTTATTAGTAATGAGGTAGAATGCTTTTGTAATATTTTATAATTTATTCTTTCTAATATCCCTTTTACATTTTAAGTTTGAAATAACCAATTGCTTCCTGTTCAGAAATTATTTTAATAATATCAACCTCTTACCCACTGTGTTTTCAAAAACCATTCTAAAATTTATTTGCCATGTTGCATTTTAATTTCATTTATAATATTTTATGATGATCCAAAGATCAAATTTGTTATGATAAAACTGGTCAAAATTTCCCTTTCTGAGATTTTTCCATTTTATTCTTAGAGAAGCTTTCTCATTTTATACATATATATATATATTTCAAATTGTCTTTTATTTATTTTTTTGCATTTAACAGTTTGATATATCTGAAATTTATTATGTTATAGAAGTATATAAATGTATCCTTTGTCAAATAGTTAATGGATTTTCTGAAAACTATTTATTAAATTATATCTTTTACATGATATTTGTAATCATGTAATATTACATTCCAAGTATATACTTTGAAGTAAGCATCTAAATACTATGATTTCTTGTTCAAATAACATTATTTCATTACTATAATAGCCAATAAGAAAAGAAGCTGAATGTTAATCTACTTTATCTACATATTTTGGGTTAAACTTATTTCACTTCCAAATGCATTTCAGGATCATATTGTCAAAGTCTTATATTTACAAATTAGTATGTGAAATACACTGTCATTAACAACACTTAATCTTCGTGTTGAAGAACATCCCTTAATATCATCAAATTTTCCATTTTGGCTCTTTAGGTAAATTGGTCTTTTGGCATTTATTATACAGGTCCTAAAATTACCTGTCGTCATTTCAAAAATTCTTAATTTGTATTTTCTCCATTGCATATTTTTTACATCTGCGCTCTCCACCAAGGTCACTGATAGTCTAAGTCATGATCCTAATTCACCATAAGAAAGTCTAATATACTATTACCACTGCTATTGCTATAAACATAATTACTATGTCCAGTTGTCCAGTACTTTATGTTCAGAAGTCAGTTATTCTTCTACTTCAGTTAAACTGAATTCAAAATTTCCCCCCATAATCAAGTCTTCAAGAAGAAGTATTTATGAGTAAAGTAGTACATTTAAAATAATTTCTAAAGGATATCAAGAGATAACATAGATTGTGTGAACTCTGTGTCAGGAGCTGTAATTTCATCATCTTATGGAATCTTTACAACCTACTACACAAGAATGCTATTCTTTTCTCCAGTTAACAGATGAAGGAACCCAGATTGATAACCGTTAAAAACTTAGACTATGCCAGTGATGGAGACAGAAACTGAATCCTGTAAACCAAGATCCATACCCGTTCATTTCATCACATCATTGCTGTTGACATTTAAGATAGATTCAGCCTTTTCCCACAAAGGTAAAGTTCAGATAGGAACGACTTAGCTCTTAGGTAGTAGATCATGTTTCATGAGCTCTATCTTGGTTCTTAGCATTATCCTTGCCACACAGAAGGGATTTCTAAAGAGTAACTATATGTTTATTAGGCCATTTAGTTATGAACTGGATAGGAATAATTATTTTCTATATTTAAACTTTGTTAATGTTTGCTCACAGTTTTTAGTACAAATATCTGTATGATGTCTCACTTTTCTTTTCCTGAAAATTTGCTACAAAAATCATTGTTGTGGTTTGCTTGTTTTGGTGCAATATAGAACGTAGACCCAAACCTCTGTTCCTCAAAAACCTACTTGATATTTTATTAAATTGGGCACAAAAAGAGATGTCTTATGTAAATCTTAGAAAGAGTTCAGGATTTTTGAGACTAAATATTTATAAAGGTTGTTTAAAACAACAATAAAAATAGAACATGCCTTTTTTTTTTTTGCAACCTATCAACAATAGGGGAATGAACACCGAATGAAAACAAAAACATTTGTTACCATAGTTAAATTTCACAAAAGCTATTTTTTTGTCATTAAGTCACTGCTAAAAGGAGAAGAAATGGAGGAATAAAGATGACTGGAAAACAAACAAAAATTATGAACCAGATCTACTAATCTCATCTGCCTGGGTGTTGTCAATATTTAACATGACTCTGAAGAATCCTGCTAAAAGTGGAATTTTTCACTAGAGCAGAATCTTAGAAATAATAAACTTGTCTTCAGAAATGTATACGAGGAAATCCAAAGCTCAGAATCTGTCCTCTCTCTCTCTTTCTACTCTCTCTCTGCATTAAGTTAAGCTTATAATTGCAACTTGAGACAACTTACATGGCTATCTAATTAGTGTACTATTGAAGTTTATATTTCATTGCTATAGTGAAATAGTTCTAAGTTACTTTATGACGCAGAGATGTCTGCATTAAACTCTAATAGTAAGTATCATAGAAATCACTAAGCATTGTCCTTTAGCTTTCAGGAATTTGAAATTTAATATAATTTTATTTCATTATAAATTTTAATAAATCAGTCAATTTTTATGTTATCAATGCCTATCCAAGAATGTGAAATTATCCTATCATTTTACTTAGTTCAAATCCCACTGCTATCTGAAATTAGTGGACAGCTGAGTCAATTTTATTTTTGCTAATGTTGGATCTCTACTATGTTCATGACACCAGACATTGAATCTTAGGTTATCCTAATTTGGAGTACACCTTATGTAAAATGTATTATTGTTTTGCATTTTGAGAATTTAATAAAATTATATTACATAGTTTTTCTCACCATAAAAGCAGTTGCATTGCCCTCTTTAGCGCATGTAAACAAGATAAATGCATAAATAAGCAAGATTGCATTAACATATGTTGTATTGAAAGAATCTTAACAATCAAACATTGCCAATGCCAGACAAACTAATTTTCACTCAGAAAATTTACAGTTTGTTGCCTACATATGTTCCTCCCCATTGAGTTTGTATAGCCTCCTTTTCACAGGCAGGTATTTTCAATATGATTTTATTACTCTAATTCATTAACCTGACAGAAATATTTCAAATTAAAGAATTTTTTAATCAATATGTTCCAGTCCACTTAAAACTGCTTTGGCCATTTTAGTTTGATAGTTTATCTGCATAGAATGAAAACAAGTGTTATATCTAAGGAAACTCATATGCAGATCTAATTTCAAAAGTATATACCTGGTTCTCTAACCAAAGTACTAAAAACTATTGAGAAAAAGTCAGCTTAAGTCATAGTTTGGCATTTAGCAAAACTTAGCACAGGAGTCTCTTTTGTGCATTGCATGATTTGATATTTACATCAGCTTGTTTTTACAGATCAGAACATCCTTATACAAAATTCTTGACTATTTTTATATAATTCTGATAACTCTGTTTATTATGACTATACCCTGTGGAGTCAAACCTGTACCTGTTTAGGGTACATAAAAAGTAGATTTTTTTGTTTATCATTTTAGTTTGCTTGACTGTAATTAAACACATTTTCATATGTCAAATATTGAGATTTTTTTTCTTTTGTAAAGGACTTTTGCTGTGGTCTGTTGTATTAAGATATTTTCCTAGGTAGTTCTATTAGGCCCATTGCAAACTTATGGTCCTGTTTCCTGTGCTGACTGAAAGGTTTCTATGATGATCCTAGCTCTCCTTTGTCACCAGTCTGAGGTGCAATCTGTTTTCCAGCATCCTTATATAGTCTTATTCAACTGAAATTCACCATAATTTCCCATACATTTTTCCAAATTGGCATGCTGCTTTTGTTCCCGATTAAGCAAGTGCAGTCTTCTCCAAGGTTTGTTGCCTCGAACTCTGGGTGAGTTACTTAGACCATGGTGATAAACATATACTATCTCATTTAGATTCTCTCTGAGTATCTTGCATTGAGCAAACTTCAGTGTAAAACAAGAGTGGATTTGCCATATGCCATGGATGTTGTTTTATGTCATACTAGGTTGTGATTCCTACCCACTTCTCACTAACCAGTAACCTAAACTTTTCTAAAATAAATACTGCCTCACACAGACCAAAAAACAAACAAACAACAACAATAAAACAAACCAAAAAAACCCCGTAATCAACTTTTTGTAGTTTATATTGGTGTCATGATTGTGTTTGCTCACCTAGCAGCTAACACAAACTCTCTGCGATAACACTGAGATTTTAAGATGACTATTTGGGATTTGGTAAACATCTTCTTACTCTGCTTCTTAAAGGGCATGTTTTACCATAATTTTATAATTTTTGTTAAATACATATTGCAATACTCTACACTTGATTTCAAATAGTTAAAAAGAGGAGATAAGGTTACCTCCCATAGATAGCATAAGTTAAATTCAATTAGAGAAGCAGGGAATGTAGCAAAATTGCTAATGGTCTTCCAGGGACAAGATCCTGGAGATGATGTGGCCATGCGTTGGCAGATATTCTACTTTTTCAAGAGAAGTCAGACATCTGGACTTTACACATGTTACCTTATTAAAATGCAGCCAATACAGAAAATAGCATGGAGATTCCTCAAAAAACTAAAAATAGAGCTACCATAAGCTCCAATATTCACACTGTTGAGCATCTGTCCAGAAAGAACCAAAATTTGAAGGGATGAAGGCACCCAAATATTCATTGCAGCACTATTTGCAGTGGCCAATAGTGCAGTGGCACCACTATTTGCATGGAAATAACCTAAATTTCCATCAACAGATGAATGGATAAGAAGATGTACTGCATATCTACCATGGAATATTACTCAGTCATTGAGAAGAATGAAATAATGCCATTAGCAGCAACATAGATGGACCTAGAGATTATCATACTGAGTGAAGTAAGTCAGACAGAGAAAGGCAATGATCATATGATATCACTTATATGCAGAATCTAAAAAAAAGAATGCAAACAAACTTATTGACAGAACAAAAAGAGAGTCATAGACTTTGAAGATGAACTTATGGTTACCAAAGGGGACAGGTAGGGGGAGGGATGGATTGGGGGTTTAGGATTGGTATATACACACTGTGGTGTGTGGAATGATTGACTAACAGGAAACCGCTATATAGCACAGGAAATTCTACCCAGTGTTCTATGACGATCTGTACTGGAAAAGAATCTGAAAAAGAATGGATGTATATATATGTATAGCTGAGTCACTTTGTTGTACAGAAGAAATTGTCACAACACTGTAAATCTACTGTGCTTTGAGAAAACTTTAAGAAATGTTCTTAGTAATTTACTTTTGAAAAGTAATGAGTCAAGAGCATTTTGTCTATGGCCACAATCTGTAGCTTGGCCTGCTGGTGTGTAACATCTGGGCTTAAAGTAAAAAGTGCTATACTGTAAGTAGATAGATTTTTACTGACAGTTAATTTTAAATCCCAGAGAAGTTTTCTTAGAATTATCTACTGGCACAGAATCACTTATAGCACTTATGAATATATTCAATATACATTTATTAAATAGTTTAACATCTGTGTTTATGGAGATCCAAATGGTTAATATATCAAGTCCAACTGTTTAAGTGTCAAAAAATTTAAATCTGTGAAATCTGGGCCACAGAGTATCTTCCACCATATCCTCAGCTTCTCATGAACAGCTGGTGAATATTTGATAAAGTAAATGCTATTGGATAAATATATCTGACCTCAGATCTTAATTTATTCATGATAATGAGTGATATATTGAGATTAAAATGGAGCAATGCACATAAAAGTCTAAGAAAATAGAACAAAACTGGTTACTTCAAAGAAGCAAGTGACACAGCTAACTGAAGACTATTTTCTTACAAGAGATTATTTTGGAAACAGAGCTACGAAGTAACAAAAACTTCCATTAGAAAACCAGATATTGTGAGAATTTGATCAAATATAGAAAAAGGATCAGATAAAGTTTATGCAGTGTACTTAGACATAACCTCAAATGAGTAAACCAAAAGTGTTGACAGTGGAGAATATACAGAGGAAGGAAGAGGCTTCAGATGATCTTTACAGATGTGATAATTAATTTCCTTACTGAGTTCTCAGGGAGCTCCCTACACAGTCGCTTATTGACATACTGCAAAACTTTCTCATAACCTTACTTCTCAAGCTAGTTTACTCTGCAATTATCTGTTCCATTTTTCAGTAAACTTCTCAGAACAATTGACAAATACTATATGACTCTACTTTTATGTGGAATCTAAAATATGACACAAACGAATTTATCAATGAAAACAGAAACAGACTCACAGACACAAAGAACAGACTTATCATTACCAAAGGGGCAAGGGAGGGAGGGATGGACTAGCAGTTGAGGGCTTAGTAGATGCAGCCTATTATATATAGAACAGTTAAACAACAAGGTCCTACTGTATAGCACAAGGAGTTTATATATATATATAAATATATATATATATATATAAATATATTAACTATATAAAAGTACATTTTTTTCCATGGGAAATATTCATAGGCTATGGTTTCAATATTCTTTAAAAATTGCACCATCAAGGAGATCATTCATTCTTTGGTGTCTTCTTTACTCAAAAGAACGTCCAAATGTTGCTTCTACACATCCTGGGAGCACTAATATGAGTAGAGAGCCATGTGTCTTTATGAGCACTGAATCCAAATTTTTAAACCAAGATTTGTGTTTTGTTTCCCTTTACTTACACAATATATACCGCCATTACTTAGTGCAACATAAATAATAAGGAAGCAATACTCTACCTGCAGACTCCCTCTTTTCCTTTCACATAATATTGTATCTATTTTTCCATTGATACCTGTGGATTTATGTACCTTATTCCATTGTGCATTGATTGGAAAATAAATCCCTGCAATATATTTCTTTTCCATGACTTTGTTACATATCTATATTTCAGACCAAATGTTACTGTCATATTTTTAGTGCTTTTTACCACACAAGCTACAGATAATCCAATCAGACCAACCAACATAATTCATTTCTTATTCTGCCAAAAAGATGCTTAAAAATGTTTCTGAAAACTTAACAATAGTTAACTTGTGCCTTCAGTTTTTGAAGACAATTTGTCTTGCTAGAATTTATAGAGAAAAGCAAGAGCAAACCCTGAAAGGAATATTGTTATTACCACTTATATGTTTATAACCCACAGTCTGACACGAAAAAGGAAAATACATTTGTCAATAAAAATAAGTTGTTAGAACGAATCCAATAAAGATTGTCAGTGTAGGATTAAGTGCCTGATAGTTTATATGATATCTATTCTATGATTTTTTTTGGTGTGGTATTTATCTGTACACCTTCAATTTATAGCACAGCACTGGCAGAATGTTGTTTTAAAATATTGTATTAAATAATTCAATCAAGTAACACTAATTACTGTTAAGAAACTTTGCTCCTACATTAAAATACTTGCAACATTCATCCCGTATCATATTAATCATTCAACTAAAATATTTTTTAGAAAAAAAAAAGCAAAGTAAAAATGAAAGGAATCATTTCATTTTAACAGTAACGTGATTGATCAGTTGCAAAGCAGTTATGTTACATTTGTGAAGCTGGGTCCAATTATGCATTACATAGAATTAAGATGCAGGGTTATGCTGGCAATGCAAGAGAAAAGTATGACTGTCTTCACACTTCAAAAATCATCTTAAAAAAGAATGCTTGGAATGTAGTAGATATAAAATTAATTAACTTGAGATTTATTTGTTACATGAAATGGTTGCAGGTTTGAGTATTGATAGGATGATCAAAAAGTGACACTTCTAGGATGTGCATTGTCACTTAGGTATATGTCATGGATACTTACAGTCTTGTATACGAAATATCTCCCTGGAAAAAATATGTAGTAAATAGAAAAATAATTTTAGTAGTAACAAATTTAAAGGATTCAATTGAAAATTTTAGATGGATATGACTTGGGATCTTTATTTTAATTGATTTGAATTGACATGTAGGCTCATGAAAACTATGAATGTGTTATGCATTTAGTGGTCACAAATTTATGAAAGGAAATTATTATTATGAAAGGAAATTATTCTAGGAAATTATTCTAGTTAAGCTTGTTACTGCATCTTCAAGTGACCACTTATGAAATTTTATCATAGAGCCATACCTTTCAACATTTCACTACATTCTTTGGGCCACAGGGTATATTTGAAAACTGCAATATTTGACAGTGACTCAAGACTTTCATTCCATTATTTTAAAACTATTAGAGTAGAGATAGTCCAATCAGTCTAGATTTACTGACAACAAAATTATAGGAGTTAAGTAAGACAAAATTAATAACCCCATATAGATTTTAAGCCTTGAAACATCTCCATTCTAAGCTTCTTGATTTTATTACAAATTCCAATATACTAGTATCAAAGACTTTGGAATACCTGCTGGCATTACCTTCAAGCCAGGTAGCCTATATGAATTAGTGAATCAGTTTTTTTTTTTTTTCAGTGCATTAACAGATTTACAATATATAAATAAATATTTATAAAAACTTAAGTTATTATACTCAGAGTGCTAAATTAAAATACACAGATCTTCCTTGATTTATGATGGGCTTATGTCCTGATAAACCCATCACAAGTTGAAATGTTGCAAGTTGAAAATGCATTTAATAGGGGTTCCCATCATTTCTCTGTGGTTAACAAACCCATCTAGCATCCATGAGGATGCGGGTTTGATCTCTGGCCTTGCTCAGTGGGTTGAGGATCTGGTGTTGCCATGAGCTGTGGTGTAGGCTACAGATGTGGCTGAGATCCTGCATTACTGTGGCTGTGGCGTAGACCAGCAGCTACAGAACTGATTCGACCCCTAGCCTGGGAAACTCCATGTGCCACAGACAAAAGACAAAAAAAAAAAAAAAAAGCATTTAATACACCCAACCTTCTGAACATCAGAACTTAGCCACTTAGCCTAGACACCTAGAACATGTTAGAACACTTATATTATCTTATAGGCGAGCAAAATAATCTAACACAAAGCCTGTTTTATAATAAAGTGGTGACTATTTCATGGAATATATGAAATACTATACTAAAAGTCAAAACCACAATGGTGGTGTGGGTACAGAATGGTTCTAAGATTATCCGTTGTTCACCCTCTTGATCCCATGGCTGACTGGGAGGAGCATCTCACTCTCGCTGTCTAGCAGCACACCCCACATTGCTAGCCCAGAAAAGACCAAGGTTTGAAATGTGAAGTATGGTTTCTACTGAATGCTTATCATTTTTGCACCATTACAATGTTGAAACATTGTAAGTTGAAACATTTTATGTCAGAGACCATCTTATAGGGAAAGGCAGCTAAATCATTGATGCAACACTGCTTAATGATAACTTTTAGAAACATCATAGCATGGACTAGATTAACGACATAAAAACAAAGCTATATGAGAGTTAATATATACATATAAACATGATCCTGATCATGAAGTCCTCATGTTTGGTCTGGTACATATGTCTCAACCAATTTTCAGGTTGTTAGATGAAGAACAATGTCTTGACCTATATGTTCCAGGATAATTGACCAAGACAAATGTTGAGGCACCCCCAAAGACACAGAACATTTTGTCCATGCACATTATATAATGTAAGGTGGATTTTTTGGTAATTTAAAATTCTTTGTCCATGGTTACTTAATTTTTACTGAGTGAAAAATTCATGGAAGAAAATTTATTATTTACTGTTAGTAATATAAAGATAAATAAATTTTGATATCTGTTATCCAGGTCCATATATTGTAACTGTCATAATAATACTATAGCACAAATAAAAATTTTGGAAATTGGTTTCAAAGACTACAACATTCTACCAAAGAAAAAGAATTCACTTCTGACATCTTGAAGGAAGGTGGCATATAAGCCAGGTTTTAAAGGCAAATAAAAATGCAGCACAATGAGAAGGGCTGGGACAGGCTATTAAAATATGGAGGAGGGAAACCACATGGTGTGTTCTAGGGATGATGAGCAAGTCAGATTGCTGCATCATTTAACATATATTGAGAAACAGTGTGAGAAAAGTTTGGAATATATAGCTTATGCAGAGATCCGAATAATCAGATCAAATTTCTAAAAACATTATCAGCCATAATAGGTAGTTGTCAAGAGATTCTGAGTAAGGACATTTATGAAAATTTCTTTGGTTTAGGATTGTTAATTTGACAATAATGTGTCTAAAGACTTGGAGGACAAAGTTACTAGATATATTTAAAAGAGTTAACATAAAGACTGTGTGATTAATGTGTGGGTTGGCGATAGTCTAATGTAATAGCCCTGGGAAACAGAAACACTAAGGACTTAAAGTAAAATGCCCTTGGAAATGAAGAACTCCTATCCACAGTATTCGTGATCACCTTCCGTAGCTTAAAGTTTTTTCCAAGAAGCAAAACACTATCTCATCTACATGATTAATATCAACTGTTATAACTCAGGTTGGTAAGATCAAATGTTTTAAGTCAGGTTGTTATAAGTCAGGTAATAAGGTAATACCCTTAATATGATGTGATAAATGGTACTTTATCTTAATAATTTTCCTCCTAAAACCTATAACCCCGGTGTAATCCTGAGACAAACAGCATGTGAGGACTGATACTACTCTGAACTGTCAAGGTCATCAAAACAAGAACAATTGAGAAGCTATCGCAACCGACATCGTGTGACAGGACAATTAAATCAATGTGGTATTCGAGTAGAATCTTAGAAGAGAAAAAGTGCTTTAAGTAAAAGCTAGTTGAATAAGCTCCATACTTCATTTACATACTTTATTTATTGTCACTGGTTGAGGCAATAATACCATAAAATGCAAGATGTTAATAAGAGAAACTCACGGTGTATGGGGACCATCTGTACTATCTTCGCAAATTCTTTGTAAGTCAAAAACTATTCTAAGATAAAAATTTTATTAACGAAGTAATAATTGTTGAATAACCACATAAAGGGCTATAGATCACAAAGAATACTTGACAAGATACTGTGTTCCAGAAAGCAGAATAAGCATCTAATCAATGTATTTACCCATCATCATGACAGTGGTATTTTGGAAGACAGTTCTCTATGGGTCTCATATTTTTGCATATTTTGTGAGTGAGCCATTAATTGCCCTTTTGTTGTGGAATATCGTTTTATTGCTGTTTGTATGTCAAACTTTGTATATATCAAACATTTCTATGTCAAACAGCCTTGAAAGACAGTTAAGAGCAGGTTCATTTCCTGCCCATTAGAAAAGATTCAGACTCCCTAAGCTCATGTTTCATCTCCTGTAACACAACTCATTGTTTCTGAAGGCGATCCACAGGGTCTTCATGTTTCCCTGTGAGAACTGGGGCTCAGTACAAGGAAATGCTGATACCCTGGATATTGCTGTGAATATTAAACTGTCTTTCATCCATGACCTAGAAATCTTGTCTAGTCTACCAGCATCCACAGTACTGGTCAAGTTAATAGATTGCCAGTAGGGCAACATTTCAGACACTTCATGATTCCTGACAAGGGACCTTGTAATCCTTGGCTGGTATGATTTAATCTTTGGTGTAAGCCATGACCACTACATTCCTCCTAGTCTTTCTTTTTCCAAGGGGGAATTTCTACTGCAGTCACCCACTGTTGTATATTAAGTCTTACAGGTAAATTATTTTTAATCTCAAAATTTAACCTCCCAAACACATACCCCTCTGGTGACCCAGAGAAGACAGGCAACCCTCACGGGTGACTCTACACTCTTGAAGTATTAGACATCAGATGGGCAAGGTGGTAGGCAAGAGGCTTACTCTTGTCAAGTCAACCTACCGGGAAGCAGGCTAGGTTGCTAGGTCTGTGGAGGCTGATCTCAGAAGGTGCTACTGTGAGCTTTAGTAATCAACACTCGAGGTATTTAAACAAAAGTGTGCCCACCTAAAAGAAAGGAACTTGGATGGTGCACCAACAGCATAGATTGTGCTCTGAGTGCAGGGTGGCACCTGATTCTATACTCCCCTGACTAAGCTATACCTTGCTTTGCAAAAATTTGATAGTAATTGCAGAGTTGGAGAACTGATATTTAAAATATGGGGCCACATATTAATTCATTAGTTAAGTATGTAATAAAATTGTAAACAGATATTGGATGGCTATCAGTCATTAGCAAAATCTAGAGTTGGTTGCAACTATAATACAATTAATCATGATCATAATTAAATAAAAAAATAAGACAAAATAATGAAAACCAAGGAGCAGGGATTAAAAAGAAAACTCTGTTCTTCAGTTTTGCTGAAGTCTTATCTGAGTATAACTTTAGATAGAACCAGGTTTTTGAAGAATTAACAGGGAAAAGAGCATTTGTTTATGCCATTCCAGGATTTAATAAAAGTAAATGCCAATCTTTTATGCAGAAGTATGTGTATATGAAATTACTAAGGTCTGAACATGGCCCTATTCTCTCTCTCTCACACACACCACAAATGAACAGCTAAGATTTTACTTAAATAATGTTGATTTGTTTAAAAATAGATAAGAATAGAGTTCTGGCATTGGGTATGCTTTTTAATGTCAAGGTAATAGCCATCACTAATTATAAGAGAAATGCAAATCAAAACCACTATGAGGTATCACCTTACACTGGCCAGAATGGCCATCATCAAAAAGTCTACAAACAATAAATATTGGAGTGTGGAGAAAATGGAACCCTATTACACTGTTGGTGGGAATGTACTTTGTTGCAACCACTGTGGAAAACAGTATGGAGATTCTTCAGAAAACTAAAAATAGAATTGCCATTTGACCCAGCAATTTCACTCCTGGGCATCTATCCAGAGAAAAGCATACATGTACTCTAATGTTCATTGCAGCACCACATACAATACCCAAGACATGGAAACAACCAAAATGTCCATCAACAGAGGAGTGGATAAAAAGATGTGGTATATATATATATATGAGGGAATATTACTCAGCCACTAAAAGTAAAGAAATAACAGCAATTGCAGCAACATGGATGGACTTAGAAATTATCATGCTAAGTCAGTCAGATGGTGAGACACCAAGATAATATGCTATCACTTACATGTGGAATCTAAAAAAAAGGACACGATGAACTTCTTTGCAGAACAGATACTGACTCACAGACTTTGAAAAACTTATGGTTTCCAAATGAGACAGGTTGTGGGGCTGATGCATGCACTGGGAGTTTGGGATGGAAATGCTATAAAACTGGGTTGTGATGATCATTGTACAACTATAAATGTAATAAAATTCATTAATTAAAAAAGGGGGAAAAAGATAGTAGCATTAATTGGTAAAGAATGTATCGTAAAAAATAAGACTAAAACCTCATTGACGTTCATATTTTCATAGGGTGGAGTATAGTTTCTATCTTTCTTAAGAAGATGGAATCAGAATTTTAGAATTATTTTTGTTATTGTTTTTTAATTTATTTTACTGAGAGATGGTTACCAGTTATTTTGCAAAATAAATTTTCTGGAACATTTTTGTCTCAAAGCACTTGCAAGCTATTAAAGACATTTTGCATTAGGCTAATGGGTCTGTGTTTGGTAATAACGTTATTTTTTTTAATTGAACTTGGGAGAATGATGCACTTTCTGGATACTAGGACAAGTATATTTTAATGAACTGTTAATTTATTAGCTATTCTAGGGAACATATTTTCAAACATTAACTTGAAGGATATTTGTGATATTAGATATAGTAACAGTATAGTAATAAAGAATTAATATTAAAGAATACCAACCAATGGGAGAAAGCTATTATGATTTCAAAAAAAATCACTTAATTTTTCTTTTTATTAACCAAACATTTACAAAGTATCTTCTATCAAATTTGAGCTCATTACTATTCATAGTTGATATCTCATTATTATTAACTGAGTATATGATTCCAATAATGAATAAATTATGAATAAACAAATTGTATGTTTATATTAGAACCACAAATACACATAATTTAATTCAGAAAGAAAATTTAAAGTGTGACATGGAAAATAATACATAGTAAGCCTGTGTTCAGATCACTAATGACATATAGTTACATTATGTCCTTAGGCAAGCTTTTTAGCACTTTTTTAAAACAATATGGTATATATTTTCAAGATTTCAGGGTCTGGAATCCTATCTCCATATTCAATTTCTGGTTGAGGCCACTTCAATGTCTCAATTTCCCCATTAATAAAAAGGGAGTAATATTATTGCTTTCCAGTTATACAATTTGTGAAGATTAAGTGAATGGATATATATAAGGAATTTAAAATAATGCTTCCTTAGAGTTCAATAGCTATTAGTTGAGTTTAATATTATTACTGGTTTCTTTATCTGCATATCTTATCTATTATGGTAAAGTGAATACCCCACTATCAGGCATATTTCAATAAAACACTTTCCTGAACCAGAGAGTCAATGGTTACCTTCCATATCTATCCCCTCCTTAGGGACTTCATATAGCCTCATAATTATCCATGTGTTTTTGGATAAGGTTGAATCCACTCTACAGCTCCAGGGGCGGGCCTACACTGAATGGCTTCAGCCAATGAGATCTGTCTCATTCTCTCAGCAATAGTAATTGATTCACAGTTGGGCACTTGCACCAATTCAGGCAAGTGGAATAAAAAAGATCATAGGACTCTCTGGACTACACAGGGAAAGCTTCAAAATCAAAACCTACTACAACCACACTGCTGTTATGGTACGAATATAAAATATGAATTACCCCCAAACCACCATGACTGAAGAAAACTCACCGTGTAAAAGGCATAGAAAGGAAAATAAGCTGTTTGCCTCATTAATATCATCATTTAGCCACTAGATGAAGACTCATTCTCCATTTGTTACAGCAATAAACTATTTATCATTTCAGTCAATTTACAAATAAATTAAATTTACAAGCTATACCTAAAATTAACTTCTGATATTTTGGTAAAGGAAAAATTTGAAACATATATTTTAAAATCCTATGGTAACTACAAAATAGGGAAACAAATTACACCTCTTTAAGCTCCAAGCAGGTGGAACTTGCACTGAATAGTAAATTAGGGCTTTATGTCCCCAAATTCCAGAAGTGAATATGAAGAGAACTGACGAAAACACTGTAAAGAGCAATGAGGCTGAGGGTGCAAGAATTGAAAAGTCCTCGTATATTTCTGGAAGTAAAACATATCAGTGAGATGTGGTACTCTTAGTATCTTCTAACATATCTTTGAAAGTTCCATGGGAAAAGTATAAAATTTTCAAATGTATGCTGTAGAAATAGAAAACTCTCTTTCCTTGAGTGTGTAGTTCCTGGTCTTTCATCTCAACTCACCCTAGGGGTATTAGAAGAGAGGTCTATCATTTTTTTTTGATCACTTAAATGAGACAGTTCTATCCTTTGAAAGAAACCATATTTATCATTCTCTAGCCAGCTTGCTTATTTAGGTTAAAATACTCAATTCTGGAACATGTTGATCTCATTAGAGGGTTTGCCGTGAGCAAATAATTCCACAGCAATCGCACTAGGGACTGTGGCCATCAAAGTTCAACTAGAGAAACAGAACTAATAAGAAATATATATTAAAAATTAATAATAAGTAATTAGCTTACACGATGTTGGGTACTAAGATAAATCCAAAATCCTTAGAGTAGCCCATTAGGAAGGGCAGCCTGTATCTCTCAGACAGGGGATAAACCTGCTGTTTTCCTTTGCCTTTGAACTAGACTATGTTTGTAAAGCCCCTTGTGATTCTTTGATCCCACCTGGATAATCTTCTCAAGTCAATATACTAAATCACATCAGTATGTAGACCTCTTGTTGGGGAGTTTAGGGGGTCTATTCTGTCTACAATAATAAATAAAATCACAAAATAGAAGGTAGGAAAGAAAAGCTTAGATTCATCAATATTCTTGATTTTACTCATTGCAGAGAACTAAAAATGCTTTTGAATGATAATGGGGAAAAAATGACAAAATGAAGCTTTTCAAAATTTTGTCAAATTATTAAAAATATAGTATTATGAAAGTTGTTAAAAATATTTTTTATCACCTACGTGTTTAGAAAATTGGAGGAAAAAAAAAACCCAGGGTGTTTATGGTATTGTTCACAGGGAAAAGATTTAGTAAGAAAAAGCTAGTTTTATATCATGCATTAGGAGATCAAATTACAAAAAAAAAGCTATAAGCATATATTCCACCTGGAAAAATAAAGAATTTGAAGGTAGACAAAATATGCTTTTAAGATTCAAAAAGAAAAATAATTTGAGATATGGTACAGGTCAGTGTCTTCCACTCCACTGATTGCTCAGGAGTGTATAAATGATGAGAAAAATGCAATTATGTCTTTTGGAATTTCTCCATAACTTTTTTTTTCAACCAATTCAATTTCCATATGTGCCAGATGACAGAAAAGAAAATCATATAATCTGCCAGGCTATTCCTTGACAGCAAAGAAAACTATATATTCTATTGAAAAAGAATGTAATAAAATAAGAGCTATAAAAGGAAAAGAGTAAAATAGGAAATTTTTAGGAAAAATAATAGGGATATATATATAACCAGTAGATAAACAGACCAATGAAAGAAATAAAATAATATTCAATTAGTAATGATAGAATCAGTAGTGAGTGAATTAAATCAGCACTGACAAAATATTTTCTTGAATATGGGCAAAAATTTGACAAGTTTAATCCTGAGAGAGAGGAAAAACATGGCTGGTAATTTTTTGCAAACACACTATATTTATTGTGATTTCAAAACCTTTAAATTTTATCTTAGGGGAAGTTCCCATTGTGGCTCAGCAAGTTAAGAACCCCTCATAGTGTTGATGAGGATGTGGGTTTGATCCCCGGCCTCACTCAGTGGATTAAGGATCCAGCATTGCCACAAGCTGTGGTGTAGGTCACAGCTGCAGCTCCAATTTGACCCCTAGCCCGTGAACTTCCATATGTCACAGGTGTGGATGTAGAAAGAAAAAAAAATGTTATCTAAAGGACAATTTAGATGGAGGTTTTGGTATTGCTGTACATTTATCTTCCATTTCTTATTAGGATACCAAAACATCTTTTCTGTTTTTACACTTAATCCCATCCAATCATAGAAAATAAAATTCTGATATCTTTATTTTTGGATGTATTTTCTTACCTATCTACTCACAGTCTTTAGTCATCAGCTCTTTTGCTATATTACCACTATACCTTATATTTATTATAACCCTAAAACACTCTAGCAATTGTGTGTAACAGGCCTCTGGTATCATGTCAGCAACTAGTGATCATGGATTGTGTCTTAATTATTTTCAGTCGGTAAACTCCCATCATAGTGTCTGGTGAAGGGTATGATCTCCATATAGTATTATTAAATATGTTTGTGTATAATGCATAAACTAGTGGTTATGATGTTTACTGACTATTTCTATTTTTACAAATAAAATACTGGAGATATGTAACTGTTATTATAAGAATAGTAATCAGAAGGGGATGGGGATAAATAATAATGTTTTGGTTCTGATGTAGATTTAAGTATTCACATCAATATCAAATTAGCAACTTTATGTACACCTATATTGAATATTCTGTTGTTTTATTCCTCAGATGAAATCTAGTGGGGAATGAAAATTCATCACAAAGTTATACGGTGTTATAAAGTAAAATAAATCTTTTATGTCAAGAAAGAACACTTATACAAAATGAAATCTCTAATTTAGTTAGCTCTGATTATGTTTTTGTGCTAGTTAATTGTAAATTGTACAAATACTTTCTATATGATTCCATTTATTTTAATCCTCAAAACAACTGTAAATAGTAGTTACTTTACCCATTTTAGAACTGAGAATGCATGTGATTTGAGTCCTACACTTAGAAGTGGCAGCACTGGAGCACTCCTTCTGTGGCACGGTGGGTTAAATATCCAGCATTGCAGCAGCTGTGGCATAGGTTGCAGCTGCAGTTTGAATTTGAATTTGATCCCTGGCCCAGGAACTTCCACATGCCTCACCTCAAGTACAACCAAAAAAAAAAAAAAAGGAAGGTTAAGGGTCTGCCATTGTCACTGCCGTGGCTCAGGAGGGTTATTCCTATGGAACAGGTTTGACTTCTGGCCCTGGAACTTTTGCATGCTGGGGTCATGGCCAAAACAAACAAACAACTACAATTTTTTTTTTTAAAGCAAACTAGAAAATGCAAAGATATACCATGATTTGTTTTTTATAAAAACAGCTTTTATCACAAAATGAATTTTAAAAAGCATTTTTATTTGAAATAAAAATCCTAGTGGACTAGAAACTTGATAAATTCACTTCATAAAGCAAATGCACAAACGAATAAACAGAATATGGCCAATAAACACTTGGTAAAAGAGAACTGAGAGATTTGCTTTTTGAGACCATTGTACAATAAAAAACTAAAATATCTAAAGTTATTTAGTGGCACTAATGGAAATTTAAGAAAAATACTGAAATCATATAAACTTCAGAACTAGACTCCAAATTCTACAGAAATTTATTATGCAGCAAAGATGACATTTCATGTTAAAATCATAAAGATAGGCTTTTCACCAGTGCTAGAAAAATGGTCTCTCTGTAAAAAATAAAGATAATGTTTTGTAACATTAAAATACAAATGTGCTTGCATTTTAATACATTAAAAATTATTACTTATAAAGTATAGTCTAGAACAATTAATACTTTAGAAAGTATTACCTACAAAGTATATTCTAGAACACATATAAAGTATATTCTAGAACACATACAAAGTATATTCTAGAATACATACAAAGTATATTCTAGAATAATTAATAGCTTAAATAGAATTCAAATATAACCAATAGAAATTAGAAATAAAATTTCAAAATGTCTTAGAGTTTTTTCAAATATAACCTTGTCTTACTTCTATGTTTTACTATTAAATATCCCATTATGGATAGAGCACCTGGCATTTTGCCAATTAGTTTAAGCCTACTTTCAATTGGACATAGAAATATGAACATTTAAATTCCTCAGAGTGTGCATTCTAGAGCTTCAGGATCTGAAAACTTTCCAGAACATTATTCTACATAGTTTTTAAATTTTTTTTGTCTTATTTTGTCTTTTCTAGGGCCCCATTCATGGCATATGGAGGTTCCCAGGCTAGGGGTCTAATCGGAGCTGTAGCCACCGGCCTATGCCACAGCAACACAGGATCTGAGCTGAGGCTTTGACTTGCACCACAGCTCGGTAATGCAGGATCCTTAACCTACTGAGCAAGGCCAGGGATCTATCCCGAAACCTTATGGTTCCTACTAGGATTCATTAACCACTGTGCCATGATGGGAACTCCTAGTTTTTAATTTTAAACACAAAATTCATGCCTTTGAACATACTGTGCAAAATGGTACAGATAATGATTTTTCCAACAATATCAAAAAATAAATTAGCTAATTTATTTGTTAGTTCATAACACCAAATTTTAAGCAAGAGATTTGCATGTTAATAAATTATGGATAAATCTTGAGTGTGCAGTGTAGATCATGAGGACTATAGTTAGTAATACCATATTGTTTATATAAGAGTTGCTAAGATTTTTTTTTTCTCCTAAGGAAAAAATTGTTACTATGTGTGGTGATGAATAACTAAGATTATTGTTGTGATTATTTCATAATATATGTATAAATCAAATCATTATACACACAAAACTATTACAATGTTATATGTCAGTTTTATCTCAATTTTAAAAATAAATGATACCAGATTATTTATTATCATATACACAATGTTAAGGCAGTAATTTGAGTAATTTGTATAATTACACTACAAAGGTTTGTGGTAATCCTATAGAACTTGATTGAGAAATGTATTATTAAGGAACAGTTCATTTTAGGCAATGGAATTTTCTCTAAAAAAGAGAATCTTAAAAAATGAATTCAGGTATTTTTTTGCCTTCCCTAAGTTAAGCTTTATTTTTCATAATTATACCACCCTAGACATGAAATACAGTGACAGTAGATATCACATCAAAACATTTTACTCTTAATCCAGAGCACCACAAGAAGAATTGTAAGGAAGGAAATAAGCTTTGACATCTTTGTCAAATCAAAATTGTAGGTAATTATTTTAAAGTAGATCTTCTTTTTTATTTTAAAACTGAAGGAAGAAAAGTGGCCATAATTATTCTGCAATGGAAATGTAAAAAGAGTGCGGTCCATAATTCCAGGAGTTATCAATTCTCGTCTCTGTGCAATGTAGTAGAAACCTAACAAATAATTCATTTGTGTGAAAAATGTAAGTGCAATTGAGCTAAGTGCAATTCAAGTTATCATATAGAACATTCAAATAATGAACACTCATTTGAATGATGTGTCATTAAGTATCCTGCCACAAATATTAAAATTTAATGAAATAGTGTGCACACAAATGACATACTTAGTATATTTAGGGGTTTGCATAGTTCTCTATCTAGTGGAAAATCAAAATTATATGAGAGGTGGTAAAAACATTAACAATGTCATCATAACATGATGACAACATGGTTTCTATGATATTTCTAATTTCTGACTATTCCATAGAGATCAAGTTTTCCCTTTTATAAAACAAGTTTTTGTTCCTCTTAATGCTACATAGTCACAAGAAAACATTTCAAGTACTTCAAAATATATTAGAAAAGTCTCCTAGGATGCTTGAGGCATTTTGAAGAAAGACACAGACAAAAATAGGCTATTAATGTAGTAAGTCTGGAAGGAAAATAAAATATAAGCCTGGAAAAAGTACTAGAAATAATAATAGCTATAATAATAAATTGTACTTTATTTTTCTGAACGTAGAATCTCCCTTAGTCCCCAAAGAACAGCCCCACAATTTTAAGCACCTTCATACTTTAAAAAATAAGGTAATAATGTAAATCAAACTGAATTTAAATTTATCTTTGGATATGTTTAATAATGGAATCAGAGTGGCCCACAGAGTGTTCCTTCAAGTCGAAATGGCTGTGTGTTGGACATATCTACTTTATTTTGCTTGGGCTAACAATGGTCAAATTTCAAGTCTGTGTTCAAATATACAAACTATAAAAATAACATGTATTAAACAAGAATGGAAATGACAATATATAATAAACTAGAATTGACTTTCTGAATTTAACTATTGGTTTTGGCAGCCATCGTAGGGGAACCTTCTTTAGGGTTTACTAGATACTAGATGTTATTGTTAATGCTTTTTGTGTTTTATTTTTATTAACCTAAGTTTACTGATGAGGAAGCTGAGATGCAGAGGTTAAATTACCCAAACTCATGTAGCTGATGACGGAAGATCTGGGATCCACACAGAGCCACGTGACCCTAATCTCCATACTTTCTACCACACTAAGGTGCCCAGTAAGCTGTGTGTGTGCTGGGAGGCTATCAGATCTCTCAAGAGCTCTTCATTCCCGTTGATTGATTGGGCCTTAGATTGGTGTGTGTCTGTTATTATGTTCTAGGGCCAGATCAGATAGTTTACTTTTATTTGATGCTTCCCTTGAATTTTAAAATAAAAAAATTACTAACAATGAAGAATAATAAAAGTTTCTTTTTTTGTAGAAGGAAATTTTATATTAAAGATCTCATTTATAACCCTGGATAAACAAAATTAATATTTCCTGGTCCTGAAGGTGTTTATGACTAATGGACGTTTTTCACTCTGTTCAGAATGCCCTTCCCACATTTTACCATTCTAAATTCACCAACTCAAATTTGAAAATTCTACTCTTTTGAGAACACCTTTCTCAGCTGCCTTAAGTATCACTAATTTTTATTTTATTCGTGTTATTTTGCATATCTTTTGTACATTTCTTTTAAAATAATACATATTCCTATAATACATAAATTTAAACAGTATGGAAATATACAAAATATTTTTTAAAAAAAGCTTCTGCTGACTGTTTTCTATCATAGTTTAACTCCCTGAAGTTAAACAGTGTTCATATAGTATGTATTCTGAAAAAAAATGAGCAAACAACAAAACAGCAAAATTTTAATATATACACAAACATATCTATATTTGTCACGTGATTGACATGTATTGGTTTACTAGTACAAGTACAAACTGGAAAGTGAGGTCAATTAAATAAGAAAATATCTTCAAGCTCCTAGGAGAGGGCTTTAGAATTAACAATAGTGTATATATTTGGGCGAATAAATATATCAATTCATGATTTCATTAAACATATCAACACATACACACAAACACACAATTTGACTTGATTTGAAAATAGAAGAACTGGATAAAATGCCAATCTGTCCTTACAAATAGCAAGGTTATCCAGAATCTTTCCATGGGTACTTTCTCATTTGGAAAATGGTGATAGCAGTATATTTAGTAAAGGATTTTGTAATAATGGCCACTTTTTCTTGTAAATTGTAAATACCTCTACAAATTAAATATTGTACCCACATATGTTATACATTCATGTTAAAATTAAAGTCTACATATTTATTTATAAATATAATCACATATTTTATGATTACTGAAGTAAGATATATATGTAGAGAGAGAGAGAGCAGAGAGCTGTTTATAACTAGAGATCTCATTTATTAGATACAAGCTGAAATTTATGCATTGTTTTGATAGTGCAGAATAAAGTGACTAGAATTGTCAGCCTAGAACATTATAAATAAAATACTATCAGTTATTTATGGAAATGGTATGAGAGGCCTATCATCAATGAAGCAAACGCTAAGCGAATTATTATTCTTGGACTGGTAATCAATTCAAAACCATTTTCTCTCATAGTGCCTCATATCTTCAAGAATTTTGGTTTGTGTGTTTTAATGCTGACTGGATTATGGACTACATTATTACTGAACAAGTTACATTTTTCAAAAATTGTACAGCTAACTTATTTGGGCCATGTTCTCACTTGCAAATTTTCACAACACTCAGTAGTATTACTAGCTAACATTAATTAAAACATTTGAATCCATATGCATGATTACTATTCAATATAGTGCCACCAATTGATTCCATGGTGAGAGGGATACTAAGATAGATAGTATCCGAAAGTATTTGAATCTAGGTTTCAGCACAATGGCAGCGAGCTCCCTATTGAGATTATACAGCAACATCTATTTTTCTCTCAGTTATATTTAGTTCCTATAAAAGTCATCTCTGGGAAGATATTTGTGAGCTACAGTAATTATTCAAAATCCTACGGAACTGATATATCAAAATTTTATATTTTTTCCTCTAAGGTTAATGAATATTTACAAAGTTAATCAAGATTTGATATAACAATTCAGGAAACTTTTGGCATACTTTTTTTTTTCTTTGAATAATCAAGATTTTTGCTAACATTCATCAAATTTAAAAGGTAATCACGGAACTATTTATTTTACACAGCAGAACATAAGAGAGTTGGAAATTGAGGGAAAAGTTGGACGAAGTTCTCCAATTTTGTGCCCATTATCGACCAACACAACGGGGGGAAAATACCTTCTGCAATGGAAAATGAGTGGACTATTTTGCTTACATACTTATTCAATAAGTATTTAGGCAGCATTTACCCTGATTCAGGTAATATGATAACAATAGAAACATAAAAGTAGCTTAGACGTGGCCCCTGTCTTCAAGGAACAAACTGTCTGACAGACTGAAATAGTAAGAAAACAAGTCTTAAGACTGTGAAAATTAATTCAGTTGTTCAAAGAAGTAGAACAAAAAAAGAAACAACTAATTACCTTAGGTTTCAAAGATAGTATGAGTTTATGTATAACTTAAGAGTCAATAATTGTTTTCAAAGTAGTCTATATTTTAAAAGGTTTGAGAAAAAGAATGTATATGTGTATGTGTGACTGGGTCACTTAACAGTAGAAAATCATCAAAACACTGTAAATCTGCTATAATGGAAAAAATAAAAATCATTAAAAAAAAAAGATTTGAAAATTTTACCTAGTCAAAAATGTCAAGCACTTAGTCTTTGTTATATGTGGTTTCAAAGTCTAAATATGTTTCCGACAGACCTTCATTAATCATATCAGTGAATAAGGGCCATTCTCTTGGTAGTTCTATATTTTATTTTATTTTCTATCCATCTCTTTAAAATTTTATTAGAGTATAGCTTATTTACAATGTTGTCTTAGCTTCAGATTTACAGCAAAGTGAATCAGCTATATATATGCATATATCCATTCTTTCTTTTTTCATACAGGTTATTACAGAACATTAAGGAAAAGCCCCTGTACAATAACAAGTAGGTCCTGGTTAGCTATCTATTTTATATATAGCAGCGTGTATGTGTTAATCTCATCCACCCAATTTATCCTTCCTGCCCCAATTGTTTCCCTTTTGCTAACCCTGAGTTTGGTTAAAAAATCTGTGAGTTTGCCTCTGTTTTATAAATGAGTCTTTGGTATCATTTTTATTAGATTCCGCATATAAGTGGTAACATATGATATCTTTCTCTGCTGACTTACTTCAATTAGTATGATAATCTCTAGGTCCTAATTCTATATTTTAAATAAGTAATATTATTTATTTTGTATATCTCAATGCATTGTATTCCTCAGGAAACAAAATGGTGTGTTCACATTAATGGACAGGAAGGAAGGTAGCTCAAAATAAGGAAGAAGATGATAACATCTGGCAGTGAAAACCAGATTTTCTGTGAAGGTGAAAAGTTGACTTCTAGCATAAATTTATTGAGGAAAAGCTATGCATGCTAGTTTTTTTTAAAACTATTGTACAAAAGATTTGCTGTTTTTATGTTTGATATGTAACTCCTCTTTTTTTTAATTACAGGCTTTAAACTACAATATTCACACATGCATAAAAAAGTAACTCAGGTAAGCAAACTAACCTTCAATCATTCCATCATGACTGATGTTTTTGTGCATTGCCACATATTTTATTTTTTATACATATATTGTATAGTGGGAAGTAAAATACATGCTAGTAAAAAAGTTTCTCTCCCTCTCTCTTGTAATTGCTTCTTTTCTTCCAACAGTGATACAGGAAATAAAGGCGGTGTTATTCCCTCTAAAATGACAAAAATCTGACCCAAAATTTGAGTTGCCCTATGATATAAACATAAAGGGAATGCCAGTGTTTCTTAGTGCTACCAAATACTGGAGAATGTGAGAAACATTAATACATTCTTGGACTTAGAAAGATAAGCCCCAGTTTTGTAGCCGAGAACTTGAGATAGGTGAATTTTTCAGCATAAAAAAACAAGTGAGAGCATTTTCTTGCCTATCTATCTATTATAAATTTCAGTCAGGAGGACGAGGAGTCAATATCTCCCCATTGTGTCAGATTTTCATAGCATTTAGCTTGCAGAAACTTATTTAATCAGTTCTTTGGGGTTGATGGGGGAAGAGGAGCTCATGTGGAGCTGAGAAAGGAAAATATGTTTTAACAGAAGCTACACATGCAGAGATAAAAATGGAACGAGTCAGAGTTGACAGAAGCGGTAGGACAGGTAACAGGTGAGCACCTTCGGGGTTCTCCAGAGACACTAGGAAGAATGCGTGTTTATTAAAGCATGTAAGTAGGTGATGTGAGTTTGAGCCAATTTTAACTAAATCTTAAAGGCCAATGTGACTCTTGCAATCTAGATGTCCTGAGGAAAACTGAAAGTTTCCAGTTGGCACGCACACACACAAACACACACACACACACACACACTGCTGAGGACTATTGTGCCACCCACCCACCCAAGTGTATATGTTTAAGCCCTAACCTACAACGTGACGGTGTTCGGAGATGGGGTCTTTGGGAAGGAAATAGGTTTTGATCAGGTTATGAGGGTATGGTCCTCATGATGGAATTAATACCCTCTTAAGAGACCAGCAAGCTTCTCTCTCTCTCTCTTCCTCTAACTATGGAAAAGCAAAGGGAGAAGTGGATTGTCTCCAAGCCAGAGAGCCTTTACCAGAAAGTTAATTGCCTAGTACTCTGCTCTTGGACTTCTCAGCTTCTAGAATTGTGAGAAATAAATATCTGATGTCTAAGCCACTCAGTCTGTGATTTTTTTTTTAGAATAGCTCAAACATACTAAGACACGCAAGCACAACTTCTATATATTTGCAAGTAGACTAGGATATCATGCTTTTGTTTTCTAATCTGTTCCTTTATTTAGTAAGGTACCATGGATGCTTCCCAAATTTATTAAATTGGGGAATTTACCATGACTTTCTAAAGCATCATGGTACACCATTCTTTGGGTGTATGTAGTGCATTCACTATATGTTAACAAAATAAATTATTTATTTTATGTATTTTAAATAAATCACTATTTAAATATTAAGTTATGAATCCATGTTTTCCATATTGCCCTTAAAATATTTTCCTAGAGATACTAAAAGTAAACATTTTAAAATACATATATAGTCCTATGTAATTTGAATATATATTGTGCATATGACATTTATCCAAATAGATTGTAAATATCGATTTGTGGTATTTTCTAATTAATTTTTATATTATTTCATAGTAGCCAGCACATTGGCTACACAGAGTAGATACTCAGCAAATATCTCTTAAATACTGAAGTAATCAAATATTTATACAAGAATACCAGCTGTTAAATGATATCGTTCTTTGTTTTCATATCTTTCATGAGATTTGAATAAATGTTTACGGTTTTATTAATAACATTTTTGGCCATACTCTCAGCCTGTGGAAGTTCCCAGGCCACAGACTGAACCCATAGCACAGCAGCAACCTGAGCCTCTGCAGTGACAACACTGGATTCTTAACCCACTGTGCCACGGGAGAACTCCAGCCTTATTAGTAATTTTTATTAAACTTTAATCCTCCTTATTATTTTGTATTTGTACTCATCAATCATGTGACTTAATGCTTTTACATCATTAAGTCTACTTTCCCTTACAATTGAAAATAGAATAAAATAAAGATAGTATGTGAATTAAATTTTGAAACTACTTTTCCTACATCTGTCAACCAAATAAAAATGGTTTCAGAAAACTAGCAGTAATCCAATTATTTTGTTAATACTTACAGTGTGTCCAGAGCTTTACTGTACTTTATGACTATTTTGATAAAAGCATTAAGCTCTTTGGAGAGATAAAACTAATATATTTGAAATCTGAGTGAGTCATATATCACCGGATGTAATTACAAAGGGACATAGTGCAAAGATATTGTTGATCAATCATTAAAAAAAAAGCATAAAAAATTAACTGCAATTGTCTTAATCAAAGATACATACTTTGATTTCAGTTCCAAATGATACATATAGAAGACAAGAAATTTAAGCCCACACCATAATATTTCACTGGAATTTGTTGTGAAAAAGTTTTGAGTGATTACACTGAGGGCAATTCTATAATATGAAAAATAAAATTATTTTTCCAGGCATTCCAAAATGGAACGGTCTCAATCCTGGTTCATGTCTTAAAAACCACTTAAATGGATATGCCAATGATCCAGGGGATGGTAGGTGAAAATCTAGTGATCTTCCTCTGCTGTCACGTGAAGTCATCAACATTGTGTTTAAAGAACCCTTCTGTTGGGAGAAATAACATAAGATTCTAGGCATAACAAGTCTTCTGTCTGTGGTACCCCTGGTAAGCAAAGCCCTTTTTATAATGTTATATTGTATTTTGGACTGCTCATATGTGAGTTTTAAGCTATGCTTTCATGCTAACAGACCCATGGTGTACCTAATCAATAGTTCAGCCTTTATATTATCAATGTTTTCACTCATTTAAAAGCCACTGTTTATTGTATAATCTGAATGGCAGGATCAGCCATGCCTGGGTTCTTTCACTCTACATGTATTGACTTTATCTTTATGCTCGGTTGAAGTTTAAAAAATTGGACCCTTAATATCATACCTGTTTTCTTCCTACAATTTTTTCATAGACTGACTTGCAGGAACCCATCTCTGATAAATCATATGTGACTCATCCTAAGCAATTTCTACCCATCACTTGTCAAATCCTCTATACTTTCATTTCATTAATCAAAATAGTTTTTTTTTTATTTGTTCATGTATTCTAGGGCACTCTGACTGTAACAGGTATCACATTACAAAATAATAGGAAGTAGAAACCTACTTTAAGTTTATTACAACGTGATGTGATTTTATTGTAATTCAAGTATAACATTTCATAGGTAAGCCATCAGGCCATGTAAATTAGCACCACTTTGATAGTTTTTAGATGATACCTTTTTGTATCTTTTGTAATCCTACATAGAAGTAGTCAGAGAAATCCATTACAATCAATTTAGAGAAATATTCTATCCTCTTTATTTCCCAAGAAATTTTTTAGGAAACATATTATTATTAAATAGATGATATACAAGAAGGTAGGCTAGGTTCTTCAGGGTGTCAATTTACATAAGCAAATCTGTTACTGAAATGGTACCTAAATTAATATTAATAGCAATGATATTAATAATATCATTAATAGCGACGACAATAATAATAGAGCTCCCACTTACATAGCAATTAACATGCACAGTTCACTGTTCTCAGTGCTTTACATGCATTAACTCAATTAACTATGTTGGGAAATAGAATGTTATATATTGTGATAGTTTTCAAAATACTTCATCATCTCTGTAGTTCATGGCAGAACCTGCAGTATCTACAGGTAGGTGATTAACTCTCTGGTAGACAGAGACCAGATAGTGATGCTCATGATCTCTGTGGGATCTATCAGGACCGAGATGTTTTGCCTTCTTGAGTGCTAGCACTACCAACAGGATAGCATCAACTCCAACTTCCAGGCCTCTCCTAGAGAAGTGCCTGCACTTCTGGATTTCCTCAGCTCCGTGTTATGTGTTTAATCTGGAGGGGAATCTGGAGGCATTTCCATTTTTCCATTCTCTTAACCCTTCACACACTAGTTTAATTAACTGGATGGGGAACCTCAGGAGGCCCAGCCAGTAACTATTTACCAACAGATATACTTTAAAATTATACTGAAGGAGTTCTGTCATGACTCAGTGGAAATGAATCTGACTAGTATCCATGAGGACATAGGTTCAATCCCTGGCCTCGCTCAGTGGATTAAGGATCCAGCATTGCTGTGAGCTGTGGCTTAGGTCACAGATGTGGCTGGGATCTGGCATTGCTGTGGCTGTGGCATAGGTCAAAAGCTGCAGCTTCGATTCGACCCCTAGCCTGGGAACTTCCATGTGCCGTGGGTGCAGACACCCCCAACTCCCCCAAAATAAAATAAAATTATACAGACAATTATATTTATATTATATTTTTATAATTTTGGTATAAAATTATACCAAAGATACCCAGAGAGTATCTTTGCATTTTCAGCACAGGTGATGACTGTTGGAAAAAAATTTCAAATGAGGTCTAAGTTAAGAGGTAAATGAGACTATGTCAGGGGATTTTTTTAGGGAAATGCTTAAAAAATGTTATGGATTAAGCATGGATATGTAGATGTGTACAATTTTCTTTACAAAAAGAGTTTGGAAAACAATTTAATCTGAAATAGAAACATGAGTTAATATGCAGGGGCAGGAGACCATGGAACAGGTCCAGAAAATACAGAATTTGATGTGACTGGACATGAAATCATGAAAGGTAAGTCTAGAAATACAGGTTGACTCTACATTGTAGAATATCTGCATGATTCACAGACATAAACTGGAACATAATTGGTAATACTGTGGGGAGTCATTAGAAGCACTGGGAAGAGGAGTTCGCTGATTCCCACATTATGTATATTTAGAAGAAATTTGGTGCTAGGAACCAGAAGGAGTTGAAATGGAAAGAGAATAATGTATGGGAGACATTTTCTGAGAACATCTACTAAGAAAATATAGTGAAAAAATAAAATATATTGATTGCTAAAAATAGAAGACATAGATCCAAGAGACACTGGGAGAATTATTTCCAGTAGCAATTCTGTACTATTTCTTTCTTTCTTTTTCCCATTTCTTGGGGCTGCTCCCTCTGCATATGGAGGTTCCCAGGCTTGGGGTCGAATCGGAGCTGTAGCCGCCGGCCTACGCCAGAGCCACAGCAACATGGGATCCAAGCCGCACCTGCAACCCACACCACAGCTCACAGCGACGCCGGATCCTTAACCCACTGAGCAAGGCCATGGATTGAACCCGCAACATTATGGTTCCTAGTCAGATTAATTAACCACTAGCCAGGATGGGAACTACTGTACTATTTCCTTGCAGTGGCTCCGCCTTCTACCTGGAAGGGTCAGATAAGATCAATCAAGCAACCTCCAGACCTATCATTTCTCTATCAAAAAGAACTCAACTTCTGCACCATTTATCTACTAAAGTTCTTAAAAAAATTCCACTTTTATTATTTACACTTCCTCTAATTAGACTCCTCTTCAAAATTATAAAAGTGAGGATCCAATTTAGAAAAATAAAAGTGCTCTGATGCATATATGTATATATTTACTTAAATAGTGTATGTATATATTTAAATATTTATTTAAATATACATTTATATGTACATACATATATACATACACTATTTAATATATACATATATATGGTACATAAGTGTATATTTAAATTATATATTTACACTGAACATGAGTTTTATTCAAGAATTTAAGGATTATTGAAAGAAAAGAACTAGAAAGACAGAGGAAATGGGAACAAAATGAAAAACTTAGTAATCAACAAAATCCCAAAAGAAAAATCACACAACAAAGGTAGGAAAAAAAAAAAACTTTTATTTGAAGTAGGTGAAGTTTAAGATGCTTCAAGAAGCATATGACACATATAAAACGTTTGAGTTGACTATATGGAATAGGATATTCCCTCTTTAGAAATTACATTGAAATCACGAGAGCATAAATTTGACAAGAAGAAAAGAAAGTAAGAAATAGACCCCCAAAAAAGGTACCCAAAGGCAGAATAGAATTTTGAGCTGATATTTTGAACTGAGTAGCAGTTGGAGAAATAAGAACAACTCCTGAAGAAAGAAAATGACCAGTTCTACAGAGTAACAGTTACTAGAGTCATTAGGCTGAGAGAAGTCAAGGACAGGTGGAGTTCCAAGAAAATTTGTAATTTGGAGTGAGTATCTCGGTAGCTTTAATTGTATATGGTCAAGATAGATTAAGCTTTAGAAAATGTCCATGGACTTAGTTTTCAAAAAAATCAGTTTTAATCATATGATGTGGAATAAAACCAAGGCGATCTTGTAATGAGAGCATGGTGAGGGAGAGGAAACAAATGTTACTATTCAGGAGCTATGGCAAGAGAAGATGGGGGGGGGATGCAACAAATTGCTAGGGTTTAGGGAAAAAACTCTTTTGATTTTGTGTCACTGTCTTAAATATGATAGGACCCGTCAGTATATATTCTAAGGTCTATAAGAATGATTAATATAGATGGAGAGGGAGATACAAGATGTAAGTTTGAAGAGGTAATGTATTGAACAAGGTGCCTAGTGATTTGAGAGGATTAAGATTCAAAGGTACATGTGAAGGGTTCTTTTTAGCAAAAAGGAAAAAAAATGGTTTAATGAAACTATGTAATATTTCATATACAGGCATTGGCTTCAGTAAATGAGGAGAAAACTGCTGAAAATAGGAACGGAGACTAGGACAAAGCTAGAAATTTGCGGTAATTGGAGATACTTTATAGAGTTTCTAATTAAGTAATTTGTAAATAATGAAAATTGAATTATGAAGATTACTGATCAATATTAAGGAGTCTTGACTTTAACCTGGAACTGAGGATATCATTATGTCAAAGAAAAAAAAAATCTATACTTAGGTAAGGAAACACTTTATTTGAAAATACTGTGCAATAGGGGTAGGAGAACTATTGCAATAAGGGAAAAAGGACTCTTGCAATAGGGATAACAGTCTTAGATGTGCAAGAATCTCCAGTTAGGCAAAGTTAGGCATCCTTTAAGCAAAATAGCTTTACTTGGAATTTCTGTCATGGCACAGTGGAAATGAAACTGACTAGGAACCATGAGGTTTCATGCCTTCCCACCTGTGGGTTAAGGATCCTGCGCTGCCGTGACCTGTGGTGTAGGTTGCAGATGCTACTCAGAGTTGGCATTGCTATGGCTGTGCTGTAGGGCAGTAGCTACAGCTCTGATTTGACCCCTAGCCTGGGAACTGCCATATGCCGTTGAGTGCGGCCTTAAAAAAAAAAAAAGAAAAAAGAAAAGAAAAGAAAAGAAAAAAGGGCTTTTCTTTCATAGGGAGGAATAAACAAGCTTAGAAAGAACCAAGAACCAGGTGTGGGAGTGTGGGATAAGCACGTGGTTCCATCAGACATTCGATCAGTTAAGATTTTTCCTTGAGATTCAGTAGATTCTCAAGAGGGACCATTAAGGAGATATTTTTCTTCATTCAGATGTCTACTCTTCTCAAGAGTAAGTTGGGTCAGTGTCCTGTGTGGAGAGGAAACACCTGGACTAATTTTTTTCAGGACAAGTTAGTGAGCATTTTGTCCCGTTTGGCTACTGAAGGCAAACTATTCAGCTAATCATATACAAGACAAATAACAGGAATTTAGGAATCCTATCTACCTCTGTCATAGGTAAACGAAGAGGCCATTCCATCTGAGAGTCTTATTTTAGTCAAAAGGGGATGGATGATCCTTTGAAAGAAACTCTTTCCCAGACACAAAGGATGGGGAGATTTCTTAACCATCGCTGTTTTCCAGGAGCGTAGCGCTCAGGTAAAGTTCAACATTGTCAGTTTTTATTGCTTTTATTTAAATTTTTCAAATGTCACTGAATTACTAAGAGGAAATGGAGAAAATGTGACCCGTGCAGAGCTAGAGAACGGCAAAATGAAAATAATGTGTATTCCGGTGGGGCAAAGCTTTTCCAATGGAGTGGAGGGATCATAATTGAATGGCTCCCTCTAGAGACAAGGATGGAGAAGAGGCGTCCTTCCTGCAAGATGCTGAGATGGAGAAGAGGAAAATGCAAGTAGGATGAAATTTCAGCCATTACAACCAGACCTGAAATATTAATTGTTTAAATGAGACAGGTAGGAATGTGTGTGTGTGTGTGTGTAAGTCAAAGTTGCAATAAATTTTATTGAGATTTTTCTGAATTTTATCCTGCAGCAGTGGAAGATTCAGCTATTAAGAGCACATGTGTCAGTGGTAGATAAAATAAAGTTCCATTATGACTACATCCCATGAGCCACATTTTTTTAACATAACAACTATAAGCTTGAGATTTGCATGCAGATCAGGGATTGTCAATATTGGGAACTAGAGAGTTGGGCTGGGGTATATATAAGTAATGGAATGTAGTAAAGGCTATACAAGCATAATTTAATCAATGGTGTTTTTCAGCTAGTGTGCTGGGGAAAAGAAATAACACACTCTTGATAACATGAGATTATTTTAATAAAAGGGAGATTTACAAGGTTGTGTGAATAGTGAAGCAAACCCCAAGGAATAGCATAGGGAGCCTGCATTACTCCTTGACTAATCAAGAGGGACCAGGTTTGGGGGAGAGAACCAGGGAAACAAACCACCTAACCCCATTCTCCTCCCCTCTTCCCGGTACCTCACAGGCTTCCTATTCCCAAAACCAAGCAGAAGACAGAGGGCAAGTCTGTTAATGAAGCCACATCAGCTCACAGACCAGAATGGAGAAAAGGAAGAATAGATCTGGAATTATAAATAGAAGATCGCTGGCTTTGGGGGAAGAGGGCTTGCTCTTTTTCTTGTTAAACATATGAGCCACATGAGTTCTGGTTGAATATGCTGTCTGACTTCAATGCAATGTCACCAAACTTCTCAGTAAGATTCACATGAAGACACAGGAAAAACACAAAACTCTAATATCACTTGCCATCTAATTCCAAAATCTGGGGGGAACCCCCCTATAATATTAAGGCAGACAGAGTGAGAATGAGGAAAACCTGTCTCAGATTTGTGTCACTGTGTACCTGCATTTTATACCCTGAAACACAGAGAATAGGGAACATCTGAAAGCAACCTTATTTGTTCTGACTTAACATATCCGAAACATATATTAATCTGAAATTTGCCTGTCTACCTAAAGGATATTATGTTTTAGTGAATATTACTTCATTTCTTAACTTAAACTGTCCTTGTCACAACCCTGAAGCAATTCCCAGGATGACTGTGGTATGAGGATTGTGGTGGAGTGAGTGCTATTGGAGAGAAAGTACTAAAATTGAGCCAATAAAGGGACAGATAATGAGTGTTACTATGTCATCCAAGGGACTATTGCCAAGATCTCCCATAGGATGAGATTTAATAATTATGTTCAAAAACAGAATAAAAGCTTAAGGTCAATCCACCCAGGCTATTAGATTTGACGTATAAGGTTGCAATGAAGGGTTAATTGTAAGAGGAAAGAGCAACAAGCAAAACCTGTGAAGTGATTTTTGACCTTAACACGTGTATCTCAGTCTTTGGGAGAAAACATCAAAGAAGCAAAACAAACAAATCACATAGTAGATATTAATAATTTATACACTCAGCACAATGGAAATATGTCAAATAGGTACCAAAAGATGAAGGGTAAAATTTTTCCAAAGTTCTGGAAATTACGAAATTTAGCTTATATATTTCATACTATCTTCTATCATATTCTATCCTAAGAGATTGGGTATAGTTCCCTGTGCTATACACTAGGACCTCATTGCTTATCCATTCTAAATGTTTGGTTTGCATCTATTAACCCCAAATTCTCAGTCCATCCCACTCCCTCCACCAATCCCCACTGGCCACCACAAGTCTGTTCTCCATGTCTGTGAGTCTATTTCTGTTTTGTAGATAGGTTCATTTGTGCCATATTTTAGATATATGGTCTATGGTATTTGTCTTTCTCTTTCTGACTTATTTCACGTAGTATGAGAATCTCTAGTTGAAATTTTGTTGCTGTCAATGGCATTATTTTATTCTTTTATGGCCGAGTAGTATTCCACTGTATGCATGTACCACATCTTCTCAAGACATCCATCCTTCGATGGACATTTAGGTTGTTTCCATGTCTTGCCTATTGTGAATAGTGCTGCAGTGAACATAGGGGCTCATGTATCTTCTTGAATTATAGTTTTGTCAGGATATATGCCCAGGAGTGGGATTGCTGGATCATATGGTAGTTTTATATTTAGTTTTCTGAGGAACTTCCATACTGTGTTCCATTTTTAATTTGCCTTCTAAGCTTTATCTACAGCATTCATCATTATAACACAAAACCTCAAGCCTTGCTTAACTTCATCCTTAGTTTTTCCTCACTATATTCTTTACCTTTGCAACACTTTCACTCATTTTTTTTACTTTCCCTGTGGTGCTCTCTCCCATCAATTCTCTCTCTCTCGTAAAATAAAAAGGCCCTAACAAGACTTTATCTGCAAATGACTTAGTTCAATTACCACTTCTATGTTATATTTTTTGCTTATCATAGACATGTATTCCTACCATGGACAAAAAACATGCTGCATCCTTATTTACATGATTATAAGTTACTGCTTACACACACTGTCCTGAGAAAATTATTCTAAAACAAATGATAATGTCAAATATTTGTTAAATAAATGAATAAAATAATTAATTGCATGCTGGGCTCTTAAGGAACTTGAGGCTATTCCATAAGTGATATTGTCGATTCACTGGGGACAAAATGCTATTTTAATGCTGCCAGCATTCTCTTCCTCTGCAGCAAAGAGATTGAATTTTGCTCTGCTTCAGTAGGCCACTTGCTTATGTAAATGCAAGGCTCAAATATTATTCTGAAATAATATGAGAAACCAAGAGAGTATGCTGTTCTTTATATTGTTTAAATTCTCTCTAGCAGTTTCTCTGAGTCAGAAAAAAAATGTGTTGTTTCTACCATTGTTTCTCATGCAGCCAGCTATCAGAAAATTATAATTTGTTAATCCATTAGATTTCTCTTTTGGCTTTAGCTGATGTAGGATCAGAAATAAACTTCAACTACAAATACGGTGACTTACCTAATTTTTTTCTCACATTAACTGAAGGATCTCCTCATTACAACAATATTTTTATTTATTGATGAATTTGCTGTTTTCTGATGAGGAATTTATTTAGGTATCATGACGAGTAAGCTATGTTTTCTTAATATGCCACTGCTAACATTATTTTGTAAATAAACCATTTTTGTATATAGCATGCATATTTCTTTACATATCTCTTTCATTTAAGATTCTGAGGTCACTTAAGGTCAAAAAGAACACCCATGTAATAATCACTATAAATTATATTGCAGTGGTTCTTTACTAGATTTTTTCTAGTTTCTGCCCTTTCTTTTAGTTACTACAGCTATAGAGGCTCCTGAAAAACTGAATGTGAATCTGTCTAGAATTTTTCCATTCTTATTTCTCTCTCCTTCATTCAAGCCGTTATCATATTACACAAGTATTCCTACAAGATTTTCCTAAAATCCCCTCTCTTAACATTTTATTTCCAGGAATGCATTATCCTCACAGTAGCTGAGAGACTATTTTAAATGTAAATCATATTATACTGTTTCCTGCTTAAAACCATGCAATGTTTTCACATGCATTTGGCATCAAATTTTGATTCCCTACCTTGATTTCAAACGTTATGTATGTGGTTCAATCAAATGTCTGTAACTATTTTTTACCACTTTTCTCCTTCCCTACAATGTTCCCACCACTCAGGTCTTTTATACATGCATTTCCTTTCTACTTTAGTGATTTTCCTCTCCCTGGAATAATCTCCCTTATTTTCCCCATGGTTGACTCTTTCCTATCATTTATATCTCAGCTTAAAGGCAGCTTTCGGAGCAACCCTTCCCTGATCATCAGACCTAAAGTTGGCCAACTGATTACTGTGTATGATATCAACTCTATTTAATATTTTAATATAGAAGTTATCAGTCATTGATGTTTTTCTTCGTATATCCATCCATTCATTCATCATATGTTCTTTCACTGGTTCAACAACACCCATTTAAAATTCATGTGTTCACCACTTTCTTCTGGACCAACACTGATGCCAAATGTACAGTACGTATTAAATAAATAAATGTTAAACCAACAACTGTTAACCTGAAAAACACTCACCTGCTCTGCGTGTATCATATCAATAATATTCACTATAAAATTATCAAATGGTGACTGGTATCATTCTTTTAGTGAATGAGGAAACTGAGGCTTAAACAGGTGAAGTAACTTGTCCAACTGCATCTATAATATTAAGTTATTTGTATTCTTTGGAGAAAAATAACAAAAATTTGCATATGACCTCAAGTCACAGAGTTGGACCTTTTCAGTCAGAAATAACCCTTAGTCAGAGGCGTATTATATAATCTATTCATACATAGATCTTTTTTCCTCTTTCTATGCTTTATTTCAAATAAAATCTGTACTCTACAACCGTAGTCACACTCACTCCAATATTTAATGGGTTCTCTAAATAAAACACATATGCATCTTTAATCATATAATGACATTTTGTCTTTCTTAACTGAAAAAAACTGCAGTATTTTATCCACTCTACCTGTATTATCTCTATAGTATGTCTGTAATTTTGAATATTTAAGTTTATTGCATATATATATAGAATGTTTCATTGCAATGTTTTTAAACATACAACATACATATCTAGTAGGTATATTATTTCTCTACTAAAGTCAAATATAAATGGAAAATATTTCACCATGATATACTAAAGGTCATAATTAGAATATCTTATAAATCATTTTAAAAGCATTTTTTTAAAACATAAAAAGAGCATTTTAAGAACAGAAAATCCCCCTGTTAAATTTTTCAGACATTATCTCCTTATACCTCAGTTTATAAAAAATAAAGACAGTCACTAAAGATTTTCTGATATTTTATGTCCTCCATTTTTAGCCGATGAAGTAATTATTTTAAAAGTTCATAATTTAGGGAGTTCCCGTCGTGGCGCAGTGGTTAACGAATCCGACTAGGAACCATGAGGTTGCGGGTTCCGTCCCTGCCCTTGCTCAGTGGGTTAACGATCCGGCGTTGCCACGAGCTGTGGTGTAGGTTGCAGACGCGGCTCGGATCCCGCGTTGCTGTGGCTCTGGCGTAGGCCGGTGGCTACAGCTCCGATTCAACCCCTAGCCTGGGAACCTCCATATGCCGCGGGAGCGGCCCAAGAAATAGCAACAACAACAACAAAGACAAAAGACAAAAAAAAATTTTCATAATTTAATTATCTAATCTGTCTTGTTTAATTTATTTATACCCAATGAAGTTTATTATGTAAAATTGTGGTGTTTAGCAGACTTACAAGTTATTTAAACATACATAAAACATGGCCTCTACTTTTTGATATGTGCAAATACTGACAATCACGATATATATTGGACTACATATATATCAGATAAATGATATGTATATAAACTTAGAGCACACATGTTTTTACTATCCTTAGAAATTTTCATAGTGAATAAATTTTGTCTTTTTAAATAAGTGATACTACATATTTAATATCTTTCAACAGTGTATTTTTCCAACTAAGGGTAACTTGTCTAAACTCACATGGAATCTGAATCATATATATCCACCTAGGTTTATAGAATTTCATGATGTTGATCATGGCCTAAAGTAAAAGAAAGCCATTACAAAAACTATTTCTATTATCTAAGGACAGTTTAAAGGTCTCTGAGAAAATTGGGTGATCTGAATATAAATTTAAGCTGTACATTCTTCCTAAATTTCTTATTTCAAAAATGACCCTAAGCTATGACTTCTTGTCAGGAAAAAAAATATGTCTTTTCTTCACACAGTCATTTAATTAAAAAGTTGTCATAAGCACCTAAATGAATAGTTAAAAATGAACATTTGAGATGTATTTCAATTACTTTAAAATCTGCAGTTGAAAAAATGGAATCAGTTAATTATATTACACATATTCAAATATTAAGATAAAATATGAAAAAATATATTGCTCACATATTTTCAACCAAGTTTATATGCTTTGTAATTGTTTACACTTTTTAATTGAACACATTATAGTAACTAAAGTATAAAATATTGTAATAATAGTGAAAAGCGATAAATATAAATGATTTCCCTTTTTATTTTATTTATTTTTTGGCCGCACCCACAGTATATCTATGGAAGTTCCCAGCCAGTGATCAAAACTGAGCCTCTGCTATGACCTAAACTATAGCTGTGGCAACACCAGATCTTTAGCCCACTGCACCAGGCCAAAGAGTGAACCCTTGCCCCAGCAGCAACCCAAGCTGCTGCAGAGACAACATGGGATCCTTAACCCACTATGCCACAGTGTGACCTCCCAATGATTTCCTATTTTTGAAGGTGATATATGGTGAAGCTATCAAATAAATACATAAAAAGTGAAAATATATACTTTTTATACTGCAAGTATAAAAATAAATATATAAATATATATATAAACCATTGAAAAGGAACTGAGGTTATTGTATATGAAAATTTTGAAGTTGGAGACTGGGGTCCAAGCATCTTTTTAGGTAACTTCTACTCCACGTAACTTGTCTATGAATGAGAATGTGATGGTTTTATATTTAGTTCATTGAATAGTGGTGTTGTTTCTCATTCTTAACTCATGGATTTGTATTTTGGCTTGATCTACTTGTTTCATTTTTATTTTCAGCTTTATTGAAGTATACCATTTGTCTCTTTTATAAGAGAAAATTAGTGTACTTGAGTCCTATTAAATCTGAGGCCTTAATAAACAGGAAGACCTGGTTTGAAGGTTGATTATTAGAGCCAGGATTTGAAAAAAAAAGTGTCTGGGCAGTCATTAAATGTTCCTAGGCAACATCCTCCTATTATATGCAGAATGCACCTCTAATCTGATGTTTTCAAAATGCATGGAGTTTATAGTTGGAAATTTGAACAGTATCCACATTAACATATTCTTGTGATAGTTGTTGTAGTGGATAAAAGTTGTGTGCATGTGTGTGTGTGTGAACATGAGAAAGAAGGAACATCACTTTATGTAATTAACTTCTTCATAGTACTATAACTGAAGCCATGAGAAGCAGGAAAGCTTTGGAAATAAGGACAGAAATGTGCCTTTTGTGTTGTACGTTCCCATTAGAAGCAAGGATCTATTTTTGAGACACTAATATGCTGACAATCATGACTGTTATTAGTATTTATCTAACATATAGTTATTTGCATAGTTTACCTAGCATTAAACAAAATTGTCCCAATCCTCCCACATTATCCTGAGAGCCCAAGTATGAAGAGGAGAAAATAAATGAAAGTAGATAAAATCTGTCATTGATAAAATACCAAGAGTATAGAATCTGTTGCTTTTAGAACTATGATATAGTAAACTATATTTTCTGCCTTTGTTACTTCACATTAGTGCAATCACAGTATTTTATCCAGTACCTTATATATCAGCTTATGGTAACAATAGTGTCTGTCTACTGTTATTTTATTGTAGGAAATTTTATGTCATGGAAGGTTGTTGCTGGAGGAGCTGAGGTTCTAAAGAGCAGTAAAAATTTAGCTGACTAAATGAGTGACTGCCTAGAAAGGTTAAACAGTGATAGGTGAGAAGTATGAGATCCTAGAGATAAACATGTAACCAAAAAGGAACATAGAAATAATTATACTTAAATTCCTCACTTTAGGAGAAAAGATATAGGACTGAATAATTTTATCATCTACCTGCTTAATTTTCATGTGAGAATAAATTTAGCAGATTATCAGGATTTGATCAGGACTCAAAATGATTGACATTACCACAAACGTATTGGTTTTAAACAACACAGATATAGTATCTCTAATTATTCTCTTAACACTTCTTGGCGGTGAATAGTTTGAAGGCCTTCTGGAGGCTCTGGGGAGAATCTGTTCCTTGTCTCTTCCAGTTTCCAGATGACATGAGCATTCCTGGTCTTCTAGCTGCATCATCACATCACCTCCTTCTGCCTTTGACTCTCATCCTTCCCTCTTCTCGGGATCCCTGTGGTTACACCGGGCTCATCTGGGCAATCCAGGATAATCTCCCCATTTTAACATAAATCACATTTGTAAAGTCCCTTTTCCTAGGTAAGGTAATATATTCACAGCTTGCAGGGTTTAGGACATGGATATCTTTGAGATGGGAGAGGGGAGAATTAGTTGTCTACCACTTATTCCAAAATTAGTCTGGTTAACCCTTTTAGCACCATGTTTGACTATCAGAAAAAAAAAAAGTAAACTTTCCATCTGCTTGTAGCATAAAATGTGTGAAAATTAGGCTAACTCCCCCCCCCCACCAAAGTGTATTACAAGTTATTTTGATAACACTTATTTTGGAGAGGGACCACTAGATGCTCTGACTGAGGCAGAGACTACATTTTCAAAACAGTAAGAAGCAATTTGCAGTATTAAAAAAATCATCTTTCAAATAGCTGTAACTGTATGATTTAAAGGTTTTTACGTCTTTGGGGGTAGTTATTTTAAAACTACAAAACACACAACTTCTTAATCCTGGCACTGAAAATCTCTTTGTACTTGTAAAACCAGCCCAAAGTGTTTGATTTTCAACATGAACAAATTTTACAGGAGCAAAAACAGAGTACATGGCTCTGTTTGAATATCATGAAACTTTAGCATCTAACTGTGTCTGTATGGATGCTGTTGAAACATCCACACATTTATACTCATCTTTGCTAAGCTGTCAACATACAAATACTCTTTTTTAGTCTGGTGGATGCTTCTTAGTCTGTTGTTTCTTAGAGTTCTGAATCTAGTTGAGAGAATTTGGAGTAATGATTTCTAAATCCAACTCAATGTGTATTTATTAAACATTGTTTGTATCTAGTGCTATATTTATTCTGCTTGTTCTAATATAACCGGAACTCATGAGAGATTGAAAAGTAGTAAAGTGCAAGATTAATTAATGACAGATTGAACTGATGTTGTGTTTCTATTTTTGCTTACTGTTTGTAAGTTCAGGCTGTTATAAAAAATATCATAGAGTGGCTGATGTGTAAGTAACTGGAAATTATTTCCCACCATTTTGGAGACTGGGAGTCCAACATTAAGGCACAGCAGATTTGGTGTCTGGTAAGAGCCTCCTGCTCCTGGTCGTTGACAGCCATCTTCTTGCTATGTCCTCACATGGCAGAAGGGGTGAGGGGGCTCTTTGGTGGCTTTACTTTAAGGCTCCAATTCCATTCATAAGAGCTTCACCTTCATAATCTAATCACCTCCCAGAGAACTGCCCCCTGATGTCTCCAACTACCATCACCTTGGGGTTAGGATTTTAACATACGAATTTGGGGAGAGAAGAAACTGTTACTCTATAGTACTTACCTACTTAATTGGGACAGAAAAGAAGTGCCAGTTTTTATGTTTCTCAAAAATAGTCCAAGTCATGGTATTTCCATTAATTTAATAATTAAGTTTTACTCTATTTTAAGAATATATTTTGCCACTTTTAAATACATAATTTAATTTAATTTTTCATTCATTTAATTTGTTGTTCATCATCCAGTGTTCATTACTTAAGTCATTTTTAACTGGGGAGTGACAGAAACTTGGCTAGTTATTTGTCAACCTGATCATTAAAAATCCTATAGTAAATTTTATCATTTCTGGCCATAAAAGCATATGACGGTTTGCAATGACATTTTATTTTGCTGATTTTTACTGTCACTTCACATAATGAGTTTATTTTAAATCAAGTCCAAGCAGCCGAGAGATGATATGACTGACATATAACATGTGAATAAAAAGTCTCTAAATGAATTATGGAAGAATATTTAGACATTAACAAAAAGTGAGGGAAGGAAATTGAGAATCGTATCTGAGAGAATTAAAACAAACATTATCCTATATGAATAGGTCTTGAGAAATGAAATATCATTTAAGTATCCTCTTAAATATGTGGGATAGAAAATAAATATTATTTTACTCAAAATTTATGTAATTCCTAAATGCACCAATTAAGACAGAACTTTTTAGGGTGATTCAAAAACCAAGAACCAATTACATATTGTTACAAGAAGTTTATCTTAAATACAAAGACATATATAGAGTAAATGTAAATGGATGGAGAAATATGTACCATGTTAATAATAATAAGGAAAAAAGCAAAGAAATTTATCAATTCAGATAGAGCCAATCTCATAGTGAGGAAAATTAGCAGGGATAAAGAAGTGCATTATATAATGATAAAGGGGTTAATTTCCAAGAACACGTAACAACCTTAATGTGTACATGCCTAACAGAGCATCAAACTATTTGAGGCAAAAACTGGTACCACTTCAAGAAGACACATTAATCTACCATCATATACTTTCTATTAGAAATGGAAAAATCCAGCAGACAGAAAATGAGAAAGGACATAACTGAGCTTACCAACACAATCAATCAACTGTAAATAACTGATATCTTTAAATGGCTTAACCCAACGACAGTGGAATACACATTCCTCTCAAGGACACTTGGGGCATTCACCAAGTAGAATACATTTTGGGCCATAAGATACAACTTAATAAATTTAAAATAATATAAATCATACAGCATCTTATCTCAGACTATGGTGGAACTAAACTAGAAATCAATAACAATACAATCAGGAGTTCCCTTTGTGGCACAGTGGAAATGAATCTGACTAGGAATCATGAGGTTGTGGGTTCAATCGATGGCCTTGCTCAGTGGGTTAAGGATCTGGCGTTGCCATGAGCTATGGCATAAGTCACAGACGTGGCTCAGATTTGGCGTTGCTGTGGCTGTGGCATAGGGCAGCAGCTACAGCTCGGATTAGACCCTTAGCCTGGGACCCTGCATATGCCAGGGGTGCGGCCCTATAAAGACAAAAAAGACACATACACAAAAAAAACAATACAAATGAAAATTAGAAAACATACTTATTAAAATAAAAAATAAGAGTTCCCATTGTGGCTCAATGGAATGAACCCGACTTTATCCATGAGGATGTAGGTTCGATCCCTCTGGCATTGCCATGAGCTGTGGTGTAGGTCACAGACACATCTTGGATCCTGCACTGCTGTGGCTGTGTTGTAGGCCAGCAGCTCAGCTCTGATTTAACCCCTAGCCCCAGGAGCTTCCATCTGCTGCAAGTGTGGCCCCAAAAAGAAAAAAGAAAAGTCAAAAAATAAATATCAAAAGAATTTACAAATATTTTGAACTAACTGAAAATGAAAATACACTTTATCAAAATTTATGGGACCTATAAAAGCAATACCTACAGGGAAATTTATAGTATTGAATGCATATATTAGAAAAGAAAGAAAATCAGTGCGCTAAGTTTCCACATTAGAAAAATAGAAAAAGAAGAGCTAATTAAATTCAAAATAGAATAAAATACATAAGAAGAATTAAATCAATAAAAATGAAAACAGTAATCCCTAGAGAAAAATCAATGAAACCAAATGTTGTTTCATGAAAGATGTCAATAAAATCTACACATCTCTAGCTAGGTAACAACTGAAAAAAGAGAGTATACACAACAGAATAAAAGAGGGAACATTATTACAGATTGCATAGACATTAAAAAGATAATAAAGGAATATTATGAATAACTATGCCAAAACCTTGATAATGAAATAATAATCTTCCAAAACAGAAAGCACTGAGCTTAGATGGTTCACTAGTCAATTCTACCTGACAGTTGAGGCAAAAAAATGTTATACCAATTTTTTACAATATTTTTCATAGGATAGAAGCAGAAGGAATACTTATTTATTCATTGTATGAAACTGACATTTCCCTAACACTAGAACTAGAAAAAGCTTTCTAAGAAAATAAAACTACTAACTAATATCTATCTTGAAAATATGAGCAAAGATTTGAGGAACAAATTATCCAAAATGCAGTCTACTAATAAACAGAATTATACACCAATTTTACCAAGGGAAATTTATTAAAAGTATGAGAGTCTGATTCAATATTTGAAAATCAATAAATGTAACTCACCATATCACCATGCTAAAAAAGAAAAATCACCTGATCATTTCTATAGCTGTAGAAAAATATTTGACATAACCCAACACTCTTTCATGATAAAAATCTCTCAGTGAGTTAGAAATAGGAAGAAACTTCCTCAATTTGATAAAGATGACATACAGAAAAACTGCAGTTAACATCATGCTTATCAATGAGCAACTGGCAGATTTCCCACTAAAGTCAAATACAAATCAAGAATGTCCCATCTTACCACTTCTTTTTAGCATCATACTGGAAATCCTTGATAATGTAATAGGGATATAAAATGAGAATTAAAAGATATGAAGACTGACTGGTAAGGAGGACTTGGAAGTGTCTTTGCTCATAGATGACATGATCATCTCTGTATAAAATCCAAAAAAATTATCAAAAAATCCTATATTTAAGAAGTAGTTATAGCAAGGTTGCAGCATATAAGATGCATATACCAAAGTCAATCACGTTCCTGTATAACAGCAAACAAGTGGAATTCGAGACTCAAAACACTATACTATTTTTATTAGCACTCCAAAATTAATTACTTAGGTATAAATCTAAGAAAATATGTACAACCAAGATGTATATGAAGGTAACTACAAAATTTTGATGAATAAACTAAAAAAATAAAAAATAAAAGTAAAAAAAGCCTAAGTAAATGGAGAGCTGTTCTGTTTACTGATAGAAGGAATCCACATTGTTAAGATGGCATTTCTTCCCAACTTGATTCAGTATAATCCCAAAGAAAACCTAGCAGGTTATTTTACGGAATTTGACAAAATGATTCTAATATTAATATAGAGAAGCAAAAGACCTAGATTAGCCAACACAATGTTGAAGAAGAGCAAAGTAGACTGACAGTTTCCAACTTCAGTGCTTACTATAAAGCAAGAGTAATAATTTTTTAAAAAGGATAGTATTGATAAATGATAGGCTAATCGATCAATGGGACAGAATAGGGAGCCAAGAAACAACCCCACATAATATCATCAAGTGACTTTTGGCAAAGGAGTTAAGGCAATATAATGCAGAAAAGACAGTTTTTTCCACAAAGTATGCTTCAACAACAAGACAGCCACATGCAAAAATTTAAAAATAAATAAATAAAAAAAACATAAAATGTCTACACACAGAATTTGTGCTCATCACAAAAATTAACTGAATTAGATTAAAAACCCAAATGTAAAACACAATATTATAAAACTTTTGAAGATAACATAGGAGAAAATTTAGATGACTTGGTTATGGTCCTGACTCTATACACAATACTAAAGGCACGGAAAATAAAAATAATAAAAATTGGAATTTATTAAAATTAAAAACTTTTGTTCTGTGAAAGATTAATGTCCAGAGAATAAAAAGACAAACCACTGACTGGGTGAAAATATTTTCAAAATACACATCTGATAGTTATGCAGGGAACACCTAATATTCAACAATAAGAAAACAAGCAACCTGATTACAAAGCGGGCCAATGACCTTAACAGACACCTCATCAAATCAGATATAAAGATGGCAAATAAGCATATTAAAAATGTTTCACAACACATGTCATCAAGGGAATGCACACTAAAACAACAAGATACCACTACACATATATTAAAAAGAACAGAATGACCAAATCTAGAGCGCCGACATCAAATGTTAGTAAGGATGTCAAAGGACAGGACTTATCACTCATTGCTGATGGGAAAGCAAAAATGGTACAACCATTTTGGAAGAGTTTAGTTCTTTCTCACAAAATTAACTTACTCCTAAGATATGATCTAGAAATCACACTATTACATTTACCTAAAGAAAGCGAAAACGTCTCCACGAACACCCAGACACAAGTTTACAGCGGATCTGTTAATAATTAACAAAACTTGGAAACAACCAATATATCCTTCAGCGAAATGAATGGGATGATTAAACAGCAGTACATCTAGACAATGGAATATTATTCACTGTTAAGAAGAAATGAACTATCAAATCTTAAAAAGACATGGACAAACCTTAAATGCATATTACTAAGTGAAAGAAGCCAATCTGAAAAGGTTACATACTTTACTGTTCCCACTACATGACAGTCTGGAAGAGGCAATACTATAGAGAAAATAAAAAGATCAGCGGTTTCCAGGGGTTGGGGAGTGGGGAGTTTGAATAGGTGGAGCACAGAGGAATTTTAGGACAGTGAAAATATTTTGTATGATAGTATATTGGTGTATACATGCTATTACACATTTTCCAAACCCATAGAGTGCACAATACCAATCGTGAACCCTAAGGTAAACTACCAGCTTTGGGTATTCATGGTGTGCTAATGTTGGTTTATCAATAATACTAAATGCATGACTTTTGAGTGATGTTGATAATGGGGGAGGCAGTACACATCTGGGGACAGAGAGATACTGTGAAATCGCTGTATCCTCCTTTCGGTTTGCTGGGGACTACTCTATAAAAATAAAGTCTTAAAAAAAAAAAAAAAACAAAACTCCACCAGGCAGACAGACAACACAGTCTGAGAATTCCTGGGACGGAGATGTTAACTGTAGCAAAAAATAAAAGAAGGTTTAATTATGGTAAAATAAATCATTCCTGATTAAAAGCACAAGCTTAGCAAATATCAAGAAATGTTTTTTAAAAATGTGTAAACTGCTAATATAGCTGCTTGACTGGAGTACGTGTGTGTGCCGTTCAACTGTAAAAATTACCTGGGATCACAATATAGAGGGCTTTTAATGCTTTCCATTAAGAACTAGTACACTACTCTGGAAAGGGAAAAAACAAAACAAAACAAAACAAAAAACATAACAAAAAAAACACTGGAAATAATCAGCAGCAAACAGAAAAGTACATCTTCAAACATTGAATGATTTCAGTCTACCTTTCTGAGAAAAGTATGAGAACAGAAGATCTAATCCAATAAAATTAACCTCAGGAATGCATATCCTGAGACCGAATTCCAACAAAAACATTTAGAGAAAATAATAGGTGTAAATATGGCCATCGACAATTTATAAATATTCATTTCACTTAAAACCTGATGATTATATAAATTAAATCTATCATTAAAATTATCATCTTCTCTTCTTTGGCAGTTGTGTGCATGTCTCAAGGTTAAGATCCATTCTTCAAAATTTTCTGTTGTAAAATTAAATTTTCATTTAGTACAAAAATATAGGCTTAGGGGATAGCTTTTCTTATTTTGTCACTTCTAGAAAGTTGTCAAATTTATTTTTTGTCAGTTGCCCTAAAATATTTCAGAATTTTTTTTCTGTGAAAAACCAAGGACGATGGCTTTCCTATTTACCAATCTTGCTTGAATTTTTCCTATTTATTTCTGTGCATGTTTCCTCCCTAGGGTATACAAAAGAGAAGTAAATGTCATATTAAAAAAAAAAAGAAATAGGAATTCCTGTTGTGGCTCAGTGGTTAATGAATCCGACCAGGAACCATGAGGTTGCGAGTTCGATCTCTGGGCTTGCTCAGTGCGTTAAGGATCCGGCGTTGCCATCAGCTGTGGTGTAGGTTGCAGACATGACTTGGATTCTGCGTTGCTGTGGCTCTGGTGTAGGCCAGCGGCTACAGCTCCAATTAGACCCCTAGCCTGGGAACCTCCATATGCCGTGGGAACAGCCCAAGAAATGGTAAAAAGACAAAAAAAAAAAAAAAAGAAAGAAAGAAAAAGAAATAAAATTGGCCTAATGTAGTTCTTGTACAATCAACATCCTAAAGCTCTGACTATTTATTGTTTATTTTCTAGCATAAGATCATAATGTTTTCTGATTACTTCTTTCTTATAGCAGTTTTTAATTTGGAAATAATATTCAACTCCCTGCTTGCATTTCTTATTAACAATATTCATTTTTTGATTCCATAATAACTATTGTTGTCAAGGCTGCATATTGTGATGATGTGGGCTGTGCTCAATTCTAGGTCAGTAAACAGACATTTTTAATCTTTATTTTTATACTGCAATTTTACCTCAGTTTTCTATTATGTGTATATATAAGTATATATTATACTTTACTATATTTCATTAAAACTTGGATATTAGGACAGAGTGAAATTTCTTAAAACATACCCAAAGGTAGCAAATTGACAAAAACTTGGCATGTTTTAGACAAATTCAACATTGTATGTGTGTGTGTAATAGTGATAATCTTAATTTTTGTTATTTGTCTTTATTTCCCCTTTTTATCTTCAAAAAGTATAATCTAATGTCTGCAGTTAGATCCTCTTTGGTTAAGAAAGCTTTGTTAATTACAACTGATTTTCCTGGTTAGTGTAAATGCAGATAATTTGATAACTGACAGTGTTATGAAAATGGAGATCGGATTTTCTATGTAAGTATCTTTCGGTGCTAAAATTAAAAAGAACTAGACTTACTGCCAATTTTCATAGATTTTGTGGTTTAATGCACTGAACATATTTTAGGGAGAAATATTATGTACAACTATTTATATGTGCTAACAAATAAATGTATAAATTATAAGGATTTTAAGTCTTTAACTTAGTGTTTGGCTATAAGAAAGCATGAAAACAACATTAGTATATTCAGAAAATTGCATAATTTCTTACTTTCTATTGCAGTATATTTGATATATCACATTAACAGAAATAGAAGGAATTATCTGAAAAGAAAAAAATAAAATTCTAGGTTTTCAAAGAGATTTCTGTTGTTATGTGGAAATTTTATAGTCATTATAATCTATGAACGTGCTTATTAACGATTATAAAACTTGACATATGAGGAGAAGATTTTGTTCCATGGTGATATATATGACATGACAGAAGGAAAATGTGTCTTTCTTGGAGTTAAAATGATAATTTCATACACTAAAAATCCTAGCTTTAGTGATATTTTATGATTCTACTCTCAATTAAGTTAATATAAAGATTTTATGCTTTATTTCCAGTAAGTATACTTTCCTGTAGAGTTTACATAAGTTTAGTATATGTTAAAGTTTAGTATATGTTAAAGTTTACTTTAGGCAGAGCCAATATTTTCAAATACCACCTTTATCCATAGGTAAGCTTACTCATTGTTTTGATAATATATTGTGTTTTATTTCACTTGATATTTTCTCTTTACAAACCAGAGTTTTAATAATTTATATGTTTAAATTACAAAATAATCCATGTCAAAATTAGTTTGTAAATGCATCTGGGTTGGAAAGAATGTGGTTACAGTATAATCCTCACCAAGTACAAAGTTTTCAGCAACTGGTTCATTTGTAGTGTGTAGTACACATAACAAATGATCCAGAGATTTATACTGAATAAATAAATGTATAGGACTAAATGGTAATTAGAATAAAAATTTTCTAAGAGAGATTTTCTTAGTGTTATATGGTAGTCTATGAATATAATTAGCAAGTATAATTATTTAAAATAATTATGTTGAAGAAATGATGATTGACATCACAATTCTGTATGATATTTATCAACAATAAAAAAGATAAATGTAAGCACCAATTGTAAATTGCAAAATTTTAGTGGACCAACTGCAATTTTGACAGTTAAAGAAATGTTCAATGCAGCTTGCTTTTCATGACTCTGACCTCCCAAATATTGCATTACCACAAATTATTTGAAATTTTTACCCCCCCCAAAAATTATCATTTACTCTAGCGATACTCTATAGAATTGAAAAAGAGGCACACCACTCAAGGCAGAGTAAGACATACCCATTATAACTCATTATCAGTGACTATTTCACACCATTCTAAACCTCAGAGCAGGGTTTAAAAGGAGTTCATCATTGGGAGAAATACAGAAAGTATAAGGACTGCCAAGAAATTTGAACAATGAGAACCAAGAAAAGAAAAAAAAAATACTACTTTGTTCACAAAGTAGCCTTGGACAACTTGCTCCCTTGGGATAATTGTGTTTTGCTTTGTTTCTATCTTCTATCCTCTGTGAAATCTGTAAACTTTTAATACAGAAATGCTCGTTACAAATTCTTGCTGAAGAATCACAGCATTAGAACAATAAATCCCAACTCATCATGTCAGTCTCTCATTCAAAAATGTTCAGTTTCACAATCTTTTGCATTACATCTAAACTTATTTGGCACAGAGAATGCTACGCAATATTCTGTGATAATCTCTGTGGGAAAAGAATCTGAAAGACAATGGATGCGTGGCTGAGTCACTTTGTTGTACAGGAGAAATTATCACAACATTGTAAATCAACTATACCTCAATAACACTTTAAAAAAAGAAAAATCAACAAATGGTGGAGGAAGTGACAATACGTGACTTCATCAAATAAAGTAGAAAAATCAGATTAAACAAAAAATTGTTATTATCCTCTATGTGTTGTCACTGACATATGCTTTAAAGCTTACCAACAAATTTCTTTCAAAATAAATGCCACACATTCATTTTTTCCTTAATAAAGAAAATAGCTATTTTTTTTGAGCAGTAAAATTTGTCAGTCACTATTGCAATGTATTTTATTTAATATCCACAAAAGTCTTATGAGGTAGCTACTGTTATTATCCCCATCTGGCAGCTAAAGAAATTTGGCTCAGAAGTTAATTAACTTGCCCAGAGATTAGTTGAGCTTTTGGTACTGGCGTGAGTCTCAAAAATCAGAAAATAACATTCTCATGTGCCTCTGTAAACATTCTCCACCTACAACACAAAAGATATAAATGATATCCTGGAGGAAGCAAACAAACAGATCTCCCCAGTTTTGTTCCGAGGACACTGGAAAAATATTTCCCAGCATTCTTGTTTGCTTGGTTACATTTGTATAAAGTTCTGATTGCCAGTTGCTCAGATAATGAGTGACAAGGTGCAATTCTTTAAAGCATTAAACTTCCTTAAACCTAAGGCTAAGTCTTGAATATATTATCAAATTCTTTAATATTCTGATAGCTAACAGAATGACTGCTGCATATTTGGCATGCTTTGTTTTTTTTTGTCCTAAATTTCTTTTGTTTTGGACTTTATTTTTCATTGCAGATTTATTTGACAATGTACCATAAATTTTGTAAACTTGCATCAAGTTTATGAATTAAGAACCATTTAAAAAACAAACACAGATTTTTGTTCATACAGTTTCTTTCCCTTGAATAGAGTCCTCCTCAATCTCCAACTGAAATCCTCAGACCTTTCAGGGCCTAGTTTAAATTCCACCTCCTTTATGAAACATTAAGGAATAAATATTTCCATTAATATAAATCTATATTGATAAATGGATCATATTTCTTATCTCTCTTCTCAAAACCCCACTCCAACGTTTTGTTGAAATTCTTTTATCTCAAATTAACTGAAAGCTGAAAAACAACTGTGTATTGTGATTATTGCCCTTCCCATTGTGATAGTCGATATGAAGTTTTGTCTCATTGTCTAAATGCTAGACCAGTGCCTTTTTGCCAGAGAATATCTACTGAAAAAAATCAACATATAAATTTATATGGGAATAATAAACAAAGAAGAAACATTTGGTGGATGTCAACTAGTCAAGCAAATACTCTTCTCTCTAGCTCTCTCTTTTATAAAAATAACTTCTCAGTTGTAAATTGAGAATATATCATGAGCAGAACATATTGCTCATGAATGATTTCTCCAGAATTCAGAAATTGAGATATTGAATCATTTTGTAACAGCTATTGTATTGCTGCCAAAAGCAGCAAAGAATGGTGAAACTTAAGCCTCTGCCATGTGAATATGTACTCTGTAATCATAATCCTTTACACACTCAGCCTAAAACCTTCGATTCCTCTCCATGTCTATTTAAGGAAACTCTACCCACTCTCACCTGGTCCTAAAAGCCTTTTCCTAACTTTACATTTTCAGCTTCATCATTTATCACATTTTACCTTGTTTCTAATTCTCAAGCTGCCTTAGACCCCACTCGGATTTCTTCTGCTTAAATTATATTGTTCTCCAAATTGTAACTCATCTTTCAAGCTGCAGCTCAATGATTTTACCATGATTCCTCAGTTGTGAATTATTTACTCTCCAGTGTTTACTTACACTATTACAGCATGTGTGGTATAATTTGTTGGGTAGAATTGCCTTCTTCACCTATCAGATCATAACATTTTAAAGGGTAAGAACAAATGCACCTAAGCGCCACAAAAGTAGGATGTTTTTCACTCATTTTGTTCACCGCTAGTAGTCTTATGACATTATAGGTCCTGAATTTCTTAATGAATATTTTGCAATCTTCCAAAATCTGTCGTGCACAACATAATTGTTTATTTCAAATAAATAAATTTTCTAAACAGAAAATTCTAACTAAAAAGTGTTCACTGTTGAATTTATATCTGTGAAATGAAGAAATGGCCATAAATAATCACTGCAAATGTGGTATGTAAATAGCTGTAATGTCAAGTATTGTTCTAAGTGTGGTATAGGTTTTAACGCATTTATTCCTCACAATGAAACTCTGAGTAAAAATAATATTATCTTAACCATCTTTTCTGCTGAGGAAACAAGTACAGAGAGGCTGATTATTATCTTTAAATCACATAGCTATTAAGTAATAGAGCCTGGATAAAGCCCTAGAAATTTAACTTTGGAATCTGGAGTCTGTCTTTTTAATCTTTATGCCATAGTATCTTACTTTTCCAACTTAAGGCTTGCAAAAGAGGGTTGGAAGATACAAATTAAAATGTTCGACCATCAGCTCTTCACTAAATATATGGTTCGATATAACTCTTCGGTGACTGATTTAGAAAGTGAGCCAAAGTGGAACTTTAAAATAATGCTTCATCTTGTAATGAGGACATATTGACATGCATTTCTTTTGGAAAGAGGAGAAATGTCACAGAAATAAATGGAGTTGTGGGTAAAATTTAAATTCTGTGTAATTTAATTTAATTTTAATTTCACCTTCTACTCCCTTTTTTATGTTTGCGCTGCAAGGTTTTCCCAGAAGGTAAAAAGCCTACTTCATTATATTCTAAAAAGCTTAAGTGTCTGGCAGAGTTTGGACTGTGCTCTTCAGTGTGTGTTTTCAGTATTTTTTTTCCACATTGGACAATTTGGCATAATTATAGGGATCATTTTTATGCAAGTCATCTTCAGTAAGCACCTAAGTGAGTTTTATTTACTTATCTCATTCACTATATTTCTAAGAAAACATGTTTTCAATTCTTCCAAGGAATAATATACTGAAATATTTTAAAAATGGTTTCTTAGAGAGCTTCAGAGGTGCAATTAATTTCCATACTTTATAAGTGAATATTCAATAATTCCATAGAAAAATAATTTAGTATGGCCATTATGTTTCAGGTACTTTTCTAAGCATTTAACTCTGATGCCAAACAAAAAATATCCTCTTGGACTGGTTAGAGATAGATTTATCCATGGCAACAGCATGGAAAAATTTACAAAGTCCTGATTTGTAATGTTTTCTAATTTTCTTGGCATATAAACATCTAGCAATATTGATTTCAAGTTTCCAACAAAGAAATGTGGTAATACAATGGAATATTATTGACATAAAAAAGAATGCAATAATGCCATTTGCAGCAACAAGGATGCATCTAGAGGTTATTATGCTAAGTGAAGTCAGATAAAGAAAAACAAGCATCATATGATATCACTTACATGTGGAATCTAAAAAATACAAGTGAACTTATTTACAAAGTAGAAACAGACTCACAGATTTGAAAATAATCTTATGGTTACTAATGGGGAGAGACTGGGAAGGGATGGACTGGGGGTTTGGAATCGGCATATGCTTACTACTGGATATGGACTATATGGTCAACAGGGACCTTGCTTTATAGCTCAGAGAATCTAAAAATCTGGACATGTGTATACCTATAACTGAATTACTTTGTGGCACAGCAGAAATTATTACAACATTGTAAATCAATAAAACTTCAAGAAAAGTATTCAACTCAAAAAATCAGTAAAAGTTCAATAAAACTTTTTAAAAAAGCACATGCCCTATTTAGGGGCAACGGCAATCGCTAAAAACAAATACATAATAAGAGGATACAGAGAAGGGAAAGAAGACTAAAAAAGAGATGTCAGCAATAAAAACATGAATAACCGGAGAGTGTAATGACACAAAAGTCAAGGGGAAAGTATTTTGAAGGTGCTTCCTATCAAGAAGGCGTGGATACATGTTGGGGATAATACAAATAAAAAGGAGAGGATCAGGGTGTCTTAGTGATAGGAAACCAGGTAAGTTAATAAATACCAATATGTTCTTCAGTTACTGAGAGCAGAAACCTGGCTATTGCATGTGTAGCATCCGACACTGTGTATTACACTGGGTTGAAGCTCAGTGCATGTCTGCAATGACATATGAATGAACGCTTTTTTTTTTTACTCAATATCTTTCATCCTAAAGCCCATGTGATGAATTTCTCTTAAGGTTTAGTGGTGATAATTTCAAGAAAGTAAGGGAGTTGGTTATAAAACCTTGAGCTTCATTACACCATGGACTTCACTATATAATGTGAGCTTTCTTCTTAGAGCTTAAAACGTCACCTCTTTCATTTTAAATCCATTTCACTCTCTTCAATCACAGAGAAAACAGTATACTTCTTTTTAAGGCTAGTGAACAGAGGTAGATTGAGAAAGACATGGGTTTGATTCTCAGATTTCCTACCTTTACTTGCTATGTGATCTTACCATGTTCTTTAGTAATTCTGTATCTCACCTCTGTAATAATAATAATAATAATAAGAAGAAGAAGAAGAAGAAGAAGAAGAAGAAGAAGAAAGAAGTTGTTCTATTAAGGAGATTTAGATGATATAATTCAAATAAAAACTGGAATTTAAAGTATTGTAGGCATTTCCATTTCATACATAGTAGTTGCCACTTGGCATACAGTAAGAGATCAATAATATACTTATTAAATAAAAGCATAAAAATGAATGAAGATGAACAATTCTGATTTTGCTCAGATTGCATGCCCTAAACACCTTCTCAAATTTCTATTTCTTTCCTGACATACATTACTAATTTACATTGTATACACTTAATAAACATTTTAATAATTTCCATGGTGCCTTGATTATAAATACTCACCCAAAAGAACAAGGGTTGATTTTTTTCAAAAGAATGGGAATTTAGAAGGTATGTATTTTGGCACTTAAGTTTTTCAATTAGTCTTCACAATCTCAGTTTTTTAAAGACAAAGATGATAGTGTTAAGAAAAGGGGGAAAATGTATCCTATTGTAATTCATTGAAGGGGATGTTACTATTTCCAAAATAATCTCTAAACAAATTAGGTTACAGTATAAAATAGAAAATCTCTGTGTTCACAAAAAGGGAGAGAAGGCAAGACACCAATAGAGTACATTCATTTGTTACTTTCTGTGAGGAAAAAAAAAAGCAAAACAAGACAAAAATGCAAATAAAAATTCATTAATTGAGTGAAGGAGAGTAACTGACATTCTTCAATACCAATGATATATATATGTGTGTGCTTGTATGTTTCTATTTATTATGTTATATAGTACCAATTTACATAGCACTCTTTATATGTCATCCAAGGAGTTCCTGCTGTGGTGCAATGTGTTAAGATCTGGCCTTATCTCTGTGGCAGCTCAAGTTTAATCCCTGGCCCAGAGCACAGTGAGTTAAGGATCTGGTGTTGCTACAGCTATGGCTCAGATTTCATCCCTGTCCCGGGAATTTCCATATGCCACTGGTGCAGCCAATATATATATAACATGTATTTCAAATTCCATGCAATGTTTATGAATACTTTAAAACATATTACATTAAAAAAACACACACTCATACATAAACACATGCACATATAATTGTCAGTCATTAGGTCAGGCACTGTGACACACTTAATAATTGTTATTTGTAACTATAAGCCCGTGAGACTGAGTCTACTCTTATTTCACAAATAAGCACACCAAGAATAAGAAAAGTGATATCAATAAAGTCACAGAGCTAGTCAGAAGCAGAGCCAAAACATGAACTTCATTTTTATCAGGTGCAATTACTGCAGTTAACCCTTATGCAATGAGAGTCACTTGTTCCTTCTATGAATATTTATTGAAGACCTAGTATATGTGAGGCCTCATAGCAAATGCTGAAAATACAAATTCCAATAAAGTATGGAGTCTTCCTCCTTCATCAATATCACAATCTAACAAGGAAAATAAATATGTTAACAAGGAAAACACCATAGTGTGAAACATATGATAATAGAGGCATGACTAATTGTGTTAGGTAAGTGCCTAAAACTTTCAGAAAATGCTTCATCAAGAAAAGAACACCTACTATTCCTGAGACAAGAGTAGACGTTCACCAGACCCTAGAAAAGAGGAAGTATACTGAATCTGCAGGCTACCTAGGAATCTGCTGTGTTAGCTTGCTCAACACTTGGGGAAGTGTTTAGATACTGACAAAGGAGGGGGCATTAGATGGTGGTGATGGATTCTACAGGCTGATGGGGTCAGGCACAGAAAGTAAAAAAATGCAAGCCTAGGATATCAGCCTAATAAGTTGCTGTGAAGCTCTACTAACTTTGCTTTGAATTTAAAATCACTTTTCATCCCCACACCAAGGTCAGCAGACTAAAGCATCACTGGGACCGTGTTTTACCACATTTATCTCCTTCAAACTCAAAGGATGACCTGCTTTATATCTCACTTAGAATGCCCAGGGATGTCTGAATTGCCTATTACACCATGAGAAGAAGATGTTCTCACTTAGAAAATAATATAGAGCCAGGCTTTGAGAGCTATTTTCAAGATTTGTTATCTTAGGGAACATGACAGTCTAACAAAATTTGGTGACCAGGTAAAGAAGGAAGAAAAAACATCCAAACCCTGCAGAACACAAGCATGGCAATAAGGGAATTAATTCTCCATAATTTGTTTACTATTGATTAGTTCTTTTACAACAGCACCTGCAATACAATATTCAGGTACTGAAATAGCCAAGAATTAAGAACTCTAATTAGAAGTACCGTTGAGTCAGCAGTGAAACACACGGGGGGCAAGGTAAGCTAATAACAGGAACATTTTATTAAGGCATAAGTCACAGGGTGACCTGCTTCCAACTACACCCACAGCTAAGTGGTGCAGCAGCTAAAATCCTGACAAAGCAAGTCAAAGGACCATCTGATGGTCCTAAGCAGAGCTAATTCTTAAAAGAAGCACTTTTCAAAACAGCAATGCCCAGCATTCTTTGTAGAAACCTTCTTAAAGATGTTATCTCATAATAAGCAACTCTCAGTCCACTTAATTGATGATTTTCCATACGAACAAAGTTGGAGATAAATGAGACAAAACCGGCAATAAATTATAGGTGATATTTTATTTTTTTGCGGAGCTATGTGAAAGAAAGGCCGAAAGAAATGTGATAGGATAAAAAGTAGATGGCTGTACGGAAATGCAAGAATGAATGACAAAGCAAGAAAGAAAGATGAAGAAAGCAGATTCGAAATGTGAAAATTTTCTTTTAGTCTGTGGTGCCCTCAAGTAAATGTGTTTGTTGTTTGCAATATTACATTGGTCAGCTCCATCAATGTTTAAAGTGAGCTTACTGTAAATGAGAAGAAATCATTGAAGAAACTTTTTTCTCTAAATAAGTTTATTTATTTATGATCTTTGTTGCTCTCTCTTCTAAAATCATATTGACAGGAGAAAGCTTGCCTATACAGGAAAGCTTTATTTGGTATTGGTTTATTTTAAGTGGTGTCTGGATCATGCTGCCAGTTTCTCAATATGCTGTTAATTCATAGTGGTAAGAGAAAACTAAATACAACCCAGATTTGCTGGGTTTTATTATCATTATTTTTAATATGTACAAAAAGCTTATATTCACAAGCCTTAGACTAAGTGTAACTGTATATATTTACTTACTTGACCTAATTATTCATATAAGCAAGTAATTTTTCCTATTATTTAACATCAAATTTTAGGATTTTATAGATGATCTAATATAGTTCTTTTAATTTACACATCAAAGATGTGAGAATTTCAGTGCTATACTAGTCCAAGGTTACCAGATCAATTAATGGCAAAATGTGTTAGGCAAAACGTATTTGGACTAGTTGTCTAGTATCCTCACCAGCATCACCCGTTATATTTTTTATTTTAGCATTGCATTAAATGTGAGTTACAGAAAATGAAGGAAGGCAGGTTGTGTGCTGATGTCTCAGTAACACAGCTGGGTTTCTTCTTCTCACATTTACTCCACCCCGAATTCTTCTAGATTACCTCCTCCCAAATTAAATTTTGAGGAATTTTGTCAATCAGGTTTAAGAGCTTTATAAATTTATTTACTGAATTTTGTCAGCATCATTTTTAACCTCAAAAACACTTCTGTCTGAAAATATCAAATATCTTCATGATATTGTCTATATTGTACAAATTCACTGATGACTTTATAATTGTCTTTTTCGTTTGGTTTTTATTTTATTTTTATTAAAGTACAGTTGATTCACAGTGTTGTGTCAATTTCTGCTCTATAATATAGTGACTCAGTCATACATACATATACATTTTTTTTCTCATACTATCTTCCATTCTGTTCTATCCCAAGAGATGGGATATAGTCCCCTGAGCTGTACAGCAGGACCTCATTTCTTATCCTTTCTAAATGTAATAGTTTACATGGTTTCTAAAAGCATAGGTCAGTTTTTTAAGATGGATGGTAGAAGGCCAGTGTCTTAAAATAGTGAAAAGAGGTAAACATTTGTTCCTTTCAACAGGAAAAAATAAATACCTGGAGAAAAAAATTACAAGGTCATTAAAAGTCTTAGAGTGTGAGCTGGTGTAGAGGCAATTTCTATGAAAATAGTCTTTGTCTGAATAGACATTGGGCAATTAGGTCAATGTCTAATGTGAGAAATGCGATTTTTATTTTTAATATGAATCTTCCTTGTGGGTGGCTCAAAACACAGAGTGAGGAATCACATGATCCCCATGTAGTCATTTATATAAAGACGGCACTAGCCCAAGCAAGCTGCATTTTCCCCAAAGTGAAGATGGTAAGCCAAGATGAGAATAAAGCAGAAAATGAATGGTGTAGTGTTATTGCATGTCTTACTTCCTACAATCAGCTTAATATTTCTCATTGTTGGTTCATAACTTCGGGAATTTTCTGGGTGAAATCTGAAACTAGCCACTATACGTGGAGGGCAAAGAGAGACAGAAGAAAAAGGCAAACCTCTCCAGATTTGTGGCAGGTTTAATAATCAAAGGGGCTTATACATACAAGGCTTGTCTTAGGCAGCTACAAGATGAGTAGGTCTCTGTATCTTCCCACCAGAATCTAAAATTTATATGGAGACCTTAAGTGGGTTCGAGCACTCATTCAGTCCAGAGAGTCTCAACAAAATATTACTCTTTCAAGGCTGTGTTCTTTAAACAGCTCCTAGTATAAGAATGGTGGGCAGAGTATCTATTCCAAGAACAAGGGTGGGAGCGAGGAGCCTCTGATTGCCTAGATCCAGCTCATTGTTTAACCAGCAGTCACATCTTCTCAATGACCTTCTCCAACTCTCATAGCTACTACGTGTCCCAACTTATTGTGCCACCAAGAAGAATCTTTTATAGGGTGTAAAACTGAAAGATTTTAGAACGTGATTGTTGTTGTCACTACAACAAATGATTGATTTGTTTCCATGGGTCACCCACACTACGTTCAGATTCAATACCAGTACCATCAGATACATTCGACTTGAAGAAGAAAACCACTAGGCGCTGGATTCCAGTGATGAGGAACCATATTCTGAAATTGCCCTAAGGGCCTGAGAAGTACTTAAGCACTTACTGAAGCTATCTCTTTTAGCACAGCAGGAATTCTTGGTGCTTCCAGTATGCTCCTGTGATTTTTCTTTTAAAAATATGGAAAAGAAAAAGAAAACTTCCTCAGAAATCTCATGTACAAACTATGCAATGATCTAGGCCTGGAATTGGGTCTCAGAAGTAACCATATACAGGATTACTCATTTTTTTTTAATTATGAACACATTTACCAGAGACTTCATATTATTGTCTGAATGCTGCTGCGTGTATGTGTGTGTGGGTGTGTATGCATTTCTTTCAGTTTAGAATTGTACCAGAGTGCCAAGTAATAGTTGAAAAAAAGTTATCTTGTGTATTTTACTAAAGATTACATTTCAGAATATGCTAATATAATAACTGCTAATATTTTTGAGAGTCTGCTATTTGTTATCCACTGTCTTAAGCTATAGCTCATGTAGAGATCTCTTTTAAAGCAATGAGATCTGCTGTAATATTGAATGTAACTTTGTTTTAAAATTAAGCTTTAAAATTCAAATTACAAAGCTTAAATTTACTAGAAAATATACAATATGACAAGCAATCCTTATGTATTTGTGTGTTTTTTTAATGTGACCAGTGATGAAATTAATGACTTTTTTAAAATTTAATTTTAGTTTATTTAACCATGCCCATAGTGTTGGAGGTTTCTGGGCCAAGGATCAAACCTATGCCACAACAGCGACCCAATCCATAGCAGTGACAATGCTGGATCCTTAAATCACTGAGCCACCATGGAACTCCAATTAATGCTTTTTAAAGAAGTTAGATATCTGATAAAACTCTTTTCAATGATATACCAAAAAGATACTTTTTAGAAATACATTATCTTGAAAATAAAATTTTAAATGTGATTATAAAGACTTTAAAAATAGAAAGTGGGGAATGAAAGTTTACAAAGAAATACAAGAAGTTAAGTCAATCCATTAGAGGGGATGGGGATATAGAGTTAGTTCGGGCTGAAAAGGGACCATGAGATAATCGTTTTGCACTTTATGAAATTTTCTTAAAGCTGATACTCCACATGTAATAATTTTTCTCTTTATCACTTTATTGTCCCTTGATTCCCCCCCAAAGTATTGATATTATCTGTATTCCTTTGGTTGGCACTGCAAGCAACGACTTACAAATATATGAAAAACACAAATAAATTAGGGAGTCCCCACTGAGGTGCCGCGGAAGAATCTGACTAGTATCCATGAAGATGCGGGTTTGATCCTGGGCCTTGCCCAGCAGGTCAGAGATCTAGTGTTGCCATGAACTGTAGTGTAAGTTGCAGACCTGGCTCAGATCCTGCGTTACTGTAGCTTGGGTGTAGGCTGGCAGGTATAGCCCCAATCTGACCCCTAGCCTGGGAATTTCCAGATGCTGTGGATGCAGCCCTTAAGGAAAAAAGAAAGAGAGAGAGAGATAATTACATTTTTCTAGAAAGAACTCTGACCAAAAAACTCTTTGCACCTTAATTCATCAAATAACAAAGGACTATTCTCAGCATTTCTTGGGCTAGAAAAATAAATTCTCCTGCCTGCAACAATTCTAGAAATTGTCATTACAGATTTGACCCTTCTAAAACCTACAACACAATACAGCGGGAAGATATACTCTTGTTGCCAAACAAAACTGCTATCAACATTGGATTACCAGAAAGGAAATAAGACTTTTGAAGAATCAAATTTTAATAAGAAAAATCAGAATGTGTGATTTTGCTTGAAGTTTTAAAATACAACCATATACACCCTGCATAATAGTAATAATAAATTTGAAAATATTAATCATAAATTTGTATAGGTAAATAAAAAAAGTAAAAAAAAAAAACAGAGAAACTAACAATCATTCAAGAAGGAGGTAAAGAAGAAGAGGAAGAGATGAGGAATTATTAAGCTCCAGTATTTAAAGAACCAATCCCCATTGAAGTCCATAGAAATATTAAGTTTAGGATTTTCTGATTGCGCCTCAGAGGTTTCCACTTAGACTTTACTTTGTACTTTATTATCTATCCTGAAAAAATGACCAAGGCCGCTTAGCAGCAGCATGGATATTTCAAAGATCATTTTGAAAAGGGCTCTATTTCACTAGACTCTATACTTATATAAAAAATCTTATGAGCCAGTGAATTATTTTCTGTAAGTTGACCCATGACTGTAAGATTGAAAAATATAAGATAAAAAGACAAATGCTACGTAGTTTTACATTCTGATCTTTTCTCCATGTTTCTCATATTTCTCCTTCTCTGTGTAGCTATTTTCTGTTCTTTGTCTCACAAATTATTTTTCTATAGATCTTAAGATTCCTCTGACAGGTATAGTCACAGAGACATGTTGAAAGACTTGTTCTTGTTTTAAATGTCTGGTAGACAGCAAAAGAAAAGAATCAGTCATGGTCTAGTTAGGAATGACTGGAAGGGAAGAGAGAAAGGCACACATGGCAGCTGAGGGAGACACAGATGCGCTCAGATGATCACTGCATTGAAAGACTGTTGGATTGCTTGCCTTATTTATTTTTTTTAATTTAAATAAAATACCCTTTTAAAATAATACGGTCCTTTATGATGAGCATAAAGCATCCTTCAGTTGATGTCTATTAAAAATGTGGACATCATAATCATGTACCTACATATTGTATAATCCTCATAAAGTCTAGAGGAAAAGAAGAAATTTCTGATGGTTTGGTTTAAGCTAACATACATTTGACTAAGAGTTCAGTGGCAGATTTCCGGTGGGCATGTATACACATGATGTACCCTGAAATATACAGGAAGAAAAAGACATTGAGTAAACAGTCATAATTTATAAAGAGAAGTTCCTAGAATTTCTAGCAAGCCTACTTACAGGAGGATTTATCAAATGAGCAAGGATTCTTTTGGCCAAATGTGATCCAATCTTTGGGATATTCATTATTTATTGAAATTCCTTTTCATGTAATATTTATTGCACTGCAAATCTTAAAGTAACTATCATCTTTTTTATTGAAGAATTGTATTTCCTGGTGGCACAAAGGGTTGAGGGTCCAGCTTTATCGCTGCTGTGGCATGAGTTCAATCTCTGACTCAGGAACTTCTCCATGCAAGTGCTGCCAAAAATACCCCCAAAACACCAAACAAACAAACAAACAACCCCCCCCCACAAAATTGTGCTTCCTAAATATTTTATCTCTATATTTTCTTCAATCAAACTTCATCAAATTTTATATTGTTTCTCATTGCTTAACACCTACATAAATTTCTTGGGAAGTCTTTATTTTATACTTCTTTGCAATTTTGTTTAAATTATTTGCTACAAATTGTAGTTCATCCTTTGATTTGGCAATAATTACTTGATTATGTTCAAATAAACTTCAATCTAATTATTTTCTTACTTATGAATTAAATGGAACTATCTAGACTCAATTACAATTTGGAAATAATTCATTGACTTAAACAAAAATATAATAAGTGAGTCTCATTTTCTACACATCATCTTTATTCACTTGGATTTGTCTATCTGTAAATAAAATTTAAATTTCTCTAGATGTCTAGAAATTATTATGTAATGGAGGAAAGCTGTTGTAATATCTTGTTTCATCATTTTTCATTACTTCTATCAGTTTAATTTTTCATGTTTTCCAACAGGTAAGTATGTTCACAATAGCCTTTCAATAGTCCCTCCTTTTGTATCTAAAATGGAGCCTAGCCCTAGTTTTAGAGATTGTTGCAGAGATGAAAACCAGCAGCTAAAGTCAGAAGTTTTCCTTCATACTGGGGAAAAATTTGAACAATCGACAAGATATTTAGTGTTCTGGAAGGGGAATGGAGAGGGAGAAGGATATATAAGACAGAGGAAGACTCAAAGTGGGTAGGAACAGGATAATTTCAGGTACTGGAAAATTAAGATAATGTCCATAACAGAAGAAAACTAGATACTGCTTCCAAACATGATAAGAGTTACTAAAGGTTTCAAAATGGTCCACTTGGTGTATGCACCGCCATCTCCTCCCTTTCCTAACTATGGAATTGCAGACAATATATAGGGTAAAATGTATTCCTGACCCAAAATTTACAAGAATTCTTGAGGGCATAGAAGGTGGGTCTAATCTATAAAAGATCAAGCTCAAGAATAAAATGAGGCTAAGTGTGCAGCAAAATGTGATCCATGAGGGAACTCCATGCTCTCAGGTGATAGATAATAGAAGCACAGGAAGATTCAGGATTAAACCAAAATGTGATTACTAGGGGAAAGATTAGCTAAAGCAGAAAGTGAGGCCAACCTCTTTGCATCTGTCACTGATCGTTTGGGTCTGTGGCAGCAATAGAATTGTCATTTCTACATTGTTTCCAGACCTTTGGGACTGTGAAATCTGGCTGGAAGATCCCAAGAAGAGTAGGAATGCTCTGGGCTCAAAAGGGTATCTGTGGATATTTCAACTTACAGTATAATTTAACTTTTTATTCCCTCAAAAGACCAATAATATTTGCAAATTTAATAGGCACATATTGTTCTCTCCTTTGAGTGATCAACTTTAAACATTTTCTCATTATCCAACATAATTGTTTATATTTTATAATTGAAGTATTTTAGTCCTTATATATTCTGCATTCTAATATATTGTTGTAGGTTTTCCAAACACTTCTCCCAGTCTTTCATCCATATATTAATATTTATTTTGGTATCTTTAAAATTATAAAAACTAAATTTCGGAAGATTCTTTGTGTCAGATCACATAAATGTGTTTCTAAGTAGTCTAAAGTAAACACTAATTTAAAATATCTGGTATTAGATTTCTAAATTAAATCAACATGAGACTTGAACAACAAAAAGTAATTGGGGAAAAAAACTACAAATCTATTAATAAAGAAGAGACTAAAGCATAGCATAACTATAAAACAGAATGCTTTGATATAAAAGAAAAATTATATATACAAAGATAAGTAAGCAAATAGATTCGTAGGTAGATTGATAAATCAGTAGATTGAGATGTGTGTATGTGTGTTTATAAATAGCATTTTCACAATTTCAAGATGTATTCTACACTAAAGATCTCTATTTTTTCCTATAGAAGGAGAATTTGTTATGTATTAAGTAAAATTTAATTTCAAAAGTTAAAAGAAAAAGAAACTGATAATATGAATTTGGCTACTATAGACTAGTAAATAACATCTTCAAAACTCCTTAATTTTCTGAATTTATACATTAGATCTTTTTTTTCCATGGACCTAAAGGATACCATTTTCTGCTGGTTTCTACTTTACATCTTTGCATTCTACTTTGTTTTTTCTTCTTTGCCAATTATTTTGTATTATCATTTAATCAAATGCTAGATTGTCTCATGGATTAGTTTCTATCTTCATAAGAAAAAGGAAGTTTCTTAGGTTACCACATCCACCATCATAGTTTTAGTACCATCTATACCCTAAATTTTAGAAATAATATTCCTAGCTCTAATATAATGAGGTTCTCTATATCTTTAAGAGAAATTTATTTACTTATATAATCTGTTCTGGAACAGAGGAAATGAGATTCACCAATTGCCTCAACATTCTCGCGGCCCTAGGGCTAATATCCTATGACTTTCCTTTGACCTGAGTTTGAAGCAACAGGGAGGACTCATCAAAGCTTCTTGCAAGACTATCGCAAAGCAAAAGATGGCTGCCTCCAGGGGGCAAAATGCAAACTATATCATTTATGGTATTACATAGAGAGGATATTAAGGGGAAGGAGATACCCAGTCACAGTTTCATTTGAACTTACTTTGCTATTTGATGGACAATTTTCTCCTCATAAGAAAGAAAAGAAATAAAATTTCTAAATAAAGATGGATTCCTTATATTTGAAAGTGGGGTTTACCTTTTTCTTTAAAAATTTTTTTTTTATTTTTTGCTTTTTTGAACTGCACCCACGACATATGGACGTTCCTAGGCTAGGGGTCGAATCAGAGCCACAGTTGCCAGCCTACATCACAGCCACAGCAACATGGGATCCAAGTCACATCTGAGACCTATAACAAAGCTCACAGCAATTCCAGATCCATGACCCATTGAGCAAGGCCAGGAATTGAACTCGCATTCTCATGGAACTAGTTGGATTCATTTCTGCTGTGCCACAAAGAGAACTCCCTACCCCCTTCTTTATAATTAGGCAAGTTATCTTCTTATAAGAAATTCTTAGATCTTGGGTTAACGATTTAAGCCAACAGAAAATAATTATGGTTTGAAAATATCATGAAAAGGAAAAGAGGGAACAACAAAAAAAAATATGGAAGTTTAAAAAGTTCCATGTAGAGATTTTCCTAAAGATTTCCAATTAAAAAAACTTTTTTGATCTCACATTTATCTGGGATATCAGAAAAATCAATCATCCTCTAAATACTGCATACATAAAATCTCAAAATCCCAGCCCTAATTCCAGAGAAATAAATATGCATATAGGACCTATGGAATGGTTGGAATTCACTATGTTCACATGCAGCCAAGATTTTATTTATACCCTAAAATAATTATAACATTATTCAAGTCCTCTGGGACAAGCTAACTCTGTGGAGATGTCTTTCCACAGTCAATTAAGGAGCAAGAGATGGTAGAAAACTCTACTGGTGATACAAAATCTATTCTTAAATGTGAAGAGTCACTCATATACAAGAAGTTATGACAACCAATGTGGGTAAAAATCTTTTAAGATGTTGTGCATTTTAACACAAAATTCTATGCTCTTTGGAGAACCATGTCCAGGTAACATCAGAACCTTTGTTGCAATCAGGATTCAGAGAAGCTGAACCCCTAGACATACTAAATAAAATTTGTTATAGGGATTTGACCTTATGTAATTGTAAGAGCTAAAAAGTCTCTGAGACAGTTTTCTTTATGTCTTTTGCTGGAGCTTGAATTTCTGGTGGCAGACAGATGGAAAACAGGATGGATGTAAGGTCAAGGCAATTAAGGACAAGATAGAACCCACAGCATGTGCTGATATGCAAGGAAATAGGCTGGAACCAATGCATATTCATCTTCTATGCCTGTGGTAATAAATTACTACAAATTTAATGGCTTAAAAAACATAAATGTATTATGATACTGTTCTGGAGGTCAGAGGTCTGAAATAGGTCTCACTGGAATAGCATCAAGGTCTTGTCAAAGACACCTTCCTTCCATTGGCTCTAGAGGGGAATCTGAATCCCTCCCTTTTCCACCTTCCAGAGGTCTCCTGCATTCTTTAACTCATGACCCTTTCCTCCATCTGAAAAGCCAACATCATAGCATCTCCAAATCTCTCTCTGAGCATGACCTCTGCTTCCACTGTCACATCACCTTGTCTGATTCTGACCCTCCTCTTTCCCTTTCATATAAGTTTTGTGATTATATCGAGGGTAATCCAGGATAAGTTTTATTTCAAGATTTTTAATTTAATTATATCTGCAAAAGTTATTTTATATTTAAGGCAATATATGGAAAAGTTTGGAGATTAGGGTGTGAACATCTTTGGGGGCATTATTCTGTCTACCCACAATATGCCAGTTCTTTTCCAACTTTGACACTATAATGGCTCTCATATGAAATAAGTTCTCTTTTCAGGGAGCTAATTCCACTTGGCCTAGATCAAAAAGCTAGAGGATACATAAGAAGATGGGGGAACTGTGGGGGGAATTCCACTGCCTCAAAGAAACATGGTGAGCCAGCAAATAAATAACATGTGTGATCAACAAAAGCTTCCTGTGACTCTGCCCCAACCTTTAAAGCATAAGAGGCAGTAGTGCTGCTGCTTCTCAAGTTACATGCAAAAATGAGTATTGTACCTCTCAATCCAACAAGGGAATTTTTATCTGTGTTAAGTTGATATGTTCCAAAGCCATTACAGATGCTAACAAGTATGCTGAGCTGCACTAAGTTGAGGATTACTAAACAAGTTCTCTTTGATGCCCTGCTCCTTAAAGGATGGACTATCTTTATAATGTAATATCAATCCCAGTCTTTAGTCAAACATCATCAGTAAATAATTTTTTACTATAATTGAACAAATTGACTGTAATTTTGTTCATATGTATAGTATTTCTAAAGCCTCCTTGTATCCCAACATTTAATTCATAACATCTTACTAACAATTTAAGTTTCTTTGATCATCTAATAGTAAAAATCTTGGCAGGATGGCCAAGATTTTTTTATGGGATGACTCAGGCCCCAAGAGAGCAAAAGCAGAAGCTGTAAAGCCACTTAAAGCCCAAGTATGGAATATGCAGAATATCTTTTCCAATACATTCTGCTCATTGAAACAAGCTATAGGCCAGGAGGAGTGAGGGAGAAGACACAAGGGCATGAATTCACATAATGTTATTATTGGAAGACTGGGGGGAAGGGAAATTTGTAGTAATTTGACAAAAGTGTTCTGGTCATCAGACCTCACATGTATACCTTCTCACTCTTATATAAAGTGTCATGAAGACTCAACTCTGCATTCTGATCCAAACTCTGTACTGCTGATATTCTGAATATTGCTGATATTCAAATTCTGACTCTAGGGCTGGATCCATTGCCTATGTGTGTTGTGAAAGCCAGTTTCCAGAGGTTAGTAGCAGATTGGAGCAGATATCCAGAGCAGAGCAGAAAAGAAATAACTTTTGTGTGTCTGGAGGAGGCAAGGGGGGTGAGCTGGAGAAAGAAACAGAAAGAATCTGACATGGCTCCAGATGGCTTTACAGTCCTCAGTCTTTCATGAAGTCCAGGGATAACTGCTAATTTGTTTTTCCTGAGCTCAACATAAGGCATAACAATAGATTATCCAAACCTAAATTCCTGGAATGAATATTTCTTTTTTGAAGTCAAATATTATACAATTAACATTTGGATTACTGAATTTTTTTAGAATGGAGATCTATAAAATTTTACATAAATTATTATAATTTTTTGATTTATAAAAATTTCATTCCATCATGCACATGTATTCTGTATAATTTATTATATTCTAAAATGCTGTCTCTATACTTTTTCTTTGGAGTTGAATTCAAGTTTTGTTATGTTCTTATATTCATATTTTTTCTAAGTGTTACATGATTATTTATAATCTTCCCTTACTTTACTCTCCTGTCTCATGTCTCAACACTTCCCATCAAGAACTCTATGCTTCTGCTTTCCTGTTTTACTGAACTTCCTTCTGAAGCATCATTTCTCCATTAACTTCAAACCTTGCCTACATTCTGACTCTACCGAGTACCATTCTGCATCTCAACCTTCCCATGACTAACTCCAGTTCGCATGCTTGCCATGCCCAACTCCATTTCCCACTCTTTTCAAGTGTAGTTACTACTCAATTTTCATGCCTAACTCCTTCTAAGACCTAGGAAAAAACTACTACTTATATGCAAACTTTATTGTAAGTGTGTTTTAGTATCTATATCTCCCACTAGAGTATAAACTCTTGAAAAAATGATCAAGCTTTAACACACATCAGTATACTTTAATGAATTTGTTTAAATTAATCTTATTTGCCCTTTCTTATTCGTAATCTTATGTTGATTTATAAAGTTGGTTCAGGATTCATCAATGCTCAGTTGAATATCAGTTGAATATGTGTCCAATTTTGCTTTCAGTCTTGCTGAAGACAACTATAGTTTCCCATCCTTTATTAGTATTTAAATGTAAGAGACAAATATTATCAACTTATACAAGAAAATCAGAGACTGAAACACTTTGTTACATGATCTTAATCACGGCAGATTAACAACTAAACCCAACTTTCATTTCCTGTCTCCCAGTTTTCTGGTATGTCTTGGTCAAGTTATCAACATTTATTTACTGTAATGTTGTTTTAATCTCTTTAATTAAATGTTTTCATGTATGCAATACTTCTATAATTTAATTATTCTTAATTTTATCATTTATTTCACTCTTAACTTTATATCTGCAACCCAATCTCTGTAGTTGACCATTACCACTAAACATCATTATTAAAATCAGTAATAGATGCATTTTTTAAGCCCCATGCAAAGATAAAATGCTTTTGATTTGTTCTTTATTATAATTATGATTCTTATTAGTATCCTTTTGTAACTGTAGTCTCATAATAAATTCTTCTCTTTTTCATTCCTGAATTTCCACTTAGGAGAAATTGGAACAAATAATTTATATATTCCTAGATTAAAGTATTTACTTCTTTTATCAATATTAGCATTCCAAAAATATTAAATATATTTTGATCTCCATATCAGTCATACAATTCATCAGGATTGTTACATTTTGAAGAATGCTTGAATCATAAGAATGTAGTATATCATCAATGAATTGCGAAACTGGTAGAGAAATTCCCTATTGATAAGCTCTTCATATACAAAACCATGTGATAAAACATAGGGAAAATAGATGGCAATGATATTTGCTTCCATAATTTCTTTGGATTAAAAAATAACAGAGTTGTATAGATGGCCTTATAGGAATAAACTAATTCATGAGGAGCAGAGCTTTGCTATCTCACGGTCCAGCCTGTAAATTAAACTGGCTGTCTCACAAGATATAAAGATTCCGTGTGTGTGTGTGTATGTTTGTGTGTGTATATACTTGCGTGTGTGTGTGTATAATTGTACATTAATATTGTAGTATATCTTTACTTCTGGAATAAAACAAATTAGGGTGTCAATTGTACACATTATTAAATTCTCATGGCATATTAGTTACCTATCACAGCATACCAAATTACTCCAAAAAGGGGCTTAAAGCAACAAAGATAATTCTAACGTGTGTTATCACAATAAAACTTCTTATCTAGATAGAGTCTTTAAGAGTACATATTTTTTTAAGTTATAGACCTCTGTTTCTCTCCTGGTCCATAGCACTTTATCTCAATTTAATAACAGCTACCTTGGGATCATCTCAAAGGGTTTGTCTGAGGTAGCAATATCATTAATCCAATTTTGGCTAGTCAGCTCACAGCTTCATAAAGTGAGACACCAGCTAAATCTACAGCTTCACAACTCTTTTAATTGCTTCAGTTTCTGGTACAGAATTCGTTGATGCATCAGAGACTTCATATCATGATGCACTCAGTCAACTCCAATTGCCTGACACAGACAGAGAGCTTCCAATATAGCCAAACTTTTTACTCTACCTTCCTGGTTTATGGAGGGGCTGGTTCTATGAGATTAACTTTCTCATAGAACTTGACTAAAAGTGGTAAGAAAGAACCAGTGCATACAGAATTTTTAAAAATTCTTGCTACCATTTCCTTTTCAACAAAATTGGCCTGAATTTTGGCCCTACTTTTTTCTCAAATTTTATATCTCTTAACATACCTAGCCGCAAATCTAGGAGATCCACTCTTGATTTCATCTAATAAAGTTCTGAGCTAAGAATCAGTGGTTCTATTGTTAAAACAGAAAATATAGGGGGAAAAGCGCAATGAGTATTAAGATAGACAATGTTTTCAACTGAATAGTACATGTAAATTAAAATATCTGAATAATTAAAATCCATGACTTTTTTGCAGGTTGCCCCCACAAAAAGTGTATCTACATATAGAAGTTAATAAACGAAAAATTTATAAAGATAAGCATGGAAAAGATATAGAAATGTACATAGATATAGAAGTGCATATAGATAAATCAATGAAATGAACAAGAATAGGCGACCAAAATTTAAAATAGAGCAGATATTATCTCTCTCCCTCAGAGAATGCATAGACACTCTCTCAAGTTGAGAGAAACTTTTTACTTCTCAGAACTTTTCAAAATTTTCTCTATATTTTCCAATGTCCCCTCAACATTTTTAGATCTCTTTACTAATATGACTGTCATTAAATAGAAACTCATTTTGGATCATGACAGTGGCTTATGGATGGATGCCATGGAAGCAGAAACAGGAACACAGCAACTAATTAGAGAAATTACATCCTGTGTGTTGCCCGAAATCTCAAAAGATAATTTTTTGCTGTATATAATTTAAAGAGACAACAAAATAAGTTATGCATTTCCGTTTTCTGAAATACAATGGATATGTTCAATCACTGTTAAGCTTTAATCTTTTTTAGCCAAGTTTAGTCAGAAACCTCATGAACCTGTCAAGAACATCTCAATACGGTTCAAACAGAAAGTGCACATACTAATTTTAAACAATGATTGTTTCTTTACAGTAGAATTCAAAGACTACCCAGGAGGGCTAAATACAGAATTCATGGGCCATCAGCCTATGTAAGCACAAATCTAAAAAAGCAAAAAAGACTAAAGTTTTATTTTATACTAAATTTTTGACCAAAATAGGTTATTGGTTTAGGATATCTTTTGTTGTATCCTTGAGTAAGCAGTCTAAACAATTTCTACATTGTGTTTACAAAAATATTGCAGTAAAATTCTAATTTTAATTTATATAGATGAATAATATAGTAGGTAGATGAATTCATACTTATTTATGACCAAGGTAATAACAGTTACTAAAGAGTACTCTAAAGCTGAAACTTCCTGCTAAGTATTCCTGTATTTTAATTCAAATTTAAATTTATGAAGAATACAGAGGGTACTTCTTAACACCTAATTTTGCTGCAGTTCTCTTTATCTTATAGAATTTCAAAGAACTACAGAGATTGGTTGAAACTGTGATTAGTGATATACATTTGACTTAAAAATTGTGCAAACACACAGAACAAAATAAGAGAAAGCAAAGCTAGTGATTTTATCTTTCCTGATAGTTTCTGTTATCAAAATTAAAGCCCTCCATCTTTAACCACAGGCACACATAACACACAGAGTAAAGTCTGATTATGTAATTCTTGCAGTTTTGTCCTCATGGAAATAGGTAAATACAGATCTATTATCTTTTTCAACTCCTTTCCAAACCCTACCACCATTCTCTACCCAAAGTAGAAAAAAATGAATATTTTATGCATCTTTTTCTCAACAGTACTTGATAATTCTACAAGAGTAAACCTTTGATTGTAGAAATCCTGTGCATGCTTCTAGACATTTCAAACACAATTGGTCAAGATTAAACTCATTACCTTTCCTAATAACCAGAAAAAAAATTAAAAATTTTTTAAATTAAAAATTTACTTACATAGTTTAAAATTCTCCATCGCTACCTGAATTCAACAATTTTTCTATAATGCAAAATTAAAATGTCTTCTCCTAAAACGAACTTGAGAATTGGTAATATATTCATGACAACCTGCTGTACAGAAAACACAGATGCAAAGAAAATATATATTTATATTGATATTCATTTGAAATTTTACCTATAAAATGCAACAAGAGTAGAGCTTGTATAGATGTGTGCCTGTGTATCTGAGTATGTGAACGCTCCTTATAAGCTGGTGAATATTTACTGTATCACACAATTCCAGAACTTAGATTGATCTATACCTTCATTTCTTCCGGTTTGAAGCAAACATCTCCCAAAATTTAAACAGTTACAAAAATCCATAGATTTGATCTTCATCATATGTCTTGAAAATTTCAGCTTTCCAGACACAATATTTCTGTCTCAAACAGAACTCCTTTTGTTTCTGTCCGTATTGTATTGACTATCTCTTAAATAGATTTCTGTCAGTCAATATTAGATATTGCAAATATTTTCACAGAGTGGAGTCTTGTTTATTTTTTTTTCTTATATATTTTTTGATCACACCATGCCATATGGAAGTGCTCTGTCCAGGGATCAAATCCAAGTTGGAGCTGCGACCTATGCAACAGCTGCAGCAACAATGGATCCTCAACCCACTGCACCACGGCAGGAACTCCTATATTGGAGTCTTGAGAGTATCATCTTTGTTCAAAATATTTTACTTGTTACTCATTAAATACAAAATATTTTACTGGTTACTCATTAAATACAAATACTGGTTACTCATTTAATACAAAATATTAAAATAAAAATATTAATATAAAATATTTAATATTTTACTAAATACAAAAGCCAAGTATTTCTCATCATGCCAATAAATGTGCTCCTATTTATTTTTTCCCATCAAGTTTTACAATGTACTATTATTAGGTAGCTCATCTCCTATTCAACTATTTGCCTTCTACTTCAGACATAACACACACACACACACACACACACACACACACACACCCCTCAGCCAAAACATCATTTAAGGTCCCATGCAATTGTTTCACAGATCTTTCACTTTAAACTCTTTTCTCTACCCACCCATGTCAGTTAAATATTTATGTGGCATTTAAGAACTCAGCAAATTCTCCTACTTAGTAAAAGTTTCAACTGAATAACTCTAAATCCATAGCCCATTGAATTGGAAGTATAATTTTCTGACAGTTTTATACTGCCTGATGTCATTTTATTTGTATTTTTATGTTATGTGCTTATTAGATTAAATATTTCTTTATTGTCAAACTTTGCTTCTTACCTCTGCTACCTAACAAATATTGTAACTAACCAGTTTTGGATTGAATAAACTGGTTTAAATTGCATATGCATATGAAAATACATCGTATGAACATTATGGTGATTTATAAAGCACAGTTATTAAAGATAAATCAAACAAAATGAGGAAAAACACACACAGCCCAAAAGTGAGCACTAAAATAAAAAGGAAAACACACATACACACAAATAAAACAAAACAATCACAAAATCAGTTAGAAAAAAAAATAAGGTGGTGAAAATATACAGAAACATGTTAGTAACCAAAACGTATGATAATGCATCTAGTCTATAAAAGGAAACTGTAGATTGCTTTGGGCAGTGTAGCCATTTTGACAATGTTGATTCTTCCAATCCAAGAGCAGAGTATATCTTTCTGTTTCTTTGTGTCATATTTTATTTCTTTCAATGATGTCTTAAAGTCTTCAGGGTATAGGTATTTTGCCTTTTTAGGTAGTTTTATTCCTAGGTATTTTATTCATTTTGATGTTATGTTAAATGATATTGTTTCCTTAATTTCTCTTGCTGATCTTTCATTGTTAGGGTATAGGGATATAAGAGATTTCTGTGTATTAAGTTCATATCTTGCAAATTTACCAATTTCATTGATGAGCTCTAGCAGTTTTCTGGTAGCATCTTTGGGATTTTCTAGGTATATTATCATGCCATTTGCAGCAAATGATAGTTTTACTTCTTTTCCAATTTGGACTACTTTTATTTCTCTTTCGTCTCTGATTGCCATGACTAGGACTTCCAAAACTATGTTGAATAAAAGTGATGAGAGTGGACATCCTTGTATTATTTCTGATCTTAGAAGAAATGCTTTCAGCTTTTCACTATTGAGAATGATGTTAGCAGTGGGTTTCTCATATATGGCCTTTATTACATTGAGGTATGTTCCCTCTCTGCGCACTTTCTGTAGAGTTTTTGTCATAAATGGATGAATTTATCAAAACCTTTTTCTCCATCTATTGAGATGATCATATGCGTCCATGCTGATATAAAAATGATTGAATAAAGTAAAATGATAAATAGATCCATTTCTCATGCAGAATTCCAAATAATCAGTGTAGATTCTTTGTCCTGAAGGAAAGGCACAGCCACTTCTTAAGGGGTGGCTATGCCTAGAAAGTGATAGCTTTCCAAGTATAGTATGGGAAGGGCTGGGTGAGTGGAGAATTCTGATAAACTGTTTCTTAGGTGATTAAGCCCTAATCAGGAGTGATATCATATTATGTACCCTTAACTAATGTAATAAAACCACCTCTCTGGTTTTCCTTACACCCATAATCCTATGTCTAAACATGTGAAAAAATATAAGACAATTTCTAATAGAGGGGCACTGTTTAAATATCTGGCCAGTATTTTCAAAATTATCACAGTAACCATAAACACCCAAGAGCATCTGCTAAGGAGACATGAAACAAAATATAATGTGGTATTGTGGAAAGGATCCTGGAACAGAAAAAGATGTTAGAAATTAAAGAAATCTCAATAAACCATGCACTTTAGTTAATAATTATGTGTCAATACTGATTTAATTGGAAAAAATGGACCATAGTAATGTTAACTGTTAACAGTGGACACTGAGTGTGGGGTAGATGGAAACTCTCAATTTCACTAAAAGTCTGAAGCTATTCTAAAAAATAGAGTCTATTTAAAAAATATAGCATGTTAAGATTTCTTTTTTTAATTTTTAACTTTCCTTTTAGAATTTTGTAATGAAAAAATTTTGTAACAGCATGTATCTACCTGAAGTTAACATATTTTATTTTAAAAGAGGGTATCTGAAGAGTGATTGCATAACCCAAATAAATGAATGACTAATGACAGAATTGCAAGAAATTTTTCTCTTATGACTTCCTGATTAATCTTGTGAAAACAACTTTGCAATTTTATAACTTCCTTGCCAAAATAAACTTATGTTTCCAACTTCTTTTAAAATAGCATCTGCACTTCTATGTTTGGCTTTAAAGATTTATTCTTTCTCAATTCACATACAAAATCTGTTCTCCATATCTTTATGACACAGTCTCTCTCTTCCAGTCAAACTACTTATATTTTCACATGATGGAAAAATAAATAAGAAAAATAAAATGTTCATGCTGACAAACTTTTGGCAAGACCATTTGTCCTTCCTGAATATTCTTCCCATATACATCTCTTGACATTCTTCTCATATTTTACTGTGTAGATGTAAATTAATAACTTATAATCAGTCATTTCTGATTACATTAGCTTGGAATGAAATTTCATTCTACAAGTACGAACTTTCTAGAAACCTGCAATTGTCTTCTAATGTAGAGAATTACTTATTTTTAAATCATGCCTTACATATATTGGAGAGAGTTTATGTTATTCAATAAATATCTATTTGACATGGCACTAATATAAACTTATAGACAAAATATACTTGGGACTTTATCCCCAGAATTTCTTAACTTTAATTGGGAATGTTTAGATCATTCACATGTAATAAAATTAATTATAGAGTTAGTTTAAATCTTCTATTTCTATAATTTCAACATCTCTGTTCTTTATTGATGTTTTTTTTCTTTGTTGTCTTCTGGATTGAGTTCATTTTAATGATTCCATTTTATTTCACTCTTGGCTTATTATCTATAACTCTGTTTTATTATTTTAATGGCTGTTTTAAAATTTAAAGTATTTAATTTTAATGTATCATAATCTTCCTTCGAATAAAACTATACCACTTTATGTATAATTCAAAAATCTTAAAACAGTATACTTCCATTTCCCCCATCTTGACTTTTGTGCTATTGTTTTCTTATACCTTACTTCTATACATGTTTTAAATCCCACAATGCATTGTTTTCATTTTGCTTAAAACAATCATCCTTAAATGTAATTTTAAAAATAAGAAAAAGGAGTTCTGGTCATGGCTCAGTGGTTAACAAATCCGACTAGGAACCATGAGGTTGCAGGTTCGATCCCTGGCCTTGCCCAGTGGGTTAAGGATCCAGCATTGCCATGAGCTGTGATGTAGGTCACAGACATGGCTCTGATCTGGCATTGCTGTGGCTCTGGTGTAGGGTGGCAGCTACAGGCTACAGCTCCAATTAGACCCCTAGCCTGGGAATCTCCATATGCCGCTGGTGCGGCCCTAGAAAAGACAAAAAACAAACAAAAAAACCCCACATATTTTAATTATCTGCAAATAACCATTTTCCTTTTAAAATTCTTTCTGCATATTAATATTTCAGTTTCTCATTATTTTCCTTCTGCCCAAAGGACTTTACCATTTCTTGTAGTGTTGATAATACTGATGCTGATAATATATTCTTTGATTTTTATATATTGCAGATCTTTATCCTGGCTTCATTTTCAAGACGTGTTTTGCTGAAATAACATTCTAGGTTGACAACTTTTTCAGTATTTTATGATGCCTCTCCCTTTTTATGGCTTGAACTATTGTTGACAATAAATACGCTTTCATTCTTATTTCCATTTCTATATACATATTGTCTTTTTTTCTCACAGTTTTAAAGCTTTTTCTTGTTTTAAGCAATATGATTACAATGTCCATTGGTGCTGTTTTTTTCTTCTTCATTGTGCTTAAAGTTCATTGATCCTCTTGGAACATTGGATTTATAGTTTTTTATCAAATTTGGAAAAATTTGGCTGTTATTCTTTCAAATATTTTCTCTGCTTCTGCAACTTCTGATATTTGAGTTACACATTGTGAGGCCACTTGATGGCTCATAACTCACTGATACTCTTCTAATTTTGCCAAACCTTTTAAAATCTACATTCTATTTTCTACAATTTCTTGACTGTGATATATTTAAATTAAGTAGTATTTTCTTCTATAGCGTCTAATTTCTCTTCAGTTCAGTGTATTTTTTATTTTATAGGTCATATTTTCATCTCTAGATGTTCACTTTAAGTCTTCTTTTATCTTTAATTTTTCTGTATCATCTTTACACATTTCTTTTTGAAGATATGGAATATATTTTCCACATACCATGTATGAGTTCTTGTTTTTATATACCAGTCCTATTACATTTACCTTTATAGAATCTGGTTCAATTGACTGATGTTTATTGTTGTTATGCATGATATTTTTATGTTTTTTTGCATGCCGAGTACATTTTAAAATAAATGCTAAACATGGGTTTTACATGATTGTTTGCTTAAATTTTTTTATGCTTTTACAAATATCCCTGGTCTTTGCTCTGGAATGTAGTTGATTTACTTGGGAACAATTTTAACCTTTTGAGACTTGCTCTTAATCTTTCCTAGGAAAACCCAGTTTTTCATCTAAAGCTAATGCTGGTCTCACTACACAGGCAATAATCTTTTACGGAATCTAGTTCAAACAGTGTTATTGGGATATCTTTTCATTCTGACCGGTGAAAATATGAATAATGCTTCACCATACATAATTTTCAGGTTTTAGTCTACCTGATCATTTCTGATGATCTTTTCCTGAATCTAATTTTCTCATAAACATGTGCGGATGAGCACTCACCTATATACTCAGGGTACTATGTAATCTTCGGAAATTTCTCTCTATTTTTGTGTGTGTGCATTTGAGTGTGTGTTTGTGTTTATGCCCTATTTGGGACTTGTCCTGTGAGTTTGGGACTTGTCCTGTGAGTCAGCCACCCTGATTTCCCCAAACTATGAACACTGTTTCTTCATCTAATGAATACATCTAGTCTGAGTCTCAGCTCCTTGGGCTTTTTCCTGGAAAGTTTGTTTAGTTAGTAAGCTGGAGAAATCACATGGTTCCAGTTGTTTTCCTTTTCTTTCAATTATCAGTGTCCTATTTTGTCTGTTTTCCAAAAATCTGAAAACATTTATTTCATATATTTTGTATATATTTAAAATTTTAAGATGAGAGGATAAATTCTGTTCCTGTCACTTCAACAAGATAGTTTAAAACTGACAAGCTATATATAGGAAAAACAGACCCTGATGTGAGGATGTTTATGGGATAAAATTAATAGAAAATGATGACCAGATCTGACGTAGGTGGTGAGGAAGGGGAAATAATCTATAACCCAGTTTCTTTCTTTCTTTCTTTCTTTCTTTTTTTTTTTTGTCTTTTTAGGGCTGCACCCATGGCATATGGAGGTTCCTACGCTAGGGGTCGAACTGGAGATGCAGATGCCAGCCTATACCACAGCCACAGCAACACCAGATCTGAGCCGTGTTTGCAACCTACACCACAGCTCATGGCAATGCTGGATCCTTAACCCACTGAGTGAGGCCAGGGATTGAACTTGCATCCTCATGGATACTAGTCAGATTCATTTCCACAGGAAGTCCCTAGAACCCACTTTCTTCATTTTTCATGGTTGATATTTCTTGTGTTTTTCTTTAAGTTCTGTTTCATTGTTTGATCAGTGTTCTATTTATTTTCTACTTTCATTTGACATAGGTAATATAGATAAATTTTACTCATATTTCTTTTGCATATGTCTGCCTTCCAGCACCCAGATCTATAACACAATCATCTTGTCAGTCTTTGAACAAATTTGAATATATTAATGCTCACAGATTATTTTCACTGTATAATGCAATAGGAAAGAATACTCAGTTGGCCAATACATTGATCATATTAATGGGACAAGACATTTATGTGGTAGGTAAATCTTTTGCTACCTCCTATAATTTTTTAACATACATATGTATGTTTTAGAATGGCTTGCATTGTTGAGATAAATTATGAATACACAAAATAGCCACTTGTCAATTAAGGTATGAAATCGTTCACTGGAATTGAATGCTGAACCCAAAAGATATTGAAGCACTGATGACATTAACTTGCTTTAAAATAATAGTTGTAGAGTTCCCGTCATGGTGCAGTGGAAACGAATCCGACTAGGAACCATGAGGTTACGGGTTCTATCCCTGGCCTCGCTCTGTGGGTTAAGATCCGGTGTTGCCATGAGCTGTGGTGTAGGTTGCAGACACGGCTCGGATCTGGCATTGCTGTGGCTCTGGCAGAGGCCGGCGACAACAGCTCCAATTAGACCCCTAGCCTGGGAATCTCCATATGCTGTGGGTGCGGCCCTAAAAAGACAAAATAAATAAATAAATAAACAAACAAATAAATAAGTGTTGCAACTTATGTATATATCTCAAAGTTCTCCTGTGTTACAGTGAGTTAAGGATCTGGTGTCACTGCTGTGGCATGGTTTCAATCCCTGGCCTGGGAACCTCCATATATGTCATGGGTAGCAGCCAAAGTAAAATAAAATTACACATAATCTCTATAAAATCATTGGATTTGGGGACACCTCTAGATGTATCTGAAAGAAATAATAGAAAACCATAGATGGAAAATATTTTTTAATAAATAGATTTTTAAAACATATATTTCAATATTAAGTTATCCTTGATTGAATCGCAGAATCATTCTTAGAATATAAATGAAATGATACTTTCTTAAATTCTATTCTTCAGGGGTTAAAATAGATTCTATGTGGGACTAAGATTTGAAAATTCAATGGTGAATACTTTTTTATTATGAACCAACATATTTATTTGTCACAAAAGTTACTTGTTTTCAAGTTGAATTCATCTCAGATAATTAGGGTCTGGTTCCATATTCTACTCTGTATTGTTTTTTAATAAAGAATCATTAGATATGGAAACAATATGAGTTTTCCCTCTCCTATTTTCCTTAAATTCCTCAGAATTCACATATGTACACCAAAAATAACAAAATAAAAACAAAGAAAAAGAGAAGAAGAGAAAAGAAAATGCTGAGGTTCTGTTTTAGTTTAACAAGATAGATGGAATGGCATCTTACTCAGTGATAATTTGTGAAATGTCCTATTGCTAATGAAAGCAAAGGCCTTTCTGGTTGACTTCCAAACTCCAAATTTGGAAGTACATATTACAATACTGACAAGGCAGGAAATATGAACACTTGAGCATCAAGAAACAAGAAAAAAAAATCTCCCAAACTGGTACAGCACTCTAATGAGCTGCACAACTCCATGCTGACTCCAGATGCTCCTGATATTAGAAACTAGATATTTTCACTTCGGGAAAAAAAAAGCTATGTGTATATATACATATATATATATATATATATATATATATATATATATATATATATATGCTGAAGACTGACCTTAGCTATATTTGACTTTTCAACCTTCCCTACAGCATATAGAAAATGTACCAATTGCTCATAATCAGGTAAAGCAATCATGATTTTTAACTGGTTGCTTGTTCAGGTTAGTATCTTCAAATAGAATATAATATTTACATTTTTGCTTCCATTTTTACTGCAATATAAATTGTTAGAGTAAGTTTTAAGTCCAAACTTAAAAGAACCTAAATTATGAGAACAGGAAGGAATTAGCTCACTGCTCTTTCACTGTATTATTTTTTATGAAAACATAAATTGATTACTTAAGTTTGAAAATAGATAATTTTTAACTTTGAAGTAAAGGTATTTGTGTGTATGTGTGTACATTTGTGTGTATATTGGTATCACACATTTATGGGTAGCAACAGTGTACACTCTTTATTTAGAATTCTTGTATATGCCTTAACTGTCTGCCTATACAAAGAAAACTATTAAAGTTCCATCCATTAACATTAGGCTGAAAAAAATAATGTAGTCACTCTAAGTAACTTAAGTCTCTCTAGGTAAGAACGATCAGTTTTTCATATCTCTCTTCATATCCTGCTCCTCTCAAAAGTGATTTCTTTGTTTGGATGGGGCTGCATGACTTTGTGAATGTTTAGATAAAGAGGTTCTTAAATCCTCTGTGGGATTTCCTTGATCTACTGATCTCTAAGGTAACATCTCGTATCCATATGTTTACATACACAGTTCATAACACACAAGAGGGAGGGGATTATACAATGGTCATTGAGAGTCATTATAGAATTCTGCACACAAAAATAGTTAATCATCTATATTTTAATATGTTTAAATTAAAGTGAAAAGAATTTAGGAATTTTTTTTCCTCTTCATAAGTGTTAGCTCTCTAACCTAATATCTTCCTGTATAATCATATGTTGAATATCAGCAACAATATATTTATGATATCATTATCACTGTTTTATCGCTTTAAATTTATTTTATTTTGATAAGAACATGTCACATGAGAAATATGCTCTTAAGAAATTGTTAGGTGTACAATAGAATGTTGTTAACTAGATACAATGTTGTATATAGCATATCTCTAGAACTTTCTCTGCTTACTGAAACTTTATGTCCTTCGATTAAAGACTCCTTATTTCTCTCAACTCCAGCCTCTGGCATTCTTTGATTCTATGCATTTGGCTATTTTAGATACCATATATATATATATATATATATATATATATATATATATATATATACACAAAGTCATGCAGCATTTGTCTTTCTGCGATGTCACATAACATAATGTTTTCAAGGTTTATCTGTGTGGTAGCATATGACAGAACTTCTTACCTTTTTAAGACAATAATTATTCTGATAAGTATATATATATAAAATGCATTCTTTATGCATTTTCAGTGGACATTAGGTTACTTATACTACTTGGCTACTGTGAATAATACTGCAATGAATGTGGGTATGTGTGCAACATATCATTTTTGGATATATACCAAAAAATGAGATAGCTGGATTATATGGTAATTCTGTTTTTAGTTTTTTGAGGAACTTCCACGCTGTTTTTCATAACAGCCACACCATTTTACATTCTCACCAATAGTGCGTGACCATAACCCCATGGGAAATAGCAGTGATGAAAAATTAACACATAAATGAAAGTTTGACCGAGTTATATTATCTAGGGTTGGTAAATACTGTGCCAGGCAGTTATACAATTAACCCAAATTGCAACTACACAATTAACCCAAATTAATTTTTTTTAAAAAAGTGTAAATCATGTTAAAAAGAAAGAAAAAATATAGCTAAATTCTAACTAAGCCATAAAAGCCATAGCTAAACTAAAATAAACTATGAAAGTGACTTTACTATTTCTTGATCACATGATAGCTAAGACCCAAACTGAGATTAGTTACCCTACTATACTTACCTACCCTAAACTCAAATAATTTTAATAAGGAAACATTTACCAGAGTATTACTAGTAGCAGCTTAAAATTCACAGGACTTGGTGGTGCTTCATAGCCTACTAGAGAAGCCTGTTCTATAACTGATAAGCCCCAATAAACCTCATCAACCCTCGCTAATTAAATCCACATACACCACCTTAAGCAAACCCTAAAAAGGAACAACAGTAAGCATAATCATTATACATAAAGATGTCAGGTCAAATTGTAACCCATGAGTTGGGAAAAAACAGGCTACATTTTCTATTTCAAGAATAAATTTATTACATGAAAGGTTTTTTTTATGAAATTAAAAACCAAAGGAGGAAGTTCACCTTGTGGCTCAGTGGGTTAAGAACCAAACATAGTGTCCATGAGGATGTGGGTTCAATCCCTGGCCTCGTTCAGTGGTTTAAGTACCTGGTGTTGCTTCAAACTGTAGCTTAGGTTGCAGATGCAGCTCAGATCTAGCATTGTGTGGCTGTGGCATAGGCTGGGAGCTGCAGCTATGATTCGACCCCTAACCTGGGAACAACTTCCTTATGCCACAAGTGTAGCCCTAAAATTAAAAAAAAAAGAGGTTTTAGTAGTAAATTAAGAACATAATGCTTAACTGAATAAGGCCATAAAACACACACACACTGCCCGTCATCCTCCTCAAGTAATATGTTATATCCCTATAACCTATTAACAAATATTAATTATACAAGAGAAGACAGGTCAAAACAAAGTAAGCATACTGGAAAGTATGCTTGGATAATCAAAGAATGGCTTAAACAAAAGTACCTAGTTTACACCCAGGAGATGTCATAATTTATGAAAACTTTAAATCTAGCCTAAACCTTCCACAAACTCAATTATCATAAGGATATCAAATAAATCATTCACCCAACATTTAAAGTTTGGGAGATAGAAAATTTAAGACACTTGGCCTTAGAGAAAAAATACTGTAATGGAATGATGAGAAAAATATTAAAAGTAACAAAAACAAAGTTTAACAAACTTATATCTTTTATATAATGATTTAACTAGTAAGAATTTAATGAAGAGAACTTAAAGCAAATACCTCAAAACTAGATGAGCTACTTATGAATAGTTTATTAGAAGAAACTCATTATGTGGCAAAATAGTAAGACAATTTATAAGTATAGGTGATAAGCCCATCAAGCCTGGTGATAGCTAGTTGTCCAGGAAAGAATCTTGGGACAACTTTAAAAATTACCCTCCAAATTATAAATTTTAATGTATTTTAAGTGCTAATCTGAAAAGATACAGCTTTTTAGCAATAGGGTACAACTTTAGCAAGACAGTAAAAAAAAGTACCATCACAGTTGCCTTAAGAGCAGCCACCAGTTGAAGTTCCCTTTGTGGCTCAGCAGTTAACAAACCCAACTAGGATACATGGGGATGTGGGTTCAATCCCTGGCCTCGCTCAGTGGGTTAAGGACCCTGAATTGCCATGAGCTATGGTGTAGGTCTCAGACATGATCCCACTTTGCTGTTATTGTGGCATGGATTCCATTTCAACCCCTAGCCCAGGAACTTTCAATCAACTCTGAGTTTAACACTGGACTAATCTAATAATCATAGAAACAATAATGTTAATATGAGTAACAAGAAATATTTCTCTCTGCATAAGATTACATTAGTAAATGATATTATATGGATAGTTAACAGCAAATAAGCTTAGTAACATTAAAACTTTTATTAAATATACTATTAACCCAACACAGGTATGTTTTCAAGGAAAGATGTTAAAATGTTAAAGGAATTAGGCAAATGCAAACCCTGTCTGTTTATCAAAAACCCCATGTCTAGCATAACTACTATTAGAGGCACTGCCTGCCCAGTGACATTTGTTGAATGGCCATGGTATCCTGACCATGCAAAGGTAGCATAACCAATTGTTCTCTAAATATGGACTAGTATGAAGGGCCACATGAGGGTTTTATTGACTCTTACTTCTATCAGTGACACTGACCTTCCCTTGAAGTAGGAACAATAAACTAAGACAAGAAGACCCCACGGAGCTTGAGTTAATTATATCTATATATATCAACTCATTATTTTCTCTGTTTTTGATAGTGGCCATCCTAATAGGTTGAGGTGATATCTCATTGTGGTTTTCATAGGCATTTTTTTGATGATTAGTGATATTGATCATTTTTTCATGTACCTGTTGGTCATTTGTATGTCATCTGCAAACTGAAGTAATTTTAATTATTCCTTTGCAATCAAGACAGGTTTTATTTTTCTTGCCTAATTGCTTTGGCTAGTACTTCCAGTACTATGTTGAAGTAAAAATAATTAGTGTATGCATCCTTGCTTTGTTCTTGATCTTTCACAAAAAAAAAAAATTCAATTTTTCACTGTTGAGTACAGCGTTAACTGTGAGCTTTTAATGCGTGGCCTTTATATTTACTTCTCAGATTTTCAAAGTTTCAGGCCTTACGTTTAAATCTTTAATTTATTTGGAATTGATTTTTGTATATAGTGTAAGATGTGTCTATATTCTTTTTTCACTTATGGTTATACATTTTTCCCAAATCACTTATTGAAAAGACTCTCCTTTCTGCATTGTGTATTCTTGACACTCTTGTCAGTGATTGGTTCACTATATTTCCATGGCACAGATAATACACTAAAAGAAAAAAAAAAGGAAAATAGATGATCTATATTTAGTGAGACTGAACTATGTATCTACAATGACACACAATGTGTATCCACATAACCAAGTGCAGAGTGGCAGCCATAATGCTTAGCAGTGGTAGAAGAACACATGTTGGGTAGAACTTACATAGAGCTGAACTGCTAAGTGTGGATTTAGCACATTAAAGTATAGTCTACTTTAATTTAGAATAAGATATTGATATAGAAGTCAAGTAGAACTCCTAAACATTATTTTTTGATTACTTTATCCAGTTATTTTACTTCCTGATATTGGGAACTAGAATTATTATATTATCCTACAGAATGAATATCTGATTGATTTACTTCCATATTCAGTTAGAAATGTCCATAATAGAGAGGAGTATGTAACAGGTCAACCCTAGGGTTGTTATTATGCTGGTGGTTACTTAAAATATTAAGTGTATAATATTACCTAATATAGATTACACAAAGTCAAGAAAAATAAGCTAAGAAGACGTATAGGGGAAAAGAAACAATATTTAAGTGACTGAAGGAAATTATTAATTAATGAAGAAATCTAATGAAAAAGAGTTTGTTTTCTTCATTGCAAAATACTTTTAAAAGTAATTGGAAAGAAAAATAAAAAGAGGGAGAAATTTGGGGTATTTTTGATAAAAAAAGGAATATTTTTTAAAAAGAAGCACAAGGTATATGAATACTGAAATATTTTGTTTTGTGTTAGAATTAACTGAATGTATTAAGACGAGTAATTCAGGAGAGAAATGAAAGTGATATGATTTCTGAAGACTGTAGGGTTTTTATTTTTGTTTGATAATAAAAATGAAATAAACAAATATTATAATTTTAGTAGATTTGAGAGTGAACTGACAGCCAAAATTCTCAGCTGCCTCATTTAGGAGACCCCCCTCCTAAATAGTGCAGATGTTATAATAAGTTTCATGTAAATGAATAAAACATTAATTCCTGGACGAGCAGTACCTTATGGAGTCATCTGGTATTCATTCAGTCTGTAGTGATCATTAACTGAAAGCTTGAAAATTGAGACTTAGTTCGTACTGTGAAGAGCCTGCAAGCTTAAGAATTCTCAGATTCTGCTGATTCACTGTATTATCTCCAACATGTTCACAGTCAGAGTAAGAAGAGCAAATATTTGTAAGGCTGAATTGCCTCATCTAGTTCTCCCAGTGTCATTATTCCATCAAAGAAAACCTAAAAACTGGAGCAGGAAAGCTATCTACTGATAATATTTGCAAATCATTTTAGCATCTTACAGCCTTGATTTGATAGATTTGCTAGGTTATGCTGCAAGGTGAGCTAAAAGAAATAAAAGGAGAGTCATCCACAAAGGATTACCATCTGAGAAGAAATAGAGAGGAACAGCACTGTAGAAGAAAACTGTTGAAAAAGGTCCAAGGACAGAGTGGTCAACAGATCTGAAAGCAACAGAGGGGGAAAAAAAGAAAAAAAAGAAAAAAAAAGAAACACCTGTTTTGGTCTTAGAGATGCTGACATTATATTAAATTATTAAATGTCTCCAGATCCTACTAAAGGTTTGGAGGGTGTGGATAATAGGGAATCAAAAGTACATCATAACATAAAACTAAGGAGAGGAATACATATGAACTAAAGTAATAAATGCACAGTAGAGTAGAACTATTCTTATAGGAAGCTAAGTGGGAAGGAAAAAGAGAAAAAGACAATAGAAATATAATAGAGTTACTGGTTTAGAATTATGTCTTTGTCTAAAACTGTAAATCTTGGAAGGAATTTTGAAACCATGTGCCCATAGAGTTATAGGCTCACTCAACCTACTGTTATGATTCAAAATGATTCAAATGCATAATAAAAAAAGGATAAAACAGCATGAAATAATTTCTTTAAAATATTATATGTTTACATGTTAAGCTTTTCTATTATTGGAAGTAACATGACTTTATTTAGAACAAAAGGGAAATAAAGAAAAACACAAAGAAAAAATCATCTCAAAAATCTCAAAGAGAATAACAGTTATGACCATACTACTGTATTATTTCTTTCAGTCATATTATTTTGGATGTGAGTGTAATATATGTGATTGTTTGCATATACATTGCTAAAAATTCAGATCACACTTTACATACATATATGCATTATGCTATTTCATTTATGATCATATTGTGAGGACTTTTACCACAGCAGTAAATTTTTAATGACTGCACAATTACATACTATTTTATTGCTCTTTTAAAATATTACTTTATATTTCTCTTGTTTTTGGTAACTTGGATTCCCATTTCATCATTGTATAACTTTGTGATCAACATTTCTATTTATACATATATCTTAATTATTATTCTGGATATATTTTTAAGATGAAATCCTGAAATTAAATGATGGGGTCAAGAATAGCAAAAATTTAAGTCTTTAAAAGATAAATATTTCTCACACCAGTTATTTTTGCTGTCACCCGTCTTTAAGTAGGTTCACTTTCTTTGCATCATGAAAAGATAAATATTATTAGTATTTTTATTTAAATATTAGAAGTACTACAGCTGAAAAATAGCAGTGTCTTTCTATTTATAGATTTTTATCATGAAGATTTAAATGTTATATGTATTATTTGCTATGTGCTATAATTACTGCCTTGCTTGCTTTTTGCTTTTGTAAAATCTCTATTCAAAACTGTTCACTTTTTTTCCCCTATCAGGCCATTACTTGTTTAACTAATTTTCTTTTTTGGCCACACCCATGGCATGCAGAATTCCTAATTAAATTTTAGATCTTACTAAATAAATTTTTAATAACTATTAATACAGAATAAAAACCATTTGCAAGCATTTACTTTCTATCAAATTTCAAAATCCCCAAATCCAAGAGCTCCAAAAAAAAAAAAAAGATTTTGATTCAACAGTACTAATTGTTAAAACTAATGGTAAGTAGAAGTTACTAGTCTGTTATTTATCGGGCAGTTAACTCATAGCAATCCTGTAAAGTTATTATACTTTTATGCCATAGGAAACTAATTCTCAGAGTTGAAATAACTTGTAAAAGGCACAGGGATAATGGTGGAACCTGTTCTCTCCAAACCAAAAATTTCAGGCTCAACTGATGACTTCAATCACCCTCTTACTAATTATCACATGTTAAAACTCATAGTGATAAAGAATGTTCAATGGGACACAGACTAAATTAATTTTAGTTAATACCCATTAAGAAAGTATCAAGAGAGTTCCCATTGCAGCTCAGCAGGTTAAGAACCAAGCTAGTATCCATGAGGATGCAGGTTCAATCCCTGGACTTGCTCAGTGTTCAGTAGGTTAAGGATGTGGTATAGGTGACAGGCACAGCTCAGATCCTGCATTGCTATGGCTGTGGTTTAGGCCAGCAGCAGCAGCTCCAATTTGACCTCTAGCCTGGGAACTTCCATATGCTGCAGGTGCAGCCCTAAAATAAGAAGAAGAAGGAAAAAAAAAGGTACCAAGTGCTACCCAGAAAATGATTTTTTGAAAGTCTTCTTATTGTGAACCTTTCCAAAGTTCTTGGGGGTTCTATATTTCTGTAAGAATATGGTACCTTGGTAAATTGGAGCCTTTCTCTACACACACACCAAGGAAGCAAGTAATATCCATTTTTGGTATAATTATATGCTCTTTCACACAAAGCAAATCATTTACTTGAGTAAAGCAAGTGCTATGAATAACTACAGTGGGACACCAATGATATCAAGTCTCTTAAGGACAAAATGAGACATATGGACATTCTATACAAAGTTCCCAATTACAACTTGAAAAGCAGAAAGAATTCTATAACTTCTATGTTACAATTAAGTAAAAAAAAAATAAATATACTAGACCAGAAAGGCACTTTTGTGAACCTATAATACAGCAGAGACAGGTGGGGATTGTGCAAAAAGCAGTTTTACAGGAAGCAGATATGTTTCTATCATGATAATAATGAAAAAATGAGTTAATAAATAAAACAACATATGTAGGTTAAAGAAAATCTCAAGCAGGGAAGATTCTCAAATCTTTAAATACCCATATCCATAGAAATAAAAGGTGAAACAATGTTAATTAAATATCCAACTAAAATGTTGGGAAAATAACAAAAGAAATGTGAAGGTAGTAAATTATAGAGAAGAAATGTGTGAGTTAGAAAATAAAAAAAAAATACTACAGAAGAACTAACTAAATAAACAAGCAGAACTTCAAGGAAAAATATATAAACTGACAAATCACTTACAATAAGAAAATTCTCTCACATGGTTCTCAATGGTTCTTACCACCTACCATCCAGAGTCTCAAATAATCTCCTTGCTTTTTTTTTTTTTTTTTTAAATGGCTGCACCTGCAGCACATGTAAGCTCCCAGTCCAGGGATCGAATCCAAGGCACAGCTCTGACCTATGCTGCAGCTGTAGTAACTCTGGAGCCTTTAACCCACTGCCAGAGATCGAACCTGTGCCTCCACAGTGACCTGAGCCACTGTAGTTAGATTCTTTTTTTTTTTTTTTGTCTTTTGTTGTTGTTGTTGTTGCTATTTCTTGGGCCACTCCCCCGGCATATGGAGGTTCCCAGGTTAGGGGTCGAATCGGAGCTGTCAGCCACTGGCCTACGCCAGAGCCACAGCAACGCAGGATCCGAGCCGCGACTGCAACCTACACCACAGCTCACGGCAACGCCGGATCGTTAACCCACTGAGCAAGGGCAGGGACCGAACCCAAAACCTGATAGTTCCTAGTCGGATTCGTTAACCACTGCGCCACGACGGGAACTCCTGTAGTTAGGTTCTTAACTCAGTATGCCATAGTGGGACCTCCTAATATCCTTGTCTTGAGTGTAAGTTAGGTTTAGTGATTCAGTTCTAATGAATTCGGGAGGTGACAAGATGTCATTTCTGAGTTTAGGTCTGAGTATTACTGTGGCTTCAGGATGACACATTTTTTAATGGATCTCTTGGATCATTTCTAAAGGAAGCCAGCTGTCAGCTGTGAGCTGTTCTAGGGAGAGGCTCATATGGTAGCTAACTGAGGGAAACCACCAGCCAACTCCCAGGGAAGAAGGAATCCTGCCACCACCATATGATAAGCTTGGAAGCAGATATTTGTGTGGTCAAGCCCTTAGATGAGTCCGTATATCTCACCAACATCTTCACTGTAAACTCATGAGACATCTTGTGCAAGACACACCATACTTGGGTGATTTCTGATCACAGATATTGTGAAATAATAAACATGTATTGTTCAAACCATCACATATTTGGTTTGCAGTTAATAAGCACTATATAGCTAACATACTACTAGCTAATCAGACTAAGAAGAAAAGGGGGAAAATAAGTCAAAAACACACAAATAAGACATTTCAAGGGGACCATAATGAGGTAGAGTTTTTTTTTTTTTTTTGTCTTTTTGCCATTTCTTAGGCCGCTCCCGCGGCATATGGAGGTTCCCAGGCTAGGGGTCGAATCGGAGCTGTAGCCACCAGCCTACCCCAGAGCCATAGTAACACAGGATCCGAGCCGCGTCTGCAACCTACACCACAGCTCACAGCAATGCCAGATCCTTAACCCACTGAGCAAGGTCAGGGATCGAACCCGCAACCTCATGGTTCCTAGTCGGATTCGTTAACCTCTGAGCCACGAAGGGAACTCCGAGAAATTTTTAATAATTAATAAACAAATTAGCAAATTAGCAGGACTTTGAGGGGGGCAGGATATACTAATGATACCAATATTTACGGTGTCTTTGTAAAGGAATCTTACTTTTATTTTATTTTTTCTTAATTTTTTGCTTTTTAGGACCACACTCGCAGCACGTGGAAATTCCCAGGCTAGGGGTGAATTGGTGCTACAGCTGCCAATCTATACCACAGCTACAGAAACACTGGATCCAAGTTGCATCTGTGACCTACACCACAGGTCATGACTGCACCAGATTCTTAACCCGCTGAGCGAGCCCAGAGTTTGAACCTGCATCCTCATGGATTCTTATTGGGTTCATTAATGGCTGAGCCATGAAGGAAACTCCAGGAATCTTACTTTAAATACTAATACTAGGTATTGCATCATTGCCTTAACTAAATGATTAAGCCTAGCATTATAGTGGTGGAACAACCTGACCTATTCCTCTTGATGGGCAATAACATGAAGTACACAACACCACTCAAGATGTATTTTTGCCATATGTGCTTCACTTGGATCTTATAAAGACTTTAAATCAAGTCCCACATTTGGGGAAGTACAAAGTATATGAAGATCATCGACATGGGCTTCTTCCTCTCAATCATTCCCAGCCACCGCAGAGTGGTTGGGCAGAATTTAATTCTTTTTTGGTAAATTTCTCTTTTTTTTTTTTTTTAACAATAGAATAACATTCTGGAAAAGATTAATTCAGGAATTTCTCCAACTATTTATTCTAAGTCCTCAATTTCTACTGAACTTTTACTATGAAAACACTAAGTGTTGGTTTCTAGGTACCACATTTTGTCTTAGATAAATTTTTCAAAAGCTGATGCTTGACTTCTTTTTTTTCTTTTTTCTTTTCTTTTTAGAGTCACACTTCAGCCACAGCAACACAGGATCTGAAACACATCTGCGACCTACACCACAGGTTGGGGCAACATGGGATCCTTAACCCACTGAGCAAGGCCAGGGATTATACCACATCCTCATGGACACCAGTTGGGTTCTCAACCCACTGAGCCACAACAAAAACTCCTGATATTTGACTTATAATCAAAATTTGGTAGATTTGGGGCCAGTTTGGGGTAACGAGATTTTTTTTTTTTCTATTAAGTTTTTGGCTTTTTACATCCTGGTAATTAATTTGTCTTCTAAAATCCTAAACCAAGTATACCATTTCCAGTGAAATACAACTCAGTTGGTAATTCCTGGAAGATGCTTGACTTCGTCCAAAAATTCACAATGCTCCTGCCACAACAGAGTTAATGAAATTGGGAGGTTTTTGTTTTTGTTTTTTTTTTTGTTTTTTACTCTCTCTCCTTAACCTTTTTACATTAAGGTAAAAATTATGGTATTTTTTAAAGTTTCTTAGTGTTTGGATGATGTCATAGACTTAATTGTGTTCCCTCAAAATTAATGTATTGAAGTGCTAACCTCCCACAAAGTAACTATATTTGGAGATAGGGCTTTTAAAGTTATTAAAGGTTATATTAGGTCATAAGAGTCCTGTCCTAATTCAATATGACTTGTATCGTTATAAGAAGAGGAAGAGGCATCAGGGATGGGCATCGCAGAGAAGAGGTCATATTAGTAAAACTGTATACAATCCCCCATATCCCCATATGTGGAAGTAAAAGGCTTTCGCTTTAGTCTCCCAGGCCCCCTTTGGGTCTCAAAAGGCTGGCTCAAGAGTTAATGTTTAGAAAATGAGAAGATGTGGAAACAAAAATAGCTGTTTGGCTGGGAATTTGGTAACAATTTGGACTATAAGCCGGCTACACAGCAGAGTCACTGAAATCCCAGTTCCCTGAAAGATATAGATAAAGTTCCAGCACACATTCCTATGTCATATTTACAGAGAAGCAGATCTCCTTCAGATATAAACTGCTGAACACAAGCACATAGACCCAGATCATTTGAAACAAGAAGTCTGATGATGCCTGAAACTTCACCTTAATGCTGACCAAATGAGAATTGTGCAAGAGCTGATTATGTACCCTGCAGCCCCCTCCCTCACAGTGCCTTTAAAAAAACTTTCCCTGAATGCACTCAGGTAATTTGGGTCTTTTGAGCATTAGCTGCCCCTTCTCTTCCTTGGTGCCCTGCAATAAACTCTGTACTTTCCTTCACGGCAACCTGGTGTCCGTAACTGGCTTTACTGCATGCAGCCAAGTGGACCCGAGTCCAAGTTTGGTAACATTAGGGCACATTAAAAAGGCATTCCCTTATAAGCCAAGAAGAGAGACCTCAGGAGAAATCAAATCTGTAGGCACTTTCATCTTGGACTTCCAGGTTGCAGAACTGGGAGAAATAAATTTCTGTTCCTTAAGCAATCCATTCTGTGATATTCTGTTGAGGCAGACTAGAAGATTAATACAGACTCTGATTTTAAAAATCTCTCCTTAGAAATCTGATATTGAGGTGGATTTATCTTGAAATCTTGGATTCCTGCTATTATTATCAGTGTATATATTTACACTTCCATTCAATCTAATCGCATAGCCTTGGAAGATCTGTGTTGGGGAACTATAACAAGCTTTGATTTAGAATAGGAGATAGTAAAAGCCAATGAACTTACATGCCAAATTTTAGAGGCTTATGTGGAGCCCAAATTGACACTGACAGCATTTCTAGAAGTATCAACATAGGGGCAGCTCTTGGTTGTGCCTGTGGACTGTTCTACAAAAACCCTGAACTCCCTCCCTGAGAGAAACAGCCACAATTTTAGTTAAGCAGAAGCCTGATACTTAACTCAAAATGATTAAAGAAACACAAACTATTATGGGATAAAAATATCCTTTCCTTGGCCTTAGGTTTCCATGTGGAAGAGATTCCACCACAGTAAACACGGCTACTGCTAGACCATGTCCACCGCGTCACTGACATCTCTGCAGGAAAAAGCTGGTTGTCTACCTGATTGCTATGTTTTGGAGTAAAATCTGGGTGTACCTGGCTCAAGACTTGTCTTTTTTACTCTACCTTTGGTATTAGCTTACCTTCATAGGTTAGTTAGTTATTCTTCTGTGCTCCATTTTCTAACTTCTAGACACATTTCTTGGAAGAGAAGTCTCTGTGCTCCACCCCAGCCTATGTCTGACTAGATAAGTCTATTTCTGAGATGCTGAGATGGACAGCTTTTCTTAGGATAAAAAAAAAAAAAGGTGATGGCTGAATTTTATCTGCCGACTTATGTTTCCTAGTCAACTGTTTCCAACTTGAATGAGGAAAAGGACTTCATTAGTAGCTTACTGTATTTCAATAATCCAAAAAATGATCTCTAAAATAAAGTATTCATTTCCCATGGAAATGCAGGATAGGCCAATGGGGAGAATTTAAATAACATTAGATTTTCTAGTATTTTATCTAAAATATGAGAAATAAGTATTATTATATTACTACTTAGTATAAGGAAAGAGAGGTTTTATATTTATGAACAATTACTATATATCAGACACACTTTAGGTTCTGGGGATCTAGTAATAAAGAGAAAGACAAATACCCACCATATAAAAGACCTGCTTTATGTCAAAATTTCATAAAGTAAGGAAGAAAATAATTGAATTTGTGATTTAATTTTAGATAGTTATAAGTGCAATGAAAACTAATAAGGTAGAAAAAGTAGACAGACTATGGTGGAGGTATGTTGAGAAAGATACTATCTGGCAGGACCAAATGTAATATTTTAGCAGTCACCAGAAGGAAATAAAAAGGTGACCCATGAGAAGAGGTCCAATTACATGAAAATCACAGCATGTCTGAGGAAAAGAAAAATGATAGGATATACGGGGGTGGTGTGGCATTGGGAAGTGAGAAGAGGGGCAAGCCAGAAGGAGAAGAGCCAGATCATGATAGGATTTCTGGCATGGCTGTGATTTTGGACATTACTCAGTATATGACAGGTCATTGGAAGCTTCTGAGCAGGTGAGGTAATGACACAATCTGATTTACCTTTTTAAATGATCTCTCAGCTCCTGCATAGGGAAAAATAAAAACTCACTGAATATGCTCCTTTTGTTTTTCATGCAAGCATGTTTGAAGGCCATTGATCCTAAAAATAAGTAACTTTTCAATTGTCTATACTTGGTCTTATGAGAAACAGAAAAAAATTGTTAATGATATCCTAGAACAAATATAAAAATAATATCAATAGAAATACTGTGGGAGTTCCCGTCGTGGCGCAGTGGTTAACGAATGCGACTAAGAACCATGAGGTTGAGGGTTCGGTCCCTGGCCTTGCTCAGTGGGTTAAAGGATCTGGCGTTGCCGTGAGCTGTGGTGTAGGCTGCAGATGCCGCTCGGATCCCACGTTGCTGTGGCTCTGGCATAGGCTGGTGGCTATAGCTCCGATTGGACCCCTAGCCTGGGAACCTCCATATGCCGCAGGAACGGCCCAAGAAATGGCAAAAAGACAAAAAAAAAAATACTGTGGGCTTTAAGTTCAGACCAAACACGAAATCAGTTCCAACTTGGTCTCTACCTAATTTTGTGACCTCAGGTAAGTTATTTGAGTTATTAGAGACTCCATTTCTTCATCTACAAAATTATAATAATAAGTACCATCTTGATGTTTCTGTATGGATCAGAGGTAAGCTTGTTGCATCTGGTCCATAGCAGGAAATCCATAAATGTTGTGTCTCATTATTACAGACGTCCAGATATGTTGGAAAAAACAGAAATCAAATATCAAAAAACATGAACTCAATTTTGCAGATCTCTGTTGAGAATATCCAGATCTCCAGATTTCCCAACTGGTTAATCTAGGGAAGGGCAGAGGATAAACTGTTAGAGGTAGAACACACATTGACAGAGATTGAGAAATAGGCCAAGGATAAAGTAACAAAGATGACAACCATATGGTCATTAATAGATATGGTTTCCCACCTGTCATTTCCACTGTTTGAAAAAATTCTGTCATTTCATGTCTGGAGAGGCCCTGGAAGACAGTAAAGTACACTTCCCATGCCTGTAACAGATTAATGAATAATTTTATCCAACCATTCAGGATAATTCAAGTCCAAAATTACTTTCAAGTGAAGTAACCATTTAATTGCAAAAATGTTTGGTTTTGCTCCAATTATCCAGTTAATTGCTTTCATTTTGTGATTTACTTTTCATGTGTTGGCATCAACTCGGTCTTGTAATCCAGTGTTTTCTTTCTTTTTATGCTCCTTTGTGTACAAGTGGGAAGATACAACCTCATTCCTCTGTAACTTTGTTCTTTTCCATGTCATTGATTTCTCCCTGTGGATCTAATTGAGCTTAAGCTTGCTTATGTTCATTTGTTTTCTGTTTGTCACTAGTAACCCTTATGCTGTAGCTTTGCTTCTGAGAATAGTGTGTGTACTGGAGACTTATCATTGAAGAACAAAGTAAAGAAAAGAGGCATGTGGAAGAGAGAGGGGTTGGTGGGGTGGAGGCAAAACTTCGAATAGAACGGAATGTTGCTTAATTAGTAAAAATGACTGTGAATATTTGGTGATAAACTTTATTTTTAAGACGTAAAGAAAATGAAAGTATAGGAGAAAAGAAAAGCAAAAACAAGATAAACAATAGCCAACTGATAAATTTAGTACCTGAAATAACTTTACAGCATGCTTCATAATCTAATATTATAGTTCTCTAAGTGGTGACCACAGTATTCAGGTAACTTCCAAATTTTCCAATAAATTATCTATGTGTAAACCTAGATGCCTAGTGATATCAATAAAGCCTTTTTTTCTATCTGTGTGTGTGCAACCCACAGAGAAACGTTTATAAATATATCTCTCATAATGATTTGACATAGTTAATTAATATTTGGTCATGATTTATTATATATGCAATATGATCCAAAAGAATATTCCTTGCAAGGGTTAAGATTAACATTCCCTGAAGTATGTTGCAGAGAATTCTTGTCCCACAATTTGCTTCAACATAATGATCTCTCTGTCTTGGAATTTCCCATCATGGCTCAGCAGCAATGAATCTGACTACTATCCCTGAGGATGCGGGTTTGATCCCTAGTCATCCTCAGTGGGATAAGGATTCGGTGTTGCCGTGAGCAGTGGCAACCTATAGGTCACAGACATTGCTCCGATCCTGCGTTGCTATGGCTGTGGTATAGGCTGGCAGCTGGGGCTCCGATTCAACCTCTAGCCCGGGAACTTCCTTATGCAGAGGGCATGGCCCTAAAACAAAAAGAAAAAACAGAAAAGAAAAAAGTGATCTCTGTGATCAATTGAACTTAAAAATTACCAATCTAGGTATTTGCTTTAAGTATTTTTTTCACATGTCCTGTTGAAATCAAGCAGGACACAGCAGGGCCTTCCTGACTTCAAAAAGCCCTCCATGTCCCTAGTTTCTTATTATAGAAAAATGCTTTAGTTTCCTAGGCCTTCCCTAAATTCCAAAGAGCAGTCTAGAACAGTTATTAATTAGGGAAGGGAAGGAATGTAGAAACAAAGGAAAAGCAGTCAAGCAAGGAAAGGAAGGATAGCTTAAACAATAGTTCCTTGTTAACCAGAGTCCTAGCTCTTTCCTAAGCGATGCATACAACAACCTATGCATATCTTTGAGTTTTTCAGCAGGAACTAAGATCCCTCACCCAGGTGAAGAATGGTCACCACATCATGACCACAAACATGTGGAACCCAGACTGTTTGGAGCCAGAAGTTTGGTGATTAAGATTCCTGAAACATCACCCTGTTACCTCACCACCAACCAATCAGAAGAAAATCCATAAGCAGAAACCCTCATCCCAAATACTGCCTTTAAAAGCACTTCCGTGAAAGCCATTAGGGAATTCTGGTCTTTTGAACATGAGCTGCCGGTTCTCCTTGCTTGGCATCCTATAATAAACTTCTTACTTTCTTTCACCACAACCCAAGGTGAATAGATTGGCTTTGCTGCACTGTGGGTGAATGGACCCAAGTTCAGTTCAATAACAATTTATAGACAGTGGCAAAGATTACCAGGTTTAATTCTTCGGATATTAGTCACAGAAAATAAATAGAAGGGAGAGCCATTTTTAACAAAGGGCTCCCTAAAAATGACATCAGGAAACATTTGCTACATTATTATATTTTGTGGGGGGCTAGATTTGTTGAAAACATGTTATATCCCAAGCACATTGCCAGTTCTGTAGATCTTGCCAGTCCTAACATTCTTTGATCCTCCAGTCCTCAATGAGATCACAATCTAGTTGAGAATACTGTTGTTTATTAATAATTATAAAATAATGTGAGAGCGATTAGTTCAAATGGGAAGATTAAGGGGGAGTGAGCAGGTCAGGGGAATGTAAGGAAAATTAACTTAATCTAAGAAATGATTGTGTTAGACTGAAAAGGTAATAGATTACTATGAAGTGAATATAGCTGTATTGAAAGGTGACCTATATTTTCTGCTACAAACACAAACTGGCAGATTTTCTACATACTTAAAATGAACTAAACCCCAGTGGAGTCGTCCTGCTCATTTTGACCATCATAATTAAGAGATGCAAATCTCTGCATGGACAAGGAGTCCTTAGACAATGACGACCATGATGGCTGAAGGACCCAAAGCCATCATGCTGTGATCCACCGAAATTTCACTTTCCGGTCTAGAGAAAGAGCACAGTTGATCTCATTAGAGTAGCTTGCTAGAGAAAGAAGCTGAATTGTGAAATAAACTCATGATGACTATCCCCGTGGAGAGATTTGCATCACAAAAAACTCCCTCATCACTGATCTTGTCATTATTCATATTGGTGGTGTCAGCAGAGAAAACAAGAGCTGAATGTCTCTGAACAATAAACTTCTGATTTACCTTCATTTTAGTAGGAAGTTATACTATGTCCTGAATTAGAAGAAAAAAGTCAGGGAGACATTTTAATAAAAATCCCTTCTATTGGAAGTTACATAGCTTTCAATTTTCCAGCAGAGCTTATGTGATTTTGTACAAATATGCTTCCACACTTTGTTTACTCATTTATCCAGTATCTTCAGATAGAATTTTTAGCAAGTCCCATTACTTTTCTCTTCTTTTCTATACTCAACCCTAGTATATCATACAAACAAAAAACTGAATGAAAGTAGTTAACCTTTTTAATCTGTTTTTTTTTTTTTTTTTGCTTTTTAGGGCCGCAACTGCAGCGTATGGAAGTTCCCAGGCTGGGGTCGAATCAGAGCTATAGCTTCTGGCCACAGCCACAGCCACGCAGGATACTTAACTCACAGAGCAAGGCCAGGGATCGAACCTGCATCCTCCGGGATACTAGTTGGATTCATTTCTGCTGCACCACAATGGGAACTCCCAGTTAACCATTATTTTTGAAAAGAGTATCTTTATTTTATTTCAAATTCTTCAGGATATAGGCCACCTAATTTAGCAATCATGTCTCTTACAGATAGTCAAATGTACTGATTTACACAGCCATTGAGTCTAACTTATGGAAAACGTATTATTTCCATAATAGCTATGATGCTCATGTGGAATATTCACAATAAATTATTTTTATTCACTTCTATCCCGATTGTCCTTTTCTGAAATAATACACTCAGAAACTGCATGCATAAGGAGTCCAGCTCCACACATATCAAAAGAAGTGATCAATTATAGAAAAGAGAAGTGTCTAACCACGTGCAGGGTCACTATAATTTACCAGTGGTTACTTTAAAAATGAATATGTGACTACATGATAAGTGACTTCCCAAAAGTGCATGTTCCTAAATGTCAAGAAGTTTTCCCTTTAAGAATAATTCTGCAGTTGGTCTTTGCTCCCATATTTTTATTAAATTACATATTTGATTTGACAACATTTGTTTATCAGAGCAGGTTGAACGATCCATTAAAACCCTTGGTTCCCTGGTGATATTTTACTAAAGTGAAATTCCTATTGCTTATTTTCAGTGCATTTGCTTCTTTTGTAGAAAACATTAGAACAGAACTTGTTCATTTCTAAGTGCTGATAAAATAAACATGTGTCCTTATGTAATGTAATTAGGCATTATAGCACTAGTCAAGAGATAAAAGCATGCCACTGTAGGTGTGTTTATAATTTATTCCAGTGAAGGGATAACAAAACTTTTCAACAGGATGAAAGAGAGCATGCTTCCTCCATTAAGAGGGAGAGCTGAATTTGTGTACTTGCAAAAGAGGGCCTTGAAAGTTAACAGGAAGAGCAAACTACATAAAATATTTGTGCTTCTGCAACAATAGAACATTGCAGAACAAATTCCACCCTTTTCAATTTTCTGTTAACCACTGGATGAAGATTAGAGTCTCTATCAACATACAGGCACTGACTGTGCTGACAAGTACCGGCTTTTGGAAGCTTATACATTAAGCAATTAACAAATAAGTCAGTGGGTTGAGTTTATTGTCTGAGTTGTTCCAGGATCAAAGCTAGCTGAAGGCCAGGCTCCTAGGCAATGAATACATGAGTGGAGAGATCATTGTGCAGCATGCTTTAGAGAAGAAGGACAAGTGTCTTGGTCATGCCAGGGCATGATGAGGCTCTGGGCACCTGTTAGAGCTGGAAATGAAGCTCTTCTCATTAAAAGAGGAGAAAAGGAAAAGGGGGTGGGGAGTACTTTTGTTACTTCCTTTAATCCACATAAAGCCCACTAAAATATTTACTGTAATCCTGAACTGAAATGAATACCACTAAAATATTTACTGTAATCCTGAACTCTCTCTCTCTCTCAATAAATCTCTGGTACAAAGCTTTGAAACTGTTTTGTGAAACGGTTTGGTACTGTGATGCCATGAAGAGCAAGGCCATTCATTGAATCTGGTCATAAAAAAATACAGTGTTCTGCAGAGACCAAGACATTCTTAATACTTATTTTAACACAAAATAATAGTAATCTTCAGATTATGTTTGGGTATTAAAATACAAAAAAAAAATTTAAAAATTTCAGTCTTTGATTACCTCTTCCTGTCATACATGATTCCTTGAAAAAGAGAGAAGAAATTCTTCTCAGGTATCACTCTCCTGATTTGCTTGAGAAACAGTTCCCTATGTTATGAGATCTGCTAGTCCCTCATGATTGTAAATCCAATATTTTTCCCTCCACCCACTGCGGTGCATCTTCATTTAAGTGTGAGGCTCCTTTAATGACTCTACCTCTTTCTTGCACCTAAACAACTTCAAAGTTTGGGGCCTTAAATGGGTTTTATATTTTTAAAAAATGGAAGAAAATGTTTGGGAAGGAAGACACTCATTTTTCTGATGTGTTCATTTTTATGTTCATTATATTAATTTAATTATTAATACATTAATGGCTACAAGTATTCTTATCTTCCTTAAGCCAGGGTAGTATTAGGTACTTTATAGAGATGATTTATAATCAGTCTCTTCCCACAGACAAACACAAGAATTCTACAGGGAATATTAAAACCCAATACTTGAGGAGCTGGAATATGTGGGTCTCTATTGGTGGAGACCAATAGACCATTATATGAAAAGAGAATGTGATAGAAATATATAATTTATAATCAGGTTAGATCTATCTATGTCTATTCATATCCTCTGCCCAATTTTTAAGCAGGTTGTTTGCTTCTGTTTTCTTTGCTTTTGAATTGTATATGAGTTCTTTGTATATTTTGGATATTAATCTCCTATCCGACATATGATTTGCAAATGTCTTCTCCCACTCAGTAGGCTATCTTTTCATTTTATTAATAATTTTATTTAATAGGCAGAAGCTTTTATTTTGATGTAGTCTCATTTGTTTACTTGTTTATATTTGCTTTTGTGTCTCTGGCCTGAGGAGACATAACCACAAGATATTACCAAGTCCAATGTCAAAAAACATACTACCTATGTTTTCTTTCATGAGTTTTACGGCTTCTGATCTTACCTTCAAGTCTTAATCCATTTTGAGTTAACTTTCACATATGGTATAAGATAATGGTATAAGACATTCTTTTGGATGTGGCTGTCCAATTTTCCCAACACCATTAATTGAAAACATTATAACTTCTCCATTTGTATGCCTTGATTCCTTCACTGTAAATTAGTTGTCCATATGTGTGTGGGGGGGTTTATTTCCCAGTACTGGCTCCTTTATGGGTTCCATCCATCTACCTTCAGATGTATAGATGTGTGGATCTGTCCACTGTCTTGTTGTGTTTGGCCAAGAACCCTGTGTTAAATTATGGATGTATTACTAGTTGTACTAGTGGTATATGTTGAAGGAGAGAGACAACAGGAACATCTCATACTGACGTGATGCTGACATCTCTCTTTAATCATCACTTTTTTGGCTCATCTCATTTATTATTTTGGTTTGCCCCAGCACTATGTATTGAAGAATAAGGCAAGAAACATTGTTTTATTTATATGGAAAACAAAAGTGTTGGATTTAATATTTGTTCATATCATAAGTACTTAGTGTGCAAGGACAAGTGTAATAATGGATTTTTACTTTTTAATGGTCTCTAATAAATAGACCTGATATGAATTGGTACTTTGCACGTATGATGATTTTTCTTGTAATTCTTTCCAAATTTTCAGTATTGAGAAATATTCTCATTGTCAAGTTATACAGATTCCCCTTTTAAATTCATAGGAAATAAGCACAACATTGTAAATAAACTATACTCCAAATAAATAAGTAAATTCATATGGATGTAATTGATACATACAGCCATATCAGCAGTGACTGCAAATGCAGCAAGAATTGAATATCTAAAGTGTAGAAATAAAAACAATTTTTCACAAAGCTTATTCCCTCCTTTATGTATGAGGGCTAAGATTTCATAAAGAACCATGAGAAGTATGTCTTCTTTACTAAAACTTATGTGTTTACCTATATATACTCAATAGTGTTGATGATCAAGTCAGAATTTTAGAAACCTGCATAAATTGAGGACCACCTCTTAATATATTCTATTATTTATATACCTAACTCAAGTGGCTATATCTGTGAAATCTAATAGTGTCATCTAATGTTACTTATAAGATGACTTTTTCAATTTCTACAAATTCAAAGATAGAAAAGCTGTGTATGTTGAATATATTAAGAGATGGTATTGTAATATCTCTCTACTTTCAACTCTGTCTATTCATAGTCTATTGTCAACAAAACAGTGTCATTCTGTAAAATATAAAGCCCTCCAATGTCCTCTCATCTCAGGGGAAGAATTCAGGGGAAGCCTGTGCCCTGCAAATGACTTACCAGGTCTCATATGGTTTTCCCCACCAGACATACATTCCTTCCTCCTCTGACATCATTTTCTACTATTCTCTGTGCATTCACTGTATTTCAGGAACACTGGATCCCTTGATGTTCTTCAAGTGCATCATGTAATGAGAAGTACTCTTTCCTTAGATAGCTTCTTGGTTCATTCTCTCACCTTGAAATCTCTCATCTCACTGATTTTATACTGACAGCACCCTCCCCTATCCCTGGATTCTCTTTATCTAATGCTCTGATTATCTTTTTCCATAGTTGTCGTACTTTTAAAAATTTGATGATTTATGCTATTTACTCTCTACTCACTGTTCTAATGAAAGGTCCATGAGGAGAGAGACTTCAGTCTTTTCTGTTTATTGATGGCAGTATTCCCAAAACATTGTAAGCACTCAATGAATATTTAAGGAATGAATAAATGATATGTATGAATGAAAGAATAAATAAACAAATAATGATTATTTCCTTTGTCCCACGTGTTTCCTTCCTAAAAATTCAAAGGTCGTTTTTTTCTTATTGACCATCCGGCATTCTTATCTCTTCATGTTATTATTTCTGATACAATGTCGATTTCTCTTTCCAAATGTTTGATCCCTAATGTCTACAGATATCATTGTAACTAGGATTGCATCCTATTTGAACATGTCAACCAGTTCTCTCTCTTCAGAGATCTCCAGTTATTTTGCTTCAACTGCCCCAGAAATGCTCCCCTAACTTTCCAGTTAAAAGCCATTACTTTTTGTGAGAACTTCTAATGGGGCAAAATATATCTGAGCAAAACAAAAACCAAAACAGTAGAATCTAGCATATGCCACTCTATTTTAGCACCAGTTTCCATATCTCTTCAAGGTGCTTATTTATATTTTACTGATCTATTTACTTATCTATTGTTTTACGGATAGGTTCTCCTCTCTAGAACATCTAACTCCTATGAGTCATTTAGTATATAAATTTTGATATAGTAAGTGAATACTATACTTACTTTAAATATAATCTTTCCAAAATTTACATCCTAATTCTTCGGAAAACAGTTTTGACTCTAACTAGGTACTCTCAATCCCATTCTCCAAGAATTCCCATCCCTGTTACCAATCTCTCATTATATTGTCTCATTCAGTAATCCCATTTCTCTTTGCCACTTCAATCACTACCTTCTTCACTTTTGGAACCATAAGTATTTTCCTGCTGTGATGAAAAGAATTCTAGTATGCTTACTTTGTATATAAAGGGTTTCATTCATGTACCTTGGTTATCTCAATTCGTATATCACAGCAGACTTAAGTCCTACTATTAGTCAAATTCAGATTCAATCCAGCTTTTCAATTTTTTACCCTGAATCTTCTAGAATATTCTAGGATTTTTGCTTTATTTCCAAAACATGTAAATTTATCATGATTAAAGTTTCACAGATGTTATCTTTTTAAATAGATTCTATTTTCTTACAGCAGTTTTAAATCCATAGCAGTATTGAACAGAAGATAGAGAGGTTTCCTGTTTCCTGCCTTCATACGTACATAGCCTACTCCAAGTCAACATTCCCCACCAGAATGGGACATCTGTTCCAATTTATGAACCTACACTGAAACATCATTGTCACCCAGAGTACGTAGCTTAATTAGGGTTAATGCTTAGTGTTGAAAATTGTATGGTTTTTGACAAATGTATAATGACATACGTTCATTATTATAGTATTATCCAGAGTAATTTCACTGCCCTAAAATTCCTCTCTCTTATATCTATTCTTCCCTCCTTCCCTTCCCAATCTTTGGCAACTATTGATTTTTGTTTTTTAAACTGTCTCCATCATTTGCCTTTTCCAGAAGTCATATAGTTGGAATCATATAATATGTAACTTTTCTAGACTGGCTCCTTTCACTTAGTCATTTGCAATTAATGTTCTTCCATGCCTACTAAAGACTTGATAACGATCTAGTTTTTTGTTGTTGTTTATTTGTTTGTGTTTTCTCCAGTGATGAATAATATTCCCTTCCCTGTATCTAACAGAGTTTATTTAACCATTTGCCTACTGAGGAACATCGTGGTTGTTTCCAAGTTTTGGCAACTATGAAAAAGCTACTAGAAACATCTGTTGGAAAGTTTTTGTGTGAATTTAAGTTCTCAATACCTTTGTATGGATACTAAGGAGTGTGATTACTGGCTCTTATGGTAAGAGAATATTTAATTATGCAACAAACTTCCAAATTATCTTCCATAGTGGCTATAGCATTTTGCATTCTACCAGCAATGAATGAGAGTTCCAGTTGCTCTATATAATTTCCAAGTATCAATTTTCTGGATTTTGGTCATTCTAATATGTGTGTAGTGTTAGCTTGTTGTCGTTTTAAGTTGCATTTCCCTGATAATATATGATGTAGAGTATCTTTGCATATGCCTATTTGCTATCTACACATCTTCCTTGTTGAGGTGCCTGTTATTGTCTATAGCTCATTTTTCAGTCAAATTGTTTTCTTATAGTCAAGTTTTAAGTGTTCTTTGTATACTGGAGATAAAATTTTTTATCTGATACATTTTTTTTTTTTTTGCAAATATCCCTTCTCAGTCTGTGGCTTGTTTTTTCATTCTCTGGACAGTGTCTTTCACAGAGCTGAGGTTTTTTAACTTTATTGAAATCTAGCTTATTGATTTATTTTTTCATGGGTTGCATCTAAAAAGCCCTCACCAAATCTCACAATATTGAGATTTTCTTTCATGTCGTCTGTTGGGAGTCTTATGATTTTTTATTGTTTCTTTAGGTTTTTGATACATGTTGAGTGAATTTTTATAAAAGGTGTAGGTTTATGTCTAGATTCATTTTTTCGTATGTGGATGTCCAGCACAATTTGTTGAAAAGACTGTCTTTTCTTCATTGTATTGCCTTAGTTCCTTGGTCAAATATCAGTTGAATATATTTATAAAATATTATCTTCAATTCCATTTTTTTGGAAATGAAATTTATAAATACAAATGTAATCTGCTTAATATAAACCATAATATCCTTTCACATATTGTATATTAAAAATACAAAATGAAGTAGTATTTCATACCACGTACTAACATCAAAATTTTATAATTAATATATTTCCTAACATACTTTTCAGCGGCCATCCTAGTATTTCTACCTTTGATGATAATTCCTGTCATAACAGAAATTACTTATTTTACATGATGCTTAAAGTGCTTTACATGCAGTCCCATATTGCTTAATAAATGTACCATAATGTGATTATTTAAATTAGCCTACATTTTACATTATTTTAATATAATGGGGAAACGACAGGCTGGATAACCTTAGGAAAATCAGAGCTTACAAAACAGATAATACATAAGATGATGGTGGTTATTATTCTTGTTACAAGAGAGTTCTTTCCTTATTAAAAAAAAATGCCAGTCTTTTCCTTTAAATAATCAGTTTGTAATTCTCAAAATTCCTCTTTTGTCACAAATTTTTAGGAATATGTCTATAGTGATAGGGAAGATACATTTGCAACACTTACCTAAGATGTAAGTAAATGACCCATTTGTTATTTTTTTAATCATGTACAATAAACAAAACAAAGCTTGATTTTTTCCAGAAACAGTATTGTCTTAATAAATTTCAAGATCTCTAAGTAAGTGTTGGAGAACATTTCTTTTATCTGCTATACAGTATTTCCGCACCCTTACAGTTTGAAGTAAATGTCTCATTAGATAAGGTTTGTTAGCAGAGTCATGTCTTCTGAGGTAAAAGAAAAGGCCATTTCTCCTCTGTATTTGCCCAACAATATGGGCAGTGATTTTGTACACATGTAAGTTCTGGGTGAGTGTCCATATCTAAAATCCTTACATCCTTGAAGCTTACGGAAGCAAGACAAAGCTACAAGGAGAGTTGAGAAGTTATCCTCAGCTGTGTTAGCATGCATAGTTAGTAGTGTCATCTAAGAGTGCCCAGCATTAGCAATGTCAAATGTCCAGTGGCAGTGATGCCAATGAATGCATCTCAACCAACTTGTTCCTTAGCTTTGTCCTCAGCTGTATCATCAGCTCTCTAGCATTCCTGGGCTTCTGCCTTTTATTAAACTTGTTCCTCCTGTCTTCATATCAATTCTATTGGCTACATGATATGCTTTCAATAGTTTTCTTTTCTGCTGATATTAGCTTGGATAATTACTGTCACCTGCAACAAAAATAAGAGTCTTGTGCTAAAATACTTCTGTTTTTACTTGTTTAAAATTTGAATTACTACACAATATTGTGTTTAAATATCTACGCCCTTAAGACATTTGAAAATTAAGTGTTGTTTTTCCCTTCCCTCTCTTTTCAAACTTAAAAAATATTATGAAATGACGTAATTTTATTCTGCTGAGGCCAGCTCAGCAGGATGGGGCTGAAGAACAGGTGCTGTGGAACTTAAGGAAAAAAGTTAACATAAAACAAGACACAGAGACATTTATCTTAAGTAAAGGTGGGAATCGGGGGACTCAAGGTCTCAGGGACCAAGAGCCCTGCCTCAAGAAACCACAGCACTTTTATTGTGCTCTTTAGATGAGATCAAGTGAGGAGTGGCTATTGGTGGATGGTATAGGGTTTGTTTACTATTATATAAATTCTTTTACTATTTTAAAAGCCACTTAAGCTGGTAAAAGGTTAAGCTCTTACTCTGACCTCTAGGCATATAACAGTTCTTAAGCTTAAGTCATTTACCAGCACTGTGACTGTTTTTCAAGCAGGACAATGGGACAAAGTAAAGAAGGACAAGATGGAGTTTTCAAAGAAACATGTCTTGCTACATTATTCATGGTTACTTATGCAGTTACTTGTAGAATCAAGAAAAAAATAGTAAGCATTCTAACTCCATGACTAATTTTTACGATTTCATGTAGACCGAAGTGTTGTAATTCACATTAATTAGGAAGTTCTGTATTAACAGTATGCATACAGAGGTTTACTAAGCTAATAGGTACACATAATATTAACAATTTCAGCAGTCTAGATTTACCATAAAATATAGTACTTAGCTACATAACTCAAGTAAATGAAGAACAAATATGTTTTATGTGAATTTAGAAATCAAAAACAGAGGTATACAATGTGTTTGATTAAAAATCACTTTTACCCAAGAGTGGAATTGCTGGATTGTATAGTACTAAGTATTTAAAAGAAGAAGCAAAAACATTAGTTTGAGAAGATATATGCAAATGTTCATTTCAGTATTATTTACAATAGCCAAGATAAGGAAGTATACTAGGTGTCCACCAAAATTTTAATAGATAAGTGTATATATATATATATATATATATATATATATATATGTGTGTGTGTGTGTGTATATATATATATGTGTATATATATATATATATATATATATATAGTGTGTGTGTGATATATATTTTTTAGTGTCAATTGTTTTATTATTGGTTCATAATAAATGGACTAATGCTCGCCTGTTTATAAATGTTTTAAGATATTAAAAATAACTATTTTTACTCATTTGTTCTTACAGTGTTTAGCACAGAGAATTAGTTAAATAATGAACAATGTTTAAAGTTACTTTCCTAACTTTCATAATACGCATAACTTTCATAACCCACTGAACCATGGTGGTAATTCCCTTTTTTTTTTTTTGTATTTGCAATATTTTAACAATCAACAACATATCTCTATTTTTTTACCAATTCTAAGATTTTTAAAAATTTTCCTTCTAAACAATAATCCTAGATATTTACTGTTATTCATACTCTTTCCAAAGGCAGTAAAGATATTATTTAAGAGCTAGGAATGAGGAATTAGATTGATTCCTATTCCTATAGATTCAAATCCAGGCTTTGTTGATTAACAGTATGTAACTTTGAGCAAGTGTTAATTTTATGCAGCTCATATTCTTTCCTTACCTGTAAGGATGATAGTAATAATGTAACTCATGGCTTTAAGAATTTAGCCATTTAATACTGTTAAAGCGCTTTAATTAGTGTCTAGAACATGGTAATTTCCAAACATTATTACTCTCATTCATGGTGTTAGTATTAGTCTGATGATATTTATTATTTGGTAGAGTTAAATCTTAAAAATCTCTCTGCTCCCCACATGAATGAATGCATTTAATTCAACCTAGAATATTATATTTACCAAAGCTCTCCATATTTCCACAAGTGAATTTGGTAGAGAAAAAATAGTAAGAAAAATGATGCTTAAACCGTTTTTTAATAGAAAAAAATTATCAAACATAAGCCAATTTCTTATTAAATTTTGGTAGCTCTTATATACTAACTTCAAATGTATCCTCTTGCTTTTTTTTTAATAATTCAGTTAAATCAGTTATTCATTTCACATTTTTATCTGTTAATTCATGTCATAAACACATATTTATAGTTAAAGAAACTAGAAGCTTTTTGCGCTTTTTTTTTTTTCTTTACAATTGCTTTTTTAGGGCCGCATCCATGGCATATGGAGGTTCCCAGGCTAGGGGTCTAATTGGAATTGTTGCTGCCGGCCTACGCCAGAGCCACAGCAACATCAGATCAGAGCCACGTCTGCAACCTACACCACAGCTCCGGGCAACGCCAGATCCTTAACCCACTGAGCGAGGCTAGGGATTGAACCTGCAACCTCATGGTTCCTAGTTAGATTCGTTTCCACTGCACCACAACGGGAACTCCAAACCTAGAAGTTTTTTAAGGCTGCACCTGCAACATGTGGAAGTTCCCAGACTGGGGTTGAATTTGAGCTGTAGCCACCGGTCTAAACCACATCCACAGTGAAGTGGGCAATCCAAGCTGTGTCTGCAACCTACATCACGTTCACAGCAATACTGGATCCTTAACCCACTGAGCATGAGTGAGGTGAGGGATGGAACCCGCACCCTCATGGATATTAGTTGGGCTCATTACCCTGCTGAGCCACAACAAGAACTTCCTGAAGAGTATTTTTAATGAAAATTTCCTTAAAAAATGTTCATCCCCAAACAGTTATTTAGTTATTCAATAAGTAAGATTGTTCACAATGCCCCTTGATAGTAATGACATGCTAAGGTAATACTGATGAATTTATAATTGTAGGGCATGAACAACTCATTTATTCTATCTGTTTGAGAATGGGTAACTTGTAGTAACATAGGAGATGAAAATTTATACTTATCATTGAGGAATTAGAAATGTAATCCATATAAGTCAATATGAGTCCATGCCAAAATTACATAATGCGTAATAAAATAAAACATTGGGGGGAGAAAGAGAACCAATAGAAACTTAAAATTATAAACAAATAAGATTAAAATTATGTAATATTGGTGATCAACACACATGTGACAAGAGACTTTATATTTGCTGGAATTCTTAGGCATCAGCTGCCACAGTAGCTAAAGCAAAGAGGGATGTAGAATGAGTGCTAAGAAATATAAAACAAGAACCTCCAAAGAAGGAAATGTATTCTTGAAGCATCAAAATAAAAACACTGTTCACAAAATTCATTCTCTTCACACATGGAATAAATACAATAAATATTTTAATGGGAGTATTTCTCATATATAAACCAATGATTGAATGCTGAAGCATAATTCAATGAAAGAACATGTATAAGATCAGCAAATAACATCAAAAGGGAAAGTTTTTCCAGATCATGTTTAACTAAAGGCACAAAGACTAAAATTTAGATCATCTATCATATTAGATTTTTAAGTGGATTTTTTTTTACTTACAACTTGATTTGAATATTTGCACTTGTTGCAATACATAAATAACAAATGTAATACATGACATATACATACATGTGAGAGTGAATATTAAAAGATATTAGCTTCAAAGACAAAAACAAAGCACAATGAAAAACTCCATCTGTGTGTGTGTGTGTGTGTGTGTGTGTGTGCGTGCGCGCGTGTTTGTGTGTGTGTGTGTGCATGCAATTGCAGATAGAGTGACCTGGGAAAGAATTACCAAAAAGGTGATGTGTGAAAGAGACCTAACAGGAGGTAAGTGAGCAAAGAACAATTTCGAAGTGCTTATTGAGGTGAGAACAAATACTGTTGTATCCAAAGAAAAGTAGGGAGTCTGGAAAAAAATGAGTGAAGGCTGAGTCTCAGGAACCAAGATCGGAGAAGTAATGGAAAAGCCATATTCTATATGGCTTTGAAGGTCATTTTTACAAATTTGGCTGCTGCTTTGAATGAGACAGGCTTTCATCAGAGGATCTTATGCAGTGATATAATTAGACTTTGATTTTAACCAAATTATTCTGGATGCCGATGTGAGAATGGGCCAAATTGCTGAGCAAGGACAGACACTGAAACATGTAAGAATATAGAGGAAAAAAATCTAGGTGACTGATACACACCTTTAAAGGTGGCAGCATGTAAAAGGTCAGAGATAGGGCTATCTCACCTGTAAACCTATTATTAAAAAAATCATTTTTTTAAATTAAGATTGACACTGTGAAAGTCTGAGGTATACAACATGCTGATTGACACATTTATATACTGTAATATAATTGGACCCTTAGCACTAGCTAATGTTAATTTCTCTTTAAGATTAATTTAAATGTAAATAAAATGTTTTTTTTTTTTAATTTCAAATAGAGCAAACGACAAATCATATGCTCCTGGCTTTAGTAATCAGGATCTCTCTGCATATTTAACTTTTCTTTAGCCTTCTCAATATAAGGCTACACCTTTTTTCTGTCCTCTGTTATGTAGCTGCCACATTAAAACCTCAAATTAACTTTCTTTGCAAAAATACTACTTCTTAGAGAGTTATAAGGTCCACTTCTTTCTTTCTTCATTGCCCTCCTTCCACTCACTAATTCTTTATTCAGTGAAAAAAAATTGATATCTGGGGTTTCAGTTCTGCCTAAATTCTAGCAATAAATGTAAGTGATATTAATATCTATAATGTTACCACATTCAACAATCTAAGTAAAAAATAATTATAGTGTTTTAAAATTGTTACTTAATCAGAATGTAAAAATGAAAAAAAAATACAATACAAAATTTTGTGTAGCATATGCCAATTATTTTATTGCTCTGCCTATGTTTTCCTTATCTGGTATTGCTAAGGAGTTTATCAATCATCAGATGATATTTAAGTCTACAGCAACTCACGCTGGATCACTCAACATAAAATTGCCTATGTGAATTTGACTGTAAAACAACAATCAAAACATACAAATTCTGGAGTTTCTGTCATGGCTCAGCAGAAACAAATCTGACTAGCATCCATAAGGACACAGGTCTGATCCCTGGCCTTGCTCAGTGGGTTAAGGATCCAGCATTGTCATGAGCTGTGGTATAGGTCACAGATGAAGCTCTCGGATCCCATGTTGCTGTGGCTGTGGTGTAAGCCAGAGGCTACAGCTGTGATTCGACCCCTAGCCTGGGAACTTCCATAAGCTGCAGAGGCAACCATAAAAAAAAAAAAAAGAAAAGAAAAGAAAAGAAAGAAGGAAAAAGAAGACTTTTAATTATTCCAGTTGCTTACCAGGGAAAATCTATCTCTGTATGTCAAACCAGTACTCTCCATAATTTTTTATCTTTTTAAAATCACATTTGAATCACTTCCTCAGTGATATATTTCCTAATCTATGTTACTGTGAGTGTGTATATGTATATGAATAAGTGTATTAAATATAAATGTATTCATATATGTGTGTAATATATGTATATAGAATATAATATTAAATTTGATACTGTGAATTAAAATGTAAAACAAGTTACTTTGAAAAAATTTTAGATATATCTCTCCAAATAAGGCAGCATTTAAAGTGTGTGTTTTTATAGAATTTGGCTTTCACTTAAAGAAACTTTCAGAGAAAGGGATTGCCATCATCTTAAATTCCTATGTGCACTAGTGAGTGAAGAAAGAAGTTCTCACTCTCCACTACAACACTCACTAGTAAAAGGACTGTAACTTCATGTGATTTTATGGGTCTGTCCCCAACTTATGTGATAATATTTCAGGACATTTGCCACTTAATTTTACCATAAGACCGGACTGATTCCAGAGAAGCCTTCTGTAGATATGTAAAGTAACCTTCTGTCTCTCATAAATCATAATTTATGTTCCTTATGTGTGAACAGAAGGTGTAGGTAAACAAACCAATTTGGGGAAGTTAGCTATTTTTCTCTAAATGTTCAATCTCCTCAGGAGCCCTTTAATGTAGCTTTTAATGATCTCTCCTTTAGCCTTGAATATTTTTTTTCTTAGATAAAGTAATCTCATTGATAGTGGTATATAAATTATGCAACACTGCCTAAACTTCTTACCACAGTCTCTGTTTTCGTTTTTGTTTGTTTGTTTACTTGTTTTGTGTTTCTTTATATCTGGGGAAATACAAATATAGTATTATATATGTATATATATTTAGTCATTACATTATATATAGTAGATGATTTCAAACTTTCTCTTGCTATTTGTTTCAGTTTTCTATATTTGCAGCTCTCCACATGGTAAGTTAAACAGTTATCAGTCACAGGATTTTGAAGTTTTGAAATTGGAGCAGGGCTTGGTGTGGATAACCTGCTTCGGCTTTATATATCATAAGCTGAGCAGCTCAGATAGGACTGGAATATTCTTTAACCCTCATTTCCAAGATGGCTTACACTCTGCTGACTATTTGGTGTTAAGGTTGTTGACTGGGGCCTTGCGTCTCCTTCATGTAGATTTCTCCACGTGGGTGCTTGTGCTTTGTCGCAATATGACAGCCAGCTCCAATAAGGAGAGTTCTAAGAGTGAGTATTCCAAGAAGCAAAAAAAAGAAGTTTCCAATCATTTTAAAAACTCAGTATGGAAGTGTCACTTCTGATGTGTTTTACTGGTAGTCACAGGATCAGTCTGAAGATTCAACGGATGAAAAATAAGCCCCAGCGTTCCTATGTAGCCTCGTAATTAAAGGATCCAACATTGTCACTGCTGTGGCACGGGTTGGATCCCTGGCTTGGGAACTTCTGCATGCTATGGGTGCGGCCGAGAGAAAAAAGAAAGAAAGAAAAACAAATTCCATCTATCTCTCAGAGAGAGACTGATAATTTAAGGCCATCTTTATTCCATCTCACCACCCAATAACCAAATCAGAGGTCCACTTCCTAACCCCGCTACAAATTCTTGCTTTCTAATTGTTACCCGAGTCTTCAGTTTTGGCCTCTTGAACTTTCCTATCCCTAGATACCAGGGCATTTATTTTTGCTAAAATTATTTGTTTCGGTTTTTCCCCAACTATCGCCTTCTTTCTATCAAAATAGGAAATATTCCTCCTTCTCACCTGCCTCATATGTGCAATTTTCTTTTCTCGATCACCTCTTTGTGTAATTCGTCACATTGATAATCCCTCCATTTTCTAGCACTAACCAACTCTGCACTTTTTGTTAGCTTGCTTGTTTCTACTATGTGATAAAATTTAAAAGAACAACTTTCAATAACAGCCATTATTTCACTTTTATTGAACTTTTGATGATGATGATGGTGATGATAATAATAATAATGATAATAATAATACCTTACAGCAAATGAATGTTAACTGTACGTGAAGAACTGTGTTAAAAGCCATGTTGGCCTTTTTTCCCTTTTTCTTCTTTTTTCAGCTGCGCCCTCAGCATGAAGAAATTCTTGGGCCAGGGATTGAACCCATGCCACAGCAGTGACAATGCCAGGTTCTGCACGTGCTGAGCCACAAGGGAACTCCCTAATAGCTGTATTTGAACTGTGTTCTCATTTACTCTTGAGAATAGCCCTATACACCTATACCATTATTTTTTCTCTTTAAATGGGTGGTAATCAGTTAGTCTAAGTGATTTGTTTTAGAACTCACAAGAAGTGGCAGACAAATATTAGAACTCTGTTCTATATGAAACCATATACTATGCTCCTGTAAGAAATTATATACTCAACTCCTCTCCCTCTCAAATGGCATTGATATATTAACATTCCTAAGTAGTTTGACCAATAAGAGAAACCCTAGTTCTTCACAACTTGTTGAATGCTTTGATCTTTAAAATTACATTCTTAACTATCCATATTCCAAAAAAACATGTATTATTAAATATTAAATACTTATATCTAATAATGTAATTTTATCACTTAGGTTTTGATTATACTAAATTAAATAACTTATCTAAGCTATAAATGGCAATTACAAATGAAAAATAATGAATTCTTTTGAATTCTTCAAGCAATGCTCACATCAATATATATTTAACTATCATGCTGAACAAACCCGTCACCCAGTAGAATCAGAACACGAGGTTATTTCCTCTTCACCCCACTTCACCTCCTCCTTCACCTTGACTATTAAGTTTGGTCTATTTTTATACCAGTACCACATTTCCATATATTTCTAGAATTATTAATAGTCACAAAAATATTCTAGGATTTTATTAGAATAATAATAACTTTATAGATCAATCTGACAAAAGCTTATATCTTTATGATAGTGAGCCTCAGAGTTAATAAATATATCTTTAATTATTTAGATCTTTAATTTTCCTTAATAATAGTTTATAGATTTCTCCATAGAGATTTTACACTTCCATTAGACTTGTTGGTGCTTTTTTGATGTTTTCACTGCTATTAAAAGTGTTGTATTAAATTTCCTTTCCTATGATCTTTTGCTTGTCTATCAAATTTGCATTTTTGTTTATTGATATCATATATTGAATCTAATATTACTCAAGATTTCTTGAGTTACTAGATACATCATGCTGATAATTATTCAATTCTGCCCATAATATTAATTCTAATGCTTTATTTTTTCAATATTCATTTTTAAAATTCATCTTTTCTTACTTCATTCTCTATGACTTAAAGGAGAATGATAAATAGAAGAAGCAAGACAGACATCCCTGCCATAGCTTGATCTCAGTGGTAAAGCTTTCAATACTTAACTATTAAATATAAAGATTGCTGTCACTTATTATAGATTTCCTTCATCAGACTAACTTTTTATTTTACTAAACAATTTCATGAAAATAGATGTAGAATTTTAACATATGTTTCACTACATCTATTGAGGTAATTATAAGCTTTCCTTATTCGTTTTATGAACATGATGAGTCATATTGATTTTTCATAGAGTAAACCAACTTTACATACTTTTTAAGAAACTCACTATTATCATCCTTTGTGTATATTGTTGGAGTTGATTTGCTACTATTTTGTTAAGTATTTTGCATCCATGTTAAGGAAAAGAAATAGCCTGTGGTTTTGTTCTCATTTAGTGTTATTATCAAAGATATATTTCCTAATAAAACAAGTAGAGAAGCATGCTTATTTTTTTTGCTCTATAAAAATGTTGTGTAATGTGTGCTTTTCTTCAATTATTTGTTAATGAAATTATGAGTGATGCCATGTGAGTCTGGAATTTTCTTTGTAAAAAAATTAATCACAGATTTAAAGTTTCATCAGTCATATTACTACTAAGATACTTTCATTCTATTATTCTTAAATTTCACTGTTATATTTTATCAGTTTGTCCACTTAACCTAATTATCAAATATAATGGCAAAATATGTTCTTACAATTTTGTGTTTTAATGTGTTTGAGATCTACGTCAGTGCCCCTTTTATTCTTGATATTGGTACTTTGTGCCTTACGACCTTTTCATTTTTAAGCTTTCAAACTGATTTTCAATTGTGTTAGTTTTTCTTTAGAGTCAAATTTCGCTTTATTGATTTTGCCTACAGTATGTTTGTTCTCTATCTCACTGATTGCTATTCTTATTTTATTATGGCTTTTCTTTCTTTGATTTAAATTTTCTGTTCTTTCTGGGTTGGGAACTTAGGTATTGATTTTCAACCATTTTCTCTTTTAATATTTACTTTTAGGGCTAGTAAAAGCTCTAGGTTAGTATGTCATATTTTCAATTAAGTTATAACTAGTATAACATACATTTTACAACATAGATTTTTTTCTACAATCTATGGTTTATTTAGAGTTATATTGCTTCATTTCTAAGTGAATTTAAATTTGTGTTTTTTAGTGTTTTTTATTAATTCCTCTGTGACCCAGAAATATACTTTAAATGATTTTAATCCCTTTACATCTGTTGAATATATGTTCATATAAATTGGCAGTTTTAATAACTATGTTATATTCTTTCATGGTTAGGTGAAGTTTTCTATTTAGTTAATTTTTCTAATTGTTGTTTGATTCATATATCTTAACTGACTTTTTTTTTTAAGATACTAGAAGATGTACATTACTATCTCCCATTACGATGGTAGATTTTTCAGTTATTCCTTTTCAATTATTTTCTGTCTGGTACTTAGTACATACAAATTTATAATTGTTATATCATCCAGGTGGGTTGAACATCTTATCATTTTTAAAATACACTACTTCCTCTACTACTCGGTTACCCTAGAGTTTACCTCATATACTATTAATATAACTACACAGCTCTTTGAGAACAATCCCTGCAATACTTAAAGCATCCTTGCCTTTTGGCAAAAACATCATTGTGAATTTTTCCTACTCTAAGATATAGAATGAGCTACCTTCTTGAAATCTGTTTTCCCTCATAAGGGAATATTCTTAGACATACATATCTGGTCTTAGAGTATCTGAAGATGTTGCCACTGCTATTGAGCTGGGGAAAAAGAAAAGATTCTTCGGGATCTTTGGAAATAGAAATAAATGATAGTTTTTATTATTTAAAATTTTTACTGTTCCAATATAAGATCCCGCCTAACAGCAAGACTTAACAATAGGAATGTTAACCCACGTGGATTGTTTGCTATTGGTTTCTCAAAATATATTAATCAATCAACTCTAATGGCTCTTTTTAAAATGTTTAATTTAAATGCTTAACATGACCCTGTTAATCAGCAATCCCAAAACAAAAGAAAACAAAACTATTATTTGATTCAATGACATTCCATTACACCTATTTAAACAATTTTCTCCTTACATCTCTTATCTTTCCATTCTTTGAGTCACTTATACTGGGTTTCTTTGTTTAGCTCTTTCTTTATGATTTGAACTTGTGTCCCTATTTTTCTCAGTCTCTGTCTTTTCTCTTCTAATTGATTTCTTTAGCTTGAACTCTCTTCTCTACAGAATGATTTCCAACTCATACTCCAACTCATACATCTCTTATCTTGGCTTCACATGAGCTACTCCCATACTTTCAATTGATATTCAGACATGTTCTAGGAGACCTCTAGCCAGTTTTCCTTTTATAGACCTTAAAGACCTTTGTTTAAAATTAATTACACACATATATATATATTTTTTTTCTATCTGGGGGATGAGCATATACATTTTACCTATTATTTGTTATTTCTTTATAATATTCTTGAAGAATTAGACACATCTTTCTCAGAAATGCAAATTCACATTACTGAAATATGCGGAATAGGCGAAATCCTTAACCCACATTTATGCCATCCTTGAAATATATTCCAGGCCCAGAATTACTAAGCTATATGAAAAAAAGCACTATGAATACAGGAGCCAAAAACATAATCTCTTAGTATAATGGAATGTCCACCATATCCATATTGTTTAACCTATTTGAAATAAAATTAGACGAATTTTAGAGAAAGAAATAACCCCTAACTTCGGAAAGTATTAAGATCAATGTAGAAACTAAGGATATTAAGCAGATAGAAAACAAGTTCTTCACTTTGTGTCTCCAAATTTGCTCTTCCTCTTGTTTTCCTAATTACGGTCCATCATTCCTCTGTTACTACTGTTACACAAACATTCTCATATACAATGTATTACATTTATATCAGTATTTTGTTTTTAGTAACTCTCATATTTTACTTTTTATTTCTCTTCCTACTTTATCACCATTGTTTTGTCCCTTTGTTCTTCAAGACCAGGGAAATGACAGAAGCTTCTCAGTGAGCATTATGGATTCTGGATTCTGGACTATCACTCACTTAAATGTATCCTACATTATTGTTCTATTGCATTATTCTTCCTAAAACAAACCTTGGATCACATTATTCTCCTTCTTAAAATCTTTACTTACTCTTGGCCTACCTCTCCTCAACAAAGTAAGACCAAGGTGGATTTGATCTCAAGATTCATCACTGGTTCTGGCTTTTGCAATTTGCTTAACACTTCTTAAGCTTTGGCTTTTTTAATTTTTTTAAATTTTTTAAATTTTTTATTTCTATTTATTTATTTTGTCTTTTTGCCTTTTCTAGGGCTGCTCCTGCAGCATATGGAGGTTCCCAGGCTAGGGGTCTAATCGGAGCTGTAGCCACTGGCCTACACGAGAGCCACAGCAACACGAGATCCAAGCCCTGTCTGCGACCTACACCACAGCTCACGGCAACACCGCATCCTTAACCCACTGAGCAAGGCCAGGGATGGAACTTGCAACCTTATGGTTCCTAGTTGGATTTGTTAACCACTACACCACGATGGGAACTCCTATTTTTTTTTAATTTTTAATATTGAAATAAAATAGTACTTGCTTGAGTAAATATCATTGTGCATAAAAAGCTTATGCAAGTAACTTATACCAAGTTACTTGGCCTTTAGTAAACTCAATATAACACTTAATATTGCTACTATTGACAATATAGCACAAACTCACAGGCAACTGTTTACACAGCAGTGTAAGTACCACAGCAGAAGTGAAAGTAAACTCATAAATTTGTCAGAAGGGGGCTTTTATTTTACATTAAATTCATGGAGGTGTCAAGAAATGGGTCTTTATATTACAGTAAAAATATGTCCAATGTGGGAAAGGGAATGAAGGATATTTCCAAGAGAAGGTACAACAGATAGGAAAAGATGAGCTTGTATACTGCAAAGTTTGGTAACAAGAAAACAAAACAAAACAAAACAAAAAACAAAGTAAACAAACAGTACATGTTAGAACAATATAAGGTTTTTAAGGAGATTAGTAGGAGTTAATTTTTTTTTAAGTTTGAGTACAGAAGTTTTTTCATTTGTTTTGTTTTGTTTTAATGGCCATATTCATGCCTTACGGAGGCTAGGGGCTGACTCCAAGCTGCTGCTGCAAACTACACCACAGCTGTGACAACATTGGATACTTTAACCCACTACCCTGACTGTGGATCAAACCCACACTTCCACAGCAACCTGAGCCTCTGCAGTCAGATTCTTAATCCACTGCACCACAGTTAGAACTCTGAGCACAAGTTTTAATGGACTTTATTTCTTTCTTTGTTATTTCCTTTTTCTTTTTTGTCTTTTTATGGCCACAGGTATGGCATATATAAGTTCCCAGGTTAGGGGTCAAATTGGAGCTACAGCCGACGGTCTACACTACAGCCACAGCAATGTGGGATCCTACCTGCATCTTTGACTTACACCACAGCTCACAACACCACCAGATCCTTAACCCACTGAGCAAGGACAGGGATCAAACCCACATCCTCATGGAAACTAGTCAGGTTTATGTCCACTGAGCCTCAACAGGAACACCTTAATGGACTTCTAATACAAGTAATTTGTCTTTTGTTCATAGTGAAGCTGTAAGTTTCAAGTACATGATTGACAACAGCAAACTATGCTTAGGAAAGTTAATTTTCAGTGGCAGTCTAAGTAGGGTAGAAAATATTACCTCAATAAACAAACAAAAAATGAAGATCTGTTTCATAGACAAATGCAGCTTAAGTATTTGGTGAATCTTTAATGTGTCAATAGGAGATAATATATTCAATTTACTCATTTGTTTTATTTATATTGATTGCACATGTGAACCCAGCCAGATGCCAGTCCAATTGCCTCTGCCCAGAGGACCTGTTACTGCTTATTACCACCTTTTCATTTCTTATTGTTTAATAGACTATCCTTGCTCATAGAACCTAGCAAGACCCTGCTCATATAATCACGTTTTCCACAACTTCAGTTACATTATTTCCACAGATTAGAAACAAAGCCCATCCACTGACTGCCTGTTTTGCTTGTTTATATCCAGACTTATTCAATATGCAACAAATAAATGAACATAGGTGTCAGGCTATTTTCTGCTTTTTTCTATCATTTTCAGTACTGTACTCTGGTTGATTTTTCTGTTATTTTAATGATGTGTGACTATGCAAGTTATGATACTGCATTTATTCAAGAGTCTATGTTCAAATATATGAAATAGCAATTTATAGGAGTTTTTTGAACTGAAAGATATACCTGAAATCACTCTGTTCCCCAAACATATTTCAGGCTATGCACATAATCAGCACTCAATTTAATTGGCTTTCCAAACCTTTGGGAAGAGTAAGGCATGAGTTTTGAGTGGGCTATAATGTAGAAACTCTGCTGTGACCCGATTCCACCCAGAGTTCATAACAGTTGCCATGGCATAGAATTAGATACCTCCCTCCATCCAGAAGATAATGGAGTAGAGAAGAAATGGTGCTGGTAAAAATTTGTTCAAGAAGAAAGAAAGCAAAGGTGGGGGAGCAGAGAAATTAAGTTTATTTTATTTATTAATGAGATTTTTTTTAATGTCGCCTTCATCCAATTTTTGCATGGCCTGTGATCAAAGGCGAGGCACACCCCTCTATATGGTACAAGACATCCCAGCCAACTGTCATGGCCTGAAAACTCTCATTTCTTTATCACACATGGCAGAATATCTCATTCCCTTCAAAAATCACATTTTTAATAACTCAAAAGGCTAAGACACAAAGTAAGATACAAAGCCTAAATATCATCATGGTCCTCAGCCTTTAGAGGATCATTCTTCTACCAGGAGTACAATAACCTTAGCCCTTTGGGGAAACCTTAGCCTTTTTGGGGAACCCCTTTTGCAAACCTGAATCCCATCTTCACATTCCTGAGCCAGATGGAGGGAGAAAAACACACATATTGAATATATAGCACAATAGAATTCAGTTCAGAGATGTCCTCAATCCCCTTAAAAAGACAGTTGTTTATTATTACATTATTTTATTTTTATGTAGTTTTTTCCCCCTTTTTGTCATATCCTTGACGTTTATGTCAATAATTTTGGTTTAAATTATACAGCCAATTTAGTTAAAAATTATTTTAGTGAGTCTCCGACCCATCCCACGATGAAAAGACTGTACTCTCGGGAGTACCTGTCGTGGCTCAGCAGTTAACGAACCTGTCTAGCATACAAGAGGATGCAGGTTCGATCCCTGGCCCAGCTCAGTGGGGTAAGGATCCAGTGTTGCCATGAAGTTGTAGATGCAGATGTGGCTTGGATCCCGTGTTGCTGTGGCCATGGCGTAGGCTGGCAGCTACAGCTCTGATTCTACCCCTAGACTGGGAACCTCCTTATGCTGTAAAAGACTTTACTCTCAAATTTTAATATTTTAAAACAAAAAAAGTTTGATAATACTTTGAAAATAGAGAGACCTTTTTTGTTGTCTGTTTTTACAGATTCCAAAGATTCCAGAGTAATTTATTAGACAGAATTCCAAGTCCATGGGTATACGGACCACAACACAGAATACATTCCCCAAATAGGAGATCATGGAATAAGTAGGAAGGTAAGACAAAGTAAAAGAGCAATCTCTTCATTTCAAGGTAAACTCCAATGATAAACTTTTTTCCGTAAGATATTGACTATCATTTAAAAAAATTATCAACCCATAGAATGTACTCAAGATAGAGTAGAATAATATAAGGTTATAAAGCCACAATTATGCCTATAGGAAAGGAAAAAGAAGGCCAGATGTTAAATGAGGAAGTGCAGAAAAGCTTTATTTGAGATGTGATCTGGCCTAAATTATAATCTCCTATTACATTTTCCATGGAGATGATGATCAGTCAGTCACCCATTATCAATTATTTCCCAAACACTTACGGCACAACTGTGATACTCAAAGTTATGATAGACAAAGTACAGGTATACAAAGTTGAATTTTTAAAAAAATATTTCTACCTTTAAAGATATTTATTCTTGCTAAATCAGATATTACCACTCCATCTCTAATTCTATAATTTTACATTATACTTTCTACTGAATTTCTTTCCCTTACTGGTTTGGATTAATAGAAAAGCTGATGTATTAAAATGAGAACAGGGATTATCATATATAATACTGTCATTAAAGCTGAACAATGCATTGCAAGGATTCAACAAAATTATACTAGAAGATGATGAGGTACTTGATTTGCAAACAAGAACCAGAGCTCAGAAGAGGAAGGGGATACAATTTAGGGGTTTATTATATTATATTTGAAAGTGAAAGGATGCAGTTATTTTAAGTGTTCTATGTGGGAAGCTTCATATGTATTTTTGTTGCCTCAACTATCCTCGCTGACCAGGGCTATCCATTTTAGTTTTTTTTCAAACAGTGTTTGTTTGTTTGTTTGAATCTCCACTTAAGTAGTTGTCCTTAAATATGGTGACATTGAGCAAAAAAACCTCATCTGTGGAGCTTCATCCTGTAACACTAATGACAGTGTTTGAGGACCCTCGCTCCCACACATGTAAATTCTTATCATGATGCTGGTCTCTGCCTTGATGTGGTTAATGTCAAGCCATTCCGTTTCCGTTTGGTCATAGATTTTTTCAGTATTAATGACATACTCTTCAGCAGTTTTGCAGCAGAGCATATGGTTTTGAGATGCTTACCTCTTTATTTATTTTTTTGTTCTGTTTATTTGATTTTTACATATAAGCTTAGACTCTGATCAGGAAAAGAGGAAATATGAGGCTGTGGTAAAATTAATGTCCTTTCTATTGATACCATCAATCATGGTGAAGTAGGACATGTCTGAACATTTATCTTAAGGCTTGTGAACTGAGAGAATGACATATAATCCAGCGGCACCCATAGCATGTGGTGAGAAAGCAACTCAGCAGAAAAATCCAGAATCACTTTAAGCACCTACATATGTCTAGGGAATACATAGGGAAATATAAAGAATCTGTTATACAGTCTTCAAACTCTGTGTAAAGAATGGGAAATAACAAATCAGAGATTTCACCTTTATGAACCAAATGACCTAAGAGTAAACTGATTATTTCACTGAGTCAAACTAAATTTAGTTTAGTAGAAGTCATATGTGTCACTATTAGCCTAAATTACACACACATTTTCCTGGCCAATTTTGTCAAATTCTGATAGGAATTTGGAAGGTGGGAGGGGGGCAATAAGGGAGAGAAAATGCTTGAAATATCAATTTAACTGATATTTTTAAACAATCATATTTTAGAATCTCTACATTTTTCACAGTTATCACAGGCTTTTATAACATGCTGGTGTTACACAAATTTCTTAACTTTTTATTTTATGTGCACTCTTATACAGTGAAAAGGGTGGATGAGAATGCAAAAGAAACTATAATGGATCATTGTCTTGAGTGTTTCTAATGATGTCAGCAACCTGTTGAGATGAAAGGTTTCCAAGATGATTTATTGGCTAGTAGAACTTAAAGTTCTACACCCCTCCTAATGGCTTCAAACTACAAATCCATTTGTGGAATCCTGTAATCCAATGTACTGCTCACTCCTTTACTCTAATACTGAAGGCTAATAACTTAGACACAATGTGCCAATAATGTCCACAGCAGCATGAAGTAATTTTTCAACTGCTTAATGAATTGTTAATTTAATGGATGCCATAACTCAGGCTCAAAAACAGTATTTTATTGGCAAAAAAAAAAAAGTCTGTAGAAAGCTTAATGTTTTCTATTATAAAAACAAAACAAATTACAACTCTACATACAAATGGTTATAGAAATATTTTCAAAGAATTAGTCTCACTTTTTCTCATTGAGCTATAAACATAAAAGTACAGAAGTCTTATGTGTACAAATTCATGAATTTTTACATGCATATATACAGCTGGGTAAGCAAAATCTTAATCAGGTTCAGAATGTTATCAGCCACCTAGAAACCTATCTCACATCTCTTCTACATGAATAAAGTCCCAAAGATAATAAGACATTTTTGATTTTTATTTAATAATTGAAGACTTGGTTGTTTTGAGTTTTTGGCAAGTGTGAATAAAACTGCTATAAACATTTGCATGAATGATTTTTGTGGACATCAGAATTCAAATTATCTGGACAATTAGGAGCACAAATTCTGGCTGATAAGGCAAGATTATATTTAGTTTCATAAGAAAGTTCCACACTATTTTCCAAAGTGCTATACCATTTTGCATTCCCAACAGCAGTGAATGTGAGCTTCTGCTGCTCCACATTCTTATAAGCAATTGGTATTGTCAGGTCTGTACATTTGGAGTTGAAGCCATTTTGACATCTTTTTCCTGTTTTACTTGGAATATTTATGCATATGACCTAATTATCATTATGCATATGTTGAAAGGCTACATCTAACAAATGCAATGACAGAATATCAAAAAGTGAAGAAAATGGTAGTTTTGCATGAAATGAGTAAGTAAAGGATGGGGCTGGAAACTGAGGCTAGATTAGTTGTTAGAAGAGTTTCTGTTAGTGAACAAAATGTGTCTAGGGGTTAAAAACCTCCAAGCATAAATCCAACAAATAGCCAAACAGCTCAAAAATAAAGTAGCAAGATGTTCCTCCTGGTGAGAAAAACATGGCAATTTTGTTAGGTGATATTAATTTAAGAAGCTATTACTGAAATTCTGGTAGACTCCATTTTTCACATATGAACTCTAATTTCTTGAATGGGAGCCCTGCCAGAGGCAAGGAGGATACTACAGCTTTTAAGGGAAAGAAATAATGAGAAATATTTCAAGAAACAGATATTTAAGTACATACCAATGGTTATGAACTGGAGCAAATGAAGGTGATTTGGGCTTGAAAAGATAGGCTAAACAAGGGTATTTGTGAAAACACAGGCAAGCAGGGTTAAGTAAACGGGTCTCAAGAGAACAAGAGTTGGAAAGGAAAGCTGCCACTCACACTTCTCTTGTCTTGCGCCCTGTGAAACGCAGCTAAGTTTTCTGGTAGGGATATCAATGTATCCATCACTCAAAATGTGTAGAAATTGGAGGAGGGAAAAATTTTGACTCAAGACATAGTCTCGTTAAGATGATTGTAGTTGCAGCGGAAGAAAACTATAAGGATTTAAAATAAAGTTTATAGCTTTAGAACATAGTACAAACCAGGCAGCAATAAAACTAGCATTTGCTTTAACTTATCTACATGCCTGGGACCAGTCTAAGATATTACCAAGGATAATTTAATTCTCACAAATGCTATGTATAACATCCCCCTTTTAGAGATGAAAAAAACTTCACTGCGCGCCAATTTTAAATACAAGTCGCCAAGGTATTTCAGAGTCTTGGGAGCCATGCTTGATTATTATCTTTGTTTGACACATCTAACCCGTCCAACCCCAAAATGCATCATGAACACAGTTCTGCTGCTACCACTCAAGATGAATTCATTGGCAGATGTTTGCTTGGACTACTGCAATATTCTCCAACTTGGCCATTATCCCTCTCTTCTGGCCTCTGAAACAACTGGCATACATTACCAGAAGGGCTTCTACATATAATAATTCATATCATTTTACTCCTTTGTCTACAATATGAGCACTACACCTGGATTTTATTTTTATTTATTTTTTGTCTTTTCAGGGCAGCACCTGTGGCATATGGAGGTCCCCAGGCGAGGGGTCCAAATGGAGATATAGCCGCCGGCCTCCATCAGAGCCACACACCACGTCTGTGACCTACACCACAGCTCACAGCAATGCCAGATCCTTAACCCACTGAGTGAGGCCAGGGATTGAACCCACATCTTCATGGATGCTAGTTGGCTTCGTTAACCACTGAGCTGCAAGAGGAACTCCCTATACCTGGATTTTAGTAAAATTTGAACTCCTTATAATGGCCTACAGTTACTTGCATTGTCTTACTCCTGAAAATCTCTCCAACTTTATTTTATACTGGTTTTATTGCTTTCTTATATTCCTCCCATATCATTCTTTCAGTTTCTCAAATAGGCCAAGTGTTTTCCCTATCCACTTAGAGGCTCTGCTTTGTAAACACTCTTCTGATATTCAGCATGATTATCTACTTTGTCTTTTATATTCAATCATCATCGAATCCTTTCCTGACTCATCTATTTAAAGCAGTGACTACACTGCTCTTCCAATCACAGCCCTTATTAATTTCCTTTTCAGCCATTATCAGTCTTAATTGTTTTCTTTCATTTCCTTACCTGTTTACTGCTTCCCTAACCTCCTCAACTCCAAGAGGGTAGTAACTCTCTCATTCTTTTTACTGCTGTATCCTTGGTACTCACACAGCAGAAAATAGGCAGGCAATAAATAGTTGTCCCAATTGCAGACATATTTCATTTAATATCATTTTGAAAAATTTGCCTAATAACTAGTTCTATCAATAAATGAAACAATTTTTAAATAAAATTTTAAATAATTTGTCTCAATAAATTTAAACAAAAAAAATAGGCGGAAATCCAACACACTGATTATATAACTATCAGAGAATTGAATTAAAATTTAATTGCTTGAACTACATCATCTTATATCTCATGAACTTAATTTATATTGAACTATTTTCTGATGTTATGTCTCTGGCTTACATTGAAGGACATCCATTAGTAAGACCTACATGAAAACTCTTGGTACCTTCACTGTCAGATGTCATTGAGAAACACTGTCAAGATCATCACACTGTTTCCTCTATATAAGGATCCACAGGAGAACTGCCACTTGTACTTCAGTACCAAGGAAAGTTTGTTTTTCTTTTATAGGAAATATATATATATATTTATATATACATATGTACACACACATGCACACACACATATACACATACACACATATATATATAAATTGGTAATAGATTATATTTCTCTAGTTCACATATATGTTATATGTGTGTGTGTAAATATATATATGTCATTGATTATGTTTCTTTATTTCTTTAGTTACCAAGAAGTTAGAATTCAATTTGATGCTCACCTCTTATAGTGTAAAAAATAATGGTTCATAATTCGACCATGACTCCAAATAACTCTACCTTAATTTAATATTTCTATTAAATATTTTATTACATATTTAAACTTTTTTGGTATGTGATCTCAATTTTTTTTTTCCTTTTTACAATCACACCTGCAGCATATGAAAATTCCCAAGCTAGGGGTTGGATCACAGCTGCAGCCACCAGCCTATTCCACAGCCACAACAATGCCAGATCCAAGGTGCTTCTGCCACCTACACCCCAGCTTACAGCAAGGCCATATCCTTAACCCACTGAGCAAGGCCGGGGATTGAACCCGCATCCTCATGGACTCTAGGTCGGGTTCTTAACTCACTGAGCCACAGCGGAAACTCCTCAAATTTTTTGAACATGGTAGGTTCCAAGTAAATATAAATATAAAATTATCAGTGTGATTTAAAAATTGGTAAAACATGGTGATCAAACCTTGTACATAAAAATTGTTAGAAAATAGTAAGTTTTGGTTTCAATACCCACTAAACACTATAGATATGAAATAAATGTTAACAAGACAATTTGAGAATAGTGTTTCATTATACTACTTTTCTTAAGAGTAGAAGTTTTATAATCGGATTAAATTAAAAATCAGTAGATTGATATAATACTTTTTACTGGGTACACTGGTACCTTGTTGATGTTTTTTATGTTCTCACATTTGTTTCCTGCCTCTTTTTTTCTTTTTATTTAGCTATTTCCTCTGTATATATCATTACATGGTAGAATCCATTTTATTCAAAGTGAGCTTGTACCCTGGTTATAATCCGATGGGCCAAAGTGGAAAAATCAGGCAATGGGTCCCTTCCCTATAATTTGGACATGGCAAAGAGGGGGATATAATCCACTTTCTAAGTACAATATTAGACATCTCTCTCTTTCTCTCTCTCTCTCTTGTTTTTCAAATAGAAACCCAGACCGATATTAAAAAGAAGGGAACAAGTCATCAGATTAACTCAGATATAAATTATAGAGAAAAACATGGTGCTCCAGTTCCTGGATACAGTTGTTACTAAGTTCATTTTTTTAAAAAAAAAACTCAAAGATGATTTGATTTAAGCATTTAGATGTTTCATGAGATTTCACAGCATTCTTCTAATAATTCCTCGGTTTACTTCAGCTAATGGAAATCTGACATCTGTCACTCTTAACAAGTCCAAGCAGTACAAATTGAAATTTCCATAGATATTGATTTAATAGGACAATACAAAGATACTTTATGCTTTATCACAGAAGAATAGTATCAAATTGGGTTCTCAAAACACATGCCTACAAAAAATTTGAAGTGAAAGAGGTTTATTGGAGATACAGACATCTCTGAAAGAGGAAAAAGGAAGCAGAAATAATCAGGAAAAATTGCAGTCCTAATGCAGATATAACACCAGTGGAGAGAGATGAGGAAAGAAAGAAAACTGGACATATAGAGCTTCAGCTTGCATCACAAACTATGACAAAGTCTCCTCAAACCCAAAGGAATTAATTCCAAAATAAAGATTACCCATTAACAATGGGAGTCCCATATGAGGTAGGATATAGTTTGGTTTTACTATCCCTGCCCTACTCAACTAGGAGCAAATCAAGGAGGACATGGCTTTGGTGTGAACTCTTTGTCAGGTCTCAAAGTCCTGGAGCTCAAAGCCTGCCAGCTAACCCCACTTCTCACAGCAGATTCTCCCTTGATTAAAAAAAAAAAAAATTAAACGAACAGACAAAAAACCAGTGAATTTAATTTTATAATCTAAAAAGTATTCATTGAAGCACAAATCCAAAGACTATAAATTACAAATACATATAAGGAAAGTGTTCAGATATTATTAAAATATTATTAAGATTATTAAGATATTATTCCCTTGATAATGCATAGACAATATTGAGAACAATGAAAAAAATAAAGGAGTAAAACAGCTGCTCTTTGGAAAGAATTTTAAGTTGTTCTCATGTCATCTCACTAATGTGTAATCGTTGGTATTAAATATCTAATTGCTAAAGAAAATGCTGTGAAATGTGCCACCAGGGAACTCTCAATCATTTTGGATGGTGTGGTGCCCAAAGTGTTCAGCCCTCCATTTTTTTTTCTATTCTAAATTTACTTTGTTTTTCTAAAAAAAAATTCAGTAATCAGTGGTGAAATCTCGTTGCCCAAATTCCAGCCTCAGGTATCCAACATCCCATTGATCATCAATGCCTAGATAGACCCCAAGCACTTCACACTGAACCAGTCTCAGAACATCCTTATTTTCTTTCTCTGAGACGTCTCCATGTAGTCTTCTCTACTTGATAACTGGCAAAACAGCTGGTGATGAGTCTAGAAAAGTGTTAAATTTCAGAGGTCCCTCAATCACCCATAATCATAATCTACTCACCTAATCAGTTATTCAGTAAACTTTGCTAACTGAAGATACACATACCTCCTCTTCATTTCCTCCTCACTGTCTACTTCAGAAACACATCATCTCTTTCATAAAAACTGAAGTAGCCTTCTTCTACATTGTCTTACTTTCTGTTTTATCTGCCTCCAATTTACTAATCAAGTACCTCCCAAAATTATTCTTCTAATTTGCAAGTCTGATGAGTATATTCCTCAGAAGGTCTCAAAGTTTGCAGGCAAAAGAAACAATGAGGAAATTATTAAAATTATACATGTCAGGTATCATCTAAAAAACACAAATATTGATTAGATCTGTTATTTAATACTGCATGCCAATAAAAATAGTAAACAAAATAAAAATGAAAAAATAACATTGCATGTTATATATCCTTTTAAACATAAGTGCATATTAATATGTGTATTATCTAGGTTGTGTACATTGTACATTTATAAGTATATTTTTAAGACTAGTATATAATTAATAGTAATAAATATTTTAATATTTGGTGGTTCCTCTAGTTTCATAGGAGACAGTTTTTCCTCTTCAGCAGTCATACCTACTTCTCTTCAATTTTAATATATTTTATATATATTACAAATGTATTTTTATAATATATACAAAATATTTAAAATATTTTGTAATATTTTAAATATTAAATACCCAAATTAAATACCCAATTAAATACCCAATCCCAAACCCCAATCTATTCCTCCCCCAACAACCTGCCTCTTTTGGTAACCATAAATTTGTTTTTGAAGTCTATGAGTCTATCCTCTGACTTGCTTTTAAATCAAATATAGCTTTGAATATTCAGTCACTTTGATGTATGTGGTTATAATTATTAATTCCCTTACTAAACATTTTTTGCAACTTATTTTGCTTCTCTTGTCAATAAAAAATAAGTTGCCTATACTTGCTATTTCAAAAATGCTCCTACGAATATATATGCGAATTTTCTCCAATGTCCATGTCAAAGAGCTTATCTAAATCTATATGCCTACAGGTAGAATTATTTTGTTGTAAGTCACACAATTTCTAGCTTCACAGCTGTACAACATGTTAGGTTTTTTTTTTTTTAAGAAGTTATCATAGAAGTCTTGCATCAACCTACTAGGTATGTACAACCCATGTTGTAGATTTATGTCCCTTATCTCAGTCCTACGTTCCTCTAGCATTACATGATGAAAAAGTAGTGAATAGCTCCTAAAGAGAGATATTTTAAAATAAAATTAGTTTTCATTTTTATAGATATATTGCTTCTTACAACATCTCAATTCTGAAAACTGGTTTTCAATGATTTCCACAAAAGTAATTTCCAGGATAATATATGAGAACATCATTATTATCGGCAATGATTTTACTATCACCAACAAAAATAAAATATTAGTTTTGTCATGTTATAATAAATAATTTAGATAAATGTCATTCTAGCCCACTGAGAAATTTTGATTTAAAATAGATAAATTAATGAATATAAATGCCTTTTCAAAACATTTTGTAAGGAGGGAATAATAATTCAGTGCAATAGAAATAAGTCATTTAGTTGTATCAATACACAGGATCTTTGAGTTAGATGGCCCACTGAAAGTCAGCTTCTACCCGAATAAAACATTTCTTCCTCGATCTACCTATTTTTGATCATCCATAGCTTTGCTTCAATAATTTTAATAATTAAATACCCATTATTTCCACTTTCCCTCACCAGAATGTAAACTCCACATGGGCAGTGATTCTTACTTGGTTTTGTTTGCTTCTTTGTTTTGTGCTTGCTATAGCTTTGGTACCCAGATCAGTGTTTGACACACAGCATCTGCTCAAAAACTATTTCGTGAATAAGTCAATGATAGAATAATTATCTCTTTCTCTTCGGTTTTCCCCCTGGCCTTAGTTCTGCCCTGTGAAGCAACAGCAAGCAAATTTTGGATTTGCCTTTTACTAAGGTTTTATAAAGTTGAAATTGGCCAAAAAAAATGTAGATCTCTGAGTCTTGTGTCTAATTTTCTATCTAGTGTAATTGCCAGCCTTCCAAGATACTTTCCAGATTTCTTAACTGGTATGCATTTAAGATATGTCACCAAGCTGGGGATCGTTTAATAAGCTGTCTGGTACTCCAATGTGTTTTAACGTATGAAATAATCGTAACATGACAAGTACAGCAAATGGAAAAAAAAGGAAAAAACCCTTCCTCCCATTTCCACTCACATCCATTGAAGCACCCTATGATAATTCTAGCTATTTAATATTTATGGCCACTTGGCACACTTTTATATTTATATTAATGAAAACTACAAACTTTATTTACACAGACGGACTGCCACATATATAATAAAAGCATTTAGATCATAAATATGCAAAGGTTTAATTGAGATGGAAAAGCTGGAGAATAATTTAGGCATTTCCTTCTGGGCTAAGGACATAGGAAAGCCTTGAATAGTTTTGAATTTGGAACAATTTTGCTTAAGACATGGAAATATAGTACTTTTCTCAATGAGGTATAGAGAGAAAAATGGCAAAACATAGAGAAAATCTACTTTGCATTTCACCTTATTTTATTATTTTTTGCAAAGATTTATTTTTTGCCCTGTAAATCAGAAAATTCTTATTTTCATGCCTGCTAGAAAGTGTATTTTCCCCTCACCTCTGTTTGAACCATTTTATTGCAATCCTGATGGCAACTTACTGGCACAGTTCTTATAATGCATCAAGGTTGGCCCTATTTGGGGAACTTTCATTTCCAAAGGACAAAGCATTTCCTTTTTGGATTCACCTTGAAAGTACAGTACCTCTATTTTTATTCCCTGTTGGCATAGCAAATAAGCATAATGAAATAAGCCTACTTTGTGAGCTTCAGTAAATTGCTTCTTTCCCTCTTCCCCATCTCCTTCTTGTTCAATCCATTTCGAAAACTTTACTATCAACCTTGACAATCTTGTGACATTTTACAGTGTAAGTTGCAGTATTTAGCCAAACTGAAAAAGTACTTATATATTTTTAAGTTGACATTTTAATGAAAAAATAATCTGGATATAAATACTTTACTTGTTTAAATCTTTAATGTACAATGTTATTTTGAAACAAAAACCATACATTTTTGAGTGGTGAGGCATTTCTTTTGATGAGTATAAAACCCATATTAACCTAAAGTATGTGTTTCAATGATTTTTTTGATGGGCCATTGGAATAAAATAAGATATTTGACCTTAAAGATGTTCTTAGAGGTTGCAGATGAAATAAATTTGCAGTAAAGTCCAATAACAAATACTTGATACTGTAGATATATTGTTCACTATTATACAACAATTTGAGAGATCTCATTTTGAATTTTTGGAAGGTTACAGAAGAGCAATGAAAGAGGAAATAATTCTGTTGAGATGAATATGTAAATTAAAATGTACATTCATTAAGTTTTGAGAATGGGTATTTTTCAAACAGATAAACTGCCCTGGGAATCCTGCAGATATCTACTCTAGATAAAACTAACACTAATTTAATAATTCCTATGAGAATCTCTGATAAAAACTAATGCCCTATCTCATTTAATCTTCAGAAATCTTTTAATTGTGTACTATTTATCAATATTTTTCAGGTAAAAATACTGATGTGCAAAAAAATACTGAAGTACAACAAATCTACAACATGATATAAACTCTGAATTATAATAATATTAACAAAAACAATAGCAACTATAACATAAATAACAATAGTGATAGAAACAGTAACTAACAGATATGGGATGTTTATTATGCGCAAGTACCAAGCTAATTAATTTTTGAAAAATTTTTAATTGAAGTATAGTTGATTTGCAATGTGTTGGTTCCTGGTGTACAGCAAAGTGATTCAGCTATATAGATAGATATGCAGATATACATATATATTCATTTTAATATTCTTTCCTTTATCGTTTATTACTATAAGATAAATACAGTTCCCTGTGTAATTGGATAGGAACTTGTGGTTTATATACCTTATATATAGTAGTTTATGTCTGCTAATCCCAAACTCCTAATTTATCCTTTTCCCCAACAGGCTAACTTTTTTTGATGAGTTCTCTCAGTTGGTCCTTGTAATATCTTTTTTAGGTGCAGTTTCTCAGTAGTAGAATCTAAATCAATTATTTTTACACATGTAATTTATTAAGAAAAGAAGTGTTCCTAGTTAACTGATGGTATGGAGGGGATGAGGTAGCTTGATATACTTTTTTTTTGTCTTTTTAGGGCTGCACCTGTGGCATATGGAAGCTCCCAGGCTAGGGGTCTAATCGGAGCTGTAGTCAACCAGCCTCATCCGCAGCCACAGCAATGCCGGATCCAACCTGCATCTGCAAACTACACCACAGCTCACTGCAACGCTGGATCCTTAACCCACTGAGCGAGCCCAGGGAACGAACCCACCTCCTGGTTCCTAGTCAGATTCATTTCCCCTGAGCCGTGACAGGAACTCCCGACTTTTAAAAATTTTTTATTTATTTTATCAAGGCACGTTAATTTCCATTATCTTATATGAATTAAATGTTCACATTCCTTAACTTTGATTATGAAGATAAATGAATTAACTGTCCATTGCATGATATTCTCTTGGGGAAAAAAAGTGCTATTATAAAATTTTATGATGAGTTTCTGAGAATACCATTCATTATTCCTCTATCAATGTCTTTAATACTGTTGCTTTGGTTGCCCGAGATTCCAATTTTTCCAGCATACTTTTCCCTTTTAGAAATACTATCTCGGAATTCCCGTCTTGGCGCAGTGGTTAACGAATCCGACTAGGAACCATGAGGTGGCCAGTTCGATCCCTGATCTTGCTCAGTGGGCTAAGGATCCAGCGTTGCCGTAAGCTGTGGTGTGGGTCGCAGATGCAGCTTGGATCCCGCGATGCTGTGGCTCTGGCATAGGCCAGTGGCTACAGCTCCAATTCGACCCCTAGCCTGGGAACCTCCATATGCCGCGGGAGTGGCCCAAGAAATGGCAAAAAAAAAGACAAAGAAATACTATCTCATCTCTAAAACTAAACTTAATGCAAACTCTCCCATCAAGTGTAATTCCAGCTAGAACTGTTCTCTGAATAGTAAGAACTCTCCTAAAACTATCCAATCTTAATTTATGATTTTTGTGGCTCTTTCTCAAATTTAAACATTTTGTTATTTGTACACCTTATGCTTCCTGAGGAAAACTATTTATTTACCACATTATATAATGTTTTCTCGAAAATTAAAAGTGATTATAAAATATTTTTAAAGTGAGGAGAGAAGGAGGAAAGAAGGAAAAGTAAGACAACATTAGGGAGAGGGAGTGAAAAACAAAAGAACATGAAGGGAGAGAAGGAAGGAGAGCTAGACAAGGGAAGAAAAGAAGGAAGCAAGAGGAGCTACCTATGCCAGAGAATTGAGAGGAGAGGGAGAAAATAGAAGGAAAGAGAAAATTACCCATGTCATCAAAATTGTGATGGCGAAGACATTGTAATGGATACACTTCTAATTTATCTCCCTACTATAACTGATGAACCTGGGGGGCAATCAAAACTTTCTATGACTTTATATATCAAGTGATGTGTTCTCCTTTCTACCTAGAAATTTCTTTCCTGTTTATTTTCTCTCATGGCAAGGTTTCTTTTCAAATGAATTAAAACCAATTTCCACCCCAAATCATCGAACTATCATTATGGATATATATCTAAAAATTTGTATTATGATAATAGCCTCCTTAGCCATATTTGTGTGAACTTCATATTTCAGAAAAAATATTGCCTATAAGCAAATGACTATTTCAGACATATGAAAATTTCTTGATAATCAGTGATTTTTCTATTTATATATCTAGTGAGAGAGAGAAGGAGGGAGAGAGAGAGAATACAGACAAAAAAGTAAGACTAAAAATGGCTAAGTATTAGCAAACTGTGGTATGTGTGTCAAGAACAGAAAGGTGGAATATAATATCTTTTCCTTCAGTCTCTATCTCCAGGTTGGCCAAAAATATGCCAACATTACCACTTGTAGCCAACTATCTCAAATTCTGTCATGAGGACACGGTGGATGGCATAAGAGCTCCTGCATGATCACAGATATGATTTACAGCAGGAGACTGGTTGGCACTAACTGTACCAACACTATACCTCTCTTTAAAAGCAAAGTGTCTATTCAGGTCTTTTACCTATTTTTCAATTGAGTTGTCGGTTTTTTTGTTGTTGAATTGTATAAGTTTGTATATTTTAGAGATTAAGCCCTTGTCAGTCGCATCATTTGAAAGTATTTTTTCCCATTCCATAGGTTGTCTTTTTTTTTTTTTAAGGTTTCCTTTGCTGTGCAAAAGCTTGTCAGTTTGATTAGGCCCCAGTGGCTTATTTTTGCTTTTATTTCTGTTGCCATGGGAGGTTGAACTAAGAAAACATTTGTACGGTTGATGTCAGAGAATGTTTTGCCTGTGTTTTCTTCTAGGAGTTTGATGGTGTCTTGTCTTATGTTTAAGTCTTTAAGTTATTTTGAGCTTACTTTTGTGCATGGTTAAAACTGAATTTGTAAGGTGATAAAGACACAATAACACCACAGTGGCTTTTCTTTTAAGTAAGTAATCATGATGATGGATACAAAATTTAAAATAGTCTTACCTTGCAACTGTGAAAAGTTAATGAACAGAAACCTCAATTAAATAGAGTGAGGAGACCAGATAGGGGAGTGCTCATACCCTGAAGCAACAGCAGAACCTGAAAGAAAGACTCTTCTTTCCTGGCAAAGACTCCATCAATGAAAACTCCTGAGCTCCTTGTTTACTATAACCCTCCCATTTCCTTTTCCTCTTTATAAAAGCAATCTCCCTTCCTTGCTATGTAAGGACGTGCATGTGGCTGGCCATGGCTGCATTTACTGAATTGCAAGTGTCTGATGATACTGAACACACCTATTTTTGCTGAGGAAGTTTCTTGCCATCTATTTGTTTCCGGTCAATACAATACATGAGTCAATACTATTTAATTTGGGGTACGCAAATAACAGTCTCCCTGTAATTTGGAAAATATTACTTGAAAGGGTATTTTGATCAGGATTCAGAATGTCTGCAAACTGTCTGAGGTCTAATTTTATATATATAAAATCTCAAGAGTCCAAGAGAGTCCATGTGTTCATGGTTTGTAGGGTTTTTTTTTTTTTTTTCCCATATGCTCAGCAGGGTTTGTGACCCAACAAAGAGCCAAAGATAATTAGATAATTTATCTCCAGAAGAGTGGAAAGTTTGTAGTGAAAATCAACCAGTCTGAACTTTTAAAAAGCTGTAAAATACCCAATAGAGAACAGATCATTAAGTATATTATAAAAGCATACTGATTAACTGCATAAAATTATGGAATGAGCCAGGCCTGGTTTAAAGTCTTGGCTTTGTCACATACAAGCTCTCATGGCCCTGGTCTTGAACTCTCTAAGTCTCTGTTTAATAATCTGCTTTTAAGAGATTATTGTCAATATTAAATGAAATTTTAAAATATAAGAAAGTCAGAGCACACCAGGCATATCAATCACAGCAAAAATGATAGCTATTAAGTCCTTATGATATGGATTTATAATAAGCAGTATGTATTTGATCTTTGTCCCTTTTTATGGCACAGAACTCCTTGGAGTTTCTTTAATTTCTTAACTGAGGAGAAAGTTAAAGATGTCTTTTGCTATGTTAGTGAGTTGACACTAGGTAAGCCCATAGGTCACCTAAGGATGGGGTCTGGTTATCAGAAGAAACAATCATGTGATTATAGAGTTAGATCTTTCAGTCCCATTCCCTTGACCTCTGGGGAAGGGAGAGCAGATGGAGGTGGAATCAAATGCCAATGGCTAATGATTTAACCAATCATGCCCATGTAATGAAGAAAGTGAAACTATCAAAGAAAAGCAATATTTGTTTCAAAAGAGAGAAAGGCACCATTTATTGGTTAAGAGAACTTACAGTGTGACACATTAATCTTCATTGCTCATGTGTCCCTTCCACAGTATTTATTAGTCCTCAGCAACTAAGGATGTATGTTAGCTCTTAGACATGGGAAAACAGATTTGAGTAGCTTGTCAAACATAAGGTGTATATTCAGGAATATTTTAAGAGACAAGAGCATTATAAATGCTGTTATACACTGAACAGAAGTTGTTAAAAAGAGACTTGTAGGAGCAAGGCAAAATATGAATATATTTTAAATTTTTTCTCTAACTTGATGGAGACCCGAGATGAATATTTTTCCTATCATTAGAATGCATTTAGATACTATTTTCACTTATGTTTAGAAACCAAAGTAACTGATGTAAATTAATGAGAACAATTGGTATACAAAACTCAAGAAAAGTATCAGCAACTGAATAAACCAATAAGTGGTTCGAAATAAAAGACACATGATGCCATAATAATTTACATACCTAAAGTTGAAATAAGGAGTGTACATAATGTGGAAAAAAATAATGCACCATATAGGCAAGTTTTTGGGGTAGAATAAACTGAATATACCCAATATGTGCCCTCCCACAGATTACAAACTAATGGCTTAGACAGATTGAAACAAATTGGTTACATAAGTATTTATTCTATTATAATTGTACTAATTATTGTTTAAAAAGTGTAAAATCAAAGCACATACCAGGCAATCTATATATGTGTTCTCAGATCTCAATCCTCTTCTAACTCGAATAATAATAATTCAATTAGCAACAGGAAAAGTCTGTAGAAAAAGAAACTATAAGAAAGTGAAAGTGTGAGAACAAGCTGTGAAACACATCAACGATATTTAAGTTACTATATGTGTTCTACCTATGAGTTTTATGTACTGACTCAAAGTCAAGACTGCACAGCCATTGCATGGGAGACAAGGTGGATATGAATATGGAACTAATAATCAGGAGAATACTGTGGAACACAGCAGGATCTGACGCCTGGGGACAGTCATTTCCATAAAAAGCAGATTGGTTGGATATTATCGAATTGACAGATAAATATAAATATTAATGGGAAAGGTAAGATTTGATTTTTGAGAAACATGCTGAATTTATTCAATAAGAAATAATAAACTTGATTTTTCTAGAGCTATTGACACACTGTCACAAAAATAATCCCAAAAATATATTCTTTCTTAAATGGTTAGCACCTACCATGTGCTAAGTACACATTTACTTCTTAGAGTAACCTCCTCAGTTAAAAATTTTTCACATTTTTACAGATGAGGAAATGGGGGCTTAAAGAAGTAGGTTTTTGTTTGTTTGTTTGTTTTTGGTCTTTTTAGGGCCACACCTAAGTTCCCAGGCTAGGGGTTGAATCAGAGCTGTAGCTGCCAGCCTACTCAACAGCTCATGGAAATGCCAGATCCTTAACCCACTGGGCAAGGCCAGGGATCAAACCTGTGTCCTCTGGATACTAATCGGGTTTGTTTCCACTGCACCATTATGGGAACCTTAAAGAAGATGTTTAAATCTTTGAGTGGCCTAGTTCCATCATCCATACAATTAGGGATCGGTATGAAGGGTTCTTAAATTTCTAACAGGCTACATTAACCAAAAATTATAGAGTAAAACTATGAGGTATGAATTGTGAAAGTGATAGCGTTGATTTCCTTAAAACTCTGGATTAAAATCCACGGAAGTTGTCAACCAATCAGGCAAACAGCCAACAAAACATTAAAAACATTCAGAGAAAAGAGTTCATTTGAAAATGACCCCATATGGAGCTTAATTTTTTCCCCCAGAAATTGAGGGTGAGGTCAAAAAAGTTTAACTTCTGAGGAGATTCTTGAAGAAAAAATGGTGTGATAAGTACAGTAATGAGATTACAAAAGTGGTGGAGAGGTGTCTTAGAAGGGTGAGGTTTATATTGTTCAGGTGAGGAAAATAGCAAGGAGTCAACTAAAGGATGAGTCAACAGCTTATCTGGACAAGAAGAATGAGTAAGGGAAAGAAATAAATGCACAATACTAAGACCCATCACATTAGGGTTTTTCACTGCTATCAGTCTGCTATCAGACTGATAGTTCTTCAGAATACTTAAAAATTTTTACTGAAGGAAATTCAGGCAGTTATAATAACACTCTAGCATGATTTAGCTTATCTGACTGAAATTCTCTGAAAGCCAACAGGCCCTCCCATGATATTAATGGAGGTATGAAAGATATGTAAGGGGAATTATTGGGGATTTATGAAAAATTATACTTTTCATCATTTGGTTCCTGAACAAAGGACTATAGCTTTGCAAAATAAGTAACTAAAATAAGTCTTTACTTTTATGCTTCTTTTTTTTGTCTTTTTGTTGTTGTTGTTGTTGTTGCTATTTCTTGGGCCGCTCCCGCGGCATATGGAGGTTCCCAGGCTAGGGGTTGAATCGGAGCTGTAGCCACCGGCCTACGCCAGAGCCACAGCAACGCGGGATCCAAGCCGCGTCTGCAACCTACACCACAGCTCACGGCAACGCCGGATCGTTAACCCACTGAGCAAGGCCAGGGACCGAACCCGCAACCTCATGGTTCCTAGTTGGATTCGTTAACCACTGCGCCACGACGGGAACTCCTATGCTTCTTTCTTGATTTTCAGGTCAATATATTTTCAGGGAAAATAAAATATTTTAGATTTTCTTCTTCTGATAGTAAATGAATTTATAAATCCAGAATTACAAGAGTTTGATACACTGATAAATCTTTTAATTCCAAAATTCCCTTGGGGTAAAATATCTTTAATTCTTTGCCCATTCATTAAAAAAAATATTACATCACAATCAAATGGTGTGTGAAACATATATGTGGATCACATATATGTTTCTTATTTCTCCATATATTCTACTTTGGAATAGTAAAATGCACTGGCCTATATATCAGTTTGTATATAGATAGTTAACATTTCTGTTGACACCTGTGAGGGGAAGTATCAATTCAGTTATATTAACTCTATGAAGAATGAAATGAAAAATCACAGTGACAAACTAATATCTAAATTACGTGATAACAGAGCCCATAGAAAGGAAAATATATGAGTTCCTCTGCCTCCAGTGAACACAGTTCTGTTTATTATCTTACACACCAACTGTGAGCAGCTTGTGATGTAGAGCAGTTAGATTACTGCTCTGACATTTGGAAAAGTAAATGAATTTGAATGAACTTAAACAAGTTAAGCGACATGGCAACTTGAAATTGCTGAACAGAAATTGTTTATTTGTTGATAAAACAATACAAATATTGTAGACATGTTTGTTACCTCCCGCTTCTTAGTTTAGGTTTATTTCTGGATAATTAGAATAGCTTAGGTGATTTTCACATCAAAATACTGGGTGTGATATATGAGCATTCTTAAAGTAGCTTAAATACAGAGAAGAGTATCTTTGTGCATGAAATCTCCCACTGGGTAAAGCTTAGTTAAGCTGATATTTCTTATCGCATACTCTGTATTCCGCATCTTGATTTACTATTAAAAACAAAAATATAATTTTCACTAGAGAAAATATTAAGAAACACTTTAGAGAGAGATGCTAATTGGGGTTGGGAATATAGTCATCTTTGCTACATGCATAACAACATAAATATAACTACTTAATATAAGATAAAATAAACATAACAATATATGCCTATTCCTTTGGTGTTTGGGAAATATATTTGAATAAAATATTCCTGGTGTTGGAGTTCCCATCGTGGCTCAGTGGTTAAGGAACCCGACTAGTAACCATGAAGTTGCAGGTTTGAGCCCTGGCCTCATTCAGTGGGTTAAGGATCCGGCATTGCCGTGAGCTCTGGTGTAGGTCGGAGATGCAGCATGGATCCTATGTTGCTGTGCCTGTGGTGTAGGCTGGTGGCTACAGCTCCTGTTTGAGCCTAGGAACCTCCATGTGTCGCGGGTGTGGCCCTAAAAAGACAAAGGCAAGAACATTCTGGTGTCCAAGAACATCAGGTTTGCAAGGACATCAGTTCCTCCAAATAGTACAAAAATATTAGATAAATCTGATTCTTGATTTTAGATGTTTTAAGTATTTTTTTCCTAAGAATGTCTCAATAAATATTTCATTAAGTACCAGGAAATTGTGTAGAAGAACAAGTTAGAGTCATTCAAATATCTGAAGAGCAAAGTGATGGTGAGGCTTTAGCATAATGGTCAGCAGGGAAGAGGCCTGTGCAATACACGATTAAGTGGTAAACCCCAAATCTTTGTCTTTGTCCTCTAGAAGAAATTCTACTTCTGCCACTTTCCATAATGAAAATTGATGTTAAACCTTTGCTATCAGTGAAGTTGTCTGTACATTGTATGATTATTGAAATGTTAAGGAGGGTTTTACCCGACAGAAACTTTATTTTCAGAAAGCCACTATTCCTCTTAAAGAGATTCCTTTCCAAGCTTTTCCCAACCTCATAACCTAACATGTGTAGACTATTGAGTTGTTTATTAGAAACATTCAATAAGTGACAATTATTCCAAAAATAATGACATTTATTAACTATACCAATTTATCTGTGTTATTCTGTAGAAAAAAAAAAAGCTCCATTTGTATTGCCTATGATCAATGATTTAATAACTGAGACATTTGAGTCTGGAAAATGGAAAGGAAATTCTTTTGGCCAAAGGGCCACTGAAGTCACACAGCATAGAAGTTTGCATTGAAGATCAATGCTACAGAAGCACTAACATTCTGAAGAATATTGTTTAATTCATGAATGGATTGTATAGGTACATAATATTTATTGAATATCTGTTTGCCAAAAGTAGTGAACTTGTTTTGAGAACCTCCTATGTGTGAAGCAATATTCAAAGCACTTTATATATACGCACATACTTACTTCCTCATATCAATAATGCTAGGCAGATACTATGATTTTCACCCACAGCAGTGAGTGACAAAGACGGACCCTTAACCTGCTGTGCCACAAGAGAACTCCATGTTCACTATTATTTCTTATTTAATGATTGTTATCTATTTATTTTTATTGAAGTATAATAAAAACATGGATTTCCATGCAGTAAAGTGCTCATTTTAAATATTAGCTCAATAAAGTTTAATGTAAGTATATCCTCATGTAACTTCCACCAAGATGAAGACACAGAACATTTTTCTGCACTCCAGAAAGCTCCTTTGTACCCCCTTGATTTTCAGTACATTAGTACAAGCATGGTCAATTTTCAGATTTTACTGACACATAAATTAATTTGATTGCTTTTAAACTTCCTATGACTGGTACTGTATGCTATGTACTCTTCTTTCTATTGACTTGTTTACTCAACATGTGTCCATGAGATATATCTATCTTGTGTTGTGTGTGTCCGTAGTTTTTGTCTTCTTTTTCATTTTGTGTAATTTCCTTTCCTTGAATGTAGGAGTTGCTAATTTGACTTATTTGAATTACAATAGATTTTTTTTTTAAAAAAGCAGATTTGTTTACAGAAAAATTGATCAGGAAATATGTAGAGTGTCCATATACTTCCTCTCTTTCTACCTTCACTTTCCCTGTTATTAACCATCTTGCATTAGTGGGGTACAATTACTAGAACTGAGGAACCATTATTGATACATTATTATTAACTTACAGAGTTAACTACTCAGGCTTGCTCTTTGTGTTGTACAGTTTTATGAGTTTTAACAAATGCTTAATATTATGTACCCAACCTTTACATTATTCTACAAAATATCTTCACTGCATTCAAAATCCCCTATTATACCTATTCATCCCCATCCTCACCTTTGCCCAAACCTTGGAAACCACTGCTTTATTACTGTTTCCATTGCTTTTTCCAGAATGTCATATAGTTGGAATCATACGTGACGGAGAATTTTCAGACTGATTTTTCACTTAGAAATATACATTTAAGGTATTTTTCTGTGTATTTTAATGAATGTATAAGATGGATCACTTATTGGATATTAGTCCATTGTATATATACAAATATACATTATATGTGTATGTTTGTAGTTTCATAGTTCCCGCTTCTTGAAATGTCTCTGGTTTTGGTATTGGGGAAATGTTTTCTTCAAAGAATGAGTTAGGAAGTGCACTCTTGTTTTTCTTTTCTGGAACTAATGTTATCATTTCTTCCTCAAATATTTGGTAAAATTCACTAGTGAAACCATCTGGGTTTAGTGCTTTTTTCCCTTGATGCTTTCTCTTTTGGAAGGTATTAATTATTGTTTTAATTTCTTTAGTAGGTATGTACTTTTTCAAACTATTCATTTCTCCTGGTGTGAATTTTTTAAAATTTTATTGGAGTATAGCTGACTTACAATGTTGTGTTTGCTTCAGGTATACATTAAAGTGAATCAGTTATATGTATACATATATCCCTTCTTTTTCAGATTCTTTTCCCATATGGGCCATCACACAGTATTGGGTAAATTCCCCTGTGCTATACAATAGGTCTTTGTTACTTACTCATCTTGTAAGCAATAGTATGTATATGCCACCCTAGACATCCTAGTTTATTTATCCTTCCCCTCAATGTTTCCCCTTTGGTAACCATAAATTCGTTTTTGAAATCTTTGAGTCTGTTTCTGTTTTGTGAATGAGTTCTTTTGTACCTTTATTCATTTTTTTTCTTTTTAGGGCTGCACTGGCAACATATGGAAGTTCCAGGGTAGTGGCTAGATCATAGCTGCAGCTGAGCTGCCAGCCTATACCATAGCCACAACAACACAGGATCTGAGCTGAGTCTGTAAACTATACCACACCTCGCGACAACACCAGATCCTTACACACCAAGTGAGGCTAAGGATCTAACCCCGCATCCTCATGGATACTAGTTGGCTTCATTTCCACTGAGCCAAAATGGGAACTCCTGCATCATTTTTACTAGATTCCAAGTGTTAGTCATCTCATATGGTATTTGTCTTTCTCTGTCTAATTTGCTTCACTTAGTATAATAATCTCTAGGTCCATCCATGATGCTGCAAATGGCATTTCAATCTTTTTTTTATGGATGAGTAATATTTCATTGTATATACTAGCATATCTTCTTTATCCATTCCTCCTTTGATGGGCATTTAGGTTGATTTCATGTCTTGGCTATTGGAAAGAATGCTGCAATGAACACTGGCATGCATGTATCTTTTCAAATTATGGTTTTCTTCAGATAAACGCCTAGGAGTGGGATTGCTGGATCATATGATAGTACTGTTTTTCTTTTTTTCTTTATTTTTTTAAATTACAGTTGATTTACAATGCTCTGTCAATTTCTACTATACAGAAAAGTGACCTAGTTATTTATATATATATATTTTTTCTCATCTTCCACCATGTTCTATCACAAGTGATTTGATATAGTTCCCTGTGCTGTAGAGCAGGATCTCATTGCTTATCCATTCCAAAAGAAATAGTTTGCATCTACTAACCCCAAAATCCCAGTCCTTCCCACTCCCTCTCACTACCCCTTGGCAACCACAAGTCTATTCTCCATGTCCATGAGTTTGTTTCTTTTCTGTAGATAGGTTTATTTCTGACATATAATAGATTCCACATATAAGTGATATCATATGGAATTTGTCTTTCCCTTTCTGAATTACTTCACTTAGTACGAGAAGCTCTAGTTGCATCCATGTTGCTGCACATGGCACTATTTTGTTTTTTTTTTTTTTATGGCTGAGCAGTATTCCATTGTGTATATGTACCACATTTTCTTAATCCATTCATCTGTTAATGGACATTAGGTTGTTTCCATGTCTTGGCTATTGTGAATAGTGCTGCAATGAATATAAGGGTGTATGTATCTCTTTGAATGAAAGTTTTGTACAGATACATGCCCAAGAATATTGCTGGCTATATGGTGGTTCTATATTTAGTTTTTTTTTTTTTTTGTCTTTTTGCTATTTCGTGGGCCGCTCTCGTGGCATATGGAGGTACCCAGGCTAGGGGTCTAATCAGAGCTGTAGCTGCCAGCCTACGCCAGAGCCACAGCAACGCAGGATCTGAGCCGCATCTGCGACCTACACCACAGCTCACAGCAACGCCGGATCGTTAACCCACTGAGCAAGGGCAGGGATCGAACCCGCAACCTCATGGTTCCTAGTCGGATTCGTTAACCACTGTGCCACGACGGGGACTCCTATATTTAGTTTTCTGAGGAAACTCCGCAGTGTTTTCCATAGTGGTTGCACCAATTTACATTCACACCAACAGTGTAGGAGGGTTCCCTTTTCTCCACACCCTCTCCAGCATTTGTCATTTGTAGACTTATTAATGACAGCCATTCTGAGCAGTGTGAGGTGGTACCTCACTGTAGCTTTGATTTGCATTTCTCTAATAATTATTTTTAGTTTTTTAAGGAACCTCCATACAGTTCTCCACATTGGTTGCAAGAATTTCATTCCCACTAACAATACAGGAGTGTTTCCTTTTCTTCACACCCTTTCCAAAATTTACTGTTTGTAGACTATGTAGTGATGGCCATTCTGACTGATGTGAGGTGACTTTTCGTAGGCTGTATCTTTTAAGAAATTGGTCCATTTCACCTATGTTATTAAACTTTGAACATAAAATTTTTACTTTGTTCATAATATTTTTACTTTAAGTTCCTTTAATCAATGAGTTTATGTTCAATGACTACCATTTTTTTTCTTAGTTATCTTAAGAGGTTTAACAATTTTATTGATCCTTTCAAACAGATTTGGTTTCATTAATTTTCTCTATTTTTTATTTTCAATTATATTGATTACTGCTCTTTTATTGTTTCTTTTATTCTGCCTACTTTGAATTTAATTTGCTCATTTTTCTGGTTACCTTAGGTATCTACTTAGATAAGTAATTTTAGAATTTTTTAATATATGAAGTCAATTCTATAAATTTCCCTGTAATTACTGATTTTACTGTATCTGACAAATTTTGATATGCTGTGCTTCCATTTTCATTTATCTTGAAACATTTATAATTTCTCTCAGAATTTCTTTTTTGACTCATGTGTTCTTTAGAAGTTTGTTATTTAATCTCTAAGTACTTGGAGATTTTTTTTCCCATCTATCTTTCTATTATTTATTTCTAGTATAATTTCACTGTGGTCTGAGAGCATGCTGTGTATGATAGTTTATTCTTTTAAATTAATTAATACACATTTTATAGCCTAGAATGTACTCAATCTTGGTGAATATATGTGAGCTTGAGAAGAATGTGCATTCTGCCGCTGGATGAAATATTCTATAAATGACAATTAAATGGAGTTGATTTAGATGCAGTCATTTAGGACAACCATGTTTTAGGATTTTCTGCCTGTTAGATCTGTCGATTACTATTAGAGCAATCTTAACATCTCCACCTATGATAGTGGACTCACCTGTTTCTCCCTGCAGTTCTATCAGTTTTGCCTCTAATATTCTGATGCTATGTTACTATCCACATCCATATTACACAAATATCTATACAGGAACAAGAATAATAAACACATAAAACTTCCATTCAGAAACCAAGAAAACAAGAAGAGAGTGGAGTGAAATATTTAAATTGTTGAAAGGAAAAATATTAACCTAGAATTCTCTACCTGGTGAAATTATTCTTTGAAAGTCAAGGACAAATAAAGACTTGTTGAGACAAATAAAACTTGAGGGTATTTTCAATAGCCATTCCTTGCAGGAAATGTTCAAAGAGAATCTTCAAAGAGAATGTAAATAATGTAGATCTTACTCAATCTACAGAAAGAAAATAGGAGCATTAGGGAAGGAATATGCAAATAAAAAATAATTTTTTTTATTTTGATTGAGTTATTGCATCTAACAAATGGGAAGGAGGAATTGAGAATATTTTGCTATAAATTATTTGTCCTCCCTCTGAAGCAGTGTAGTGTTATCTGAAAGTGCACATGGATTATTTGTAGATAATTTGTATTATGAACTTCATGGCCATTACTTAAAGAAGCATAATTCAGGAGTTCCTGTTGTGGCTTAGCGGGTTACAAACCCAATTAGTATCCGTGAGGGTGTGGGTTCGATCCATGGCCTTGCTCAGTGGGTTATGGACCCAGTGTTGCTGTGAGCTGTGGTGTAGGTCACATGTGACTTGGTTCCTTCATTGCTGTGGCTGTGGTGTAGGCTGGCAGCTGCAGCTATGACTTGGTCCCTTCATTGCTGTGGCTGTGGTGTAGGCTGGCAGCTGCAGCTCTGACTTGGCCCTTAGGTGGGAACTTCCGTATGCTGCAGGTGTGACCCTAAAAAGCCAAAAAAAAGAAAAGAAAAGAAAAAAATATAATTCATGTCTTGAGAGTCTTAGGAAAGAAAAATGGTATATGATGTGATCAATTAAAACCAGAGAAGAAAGAAAAATAGTGGAAAATGAACAAACAAAAAGAAACAAAGAAACAAAGAACAAGGGTAACAAGTAGAGAACAGTTACAAATATGGTAGGTATTAGTCCAACTATATAAAAAAAATCACTTTAAATGTGAATGGTCTATATACAGGAATGAGAAAAACAGGTGCTATCAGACTGGATTTTTAAAAAAACAAAAAAGACCCAATTATATAAATAACTCACTTTAAATATAAAGACACTTTAAATATAAAGACCCAATTATATATTATGTACAAATAACTCACTTTAAATATAAAGTGAAGAAAGGTGGCAAGAGATGTACCATACTAACTCTAATTTAAAAAAAAAAAGTTGATGGAATTCCTGCTGTGGCACTGCGGCTTAGGAATCTGACTGCAACAGCTCAGGTCACTGTAGAGGTCCATGTTCCATCCCTGGCTCAGATCAGGAACTCCCATATGCCTTGGGTGTGGCCATAAAAAAAAAAAAGTTGAAGTATCTGTCTTAATTTCAGACAAAGCATACTTCAGAGTAAGGAAAATTATCAGTAATAAAGAGGGACATTAAAAAATGATCAAAATGTCCATTCTTCCTAATTTACTTGTAACCGCTAACATATGGCAAAGATGAATGGTTACCACTGCTTTGACAGTTACATTATATGACTCCATCTTTTTAGCCAATTATTTTTTCTAGATTGATGAAGTAAGCTACCATGTTGAGTAGAGAACATGGAAAAGAACTTCAGGCATCCTCTAGAAACTGTGGTTGGCCGCAGTGACTGAGCCAAGAAACCCTTAAGCTCTCTTAAAATCCCAAGGAAGTAAACACCAAATGGGTATCAAAGAAGACCCTAAGCCTTAGACAAAAATTCAACCCTAACTGCCACTGTTAGACAACCTAAGAAGAGGACCCAGTTGAATTGTGTACCACTTGTGACCAAAAGTACTTGTATGATAATAAACGTGTTACTTTATGCTGTTAAATTTTCAGTCATTTGTCACACAGCAATACAAAATGAATACAACTTGACTCAAGTTTGAGGCTATTGTGAATGAGGCTGTAACTAACATTCTTGGTATTTACTGGACATATGAACCCTTTATGTTGGATAAATTCCTGGGGATGGGATTGCTGGGCCACAGGAATTGACAATATTTACCTTTAGTATTTATGGCCAAATATTTTTCCAAATTAATTATACCAACTGATATTCCCACAAACAATGAGAGATTCAAATTTTTCTCAGGGTTGCCAACACTTTCTATTGAAGTCCTTTTAATTTTAGTTGTTCTAGTATATATTATTAATATATTGGTAGATTGTTGTAGCCATAATTTGTTACAGTAATAGTATAGAATTTGCTATAGTAATAGTATGGAATAGTAATAGATAATAAAATGCACATACATAAACATTATTCGGTTGATATTTATAAGATAGAAATCTCTGCCACAAATTTAAAATTTTTATGATTATACTACAGTGGAAATAATGGGAAAAGCAAAAATGCAGGCTATATAAAAATTTTAAAGGTAAAAAAAGAAAAAAAAATGATGAGTAAAAACCTAAAAAAAAATTTAAGTATAAAAGTTTATAAAACAGCTCACAACAGCATCACAAAAGTTTTGTAATACACTAAAGAGCCTTTAGGATACTGCTTTAATCATGTACATAGAAATTAAGATGTCATTATGCATAAGTGACTAGAACAAAACCTTATTAAAACATTATGCAAACTGGCATAACACTAAATGCTGCGGTTGTAACTTGCACAATATGTATTATTGCTTATGTTATTTTACTGATAAAGACTTTGGAAATATCAAGATAAAAAGAAATTAAAAATCCTCCTGCAATAAGCAAGATTTTTCTTTCTGAAAATGTAGCTTAGCAACTGACCCCACCCATTAAAAAGATAACAACAAATAGAAAACTGACAAAGTATTTCAACATAAAATCTACTGAGGAGAAAATATAAATATCCCAAAATATGTTAGTAGATTATGAAACTCAGTAGTAATTAACGGAGGATTAAGCTATACTGTGTTCATTTTATCCATTGGGTTGGTGTCATTTATTTATGTATTTACTTACTTTTTTGCTGGATAATTTACATTAAAAAACATGTTCAGGGCCTACTAACACAAAAAAATTTTACTTTCACACATTTGGCTGGGGAGATGCACCTATGTGCAAGAAAACATGTATCAGCATTGCCCTCATCTCTTTATTAAAAAAAATTGGAAAAAATACACTATTGAGTAAAGAAAGAATAATGTCCTCCATTATGAGAGAAGCAAACCTAGTCATTTAACACATATGCCCATGATTTGTAACACAGTACTTGACTCACAACTAGCGAACCTAGTGAGCCCCAGGTTCTCTCCTTGAGTTCATCAGTGGACTCTTAGGTGAGCTGGCACAATTACTCTGACTGGCCTAAATGCCATCAGATTCTCTAACAAGGATTTACAAAGTAAGACGCCCAGCGAGATGCGCTACCAATCATCAATAATAGTAGAAGTAGAGACAAGGAAAAATCAAGTCATCAGAACAACAAACTATCAAAATAATAATAAATTATTTATTAACAGAAATAATAACATTTATCATAATACTTATGTGTCTAGTATGTACTGAGCACTGATCTAAGCTGTGTGTGTGTGTGTGCATTTGTTTATTTAATTCTCTCAAGACCCATATAAAGTACAAATTTTATCCCTATGACCATTAGTAATGAGGAAACAGAAGTCACAATACTTGCTCAAAGTCACAGAGCTAAGAGAGGATGTAGTCGGGATTATTGAATCTGGCAAACATGCTCTCAATCACTCTGCTTTCCCAACTCTTAATTAGATTTCCTATTGATCCATTAGATCTATTGTGGTATCCTGAAGAGTGTTGTCAATGAACAGTTTGAGCCTACATACATGCTTTACTTCCCATGTATTTATTCTTAAAAGAACCTCCAATCATAAACCTGGGGTTCTCAAACATAAGTAATTTAATTATCCCATTTCATGTTTAAAGTAAACAAAAGAACAAAGAAATCCCCCCAAATCAATGAGAAAATAATTGAATAATTTATATTAGTAGTTTCAAAATTATTTAAATAAAATAGAATTTCATAAACAAAAGTGATTAAATGCAAACGAAGTAAGACTCCATTAAATGTCTAAATTTTTAATCTCACTTGTATCTACTCTCTTTGCCATGTGACTATTTAGTTTCTCTCAAAGAAGAGAAACCTGGTTTTGTGAATTGTTCTGACAGTAAAATATCACAAAAGTGACAGTGTGACGGTTCTGAATATAGGCTTTAAAACGACTCTTGTATTTCCATATAGTTGCTCTCTTGCATATCTGCCTTTTGAAAAGAATCTGTTCTAACTTGCTGGATGAATACAGAGAACTATGGAGCTGAACAAATTTGCTCCAGCCAAGGTGGTTGACCTGCAAATGACTGAACTCCTAGCAGACAGTAGCCAGCTCTCAAGCGAGAGCCTCGCTCAAATCAGAAGTAACTTCAAAGGGCATGTACTTGTTTCAAGTTTGTACCCATCAACAGCCTCTTTCCTATCTGTACACTACCCCACCCTGGCCCTGGCCATCTCCTGGAAATTACCATTTTACTTTCTGTATTATGAGTTTGCCATTTTTAGATTTCACATACAGTCTTGTATTTCTCTGTCTGATAAGCCTTAGAGATCCAGGGTACGATATAGTGAATACAGAAAATAATATCATCTTATAATCATCAAACTTATTAAGAGACTAGAATTTAATTATTCCAACTCCTAAAAAGAAAGGATAATTATGTAACATGTTAGTATTGCTAATTATCTCTACAATGGAAATCATATTACAATATGTAAACATATCAAATTAACATATTACACACTTTAAATATACACAATATTATATGTCAAATATATTTCAATACTTTTTTTTTCATTTTACAGCACCATTTGCAGCATATGGAAGTTCCCAGGATAGGCATTGAATCAGAGCTGCAGCTGAGGCCTACACTACAACTACAGCAACACCAGATCCAAGCTGCATCTGTGACCTACTCCACAGCTAGGGGCAATGCCAGATCCTTAACCCACTGAGCGAGGCCAAAGGTCAAACTCATATCCTCACAGAGATGATTTGGGGTCTTTATCTCATTGAGCCACAATGGGAACCCCTATATTTCAATTTTAAAAGAAACAAACTGTTAAATTCATAATGGATAGGCAATGAGGTCCTACTGTACAGCGCAGGGAACTATATCCAGTCTCTTAGGATAGAACATAATGGAAGAGAGTATAAGAAAAAGAATGTATATATATATATATATATATATATGACTGGGTCACTATACTGTACAACAGAAATTGGTGCAACACTGTAAATTGACAATTCTTTGATAAAAAGTAAAATAAATATAAAAAAATTAAAAAAAAACAACTCTCAACTAAAACACAGATCTGTAGAACCATGATCTCAATAAATGTATATTCCACTTTATTTTTGGATGATTAATTTTGTAGCAGTATCATGGCAATGCTTAAAACAGAAATTGATACCGAGACTTGGACTTCTACCATGTAAATGAAACCTAAAATGCATAGCTTCAGGAACTGGGCAGTGAGTGAGCAGAGGTTAAGAAGATGGAGGATGAAGTCATACAGGAGGATGAAGTCATACAGGAGACTGAAAACTGGCAAACTATGTTATGTACTAATCAAACAGTTGGTAATTTGTTCCGGTAATAACCTGGATGCTAAGAATTTTATCTAATAAGTGTAACTTGTGGTGACATGATATTGAAACTAAAACATCAACATTAAGTTTAAGAGAAAGATTTAGAATTAGGTCTGGCTCCATATTTATCTGATTATGGAGCTTGATTCCAACAAGAGTAATGCAAAGAACACTAGTTTAAATAAATAAGTACAGGAGTGTCCTTGTGACACAGCAAGTCAAGGATCTGGTGTTGTCACTGCGGTGGCTTGGGTCACCGCTGTGGCACAGATTCAATCCCTGGCCCAGGAACTTCTACATACCATGGGAGTGGCCAACAGATAAATAAATAAATACATACAAAATTCATGAATAATTTTAACAATTTGTTTGAAAGGATAATCAGACCCCAAACTTTATAAAGTAACAGTAGTGAATGCTAAAATGGCAACTTTAGTGAAGATTTATCTGGTAATATTATAATGCACTCGTTTTATTTTGCAACAATTTGCCACTCTAGCATTGTTCATATCTCTATTTAGTAGCTACTCATTCTAATTTTTGCTAAGTTCTGAAAAAATAACTAATTTTTTTCATTGCACATTTATTATTGATCAATTGTATGGTATTGACTGTTGGAGTAATAATTACAAAGATGGGATCAGTTTAGTCTGGTGATATTAAACTCACCTGTTTGGAACAGATCCTCTGTGTCTGACAGGCCAGAGTAGAGTGTGCAGTCTGATGACTCATGAGTCAGACCTCATTTGTCCATCAATTTACAAAACCTTTTCTATTGCAACCTTATTGTCATTTGATTCTCAATTTGCTGGAACACAATCATTTACTAAACCAAATTAAAATGCTTGCATCAACATCATTGTGCTGTGATAGACTAATTGCCTCTAATAATTATTCCTCCACCATGTCCTGTCATTTACAGATTCTATCCACTCCCAGAGAGCTGAGTGCACATGACCCTTGGCTTTGAGCTTGGCGATCTAACTAGCTTTGAACAAAGGGAAATTAGTGCAGATGATATAAGCAGTCTTAAAAGAGGTTTTTTAATATTGGACTTGCCCCGTTATGCTTCTGCCTTGCATTCATCAGCAAATGCCCTTTCACTTAGGGACCTGGAATGAACACAAGTGGAACAAAGCTGCACTAGCTGACCAACATGTGAGAAATACATGCTGAATTTTGAATTCCATTGAGTTATTATGACACAATTCTTTATTAAACACTGAGTTTATTAATACAGTTGTAAGCCAGACAATCTAGAATATGCTTAAATTAATTGTTATAGTTTGTCATCAAAGTGAAAATCTAGAATTAAAAAAAAATGTTAGAGTGTAGAGATGGTCTCAAGTATAAGTTTAGAGATCCCTGGTGTGGGAGGGAGTAGCAATTTATAAATATCAGGGTAAGCATTTCTGACTTAAGTTTATCTGAGTATAATTTCAGATTTTACACCTTGGAAGGGTTTATGAAACAATGTGCTAATGTTGGAAAAAAGAGTCTTGTACTAAAAGGATGGATAGATGGATGGATAGAAGATACTAATGATTCACGGTGGCTATTTTTTCTTTTAACTAGAGGACTCTCTAAAGATGGAAAATTCACTGCAAGGTATGCAGAAGGCAAGAAGCCACTACACTAGTAAGAGATACATTGAAACTGTACATTCCTACGTGCTTTCTTTAGGTCCCTTCAAAGCTCATCACAATTTATTCCTCTTGCCTGAGGATTCAGTTTATTAAGTAAAACACACCTTTTTTTTCAATGTATGCATGTGTTCAACAGAGTTTTATAGAGTATCCAGTGACACTATTTGTGGAGCTTAGTTTTTATTGTATTATGTTTTGACCTCTTCAACTTCTATGCCCTTTTTAGCCAGAGCTCATGAGCTCTCATACTTTTATAAATTAGCAGTGCTTAAGAAGTATGAGATGACTTAAGTTATATTGAATTATTCAAGTTAAATTAAATGGAAAATATTTGGGGACAGTCAGTATACCAGTATAGCTATAGAGAACTGACATTGAATAGGAATGTAAAAGGAAATTGGAATTTTTAAAAGTTAAAAGCTTAATTAGGTGCTTTGGTATGTTATCCTAGAGGCAATAAGATTGATCTCATATTTTCATAAGCTGGAATATATAAGTCTAAAAGCTAACAAGCAAACATACAAAAATACTAGTGGATCCCATTTAATAGGAAAATGGCATGGAGGACATGGAAATGTAGAGGCCAAAACCTCAACAGGGCAACTATATGAAAAATAAACTATGGCCTCCAAGTGCACAGTCAACCCTTAACAACTTCATACCATCCTCCTACCTCACCTATGATCTGCTGCAGCCACCTCTCAGGTATTGAGTCCAGCCAGAAGCTAAATTGAAATGGAGCCCTCTTAAAGCAGTGGCAATCTCCTGGGATCAGAGAAGGATGAAAAATAGTAGAGAGCATATCTGAAGGGGCAAACAAAAAGTATCTTGTACATCACCTTAAAAGAATCTATTGTTAGATACCATGAAATACCCAAAAGGGAATGGGAAATGGAAACTTAGCATTGTTGCTCTTCCCTTCCACCCCAGTGGCAATAATTAAATTGTATTTCCCAAACATGAATTATCTCCCTAAAAACAAACAAACAAACAACAACAAAACCCAAATTTCTAGACTAGGAATCGCTTATCTCCTGATATTCTTTCCAACATCAGTTCATGGGACCACTGGTACTGACTAAAAGACCTTAACTATAACCAGGAGCTCAGCAGGCTAGTTTAGGAACTTCCTGAAAATTTCCTCTCCATGCCTTTGAAAATAGAAAGTATTAAGTTACTAATTTCAGCTCTGCTGTATTATTATAAAAAAAATCACATCAAAGATTTCTAAGTGGCCTAGAAAAGAATTTGGCTTAAAAATTGGTAGGGACAACAGAATAGAATATTTATTATTTGTAAGCTTCTTGTTGTTCTTATAAACAAATAAAAATAGCTGTATTAATGTATATTTTATATATGATAATATTCATGCACTGTGAGTATATATAGTTTGATAATTTTTATGCGTTTTACAATCAAATCAGGTTGATATTCATGTTATCAAGTGTGATAACCAGCATTATAACACTTCCATCATTCTAGAAAGTTGTATGTATGCCTTTTTGCAGTCAATCTCCCTTTAATACCTGGCTCCTGGAAAAAAAGGAATCAGCCTTTACTTCTGGGCATTTTTGTAAACACTCTTCATCAGTTTGAGGTAGTTCCTCTCTGTTCCTGAGTTTTGGTGGATTCATATAATAAATGGGCATTAAATTTTATGAAATGCTTTTTATGTATTGGTTAATATGCCAGTGTGATATAAACATGTGTATTCTGCCTGTAAATACTATGAATTACAGAGATTGCACCATGATTTTTACCTATCATTTGCTTTTTTGTTGATTTCTACAAAATAAAGTAGATATAACTCAACAACACCATCACTAAATAAAATCTAATCAATACTTATACAACACTATATCCAGCATCAGCAGAAACATATTCTTTTCAATGCTCATGGAAAATATAATGACAGATCATATCCTGGATCATAAAGAAAAGCACAATAAAGAATTGACACCAGGAATTCCCTTGTGGCATAGCTGGTTAAGGATCTGGTGCTGTCACTGAAGCAGCCTGGGTTGCTCCTATTTCCTGGATTTAATCCCTGGCCTTGGAACTCCCACATGCTGCAGAAATGGCCAAAAAAAGAAAAAAAAAAGAATTGAAAAAGAAAAATAATGAAATCATGCAGAGTGTGTTCATTCACTGACTACAAAGGAATCAAAGTAGAAATTAATATGAAATATAACAGGAAAATCTCTGAACATTTGGGAACTAAACAACAATTCTAATGATTTATGATTAATACAGAAAGTCCCAAGAGATATAAAAATATGCATTTAATTAAATGAAGATGAAAATACAACATTCAATATTTGAAGGGCACAGATAACACAGTGCTCAGAGGAAAATTTATAGTACTAAATGCATACATTTAAAAAGAGAAAAAAAACTCAAATGTTATAAAATCACTCATCAGGAACCTAGAAAAATTAAAAAATAAATCCAAAAGCAAGCAGAAATAAGGACAAAATAAAGATGAGTTGAAATCAACAAAAAAGCAAATGGGGGATAAAATAAATGATGCAATTTATGTAATTCATAATATTTACAGGCTAAATACACACATGTTTATATCACATGGGTATATCAATCAATACATAAAACGCATTTGATAAAATTCAATGCCCATCCATAATATAAATCCATTAAAAATCAGGAATAGAGAGGAACTACCTCAAATTGATGAAGAATATTTACAAAATACCTAAAATTAACATAATGCCTAGAAGTAAAGACTGAATCCTTTTTTCCATATAGTATCATTTGTTTTAGAAGTTTGCCTTCCAAAGTCTTCTCTGACTGAGGCATATCTGAACATTTGTCCTTAATTTTCCCTTCAATGCAATAATGAAGGAATTTATTTAAAATTCATGAGGTAATGGAACATGTTTTTGTGTTTTCTCTTTCTTTAAAGGTGTTTATATGACTATTTGGATCTTCGTTGCCTTTATTTTTAGGTACAATTTCATGTCCTATGTTCTTTGAAAGAAATATCTTTGAACATAGACCATTTGCCACTTTTCCTAGCTTACTATATGATTACATTTCACTTACTTTGGTGGTATTAATGTAAATAAAGTTTAATATAAATAAAGACATTTGTATCATATATTCCTCTTTAAAAAGCAAATTCTGACATATACTTCTCAGATTCTGTCCTTACTTACTTCATGTAATTTTCTCTTTTATACTAGAAAGAGTATGTCAATCCCAAGTGATAAACAACTTTCCAAAATATGACAAAAAAGTGCTGAAGATTGTTTTGGAAGCAAGATGACAGACCATAATATTTCATATGTGTTTAAGTTCTAATCTAGAGAAGACATATTATGGGAAATCTGTGAAAACTGTATGAAAAGAATTTGGATAACCTCTTGGGCAGAGGAGGCAGTTACATTTAGGGAGATCTCAGAGGTAAAAAAAAAAATGTTTTAAGAGGCATGTTATCTCTAACTGCTGAAAGTGTGGTTGAGACCAAAGCTTTCTTTTGGGGGAGGGGGTGGGGAGGAGGGATTTAATCTTTGCTAAGATCTTACCCTAGAAAGAATCTAGAGAAAGTATAGACATAGACACAAGGACATATTTTGAGATAGTATCCAACTACTTTTGGAAAAAGATGTATATGCTATGGCGGGGTCATTGTAACAAAAAGACTAAGGAGAAATAAAGTGATTCCAGCTGGGGAAAGGTAAATTTATAAAACTCCTTAAGCTTGTTAATGAAAACCAGCAAAACACAGAGATTTAGGAAACCAAGTTCCCTCCTCTCTGTCAGAAAAACTTACAACTGGAGTTTCTGAAAAACAACTTTGCATATTAGAAGATATACCTCTCTCTGAGTCATGAGCTATTGAACTAAATTGAATGTGTGCTCATATTCAGACGTAGCAACTCATTCATATTTCATATGGGAATTGGTAATATTGAATAAGAGGCAAAAATTTAATGAGCTCCCTCAAAGACTCACAGCAAAGAAAGAAATGCAGAAGCCTAAATAAGTGTAATTGTATGGGAAGAGGCATCTAAATGTTCACTTAGGAAAGAAAGATATTAAAAGAGAAAAAACAAAAAAACAAACAAAAAAACCCCAAACTTTTGTAATGCCCTTTTCTGAGAGCCAGCACTTAATAAGAAGGAATAGAGAAAATACAATGTTAAGCATTCCAAATAAAACTCTGTCTATAAGAATATCTCCTCCACATTGGGTTAATTTTACCACTTGGAGATGTATACGTGTTATAAAGGAAATGTTCCTTTAAAACGTAAGGTGAAAATATCAGTCACCAATTATTTATTTCTGAATTTGCTTCTCAAATAGTTAGCTAAGGAGAGCTATGAAAAGGTATATGGGAAAGTCCATTACAAAATACTTGGTTGCTCTACCTATAACCTCCACAAATGCAGCCAAGGTAGCCATCTGAAGATCAGTTGCCACACATATGTTTTGCAGACTTTAAAACTGACTTTATATATTTGTCATCTTGCCTATTAAAATAATAACACCCAATTGCCTATTTATAAAGTAGTACAGAAGTCACCAAGTAAATCAGTGCTTAATATTAACAAACTATTTAAATTAGTCTAACAGCCTAGCAGCTGTATTGCTGAACTTCTTTCTCATTATAATTCATGTAATTGTTGCATTTTATTATTATTTTGACTTATATAAGAAGTATCACCAAAATATTCCCATATTCAAGACTACTAAAGTCTTAATCATGATCTGACTTGAGATGATGGCCCAACTGAGAGTACTTTCCATTGGGTGGTATCTAGCCGAATTCCCCTTGCATAGTTTTGAATGAAGAGCCCAAGGAGAAAATAAGAAAGGGTGAAAGTAGAAGCTAGATAATAGAACAATAGCTAATTGGAAGGCAGACTCAGAAAGAAATGTGTTGAACAACCAGAATAGTGGAATCAGTAGTTTAATGAATGCTTTTGGGATCTCTCAGCACTGTGTGATCTGAGAGAAGAACCAAATGGAGTTATCATTGCATCCTAAGTATGAATAAATGGAATCTCATTTTTCTACTGTATTTAACTGTGAAAATTATAAGCTTTTTTGGAAATATTCTTCTCTGTGCTTATATATTAAACTTCTTTCACTGAATAAACTTCTACCACTGGAATAAGCTGAATACATTTACTTGCACTTTGACAGATTCTAATACATAAGAAAGGGAGGTTTATATTGAACGAAGACAAATACAGGATGAAATTAGAAGAGGAAAATATGGAAGTGGTCTCAAGGATGGTGAGGAGAGATATGTGTTAATGGTAGGGCAGCCAGAGGCTTAATGAAAGCACTGAAGGCATAGGTAAGACAGAGAATAATTTAAAAAGTTGAAGATTTAAAAGGCATGTGGAGCTTACTTTGTAGGTTATCAAAGACAGTTGCTGGCAATATCCTGATGTTGCTCAAATGTTTATTGTATCTTGAAAGCATCTATTATATATTGAAAACCAAAAACATGATGTGTTGTACATTATATAATCTTTTCCTTCCTGCCTTTGTTTTGATTATGCTTAAATTTCTATTTATTTTATATTAGGAGATATGTATCTTTATTGTGGAAAAATTTTTATCAAGGAATTTTCTTAAAAAACATATAAAAATAGATATAATAGTACAACAAAACTTCATGGATCCATTGCACAACTTTAACCATTTTACCTCAGGACAAATCTTGTCTGTCTACATTCTCTTCTACTTCATATTCCTCCAGCAGTAGTTTGTGGTAGATCCAAGAAAGTTCATGTTTCATTTGTAACTATTTAATATTTATCTTTAAAAGATTATTCTTTCTTGAATATTAACCATTAATTATTAAATCTAAAAGAATAGCAATATTTCTTTGGCATCATTCAATGTCCAGCCAATACTATATCTCTGTGGACACTTTAATCCACAAAGCTATCCCTACATAATTTGAGGGCTCCAGAAGATATAATGCAGATACTTCATAAGAACTCATTTACCATATTCTTGTGGAGGGCAAATTTGATTGCCCATGAAACTCTCTATGATCATCTGATCATTTCTTCATTCAAAACAATAAATCAAACATCAAAATTGTTCGAGAAATTATTTTGCTCTATCAGCCAAGTTCCATGAGACTCTATAGATGTTAATATGACTTGGCATGTTTGCAAACTTATTTTATACATTGAGCAATGGTTTTTATGCTTATCATGTACTACTCATTGTATCCATCCCTCCAGTTTACTTGTGTTTTGCCAAACACTCCATTTGACCAATGAGCCAAAGTGTACTGTAACTGATGAACTGCGAGTGTATTCAATATATTTCTGGTAAAATCTGAGTCAGCATCAAGAGTCTACTAGAGTGCAAGAACTAGCATGACATAATGCTGAGTATAGTCTCTTTCAAGTTAAAGATCTGAATAGCAAAATTGAATCTATGGAACTATATTGATTTCCTAGAATTAAAAAAAACAACTAGGCAACTGCATTTCAGTCTTTAACTATAGGTAATACAAACATCATTTAATTTTAATAATGCAGAATTAATTTAAAGTGCTATGAATTTAAAATTTTTGAAATCTTACTGCATATAATTCTGATATAATCAGGAAAGTATGTGTATATTCGTATGTGTTCATGTGAATATGTGTATGTGTACATACAAAATTCTTTTAAAATAAATGAAATGCAACAAAATGTCAAATATCATTTTTCTACATAATTTAGCAAGGCTCTGCAACAGCTAACACATGTTATCTTGTTTTTAAATACTATGTTCTGCTGACATTGAATTATGAATAATCTACTCTTGCTCATTATTTCTTCAAAAACTCCAGTTCTGATTTTAATTCATATGCTCAATATATTTTTCCCTTTGTATATGTACAAATATTCTCCTACTGGATACTTATTAGTTCCTTTGATAGCCTTTAATCTTATCAATTATTGTTGTAGTATGAAAAAGTAACATCCAAAGTTACTTTGGGCTAAATGCAAAAAAATAGCTTTAAGATCATGATTAAAGGTAGAAAGTTCAAATTCCTTAAAATAATTTTTGAACAAAAGCACTTCTGTTTTCAAAACTTAACACTCATAAAAATCCTTATTCTTTTATTTGAATTGGAAAATCCATGTTTATTAAAATCTTTTTTTCTAAATCCTGTAAAAAAAGATTTGATTACCATTTAAGATAAAATGACTGTATTTAGAAATATATTTCTTGGCATTTACTACAATCAGAAGTCATTTTAAATGCCATATGTATACATGCTAGCTCTGGAGGATTAAAAAAATATGTTTACATGAAGATCTTAGGGAAAAAAAAAAGCCCATATTTGAAATGAAATCCTTATAGGCAATTAGATTTTTATCCAGTAGCATAAATGAGCAGGTTGGCAATTCTAAAATTAATGCCAAAAAAAAGAGATGAGACATTATTTGAGAAATGAAATTATGTTTTTCCTTCAGATAATATACTTTAAAAATCTGCCAACATCAAGAATATGTGTCTTTTATATAGCAGGAAAAAATGCAAATTGCTCGGTGCCTCACAATGTCTTTCATGTTTCTTGCTTTTCATCACATTGCCATTGTTTTGGTCCTGGGTATTATTCATTTCAAAAAATTACACCAAATGGCAAAGGCATCATATCATTATGTAAATAATGAGCACACCTAAGATTCTTGTACCAATTTTTTGTTATGCATAGTGTTTACATAGATTGATCACATAAATGGAGTCCTAGTGTATGTAATGAAATTCATATGAAAACAAATCCAACTTCCTAAGTTTAATTCCCCTTTAAAAATATAATAAAAGTGAGTAATTTCTATCTGTTTTGTAAGTAACTGTATAACTAGAATGGCCTTATAATTTATCATCCAAACGGGAACATTTTAAGAGTGAAAGGGGGCATTATTAAACTTTATCCAGGAAGAGGAGGTATAAAACTGGGGCTGTTCAAGGCAAAACAGTACCTATGATTGTTACCTTATCGATAACAGGCTGCTTTTGAACTTACCTACAGTTATTTCGGAAATTTAGTTTTACCAGGTAACACCGTTGGAATGGTCTCAAAGCTTGATAGGTTGAACTTAATTTTGGGGAACAATTTAGACTTCGTACAACCAGGCATTCTGTGAAGAAATACTTAAAATAGCTTGCTATTTACTGCATCTTGATGTTCAAATATTTCCTTCAAGTTATGGACTATTTTATTCTTTCAGATGCTTGAGCATTCCAACAGGTGATACTCACTGGGTTAGCAAAATGAAGGTAGCTGAGGACATTCATGAATGGCGTTTTCTCCATTCATCTAGTGGGAAGCAGCATCTGCCCCTGAAATTCGAGGTTTCCTGCTTCCCAGTCATGCAACATTATTCACTGTCTCCTTTAAAACAAAGAAGCTGATTCTCCTCTAGCTAACATCTGTTTGCTTCTTTAGAATGCAAGCTCTTCCAGGAGTTTCACTACTAACTCTAAGTAATGATAATAATAATAATAATAAAATACTCTAATTTCAAAAGCTCCCAATTAATATTAATAAGAGAAATGTGTAAGTCAAACAACTTCAGATTACTCATCCCCGCTCCATTCTTTTTTTTTTTTTTGTCTTTTTGCAATTTCTTTAGGCCGCTCTCGCGGCATATGGAGGTTCCCAGGCTAGGGGTCGAATCTGAGCTGTAGCCACCGGCCTATGCCAGAGCCACAGCAACTCGGGATCCGAGCCGCGTCTGCAACCTACACCACAGCTCAAGGCAAAGCCGGATCGTTAACCCACTGAGCAAGGGCAGGGACCGAACCCGAAACCTCATGGTTCCTAGTCGAATTCGTTAACCACTGTGCCACGACAGGAACTCCCCTGCTCCATTCTTAAGACCACGTTTAGATAGAAAGGGCCAGAGAACTTATCCCTACAAAGAAGCAATGTTCTCTGTGTTGTTCATTTAATATTGTGATTATATATTTTTATGGTGTATATTCAACCTGTCTGTAGGTTTCTGAGAGACAGATGAAACAGTTGAAGGGTTATGTTGGGAGAGAAACATCAAAAATAGCCAATAATTTTAAACGCATTCATTGATTATGTAGTCAATGATTATATTCAAAGTTTATTGCCATTATGACATTTCACTTACTGTAAATCAAAGCATTCATGTACCGCTAGATGGAGAGGTAAGAAGAATAATATTGCCACCTTAGCACAGATGTGATACTTATCCCATTTGCCAAGTTAAATCTAATTTGAAACAATAAGAAGTGTATCCTAAGAAAAAGAAGGAGGGAAGGAAGGAAGGATGGGGGAAGAGAAGGAAAGGAGGGAGGGAGGGGGAGAGGGAGGAAGGAAGAAAGGGAGGAAGCAGGGAGAGGAGGGAACTGGTTCATTTGCAGGTGCCTATCAACTTCGATTTTTTCACAGGCTATCATTTTGTAGGCTACTGAACTCTTGGCAACATGTGTAAGGATGTTACTGCTCTATATTTCTTCTCTATCTTGAAGATCTGCCTAAGGAATCAGCATCAACTTCAAGTGTCTGCTTATCTTTAGAGTCTCGTACAAACAAGGGAAACAGCACCGTGCAAGGCAGATTAATTTTAGGAAGCCAACCCATGTGCAAAAACTATTTGCCTTTCTGGAAAGTTACTATCGGTTTTAGTTACATACATTGTTGCAAAACTACTCTATAAAAAAAAAGCACGCACCTTTCATTACTTAGAATGATATCAAAACTTCAAGCTCTACTTTCCAATAAGGAAATTTCTTAAATTTTTCTCATGGTATTAAATAACATGGCTTATGAATATAAAGTTTATTGAATGCTAGCTTATGTAATTTACAATAGTCCTGAGGAAGATTACTTAATTGGAAAAAAAAATTTATTTTAAAATACTTTATAAGGGGATTGAATATATGTACCACATCTACTTATCTATTCCTCTGTCGATGGAAATTTAGGTTGCTTCCACATCTTAGCTATTATAAATAGTGCTTCAGTGAACATTGGAGTCATGTATCTTTTCAAATCATGGTTTTCTCCTGATAGATTCCTAGGAGTGGAACTGCTAGATCATATATGGTAGTTCTATTTTCAGTGCTTTGAAGACTCTCCATACTGTTTTCGGTAGTGGTTGTACCAATTTACATTCCCACCAACAGCATAGGGGAGTTTCCTTTTCTCCACACACTCTCCAGTATTTATTGTTTGTAAAATTTTTATGATGGCCATTCTGGCTGGTGTAAGGTGGTACCTCACAGTAGTTTTGATTTGCAATTTCTTTAATAATTAGTGGTGTTGAACATCCTTTCATGGGTTTTTTGGCCATCTGTATATCTTTGGAGAATTGTCTATTTAGATCTTCTTCCCATGGAATTGATTGCTTTTGAAACATTCTATGAATTTATTGAACTAATGTTAAGAATGTACTTTAAAAAAGTATTAAGGATTTATCATGATCAACATATTTTATAGGTACGCTCAGTATAAACATATGAATATGTAAGTGCATTTGAGTTTCTCTGAAAGAGAACTGCTTGGCTGAAGGAGACAGAGGATAACTTTAGGTTGGTTGCTAAAATAAACATTTATCACTCTGAGATGTGTTTTTGTACTCCTTTGACTTCAGCTAAAATAAAAGTCTGTGTTCCAGAAAAGGAAAGTGGAGTGAATAAACTCTTTTTTAACAAGAAGTGGCACAGGAGCAAAAATACAGAGCTTCATGTTGAAGGATCATGAACTAAATCTCAGCAACTACATGACTTTTACCTAAGGCAAATCATTTAACCCCTGCAAATTCATTTTCCTCCTGTGTGAAATGGGGACATGCTGGATGTTCTCCACTTGCCTGTGTAGATTTACATTCCATCCCTTCCCATCCTGCTCTGTGCCTCTGAAGGGTGATATCTAGGGAATGAACCAACCAAGCACCTTGACCTTCTGACATCCAGTGAATAGGAAGCACCAACAGGAGGGTAAGTATAGAAGTTTGATGTTTATGCTCTTGGTTCTTTGATGCCAGGCTAAAGAAAGACAGTGCTGAATTTTCTCTCCAGATGCCCTCCTACAACTCCTACGTCTTTCTGGGTGCTGGTAACCAATCCCTTCACTAACACCTTCAGGCCCAGTAGCCACTATGACCTAGGTTCTTTCACTAACTCTCATGGGTTTTTCTTACATCTGGCCCTACTTATTAAAGTGATTCCTTTATTAAACAATCATAAATTTCCCCCTTTGAGCATGTAATTATCTGCTGGACCCATATTCATATGAAGAATAAAGAAAATACCAGCATGTCTGGTAGTTGCAGAGATTTATTGTTATGGGTGTAAGAATGGGTAAGATGTATTAAATGTCAAATAAACACTACCTAAAATAATCTAGGTCAACAAAAAAGGTTCTAATGTGTAGCACAGAGAATTGTATTCAATGTCCTATGATAAACCATAATTAAGAATAGTTTAAAAGAAGAGTATATATCTATGTGTAACTGAATCACTTTGCTGTATAGCAGAAGTTAACACAACATTGTAAATTAATAATACTTCAATTTTAAAAAATCTAGGTCATATACCTCCAAGTCTGGATTTGAAATGTATGCCTGGCTATATAGTTGAATCAATATCAGCAAGAGACTTCCTGATTCAAAGGACTGGTCTGTATTCAGCATTTTAGACTCCTGCTTTTGTCAGCCTCCACGGTTTTCTTAAGATGCATAGCCACTCTCAACAGTTGTTATTAAGGCACATCAGGTGAGTTTTCTCCACCTTTGTGTTTAGGATGGATCTTCTTCCAGCACTCAAGTTTTCAAGTTCCTCTGTCTAAAATTTGGCAAGTAGGTGAATTTTCTAATATGTCTGTTGGAAAAGTGACAATTGCAATGTTGTTAGAAAGAGAGGGATCAGCATTGCTGACGAGATGACAGTGTCTCACTTGCTGGATAACAAAGATGACAAGAACCTGAAAATAGTTATGAATTCTTGACATTTTCCTACAGGGCAAAGGGATCTCATATTACATGTTGTGAAGGTGATAGTCAATTCAAAGAAATGGTGCTTACAGATGTTCTACTCATTTTAGAGACTTGATTAGGAACAAGTAGCAAGTGTGACATACTAAGTTTGAGTGTTAGAATAAGAGAGAACACCCCTCTCCACCAATCTGCCTACACTGTGTTACAATATTAGAGTGGCAAGACCATCAAAGTACCAATCTAGACACATGGCTCACAGCCATGTCTCAATTCAAACTCAGCAAAAGTTCTTGGGCTCTGTGATGATTAATTTTATGTGTGGGCTAAAACTGACTGGGCTCAGAGATGCCCAGATTGCTAGTGACACATTAATTCTGGATGTGTCCATGGCAGTGTTTCTAGAAGAGGTTAGCATTTGAATCACTAGACTGAGTCAAAAAGATTGCCTGCATCAATGTGGGCAGGCATTATTCAATCCACCAAGGGTTTGACTAAAGCAAATTAGCTCTCTCTGCTTGAGCTGAAACATGCATCTTCTTCTGCCCTGGGTAATTATCATTCCTGTATCTCTGGCCCTTACATTCACACCAAAACTTACACCATTGGTCTCCCATTTCTTGGGCCTTTGAACTCAAACATACATCCTTGGCCTCAGGTTCTCAGACCTTTGATTGAGAACCAAATTATACCACCTATTTCTGGGTTCTCCGGATTGCATATGGCAGATCCTGTGACTTCGTGGCCTCTGCAAATGCATAAGCCAACTCTTATAGATCTCTTAAATATATACTATTGGTTCTATTTGGAGAACCTTGACTAATACAGGCACACCAGTTAATTGCTATAGGACGCATTTTTATAAAGTATAAGATGAGAATTTAAAAATTACAATCTTACCTACATCATGTATGAGATTGGTGGCAGAGTTAAATCAGATGAATGCCTTTTTCAGTTATGCTGTCTCACTACAGACAAATTGCTTAACCTTTCTAGGATTCAGTTTATTTAGCTACAAAATGATAAGCGTGTACTAAAATCAAGTTTTCCAAGTTGGTCCCTGGAAGCTATAGGTCCCTGAAATGGTTACAATAAGCCTAACTTAAATGTAAAATAAATGTTTTTGTCTAAGATTATATAATCTCAGAATCTTATAAAATTACAATTAATGAAATAAAAAATTTACGTTTGATAAAATTGAACAATGGATTCTAGTAGTAACCCATATAAAAATGTTTTTCTTAGTTATGCATGCATTACCATGGGTTATTACTGGAATTAACTTTTTTTTTTTGTCTTTTTAGGGCCACACCCATGGCATATGGAGGTTCCCAGGCTAGGAGTCCAATCGGAGCTGTAGCTACCAGCCTACAGCACAGCCACAGCAATGTGGGATCCAAGCCACATCTGTGACCTACACCACAGATCACGGCTACCATGGATCCTCAACCCACTGAGCGAGGCCAGGGATGGAACATGCGTCCTCCTGTGGATGTTAGTCAGGTTTGTTAACCGCTGAGCCATGACGGGAACTCCGGGAATTAATTTTCTAGTCCTATTAAATACACACAAACACACATACACAAACACACATTTAGCTTTTAAGTACCAATCAATGTCATAATTAATGGTGAACCACATACTAGAGTTATCCCACCTGACCATAGGAACAGGGCCAGGATTGCTGCTTCAATATGTCTGTTATCAACATTATTCTAGATGTTTTAGCTAATGTAGTAAATATGCAATTTAACTGTGTAATTTTATGAGTGAGAGGTCACAAATACCACTATTTTAGATTTTTTTTCAAATATCAAATAACAAAAAGTAAATAAAAATAGATAACCAGTCAAAAAATAAAATGAAAATATAAATGGAAATAATGTCTCAGTTTCAATACCATGGGCAAGTTAAAAATTATACATAAACACAATATTTATATTGTTTTTATACTAGAGATAACCAGTATAAAAAGATCAATAAAAATTTTTATAGTCTAAAAAAAACATTAATTAAATATTAAAGTGAAAATATCAATTATAAAAGAATGGGGACAAAAGACAAGGTAATATTTCTTCAATTTTAGATTAAGAAGGCATTTCTGAACCTTGAGTGAAAATAGAAGAAACCATGAATTTGAAAAGTAATAGATTTGGCTATATAGAATTCTGAAATTCAGAAACTAATGATGAACTATGGAAATGTGATTTGAATATTTATTGCCAGCAAATGAATTCTTCACAATGAAAAGGCTATCCTATTCATTCATCTTTTCATACAACAAATGTCTAGAAAAGGCAAACACTCCCAAGTAAACATGAGAAACATCCACCGGTGTACAAATTTAAATGGGCAGTAAATACAATATAAACATTAAGCTTAGTAGTAAATCATTTGAAAAAAGGATAACCAAGAATAAATATATTTTCTATCACATATGAAATATTAAAGAAAAAGATGATATAAGTTTAATTATGTTATTACAGTATTATTAATAATGAAATACATAACATTTTTAAGTTGACAGTGAATAACTACAGACTTTTTAATCCTGTGAAATACATACAGGACTTTAAGTAGGATGGAATTTTTAAGTAAATTTGAGAGAAATTAATGTGTTGATGATAAATAATTTGGAAATCAGAACAGCCTCTCAATTTATTCAATGTCTTTTGTTAACCATTTAAACTGGGCAGACTATCTTTGAGTTTATTACCTTGGATCTGAGATATGTATGACCCAACAGAACCAGTCTTAAAAGTATATGGTAGAATGGTATCCAGGAGATCTACCCAAATCGTAAAAAAAGCTAGAAGGACTAAATATTAGAGGAATAATTCAGATTTTGAATTCAGCAAAACCACCCTCACTCCAGAGTGGAAAACATTTTGGAATTCTGAAGTACGTATAGATTCAGAATATCATCATGCAGTTCCTATTTCCAAATGTTCAGTCTTTTTTTAAAAAATGCATGTGTAACTAAGAAAAAAAAATCACAAGAGTCACACGTGTGCAAGCTCCTCTTCCCAGGAATATGTTTACCCTTTTCTTAAAAACGTTTAAACCAGTAGATCACTATTTTTTGTGCACTTTGAAGTCTGCCTCCCAATTTACTAAATATTCCCCTAAGTAATAATTGCCTTAGGTTTTTCTAGTTGTAAACAAAATATTTTCACACAGAATGTATTAAAAATGAAATGAAAAAATAAACAAGAGATAGCATTTTGAAGCTTCCCTGAATGTTCTACCATTTAGCAAGTCTTATCTTACATTTTTAGCTTTAAGACTGGTTAAATTGTCCAAGTTTAAAGAAAGAGGAAATTGTGGCCTATAATTTATATCCACATATTCTGATTCCAAAACTCCCTTTAAACCACTACTGTATATTACTATTCAAATCAAATATTTTAGTTACTCATGATGACAATTATATCTTGTGAACACACACACACACAGATTATTTTTCCTCAAATTTTTCTTTTTCTTACCTAAATGATACTCTCCCTACTCTTCTAGAGCTGCTTGAAATAATATGATAACACATACACAGAAACAATCAATAAAATGAATATGTAAGATAAGATATAAATAATAAAACAAATACTTTTGGACATTTTGTCCAACTGGAATTATAATAGTGCAGATTCTCTAATCTGTTCAGCTGCTTCCCATCATGATGCAGATAACCAGTTTATGGGATTGTTACTTTTTAGAGACTCATGTATTTTCACATCTTACAATAAATATATGATACACATTTATATTCCTAAAAATATTTTGCCTCATTTTGCTAGTCAATAAATTAGAGCTCCATTAAAATATAGTACCATACTCTAGGTATTATTTTTCTGAGATTCATTCATGCTGTTTCACGGTTCTTTCATTTTCACTGCTGTGCAATATTCCATCAGGCCAGGGATTAGCAAATTTTTCTGTAAATAGATAATAAAATATTTGGCTCCTTAGGGCATGTGGTTTCTGTTGCAACTACCCACTCTTGCTGTCATACAGAAAAAGAAGTCTTAGACAATATATAAAGCACTGAGTGTGGCTATGTCCCAAAGAAACATTATTTACTAAAATAGAAGGCTTGCCTGCCATGGTTCAGTCCATATTTTGCCAATTTTTGCATTGCATGAATTTAACCAAACTTACTCCTCTCTCCTCTTGTGTGTAGACACTTGTTGTTTCTAGCTAGCTATTATAAATGATTTTTGCTATGAACATTTAGTATAACTTTCCTGGCACATATGTGTATGCTTGGAAATGCAATTTCTAAATTTTAGTCATGCATATTTGTAAAGATAAAGCCATATTTTTCCCTAGAGTGATTTTTAGCAATTTTCCATCTCACTAGAGTGTATAAAAGTCTCTGTTGATCTGCACTCTTGCCAAAATTTGTTATTGTCAGATTTCTTCATTCATTCCTGTCTAGTGAATATAAAATCATATCATATTGTGGTGTGAATATTCATTTTCATGATGTTAATAAAAATAGCTCATGTTTTTATTTATAGAGACATGTATTTTTTGTTTCTTTAAATGATAGTAGATGTCCTTTGCCTATTTTTGTGCTTGATTTTTGTATTTTTCCTGCAGAGTAAAAATATTCTTGCAAGTGATTTCTTTTCCAGTTACATTTCAAATATATTGTTCTGGTTTGTGGCCTTTTTTTCTTTTTCTTACAATTTATTTCAATAAACAGCTTCTGGTATTTCAGTTTATTCAGGCAATATCTTGTTTTTGGATAGTACAATTTGTGAAATGCACTCATTAAGGTAGTCAATACCAGCTTCAAATTTGCTTTTCCATTTAAATTTTTAATCCATCTGGAATTGATATTTTGCGTATTGGGTATCGTAAAGATGCAATTTCACTTTAACTTCCTAGGTGGATACTTATCACCATTGTCTCACTGCCATTTATTTTATAAACCACTCTTTCCCAATGCAAAATGATGCTATTTTGACTATATATCAAGTTTCCAGTGTGGTTTTTTTCTAAGCTTATTTTCTGTTCCATTGGTCAATGTTTCTCTCTGGCTTAATGCCACAGAGATTTAATTACTAGTTTCATAAATGTCTTAATAGCTGAGAGGAAATTGCTTCTTCTAGGAGTGCTTTTGTTATGCTTAGTCCTTTTATCTCCATTTGAAATTTAGAATTATTTTGTCAATTTCCTCAAATATCCTGCTGAGATTTTGATTAAAATTCTATCAAATCCATGAGTCAGTTTTTGAAGAAATAATACCCTTAAAGTAGTGATATTGGTGAGACTTTTTTCAGGCATATTTTTAAATTTTCCATAAGCATCTTGGACATTTTTTGCTAGATTTATTCTTAGGCACCTTTATCCCTCCTAGATGCCTTAAATTCATGATTTGCTCTTGTAAATTCTTACTTTAAAAAATATATTTTACTTTGTTTTAGAGTAGAGAAATGCAAAAATGTCATTAATTCTAATACTCTATCAATGGAGTTTCTGCAACTTTCTTTATAGAAGTCAAAGCTTCTCATCTCATAGTCATATCTATTTTGTGTCTTATTGTACCAACTAGATGAAAATGTTGAATAGAATGAGTTGCTATGGGTTCCAAATCCTGCTCATGTTTATTAAGACAATGGTGAATGATCACCAGTAGGAACAGTGTTGATTATGTTTTAGATAGATTCCTTTATCAGATCAAAGAGTTTTCTTCCTAATTCTATTTACTTAAAGACTTTATTTTAAAGACATAATTAGATGTAGAATTTCATAAAAGGTTTTGCGTCATTATTGAAAGATCATATTAATCTGTAATAGTACAGATTGATTTGTATAGATGACGTAATATTAAACCATCTATGCATTTCTTGTGTGGATCTAATTTGGTCAAAATATATCATCTTTTCACTACACTGATAGATCTTATTTGCTAATTTTTTTCAGAATTTTTATTCTATATTCATAACTAGTGTTGTTCTGTATTTTCCAACTGATGTCTGGATTTGATAACAAGATTCTTCTGATCTCATAGAATAAGCTGAATCATGTACCTACACTTTCTCGCACTCCTTCCTTTTCTGTCTTTTATTAGGGAGCTTCAGTGCCCTCCTATGGATTCTAGCCTAGGCATTTTCCTGAACTCCTTGGGATTCTCCAAGTATTCCATCAGCATCTCCTCTCCCCAGGTGCTTTGTTCTTGTTGGCATCTGTGTAAGTGAATCCAGGAGTCTGACCTGTCATTTGCCCAAACAGACCATGGAGATTTGGACCAATCTTGCACTTGCCTCCCTTTTCTACAGTATGGCACTGGGCACACTTCTGAACAAAAACCTTCTTGCCCTTCTCAACATCAACCATTTTAAAATTGTTCTTTTGCCAAGCGCAACAGACAAGTAGCAACTTGCAAGCCAGATGTCCACTCTCTATATCAGAATCTTTCATAATATTCCACAACACTTGAGGAAATATCGGATATTTGTACCAAGTGTTATACAGAGAAGGTCTGTGCCCTCCTCAAATTTATACGTTGAAAACTTAACCATCAATGTGATGGTCTTAGGAGGTATGGTCTTTGGGAACTAATTAAATTTAAGTGAGGTCATGAAGGTAGAACCTTCATGATTGGAGTAGCATCCTTACAAGAAGAGGAAGAGATATCAGGGCTTTGTCTCTCTGCCCTGTGCGGACACAGTGAGAAGACAGATGTCTGTAAGCCAGGAACAAATCTGTGGGCATCTTATCTTGAACTTCAACCTCCTGAACTGTGAGAAATAAATCTCTGGGGTTTGTTTGTTTGTTTGTTTGCTTTTTAGGGCTTCACCTGTGGCAAATGGAAGTTCCCAGGCTAGAGGTCTAATCAGAGCTTCACATACCAGCCTATACCTCAGCTCATGGCAATGCTGGATCCTTAACCCACTGAACGAGGCCAGGGATCGATCAAACCCACATCCTCATGGTTACTAGTCAGGATTGTTACTGCTGAGCTACAATGGGGACCTCCAAATGTCTGCTGTTTAAGCTACTCTATTTATGGTCTTTTATTATAACAGCCTAAGCTAAGATATAAGGCATTTTTGTGTGGAAACTAATCTTTTCTGGTTAATGCCAGACTTGATCCACTAAAAGCCCCTGTAAGTGACCGCTGTCCCAGAGACTTCCATCTATAACATGGGCTCATTGAATACAGTGTAAAAACATAACAAAATAATGCATCTTACATATTAACAAACTTGAGTATATATACATATATGATGTTACTGCTATTTATTAATAATTAAAGATAAATTAGTGTGGCACAGATAACAGACTTGTGGTTGCCAAGGGGTTGAGGGGAGGAAGTGTAATGTATAGGGAGTTTGGGTTGGTAGATGCAAACTACTAGATTTAGAATGGTTAAGCAATGAGGTCCTACTGTACAGTACAGGGAACTATATCCAATCTCTTGGAATCGAACATGATGGAAGAAAGTATGAAAAAAAGAATGTATATACATATGTATGGCTGGGTCACTATGCAAAAACTGACACAACACTGTAAATCAACTATAATAAAAAATTAAAAATTAAAAAAATTTAAAAACAAATGGAGACTGGGAGGAACTGGCATAAAATGTGGCCACATTTTCCCAAAGACAAATCTGCTCCAAACAAAAATCCCTCCTTCTTTTGGTTGCTTAACAGAGAGGTACTAGCTCACCAGATCTGAGCATAAAACAGATCAGACTAATTTTACCTACTGATTTGCAGATGCCTCCCCTTTCTTATGGGCAATTCTCCAGCTACAGTACTTCCACTCTTTTATAGTCACATAGATCCCTATCCACCATCAATACAGAAACTCACCTGGCAATTTGGTCATGGTATACACCTATCAATATTCCTTGCCAGGCTAAACTGTGGTAGACTGAGAGTATGGCTAATTGTGCCTATTCAATGGCTCCTTTGCTTATCAACTTCCTCAAAGTATGTGATGCTGGTAATATGTCCCCACGACCTCTTTGCCCAACATATGCAAGAAGAAAATATTTAATGACACAGATAAATATTTAAAATATGTCATAACATGGTAGCTTAATTAATTAATTTATATATATATATATATATTTTAGGCATATGGAGGTTCCCAGGCTAGGGGTCAAATTGGAGCTACAGCTGCCTGCCTATCCCATAGCCACAGCAACGCTGGATCAGAGCCGCATATGCAGCCTACAGCACAACTCAATGCAACGCCAGATCCTTAACCCACCGAGCGAGGCCAGGGATTGAACCTGCAACCTCATGGTTACCAGTCGGATTCATTCTGCTGCACCACAACGGGAACTCCAATTTAAATTATGAGACACTCATGCACATGGATGCAGAAATGTATTTGTATCAGGCTACTTCCACACCAAATGTGCAAAGTGGCTATTTTCTTCGTGATGTGGTTTATTTTCCAAATGTTCCTCAGTGAAAACTTAGGGATTTAATAAAAAAATAAACAAATATATGTTTTTATAAAAAAATTATGTAGTCAACTATGTCTAATTTAATAGTCTACCTTCAAGATCCAACTCTTCACAACTGATTTGATTATAGAAGTTTCAAATATTTTGGTAATGGGAGGATATGCACCATAATCTTTAAATATCCTATAGTTACTGGCACTGCAACTCAGCATTTCAGAACCTGAGGACATTTAGCATTTCAGGACTTCATTCAAGTGAATGAACCCATTTTGCTTATGTTCAAAAAACATAAGATTTTATTGACACATAATTTAAACCATTTCCTAGGGGTCAGGGAATGTCCCTTTCAAAACCTCATCAGTGAATCACCTTTCACAATGAGTCTGTAGATACACAAATGCAATACTTTTTGAAATCCCATCCTAGTTTTTTATGTTCTCATCACCATAATAATGCTGATGTTCACTCAATGAAAGAGAAGACAGGTGTGAAATGTTCCAAATGTTTAACTTGCCCTAATGCTCTGCTATCAACTTTGCCACATCACATTTGCAGACCTCTAAGTAGGTCACGTCTCTAAATAGGTTCTTTAATGCCCCTGACAAGCACTGACATTTTTAAATTACATAAATTTATGCAATGTATAGAGAAAATATAATTTTAAAGAACCTTCCCCATGTGTTCTCTTGCTCTAAAAAGCCCTTAGGTGACGGCAATCAAAAATGGATTTAGATTATAGTTAAGATATCCTAAGGCATTTAACTGACATCAGAAGAAACATTAAGTCTCTGTGTGATTGATATTGCATAAGCCCATGTTATTTAATATACCCTATTCATAGGCAGATAAATTCACTGTATGTAAAAGCATAATTTAAATATGTAGGAAGAAGCAGGGATAGTAATTGCCATAAACTGTAATAGCCATCTTCATCACTAAACTTCTAAACTTCTAAAGTTCTAAAATTAAGACACTAATTTTTTTTGTCTGCAATAATTCAAACATGTTTCCCCTTCAAAGTAGTAACTATAACATAGTCATCATACATTCAGGTCTTAATATATGAAGTGTCCATTGTAGGGACACAAAATATTTTATATGTTTGTTAATATAAAGGAAAATATTACTTTTTATTGAGTACTATTAAATTACGGTTTAAGTAAACAATGATTTTAGTAAGTGGTGGGTAGATAATTTGCTACTAATATGATTATTTAACTTGGAATTAATCATTTAGTCATTTCATACCTGTGTTACTAAAAATAAACATGTAACCTTGGATGTGAAGAAAAATACCAGATTACTAGCATGATTATAGCTGTCAAATAAGAAAATTTAGGGCTGGATTATCTCTCTCCCTCACCCATTTTAATGTTTACAACTTTCTATTTTCTCAACTCTATACACTATAGTCTAATTAAATTTTCCTAATGTTCCTTTGACTATCTTGCTTTAGTACATGAATTCACTTAATAGGAAATATTCATATTTAGACAAATAACAAAACACAATGACAGCACTTATGACTAAGCTGTGAAGATAATTTACCAAATCAATTCAACAAGCAATTATTGATTGTTCTTTATATTCAAAACAAGAGAACAATACAGCAACTACAGCTTTTTAATATATATTCACCATACATAATTCAGTACAAAAAAGAAGGAATAGGTATATTAAGTCTACATTTGATTTATTTTTGGTTTGAGTATTTTTCATTTCCTTTAAACATAACCTATCAAAAAAAAAAGAGAAAGATAAGAAAAAAAGAAAGAAAAGAAGGAAGGAAGAAAGTCTAAGGAGCTGGATTTCTGCAATAATTAACAAAATTTGGTACAAGGATTACAACATATAGCTACCATTTCAAGTCATCCAAAATTTGAGGAAATTATTTTAATTGTTGGTTAATGGGAACTCTATCAGGTCAGGCCCAAATGGAACCAGACTTTGAAATGTGAGAATAGCTGAGTCAGCACAAGTTTAGGTGAGAAGGCTACCCTTCTCCCCAGGTCCTATTATGGTTGGGCCATGGAGTATAAGATCAGGTGAGGCACAGGCTGAAGGGTAAGCAGAAACAAGGTCATGAAGTAAAGTCTATGTGGTCCCCCCAACATTTGTATGTTGAAACCGTAACACCCAATACCTCAGAATATGGCTGTATTTGAAGACAGAGTATTTGAAGGGGCAGTTAAAGAAAAATTAGTTCACATGGGTGGACCCTAATTTAATATGAATGGCATTCTTATGAGAAAAGGAGACGAGGACACAAACAACACAAAGGGAAAATCATATGAAGGTACAATGAGAAGGCAGCTATCTGCAAGCAAAGGAGAGAAGTCTGAGAGAAGCCAAATTTTAATCTAGGACTTCTAGCCTCCAGAACTGTGAGAAAATAAATTTCTGTTACTTAAGCCACCTAGTCTGTAGTTTTATCTGGGAACAGTGGTTGGTTTTTACCCTATGAACAGTGAAAGAAATCAATTTTTAAAAAAATTTTATTTTATATTGGAGTATAGTTGACTTACAATGATGTTGTGTTAGTTTCAGGTGTACGGCAAAGTGATTCAGTTATACATACACATATATCCATTCTTTTTCAGATTCCTTCCCCCAATAGATTATTACAGGATATAGAGTAATATTCCCTGTGATATACAGTAGGTCCTTGTTGATTATCTATTTTATAAATAGTGCTCTGAATCTGCTAATCCCAAACTCCTAAATTGTCTCTTCCCCCAGCTTTCCCCTCTGGTAACCATAATTTTGTTTTCGAAGTATATGAGTCTATTTCTATTTTGTAAATAAGTTAATTTGTATCATTTTTTTTAGAAATCAGTTTTACAAGACTGTTGATGTTTCATATTTTGAACTTTATTCTTAAGTCCTCTGTGCACAGAGACCTTACCATCAGTTAAGAAATCTTACTATAATTTTGAACAGACCTGATTGCTATATATATACTTTTTTTTCAGTAGGTGAAATCCCCTATGAACCTCTCTGTAATTTTGTGGTTCTAATGTCTTTTTAGAAGCTACTCAGAATAGTGCCAATCTATTTCACACATTAAAACCGTTTAAGTATTTCAAGAGAGCTACCAATTCACATCTAAATATTCTCTTTAACATACTTTTCATATAAATGTAATCCATTATGATTATATGATTTTTCAAACTTCACCATTCTTTTGAGTCCATCCTGGATAAAAAATGACTTTTAGTACTCATCTTAAAATACCTGAGTGTGAGTATAGTATTTCATGATGGATAGTGTAATTGCCATGTGAAATGCACTGAGCTGAACACATTACCTCCTTTCATTTTATGAGTTGTTTTTTGGTATGTTTTTGGGTCGTTTTTTTTTTTTTTTTTATGTGGAAACTGAGACACAAAATGAGTAAGTAATTGTCAAGTAATAAAACAGTTTTGGAGCCAAAATCCAAACTGTTTCCAAACATTTAATGATCATCAGTTCAGAGACGGATACTGAATACATTTGGAGAACAGCCAATGGGATTTTCAGATAGATTAAATACTGAGCTTGAAATAAAAAGATTCAAAATTGACTCCTTGGAATCTGACCTAAGCAAAATTTCAGCAATGAGAGGGTTGAGACTGACAACAGTAGAGATAGGGAAGACGGTGCATAAAACATGTGTAGGAGGAAGATCAGAAATCCAATTTGGGACTTAACGAGTGAGAGGATTACTAGGCACTCTTTGGATAATTTGGTACCTGACTAAGAGTTCAGGAAAATGCCTAGGCTAGAATCCATAGGAGGGCACTGAAGCTCCCTAATAAAAGACAGAAAAGGAAGGAGTGCGAGCCCCACTGGTGCCATCACTGCCACATGATCTCTGCTGAATGCCAGTCTTATAAGTTCAAGTATATTATATAAATCTCCTCTACTGTCTTCTGGAATATAAGTTTCTCCACGAGGATCAGCCTTTCTCCAAACACAAAGGTGATGCTGGAAAGCAGGCACTTAGTAGATTTACATACCCATAACTAAGAACTGTCGATTGATTGCATTTCCATAATGAAGAAATCAAGTAATTTATGTCAAAAGAGATGAAAAACTTGCTCCAAGGAGATTTGATGCCTCTTTGAAAATAATACATAACAGTATAATGTTAATCAACCTGAAAGGGTAAATTACATGCACACATATTAACATGCGTATATATAGACTTGTGTCCTGTGAGATGTGCGTACATTTACATATGAATAGGCCTAAATATATGTATGTCGCATAGCTGTTTATATTTGTACATATATATACATGTTCATGGTCAAGATCTGAAATATCACCATTTAGGTACACATGCTCAAATAAATCAGTGAAATCAGCTAGTATGCGCAATCTAAACACTGTCTTTATTTTCTAAGTAATTTTGGCAATTTTAGATGATTCTTCATTTCTCAACATTTTTCAACAGTTTGCTTGTAATCTTATAACTATAATGTTAATTCACTAAATAAAAATGAGTAAAGGTAACTGTATCATATAAATAGAAAATAAGCTAAATATGACCGTATAGACTGGGACATTCAGTTGTTGAAAGGCATTGTACAAAAAAAATAGTTCTTCTGCTTACATATTTCCACCTGTTGTAGAAAATCATATTACCATCTAAAACAGTTTTTTGAATAGCATATTTTTTAATAGAAAGTTACTACTACTCTAAAGTATAGTTTCTTTAGAATTTTGTGACTTCATGATGCATTTCTAAAATCTGTGCTTAGATGAAACAAGTTGATTGCAATTAGGAAAAGATTTATTTTTTAATTTTTGCTATAAATTTAGAATTATTTACATTCATAGTAAAAACTCAAAACATGCTCAGACCTACTTTAAAGATTTAAATAAAAATATAACTATCTCCCATCAAGAAAAGCCAATAGATTAGCAAAGCTTAACAAATAGGTTGGTAAACAATGAAAGAGGTAAGGGATTATTGGATAGTATTTGCTTTTCAACATACAAAGCCATTTTTAACAGATTTGTTTCTGAGGTAAAATTTACATAGAATGAATAATATGGATACAATTCAAAAACATTTGCCAAATGTATATACCTTTCTAACCAACATCCCAATCAAGGCCTACAAGTACATTTTCATCCACACAAACAGCTCATTCATGTTTGGCCCACAAAGATTAATCACTTTTCTAATTTATATCACCATCCATTAGTTTTGCTTAAGTCTACATGGAATTATACTGTATGTACTATTTTGGGGCTTGTATTCTTTATCTACCATCATGTATTTGAGTGTATTTTTTTTCTTGTCCTTTGTCTTTTTAGGGTCGCACCCGCTGCATATGGAAGTTCCCAGGCTAGCGGTCTAATCTGAGCTGTAGCTGCCAGCCTACACCAGTAGCACAGCAACCCCAGATCTGAGCCACGTCTGTGAACTACAGCACCGCTCTGGGCAATGCCTGATCTTTAAACCACTGAGTAAGGCCAGGGATCAAACCCGCAACCTCATGGTTCCTAGTGAGATTCATTTCCACTGTGCCATGATGGGAACTCCTATTTGAGTGTATTTTTTGAGAATATTTATTGCTCTGTGGAAATCAGAAATGTGTTTTTTATTGTTAATTAGTGTTTCACTGTATAAATATACTACGATTTATCACTTGTGACATTCGAGTTACTTCCAGATACTGACAACATTAAGCAGAGCTGCTATGAACATACATAGGTAGTCTTTTCTGGATGTATATTATGACTTCTGTTCAGAAAACATCTATGAGTAGAATTTCGGGATGACAGATTAAGAGTATGTTTAACTTAATAAGAATATGGCTAAGAGTTTTCCATAATGTTGTGTAAATTTACATTCCTTCCAGAATTATATGGGAACACATTTGTTGCACATCTTTCCAAGAATTTAATATTTTCACTCTTTAAAACTATAATCATTCTAGTGAATATAATCTGGTATTCATTATAGTTTTAATTTTCATTTCTGTAGTTTCTGTTGTGGCTCAGCAGGTTAAGAACCTGACAGAGTACCCATGAGAATGCAGGTTTGATCCCTGGCCTTGCTCAGTGGGTTGAGGATCTGGCGTTGCCACAAGCTGCAGTGTAGGTCACAGATTTGGCTCAGATCTGGCATTTCCGTGGCTGTGGCATAGGCCAGCAGCTGTAGCTCTGATTCAACCCCTAGCACAGAAGCTTCCACATGCTACAAGTGTGGACCTAAAAAGAAAAAAAGTTTTTTTTTTTAATTTCTCTGATGATTAAACGTCATCATTTATTTACTTACTTGATGATTATATGTCTTCCTTCATAAACTTTATGGTCAAGTATTTTGCTCATTTAAAAAAAAATAAATTCCTTGTTTTTTTATTTTTCACCTGTAAGACTTATTTACATTTTCATTTCAGATATATGTATTACAAATTCCAAATATTTTCTTCCATATGTAGCTTTATTTTCATTTTCTTACGGTGATTCTAATGAGGAGAGTTTTTCATTTTGATGGTATGCATTTTATTTTTTTGTTTTATACTTAGGTCTTTCTGCATTCTCTGTAAGACATCTTTTCCAATCATAAGTCTGAGAAAATGTTCTCTTCTTATTTTATTTCTAGACATGTTATTGATTTGTTTTTATCTTTGGGTCTATGACATATCTCAAGTTGATTTTTAGGCATGTTATAAGATAGGGGCTCAGGTTCGTTTTTTTCTATGTAATTACCTACTTGTTTCAATATAACTTGTTAAAAAAAAAACTTTTCTTTACCTCATTCCTTTTCCTTAGTCCTTACAAACATGCTGAATCTATTTCTGGATACTCTATTCTCTTCCATTGAACTATTCATCTGTGATTATGCCAATGACATATTATCTTGAACACTGTAATTTTATAGTAAAACTGTGAAATCAACTAGTGTGAGTACTCCAGCTATTGTCTATTTTCTAGACAATTTTGGCAATTCTAGATTATTTCCTCATTTCCCTATAATTTTGCAATCAGCTTGGCAATTTCTCCAAAAACAACTATTGAAGTTTAAATGGGGTTTTGTGTGTGTGTGTGTGCAGATACATTCTACCATAACTATGCACAAACATGTTTAGACATAGATGTAGAGCTCTATCTCCATATATACATATATGGATATGCATATATAAAGGTAAATCTGTATTAGCTATTTTGGAGATGACAGCAAAATTGAAAAAGAAAGGAAAGATGTTGTTAATTGTGTGTGATAGAAATTCTGATCAGAAGTTGTGTTATTCAAACTATCCTTGTTTACAGATCAGAAAATGGAAGCAGACTAGGTTGATTATTTTGTTATTTTCTTCTTTCAACTTCTCAAAATAACTTGAGGTTGCAGCATGGAGGTACTTTTCCTGGGTCACAGAGACCCAGAGCTAGCTAATAGAATATTTCCTTCACCCCATTCAATGTTCTTTCAATCCATAGCACATGCTATGTCAAGTCCACTTTGCTGGAATATCATAACTTCAAAATCAATATGACACATTTGGAAAAGAAAGCATAACATTCTGATTAATGCCTTCTGCTCCCAGGAAATGGTATGTTCAACTTCTCTTGTTCATTGTTTTCTCTTTGCTTTGAATGCTTTTTTCCTTTTACATGTGTCTGAATTGTTACAATCCTTCACGGTCAAGTTTTAAATTCTTAATTGAATTTTATTATTTGGCATTTGTTACTGATAGATTTGTTAGGCAATGATTTGTGCCTAGTAATGAGAATTCTGTGTTCACTAGGCAAAGAAGAGAAGTGTCTTAAAGAATTATAATTCTCACCATATCACCAGCAAAGCCTCATATCTGGGTACTTGGAAAATAAATATTGATTAAATAATAGGAACAATATAACCATGGCTAACATTTATGGTGTCCTCACTATGTCCAGACATTTTTCTAAATTTCTCTTTCAGTTTATGACTCGGGTACTTTTATTGTGCACATTTTAAAAATGAGGACACTGTTGAGGTTAAAGAACTTGCTCAGTTCATAACTCTAACAGTGGTGGAGTTGGGAACAAGCTTAGGCCGTCTGACATCAGGATCTTATGCTTAGAACACTAAACTTTAGAGCTTTTCACAATAGATATTGAAAATGCATCATTTCTTTTCAACTCTGAGAGAAAGCACTTTAAACTTTGTTTCTACATGGCTATATATTTTTAGGTACCTGACTTTTTTTTTTTTTTTGTCTTTTTAGGGACACACTGGCAGCATATGTACGTTCCCAGGCTAAGGGTTGAATCAGAACTATAGCTGCTGGCCATAGCCACAGCCACAGCAATGCCAGATCCTTAACCCACTGAGCCAGGCAGTGATCAAACTCTCATCCTAATGGATACTAGTCGGGTTCATTTCCGCTGAGCCATGATGGTAACTCCAGTACCTGCACATCTAATGTCAAACAAAATTGAACTCTCCTACGCTGAGATGGTTGAGACCATTGGATCTCTGTTTGTTAAGAAAAATAACAGGAAAAAAATCTGGATAAATTTAAAGGTTTGATAAAATATTGCTGCCTCTTCTATGCATTTTATTTTTTATTTTATTTTTATTAAAGTATAGCCGATTCACAGTGTTGTTTCCATTTCAACTGTATAGCATGGTGATCCAGCCGTACATATATATATATATATATATATTCTTTTTCTTATACTATCTTCTATCATGTTCTGTCTCAAGAAATTGGATATAGTTCTCTGTGCTATGCAGTAGGATATCAGACCTGATATTGTCTAGCTTCCTACACCTTCTCTGCTGTAATGCACTGTCACTGAGGCTTTGCCACTGTCCTGAGTGCACTGACTTCCACAATGTTCCCCTTGGAGACCAACAGTGTTCCTACCTCAGGGCCTTTGCATGCACTGCGACCTCTGATCAAAATGCTCTCCTGGATAACCACTGGGCTAATTCTTTCCCTTCTCACTGATCTCTCCCCCAATGTCCCATTATCACAAATGTTACACACCCAATAATAGTAAAGTAACATCTTCCCCATTCCCATTATTTTCCTGGCTTGGCTTTTTCTTTTTTTCTATATCATGATCATCCTCAACATATAAATATTTTTGTTTCTATCTCCCCACTAGACTACAAGCTCCCTGAAAGTGGAGATAGCATTTGCATTGCTGCTGTGTGCCTAGAAGAGAGCTCAGGTTTTGAGTCAATAAGTTCAAGCTTATAGCTCCTGGAATTGCAACTCAGATTCCTCATTCAGTAAGAAAAATAAGAGGATTACGAATCACCTAACTAAAGTGACAGATAATTTATTTTGAGTCAAAGGGAAAAAAAAGTAACAAAATGAAGAATTCACTCTGTTCACTCACAAATCATGTCAAATGTTCAGCTTATAATTTCTCTCTAGAAAGAGCATGAAAAACAAAGAAAAATTTTGGTTATGCATTAATTACCCCAAACATTAACTCACGACACAGAAGCCTGAAGAACTGAGTACTTATTGCAATTGCCATTTTATTTAATATGATTATACATATAATGATAAATTCTGGCTTAATAGTCAACAAAAACTTTAAAGAGGAAAAAACTTTTTGAATAAGTGGTATAGTATTTGGATTCAGATTATTCAGTTTGGATGAAAGCTATGCCATTTATATGCTATTTGGCCTCTTCTGCAAGCACTCTAAGGAAAAAAAATCTCTTTAAGCTGTTAACCGATTTTCTCATCTAAGAAATGATAATACAACATCTTATTGGTCATGAGTTGAACATTAAAATCTCATGTGAAATTGATTTGTCAACTGTAAATACCAGCACTAGTAATTTTACTAAAGAAATAACACAGTTCCACTTTTTTTCTTTTTCTTTTTTTTCTTTTTGCTGTGCCCATGGCATATGGAAGTTCCTGCCAAGGATCAAACCCATGCTGTAGCAGCGACCTGAACCCCTAAAGTGACAATGCCAGAAAATGGCCAGATCCAAGACACATCTGCCACCTACACTGCAGCTCACGGCAACGCTGGATCCTTAACCCACTGAGCAAGACCAGGGATTGAACCTGCATCATCACAGACACTATGTCAGGTCCTTAGCCTGCTGAGCTGCAACTCCAAGACTAAACAACTTGGCTTAGTTGACCTACTTCTTAATACACTTGTAACAAACTATCTTTGGATGTTTTTTTTAACTTGGAGATTTTATATATTGATAAAATAATAAACTGAAGATAATCGAACCATGGAGTTGTCCAAATTCTCACATAATTCCAAGCATTTAATATAAGAAAAAAAATGTATCTAGGTCAAGGGAATATAAAAAAAACTATGCAAATATATAAATATATATTTTAGAAGCTAGCATTCTAATATCCTTTTCTTTTTGGCTGTTTTGGTTTGGTTTTTGGCTGTGTCTGTGACATGCAGAAGTTCCTGGGACTAGAATCAAACCCATGCCACCCACAGCTATAACCAGAACCATAGCAGTGACAATGCTAGATCCTTAATCAGCTGAGCATGAGCAAACTCTTTTTATTTATTTTTTTGCCACAATCGGGGCATGCAGAAATTCCTGGTATTGAACTGGGATCAAACTAGAGCCACAGCAGTGACAATGCCAAATACTTAACTCCACAAGGGAACTCACAGCTTTCTAATACTCCTGATCCTCAGATTCCACAAGTTGTTTGAATACTTAAGTGGTTGATAACAGGATACCAGGAAGGTAGGCAGCAGTTTGCTTCTGCCCACTCTCCCCACACTGAGGAGAGGTGTTCAAGGGCACATCAAACCATAGATCTTCCCTTCTGAGCCCCTTCAGAAATCGTCTTTCTAGAAACACTTATTCAACTACTCAAAGACTAAGGGCCCCTATGCATAAATTAGGAGTTGGGGCTTGGACCCCCAATCTAGTGAAATTCACCAGCAAGACTTGCCATCATTTTTCAGAAACTCCTTCCTCCACTCTTTCCACTCTCCACTGGGAACCAAGTCTGTGACACTGTGTCCCACTGACACGTCCAATTTTCAGCTTCAGGAACTAATGTTCAATATATCTACATGCAACAAAATGGCATCTGACCAATGTGTTGCCATATAATTGCTTTGACTGTTTATATTTGGGTTGCACATGTTCTACACTCATCCTAAAGGAGCTAGTCTCTCTTCATTCCTCCCTCTGTTGAATATGTGGCCACAGAAATAAATCTCAGGAAAAAAGTGTCAGTTAAATCGAATTATTCCAGGCACTTATTTCACTTATTTCAAAAAGGGTAATAAAAGTTCTCATACAAATGATATGATTTCTAAACACAACAACATAAGCTGTGTACTCATACTAAAGAAGATCCTTCTCCCACACATTTGGGGAGAAGAGTGGATTTAAAGAATAGGTTTCTGAAGACATCAAGAGGTACAGTTTCCCACCCTCCATATTCAGGTGAGCCTTTGTTTGCACTCAGTCAAATTTAAAGAGAAGATAAAGATTTTTTTTTAAACCAAAGTCCAGGAAAAACATTTTAAAATGCCTCAGAGACACTTTCAGTTCCTTAGGGAATAGTAATTTTTTCAGATGTGATTCTATTAAAAATCTAGAGATATAAACACAGTCTACATTGATCTGCAGGGCATTTTAAGATCCATAGATTTTTTGGGGAGCTGTCACTTTGCAAGGATTAGAGGAAATATGTTTTATATTACCTTCTTGTAGTAAATGTTGCCATCCTTTAGATCATATATTAATCTCAATCTTTTGTCTTAAAGTGATCATGAAATTATAGATACAAATATAAGAACTATTGAACAATGTTATATTATTTCTTAAAAATTATCTATGATTGATCACCCAAAACTAAGGTGACCAGAGTGACCATAAGGCCTGGTGTACCTGGGGAGTTCTGGATATATCTGTGGTTCGGGCTTAGTTATTAATAATATTCTCTTTCATTCTTAAACATGTCACAGTTAGGATGATAAATTATATAGCCATCCTGCCTGTAATTCATTAAAACAAGGGCTCTCTGTTTCTAGTCCCCATTATTTTTATTTTAGCTTTCTTCAAGAGTGAATTATCTTTTCTTTATTTCTTTATTGCCAGGTTATTCTTTTCAGAAAAAGAAAAAGATAGTTTTAAGAATATTTATTTGAAACAAATTTATATTGTTTGCTATTTGGATTACTAACATAGGCTTACCATTATATTCCAGTACATATGAATAGATACTGAGCTGAAGATTACAATAAAAATGTTTAATTTAGCCCATCTTGATTTAATGTGAAAAACTGAGAAAATGTAGTCATATTTTACATTACATATGTACACATATATGTGTGTGTATACATATATAGAGAGAGAGGGGAGAGATAGAGAAAGAGACCGAGAGATAGAAAAAGACCAAGATGTAAGTATACAGACATGTATATTCTAGAAGGAGTAGAAAAAAATACTGGTCTACATCTAAAAACACTTAGTGCTACTTCTGAAAATATTTTCTTTTTTTCTTAATATTAAGAAGGCTCTTAGAATAAACAGCTTCAAAGCACAGCTTGAAATGGGCCAATTGTAAGGAACAGAGCAGCAAACTTATATTACCACGCACAACTGCGAATAGGCTTCCAGACAGTTAAAATGTGTCATTTAGAAGGAATGTTTCTCATTTATCCATTATTTAGTGTGATTGAAATATATTACTCTCACCCAGCTCCTTGGCAAGTGTTTCAATTAAGTGGGCACAAAATTTATCCTCCTGCAATGCTCTATTATTCTGCTCTATAGTATATAATTTTATGTGACGTTGGACTTGTGAAGGCCTTCTGTTGTCGGAAAAAAATAAAATACCACATCTCTTTTAAGGTAATAACTGTAACTTTTCTCAGTGGAAATTCTTGTTTGGTAAAAAGCCACTGATGCTGGCACCACGGGGCATTTATTTTCATCAATATATTAGAAAATAATGGGAAATGTATGCAGCTGGTGAAATTTGTAATAAGCAAAATATTAATCTGTGTAAAAAAGGAAGCTGGTACTATGTGATATTTTTTACATAGAAATGATGTCTCCATATTGGAGATGAATCAGGAGCAGATTAAAAATTCTATAGTTCTCGCATCTCCCACTGACCTTGAAGTAGTAAGAATTTAAAGTAAACAAGGACTTATCATGGTTTCATTCTTCACTATACAGTCACATAAATATTGTGTACACTCTTGGTGTCCTGGGAGATACTCATATTATGTAATGTTTACTTCTAACTGGATGTTTTCAACTTATGTATGTTCCCTAAATATCTTATTTTCTTAAGGTGAGAAACTTAGAATGTTGGATTAATATATAGTCAATTAATTTGTTTAAAGTTAATTTCTATTCTTTTAAATACTCACACCTCACAAGCACACCATAGACACACACAAGAAGGCCATGTACACACATACACACACAGAGGACCTGAAGACAAATCATGAAAGTTTATATGCCTGAAACTGTGTCTAGCCAAATGGGGCAGTAGAAGGAGTTTTGTTTGTCCTCATTCAAAAGAAAGACTTTGTGAACACCTAAGTCTTTTTCAATTTTTCTGTTGGACCTGGGAATAATTTACATTTGAAAAATATGTATCCTGTTAGATTAATTCCACTCCAGAAGTTCTTATAGGTTTTTTCTATGGTATATCCCACATTTTTTAAAATTTGCTTTTTAAGAAAATATCATGCAGGTTAAAAGATTTCCCTCCTGCAAAAATCATATTTTAGTTTCATAGTATTACATCTTCCATGGATGGGATATTAAATCTCCAACAAAATATTTCTATATTATCACAATTATTCCTGGTAGTAAACTGGGAACTTATGTGTTTTAAGTCACTATTTAAAGGAGCCCTAAAGGTAAAACAGGGCACACCAAACAGGAAGCTGATACAACAGGAAGTTTCAGAACCTGATCTTCATTTTAAAAGCAATATCCACAACCACATTGCCAGCTGCTTTTGCTAGAATTTTGTATAGCAGGAATTATTTATTATCAATAATTTATTTCCTAAATTTAACTTCCTCTATTTCATCATGTAGACTACAAGTATTCTTGTCATGACCTCTAATTTTATGATAGCTATTATAAAATACCCAGTCTCACGTGCCTAGAAATTACTCAGACTCAGATTGGATCGAGTACGAGTTTTCTACCTGTTTAAGAGGGAAACAAGTATGGAGTCAGGAGGACAACCATCATTTTCAGTGATTTTAGAGCTTAGCCCACTGTCTGAGTATCTTTTATTTTTTGGTGCTTTTTTACTTTTCATACCGAATTTGAATACATTGCTACTTTCCATATTGAGAGTATCTTCTGGCAACATGAGAGTTGTGGTAAATTACTCTAACAGCCCAAATTCTTTATTCTTCCCTGTAGCTACAATTTTTAGAATGTGACTTTAAAGCTTCTCCCATGCAGAGTCTATTTCTCTTCCACTTGAGTCTAGGTCAGTCTTGTGACTTACTTTGGCTAACAGAATTCAAAGGAAGTAATATCATGCTAGGACTCAGAATGACTTATATGCTTCTGCTCAGTGTCTTGGACACCACAGGAGCTGCCATGAAACAAACTTGGACAATCATGCTGGAGGATGAGAGTCCTCTTGAAGCAAAATGAGCCATCACAGCGTAGATCAAATCAGCCAGCCCCTGGTCCTCAGCCCAACAAAGATTAGATGTGCCTAGCGGTTCTCCCATCCTTCTCTCAAATTTCTACCCCCTTAGAACAGCAGTTATTTTTGGTCACTAAGTATTAGAGTAGTATGTGACATAGCAAATGCTAAGGGGTTTTGATTCGAGAAGCTAGATCATTCCACTGGAAAACTTCTGGGGAAATTTGCACACCAGATTTTACTTGTTTAATGTATTAAAATCCCTGACTTTGATTAAACTGTGCTAGAGAAAGTAGCTGTAGTATCTGTGTAGGCATTTTTCAATGGAAGGGCAAGTTAGTCTGAGTTTGGTGAACACGACTTTGGGTTTCCAGTTTATAGGGCAGAAGAAATGAAAAGATGATGGGAACAGCATTCTTGCCATTCCAGGGAGTAATGGGTCAACATCCATCAACATAAGGGAGATTTGCCAGGAATTTTAAATGTTCTAAGGGGATCTTTATAATCCCTCCATAAATCCCTCCCAAACAAATCCATACTATTTTTCTGCACGACCTGTGGTAGGATTCTACAATGCTCTTAAATGTCAATTTGGCATTGGAAACTGCTGTTTCACAGCAGAAATTGAAAGCGACCATCATAGTTATGTTGAGAAAAGTAATAATTTGCAATTCAAGGGAAGCTTAGACTTTTAAAAAAACATAACTGACTTTCTCATGAGGTTTTAATTCAGATATCATTATCCAGGAGAATAGAGTACGTGTGGCAATAGAATTCAACAGCTTTCTAACTGAGCACTGCTTTCAAGTGTTCCAGCAAGTTGATACAGTCATTATTCTATCAAAATAAACATTCATTGACTAATTATACAGTTCAGGACATCGCCCTAAGCTACTTTGCATAAAGGAAAGTTTCCTTCTTTGAAGTCTCAAAAATATTTGCTTTGTTTCAGACCTTCTGTGTTTATGTCAGGGAGCCACTGACTTTAGTTCTGGTCACACATGATAAATTACAGCTGGTAAGAGCATAAATAGGAATGTATCCTGGATTCCCTCTAGTGCCTTTGTGACATTAGAGACATTGCTATTATTATTACTACATTTCTTGTGTGAGTTTCTTAGAAATATAAACCGGTTTGAAGTCCCCAAAATGATTGCTCATTTCCAAGATATTCTATTCCTTCAGAATTTACTCAGACTAGAATGCTCAATATCTAGAGAGAAAGCCCCCTCAGAAAAAAATAATAACATATATATACTCACTTATAAGCAAATGCATTGTATTTGTTTACAAATAAAATGTGCTCCTAATTTATCACTGAAATTAATTCCAATAGTAGCATGTTTAGAGTCAACGAAACATTACTCTGAGTGCTTGATAAATGTATTTCAGTGATTCATTTCAAGAACATTGGTATTTGTACATAAAATAAGATTACTTTTTTTAAAAAAAAAACGTGAAATGGATAAAATGAAACACATACAATACGTTTTCAAGAGAACTTTAAAATAATCTTATAATGGTGCCAATTGTTAATATCATCCATTCATAAGATAAATTATTTCAGCATTTGTGTCCATTTTGGTTCATAAATTTATAGGCAGAGCAATTTATATGATACTCACAATATATTGGCTTTTAATACCATATTTTTCCCTTGGATGATATTCATAGCATTTTAGTTAACTCTTTTTAACTTTAATAGCCACTCATAGAAAATTCTTTCTCTTTTAAATCAATTATAAAAAGTCATGGACTTGGAAAATAGACTTGCGGCTGCAAGTTGGTGGGAATGTAAACTGGTACAGCCACTATGGAGAACAGTTTGGAGATACCTTAGAAATCTATACATAGAACTTCCATATGACCCCGCAATCCCACTCTTGGGCATCTATCCGGACCAAACTCTCCTTAAAAGAGACACATGCACCCGCATGTTCATTGCAGCACTATTCACAATAGCCAGGACATAGAAACAACCCAAATGTCCATCGACAGAGGATTGGATTTGGCAGAGGTGGTATATATACACAATGGAATACTATTCAGCCATAAAAAAGAACGACATAATGTCATTTGCAGCAACATGGATGGAACTAGAGACTCTCATACTGAGTGAAATGAGCCAAAAAGACAAAGACAAATACCATATGATATCACTTATAACTGGAATCTAATATCCAGCACAAATGAACATCTCCTCAGAAAAGAAAATCATGAACTTGGAGAAAAGACTTGTGGCTGCCTGATGGGAGGGGGAGGGAGTGGGAGGGATCGGGAGCTTGGGCTTATCAGACACAACTTAGAATAGATTTACAAGGAGATCCTGCTGAGTAGCATTGAGAACTTTGTCTAGATACTCATGTTGCAACAGAACAAAGGGTGAGGAAAAAATGTATACATGTAAGGATAACTTGATACCCTTGCTGTACAGTGGGAAAAAAATAAATTATAAAAAATAAAATAAAATAAATCTTTATCCTATGTTAGTTATTAGTCAAATTAAAACACACATGCGCAAAAAGTGATTCAACATCCTTCAATAGATCAATCCGCTCCACACATAGCACCTGGAAAAGTATTTGATATCTTGGAATCAAATACCAAATACTTGGAAAAGTAGCAGAGAATCTATTTCCCCATATCTCTTTACTCTAGATAGAGAATTTTTTCATTTTTGTTCTTAAATAGCTATCCAAATAGGATACTGAATAATTTAAAGTATCTTGAGAAGAACTGACAAGATACTAAAACAAAAACAACAACAACAACAACAAAAGAGGTAGACAAATTGTGACTGCATTAGTTGGAAGCTACATAGACAAAACTTGCAGAAGTCATTCTCAACAATAGAGACTGAGCCATGCTCTGTGAGAGCAGATGAGGAATAGGGAATAACACGGAAGGCAGAAAATTATATCTGGTGCCAAAGAGAAAACCAGAGAACAGTTGCCTCATCCACTCATCATTTATCATTTCTTTTCTTCCCATAAGGACCAGCAGAGTTCTGCTATCTTTCAGTAACAAAACCATGCAAATGAACTGTTTTCAGCAATAAAAGAACTAGTATGAAAAAAGATCATGGCTTTTAACCTACAGTCAGGTCTTATTGTAAGCAAGTCATTTTGTTCAAAAAGTGGTTGGTTAAATATATACACATACATTGTCTTTTTCAGGCCACACCCATAGAATGTGGAAGTTCCCTAGCTACGGGTCAAATCAGAGCTGTAGCTGTCAGTCTACACCACAGCCACAGCAACACTAGATCCGACCTGTGTCTGTGAACTACACCACAGTTCATGGCAACCTCAGATCTTTAACCCACTGAGCAAGGCCAGGGATGAAACCCGCATCCTCATGGATACTATTCGAGTTTGTTACTGCTAAGCCCCAATGGAAAACTCTCTCTCTATATATATATTATTATTTTATACACATACACACACACACACATATAGATATATTCACAGACAGGAAGAAATTGATTTGATAATTATCCGCATATGTGTGTTATCTATAGCAATGCCCCCCTCTACGTTAATGTCAGTTATTGAGTGTTGATTCTATTCAAACAGTAAACAATTTTGACAGTGCTATCTATGGTGGAATGTTGAAATAAATCAATAACTTTCATAGAAAAAAATCTCATTGTTAGCAAAACAAGCCTATTAAACCTAGGGTTATTTCCTATTGCTTTCAACTTTTGAAAAATGCTAACACTGCCAGCTAGACCTTCTTGTAAAATTGGAAACAGACTGGTTATAGATATATAAGCCAGTGATACTGTGTCAGCACTTTCTAAATCTGTATTGGTGCTTTCATTCCAAGTATAATCAAGGCCAATCCTGTACCAGCCAACACATCTCGGAAATGCTGTACAAAAAAAAACTTATGGGTATATCAATAATGATTTTCCCGTGCCCTTTACAGTACAAAGAATCTCTTAGGAAGCAAAATGTACAGCTGCCTCAGTGAGAGCATAAAGGATTCTTCAATCCAAAGTACTCATTTAAAAAGTGCAATTGTAGATTGAAGGTATAGATAAAAGAAAGCAATCATCTAGTTTTATATTAATCCATTTATGCATTTTTGTAATCACGAGTAAGAAAATATCTATCAAGTACCTACTCTTTGTAAAGTACTCTTAAAAACAAATTCTATCATTAAAGCTTTCTAGTCTAGTAGGAAAATCTTTATAAATACAAAAATAAATATAATTTATATTAGAAATTTTAAATTACCTAAGAGGGATACAGTAAAATGAATAGTTAAGTTAGTGTTGTTTTATGGTAACGACACACTTAAAATATCAGTTATATGAAACAACAAAGACACTCATGATCCCTGAGGGCCAGCTGGGAGCTCTCCTATTTTTATTCCAACTCCTGGAGCCAGGCTATTAGAATAACATTGCTTGTTGTAGCAAAAGAAAAAGAAAACTGTGGCCATTATTGAATTGTTGCTAAATAATATGATCCAGAAAAGACGCAGTCTCTTTTGTGGATATTGCTCACAAATGGTCACAGGAATTCTCCCAACCATAAGGGGGCAGAAGCAGAAATTTCAGGATTGTATGTATTCAGAAGATGAGTAGAATTTAAAATTAAAAATAAACACCTCCGCAGTAATACCATGACAAGGAGTTAATTGCACTTGATCTGATCATCTTCAAAGCTGAACAAGAATTTGAAAATGTGGATTTGGAGAAGAAGTTTTTCCTGGAAGGCATACTGTGTGCAGAGAACTGCTTAGGAGGGTCACTTAATGAGCTACGTTTCACTGGACACTTGTTAAAAGTGGCAAGGCAGATTTTATTCAGACTACTGCAGTAGGGGAGAGATTCTTTTATAAACTGAGCTCAGCTCAACTGAGACAAGATGACAAGGGAAAACACAGAGGGTACAAAAGGGGCTAAGGAAAATGGAAAATCACAAAAGGGTGATAAGTAGGAAAATAGCGAAAATGGTTTGGCAATGTGGGTTGGAACAATAAATTGTGGCTTGGAAGTATTGCATTATTTTGAACAAAAAACTCACAATTGGGACCAGGGTCATCTTTAGGGACACAGACTAGTGCAGGTGAAGATCAGGCTAAATTTCATGGAGTTTCAGCTCAGTGTTCGAACAAATCCTGTGTGTCATGAGGGAATTTATAGCTCACACTAGTGAGGACAAAATGATTGCAAAACATAGGGATCAGATCATAAAGTAGCCATGCCTTGTTACTACATGAAGACTTCTGTAAAATTTGTGAGGGGGTGAGAGAGTTGTGGGATCTGAAATTGGATTTAGGAAGGTTGATATGAAGATGTTAGTATGATGAGTGAGAAGAGAAAAAAACTAGGAGAATGATCAATTTTGGTCTTAAAATCTATGTGAGAGATGAATGGGATATTGTTTTGGGAAAAGTGACTACTCACTGTTTTCCTTTACTCTCACACACAACACTTCTGACACCAGATGTGTAGGGTTTTTCCCACACAGACTAATTCTCCAACACCAGCTGCATGTCCTACAATTTCATTCAAATCTGACATTAACTATATTTAGCACAGATGCCACAGGTTAAAACCCCATCCCACACACTGCGCCCACTTCACATATTAATTACAACATATTAATTAACAGTAAGTCCTCGCTTTACCCACAAGTTCTATCAGATTTGAGTAAAAGTTGCATATTCCAACAACTCCCTTCAATAATTAGCTATAGAGTAGGTCACAGAACACAGGAAAATACTTTGTATATTATTTTCAATTATTTTATAGGATATTTTAAAGCTGGAAATAAAGAACCAAATGAAGAGATACATAGGGTGAAGTCCAGAAGTATCCCAAATGCATGAGCCTCTGTCCCCATGGAGTTGGGGTGTATTCACCAACTGAAGCTCTCCATACCCTGTATTTTTTTTTTTTTTGGTCTTTTGTCTTTTTGTCTGTTGTTGTTGTTGCTATTTCTTGGGCCGCTCCCGCGTCATATGGAGGTTCCCAGGCTAGGGGTTGAATCGGAGCTGTAGCCACCGGCCTACGCCAGAGCCACAGCAACGCGGGATCCGAGCCGCGTCTGCAACCTACACCACAGCTCACGGCAACGCTGGAGCGTTAACCCACTGAGCAAGGGCAGGGACCGAACCCACAACCTCATGGTTCCTAGTCGGATTTGTTAACCACTGCGCCACGACGGGAACTCCCATACCCTGTATTTGAGGGACTTTAATGAAGGCTTCATTGCTTAGATATAACCAATCATGAAGTCTTTATCCAGCCCTGCATCCCTCTCTGGAAGATGAGGGCTAGAAGTGAAAATTCTAAGCTAATCATGGCTGCTCTTTCTAATGATGAACAACTATTCAGAAGCCCACCAAGAGTCACCTCATTAAAATGAAGATGCTCCTATCACCCAGGAAATTTCAAGAGATTTTGGAGCCTGTATCAGGAATTGGAGTCAAAGACCAACATAAGTAGGAACTAGGGGCAGATATTTCTTAATTTTAACAGGTAAAAACTGAGATATTACATAATTAAGATGATTATGATTTGGGGGACAAGGGAGGGGGGACATATCTAGGTGAATTTGAAGTTTTTGAACCTGTATAATGGGTAGAAATGTTGTAACATCATTACAAGAAATAGGAAAAAAAGCAAGAGGCTCAGGTATGAAAGTAATTTCCATGTTTTGAACTGATATGAAAGTAATTTCCATTTTTTGAATTAATTAATGTTCTGCCTTCCCTGGTTTCTTTAGGATCACAGCTACCCTCCTCTGATTTATTGCTCTGTGTGGTGTCTGTCTGCTATTTTCTGGTCTTCAGGCACTGTCTTCACCTGTACCTCCTCAGCGGCTTCAGCTCCAACCACATACCCCTGTGGGATTCCAGCTTGGGGTGGGTGATCCCATTCCCTGGGCTCTGATTACACTGCTTCTTCCTTTTGTTTCTCCAGCAAAGTAGTTATAGTGGCTTCAGTGGTAAGTGTGTAATCAGAAGATTGCTTTGTTTTTCCTTGTTGGCTTCTCAGCTTTCTCAAGAGCTGTGATGAATTTACTTATTTAAATTCCCTCAGTTTGAAATGACAGACAGGTTTCTGTTTTCCTGCTTAAACTTTGAGATACAACCTCTAAATAACCTCTAAAAATGAAATCATAGGAAATGTAGACCGTAACAGTGGTTCATAATTTGTGTGTGTGTGTATGTGTGTGGCAGAGGTGGGAGGGGGCGTGGAATGAATAAGTAGAGGCAATCATAAATCCATATTGGAGTCTAAGAACAGCTCTAGACCCCCTCCAATAGCTGTGGGAGGGGTCCATAGCCATTTATATACAAATACATATGGATACATAGACACACGGACAGACAGACATACACTCACAACAATTTTCCTTTTTTTTTTTTTTTTTTTTTTGGCTTTTGTCTTTTTAGGGCCACACCTGCGGCATATGCAGCTTCCCAGGCTAGGGTTCTAAATCGGAGCTATAGCCTCCGGCCTATGCCAGAGCCACAGCAATGCCAGATCTGAGCCATGTCTGCGACCTACACCACAGCTCACAGAAATGCCGGATCCTTAACCCACTGAATGAGGTCAGGGATCAAACCCGCCACCTCATGGTTCCTAGTCGGATTCGTTTCCACTGTGCCATAAAGGGAACTCCACTCACAACAATTTTCAATATAACTATGAGTTCTTAACAAAGTGTGCTCCATGGATATTTACTTAGTAATCCTTGAATTCATTAATGAAAACTTAAATATATTGAAAATAAGTTATTTTATTATGTTAAATATATTTCAAAATAACATATAAATATGTATTATAAACCTTATAGGAATTTAATATTAAATTATGAGATCACAGAAACACAAAATATTAGCATATAGAAGGAAAAGTAGAGATCACCCAATTCAACGTAATTTTTCAGAAGAGAAAATTATGTCCAGATTTGTGAAAAAACACACCATAACTGCTGAGTGGTTAGTGAATATCAGAGACATAGCTGGTGCCAGGCTCTTAAATATCTAGTGAACATTTCCAGGTCAAAATATGGCAGCTAATGGCTTCCTGTTTTAGAAACATAATAGTGCAAAGAGCTCTCTATTGTACTGGCAGCGTTGATGGATACACACGAGGACATGAAAAGATCCTTGACATTTCACAGATGCTTAGGTCAAGATAACAGTGCACACCTGTAACACAATGTCATGTGCTGCTCCCCTAGCAGGAGAGAACACTTACTATTTGCTCTATTAAATTGTCTCCTCAGAGACTGACTTCTTGGAAGTCTGTCTCTTGAGACACAAAAGTAATGTTCAGTGTATCAGGGTGGCTGGTCAAGGGGAGAGAGGAAAAAAGAATTATACAAAAGAGAACCGATTTTGTCACGTGTCTCCTATGTAGAAGGAGAGAAATAAAAATCTATAATGACCTACTGCCACTTTTATCCCTAATGTAGTTAATTCAATAGCTATATTAATTACCCAAACTGCTAAAATTTACTATGCAATTGTGGTATAAAGGACATATAATGCTGGACCAGAAGTTCAAACATGGGGTTGTAGTTGAGATTACTGTCTGATTAATCATTCTAGGTTAAATTCATGCTCTTGCCACTTCTTCCACCCCACCTTCTTGCTGAACTCTTACTCAGTCTAAAATTCACCTTGTGCTATACATTAGGTCCTTGTTACTTATCAAGAAATACTCTGTGATAGCCAACATGGGGAAAGAATCTGAAAAAGAATGGATTCACTGATTTACTTTACTGTACACCTGAAACATTGTAAGTCAACTATACTCCAATAAAACTTATTAAAAAATAGACAACCAAATAAAAAAAAATTACCTTAACTTTCATCTTGACTAAGATACATTCCTTGACCTTTTGTGCTGAATTATTTTCTCTGCGTTTACATCCCCACAATACTTTGTGTGTACCTCTATTCTTGCACTCACGAAGCAGTTCTGTAGCCACCACTTTCTTATCTGTTTTCCTTACCATGATGTAAGTTACATCGGTTCAGGGCCAAGTTTTATTCAAATCTGTATTCCTAACGCATCGCATTGTGTTTCTCACACAGTCAACTTCAGTAAGTACATGTTAAGTGACTTAATAAAAGGATAAAATGATAAATGAAGAGTTGAGAATAAGAACAGTACAGTCTATCATTAAATGTAACTAGTATTGAATTTAACCTGCTACTTACTTTGACTATATACATTTATACTGATCCATTTTTTTCCCTTTTTATGTAGGGCCTATCTATGTCTGCCATATATAGCAGGTACATCAGAAACTATGTTTTTGAACGTTTTAATATTTCAGCAAATATTGTATAAACATATCCCAGGATTATTTTTATATATTTTTGCCATTTTTTTTCCCTTTTAGGTTTATTCAGGGAAGCATCCTGATCATAGGTGGGGATAAAATTAATAATGCAGCAAGAAGCTTTATACAAGAAAAGGGGCTTTCCTTCCACAACGATAAAGATTTTTTTTTTTTAATTTCAAGCAACAGTCACAGTAGTTTGTTTCTGAAGATGCCTTTATTATTTTCTTCTTTAAGGTTGCAATCCTTAATGTCAGCCCTAAAGTCTAGACCTCTGTTTCATACATACGCAAGTCTACCTTGCATCCCTCCATCTGTCCCTTCTGTTCTCACTACCACATGTTATTGACCAGTGTGTGTATACATGTCTCCTGCCCACCCCCCTTTCTCTCACTTTCCCTCTCTTCTCTCTACTCTATCTCTAGAGATGTATCTATTTTTCTACACAGTTGGCCCTCCATATCCACAGATTGAAAATATTTGGAGCAAAAATATTCCAGAAAATTTCCAAAAGCAAAACTTGAATGTGCCATGCTTGGGCAACTCTTCACATAGCATTTGCATTTCATTAACAACAATTTACAAAGCATTTACATTGTGTTTGGTATCATAAGTAACTCGTGATTTAACATATACGAGATGATGTAGGTCATATGCAAATACTATGCCATGGTATGTAAGGGACTTGAGCATCCACAGATTTTGGTGTCCACAGAATTCCTTGTACCAATACCCCATGGATACTGAAGGACGACTGTATTTAGAGATAAAGAGAGATATCTATTTACCTAGAGATTCCTTTATGTACGTATACACGAGACAGACAGAAACAGAGACAGAGAGCAGTATCTCTATTTATCCCTCTTTCTATTTTTATTTATCATTTTTAGGTAAAAGAGAAGTGTGCACATATAAATGTTGACTCAAAGGATGTAATAAAGCGGAGAGTATAACGATGATATGTAAAGCAGTAGATGTAGCTTTAATGAAAGGTGGATGAAGGAGTAAAAGAAATAGGACCCCGGAAGACCAATACAGAGCACTGGTCAGCAGAGTGAAAGAATACATCCGACATAAGGATGCAGATAACTCTGCAGCTACAATGGCATAAAATTGTAGGGAAGTGATATATTTAAGGATAATATTCTCTCAGAGAGACAGAGAGAGAGAGAGATTTGGGAACATACTCTATTAGAAGCTCCTCAACTCAGCATTGTGTTGTTCAAGGGAATCACCCAAAACCTCCCCCTGCAGAAAAAATGTTGTATCAAGAGTCATCACCTTTCCTGCATTTCTTTAATACTGTCTCTGTGGGCTTGGGTCCTAGGGGAAAGATGTTGAATACTGAGGAAACATTTCTACCCTTTCAACCCCCTTTCAGAAAATTATTGATACTCATGAAGATGGGAATTCTGGCTTAAATATATTATACATTTAATTAATTTCATGGGCTTTCTGGTCAGTGTGGATATTGTAAAATCTATGAAACTTTGAATTATTTATAGACCCTTTACCACAGTAAATGCATTAATAGGATTTTTTTTTTTTGACATGATTTCACTAAGTAAACTGAATACAAAGTCATCTGGCTTTCACTTCAGGGGTAAAAGTTGGAACATAATTAAAGACGACTAGGTGCCTCAATCTGTATGTTACAGGTTTTTCGTTTTTCTCCTAGAACAAAACATAATTTTATACAGCTTTGAACCATCAATAAAAAGGGGATGTACAATGAATTTGAGCTACTGTATTTTGTCCTGACTCTTGGCTAATACTCCAAATAAAAGATTACAGAAAGTGGTCTTCTCTTCCTGGAACACCTCCAATCTCTAGCACTTTTTGCTTTCTACCTTGAAATCTAATGTTTTAAACACACTGTTTTCCATGATATACTATTTTTCTCAGATGATGGGATAAATGTTAGTGTCTTAAATAGTTTACCCAGCACAATATTAGTTAATGACTGTCTTAAATAATTTCTTTGAAGTATAATCAAGCTATTTCCCTTCCCTCTAACTGACTTACTCTCTTCATGTTTATCCTTAGCATCTTAACCCTAAAATTAGTTATGCATCTTCAACATGTAGAAAAGGACACATCTGGCATAAAGCAAAGGATTGTTTTAGCAAATTCTAATAAATTAGCTATTAGTGCTAATACTAGTCTTCAGGGCAGATGAGAAGATCCCTGAAAATTTAACTTTTTATTAGCAATTTATTTATGTATGATCACATTTTAATCACATGAAAATATGTTGTCATGTATCAACATTATGTAAGATATTGCTCTAAATACTCAAGGTATATAATGTAAGTATGTTTTATTTTAAGGAGTTAACAATTGCATGTTAACAGTTTTAACTTTAGTGTATATTTCTCTCTCTTAGTGGCCTTGAATTTCAAAATTAATATTGCCTATTTGTCATTTTTGGGGCCAACTGAAATGAAACACAATTAAAACTCTAAATAATTACCCATACATGCAAGACAAAGATTTAAAAAAAAAAAAATCAAGAAACCACTCAATTGCTGTCTTTCATGTTTATGTAAACTGACTTTCCAGACAGGAGAGCCGACAGAGATTTCTGAGGGAATTAACTTGACTATCCCTTTGGTAATTATTCAGGAAATTGTTGTGGATAAATTAGCAGGATAGAATTATTAATCTTATTACATTTATGCTACTGATATCTTTACTGTTTCTGCCTTTAGCACTTGATTCTTAAATCACAGTTAAATGATGATAAAACTCACAACCATACTACTCTTTCTGTGTTTCCATAAAACAGAAAACACATATTTATAATCTTGTAAATAAATGTTTTAAAATACGAAAACTAAAAACAAAGACAAAACAACAACAAAACAGACCTGGTGTTATAATCACTACAAAATACACATTCATTTGCATCTGTCAGCTATGAGTCTGCAACAAACAACCCTCAAACTAAAAAGCTTATAAGGATAAGTATTCTTAATCACTTGCTAATTCTTCAGCTAGGGCTCTACTTCTAATTGGTGATCCACTGGTCCAGTTTTGCTGATCTCTGTTGGTGTCTGTTTAGATCCAGGTCATAGATTTAGTAGAGGTCTACTGTGCCTTTCATTATTTTGAAACTGGTCAGGCTACTCAAATGTTCTCATGGCAAGAGAGAAAGCTCAGTGCACAAGCACATTTCAAACCTCAGCTTTCTTCACATTACATCTGCTGATAGCCCAAGGGTCAAAGCAAGTTACCACTTCAAGCCCTAGGATGAGAAGGCAAATATACTACTCACATGTAAACAGACAGAATGTCAAAGAGTATTCTAATATATACCATAACACACAATAATCATCAACTTTGAATTCTACTCAGAAGTTCCCACTAAAAATAAGAGGGTTAAATGAATTATAATGGTTACTAAAAAACAAGACAAAACAAATAAAAAAACTGGCCTCTTGACAAAAAGTCTATCTATTAACACTGTCTATATCGACTTTTAGCATAGTGCCTGCTACACATTAGGTATTCTATAAACATGTACTGGCTGTTAGGCTGGGTGACATGGTATACCACACACAGATGTGTCATCAATATCATAAAGTTACATTCTTATACTAAGAGATGTTTTTTTTTTTCCCCATAGTTCAAAAGGAAATATACATATAATTCACCACCCATTATAAAATAGAAATAAAGATGATTTCCACTGAATCATCTTCCTGGACATCCTCTAACGTGTTAACTCTCTGAAGGAGATGCATTAATTATTATATATTTAACTGGATTTTCACTAATGGTGTAAACATAATATAAAAATTCACTTTAATTTGAGTTGCCATTTTAGAATCACTAATCAACTGAGAGATACAAATGATCATGGCAGGGGATTGAGTCTGCACATCGAGAGTTTTTTTAAATAAATCTGATATTATTAGATGAATATATAGTCTCAATTACAGAATGTGAAATCCTATTAATTTATCCCATATGAGTCCAATGCCCAGAGAAGCATTTTTGATCAGGGTAGAATAACTCATTTTTGAGGATCATAAGAAGGCAAATTTCCTGTATTAAGGGAGGTCACATCATGAATCCTCTTTATTCCTCCATTGTAAAAGGCAGGAACTATTATTCCCCTTCACTGAGAATAAAAGTATCTTGAAAAAACAAAACAAAACAAAAAGTTCTTATCTTGGATTTAAGAACCTGAAAAATCCTATATTTTTTCATATTTTCCAGTATTTTTATTCATAATTATTAATGGTAAAAAACTCAAGAGGGATTTAGAGCCTAAATGTTCCATTTTCTTTCAGTATCAGCTAAATGAGCTAATTCTACCAATAACAACTATCTTTTCCCACAACATGCACATGTATGTGAGTATACACACAACACACTATTCCGTGTGTCCCTCTTCACTGTAGTATTTATTGTAGTATAAAAAGCTCCTAAGTTTAGGACCAAAGTCATCTGTCACTGATGAAACCACAGAAATGGTTTCTTCAGTGCCTCTCCTTCGGAAAAGTCATTATCAAACTCTTGTGCTGCTCTGTAATGACTGATTATGTGTCTCTCACTCTCTCAAGACCACACTGCCAACATCAGGCAATGTGGTCAGAATCTCAGTCTATGAACCATGTTCATCCCAAAGCCTAGCTCGTGTTTGTTTAAACCCTGTTTTCTGAAACAGAGCCACAGATTTGATTGGAATAGTCTCTTGCAAACTCTCCTTTGACTTTTATTTGAGATTAATTTCTAATTTCTCAGTTGCTTCAGTTATGATTAGGTTTGCAAACATTTTTTTTTCTCAAATGGATTTTGAACATATCATATTCAACATTTATATAGCTCTGAATTATAGAAATATGTGTACACTTGGTAAAATACATTCTATGGTGGTTAGGGTAACTATTCAGTCATACTACAAAAAACGATAACAAAATAGGCACATGAAAAGTTTAGTAAAGTATACAGATTCATGATCTATATAATTTTCCTTATTTTATATGGCTAACTTTCTTTTTTTCAACTATCAAATGATAGGACTAAGGTAACTTTGAAAGTTCTGTCCACTTCCAAGAAAAACAGAGTGGAACTTTAAAAATCTATATAGAATAACATTTTTATAGTCACTTCCTGTGTATTTTTCATCATAGGTCCAAATTAGTTTTTAACTTTACATTGCTTTTCAGTGTTCATTAGCTAAAATCGAAATAAATAAATGTTAAACTAATAACCATTAAAGACTCAAAGAACTGAATTCTCTCCCCACTAATTTTATCAGAACATCAGTTACATAAGAGTCAAAGCCATATTTATTATTTTCTTAGTGGTACATATACTTTGGAATTCCAGGCAATTGAATTTGCAAGCTGCCCCCCTTGTTATGTGTATATGTCAGATAAATAATTAACATATTATCTTAGAAGTCACCAGTAAAAATTTAGTTAACAGATCATGACGGAACTTTAATTTAAAATGTGTATACTACTGTATAAATTTGATATCTGTAATTATAGACTATAGAACAAGCAGATAAAGACATAAGTTAAGCACACTTTGGCTTAGACAGACCTCGATTTTTTTTTTTTATTTCCACAGATTGATTTGTTTAGAGGAACCATTTTAAAATATGTTTTCGCAACTATTTTGGGAACAATAACTTTTATTATTATTCTAATTTTCAGTGTATATTCACATGCAGTTCCCACAACTATGACGTTAAATTGCTGAAGCAAAATTAAGCATTACAGAAATGAGGAAATTAGAAGTACAGGAAAATTCATTGATTTGCAGTACAATTTTGCAACGTCATCTTGGCTAAGCCAAAATTCTTTACTAGAATTCTCTGTCCTGTACGATATTTTGTTAATTGGCCCAAACAATAATTTTTTTTATAATTTTAGAAAATGTAAGTAAATCAGCACTTCTGAAATATGTTGTTTTAGAGGCTATAAGTAACAAACAAAGACATATAGGTAGGATTCTAGTGGCTCCAGATTCACATCATTTTCCCAGATGAAAATCATGCTGACCAAGACCCCATCAGATACATAGAGACAGTGGCTTTCCATAATTTTTTCACCAGGCCTCCTTTGCAGACCCACTTGGGTAGCCCAAACTGCCTTGTTTCAAAGGGTTCATTATGGACTTTTTATCTTATCCTGCAATTCTCCCTTCTAGAACTTTATGATCCCAGCAATATACACAATTTGGGAAAGTGCTATCAAATATTTCACCCTCTCTTACAAAATACTCATCCTTGTTTTAGTTTTCAGATGGAACCAGACTAAGACATAACTTTGATGAGATAATAGTACAATTACATGTCAGTATCAAGAAAAATCAAAGATGTTTCTTATTATTACTCGATTTTGAAGAAAAATAATTTTCAAATAAATAAATAAAAGGAAGTTGTTACATATGTGTTTACCACAAAGAGCTTGGAGGAAAGGAATAAGAGGTTTGAAGAGAGACGAGACAGAAAGGGAAATAACCTAACAGAATGATTCATGCTTGAGAAAGTTTTCATGGTAGTTAATGCTGTCTGCCAGGTGGCTGGTTATGTCAGAAAAGACTGGTCTAACTGATAACATGGATATTTTTCAAAGCTTCCCACCCTTACTATTCGCTGAAGAGAAAAATATCCTCATTTTGTCTGGACAGGACAGGTTATATATCCTGTTTTGCATATAAAACCACATTTCAGTAGATTAAACAACAAAGCTTCATAATTTATTCAGGTGAAATCTGTATCCAGATGAGAAGCAAGGCTAACTGTCCCACAACCAGCAGCTCAGTGATTCAAAATAAGGAATGTGCTGCCATTTGGGAGCAACATCATATGGAACAAACTGCCTCCTTGATGGGCACTTCATTAAAAAGGTGCTTTCTGGGTCACTGCTGGTTCTCCATGTTTTGTGCCAAAACTTATAATTCTGTCATGGCCACTGGACAAAGCTAATCACATATCCTTAATGGTCTTCAAGTGGATGAATAATGTAGTCTTATGTGTACACAGAAAGGAAGGAAAATGAGATACTGGTGAACACTGGTAATATTCTTTCCATATAGCGCAGTACTTGAAATAATTGGTTTTGGCACAGAACTTTATGGTATTGGGCATATTAGTTAAATTATCTCTTCCTCAATTTTCTCATGAATAAAATGGAAGGCAATAATCTTCACCTAATAAAACAATTAGGGAGTCGAATACAGGTATATATAGCACCCAGTAATATTGGTCATCATCAGATCAACATCATCATCATCAGCCTCACCTTTCTTTCTATCTCTAGCCCTTGACAACATGTACTGACAAAGACGATAAATTTTTTTACAAAAACATACAATATTAGAGATGTAAAGGATTCTAGAGAGGACCTAATTCACATGCAATTCCCACAACTATGACATTAAATTGCTGGCACTTTCCCTTCATTTATGAGCAAAAAGATGCTCACAGGTTAAGGGACCTACCCAGACCCAAATCTCCTCAGCAGCAAAACTGGCACCAAACCTCCAATGTCCAATGTCCTTCGTCCTCAGCTTAGGGAAATTACAACATTCTATCAAGTATGGACTGAAGATATCCAGCTGTCTTCCTCTATTACTAAACCTGTTCCATGTGACCTCTGCTCAGTTTGATTAATTCACATTTTGTAATTAATTAAATTCTTCCCTGAAGGTGCCAGCTTAATGACTGTATGAGCATAGCAAAAATATGTTGATAGAGTAAAGCCCTGGTGGCCTGAGCAAATGTATTTTCCAAATTCTAAGAACTGGTCAGTCAAGGATATTGTGCTTCCTCTGCTAGAAAGAGATTTTAATGGTGGAGAATGAATACAAAAAAATTAAAAGTTTGGGAGTTCCCGTCGTGGCACAGTGGTTAACGAAAGAGGTTGCGGGTTCGGTCCCTGCGCTTGCTCAGTGGGTTAATGATCCGGCGTTGCCGTGAGCTGTGGTGTAGGTTGAAGACCTCTCGGATCCCGCGTCGCTGTGGCTGTGACGTAGGCCGGTGGCTACAGCTCTGATTCGACCCCTAGCCTGGGAACCTCCATATGCCGCGGGAGCGGCCCAAGAAATAGCAAAAAGACAAAAAAATAAAAAAAAATTAAAAGTTGAAAGTGTTAATAGATCTACTTACTTATAATATTCAATAAGTCACTGAAAGGAAGGTTGCACTTGACTTTAATGATACAAATCATTTTTTGTTCTCACATTGCTCCCAAAACAGGAAAAAAAAAAAAAAAGAGCAAGAGAGATGCTATTGGAATTACTAGAATTATATGGGTCAAAAAATATAAAAGAACTCCAAGTCAAGAATATAACTAATTTCCCTGCAAATATGAACTTTCTTTGTGGAAGAAATCTGGCCATCTGGACATTAAATGAGTAAGACAGAAAAGTCCAGGAAACAAAAGTACACTAACTTGCTTAATAAATGGATAAAATGTAAAATGCTAAATACCAAAATGTCAGAATTCCACTTCAAGTTTAGAAATGCTATTTAAAAAGACTTTCAAAAGTAGTCTATCACTTTTTCTACAAAAATTGAAACTTTTAAATTAATTACTTAAACATAAGTAACTTCACTCATGATTCACAAAAAGATCAGTCAAGAAATATGTTCACTATATCAATGGCATATTGCTGAAATAATTGAGAAGAAAAGAGAGAGAAAGAGAAAGGTGGCTGTGGGTGTGGGTGTGCTCACATGTGTATGTTGGGAGGCGCAGCAGGTTAGAAGGTAAAATAGGGAACAAAGAGTTCATTTTGGTTGTTCTAAACTTAAAAGAGGAGTTCCCGCTATGGTGCAACATCTTGGGAGGGCTGGAAGTGAGTTCAATTCCCAGCCTGGCACAATGGGTTGGGGGTCCAGCATTTCCGTAGCTGAGGCTTAGGTTGCAACTGAAGCTCAGACCTCATCCCTGGCCCTGGCAACTCCATGTGCCACAGGACAGCCAAAAAAGAAAATAGATAAGTAAACTTAAAAGGTGATAAAAACGCTGATCAAAATTATTTAAATCTGCAATGTTTCGTCATAACAAAAGAACAGAAAGTGATATGCATTACTTTTTATTTCAACTTAGAGAAACTTAGATGCTAAAAATATAAAGATGTGTTACATAAGTGAACTGCATTTAAAAATGGTTATCCTCATTAATGTGTATCAAGAATTATAGATTCAAATACAGTTGTCAACTATTCCTCAATAAAGTTAAAAATAAAATAAGAAGGTCACAATATGCTATATAATATCTTACAGAACAGAGACTTCAAGTAGAACAATCTTCAAGCAATGAATTAGGAGTGTATTTAAGGTAGAAGGCAGAAAGATTAGTTATGAAATTACTGTCACTGACCAGGAGAGAACTGAAAGTGTTAAAAAAAAAAAAAAAAGATGGATTTATTCAAGAACTATGAAGGAGATAGAACTTACTGGGCTTATTTACTAATTCAAAGGAGAGCATGAAGTTAAATGAGAAGTGCAGACTGACCTTCATTCAGTTTTCTTGCTGGTGTTACTGAGTCAAAGGAATAACATCTACCAAAAGAGAATAGAGAAGAGATCAGAAGATAGGGGAAAGTACCAAGCATACTAAATTCAGTTTTAGAGATGTTGGGTTATTTGTGCCTGATTTTTGAAGATATATGTGGTTTGGGTATATAAATGAGTGCTAGATTAAACTACAAGATTTTTTTTTTTTTGTCTTTTTGCCTTTTCTAGGGCCATTCCCACGGCATATGGAGGTTCCCAGGCTAGGGGTCTAATCAGAGCTGTAGCTGCCGGCCTATGCCATAGCCACAGCAACGCAGGATCTGAGCCGCATCTGCGACCTACACCACAGCTCAGGGCAACACTGGATCCTTAATGCACTGAGCAAGGCTAGATATCAAACCCGCAACCTCATGGTTCCTAGTCGGATTCATTAACCACTGTGCCACAAGGGGAACTCCTAAACTACAAGATTCTGATGCTATTTAAAAAATGTATGTGAAGAGTGATACATAAGAACAAACCATGGCGGAAGACCAGCATTTTAGGCGTTGACAGGGAATGGTAAACGCAAATTATTAAGGACTTTTAAAGAATCATAAAAAGATGGACGAGCCTGGAAAGAATAGTGAACTTGCTAGAGGAAAATACAATGGAGTGTGCTAGGTGACAAAGGCTGCAAAGTATCACCAATGAGCGTCTTTTTTTTTTTTTTTAAATCAATGAGTGTCTTGAGTCCTTATTGTTCCGGAGGCTAAAAGTCTGGATCTAGGTGTTAGTAGGGCTGGTTCCTTCAGAGGACTGTGAGGAGGAATCTGTTCCATGCTTTCCCCCCATGGTTTCTGGTGGTTTTCTGGCAGCCCTTTGCATTCCTTGGTGTGAAGAAGCATGACCTTGATCTCTGCCTTCATAGTCCCATGGCATTCATTCACCCTGTGGCCATGCATATCTGTGCCCAAACTTTTTCCTTTCTATAAGGACTCCAGTCATATTAGATTAGAGACCCATACCAGTCCAGCAAGATTTCATCTTAACTAATCACATCTGCAACAACCCTATTCCATGTAAGGTCACGTGCCTAGGTAGTTGAGCTTAAGACTTCAGTACATGAATTTTAGAGGGACACAATAAATTCCACAACAGGATTTTTTAATAAAAAAGAAAGAAAAAGTACTGCACAGGTCTAAAGTACAGTGCAGATTAAATATGTCTAGTAAATATGACAAGAAAATTAGTTTTACTAAGTGATTCTAATTGGGGTAGAGGCAAATGCCTGAAATCATTTATCTAATTTAAATGATAAACTAGAGAGAAAGAATTTAAACTCTTATTTAAAAGGTACTTGGGAAGTTCCCACTGTGATACAGTGGTTAATAATCCAGTTTATTTCTGTGGCATAGGTTTGATCCTCAGTCCATTGCAGTGGGTTAAGCATTGCCCCAGCTGTGGCGAAGCCTGAGGCACTGGCTTAGATTCAGTCTCCGGCCCCAGAACTTTCATGTGCCAGAGGTGCAGCCAAAAAGGAAAAATAAATAAATAAATAAATATTTTTTAAAAGGCACTTGGACTTGAAGAGAAGGCCAAAGATAAAGCAGCACTTAGAAGAGAATTTGGTCTTGAAATAAACATGGGGAAAAGAGAGGTGTTTTTAGTTTTTATTTAATTTGGCCTACCATGAAGGTTTTTTGCGAAAGAGTCTTATGGAGGTAGACCTGGGCTGCCTGGAAGAATTCGGTTTCTGGGTGTACAGTGATACAGCAGAATGAGCAAGGGATTTGGAGTCACAAGGTCCACTGAGTGGTTCTGATCTGAAATCTTTAAACTGCGTAACTTTGAACATGTTTTTTGACCTCTCTGAGTTTCCTTTCTCTTCCCTCTGAATCATAGATAATACTATTCCTACACCAGAATGTTTTGGAAATTAAAAATAATTGCTCTCTAAAAGTGTTTTTAGTCAAAACATTATATGTTGTATGCATTTTTTACGTTGTCAGCTTCATTTTATTCCAAGTCTTATGTTCCCTCATGTCAAAATTATTTGTGGTGGCTATAAAGCACTTATGGATGTCTAGAAAACACAGAATTAGATTTCCTCTGATTGCTAGAGCATAGAAAGAATTGTTAGAAACATAATCTCATCTATCCAAAATGCTACATCTTTTTATTTTAAAATATTAAAGGAATGTATTACTCTAAAAAATTTATTGTATAATGGCAATGGCAAAGACAAATCTTAAGCTTTTATGAACACTGAAGACACAGAATGTGCAAAACAAGTGGGTGGTAAAATTAAAAACATTTTGAATTGAATAAAATAGTACAATCTCATTCTGGCACATGGATATCAGACCTCAGGAAATATTAATAGCTATTACTCTCACATTCATAATTCAATAAAATTTAATTATATATCATTTTAAAATAAAAAATGCTAATAAGAATGATTGATCAAATTAGATTGAGTGAGTAATGAAGATGATGACATACAGTAAATGGGAAGCCACCATTGTGTTTCAATCACAAAAGCTCTAGGGGAGCTCTCATTGTGGCTCAGTGGTAATGAAACTGACTAGGGTCCATGAGAATGCAGATTCAATCCCTGGCCCCACCTCAGTGGGTTAAGGGTCCAAGGTTGCCTTGAGCTGCAGGGTAGGTCACAGACGCTGCTGGGATCCCACGTTGATGTGGCTGTGGTGTAAGCTGGCAGCCGCAGCACTGATTTGACTTCTAGCCTGGGAACTTCCATATGCCATGTGTGCGGCTTTAAAAAAAAAAAAAAAACGTGGAGGCACGAGTTCAAGCCCCGGCCTAGCGCAAAAGCTCTAGGTATGTAGTTCCCCAAACTGAAAACCGATATACCATTTAAAGATTAATATTACAGTTTTGAAAGTGTGCAGTCTCTTATCTTAAAATGCTCCATTTATCCCAAAAGAGTATATTGAAATATGTCAAATGTATATTCATTTACTTACAACACTGGGTTGTCTGACAGCCTATAATACTCCATAATTTATCTAAAAGTTTTACTTAATTAAACTCAATATCTAAGGATATATTTATGTTATATAAAAAGCAGCTTATCACCTCAGGGTTTCACATACAAAAGCAAAAACGAAATCTTGTTAGTGCTGTGGTTAGACGCCTGCCCTAAACTTGTCATTAGAGCCAGTGGCAGTAGTCTCCAGTTGAGCATGCTGTGGAGTTTCCAATGTGAACACTCACCTCCACCCAGAAACTTGTTTATATGTACAGGTTAGTGATCAAAATGGTCATGCATACTTCTGCAAGGAAGTATACCAACTGAGGAATATGTAAAGAGGAAATACCCTTAATGCCTTAATTCTATTGACTGAATATATTTACATCTTACCTCCCAAAATAGGTGGAGGGTGTTCTTCTTTTATTTTCCCTTTAAATGCAAGTTACTAAGAATTTTTCTTCTAGAAAATGGGAAGAATGTATTACTCATCTCTACTCTAAAGTATATAATATAATGTAACATAATATAATGTAATGTAATATAATGTAATATAACACAACACATAGAGTATAACATATATAACACATATAATACATATAACACGCAAAACATAACATAAATACTTGGCTTGTGTGTGGGGCCAAACTGTTCATGCTGAAATATTTGTTGGTTATTGATATACTTGTCTACTCATTGTACTATGGTCATCTGGAGGTCTAAAACATGTCATAATATTACCTATATTTTGTTCTCTCTTAAAGGAATTATCAGGACTACCACAATTCTTATTATGCATGAAGTTCAATAAACATCTATTCCATGAATAACATCATCCGAATATATTTAAAATTAAAATATGGATACATGTCCCACACTCTAAACATAGTAAAGGAATCAAAATTAATTATGACAATCACAGAACAGGGCTTTCAGTGTCTAGGACTGAGCTGGAAGTTTCTTTAGAACACACTTCAACTCTTTCACAGTCAATCAACTTTGCTTTTGGCATCTGAGAAATATTTTTGCCTCTGCATGAGCAGCTGGCTTACTGAGAACAAGTGACATGGGGCGGCTGAAGGCAGGGCACAAATGCCTACTCCTGGTTCTGAAACTCATTTTTCTTTTCTGTGAGACAAGGGTTGAGAGTCATAAAACTAGAGGTTTATAAGAAGGGTTTACACTGATTCTTGATCACAGGAGATGTAGAAGAGACTGCCAGTTTGTTACCTATCATTCTATTTCATCACTCTTTTTCTGGATAGAGATAATACTTGTATTTACCTGGGAACATTTCTCAGCATGCTTTGCAGCTAAATTTGTTGACTAAATTATAGTCAGTAAAATACAAAAGTAAGTGCTAGCTCGTTCTTTGAGAACAATTATAAAGCTTTTGGGTACCCTTCTTCTCTCTTCTTTTTTACAGTTGCCCAGGAAACGAAAAACATGCACTGGCTTGAGGAATCAACATGTTGGGAGAACTTGAAAATGGAAGGCCCACCCCAACCCCCCTGCCCCTCTCAACAGCAAAGCAACACATGAGAAAGTCTTGGTTCCAGGAGTTCCTGCTGTGGCTCAGAGATAAGAAACCGGAGTAGTGTCCATGAAGACTTGGGTTCAATCTCTAACCCTGCTCAGTGGGTTAAGGATTGGCATTCGGGATTGCTGTGAGCTGTGGTGTAGTTTGTAAATGAGGCTCAGATCCAGTATTGCTGTGTCTGTGTTGTAGGCCTGCAGCTTTGATTCGACCCCTAGCCTAGGAACTTACATATGCCAAAGAAAAAAGAAGAAAGAAAGGAAAGAAAGGAAAGAAAGGAAAGAAAGGAAGAAAGGAAGAAAGGAAGAAAGGAAGAAAGGAAGAAAGGAAGAAAGGAAGAAAGAAAGAAAGAAAGAAAGAAAGAAAGAAAGAAAGAAAGAAAGAAAGAAAGAAAGAAAGGAAGGAAGGAAGGAAGGAAGACAGACAGACAGAAAAGTCTTGGTTCCTGACATTGTGCCCTGCAGAGCTATCATTACAATGCATCAATGCAAACTCCCCCCACCCCGACCCCCCACCTTCCGCCAACACGCCTCACCAGAGAACACCAGGTATCTCTTCAAACCACTTAAGACTGCTTGGGATACACATTCCAAGTCAACTCTTAGTTCCTTTTCAGTGTTCTACTCTTGGAAAGTGAAATAGTTACCTCCCAAATTTCATCTCCTGACATTGGCTATTTTAAGAAACCACTGTCAGATTGCCCTTTAACTCTCTTTCATTAGATACATTCTGCTCTGAATGCATATCCATTCCCCTTTCATTATTTTGTCTAGTTTTATAATACCCTAACTGCTCTATTTACTTTTTCTTTTCTTTTTCTTTTTCCTTGTTAGGGCTTTACTGTGGCATATGAAAGTTCCCAGGATAGGGGTCAAATCAGAGCTGCAGCTGCAGGCCTACATCACAGCAACACCAGATCTGAGCCACATCTGCGACCTAGGCAGAATTCCTTCTGATTTGGGGCCAACATGACATAAGTGTCTGTCCACTGAAATACCATTTCTTTCTGAAACTTTTTATGAATGTTTCAGTGCATAGTCACATTAATTATTATGTTCTACTCATTATGGCACTTAAACCTATTATCATCCTGCATTGTTTCAAAATATTGAATGTGTGTAATCACTCTAATTATTTCTGTTTCTCTATTTCACTTGTGATGGTTATGTTTTCCCAATATTACCTTCTTCTCTTTTTAAACTGTCTGTTCAAGCAAAATTGATCTACTCAGTGCTTCACAATGATACCTTGTACAATTTGACTTCCAGAAATATTACTTTAAATATTCTATTTGAAGTGTTTCCTCTTTCTTCTCACTCTGTGAATAGTGTTCAGTTCTCAAAAACCAGCCAATGCCAGAGCATCATAGGAGGCTATGCCAAAGAGTATCTGACCTCGTGAGTGTGCTATTTCTTAGAAAAAAGCCGTCATTGTTCGGAAGGTTTTTACATACAGAAATGACTCGTTTTATTGAGGCTTCACCTTTACTGCATGTCACAGATACTGCTTTTTTTTTTTTTTTTTTTTTACAAATTGAGGTTTGTGGTAATCCTGCCTCCAACAAGTCTATTGGCACCATTTTTCTAACAGCATTTGCTCAGTAGGTGTCTCTCTGTCACACTTTGGTAATTCTCGCAATATTTCACATATTTCATTGTTCTTATATACATTGTGTAAATCTGTGATAAGTGACCTTTGATGTTACTATTGTCATTGTTTTGGGCGCAAGGACCTCCCCCCCCACCCCCCACAGAAGATGGAAACTTGATCACAAATGCCATGTGTATCTTGACTGTTCCACTGAATGGCTGTTCCCTTATCCTTTCTCCCCTTCCCTGGGTCTCCCTATTCCCTGAGACACAACAATATTGAAATTAGACTGACTGATAAACCTACAGTGACCTCTAAGTGTTCAAGTGAATGGAAAAGCCGATCAAGGCAGTACACCTCATTGCTGTCTTATTTTAAGAAATTTCACAGTAGTTCCCATCATGGCTCAGTGGTTAATGAACCTGACAAGTATCCATGAGGATACAGGTTTGATTCCTGGCCTTGTTTATTAGCGGGTTAAGGATCTGGCATTGCTGTGAGCTGTGGTGTAGGTCACAGACATGGCTTGGATCCTGCTTTGCTGTGGCTGTGGCATAGGCTCTAATCTATAGCTCCGATTAGACCCCTAGCCTGGAAACTTCCATATGCTGCAGGTGAGGCCCTAAAAAGACAAAAGAAAAAAAGAAAAAAGAAAGAGAGAAACTTCACAGTCCCCCAACCTTGCACAACCATCACCCAGATCTATTAGCAGCCATCAACAGTAAGGCAAGAACCTCCACCAGCAAAAACATTATGACTCACTGAGGCTCAGATGATGGTTAGAATTTTTTATAATTAAAGTACTTTTTAATTAAGGCATATGTATTTTTCAGATATAATGTTATTTCACAATTAATAGACTACAGCATAGTGTAAACATTTATATGTACTTGGAAACCAAAAAATTCATGTGACTCATTATATGTGATATTTGCTTTATTGTGGTGACCTGGAATTGAATCCATAGTTTTTCTGAGATATGTCTGCAGAGCTTCTTCTATCATCCCTGTGATTTTCATCTCCATGAATCTATTTTTATATCTATTCATATATCATTTAGTTTGTAAATGCTAAGAAAATTAATTAACGTTGAGGTACCACTTCACATCTATTAGATGTGAATGGCTATCATAACAAAACAGGCAAAAATTAGCATTGGAAAGAATGTGGAGAACTTGAGACCCTCATATATTGCTTGTGGGGAATGTAAAATGATGAAGCCACTTTATAAGTCATTCAGTTCCTCTAAAATTTAAATAAAGAGTTACCATGTGATCCAGCAATTCAACTCTTAGGAATATGCCCGAGAAAATTTTTAAAAATATGTACAAAAAATTTGTACACAAATATCCATAGCAACATTATTCATTATAGTTTCAAAATGGAAATAAGCCAAAACCCATCATTAATTAATGGACCAATAAAATATGGCATATCCATAGAATAAAATGTTATTTAGCCATAAAAAAGAATAAAGTACTTCAAAACATTATGCTCAGTGAAAGAAGCCATACATAAAATGCTATAATGCTGCATTATTTTGTTTATAGGAAATGTTTAAGGCAAAAGAGACAGAAAGTAGATTAGTGATTGCTGGGGGCAGGCAATTATCAACTGATATATAGTTGAATAAAGGATTGATTAGATTACAAATAATGAGATAAAGGGGTACTTAATCCAACTCAATGTTTATCTTTTTTGTTTATTATTTTTGTTGGTCTCCCATTGACGCACACTTCCTTAACAAATAACACCCATAGTAAGGGCAGAGCAGTTGTGACTGTCAACCACTGAGCTTGCCTAAAGAGACATAAAGAATGTGAATGAAACTACACTTGAAAGTGCAAGTTTTTAATCTTTGATCTCAATTTCCCAAAGACATTCCCTGCAGTTGAAGGGAAGGCCTTGGCTATTTGGTAGTGTTTAAAATTGCATGGATTCAATCAATGAGTTTATCAATGTTGAACAACAGGAACCTGTAAATAGCGGCAGTTGAAGTTGTCAGTTTACTGATAAAATCTTGCATCGGTAAGCAATTGAAAGTCTCCTGCAGTCAGCCTTGCAGAACAATCCCTGGTAAAATGGTAGAATTCTTAACTTTTTTCTCCTAATTCTCAGCTGCAAAGAAGTCAAAAGCAATGCCTGTGTTTAATCCACTTTGGTTATTCACAAGAACTTTTTTTTTTTGTCTTTTTGCCTTTTCTAGTTCCCACAGCACATGGAGGTTCCCAGGCTAGGGGTCTAATTGGAGCTGTAGCTGCCAGCCTAAACCACAGTCACAGCAATGTGGGATCTGAGCCGCATCTGTGACCTACACCACAGCTCACGGCAACGCTGGATCCTTAACCCACTGAGCAAGGCCAGGGATAGAACCTGCAACCTCATGGTTCCTACTCGGATTCGTTAACCACTGAGCCACGACGGGAACTCCCTCACAAGGACTCTTCATGCACAAAAATTAGTAAATGATGACTCAAGATTAAAACAAAACAACCAAAAACAAAACATGAGGTCAGCCCATGGCAAAAGTTATCATTTTAAATACCTAAAGATAAAATGTAACACAGGAGTATCCTATCCTTTGTTTCTAAAGTTATTAAGGTGAGACAATTCAGCTTATTCCACAAGAAAACCACATTCTGATATGAAGATACAAAGATGTCTGAATAAGCTGAATCATCTATAGAAGCAAGTAATGATGTTGCCAAGTGCTACAGTTCTTTCCATTAAAGGCTTTTTTAATTTGCTCACGACAGGTAGCTGAAGTATATTTTAAATTAGTGTGTTATTTTTTATTTCTACTTTGTTGGTAGAGATTTCATATCCTTTCACTCATATCAATTTTTATTGAACATGCAAAAGCATTGCAGGGAAATGAGCAAACTGCATAAATGATAGTCATTTATTGAGATGGCCAAACTCCCTTAGCCAAGCACTTCCCTTTAGCATAGTTTAATTTAGTATAGTTTAATTTTGTATTGAGAAACAAAGCTGACCTCATGCTTATGTTTTTGAATTTGCATGTATGCAATTTAGTAAAACAGCATAATCCCATTTGTATTATATTATTACAGCCTTTCAAAAATATATCTAAAAAATTAACTATTTTTATTATTCAGAGGTATTCCAACAAGATGTGATAAAAAAATGACATCTAGAAAAAGGCTGTGAAATAAATGTTTTAAGGAACAATTAGGCCCTTTGTCCCATTCAAAGTCTTGCTTATTAATCTTAACTACCATTAATTGAATTTCTTTTCAGCCTGCTGGGTAGAAACTATTCTAAAATAAAATATTTTGTAGAGACATTTTTTTTTTTTCCGTATCACAAAGAAGGAATAAGGAGACATTACATCCTGAATCTTCGCTGGTGATTATAATATTTATCAGGAGAGTAGGTAAATGATAAAAATAAATAGTAAATACTTGTTTAGTCATTTTATGTTCAAGTAAAGAGTTTTGTTCAGAGCTAATCAAAAGTTAGTGGTTTAAAATCCTGGTTCTTCCTTTATTATTTATGTTTTCATGGAAAATGTATTTAATCTTTTAGACCTTGATGTTTTTGCCCCAGGGCGGGGAGGTGGGAAAGCTAAGCTAAATTCTAAGGATAATAGTACCAGTGTTGGGGAATTAAGGAAAAAAAGGAGAGAATTTAGTCTAATAACAACTTATTTCAAATCCTCCTTCCCTTCTTCCTTCCCTTCTGTTTTCCCTCCCTCTCTTCCTTCCATCCTCCTTATCATCCTTGCTTTCTTCTTATTCCTTCCTGGTTTTATTTATCTAACTTACTAGTTAGCAGACCTGTTTTACTATCTGGTTAGGCCCTAGTCACCCACAATTATGGCCACCTCATTTTACATTATATTAATGTGATAGGTACACATAAAGAATGTTACTTTTTATAAAATATGTAATTTATTATAGTTTTTATTATTTTAATTTAATTAGCTATTTAATTCAGATTGTTCATCATTTATTAGACATCACAAAGTATTCTTTCCAACACAAGTGAGATATGTAACCAATGGAGTTTTTCATTTGAATACTGAAATTGAAATTTAGCAATGAAATACAATTGTTTGTGGACATCTATTAATATAAATTTTGTAAGATCCCTGTTATGTAATGTATACAACCTATGTATTTCTTCACCTGTCAAAGAACTCTAGGCTTTTGAAAAGAGAAGGTCTAATGCATCATGCATTAAACTGCACTGGTTGCTTAATCCCTCAAAGAGCATATTAACTCATTGATATTGATGGTAGTGGTTTTCCCAGAAAATCTAACAAACTTTAATTGTTGCAGGTAACAGATAATTGATATATTACATGCTGTCATGTACCATAGAATGAATGACTGAATGAAAAAAACACAACATGAAATGTCCATATTGACAACTACCTTCTACTTACAAAATGATTGCAGTTAGTTAAAATGTTGTCTTGAAAAATGTCGTTTGGAAAACTCAAGGCCTTTGGATGCCAGCACCTTTATGAACAATTGAGTTCCACAGCTGGTGACTCTAGGAGAGTTGCTCCAAGTCTATGTCAGAGAATCTTTTAAAATTTGGGAGGAGGGGTATCATTTTAATATGGTTTCCTTTTTCCAACACATAGGTTTGTTTGTTTTTTGCCCAACAAGATATTTTTGTTGTTTTTTCTTTTCGAGTTACGATTTTATTGCTGAATTCCTGACCAAAATGCTTTATTCATTTTAAATTTATACTGAATGATGGGAAGGTCAGCACAAGATAGCTTGGTTAGATTGAACTTTATATTCTTTCTTTATTTATTTTTTAACAAGTGTATGCCCCTCTACTTTTGCATAGAGATCAAGAACAATACTTTAAGACATGCTAACCAACAGGAAGCAGTTCTCTGATTTGGAGTGTCTTGTTTTGCTTTTAATTTGCATTTAGAGTGTATCTTATTCTAGCTGTGAAGTATTCTTACTTAAGTAAGTGGAGTAGTGAAGCTGTTTATATGTCTGAAATTGCTACATGTTGGTATTACTGTGTCTTTGGGGATCCGGAAAAAATTTAATAAAATGATTCAATTTTGAGTGTGTTAGAATTTAATGAAACTTAAATTGTGCAGAATGATTCTCAACACTTTAATTAGAGGCTAATTTCAGGTCACTGAATTGCTTTACTTATATCAGGGCATCACAGACAGGTTACAATGATATGTTGTAATATTTTGAATACAGTTATTTAGGTTTTCATACTCCTTGAAAGGTTTATCTCCATCTCCACTAAGGACAGAGGGGCAAGAATCCACTTGTTTAGGAAATGATACATTTGCTGACCATCTGTTCTGTGCACAGAACTGCATGATCTTACATTTATAAAAAAGGAATGAAGCTCCTCTTTTTCAAGTTAGGAGAGAAAATACTAATGGAGACAATTAGAGGACAAAAGCAATATGATTTGTTAATTATCCCAAGAAGTGCAATAAAGGTGAAAAGGTACATCAGTGAAGGTTAACCTAAATCTTGAATTGAGAAACAAACTATAACCATGTAATTAGGCTGGACTACTTACACTTGCTCAAATCCTTTGATTTTTTTTTTCCTTATCTTAAATCCTTTGCCCAAAATTTTCTTCCCAGTGCCCTATTAGCTTGTTATTTATTTTGAAGATTTTTTAGAATAGTTCTTTGTCATCCTTCTGTCAGTTTCCTCTGAACTACCCACAGGCAGAATTAAATATTTCCTCCATCTTGCTCCATTTGTATCTAGCACATAAATTTATTATATAACTATTTGGGTACTCTTTAATCTCTCCAACTTGATCTGAATTCCCTTTAAGGCAAAGCTTTGTTCTATTTATTCTGGATCTCCATTACCTAGTACATGATCTCAGATTTTACTCTTTTACCAAAACCCTACTATTGTATCCAGAAAGGAATTATTTTTTTCAACACCATCTCTTTGGGGAAATCTGGCTCTATGATTTCAGTTGCAACCCAAGATACCTCCTGTTATACTTCTGACTCCAGTTTGATTACCTCCTCGGAGGTTTGACCCATGCTCAACTATATACCTGATATATCTGCTTGAGTGCCACACAGGGGTGTCTAACTCCACATTTCGTAAACTTGTCTCACTTCTTCCATAAACCATATCCCTTAACTGTCTTGCTGCTTAAGCTCATATCTTAGGAGTCACCCTTGATTCTTCTCTATTCCTTATTCTTCAAATAAAATCTATCACCAGTTCCTGATAATGATACTTCCAAAATCCATTTCCTTGATCTTCATCATCGTGTCCACCACCCAGCATCTTCTAATATCCTTCTTTCCTTTCATTCACTGAATTTCAGTTGCACTGAGCTCTTTTGTGTATTCAAAACCGTGATGTCCACCCATCTCAGTACTTATGCTTCATTCTGTTCTATCGGTAAAATACAAATTTGAATTTTGGGGCATGGCTAGTTCCTTCCCTTCATTCAGCTCTCAGGTTAATTTTTCTTCTTTAAGGACAATATTGGACTGGCCATGCTATATGGGAATCTGCTCTCACCCAGAATATTTTCTCACCGAGTATTTGTCTCCTTCTTAGCACTTAAAAACTCATTAGTTTGTATTCATGTCTGCTTTTATTATATAATATTTATTTCCCCATTATAATTTAAGTACCATGAAGACAGTAATCATCTCAGCATTATGAACCAAATACCTAGCATAAAGCCAAGCATATGGGTGCATGATAAATATTTGTTTAAAAAGATGAATACATAGGTTGAAAAATTGTCAAGAGAAACCCTAATCAGAAGTATAGAGGATGCTATAATTCAAGCTCTATGGGAGCAAGCGCATGTTATTTTTTTAAATCATTAAATTCCTTTGTCTAAGGGCATTTTGACATGTTGTATGTGTTCAATATTTGTTGAGTAAGTGCAAGACTTTAGAAGGTAATGCTTAATTTTGAATGACAGCATCAATGTTGGGATCTACTTCCAAAATAAATAAAATTAAACTATTTTTCTCTTCCATATACATGAGTAGAGACTTTCCATTTTTCACAAAATTTCTGCTAAGTATCTTCACTTTCTTATCAGTCAGTAAATTAAAGGGGTAACAATAGTTTTTTTGGGTCACTGTATAAGATAATGTAATCAAGATAATGAATAAGTCTGAAATAACCTAAAAATCAAGGAATGCCGAATAGCTTTCACAGAGAAGGAAAAAAAAAAGAAAGAAAAAAAGAAAAGCAGTCATACTTTAAACTTTGATCTCTAAGTAACCAAAACAAGAATTTCCAAAAAATTAAAGTATATGTTTTGTGTTATACAACTTTTAAGAAGACTGGTTTTCTGTCATTCATACAATAGTTATCCAACCATAAAACCTTAGTACAAGAGTTTTGACATTTATTTCTTATCAAAGTTTATGAGATGATGGAAAAGACTTCTAAAATAACTGCTACATTTTGGATAATTCACAACAGAGAAAAGAGAAAAGTGAACAGTATGAGGAGCAAAATAATCATCTACAGTTTGGGTTTTACTTTCAAATGATAAGAGAAACCTCTCAAATGGATTCTATTTTAGAAAATAATGAGAGGAATAAATTGTATATAATTTAATGCTCCCTAATTCTATAAGTTTCAAAAATAAACACAGGAGTTCCCTTTGTGGTTCAGCAGAAACTAAAACTACTAGTAACCATGAGGTTGCCAGTTCAATCCCTGGCCTTGCTCAGTGGGTGAAGGATTCGGTGTTGCTGTGAGCTGTGGTGTAGGTCACAGATGCAGCTCGGATCCCGTGTTGCTGTTGCTCTGGGGTAGGCCGGCAGCTGTAGCTCCCATTTGACCCCTAGCCTGGGAATCTCCATATGCCGTGGTGAGGCCCTAAAAAGCAAAATAAAATAAAAAATAATAAATAAACAAACATATATTTGAAAAAATAACATACAAGCATGATTTTTTATTACCTTTAAAAAAGCTTAAATTGAATCCTAATTAAGCTACACATATCTTAGTATGATGTTCAGTGAGGATTTCATAAACTAAGTAATTTCTACAAACTTGTCTCAATAAGCAAAGGCATTATGCTGCTTTTCATGTTTTATGATATTTGTTTTGTGGTGTGCAATGATCGACACTTAAAAAAAAATTCCCTTTATAGGCCGCAAGATCCTTAATATTACCATGAAATGATTCATTTTTGACTTGGGTAACAGACGAGATTTGTAAGCAGTGATTTGGGGCTTTGTTAATAACAAGGTGCATGAAAGTTTCTTTATAAAACTAAAATTGTATAATAAAGGAGGGTTTATTATAGTCAATGGTATATGTATTATGTAAATTGTTCCATGGAATCTCACACTGGGAGCCCGGGCCTATGATTTCCCTTTGAATACCAGATTCTTCCCTAAATCATTTGAAACCTGTAGTCTGTACATTTTAAATAGAAGAGCAAGATATTATTATAATAATAGAGTAGTTTAAATTTAAGCACAACCATTCTGTTTCAATCATAAAAGTGTCATTGGGCTTTCAAGACACAATTCAGAAGACAGAGTAAGAGGTCCTGTGTGCTCCTCATCTGTGAAGTCCTGGTTCCTCTCTCACAGGGTTTCTGGACCTTGATGTTCTTGCCATTGTGGACTGGACTGTGTGTGTGTCTGTGGTGGAACTGGGTGGGAGAACAAGTCAGGAGGTGCCATCCTGCACATTTTAGGCTTTTTAGCAGCATCTTAGATTAGATACCAATAGCATTGCAACCCTAGGAAGACAACCCCAAATCCTTCCAGATCTTAATGAATGTCCCAGGGGAGAAATACCCCAATTTTTGACCTACTTCCTTAAAAAAAAAAAAAAAAAAAAACTCTGAACAACTCACTTAGCCACTTAAAAACATAAGCCTTCAGATTCTCTCTCGAAAACCTTGTGGAAATGGGTGATGCTTTCTTACCTTTGCCACAACTGTCACCCATCCTGGAAGCCCCCAGTGAAATTGCTGGCTTTGTCTAATGTATAAAAGCTGAGCTACTGAGCTCAAAAACTCACAGCCACACAGTGATCTCCCCCCTACAAACATGGTAGACTCAAGTCGGAAGAACTTTATCCTTTACCTTCTTTCCCCACCTTCTATGGTAGATGGAGGTGGCAACCACTTGCACTTTATTCAATCTGTGTTTTCTGTTAATAGCCACATTACAGAAATGAACCTGCTCTTGTTGGTTCAAAAACTGGCCCCCTATATGGAGGGCAAAGAGAGACAGAATAAAGAGGCAAACCATTCCAGATTCGTAGATGGCAGGTTTAATAATCAAGGGAACTTACATCTAAGGCTTGTCTTGGGTGCCACAAGATGAATAGATCTCTCCACCTGCCCAACAGAATGGTAAAGTTTATACAGAAGCCTTAATTGGATTCACATGTATTGTCCCAGTGGTATCAACAACATTTTGCTCTCTCAAGGCTGCGTCCTTGAAAACTAATGTTCCAAGGGCAGGTGAGGGAGTGAGAAGCCTCTGATTGATAGGCCCAGCTCTTGGGGCAACTGAAGTCACATTCTCTCATTGACTTCCAACAGTTCTTTGTTTCTATTTGAAGCTAAAAGATTAATCTTTACCTAATCCTCTATAAAGACCCTTGTGTGTTCACAAGCCATGTTTGTTTACATTTTTTATCTATTTAAAAGCCCATGATAATGTGTCTTTCAGGGAGCCAAAAGATGTCTGAGAATTTGCTCAAGAGTCACTATAGGTCTGAAGTCACTGCCCTGAATAAATTAAATAGAAGAGTGATGAATCCCACCTTTGGATAAGTCAGCTATCTTCAGACATGGCTGACAGAGGGCAAGGTCAACAAGCAGGCTAACCCACTCTCATCCATCCCCACTAGTAAGGAAACAACCACAGCTCTGGGTCTCTAGAACTTATTTGCAAGTCAAGAAAGCCACATTCTGGCAGAGGGCAGGAGTAGTGAAATTAATATCTAGATATGATTTGATAGTTAATTCGTTAGGGAAAATGTATTAAAATAATTTTGTGCAACTCCTGTTTGTTGGTGTTGTGTCAGTTATTTTGTGTTGAATTAAAGAATCACGCAGAAATAGAACAACTTAAATAAATCACAATTTACTCAGCACAGTGCTCCTGGGTTGACAATTTGGAGAATACTCAGCAGGATGGTTGTTCTACCTGTGTTAACCAGACTTCCTCATGCCTTTCTGGTCATTTGCAGGTCAACAAGCTCCTTTTCTAGGGGTTGGCTTGTTGGAAGTTGGGGTGACAGGAGTAACTGGAGCACATGTTTCTCATTATCTAATAGGCTAGCGTATGCCTGTTTTCGTGCAAGCAGAGAAGCTGCAATATGTCTTCAATTGAAAGCTGAAAGGATCTACATTACATCCATCAGTTTCTCTTGATCAAAGCAAATCACAGACAAGGCAGCTTCAAAGAATTAAGGTGCAGATTCTGTCTCTTGATAGGAAGTGTTATAAAATATTTTAGCCATTTTGGGGGATAATTTCTCATAGGTGTTCTGAATTTCATTCATTTTTAAATTAAAACAAATTAGGTGTTTTGCAGATTTTAAAAATACCCTTAATTTTAGCAGGAGCTGTGAAATTTGTGATATAGGATTAAGACTGCATACTGTTTATAAATTATTCTCTCTGAAGAGTGGGCATGGACAATTATATTTTATAAAATGGCAAACCATGGAAAAAGTTATTGCTTCTAGGGAAATGGCAAGCTTTTTTTCTACTTATTTCATTTTCTTCCCACACAAATTCTTGGTACTTGAAAGTCATCTTATGGTAAAACAGCATTGGTATTTTTCTTTTTATGAAAATGTATAAATATTTTACTACATAGTTTTACACAGTTTCTTATAATAGTTATCTATAGATTCATATCCTTTTAGAGGGAATCAAGATTCAATTAATATGCCCAGGATCTTTTAAAAAACGTTATTGGTTTGTATTCAGATAACAGATGCTCCGAGGCTATGTAAACTATATAACTTTCTCTCTTCCATGCCAACAATTATAAGCACTTTGCTTCTGGCTTATTTCCATAGCTTTTAAGGCAAAAAATATATAAATTATATCATTTTATTTTTGGTATCTGTATATTTGTAAACATACTATTCACATGGAAATTTGATTTATAAACTTAATATAACCAAAATATTTATATAAAATTATAGACAGGGATCCTATTAAATTTGCTATTCTATAATCATATGTTACATAAATTTCTCTTGAGAGATAAGACATTTACAAAGGTACTATGATTTGAAAACTATATATCAAAGAAGAAAAACTTATGCCCCAAAGAAACAAAACACAGTAGACAACAAAGGACATGAAATGAAGAAGGGACATAAGAAAGACTTAAACAGTCATCAAAACAGTGTGGTACTGGTATCAAAACAGACAGACAGACCAATGGAACAGAATAGAGAACCCGGAAATAAACCCTGACACCTATGGTCAATTCATCTTTGACAAGAGAGGCAAGAACATCAAGTGGGAAAAAGAAAGTCTATTCAGCAAGCATTGCTGGGAAACCTGGACAGCTGCATGCAAAGCAATGAAACTAGAACACACCCTCACACCATGCACAAAAAGAAACTCCAAGTGGCTGAAAGACTTCAATATACGACAGGACACCATCAAACTCCTAGAAGAAAACATAGGCAAAACACTCTCTGACATCAACATCATGAATATTTTCTCAGGTCAGGCTCCCAAAGCAAGAGAAATTAGAGCAAAAATAAACCCATGGGACCTCATCAAACTGAAAAGCTTTTGCACAGCAAAGGAAACCCAAAAGAAAACAAAAAGACAACTTTCAGAATGGGAGAAAATAGTTTCAAATGATGCAACCGACAAGGGCTTCATCTCTAGAATATATAAACAACTTATACAACCCAACAGCAAAAAAGCCAATCAATCAAGGGAAAAATGGGCAAAAAAGACCTGAATAGACATTTCTCCAAAGAAGATATACAGTTGGCCAGCATACACATGAAAAAATGCTCAACATCGCTGATTAGAAGAGAAATGCAAATCAAAACTACCATGAGATACCACCTCACACCAGTCAGAATGGCCATCATTAATAAGTCCACAAATAGCAAGTGCTGGAGGGGCTGTGGAGAAAAGGGAACCCTCCTGCACTGTTGGTGGGAATGTAAACTGGTACAGCCACTATGGAGAACAGTTTGGAGATACCTTAGAAATCTATACATAGAACTTCCATATGACCCCGCAATCCCACTCTTGGGCATCTATCTGGACAAAACTCTCCTTAAAAGAGACACGTGCACCCGCATGTTCATTGCAGCACTATTCACAATAGCCAAGACATGGAAGCAACCCAAATGTCCATCGACAGATGATTGGATTCGGAAGATGTGGTGTGTGTGTGTGTGTATATATATATATATATATATATACACACACACACACACAATGGGATACTACTCAGCCATAAAAAAGAACGACATAATGCCATTTGCAGCAACATGGATGGAACTAGAGACTCTCATACTGAGTGAAATGAGCCAAAAAGACAAAGACAAACACCATCTGATATCACTTATAACGGGAATCTAATATCCAGCACAAATGAACATCTCCTCAGAAAAGAAAATCATGGACTTGGAGAAGAGACTTGTGGCTGCCTGATGGGAGGGGGAAGGAGTGGGAGGGATCGGGAGCTTGGGCTTATCAGACACAACTTAGAATAGATTTACAAGGAGATCCTGCTGAGTAGCACTGAGAACTTTGTCTAGATACTCATGTTGCAACAGAACAAAGGGTGGGGAAAAAAATGTAATTGTAATGTATACATGTAAGGATAACTTGATCCCCTTGCTGTACAGTGGGAAAATAAAAATAAATAAATAAATAAAAATAAAAATAGGAGCTGAAGAATTCCATCCACAGCCCAAAAAGAAAAAAGAAAGACTTAAGCCATATAGATAAAAAAGAACAGTAGAAAAGAAGGTGAGGAGGGGATGATATAGAGTAGTTTAAAAAAAAGCAACGTATATATTTTCTTTCCTCTTTTTCGTAACTTTATTTGGTTTTTCTTTTTCCAGAGTAGGCTGCTCAATTGAGAAATAAAAAATTCTATTCCTGAATCCTCAAGAATGCTTTGAAAGTCATCATGGTTCAAACTAGGGGGAGGACAGCAACATAATTCAACTGACTTGTGTTCATCTGGTTGGCAGACTCTCTGACTCACTTTATTCATACTTATTTCTTAAAGAGCAAGTGAGTGGTTTATCTCTTGGAACACATCTCAATACTGAACTCCCCTATGTGCGTGGGAAGGACGTTCATCACTTCACTGACTGGCTCACTCAAATCTCTTTCTATCTTGAAATTGTTTAGATAGCTCTTGTGCTACTCATAGAAAAACTGATAGAGAAAACTACCCACCACTTGGTTTATTACCTTTTAACTCAGTTATATTTTTCAGTTTAAATGTGAGAGATGATCAATACACTGGATGCATTCCAGGTGTGTTTTTAGACAGCAAACTGCAACTGTGATATGATTTGAGGTTGAAAAATAAAATGCATATGGGGAGGCGTCAGTGAATTTCAGTGACCTCACTGAACAGAGGTAGCAATTAAAATTCTGAAAGAGAGGAATGCAGCATTTTCAGTAAGGGCATTCTAAGCTTTAGGCAGTTTCTGTTTTTCTCTCTTTCAAAAATTTTAAAGGAGCTTATCAAATGTTATTTATCATTCTTACAGTGATTTTATTTTATTTATTCACCGTGGCTGATTGTACTAGTGCTTGAGCTAACCCACTACAAGGAAATCATTTTGAACAGAGACTCAGTAAATTACTACAAGGTATGGTTCAAACTTGTTTCTGAAAAAACACTATTTTATTCAGGAAACAACTTATACAGTAGGAGAATTGGATTAGTTTTCCGCAAGAAATAGAGAGTGCTATTTTAGCTAGCTTCTCACACATTATCCAAATAATGAAATTATATATACACACATATACATATACACATACAGTTCTGCTCATCTTTTCTCAAACTTTCTAGGCTTTTTATGAGGCCTTTTCTATTGATTTTATTATATCCTCCCTTTTACTCATTTATCCATAAATAAATGTTTATTGCAAGATTACCAAATGCCAGACACTAATCTATACCGGTGACTTAAAGGGTTCCCTAGCCTCACCAAGCTTACTTTCTAGCATCATTTGCTAGCTTTTAAGAGCACTCATAGTGCTTCAATGGACACCATGCTAATATTATTTCTCATCTGAAGGACAGAAACTAAGCTTCAGAGCATGCAAATCATTTTTCAAGACCACCAAGCTAGTAAGTGTTAAAAATGAGATTTAAATGTATACAGTTTACCCATGTGCCTACGTGCCATGCTATTTTGCCCTTTTAGCATGTACTCTTCCAATACCTGTATCTATGCTATTCATATACTTCCCTGTGTTTTTAAATAAATTTAATGTTTTAACTGTGAAAATAATAACACAAGAATTCTGAAAAATGGAGAAAATACTCATATTAACACCGTGTTATAACTATTAATCTCTAAATATTCTCATATGCTTCACTCTGTAAATACTGGTAATCATAGTACATGAGCAAATCCATCTCCTCCCTGTTCCATTTTCCATTTTATGATAATTTTTCCATTGTGCTACATACAATTCCCATATATTTATTATAATTTTTCTATAATGCTACATAGAGTTCATAATCCTTATTTTAAGGTTTACTTAAATGTCCATTGAGTTGATATATCATTACATTTAACACTCTCGTTGACAGATAATTTACTCCATTGAAGAAAGGGAAAAAAACATGATTTTATAAGAAGTACTTTGGAGTTTCAGTTCAAATTAAATTAAACATATAAAATTACTCGACAACTTTATGGTAGCTAGCTTCCATGTACTATGATCTGTCTCCAAAAACATACTTCAACAAATATTTTTGTATCCTATTATATACCAATCTCTGTGATAGGTCCTAAGGATGTCAAATTCATGGGAAAAAGTCTCTAAAGCAAGAAGTTCCTAATCTAATCAGAAGCTACAGAAATCCAAAACAGTATGAGGTATGAAAACATATAAAAATACACCCAGTCTAGTAATGTGGTGTTGATGGAAATGGGTGAGATAGAAAGGGCTCCTGGACAAGGTGACATTTACATAGAAATCTGAAAGAGTAGTAGAAATTGTTTAGGGTGATTTATTAGCCTGCTTAGACTGCTGGAACAAGATACCACAGACTATGCGACTTAAACAACACACATTTATTTTTGACAGTTCTGGAGCCTAGAATTCTAAACCCAAGGTGTCAACAGGTATCAAGGTATCTAGTAGATCTCTCTTAACACCTTGGTAGATGTCCACTTTCTCCCTGTGTGCTCACATGGCCGCTTTATTGCACAGGCATTAGAGAAAAAGACCTAGAATCACATTGAGGGTTCGAACATCATATGAATTTTAGAAAGACATAATTCAGTCCATAACACATGAAGAGAAGGGTAGAGATGAGAGATAAGACAGACAGACAGGTAGATAAAGTTAGTCAACCATGTTTAGAAAATAGCTTTAAAAATTTATGGGGGAAAGACAAGAAACTACTAAAATAACTGCAGACTATCTTCGAGGAGATTAAATTGACATTCCAACAAAATTAACAATCACACTTTGAAAAGTCACTTAAAGCAAGACAGGAAATCAGTAATTTAACAGCATTTCTAGTTTTTAGATTTGCTTCTAGTCAGGGTCAAATGTGAATAATTATCTTACTTGATTACAAATTCATTCTGAATAATCTGCTCATATTTTTCTTCAAAGATAATATAAGCACTGTAATCATAAAATGTGAGAGAAGAGAACATATAGAGAGAATAAAGAAGGTTGTTACAAGAAATATGTACCTCCAACAGAGGTCTCTAAAGAAAATAAACTAAAATTTTGGCAGGAATTGGAGGTTGGAATGGGAATACAGATCCAGATTCTTCTTTTGATCATTATCTAGACAAACTTGACTAGACTGATAAAATGGAAAAGATTACATTTATCTTAAATATATTATCTAATAATACTGCACAAATGTTTTGAAAAGCTGTATTTCAATATATGAAATTTCTTAGTAAATTTAGGGAGTTAGATTTCATAAAAGCTTCCTTTGTGGACTTGCAATATAGGTTACTATGACAGCTAATTTTTTACATGTTCTCAGAGAATGAAAATGATTTATTAAATACAATTTTAACATTTTGATGTATAAAACAGCTAGAGGTGGTAACTCACAATAAATTAATCTACTATGAATTATGAAATTATTAATATAGCTCAACTTAAACATCTGTGGTTCATAGAAATTACATGGAATTATTTATTGGTGACATTTCCCCTTTCTGCCTTACCTTACTATATTTGATGAATGGGGCTGACATATCTTTGTCACTACACACTCTGTGCCAAAACATATGGCTCAGGGTTTAAAAGTTAAATTTCATGAATATTTATGAATATACTGTCCAATATACAAAAATTCTAAAATATTTGAATGAATAAGACTTGGTGTTCAACTTGATAGAGTGAGGAAATGTTGACTTTAAATTTAAAATAAAATAACTACCTTTTGTTTTTTTTTTGGTCTTTTGGCCATTTCTTGGGCAGCTCCCACGGCATATAGAGGTTCCCAAGCTAGGGGGAGAATCAGAGCTATAGCCACTGGCCTATGCCAGAGCCACAGCAACACAGGATCCGAGCCACGTCTGCAACCTACACCACAGCTCAGGGCAACGCCGGATCCTTAACCCACTGAGCAAGGCCAGGGATCGAACCCGCAACCTCATGGTTCCTAGTCAGATTCATAACCACTGAGCCATGACGGACACTCTACTACCATTTCTTAATTGCTAGACTGTGCAATTTTACAGTTAAACAGCTTTAACTTCCATATTTAACAGTTTGAAACATATTGTAAATAAAAATACTGAAGACCTCTTAGAAGTTCATATTCCTGGTAAGTTATGAAGCCAGAATTTGAAACCAAGTATGTCTGGAGTTCCCTGGTGGTCTAGCAGTTAAGGATTCAGTGTTACTACTGCTATGGCTTGGGTTACTGCTGTGGCTCACGTAAGATGCCAGGCTCATTTTTTCTCACCTGTAAAATTGAAAAGAAATATACCATGTCTTCCTTAACTCACAACAGTGTTTTGAGGTTCAAATGTAAGAGTGAAAATATTTTGTAAATTGTAACATCTAAAGAGTTGTAAAATTCTTTCTTTAGTTATGGCTGATTTACCTCTCCCTACCTGTCCACGCAAGAAATACAAATAGGGCTAAGAAGAATCAAATGAAAAGCTAAGCAGAGTAGTTCTGTTGGGTTATGCCACCAACACAGTACCCAGAGCTGTAAAGGAAGGTAGTAACCTTTTTTTCTCATGTATATAAAGTTGCCCATTAAGAAACTTAGCCTGGGTTACTTAATAGGGAAAAATCTCCCAAATGAGTGGAACATAAAGCTCTTTAGACACCAAATGTGAAATAAAAAAGACCCACAAGATTTCCAGATGAGTGATGAGTCCAATCAACCATTTGTGATGGTATCATGGCTCACTGTCATGGTTTAGAGCAAAGAAGATTGCTGATGGTGAGCTGTGGGAGAGGCGAGGCTTATATTTATTGAAATTGATGAATTAGAGTTACGGTGCAAATAATCCCTATTTTACTCCGATTTCTATACCTTAATCCAATTGGTTTGAGTTAAGAAGGGTATTTTCAAGTCTTAATGTTCTTTCCCCTACTTTCCTAATGTAACTTCAACCAAATGCTGAATTAAGCCATATTCCCAGATCAGAGCCAGAGATTCTTTTAGATCCAAACTTAAGTAAAAAATGTGTCTTTGATACCATCTATAGTTGAGTTTTGAGACAGCCTGATAAATGTCACCTCTATTCCCCATCAAATTTGGAACCAGTTTCTAAATACACTCAGGAATCAGAGAAAAGTAAATGTAAATGGAAACTTTCTTATGGAAAAGCCAGAATCAAATGATGTTTTGTAACAACGTGGCATCAATGGGCTTCCATAGGACAGAAATGAGAAAGTATGTGCTTGGTCACAGGTTACCATGGACAAGGACACACCTATCTAGAAGAATGAGACCTTTACTTCTTTATTAACTGTATTACCGAGAACTATGTGTTTACTCAGGAGGTCATAACTGAGAGAAAGGAAGAAAATGCTATGAGCTATGCCCATTCAAATCCTGATCCCGAGTTACTGGTAAGATAATTCACCTTCCTGTAAGGAATGATTGAGAGGATAGAGACAGAATAAAAGCATATACTAATTGATGTTTCTTCATAAGGAAAACATGAAATAAGAAAAATGGAGACCCATATAAACACTAGGCTAAGATTCAGTGCTCAAAAATCTTTTTCTGTATGTCCCCTGAGAAATATTCCAATTTCTCCTAAGATATGAGATCAATGTCTAAAATAAGATTCTGATTATCTCCTCAAATTTTGCCCACTTTTCTTCCCAAATTACAGAAGAGGGATATTTTGAAAGTGAAGCCAAAGTAACCTCAGCCAGAACAAGGGAGAAATGAAAATAGGGCCATTACCGCTAAGCTAACTGTCTTGCTGAAGTCAGAGTAGAGTCATGGTGACCACGCAGCTAATTGTACAGTGTACAGACAGATACAGCTCATCGGTGAGGCTCCATTCTCATGAATGAGGTCCAATCATTCTCAAACCTTGAATACATATGTTCCTTTTTGTTTTTTTTAATTCTCTGGGCCTTACATATTACTCCAGGTGTTGTGTTCCTATGTTATGGCAAAAGAGGGGTGATGATACTGGGAAGGTGGGTAACAGAGGAAAATATAGAGTCGCTTGTGAAGCTCATCTGACTTTTTTTAACCCTCCACATAAGAAAGGTATTAACACTCTTTGTAGTCAAAACAAAATGGCCACTTTCCATGTTAATTATTTGTATTGAATATTATATATCATTCATGAAAATGACAAATAAAAGCTACTTATGACACAAATAGTTAGAAATTTGGGTTCCTAAGTTTGATTGCTTTGGTATTATATTAGTCATATTATTAAAAATGTGGCAGGCATATTAAATAGTGTCCCAATTTTCTACTTGTAAATATGTGTATCCTAAGAGCCATAAAACAAAAATGACACAATCATTTTCATTTGTCAAAATAAAATTTGTATTTTCCATATGAAATTACATCAAATTTGACCATTTCAAAAAAATCTTCTTGCACCAAACACAGGAACACATTTTAACTATTTCCATAAAACCACAGTGTAAAATTATGATCAATTCATTGCTATCATAAATATCCTTATGTAAGGGTTATATTTGAAAGCTTATAATAACTATTTTCTATTGTGTGAGATATGAATATTTTTAGAAAATAATTTCAGAATCAACCATCTTGTTTTAGATCTTTGGCAAAAATGAAAATTGTATTGAAAGCTTCTTGAAAGATGCAGATACCTTCCATTTCCAAATAATTTGTCACAGTAGCTCTGCAGTCTGAATTTAGCCAGCACCCCAAGATGACTCTGGCCTTGTTCAAGGAACACTACCATAAAAATTGTTAAGGGAATGATATCCTCTGCCTGGGACAAGATTTCACCAAACCTCTACTTGGTTTGCTTCTTCCTGTAACCCCATAAAGCTCTCATCGTTAATGTTGACTCTTCCAAGAGGACTTTTCTGACCATTCATGTCATTATTACATCTCCCTGTTTGGTTTCTTCATAACTCTTTCCAATAACGATATTTCTTTGGTCTTTTCTTGTCATGTTCATGGAAGTATCTAAGTGTCCTTAACAGTTGCTCATGTGTAATGTGAGATCAGTAAGTATTTGCTGGATAATGAAATAAGGTACCAGAGATTAATTAGACACTCTAATCATTTGATGAAAAATAGATTTCTCATTCTTACTACAAAACAAACATATCCAGTACAGGAATCCCAAACTTACAAAATTAAAATCCAAAATGGGGATAGGAAAACTCCAACCAACAAATTTATCACCAACCCCAAGAAAAATTTCTGAATCTTTTCAAGTTTTAATTTTTGTAACCAAACATCATACATAATTTTATGATTTGCTTTGTACATCAACCATTTTAAAATTCATACCTAATTCTGTTAGTAACTCACCCATAGCATTTAGAGTTTTCAGTGAGCTCCAATCAACTTCCAACTGCCATGTTTGCATCTTTGTGCCTGAGTTGGAAACCCTGGGCATACAAATGTCTTAGTTCCCTTGTCCCCCAAAGTAGGAAAATTTTGAAATGTGTTTTATGTCATTTCTCAGAGTTAAACTACTGTGATAGGTGACTTAGTAAAGAAGCTCAATTGGCTCTTTTTCTTGATATTTTTTTCCTATCTCTACTGGTATTTCTCCCCAAATCAAGCATTAACCCTTGATTTTTGCCCCAGGGGAGGGTTTGGGGAAATCTTAGATAACTACTAAGTATCTTTCAAGTCTAAATTACAAATGCCAAACATATTTTCAAGATTCTTCACAACTATGCAGTCTCATCCTTTTTATAGAGTTCCATAATATTTTACAAATATTTGCTTTTTTTTTTTTTGTCTTTTGTCTTTCTGGGGCCATGCCTGTGGCATATGGAGGTTCCCAGGCTAGGGGCCTAATTGAAGCTGTAGCCGCCGGCCCACGCCAGAGCCAGAGAAATGCCAGATCCAAGCTGTGCCTGCGATCTACACCACAGCTCACAGCAATGCCGGATCCTTAATCCACTGAGCGAGGCCAGGGATCGAGCCCGCAACCTCATGGTTCTTAGTCAGATTCGTTTCCTCCGTGCCATGACGGGAACTCCAAAACACTCTATGCATCTAAGAAAGACAATACTACACATATCCATATGTGGGGGCCTAAGATATTATTGATTTTGTTTTGGAAATAGGGTTATTAATCCATGATCTATTATTTCTAGGTCCATACCTTTCTTTCCTGCTGTCCAATGAAGGGGAAAGTGGAGTGTGTGCATTGATGATGACAGGTAGAAGACAGGCACTAATAAATAAAAGAATGAAGCCTCATCTTCTTAATTCTCAGAGATGTTATACACACTTTAACTGTATTAATCAATGGAAAATATTTAGGACCAATTTTAAATCTTCTATAGTTCTGTTTGTTAAAGATGATAATGTTATAAGGTGACCTTTTGATTGTTTTATGCTTTTTTGGAAAATGAATTTTCCTCATGGAAGAAATTTGTCCTGCCTTGGAAAAGAGCTTGCCATCAGGGACGTTCCTAGAATATTTGTGTTCCCCAAATTCCTCCCTTCAATGCATCATGCCAATGTAGACAAGGCCTTTGTATTTTTTCAGAAGTTCAAATGTTTGGTTTGTATCAGATTCTACTTAATAGCAAACAGAGCAGGTACACATTCAGATTCCAAAAAAGGCTTACACTCAACAACATGACAAAGTCAACCTGCATTGCCTTATGTGGTGACAACAGAACTCAGTCTCATTTAGGACTTGATCTCATTGGCAGGAATGTGTCTTCAGCAGCCACAGAATAATATGTAGCAGAAATGTCTTAATCTACAAAAGACTTTCCCCTTTGAAGTATTATTCTAAGCATTGATAAGTTACCTAGGGTCAAGGTGAGACTATAATAAGATCTTTGAACTAACCCCCGGTTCAGGAATATTCAAAAGGTGGAAAGATAAAAAGCAATGACTAGACTAAGAAGGAATAGAGAGAGAGTTATGGTGTTTGGCTGCTAGAAAAAGACTGAAATTTCTAAGAAGGAGGTTGCAACATAGTATAAAAAGCCAAGAATCCCTTGGTTCTGATACTATGTTTGCCATTTATAAGTAGAATGACTTTGAGCAGGTAGTATAAATTGTTAATGTCTGCCTCCTTAATTGTAAAATTGGGTTAATAATAACACCCACCTCATAGAATTATCAGGAAGGCTTATAATAAGATAAAAACAGAAAATACTTAGAATAGCATCTAGATTTATGTACTATCATCATCAAAATCATTATTAAAATTAGGGCTTAAAAGTGATGATTTTCAGAGTTCCCGTCATGGCGCAGTGGTTAACGAATCTGACTAGGAACCATGAGGTTGCAGGTTTGGTCCCTGGCCTTGCTCAGCTGGGTTAAGGATCCGGCGTTGCCACGGGCCGTGGTGTAGGTTGCAGACATGGCTTGGATCCCACGTTGCTGTGGCTGTGGCATAGGCCAGAGGCTACAGCTCCGATTAGACCCCTAGCCTGGGAACCTCCATATGCCATGGGAGTGGCCCTGGAAAAGGCAAAAAGGCAAAGAGGCAAAAAGGCAAAAAAAAAAAAAAAAGTGATGATTTTCTTCTAAAGAGAAGTAGAGACTTTGTATAGCATCTGTTATTACCTTGGTTTCTTTATTCCCTTTTTTTAGGTTATTATACTTTTTTTTTATTTCCCCTATACACTATTTTTTTCTACTGTACAGCATAGTGACCCAGTTACACACACATGTATACATTATTTTTTCTCCCATTATCATGCTCCATCATGAGTGACTAGACATAGTTCCCAGTGCTACACAGCAGGATCTCATTGCTAATCCATTCCAAAGGCAATAGTCTGCATCTATTAGCCCCAAGCTCCCAATCCATCCCACTCCCTCCCCAGTTTCTTTATTTCTTATGTTTACATTCAGTTCAGGCTCTCAAGCATAAAGACTAAAACTTCTCTATTATTATAAAGAATTAACAACACATTCTCTAGAATGGAGATAACCCAGGTGAAACAAGCTCTCTTACCCATTAGCCTAAAATGGCCCATCAAAATGATAACCTGTAAATGGTAGAGAATGTGGTAAACTTAAACACTCACCTTGCTATTTATTTTAATATTAAATTAAGATGAATACAAAGATTGTCTAACCTGGTGATAAAGATGACAGATCCATCAATACGTGTTTGGCAGTTAAAGCCAAAAAATTAGTCATTTTGGATATTAGGAACATTACTTAAGAAAGTACAGTTAATACACTAATATTAAAATGTAAACACTGGTGTGCATGCTACACCTTGTAAATCTATTATTAGTAAATGCCAAGAACTTGTCTCACAATAATTTGGTAATTTTTTTCACAAAGTGTGAACAAAGATTAAGCATTTATTAAGAGTTAATTGCGATGAGTATCAGAATTGTGTTTTTGTGAATTTATTAATGAAATATAATGAGATAACCTATAACCACATATTCAATGTTTTCCTCTGTTATTTGATTGTGAATGTGGGGGATGAAGAATAAAAGTTAATAAAGTTCCATTCATGTAGAAACATAATACCATTCAATCACAATATCCCAAACAAATCCGTGAAAACAGGTTGACATGTAGTAAATCACTGATGTGTTCATCTAGGACAATACGCTCTACCTTTTGTCATCTTGGCAATTATAAAAACTCTCAAAACTTTGAGAGGGAGATTCCCAATTCTCCTGCCCTCAAAGACCTGTCTCAAGCTGATTCAAAATCTTACCTATCTAGAATCAATTAGAGAATTTTCAATAGTAATGAAATTATGTAGTAGTTTTAAAAATAATTTTGCACAAATAAGACAGAAACAAGTAGTGATTAAAAAGTATACCCTGCATTTATTTGGTATTCATTTTGACTATTTGGATTCTTCTTTTCAAACAATGGAAGTGCAAACTCATGAACATGAGAAAAAGGAATATTTATTATCCACTAAAACTATTGTTTTAATTAAGGTGCACATAGTTTAAATAGCCTTAAAGGACATATTGAGCAATTAAAAATTGGACCATTATTTGGCACTGAAGTTCAAAAATTATACTTAAGTATATTTTAATATGAAATAACCTTTATATTTTGTATTGATTTTTTCCTTATTTATTTTAAATGATTTTTATTTGTATTGATTTCTTAAAAACAGAATTCTGTGATAATTATTTTTCTTTGTTTTAGTTCAAATAGACTATGCATTTGAAAAGCCTGCAATGACTGCTTAAGCTATACATTTAAAATATATCTGGTTGACAACTGCAAGAGGAAAAATGAGCAATTAACGGAAAACTCTACAATAATATAGCACACCCATATACAGATGATTTTTAAGATCTGAACATACGTTGTTCTGTTTGAAAATCATTGACAGAATTTTTAAAATAATTAATGTGTGATGACAAGGAAGTCTGCATTTATGGTACTCGTACAATATTCATTTTGATTTCATGTCTTTTAAAAATACATTTCCTAAAATAATATATTTGATTCATTGACAGTCTTTTCTATTACTCATTAGCTGATAAGACATGAATGATATTTTAGTTAAATGCATAAAATATCACTACATGAGGCAAAAATTCTGAAGTGAATGTATTAAAGTTATATCTGCCATTCTGTAAGATACCCCAATATCTCTGGTATTTTATGTTACCATGACAACATGCATGTATATTACCTAGTATTTAAGAATTTATTTATATCCTTTTTTGCTTTTTTAATATACTAAATGACAATTTTCTATATTATCTCTTACATATCAAAATAATAAAACTTTTGAGCACTTCAAAATAATGTTAAACTATTACAAATAAATTATTATTATAAAAAATTATAAGTTATTATTTCTGTGGGTATAATGAATTAAAGTTAATAAAATATATTGGTATATAGTTTCTAATGAATTATTAAAATGCTATAATAAAGGACAAAAATAAAGGTTTATGACAAATGTTAACCTTTAGACTACTTCTTTGTCCCTAAGAATACAAATAATTCTAATAGCTGAGAGTAGCGCCTGATATTTAATAATTTAGCTTATACAAATACAGAGACACACATGTACAAACAAACAAAAACACATACTTGGCAACATTAAGGGCTCCTTCTTAAAAAGACAGTGTCATATCTAGAAATACATCATTATCTGTATATTTTGGACGACCTTAGCACATGCTCCAAATACTGTAAAATATTAGAGGAATAGATCAGCATTATATCATCAAATTAACTATTGTTGTCTCGGACTTTCAGATTTTGACAATTGCCTGAGAGAAGAATTTCAGGAAGATCTTCACTGCTGATTTTTGAGTTTGAAAATCAAAGATTATAAAAGATGAGTTCATTAAAAAAATTGTATAAATGAGACTAAATTCATTTAAGAAACTTAATATTTAACTAAGAAAAAACAGAAGGGATTTTTGTCCTTAAAAAGGGTGGTAAGTCTGAACTATGATACTCATCTCTGTGTGTATCTTAAGTTTTTGGTATAAATGTCACTTTCTAAAAAAAGGCCTTCTTAAACAAGGTTTTTGAAAATGTATTTTTATCAGTCTCTATCTACATGCTCTGCTTATTTTTCTTCAGTACATTTATAACTTTCAATTAATACATCACTATCTGGTGTCTATACTCCCTAGTAGAATGTAAGCTCCATGAGGGCATCAATCTTTCTCTTTACCTTATTCTCCATTGTATCTCCAAGGCTTATGACCATTATTGGTATTCAAAAATTTAATAGTTATTTTCTATATCTTGTTTTAAATGAAGAAAAAAAATCTGTAATCAGGAAGCTGAGGAGAGAAGCAAATTAGAGCGTATGGTAGACATGCAGTTTGAGAATCTGTAATTTTGAGACACCTGTAATTCCTAAATTGTCTAATATGGTCGTCTCTGGTAGTTGAAATGTAACTACATTTTACTACTACATTTTACCACATAAGTTTAATTGACTGAGTTTTCAATTTAAATTTAAAACTGCTACTCAATTCAGTTATGAAAAACTTGCCTGGTGTTTGGATCAACTTGGATTGTGACTCTAATTTTTGAACTGCACATTTTATGAACTCCAAATACAGATCAAGTAATTGATGAATATTTAGCATCTGAATTGAGATGTATTTTAAATATAAAATGCACACGGCATTTCAAAACTTGAGTTGAGCAGACCATAAAACATATTGTCTGGAGTTCAGTAAAGAGATTGAGATTGGAGATATAAATTTTGAAAGCATCATAATTTTTAAAGTAGGGTATTAAAGTTTTAGAACTGAACCAGTCAATTAAAGAGTACATTTGGGGAGTTCTCTAGCGGCTCAGTAGGTTAAGGATCTAGTGTTGTCACTACAGGGGCTTTGGTCACAGGTTTGATCCCTGGACCAGGAACTTCCATATGCTGCAGGTGCAGCCACACACACACACACACACACACACACACACACACACAACATGTAGTGCATTTGGTTAGCTAGAAGTGACATCTTCTTGTGGGTTGGCAATGGAATCATGGGGAGTACCTGGCTTATTTGCATGAGGCTTAGTTTGTTTATTTCTGTGAAGGAGTTGGGGGATGAGTGGGGAAGGAAAGGAGAGGAATAAGAACTTTTATCCTGTTTTCATACAATCTTAGAAAAATGGTTAGATGCTTGGATTTTATTCCTTCTCATCCCCATCCCTCAATATATCTAGACCAATTCTGACAAGAAAAACTGAGACCCAAATTATTTAGCTAATTTTCTAAAAGTTTCCCAGGTGTGTAGTGATAAATTAAGATTAGGATTTATATTCATTTCAATTTATAATTTAGCACTGACTCCATTATACACTTTATAGAAACTTTATTATTATTACTATTATTTTTTGAAGAGCCTTGCTACTTGCGGCATATGGAAATTCCCCAGCCAGGGACTGAATCTGAGCCACAGCTATACCCTATGCCGCAGATGTGGCAAAGCAGATCCTTTAACCCACTGTGCCAGGCCAGCAGTCAAACCCACAACTCTGTAGTGACCCGAGCTGCTGCAGTTGGATTCTTAACCCACTGTGGCACAGTGGGAACTCCTGCATCAGTTCTTACTTGAATTATGCAATCAGATTCTTAAGTAGTGTTCCTGCTTCTTAATTTCATCACTCTAACCAATCAACACTGCACACTATGGCAAGACTGATATTTCTAAAACACTACAAAGGAAGGAAATGTGAGCGATTTGGAATGACAGGAAAGGAAGATATTCAATGTAAGGCAGAGTTGGAGGTGAGAGCAGCCTCAGGACAGGCTGACATTTAAATTTGACCTTGATGAACAGATAGTCATTTACTCAGAGAGAGGGAAAAAAAGGAAAAGAAAATGCAGATATACTGATAAAGAAAAAGAAAAAAAAAATAGTAAAACCAAGAGAAGGTTGTAGACCTCCCTGACATATGACTATTCAGTAAATGCTTTTTTTTTTTCTAAAAAGCCCTTGAAGATTTTTTTAAATCTATTCTCAGAAAAAAAAAGAAAAAGAAAAAAATGATTGCTTGTTTTTGCAAAAAAAAAAAAAAAGTTTAATTTTCACCTAAACACATATTGAAATGCACTATAAGATGTGATAATTCAACAATGTGATTTCAAAACAAAGACACACTCAACAATTAACAGAGGTTTCTAGTGACAAGGTGTCTAGCTTGTACCACATCACACAGAGCACCTTTGAATTACATGTCATGTTTGGATGAACCCCAAGCAATTCACTTTCCTCCACCTATGCCAGTCAAGACAGATAAAAGCGGATTTCTCTTGTGGTGCAGCGGGTTAAGCAGGGTTAAGGATCTACATTGTCACTGTAGCAGTTTGGGTCACTGCAGTGGCTGCTGTGGCATGAGTTTGATTGTCTGGCCCAGGAGCTTTCAAATTCTTTTGGAACAGCCAAAAAAAAAAAAATCAGGTAAAATGCAGTATTTTCTATAATTCCTCCACCCATTTTGCATATGAAGTATTTCCAAGTATTTTAAAATCCTCTCAAATATAGTCTGTTTTTTTCCCAAGCATGTTTTCTAGGTTATAACTATATTTAAGAGCAGTTTGGTTGGTTGGTTGTTGTCTTTTTTGTTTGTTTGTTTTGTCAGAATGATTCTGACACTCTAAAATATTGGAAAAAATAAACAAAGAAGAATGAATGACCCTTTTCCTGCTCTAATTCACCAACCACAGGTCATTTATACTCTTAGGGTAAGGACATCAAACTTTCATGTTTGTGTATAATATGTTATGACAATAACATATAGATTTCTGATTAATAATTTGATGTTTTAAACAACTACTTTTAGGACCAAAGAGTCTCAGCATGAAGTGATGCTAAATATAGCAACGCATTCCAAGAATGTACACCACTCGTATGAACAGTGTGGTCATTTTCACTAGGGCATGAGAGTAATGAGGTAGGCAGAGTTACTGGAAATTGGGAAATCTGATCTAGAAACTTACTTTTGCTAAGAAGATCCTTAGAATAAGGACTCTCTTTCATTAATGGCTGTGTTCCAGCATCTAGCCCAAAACCTGACTTTTATTAAGCACTAAATAAACAATAATGAATGAACTCATGGATACCAAGCGCTACAGTTAATAGCTTAGTTCTTCAGCTTTCTCATCTGAAGTTAAGGGGTCATGTTGTTCTTGGCAAAAAAGTTCTAGTTTCATCATGGAAGGAATTCAGAAACAAGATGGAAATTGGTAACGTAAAGTGAGGATTTATTTAAATAAGAAGTATTCCCCTAGAGGGCAGGCAGGCAGTCAGGTGAGTAGCTGCCCTGTGTTTCTTTGGCAAGTCAGTTTTGAAGTACATACAAATGAAAGGGTGGAATGCTCATTGGGAAGGAGGGGTTGGGGGATTGTATTCCCTGATTTTCATTCCAGCTCCAGCTTCCTGAAGGGAAGAAGGGTTCTGGTCTTTAGCCTTGATGAGATGCATCATGGCTTTAGTGCATGAGGGGAACTTCTTATCTGCAAGGCTAATTTTATTGTAATGAGGGCATAATGAGAAACAGGTTACATTCAGATGCTGGAAATTCTAGTCTTTTCCACCTTTCTTTGTCTGCCTCCAAAGGACACGTCACCCCAAAGTGTATGCTTTCCTATCAGTCTGGAAGTTCCTGCTTTTCTATCCATGGACCCCCACTGTTTACAAGATGTGTGGTTTCCTTGCCACCTGGCCTGTGGCCCCCTTTCTCTGCTCATACCTAGTTATGTGCCTTCTGCAACAATATCAAAGAATTCTAAGGTCTCTACTATATCCTATATTCTATATATTCTACATTTTAGCTAAGAAAACAATGTTAAATATTCATTTTATTGCCTTTCCCTTTTCCCACAATATTCATCCTTCTTTCCTTGCCCTCTCCTTCTTTTCCCTTTGTTTATCCTTCCTTTTCCCTCCTCCATCTTTGTCTTTTCTATTCTTTTTTGTTTCTTTTCAACAACTTAAAGAAAGTAGCACTGAATCTTTTAAAGTTCAGGTGGCATGAGTTACCTTTGTGTACAAACAGGAGATAAAGCGTGATCCAGAAAAAAGGAAACAAGGAGCCCTTCCCTGTCTTTCAGAGAATGCACAGAACATAGAAAAACCTCTTGTCACATAGAAATGGAAAGGCTATTAGCATGAGACACAGGAGATTTTGTGATATAGGTATCCCTCTGTTTTTCCAAAGTTTACTTTAGGCCACTTTTGCTCTCACAGAAGACCAACCTGTCTTTGCCAACTAAAAGGAATCTGAAGAAAATTTTGCTTTTATGCAAAAAGGCAAAAGTTGAAAATAGTGTTCAGCATTTGTTTTGCAGGGAGCTGTTATAGAGGCAGGATATACCCCAGCAGAGAGAGTGGCACCCGCCAGCTTCTTCCCTGGGAACTAGGCACTCAACATCAGCCTCAAGCCACCATGGCTTTGAACTGTGTCTGTGAACATCTGTGCTTTATCTGGATTTATTTTGTGCATCTGTTAGCAAGATGTATCCTAAGGTAATTTCTTGCTCATTTTATGCCATTTCAGCCTAGGAAATTTTTAGAGGAACACTTACTTTTAGACAAAGGGGGAAACCTGTATTACTTTCCTGTCTTTTCATCTGCTATTTATCTTTTGTTCCAAAAAAACTCCAGCAAATTTTAGGTCTCTGTCATGAATGTGAGCTCTGCCCTGGCACACTTTTCTATATTTGACTCATTCTCTTACTACAAAGCTGTTTAACTTTATAGAGCCCTATAGCTGGGTTTCAGATTATCTTTCTATTTTAGGTTATCTAGGATGGAATTTAGAGCACATTTCTGCACACATTTTTCCCTACGCCTTTCAAAGTCAAGGAATTGACGGCATGTGCATTTATATAATAGGTATTCAATTTTAAAACAGTAAGGTGAAAAATAATAATTAAAATATTCATTGTGAAGAGTTGAGTTTTAAATTTTTAATCATCATGTCTACTTTGGGGGGATATTTTGAGAGCATTCATTGTATCCCTGAAATCATGCTATACAGTAAATGTGTGCATCTTTGTTTCCTAAATATGAGTACTGTTTCTGCCCAAATCAGATATGTGGGCCAGTTTTTATCTGTAACAGTATTTATTTGCTCTTTCTTATTCAGATTGATATAATTATATCTACCAACTTCTCTGTGCCTTTTATCACACTTAATACCATAGCATACTGACTTAGAAACAATAATAACAGCAAAATGTTTGAACAGAACTGCAGACATTTACTCATTAATTAATGAGTAAAGGAAGACTTTAAAAACTCAAATGATGTCTCAGAATAAAGGCAAAATAATTCCTTGTAAGTGACTACATGTGACTGACAAGCTCAACACCCATTAATTTTCTGCTCTTTTCTATAATTTTAAAAAATTGTGTGCTTGTATGCTTTCTTTACCTATTTCTACGTTTTATTTCAGTAGAAAATTCCTTTACTAGTTTTCTAGAAATAATTTATACATGTAAGTCATCACAAAAATGACTCCTCTGCTCTTTTATGTCATTTAAAAATATATACAATTTATTCAATTTATTCAATGTGGTAATTGTCACTATTAACCGACCTCTAACTTTATCAATTTACAACTAAGTCTTATTGATTATTTCCTATTAGCTGTTTTTCTTTTTTTTTTCTACTCTTGTTTCATTATATCTGATTCAAATCCTTACCATAATTTATCCAAGTGTAATAAATTCCTAATTGTTCTTCCTTTCTCTAGTATTTCACATTTTCACTCCATCTAGCAATCTTCCTCTAAGTTCACCTCCTCCCAAAGCCACTTATATTATAGCACATTCATAATTATTTTATACATATGCATTGAATAAAGTTCAAATTCTCAGTTATATGATTGATTAAACCTATATTCCCAATCTCTCTTATTTAATATTCTCTTCAGAAGACCCTGAAACAGAAACCCAAGTGAACTATTTAGGAAGTGATCAATTCTCTACAAGGGTAAGAGAATGAGATGTGAGACCAAAAAAGGCAACCGATAAAGTATACATTATCAAGCAAACTATCACCATGTGCAACTGGAGTATTATTCCATGTGGATGTCTCTGGGGATTAAGGTAGGCTATATCACTCTGTTTTCACATAAGAGGCAGAACATGAGATCTTTACCCATCCAAAAGATAGAATAAAAATAATGAGAAATTTAGTATTTAATTTTTGTTAGGCTCTGTGTTAGGTATGCTCATTTGCATTATTTAATTTAATATCACAGAGAGCCTGTGAGGTTGGTCTTATGATTTCTATTCCCATTTCACAATGCTTGCAGGTATTAAGTAACTTGTTCAAAGTTGAGTCTCATCAGTTTGTCAACTAAAGTGTCGGTCTTTCACCACTGTTCACAGTACACTGCTTTTGGTAATGAGCTTCAGACCATCAGTGCAATCACAAGAAAGTATCAACTGTTTTGTAAATTCATATAACATTCAGTGGCTGTGCATGTAATCCAGCAGATGACTGTCTCCTAAGTTTCTGGAATTATTTCATCAGTCTTAGCTTTGTCTATATTTCAAGATGCCTTACTTCAGTGAAAATTTTCTTCTACTACTGATAATATACAATAATTTAATATATTTTTCTATACTATTGTTCTTCAATTTTTTTTTATTTTTTATTTTTTTTCTTGTCTTTTTAGGGCCTCACCTTGGCGTACGGAGGTTCCCAGGCTAGGGGTCTAATCAGAGCTGTTGCTGCTGGCCTATGCCAGAGCCACAGCAAAACCAGATTCAAGCTGCATCTGCGGCTTACGCCACAGTTCATGGCAACACCAGATCATTAACCCACTGAGAGAGGCAAGGAATTGTATCCACAACCTCATGGTTCCTAGTCGGATTCATTTCCACTGCGCCACGATGGGAACTCCTGCTTTTCAATATTGATAATAATTAATGTCATCTTTTGTATACTACTGAAAAACTGCATCTAAACATTTTACATGTGGCATTTTGAAAACAAATTTTTCTAATATTCATTACTATGGCTCTAACAATTTTTTTCAATTTCATATTAATTTGATATTTTTAATAGCGGTTTTTGACTCAGGGATCTTAAAGTATATGTAAATGTAAAAATATCTATTAATATATTAAAATTAAATTATACTGCATTCTTTAAAATTGAAAAATTTTGAACATGTTATTAAAATATAACAATAAAAACATCCTATTTTAAGGAAGTTCATATTTTACTTTTGGCAGCAATAATTCACAAGATACAAGTGTATCTTTGTACTAGTCATTTTCTACACATATAAAGAAGCAATGCAGCAAGAGCATGAAAAGACACACAATCGAATGATTAATAGATATGTGCAAAATTTTTAAAGAACTTGGCTTCCTTCCTCTGTTTAATAATGCTTATGTTATTTATAAGATAATGCAAATATTCATACATTAATTCAACACACTATCCTGTAAAAATATGAGAAATTGTTAAATGGGGTGAAAAATGCAAGACGTTTTTAAATTAAGCTATTATGCTAAGTTTATGCAAATATGAATATTACTAGCTAAAATAATAATTTTTAAAATGTTGCCTTTGAAATGTTCATTTCATTAGCATACATATTCCTCTAAAAATCCTGCATTTAATATTGTTATTTGGAGATAATGCAGTGATTTATATATATGTAGTACATGCTTCATTTACTGCTGCATTTCAGTATATGAGACATAAGGGAAAGATTCTCAGATTTGGAGGTATTTTCAAGTAGAAATAAAATATCCATCATATAATTTTCTTTTGTTTTTGTGCAATTTAGATGGTCAGTAAATATTGTGGTTTAAATCCTGAAAATAATTAATTTTGTGGGTTCTCTGGTTTAAATTTATTTTTAAGAAGAAATTTTTTCAAAGAAAATTAGTTGCAAAGCAGATTTTCTTTTGAAAGTGTTTGGTATACTGTCTACTTCACTCCCATCCCTAAAACCTGTTCAGATAGCACAGTGATAGAATCATAGTGCTGGAAAGAGAGCTAAAATGTTTATCATTATCAGAGCAGAGATTTTTACCTAGTTTGTTCATTGTCATACCCCTAATATCTAAGATACAGACTGAACCAGAGCAAGTGCCAAATAAATGTTAGTGGATTCTAATTTATTTGAAAAGATGAATTCAAATGTATGATTAATTAATATTACTGGATGCATCTTCTTTTAAAAGTCATCCTGTTGCTAAACCATTTTAGGCTATTTTTTTCCTTCCCATTCATGCATTTCATGCATTTTTAAGCAAATATTTATTGAATACGTACTTCATGAAATGCTCCATTTTAATGCCTGGAGGAACAACACATAGTTAAATTGACAAACATAGAATTCAAAATCCAATCTTGGAGACAGGGTTTTGGGTAAAATAGAAAAGAATAGCTTCATTACTTTGTCAGGCAAGAAGGGCCAGGCAAAAGGGACTATAGTGGGCTAAGGCCCTCAAAACTGTGTGTCTCAACTGGGGAGCTTTGTGGGGAGTTTTATTGTCAAGGGGGTGAATTGCTAATAAGTATCAGGGTGCCTGCAGGACCTGTATGTATTCCTACAATCTGGAGATCACCTGGTTTCAGTGTCAAGTAGTTTCTTGATGGGTTTCTCTTATTCTGGAGGTTACTGAACTGTGATCTCTCTGGAATGAAGAATGCTTCCTCAAGTAGCTAACATTTTTCATTTTGGGGGCATGTTAGTTCTGCAGAAGAGCTCAAAGATTTGTTATGTGTATCCCTGAAAGAGGGGGAATCTGGACCTGCCTCAAAGCTGCACTATTGTTTCTTGTCTGTTCCTCCCTTGTCTGTCCATCCCCTCCCTGATTAGCAACAGTTTGAATCTGCCCTCAGTGAAGGTCATGAAGGCTGAATATTGAAGCCTATTTCCTACTGTAAGAAATGGGGGACACAGAAAGGCTTTTTTGCTGAGGGTCCTACTCAGGGTCCTACTCAGTTTCACCAGTAACACCTCAATGCTATCAACCCTATCTGGGAATTACTGGTGCTAAAGACCCTCCTTGCCCAATATTGTATCCTTGTCCCAGAAGTAGCCAGCTCCTGAAGGCTGGCTGATGTTGGGGTATTTGAACTGAAGTTTGGCACCTGCCATCAGCCTCGAACCACTGCAGCTGCCGACCCGCAGCACCCCCTAGTGGAGCTCAGGATAGAGAGCAGGCGTGAAGCCCTCTGTGCTCTGGGAAAACTGGAAGAACGGGCCTCTATTCAGATAAAGGGCTTCTGTTCAGATAGATAGATATTTTTAGGAGAAGATTGTATGAGCCCAATTCTTGTATGTCCTCCTATGTAGAAAAACACTAAAATCTGTCAATGATGACTAATGTCTGTGACTAGTAGTAACCTTCAGGAGACCAGCAGAAAACTTCTATAAAATGTGCGCATGGCTACATGCACCTCCCCCTTCACCTTTAGGACATATCTTGCTATTCCTCCTTTCCTCTTTGGCCTGTAATTAGTGGGCAAAACAAAAGATGTCATGGTCACCGAGAAAACAGCCACTCCCAAAGGTGGGCCAATGAGCCCTGAGGGAACTCAGGAAAGCAGATCAAATGAGCGATTCCAGTAAGCCCAGACTTTATTGTTTTCCTATAAAAATGGTTTTCTGTAAATCTGGTTATCTGTAAATCTTTTTCCCACTACCTCCCCATTGTTAACAACTCGTATATCCCAGCTTCCCCCCCTCACCTCCTCAGAGTGGTTTCTCCAGGCTACCTGAGATGCTGTCTCCTGGCTTAAGTCTTAATTTCCCACCAAATAAAACTTAACTCTCACCTTTCAGGTTGCTTTTTTTTTTTTTTTTTGGTGGACAGGTATAAAGTACTAATTCCTACTAGTTTGATAGGTTGAGACATTTTTCTGACCAACCACTCCCATCCTTGCCAGATAGTCATCCTACTAGTACTTAATGCACTTTTTGCATGTTAATCTGTCTCAGAGCTGGCTTTCTTGTATCTCCACTTTGCAACAAGGACCTACCATGTACAGATATAGTTTTGTGCTTCATATCTATTGCTTCATTTAACCAATTAAATACTAGCTACGTGGTATGATTACTGTTAGGTTTGCAGAGGGAGGAATGTGCAAGGCCAAGTTGGTAGAGTAAGAGAGATTTATTAAGGCATCAGAGGGGCATGGGCTGAACTCAAGATGACATCAGCCCAGACTACGAGAAGACATGAGGCTTATAAAAGATCTGTGGTGGGAATCTGCGGCTGGAGTCTATGGGCGGAAACTTGTGCAGGAACAGTGAAGAAGGAGGAGGGGAAGGTCCAGGGAGGGGTAGGGGGTGAGTCCAATGACAGAGGGCAGTTAATTCTTGCAGGTGAGTTAATCTATGCAGGCAGTTGTTTTAGGCAGGCCATTGTTTCTTGCTGCCCAACTTGAGTATCCACATTCTGGGAAAGCGCGTAAATCTTGTGCCCAGCCATATCCATGTCTGCAGCAGGTCTCCAAGGTGAACAGCCACATTGGGTGGGGGTGGGGAGGACTGCCTCCATCCTCCTAGGAACTTATTTAATTACTATGTTTACTTTATAGGTAAAATAATACCCAGGAGTTTAAACAGCTTATTCTAGGACAAGCCCTACAGCTAGTTAAACCAGGATTCACTTTAAAGTGCAAGTACTACGCTATACACTGTACTACTTCCAGACTCAGACTGAACAACACACATTGATCACCATAGTACTTTAGGAACAGTGAATAACATTTGCGGTCCATGGCTAATTTAGGCTTTTTCCTCACCTTTATATCTTCTCATTTGGATTTATAGTTAACTATATATCTATCAATCACTCTCACTAAATAGCAAGTTCCATAAGGACAGTTAGTAACATCACACAGAATACGTATTGTGCTCTATGAGTAAACTGCATTTAAATAAGTGGATGAATGTATTTGGTCATATTCACATAGATTTATTTATCCTAAATTAGGTCTACAATCTGGTCTAGATGGACTCTTGTCTGATATGGCACCAAAGAAAAGGCTGTTAAATAACCATTTTTCCCTTGATCTCAACTCAGATAAAAGTAGAGCTATTCCATGATTGAAAAAAAAAAATAATGGATAGTAAGTTTCATTGTGCTGCTAAATTTTGTATAGATTAATATTCCCCTCTTTCCTAAGTTTTCTACTCCCTAGTTTCGATATAGAGCCCTTTATTAAAAATGTGTACATATACTCTCATAATTTTTCACTTCATATATTTTGATTATATCCCCTTTCAGCATTTATCTTTTAGCTCAACCATACAACGAATAGATTCCAAGCAATTGGAAATTGTAGGCACGATATTGATAAATGGGGAACTCAAGATTTTAAAAATTATACCCTTACTATAAAATATCTTATACTTACTTTCTCTTAAGTTTTTAGCTTTTTATTCAAATGATCCTAACAGATTTTAGAAAGTGCTATCTATCTATCATTTTGGATTTGCCACCAAATTTTGTTTTGGACATACTTAGAATATAGTTGCTATATTTTTCAACAGTACATTAGAGAAACATTAGTTTACAGAAAAATATAATGATGTTAATCTCAATAATTTGGCAATATAATAACTTGCTAATAAGACAAAATACAATTAAAATTTTTCTGAATGATTAACCGCTAATCAAAATTGTTAATGGAGAGTGATATATATGTAAAAAATAACTATTTGACTGTAAATAAAATTACATTTTTAAGAGAATTGGAGCATGAATTTGAGTTAACAGAATTTGAAACAGGAACAAACTGGAAAGAGACAAAGGATCCAATGCAAATCAGTGATCTAGCACCAGAGCAGGTCATCAGAACCGGCCTTGCTGGTGAACACTCTTCCACTTGTACTACTGCAACCAGTGTGGTAATCTCCACAAGGACTTGGTCGTTCAGCTTTTCTCTTGATGCCTGATCTCATGTCAGAAATCTCACTTTTCATTGTATCTGTGTGTATTTTTCTAATAAACGCCGTGTTGATTTTGGTTATTTTAGTACTCTCTGTTCCTTGCAATCAAAATACCCCAAAAGTAGAAATGGGTGCCATAGCTAGTATAATTTAGACTATGATATTTTAGGAGTTCCTGTTGATATTTTAGGAGTTCCTGTTCATAGACTAGAATCTATGAGGATGTGGGTTCAATCCTTGGCCCTGCTCAGTGGGTTAAGGATCCGGCGTTGATGTGAGTTGTGGAGTAGGTCGCAGACATGGCTTATATCTGGCATGGTTGTGGCTGTGGCGTAGGCCAGCGGCTGCAGCTCTCATTTGACCCCTAGCCTGGAAACTTCCATATGCCACAGGTGTGGCCCTAAAAAGACAAAGAAATAAAATAAATAAAATAAAATAAAATAAAATAAAATCTGATACTTTATTGCAGTATTAGATTTACATACAAGTAATGCAGTAATAGTGGCAATGGTTGCATACATATTTTCTATCAAAAGGATAAATCTATGTATATGCAAAATAAAGTTAGATTCCAATTGAAATCACAGTAATCTAATAGCTGTAGGGTTATAAGCAATCACTTATAGTGTATCGGTTTCCTGAAGCTGCTGTAACAAATTACTACAAACCAAGTTTCTTAAAGCAACATAAATCTATTCTTCTACTGTTCTGGTGGTCAGAAGTCTAGAATTTAGGTGTCCACAGGGCCATGCTCCCTCCATAGACCCTAAGAAGGAATTTTTGAATCTCCCAGCTTCTGGCGGCTATAGATGTTTCTTGTTTTTTGGCCCCAATGGCCCCAATGCCTTTCCTCCATGGCCCAAATGCCTTTCCTCTCTCCAAAACTCACTCTGTCTCTTTATTATAAAGATTCATGTTATTATAAAGTCCAACCAGATAATTCAGAATAAACTGCTCCTCTCAAGAGCCTAAACTTAAAATCACGTCTTTTGCCACAAGTGATATGTAAAGTTCACACTTTTAACAGATGAGAATAATAAGTACAGGTTTCAGAAAGTAAGATGTAGACACATCTATTCGGAGGCCTCTTTTCATAAATAATTGAAAAATCACTTCCATTTAAACTTTGATGTTATTTTGATCAGTGCAATTTGAAAACTTTGTGTCTTTACAGTGTTAACTAAATAACAAGGCTAATTTTAGAGAGATGCTTGAAGATTTGACTACCCACTGCTCAAATCCTCCATTCTTTCCATGTCATACTGCACTAGGACTAAATTCTTTGAACTAAATGATCACAGACTATCTTAGTTTTGTTGTTGCTGTTGTTTTTGCTTTTTTGTCTTTTTAGGGCTGCACCCATGGTCTGTAGAAGTTTCCAGGCTAGGGGTCGAATCTGAGCTACAGCTGCCAGCCAATACCAGAGCAATGTCAGATCTGAGCCATGTCTGCAGCCTACACCACAGCTTGCAGCAACAGGAACTCCTCTCCTACCATTTTTTAAAAAAATATTTTGGTATTTCATAGAATTACTATATTTCAAACCTCTTACATAGCTTTTTTTTATTTATTTATTTAACAAAAGGCACATGATGTTTGTCTCCAGTAAATGTAAATATTTTTGAAGATTTGAGGTGCCTACTGAACTTGATTTTTAGATTTGTTTTTAGGAGCTGTGGGGAACATAGGTACTTTGAGGGAGGAAGTGATTAATCCTAGTTCTTTAATCTGTGAAATCAGAAATACCTAAATTTCCAGAATATGTTTCTCAAAATATTAAACACTGAGAATAAAAAGCTGCTTCATGACTCCATCCAATAGAGATCTTATCAATCATTCTTCACTTATAATCTGTACCATTTCTATTGAAGTCTGTATTTATAATCAAGATGAGTTCTAGAACACCTGCCTTCATGCTCTGCATCATTAGTTGAGGGAATGAAGGTTGGATTTGAACCTCATCAAAGTTACAAGGGTGGCCTCATCCAACCCTATCAGATTTGTCCTGAATTTCTGATTTGACAGTGCCTTTTTCAGCCAACACGGAACCTGTCACTGAATGTGAGTTAATTCCAGGGCAGGCAAATAGATGAATTGTGAGTTGTCGACTACCAACACTCCTAGAAGCTGGAAAAATGAGAGCCTGGCTCTCAGAAAGGAAACCTGGGATGTACCCAGCAGCATCTAATCTTGCAGTAATTTTTGATTTAAATCCCCAGATGAGGAGTTCCCATCATGGCTCAGCAGAAACAATCCAACTGCTATTCATGACGATACAGGTTTGGTCCCTGGCCTTGCTCAGTGGGTTAGGGATCTGGCATTGCCATGAGCTGTGGTGTAGGTTGCAGATGCGAGTCGGGTCTGGCATTGCTGTGGCTGTGCATAGGCCAGCAGCTACATCTCCAATTTGACCCCTAGCCTGGGAACCTCCATATGCTGTGGGTGCAGCCCTAAAAAAAAAAAAAAAAAATCCCCAGATAAGATTTCTAAAATATTTTTTATAGACAGGGGTAGCCATATTCCTTTGCGGAAAACTGTGATTATGTTAATCTCTGTCTCATTCGTTCAGGCCTTTGAAGTGAGTGTTAGATGGCACTTAGGAGGAAGTGGGTTGTGAGCGGTAGACCATGCTTAAGATCTTTGCCAACCCAAGCGAAAAAGGAACTAAACCTAGCGTGGTCACTAAATGCCATATATTCAGTTATCTGACAATGATTTATGTTCCTTAGGTAATATATGTCCTCACAGCTTTTGTTTTTAATTAAAATTTAAAGTTATCTAATCCAGCACTCATATCTCCTACATGAAAAAAACCAAGACATGGAGAAATTGAGTCCTTTGGCCAAGATCACACTATCGATTGTTGCTAATGGCAGATCTGATATCAGACTCTCTATCAAGAATTTCCCAAGTACGGTCATTTCAAAAAACAACCCCAATTTTTCCTTGTCATTTTTTTTCTGCTTGTGGCACATGCTTTCTTAAATATGGAATAAAGCCAGAGACATCATTTTAAGTCCCTCAGTCATTAATTTACAGACTTGAAGATTATGCCCATGCCTTTAAGAAACAAGTAAAGAAACCTGTCTTAGAGGATGAAAGTGGCCATTAATTACAGGGTTTCTTTTTATGTCAGTGTAAAGATACCAATTCAAATCTCAATCTCTCGCTCTCTTTTACATATGTATAGTATATATGTATACACATATAGTTACTATATATGGTATATTCTGATTAAAAAATATGGAAAATAACAAGTGTTGGCACAATGTAGAGAAAATGGAACCCTCATACATCACTGGTAGAAATGTTAGCTAATGCCTTGCTGTGGAAAACAGGTTGGCAGTTCTTCAAAATGTTAACTATAGCATTACCATATAATACGGTAATTCCACTCCTAAGTATATACCCAAAATAATAGAAAACACATACTCAGATATTTATACAACCAACATTCATTGTACCATTATCCACAATATCCAAAGGCAGAAACAACTTAAGTAGACATTGAGAGATGATGAAATAAACCAAATCTGGCACATACATACAGTGGAATATTATGTAGCTACATAAAAGAATGCAGTTCTCATACATGCTGCAACAGTATGCCTAGTGAGACAAGCCAGGTAAGAAAGGATTAATATTCTATGATTCTGTTTATATAAAGTATCTAAAATAGGCAAATTCATAGAGATGGAAAATAGATTAGAGCTTTCTAGGGACTAGAGAGAGAGGGTATGTGGGAGTTATTGGTTAATGAACAGAGTTTTTGTTTGGGATTATAAAAATTTTTGGAAATAGATGGTGGTGATAGTTGCATAATATTATAAATGTAAATAATGCCACTAAATTGTACCTTAAAAGTAGTAGTTCTAGTTACCTATTATACATAATTCTATATCTTTCTATTGAGACCTTAGAATAGTTGCATAATACTTCATTTATTTCTAAATAGGGTAGGCTGTATTTTTATTCTTTCAGGGGAAAATCAGTTTCCTTCTCTGGGTGCACTGAAGTTTTAAAATTGTTTTTGGTGGTATTACTTTGGATTATTTTTGTAGGAGAGGAAGATCTCTCTTTCACATGGGGAGACCCAGAAAATAATGAATTTGCCATTTTCCTAGTCTCATTATAATTCTAATTTACTACCATTAATTATTTCTTTGATTCATAAAGTATTTAATTCACTAACTCATTTACTATCCTTAGTTTACTAATTGTAAATTTACTAATAATTTCAACCAGCACAATAATAACTATTGTTTGTTCAGTCTTTTATGGAGAAGTAAAGTGCTAACTTTACTTTATCTTGTTTGTTAACAAACCCAAATGTCAGATACTATTGATAGTGCTATATCACTGGAGAGGAAATGCCCAGTGCAGCAATGCAGTGGATATAAGACTAAAATCCAGATATGCTCATCCTTCTAATCACTGAACTATGTTGTCTCAAAATTAAAAGAAACATAAATGAAAAGTGTCAACTGTATAAAATAAAAATGTAGTATTCCAAAGTATATACAACATATGCTCTGGACAAGAAAAATTAGGGTCATGCAGATAGACTAAGAGGGTCCCAATGACCAGAAGTTCTAGATATGCACTGAAAGAAATTCATTCTCATAAAATCTCCCTGTTCCTTATATAATGCGAACATTATGGCAGCTTTTATTTTATTTTATTTTTTAATTTTTTTTGTCTTTTGTCTTTTGAGGGCTGCACCTGTGGCATATGGAGGTTCCCAGGCTAGGGATGAATTGGAGCTGCAGCTGCCAGCCTACACCACAGCCACAGCAAGGCCAGATCTGAGCCGCGTCTGCAATCTACACCACAGCTCACAGCAACAGTGGATCCTTAATACTGAGCCAGGCCAGGGATTGAAATCGCAACCTCATGCTTCCTAGTTGGATTCGTTTCTGCTGCGCCACAACAGGAACTCCATGGTAGCTTTTAAATATGCATGTCTATAATTGTAAACAAAGTATAATTCACTGGGGTCTGAAGAATATTTATTTGTTTTACATTTCCAAAGTTTTTTTTTTTTCCTTTTTTGGCCACACCCACAGCAAATGGAAGTTCCCAGGCCAGGGATTGAATCCAAGCCATAGCTGCAACCTACTCCACAGCTGTAGCAATGGTAGATCCTTAACGCACTGTGCCAGGCCAGGGATTGAACCTATGCCACCATAGAGGCAACACCAGACCATTAACCCCCTGTGCCACAGCAGGAACTTCTAAAAGGACTTTTTATGGAATGATCTACAAAAAGATAACTAAACATATTGTTTTAAATAAATTATGACCATATATGGATTTTCCTTAACTTTTCCACTAATTTCAAAGATCCTTTACTCTTCTTGAATCATCTTACTTCATTAAAACATTCTATTTGCGTTGAAATATTTGACTTTTCAAATCTCCATCTATATTTAAGATTTTTAGCCGTGAGGCTTTTGGTAGGGTGATTATGCATTGTCAAGAAAGGAGACCCATAAACCAAAGCATATATTCACATGACATGGATTTATTCCTTAATGTTCTAAACAGGTTGAGGGCAAGTGACTCCAGACTGCAAATGGGCTTTGGCTTGGAACACAGGTTCTGAATTGAGATGAGTGAAATGACTGCTCGTTTTAAAATAGAAGTTATTAGCTAATGCACTAATCCAACTAGAATGCTGCCCCATTTCTGAGAATGGCTCTGGAAAAATTGCTAGAAGGGTCTTTAATGATTATGAAAAATATTTCCTTGCTGTTGTCATAAAAATCAATATCTAAATTGACAATATCTCTAATAACATCAATCAGTTTATACGAAGATATTGAAATATTAAATACCAAGAGTAAGGCTTTAGAACTTTCCTCTAAAATAACATTAGGTCTTAAGTATCAACTTTTCCACTTGACTGGCTTAAAATATATACTCTAACAGGAAAACTTATACCATGTTTAGTACAAAAAATAAAGGATATAGGAAAAATCAACTGGGATATTTGATGCATTATGGAAAACTCCAGAGTTCTTTATTTACTTCATTCTTACCTTTTATTATTTTCCTTTTGTATTCATTGTTTTTTTTTTTAATGTATTTGGTATTTTTTACTGTTCTGAATAGCTTAAATGACCTTGTCAACAGTTCAGATGTTGAATAAGGTGAAGTGTTAGTTATAGTGTGAAAATCTGGTGTGCTGTCAGAAAAGGGCAAGCCATTAACTTTTAAATTTCAACTTTCCATGTTCCATAGCTCAATGATGGCTGAAAAGCCTCTCATATGAATTACTTTTAGGGTAACATGGCACATCAATTTATGAAGCTTTCTAATTACGCATGATATAAACCTTCATTATACAAAGCTACACTTATGGAGTGATTTGTGGTGGTGTTTTTTCCTTTAAAGAAATGTCAGACCCTGTTAACTCTAAAATGGATGTTATTTTCAGAGATATAATTCAGGAAAGGAATGCATCCTGCAACAAATGACCTAAAAATTCCATGTCAAAGAAGCCCATTTTCCAATAATCCAGACAATTTTTGAAGTTGGGAACAATCAGAGTAAATTATATTACTGATACAATACATCTGTGTCAAAACCTTTGTATAAACAAAATACCAGCATGTATGGAGGTTCACAACCTTGCTTCAGAGTATAGTGGCTAGAAATTGCATGACAGCAGTCATGAAAAATGGCAAATACTGTGTAAAGTTAGAGTGATTATGTATTATTGTTATGTCTGTCGAACCACAGCATTATCATTAGATTCTGTGGTTACATGGAAATTCTTCCCAGCAGTCTTAGAAACTTTGAAACATCTGTGATATGCATAATTTCTATCATTTTAAGACATTTATGTATCAAATATTGTGTAGTGTTAGGATTATTTTGAGCTCCTATTTATGTAATGTGAGAAAGTATAGAAATAAAATTTTACTGTAGAGTCCTGAGTAGAGAAATGTGATATATGTTTTTAATTTAACATTAGTGGCCTAATGTTGTGCTTCTCAACCTTGGGACTACTCCATAATTCTGTCTTGTGGAGTCTGTCCTGTCCATGGCAATACCTAGTAGCACACCAGGAATCTATCTACTAGGACCAGTAGTACTGTCCCCTTATAGTAGTGACAATGAAAAATGTCTCCAGACATGGCCAAATATCCTCTTTTAGAGTAAAAACGATATGAGAAGAATCAGACAAAAGTAATGTGAGATTTTTTTTTTTTTAAGCTGAAAGAAATGTAAGGGAATCTCAATTCTTTTTTTTTTTTTTTAGGGCCCCATTTGTGGCATATGGAAGTTCCCAGGCTAGGGGTCGAACCAGAGCTACAGCTGCCAGCCTACACTACAGCCACAGCCACATAGGATTTCTGCTGCCTCTATGACCTACACTACAGCTCACAGCCACAGCCACATAGGATTTCTGCTGCCTCTATGACCTACACTACAGCTCACAGCCACACCGGATCCTTAACCCGCTGAGCGAGGCCAGGGATTGAACCCGCATCCTCATAAATACTATTTAGATTCATTTCTGCTGAGCCATGACAGGAACCCCCAGAATCTCAATTCTTATTAAAATATCTTTGAATATGATCTCTCACTCACTTTCTCTCTCTTTGTTGCTTCAGCTGAAAGATGATAACACTAGACTAAAACAAAGATTAAAAACAACAACAACACTAATTTGAACAGACACATTCACCCCAATGTTCATAACAACATATTATTATTTTTTTTTATGGCTGCATCTGTATATGGAAGTTCCTGGGCCAGGGATTGAATCCGAGCTGCAACTGCAACCTACACTGCAGCTGTGGCAAAACCAGATCCTTTAATCCACCATGCCAGGTCAGGGATCAAACCTGTGCCTTTGCACTGACCCAAGCTACTACAGTCAGATTCTTAACCTGCTGCATGACAGTGAGAACTCCATGTCAAAATTATTTACAATTGTCAAGATATGAAAGCAAGCCAAGTTTCCATCAACAGAGGAATTAAGAAATGTGGTACATATATACAATGGGGTATTACTCGGCCATGAAAAAGAATGAAATTTTGCCATTAGCAGCAACATGGATGGATCTAGAGGGCATTATGCTAAGTGAAATAAGTCACAGAAAGACAAATACTGTATGGTATCACTTACATGTGGGATCTAAAACTGGTGAATATAATAATAATTAAAAAAAGCAGACTTACTCAGATATGGAAAACAAACTAGTGGTTACCAGTGGGGATGATGGGAAAACTATAGGGGCTGCGGGAGTGAGAGTTACAAACTACTGGGTGTAAGACAGATAAATATAGAGAGAATATAGCCAGTGTTTTACAGTAAGTGTAAATGGGGTGTAGTCTTTAAAAACTGTATTAAATAAATAACTAAATACATTTTTTAAATTTAATATTCTTTAAATAACATTAAAAATGTAAAAGTGAAAAGTTTAGAAAGGCCTTTAGTCAACTCGGATATATACTAAATATCAATATTTAGTAAGTACTCGCTTTTGCCACTGTTTTTGTGCTGACTTCAGATATCAGACTTCTCCTGATACCTCTGTGCATATGATACAATTTCTTATAAATATGCAATGGAGAAGAAAGGGTGACTCTCTTTATTTATTTATTTATTTATTTAGTCTTTTTAGGGCCACACCCAGGGCATATGGAGATTCCCAGGCTAGGGGTCTAATCAGACCTGCAGCTGCCTGCCCTCACCACAGCCACAGCAACGCCAGATCCGAGCCACATCTGCAGTCTACAGCACAGCTCACGGTAACACGGGATTCTTAACCCACTGAGCGAGGCCAGGGATCGAACGTGCAACCTCATCGTTCCTAGTCGTATTCGTTTCTGCTGTGCCACGGCAAGAACCCCCGACACGCTATATTTGACTTTCTTTATAAAGACAACTATGTGAAAGCCTAGTCGATAAACTCATTGTGAATCACAGGAGTGCCTGCTAAAGGACGGGCCAGTTAATTCTTGGGGATCTGCTCTCTTTGGCACCTAATTGTTAATTGAAATTAACAAGACTTTTCTTCACTCCTTATCTATTGATAATATTAGAATATAATTTTTGTGCTTATTCGTCATCTTTGAGTATTTCCTATTACATTATGACCAGGAGTGAGAATCTGAGTTACTGAATCTTGACATGGAAAACAAATCTCTCGTTCCATTTTGAACATTTCCCTTTGTTTAAATCTACAGTGCCTTGAGGATGCTAAAAGTCCTGTGAGAACCATTTCCTTGTGCTTTGATTTGTCTGTGTGAATTCAATATTTTCAATATTGTATAACGGGAAGAAAAGAAGAAATAAATTGGATTCTGAAACTGATATAAGACTACAACTATCTCCCATAACAACCAATGTTAACATGCATTTATCAAAAAGGGCTCATTACTTTCAAAATTGACTTTTCATATGCACATTGCTTAAACTTGAACTTACCAAAAAAATAAATAAATAAAAATTCTAGTAAAGTTCCAATTTTAATATATTTTTTAATATTAGAGCACTTTAATGTGAAAAATAGTTTTGTTTTTTTTTTGGTTTTTTTTTTGTCTTTTTGCCATTTCTGGGCCGCTCCCGCGGCATATGGAGGTTCCCAGGCTAGGGGTCTAATCGGAGCTGTAGCCACCAGCCTACGCCAGAGCCACAGCAACGCAGGATCCGAGCCGCATCTGCGACCTACACCACAGCTCATGGCAATGCCGGATCGTTAACCCACTGAGGAAAGCCAGGGATCGAACCCACAACCTCATGGTTCCTAGTTGGATTCGTTAACCACTGTGCCACGACGGGAACTCCGAAAAATAGTTCTATTTTTAAAAATATTTGAAATTCACGTTTAGATTGCAAGTTCTAAGTTTCTATTATTTCTGTGCCAGGAGTTTATAAACTGAAAGGCATGTGAAGGGAGAAAACATTTTTCTAAGATTTTAGTTTGTGTATAGCTATCTTACTAAAATCATTATCAAGCCGCTTTTCTGAAATTTTGCACTGTGGTGAAAAAACAGGTCAAGGCATACACATAACTCATTTTTATCCAATCCATGATAAGGGGTTTAGGGGTAAGACAGACCCTAGAGAAGACGGCTGAGTGACTTAGGTTGTCCTCTGCCATTTTGACCTTCCTTTGCCACAACCTGTAAATACCTCCTGTGTCGTGAGAACTCAACCTCAATTGTAAATAGATGCCAAAATAAACCATTGTCAGATGTTTTATTTATGAAAACTATAGCCTATAGCCAAGGATGGTGAGAATTATTTTTCGGCAGGTGTCTTAGCAAGTATGGATGGTGAAATCTACACCTTGCTCCTCACCACTGTCTTTCAAGGGAAATACACCCTAGTGAAGTTTTCACCTTAAAATGTCCCTTAGGAACTGAATAAGTTGAAACTGCCGAGGGAATGGATTATTGAATGTTTTCTTCACAAGATATTAAAAACAAAAAGAGGGAGTGCTTTCAAGACCCTATAGTAAATAGTCTTGGTCTCATAATGGAACACCTATTTGCAGCTCTTATCCCTCGCTTTTCTGTAAAAGACACAGGGAAAAAAAAGAATAGAAGGAGTACAAAAATAGACATATGTGCATGACACCAGGAAATCACTGTGAACTGCCTGGAAAATAATGTAGGTGGCATTGTGTACAGTGGTTGAATGTCCAGACTTTAGAATTAGACACATCTGATTTTGAATTCTAAATTAGTTTCTGCTAACCAAGAATAGTGGTATCTGATTTTCCCCCTGAATTCTTTTTTTTTTTTTGGTCTTTCCTTTAGGGCTGCACCCATGGCATATGGAGGTGCCCAGGCTAGGGGTCTAATTGGAGCTGTAGCCAATGGCCTACGCCACAGCCACAGCAACATGGGATCCTTAACCCACTGAGCGAGGCCAGGGATTGAACCTGCAACCTCATGGTTCCCATTCAGATTTGTTTCCACTTCGCCATGATGGGAACTCCCTCCCCCTGAATTCTTAATGTGTTCCTGCTAAGGTTTTTATTTACCCATATATTGTTATTTACCTTTATGTTTTTATTTACCCATATATTGTTATTTTACAGATGTCCCTAATGTCACAAAACTAGTTAATGGAAATTCAGTTTGAAGACAAGCTGAGTTACTTTCCCCTTTCATCTTAACCAAGGAGAGATCAGAACAACAGGAAGAACAAAGCATACACACACACAAACACACACACACACACACGAATACTATGGTGCAAACCCCCATTTTTTGGAACATCAAATTATTTCCTTTACTCTTATTTTGAACTCTTTGAGCAAGTGATTAATTTCTCTATTACATAATCCAGTAATTTCTTAAATACTCTACTCATCCCAATATTATTATGACCTATAGCAAGATAATTTTTCAAAACCTCATTTTCATGTCTTTAGAAGATACTAAAACCAAACTAAAATTAGGATAAAATGATATGTATAGTGTTTTTCATAGTGCCTGGAAATTAGTAAGCTCTTTACAAAAGGCATCAATTACCAAGTACTTGTTGGGGGAGTTTCAGTCATGGCTCAGCAGAAATGAACACAACTAGTATCTGTGAAGATGCAAGTTTGATCCCTGGCCTCACTCAGTAGGTTAAGGATCTAGTGTTGCTGCGAGCTGTGGTGTTAGGTTGCAGATGCGGCTCAGATCTCACATTGCTGTGGCTGTGGTGTATGCCAGCGGCTACAGCTCCGAATCAGCCCCCTAGCCTGGGAACCTCCATATGCCACTGGTATGGCGCTAAAAAGACCAAATAATAATAATGATAATAACCAAGTACTTGCTGGGACAGATTGCTGGCCATATGGCACGGCCCCATCCTTTAAGAGGATCATAGATAGATAATGATTGAGAAATAGAGTAAATTCAGCTGGGAAGACTTGACTTAAACAATAGTCACATCACTCAGTTTCTTAAAAGACATTCTTATCTCTGATAAAGAGTTTTGACTCATTCATTTAGAAGGCATGTACTGGAATCGACTGCATGATAAGCATCAAGAAGATTTTTTTTTTTTAAGTTTAAATTTCTATATGAAAGAGGTTCACAATGTGGTTAGAGAATGTGGTTTGATGTTAATGATAGCAGGATCCTACTCAGGTAGATTGTGATGTTCACAATAGTTTAAGACTAGAATGGCCTTCATAGAGTGGACCAGGGTGATACTAAGTATCAAGCACCTGCATTTCCACTGGGGGAAATAGTTGAAATCAAATGCAGGAACTCCCTCTTTATTGTGCTGTCTCTTGAACAGATTGCCTCAGGGCCTTTGTTCCTGTTTTTTTCATCTGTCTGGAAGCCTGGAAGCCTCCCTCCCTACTTCTCCACCCCCATATGCCAAGGTTTGATCTTTCACTTGCTTTGTGTGCCTCTATTCAAATAATCCCATTCTAGCGTTATTTTCACTGATTATTTAAACAGTACCACCAATTATTAAAGCTTTCCAAAACCAACATTCCTAAACCTTTAGCTTCTTTTTTAAACAGTAACTTTTTAAAATTATAGTTGATTTACAGTTATGCCAATTTCTGCTGTACACCAAAGTGAGCCAGTCATATATGTAATAGTTTGTATCTACCAACCCCAAACTAGCTTCTATAGGAATTTTTATCCATAGGGAAAAATCTTTTATGCTATTTTACCATCACCCAGAACAATTCCTTCCACATTGCTGGTGCTCAATAAATATTTTTCAGAATCAATTTTGAGTTCTAAGAATAGTGCTCTCTTGAGGTTGGCTGTCTCAGGAGACCATGCTCATAGTAATCATTCAGTAAAATCAATGGATCAACACAGCTAATCAAAGGGGCTTCCTTTTATTCAAAAAAGGAATGGGAAGAATCATATGGAAGCTTCCTAAGCGGTACAGTAGCCTTGGAAAGAAAGAGGTCATCTGGGGACTCCTTTACTCTCTCAACACCAACAGCATAGAATCTTTAAGAGAATCACTTGTAAAACTTAATTGTACCTCCAAGAATTGAAGACTGATATTTGGCTCCCATGTTGTCTATCTATTTAGTCAGCTGTCTTAATGGTATATTCTTGTACCATCTACAGAATCTGAGATAGGTGGGGAGAATCCTGGGACTGATAGAGCGGCAGAGAGGAGCTGCCTGTGCTCTCATCATTGGCTTGACAGGATGACCATGTAGTTCTTTGTGCTTGAGCCATTTGGCCCATGTCTCATGTAAAAGAATATCTTATCGAGGAAAGAGATGCAGCAGTAAAAGACCATGGGGAAGATGACTGTCCACCAACACTGGCTAGGAAATTGTGGGCAGGGGTGGGAATTCAACTTAGAAGTACTGAGTTTCAAAAATCAGGGAAACTTAAAATAGGCGGATTCCTATTGAATCTCTCTGAACCATCCATACAAATGCCATGAAAAAGCTGGATTCGGACATTCTGCCAGAAAGGAAACTGAATACCAGGCAGTGTTAGCAAGAGAAGCAAGATGATCAACGAGGAGAGAGGTCTGTCACTTGAATTTGGTTAGTAAAGAAATGTTTGCCTTTTCTACTCCTCCTTCTCCCTGTCACAGTAAATGGAGTAGATGGTTATTAGAAGAGGGACTACAGTTTGTTTTATAGCCCAAGAAGGCCTCTTCACCTCTATTTCAAATAGCAAGGACCTTCACTTTAGTCTTCAGTTAGGGGAATGAAGGAAATAAAACTAGAGATTGAGACTGAAATGAAAAACAAAACTAACTAAAAGAAGAGGAATGCATCTGAATTATCATATTGAGATTTGTGCGACTCAAAATCTATGAATTCAATTCAGGTGTCATTATAAAGCCACTAAGTGTTATTTTACCAAGTAAAGCTGTAATAACGTAGGTTATTAGAAGAAATGGACCCTCTGGGTTTATAAATTTATGAGTTCAATATTATAGCTACCATGAGATCAACACATTGTTTAGATACCATCCCTTTCAATCATAAAACAGCTACTTGTATCTTTGGCAGCGATTTTGATTTTTTTGTCTTTCAAAATGAGACCTAAAATCATAGTCTAAAACATGGGTTACAGGTCTGGCCTAACTTATCTCCTTAAAAAGAGAGTGACCATCTTAATGTTGATTAATAAAGGGAGTTATTTTTTAGTTAGTATGCCTCAGAGGACCTAACAAACTAAAAAAAAAAAAAAAAATCAGGAAAAATTTTCAAATGCAAGTTGATTCTTCTATAAGCCATTTTGCATCTTAAGATATGTTATAACCAGTTGATGATTTGTATGTAGATCTCTGTAAAAAGACAATTGCATGGGATATCTCAGTATATTTTCTTGCATGAAATAAAGTTCTCCATACCTTTGCATTCTGACTATAGCAAAAACTGCTCTAATTGAAGAATGGGAAAAACAAAAAAGCATTGATTTTAGGCTTTGTGGTCTCCTATCATGAGTGGTACTCCCTGTGGTCTCTTTTCCTGCTGTTGAAGTCACTTAAGCCATCAGAATCAGACTAGAACACCTGGGTAGGGTGAGGAATGACCATCCTATCACATTTTTAAAATTGTTTAAAACATAGAAATCATTTAAATGGAGGCTTTACCCAAAGAATAATTTTAATGCATTAAAAAAAATAGAATAGGCACTGAGTAGGAAGTACTGAGTAGTGAAAGTGGAATGTATATTTTCTTTTCTTGCATGTACGTCTCAACTAAATGCACTGTAACTATCTGACATTTCAGCTTTGAAGTTTCAAAATGCATGCCTTCTTTCTAATCAAATACTGTTTCTGCAAAACAATTTTAAAGCTTTAAAGTTATTCTTTAATGATGGGCATCTTGTAATCAATGTGTAGTTAATAATGATATTTTATACCTGGCAATATTTATCATAAGTGATCAAAGTGGTTTAAAGGCTTTTATTTACAACACTGTGGAGCAATGGTTGGCATTATAATTCTTTTTTCCTTAACCTTTGAGGGAAAAACTGAAGTAGAAAAAAATTGTCTTTTTAGCTTCACAGAAGAAAGGTGGCATGTAAATACAAATTATCAGTGAGTGATTTGTTTTTAATTCACAAAATGAGTAGTAGGGAATAGCTGTCAATAGAAAAAAAAATATATTTGATTCTCAACTCTCTTTTCTTTTACAAAATGAGCTGTTCACAGTTATTTCTTTGGTGGCAGTGCTGCTGACAGTGGGAGAGTTGTCCCAAGTCAACATCATAAAAGAACACATGACCATCTTTTCTTTCATTTCAATGAGCCCTTGCTTCTCAAAGAAACACAGGATTTAGAAAATTTTAAATTTAAGTTTTGCTAAGTATTAAGATTTCTTTTTTTTTTTTTTCTCTTCATTTTAGGGCTGCACCGTTGGCATATGGAAGTTCCCAAACCAGGGGTTGAATTGGATTTGCAGCTGTGGGCCACAGCCACAGCCACTCCAGATCCAAGCCATGTCTGCAACCTACACCACAACTCACAGCAACACCATATCCTTAACCCACTTAGTGGGATCAGGGATCGAACTCACCTCCTCATGAATACTAGGTTGGGTTTGTTACCACTGAGCCAAAATAGGAACTCCTATAAATTTATTTTCTTTACTCATAATTCTCATTTTATAACAGAAAATTTACTGCATGTCTTAATAAACACATTGCTAAGTTCTAAATGTAATTTTTATTGAGTATAATTAGAATGAGCCTTTTTGCATATACTTACAGGCCATTTTAACCCAAGTATCTCCCATCTTGCTAGAAATCATGATTTTTGAATCCTTCACTAAGCTTTTGAAGTTTATTAAATTTTTTAGTATTTTCCTATTTCAGTAGAATCATACCAAGAATATATGTCATAATAAAAGCTAGAGTTAACACTCAAATTAGGTGAATTACTGCCAATTAAGAAGAATAAGTTGACAAGGGAATGGGACTTGTGGGGACATCAGTGAAACTCAAAATGGTAGGCGGGTTCTAAAGGGGACAAAAGTACACTTCTATGACAAATTTGTCTTAGCTCAATTGAAGATTCTGAAGGACATCAGGGGATCCTTCTTATTACCTACTCTATTTGTAGCAATTAGTACAATGTCTATCACCTAGTACACATTTGTTGTGTAAACTATAAATTAATTCATACTTAACACTTCATGATCAGGCCAGTCTCAGTATATGATTTCTTTCCCCTAAGCTTTTTCATAAGTCCAAAGTGGGATTAAATTTAGTTTAGCATCTAGCTTTAGACTATGATGAAGTACTCTAATAATTCTAAACTGTTTCCTTATGCTGAACTTTAAACACTCATAATCTTTGATTCACAAAGACTGTGTGCTACATCTAGCTACTAGTGCTTCTGTTTATGTTTGTAAAACACTAATGGTTCAAATACATGCAATTTATAGACACTGTAGTGCATTCACAGTGGATTTACATTTTGGTTAATCTTTTTAAGGTTCTAGGATATAGGCGAATAGACAATGCTAGTCCCATTTTTAAAATTAGATACAGTAAAATTGAAAAAAATATTGATTCAGGAAACCTTTTCTTATTTTTACTTTCCATTTTGAACCTTTAATATTTGTAGTAGTACAGTTCACAAATTTCCATTTCGTGAACACGGATTAGAATTAGCGCAGGGATCAAATCAAGTTACCAATTCTGGACAACATATAGGGAATGGCTATTCCAAATAGAAAACAGGACAAATAATAGAGGCAGTTAATATTGACTTCATGAGTTATATTTAAGAAAGTTTCACTAATAGAGCTAGTTAGGTGTGTGATGGGTCTAATGTACTCCCATTAATATAAATGAATATCAGTGGTTCTACTAATTATTGTGAATAGAATAAATTCCAAAAATAATAATCAACTTTACTTATTCAGAATTTCTGAAAATTATTCATTCCATATAATAAATACTCTAGAAAATTGAATAAACTAATTTAAGGGGTTAAGGAAATTGTTCTGTGGTAGGCAAATAATGTGTCCACCCTACCTGAGCTGTTCCAAAGTTGACATTCTAATCCATGGACCATACATGGCAAAGAGGACTTTCAAGATGTTATTAAAGTGAAGGACATTGAGACAAGGAGACTATCCTGGATTATCCAGGAAGAACAAATCTAGTCACATGAGTTCTTAAGAGAGGACTCATTTCTGGATGTAATCAAAGACAAATATATGACTATAGAAGAAAGATCAAAGGCTCACATTGTTTAAGGTTTTGAAGATTGAAGATGGTTGCCATGAGCCAAGGAATGTAAGCTGCCTCTACAAACTGGAAAAGAGAAGAAAACAAATCGTCCCCTCACATCTCCAAAAAGGAGTACAAAACCGCTGATATCTAGATCTTAGCCTGGAAATGTCTGTGTCAGATCTCTGACCTACCACATGATAAAGAATCAATTTGTGTTCTTCTCAGCCACTAAGTTTGTGGTAATTTGTTACAGTTGCAGTTGAAACCTAATCCAAGTTCCAAAATGGATTGCATAAATCCTTGCTCATTATTGATCATTATTTAATCATTTTGTTAAAGATCAAGGTCAAATCCATGCTTAGTAATTATAGCTCTAAATAAAAATGTAAGAACTGGCTTTTTTTTTCTTACAATTGCTGATGCTAAATGGTATACCCTATGAAATTTTTGAAAAAAAAGGGAAAACTTTGACTTTAGTTCCTCCAATATGTCTCAACTGGGTACCTGTCAAATGCTACATCGCTAATTGCAATAATGGTGTTATGATTTTCCATTAAACAAATGTGGAAACTTAGTCTTGAAACATTAAGGCAAAGTCCCAATCTTCAGAAGGTTATTAGTGATAGAATTTACATTCTAAGGCAGGTTTTAAACTTACCACTTTATGTCTCTGTAATAATTCCAATTCTGACTGTATTTCTTGAATCCCTTCCTTCCTACTCAATTTGCTGCTTCTAATCATCTATGGAACAGGGGAATCAGAAGAACTAATTTTCTTAGAGTTGAATATGAAAATAGAGTAGAGTGATAATGAGGACATGAAGGTCAATCTAAGAATGAAATTCATGAGCTTTAGCAGATGAACTTTTTAGATCCATATTCATGATATGAAGACTATGCCACTTTTTAGACTTATATGCACTATTGCACTATTATTAGTGTGCCCGTAAGGGCAGAGACAAACCTATTGAATAAGCTAAAGATATGATGTTACAAACTGCATGTTTATGTCCCCCTACAATGCATATGTTGATATCTTAACTTTCAATGTGATGATGTTTGGGAGGCATTTAGATCATAAGAATGGAGCCTCATGAATAGGATGAGTGCCCTTATGAGAAGAAGCAGAAGAGTGTGCCATCTTTCTTGGTGCTCTCCACCATGTGAAGACACAACAAGAAGATAGTCATCGGCAAATCAGGAAGAGTGCCCTCACAGGACATAAATGCTCCCTTATCTTGGACTTCGCAGCCACCACAACTGTGAGAAAGAAATGCTTGTTGTTTAAGCCACCAATCTCTGACATTTTTTTGTTATAGCAGCCCAAACTGACTAAGATAGCTGTCAAACTCAAGATGGAGGGTAGATGAATAAAACTGTGCATACTGCATTATTGAAGCAAAGGGTTATTTAGTTCCTCATGGTTGCTATAACAAAGTACCACAGACTGAATGACTTAAAATAAATTTGTTGTATCACAGTTCTGCAGACTAGAAGTCCAGTATCAATATATCGGCTAGCCATGCTTCCTCTGAAATACGGAAGGTAAATCCTTCCTTGCCTTTTCTTAATTTTGGTTGCCCCGGTTGTTCTACATCTTGTGGGAATATAACTGTAATCTCTGCCTCCATTTTTACATGGCTACCTTCCCTCTGTGTGTGTTTTCACACAGCATTCTTCTCTCAGTGTATATTTTTGTGCCCAAATATGCCTCTTATAATAAGGACATTTGCCATATTAGATTAGGACCCACCATACTGGCCACATCTTAACTTGATTACATCTGCAAAGAGCTTAGTTTCATACAAGGCCATATGCACACACACGGAGTTTAGGACTTCAGCATACCTTCAAAGGGTTATGGACAAGTTACAGGGAATTATTATTATTATTATTATTTTTTACTTTTTTGCCTTTTCTAGGGCTGCTCCAGTGGCATATGGAGGTTCCCAGGCCACAGGTCTAATCGGAGCTGTAGCCGCCAGCCTAGGCCAGAGCCACAGCAACGCTGGATCCTTAACCCACTGAGCAAGGCCAGGGATTGAACCCACAACCTCATGGTTCCTAGTCGGATTCATTAACCACGAGCCACGACGGGAACTCCTGCAGGGAAAACTGAGATGAAAGATTGTTAAGGTGAACCAGATTCCAAATAACTGATTTTTGAACAAGAGTTTTGGCAGAGGAATTCCAAAATAAACCCTGTGGATGGTGTTTGGATACCATGTACTCCTCATGGCTCCTAGATGCCTGGTATGGTAGATGTCTGCGTGAAAACTTTGGCTCATTTTTATTTTGTATTTTGATGCTGTCCTAGTTTTTGATTGTTAGTTTAATGATCTCTATATAAGTGGGAGTGGCAGCTATTTGACTACGACAATAAGAGAGAAGAAGAGTACACATTGAATTCAGTCATAAAAAAGTGTTTCAGATTTTTCAAAAAGGCTGAGATTATAATTAGGCAGAAAAAGAAGGATGGACACAGGTGAAAAGCAGGAAGGGAATATATATCTTAAACAAACAAATGAACTCTAAGCAGAATAAAAGGACCAGGGACAGACATGAAAAGAGAAGCTTACACAGAAACTCTGAGTAAAGTCTAACTTTTTAACTTCAACAATGAATTTATAGGTTTTTCACAGAGCACAAATTGTATCTTAGATAATCAGGTATTTAACTGCACAATTATGAAAATATCACTCTGAATGCTTAGGTCATTAGCTCAGCATGAAATATAATCCCAGAAAGATATAAAAGATTTATGTACTTCTGTCATTTTCTTCAAGTCAATAATGATTTTCTAATGAGTTTTACTTTTATCAATAAAAGACGTGTAAAAAAATCATAGGAGTATACAAATTCAGAAAAAGAGAAATAAGGGACTAAGATTTTATGTGTAAACTTGATCAATGCTTAGAATACAAAGGAAGAGATATACAATAGAATTATTTTTGTGATTTTATTTGTACTCCTTAAACAAACAAATCAGTTATTTTTTCCCTCTGAAGAAATATGTCTCAGAAACAATCAGCTATAACTGTTGAACTCATTCTAATTTTGTGAATTTTATCTATGCCTCTTTCTTTCCTCAAATGTTTGCCTCTGGGAAACTAAATATTTTTCACCTATGAAATTTGCTTCTACACTCAAACATGGGAGCTAGGAGTTACTTCTATTTGCTATTTACCATGCACTCGCAAATTCATCATTCCCAAATTGCACTATTCTTATCAGAAATTTGAAAATTTTTATATTTACTTTCATATATCTTTTCTTGAGAGTCAGTAAATCTTAGCATTTTCTCTTTAGCATATAAAAGCTTAGTATCTGAAGTAAGAACGCACAGTTTCAATTTGACTTATAACCTGTTTTTTTTCTGCTATGGAATGAGGATAATAATGCTGCTGAACGCAAGGATCCTGGTCAAGATTCAATGAGGTAATATTTACAAGGCATGTGTACCAGTGCTTATCATAATCAGCAGAAAATAAATGTCACCTATTAATATCATTGTTAAATACATTTTCCGAATCAAAGTTAACTTCAGTTTTAGAATTCCTGTTTGGAATAAGGAGTTTGAAAAATGCTATGTTTAATGTGTATCATCTTTACTTCAATAAACTTTATGATCTTACTTTTGGTTGCTTAGACTCCATTTTTTTCGCTTTTCTTTTATTTGGCTAAAGATTTCATAGTTCAGGTTGTCAAATTAATGATCTCAGTTATGTGACATAATATTATATTTTCTTTATTATCTCTAAGAAATCATAAAAGTTATGCTATTTTAACATTTTGAAAATAATTCAATTATTTAAATTTTTCTTCTGTTTACATAAACTTAATTACAATGGCTCTTTGAATAATTCATTTAGTCCTTAATGGTGACTTCCTGTATTTGTATAAATAGTAACAAGGCAATTGGAAATAATGAAGTAAGCATTCAATTACTCTCTGCAGTGGTCAGGCAATAAGTTTGTAGAAGCCACAAGCAATTCTAAATATGATCATTTGCATAAAAAAGATGGAGCAAATTAGAAATTATTAAAAGTAAATTCCTTGTCCCCTCACAGCCTAATTATATAAATTACTTCTCTTTTCATAATATAAACTTCTTTATTGGTTTTAAATAATGTGTAAACACACCAATAAATGCATGGTTTAATTACTGCAGTCCTTAAATGTTTAGCTGGTATTACAGCTGTGATTTTTTTCTTACTATATAATCATAATGCGTCAATCTCTGAAATCAAGAAATAAAAATAAATGCATGATGTTAAAAAGAGCATGAAGATGATTACAGGTATGAATTTCACAATTTAGTCCATGATACAAAGCAATGATTGGGGACAAGGATGATTTTTAAAGTATAATAAAGAGTTTTCTAAAATAAAATAAAAAACTGCATTGTTCATTGCTTCATTTGCTGCCATTCAAATATTCTTTTTTTCATTTGAATGAAATAATCATAGGATGTTAAGCATCTGGCATGTGTAAGGTGCTGGAGGATAACAAAATAAATAAAAATAAATAATATTCATAGTAACATTGTTCATATGTTCATAGTAATACTGCAGTCTTATGAAAAAATAAAGCAGGCGTACAATAGCAAACTATAATACCTAGCAGAATTTAAAAATATTTATTCATCTCCAAAATCTGTGATGGGAGCGTAAGAGAAGAAATAATTTATTTTGATGTTAGGAAAATTTCACAGAGGGGAGTGTAATTGTTTTCAGTTTTTCAGGTCTATCTAAGGCCATACCACCCTGAATGCACCTGATCTCATCAGGTGAGTGATTTTAAGAACAGGAAAATGGGAAGCCAGATCTTCTCAGACTGAAAGATAAGCATGGGCAAATATAGTGGGTAGGAAAAATACTTTAGCAAGCAGAAAGAAGTGAAATATTGGAGGAAAACGCTGGAGGGCAATGAATAATGAGGCTGGAAAAGTAGTTTGGGACAAAATCATAGGAGACTGGCATACTATTTATTGAAAGGTATCTCATCTGTGTCCTCATCTTCTTGCCTCCCTGTGCATAGCTGTGTGCTTGCAAAAGAGTTTCCGTCGTGGCGCAGTGGTTAACGAATCCGACTAGGAACCATGAGGTTGCGGGGTCGGTCCCTGCCCTTGCTCAGTGGGTTAACGATCTGGCGTTGCTGTGAGCTGTGGTGTAGATTGCAGACGCGGCTCGGATCCTGCGTTGCTGTGGCTCTGGCGTAGGCTGGCAGCTACAATTCCGATTCGACCCCTAGCCTGGGAACCTCCATATGCCGCAAGAGCGGCCTAAAGAAATAGCAAAAAGACAAAAAAAAAAAAAAAAGGAATGTCTGTTAAGGCCAAGCTATGTAAAGTTTAGACGGAGTTCTCAAGTATGTAGCATGATTTCTAAGAGCCCAGGTGGAGCCCTTCGGAAGACATACCAGAAGTTTCAACTATAGAAGTGCAGTTAAATTGGTTGATTCTTTTTTTTTTTTTTTAATCTTTTTTGGCTGTCTATGAAAATCATCAAACTTCTTGGAAGAGTTAAAATTTAATTCATTATTAACAAATGCCTCAATAAATGAATAATACCTTAAGTGTCTAACAGACATCTCACACTTAAAGTGTTAAATGCAAATCCAGTTCTTTTCTCCCAAATCTTCTTACCTAGTTACTACAGCAAAGCAGATCACATCAACTCCATTCTTCCATTTTTTAAAATAAAAACCTTGGCATTGTCTTTGACTTCGTCAGTGCTTTGTCAACCCATACCCAAATTACACTGGCCCTGCATGCAAAATCTATTAGAATTCTTATTACTTCTCACTAGCTCTATAGCTGCCATCCTGGGATTTTTCCTTGGAGTTTTTAACCACCCTTCTAAAAGACCTTCCTGCTTCTACCCATGTATTTCAGTCATTCTCAACAGATCACTAGAACATTTTTAAAGCACAGATAAGCTATACTACAACTTGGCTAAAAATTCTTAAAAAGATATCTGATGGTTAATTTTTTACTACCTTGTCTGCCCATGAGGTCCCCAGATCTTCAGTCAAACATTATTCTAACTTTGTCTGTGAGGGTGTTTCTAGATAAGACTAACATTTAAGTTGAGAGGCTAAGTAAAACAGAATGCCCTCCAATCAACTGAAGACACAAATAGGACTCAAGAGGAAATCCTCCTGCCAAACCACTACAGTGGAGACATTGGTAGTTTTCAAGCTTTTCACTCAAACTGAAAAAATCAGTTCTCCTTGGTTCTCCAGCTTACAGGATTTCAGACTGGAATTTACACCATTGGTTCTCCTGGTTCAGAGGACTTTGGACTCAGAATAGAACTACCCCACTGGCTCTTGTGGGTTTGCAGCTTGTCAACTGCAGACCTTGGAAGTTCTCCACCTCCTTAATTACATGAACCAATTCCTAATTTTATATACATACTTATATATATGTATCCTGCTTTCTATTCTCTGGTGACACCTCACTAACAAATGTTGGTACTTACAATGGTTCTATAGGAACAGAATATTAAGAATAAGTTTTCTGAACTGGTTCTGGGATTTCTAGAATCGGGTCACTAATCTGATTAGATTTTAAAATGATAATGGCTCTATATCCAATAGTAGAGAGAGCACTAATAGCCCATGGCTTAATCTAGCAATGGAAAAACATAAATTATCACCACTAGATACACCAATCACTTATAAGAAGCAAGAAGTTAGCCGACCTTGTTCTTAACCTACTGAGCCACAATGGGAACACTGCCAAAATATATTGTAATCCCAAAATCTATAGTCAGGCATGCCCAGAAGGTGAAAAATTTTAGACTGAGGCTCATATTCCCAGGCGAGGGCTGACAAGGTGAGGCACTCTTCCTTCTTTCAGCTGTCACAGAGACGACCAGAGGACAGAGAGGGCACTGCATTGCAGAGCACATTGCTCTAGCTCCTGGGCCAGTTGAACAGGGATTGAATCCCAACTCTGGTACCTGTTAGTGGAGGCACCTAGCAAATCATTTAACCATTCTTAAGCTCATATCCTCTTTTGTAAAATAAGAAAAGTCAAATATATCAGGATGAGCTATTTTTACAATTTAAGAACATAACCTACGGAAAATGTGTGCATGCCTGCATGCTTGCATGCGTGTGTGTGTGTGTGTGCATGTGTGTGTGTGTGTGTGTGTGTGTCCATATTTCCCTTAGGATCCATACTTAAGTATGTGCTAATTCAGTATTCACCTAAAGTTTAAGCAGCATAAATGCCATGAATAAGAAGAATCAAAGCAAAACAAAACAAGGAAATTATGTATACTAAAAGTAATTATTTCCAGAGAGAAGGGGTGATAGAGGAGCCTAGAAAAGAAAAGTCACACAATTGAAGGGGTTACAGAGGGAATTTTAACTGCAGGGGTAATGCTCTGCTGGATAATTCAGAGGCTGAGTTCTTAATTTCTTATTTTCTTTATTATTGTTCTACTATTTATGGCATATACTATTTATGTAACATATGAAATTATATTTATAGGATATTTCCATAACAATAAAATTATTTTAAAAGATCAATCTGCCTTTGTTTAGTTCCAGGGTCAATTAACTATGGTGTATAGTAACATTCACGTTTCACTTAGGTCAGGGGTAGTCAAACTATGGCTCAAGAACCAAATCTACCACTTTTTACAAGGTTTTATTAGAGCATAGCCTACCTATTTATTTATGTATTTTTGTGGCTGCTTCTGGGATACCACAGTAAAATTAAGTAGTTGCAACAGGCACTTTATAAGCTGCAAAGTTTAAGGTATTTACTATTTGGCCCTTTATCAAAATTTTTGCAAACCTCTAATTCAGTGCAATATCTTAATACCTACCTTATTGGTAAGAACAGCTCAGAAGTCATGGCTGAAATGAGCTATGGAGAAAAACCTGGAGGAATTTTTTTTTTTTTCTTCTAAATGATAAAGGGGCATAAGTTTTTACAATTCTGAGACACCCATAAAATAGCAGGGTAGGGGAGCTGGAGCAATATGCCAGCAAACAAACTGAAAATAAGCCAAAAAAGCTTGCAAATTCATGGAACCATCACAATCCCCATGTAAGTCAACTGAGGCACAAACAGACTAAGAAAATCACCCATGTTCACAGATGCATCTAGTGAAGCTAGAATTCCACACAACCTGACCTGCTGTGTAGAATAATCCACATTTATAATTAACAAAATCTGTTAGAAGGTGATTCTCATGATAAACTATATGCTGTGAGAAAATTCTGTTTTCATTAACTCAAAGTTTATGTGAATTATTTTTTTGTTTGTTTGTTTTTTGTCTTTTTAGGGTTGCACCTGCAGGACATGGAGGTTCCCAAGCTAGGGGTCCAATCCGAGCAGTTGCTGCCGGCCTATGCCAGAGCCACAGCAACACCAGATCGGAGCCATGTCTGCGACCTACACCACAGCCCATGGCAACACCAGATCCTTAATGCTAAGTGAGGCCAGGGATCAAACCTGCATCCTTATGGATGCTAATCAGATTCATTTCTACTGAGCCGCGATGGGAATTCCTGAGTTACTTTTTATGAACACAATAATCTATGTTTTGTTTTGCAGTTAATCAATTCACAAAAAATGAGGCTGTCATGATGGGCCCATATTTTACATTTGCTTTCCTTTATTCAGCATAGCCAGCAAAATGGTCTTCACATGGTAGCTAGCTACTGAATGCAAGAATCAACAGTGTGTGGCTCTTGCGAGAAGAAATTATTGACCCAAGTACCAACAATGAGGTAAGGAATAGAATAGATACATGTAAATGTGTGACAGAAATTATCAAAATCTTGTAAATCAGCTATACTTCAATAAAACTTTTTAAAAAATTAAAAAAACACAGAACACAGCAACAACAACAAACAATAGAACAACAACAAACAATAGGGAAGTAACTTGGGCATTTATTTCCCTGTGTTCACATTTAAAATAAGTATACATTTACTAGAAAATGGAAGTTTTGTTGAAGATTACTGAAGATAATTAGAATGTCAAAAAGTATTTTGAAGCAAATTAAGATAATGTAATAAATATTATTTCCCATAACATACAAATACAAGATCTTTTTAAAATTATTTTTTAGTTTAATTGTGTACTATATAAAATCAGTTTTGCTCTACCACAAGTGAAAGTTCATGGGAAAGATAGCAAGTAATCAGGAAAAAAAATCTCTTTTATAATTTTATTTTCTTAGGGTCCATAGATCAAAAAAAGAAATATATAGGCCATAGAGAGATATGAGAATTAGGTTAAAAGCCTTCTGTGCCCCTAGATATAATTGATGTTGCACAGCAATTAAAAAAATTACCTAGCATTCTTATGTATAATGGCTTAATTCATTTTTATCATCATGCTTTTATGTGGAGAAACACATTTATCATACAGACTTGAAGAATTCTGATTTGGATTGAATGAAGCACATATATTACATTGACTCTTTTTTAAATTATTGAAATTGGAAAACAAGCGCAATTGTGATAGCCTTACACTTTGAAAATATTATTTTAGCAATATGACATCATTCAATGTTTTCATTTATATTCAATTAAGCTTTGATTTATGGTTTCTGAAAGATATAAAGTCAAAGCAATTTACATAATTTAGATATTTTAATGTAATATATCTTGTTACTTACCACAGAGGTTGTCACATTTGTCATCCCATTAATTCCTACATCCTTATATAACCCTTTCAGGATTTCTTACAGGCAAAGATCTTTTCTCTGTCCCACACGTTTCATTGTGCACTTTTCAGAGCCCACTCACTACATCTGTGTTTGGTACCTTATTCCCTCTGTTGCTAGGGTAACAGGCCAGGAAACTATTGCAAAACCCTGCTTTGTGGGTCATAGAGGACTCTTGGTCACTTGCTATATGATAATTCTTACTTCTCTGAGGAAGCCCACATTTTCCCTAATGATGAAATGTCAGTAAGTAAACAAACTATTAACAGGATGGAGCCAAAAAGACAACTTACATTTTACAAAGTTAAAAAAAAAGTTGGGAGAAAGCGGGCTTATTTTCCTTATATTTCAATAACATATCATTAAACATCCTACTCAATGTTTCAATAAGACAGGAAAAATTGTAGTTGGAGGCCATATTTGGATAAGAGGCAGAAGAAACATCTATAACTAGGCCTTACTTTGGTAACGTAGTGGTGAGGTATGGGGGAAGGAAGCCAGGGTCCTTCCTTCTACGAACGTGCAAACAAACCTGCAACATTTGAATAGCTGTTGTTGCAGGACAGAATGATCTCATCTCCTTGGCTTTAATTCTTCATTTGACATTCACCCTCAGAACAGTGAAATCCTGTTTCACCCTCTACTCCTCAATATATCAAGTCTCCTTGTTAAACCTGGTTGATTCTTCTCAAAACATTTCTTACCACTGTAGCATTTGATATTGGGGAATTTTCTTCATATTTTGCCTTCTTGAAATTTCTTTCTTGATTTCTGTGATGCAACTCTCTCCTGGTGTTGTCTTTCTAGTTGCTCCTCTGTTCTTAAGTGAGCTATCACACCCTATCGCACCTTCTAAATTTTGGTGTTCCATAGAAGTAGTCTCCTATATTGGGGAAAATTCTTCATTTTTTTTTTCCTGTGGTATCTTACCTTTATCTATATATTCAAGACAGATTTTCCCCTTGAGCACTGTACTTATCCGTAAAACTAAATTACCTTATAAGTATCTTCACAGAGACATTCTATGGAACACTTGTTAGTTTTTAATTCAACTTGTTGAAAACTAAGTTTATTATACTCCTGGCAAATATATTTCTATTTTCTCCATCTCAGAAAATGGGGATTTTTAAACTCTCCCTCCTCGGCCCATCATAAACTCCTTAGTTGTACTTGTTCCTGTTGGTGTCAGTAAGTAGCCAAAACTGCTTTTTTATTGAAAAGCAATCAAAGTAGAAATCTACCAAATTTCTAAAATCACAAGCCAATTTATAAAGCTTCAACACCAAGAAAATGAGTTACCAATTGTCAAGTCTGGCATCTCTTAGCAATGATGATGGTCAAATGAGTGAGACTTCATTTAAATATTATCACCCTACTTGCTTTAAATAACTATTACCTGTGTACCTGGAGACAAAATAAAGCAGTACCACTCACAAAAGCACTGGCCTCATAAGTGGCATGTATCATGACCTTGTGGCCCTGATCTCAGAGAGAAAGCAATGAGTGATGTCTTGAAGTGAGATCTTAATTCTCTGCTCAGGAATTTAACCTGGCAACCTGGATGAAAACAAGAATCCTAGCAACTAGACCAGCTAGAGGCTAAAAGCAGAATTGCCCAGATTCTTTTCTCCTCTTGAAAGCAAGAATGTGCCAAGGAGACAAAGACTATAAAAAGCAGGCACAAAATTTTTTGTTAGAAACACAGTACAACACGTGGGAGAGCACACAGGCAATCAGTCTATTTATCTAAGGGAGAAGCAAAGCAGTAATGCACACCCAAAAGAGGCGTGGGGGTACGGGCACACCCTTCAATGAGAAGCATGCCAGAGAGATGATTTAAATCACTGCAGTTCCTCCAGGTCTTTGTTTTCCTTTGGCCAATTATTTTGTTTTGTCTTTCACACCTGACCAAACCCAGGGCCCTCCCTGATCTCCATGCACATCTTTTGGCCAAGATGCATTGAAAGCAAAGCATGGTGGGAAGGTTATCTTGACTTATTATGGTCTGGCACCCCCTCTCTTTCTGACCCAGAGGGGTCTCTCTGCACATGTACAGTTGGGGTCTCCCTGACCCCAAGGATGGTAAGTATTTGACCTCTTGCTCTCTTGCCCAAGCAGGGCTTAGACCCTCTCTGCACTTGCCATTACCATTGTTTAACATGTACGCAGAAGACATGCCTCTGTGAAGAAGTTATCTGCCTTCTTTCTGCCTGTTGTTATTTCTATCTTGAAGTATAGAGAAGTGGCTGGCTATAAATGTCTATCCTGGAGCCCATCTATCTCCTGCCTCAGCTCCACCTCAAATACCATATTTGATTTCAGCAGCATCTGTGCAACGCTTATTCAATCAATTCCCTATATTATATTTGCTGGGAAAATAACTGATGTGATTTCGTTTTTTTTTTTTTTTTTTTTTTTTTTACTGGAGCCTAACTGATCCAACCAGCAAAGGTGGAGAATAAAGTTGCACACAAGTTCAGGGATACATGCTAGAATGCATATATTTGTCTCTGCAGAGCCCCTCTTACCTCTCACAGAGGCACACCCCAAGTGCTGAGGCCTTAGCTGTACAGTGGCATTTGGAGTCCACTGAGTAAAAGAGAATAAAAATAGACTCATTCTTAACCATATATCTATCACACTGGGGTGGGAGTTTGGGGAGTAGCTCGTGCCAGAATACAAAATTTCATGTGATTACAATATAGTAATTTTTTGTTATGCCAGTTAAATAATCAGGTCCAATTCCTTGTAGCTTTAATGGACCTTTCATGAAAATATTTGTGTGTCAGGCCTGGTTATGATGCATCTCAGCCTAAATGGTATGGTCAATTTTTTCTTTCTGAACTGTTACCATACCCCCTCAAATAGATAGTCTAGCAATACAGTCTTATGACTACTCTTCATGCATATAAAAAGTTTTCTCTGCATTATAGCTTTCACACATGCAATTTTCTATGCCTAAATTCAACTTCTCTTCTACCCTCATACCTTCCAGAGTGGTAATTCCTAACTTTTTTCTACCTGGATAATTCACACTTATTTTTCAGGAAACATTTCTTCAGGGAAGCATTTCTTTATTAGCATTATCTCCCACTAGTCAAGATTAATTTCTCTGGTTTAGGCTCTAACACTTCATAGATCATCATATCATGTACATCAATGTCAAAAGCTCAGAAATAACAAAAGTAAAACCAATGAATCATAGAAGTAGCAATTAGTGAGAAATGATTGTGCAGATACCAAAAAGGCAGTTTGTGAACTGGGAGCACTCAAGCCAAAACACAGAATGGAGCTCAGGGGTTTATTGTTGTAAAACAGCTTATATATAGTGAAAAAGCAATGACTATTCTTCACAGTGATTAGTTATAATATTAGAATTTTCTTAAATGATAGAGAATTGCTCTGTGGTTACTTCATATTACACTGAGGGAAAGTTTAATTTTTAAGGCTGGTCTTCATTGGTTTTTTGATTTTAATATCATACAGCTTTGTTGATAATAGAGTGAAATGAGATAGTCTATTGATTATTAGAACCTACTCACATTTGTTTTATGGTTACTTTACACACTTTCATATATATTACATATATTTTAGTCAACATTGTCTTAATTGATTTTTTCTTATGAGAAATTTATTTCATATCATATATGTAATATCCATTTTTATTTCCTTTCTTAACTATCCTTATTAGAATAATATATATATTTGTCCTTTGCAACTGTTTACTTACCACTTCATAGAGGAGTTATCAATGGTTAAGAACATATAAGAGATATTGTCAATATATATTGGTATATCCAAATACAACATAAGCAAATTTTATGTTTTCATAAAAATACAAATTTATTCTTATAAATTTGGAAATATCCTACACTATAACTGTACCATCAGCTTTAAAAAATATTTTGCTCTAATTCTTTTGAGCCATACAAATGTTCCTAAATTATCTGAATGTTCTGTTCTGCCTGAAGAAATTTTTTTTATAAAGGCTAAACACTTATAATTCCATCAGAATTCAGAGTTACTATTTTAAACTCAAATTGCATCTTCTAAATAATATTTATCCCAGATAAATATTTCATCTGATTTGCAAACAGTGATGATTTTATTCATTTCTGATAAGATCATACTACCTTGGTTAAAGACACTTTTGATATATTTTTAATTTCAAGCCATGTAGGCACAAAACAATATCTCTAGTCATTTCATACCATCCACCTCATGCAAGAGATCTTTTCAAACACAACCCAACAAAAGAAATAAACCCTATTATTTATGAAATGACAAAGATGTTTCCTACTAAACACAACATTCTAAAATTATATCAATAATTTGAAAATCAACTAGCAGCCTGAGGATGCTCTTAACCACACTCCTGTGTCCTTTCCTCCAGAAGATAAGTTTCTAGCACTAGAATAATAACATATACATTTTCAATACCACAGAGAAGAGGGAAGAGGATGCATTAGTAAATCCCACTTTTCAGTTGTTCTGAATACTACCTCACACTCTCGGGGGCATTTCTCACTTGCATAAAACGTACACAGATAGCACCAAGATTTTTTCTTAAGACCACCAGGCAAGGAATACAACTTAGCAGTAACTGGCCAACTGCTTTCTTTGAAGACATTCATCCCCACTTATCTTTCAGTTCCTGAGTCATCACACCAGCAAGGGTTCTCCCTTCCACAAATATGTTTTCCTGCATCACCCCCATTGGAATCTTTATCAACTGAGCACCATCTTGTGCCAGGGTCTATCTGTGCTCCACTTACCTACCATTCACGGTTGTTTCCAATTCAGCTGCCAGCGGGTGATGAGCCAGGTCCAACTTACCTCTTGTATTCTCAGACCATTCCCAGGGCTAGCTGCATTAGACTTCAGACTATGATGCAGGTCTCTCGCCTACGGAAGAAGAGAAATAAGCAAGGAGGATTAGATAGGAAGGGTATTTAGACTGCAGCATAGTTCCAGGAAAGGTGAGACCAGTCCAGTGGGCAGTCCTTGGACAAAAGGCGCCTGTTAGAGAATTCCCACATCTCACATGTATAGGCTTTCTTTATTAAGCTGGCATGCTCAGTTATTGGCAGAGACACCCCACAGCAAGCATAACTGCAGTGTGAATACTGTGGTGGATCCAAAGAAACAGCACCTGGAGTTGCTATCCAAATATACTCCCCACAAACAGATCTTTGAAATGCATTTTCGGCACGTCGTTACCACTCTAACTTCAATCTATCCCAATATTCCACAAAAAGCAGTGCTTGATGAGGTTGCCTAGAATCTCCATGTTGTTATTCACAATGGTTATTTTCCAGTCTTTCTCTTACTTTACTATTCAGCCCTGTATCAAATAGTTGAGTCAATCAGTTCCTTCAAATATTCTTTCTTTGACTTCACTGATACCACCCTTTTCTGAAGAACCCCGTTCCTCTCTGGTTGTTCAGTGCATGTCTCGTTTACAGGTTCTTTCTCCTCTACTCAGGTACCAATATTTTCTGTTTCCCAAACTTTGGTTGATATCCTTTTTTTTTCACCACACTCTGTATTCCCTCCATGGTTAACCTCATCTACATTGAACCCCTCAGTTTCTACTTATATGCAAGCGACTCTCAAGTTTACATATCCAGCTTAAATACCTCCCTTGATGTTTAGACTCGGACATCCAATTAGCTCTTGAGATGTCATTGATGTTAAAACATACATCAAAGAAAACAAATAAAAACTAAAATCATGGACTTCACCCCTTTCAACACCAATCAGTTACATTTTCCAGTAAAACCTTTTACAATAAATGGCATCATCCTTCTAGTAACATAAGCTATAAAACTCCAAATCATCCTTGTCACATCCCTCTTCCTCATACCCACATATCCATCCATCACTCAATTTTGTCATATTTACCACATAAATATTACTAGAATCTATCTTTCTACATTTCTCTCCTCTTCTCCTGGATAATATCATTTAATTATTGACTTCAATATAAAGAGACTTTTCTCACAAAAGCCTTCCCTGATGTCCTAAACTAGATGAAAACGCTTTAGTGACTCTTCAAAATACTCCTTACATATTCAATTTTAGATTGACTTCTATAATTAGCTGATTAATGTCTCTCCCATTCTAACAAAATATCCATGATCTCAGATAACCTGTCAGTATTTTCCTCATGTGCCTAACACTTATTTTTAATATATAACTGTCTGCTTAGATTTATGATACTAAACCTGATCCTAAACAAGCAAAATATATTTATAAACATTCAGTATTAAAAATCACTAAATTACATTTAAAAAGTACAAATGCATTACTGAAAAACAAAATAGTCTATTTACACTTAATGCATATTATAAAAATTTCAAAACTTTATATTTTCATTATTTTGGATATTTTCTTTTTGTAAAAGAAGGAAACTGTAAATAAATCACTAAACTATGGATAAGACAAATGAGAAATTTAATTAAATATAATATATAGACATCAGCAAAATTAACTTGGTTAATTATTTTGCGTGGGATAGGGAAGGGAGATTATCCAGTTACACTGTAACCAGATTCAAATATTTTTTATTGTGTTTAGCAATCCAATAAATACTTTTCTCTTGATTTTAATATTGAATTATACCCTTAATGGGGAGTTCCCGTTGTGGCGCAGTGGTTAACAAATCTGATTAGGAACCATGAGGTTGCAGGTTCAGTCCCTGCCCTTGCTCAGTGGGTTAACGATCTGGCGTTGCCGTGAGCTGTGGTATAGGTCGCAGATGCGGCTCGGATCCTGAGTTGCTGTGGTCTGGTGTAGGCCGGTGGCTACAGCTCTGATTGGACCCCTAGCCTGGGAACCTCCATATGCCGTGGGAGCGGCCCAAGAAAAGGCAAAAAGACAAAAAAAAAATTGAATTATACCCTTAAGAAGGTCTAGGGCAATAGCTAGTTTCTCAAAGTTTATTACAAGTCAACTAGAATAAGAATGTTTTTTCAACTATACTCAACCTTATGCCATACAGTTTTGACATCAGATGCTAAGCTAGAGTTTCTTTGAGATAAGGCAGTTTTCTTTAGAAACCTTCTCCACCTGGTTGTGACACATAATGCATATTTCCTCTGTCACTTCATTCCCTATATCTCTCCTATTTGTTGTGTAGGTAGGTACAATATTCTGAGTCAGTATTTGGGGTGGAAAGAGCTTCCTGAGTTTTTTTTAACCTAAAAAAGATCAAGGTTTCCTAAGAAATGATAAATCTAACTTCACACCCATAGAAGCAATAATCCAAAGTCATGAAATAAATGTTTTCCCAAAATAGTCTCTCCTCTTTCTTTTGAATGAAAGCAGCATATCATTTTATAATAGAGATGGGAAATTCCTGAGTAATAGCAAACACAATTTAATTGGATTCCCCATACTCCACTTGAAAACATGGAAGATCACTTCTCATGGGTGAAGAAGAGTAGATAATACATATCTGTAGGATTATTTAGTTTGTGAAGCCCCCAAACTGCTGAGATAGAAACATTGTAACTACAACCATATTATACAAATATAACCAGTTGAAAATATTATATTCAATCTAAAGATGTATTTGGCATCATTTTGACAATAATAGGTTGTTTTTTTGAATTCAACTTTTACTGATCTGAACATGACAGGCTTTTGTGTATTCAGATGGACTGAAATATATAATTAGAGAAAAGAAAATGTGGCAACCAGAAACTTACTTATATTCGATTCTATTTTATATCATGAATTGAAAAATCACTCATGCACAAGATCTTACAGAGATAACCATAGTTCATCCTTCCTTTGGAAGACTACTTTCTTCATGGTTAGATACGATTTCTTTGCCAATCACTTAATCAATTGTATTCAGTCCTTAGTTACTGGACCTTCCTACAGTATAGATGCAGTTGACATCTCCCTTGTAATTAGATAACAACCAAGAGACTTTGGTTTCTATAAAGTGGCATTCCCTTGATCCTCCTTGGGTACTTCTTGGCCTCCAATGAGCCTTGTTTTTCCCTTCCCAGCCCTTTCATGATATTTTTTTTAGTATTCTGTCATCTGTTCTTTATTCCATTATCATTTTATATGTTCTGAATGAGCAATCAAATATACTGTGATGGTTCTAACTACATCTATATATTTATGACTTGAAAAGCTTTTATTAATCAGGATTCTCTAGAAAAACAGTATCATAATTACATATATATATATATATATATATACACATATATACACACCACACACACACATATATACACATATATATACACACACACACAGACATATATACACATGGGATTGGCCCACACAAATATGAATATGGAGAAACCCCAAATCTGCCTTCTACAAGCTGAAGACCCAAGAAAGCTGCAGTGTAGTTCCAGTCTAAATCAGAAAACCTGAGAACCAGGAGAGCCAGTGATGTAAGTCTTAGTTCAAGTCTGAAGGCCTGAGAATAAGGAGCGCTGATGTTATCAAGGAAAGACACAATAGATGACCCAGTTCAAAAAAATGAGCAAATTAGCCCTTCTACCACAACGTTGTTCTTTTCAAGCACTCAATGGATTGGATGATTTCCATTCACATTGGTGAGGGAGACCTTTTCTCAGTCTACCAATCCAAATGCTAATTTTTCCTAGAAATACCCTAACATACACACACATACCCAGAAATACATCTTGCCAGCTATCATGCCTTAGCCCTGTCAAAACATAAAATTAATGACCACAAAGTTATAAGCCATACTACTATTTGACTTATCATTTAAGAGCCTTCAAATTGTTATGTTATTCTACCACAGAGGACACCAGTTGTATTTCAAATTAACATAGGAATATCTTGAAAATATAGTATTTTCAAAACATATCTTACCTCCTAAAAATTATTTTTATTGGAATGGAACATGCCTACTGAAAAGTATACAAATGTTATGGATAAAGCTTGCTTAAGTTTTGCTCTATACTTGCTATAAATGCCTTAAAGATTAATATATTAACATGTATTAATTAATCCATATTCCTGATTGTGGATTTAGAACCCTAAATCCTACAGTGCTACAAGTTAACCTCCTGCCCCTTCCCAGTCAGTACTCTTCATAGTAACCATAACTTTGACTTCTGTCCACATATAATGTTTTTGCCTGATGTTTTAAAACATGATATAAAAAGAATCCTATAATATGTTTTTTGAAAACTGGCTTATTTTTTTCATTACTAGACCTGTGAGATGTATCCATGTTGTTTTGTGTATCAGTGGTTCATTCTTTTTTTATTGCTGGGTAATATTTCATTTTATAAATAGGACAGATTTTAAATATCCATTCTCCCATTGGTAGACATTTGGGTTATACATGAGTTATCAATTTTGTGACAAATTTTCCCAAAATATAGTCACTTAAAACAACATTTCCTGGAATTCTCTTGTGGCTCAGTGGGTTAAGGACCTGTTCTTGTCACTGCAGTGGCTTGAGCTGCTGTTGTGGCTTGGATTTGATCCCTGGCCCAGGAATTTCTGCATGTTGGAGGCACAGCCAAAATAAAAATTGATATTTCACAGTGTTTGTGAGATAGGAATTCAGGAGTGGTTTAGTTGCAAAGTTTGGCTCTGGTCTCTCATTAGCTTGCCGTGAAGCTGTCAGCCAGGACTTCCATCATCTCAAGATTTCACTGAAGGTAACGGACCCAAATTCAAGTTCATTCTCACAGAAATCAGCTGACTTTGTTTGGTCACTACCCATTGGCTAAAGACACTAATTCCATAGATTGCTTCATCATGTTGTACAGCGATCTCTAATTGTATCTGTTATTCCATAATAAATATTACACAAATATCTTCCTTTCCTTTTTCTGTCAAAAATTTTTTAATGGATGTGTCCTCTGCTTAATTCTTCTGGCACCTCCACTCTCTCTACTCTCTATCTTCCATGCTCACTATTCCAATCATTTTAAGTTATGAGGGCTCATGCCATAACTTTTCTTGATATCATTTATCACTTTCATTATTGTGTTTTCTGCACAATAGGGGTTGAATATATTAATTTTGAAAAAAAATAAATGGCTGTAAGACTTCGATATTTTCAGCTCCTTGTGATAATAACAATGAAATGTTAATTCCCCTGTATACAAACCTTATAATCAAGTAAATATGTGACTAAGTGTGAATAACAGCTCAACAGTTCAGATTCTCTGCTTTCCAATGATAAAGATCCCATGGTAGGAAAAAGAAAGTCTATTCAGCAAGCATTGCTGGGAAACCTGGACAGCTGCATGCAAAGCAATGAAACTAGAACACACCCTCACACCATGCACAAAAAGAAACTCCAAATGGCTGAAAGACTTCAATATACGATAGGACACCATCAAACTCCTAGAAGAAAACATAGGCGAAACACTCTCTGACATCAACATCATGAATATTTTCTCAGGTCAGGCTCCCAAAGCAAGAGAAATTAGAGCAAAAATAAACCCATGGGACCTCATCAAACTGAAAAGCTTTTGCACAGCAAAGGAAACCCAAAAGAAAACAAAAAGACAACTTTCAGAATGGGAGAAAATAGTTTCAAATGATGCAACCGACAAGGGCTTCATCTCTAGAATATATAAACAACTTATACAACCCAACAGCAAAAAAGCCAATCAATCAAGGGAAAAATGGGCAAAAAAGACCTGAATAGACATTTTTCCAAAGAAGATATACAGATGGCCAACAAACACATGAAAAAATGCTCAACATCGCTGATTAGAAGAGAAATGCAAATCAAAACTACCATGAGATACCACCTCACACCAGTCAGAATGGCCATCATTAATAAGTCCACAAATAACAAGTGCTGGAGGGGCTGTGGAGAAAAGGGAACCCTCCTGCACTGTTGGTGGGAATGTAAACTGGTACAGCCACTATGGAGAACAGTTTGGAGATACCTTAGAAATCTATACATAGAACTTCCATATGACCCCGCAATCCCACTCTTGGGCATCTATCCGGACCAAACTCTCCTTAAAAGAGACACGTGCACCCGCATGTTCATTGCAGCACTATTCACAATAGCCAAGACATGGAAACAACCCAAATGTCCATCAACAGATGATTGGATTCGGAAGATGTGGTATATATATATACAATGGAATACTACTCAGCCATAAAAAAGAACGACATAATGCCATTTGCAGCAACATGGATGGAACTAGAGACTCTCATACTGAGTGAAATGAGCCAAAAAGACAAAGACAAATACCATATGATATCACTTATAACTGGAATCTAATATCCAGCACAAATGAACATCTCCTCAGAAAAGAAAATCATGGACTTGGAGAAAAGACTTGTGGCTGCCTGATGGGAGGGGGAAGGAGTGGGAGGGATTGGGAACTCGGGCTTATCAGACACAACTTAGAATAGATTTACAAGGCAATCCTGCTGAGTAGCATTGAGAACTTTGTCTAGATATTCATGTTGCAACAGAACAAAGGGTGGGGAAAAAAATGTAATTGTAATGTATACATGTAAGGATAACTTGATCCCCTTGCTGTACAGTGGGAAAAAAAAATCCCATAGTAGACCAAGCTAATTTAGTGTTTTGGTATAATTCTAGTGTTTTAATATATTTTTAGATAGTACAAGTTAAATAAAGCTCATAAAGTTAGTGAACATACAGAGATGCATAGCTATTAATATATTCAAAAATGATAAAAAAATCCAATAATCATTAGCTTGTTGATGCTATTAACACAATCAAGCTCATTGTTTTGATAACATATCAGACATTTTATACATTCTGAGAACTATTATGCTCATGTTTCTTTTATACTTTAAAGGTTAGATTTGTCTATTTAATTATATCATATCTTGAAAAATTTTATTTTATTTTTTAAATGATTTTTATTTTTTCCATTATAGCTGGTTTACAGTGTTCTGTCAATTTCTACTGTACAGCAGAGTAACCCAGTCATACATACATATATACATATACTCTTTTTCTCACATTATCCTCCATCATGTTCCATTCCAAGTGACTAGATATAGAACCCTGTGCTACACAGCAGAATCTCATTGCTTATCCACTTGAAGATAAATTTTAAAATTGAGAAAATATGGTATGCTGTTTCAGTAATATAACTGAGGCAATATAAAAAAAAGCCACAATGAGATTAGAGATTATCTAACATGTATCCAATGAGTATCAAACAAAAGTTTATATAGTAAGATTTTCTATCTAGACAAAGTTTTAAGATGTATTTAATATCCTATAATTGTCACACAGAAAGGAGAAAATACTTAAGCAGAAATTATATTCCCAAATGTGAATCCTAGAGCCAAGTAATTTAACTAAAGTCTCAATGATTATGAATGCATTAATATATAAACTGTGACATTATTTCTACAGGGATAAAGAAAGACTTTCATTGGTGCTTTTCATGCAGATAATATTTTATAAATCTTTCTTCCATTGTGGTTTTTAAAGAAGTTGATACTGTGAGTATGGTTATAAATAAAGAATGTATTATCCAAATAACCACAGTATTTCTAAATATTTTAATATTAATATGGTATAATTCCTTCATAAAGTCTTTTCTCTTACTCTCCAAGGGAACTCTTCTGCTCCTGTCATATTAAAGCTAGATCCAAGTTTGTTAATTTAAATTTCAAGAGGGTTTAAAAATTCAATAGGATTGGGGAGTTCCCGTCGTGGCGCAGTGGTTAACGAATCCGACTAGGAACCATGAGGTTGCAGGTTCGGTCCCTGCCCTTGCTCAGTGGGTTAACGATCCGGTGTTGCCGTGAGCTGTGGTGTAGGTTGCAGACGCGGCTTGGATCCCGCGTTGCTGTGGCTCTGGCGTAGGCCGGTGGCTACAGCTCCGATTCAACCCCTAGCCTGGGAACCTCCATATGCCTCGGGAGCGGCCCAAGAAATAGCAACAACAACAACAACAACAAAAAAGACAAAAGACAAAAAAAAAATTCAATAGGATTGAATAGCATGTGGCCCAAACACTAAATTGATGTCTCAGATGTTGTTTACTGATTTGGAGATTAATATTATTCATTTTTAGAAATATAAGTAATAGATATTTTAAAAATAAATAAATGATGTCATATAAGCCCAGGTCTAAAGAACATTACCAAACACCATTAGTAAGTCAATATTACTAATTTTAAAATTTTGTTTTTTTTTAAATTCATGCACTTTCTATATCATATGGCCCTCCTAACTTTTAATCCAAATATTCATATTACCTTATGTCATATCACAATCCATTGCTCTTACTGAAAATTTTTTTCTTGCAGAATTTTTGCTAGAGAAAATATACTTCAACTAATAAAAATTCTTTACTTTCTCTACTTTATTTCCACATTGGAAAGACTGAATACCTCAGTGAGAGAATTTTAATGTATCTCTGTGTGACAAGACTAGTTTTTCCCCATCAGATGAAGTAATTTTTTGAACAAAGTAGTTAGGTTACCACCTCCTCAATATTTCAATATCAAATCAGATGTGGGAGGAATATTCCACAATTATAGTCTGATCTTCATTGTACATATTAGGAAATTGAGGTCAAGAGATTTCAACTGATTGACTTAAAGTCACGAGTTCAACCAGTGATAAACGTGGGACTGGAATCCAGGACCACACATTTCCTTTTTAGAATTCTTTCATACTTTGGCATTTGGCTACCTTTGTAAAATTCTTGCTTAATTGCTTTGGTTACTCCTTTTTTCAACTGAAATGTATTATTTAATTTATATGAAGATGAATCATAGAACTATAACTCAGGATAATATGTGGAGAACATCTACTACAGTTTTCAAAATGTCCTCTTCATTTTTCAGTAATTTCAATCAAAATCCCTAAAAGTAATAAGTACTTCTGATTCTAGAGGTTTATCAGTTTTTAAAAAGCATGTAATTAAAAACTGAAAGTAGTTTATATTTATGAGATTTATAAAATGTAAATAAAATAGCATTTGTAAATAAAATGATATATTAATAAAGCATGAATTATAAAATAATGTGGTACATTTAATTAATAGAATACTATACAGTTATGAAAAATAAGCTCTGTAGCATGGCCTAAAGTTAGGAAGCCTGATTCCTCCAGTTTCATTTTTCTTTTTCAATATTGCTTTGGCTATTTGGTGTCTTTTGTGTTTCCATACAAATTTTAAAATATTCTGTGCTACTTCTATAAAGAATATCATTGGTAACTTGGTAGGGATTGCATTGAACATGTAGATTACCTTGGGTAAGACAGTCATTTTGACAATATTAATTCTTCCAATCCATAAGCACAGTATATATTTCCTCTGTGTCATCTCTGATTTCTTTCATCAATATCTTATAGTTTTCAGAGCACAGATCTTTTATCTCTTTAGGTAGGTTTATTCCTAGGTATTTTACTCTTTTCAATGCAATGGTAAATGGATCATCCCCCTCAATTCTCTTTCTGAATGTTCATTGTTAGTATATAGAAATTCAATCAATTTCTGTGTATTAAATTTGTATCCCATCACTTTACCAAATCATTTATGAGCTCTAACAATTTTTTGGCACTGTCTTTAGGATTTTCTAGGTATGGTATCATGTTATCTACAAAGCTACAGTTATCAGAACAGTATGGTACTGGCACAAAAACAGAAATACAGATTGGTGGAATGAGATAGAAAGCCCAGAAATAAACCCAAACACCTATGGCCAACTAATCTAAAACAAAGGAGGCAAGAACATACAATGGAGGAGATAGTCTCTCCAATAAGTTCTGCTGGGAAAACTGAACAGCTACACATACAAGAATAAAATTAGAACATTTTCTAATACCATACACAAAAATAAACTCAAATGTATTAAAAACCTAAACATAAGGCCAGATACTATAAAACTCCTGGAGGAAAATATAGGCAGAATGCTCTCTTGACATAAATTGCAGCAATATATTGTTTGATCCACCTCCTAGAAAAAATGACAACAAAAACAAAAATAAACCATTGGGACCTAATTAAATTCAAAAGATTTTTCACAGCAAAGTAGACCACTTTAAAAAAAAAAAGGACAATTCACAGAATGGGAGGAAATCTTTGTAAATGATACAACTGATAAGGGCTTAATCACCAAAATATACAAATAACTAATATAACTTAACAATAAAAAACTAAACAATCCAATCAAAAAATGGGCAGAAGACCCAAACAAACATTTCTCCAAAGAATACATACAGATGGCCAATAGGCACATGAAAAATGCTCAACATCACTAATTATTAGAGAAATGCAAATCAAAACTAAAATGAAGTACCACCTCACACCAGTTAGAACAGCCATCCTTAATAAATCTACAAATAAAAAATGCTGGAGAGGCTAGGGAGAAAAAGAAATCCTCTGACACTATTGATGTGAAGGTACACTGGTACAACCACTACGGAAAACAGCATAGAGGTCCCTCAGAAAACTAAATATAGAACTACCTACCATATGATCCAGCAATCCCACTCCTGGGCATATATCTGGAGAAAAGCATAATTCAAAAATATGCATGCACCCCAATGTCCACTGAAGCAATATTCACAATAGCCAAGACAAGGAAGCCACCTAAATGTCCATTGACACATGAATGAATTAAGAAGTGGTACATGTATACAATGGAATATTACTCAGCCATAAAAAAGAATGAATTAATGCCATTTGCAGCAACATGGATGCAACTATAGATTCTCATATCAAGTGAAGTGAGTCAGGAAGAGAAAGACAAATACCTTATGATAACCCTTCATGTGGAATCTAAAATACAGAACACATGAACCTATCCACAAAACAGAAATAGACTCACAGACATAGAGAACAGACTTATGGATGCCAAGGTGGGGGGGAAGGGAGTGGGATGGACTGGAAGTTTGGGGTGAGTAGATGCAAACTATTATATTTAGAATCAGTGAACGATGAATATAATTCAATGTAGTGGCTTTTGAACATTTTCTTTAATATAAGAAAACACTGATACATTAGTCTGATTTTCTACAATAATATGAACATTTTCTTTAAGAAAACACTGATACATTAGTCTGATTTTTTCAAGTAATTTGTGAAACATAATATAAGATATAGACCAGAATGGCTAATGATTTTGTAGTATTGTTTTTGTGGTTTGTTTTTGATATCGATATGGAAGGGAAAATGACAAGATATTTAATAATTTTGAGTATAAATTTATACACATTTTACTGTGAAGAAATTCCAAAGAATTGTAACTTTTTTTTAACTTTGTTAAGGCGTAAAATTTTTATTGCTTGTTGTCTGTTTTTAACATTGATTTTATTTGCATTTTTATAAACTGACATTGAGATGTAAAATCTGAAATTCTTTGTTAAGACAGAAACAGGATTAGAAAAAGTCTAAAACAAAAACATTATTTGGTGTAGTACTCAGAGTCCAGCTCCTTTTTTTTTGCTCAAATGTCTAAAACTAAGTGACTTGTATTATCTGCGGTGTATACTAGAACAATCCTACATGTCCTTAGGAAAACAGGCAAACAGATAAAAAGTGTAAATTGTGAAATCATTCATAAGTGATGACAAAACATTAATATAGCATTAAAAAATCAAAGATTTTATGAAAAAAAAAAGAATCATCCTATTCTCATCCAAATTCTGACTGACAATAATTATTATAATACTTTAAGTTAAATGCCTTAAATAGATATTATAAATTTCTTTACTCTTTGAATCATAACAGTTTAAGATTACATCTTTGAAAGTATTTTGTGATCATATATTTGAAAATTTAAAAAGTAATCTGTGCAAACTACAACATTGTTTTTCTTATGTTTGGTAAATTTTGAAAATGAGTAGTTAATGTCGATACTTGAATAAAGTTAAAATTTGGAAACATGTGGATAAAACCAATTGATGGGAGGCAGTAACCTGGGTAGTTTAATGATCTATCTTAACGTTCCATTTTTGTGATTTTTGCACATCTTCTGAATACTTAACTCTTGAATGACATTTTCCTAGTTCCAGCATGACAAGGGAAATAAAACGAGGCTATTTTGGTTGTAGCACAATTTGTCTTTTGCCAGTAGAAGGAAGAGTAAGTTCTCCTGGTAGCATCTCAAGTGCAGTATGTGAATGTTTCATTATATTAATACAGTTTCACATTCTGTGTTAATGCAAAAAATAGAAATCACGACCCACTAATAACAAAATCCTAATCACAAGATTAGATTTTTATTAAAAACAATTTTACTTAATTCTAATAAATGTTTAATGAACACAGGAAATATTGTTTCAGTTAACCATTTTTTGTTTAAGCTAAATAATAAATGTAAATATAACATGAAAACTTCTAAGGCTATGCCTACTTGACTAAAAGAGCCAAATTCATCTTTTTTCATTCTCTTATCTAAGATTCAATACTTATGCAACTGATAAGTTTGCTATAGCATTTATTTTGTAATAGTTACCTTTCTCATCACCATTGAAGTATCATAGATATGATAGGGATTTAGAAGCAATTTAATACAGTCTCAATGAAAATTTAAACACACATACACAGAACAGCTTGATCAGTTCTAGTCATGAATATCAGCTGCCTATTTTTAGACCACGAGTTTCATTTTTATTAATACCTAATTATTTGAAATTATATATTTAAACTAATTAAATATTCGCCTCCTCGTAAACAGTTTGTTGATCATGTTCTCTGTAAGTGAGAAGAAAAGGAACACTTGGAGTTCCCACCGTGGTGCAATGGAAAAGAATCTGACTAGGAACCATGAGGTTGAGGACTCAATCCCTTGCCTCGCTCAGTGGGTTAAGGATGGACTGGGCCTTGCAATGAGCTGTGGTGTAGGTCACAGATGTGGGTTGGATCCAACATTGCTGGGGCTGTGGTATAGGCTGGCAGCTGTAGCTCTGATTAGACCCCTAGCCTGGGAACTTCCATGTCATGGGTGCAGCCCTAAAAAGCTAGAAGAAAAAAAAAAAGAGAAATAGAACTTCTTTCACATGAAATATATTTAAATATTTTAAGACAACAATTTTGCTTTATTAGATCTTTTATTTGGGTTTTAAATACCCCCATTTTCAACCCTTGCTATATTCAAAGTACAGTCTATGGATCAGAGGTGCTACTAGCATACCTAGTGAGCTTGATAAAAGTGCAAAAAGACCCCAATCTCAGAAATATGAATTAGGACATGCATATCAAGATTTCTAGGACTCCCCTCGTGGCCTACAGCTTAACTACAGGGGCATTTTCACTGCTGTCGCTCTGATAAATCTTTGGCCCAGGAACTTCACATGCTGTGGGCATGGCCAAAAAAAATAAATAAATCTTCATAATGTATGTCAGAGTCTCTTGCACTTTCTAAATTCCAGTTATGGACACATACACACATACATACATACATACACCTTTTTAAAAATTTTTATATAGGTATGATTTTTGCATACCTAAATGCACAGATCTTAAGTGTACAGTAAAATTAGTTTGATAAATCTATGCACTCATGAAACTCAAGCTTCCATATTCAATATGTAGAATGATTCCATTACCAGGAAAAGATCCCTACTTCTCAGGTGACTACTGAACTGATTTGTCAGCTAGTTTTGACCATTATAAATTTAATATAGATGAAATCATTATTATATATCTGAGAATGGCAACTGTGACCTCACCACAGCTCACTACAATGCTAGATCCCCAACCCACTGTGCAAGGCCAGGAATCAAACCCACATCTTCATGGACTAGTTGGAGTCCTTTCCACTGCACTGCTACAGGAACTCCTAAGAATGCTATCTTATTAATATTCCATATGTTAGTACTTTTTATGTTGTTGCTTTTAATCTTTATTTTGAATTTAGTTAACCAAGAGTTTTGCATGGTTATTTAATCTTATGAATAAACTAGCATGCTTCTCCACTATTTTTATTTGCTTGCTCTTTTCTTTTTAAGTCTATATAGTGTTTTGTATGTTTATATGTCATGCCCTGATTAAATATTCTGCAGGATTATTTCTATTTTCATTATTTATTTTTAAATCAAAAATCAACCTAATCAATATCATTCTCTTGATCTTTTTCCTCATTCTTTTCTTTTTCTTATAGTCTCCATTAATGGCCTCCTCCTGTTTTACAGACACCACTTCCCCTCATATCTAGTTAAAACACTAAGCAATATATTTATCTTTTCCTATTTTATGTAACTATTTTTTGTTATGAACTTCCTTAGATGCTTAGAATTGTTTTGTTTTCTCTTAGTCCTGCAGTATATTTTTTAATTTTGCCTTAGGTTAGCCCATTATGTGGAGGTATATCTGAATAGTATATTAATATAATATATAATGAAGATATTTTTCTGACCCAGTCTTTCTAGCAGAGAGTGTGAGGATTACCCTTACTGCGCACGTGGTATTAGCCAAATGCTCTTTCTCAGATTAATAACTGTGAAGATGTGAATGAGGGCAGGCCCCAAAGCAATAACTGGCTTCATAGGCTCTTGATAGTGCTGGTACATTTTTCTTCATTCTTTTAAAAAGTGGTGATCAAAAGCAAACCCAATCCAGTTCAACAGGCAAGGTTCAGTAGCAAACAGAACATATGCCTTGACTTATGCTGCAGCTCATTTGTATAGATGAGATTTCAGTGGGGCACTGGGTACTGGAAAGATATCTGTCAACCACAAATGACAGGTGTGGGAGAAATCTCTCAGGAAACAGAATAAAGACACGGATTGCACTGAGGTTCTATGGTGGATGAGTGAGGATTAGTTTTATTAGTTCTAGTTATAGCCAATCTCCTACAGACTTGAAGGATACTGACATAACGGACTGTGTTAACTACTGTATTAAAATGCTCCTCATTGTGTAAACACTCTTCATTCTATAAATACGACCCTAAAGTTACTTCTCTTCCTCTGTTACTTTTTTCTTTTCAATGACAAGAAAAAATTTGTTCTTATTTTACTTCATGTTCTGAGTATAAAACAGAATAGACAAAGGGCTTTGGGACATTGGCAAGAAAATGAGATTAGGAATTATCATTTTACCTTCAGTCAATTACATTATGAATTGCTGTGCTGGAAGTAATAGAAACAGGTCTGCTATTTATAAATGCATATTTCATGAACATTACTTGTTAAAGTTAAATTAATTATTCACAACAATATTTAAAAATAATATTTTGACAGGGATGGCAAATGTACCACCTTGTGAACTGTGGAGAATATATTTCAGTTTTCATAACTATTCTAATGAGAATTATTATAATGGAGTTAACTCCTGGAAGAATTAGATGTGAAACTTGCCAACACTTCATCAATCATAATTTTAACTTTAAGCCTGTAAAATTTTCCTTAAAATATATAACAATGAAATTTTTTTTTAGCTCTAGGCCTGAAAATGAACTCTGGCTGCTAAGACACACAGCTTAAATTGAAAACAAGATTTAACTATCATTAGCAAATTCCAGATTTGTTTCAAAGCTCTTTTGCATGGCTTGAAGAAAGAACCATTGTGTGGTGACTCTCTACACTCTCTTTTCTTACCCAGATTGATTGCATAATTACCCTACTCTCCACTTGATTGAGTCCTTATAGTCACTGAACAACCAAGTAAAAACAACCCAGCTATTTGCACTAAGGCCTATATTTAGAGGTAGAAGTGCCAGGCAGCAATGAACAAAATAAACACTGTTACTATAAAAATGAAGGGAAAAAAGCAGGAAAGAATAGAATATTCTATTTAAAAGCCATCTTATCATCCCCTAGACCTTAATTTAAACTTTATTAAAAATTGAAGACAAGTTCTTAATTTTTATGGATTGCCTGTCATAAGTTTCAATACTACATATTGAGAGTCATTCTAGACATTACATACAGAAAAAAAAAAAAGAATAAGATCTAATTCATGCTCCATAGTACGTTTCACACAGAGAAGAAAACATGTAACCAAATAAATATGAAAGAAAATAACATCTTCTGGAATCAAAAGGTAAAGTCTGGCATAGGAATTATTATACAGAGATCACATAAACATGGCTCTGGAGTTGGACTGTCTTCACAGTAAAAGTGAAATAAAGTTTAATGAGTAGAATGTGTTCAGTGGTTTGTAGCTAGAGATAGAATCCATAGCATATAAACTTTTAGAAGTTAGTGGTTAGAAAAATAACTCATTACTTTAAGGGAAAACTATAGGTCGGAAAAAGGATTTCAGTTTAGTTTTGTTTTGTTAGATTAAAATTCTAGGATACTATCTCTAAAACAACTTACACCTGAATGTAACTAGAGACTCAGCCAGGTAAGCAGTGAGGAGGTGTAACAGAATTTCAAATAGTGGGAACAACAGAGGTGGCTGGAAGTGATGGGAGCATAGGCTTCAGACTAGCAACTTTTCACAGGTACACTGAAGAATTCTCCAGTATGTAGAGGAATCATTTTTCCATGGAGTTTATGCAATATAACATTCATAATAATCTTCCTTACTATTGAATTACATTACTATTGTCGGGGAAAAAATGAAACACACATTCCCTGTAAAATAGATTGCTCTTACAAGACAATGTTTTTTGGCTGCTTTTAAAAATTAAAGTTGCAGTCTTTAAAACCATTTTCATTATGATCTTTAAATCATTATATCTTAAGTGACCAATTATGTTCTGGTTGTAACTAAAACAAAACAGGGAATCAGAATTATGAAAAATAACTTACACTCAATGGCTTTATAACTACTAAAGACACTGTGACAATTCTTCATCTTATGCAAATATTAGAATATTCCCTTTTTAAATTTGTCTTAAAAAGAGTCTTATTAGAGGTTGGACCTTGAGATGTCTAGCCTTCTCCACACCCAATGCCAGCTATTAACACAGTTGCTGCTATAAACTGAAGACTTGATTGTTTGATTTGTCTTTTTAGGGCTGCACCCGAGGCATACGGAGGCTAGGGGTCCAATCAGAGCTGAAGCCACCAGCCTGTGCCCCTATGCCACAGCCATAGCAACGTGGGATCTGAACTGTATCTGGGACATACACCACAGCTCATGGCAACTTTGGATCCTTAACCTACTGAGCAAGTACAGGGATCTAATATGTGTCCTCATAGATACTAGTAGGATTCGTTAACCACTGAGCCACAATGGAACTCCAAAACTGAAGGCTTTAGAGTTAGCCAAAGAGAGGATAAAATGCAAATCTTAGCCTGTGGTGCCCATCATGGAAATAAGTCCTTAACCATATAATTTTGTTTACTGTTTAACAGTATGAATTAAAATCATATTTTGATCTAATTTCTATATGCATTCATCTCTGTTAAGAATATCTAGACTTAGGAGCTCCCATTGTATTTGCTCAGCGGAAAGGAATCTGACTAGTATCTATGAGGATTCAGGTTGATCCCTGGCCTTGCTCAGTGGGTTAAGGATCTGGTGTTTCTGAAAGGTGTGGTGTAGGTCGCAGAAGCACCTGGGATCTGGCCTTGCTGTGGTTGTGGTGTAGGCCAGCAGGCTACAGCTCCAATTTGACCCTTAGCCTGGGAACCTCCATATGCTACAGTGCAGCCCTAAAAAGTCCAAAACAAACAAACAAAAAGAATATCTAGACTTAAAAACTAAGTTCTATATATGTCCTGGTTTCCTACTCTTTACATAAGCCAACAGTAAGTAACATCTCATGTGATCCTTGTATATTCCTGGTTTTATGTTTCCTTCCTCTGTTATGTAGGCAAACTCCAGGCCATTATAACAAAATCTGAATCTCAGAAAGTGCTAACCAGAAGCACCTTCAATGTTTTTTATGTGTAATGTTAGTCCCTGATTTCTGTTGGTTCTATTTCAAAAAATATCTTAATATGGTTGATTCTCATTATCTGTAGATTACATAATTGTGGATTTGCCTTCTTGTTAAAATTTATTTGTAACCAAATAAATCATGGACTTTTATAAGCATGCACACAGGGACAAAAATTTAGAGTCACAAAATGAGTGTCCATAGATGAGGTCAAACAAGGCTATGCTCAGTCTTCTTGTTTCAGGTCTCATCCTGTAAGTGAGTGTTTGTTTTGTTTTGTTTTTTTACCATCTACTTAATGCCATATTTTTTGCATTTTAGTGCTTTTTGTCAGTGAATTTGCGGTTTCAAATGGCCCCCCAGGGTAATGCTAAAGTGCTGTCTTATTGTTTCTAAGCTCAAGAAAGCTGTGATGTACCTTCTGGAGAAAATACAAGTGATAAGACACACTCAGGGCTTCAGTTGTGCCATTTGAGTTCAATGTTAATGAACCAAAAATGTGGTACATCCAGAGACAGGAAGAGGAAACTTACTGATTTTTATATGAGAATGTTTCAAAAAGTGTTAAAATAACATCTATAGTTTATGATGAAGGTATGGAAAGGATCAGTAAGTGGCTAAATTTGTGGATTTATGAGATGGTAACTGATAAAATAAGCATGGCAGAGAGAATTATGTGAGTTTAAAAGTCACATATATTTGTGGCCGTATTACCCAGGGTCAGGAAACTATTAAACCCTTTTCAGCTAATGTTTCCTTACAAAGAAATGTTGTGGTCCATGCTTGGATTGGAAATGAATTGTCAGACTCATAGCAAGATGAAGAGAAAGATAGTTTATTGAGATCATAAACACTGCTAGTGCAGCGGGATGACTTCCTGATGATCATGGAGCCCTGACCCTGAGCGCAGGGTCCTGTCTGTCCTTATAGCTCAGGGACAAAGGAGAGAGGAGAGGGTTTATGATACACGTGGTGGTTGGCTGGGGACATATAATTTCCATATAGGGGCAGGGTGAGGAGTTGGGCCAAATACTTTCCTAATATGGGGCAGGGAGAAGTAGTCCAGGTTGCCGAAGTGGGGGGAGGGAGGCTCAAGGACAGTTGCAATAAGACTGGTGGGGAGAAAGGATTTTCATCCTGGCCAGAAGCTCTTTGAGTTTATCTCCTTAGAGAGGACTTAAAGTCCAACAAGTAATACTGTATACTATTTCATAGAAATATATGTTAAGTTAGGTGTCTATAACCAAAGCACACCAAAAACAAGCTTATGTTTGATTGCTTGATAAAAATGTCATGATGAAAGGCTCTCAGGAACCTAACTGCATATTTCTCTTTGAACAATGGCTCTGGAGTCACTAAGGCAGTACTTATTGCAACCTTACTAAAATTAAAAAAAAAAAAAAAAGAGGATCAATGCTATATAAAAGGTGGTCAAATACTTTTTATGGGGAGAAAATTTTAGTTTACTTACAGTAAAATTTTAGTTTACTTACTTACTCCTCGACATAATCAATAATCAACCATGAGAGAATCTGAAGTCTTGTAATAGAAAAATGCAAGATATGAGATCAAATGAAGTTTTACTCAGTGTTCATAAAACAGGGCTTCTAGAAATAGACTTCATCTCAGGAAATGTCACTTGTGTGTCTTTTAACTTAGAGAATATATATATTTTTTCTTTTTTTCTTTTTTGTCTTTTTGCCATTTCTTGGGCTGCATATGGAAGTTCCCAGGCTAGGGGTTGAATCAGAGTTGTAGCCACTGGCCTATGCCAGAGCCACAGCAACGCGGGATCCGAGCCAAATCTGCAACCTACACCACAGCTCATGGCAACACCAATCCTTAACCCACTGAGCAAGGCCAGGGATCGAAACTGCAACCTCATGGTTCCTAGTCAGATTCATTAACCACTGAGCCACAACGGGAACTCCTAGAGAAAATATATTTATCCGTAACAGTATTCATAGCTGATAGATGAGAAGATTTATCTGATTTAACAGATTTCACGAATCAATTAGGAAATTCAAAGAGGAATATGGTAAAAACGATGAGCTGAATTGACATTAAAATAATAGAAAAGGGGTATGAAGGAATATACACTGAAAGTAACAGATCATTTCCTAAAAAACTTGTTTGGATAAAAATGTACACGTTGCAATTCTGGAGAGCAAACATTTTAAACTTTATGAGAATATGAACATTGTACTTTTTTTTTTCATGGCCCATATCACCTTGCTAAATAACATTCAGAAAAATAGTAAGTATATACATATTTGCAGATGGACAAATAGTTTCCATCTAATAACAGTTTTTAACACTAGTTTTCTTTTTCAGTATTCATTCTTTGAATTAAGTAAATGCATTTAAAATAGGTGGGAAATATTTAAACTATTTTCAGAAGTATTTAATACTCATTTACACGAAGAAAACCTGTGCACTTGTAACTACATTTAGAAAGAGCCGCACCCTAGCATAAAAACAATAAGAAAATAATGTCAAATACCATTTTAGGGAATTTAATGTATTTTTTCTTATTCTAACTCATGCTCAATAAGCTCTTTAACATATTTTTTTTTTTGGTTCTGTTTCTCATATGAAGCCTGGTAGGGATGAACAGGGGAAAGAATGACCTACATTGCTTTAAAGTGGTAAATCTTTTTTAAAAATCTCAAAATATATATCTCTTTTACACAAAAATGTATGAAAATGATTTGTCCCCAGGCAGGGGCATTGTAAGTCAAGGTTTTGCCATTATGAGATTTTTGCTTTTGAGTTACAAACCTGTATGGAAGTTATAAACCCTGAAATGTGACAGACTTCATAAGTTTAGCCCAGGTGGTATTGTCATACTACAGCAGGCACTTCTGAAAGTTCCATAAAGCTAAATTACAGATGCATGTTATTTTCAGTAAATAAAATTTCAGCAAGAACCATATTCAAAATAATATTTTCAAATAATTCAACTAAAAGACATACAGCTTAATTTTATCTCTCTTCAACAATCTTTCATGGTTAAATATTTTTAGAAGTAATGCCTATGAACAAACCTGTTATTATGGATCATTCGATGATACACAAAATCTAAATGAAGGTGTTCTGCAACTCTACTTTTTTAATACGGCCCATGCAAAAGTAAAAGTCTCCCAAGTTTTTACATAATTTCAAATTAAAATGATTTCTTTAATGAAGAATTTGTTAAGGGTTTTAGTGTAATAAAGTTGGTTATAAAACTAAAAAAACCCAACATACTTATACTTTCATTAATTTATTTATCCACAAAAGCAGGTGTGTGTGTGTGTGTGTGTGTGTGTGTGTGTGTGTGTATTCTCTGACACCTAGAATTTACAGAATACAGAATATACCTTGGTAAGATTTTTCATAACAATATGTGATACATTCCAAATGACCCTACAGTGCTTTATTTCTACCTCTTTTTTGGGGGGAATATTGAACACAATATCTGAGGAGGTTAGGATGAGTTCATTCAAAAAATGTTTTTAGAAAAATTTGTATTGCAGCTTCTTTTATAAACCTTTTGATTTTAGGGTATAAAAAGCATGGAAAAAATGATATAACTTATCTAAGATGTGTTTGGTGATTAAACGCCCAGTGTGTTTTATAAATATCAAATATAGCCTCAAATGTTGCTTAGAATTGGAGAATTAGTATCGCTGATAGTAATACAAAAATGTTTGGCACAATATCTGCTACTATTCGGTCATCACTAATGGTCAAGTTTTCTGATCAGCAAACTCTATGACCATGAGACTTCATTCATTTCATGGCCATACAAGTAACATCACACTAACCCTACCTCAAAACACAAAAGTGTCTAAAAATTATTTCACTTTCAAGGTACCATTAGTACTGATGGAGATCAGAGTAATATCCACCAGTAACACAAAAACAAAATATTGAATACTGTTTTTGAGTTATCAGTCTTCACTGAACTACTTTGTGGAAATTGGCACTTATATCATCATATAAAAATGTGACAATTAGTTTACTGGTATATATGTAAAAGTATATATTAATAATACTACTTTAAAATTTTTATATGATGAAGATGACATGTAAGAATTTTCAATGATTTTATTAATTTAAATTTTATCTGTGGGTGATTTCAGAATTAGTGGTGAAAAATTAAATATACAGAACTTGTGATATTTTTTCAGTTCTGTTATATACTATTTGGCTTCAAATCAATTGGAAGGCCAGAGTGATGTAGGGTTTTTGAGTGTGAGATTTCAGGGTCTATTAAATTAGCCATAAAATTAAATTGCAGACGCTTAGTATAACATCTCTTAGTTCTACACATTATCACAGATTCAACATTTTGAAAAAGCCTCAGTCTTTTAATAAAGATCTTCGTGCACAGTGAGGAAACTGCTCACTAACCAGAACCCAGGTTCTGTCAAAATCAAGTTTTTTACACACTGATTTTGCAGGCTCACTTGTAAACATCCATCCCCCACCTAATTGCATGTCTCTTTAAAACAATAGATTCATTACACATATGACATAGAGTGCCTTGTATTTTCAGGTCAAAAAATTCCTCATAAGAAAAATAGAAGTACCTAAAAATGTGTTTCTGAAAATAAGGAAGTTTAATAATTGCCCAAAAGAACCAGGGGAGAAAAATCACTGAAGATCTTTAAAGGTGTCAAGATGATAGTTAAGAGAATGAAACATTAGGGCATTTGTTGTGATTTGAATAGTTTAACAATAAGAATATGTAATATAAAATTCTGCTGATCTTCTCACCCTCTCTCCAGCCTGCCACCTCACTCAAGTTCTCTTTCCATGCTCTGCAGAGATGAAGTGCAAGGGCTGATCAACAGGTGTTTTCCCTAAGCAAATGTCCCACCAGGTCACATGATAGTGATTTTCCTATAGGAATCACCAGTTTCTGCAAGGGATTACTGTAAACAATCCTTTAGCATGGGTAAGGAGGATCAAAAGAACATGCATATCTCCAGTCCAGAGACTCTATTATCTGAAGTTTCTCTTTGAGTTTCTCTACCATGCTTAAATAAGCAGGGGAGAGATAAGGGTGGGGCACAGGGAAAGACAGTAACATGGACATGCTCTACCCTCTCTTTGTAAGGCCTATCGCGATTCCTTTTAGGACACAGCAGATACTAATGAGCTATGTTGCTTAGCTTTAGAGCATTGGCCTGACTGGCAAGGAAACACCTACCATGTTCCCCAGCACACAGAAACTAACAACTTATAATTAACCTGAGATGAAATAAATATCCTTTATCATCTCACAGTGGAGTAATATTTCTAATGCTCTAATATGGTTAATCTGACTCTAAATTAGATAAGGTTAACGTATTGTTTCAACTAACTTCTTAAAACTTGAAAAACATGCACTTCTTTCCTTATTCCTAAAGTTTTATTTGTAAGAGGTATATATCACAGTATAATTTTTAAATAATTGAAGATTTTGTAACATGAAGAATTTTTCCAGGCTCCCCAGATCTATGAAACTTTTTAAAGAATTGACACACAATGTTCACACCTCACTTTACCCCGCAATCTGGAGTGTGCTTCTTATCATAACAAACTTTCTTTTGTAGTCAAGCACTTTGAGATATAATTTCCCAAGAAAATAACATGGAAAGTTGTTTTAGAGTCAGTTTTTAAATAAGTCAAATCACATGTGTAGAGGATTTTATTTGGAAAGCTGCACTATATACTGCTGCTTAAATCCATAAAATTGGGTAAGATAGTCACTTCTCAAATGAGGAAAAGTAAAGCTGCTTTTAACAAAAATCTCTGAAAAATGGTTATTCCTTTTCAGTTTGTTCTCTCTGAACAAAGTTAGTCTCCTATGCACTGCATGACTAAACTATTAAATATACATGTGTAATATTTTAAAAAGCTATTTAAAATAAATTGAATAGTATTTCTGAATATTCTAGTTTACTACTGCAATTCAAAGATTGCATATTGAAATAGGTTCAGTAATATACAAACCTTAGCAACAATATTCACCATAGGAGAATAAACATCATAGTAAACTCTCGAAGCAGTGATGATTTATTTAGTCAGACTGTAAAATTGCACAGGAGCAAGTTTCCCAATATTATCTATGACGATAAGCTTGTGTGGAGTTAGACTTTCTAATAATTGAATCAACTCATTATATATCAACAGCTGCTGTTTAATATAAAAGATTTCCAGGAAAATCGAGCCTTATTTGTAAAGATGAATATACACAAAGAAAAATACAAACACAAATATCTATTGCAGAACACACTTCCATGAAAAATGTATACTATGTGTATTCTCAGTATTTACACAATCCCAGCCATTAAAGAGTTACAATGTCTCAGCAAAAAAGTGAAAATTTCAAATTCTAAATTAATTTGACTTGTCATTTTTCCACTAGAACACCAACACTTTTTGCTGTGAATTTATTACAAGAGCACAGCCTATTTGTTTTCAAGTTCATTTCCCCTGGGAATAAAGTGGCAGTAAATGGATAATCCATGGCTTGATTTCACACAGTTAGGCATCCCAGCATGCCCCAGGAAGAGAGCAAATGAAAGAATTGGGACATTCATAACAAAGCTCCCTGAAGACTCATTATTGGCAGTGCCATGATCCATTACAAACCCACAGCCCTGAGAGCTCAGAAATGCATGCTGTGGTATACCACATTCATTGAAATATAGCATAATGCATTTTCTAACTCTTTAATTCATATTTAACCTTTCATTTCTAAAAACTAGAGTAATCAAGTTTCACATGTAAACAAAATTTAGTTAATTTATTATATTTTTATAAAATAAATCTATTTGGAAACATAATACACATATATATGAAGAACTGCAACTTTTAAGACCCTTTTTATTCCTTATAATGCCATAATATCTGGCACTTTCATTTTCAAGACCCCTTTAACATAACATTTAGCATTTTAAAAAAATATCAAAGTAAAATGCTACCAAATTTTATATAATAATCAAAAAGTACATAAAGGTTATCCATTTTCACAACAAAATATAATTGATGGTAATAAACGGAAAGTCAATGCAAAACAAAAACATTGTTCTAGCCTTGTCATTTCTCCTGGCCAAATAACATGCATTTAATTATTTCATAGGAGGAAAAAAGTCTTCTTCGCAATAGATTTTGAAATGTCTTATGATATATTGCAAAGTGGTTGGGGCACCCAAACAATATAATATACATTCTGGTATGTTACTATCATAAATATGGAAACAGTAAATTAGGATAAAGCACATTAATGGAACTGTAATTATCTGCAAAAAATTAAGGTTTGGCATAATTGATAGTCTATAGCTATTCCCCAAAGAAATTTGAAAGCTCTAAAGAAACCAATAACTGGAATGTTAGAAGAAAAATAATTTACAATGTTATAGGAAACTTACACCATAAACCTACTTATTACCAAGAGATGTCAGATAGAAAACAGATAGAGAGATAAAAAAAGACTGTGTGCATCAGTGTAGATAATGCAAATACTGAGTTCTACAGCTTTTTATGCACATATCTCATCTTCAATTTTAAGACTAAATTCACCTTGGGTAAGCTCTACCCATACAGATAATTTTATAATTAACAATAAGATTCATATCTGCTTTTTAAAATGATTTATAATGTGCCAGGCACTAACTGAGGACTTTCATATAATTAGATACCTATTTAACACAAATAATTTTAATGTAAGTAATGCAGTTCATAGTTTATAAATCTAAGGATATTTACAAGAGAACTGTTTTCATTTTCATACCATTCTGTTAAGAAGGTTAACAGAGTTTTGATAAGCAAAGGAAATACTGGGACATGTTAGCAGATGCAGACGTATTGCCTAGAAGGTATTTTGAACATTATAAATCTCACTTCATGGTAAATGTGTGAAAAAACATTTTCAACATTGAAAATAGTCATATACACAAAAAAAAATTCCTGGAGTCTAGATCATCAGTTGGTAGCATATGGCTAGCTCAGCAAATATAGCAGCTGAGATCATTTTTAGTAAAGACACACTGTGGAAAAATCTACAGAAGAATGCAAAGATTCATTCTGAGGGGAAAAAATTGTCAACGAGCAATGTTGGCTCTTGACGGTTTTTCCTTCCTCCAGCTGGTTACGTTCATTTTCCGAATCTTCTTTTAGGGACATGTTTCTAACCTCCTTCGTTAATCCTCTAATGCACTCTCACTCTCCTAAATAGTGGGGGTTACCTCCTCTGGAATCCTTTCCAAGATATTAACCAGTAGCTAAAGATTTACCTCATTGATAAATTACGTTAGCCCAGAGTGGTAGTAGCTTTAGTATAAGCTTCACCTAATTTTATCTATTCAAATATTTTACTATTAAATAAAAAATGACTAATGGATTAGGGATTAGGTTTCACAATCAGTCTTATAAAACCTACCCACGGAGCCCTTCAGAGTTCCTTCCTCTCTTTGCCTTTTCTCCAACCTTATCTCATACTTCCTCTACAATGGCCATGCTGGCCTCTTCCAATTCCTGGAATATGCCAGACACACTGGAACGTAAAGTCTTGATACTTGTTTTTCTTTTTGCCTGGAATTCATGTGTCACCTAGGTGACACTGTCCCCACAGCCCAGTACTGAAATAGGTAGATGATTGTGCTTTTAAAGCTTTCTACCACAAACTTTTGGCTTTTTTGCTTGAAATACTATCACCTTTACTCTCAATTGAAAGAAATTTAGGTAAATCACTTAGTAGAAAATTTCCACTTTGTATTTCTATTAGAAAATATCTTATTTCTTTTGATATACTGATAGAAATCATTGCTCATTATCAACCAAATATTTTCACATTCTTAATTATCCTATTGGTAAAAAGTACTGCATCCCATTTCAACCAGTTTTTAATCTCCCTGATGGCAAGCATCTTGACACTTTTTTTCTTGTATGTCTATATGTCTCACTGGTTACTCTCTTCTTTGTAGTGGGACATCAGTACTTTGGTGTATAGAGGCATTTGCGTGGACCAATGCTTTTGTAATGTTTTGAGGAGGCTGTGTTTATATAAATAGCCGTGTGTTTGCAATGCAGCTCTCAGCTCAAAAAGAATGCAATGCCATATAATACATAAAATGTAGGTTATACAGCTGTAGTAAGGACAATTTATTTTATTTGATAAATATCACGTTGAAATTTTGCTCTTAAATATGTGAACCCTTTAATTAAAGCTTAAATGCCCTGATTACCTTGTTTTAATCTGAAATCACTTAAGCATAGCATTTATGCCTTTACAATTTCTAGTGTGCACAACGAAAAGAATAAAAAGAACTCTGAACAATTTTACATGTAAATCAAGTCAACCTAGCTGATCATTGACTAAGCCAGATGCCGATGAAATGAAGCACACTAATATCCTTAGACTCTTACTAAGTGCTGATGCAAATTATGTTGTTTGGTCAGAATTCAAAAGCATTACATAAAAATTATATCTAAGCTGAAATTTGTTCAGAACTGTTAAAAAAGCAATTGCTCCAATTCACTGTGGTTTGTGTGTGTGTGTGTGTGTGTGTGTGTGTGTGTGTGTCTTTTTAGGGCCACACCCACGGCATATGGAAGTTCCCATGCTAGGGGTTGAAAGAGAGCTACAGCTGCCAACCTATGCCACAGCCACAGCAACATGGCATCCAAGCCCTGTCTGCAACCTACACCACAGCTCATGGCTGAGCCCCAAAGGAGACTCATTTTTTCCCTTGTAAAGTGAATTGGGGAGGATACGGGTATGATCCCTGGCTTCTCTTAGTGGATTAAGGATCCAGCATTGCCGTGAGCTGTGGTGTAGGTCACAGACATAGCTTGGAACTGGTGTTGCTGTGGCTGTGGTGTAGGCTGGCAGCTACAGGTCAGATTTGACCCCTAGCCTGGGAACTTCCATATGCTATGGGTACATCCCTAAAAAGCAAAAAAATAAAAATAAAAGGGAAAATTGGAGTTCCCATCATGGCTCAGTGGTTAATGAATCTGACTAGGAATCATAAGGTTGTGGGTTCAATCCCTGGCCTCACTCAGTGGGATAACGATCCGGCACTGCCATGAGCTGTGGTGTAGGTCGCAGATGTGGCTCGCATCTGGCGTGGCTGTGGCTGTGGCATAGGCCAGCGGCTACAGCTCCGATTAGACCCCTAGCCTGGGAACCTCCATATGCCACAGGTGCGGCCCTAAAAAGACAAAAAGAAAAAAAATAATAATAATAAAATAGAAGGGAAAATAAAAGAACCAGGAAACTTTGTCATTCAGAATGATCTACTTTCAGAGTCTGCGCTTTCAGAATTGTAATTTTTGATAGGAGTCATTTGATCAGTATCCGTTTATAGAAAATCAAAAAAAAAAAAATCCATCTCCTATTTCAGTCCTTCTTTTAGAAATCTGACAAAAGGAGAGAAGACTGGAAAACCCTGTTGCCTGAGCTGAGTAGAATCATCGTTAGTTTTTGCATAGCTAAGGACTTTTATGTTCACCACATTTTAAAACCTGTAAATAATGTCTTATGTCACAGACATCAAAATTCTGAGGCCTTAAAATAGCATCGATGTTCCTCATAGATAATCCATTATCTCTTGAAAATTCACTCATAATTAATCACATGTGTTAGTTCCTACTAAATCTTTAGATCATGTAATATTAATTATATTAACTTTGCACCTAACTGTACACCCCAAATTAAATTCACATATCTCATGTTTTACCCATTCATATAAACTGAAGTGTATTATCACTATAATATATACCTGAGAAAATCTGTAAGCTCTTCAGCATTGTGTTGTTAAATAAAACTGGATTTAAAGGATTTAGAAGATGTATCACAGTTTATTTTCAATAATTTTTGTTTTCTTATTTATGAATGCTTAATTGTTGTTACCTCACTTTTTTATTAAGAGAGTATTTGAAAGAGAAAAGGGTTAAGATTTTTGGTAAAATAAGTAAATTCTCATCAGATTGTGTATTCATATTTATATTTGGTCACACAATGTCTCTAGTTGGAGAATTGCTGCCTTTTTCTTCAAAGTGAGAAGATAATAAAACAGAAGTCAAGAATGGTAACTAAAACCCTTAGATTTGGAAAAGTGTATCTCCATGCCGAATATTGAAAATATAAGCTGCCTTCTCTTATTTGCATATACTTAATTACTACAAAAAATAAGTTAAAGAAACTGGGGAATATGTATTTAGAATTTAGAGAATGAGGAGTTTCTAACCTTAGAAAAACACATCTATTTCTCACCTCTAACTTTGCTAGCCAGAAGAAGATTCTCAATTTAGGACACAGCTCAAGGCCAAAGACAAAATCCAGATAAGAAACAGATTCAGAATAAAGATCAAATCTGTGATATGGCTGTAACACCCTTTTTATGACCTCTGGAAAGTATATGGTTGTATGGCCTAGTAAATCTTTAAGGTAGAAAATGGGTTTTAGAAAGCATAAGGGAAAATATATATCAGAACTCTCTGTTAAAAGAATCAGTAATTACATCAAGAGATAAAAGAACATCTTTTAAAAAATGGAAGTGTACCTTTTTTTTTTTTGCAGAAAGAGTAGTTTCAAATTGGAATCGAATACATAGAAAACCCACAATATATTTGGGAGAGTTTTATACAGCAAGGGTGATGTCAGTCTGCACTACAGGAAATTCAGATTTTATAAAATGACCTCCAGGTCACTACTTTTCTAAAGGCAGAAAACTGGTAATGACATTTGATCAGCTGCCAAAAGAGCATATACTTCAAGGCATTTTCTGAACTGCCCAGAGTGAATGATAGAAAAGAAAGACAAGTACTATATGATATCACTTATCTGTGGAATCTAAAAAATACAACCTGTGAATACAGCAAGAAAGAAGTAGACTCACGGATATTAGAACAAACTAGTGGTCATCGCTGTGTGGAGAGAAATGGGGTTGGGCAATATAAGGGTAGAGGAGTAAGAGGTACAAACTATTATGTATAAAATAAGCTATGAGAATACATTGCACAGCACAGGGAACATAGTCAATATTTTTATAATAACTATAAAGGCTCTATAACTTTTAAAAATTGTGAATCTATACTGTACACTATAATATATAATATTGTATATCAAGTATACTTTAATTTAAAAAAAAAAAAGGTACTGGAGTGTGGAACTCATGTATAAGCAAATGATGAGCTGGGAAACTCTATCAGGGAGCAGAACCAGCCTATTCAAGGAGCATCTCATACCCAAAGAGTGTGTGGAATTGGCAACAACAAAGACAAAAATACCCCAGAGAATATCAGAGTTGACATGTGCCAATGACTACATTTATCTCTGGGCAACACAGTTTCCACTCAGACATTAAAAAATCATTTCAAGGGAAAGTCATCAGATAGGTAAAAAGTGTCAAGTGACATGTTACAACAACTGTACCCTGACAGCAATTAATTATAAAGGGGGAGTTCCCGTCGTAGCGCAGTGGTTGACGAACCCGACTAGGAACCATGAGGTTGCGGGTTCGGTCCCTGCCCTTCCTCAGTGGGTTGACGATCCGGCGTCGCCGTGAGCTGTGGTGTAGGTTGCAGACACAGCTCGGATCCTGCGTTGCTGTGGCTCTGGCGTAGGCCGGGGCTACAGCTCCGATTCAACCCCTAGCCCAGGAACCTCCATATGCCGCGGGAGCGGCCCAAGAAATAGCAACAACAACAACAACAAAAGAAAAAAAAATTATAAAGGGAAAGAGGTAAGGAATACTGAGATGGGGAAACAGTGGCCAGGAAAAATCTAACATGTGGTGTTCAGGCTCAGGAATGGCCATTCGGGACCTGATTCTCTGGGCTGAACCAGAATTGTTGTCAACAGTTTGCCAGGCAAAAGTATTGCAGGATAAGGAAAGAGCAAGTTAGAAATGAGGCAAGAAGGGAGAGGCACAAAATAAAGTAAGGACACAATTACTAAATGCTTAAGATATGAAACCTACACACTCAGCATTTATGTCGAGTGATACGTAGGTATCAAATAGCCCTTACATACTCTATACCTGGCACTTATCGATGCCAGACACTGTTCTATGTGCATTACAAACACTAAATCAATTAACCCTTATAACAACTATTAGAGGAGGGAACTATATAAATCCCATTTTGCAGAGGAAAATCTGATGCCAGCGAGGCTTCTTAACTTTTTGATGTTCACTAGTAAGTTCGCTAGTAAGTGTAAAAAGCTGCTATTTGAGCACATTATCTTATTTGTCTTCTCAATTATCTACATATCACCACTGTTTATAGTTAAAAAAAAACGATGCCCAGAGAATTTAAATAATTTATGCGAGATTACTAGAATTTATTGTAACTTATATTTGAAGCCTTGTATATCAAACTCAAATCCTGATGTTCTTATCATTATGCCATTTTCCCTTTGCTTTTATAAAGAAAAGAACCATTCAGTGTGTGAGGGAGTCAAATATAAGGACTACAATTTATTGAACCAGAAAATGAAGATCAGAGAGAACAAAACAGTGGTTACCTGTGGGGAGAGGGAAAAGGGAGGGAAAGCATAAGGGGAGGGAAGTAAGAAGTACAAATGAGTAGGTGTAAAATAAGCTATAAGGATATATTGTACAGCATGGAGAATATAGTCAATACGTTATAGCAACTATAGAGTATAACCTGTAAAATTTGTGAATCACTATATTGCACACATGTAACTTTTATAATAAAAATAAAATAATTTTTGAAGAAATAAATGGGAAGAACTTAGACAAGTCTTGGGTGCACAATTTTCATTAAATAAATCAAATCATAGTTTTAAAAAGTGACAAATTTTTATAACCTTGATATCTAGATAACACAATGAATTTTTTTAAAAAGTAAATCTTATTAGCACAGAACGATGTTAATTATATGCCCACGGGAGGGGTGGGATGAGAAATGAATGACATCAGATAGTTGAGATAATGAAAAAGTAACTGAAAATGACAAAAATCTTTTAAAGACCAGGACAAACCTTGCATAGCTTCAAATGTTAATGAGAACTACACAATTTTTTAGGAGGTTAAGCGAAAGTGTATCTAATAACCATTAAACAGAGATCAGAAAGAGTGAATGAGAGACACAGACATAGAAATAAAAACAGAGAAAAAGAAATAAAGAGATATAGGGAGAAAGAAAAAGAGGGAGAAATCAGACGATACAGAAATCAGAAGTAGAATCTCTAGCAGAAAGATCTTTGTGTTGAGAATATTAGCAGACATAGAAAAATATGAAATAATGTCATTTGCAGCAACATGAATGGACCTAGAAATTATGATACTAAGTGAAGGAAGTCAAAGACAAATATTATATGAGATCAATTAATATGTCATCTCTGATAGAAATGATACAATAGAACTTAAGAAACAGACTCAAAGTTTTCAAAATCAAACTTATGTTTACCAAAGGGGACATGTGGGGAGGGGAGGGAGTAATTAGGGGATTGGGATTGATATATACACAGTACTATATAAAAAATAGACTTGTAACAAAGACCTGTTGGATAGCATAGGAAAATTCACTCAATACTGTGTAATAAACTATATGGGAAAAAAATCTGAAAAGGAATGGATATATGTACATGTATAATTGATTTATTTTGCTGTACAACTGAAAATTAATATAGCTGTATAAGCTGAATACATTCCACTAAAATTTAAAAAAAAAAATACTAGCAGAAATGATAGCCTTAAAATTCCTTATTTAATCATTTTAACTGACTTATCTTTGATGTATTTCTTATAATAAAATATACTACTTTAACACATATTTATGTATAAAATAGTTTGCATGAGATAGAGTCCTTGACAAGATGTTATTAATCTGAATATATTTTAAATCAATTTATAATGTTAACAACTCTGAAAGATATTCAAGATTTTTAAATCTTGAAAATCTTTAAAATCCTACTTGGAACCTCTTTCCACAGTGAAGTGTTCTAGATAATCACCAACACACTGGAACTGTCAATATGATGCTACCATAGACTGAGTAAAATGATTTCTTCCTAAATTTTGTTTTTCTTGCAAATAAACAAACAACCAAAATAGATTTAAAAACTTCTAAGCAATATATAGAAAAAAATCTTTAGGACAATGCTATGGTCTGAATGATTGTGTCCCCCTAAAATTCATGTAATGAAATCCTAAACCCCATAGGCAATACTATTCAAAGGTAGAATCTTTGGGAAGTATTTAAGTCATGAGGGTGAAGCCCTCATGAATAGGATTAGTGCATTATTAAAGAGAGCTTCCTAGCCCCTTCGATCATGTGAGGACACAGTGAGAAGGTGCCATCTATGAACCAAAAAGAGGATCTTCACAAAAACATGTCCAGGCTGACACCATGATCTTGGATTTTTCAGCCTCTAGAAATGTAACAAATATATTTCGGTTTATGAGCTTCCCAGTCTCTGATATTTTGTTACAGCAGCCTGAAGAAACTAATAAGGCAAATGAAATTGCTTACTTTTAACATTAGTTTTTTAAAGTTTTTGTACATTTACTATGAAGGCAAATACTAATGCTAAGGATATCAAAGTCCAGAACAATCATCAACAGACCTTATAAAATAGCTTCTAGACTAAGGGAGCATGGTATTGGTAAAGTGATGGAGGGAGGGAGGGAGGTTCCACTGGCTTCTCTGATACAATCTAAACTCATGGAAGTTTTGTTCTTAAATCTTTTAGAAATTTAGATCAATATATTGTTGATTTATTCTTTTAGAAATATGATAGTTTTAATAAAACAAAAATCAATTTGTCAAGCAAATCTTGATTGTACTATCCTCAAAGGAAAAAAGCAGCAATAAAATATTCTGACAAGAGAGTAGTAATAGGCTTAAAGTCCCATTCCATAGCTGCTATCCTGACAGCAATATCTCTGGAATGTTTTCCTGACAAGAAAATTCCATTTTATTATCTTCAAAAAGAACTAACCAGAGCCTTTTCCTGCCAAAGAGATACTTGTTATGCTGGCAAACACATTTCAGTTCCAGTGCCCTGAAAGAAGTATCACTCTTAACCTGGAATAGAAATAATTTGAATGAAGGGTGATTTGTTCCTTTGACTGTGGGAGATGGTTCATGTATTTACTTAAAAAGAAAAAAAACACAAAAATATCAAATCAAAGCATAAATTTATCTTGCCACTTTATAATATTATTGGTATATTAAAATTTGAGATAGACACAAAAGTAGAGAAATACATCTATCTACTACTTTTAAGCACTCACTCAACCTGATCTGCATGCCAACATCATATACTTATGACCATATAAATACAAATAGGATGATTGAGCAAGGAAAGAGTTTCAGTATGCAAAAGAAATTGGGTGGGGGCTGACGTATAGTTTCCTTTTACCCCTAGGCATTTCCTTCGTACTGTCAAAAGATTAGCATATGTGCTTAAATTATCTAATATTGTGACTTAGTCCATGATCATGAATCAATTATCATGATTGTAATTCCAGCTAAGCCTCATCCTCTGTGTGTGCTTTTGGAGCAGCTGACTAAGTGCTATGAGCATAATTTGTCAAGTGAGGATAATAAAACCCTTAAACATGTTATTATTTTCCCTTTGGAAAGAATTATAAAAAAATGCGAAAACCAGTAACATGAAAACATCTAAAAGAGCATGACGTGACTTGGCCTCCCACCGAAATTAACAGAGAATAAAAAAAGGAGTAAAACTTTAAATGTGCATGATGAATTGATATATTATAAAACTTTTGCAAAGTATTTGGGCAGAGTAACCAAAACACACTAATCATTAGGTCCTATCTTGTGTATCTAAATACTGTCTAGGATGAGAGAAAGTTTCTGACTCTTTGCTGCTTTCTGTTTCATCTGTGAGCTGATGGTTAGTGATAGTACCACCTCTTACATTCAATTATTAGACCATGATAATCAGGGAAATTTCTTTCACAATGAGACTTGCAGATTTTAATTGGACTATTATTTTATCTACATCTGTTACTGCACTCATAACATACGTACATATTACTTATATTCTTTGTGTAATATATTACAGATAAATGAATTTTAAACACAAACCTAAAATGATAAAAGTAAAAATGACATTGATTGCTAGAAATATAAACTGTCCAATACCACTTATGAAGATAAATGCTAAATCCTTAAGTAAAAGAATAGCAAGTTAGCTTTTAGAAAGTTCTCCACCATAATCACATTGGGTTTTGTTTTTATTCCATTACCATGAGGATGGCTGAGGGTATTGGAACCTATCTATGTTTCATAAACATAGCTATATATGTATATATATCATATTATGTATATATCATAAACATCAATTTATATATAAATATATTATAAACATAATTTTTATACATATATATATCAACTACTACCCAGCGAGTTCACCAAAATTCCATATCTTTTAAAAAATAAAATGATATAACCTTAAAAAGCTACTACAAAGAACTTATACTATCCTGAAGCAAACATTTGCTTTAGGCTAAAAACCATTACTAAATTTAATGGTAAATCTGTTAAGATTTGTCCGAAAGAGTTGAGAAAAATCACTAAGAGGAGGTAATCTCTACATTAACTATTTTAGGATGCAATTATTTATTCAAAAATTTGAGACAAAACTATTTGAAGTGAGGGGAAATAATACCGACATATACATGTATTAATATATACATATGTTATATATACATGTGTGTCATATTGTATACATATATATCTATCTATAGATATATATACAATAGCCATCTTGTCATCATAAAGAGATCCAGCCTCTAGATGAAGCCGATATGGATGATAAAGACTAGTAAGGAGAAGAAACTTGGTCTGTAATGACATTCTAGTGTCTCTGAATCAACCTTTAAGCAAACTTTTCTCTATGCTTTCAGATGCTACTGTTTTATTTAGAGTTTGAGTTAAATTTTCATGTCATCTAAAACTAAAACTAAAGATTTCTCATTACTATTTCAAATCTCATTAAATCTAAGCATTTTTTCAATTGGTTTTCTAGGGATAGATGAATGATAGAATAGATATTGACATAAATATCTATATACATATATATCACATATATCATCTTATAAATATGAGATCAGAGGAAAGGTTCTAGTCATATTATACTAGCAATTGTTAGTGCAATCTTTTATTAGAACATGGGAACAATAATAATTAGAAAAAAGGGATGTATGCAGAATGATTTCAGCTATATAAAACCATACGCACATGAATAGGAACAAGTATCTATAAGTATATGGATAGTGGCATAATGCATATCCATTAAGTTGTTAAATATTATAGATTAAAAAATACTATGTAGATGTAGATGAGAAAGCAAAATAGGGTTATTTCAACACTTTCAAAATATACTGCATGTATTGTTATGTTCACTATATAAATACATAAATACAATACTATGATACATATATGCTATAATGTATACATATATACTCCCTTGAATAATTAAATGATAATAATCAGAAATACTTAATATTTTTTAAAAGAAGAATAACAGATAGATAGTACATGGTAGATAAACAAATTGATAAAATAATTAGCAGGCATTGTTGCTTCAACAAATTATGCAACCATACTACTGGTAAACTTTTTGCTTTGAGATATTGGAAAAGATACAAAGAAAAACAAATAAAAATATCAATTATCCATGTAATAATACAATAATAAATATGTGTGACATTTCAAATTTATATATTATTACTCAAAAACAGAGGGCAATATGCTTATTTTTTAAGGAAGATATATTTGTTACTTACTTTCAAATGGACTCATTTGAAAGAAAATACAAGAAAAAATAAGATGGCTGACAAATCCTTAATTTTTTTCTGTATTGAACTGGTATAAAAAGCAGTGTTTCATAATTCTATGTTATAGCTTTAATGACACTGGGAATATGCGAATGAATCCCCCCCCCAAAAAAGAACCTGTCTCTCTACTTATATGAAGTACAAGAGAATATGGAGTCAAAGGCTAAACTATATATACAGTGTAATGTCACTGAAAATTTTAGTTTTTGGCATATTTAAGAAATGGAATTTTCCAGTACTATTATCTTCTCTTAAACTGAAACTGGCTAAGCATTGATAATTTCAGTCCAAGTACCATGTTTCTGGCATTAGTAGGCCTCCATTTGGAAAACAATGTCATAAGGTTCATGTAGACAGATGGATAAATGAACAAAAGCAAAATAACATCCTAAGTTTTCTCCTTTTTATTTGGTCTTCTGCCAAATGGAACTGTATTTCTGTACAAAACTGAAACAATATATCCTGGCATAAATTTAACTCTTCCAATGTCAATTTTCTCTCTGAATTTATCTTCTCTGGCATATCTCCGTTTCACAGAATGACTAAAAACATGTTCAGTGTGAACATTTAACCAAATTCTCTCAGTGTATAAATCATTCTTTGGTACAAAATTAAATCTGTATTTAATTACATTGTTTGTTGCTATGGGCTGAAATGGGTACCACTGCCTCCCCCAAGATTCCTATGTTGAAGTCCTAACCTCTAGTACATCATAATGTGCCTGTAGTTGTAGATGGTCTTTAAAGATGTAATTAAGTTAAAATGAGATCATTAGGGAAAGTCCTAATCCAATCTGAAGTGTCCTTACAAGAAGAGGTTAGAACACAGACATTTAGAGGGAGGACCATATGAAGACATAGAGAGAAGGCCATCTCTAAGCCGAGAGGAGAGGTCCCAGAAGACACCAACTCTAAAGACACCTTGATCTCAGATTTTTAGCCTCCAGAACTGTGAGAAAATCTATTTCTGTTGTGTAATCCACACAGTCTGAGATACTTTGTTATGATACTTTAGGAAACTAGTACATCTATGATAAAGTCAGTTTGCTGTTTGAGCCTTACTGGTAGCTGTTTTCAATGGGATTGGCTCAATTCTGTGTGTACTCCCAAACTATGATGTCTCAGTCATTGGGCCTGCAGTATACCAGTGTTTAGTTAGTTATATAAACAGGCTAATGACTATATCAGGGTAAAAAAAAGACATATTAATCATTTGAAAGAAACAAGACCATCTATTCTGTGAATTAAACATTTAATACTTAACAATCTTGTCAAAAATGTATGATTCCCATATCTGAAATATAATAAATTTATTCTCTTTTTAAAGCCAATAATGATACCTACTTTATGAGATTAATGTGAGAATGAAACAAAGTATTTGTGAAAATACCGAGAAGATTACTGAACATGTAATCAATAATCAATATTATACTGAGTTGATTTGAAAAAGATACCTTCCTACTTACCAAGCCTACCTAACCAGTTGATGAAAGATATCAAGAGGGGAATATTAGGAACAGATTCTCTTATATAGGAAATTCACTACAACAGTATAGAGGACAGGTTGGAGGAAGTTGATACCAGAATACAAAATATATGATAAAGATTGCACTTATAACAAGTCCAGGGAACAATAAGAAATCTTACTCCCTAAACTGAGAGCCATGTGTTGGGTACCACTAAGACCTATAGATTAGGTAGTTAGAAGCTATAAATTACGAAGGCAGAAATAGAAGGATTTAGAAATGCTGTGGGAGAAAATAGGAAGGCTCCAAGAAGGGGAATGCAGGCTGAAATAAGTGCTTAAGAAAGATTTGTCTGACAATACAGGCTCTGCATTTCCTTGATAATTTAGCTTAATGCTTGTAAATCAAGGATAATGAAATATGACTTATGGGGAAATTGGGAGGATTAATTACAGACACTAATGTTTGTAAAGAGCTTTAAGAAATGTTGAATTCAAAGTCTTATTGCATCTCAGTTCAGAGCATTTGCTTTCTTCCTCTTGTGAATTTCTATTCATATTTTCTGAAGCTGCTTTAGGCTGAGCTCTAATAAAAGTAGTTTCTGAGGGCATTTAAAGAAAAAGAGGCACCTGAGAAGAGCCACTAGCAGGGACAGACCACCTCAGCAGCATAAGGCCATATTCCCATGACGAAAGGTGACTAGGAGTTTCCAAGAGAAGCAGACAGCCTTCTACTGTTTTTCTAGTCATCCATCTCCTCACTTTTTCATTCTCAGATCCCAGAGAATCTCAGGCCATCCCATATGATAATTAATAGTTAACCATAGGGATAATCCGTAACTGATTAAGGAATCCAAATTGTTCATTAAACCTCTCCTATAAATTTGATTATAATTAAAATTACACAATCTTTTGGAACGACCAAATCATTTTTACAAGACAATTTAGAAACGTGTGATATAAAGATGTCCACGCGAAAATGTCTTTATATACAAAATACATGAGGCTCTAGAAAACCACTATTCATTATTTCATAGATTTTTGTTTCATTGTCATAGATCATTTTTACTAAGAAAGTGTCCTCGGGGAGTACAAAAACTTAAATCCCAGCTTTTTTACTTAATCACTGTTATAATAATACTACATAATTAAATTCCCCTATGCAACTAATATTACAAAGATATAGTATTTGTCAGGCACTATTCTTGGCACATGTGGTTGTGAGTGAGCATGTTCACAAACCCTTTATCAAAATTTTTGAGGGCTGGAAGGGATGAAATAGAATTTACATCTGCACAATTGCTTGGTGGGAGGAGAGTTGAGCTACATAATGAGATAATGGATTTTGTTTCTGACTCTGTATCTAATGTCTGTCTGCAATATCATTGCATCTCTTTTGATGTAATGATATTTGGTCAGTTTCCCTATGTACTAATTAAGGTCTTGAGGAAAAGGAATTTAGTAAATCACACGTTTCTGATTTGAGTGTTTGTAAGAGGAGTGAGATTATTCATCAAGATAGAAAATATCATGGGAAGATAAATTTTAGGAGATAACCAAATATGTGAAGAACTACTGGATGTGAAGTATCTGCCTAAACTAGAGATTCGGAATATTGATTGACCTATCCCAATATTGCCTAGCGCAGATATATTAGAAAAGGAAACATTTTAAGTTGTTTACAAAAATATGTATATTTGAAGCTACTGAGAAGGGATGAATTATTATTCTAGAGAGATTAAATGCAGAGGTCCAACTAATACCAACAGAGAGGAACAGGCATAGTTAATAAAAACTATAGAATTTATTTGATGACTATATATCATATATATTACTTATATTTTTTTCAATTCAAAAGTAATATTTCAGAAGCTACTTTGGTATTTTTAAGTGTGTTTAATTTTTTTGTTTTATTCATCTCTTGACAAGAATACACAACTGATATTTTGAGGAATGTTTTATCTATAATGAATGCCAGAAATACATTTTTAAAAGAATTTACCTATCAACTATTTTACCCATTACATTTCATAATGTAAATGATCTTTTCATTGTATCTCATATTTTGTTTGCTTTTGGTTTCTGATTCCAGCATCCTTTGTCTTTAATGCATAAAGACATGCAATTGGATAATTTATTGTCACTGAAATAAATCTGTATACCTGTAAAGCATGTAGAATTAGGGGAAAAAATGAAGATAAAGAAAAATCAACTAGCTTGTATGATTGTTACAAATTAAATAACAAAATTATGAATACAATTATGAATTCCATGACTGCAAGAAAGTTCCAAAAATGTCTGTGAGAAATAAAGAATTAGTTATGAGTTACTGATTTCCTGTTTTAAGTTTGAGCTTTTAAGTCATTACCCCTTCATTATTGGGCATACAATATTTTGTCAAACAAACAAACAAAAATCACTCTTGGGAGGTTGTGGCTCAGCAGATTACGAACCAGACTAGTATCCATGAGGAGGCAGGTTTGATCCCTGGCCTTGTTCAGTGGGTTAAGGATCCAGTGTTGCTGTGAGCTGTGGTGTAGGTCACAGAAAAGGCTTGTATCCCACATTGCTGTGTCTCTGGCATAGGCCAGCAGATCCAGCTGGGTCTTGACCCTGAGCCCGGGAACTTCCATATGAAATCACTTTTCTTTTCCTTAGTGATTATAAGAAACCTCCATATCCATACAGAAAGATACTAGGTAGCGGAAATTTGTTAATTCATTCCTCCATTTCTCCAGCCATTTATTCAAAAGTATTATTACAACTTTAACAGGTATTAAGGAGGTAAATATGTTTCTTTTCCTTTATTTTTGAACTTTCTAGCAGACTACGTAATATACAGTTCATACAATAAATGCTATAGATCAGAAGAATAAATAAAAGGGATAGTTAAGAATAAATACCCTTTTATACTATTAACCATAATGTAATAGGATACATAGTCTAATACATATCGTAATATCTGTTAGTATTTGTTGCGTGCATCTGGGTACTCCTATATTAGGGGTGTATATATTGATGACTGTAATATCATCTTCTTGAATGGATCCTTTTATGATTAAATAGTGTCCTTCTTTGCCTTTCTTTAAGGCCTTCATTTTAAAGTCTATTTTGTCTGATATGAGTATTGCAACTCCTGCTTTTCTGTCTTGTCCATCAACATGAAATATCTTTTCCCATCCCCTCACTTTCCATGTATATGTGTCCTCTGCCCTAAGGTGAGTTTCTTGTTGACAGCATATTGTAGGCTCTTGCATCTTCATCCAATCTACCACTGTATGTCTTTCGATTGGAGAATTCAGTCCATCGATATTTAAGGTAATTATTGATAAATACGTATTTATTGCCATTTTAAACCTTGTTTTCCAGTTGATTTTATGTTTCTCCTTTGTTCCTTTCTTTTTTTGGTTGGATGATGTCCTTTTATTTTATGCTTGTGTACATTTCTTTTTAGTTTTTGTGAATGTAATCTTTGCTCTCATTTGTGATTGCCCGGTACATTACTATGAGAACACTGTAGTTATAAGGAAACTTCACAGGAGGATATGACTATTGAAAAACCAAAAAGTCAATCATATATGGCAAATATACATTATTTAAAGATGTGAATAAGATTAAATATGATGAGTTAATAACTGGATATAGTTACAACTCGATCCAAAATGGCTTGCAAAAGAGTCTTTATCATATCCACTTTGTATTTTTTAAACGTGTGTCTGCTTCAATTTCAAAAGTGTGGCAATTCTTTAAAAAATCATGATTTGGTCAACAAATTCACTTGGAGAGAAAAAAATGCAAAAAATAAATAGATTTCCTATACACACAAAGGGTCCCATAAATGTTTCTGACAATACAAACTTGTATAATCAGGAAATGACATTCATTAATACTTGGATAATTTTACTACAAGAGGAAGGAAAAGCTCCTAGTCATCTCATGAATATACAAAGTACTCTCACTTATTGCAGATACTTGAGTACTGATATAAAGGAGTTCCCTTTCTTTTCCTTGCTTGTAAAAATCTGTGTTGATATTTATTTGTGTTGTGAATGTACATATCAACTCAACAACTATTCTTGGATATCATTAAGCAGATTAAATTGAATGATGAAAGCTCTTTCTAATAAAATGAATGTGGTTCTTTTTCTTGTTAATTGTATTAAGCAAAATGCTCACTTGGGATTCAGTCATTAAATTTATCCTCCCAACCTATAAAATAGAGCCATTAGACATTCAACTTGATCAATATAAATGTCCAATTAAGGCAATTCAGAACTCAATACTTTTCCTATTCAAATACTATTTGGTTTTACTTGATCTACCAAGACTGCTTTAATAAGAATGAGAACATCATTATTTTGCTTTGTACATTATTGCAAAGTGAAGCAAAAATAAGACTCATAACTATTTCTTACATGATCTATGTATTTGTTGCTTCTATAGTGCCAGTTAAGAGGATTTTTCACATGGAGGTATTGAATGATTATAACTTGACATTTTTATAATCTTAGTAAAATGCATACATCTATAAAGATACACTTTTAATTATTTTATTGAACATATAGACTGGAAATAATCAAAATAGACAAAAATAGATAAAAATGGAAATCAATTATTCATTAACTGATTTTTGACAAATTAACTGTGATGGCTTATAAAATTCAATTCCAAGATTTATTGCACATTTTTTATGCTTTAAGATAGATTTAGTAAACTTAATGACTGCAGCTCAATTTAAGGTTTATAGGTTAGTATGTGATAGACAAGGTTAAGATGAAAGTGAGTTTCAGTGGAAATTAGCTGAATTATCTATTCAAAAATTTCTAAAGTGTTTATGATTATATTATACTTCACATTTTTTAAAAGATGCAAATGGATTTATTTTCTTAATGTACATGTTCAAAATAATAACCTCAAATTATTTTAATCCAACTTAACATAAAGAATAAAATAGGAATTATCCTTAAATTTTTTATTATATTTATTTCTGCATCATTTTATTATTTTTTAAAATTTAAATGAAAAAAATACAGTTCACCCATTTCTCCCAAGCCCTACCCCCTTGCCTCTTACAATCTGTTCCCTGTTATTTATGAGCTTGGGGTCTGCATTTTTTTTTTTTTTACATTCCACATGTAACTTATCTTTCTCTGTCTAGCTTATTTCACTTAGCATAATGTCCTCAAGGTTCATCCATGTTTTTGCAAGGGGAAAGATTTCCTGCCTTTTTATGCCTGTATAATATTTCATTGTACATACAGTTTACCCTTGAGCAACATGAGTCTGAACTGCAAGCGTCCTCTTAGATGTGTTATTGGGGTTTTGTTTTTTTTTTTTTTTTTCAAAAAATGCATACTACTATACCACAAGATACATGATGGGTTAAATCCATAGATGCGGAACCTCACATAAGGAGGGCTGACTATAAAGTTAAAAGCATATTTTCAACCACTGGCACTCTTAAGCCTCACATTGTTCAAAGGTCAACTGCACATACCACAATTTCTTTATTCATTCACTCATCCATTAATGGTTGTTTCCATATATTTACTATCACAAACAATGCTACAATGAATATGGGGGTGCACATATCTATTTTAATTAGTGTTCTTATTTTCCTTGGATAAATGCCAGAGTGTAATTGCTGGATCAAATGGTAGTTCTACTTTTAATGTTTTGAGAGAGCTCCAAACTGCTTTTTCTTAGTGGTTGCATTGATTTACATTCTCGCCAACAGTGAACAAGGGTTCCCTTTTCTCTACATCCTTGCCAACACTGTTATTTGTTGTCTTTATGAAAACAGCCATTCTAACAATGAGGTGACATCTTGTTTTGATTTGCATTTCTCTGATGATCAATGATATTAAGCCTCTTTTTGTGAATCTGTTGGCCATCTGTATCTCATCTTTAGAAAACTGTCTATTTAGATCTTCTGCCTATTTTTTAAGTGAATTGTTTGGGGTTTTTTCCTAATAAATTGTATGAGTACTTTATACATTTTGAATACTAGCTGCTTATCAGATATATAATTTGTAATTATTTTCTCCCATTCAGCAGGTTGCCTTTTCATTTTGTTGATTTTTTTTGCTGTCCAGATGCTGTTTAGTTTGATGTAGTCTTACCTGCCTATTTTTGCTATTTTTCCTTTTGCTTTTGGTGTCAGATTTTAAAAATCAGTGCCAAGACCTATGTTAAGGAGCATACCACCTATGTTTTCTTCTAGGAATCTTATGGTTTCAGTTCTTATGTTCAAGACATCTACTTTGAGTTAATTTTTGTTCATGGTACAAGACTGCTATCCAATTTCTTTTTTCTCTCTTTTTTTTTTTTTGTTTTGCATGTGGGTGTTCAGTTTCCAGAACAACACTTATTGAAGAGACTCTCCTTTCCACATTGTATATTCTTAGTTCCTTTGTTGTGAATTGATTGACATATATGCTATTTTTGGACTTTCTATTCAGTTCCATGGATCTATGTTTTTCATGCCAATATCATAATATTTTAATTATTTTTTCTCCACAATGTAGTTTGAAATCAGGGAGTATGATATCTCTAGCTTTGTTCTTTCTCTGGATTGCTTTGGCTATTTGGAGTCTTTTGTTATTTGATACAAAATTTAGGATTTTTAGTTCTAGTCCTGTGAAAAATGCTGTTGAATTTTGATAGCATTTACTTTGAATCAGCCTATTTCTTTGAGTGGTATGGACATTTTAACAATATTAATTTTTCCAATCCATGACCATATAATATCTTTCCATTTATCTGTGTCCTCTTTAATTTACTTCATTAACATCTTGGAGTTTTCAATATATACCTCCTTGGTTAAATTTATTTGAAGGTATTTATTCTTTTTAACGTAATTGTGAATGGGACTGTTTTCTTAGTTTCTATTTCTGATAGTTCATTATTAGTGTAAAGAAATGCAATTGATTTTATATCCTGTAACTACTAAATCTGTTTAATAGTTCTCTTAACAGTTTTTAATTGCGTATTTAGGGTTTTCTACATACAGTATCAAGTCATCTGCAAATAGTGACATTTTTACTTCTTCCTTTATATAGATGACTTTTATTTATTTTACTTACCTAATTGTTCCATCTAAAACTTCCAATACTATATTGAATAAAATTGTCAAGAGTGCACATCCTTGTCTTGTTTCTGATGAGAGAAGAAAAGCTTTCAACTTTTCACTATTGAGTGTAATGTTGGCTGTGGGCTTCTCATATACGGCCTGTATTATGTTGAGGTGCATTCCCTTTATACCCACTTCACTGAAAGTTTTTATCATAAATAGATGTTTAATTTTGTCACATGTTCTTTCTGCATCTATTGAGATGATCATATGATTTTTATATTTCATTTTCTGATGTTATATATCGCATTGACTAATTTGCAGAAGCTTAACCAAATATTTTGTTGAGGATTTTTGCTTCTGTGTTCACTGGAGATATTGGTCAATAATTTTTTTGTGGCATCCTCCTCTGGTTTTGGTATCAGGGTAATGTTAGTCTGGTACAGTGAGTCAGGAAGAGTTGCTTCCTGTTTTATTTGCTGGAAAATTTTTAGAAGAATTGGTATTAAGATTTATTCTTTCATGTGTGTTCTTGTTACTGAACAGTGCCCTTTCTTTTCAGTTTAAATAACTACATGTAACATTCCTAGTAAGACCAGTTTAGTGGTTATAAACTTTTTCAGTTTTTGTTTATCTGGAAAATTACCTCTCTTTCAATTCTGAGTAATAAATTTGAGAGTAGAATATTTTTGGTTAGAAGTTTTTGTTTGTTTGCTTTTTTTTTTTTCTTTCGGCACTTTTAATATATCATGCCACTCCCTTCTGGCCTACAAATTTTGTGCTGAAAAATATGCTCAGATTCTTATAAGAGTTCTCTTCCATGTAACAAGTTATTTTGTTCAACTTTTGCTATTTTAATTATAATACGTCTTGGTGTGAGTCTCTTTGGGTTCATTTCATTTTTTTCTCTTTCTCTGTTTTTAAGCTTTCTAGCTTTCCTGGCTCTGGATGTCTGTTTCCTTCTCCAAGTTAGGAAGTTTTTCAATCTAGGAGTCCCATAGTCCTGCATTATCCAAAGTGATCATTAACTTCTTTGAAAGATTTCTCTGATTGTGGTTAAAATACCCTGAAGTGCACATATCCAAAATTAATACAAAATTTAAAATTCTGTATAATGTGCTAAAATTAGGTGATGTGTGTCTGCCATTCTTAGAATATATGCTAAAGTGAAGGTTCTAATTCAATCTTATTTTTGACATTTCATAGGTAAGACTAAAGACTCAGAACACCCAAGCTGCTTTCTCTTAAGATTCTGTTCATAATGTGAAGAAATTTGACTTTCTAAATCAAAACTAATATTCTCTCTTCCATTTGTTTCTAGAAAAGCATTTAGTTTAAAACGCTGATTTTTTTAAACCAAATAATTTCACTTATTATTCTTAATAGGAAGAGTATTTTCATTTTAACATTACCTAGCCTAGCCTAATATCCAAAGCATCCCAGATATATCATCTCTCTTTTTTTTATATATTCACAAGTACATATTTTACTCTTATGGATTTTTATTTAACTAACACATACTACATATACCAACTGATGACATAGACATTATTTTCCACAATTTCATGAGGAGGAAACTAAGGCATGAAAGATGATATCCTTACCCAACATCACACAGTAGTATGTAGTTGGTAGAGTTAGCATTTAAATTCAAGCAACCTGGCTCTAAATGAAATCTCTTTAACTACTACATCTCACAGGTATAAACTATAAATAAATCTCTCAAAGCAATCTTTGAGTACACAGACAAACCATGACTATGCTCTCATATGGACGAGAGAGATGAATAACAAACTGGATGAGCAATGCTCTCAAAACTTTTTCTAGATTAGATGTATGTTTGTTGACCATTCAAGGACACTTTCACAGACATATTGTGGTGTCTTTCAAAAGATAATTTCAAGCCTCTTTTTATGTCTTAAAAAATGTATTGAATTATATCTCTAAAGTTATATTCTCTTCCATTATTTTTTTCTTCTCTGAAGACTACAAATATTTGTACATGCTATTCACTTTGTCTATTTTCTATATATATCACTTTCTCCCTAGATGTTTACTTTACACATTTACTTTTTTCTCTCTAGACATTGTTTATGTATTCATTGTTTTTGGCAAGGTTAGGCTTTTAAAATGGGTTTTAATATTTATTTCCCCTACAAGCTATTGTATATCTTATTTATTAACAGGAAAGTAAAGTATTTCATGAATTTAAATCTCACAAGTCTCATTTCTGGGCAATTAAAATTTAATAAAACAAATATTGAAGTACATTGCAACTTAGTTGAAGACATATTTCAAAATCTTATATTTTGGAAAGTTAATGCATGCTTCTCTATGAAATACTGCTTATAAATTTAGAATCTCTTGTGATATGATTAGGAATCATTCACTCTTGCTCTTATATAAACAGAGAGTTAAACTGAGAGGAATATTTGAGGGATGGCATTCAAGATAAATACTTACTTCATTATCAATTTTATGAAATATTTACACATAAATTCTAGGTACTTTTTCTGAGTTTATAATAAAGCTTTTATTATATTTTTATTCAAAATTAATTAGTGTATTTATTCATTCAAAATCAATCTTCCAAGCTTCTCAGAATCCTACATTGTCTTACATATCTATTTCATATATGCATTTAATTTTACTTTCCTTATTACTCTATCATTCTAGATTTATAATAATTTTTGTTGTTTATTACTTTACCCAATTTGTTATCAACCTTCTGGAATTTCCAATGGATATGGAAGGATTATTTTAAGTGATGAGATTTTTACTTTTTTATTTTCCTTTTTAAGGCCACACCTGCAGCATATGGAAGTTCCTGGGTTGGGGTTGATTTGGAGCTGCAGCTGCAGTCTACACCACAGCCATGGCAACACCAGATCTGAGCCACATCTGCAACCTACTCTGCAGCTTGTGGCAATGCTGGATCTTTAATCCACTGAGCAAGGCCAGGGATTGAACTCACATCCTCATGGACACTATGCAAGTTTTTAACCCACTGAGCCTCAATGGGAACACCTAAAGTGGTGAGTTTTTAAAGGAAAATAAAAGTGGTGTAAAAATTTCTGCCATAAATTGTGTATTTTCCCCCCTTGTTCTTTTGCAATTGTGTAACCTTTTTTGCTAAGTAAATACTCAATATAAGTTTCACCTTTTATTTCAATTTAACATTAAGAAGCACTGATATTCTTTGAAATATTAATACTGATTAATGCTGATGTTGGAATTTCAAAAATATTTAAAAAATCAATATATCCTAATATAATATGGTAACAAGCATGCACTGAGTTTATGTGCAGAAACTATAAGGGAAAATTAATGTCATATATGAAAGTAAGTAGCAGAATTTTCACTAGAAATGTAAAAACAGAATCTCAGATTAAAATTTTTCATAGCCTTTAGTCAAAACACCCTACTAATTTAGGTCTCTGCTTGAATACTATTTTTAATGAGAAGCTCCCTTCATCTTATACAAACAATTCCTTGACCAGCTTTCAAGAAAATGATCATGGAGCCATACCATCAAAATGGCAATAAATAAGATCCAGGCCTACAGAGATGATCAAGAACCAAAGCTTGGAAAGCTGACTTTTACCTCTGGATGGATCAGTTATTCACTAGGAAATGTGTCAGAATACATCCCTCCAGTGTATAAAGCTCTTTGGTAAAACTGTGTGTCAGGAAATTCTAACTATCTTTTTATTATAGGTATCTATTCTCATCATCCCTGGTTTATTGCTCTTGAAACAATGATTTAAAACTCATGTAGAAATAGTTTTCAATTGAAAATGTCTTCATCCCCCCCCAGGACCAAAAGGACCCCATCCATATCAAGCTAGATTATGTAGTCACACCAGTAAACATTTCAGAATGACTATTTTAAAACATAATTTGACTTAATTATAAATATCAAAGTTGTGCACAAATATTGACTGTCATAGGATAAATCTTATTTAAAACTTTTTTTTTTTTTTTTTTTTGCTATCTTAGGGCCACACCCAATGCATTATAGAGGTTTCATAGCTAGGGGTCAAATCGGAGCTACAGCTGTTAGCCTACTGCCACAGTCACAGCAAAGTGGGATCCAAGCCGCATCTGCAGCTACAACACAGCTCATGGCAATGCTGGATCCTTAACCCACTGAGCAAGGCCAGAGGTGGAAACTACATTCTCATGGATCCTAGTCGGGTTCATTAATTGCTAGGCCATGAAGGGAACTCCTTATTTAAAACTTTTCTAACCAGAGTTCCCCTTGTTGCTCAGTGAAAAGGAATTCAACTAGTATCCATGAGGATGTGGGTTCAATCCCTTGCCTTGCTCAGTGGATCAGGGATCTGGCATTGCCATGAGCTGTGGAGGAGCTTGCAGATGCGGCACGGATCCCACATTGCTGTGGCTGTGGTGCAGGCTGGCAGCTACAGCTCCGACTTGACCCCTAGCCTGGGAACTTCCATATGCTGAAGGTGCGGTCCTAAAAAGAAAAAAAAAAAAAAAAAGAAAAAAAAGAAAGAAAAAAAACCTTTTTCTAACCAATCATCTGAAGAAGAATCTTACAAAACCTTCAGTACACAAACATTTATATTAAAAAATCCTTCAAATTAAAATATCAAAATGATTTTTTCCATTGTCCTATCTTACCTTTGTTCAATTGTTGAACTATTTATGTCAAAATCTGAAGGTATCTTTCTCATGTTTTATCATCTTATTTTTAATTACATTTTATTGTCAAAGTCCACAACATCACATGGATTATAAGAAAGTATTAAGAACAAATAAATTCACTAGCAAATTCATTTAGCTGATGTCCAGAATCAACAGTTTAAGAATTTAGTGCTTTTCTTTTCTCATAATGTAGTCATTACACATGTAGATTTTCTGCAAATGTGCTCCTCTTTAAAACGTGATAATGTTAAAACTTTTAAATATGTGTTTTGAGTGGAATTTTAATCTTGGAATATCCTTTATGAATATCAAGGGTCTAGTTTCCTGAATGTAAATGCAGAGTAGTTCTTGAGGATTACCTCAAAACACATGAACTAAAAATTAGGTTTACATTTACAAAACACCGCTAAAATTTTTTGGCAGATATGTTAAAAGACTGAGTTGTGGGCCTCGTAGAGGGAAGAGAGAAGAAAGATCAGAACCCAAATAGATTCAATCACAAGGAGCAAGTAATGCCTCCTTAGTTGTCATATAACAATTTGACTTATTTTCGCTATTATAGAGAAGAGGGAATAACATGGATTTCTCATATTACTTTACCTGTCTAAATTACTACCACACTGTTATGTGACCACACTGTTATGTGATAATTATAATGCCTGAGCAGAGCCAGTAACAAGGCCTTTGCAACCTACTTTTGAATAGAATGCTTTGTAATCAGAACTATTAGCAAGAGGGTACCACATCAAAGCAAAACTTCATTTTATATCAACTATTTTTCTAATATTTCTACAACTAATTTTCATCTAAGGAAATCTGAACAAAGAAATCCATATTTCCTACATGATTAAATATTAATCCTTGGCTCCAAAAATGTTATATATATATATACACATATACTTATATATATTCCACACACACATATGACAGTGGGAAATAGCATCTGAAGAAAGCAATAAAAATTATTGTGGGTAAATAGATCCAATTAAATATTTGACTCAGAATGTCATCAGTAATTCAATAGGAAATGTTCCACTTACAAAAGGTAGATTGCATTTAAAATCATTCTAAACAGACCAGTAATCACTTTTGATTAGGCTGTGATTAGACTAGAATCTGCACTGATAAAGATAAAAATGTGGGTTGTCCACTTATTTTTATCTGAGTCATTAAAAATGCACTATTACTTAAATTCAAATCAAAATTTTTGAATTGGTTAAATACTTTATTTGAAAGATTGTGATAGTAAAAATAATCATACAGTTTTGTAAAAGTTTAAATAATATTAGAATTGTAGCTTGTGCTGCAACATTTATCTGGTACAATCTTGTATCATAGTAAATCATGCATTTAATGAGTTTTATTTCAAAATTTAAGTTTCTTACCTCAAAATGCAGTATCCAAAATTATTTTTATTTTTACTTTATTGACAAATATATAAATTTCTTATAAACTGAGTTGCATCCCCCCCCCAAATGTGCATGTTGAAGCCCATCTTCCAACATGACTCTATTTAGAGATAGAGCCTATTGAGAGGTAAAAAGGTTAAATGAGGTCATAAGAGTAGAGCCTTAATCCAAAGTGATTAGTGTCCTTTTTAGAAAAAGAAGAGATACCAGGAATGTTGTGACAGAGGAAAGAACATGTGAGGATGTAACCAGAAGGCTGCAAGTCATGGAGAGTAGCCCCAAGAGAGACCAACCTTCTGGAAACTTTATCTTGGACTTTCAGGCTCCATAACTGTGAGGAAATAAATTTCCATCATTTAAGCCACCAGGGCTGTGATATTTTGTTATGGCAGTCCTAGCAAGCTAGTACAAAATTCTAAGACCACATTTTGCATCATCCCTAAATTAAGTTTGGGGACAAGGGAAATCTTGCATACAGAAATCTATAAATCAGTACTTTTAGGATGTCAGTAATTAGACAAACTAATCAGAACTGGACGTCATGACTACAGGAAAACCGGATCCCTTTGCAATAAGCTGTGTTGGATACGGTCATTTAAAAGAATCCATCCTTACCACCTTCAAGGGCACTTTTCTGTATGATGAGAACGGAAAGCTAAATATTTCTTGTATTTTTCCATGTTCATACTGGATGCAAATTAGGTTCTATCAATTAGATGTATTTATACAAGTGATTTTAAGGGGAAGGTTGAAAGGAAGCCATCTTTCTGCTGATTTTTGCTGGCTTGCTATTGCTGCAAGAAAGCTGTGAGGATGTGATTTTGTTTTGTGACACAGTTTTAGAATCCACTTTCCAGATACACTGGTTCTTAACTGTGCCAAACTCAGTGGTGCAGTGGTGGGCTCCTGATTTTCCACTTTTCTGATTGTGTCAGAGGTCAACTCTTGAGATCAATTCCATCTGTAACATTCTAATGTATACCAGAGCCTATTTTTCCAGTAGTTTTCTGGATTAAATTCCATTCTGCTCATAATATTTAGCGCATTCTGACTATTAGAGAAACAAAGAAGAAATGGTCAATTATCTGTGTGGAGTTAATTCCATGGTTGAGAAAGAAGTGTATTATCCATACTCTAAATCTGTTTTAATAGAAAATGTACCCAATTATAACCCATAGATAGCTCCAAATATATCTACAGGTAGGTAAATATAACTGTCTCTCACACATGAAAATGCCTCTAATTTCACAACTTTTCCCTTAACCCACAGATATTTTCTTGCTCCCTTACCCTGGCAATGTGGTATACATTAACTGAATAAATCATCATGACCAATAGTTAAGTAGGAAAAAAAAAAAAAGACTACTTTGTCAACAAAGGAATATATTTGACTTCATTATGAGTTAACCAAAAATGGAACACAACACACACAGGTCTCTGCAGACCTAGCAACAATAGGAAGAGTTTATGAAAGAGAAAAGTTATATTATTCTTTCAGTCTTTTATTCAACTTGATTACTTCCCTTCCTTACTTAGAGACTAAAACTGCATTGAGCTACAAACCCTTGTCCTAAGAATATTTACTTGAAGAAATATTTTAAACAGCTTTTTTTTAAAATAATTATTTTATTTAATGGAAAGGATACTTGACAGGGAGGGAGGAAAAGCTTGAGTTCTTACAGCTGCATCCTTAACCAGTGAAGCACTTCATTAGATTTCTCTGGGACTTAGACTATATTACAATTAAAAATCAAAGATGACCTAAATGATCTCTTTAACTTCCTCTAGGTCTAAGACACAAGGTTTCTCTTCTCTTCTGACTATACTATTCCAGGAAGGAATATTTTAAAATAGTATTTAAAATGGAAGAAAATGCTAAATTAGAACCTATTAATTAAATTTGAAGAGAGTAATGGGAAGAAATAAGGCATTTCCCAAAGGAGAATCTACACTTTAATGTAGATTTTAATTAATGTAATAGCAAAACCATCAACAAATATTATGAAAAGTGTTTCTCCACCATACTTACTATACTCATATATGTTTTGCTACTGTCCCCTGGGAGAAATGCTAGCACAAATCTTCGAAACCTTAAAATATACTTATCTACAAAGTTGTGTGGGTGTTGTTTTTATCTCTTAAAAGAGAAAAAAATGAAAATATCTGAAAGTCATAATTTTCAAGGTGATTTTTAGAGAAGCACAAAGATGAAGAAATTTTGTCTGTTCAAAGATACGATGTTTGTGATAGTGGATTATCCCTAGGATATTTACTTTTATTAAAACCTTTGGCTTCACTTTCTTAATATCTGTAGGGCTAAGACAGCTTAGATGTTAGGAGAAGACAGCAAGGGCAACATTTTGGAATTTATCATCATTCTATCTAAAATACCTTTATTCTCCTTGAATTTACTACATACATAAAAAAGAAATAGCAAAGGTCTGTGACAGAAGCTTTAGTGTTCAAATTTCATAATGAAATGTACAAATTGATTTAATTACCAAAGTCCACCCAATGCTATAAGTTGGTTCTCTCAAGTGCATGGAGCATTACCAAGGTGCATTACCAATGGAATATCATGGCTAGGCTATACACAAATTCTTCATGAAGAGAAAAAGCTTTATAATTTCAGATATATTTCTAATGTCTGGAATTTGAGAAAAAATAGCTCTTTAAATATTATTTACACTGCACAGTTTATTTGCCCTAAGCACCCTAGTCAATTAGGGCATTGCATATAATGATTGATGCAATGAATTGACCAGCTAGTGACTGAACTAACCGAATAAAATTATTCACTTGATGTGAAATATGTGCAGTCTGTTATGTAATTCATTAATTCCACTCGTTTGTTCATGCTCTGAGAAGTCCCGGACCTCCTCTGCTCTGCAAGATAGCACCTTTAACAACAAAATAGGCTAGATGTATCAAGCACTGGAAAACTCAAATATATAAATGCATCACCAGCATGAATACTTACAGAGAATTAGTACTGATGAATCTAACTTCCTGCAACTTTCTGTACTAAAAACTAGGGAAACGTCCAAAGAAACAGGAAAATATGTTGTGGGTTAATGATTCACGGTTACTCATCTTCTGTGCAAAAAAAGTTATACAGAGTTTGTTACTTCCGAATACTGGAGAGCAGAAAGACAGAGTTTCCAAGGCAAGAAGGTTTTTATATACATGTTAACAAAGCAGGATCTCTAGTTAAAAATTTATAAAATATAAGAGCTATAAAAGATGTTTTAAGAATAAATATAGAAGGATACAATAGGAAGGATTATAGGAAATATTAGAAGAAATGATCCTTAGCAAATTACTAGTACTATTAATATTACCGTTACTACTACTGCTATTACTGTTTCAAAAAACTAAGTATGTTTTAGGCAAAATAAAGTAGTAAAGACCTGCACTTTCATTTATGGGTTTTTGTTTATTTGTTTGTTTGGTTTTGCTTTTTAGGGCTGCACCCACAGCACATGGAAGTTCCCAATCTAGAGGTCGAATCAGAGCTGCCGCTGCCAGCCTACACCACAGCCACAGCAACATGTAATCAGAGCTGTGTCTGTGACCTACAACACAGCTCACAGCAATGCCAGATCCTTAACCCACTGAGCAAGACTAGGTATCGAACCTGCATCCTCAAAGATACTAGTTGGGTTGGTAAACCACTGAACCACAATGGGAACTCCTGGGTTTCTATTTTTATTTTAAACAAATTTATACCACCCATGTGGGGGGGGGGAAAGTTACCTTCAAATATTGAGGCATTGATAAATATTAACTGCTGCCTATATGTTGAACATTTAGTTAGATGATTAAGATAAAAGCGGCAACTGGAAATATGTGGTCCCTTATCTCAGGGGGTACAGCAAGGAAAAAGATGACTACAGCAATAAAGAACAGTACAATACCCCGTGTCATAGGGTCTACATGTAGGATTATAGATGACTTTCCTAAGGAAGTGATGTTTACACTGGTACCTAAAGGAGATGTAAGATTTATTTCAACAAAGAGAAGAGGAAGAATATTCCAGTGGTTAACATGTCCATTATATTGTGTAGAATAATAGCCAGAGTGCCCGGTTTTATTCCTATTATTTTTTGAATGTGAAAAAGCAACTTTAATCATTCATTCCTTCAAAAAAAAAATTGAGCCTAATAAGCACCTGCCATCTTCTATAAAATCAAGTCCCTGCCCTTGAAGAACATATATTAAAAAAAAGGAAATTGGAAATAAATAAACTAATAGGTACTATACTGTGCAGTGGTGATGAGCACTATAATAAGAAGTAAAGCAGGTGAGAGGGAGAGAACATTGAGGATGTTATTATAGCCTGGAAACACTGGGACGATCTTTCTGAAAAGCTGACATATAAACAGAAAACTGACAGAAATGAGAGGAGCAAAAATAGTAAATATTTCAGGAAAGACAGTCCATGGCTGAGAGGGCATCAAAACTGGCAAGGTCCTGAGATGAGTGAGTGTAATAGAGGTTCAAAAAATAGTGAGAAAATTGGTGTGGCTATAGTGGAGTGAGCAAAGAAGACAAGAGTAGAAGATAAAAAAGAGAAATGTATTTTCCTTTCTCTTTCTGACTTACTTCACTCAGTATGAGAGTCTCTGGTGCCATCCATGTTGCTGCAAATGGCATTATTTTGTTTTTTTATGGCTGAGTAGTATTCCATTGTGTATATATACCACTTATATCTGGAATCTAATACAAGGCACAAATCAGCCTTTCCACAGAAAAGAAAATCATGGACTCAGAGAATAGACTTGTGGTTGCCAGGGGTAGGGGGAGGGAGTGGGATGGATTGGGAGCTTGGGGTTAATAGATGCAAACTATTGCTTTTGGAATGGATTAGCAATGAGATCTTGCTGTGTAGCACTGGGAACTATGTCTAGTCACTTATGATGGAGCATGATAATGGGAGAAAAAAGAATGTATACACGTGAAAAAAAAAAAAGAAATGTAGACAGAAGCAGATAATTCAAGGTCTTTTTAGTTAAAGGAAGGGCTCTGAGCTTTAGTGCATGTACTTGGTGAAACCATTAGCATGCATTTGGGTGTTTTGGTTTGGTAAGACTTCATGTTTAGCAGGTCAAAATGGCTGCACTGTGGTGGACAAACAGAGATGCCGAGAGTCGAAACAAAGAGAGTTGTTTGAAAGGACAGCGGCCAGAAAGTTATTGGAATATTCCAGGTAGGAAAAGGTGATAGCATGAACTAGTGATACTAGGGTAGTTATACAAGGTCCAATTCAAGATTTTTTAAATGCAGAACCAATAGTATTTGTTGTTAGATTGGTTGAGGTGCACAGAATGTGGAGGTAAATGATTCCAGATTTTCGTTTAAATTACTAAAATGACGACAATTGAGAGAGGAGATTTATAAAAAATAGAGGCACATAGAGTGTGGAGTTAAATGATTATGGATTTTGGTTTAAATTATTAAAATGGTGACAATTGAGAGAGAAGATTTTTAAAAAAATAAGCCAAAATTCAGAAAACACAAAATGGTAAGTTACTGTTTTACAAGGCTAATTTCATAGGTGACTTTGTGTGAACTGGAAACAGTACCACTGCACACCCTCTGGGAGGATTCAGTCCCCACACCAGGCTACCAAGCTCAGAATTTAGCCACCAGCTAGAAAAATTCTAGCTGTATTGCAGCTTCCAGAACCCCTTCACCCGGGCTCCTTTGTGTGGTACAAAAACTACACAATCATAAAAAACAACCATGCAGATTTCTACCTAACATTAAATTAAAAACTTAGGTCTTTGGTGTGACCACCATAATTAGTAAAGTAGAAACAATATTCTCTCATGAGGCAAACAATAAAATTAAAATATTTATGTAAATGTGAAATTCATCTAATCAATTGAAAAACTGCACATTTCTCAAGCTTTCAATAACATTTTATATTTTGGAAAAAACTACAACTCTTTCTGTTTGCTATAATGATTTTAGTACACATATATCTGAACATTACTATATTACCTAGCTCAGTCAAAAAAAATTGAGTTGTGTGGTGTGGTCATTTGGGGATAAGTATTATTTTTGTTGAAAGTAAAATTTTAAAAATTTAAAATGCTATATAGTTTGACTTAAAGGAATTGAAATATGCATAATGTGCAGTGATAAGAAGGAAACACTGCTTGTGCATCCTTCAATAATGGAACACTATGTTTTCTACCTGGAAAGTTACAAATTAGAATTACGGTTGTCCTAAATTATATTATTTGTCCAAAATAATTATATTATTTGTCCCAAGTTATATAATTTGTCCATTTGATACAAGGTAGTATAAAATGAATTTTTGTTAAAATAATATTCAGGATTATGTGGCCTTAAATATTTCTATACACAGAAGTAACATTAGTCCAGGCAACAACTGCTAACTATAACAGATATGTTAGTTTCTAGTTTAACTATATTTTTGCTGTTCCAGTATGGAAGCAGCTGACTGATTTCTGATGTATCAACCTATCAGCTTATTAGCCAAATCTTTGGCAACCTAAATAGTTTATCAAGGTATCAGGTAGCCATGGTTGGGTGAATTTTTGCTTACTTCTGATAGACCACCAGAAAACAGGCAACCTGAGGAATATTGTCTAAATCTTAATATTTCTTCGAACTAAGAAATCTGCAGTCAGTAGTGAATAAAATATGTGTAGGTATGAAGGTTAGATTTAGATCTCATGTGGTTTTCTTTGTTCTACATAAACAATTTCACAAATAGGAAATGTACATATTACAACATAAACGTATATATTTTGCTGACCAGGAACAACTCCTTTAAAAATACAAATTCATGGGATCCATGGGGAAATAGCAGCGCTTGACTCAAGGACCCCCTCTTGAAGAGCAGAGATAGAAGTCTACCAATCCTAAGACAGACACGGTAATCCTGATGGAAAGGTGTTCTGTAACTGCCAATCAACGACTGGTTGACACTGGAGGAGGATAAAGAAAGAGCAGCAGGTTTTCTCTACCAACTGGCCAGGGAAAGATAGGACACTGGCCAAAAGCAACAAGAAGAATAACAAACATCATCTCAATGGGAGACTGAACAAACAGTGTTGGCTTTGAGAATAAGACTCAAGAGAAGGAGTGTGGTATGTATGTATCCAGAGACAGCGAAGTACAGGCAAGAGGGAGCCCAACATGAAGATTCAGAATTCTGTGATGCAGGAGCTGTGGACAGTTTGAAAGCCTCCACAACTCCATCCACATCACCACTGAATTAGGGCCTATAAAACTCCAGGTGTGTATATTTAAAAAGTGTGTGCGGGGAAGGAGCCTTCCGCTCTTAAGTATCACATAGTACTAGAAAGACACAAGAGCTGGGGTTAAGAGGAGGCCAAAGACACACTGCTTAATTTGTTTTATTTATCTTTTTTATTTTGAAATAATTGTAAACATTAAAAAGTTGCAAAAATAACACAAAAGTCATGAAAACTTTTTATCTAGTTTCTGCTAATGTTAAAGGAATTAATACAGGTACAATAATTAGCTAAAATGCAGATTTTTTTTCAAGTATCAAAATATTTTCAATTAATACCCTTTTTCTATTCCAGATTTCAATTTAGGAACTCACATTGCATTTAAAATATTCATTTCCTGGAGTTCCCGTCGTGGCGCAGTGGTTAACGAATCCGACTAGGAACCATGAGGTTGCGGGTTCGGTCCCTGCCCTTGCTCAGTGGGTTAAGGATCCGGCGTTGCCGTGAGCTGTGGTGTAGGTTGCAGACACGGCTCGGATCCTGCGTTGCTGTGGCTCTGGCGTAGGCCGGGGGCTACAGCTCCGATTCAACCCCTAGCCCAGGAACCTCCATATGCCGCGGGAGCGGCCCAAGAAATAGCAACAACAACAAAAAAAGACAAAAGACAAAAAAAAAATTCATTTCCTATCTTCCCCCTTAAGAAACTGATACTCAGTATTTTCTTGACCTATATGTTTTTGAAGAACATTGGTCAGTTACTTTGTAGAATATCCCTCAAGTTTAGATTGTCCTACATTTTACCATTTTTAGACTGATGTTATATATTTAGTCACAAGGATACCACAGAAATAAGGCTATGTTTTTCTCAGTGTATTGTAAGAGAGGAAATGTGATGTCAATATATGTTATTACTGATAGTGTTAAACTGAATTACTTGGTAAAGATGGTATCTGCTGGGTTTCTCCATTATAAAGTTACTCTTTTTTTAATTATTACATATCTTAGGACAAACCACTTTGAGACCCTGCAAATATATTGCTCCTCTTTGAAATTTGGTCCAATAATTTTAATATCTATTCATGGATCCTGTGTACAATAATTTTCCTATGGTATTCTAGTGGTTATTTTTCCCCTATTCTTTCTACGTTTATGAATTTTAGTTATTCTGTAAAGAAGAACTATTGTTTCTCTTTCATTTATTTGTGTTGCATTATCGGTTTATATTACTAGGTGCACATGGATATTTTATTCTATAGTTTCTACTGCAAAATTATCATTATTTATTGTATTCTTCAAAATGTCCTAGTTTTGACCATTCTTAATGGTATGGCTTAATGTTAAGGGCTATTTCTGAGAGGCTCCTATAACATTTTGAAAGGTACCCCTCATTTTGTGGACACTTTCTTACTCTTTGGCACAGCACAATGCTCTAGACTCATCTTGTATCCTCTGTTGCATCTCTGGAATCAACAATTTCTTCAGTAAGATCGCATTCCTTTCATTGGTCAATGATATTTATAAGGCAATATCTGATGTTTAGAGACATACCTACCAAACTGCCCTTGGTTCTAGGCCTTCTAAATGGATAAAGCTTGAAAAATATAAATATTTATTTCTGCATATGGATGGATGGATAGAAAGATTTATATCTATATCTTAACATACCATGAGTTTATAAGATATGCTTAATGATTATATTATGATTAGAATCAAACACCACAGAATTCATTCTAAGAAAGTGAAAGACCTGGCTTTAATTATTTATAATATATTTACTTACATGTACTACACTAGGATACACAATTTCAGGATTGGTGCTCTCTGAGAAGCAAATTTATAAACTAGAGTACAGTATTCGTATATAGTTATTTTTTGTCCTTAGCCTTTTGGTATCCAGTAAGAACACTATTTTCCAAAGACATGTAGGATATTCTCTACATCATTCAATATGATATATCATTCATATGTTGTCCAGGTGGTCTCAGATGATACATTTCAGTTTTCTATCACATGTTCCTTGATTTTCATATGTACAGAGTATGGTTTGTACAAATGCCAAATTATGTTAGTAGAAGAAATGGATGGATAGATGGATGAAATAATGAATGCATTAATATACAATTTTCCCAAGAGAGTTTCTGTCTGGTCTCTCAGCTCATTTACCTATTTAGGTGATTAATAGATGTGGTTTGTTATATTCTTTGCATATCTTTGGGGCATGTAACTCCTCAGTTTTCTGTGCATCTATGTGAGTGTGTATATGTGCGAGAGTGTATGTGTGTGTGTGTGTGTGTGTATGTGTGAGAGAGAGAGTGAGAGAGAGAGAGAGAATGAGAAAAAGAGATAAACAGAGACAGAGGGCAGAGACCAGGACATAGATCAAAGGGTTACAAGATAGGATGGGAAAAGAAAAGCTTAAGATTCTGGTGTTTTTCTCATTTATTGCATCCTCTGGCCTAGTGACTCCAGATTCTCTTTACTGCCTGCATCTCAAGAGCATTTAAAGTTCCCTCAGATGGTGTACCATTTCATTTGTCCATTCATATAGAGTCATACTCTGAGAGAGTTGATTATTCATAGGATTCTAGCCCTCTTGTCCATATTAACCTTCCTCCCAATATTAATAAAATATACTTCTGAAAATAAATTACACAATTTAACAACATCAGCTGCTAGAAAAGATAAAGTCTTGAGCCTAAAATTCTGGCTGAGTAAATGAAAGATTAATTTTGCTACTTAATGGCTGAAACACCCAAGGTTTTCCAGAAGAATAAGAATTTAGATCCAGCAATACTAATACGAGAAGAATGAGGCACTAGCCTTGGGCATAAAATTTAAGGAAGAAACAAAAATACTGAGTAATTGAGGTAAATATTTTAAAGCATCACCACTGAATGCTCCATTTGTCTCAGGCTTAAATAGGATTTATCAAATTATAGTTGCTGATCTTGCTTGAATCTAAAATTTTATTTTGTCCATCATTAATTTTTTTGCATTAATTTTCATTTTAAAAAATGCCTTAAATAATATTTATCTTGATACTGAGTTTTGGGGCTGCATCCTTAAATACTGCCCCTGAGGTAAGTTTCTTCCCACCTTACTCACCTCATTGTAACTCAGTCCTGCTCAGTCTCCATTTCTGTCTTCAATTGAAACAGTACATGTTAATATTTATCATAAGGTAATACGGAGTATATATAGGAGTGTGTGCATGTGTGTGTGTATGTGTGTAAAGATATACATACACATATACTACCAAAGAGTAATAATATAAACATAAACAAAAATAAAGTTTTTTTCCTAATAATCTGCTTCCCCTTAGAGAATATGTTAGAATATCAAATACTTACAAAATATTTGAGCCAATTCTTCCCACAACAGCAAATAGCAAAATCACAGTATTTCAAATCAAACAATGATTGTAAAAGAAAATTTATGAGGCTTTTGCAACTTAGTTGACAGAAACATATGAGAATTCTATTACAGAAGTGAGGACATTAATTATAGATTTCTTGTCAGGAGAGATGAATGCATGTCTAACCATGATATAAGAGGGATTCTGCATTAGTCACATTCTTTCATTCTATCAAGCAGTGATTTTTCTATTAAGTTTTACATTATTAAATATAAAAAGAATACAAATCCCTGACTGCCTAGACTGCTAAATCTTACTTTAAATACCACCAGATATTTTGAAAACTCAAGTGTCTTATGATTAATATCTTTCTCTAGTGCAGTAAATTAAGAAGTTGATACTGACCCATTCTGCTGCTTGATCTCCCAGCTTATGTCTTCACAATCCAACAATCTTGCCTTAAATAAAGTCATATTTACTCTACTAATTTGGTTGCCTAAAAATATGTGGTGAGAGGGAAAAAACAGCATTTTCTTCTGATCCTGATGTCAATTTCATCTCATTTAGCATTTATTCTGAGTTTCAAATACAATATTTAAGACTCTTATTTCTATTTAGAGATGAATTAAAACCAAAGTAACATTAAAAAATACATATATATAATACATTACATATAAATATATATAGTATATATAAAATATTTTTTAAAATGCCTTAAATAATATTTAAAAATAAAAAATATTTTTAAAATGCCTTAAATAATAATATATATATTTCTGGAGTTCCTGCTGTGATACAGTGGGTTAAGAATCCAACTGCAATGGCTCAGATCACTGCAGAGGCACAGGTTCAACACCCAGCACAGCTCAGTGGGTTAAAGGATCCAGTGTTACCACAGCTGCAGCATAGGTCACAGCTGAGGCTTGGATTCAATCTCTGGCCTGGGTACTTCCATATGCCATGGTGAAACTGTAAAACATATGAATATATTTTTTCCTAAATTACTTCTAATAAGGAAGTAGCTAAATATCAACATTGCATGACACCTGGACATCACAGAAGATGGCAAATTAGGAAGTTCCAAGTGTTGCTTGACAGCTATTGAGCTAGCAAAAACTGCCTGAAGCAACGACTTTAGAATGCTCGAATCTAGTCAAATACTTCCCGTATTCTGGAAAGTGCTTAATGAAGAAAGACTCATTTATTTCAGTGAATTTTGAATCTCCTTTTACAGCTACCATTTTTCATCTCCTATCTCCCATCCCAATGGGTATATCCATCCACAATCCTAGTGTGATTTCCTAGAGTGAGGGAGGGAAACTTCTTGAAAAACCTGGCTTTTATTTTGTGATTGCTGCTACTGGTTGCTGAGGAGCAAACATATCGGTAGGCCATTGATTTTATGCACATGGGCCATTTGGTGAGATGAAATTTAAAGACAATTTTTCTTTCTTTTTTTTAACTAGAACCAGGCATTTAAGGAAATTTCTATTAGGTTACTGACTGACTAGAGAGATAATGGAACAAAGATTGAAGTGAACACACACAAAAAGGAACATATTTTTTTGTCAAAAACAGTTTGGAAAAAAGTCACTGAACAAGCTGATGACTACAGCCTTCATTATATAGAAGCAAAAAATACCAAAGCATAAAAGAAATATAAAAACATGGCCCAATCAAAAAACAAAAATAAATTGGTAATAGCTCTCCATGAAGAAGCTCAAATATTGGATTTACTGATACAGACTTTAACAGTTTCAATGTGTTCAAAGTCTGAAGGAAATCATGGACAAAGAAGTCAAGAAAATCAAGAAACCAATGAATGGACTAGCTATGGACTATCAATAAGTAAACTCTATAGAAAAACAACCTAAGTAGAAATTTAGAGTTGAACTCTCTGTCGCTGTCTCTGTCTTGCTCTCTCTCTCTGTTTGTCTCTGTCTGTCTCTGAGCCTACCCATGCTATCTCCACATGTATCTTCTCCCTTAATAAACACTTTACTTGCCTCACAGGAAAGAAAGAAAGAAAAGAAAGAAAGAAAGAAAGAAAGAAAGAAAGAAAGAAAGAAAGAAAGAAAGAAAGAAAGAAAGAAAGAAAGAAAGAAAGAAAGAAAGAAAGAAAGAAAAGGAAATTTAGAGTTAAAAAGTAAAAGAGCTTCAATAAAAATTTCACTGATGGGATTAAAAAAAGACTAGGGCATGCAGAATACAGAAGCAGAAAACTTAAATACAGAACAACTGAAATTAATAGTCCAAGGAGCATAAAGAAAAAGGAACGATAAACAGAGTATAAGGTACCTATGTAACACTATCAAGTGTACTGTCATGTGAATTATGAATATCTTGGAAAGAGATAAAATATTAAAAAAAAAAAGAAATTGTGGTTGCCAGCATGCCCTTGGAGAAACCTCAGCTCACAACAGGACTCTGGCTCTAGACCCTCTGGTTCAGGCCCCATTCCCAGCAAGAGAGCAGACCTTGCTTGCCCCAGGATTTGACATGCTCCAGCTCTAGTTCCTTTAGCTCCATCCCAGCTCCCTACCAAGGTGACAGCTGCCAGTGTGCTCTGGAAGAAACCCTCCATGCTGGATTTCATGTCTAGCCACTCACCTCCTTGAATCAGCCCCCTCTATCCTGCCAAAGCAACAGCTTCAAGCATACCTCAGAAAATCCCTAGCCTTTGCTTGCTTCAGCTCTAGATCTCCTGCCAAAACCACTTGGGCACACACAAACTACATAGGGCCTCTCCCACACTAAGACACACCTCTTAAACTGAGACAGATATTTTTTGCAACTAATTTCATAAGACAAAAAGAGAAAGTCCAGCAAAATGAGAAGACAAAGAATATGCTTCAAATAAAGAACAAAATAAGATCACACAGGAAAAAATTAAAGAAACAGAGATGACTTACCTAATAAAGAGTTCAAATTACCCATCATAAAAAACTTATCAAACTCATGAAAAGAACAGAGGAACACAATAAGAACTTCAAGTTAGAATTAGAAAATATAAAAAAGAATCAATCAGAGTTGAAGAATAACTGAAATGAAAAACACACTAGAGGGGATCAACAGCAGAATGGGTGTTACAGAAGTATTCACAACTGACCTGGAAGAAAAGTATAATGGAAATCACCCAATCATAACAGCAAAAAGAAAAAAAAAATTGATGAGAATAATTTATGGGACCTCTGGAACAATACCAAGCATATTAACATTTGCATTATAGGGGTCCCAGAAGGAGAAGAGAGAAAGCAAAAAGGATAGAAAATATATTTGACAAAATAATGACTGAAAACTTTCCTAATGTGTGGAAGGAAACAGATACACAAATCCAGGAAGCAGAGTCCTAAACAAGATGAATCCAAAGAGAACACACCTCATAATCAAAATGGAAAAAGTTAAAGTCATCCAAATTGTAAATAAAAGGAAAAAACTCTAATTAAGTAGAATGTAGATGGCATGATTCTATATATAGAAAACCCATAGAATGCTCAAAAGCTACTAGACCTAATTAACAAATTCAGCAAAGTTGCAGGGTTCAAAAACAACACATAAAAATCAATTGTGATTCAGCAATAAATAGCTATTTTTATTGTTTATCACAGCAGTAATAAATAATCCAATTAAAAAATACAAACATTACTGAAATAAATTAAAGAAAACCTACATAAATGGAAAAATAATCCAAATCAATGGATGGAGGACATAATAATAGTAAGATGTCAATATTCCCCAAAGCAATCTACAGCTTCAGTGAAATCCAAATATCCTGTGACTTATTTATTTATTTATTTATTTATTTTGGTAGAAACAGAAAAATAGATTCATACAGAAGTTCAAGTGGTCCTAAATAGCCAAACAATCTTGAAAAGAAAAACAAAGTAGGAGGACTCACACTTTTTTATTTCAAAATTTACTACAAAACAGTAGTTATCAGGATAGTGTGGTACTGACATAAGAACAGACATACTGAGCAAGAGAATAAATTTGAGAGTCCAGAAGTCAAACCGAATATCTTTAGTCAACTGATTCTCAACAAGTATGTCTGGATCATGCATAGGGAAAAACAGTCTTTTCAACAAATGGTGCTGAAAAGCTAGATTTTCACAAGTAAAAAGAATGAATTTGGACCTGTACCTCACTTTATACACACAGATTTACCCCAAATGGATCAACAACCTAGATGTAAAAACTAAAATTATAAAACTATTATATCAAAACATAGGGTAAATTTTCATGATCTTGGATTTAGTAATGGATTCTTAGATAAACATAACAGGCAAAATAAAAAAAAATGAATAAAAGATAAATTGGACTTTAAAAAAACTTGCATGCATCGTAGGACAGTATCAAGAATGCAGAAAGAAGACCAACAAAAATGGAGAAAATAATTCCAAATCATGTATTTGATAAAAGTTTAATATTCAAAAATCTATTAAGATCTCTTATATCTTAAAGAAGTCCAATTAAAATGGATAAATGAATAGACTTTTTTTTTCCCAAAGAAGATATCTAAGTGGCCAATGAGCACATAAAATGAAAAGATGTTCACAATCCTTGGTCATTAAGGAAGTACAAATCAGAACCACGATAAGATACACAACTGGTACAACTTTAATCCAGAAATTAGAAATTAAGTGTTCCTGGTGATTTGGAGAAATAGGAGCTAATATATATTGAAGGTCAGAATGTAAAATAGTGCAACAACCCTTGTGGAAGAAAGTTTGGCAGTCTCTTAAAAAGTGAAACAGAATACCCAGCAATTATACTTCTAGGTACACACCTAAAATAAATAAAAATATGTGTCTACACAAAAACCTGTTTGTGAATTTCAATAGCAGCATTATCCATAGTAGCTGAAAGGTAGAAATAACCCAAATATTCACCATGAGCAAATGAATAAACAAAGTACGGGATATACATATAATGGAATATATTTCAGCCATAAAAAGGAATGAAGTATGGAAAAATGCTACAATTTGTATGAACATTAAAACATTATGTTTAGGAAAGAAGACCAACATAAAGGTCACATATTGTAGATAAGATTCCTCTTACATGATATATTCAGAATAGGGTAATTTAGAGACAGAGAGGAGATTACCAGCTACAAAGGGGGAAGGGAGTAGGGCATGGAGAATATAATTATTATTAATTATGTAGAGTGTAATTAATTGTTACAGTGTGTTATGGGATGATGAAATGTTTAAAATAGAAAGAGCTGGTGTTTGACAATATTGTGCATTCCACTAAATTATAACTTTTAAATGGTTAATGACATGTGATGTGGATTTGACCTCAATTTTTAAAAAATGATACATGATATACAATATTTATTGGTATGATCTCCACTAAATTTTTGATCTATTATTTTAGAACAGATTGGATGTTCAACACAAACTATCTTTGTTCTTCTACCTGAACTGCTTAACTGAATTAAAGAATCAGCTCTAAAGCTTCTAGTAAATTTTTGCCCAGATGAAGAATTTTGAAAAGGTAATGTCAATTATGAATGCTATTTTCTCAGGCATATAAAGATGTGCCTGAGATACCAAATGCAAGAGAAATCAACATTTGCCTTTGGAGAATATCTGTTAGAGATTATTTATATAGTTTTGCTGACATTCAAAAATCGGAAAATTGTATTTCAGTCATTAAAAATGTATTTATACCTTTTTATGACTGTGCATGTCTCTAAATATGGAGCTTCCCTTAAGAAGAATAACTAATATTGAAAACTAACTATATTTTGGGTGTCGTTCTAAGCACTTTACAATTCTCAGCCTATTTAATCAACAAAACTAATTAGGTAGATATTTAAGAAATAAATTTTGACCATTCTCTTGCATAAAACTCACACATAAAACTTAATACACTGATTTTTTTGAAGATAAAGTGAAAAGTACAGGAGATAGAACATGAAAAACGCTTTTATTATTTTCTATGGCACAAAATACTTAAAATGATTGTTTAAAAGAAAAACATTATTATTAAAATAATTTCAATATATTTCCAGATTGTGAGGTAGAGGGAAAGACTGAAAGATGTCAAGGTATAATATTTAAATAGTCTTTTTCTTTTCTTGCTTTTTATTTTTAGGGCTGCATCTGTGACATGTGGAAGTCCCCAGGCTAGGGGTCAAATTGGGGCTACAGCTGCCGGCCTATGCCACAGCCACAGCAACGGCAACACACGATCCTGAGCTGTGTCTGCAACCTACAGCACAGCTCGTGGCGACACAAGATCCTTAACCCATTGAGTGGGGCCAGAGATCGAACCCACATCCTCATGGTTCCTAGTCAAGTTTGTTAACCACATGAAGGCAACTCCCAATAGTTAGATAGTCTTATTTAACTGTTATAATTAAATAAGATAGAGATCAGGTTATCAACCATGAAGTACTCCTAACTTTACATATGTGAGAGCCCATATTATACAGTATTTAATACACCTTCTCAATATACTATGGTATTTATTGCATGAATCATAAATCTGTGTTTTTACAGTGTACATAAAACTGCATATTGTGAGATCTTATTAATTCATAAAGATATAACGCTGAAAAAGAAAAAACTTAAATTCAAGGAATTTTTAATTAACATGATAATGGCTGGAAGAATGATGATGGTTTTGATTGTTAAACTGACAAGAAGCTAAAATGAGAAAGAGGAAAACAGAGGGAAAGAAGGAGGGAAGGGAGGAAGGGAAAAAGGGAGGAAAGAAGGAAGGGGGGAAAGAAGGAAGAGAAGGAAGAACATGAAGCACTTCAATTTGCAATAAAAGGTATACTTGTGTGCTTGCAGTTAGAATACGGTCCTGCTAGTGAAAATATATAGATTTTATTCCTGGTTTTGCTGCTTTCTCTGCCCTTGGCTTTCTCTACTTTGAACAGAGCTTGTGATGTCTTTAACGGACTTTGATCTCATCTGAGAAAAGATGATGGGGAGGCATCATTTTCAACACTTCCAGTAGACACTTGACAGCAAGAGCTATCAATTTCTCATATGAAGTATTGAGTATCCTTTTCTGGAAATCTTAACAACTGACTGGTCAAATCATAAGAAAATATTATAAGAAAAATTGAAAGAAACAGTTTTGTGCCTTTGGGAAATAGATTGACAGCAGTGGCAGACCTTTGAAGTTTATTATATTCTTTGTTTTAGTAGTGCTACAATTTTTAACACACTTTTTTTTCTTTTAAAAAATGTGTATCCCATTTTAAAATAATTTGAAAGAAACAGCATCTGTTACTTTCCTCAGAAATCTATCTTTCCAAATTTATAGCTCATGCTGTGATTTTTTTCTTCATGAACAGCCACTTCCCTTAGATTTTTGCAGGTTTTATGAGCACCACCAATTCAGTTTCCTTGAGATTCTGATAAATTTTCTCTCCTCTGTGCTGTACTGTATACTACAATTTCAATTTTGACCTCTACAATATGTGTGTATGCGTCTATATGATCAAATGTATATCACAATTCCTATACATTTTATCATGCCAAATATTTATATAATCAAATCAAATGGCTTGTATATTTTAACTTTAATTCAAAATTAACACTCTAAAAGGAAGATTATATAATGGTATAAGACATAATCAGTATTATGTGGATAAATAAGACATTTCTTTTAGCTCAAATTGGTATGCCTGTATTGGGAAAATCAAATTTTTAGTTCAGATTATCTGTGACTATAAACAGAAAAATTCTCAAAATGTCCTTGTTTATTATTCCTATAATAATGCCAGTGTTTCCATGAATAGTTCTACTAATTTAAATATCAACATAATCAAATATTAAATCTGTAAGTTTTCAAAAAATAAAAATTTATTTGAAAATACTTTATAAGTAACGTTAGAAAAATCCTAGTGTGTAAATTACTAAAGATGCTTAAAGTCTTTTAATCTTTTGAATTTACATGATTTTTAAACATTATGCTGAAAACTTTCTTTTAAAAGAAAGAGCCATTTTCATTAAAAATTATCATTTGGAGTTCCCATCGTGGCTCAGTGGTTAATGAATCTGACTAGGAACCATGAGGTTGCGGGTTCGATCCCTGGCCTTGCTCAGTGGGTTAAGGATCTGGCATTGCCGTGAGTTGCGGTGTAGGCTGCAGATGTGGCTGGGGTCCTGCATTGCTGTGTCTCTGGCGCAGGCCGGCGGCTATGGCTCCGATTAGACCCCTAGCCTTGGAACCTCCATATGCCACAAGAGTGGCCCAAGAAATGGCAAAAACACAATAAATAAATAAATAAAAATTATCATTTAGGAGTTCCCATAGTGACACAGTGGAAACGGTCCAACTAGGAACCATAAGGTTGCAGGTTGGATCCCTGGCCTCGCTCAGCGGGTCAAAGATCCTGCATTGCCATGAGCTGTGGTGTAGGTTACAGACAGGGCTTGGATGTGGTGTTGCTGCGGCTGTGGTGTAGGCCAGCAGCTGCAGCTCCAATTAGACGCCTAGCCTGGGAACCTCCATATGGCACAGGTGCAGCCTTAAAAAAAAAGACAAAAAGACCAAAAAAAATATCATTTAAATAACTATAATAAACTAATTTTGTATTTTTATGAGGAAATCATAAATTCTTCTGAAATTTACATTTAAACCATTGGTATTTGAATGCTATTTCACTCATAGTACCTAAGAAAGAAAAAAAAAAATCTGTTTTTATAACAATAAAAATTGTATTCCTAAATTATTATTATTCAGTTTTAAAATACCATTTCCAATAACAAGCACAAATTTACATTGTGAATTTAATACCTGACTAGTAGAGGCTATTTAAAAACAGCAGAATATAAAAGAGAGTGAAATTTTTAATATCATTTCAATGCATTAGAGCATGACCATATCAGGTATGCAGCATGTTTATATTTACAATCCATCAGTCCTGGAATATTTCTTGAGCATTGTGATGGTTAATTTTATGTATCAACCTGGAGGTGTTTCTGGATGAGATTAACATTTAAATTAGTACTTTCTGGGTAAAGCAGATTGCCCTCTATAATGTGGGTGGGGCTCATCCAACCAACTGAAGGTCTGAGCGGAACACAAAGGTCTGCCTTCCAGAGCAGAAAGAAGTTCTCCAGGAAACTGCCATAACCTCCTTCATATGCACTACTAGTTCTCGTGGAGTTCCAGCCTGCCAGCCCACACTGAAGATTTGGGATTTATCAGCCTCCATAATTATGTAGCCCAAGTCTTATAATTAATTTCTTTCTCTGTATGTACACATCTTACTGGCTGGAGAACCCTGACCAATTCAACCATTCACTGTATCACTATTTTAAGAGATATTTGGTCATCTTAGAAAATTGGTCAAGATGAGATCTGAACACCATCATGTCTTGCTTTGAATGATGCCATACAATATTATAATTTAAAAAAATGTCTCTGTTGTTAGAGACATATTTAAAGAAAAGAGACTGTCAGAAATATACAGCAATGGATTCAGATCCATTTCCCTTGTGTTTACAATCTTTCTTAGCATTGAGCAGAATAACCCCCCCACACACACACCAGCTGTCAGCCCTCCACTTTGCTCCTTTAGGTGTGATACTTGTAGAGCCCCGGAGTCAGCAGAACTCTATTACTCAAAGAGCTACACTGACTTCTGTGATGCTCAGAAAAAAAATGGCAGGAGAAGCCCTCCTCTTTCCTCTTGTATGTGCGCCCTCCTGACTCCAGGTATGCAGAGCTCATATCTAGAGTGCTCATATCTAAGTTTCAGCTAATCAGGATCCTTTATCTGGGATGTTAGTTCAGATGAAGTGGTAAAATTGAAAGTGTACAAAATTATAATATTTTATGTGTAGCAACACTCCTCTTTATCCCCCCAATTCTGAAATACCTCCCTTTGCTGGGAAAAGGGGACTTTTGACATATAAATGTACAAGTGCACACACAGCCAAACTTTGCATGTTGAGACGTTCCTTGAGTCCTAGTAACTAAAATGCGTACCTCTCTTTCACACTTTTACTCCATTCTGCTTTATTTTTCTTCCTAGGACTCACTGACCCTGGATATTATATATTTAATTTATTTATTTATTGGAATAACTTCTACCTTTTTCTCCAGAATGTAAGTTTTGTGGATAAAGGGGCTTTATTTTTTTTTAACTCAAATTCCAACTGCTACAACAGGTAGCAGATGATCAATAAATGATTCTTAAATATATCTTGAATGAAAGAATTATAAAGTGAATGACTCATGGGTTTTTTTTGAGGTTTTTTGTTTGTTTATTTGTTTTTAAGGGCCTCACCTGTGGCATATATAAGTTCCCAGGCTAGGGGTCGAATGGGAGCTGAAGCTGCTGGCCCACACCACAGCCAGAGCAATGCAGGACCCAGGCCGCGTCTGCAACCCACAGCAAGGCTCATGGCAACACTGGATCCTTAGCCCACTGAGCAAGGCCAGGGATTGAACCTGTGTCCTCCTGGATACTAGTCGGGTATGTTACCACTGAACCATGACAGGAACTCCAATGACTCATGTATTGTGGATTAAATTCCTTCCTCTCTGGACAAACTCAGTTTCCAATTGTACTTCCTTGGCCATGAAAAGAGTCTTCTTGAATTTCTATTCAAATGAAAATAAGCTATCTTTTTTTAAAAATTAATACATACACTCTCTGGAAAAGTCCAAGAGCAATAATAGTAATTATGATAAAATTTCAATAACAAACTTTTTTTATGCAGTTTGTTCAATAAAATTCCTTATCCTTGTATCTTCACTATGTGATAGTATTCTAGTATTTTGTATGTAGAATCATTCACCAATCTTTGGTATCATTCTTTGTAAAGAATGGAAGAGGCACCATTCTTTGGAAAACCCCAGGACATTTGTAGCTGAATGTGATTAATCAGCAATAATAGAATAGCTACAGCTCAATCACCTAGAACTAAACAAATGAATATCTAAAAAGAGGTGATTTCACTGACTATCCTCTCACCACATGACATCTTTTCTGCTTCATAAGTAATCTTGATCTCTTATAATTCATCATCTTTCGGAGTCTCAACAATGAGCAGTGGAAATCATGTTCAGCGCAGTAGATGCTACAAATATGTATAAAATGTTAAAAGGTTCCTAGCCTTTCAAGATGAAAAACCACAGCTCGTTAAAATATTTGCAGTGTATACAATAGCAAAAGATGCACATAATATTATTTATCATAAAGCTCAGATATACTTAGAAATAACCCACAATTTGTCAAGTCATTCTAGTCTCCTTAATTCTGTCTCAAAATGTTGACATTCATGTGGGGATTCCTTTAACATTAGTGTTGAAATTTTTTCTTTAGATAGTATCAGATGTGACCCACCGCTGTTAATTTATGAGTAACTGCAGGCTTTTGCTTCCTCCTCATGCAAGAGAAAACTGTTTGCCCTGCTCAATTTCTTCTCATTTTTCCAACTTACACGAAAATCAGTATTGCCAAACTGTTTTTGTGTTTTATTAGTGTCATTGTTTGTCTGCTTTTGTTGTTTTGCTTTTATTTGCTTTTTGCTTTTTGAAATATAAAAGTAGGAATGAGGAGAGAAAGAAATGGGATATGAGATGAACTGGGATTTGAAGAGGGAAAAGTTGAAAGCAGAAACATTTTTAAAGAAGTATTGCTTTGGTCAATATGTATACTTCACAGTGTTTGAGAAATGCACACAGGAATCTTGGAGTGCATTTAAATTTGGCTTTGGATAGTATTTCTTTGTCCTGACACTGCTGAGTTTAGGCCATGTCCATGGAGCAACAAAAATATTAATATATTTATTGTTGCTTCCCAATATATGTTAGTTATTGTGTGCCACGCACTTGTCCTAGTGCATGTTTATTCTACATGTAAATTTAGTGGAAGCCTCGGCCATCATGAAAATTACATTCTAGGAATAGAGGTGAGAGCAGAAGCGCATTAAAACAAAACCAGAAGAAAATATCTCCCTATGGTAAAAATCAATGCTAAGAAAACAAATGGCAAGAAAGAATACTTTTTTAAAAAAGAAGCTAGCCCTGGCATTTGAAAAAAAATGGACAAGAATATTTGGGGCAGAAAGAATCCCTAGAACAAAGGACTTTAGGATAGACAAGCTTGGTATAGTAAAGCCCCAGCAAGAAGGCTGGTACAGGCAGCAGGAGCATAGGGTTTAAACAGAGCATGCTTAAGCTAATATAAAGCAAGCAGGAAAAAGCAAATTACATTGACCTTTGTGGGTCACACAAAAGGAAACAGGGTTAGTTTACTGAGGGTCAGAAAAGAAGATCAGTATGAGCTGGAATTGAAGGAGTGAAATATATACAGAAGGAATAAGAACAAAGGGCAAATCCATGGGGAAGCCTTAAGCAGGGTAACTACGTTTTAATATGAATTGTTAACTGTAGTATCGCATACAGATGTAAAAGTGTGCTAATCATGCGTGACAATGAAATGAGTTATAAAAGGAATACATGTGGAGCTCCACCAGATTGAAAAGAGAAAAATGAAACTGACAGAGCACTCCAGAAGTCTGCACAGGCCACATCTCAGCCTGTCCTTGTTTGTAATACTATATACATGGTTTTGTACATTTTTAAGTGTTACATATGTGTCATTTCACAGTATATAATATTTTATATCTGGCTTTCTTTTCTCAGTTATTTCTGGCTTATTTTCATTCATTATTTTGTGTAGTTCACTATTTTTAAATTTATGTTTTAATTTTTATTGTTTCTTTATGGCAATATACACATACACACAAATGTTCAGAAAAATCTCAATTAAAAAAAAAAAAACAAGGAAATCCTGTTATTTGTGACAATGTAAATAAAATGAGGATGCTCTGCTAAGTAAAATAAGTCAGGCAGATAAAGACAAATACTATATGATCTCATTTATATGTGGACTCCAAAAAAATACAGTTTACAGCTCAGTGGTATAAGCAGTAAGGGGTTGCTGTTCCACAGCAAACATGGTGTCAAGACAGGCTGCCCAATTTGGTAACCATATGAAGTCACTATTTCCATCTCTAAGTTACCCTAGTCGTCTATCTTACAAATTCTAACTTGGAATTACTGGTGGTGGTGTAAGTCCCTTTCCAGTTATCCTCTCTAACAACTAGAGAGGAAGAAAAAGCTTATTCTGTCATAACATAAAACACCTAACTATACTGTCCTGTTTCTAAAGCGGAAACTTCCTGCTCTCACTTAAAATAAAAATAAACCTTTTTAAATCTCAACAATATAAAGCAACAACAGGCACAAGAATCAGTCAAGGTTTAGTTCAATAGTGTTCAAAATATAGCAATAATGAGACTTTTCTTAAAGAGCATTAGCATGAGATCTCCATCGCCCAGAAAGCTCTCACTGGTACAAACACACTTCTGGAACAGACCTCCTCAACCTTCTCTCGCTTTTTGTTACAGAGTTTTTGGTCTTAGGTAAAAATCAATGTGAGAATATCTTGCAAAAACAGTATTTTCAGCTCAATATTGCAAGTATTTTCAACAAGGACTTAAAGAAATTAGCAGATATATTTTGTATTTTCAAAGAATATATTATCAAATTGATTTTGTCATGCTAAAATGGAAATATATATATTCTAGAGATAATGTTTAGGGATTGCCTAAAAGAGGAATTCTGAGCCACATTCCAGGAAGCAGTGGGTCTGGTCAATTAAATGGCTCTACAGTAAAACTTCAAGTCACTTTTAATGCACCAGTGTTCAAAGCAAACTTATAAAATATGTATCCTTTCAATATAGTCTCATCACAAATAGTAAGAACTTTTTTTAAAATATGAGGCGTTCAAAAAGCAAGTGATAATGGCTTTAAATTGCGACATATAAGTTTCTGCACTGTAGATATGTCTGTGCTTTGCTTTTACCTCCATTTACTATTAAAATCACTTTCTATTTCCTAAATGTTCAACAATTGGTGCAGAGAGGCAGAGGGCCCAGAAATTCATAGAAGACATTTTCCCAGAATTAAAAACAGTCTAAAATAGATCACTGCAGCCAAATCCTCGCATGGATAATTAAGGATGAACAAGATATAAAGCACGCAGTAAAGAAAATCTATATAGGAAGCCATTTTCATTTAAATTAGTTGTTTTCTCTCCTAATGGGAGGCAATAATAATGATGACAGTAGTGATAAGGGTAATAATTGTACTATTAATGGTAATTATCACTGAATTGAGTGATTACTATACGCCAGGTACTGAGCTACCCACTTTACAAACACTATTTCACTTCATTCTCAGAGTGCTCCTGAATTGAGGTATTCAGTAATACTAACATTTAAGAAGAGATAAGTCCATTCTTAAGAATGTTAAGATAGTTTTTTGAGGTAAAATACTTCATTTATATGGCAGAACTGGCATTTACACATGGGCTTCAATGGGTCTGTACAATAACAACTGATAAAATCCAGATTTATTGATAGCTTGTTTGTTTGTTTTTTCTTACCATTGGCTTGTTGCTTTGTGCTTAATATCAAAGCAGTGGTGGTGCATCTCTAGAAACTAAGGACTAGAGAGTTTAAAGTGTTTTTCCAACTATCTCAATGAACTGAGATATATTATATTTGTAAAGATTCATACCATTTCATTTTAGTGTCTCAGGAAGGCACCTATTGAAAGGTATTTCCTATGTCTACATCCACGTTCAACTCCTTCCCCCCATATTCTTGTATGAGGGGAAAAGATGGAAAAACAAAAAGTTGTTATAGGTCTGAAGTAACAAATTATTCCAGTCAAGCACAACCTATTCAGGAATAACATGAATCCTGAATATACATTTACTGAATGTGTATTAACTGGATCTGTTGAAATTCTGAGAATTTGGTCAGTAGCTAAGATAGCTGGCAATGTTCCAATCTCGCTTGCATTTACTTTGAAAATTGTGTGTTTTCTCAGACATAGGATGTTATATTATTTGTGTAATTTCTACAGGATAAATCGGTGCTCTGGACCAATGAATGACCTTTTTAAAATCTAAACGTGATTATATTAATTCTCAATTAAAATATGTCAATGCCTTCCTATTTGTTATATAATTTAACCCAAGACTTTTAGCATTGGATGTGTGTCCTTGTATTAGTCAACAATCATGGAGTTCCTGTCATGGCGCAGCAGAAATGAATCCAACTAGGAAACATAAGGTTGTGGGTTCGATCCCTGGCCTCGCTCATTGAGTTAAGGATCCAGCTTTGACGTGAGCTGTGGTGTAGGTCACAGATGCAGCTCGGATCTGGCCTTGCTGTGGCTGTGGCACAGGCCCACAGCTCTAGCTCTGATTAGACCCATAGCCTAGGAACCTCCATATGCTGCAGGTACGGCCCTAAGAAGCAAAACAAAAAAAAAAATCATCTTCTGATACCTAGTGTTTACTATGTATGGTTTTAAGTAGGAAATATTAATGGATTTTGAATAAGAAGTCCAGAATGAGGCTGTCATGGGACTGGTGCTATGGTTCAATGACATCATCAGACATGATTCCAGGTCTTTTCATCTTTCAGCTCTGCTGTTAATAATGCATAGTTCTGTGTCACCTCCCTTATCATCTTATGGTCATAGATGACCATTATTCTCCAGGCTCATGCCTCCATAATGGTCTAACTGGAGTCAGGGGACAGGGAAGAGGAAAGGCTATCCTTATACAAGGGAAAAAATATAAGCAGACTACATAGCAGAATAGGAGTAGTTCATGAACCATCCCTAGTTTGGGGGAAGGCTGGAAAATAGACTTTTATCTAGACACAATGGGAATCCCCCAAATAAGGCTTTAAGGAGAAATAGCAAAACAGATATTGTGTTGGCATGTAGCAGTATCTTACTAACATGTGGAAATGTATTGGTCGTTGAGTTAGAAATTACTGAAATTATTCTTGCTTAGGGTATTGTACATAACCTACCTTATTTTAACTATCCTATCTCTTGTCCTGACATATCTCTATGCTTACTCTGTACTCCATTTTAGGTGGACAACTAATTTCTTGAATTGTCTGTGCAATTTCCGTTTTACCTTTGCAGTAGCTATAACTTTGGCTTGCAAAATTCTGTCTTCTTGACATATCTGCTGAGTTTCAACTTTACCTAGATGTCAGCTGAAGTATCTTCTATCAAGCATTCTCATATTCTCTTAAATGCCCATTAAAATACCATTCCTCTGTGTCACATCATACTGTGAACATTCATATATGCTTACATTATTATGAACAAGTGATTAATAGAGCTGAGAATTTAGAATATATTCAATCAATGGCCACAGGAAAGAATTGGTGAAACTTGCCTTCAGATGTTTAATGATATATGTTGCAATATCACTTAAAGTTTGAAAGCAAATTTCATTAATTCTATCCTTGTGGCCACAAAGACACACACACACACACATATTCTGTGGTAGAAGTTTATGCTTGGCTAAATATTTAAGTTCCAACCACTGTAGAAGAGATAATACTGGAGATGTGAATAAGAATTCTTCTAGATGTCATATGCTATGAGGACATAAATAAATAACCAAGTTGTGTTGGATAATTCTCTATAATTTTGGACATATTAGTCTTTACATAATATTATTATAGCATTTTAGCATTTTCAATTTGTTTTCACATCCTGTTTTACTTGATCTTAAAACAACCTAGTAAGGCAGGATAACATCATTCTCTCTCTTGTACAGAATAGATATGTGTGAAGTTCGCAGAGGTTCATGGATGTACCAAAGGTCAAATCCTGAGTGGTAAAATTAGAAATCAAATGCAGATCTTTTGATTTCAAATTCAGTTTAGTTAAATACATTAATTCTGACTCTTGCTGAGAATATCATTATATAAAAATTATGTACTTTTGTTCTCTTGAGTGTTTTGTATTCATATATTTATTAATAATGAAAGCTAACTTATAATCATTTTTAAAATAATATAGTATAAGATGTGTAAACCCTGGGTATTTTGAACATAACTTCTTTTCTATACATCGCTCATTATCGTTGGTCTAAATTATTCAGTCCTGGAGTTCCCGTCGTGGCGCAGTGGTTAACGGATCCAACTAAGGAACCATGAGGTTGCGGGTTCGGTCCCTGCCCTTGCTCAGTGGGTTAACGATCCGGCGTTGCCGTGAGCTGTGGTGTAGGTTGCAGATGCGGCTCGGATCCCGCATTGCTGTGGCTCTGGCGTAGGCCAGTGGCTACAGCTCCGATTCAACCCCTGGCCTGGGAACCTCCATATGCCGCGGGCGCAGCCCAAGAAATAGCAACAACAACAAAAGACCAAAAAAAAAAAAAAAATATATATATATATATATAAATTATTCAGTCCTTAGTAAAGTAATTTGCCCACGTTTGCCAAGGACTCTAATGCTTTTAAAACTAAAAGTCTCAAGTCCCAGTAACATCCTCAGCCCGAGGAAAATCAGAACATTTGGTTACTCTCCTGATACTATGGAAGACATAAAATGTTAAACTCTACATTATTTTGAGCAGGTTTAGCTAGAAATAGAGATGCTTCAGTCAATAATTTAATAAGGAATTTTAAAAGATGGGAGCTTGTTGACCCAGTTTAACAAAGAGTTCAACTAATCATATATCTCATGAAGTATTATACAAAGTTTAACAAATATTTCTATTCTATGAACCTCTGAATTTTAGTTAATTTTACATATCTACTTAACAAAATATCATAGCATTAGGTTTACATTTATTGACTGTACAAAGGCAAAAAGTTGTCCTACAATTTTGAGAGATCTTTTTATAACTAGTTCAAGTTTGTTGATTTTTAAATATAAGAGTTAAAATACTTGGATTCGAATGTGTTTGAAAGAAATGATGTATCTTCATTTAAAATGTTAAACTGTGTCGATAAGGGAATTAAATTTTACCCATCACTATGAAATGATAAAGTGTCAATACTTCATTTACAGGGTAATGATTCTGATCATAAAATACAAAAGGACATGATGAAATTTCAAACATAAATAAACTCATAGATAAAATTAAAACTGACAGATTATGGGATTAGGAAGATGTTGTATATATATACACAATGTAATACTACTCAGCCATAAAAAAGAACGAAATAATGCCATTTGCAGCAACATGGATGGAACTACAGACTCTCATCCTGACTGAAGTAAGTCAGGAAGAGAAAGAAAAATACCATATGATATATGAAATATAATATATGGCACAAAGGAACCTTTCCACAGAAAAGAAAATCATGGACTTGGAGAATAGACTTGTGGTTGCCAAGGGGGAAGAGGAGGGTTTGGGAGGGACTGGGAGCTTGGGATAAATAGATGCAGAATGTTGCCTTCAGGACGGATTAGCAATGGGATCCTGCTGTGTAGCACTGGGAACTCTGTCTAGTCAATTATGATGGAGCATGATAATGTGAGAAAATAGAATGTATACATGTAAGTGTAACTGGGTCACCATGCTTTACAGTAGAAAAAAATATATAAATAAAAGATAAAAAAATAAGTTTTTCATTAAAATGAATCATACTACAGAAATATTTATTAATACATAATGACAGGATTTCTTCTTCTGGCAAGAGGTCTAGATTACGTAGATTAATGCTTCTTCTGAAACATCTAGAAAAATTGTATTTTTAATGGCATAGAAGAGTAATGGACACAAAAATAGGGTAAATTGTCTTTAAGTAGTTCCAAAAAGAGAAAACCCACCTATTATAAGTAAAAATAGCCAGCCATTTCCTTCTTGTATCCAGAGGCTTATTTTGTAAAAAGAATAGATACGAAGATTAGGAAGACCTAGGTACTAGGTAGGAAGACCAGGCTTAGGTAGGAAGACCTAGGTACTAGGTACTTGCATGAGCCAGCAAGACTCTAAGAGGGAACAGAAACCAGTCAAGTCTTTGATAGTTGAGAAGTGGTAAGTTCTTGAGTGTTAGGATGAAAACAAGAGAGCTCATAAAGGATGTTTGCTTAAGTATTATTTGCTTGACTCTGGAGATGCGATGGGGGCTAGGGCTCTGAGTTAAATGCTTCTAAATGGAAAATTAAAACAGTCCCCTAAATAACCTGTGAGACAAAGTTCTGATGGAGTGTAGGGGCCTATCTCGAAAGCATGGCCAGTTCCCCCTCAAACACTTTCCAGAGATTAAAAAATATGGAATGTAGGAAAGACAGACCTAAAATTAAAATATTTCAAGGTGAGAACTGAATCTCCCTCATGCTTTGGCACTAAGAAGATAGAGAACCACCAGATTTCTCGGTCAAAAACAAAGGTTGACTCCAAGGATGCCAGACCTGGGAAGGGTAAGCTCTTTTATATGAAACTTGAGCAGCTTCATATTTCAGTATCTGTGGGACCTCTAAAAACCCATCCACCAGGGATATCAAGGGATGATGCCATGCAATTTTCTCTGACCTTTAAAAATACTGTACTTGTCTTTTTATCAGAAAAGTCTGAGTCTTTTGTAAACCTCTTCATGCTGTGAATAATTTGATTCTCTCATTGTAAAATTCTTATGAATTCCTCTTTTATCCTGTGAGTTCTTATACTCTCTTACTGTATATATATGGCTGTGGGTCTTTCTTAATATATATACCAACTCCCAGGAGATGGGTCTTTCTATCTGGAAATATTTGCCATTCTTTAACTAACAGAAATGATCTATTTTTCATTTTCCTCTGTATTTTCCCTTTGTCATTTGAATCAACAAATTATTTTAGAGCATCTGGATTTATTAAATTCTCTCCTATTTTCAATGGCTTCGACCACATGCACGAACTTCTTTGTCAGAATCTACTCACCCTTGATCTCTAGCTGTGTCTATGCACCAATCGTCTCAACTATTTAAATTAGGTTTTAACAATTTAAGGAGACATATTTTTTTTAGTATTTAAGGATTATGGTTGCACCTATTTCATTTTACCTTGTTTCAAAAACATGTAGTTACAAAATCCAATTAAATCTCTGTAAGCTCTTAATCACAGTAGAAACAATTTCTAATGAAAGGTAGAGAGAGAGTAGACATACTTTAAGAAAAAAAAAATATTTTCATCAACATTTGTGCAGCAGGGACAGTATGAGAACTGAAGGAGACTTTCTATCATGTGCAGATTGTGACCATGTGCGACCTGCCAGGCTGTGAACGGCCAGTCAGTGCTGGTTTGATCCACACAACACAGACAGCAGTGCTGACTGTAAGAGAATGATTGAAAAATGACTCTATCAAAAATGATTTCTTGTTGTAAAAATACCATAAATGTCATTGAACCAAAACAATTTACAACTAGCAAGAGGTGTCATAGATGGACATGCTGGAAGAAGACTGAAAAACAAAGGGTAACGAATAATATTGCTGGACTTAGAAAGAGATATTTTGTCATTTATTTCCTCTTAGATTCTAGAATGCTATTACTACAATGAATACAGATTCTCAAGGAACTTTTTTTGAGCATTGTATTGGAACTTAGGAAAGATATCTGTTAAGCATTTGAAAAAATAATTAAATATGTTTGGAATATAATTCCTTGTCATTATAGATTTCATATTTTGTTATACATATTTTCATTACTTGAGTTAACCCATGTGATTTGAATCTATGCAAAATGTTATATATCTAATGAATAGTTTCATTTGTTTCAACTATATGCACATATAGAGACAGACATACCTTTGATAATATCATTTTTTACTTTTAAAATACAAAATTTCAAGAGTTCCCATTGTGGCTCAGTGGGTTAAGAACCTGATACAGTGTCTATGAGGATGCAGGTTCGATCCCTGGCCTCTCTCAGTGAGTTAAGCATCCAGCATTGCTGCCAGCACGGTGCAGTTGGTAGATGTGGCTCGGACACGGCATTGCTGTGGCTACGGCATAGGCTTGCAGCTGCAGCTCTGATTCAACCCTTAGCCCAGGAACTTCTATATGACCACAGGTATAGCCATAAAAAGGAAAAAAAAAAGTATATAAAATTTCAGATTTAAAAAACTACATGTTATCTGTGGTAAAAACGTGTTGCACTTTATTTCTGAAACTCTTTTATGAATACATAAAGAGGGAACATGTATAGCTCAGATCACTCAAACTCTTTTATCCTTACTCCCTCTAAATCGCATTAGAAAGTCTGTAAGAGTCACTTCCCCAAGACTCCCTGAAGCCAGGAGTGGCCAGTGAAATGCACACACAAGTCTGCTAACAGTAAACCCCTTTTTTGCTTTGCTCTTCTTTCTTGGAATATACAGACATGCTTTTACTATGAAGATAAGGAGAAAGTAATTGCACAAACTTTGGCAAAGACATTATTGAGTCACTGGTCCAGCGGCTGCCTATCTCCCATCTTTTTACTATATGAGGGAAATAAACCTTATTTATATGTTTATAAAACAAAAATCTGATTTTCTGTTATTTTCAGCTGAAATCTTGTCTAACAAACATTAAAAGATAGATTTTCACACAAAATTTGATGTATGCTATCAATGGCATTTGCTGCTATGTAATTTCTTTTAGAGTTAGTAAAACAATAAAATAAGTGAAAGGGAAGAAATACTGAAAATAAGATCACATTTTTACAAACTATATGTTTTTTAAAAATGATACTGAACTTAAATATGTTAAGAATAATTCTGAGGTAAGAGATATTATTTTAATAATGTTAAGCTTCTTAATACTCTGCTGACTTTCCTCTGTGAGGAAGCTACCATTCTGGGAGTTCCTGTCAACTCCCATTCCTTATCTCCCATTATTTTGTTAACTGATTTATTATTTTTACAATGATAAGGTTTATGATATTCATATTTTACAAACATCTTGAAATAATTTAGTAGTTTTGTTTATTTTTAAAGGGATGTAACTCCCACACGTTGCTTCTCTAGTCCTGTTTTTTGAAGTTATTTGATTAAATATTTGGCCGTATTTTGGTAAGGACCTCAAGTGTATTATTCACAAGGTTCTGGCATAAATAAAAATGTTTGTATTTTGCCTTTATAAGAAGGAAATTTACCCTCGTATGCATTTACTGAGTGCTTTATGTTTTTTTGAGAAGTAGGTAGATATTACTCAATTTTAATTTTTGAAAAAATTTATTTCAGGGAAATTTCTCCTTCCATTATGACTAAATCCTCATGTCTCATTTAGTTCTTTATCAGAAACCACTATTTTGCTTATATTAGTCTTTTTTATAATATTGCAAATTCTGACTCCCTTATCTTCTCAAAAATTAGACATTAATCATTTTGAATTTCAATATTTTATGATATATTATCAGATAATCACTTAATCACTATGAAATTGTGAGTTGCATTTGTTTTTACGTAACTTGATCCTAATATGTTATTCATTTCTGTTATCTTTCTCAGGTCTATTATTTTCTGTTAGACCCTTTTCATCTCTTTCACATCTCTGTATAATCTATTCTTCAATCATATCTACCTTATCTTTGAGTTTCTCTTATTATTAAGATCACTGGAAGCTATGTCTATTACAGATGTTATTTGTTTTCCTAGAAAAATATTCTTGGAATGTAGTGTCTTCATCTGCTATTGCCTTCTGTGTTTTCTCTTTTCTAATGGACAGGTCATGTCTTGTGTCCTCCTGCTTATTCATCATCTTTTAGTGGCATCAACTATTTTTTGGCAAAGATTATCGAAATGAGAAAGTAGAGGAAGATGGAGCAATTCTCAGCTTCAATTAGGGTATATCATATCAACATATTTATTTTCTTTAAAGAAAACCATTTCTTCATTTTTGCTGTTTAACATTTGTGGATCACAGATTGGTCCTTTGCATCTCAGGCTCTCTGTGTTGATAGTTTCCTCAGCATCTTTTCCTCCATCTTCCTGCCTTATATCTGTTCATCTCCCTCAGTAGAAGTTGGACTGTAGTATTTGTCAGTATGGATTTTCATTTGAGTCCTCCTTCCAGCCATCTTGCAGAGCCTAACCAGGTCATTCCAAGGACGTAGTCTTAGAGTTCATCACTCTCACCACTGGTCAATCCCATATTCCTTTCAGAACTATGATATTTAATTTGGGGAAATTTTTATGCTGTGTTTAGTTTTTGAGGGGTCTTAAACTATAGGAGAGCTCTAGAAATAATGGCCTTAAATTTGGGGTTAGATTTGAATTTTCCATGTAAATAAAATAATGGCAATCGTTTACCATGTTTAAGCAAATTCCATGTCCATTCTCTGAAATACAGACTACACACCCACAAAAAGAAAAGAGATCATACAAGTTGTAAATCCCCTATAAAAAGTCCCTCTTGGTTTAGGATTTATTTATTCACTTCTGATGGCTCTATTAAAATTTGATGAGAGTTTGGCAAGTAAAGCAGCCTTTCATTGTGTTCAATGAGCTAAGATACTTCTGTTTCAATATCACACAGGGTCCACAGCTTGTGCCCCTAGGAAAGCAATTCATGCCAAAGCATCTGTTCTCTGTGCATATTCTCCTGGATATGCTTGCTAAGGATTGGCTCTACGTCATAGGAAATACCTCTGCTTTCTTCCTTCATCATTGAAACTGATGCTCACTGGCTTCTAGACATGTGAACAATCAAACTGAATTGTCAGAGAGATGGCAGAAGCAGGGCAGGACACTGATGGAAATCATTTGAAATTTATACATAATATGGATCCTTATTAACTCTAGTTACATATTACTTTTTAAAACTATCCTGGTGATTGAAGTCTTTATCCAAGGAGTCTGTTATGGTATTAATCAAATTCCAACATGTGTCATAACTATTTGTATGCTTTCTTATTTTTTGCTACTCTTTGGACAATACCTTAAGGGCAAATATTGTTATAATTTAGCTTATGTCATTCTTGTAAAACCTTCATCCTAATTACTCAATAAAAAACTTGATGAATATATGAAGTTATTTTCAAAAAGACATTTTTCTAACAAAGGGAAACTATAGCCAAGCAGTAATTATTTGATGACAGTTATAAAGAGTTCCCATTGTAGCTCAGTGGTAATGAAGCTGACTAGTATCCATGAGGATGCAGGTTTGATCCATGGCCTCGATCAGTGGGTTAGGATCCAGCTGTGAGATGCAGCATAGGTCGCAGGTGCAGCTCAGATCTGGCATTTCAATGGCTGTGGTGTAGGCTCTGGGAACTTCCAAACGCTGCAGGTGTGGCTCTAAAAGGCAAAACATACAAACAAACAAAACAAATGTAGCTAAAAGAGAACAAACGTATTTATATAAACTCTACTTTTATGGCAAGATCATGTGCTCTCTTTTGTCTCAACATAGAGACTTGGGTATTAGTTAAGAAGCCTATGATAAACTGCGGTTACAAATCAATCATGGAATTTTAGTCATTTACCACACAGACAACTATTTTTTATTTCTATCTCTCAGCATAAACCTGATGTTGGCCATGACAGGAGAAAGTCTGTCCATATATTCATTCACAGTCTCAGGCTGATGGAGCCTCTACCATCTGATAATTACATACGAACCTCGTGACCTCCTTTCTCATTATAAATGAAAAGTAGGAAGAGCATACTCAGAAATTAGTTCTTTCTGCTGGGAACCCACTGGCTAAAAGAAGACACATCATCTCTTCTGAATGCACAGGAGCTGTAAAATTTGGAGATGGAGGATGCATATAGCTATTTGGATAACTAATTATTTTTTCTATGAAAGAAGAGAGATAAAACCCAGTTAAATGCATTTCTATAGTGTGTGTATGAGATGTGTATGTGAATCAATCAAATATCTTCTGAAAAACAGTGTGTCATCTGTTTAGGAATACAGTATATATTAAAATGTGTAAGGTGTGCTACCTGCTTCGAAAATTTTTAATTCTAACTGTGGGAAAATATTTAGTTATTAGATATCCTATCTTTGCAGATTATCTTGTCATTTAGGTAGTTTGGGATATTGGGGGGATCACAAGTAAATATATATAATTTTAAACATTGCCTCATTAAATAAGCTGTCTTTTGTCAAAAAGCACTATGGCATTTATTGAACCATAAGCAAGATTCAGGATTTATACAAATGCTCTTTTCTAACCACAAACAGATGGCTGTTAGAAATCTGCAGATCCTTTTACCTCATATGATTATTTTGGCTTCCTTTTTTTATTATAGCTTTGAATATAAGAATTAAAATATTAGATTAAAATTTCATGTATTTCTTTGATAAAATAGCTTGGAAAATCACATCTATGTTTCATCCGTTTATAAAAGAGATTACGTGGCAAGAATATTTTCAGTAATGTGGAAACAAGTCATTTTTCTTTCCTTATTTTACTGTTTTTTCCAAAAAAGTACACGAAATAATATGTGGTGAAGAAAATAACGTATGATGTATTGTAGTAATACTCTTACCATAATCACCAAAAAGTTCAAGAACTTGGCAGAAGTTCAAGATACGAGAATATCTGGGTAACTTTGTATGTAACTTAGTAATAATTAGAAAATAAGTAAAATTTTCTATTTTAGGTTGCAGTCCTGACACTTTCTACTTATCTTCTTTGTTTATGAAGTACTTCTAATGTTTTCCAATGAGTGGATTTAGAAAGCATTAACGATTGTGTTTACTGTAGTAAAGGTGTATATTGATTTAGAAAACATGTATAATATCTTCCCAGCCAAGAACATGGGATGAATTCTCTTTTCTGCAGATCTCATTTTGTCTTTCAATAATGTGCTCTCACTTTGTTCCTATATGTTATCTGTCTTTCTTGTTTCATAAAATTTCCTGATTTTGTTTTGTTGGATTTGTTATTGCTGTTATTTGTTTTGAATAGATCAATTTTCCCATTTCTTAGATGTCAACTGTAAATTCAAGACAACCTACTGATTTTTGTAATCATTAATTTTATATCAAGTTATTTTATCAAGTTACCTAACTCAGTAGTTTGAGAAAGAGGATGAGGGTTTTAGGTATAAATCTTATTTCACAAGGAAACATAATTTTATCTCTCTTTTCCAAAGTTGATATTGATTGATTTCTATATTTCTACTCAAGAAAATATTACATAATATGATGAAAGTTGGGTTCTCATTAATTTATTTTAAAATAATCTCAGAATTTTGTCCTGTAGGATTATGTTTGCTCAAGGACTCTGGCAGATGGTTTTATTAATTTCTCCCTTCTATTTCTGTTATACCCCTACTTTTCATTAGGAATGAATTTTGTTGTTGCCAAATGCCTACTGGAGCCTACCAGTAGTTTTTCATTTCTTTCTTCTTGAGAGTGTAAAGGTAAAAAAATATAAAATTTTTGATATCGAGTCATACTTTGATTATCAGAATAAACCCTGCTTAATTAGTATTTTTACATTATATTTTCACGCTCTGCTTGCTTCTATTTGTTTATATTTTATTTATGATATATATATATACATAGATATACACACACACACATACATATACACACATATATTTTCTTTTTCAGGCTGAACCTGCAGCATACAGAAGTTCTCAGGCTTGGACTTCCTGTGTGGCTCACAACATAACTACTCGGCATTGCTCCTACAGTGGCTTTGGCTTCACCCCTGGAAGTTCTCACGCTAGGGGTCGAATTAGAGCTGCAGTATCTGGCCTACCCCATAATCACAGCAACGCCAGATCTGAGCTGCCTCTGTGACCTTCACTAGTTTGTGGCAATGCCAATTTCTTAACCTACTGAGTGAGGCCAAGCATCAAACTCACATCCTCAAGGAAACTATGTTGGATTCCTAACCCACGGAGCCACAATGGGACCTCCCAGGATATGTTTTTTTTTTTTTTTTTTTGCCACAGCATATGGAAGTTCCTGGGCGGAGAATGAAACCTGTGCAATAGCAGTGACCTTAGCTGCTGCAGTGACAATGTTGGATCCTTAACTCAATGAGCCATTGGGAACTCCAAGGATATGTATTTTTAGATCATAAATAATTTCTATGTCTTTCTGTTTGTCTCTCTCACTTTTTCTCTCTTTTATACTTCTTGAGATTGGAAATTTAAATCAAGCTGGTTTTATAAAATAAATTGGGGGAATTCCTTGTCTCTTTTATAGTTTGGGATAATTTAAATGAATGAGAATGAAATTATCTAATGGCTGATTAAAACACAGTTGATTCAGTTTCCCTTACACTGTATCTTTTTAAATATATATTCTCTTTTTTCTGTTGTAACGCCTCCTGTCAATTTGTCTACTTCTTAAATCAATTTTAATAATTTGTTTTTGTTACAAATTATCAATTTCCTCAAGGTTTTCAAAAAGGGTCTATAAAGTTTAATGCAATATAATGTTTAATTCTCTGATTTTTCCTATATATTACTTTCCCTTTTTCAACCTCATTCATGCATAAGTTTACTTTGTCCCCTTTTAATAAATTTCATTTGACTTAAAAATATGAGCTTCTAAAGTTATGATTGTTTTGTTTTGTCTTTGTCTTTTCTAGGGCTGCATTCGCAGCATGTGGAGGTTCCCAGGCTAGGGGTCTAATCAGAGCTGTAGCCACTGGCCTAGGCCAGAGCCACAGTAACGCCAGATCTGAGCCGCATCTGTGACCTACACCACAACTCCCGGCAACGTCAGTTCCTCAACACACTGAGGGAGGCCAGGGATCGAACCCACTGAGGGAGGCCAGGGATCTGAGCCATGACAGGAACTCCGATTTTTGTCTTTTTAAATTGTAGTCTATCTTTATTAAATTCATCTTCCTCTTTTATTTTGGTTTGTGTTGCCGAATTATAGAATTCATGCCTAATTGTTTAAAGGAAGTAAACTGATTAAATTTGGTATTCCTATTTCTTACAATGATGGTATTTAAGACTATAAATTTATCCTTGGTATATAAGCTTCATCCCATAGGTTTTGATATGAAGTGTCTTCATATTTATTGCCTTCTAAATATTTTTAAATTTCCCATTGGATTATCCAAGAGAATTCTAGAACTATATTTCTGAATTCAAAAGTAGTTAGGATTTTTCTATTATCACATTATTTAATTCTATTTTGGGGAATGACTAAAAACAGGGCCTAAAAAGGTTCAACTTTATGGAATTTATAGATTCATTTTATGAATTTATTTATGAGATCTAGCATGTGAGCTAGTTTGTAAATTTTCCACAGACTTAAAAAAAATATATGCATCCTGTATTAGAGCCATGATTCTATGTATTCCCATTAAATTGATTTAATTAATTACATTTTTTCTGTATTAATATTTATTGTCTTTTGCATCACTCAGACTACAATTATAATTTTATTAAAATACTTTTCTGAATTTCCAAGTTTCTGTTTTATATATATAGCTGCTATTTGCTCCATAGGGATTTTTAACTCCTGTCATCTATGTGTTTTCAAATCATCAAAAAATAATCCTGTCTGTTCTTAATGCTTTCACTAGCCTTAAATTCTAGCTTATCTAAATATATTTCCTACTCATTATGACTATGTGCAGTTGGCTTATATCTTCTTGCTCATTTTATTTCAATCTCCTTGAATCTGCTCATATTAATTTTTCTTTTCGCTGCTTCTCTTAAGAGCATATTACGAGAAGCACTTTTTGACCTACTGCCTCTTTTTTTAAAATGAAATAATTCAATGTATTCACAAATGATGACATATAATTGTGCTTCTTATATCTCACATAATTTTTTTAACTTTGTTAGTTGCTCATTTTGTTTTTCCATATTTTTGCTGGCTGGCAAACACTTTTCTTTTTTTCCCCAAAGGAAAGCCCTTATGTTTTGGTCAACCATATTTTGAGGGGAGGGGAACAGTAACAAACAACTTAATAGCCCTATGTTTTCCAGCAACAACTAAAAAATAACCATGTTCCATTATCTCATTACAAGTATGTTCTTAGTTTCTGTTCACTAAACCATTTCATTCAAAGAAAAACATTTTTTTCTTTGTCTTTTTGCCATTTCTTGGGCCACTCCCACGGCATATGGAGGTTCCCAGGCTAGGGGTCAAATCGGAGCTGTAGCCGCTGGCCTATGCCAGAGCCACAGAAATGCGGGATCCGAGCTGAGTCTGCAACCTACACCACAGCTCACGGCAATGTTGGATCCTTAACCCACTGAGCAAGGCCAGGGACTGAACCCGCAACCTCGTGGTTCCTAATCAGATTTGTTAACCACTGTGCCACGGCGGGAACTCCCAAAGAAAAACATTTAATGAAGACCATGTTAATCCATCCAAAGGGTTTATCAGAGGAGTGATGACCTTACTAATCTAGGACATTTTAATTTCCATCATGTTTATATAAGCAAGAGTCTACCAAATATTCAGGACTGCATAACATGAGTGACTGACATCCAGTTTATTGCAATAGATCAGCTGCTACCACCCATGCATCATATTTTAGTTCTATTTTTCTTTTCTTAGGAACAATTCTGTTTTATTCAGCTTTGCTGTAGCACAATCACAGATGATCAGTGCCCTCAAAAGAAAAAACATTTCTTTCTCATGCACAACCTGGGTAGGCAATTTCAGATCAGCTTCAGCAGACCTACTACATGAGTCTGCTTATGTTATTAACCAAGCTGAAGAAATAGTTCTTATTTATGCTATGATAGCGGCATAAAGAAAAAAGCAAGAGAGCTGAACCACATCCTATACTTAAAGCTTCTGTTCAAGAGGGTTATGTTCTATCTACTCTGATTCCATTGGCCAAAGCTCATCAAATAGTGAAGTAAACCATCAGTGGGGCAGGGATGTAAAAATCCACCTACAGAAGGAACTGCAAGTCACATGGCTATAGGAGGAGATGGCTAAACCTCTTATAGGGAATAGAAGGACTGAATATGCAAGGACAATACTATTCGCTATGCCTTCCCCTCTCATTAACTTTGAAGTCCTCCCTTACTTCACCTTTCCTTTAGTGGCTACCTCTCATTCCCTCCACATTTAATTATACATATATTTTACTATTATTTTCTAACATGAGAATTATGTCTCTTTCCTCACCGCTGCCCCTCCCTCAACTCACAAATCCTAAGATAAAACTACAATAAAATCTTAGAAACATTTTATTTTACTCTATCATAGAAATTGTATCAGGAAAGGATTTTAATTATTTGTTCTTAGTTGTCTCTAGACATTAGTCCATTAGTTTTTGGCTTTATGTGCTTCACTCATTCTAATATGATTCTTTTTCACTTATAGGTAGAGCATTGATTTCAGAGGCATGTAGGAAATTATCTGTATTTTTTGAATGGAGAGATTTTATCAGAATATGATTTGTATTCTGATAGAGAATATGATTTGTATTCCTAAAATTCAGTGAGCCATATAATCTGCAGGTTTAAATCTTTCTATCAGAAGAATTTTTTCTAATATCTTTCATCAAATGTTTCTCCTTTTCCATCTGTATCTTCTTTCTGTTATGACCACATAGCTATGTATCCTCATTTGCCATACACACAGCCCTAGTTTATGCCTGTGGTTTCAGAAGATTTATTAATATCCATCCTCTTTTAGTCTGAAGTGTCCAACTTTGATAATAAATTATATGGTCAGCCTACCTATAAATAATACTATTCTCATACTGATCTTCTAGAACTATTCTATAAAAACCTTATCTTTTCTTTCATAATATTCATACATATTTAAATAATTTATTGCCTCCAAAATGTATCTACACTATTTTCCATGTCACTGAAGTTATTTTCCCAAAGGTGGAATAAACTTCCCATCTCTTGACCTTGGGTTCAGCTATATACTTCCTTTGTCCAATGGGGTGTCAGCAGATGTGACTAAAGCAAAACATACAATGTGCCTGTGTAATGGGGCATGGCCTCTGGTTCCTCTACAATCACCATGGCCTGTGGTTCCTGTACAATCACCAAATGCATACTGGTCAAAGGGGAATGAATCACATCAGGATCAAACCTGGACCAATCTGTAATTTGGGGCCAAGTTCAGATAAGCCCTGCCCACAATAATCACTGACTCCCAGGTAAATTACAGATGTATAAGCAATAATAAATATCAACAAAACTAACAGATACACTCTCTTTTTATGTTTACTGTATACCCAGGATATGTTTTTTGTATACTATATTTGATTACTAAGTTTTTCTCAACAATAAAAATAATTGATTTATTTTGTCCACTATTTTTTTTTTAAGCTGAGAAATCAAATTTCTTATTACCAGAAAGACTTTTCCTGACAAGGAACTTATTTTCTATCAGCACTATTGTATTAAGCATTTTTCCTATGTGTTCTAATTTCTAAACTCTAGTTGTTAAACCCTTTTAAGTTATTTCTTCTCCTTTGGGCTAGTGTTGTAGAAGCAAGAAAGATGCAAGGCAGTGTCTAATGCAGCACCTGGAGAGAGTCCACTGGAATAGCGGTCCCTCATTGTTCTCTGAAGATCAACTGCAGGAAGCCCTGAGCCAACTTCAATCAGATCAATCAACTCTCTCTTTTTAAAACTTTTTTTTCCTTCTCTAGGATGAAAAAGATTAAATACATTCCATAGTGGCCAGTGGTAAAATTCAACAAGAAAAAAAGGAGGAGGGAATTCCCTTCATGTCTCAGTGGTTAACAAACCTGACTAGGAACCCACATGAGGACGTGGGTTCACTCCCTATCCTCGCTCAGAGGGTTAAGGATCCAGTGTTGCCATGAGCTGTGATGTGGATCATAGACGCGGCTCAGATCCAGCATTGCGGTGGCTGTCGAGTATGCGGGCAGCTGTATCTCTGATTCTACCCCTAGCCTGCGAACTTTCATATGCCCCAAGTGCGGCCCTAAAAAAGCAAAATAAATAAAATAAAATAAAATTTAACAATAAATACACAGATTTATAAGGGCCGACATCCTTCTAGTATTCATTAACTATTCTCATTTGGACCCCCAATATTAGGTTTCATAATGGTTTGTTCAAAAAGGTGAAAGTTACAACTGGCTTACTGCAGGGTCTCCCACAGAATCCAAGGCTTTATTTTCCCTTAAAACCTTTAGATTCTAACATCCACTCAGAAAAGGCAGATAAAAAAAAATTTTGTTTGTTTAATCAGGGGGAAAGAAGCTCCATACAGATTGTGATTTTTCTCTTCATATTTTATCACATCTATATAGATATCTATATAACTCTCACCCTTTTGTACAGCCCTATTAATCTAATTTACTCAAATCAAAATTTTTGAAATTGCTTTACGGTTGTTGTTGTCAATTACCTCTAATCGCTTTCTCCATCACAATCGCTTATCAAATTTTTCCATTGGGGTTTGCACAGTCACTACTTTATGGAATCTTTCTCGCCTATTGTTCAATAATCTCCATGTCCATAAACCCAATGGATACTTTTGAGCCCTCTGTTTAAATTGATGTGTAAGCATTATTGATCATGCTCTCTTTTTAAATCTTTACTTCATTTCTTTACTTTTTGGTTTTCTTTTTTGTTTCCTTTTAAAAAGCTTTTTCGTTCTATTCCAAATTTTAAACATTTTATCTTTATCATGGTTCTGTTCTGAGTCATTTTCCCCAAATAGTCTGCATTTGTTTCATAAATAATTTCCTTTATTTAAATCCAGTCTCCTTTCTACATGTAAATGCTACTAATTCTTACCCCTATATTTTCAGTTCAGATCCCTCTTCCACTCCAGACATTTGGATGTGTCTGTCCATGGCTTCCCAAATTGAACTTAATGAATTTTGTCGTCACAGTTCTTCTTTTCAGGAATGCTTTATCACATCATCATTATTATTTGGGAATGCATTATTGCATACTGAGACTCAGCTGCTAAAACCTTAGTAGGCCTTCCTGACCACCCCAACCAGTCATTAATGAATTAATCAGTCTTTCCAATTTCCCATCTTTCAACAATATTTTCAGTAACAACCGTATTTCTCAGTTGAGTTATTCCGGTAGCCTCTTGTTCGGCCTCTCTTGAACAAAACATGCAACATTGCTGCTATCATTGTATCTTTTTAAAATCACAAAACAAATCAAGACATTCCTTCTATTTAAACCTTTGTAATAACTCCTAATTTCACCTTAAAACAAAATCTGGACATGGCTAACATAGCCATGCTTAATGTGGGCCTCCCTGCACCACTCCTTCTATCTCACTTTGTTTCACATTTCCCTTTGCTCTCTCTCATTCAGACATGTCAGCTTCGCCTAGACCCTCAAAGGTCACTGACTCAAGAAATAACATTACACTTGAATCTGTTTCTTTTGTTCTTTTTAATTTACAGTTGAACCTTTACTTATTTCTGAGGCATCAGCAAATGTATCACTTCCTAAAAGAAAACTTCTCTGTCATATCAGACCAGAGTAAATTCCCAAATGGCTCTCAATGCTTCTTCCCTTCACAGTTCTTTATTTGCCAGGACTTAATAAATTATTTGCAAACATTTATTTACTTACTTACTTATTTATTTGTCTTTTTAGGGCTTCACCCACAGCATGTGGAGGTTCCCAGGCTAGAGGTCGAATCAGAGCTGCAGCTGCTGGCCTACTCCACAGCCCCAGCAATGCCAGATCCAAGCCACATCTGTGACCTACACCTCAGCTCAAGGCAACGCCATATCCTTAAGCCACTGAGCAAGGCCAGGGACCCAAACCACGTCCTCATGGATACTGTTTAGATTTGTTACCTCTGAGCCTCAATGCGAACTTCATAAATATTTATTTAATATACCTCTGTATATATAGTCTTTAAGTTTCCTAAGGCAACAAATCATGTATGTTCTATGCAGTCCTATGTTCCTAGTAACTAATATGTTCAATAATTGTTAATGACTAACATATGCCTCAGACAACATATGATTCAACATTACAACATATATTTTTATTTTGGAGGAGGCAATGCTATCAGGAAATGAACAGAGTACTGATTTTTTTTTTCAATTCTTCTCTGTCTCTGTCAGTTACTCATTCCTGACCCACATTTTTACTTTGTTGCAGTTGTTCAATATATGGCAGTAGAGTATATTTGTTAATATTTTGTACACATAATTAACTCAAGCTTAACTTCTCAAGCAAATGGATGTTAACTTCTTAAAGTTAAAACAACTTTTCAACTCTATGTTCTTGCACTAAAAATATGGTAGCAGAAAATTTACTTTGCATATTTTAGGCATGTTATTTTATATTAGTTTAATTTCCCGTGTAAGTCAGGATCATTTTAAAATTAAAAGGATGGAAAATTTATGTAGACACATTCTATTAATGAAATATTTTCTTTATTTTTCAAATCTGGATAATGATTAGCTCACCCCATCACTGAGATTAAATGAGAATTATGAAAATTTTTATGAATACATGGTGCTATTCAATTTGTTATTATATTAATATTAGCCTTTTAATGGCATCAAAATCAAACATTTATATTATCATTATACTTCAAATAAACATAAAAAATAACATCTACTTACCTTTCTAAATCTTTTTGTCTCTAAATAATTATTACTCAGAGTCCAGGTTATTTTTAAAGTCAGGATTGTTAGGCAATGAAACTTTATTCAGAATAATTTCCTCATAAGTAAGAATGTAACTGGCTGACAGAATACTCAAACTAGGGATTATAGCTGAGCACAGTTAAAATTTACTATCACTGTAAACCTATGGGGGAAAACAGTACTGCGCATTTGAACCAGCAAAATTACATATCCATTGCTTTAGTATACATTTCATGAGCTATTGTTTAGTTAATGCATTTTATAAAATGAGTCTTCCACTCAGAACTCTAATTAGAAACTCTGACATTCCATAGCTGGACTTGCCACTGCTCTTTAAATCTGCTCTTGCTTTTTCTTGGTATTGGATTTTAATGGTCAGATATCCCAAGCAGCTTTGTGATTATGCAGGTAGGCTTTGAGATACACAGTGCCTAGTGTGTAGGACCAAATGAGGCTTTAGATAGCACATATCATTTGTCAATAATAAGAATAATAGAATGGATGCCCATTTGCTCCAGCAATTAACTGGTCTCTCAATGGTCATGTGGTTATACCCCCTTGGAAACTTACAGCTTTAGTAAATTGAGAAACATGTTTTAATGTTGCTAAATAATATATTTCTATGCATCTCAGATTTTACAGTAGATATATGACTTTTTTATTATTCCCATTTAAAAAAAACAGACTAATGAATTATCAGTCATTTCTTATTTAAAATACTCTCTGAAACAAAGTGTTTAAAGTCCTATGTAATAAAATATAATTATTCAAATTATTCTTTATGAAATGAACTAAAGTATTCAAGGCATTTTAATGGTATCTAAGTTCCAAATCCAACTTTAATATATTCATCTCTAAAATATGGACAGTTGTCAGAGAAAGCTGGAAAGTATTCAAAATAGTCTTTGAGCTCTTAAATTTCATCAACTATGATATCAAATTGAAACTTATTTTTTCTTGGTAAAAATGAACGATTTTGCTTTCATTTAAAATCATGCATAAATAATTTCAATCTGCTTAGTGTTTCCACTTAGCACTTTGCACAAGAAAATAAAAAACATTGCTGAACTCTAAGAAGCATTTAGCACAATCAGCCATTTGCTCTTAGGACTATACTGCTGTGCCAAGTTGATTTTTACTACTATTGCACTTTGAAATACAAACATTACTGTATTTCTAGTCTAAAAGCAATGCTGGCTGAAATAAGAATTGCTCAGCATTATGTCAAAAAACTTGTTTTTATTTTAAAAAGGAAAAATAAGTTATAAAACTCTAATTAATACTAACATAATAACTGTTGAAAAATGCAGAGAAAAATATAAACATCTTTCTAAGAAGGTTGAATCACAAGATAGGTACCAACAAACACCAAAAATTTATTGAAAATTAGATGCTGCTAAATAATTCATTGGGTAGTAAACAGGAAAAAAAAATGCTTTGTGTAAAATAAAATCTTAATGTTTAAAATCAAAATGCACAGAATTATACACAAATTTTCTAAGGCACTATGAAGGACTTTGTGACTTTGGATTTATATAGCCAGAGTCATCCTGAAGCTGCAAGATAATAGACCCCAGCTATCCAATTTAGTTGTATTGCACTGTGAAAACCGCATTCAATTTTAGACACCACATTTCTAAAAAATTATAAAGAGCTAGACAGATTCCTGAAGAAATCAACAATAATGTGAAGGGATTGGAGATGATATTTTTAATAAGATAATGTTCCCAGCAGTTTTTTCCTCACATCTCCAGAACATGATTGGATGTATGCTCTTCATAGATTCTGCGTAAACACACAGTCTTTTGATAAAGAAAAAAGAGAAAGAGAGAAGTTTGCTTAAAATAAGATTATTTTCATAGAATTTCCTATCTAGAAACGATCAATAGGGAGCACCTTATCCAACAGCCTTATTTAAAAATAAAGATTTGGATCCCAAGTTGTCATCACAAATGAGTCCCTGGAGACTGTTGCTGTCAGAACCAGCATTAAAACCCACAGTCATGACAGTAAAAAGCTTTTCCCAATTTGCCACGTGCTTTAAGTATCTCTAGTTAGTGCCATTTTACTGAATTAAAAGTGCTACTTTATTAATTTTTTCCAAATACATTTTGGTCATTTTTACTATTAATGAACAGGGGCTTTGGCATAAGAAAAACTATTTTCAGTCCATGTTCTACAATTTAGATGTTTGACCTGGCCCTAATTACTCATATTTTCATTTTCCTCTTCTATAAAATGGAATTATTAATAGTAGCAAAACTTATAGGTTTTTATTGAGTATCATATGAGAAAACTGAAGTGACATGTTTAATCCAGAATCTAGCAATTTGGTAGTTTTCATCACTGCTGACTATTTTTACAAATTATGTAAGAGAAGCATAAATAAGGATGTGGAAAGTGTTCTATATATCTTACAGAAATTATTCTCAACTGAATAATACAAAGGAAATCACAACTGAGAAAATTACAACAATATCAGTAAAAAACATTTATGAAATAAACTTTCTAAAAACACATTACCTTCAAATGAGTAACAAGATTGGCAACTGATTTTTCAACAGAAATCATGGCAGCCAGTTGACATTGGGGTGACATTTTTAACGTTTAAGAAAAGTAACTGTAAGTTAAGAATTTTACATTAAAAACTACTATTCAAAAATAGGTTAAATGAATAAATTTCCAAACAACCAAAAACTAATACAGTGCCCACTGCTTAACAAATGAAAGTAAGGGGCAGTATTCTTCAATTCTTCAGATAGAAGAAAAGTGGTCCCAGAAGGATGAAGGTAATGTGCTAAGCAATAAAGTGCATAAATGGAATACATAAATATTTTGGAAAATATAAATAAATATTGACTGCTTAAACATATAAAGTAATAACCATAAAATTTTTTGGATGATTTAAAAATACTTAAAATTTAGATATATTACAACAATAATATAAATGGCAAAAGAGTAAAAATCAGGATTATTAATGCTGAATGTGAACTGTACGTGTCAGGAAAGAAGTGACTATTCAAGGAAAAATTCTGTAATAGAGATAAGATTTACTAAAAGAATAAGAGAATCATGCATAACTAGAAAACTAATATAAAGATAAGGAAAAAAGAAAAAAAACTAGAGAAATGAGTATAACTTAACTAGTTAGATATATATAATCAACTGGAGCAATAATTAAGCATTAAATGTAAGTAAAAATAATAGATTGATTAAAAAGCAAAAATCATCAGATTGTATAGAAAACCAGAAGTCAAGCATATGCTTCTTACAATATACACACTTAAAATATGAAAACACAGAAAAAATTGAAAGTAAAAGTATACAAAAATACATAGAAAATGGTAATCAAAGAAAGCTGGCATAGGAGTTCCCTGGCATAGAAGTCTAGTGGTTAAGGATCTGGCATTGTCACTGCTGTGGCTCTGGTCACTACTGTCATGCGAGTTTGATCCCTGACTCAGGAAATTCTGCATTCCACAGAGTGGCAAAAAAAAAAAAAAAAGAAAAAAAGAAAAAAGAAAGCTGGCATAGTTATATTTATATCAGAAAACTAGAGTTAAAGACAAGATTTATTTCTATTAATGTAAAAAATATTGCATAATGATACAAAAGTTCATCATGTATTCTTAATTTGTATACACATAAAAACATAGCTTCAAAATATTTAAATACTGATATGCCATAAAGGATAAGTAGGCAAAACTATAGTCAAAAATGGAAATTTTAGCAAAATGTCCTCAGTAAATGGTGGAGCAAGCAGGTAAATCTATTAAGAACTACAAACTTCAGAGTAATTAACAAATAGGTCAAATTGAGATTTATAGACTACTTCACCCACATTCTTCATAATTGGACATGGGTCATAAAAAAGTATCAACAAATTTCAAATGACTGAAATTACTCAGTTTGTTTTCTGCCTACAGAAGAATTAAGCTAGAAACCAATAAAAGAAGATAGCTAGAAAATCCCAGAATGCTTGAAAATAAAGCAGTATGGTTATAAACAGTCCATTAGTCATAACCAAAATCACAAAGATGAATTTTTCTATACTAAACAATAATGAAAACATATCAAAATGTGTTGGTAAACTGAATTTGTGTTTTAAGGAAATTTATTGCCATAAACACACAGAGTAGAAGAATGAAAATCAGGGATTTTTTTTTTTTTCGCTTTTTGTCTTTTCAGGGCCATACTCGTGGCATATGGAGGTTCCCAGGCTAGGGGTCCAATCTGAGCTGTAGCTGCTGGCCTATGCCACAGCCATAGCAACGCGGGATCCAAGCCACATCTGCAACCTACACCACAGCTTATGGCAATGCTGGATCCTTCACCCATTCAGCAAGGGCCAGGGATCGAACCCGCCACCTCATGGTTCCTATTCGAGTTCGTTTCCTCTGCGCCAGGATGGGAACTCCCCCTAAATACCTATCTTAATGAAATAGAAAAACAAAGAAGGAATTAATAAGGTAAAAACAGAAGTCAATAACATAAGAAACAGAAAACAGTAGAAAAGTCAAAAGTTGATTATATAAAAGATTAAGTAGGAAAATACCAACATGACTAAGAAAAATATTATAAATTGTTAATATGAATGAAAAGCATAACTCTAGATCCTATAGTTAGTACAAAGACATCAAAATAATATTTGCCAACAGCATTTAAATATTAATTTGAAAATTTAGATGACATGGACAAAGATTTTGTAAAGCACGACTTCATAAAACTTATGTGAGAATAAATAGGAAAACTGAATCATCTATATGTATTAAATAAATTAAATCTGTAACTAAAAATCCAATCAGAAAGAAAGTTCCTGGCCCAAACAAATCTTCCTATGAATTACTTTAAGTACTGTAGAAAATTTTTCGGAAATCTTAAATATGTCCAGATACTAGAAAAACTGGGGAGATTAGCAAAAATTTAAAAACAAAAATCTGTGGGAAAATACAAGAAAGAAAATTGAGAGAGATATAAATGAAAAAAATAATACTTGACCCATCCACATGATATATACAAAAGCAAGTTCCTTATTGCTTACTGACATAATGTAAAAGATAAAACAGTGAAACAAGAGAGTACCTTCCAGACTTTGGTAAAACCAGTTGTCCTACGCAAGATTTTTGTATGCTAAAATACGCCGCTGAAAGAATAAAAAAGCAGTCTGTATTTACTAATCACCAATGACAGACTTGAAGCCTGAACATGAAAAGGATTCTGTATTTTCATAGGTAAAGACAGACAACTCAGAAAAAAGTGGAGAAACCTCTTGCAACAGGTAAAAGAGAAAGCCAATGAGCAGTGAAATGGTATATAATCTATTGGTGAGAAGAGAAAACAAATTAAAACCAATGTAGTAACAGTCATCAAAATGGCTAAAATAAAAATGACTGGCACATCACCTACATACTGTATGGATGTAAGCAACCAGAGTGCTTATACAGTCAATCTTTTTCACCATTTTGTAAAAACATTTGGTGGCACTTGGTATGACTGAATGCAAACATTCCCTGTTAGTCAGTAATTCTAATATTTGTATCACAAGACCTATACAGGAGTGTTTATAGCAGTATTATCTCAATTAGTGTGGAAATTAATAAAGGGAAACTGCATTTAAATTGGAGGCTGGATGTCCTGAAGGAGTCGCTCTCGCACATCACCACTCTGCCATCTGCAGACCGCAAACAGAAAGAGACTCAGGCTGCATCTCCAAGAGGAAAGTTATTACTTTACTCCTCCTCCAAGTTTCTCTACTTGCCCAGCAACAGCTCCAGCCACTGAGCCACCATCACCTCGCCAATGAGAAACCATTGCCACTCTTTTTTTTTTCCCCTTATGCCTTTTATTTATTTATTTATTTTTATTTTCCCACTGTACAGCAAGGGGGTCAGGTTATCCTTACATGTATACATTACAATTACATTTTTCCCCCCACCCTTTCTTCTGATGCAACATGAGTATCTAGACAAAGTTCTCAATGCTACTCAGCAGGATCTCCTTGTAAATCTATTCTAAGTTGTGTCTGATAAGCCCAAGCTCCCGATCCCTCCCACTCCTTCCCCCTCCCATCAGGCAGCCACAAGTCTCTTCTCCAAGTCCATGATTTTCTTTTCTGAGGAGATGTTCATTTGTGCTGGATATTAGATTCCAGTTATAAGTGATATCATATGGTATTTGTCTTTGTCTTTCTGGCTCATTTCACTCAGGATGAGATTCTCTAGCTCCATCCATGTTGCTGCAAATGGCATTATGTCATTCTTTTTTATGGCCGAGTAGTATTCCATTGTGTATATATACCACCTCTTCCGAATCCAATCATCTGTTGATGGACATTTGGGTTGTTTCCATGTCCTGGCTATTGTGAATAGTGCTGCAATGAACATGCGGGTGCACGTGTCTCTTTTAAGGAGAGTTTTGTCCGGATAGATGCCCAAGAGTGGGATTGCGGGGTCTTATGGAAGTTCTATGTATAGATTTCTAAGGTATCTCCAAACTGTTCTCCATAGTGGCTGTACCAGTTGACATTCCCACCAACAGTGCAGGAGGGTTCCCTTTTCTCCACAGCTCCTTCAGCACTTGTTATTTGTGGATTTATTAATGATGGCCATTCTGACTGGTGTGAGGTGGTATCTCATGGTAGTTTTGATTTGCATTTCTCTTGTAATCAGCGATGTTGAGCATTTTTTCATGTGTTTGTTGGCCATCTGTATATCTTCTTTGGAGAAATGTCTATTCAGGTCTTTTGCCCATTTTTCCATTGATTGATTGGCTTTTTTGCTGTTGGGTTGTATAAGTTGTTTATATATTCTGGAGATTAAGCCCTTGTCCATTTCATCATTTGAAACTGTTTTCTCCCATTCTGTAAGTTGTCTTTTTGTTTTCTTTTGGGTTTCCTTTGCTGTGCAAAAGCTTTTCAGTTTGATGAGGTCCCATGGGTTTATTTTTGCTCTAATTTGTCTTGCTTTGGGAGCCTGACCTGAGAAAATATTCATGATGTTGATGTCAGAGAGTGTTTTGCCTATGTTTTCTTCTAGGAGTTTGATGGTGTCCTGTCGTATATTTAAGTCTTTCAGCCATTTGGAGTTTATTTTGGTGCATGGTGTGAGGGTGTGTTCTAGTTTCATTGCTTTGCATGCAGCTGTCCAGGTTTCCCAGCAATGCTTGCTGAATAGACTTTCTTTTTCCCATTTGATGTTCTTGCCTCCCTTGTCAAAGATGAATTGACCATAGGTGTCAGGGTTTATTTCCGGGTTCTCTATTCTGTTCCATTGGTCTGTCTGTCTGTTTTGATACCAGTACCACACTGTTTTGATGACTGTGGCTTTGTAGTATTTCTTGAAGTCTGGGAGAGTGATGCCTCCTGCTTGGTTTTTGTTTCTCAGGATTGCTTTGGCATCGCCACTCTTAATTCTTATTTTCCTCCTCAATGTACTTCGGGTAAAAGAAGCAGCCCCTCTTAACTTGCTATTTTTTCCTCTATAAAGTAACAGTTCTCTCCTTTGTTTCCCAGAATTGCCTATGGTTTAGCCACAGCTTTCATGTCCTAAATTCTTATCTCTCTGCTATTCTCAAGTAAACCCATTTTCCCGCTCTCAAATAAATGGCTATTTTATTGTAAAGGTCGACATTAGTCACAAATTAAAAACAGTCAAAATGCCCAGCAAAAGCATTTTGATATTAATATAATCATAAAATAGAATGCTATATATCAAAAAAAAATTCTATTCCAACCCCAAAAACATGTTTGGATAAGACTTTATGCTGAGAGAAAAAACACCATTGCACACACACTCAAATGCAAATAGTGTATCCCCATTGTTGTTATTGTGCATGCCTACTTGTGTGTGTTTGAGTTGTAAAACAGGCACAACCCCCGAACAGAATTCAGAGTAGTAATTACTTTAGTGGAGAGTATCAGAGGGGACTCCGGGAGCTGGCATTTGTCTAATTTTTGACGTGAGTAGTGGTTGCACAGTTGTGATCACACTGGGTGAATTTATAGAGATTTACATTTTATAATGTATGTGAGTACATTCTCACAGAGAAGTGTAAGGTATGTGAACACAAGCTGATGTTATTTATCCCTTGGAATGTTCTTCTTCTGAATACTTGCTCCCTAAAAAGTTTTTCATTTTCAGGGGTTCTTTTTGGCCTTTTAATGCCATACTTCTTATAGGTTAGTTTATAGTTTTGGGTCTCTCTCTGTCAATTTTTCAGCAGACACTTAAAATATCTACTCAAAGACTAATGAAAGAACGTCTGCTCATGATATTCTACGAAAACATGACTCTTTTCATTTGCTCTGAAGAACACATCTTCCATCTCATCAGCTCAAAACTTTTTAAAAATGCTTTCCCAAGAAACTCGAGACATATCATTATTGTGATGTGAAAACAGCTAACATCTGTGGCTTAGGAAAAAATAATACAACGTACTTCTGAAAAGACTTGTTCCATGTACTGTACAGTTCTGTATTATCAATGCTTGTACTTAGAATCTGTCCTAATTATGTTTTCTCAGCTTATGCCAAAAATAAGAGAAAATAGGAAGTACTAACCCTTCTTAGTCATAGTTCACATTTGTCCTTGATGACAACAGATCTTGGAAAAATGATTTTGGTTTAATTTGGAATTACTTATCAATTAACTGTTTTGTTTTGTTTTGTTTGTTTGTACTAAAGTCAGCCTCCTGTCGGTCAGGAAGCTGTATAGAATCTCAAGTCTGGTGGAGAAGCGTTAGGATCCATATGTCCACATGCTTAGTACATTTTAGTGTTTAATTATGTTTAATCTATGGTATTTTATGAGTTTTTAATGCTTATGCATTATAAATATTTTTAATTTAAAAGGTTGCTAAGAAATAATTACTCTTCCAAAATCCATTTGCTGTCACTCATATTTTAATTATGTGTTGGGATTTGAGGATAGTATTTTACAGTTAGAGACAGTTTATATCATAGAATCTCATCAGTGAATTACTTTCATTTTATTGTACTCTATAGGAAGTATAAGCATTATGCCTTAGTTTAACTGATCAATCCATCATAGCAAAGCTATATAAGCATTTTTCATAAATAATATAGCAACTAGACACAGTGGAAATTCAGATGGCCATTTCTGTTTAAAAAGGACTATATTTGCTATGTTCACAAGGCGATAACTTATAGTTTACCAAAGTTATTTACAGTTGTTAATAACCCATCTGTCAAATGTACAAAAAGAAATTTATTCATGATCTTATATATTATCAGGGAAACCACATTTTGCTTTCTGGGAGGTAAGTAAGAAGAAAGGCAGAATTAAGCGAGATCAAGATCATTTCTCCTCAAAAAGCTTTTCAAAAGCATGAAAAAAAATTATTAAGCAGCTTTTTCTGGTCTGTTAAATAGAGATGCTTCATCACATTTATGGGCCTACAATATCACTTCTTTTAACTGAACAGAAAAAAAAATTAACAAGCTAGAAAAGGATTCCAGAGAAGAATGAGAGGTTTTCCTTTAGATGGTGCTGGAGAAAGCTGGGAAGAAACGACTTGCCATTGCATATGTTCCCAAGGCTAATTTCTATGGCACACCCAGTAAAGAAACCAAATGAGAAATGAACAATATATAAAGAAGTATTTTATTTTTAACATACTTCTTCCAGCGTAATTATTTCAAAACTGAGTATTTCAGGAATTTCTGCTAAAAGAAATTCATCAATAGGTAAATAACTACAGCTTTGTTAAAACCAACTCAAAGTATATATAGTTTTGGTTCTCAGTGGACTTTAATACAGTGAAAACCTCCACATCATCCTATCCAATTTATTAATAAATGAATGTTGAGTACTTACTATGATTCATCTGCTATCCTAGACACCAGAGATACAAAGAAATATAAACAGTGGTCTCTGCAGTAGGAGACTTTCCAGTAGATTGGCAGAGAGTGGTAAAAAATTCTGGATGACAACACAGTAGGATAAGTGAAATAAAAAATGATGTGCAAAGAGGATAATGAGGAATATCAAGGAAAAACGGTTTTGTTGTTTTAATCATAAAGAGTTTATTTTCACTTGAAGAAAAAAAATGATGCCAGCTATCAGGAAAAGCTGAGAAAGCACGGTTTTAGGGAATCACACACAGTTCAGTACGGATTGAGCATATGGCACAAGCGGAAATGTGAAGAGAAGAATTTTGCGAAGGAATTAAAAAAGACATAAGATATCTTTATGAGTACAGTAAGGGGACTGGATTTAATTCTATTTGCAAAACAGAGAGCCTTTGAAGAAATTCAAGAAAAGTGATCTGTGCCAACTTTTACATTAGAAAAGATCACTTGGGCCTCAATGCAGGATGTGAACTGGGTGACCATAGGAACAAAGGGGTAAGACAGTGTGGAAAATCAAGTGAGAAGTAATCAGATCCCAGATAAAACATGTTAATTGCAATAGAGAGAAATACGATGGCTGTTCACATTAAAACCTTGGTGAACACTAAAGTCTAACCAATGTGAAATGAAGAGAAAATTACAAAGAATCTAAGGGAAAGCATGAAATGAAAATATAATGATATCACAGAATCCAGGGAAGGAATGTTTCCAGTCAAAAAAATTCAATAAAATTATGCAGTGGTTATGTAAAAAGATATGAACTAAAGTGCCTCTAATGAATGTAGCCATAATCGGTTTTTGGTGAACCTAATGGGCCAATTTTATCTCTGTGAAAGTAATAGAAGCCAGATTCCTATGGGACAAAAAAATAGTAAAAATTTAGAACTAACACATATAAATTACATTTTTCAAAACCTGACAGGGGGAAAAAAAAAGACATAAGGTAAGTAATATAACAGTCAGCATTTCTTGATTGTGCTGCAGTAAACAGCCCTAATAACTTACTGCTTAGAACCCCAGAAGTTTATTTCTCGCTTAGGGTTCATGCCCATCTCATGTCAGCAGAAGATTCTGATCCATGTTATCCTCACTCAGAATCCAAGCTAACAAAACCTTTAAAATTTGGAGTTACTGTGGCAGGGAGGCAAAAGAAACAGAAAACTGCACTGAATCTTGAAGACTTCTGCCCATATATCTTACACAAAGCAAGTCATATCTTCATGCCTGTGTTCAAGGAGGTAGACGTGTAATTTACTCTTTTCCCAGAATAAAATAGACAACAATATTTATGAAAACTGTAAAAACTACTGAAATCTATTCTGGTCACCATATATAAACCATGGCTCTGGCTATTCTTGTTTTGGAGATCTCTGAATTTAGAAGGACTTGTTATTTGCTCCCACAAACACACCTCAATAAATATTGGAAGAAGATGGTCTGAATAACCACAATAAATGCTCCTTTTTGGAAAAAACAAGAATCCAACAAATCAGAAACCAATTATTCTTTTCCACTATCTTCCTTTGCCACAATTGAAATGGAATGGGATTCAGGGAATATGCTCTCCTTGGATACTGCAAATAGTTCTCAGATAACTTTCTCTCCTACGACAGTTGGAGTTAAAAGTCATTTCAAGTCTCAAATGGCAATAGTCTCCGAACAGTCTAACAATTGTTGTTGTTTGGAAGTACATTCTTTTTAAAAATGTAGTTGGTTCTTATCAATTTGATTCCAGTTAGCTTTATCTTTATATGTCGGTATTCACAAGTATATTTCCTTTCAAGATATACATCTCATACATACTGTATTTCTCTTTCTTTCTCTTCCTTTCTTACTCACTCTCTCTTCAATATCTTGACTTAACAAATACCTGGAGGTTATCAAGTTGGCAAACTTGGCAAGTGTACACACACTCTTAGCCTCTGTTTCCTGAGACAGTTTAACTATTTGAAAATATTTATTGAATGTCATCACCTTAATTGGGAATTTTTTACCAAATTTTTAGTCAATTTTTTCCCTTAATTCAGGTAGTTTTAAGTATGACTGTCATGGTCATTTTCTTAATTTGACTTTTGCTTTGAGACAATTTAATTGATTGAAAATTGTTCACTTTTTATTTGTAAGACTCAATTTAAATCAACATTTCATTTATCCCTCTAAAATTTTCTCACTTTTCTCCCCTACTATTTGGGGTTAAACAGTTGCCTTTTATTATTACATGGCTTTGAATTTCTGGAAATGGTTTATTCTCCTTTATTCATTCTTGAAAACTGGTCTAATTTTAACTATCAGAATTACACCCTGCCTAAATGCCCAATGGTCATAACTTATACCCTATAATGTCCCATAAGGGTCATGGAACACTGACCCAATGAATAATGAATTAAATTAAATTAAGTATTTGGCATTTAGAAATTTACTTGACCGAATGGAACCCTATGACCTCTCCCCCTCCCCAATTATGACACTTTAAAATAGTTAATATGGCCCAATGTAAATTAAAAAGAGCCTTTAAAAACTGAAACACATTATAAAAGACCTATTTAGAGAAGGGGTTGTTACCTGCACTGCTTACCCATTTAATGACTCAGTTTAAGTTGTTCTTAAACTTGGAAAGAATGCCTCATGTCTCAGGCTGAATTACTGCTATCTTCATGCTGTGCCCCTCTCATTAAGGCCCCACACCCAATATTACTGAAATCACTGACCCCATCAAATCAGCAACTGATAAATATTTTACAACTGTAGACTTGGCTAATATGTTTTGTTCAAAGTCTATTTCAATAGCCTCTCAATTGCAGCTTGCCTTCACCTCTGAAGGTACATAATACACCTTTACTAGGCTGCCCATGAAGTAACTCAATGGCCAGGCCTTGCACACAGTCTTCTCAGGCCAAACTTTAGGCACATCTGTCTTTCTCCAGGAGTATAGATATGATGTCAATTTAATAATATCCTCTTTCAGTAAGATTTATTTGACACAGTCATCCAGGATATACAAATATTCACAAAGAAACTCACAAAAGGGGAAGAGGCTATGGCCCGCTGATAGTGCAAGGCTGTGCCACCTCAGTTAAACTTTCTGGAAATTATTTGGTAAGCCAAGGGCCACCCCATCCCTGATACTATCAAACCAGCAATTGATCCTCTCAGCTCCCACAACTCCTTTTAAGTTTTAAGATATAATACATTTTTCATTTATACATTTTACATAGCCCATTTATGATGCATTTTCAATCTGGGTCATTTTTGAATAGGACTCTTTCTAATAAAATACTCTAGAGTCTGTCCAAATTATATTGTAACTAGCATTTCCACTGGTGTCCTCAAGCAACTTCTTCGTTATAGAGCAACCTCCTTTCATACCTCTTGAGGTTCTGGACCATCTGTGATGCCCATAAGTGGTTCTTAAGTTACTGACACATGAAACTGCTCTCCTCAGCCACTAGAGTGAAAATTGCTGGCTGCATACTGGGCTCTCTTAGAAACAACGGTTCTCCCAGGTCCTAGGCCTGTGACCCTCCACATGCAGGTGCTCATCCTGCCTTGGGTCAGGGAAGCAGCACCCTGTAAGCTTGGCATAGACACCCAAAGATGTCGGTAGGATAGGTGTCTACAGAGGGCCAAAACTTGACCCTCTGGTGTATCCTACCTGCAGGAGGGGCTGCCTCAGTCACTTGTCAGGAGTCACAGTCCTGGAGGAGATCATTCAGCTCCCAGACCCCTTGGCTTCATAGAGTCTCTTGGGATGAATAGAGTAAACAGTGAAAGTCCTCAGTTTACATAATGGCCACGATCACATGTGGAACGTTGCTTCTTTTCAGCCTTTGTCTAGGATGCTCTGATAAAGGATAGGAATCAAGGTTCAACACTAAGGGTTCCACCTTAGTACTGGAAGCCCTGTCCCACAGTCTTCCCATCATTTTTACAAACTCTGAGCCAGTAAACTTGGTCTGGCTGTTTGATTCAGCCAATGGCAGAAACAACCATTATTTACCTAGTGTCTCTGGGATAAAGGACTCTAGGAATCTCTGACTTCACCAGCACCCAAATTATAAAATCAATATTATACGTGTCTCTATATCTGCAAAAGCCATAATGCAAGGCCTCCTTATGACACTCTATCTATTCCAGCATCCCAGATATCCTTGATAGTGACAAAAGCAACCATCACTTTTCTCAGAATGAAAATATACAATGCTGGGCTTATGTACCCCATATTTGATAGAACGTTTATCTGTCTTACCAGATTCAGGGTGATGCCTTCATAAATCACCATAACAATTTATCTAAATACACTCAAATGTAATTAAATGAAAAAATGGTAAATTTTAGTCACTAAACATCAGAATTGTCCCTGACAATTTTTTCATGGACCTTTTAAGCCTCCATCAAAAAAGCTGTTGTTGACAACTTTTAAGCCTCACCTCTACCATTTCCCTTCTACTTCACATCTGGTAAGAGAGGCACGACAAAGGAAGATGATAAGAAAACACAGATGCTTGCTCCTTTAGCCCTCATGAAAGGCTCAAATCACACAAGCCCTTTGCCTTGCATGGGAACCCTCATCCTGACCCCTCTCCTTAACCACAATAAAAACCCCAAGCCACTCTTCTTTTCCTAAGATCTCAAGCCTTGTTTAAACCTGGTTCAGAGCTGACCTGCTCTTCAAGAAAGTTTCATTATGTGACTAATAATCTTTCCATCCTCCCTCTGTGTGTGTGTGTGTGTGTGTGTGTGTGTGTGGTATCACAAATCTGAAGATCTGAACCAAATTTTGGGTGGATCTTCATCCTGCTTCTGAAGAATGGTCACAAAAGGTAGAAAGGTGGGCAGACAGATTGTTAGATGACAGAGACTAAAGTTGAAGCAAACCTACACTACTCTAAACACAAGAAAATCTCAACCTGAACTTCATAACATTTGTTTTAGAATTTAGGAAATAGGATGCATTGTTGACTTACGTTAGAGCAGGGCTTCTCAATTCTAGTGTGCATATGAATCACTGGGGAATCTTATTAAAATGTAGATTTTCGTTTGGTAAAGTTAGAGTGGGGCCTGAAATTCTGTGTATCTAACAAGCTTTCACCAGGTTTCCAATCCTTGGTTAAGGTGTATGGCAGGTATTTTGATTTGCAGTCCTACCAACATCATATAAACTGACAGGCAGTTTTCCCAGTAAAGCTGGGGAGTGTAGCCAAGGTTAAAACAAATGGGAGGATGCAAGAATGGGTGCTGTACACAAAATAACTAATGCTCCTTCTTCTTGGAGAGTGAGTTTTATCAGCTGAGTAATGTTTTGTTGAACTGATTTATTTCTTGCTGAAATTCCATTTTTCTCACTTGATAGCAGTTACCATTTCAAAACTCAAAGCTTATTATTACTACAGTAGAGAAAAACTAGACTGTAAGATCTAGACTGTCCAATGTAACAAAGCTTGTCTCACTATCATGCCACACAGTCAAACCAAGAAATAATGTCTGAAAGCTGACAGCACAAATTCATGGGTGATTGTTTTGGTGTTTGTCAGCTTTGGTCTATCTTTTTTTGGGATCTTTCCTCAAAAATTTCAGTTTCTATTTGTCTCAGCCTTATTTCTTTTCAAACTCTTCAATATCCCAAAGTCACTAGTATCTTTGAGAAAATGATTACAGACATAGGTCCAAGATAGGATGCATATCTGGGATCTATTTTTATTTGCAACTATATATGCAGTATCAATACAAACCATATGATTTTGCTGAGATCCACAAAAATTTATCTTCTACCACTAACTTACTAAACACATGTGGGTTTTTTATTAATGCTTATTTTTATGCCACTCGTCATAATGTTTTCTCTGCTGCTGCCATTGTTGGTGTTTTCATTATTGCTTAAGTTTCCCATTTTGATCCACAGTAGGAACAAGGTATCTATTTCTAGATCAGGCTCTTGCTCTCTGCTGTGTAGAGATTGGGAGTATAGAATTTTTAATGAAGTTCCTTTATGTCTACTTTTACTGTATGCCAAATGATAAGGCTTTATTATAGCAATTCTCTTGCCTGCCTTAAATCCTGTCATCCTGCACAGCTCGTATGCTTGTTGGATCTCAAGACCTTCACCGACTGTCACAAACTTGAAATTACATGGTTTGGTTGTTAACATCACTGGGTCACTCTTAATCATTTCTGGCTATTTGCATTATTTATTTTGTTGGAGCTCTTCCTATATACATGCTTTTAAGTGTAAGTTTCTGAGATTGTCTTAAACAGAATGTAAAGTAAAAAAAATTACTTTGATTTACTTCACTCTCACTTTTTGATTTACACATTTTCATCTCTCTGCTGCATGGAATTCATGGTTAATAAGTCATCCTTATTTGGTGACATAATTGTATGTGGAAAAACTGGGCTGTTTGTTGCCATTCGGACTTGGCTAAGTGCCTATAACTGTCACTTCAAAATTACAAACTCAACTCAAAGTATTAGTTTCTTCTTATGTACTTACTCATTACCAAAGATACTGATAATTCTTATTCTTTCATTAAAGAAGAAATCTCTGGAGTTCCCATCGTGGCTCAGTGGTTAACGAATGTGACTAGCAACCATGAAGTTGTGGGTTCGATCCCTGGCCTTGCTCAGTGGGTTAAGGATCTAGCATTGCTGTGGGCTGTGGTGTACGTAGGTCGCAGACATGGCTCGGATCCCGTGTTGCTGTGGCTCTAGCGTAGGCCAGCAGCTGCAGCTCTGATTAGACCCCTAGCCTGGGAACCTCCATGTGCTGCGGGAGCGGCCCTAGAAAAGGCAAAAAGACAAAAAAAAAAAAGAAGAAGAATAAATTTTTTTGGTGTGATAATAACATAAAAAGATGATGTCTTTTCGTTAATTCCATCTAAAACTAGACATTTTACATCTTCATATATATTTTTTTATTTCTGCACTTAATTTTTCTCTGCTCCATTTTAAAAACCTATTAATGTTAAAATCAACAATGACCACTATTAGTGGAGCCAATGAAATGAGAGTACTGAGGTGTGGCTGAGAAAAGAAAGCAGTTATATAATCTCATCTCTCCATGCTGATGCCATAAAGGATCATAGAGCTTTCCTTGCTGTATGTCTTCAGAGAAAGAGATAATGCAAGAATCTTTGTGAGAGAAAGACATCATTAAGAGCAAAACATTTGTCATAGCCCTCTTCTCTAATCAAAAGAGAATAAATCTCTACATTTTCCAGTTAGAAAGAAAATCCATATAGCAACTTGAATACTCCCAATGTACTCACATGTAAAAGTATAATGAATCTGTCTCATGACTACGGCTCTAAAATGAAGCCTCAGACATAAAATTTATTGGGCTTTTTGGTAATCTATCACTCACTCTTCCTCCCCTCTGAATTCTAACTGTTGAGAGATTCAAATATGGAGCTAAACACCATCAAATGATCAGTGCAATTAATAGCATTGGTAAACAATCAATAGGCCAAGCTCCCTGAAAAATTCTGGAATAATACTGCTTAGCCTCCTTTCACTACACTGAATACATCCAGAATCTAAGGGTCAAGCTCATTTTACCCACTCTTATGAAGCAGAGAAAAGGTTAGCTTGAGGGAAAAAAATCCTACCTAGAAAGCCTTATACAGGAAATAAGGAACTGTAAGAATTCAGTCACTGGGCTCCTGTGGGTCCAGGGAAAGCAAGAGCTGAATTAGTAGAGAGCTGAAGTCAATACATCTCTTCAGTACACGAATATTGATCTTCCCTTTATAAATCCAACTAAATAGAAAAAATAGGCCAAGAATATGTCAGCTTTCCAATAATTAGGAAAAATCATTACTACTCTCTTGGTGTCCCCACAAAATATAGAGGGGGTCAAAATGTTGGAAAAATTTCATTCTCTCTTCACTAAGGGGGAGATAATCAGCAAAGAAATAAAAGGGATAACTCTCAACACTGGCCTTTTTTTCTTAAATGGAGAAGCCACTTCTTAGTTAAAACAAGAGTTGAGTTTTGCCACGTGTGTACGGTATAGGATGAAAGACAACAGTGAGGAGATGGTGTTGGGACATGAATGAAAAATAATAATGAACGATGAGATCCAAGATGCATAAGGAAGCAAATGAAGGCAGGTGATAGTAAAAGAAAGTGAGATACAGCGTTCTCAAGAAATCAAAGAATTATAGGGACAGAAGTGCAATAGTAACAGAGAAGCAAAAATAAAAGTTTTAGGGAAAGACCGTATGATTTATTTCATACATTTATTGTTTGAGTATAGTGCCAAGAATTTAGAAGATTATTTTTTAATTGTGCATTTCCATCAATCAGTTAGTAAGTCTATTTAGATAAAATGATTGAATATTGTGAATTCTGAATCACACCTATATTATTATAAGTAAGCAGTAGATAGGTAGTAGTTACTACTAATATTATAACTACTACTAAAAATAGATGATCCATGATAAATACACTATTATAGTAATAACTATAAGCATTTGGTTTGGGAATTCTTGACTCTTTCAACAAATTATCTTAGGGAATTGTAGACATTCATTAATAAAAAAAAAATTTACTGAGTGCCTAATCTATGCCAGTACAGTCCTTGGCACCAGCATTATTACCTCTTTTATTTCCATATGAAAATAGTAACCCAGGGAATTTTAAGTTTTGATTCAGAGTACACATTTATGGGGCTTTTATTATGCCATGCTATAGCCACTTAAGGCTATGATTGTTTTTCAGGATATTAATGGGATTTCTATAGCTCATGTAGTTCACGTTTTATGCATTTTATGGCATAAAGGATTCTTTAAAAGTAGACTATTTCAGCATTTCTATGTACACCTTACTCTGCTATCACAGAATGAATGTATTAACATTAAAGCATTCTTAAGTAGTAAGGTGGTCTTCTTCCTTTTTAATAACCCTTTAGCAATGTGCAGCTTTCTTTATGGGACTCTAGTCCTATTTGTCTTGTTCATGCTCCTGATACAGAGTTCTCCTTCAGACTGCTAGAGGGAAGGGAGTTAGACTCAAATCGATTCATCTGGATTTCAAAATTGCTAAGGGAATAAAAGTCTGGTCAAAAAAAGGTCCAAGTGGATCTGAGCAAAAATACTATTATTCCTCAAAAATTATATATATTCCAGTACTTTATTGCCACATTATTTGAAATGAAAGAGAAAGAAAAGAAGAAAGAAACCCAGCCACTGGAGTGTTCATTAATAAAGGACTATTTGAACAACAGATGTTACGTCCAAATAGAATATATTGTTTGAATTTTAAAATAATTAGGTAGAATTCTATATACTGGTATGGAATAATACCTAGGATAGACTATTAATTGGGGAAAAATAAGACATAAATAATACATACGATATGATTAAATTTGTGTGTGAGCACAAGTGTTAATAATGGTGGGCACATATCCCTTCTTCTGAATCATTGTGCTGAAGAGCAGAAATTATCACAATGTTGTAAATCAACTACGCTTCAATAAAACATTAAAAATTAAAAAATAATAATAATGAAAAGAATGAAGGAGAAATCATTTTTTCAGTTACTCAATCACTTCTTAGTCAATAAACATTATTTTTTGAGTGCCTGGCACCTTTATTTAAAATGCATACATTGTTACCAATGAATGATTTAGACAAAAAAAAAAAAAAAAGAAGAACCCAAATACTCAAAAATACCTTCCCAACCTGTTCCTGTGGAACATACTGGGAATTCTATTTTATACATGATTGCATTTTTTACCCATATTGCTCATACAAGTCACATGGCTGAAATGATCCATAGGACGGAAACATGTCACGCTGACCAGTCCCACTCACCACACAGTTACATGCCTAACTCAAATTGACAGTAGTGACAAAGAACATGACTTGTGGCAAAGAATAAAGCTGGTGAACTTCTTTTTACTTAGACTGGAGTCTTAATTCACAAAATAATTCTAGTATCATTTCAGATAATGTGGTTTTTGATTAAGTCACACTTAGCTGATCTCAGAGAAATTTGGGTTTGTGGATTTTATTTTTTCAAATTGAACACAGACAGCATAGACTTTGCAGTGGAAAAAAGATTTAAATACAAGACCTACCCAAATATCTGCTTTTTATCTCCTCTCCTCTTAAAAATATCTGCAGAGAAATACCTCTCTCAGTAATCAAGACTAAACTATTTGGTAAAATTTAATTAACGTGCCATACTTGGTGATAATAACTTTGATCTGCTACCCTTCACTGGCAACACAGCAGTTCCAGACATGTCAAAGTTTTAACCTGGTCAATTATTCAAGAAATTAGATATCAAGTTCATTGCGATCAAGAGACAAATTGATTTTCTAGGAGATATGTAGGATGGGCTAGTGTCTTTCATAGGAAAACAGATGGAATTATTTCAGAATGTAGCCTTTTCTTTTTTTTATATATATAATGATTTTTATTTTCTTCCATTATAGCTGGTTTTACAGTGTTCTGTTAATTTTCTACTGTACAGCATGGTGACCCAGTTACACATACATGTATACATTCTTTTTTCTCATATTATCAGGCTCCATCATCAGTGACCAGACATAGTTCCCAGTGCTACACAGCAGGATCTCATTGCTAATCCACTCCAAAGGTAATAGTCTACATCCATTAACCCCAAGCACCCCATCCATCCCACTGCCTCCTCCTCCCCCTTGACAACCACAAGTCTATTCTCCAAGTCCATGGTTTTCTTTTCTTTGGAAAGGTTCATTTGTGCTGTATATTAGATTCCAAATGTAAGTGATATCATATGGCATTTGTCTTTCTTTTTCTGACTTACCTCACTCAGTATGAGAGTCTCTAGTTCCATCATTGCATCATTATTCACAATGGCCAAGACATGGAAACAACCCAATTGTCCATCGACAGGTGATTGGATCAGAATGTAGCCTTTTTAAAAGTTGCTTTTCTAGAATATCTAAAGGAAGTTAATACTCATCAATTAAAGCCTTAAATTGTAAATGTGGAAGAATTTGATACTCATTGGGGAGTTCACTGGGTAGTAATTTTATGCTTCTCTTTGAATGATTCAGAGCATTGTATAGTAGTCAAGACATTATCTAATCTTAAAAGAACATAAAAATTCCTTCCTTCTATTGATCAGAAAAATGATGGCTTTAAAAGAAAAGGATGAATAAATGATAAAAAAAGCCTATTTACAAAATATAAAATGTTCATATTTGAAACAAGACTAAAATTTGAATTCAGACTCTAATGGTTATGTGACTTTAGCCATATCACTTAACCAGTATCAGCCTGAATTTCCTCATCTGTAATGTAAGACTAAAGTACATAAGATTAAATACATGTTGTATTTGGGGGGGAGAGGGGTTAAATATAGTAATAAAAATCACCAACAATATAGAATACTGACTTATCCCAGGAAATGTTCTAAGGACTTTACATGTATTACTTCTGGAGAAGGTATAACTATGATTCTCATTTTACAGATGAAGAAACTTAGAAACAGAGAGGTTAAATAATTAGACCAAGGTTACACAGCTAAGAAATAGGAGAACCAAATCTGAATTTATAGAACCAGAAATACTAAATTGCCTCTTTTAGGAACTCAATGATCATAACTATTTAATCACTGTCTTTATTAAACTAAAAGAATATCTTTTTATAAATTAATCAGTTATAATATTAAAAAGCTATTTGATATTTTTCATCAGATGGCACAATTCTGGATGTATATAGTTGCCAAATAAGGACTGATTTTTTTTCCCAACACAGAAGCTAAGACTTGGCACTTATATGTGAAATCTGTGCAATACAAGATGAGAGGAAAGAAAAAAAATGATATTAATAATGTCTCTGAATACCTTTGTGTTATAAATTTTTCAAGTTCACTACCATCTTTTTTGATAGAACACTAACATATTCATATCTTTCAAAATACTATTTTAATTAACATTACCTACATTATTTTCTCCTCAACACAAAGGGCTGTATTACTAATTTAAGTGTTTGAACCACAAAAATTACTAATTAATTACCATACAACCTTCTCTCTTTCAAGGTCTATGATTCCTCTTCTCCTCCTTTTTCCAATTCCCATTATAAATGAAGTTAATTAATTTCATCCCTTTGATTTCTTTCCAAGTCTTTTCCAGCTATCGTTATTGGTTGTGTCCCAGACTGGACACTAAACAATGAAAAGGAATGCTCTTAATACAGGATCAGGGAATGATGTCAAGAAGCAAATTTGACTGAATTATTAAGTTTTTATTTCTAAACCACAAATATTCTCATCTTCATCTGCCATCTCCTCCATAGTGCTTCTTGTTCCACAGTTTTGATATTCAAAGAATCTTTGCTCATATATTTTTTCATTACTCAGAGCAGATAGAGAATATTTACTATATATATAAAACACTGTCTTAGACCTGGGGTCATAAAGAAATAACTAAAGGAGTTTTTGATCCCAAGGAACTTAGAAGTCAGTGGGAAAGATGGGTAAGAGTCCATAGTTTCTATGATGACATATAAACCTCTATACTCCCCATCTCTAATCTCCATAGGGCATTAATATCATCTGTTCTCTAACTGCAAATGCTTAATGCTAAATAAAGTAATAATATGGGGGGTTAAACAAACACCAACTATAACCATCAAAGGAGTTCAGGTAGAATCCATGTCTTGTCTGACCTTTTCTTTTATGGTAGTTTGTAGTACTATTACTATTCTGTTCATAAAATGTCTATTATCCTGTTTAATTGAATTTGATAGCTATTTTTTAACATTTTACCCCTTTAATAAATGTATCTTCCATTATTCACACTAAGATTTATGATCAATGGGTTCATTACATAAACTTTGATAACCTGATAATACATGAAAAGCGTAACTGTTGTTTGGTTTTTGGATTATGAACTTGCTGAGAAAAGCATTTTAATTTATATAAATTTGCCAATAAAAGTTTTAGAAAATAAGATACCTGAGTATGTAGCAAAAACAAATACTTTTACTTTTTAGACTGATTATAAGATTTTATCTTTAAAAATAATATAGAAACCCAAATATAATATGAATTTAAACACATAAAACTCATATAAACTAAAATTTTGATGCACTTGCATTTTCTAACTCCAAAAATATCCATGAATATACCAAGATACTCTTTTTTATATACGTGTGAACATACTTTAAACACCTTTTAGAAACCTGTTTTTTATTAAATGATATATAATTGATATATTTTGTTAATAACATCAGTTATAATGTCAATAAATAAAAGGCTTTGTTTTATAGTATTCCACTATATAGACATATGTAATTTATATAATCAATCCTTAATTGATAGGCAATAACTTTATTTTTAGAGTTTTCCTATGCATAAATAATACTGTGATGAACACTTTCCTATGGGGCAACTCCTAGTATTAGAATTGCTTTGAAATCATTATTATGCATATCGCTGAACTGTTCTCCTAAATAGAATCAACTTATAATTCTGACTGCAGGTTTTTGATTGTTCTCATGTTTGGCTGATTAACAAAGATATTCATATATACACACCTCTATTTGGTGACAATTTATATGAAAATGCAAATACCTAGAAACCATTAAACCCTTCAGCACAGTAGTTAATGTGTAAGATTGTATTCCTTTTTGACTAGTGGTATAAAGTCTACACTAGACAATACAATAAAATGTATAAGGTACATGAAGTTGTAAAAACAAAACTATGTGTTTCTTACAGAAACCTGTATCACACTATTAATCTGAAATTTAAAAATAAATGTAAGCAAATGAAATCTAATTAAAGAATCATTTTCTTTTTTCTTTTCCTGTCAAGTAACATTCATTAACTCTGTCTTTCAGCAGCTCCAGTTTAAAAAAAAAAAAAAATCCATCTGTTTTCCTAAAAGGGAAATAGAGATTAGTGTATTCATCATACATTGTCTTCTATTTATTCTAAAATATTGACTCTATTTCAAATCCTCCTTAATCCATATACTTCATGCTATTTATTCATGGCTGCAAGAACATATACAAAGTAAGAGAGAGAAGGCCCATGTAAACAAAACCAAATTCATTAAACTCACTGCATCAGTGTAAGTAAGTACTGTTGTTAGGGCAACTAAACTTCTAAAAAAATTCATTTAAAAAAAAAGGACATCACCTTAAGAGATGTTTTAAGTAGTCATAGCAACTACTATTTTAAAACCAAGTGTTAGTGCCCAATGTTTCCTTTCTTCCTCCCAACTTAAGACTGGTAAAATATTGTTGCCCTCTTCCTACACATTTTATTTTTATATCATAGAAATACAAATTTTAGATGTGCCAAGCTGTCTCCAGTAGTTTTTCTAGCAGTACACAGATATCACAACCATGAGGATGGTGTTGGTGGTACTATTTCCTCACAGATTTTGCCATCATTACAGTTAATATTTATTTGAAATTGAAAAGGTGCTTTGGAAACATTCACTACAACAATAGAAATAGTAAAAAATATCTTTCAGAAACTTAAGATTTTTGTAGTTAGATTTTCTAGTTTTTTTTTTTTTTTGAAAGCCAGATTTATCTCTAATAACAATTTCAACATTTGCTTTTCAAATATTTTTTTAATTATTTCATTTTACTTTATTTTTAGTTTGCCTGGAGTAAAATATTTTAGGCCTTCTCTGAGATTTTTTATTCCTAATCCTAATGAGGATATGTGGTGTGCAGCTCACTTGCATGGTTACAGATGATCTGAAGAACTGGCTCAGCTCCGTTCCCAAGTGTTTCACAGGGGGCAAAATGTACTATGATGGGCACAGAACCCTGCTGTCTACAACTCTTTCATGTAGTGGTCCATGTCTAAATCCATTACGTTGGGTCCAACTGATGACCTTATTTCAGGTTCTAATTACACTTTCACACTCTTTTCCTTTATTTTTCCAGGTAAGTTCATTTTATCTAGCCTTCTCTGGAGTTGAGGTAGTCTGGACCTTTATTTACATGACTTTTTATCTCATTCTGTACCTCTATTTCAATTGGGGCTTTGCTTTTATTCTTCTGGGGTTTTGTTTGTTCTGCTTGCTTCCAGTTTTTTTATTGTTTGCTTGGTTTTTTGTTTGTTTGGTTTGTTTTTAGCATTTTCCTAGCTCCACATCTGAATGCTGCAGAATTTGGTTTCCAAAATTTTGGTGTCTGGGGAGAAATTGAAGAGCCTACTGTGGTTGTCCTAAAGTATCCTCATTCTTCCAGAAGTAACACAGATGCCTCCATCTGACTAGGGAAAAGGTCACTGACAGAGAAATGAGCAAAGAAAAAAGAATAAATGTTAATCATTTAAAATATTTTCTGCACATAGGTCACGAGGGGAGAGGAATCAAAGTCTTTTGTCTACAGTGGTAAATGAAATCCCTGCAGCTGAGTTATCTAGCTCAATTCACTGAGATATGAAACTACTAAGTTCAGAGACTTTGACTAATATTTTCTTAAACACTTGTTTCCCAGGACATTAATACTATTTGTAAAGTAAAATAAAATATAAAGGAAGATTGTTGTTCTGTGAACCAACATTTGAGGAATGCAATGTTAAACAAGGTTTACTAGGTTCCAGTATCTAGGAGCAATTAGACCGTTAATACACTTAACATGCAATGTCAATTTCCATTTGTATTACTAATTTAGTAAACAGAATTTCCCTAAGAACTCTATGTTCAGAGTTCAGGCCTCTACCCTATCACCATTTATATCATGCTTATGTGGAAGAAAGATTAAGATATTAAATAGATACAAAATAGCAGTTGTCACTTCCAGACATGTTTCTATAAATAGACAATGCACCCTCTCCAGAACACTTTCCTCTGCATGTTTTCCTTAGTAATTCGTATTCAAGATCACTTGGTAAAAGTACAGAAATGTGGAATATAAATACTTTATTTTTAAGAATATCTGTAAAATAGGTATGTGCATGTAATAAAGACATAAGTATGTCTATATAATCCTTTTAATAATTTATTAAAATATTATATACATTAAGAAATGCCAAATTGTTCTCCCATGTGAACAGTTATCATTTTATCCTATATGTATCTTTTTATTTTGCTAAAAATAATAGTAATTTAACAATAATGTTGTTTTTTTCATTTCATTTCTCTACAATTTGGTCATCTCAACACATTCAGTAGGTTTTGTATTTCATCTTTCGTAAATTGTCTGTTCATAACTTTTTTCTATTTGGCATTTGAGATTGATGTCTTTTTAACTCTTATTTTCAGAAATCAATTTTTGATTCCAGATAGTAACTCTTCCTTGGTTTCAAATATTGCAAATATCTTTTTCCATTCTGTAACCTACCTGTTATCTTTGTCTATAGTGTTCTTTATTTAGCAAAAATGATTAATCATATGAGATAGAATCTAACCATTTTTTACTTTTTGGGTTTTGTGTAGAAATTTTTAAAATACTTTTCACCCCTAGGTAACAGAGATATTCTGTAACATTTCTTCTTTTAACAATGCATTTTATTTTTCACAATGTTATATTTAATTCATTCTAGAGAATGTGTGTTAGATATTATGTAATGACTAAAATGTAATATTTTTGCATTTAACTGGCACTGAGATTCTATTAAAAAGTGATATATACATATTTTTTTTCCTTTTTATGGCCACATCTGTAGCATATGGAAGTTCCCAGGCTAGGGGTTGAATTAGAGCTGCAGCTGACGCCTATGCTACAGCCACAGAAATACAGCATCCAAGCTGAATCTTCAACCTACGTTGCAGCTTGTGGCAACAATGGATTCTTAACCCACTAAGTGAGGCCAAGAATTGAATCTACATTCTCTGTAGATGCATCCACAGATTAAACTACAGAGACATACGTTGGTTCTTTAAACTGCTGAGCCACAACAGGAACTCCCAGAAAGCAATATTTTCTAAACTCCTTTTTAAATTTATTTACAGCTTTGAGACAGTGTACATACAGTACTTGACACCTGGAGAAGATCACTTTTCATAGTCCTCTTCTTCCATATGACAGCATAATTTTCATTAATTAATATACTAAACAAAAGCAATAGCTATTTCCTTGATCCATTCAATGAATAATTAACAATTTTCAAAGAATTTTCAAAGATATTCAAACTTAGTGAAATATTACTTGAATGAACTACAATTTTGCTTATCAAACAAAAATACTACACCTTACATTTTGTACTATTGTTTCTCTGGAGTTAAAAAAAAACTGTTTTTTTTTTTGGTCTTTTTAGGGCCTCACCTGTGGCATATGGAAGTTCCCAGGCTAGGGGCTGAATCTGAACTGTAGCCGCTGGCCTACACCACAACAGCAACTCCCAATCCAAGCCGCACATGCGGCCTACACCACAGCTCACCGCAACACCAGATCCTCAACCCATTGAGTGAAGCCATGGATTGAACCTGTGTCCACATGGATACTAGTCAGATTCATTTCAGCCAAGGCACAACAGGAGCTTTTGGACTTAAAATTTAAACAGTAGTAAAACCTTCAAGTGGTTATGCAAAAAGATAGAAATGGAGTAAGTGAAGTTCGGTTTCTTCCTCACTACATTCCATTTCTATACTATCAGTATTATTTTGAAGCTGCTGTTTAAACACAGAAATGTAAAGTAGCACAGAGTGGAGACGAGAATGATATCCAAAGTACATGTGAACAACTCCCTGGGTCCAAGTGTGTCATAAGACAACTGCATAACTGGAGGTTCTTTGTATTAACTCCCTTGAATTATTCCATGTTAATTAAAGAGTGAGTAATAAAACATAGGCTGGGGACTTAGTGCTCACATACATAAATATTAAACTTCACAATAACCACAGCAATTGTTTACAACTCGGCCCAAGAAAATATTTTTAGGAGACATACTTTATCACCGATATCATTTATGATCACTAGTGCATGATAATGGAAGAAAGCAGGAAAATATTTAGAGAGTTTGATTAAAGGTTTTGAATTCTTACAGACAATGCACCTAGGCGTTGGCAATGCATGTGGACCATGCCTTCTGCCATGCCTTTGACACAGCAGCTCTTTAAGATTAGAATCTGAGGCTCCAGTTCTAGGCCAAAATACTAACCTATGGTCCCCAGTTTAATTACATGTCAATCATGGAAGGTTTTGATGATTGATAATTTCTATCTGTGATTCAATGGGATGACTCTCTCTGCTTCAGGGAGCTGTGACATCAGATGGTCTGTACAGTTGGGAAGAAGCATGAAAAGTGGACACCTCCACTCACCTCCATCAGGAAGGTTGCACTATGCATCCCAAAATAGGAGTGGCCTTTCATTTGTGATGAGGTTATAGTCTATCCTTGCTGCCAGATATGTCATAGTGCCACCTGGCTCTATGGTGAGACTTCACATATTAAAAAGCCCACAGCACATCTGGATTGGCTTGAACGTAAACAAGCAAAGGACCTCTGTCTAATGGAATGATTAAAAGTTTAAAATGCTATTTTAATTCAATCAATTAAAAGCATAAGCAGCATGGGTTTGATTAAATCAATTTAAAGAATTACACGGCAGTCAATGTGCTCATCAGCAGGAGAGAAAAATTCATGTATCACCTACGAACAGCTTGAAATCTGTATTCTTCCACTAAATGTAATCTAAAACACAATCTTTTAGCACAGTCCAGAAAGGTGAGTGTTTTTGCAGAAAGCAAGAGTGGTGCTCCACCAGAGGGATATGTTATTTGTTATAACTAGTACAGATGGCATCCAGTTAGAAATATTTAACAAATACCATATCTTGGTTATGGATTACTTTATGTCCTCTGTAGTTCTCTAAACGTGATACTAAGCATGAAAGTGTACTTCTGCTCATTTTACTAAAAAAAAAAATTGAGCATCAAAATGTAGTCTTAAAATACAATAAGGTGAAATAATGTTTGTTGATGTCAATGATGGTTTAAGATAATCATGAAACCCATTGAGGAAATTGTTGTGTCTCTGCTTACTATAGTAAGAAGTTGCTAGATTGGATATTAATATTTATAGCTAAATCCAAATGAAGCTAATGGAGACAGTGATAAACTTCAGCTTCCTAAAATGGTTAACAGATACTCCAGATTTCCAATGCACTCACTTTTTAATATTTCTGGAGTTTCGATTAATAGAATTATTTTGAAGGAAAGAGTTTTTTAATACAATTTTCATCATGGCAATTGAGCCAAGGAAATCACATATTCATTGGGGGAAAAAAAGAGGGTAAACCAGTATTCATCATTTTCAAATAAAAAAATAAAATAAATCACACTAACCTGAGCATTTCTACTTCATAGCACAAAGCGTTATACATTTCGATTTCTAGACTTGTAAGTTTGTATTTCTTTAATCATATCTGGTTTTAAAAGCTTTAGAATTTAGGTGCACATAAAGAAATACTGGAGTCTTCTCTTCCTGTGTCATCTAAAGTGGAACTACTCTGGTCTTTACCCTCATATCTATTCAGAATATGTACAGAAATCAGGATTCCCATGAGCTGGATTGTGATGAGAAAACCATGTCCTAGAGTAAGAGCTTGGTCAATGTCAGAATTAATATCTTTCAGACTTATATCAAATTAATTTAGGATCATTAATTTCATTATTACAAGTCCATAATCATTTACTGCAAACTCCTAGGGGTCATACATGTACTTATTTATTCCAAACATCTAGGGGGTTGGATTTTAGGAATTTTGAATTTAGGAAAGCTAATATAATTTGTGTATTTGTGTATTCTGCATCCATATACACTATAAATAATAATATCCACTTCATATGGAGGTAAGGAGTGACATAATAAAAAAAATTGATGTTTCTGAAAAAAGAACATATTAAGTCATTCTATGTAGAATAAATTCAGTTTTTGTCACAAAATAGGTTGAAGTATTTCTTTTATCTTTTGAGAGCTTTTTGTATCCTAGAGATGTGGATCCACATATGACAACTTTTTAACATAGAATGATTTTATACCTATTTAAGAAATGCAGAAACAGGTCTGGATAGGTTAAGTTAAATCACTCGGCTAAGAAGTAATGGGGCCAGGATTCAAATCCAAGCCAGCTGGCCCCAAAGCCTTCTCTCTCCTCCCTTCTCCGATGGTGGTAAATAATACCTTTTCAACTTCAGAAGTATTCCTAATGTAAACTTGCCTCATCTAGTATGGCTGAGAAGAATCTGCAAGTGTTTCAGTAAGGACCATGATCTCACATTTGTGAAAAAGGACGTGATGGAAGATGAGATTTTCAGTGCATAAATACGACACTGTAAACTCCTAACTTCTAATATTCTATTCTAAATACTTTGTTCTAATTTCTGTGCACAAATTTGGTTTTCTTTGCCAAACTGAATATTCATTGTTATGAATTAATTCTCACCAGAGGAAACTCCTCACTTTGGCTTTCAAGTGACAACTCATTTGGTATTTTAAGATTCTTTTCACAAAATAACATTATACTCATTCAATATCTATTAAAAGAGTAATAAAAAGTGACAGATGTAATGGAGATAAGAGCAAATGAAGAGTGAAACATTTAATTAGTCCCAGTAAATGGTTGAGTCCTTGACTTTTTTTTTTCTCAGAATCACCAAGATTGTTTATACCTCATAAAAAATAGCATATTTTATAAGATGAATAAAGTCAAATCAGGTCTGACCATATAAATGAAATTCAAAAGACTCAGAATAAGCAACCCACCACTATTTACCATGTTCATATAAGGATTCCTCTTCTAAATCTAAGGTAGACAAGCTTGTTGAAATTACAAGTAGATAATTTCTCCCCAAAGCAAATAATGATATGCCCCCTCTATTCTGTGATACTTATGTCTTTGAATGTGCTTTTTATACTATTTATCATATTATATGAATCCCATCACTATTTCTCTGCCTTCTCTATTGAAGAGTGAGCTCACACACATCTTAATTGGACACATAGGTTTTATGCCTCTTTAATTACTTTTAATATTGTTTAATAAAAACACAGCCACATAACTTCTTGTTAACCATGTGACTCTATACACTATCTCAGGTGATGTATAAGTTTAACCACTAACTTTAACAGTTTTTTTTTCCATGTTCCTTTTTTTCCATTAAAATAAAAATTGATGTTTTCTTTTTCCAAAGAATGAATAAGAATTACATATGTTCATCATAGGACACAATGTAATTCTTATTATCCCAGGCAGTTCATAATTTGACCAATACTTATTGAGCATCTATCTTATATTATACCAAATATAAGAGAGCAAGGATCTTGCTGGGAGGAACCTAGCTAAAGGGAGAAAGAAATAGCAATAAATAATAAGGGCTACACTACCTAAGTGCAAAATATTATCAGATATATAAAAGGAAGCTAATTTATTTCTTCCCTGAGACTGATTCAGGAAAAATAATGCAAAAACTGTGGAGGGTTCATGGGGTTAAAGCTTTCCAGGGAAAAAGAATAATCTGTTTCAAGGAATAAATTAAAGTCTGAAAATTCAGTCAAGTTACGTTTCTGAACTTGTTTCTATTTTCTTATCCACTTATTTGTGACTCTTGTACAAGATGCTGCATACATTCAATAATTATGTAATGATTACAAAGATGCCACACATCAGTTCTATATTTCAAACTAGATGATAAGCTTTTTATTCCCATTGTGTCAGACATTTAATATCTTAATGGTTAACTGATTAGTGAATGAGACTTTACTGTCAGTACAGGTGATTTTTTTAATCAATAATCTCATAACATCAAAGAATAGGAAGCTGAAGCTGGGCTTTTCAAAGATAATTAAGCACTTCATATAAATTAAATACAACAGATATAATTATGCATGGGACTATTAAACTTTTTACACTATAGTGCAGCCTGATCAGCATGAATAAATTGATTGTGCTAAAGTGTTTTTCTTCCTAACTGAGGTAAGACATAATACAAAGGAGTCTTATTATCTATTTGGGCATTTATTCATTTTATCTTGTAATCAAAGGGGACTGTTTCATACCATGATACTATTGTGAGGCCAGAAGGCATATTTATTGAATATATTAATTAATTGATTATTTTTCTCATTTTCTATTGTTGCAAACTGATCTAGTTCTATTTAGTCATGATAGCACTTAGATTAGTGTTCATAGATAACTAATCAACAAAGATATAAATGGCAAGAGTCCCATACTCCTCACATTTTCAATACCATAATACAATGAAAGCACAATGAATAGTTTTTAAACAAAGAATTAGCAAATCAGGCACAGAAAAAAGCATATAATTTGTTCTATGAAGCTTTAGTTCTCTGAGCCTTTAAGTTCCACCACACCTTGACAGGAAAGTTCACACAAGGCAGAGTATAACATACCAGAAAAAGGATTCTAAATCTTCCAGTCTATATCAGGAAATTTAAATTCGTCTAAATCAATGTCTGGATGTAGACAGAGTTAGATAATCAACTTTGGATGACATTCCTAAAATTGAAGGTTTCTAGGCATCCTCCTCATGAAAGATAAGGCAGAGTTACTGAAGTAATTTTAGGCAATGAAAGCCTAATGATTAATGTTTTTAAAAAAATTAATTTTATTAGTTTTAAAAAATCGATTTTTTAAATTTAGTATGCAAAACAGTAAAGCATTGGTGGTTGCTGGAGATATACAGAACAGGTGAATTCATAGGAACTGCTGCTGGATGGGGCCCTTTCTATGTGACATCTACTGACAACCTCTTCTTTACATTCCTTCTTGATAAGGACCCAGTTAGAACTTAGCCTAAGAAGCACACATCATGTTTTACTTCATATACTGCAGCCATTCAAAGCAAATTACAGGCATTATAACATCCAAATGACATTCTCTTTAATGGAGCTTGTAATATATATCTAAATAAGTGAAGTACTTCAGGAACGGTGGTGTGAGGAGCTCTGTAAATGTGTTCCCCAGCAAATCAAACATAACGTGATAATTATAAAGATCATTAAGATCTCTGGTAATTGAACTAAGGGCAAATAGCACAGAAATATTTATGTAAAACATCCACTAAATCTCTCTAAGAACACAGATTTGGTGGCATTTGAATCACAACCCACTACCTTTACAAGTCCTTCAAATTAGTGTGATGAAAGTTCTACTGTAGGTAGTAAGACCAAGAAGATAGGGATCTCTCTTCCCACTTTCATCCTATGTTGATAGTTTCTCCCTCGAAAGGACAAACAACAGCATTTCCACAGCCCCCTGCTTTATGTTTCAGAAGCTCTATTAGGCAAGTAAAGCTGAGAGATCTAGGGCTCCTTTCTGCTACCCACTGACCACTTGCAGTGTGGAAGCTCTTGTCCATCCATGGTAGGACAAGAATCCTGGGGCCCCATCTGTGTTACATGAACTGTTCATAGCATAAATATTCCATACTGAGTGATACAAGCCAAGACAACCAGAGCCCTGCGTTGAGACGTGTTGTTACTCCAAGAAAAGAAGGGCTTCATCTAACCCTGTAGTTCTGAAACAGTATCATCGAGATTCTGACCAGGGAAAGATGAAAGCTGTAAGAATAGAGAGCTCTGTAGCTATTCCCATGAAGAATGATTTTATCCGGAACAGAACGTGCAAAGTTGCAGTCTAAAGGCTCTTTCAAAACCAATGAAGATTTTTGGTGGTGAACAATTAAGAGGAGACTGGTAGCCCCACATTAACAAGAAGGGGACCAGTTGACCAAAAATATGTTTAACAGAGAAAAGCAGGAAAAGAGACAGTTAAGAACTCTCCATGTAATCAGAGAAAGTTTCCAATACTACCTACAAGAACCTTCCCTGTAGAGAGCTTGGACTTTCATTGAATTAGACCATGGATGAATTTATACCACAGGTCATTACTGGAAACAATATAACAATCAACTACCACTTAGTTTATGCTAACAGCTTGGTGTGATTTCAATAAAGGCTGGCATGCCACAGGCTTAATAGAGAAATCAGGTAAAGAGGTACATGTAAAAGGGGTAATAATAATAAATAGCACAAACACAGAGGAGGGCATAGAATTACACAGGAGTTACATTTCCAAATCTCATTGAAATTAAGTTAGTATATATTTGAAGTAAAAACCAACTAGACATCTCTGGCAACTATAGAATACCCCACCCAAAACAGCTGAACACACATTTTTCTCATGTATGCCTGAAACATACTCAAAAATAGACAGATGATGAAACAAACCTCAATGAATTTAAAGGTGTTTAGATCAAAGAAAATATGTTCTTTAACCATAAATTTACTTAGAAATACATTTAAAAAGTTTTAAAAATTCACAATTATGAGAAAAGTAAAGATTACACCCCTAAATAACAGTTGATCCAAAGAAGAAATCACAAGGGAAATTACAAAATACATTGATATCAATGAAAAAGAAAATACAGTATACCAAAACTTATAAGAGACACCTTAAGTTTTTAGAGGAAAATTTATAGTTCCATTAAGAATAAAATCAGTAACTTAAATTTCCACCTTAAGATACCACAAAAAGAAAGCCAAACAAAACCTATAGTAAACAGAAGGAAATAATTTTAAAAATAGAACATAAATTAATGACATTAACAATAGAAAATAGATAAAATCAATGAATATATTTTTTGAAAAGATCAACAAATTTAAAAAATAATATTATTATAAGAGAATATTAAAATATGTATGCCAATAAAGTAAATAATTTAGAAGAAATGAATACATTTCTACAACAACACAAAAATTACTAAAACTGACTCAAGGAGAAATAGAAAACCTAAATAGAGCTATAATAAGTTAATGGGTTAGCAATAAAAATCATCCACACTAAGTAAAAATCCTCATGATAATCCCATAAACACAAAAAACACATTTTACAAAAATCCAACATTCTTTCATGATAAAAACACTTGACTAATTAGGAATGGGATACAATTGTATCAATCTGATAAAGGATATCTATGAAAAAACCACAGCTAATACATTAAAGCCCTTATTTCTTCAGCTACAGAAATAGTACAACTCTAAAGAAGTAGTATCCATCACAAGAGGATGAGAGAACAATCAATCATATCATGTATTGGTATCATTTAAATTATTTAACACTTTATCATGAAAATATTTAATCACACATGAAAATGGAGATAGTACTATAAGATTAATTAATATATTTCCTTTTTTTGAGCAGTTTTTGGCTTGTGAAAAAAATTGAGGAGAGTTCCCACTTATGACCTCTCCCCCAGCACCCAGTTTCTTCCATCAATAATATCATACATCATACTGGTACATTTGTTACCATTAATGAACCAATATTGATATATTTTCAACCACAGCCCATAGATTATATTAGAGTTTACTCTTTGTGTACTTCATTCTATGGGTTTTGACAAATTTACAATGACATGTATGCACCATATAATACAGAATAGACTCACTACCTTAAAAATCCTTTATTCTCCCTTATTCAGCTCTTCCCCCCTAAACCCTGGCAACAACAGTATAGTGAAAATTAGGAACCTAGCTTAAGTGAAACTTTCTTTTTGATGAACTTACGAAAGACCAGACTGAGGCAGTGCTAAACTGAATGCCTTCTACTAGAGGATCAATCACTTTGCAGACAAGATTAAATCAACCTTGGAAAATCATCTGGATAAGATTAAGTAAGAGCTGGGTTCAGTCCGCATGACATTAAAGAAATTTCATGTTGTAAAAAAAAATGTCTGTCTGTCTCCATAGGTTTGTATTTTCTCTATAGTTTTCCTTTTCCAAAATGTCATACAGTTAGAATTACAGAGTAGGTAACATTTTCCAATTTATTTATTTATTTATTTAATTTATTTTTACTTAGCAACATGCATTTTTGGCCTTTTTATATCTTTTTGTGATTTGATAATTTTTTGCAGTTGAATGATATTTCATTATATAGATGTACTATAGTTTGTTTATCCATTTACCTATTGAAGTATATCTTGTTTGCTTCCAACTTTTGGTAATCATGAATAAAGCTCCTATAGACGTTCGTCCACAACTTTTAATGTGGATGTAATTTTTCTGTTCATTTGAGTAAATATCAAGTAGCAAAAATGCTGGGACATAAAGTATCTTTAGTTTTATAAAGAACAACTCAACTGTTCTTCAAACTGAATAGGCTACTTTGCAACCCTAGCAGCAATGAATGAAAGTTAGTGTTGCTTGCTAGTGTTGCATGTGTTTTGGATTTTGTCCACTTTTCATCTTTACCGTTGGTCTTTATATCTTTTTTGGCAAAAAAAAAAAAAAAGTTAAAATTCTAGGAGTAGTTTTAATAGGTAACAGGTATTTTTTTTTTGATAAAATAATATACCAAAGTTCTAGCGCATATGTTGAATAAATGAAAGAGACTTTGAAGAGCTTATCTAGTTTCCTTGGTATTTTATTCTGATATTTAACAATTTTCATTAGAAGAAAAAATATATACCACAACCTTGAAAATTGTTGTTTAAATCAATATTTTCCTCTCATTTCTAAAGAAACAAAAATATTAATTTTATTCTTATTTTCTATTTTTAAGACCACTGAAGACATTCCATAGCCTAACATTTAGATATCCTCTATTCTACTATTTTTTGGTGGGAGACTAATGAAGATAAATGACTCTAACTCTTCTATGAATATTTAAATTCTTAAATATGTTTTTCTCAAGACAAATAACAACCTGTGTGCCTTTCCAAAGGATTTTTCATCAAGTATGCAGATGATAAGGGAAACTTCAGTTTAAAATTATGTTTCTACTGATAAATATGTAAGAATTACTGAGGATGTATGTGTGTGTGTGTTTTATATACCCCTTCTAAAGCAAGACCTTCCTAAGTGCAAAACATCTTAAAATTTGGAACATCAGACCTTACAATGATTTCTTGGGTTCCAAGATTTTCAGCAATAAATCATGAAAATCAAACCAAACCATGACCCATCTTGATTTAATTCATTGCTCTGTCCTAATTGTTGAGTAAAGAAAATAAATATGTATTTTATATATACATATATACATCATATATACATACATTTTTAAAATTTCAAGGATTTTTTTGTCAGTTGCCCTTGAAAACTACAAATTTCCATATATGTGATATTTTTTATTTAATTATGTTCAAGGTAAAAGAAAATTCTAATTCATTAACTTCTGTTATGCAAACTTTATTCTTGTATTTTTTTTAGACAGCAATCACCACATAGATATTTATTTCCTAAGTATGACAGGTTATTTCTTAGACTTGTACAGTGAGGCAAGATTTTTTTTTGTTTTTTGGTTTTGTTTTGTTTTGTTTTTATTTATTTTTTTATTTTATTTTCCCACCGTACAGCAAGGGGATCAAGTTATCCTTACATGTATACATTACCTTTACATTTTTTTTCCCCATCCTTTGTTCTGTTGCAACATGAGTATCTAGACATAGTTCTCAATGCTACTCAGCAGGATCTCCTGTAAATCTATTCTAAATTGTGTCTGATAATCCCAAGCTCCTGATCCCTCCCACTCCCTCCCTCTCCCATCAGGCAGCCACAAGTCTGTTTTCCAAGTCCATGATTTTCTACTGGTATTTTTTTAAAGTAAGCCGCTAGATAACAGGTATTATGAGAATGTAGATTTTAAATAAATCTGAAGATATTCACTCTTCATGTATAAAATTTTATGTAATTGAAAATTATATATATATATATATATACACACACAAAAGTATTCATCAACAAAATACATATACATTTATATAAATACATATATAGACATATTCATCAAAAATACTACATTTACATAGACATTCTTCAATCAAATTGATCTTTAGAGCCTATGAAAATGTAATTATTTTGGTGAAAGGTTTTACTCCTGAAGTGGCCACTTAATCTGCAAAAATCTATAATGAGTTTATACAACCTGCCCTGAAAGGTGAGAGGTCAAGTAAAAATGAAGACAAGATGGTCTCAAACTAATAAATTTAGTGATTGACTGAATTTTTAATACTCTCTATAAAAATGAAAACAAATACAATATATATTTTTTTTCTTTTTTTGGCCATACCCACAGCATGTATAGTTCCCAGGCCAAGGGATCAAACCTGTGTAACAGCAGTGACCCAAGCCACTGCAGTGACAATGTCAGGATCCTTAACCTGATAGGCCATATGTGAACTCCTGTATTTTTAAATCTTATTATCAAAGTGCTAAAACATTCAAACTGTTAAACCTTTAGAACACCAAACCAAACAACTTCATGCACCACATCCTATGGTGAGAAAACTGACTCCATCAGACTGTGGGAGCCACATAAGATTACTGAATTAGATATGGACAGGTGTGAGTATGTCATTCTCACAGATGGAGAAATTCAGACACAGAAGGATTAAGGAAATTGTTCAGGAATCCACAGCTGTTCAAGTTAGTGCAGACATGATGAGAACTCAATGTGAACAGGATCTACTCCTGGGGTTTGTTTGCTTGATTGACCTGCCATTTATTTGGTGGCTTTAGATTTGTATTTTTGATGTCTTGTTAATAGAGTGCAGTAAACAAGTTGGCATATAAACAAGTAGAATTCTGAATTAATATGTCAAGTAGCTATAAAATCAAGAATTCTACCTAAATTCATTTTTGTATTCATAGGAAACTAATTACTAAGCTACTAGATCAATTTATGTATTTAATTATAAATAGGGAGGATGCTCTTCTCCCTTATACATAAATTCCCATCATTGCTCTGACCATATAAACAGTCTTGGTGTTGCTGTCTCTTTCCTCAAGTCAACCAACTTCTGGGTGAACACAGAGTGTTTCAAAACCAGGAAAGGTACATTTTCCTAATCCTGACCAAGAACCTTGGTCAATTATGGTTCAAATATTAGTAGATTCAAACTACTGCATTCATAATGGATAAGCAATGAAGTCCTACTGTATCGCACAGGGAACAATCTCTTAGGATAGGACATGATGGAAGATAATATGAGAAAAAGGATATATATATATACATATATATGTGTGTGTGTGTGGCTGAGTCACTTTGATATACAGCAGAAATTGGTACATCATAAATCAATTATACTTTAATAAAACAACAAAACATACCACTACCCTCTATTTTTCCTCCTTCTCCACCTCAGCTGCTTGTAAGTATAATTAATATAGTATAATTTTTTAGTGTCTACATACTCTGCTAATAGACTGACAGGAGCTTGGTCTGCAATTTTACAATACTTTCCATTACATAAAATAAACTTTATTAGCTGAGGTGACCAGAATTTTCTTAAATCACCATTTTCTGCTCTTATGCTCCTTCGATTTTACCTCTTTCCTACCTCAACCATCATGGCTCGCATTTTATGATATCAGAGCTAGGGAGTAGTGTAATTAAACTATGCTATTGGGAATTTATTCTGAGAAACATAAGGCTATTTCTCCACTAATTATGTTAACTTAGCTAGGTGCTTCCTGAGCTATCTAGACTAAAACTCAACAGAATACGTTTTGTACAAAAACTTGAACATTCTGGGTTGGCCTCTGATTACATTCTAAAACTAAATATGCATAATTTTACTGTTTTTTTTTTAATTTTATCTTACTGTATAATATACAGTCTACTCACTCCTTGTAGACCATTCCTTCCTTTGGACTTGAGAAAGGCATTGAGGGAATTCACTCCAAACTAGTTTTGGCATTGACTAACTTCACTGGCATTTCTCTCCACCAGATTCAAATATATACGATACTGAACTTAACTGTATAATGGGTTTACAATTCCGCTATGAGTACAACACAATGACTTTTGTAACCTTTATTATTTTGTGAAAATAAATTTACTGTTTTCATCATCGTTATTCTTAGATTCTACTGAATCACTTCCTTTGGAAACTGGCACAGAAAATGCTGATTAATATCGCTTAATTCTATAGTGGAAACAAAAATCACACAAAAGTATATCTCAGAAATATCTAAAATAATATATGAAAGACATAAGTTTGGTTGTTGCCACTGGGTAAGGAAACAGAGTAGGGGCTTTGCGGAAGAGTGATTTACATTGTGCTATTCCTTGGTGTATGACTTTCTGAGTATTTGAAATGTTCATGTGTGTGTTTGTGTGTATATGTATGTATGTAGAGAGAGTATATTGTATTAGTCCACTCCGCTGCCATAATATAAAACCACATTCTGAGAGACTGGGTGGCTTAAACAACAGAAATTTATTTTTCACAGTTCTGGAGGCAGGGAAGTCCAAGATCAGCGTTCCAGCAAGATAGGTTTCATTCCGAAACCTCTTCTTTTGGATTCTAGGTGGCCTCCTTCTGGCTGTGCTCACATAACTTCCTCTTGGCTCATGTGTGGGAAGAGGAAGAGAAAGAGAAAGCAAGCCCTCTGGTGTCTCTTTCCATAAGGACACTAATCTTATCAGAGCAGGCCTCTATTCTTATGACTTCATTTTACCTTAATTTCTTTCTTCTTTAGAGGCCTCATTTCCAACTATAGCCACACTAGGATTTAGAGCCTCAACATATGAATTTTGGGGAGACACAAGAATTCATATATATATTTGGGTGTGTGTAGGTATATCTGGTTATATATAGTAACACTGTCATACAGTTAAACGTTTTTAGCTATCACAGAGTTAGGCACCCATATAACTACATAGAACTGTACCTTACCACCTAACTCAACCCGAGTAGTACTATTTAGGAACACTTTTAAGTAACTTCTCCCTGAAGTTGTTATAGCAGTTGAGCTCACAGCATAAATGTGAATCTTGTAACAGAGTGATATAATACAGAGACTAAGTCCTCTCTTCTAAAGGTTCTTAGAATATTTAGTGGGCAATAGAGGCTCTTTTTTTTTTTTTTTTCCCTAGCAAGGTAAGATAACAGGGAGAAGAATAGAAATAGAATTGCTAGGATGAGCACACGAATAATAACTGTTTCTTCCTAAACTGTTACTAAAGAAATTTTAGAGAAGCATCTTTCTGGGCCAAAAGTAGGCTAAACAGGTAACTCCACAGACAGAAAATCCCACCAATTTTCAAAAGGCCGGTTTAAATAGAGTACATGTTTAAATAATTAGGAAGCAGCAAAGGCTGTTACAAAGACAAGTGATAGTTTTATGGAGAATTAAAATTTCTCCCTTTTCTCTTCAGGAATATTCAACCCAAACACTCTAGCGCTGAAAAGCAGAATAATCAGATCCACAATCATAAAAATGTGGTGATGGCCATATTATTTATTTCCAAACTAAATTTGAAGAAAATGTAAAGGGATTGATATTCTACAAAAGTTCACTGACCCTTAGAAAGACATGAAAGAAAAACAAACTAAATGATAGAAGTTAGAATCTCTGTGGAAGGACGATTTGAATGAGTGTTGCTGTTATACTAACTATATTTGATCACTTTCTCCTTAACAGTCTTGCTCTGGAGAAAAAAAGAACGGTGTAGGGATAGAAAAAGAAAAATTATGAACAAAGCCTGCTGTTCCCTCACATTCCATCTGGACCTGCCCTCCATGTTAACAGCCTATGAACCAGGTCTTTCCTTTCCTACTCACTGATATTTCATGAGGAGAAAGAAGTGCTACCATCCTCTATAGGCTTGTTTTCTTTTGTTTGTTTGTTTCTTTTCTTTTCTTTTTTTCTTATTAGCCCTCCAAACCAGGTCAGTTGAAGGGGAGTGATAAACTATATCACATAGAGGAAAATCTCATCCAGATAAAAAATTATGAGTGCCAAATGCAAACAAACAGAAAATGCTGAAATCACCTTGCCTGATAAGAAATTGCTCACAATGAAGGTAAACATTATTTAGAGATCTCCTATATACATTTTTCAATAAGATCTCTGTTTCTAGCTATGACACCAGCAAAGATTTTGGAAGACAGTGCAGACTCCTTGATATTGAGCTCATATGGTCAGATGTGTACATCTAAGATCTTTAAAAATATTCTACTATTTTTTAACCTGATCAAACATTTCTTTGGTTTAGCACATTTTTAGCAAAAGTAACAGGGGTCGAAGACATATTTCAACTCAATTTCAATATCAAATACATGAGCATCATGTGAATCTGCATAATAGAAGGCAGTGGCTGTCTTGTAGGTTAACCAGGAACAGCTTGAATCATGTGACTTTTATCACTGGTCAGGTTGTTAGTAATTGAGTGAATAGAGCCATTAGTATACATTTTTCCTCATTTCTTTTACATAGTCATAATTTTGACAATCTAGCTCATAAATTTGCTTCCTTCAATCAGATAAGGTACATGAAAATATGATGATTATAAAGTTCTTAAAATATCATTTAAAAACAGCACCCTCTGGGAATTTACCTATTGCCTACTGTCTGTCTATCCATTGCTTAACAAGTTATGAAAACTTCAGTATTCTGTCTTCTTCAAATCTGGGAAGGAACTAAGTGCTATGCTAAGAGCATGGGCTGTGTAACAGACTGACTGCATCCAAATTTTATTATTAATACAGACTCAAGCAAGTTACATAACCTCCCCATACCTCATTTTCCTTTGCTATGAAATGGAGGAACTGCCTCACAGAGTTGTTGTAAGCTTAATAAATTAAATATATGTAAATAACTTGGGGCATAGCTAATAATCTGACCCAAAAATATTATATGTTATTGTTATTCATATATTTGTATTTCATATTAAATACATAGAGACTCTATTCAGCATTTTGGACATAGAGAAGTTTAAACTTGTCAAACCTTTATCAAACTTATGGTCTCATATGCTATGCTATTGAGAGCACTTTGGGTATCAAGAGATAGCTAGAAAATAGATAGCAGCTCTCCTTTCTCTGCTTCCTATTTTTGTTCTTTGCACAGCATTATTCCAGAGAGTTTTCTTCACAATGTTTTTCATATGTGAAGTTCCAATTGTTAAACTTGAAGACAATGAGAAAATACAATCTATAATAAATACTAGAGAGTATTACTGACCAATTTATTATGAAACACATAATCTTCAGTAAAGAAAGAAAATGCATACTTTTATACTTTATTTTGTTTAGAAAAGATTCAAATAAAACTGATAGTGTCTCTTGTAAATTTAAGATATTAATTGGTAAAGTGATTTTCTACATAATATGCAGCCTGAAATTTAAGGGCACATCTATTTGTAAGACAAGTTTTCTTCATTTTTCAGAATTTCTACTTGAGACTGACCTGAAATATATTAGGGATCCAGAGAGCACTTTACTTTTAAACTTTTCAATCTTTCCTACACCATTAAAATCTAATCAATAGCTATTCTTCTGAATATAATTGGCCTTAGAATTAGTTAAAAGATGTTAATTTATAGTTGACAAATCATTTGAATTTTAAGGTATAAGTTTGAGCCTCAATTATAATACTGTACAAAAATCACTGTTTTAACCACATAAATAGTTTTAAGAAAGTTATTTTCCAAGTTGAATAGTGTCTATGGTATGACTGGTACTGAACTAGGATTTCAGAATTTGCAAATTCATAATATGTAGTCTGAGACTGTAATGTAAGGGGGATGGAATTTATGGGGTGGGGAAGACAAAACACAATTAGCTAGATTCCTGATGAGTAGCATTTTAAATTCTACTGGGAGAGAATCTTTGATTATTTCCATAATATGAATAGCTCTTCTTCCTTACAGTATGAGAAGACTCTATAAAGTAGTTATCCTCTGATCCAGGTGAAAGGACTTTTTTTTGCCCAGCAAGAGCAATTTTTCCCAAGTGCAGCAATATTCTGCACTGTTGTCTGGGGAAATGGTAAGGGTAGCTAGTGACAGCCGCAGTGGTGTCAGTGATGGTGGTATCCAGCAGCAGTGACTTGGTCAACCTGGCCGTGCTCCTTGTGATAAAAGATGCTCATTGAACTTCTTGTTCTTGACCCTATGGAGCTGCTTTGATTCATGCAAGATTTCCAAATCCAATTCTCCACTCAGCTATCTTTTAAGTCATTTTATCTCTTCAATTCTCTTCTACTTAAGATGACAAGAGTCAGTTTCTGTTGCTTACTTTAAGATTTCTAAATTATATAGTATTAATGAAACATTCAAAGTGCAGTGGAACAAAATCAAGATTTGAAGTCATCCAGACTAGATGCCTTGGTTGCATACATACTACCTATAAATGATAGCAGATTACTTTCTCTCTCTGTGTCTCATTCTCCTAACTTACAAAATTGGATTTATATTACTTAGCCTTTAGGGTTGTTCTAAGGATTGAAATGATGCTATCACCTAACACAGTCTCTGGCAAACAGGGTTTAGTAATGGGGACCAAATGGTGATATCTAAACTGCTTTTGATCATTTCTCTTTGCATGGGATCCTTCAATCACTGGAATAACCTCTGGAGGAATTCACCATGAACTTCATTCTGGACATTTATTTGACAACATGACAACATACACTGTGGTGCAGAATCTAACTTGCTAAAGAAAAAAGTTAAAGCATTTGTATTGCTTGCCTTTTTCACACTTTAAGATACTTTGAACTCTCTAAGTATGAATCAAAACTTTGAATTCAGTAAAAATATGACCAGCTTACTACTGGAAGGTAACGCCCTTTATCCCATCCCTTATTTTCATGAGGAATTTTTATCAGAACCATGATGGGAAAGATAGATGCTCTTTATTTGTAGCCTAACACCTCAGAAGGAGGAAAAAGAGTTTATCTGCTTAAAGATTCAATTTCCCTAACCAAATCTACTCAAACCTGATGGGCTATTTTTAGGAGACCCCATAGATTCAGAGCTGCTTCAGATATAGAAGGTGAAGATGCCTTTGACTGTGCATTTCTAAGAGGAGTATGGCTGGCAGTTGACTCTTTGTGGATTAAAACATAGGGCATCTCAGTAGATTCCAAAATATTTTCTCTTTAATGGTATATACATAATGAAAATTTTTACTATAGTTGGAAAGGTAAGATTTACAGTTTCATATACATATGTATAATTGTCTATCTCTCCCACTCCCCAGGAAGAATGGTTTTTTAAAATATATATCAAAATAATGATAGCGTAAAGTTCAGACTCATGGAATTCGGATTTTAGAGAAAAAAATAATAAGGCTAATCAGGAACTGCATGAGGAAAAGAAGAAAAATTGTAGATGTTATGATTTTATATATATATACACACACACACATACGTGAGTGTACATATATATAATTCTTTTCACATTCCCTTCTCAATAGAGAGAACTTCCATTAACTTCCGCAGGCAGCTGCCTGAATTGTACCCATTATCTATATAAATATATAATGTCCCAAGTGTGCAATTATGTTATCCTACAGTGAAGAATGACTTGGTTTTAAAACCCATGTGCTGGGAATGTGACTGGTTCTGAAATATTTGCATTTGAAAGGATAGAGACTCTTCACAGAAATTATCAGTTGTTTAGTGCATCCTATTAGTGCATATTTTATCCTAAAGAAAGAGCACTATGGCTAGGAATCCTCTCTTTCTTGTTAGCCAGAGTGGCATGCTTTCCCTATCAGTTTGTTGAGTCTGGGGTTAGTTGGCTCTTTGCCCATTCCTTCAATGCAGAATATTCTCTCCAAGCACACTTGGGCTTATAATATATAAGTCAATTATATCTGAAACAGAATATGGGCAGTCCATTTACTATTCAATCAATCTATCATTCACAGAGCTAAATATACATGTTTATTATTTCATCATGACTGCATTATGATCCTTAGAAATCTTCCAGTCTTCTTCCTAAGTGCTTAACTAGACACAAAATGAACGTGTAATTCCTTAGCAAGTTAAAAATCTAAATAAATTTGCAAACCTCGTAAGTTCAGTGTATTATTCTACACAGAAGAGAAGTGATCTGTTTAATTTTAAATTTAACACATGTTTTTTTAAACATTACCATTTTGAATAAAAAAGATAACCTATTAATGAAAGAATTACTACACTCAACACCTAATGAATTCTACCAAGCAAAACTGAATCAAGATATAATAGCCCCAAGGCAAATTCTAATAATGTTGGAAAGATAGGACACCTTTTCATGTGAAAATTAACTAATAGTATAAGGCACTGTATGATAAACATATTTTTAAAGTGGCAGTTCAAGTGAACTAAGGGTATTCTGAGAATTAAGTGATCTCAGCAGATGGAACTGAACGTGAAATACCGCACACTATATCCGAGTTAAATCAGTCCTTGAAGGGTAAATAATAATTCAAAACAAAATCCACCCCCCACTCCCGATATTGCCCCCCTCCTCACTGGTAACCACTAGTTTCTTATAAGTTTTGAAGAGGGAAGTAACATATGAAATCCCAAGACAGTAGAGGGAAGATCATGTATGTGCCACAAAATAAGACTTTAGGATATTAACAAATGAAACAGGTATAGGAGAACCTAGAAAATTGGCCTCAAGAAGTAAAAAATTTGAAGTTGGGTTGCACCTTGGTTTCCAGCATTTACTTTGCTACATCATATATCTGAACGGGGTAAGAAAAAAAAGTAGTATGAGAGTGGATTAATTCTCAGATGTCAGGAGGGCATTTTACTGCACACAGCCAATTAGCTATAAGAGAAGGGAGCTTAAGAAAATGGAAGACAGGCAAAGGTACCACTGCCACTATGGAAGTTCCATCAGATAAATGATTCAAGCAGGAATTTTTTTTTTTTTTTTTTTTAGGGTAAAACAAGTCGAGGCTGCATGAAATTGTTATTCTATGGAGTTTGGGGGAATTATCAGGCATTCACCAAATATTTATGAACAATCTACTACACGTTTGGTATTCTGCAAGATACTGAGGAAATAAAAATAAGTGGAATATAGAGTAACACTTTCTAGGAGATGTAAATTCTAACAGGAGATGACAGATTGGATGGATGGACAAATGGACAGACAGGAGAAATAGCAGCCTAATGAGTGGTTAAGTAGAATAGAGAAAGGAACTTTTAAAGGAGTAGGTAACTTATTCTTCCAGAGGCATATGGTACTTGAATAGATTCAAAGTATTTGAAGGGCAAATTCCTAGGACCAATTCAAACTCCAACTAGATTGTCTCCTATGACCTGTACTTGGGATTGCTGCTGCACAAAACATCTGTGCTAAACACTTTGGGCATCTTATACTTTGCTATAGTGGTCAGGCTCTCCTTAGTTTTTGACGCTCCCAAGTGTAGATAAAATTCCTCCCCTTAATTCTCTTAGGCAGAGAAAATACACAACTATACTCATTTTCACTCTATTTTTCAAAGGCTTGAAGGTAGTAGAGGGAAATGCAAGATAGTAAAGAGAAACATAGAGCTGGTGATGATCAGATTCCTTGTTTTTAGAGCACAGTGAATATGCTTCCTATTGGATATATTTCTCCTTAGCTCCAACAGGCATCTATTTTGCAAAAATGTCTCATTTTTCCATACAGAAATTAACTTTTCTTTCTCTCACTTTACTGCTACCAACTGTCAACTCAAAAAAATATGTACGACTACAAGTTTAGAGTTAAGTCTTATTTGGGGCAAAATGAGGAAAACAGCCCGGGAGACAGCATTTTAGATAGCTCTGAAAACTGCTCCAAGAGGTAGGGGGGAATGTCAGTGTATATATATATTTATATGCTTTTGGTGAAGGTTGGGAGTGGGGGGGTACATGTAACCAAGCGTACGTTTTTACAGAAGATTGCTGCTAGTCTCATGAAGGTTTCTGCTGGTCACGAGGAGCTGTCCCCATGAAGGATTATAGTGCTTTTTTCTAGATACAAGGAGACATAAAATCTTCTCCTGAAAATAGTTAGCTATATGAAGACCTGTTCTGCCAGTTTTCCTAGACCACTGAGTGCCTCACTTCTGATCTCCACCCTGAGCTCTTTTCAGGGGGTGTTGAAGGCCAGCAGCTGCAGTGGCTCATTATTCAATCAATCCTTATAGAGGCAGATGGCAAGTGCCAATCTCCAAATCACACAACTATTTATTTTTATTACTAGCCAGCAAGAGTTAAAATTAGTTTACAATAATATAATACCCCATTCAGACTCTAATCTGGGTTAATGTTCTAAAGCTAGATTTCCTAGATTCGCATCCTACCTCTGTCATTTACCACCTGGGTGATAACTGGGCAACTACTTAATCTCTCTGTGCCTCAGTTTTACAAGTAAAATGAGGTTAATAATAGTACTTTTCTCATAGCATGGTTATGAGAATTAAGAGATTATAATGTTAATTGTAAATTGCATAGAAGATAATGTTTCATAGATAAAACTATCATTACTATTATTCAAAATAAACAATGTGTTCAACATCCTCATCTGACGCATATTTACTCAGATATCTTTCCTGGGTCAAGTTTTTAAAAACAATTATTTAGATCCTATTTACATTTATTTAACTAAAGGATCTATTCTAGAATAATGAATTTCTGCCTCAAATATACATAGTACCTTAATTCCAATAGTTTAAAAGGCTTGTAAGTCAAAAGTAACCAAACATTCGCAATTTTGCCTTTGTTTTGATTTTAATTTTAATTTGAAGAATCTCTTAGGCTCTCCCCTGCATTAGAAAAGTAGAACAAAGCTGTAATCTGAGAACATGCAGAAGACCATAATGTTGTAATCTGCATTAAGACTATGAGGAAACTTATTAAAGTAAAAATGTTCTCAGAACCTTAAAAGGTAATCTTTATACTCTCAGAATTTATTGACTAAAAAATGTAATATTTAGCTCTCTGAAGACCTGTTCTGAACTCTTTGCAAAGATTTTTAAGAATCTGTACCTTAATGTTTACAACTATGCATCCAAAGTCTGATTTTCTCTGCCTCTGGAACAAATTTGTCAAGGGATGCCCAATGAGAAAGTAACAGAGCAAGGCAAGCCAGTTCACTGTTGATTGTTATCCCTTGCTTCAAATGTGTACTTAGCTCTACCAAGGAACCCGATTTTCAGTCTAAGAATATATCACTCTGCCCATCTCACAGTTGTTCAGCCTCTCTCAACTGAATTTTTCTATCTCCTCTTTGTATAAAAGTCTCTTTCAACTTATGCTTTCCTATGGCTTTTCATTCGTTTCTTATTAATTGAGGTAATTGCCATATAACATTATACTAGTTTCAGGTGTACACATAATAATTTGCTATCGGTGTCTATCACAAATTAATCACCATAATAAATCTAGTTAACATCCATCACCACATACAGTTACACATTTTTATCCTTATGATGAGAATTTTTAAGACCAACACTCTCAATAAGTTTTGGACATAAAATATATTATTAATTATAGTCACAGGGTTGTACATTACATCCTCAGGGACTATTTATTTATTTATTTATTTTTGGTCTCTCTCTCTCTTTTTTTTTTTTTTTTGGACTTTTCTAGGGCTGCTCCAGTGGCATATGGAGGTTCCCAGGCTAAGGGTCGAATCAGAGCTGTAGCCACCTGCCTACGCCAGAGCCACAGCAATGCGGGATCCGAGCCGCGTCTGCGACCCACACCACAGCTCACGGCAACACCAGATCCTTAATCTACTGAGCAAGGCCAGGGATTGAACCAGAAACCTCATAGTTTCTAGTCAGATTCGTTAACCACTGCGCCACGACAGGAACTCCAGGGATTATTTATTTTATAATTGAAAGTTTGTATTCTTTGACTTCACCCATTTCATCCACCCCTCATTTCTCCAACTCTGCCAACCAACCATCTTTTCTCTGTATCTACGTTTGTTTTTATTGTTATTGTTTATTTGTTTTAGGTTCCAAATAGAAATAAGACCATACAATATTTGTCTTTCTCTCTCTGAATAATTTCACTTAGCATAATGCCCTCAAGGTCCACCCATGTGGTCACAAATGACACAATTTGTTTCTTTTTTATGGCTAAATAATATCCTATGGCTTTTCAATACCCTCAGGTATTTCCAAGAATAAGAAAATCTTCATTCAAAACCTACTTCAAGCTACCTCATTCAATTTCTTCACTTTCTGAGCAAGTTTTGAAAAAGTTTTGTTAGTAATCTTCTATTCATTTCCACATTCTACATTCATTGTTCAACCCACCTTAATGTGGCTTTTCCCCCCCATCATTTAAAATACAATCATGGTAATTTTTTTTATTATTATTTCCCCAACACACTTTTTTTTTTTTCTCACTGTACAGCATGGGGACCTAGTTACACATACATATATACATAAATCTTTCTCCCATTGTTGTACTCCATTGTAGGTATCTAGACATAGTTCTCAATGCTATACAGCAGGATCTCGTTGTTAATCCATTCCAAAAGCAATAGTTTTTACATTTACTTTCCTTTAAAGAATTTTTATAGAAATGGAGTTACCAATGATGTAAATATTTTTGTATAACTTCCTCCTAAAAATCATTTGTAATTGGTGTTACTACTGAGCAGATTCAGAACTTTTAAATGATTACTGCATTATTATTTTTTTCTATGTCTTCTTGAATGAATTTTGGTAGGCTATATATCTTTATCCTCCCCTTTCCTTTCTCTGGTTTTATTACTGTGTTTTTATTTTCTGAATTTTTTTTTTTTTTTTTTGCTGTACAGCATGGGGACCAAGTTACACATACATGTATATATACAACTCCCATTGTTGTGTTGCAATTTAAGTATCTAGACATAGTTCTCAATGCTACACAGCAGGATCTCATTGTAAATCCATTCCAAGAGCAATAGTTTGCATCTGTTAACCCCAAGCTCCCAATCCCTCCCACTCCCTCCCTCTCCCCCCAGGCAGCCACAAGTCTATTCTCCAAGTCTATGATTTTCTTTTCTGTGGAAACATTCATTTGTGCTGTATATTAGATTCCAGTTATAAGTGACATCATATGGCATTTGTCTTTCTCTTTCTGACTTCACTCAGGATGAGAGTCTCTAGTTCCATCCATGTTGCTGCAAATGGCATTATGTCCTTCTGTTTTATGGCTGAGTAGTATTCCATTGTGTATATATATATATATCACATCTTCCGAATCCAATCATCTGTTGATGGACATTTGGGTTGTTTCCATGTCTTGGCTATTGTGAATAGTGCTGCAATGAACATGCGGGTGCATGTGTCATTTTTAAGGAAAGTTGTGTCCAGATATATGCCCAAGCTGGGTCATATGGTAGTTCTATGTATGTATTACTTTGTTTTTAAATTTTTAAGATGAATGCACACTTAATTGATTTTTGGCCTTTTTTCATAAATAAGCATTTAGCTTAGTTTTTATATGGAGTTACTTCATCTTTTATTCATGTTTAAATATTTGTTATATTTTCTTCTTTGATCTATTATCTGGAAGCATAATATCTAAGTTCCATGTATACATGGTATTTTAAAATTATCTTTTTTATTATATTCCTTTCTAATTCCACAACACTACAGTAATTTTATATAATTTGCTCATTCTCAAATATTGGGAGATTGATTAAATAAGAGTTTCTTTCAGAGTTTATTTTTTTTGGCTTTTAGGGCCGCACTCAAGGCATATGGAGGTTCCCAGGCTAGGGGTCCAATTGGAGCTGTAGCTGCCGGCCTATGCCAGAGCCACAGCAACGCAGGATCTGAGCCGTGTCTGCAACCTACACGATAGCTCACAGCAACGCCAGATCCTTAACCCAGTAGTGAGGCCAGGGATCAAACCCGCGTCCTCATGGATGCTAGTCGGGTCTATTAACCGCTGAGCCATGACAGGAACTCCATCAAAGTTAATTTTATGTATATTTTATGTGTGCTTGGAAAAAAATGTGCTCTTTAATTTTGGGATTCAGGGTTCAATGTATGTTCATGAGAACAAGTTTATTAACTGTGCTGTTCAGATCTTTCATATCTTTACTAAGTTTGGGTTTTGGATCTCATAACAGCAAGTTGAATGACATCTCCTTGTATGATAAAAGATTTATTATGTTCTGCCTGCCATCTGTCAATTTTTTCTTTATAGTACATCTTTGGCTATGTTATTATGTGCAAAAAAAAATGTAAAATGGCTCTATATTCCTCATATGAATTGAAAGCTTTTATCCAAAATAGTTCTATTTTGTCTGATATTAAAATAATTTTAACAGCTTTATCTTACTTGGTGAGTCTGTGCTTTTTCTCTCAATATCTCTGGGTCTTTATGCTTTATATGAATCTATTGTGAATGAAATATAGGTAGATGTTTTTAAAATAAAATCTTATAATCCTACACGTGTTTCTTTTAAACCATTCTGCGTTTACTACTACTAATGATTTATGTTTCTCATTTCTAAAAGATGCCTTCTTTTAAAGTGATATTTAATATCAATTTTTTAAATTGATTGATATCTTATTTATATATTTATTTATTTATTTATTGTCTTTTTAGGGCCGCACCCGCAGCATATGGAGGTTTCCAGGCTAAGGGTCGAATCAGAGCTGTAGCCACAAGCCTATACCAAAGCTCATGGCAACACCATATCCTTAACCCACTGAGAGAGGCCAGGAATTGAACCCGCGTCCTCATGGATAATAGTTGGGTTAGTTAACTGCAGAGCCACGACAGGAACTCCTGATTGATATTTTAAACTGCTATTTTTCTATTTATCCACATGCATTTTGATTTCTAATGATTGAATTAGATATTTTAATGGTTAACTTTATTTAAAAAAAATTATGGCAACACCCATGGCATATAGAAGTTCCCAGGCCAGAGACTGAATCTGAGCCATAGCTCTGATCTATGATGCAGCTTAGGCAACAACTGATCCTTTAACTGACTGCTCTGGGTTGGGGATTGAACCCCACAACTCCAACCTGAGCCACTGCAGTTACATTCTTAACCTACTGTGCCATGGAAGTAACTCAAAAGGTTAACTTTAAACACACTAAATAAATTCTGAAGTAGGACAATATATATATTGTTCCCCCAAACAGAATTTTAGTGTATTCTATGATCTCAATGTACTTAATACTGCTAAACATTAATGCTTTGTCAAATATTTTGGCTCTGTTAGTGATATATTTCCCCCTATTTTTTACTTATTTAACAAACAATTATAAAATGTTGGCCATGTTCATACTACCACTTTAAACACCTTAAAACTATTCTTTTTAATCCTCAAAAGTATCTTATTAAGGATATTATTCTTTTATTTCAACATTTATTACTTTTTGTTTCAGCATGTTTACCATTTAATTTCGTTTACCACATATTTCTTGACTGAAGTCTTTTTTTTTTTTTTTCTGTATTCAATTTACTTGTTCCTGAAATAATGCATTTAGAAGTTTTGCTAGTGAGAATGCATGGCTGATAAACTTTCTACAACTTATCTAAAAAATGACTTTATTCTATGCTTATTCATAAATGCTGGTTTACCTCCATTAAAAAATCATGTTGATTTTTTTTTTTTAACTTTCTGTCCAATTTTCTAAATTCAATTGGGTTCTCAAGAGGAATCTTCTATGGGTATCATTGTTTTATTCTTTTTTTGTTATTGTTGTCTTTTTGTTGTTGTTGTTGCTATTTCTTGGGCCACTCCCGTGGCATATGGAGGTTCCCAGGCTAGGGGATGAATCGGAGCTGTAGCCACCGGCCTACGCCAGAGCCACAGCAACGCGGGATCCGAGCCGCGTCTGCAACCTACACCACAGCTCACAGCAACGCCGGATCGTTAACCCACTGAGCAAGGGCAGGGACGGAACCCGCAACCTCATGGTTCCTAGTCGGATTCGTTAACCCCTGTGCCACGACGGGAACTCCCATTGTTTTATTCTTTATGTGTAATTTTTTGTTTCACTTTGGTTGCTTTTAAGATCTTCTCTTCATCTTTGGAAATTTAAAACGTCACCAAGATTTGCTTAAATGTGGATTGCATTTGTTCATCATGTTTTATTTTTTTAAAGTAAGGTATAGGTGATTTACAAGGTTGCGCCTCATCTGTGTTTTGTTGTGCTTTCTAAATCTGAACATTTCTGCCTTTCATCTATTCTAGAAAAATCTAGAGTACCATTCTTCCATTCTCTTTTACTTGGTAAATTTCATTATATATCAATTTCAGACCATTAAGCCATTCTCTTTTGAGCTTTCCAAAATACAATTTTAACATATTCACTGAATTTTTAATTAAAATATTTCTCTTTTGTATTTCTACAAGTTTTATTTGGTTCTTTTCCAAAGATGCCAGTTTAATCTTGTTTTCCTATTCTTCCTTTCTTTCCTTTCTCACGTTTTTAATGATCTCTTTTAATTCATTTTTTTTTTTTCTTTTTAGGGCCAAACTCTAAAGGCCCTAAGGAAAGTCCCAGTCTAGGGGTCCAATCAGGGCTACAGCTGCTGGCCTACACCACAGCCACAGCAGCGCAGGATCCGAGCTGCATCTGTGACCTACACCACAGCTCCTGGCAACGCCGGATCCTTAAGCCACTGAGCGAGGCCAAAGATCAAACCCACATCCCCATGGATACTAATCAGATTAGTTTTCTCTGCACCACAACAGGAACTCCCTAATTTTATAGTCTCTACCTAACTATTCCAATATATTTTGTCTTTGAGGATTTAAAATTGTTGTTTGTTCTTTTTGCTCTATTTCATGGTGGCCTGTGTCCTCATGTGTAAGTTGGGATTATGAACTAATATCTGAGTGAGCATCATTTGCGGGAATTTTAAGAGCCTTTTTTTGAGTGTGTTTTTCTCCAAAAAGGATTGGCCCTGATATTGTGTGTTGTCCCAAGGTTCTTATGATTCTATTAAACAGAATTTCTTGCCTGGGGTTTTTCTAGACTCCAAAAAATGTAGGTATTCAAACTCCTTGAATGAATGAGGGTAAAACTCTTGATTATTGATTCTCAGCATAGAGTTTATTTTCTCAACAAGATCAGAGAGTGACAACAGCAAAATATCTTTGCTTGTTTATTTGTGTTTATTCTTTCCTATTGGTATAGTCATTTAAAGGTCTAGCCTTTATTATAGTATCTCAGCTCCAGCTCTCCACTTTGCATATACCTGAATTTGCATTTACTTTCTATACCTATCCTAGCTGTTAAAACCCAAAGTTTTCAGTTCAAAGGAAAGAAAGTCTCTCACAAATTCTATCATTAATTCAGGCTTAGCATTGAGGTTTTAAGCTTTTCAGGTTCTGCTGAAATTTGGTTCCTGGTAAGAGTCCTTCTTCCTTCTGGACTCTGTCACATATTATTGTTCTTATCCAACAGCATTAGGACTCGTTTTAGTGCGCCTGTGTTGTGTGTATTTGTTTTAATACATAGTCACTTAACTTCCTTTTGCTCAAATCAACAATAATCTCCATGTTTTTATATCTAAGGCATAGATGATTAATTCTTTTACAATTCAGCTTACTTTTCAGTAGTGTTGAACACTGTATACTTCCCTCCCAAAACACTCTCTTTCCTTGCCTTCCATTATACTACAGAGCCCCGTTCTTCTCCCATCTGGCTGGTTTTTCTTTCTACTTTAATATTTCATGTTTCTTTAACAGACATGAAATAATAAAACTATCTAAGATTTATCCTAGGTCCTCTTGTCTTCAACTAGACTTTCCCCAAGAGTGTTTCAGCCACTTTCATTATGAATAATTACCAACAGAGATTATTTTAAAGTACAAATATAATTATTTCACTCCATTGTTTATTTTTATTCAGTGATTTTTCAATACTCTAAGGAAAAAAAGGTAATTTTTTTTTGTCTTTTTGTTGTTGTTGTTGTTATTTCTTGGGCCGCTCCCGCGGCATATGGAGGTTCCCAGGCCAGGGGTTGAATCGGAGCTGTAGCCACTGGCCTACACCAGAGCCACAGCAACACGGGATCCGAGCCGCGTCTGCAACCTACACCACAGCTCACGGCAACGCCGGATCGTTAACCCACTGAGCAAGGGCAGGGACGGAACCCGCAACCTCATGGTTTCTAGTCGGATTCGTTAACCACTGCGCCACGACGGGAACTCCAAAAAAGGTAATTTTTATTAACATGATCTACAAAGTCTGGGAGAAGATCTTTCCCCACCTGCTTCCCCAGAGCTATGCTTTCTCTCCTTTTCCCTTCATGTTGCCACTGGGCTTCTTTAGTTCTTCATATTCACTATGCTTACTTCTAATGCAAGTCTTTTATATAACACTTCCCTTTGCATGACGCAGTCTTCCATCTCCTTTCATCTAAATAATATCTATGCATTCTTTAGCATAGAATTCAATTATCTCAGAGTTGTCTTTACTAATTGCCCTAAATACCTCAAATTTATCTTTAATTTATTGTACTGTCACTAATTCATTGAATACATATTATTAAGAACACATTATGTGATGAAAACTGGCCTATATGTTGGACTATATTTAGCAGAAAATAAAATAGACTGGAGCTCCCGTCATGGCTCAGTGGTCAACAAATTTGACTAGGAACCATGAGGTTGCAGGTTCGATCCCTGGCCTCGCTCAGTGGGTTAAGGATCCGGCGTCGCCGTGAGCTGTGGTGTAGGTTGCAGATGTGGTGTTGCTGTGGCTCTGGTGTAGGCTGGTGGCTACAGCTCCGATTCGACCCCCAGCCTGGGAACCTCCATATGCTGCAGGTGCAGCCCTAGAAAAGACAGAAAGACAAAAAAAAAAAAAAAAGAGAGAGAGAAGAAAATAGACCAAATCTCTCTCCATACAGTTGTGAGAGATAATAGGGAAAAATGATAAGCAAATAGAAAAACACATAGTGTTTAAAAGTCACTTGTTAACTGAGACATAGAATCCTTAGATTTTGTCACAGTTACTATCTCAGTTATTTGTGTTTATTTAAATTAATGAGAGCAAATTATCGCTCATTACTAGACCCCCAAAATTTTCCATGATTTCTATCACACCAATAATTCTCATTAAAAATTTTTTGTATAACATATTTATATGGAAGGAGATGTTTACATGGCATCTGCAGACATCTTGATACAACATCATTCTTTTCATTATATAACATTTGTTAGTTAGTTTAACTGTAATCCTATATGTCCTGCACTATACACCATCATGAAGTTTGTATTCTATTTGGTTAGGAAGTGAAAGAATGAGCAGATTAATAAAAAATAAACACAACTTCTCAAACCCATTTTAATAATTTCATATCTTTTAGTAATATTTTTAATAAGAAGTCATCACTCACCAGTTGGAAAATGGGACTATTGTGCTTTTAATAATCTCTGAAAATTATATTTTTAATATGCTTTGCATTAAAATTGATTGGCTCAGAGACAAAACTAGTGAAGCACATTTCCTACCATTCAAATGAGATCACTCTGCACCACAGTATGTCATGACTTACATAATTTATCCAAGGAAAATCATGTTTAACCAAAAAGGATTATTCTAGAATTAAAGTTCCCATTGCATAAGCAAAGTGTCTGGTGTAGTGTATGATGCAATGTATGTATTCAATAAGACTAGTTCCCTCAGTCCCAGCACACGTGCATCCTAAAAGATACAATCTATTGCTGCTTTTTTTTTTTCTTGTTTTTTTGGTGGAGGGTAAGGGATGAGGAGTTTGATTTAGAGTATATTCCAGTCAGCCACAGGAAAAGGGACAAGAATGATAAAACAAAACATAGGCACTAGATACTAAAATATAATTGAGTAATTTCTAATCCTTTCTAAACTTCTGTTTTTCAGGATTTTTACTGTCCTCATACTGATTCTCCTTTCCCAAGGGCTCCAGTGTGTCCTCCATATGAGGCATCTCCTGAAGTTGGAATGAATGGATATTTGTTCTACTCCCCAAATGAGACCAATAAAAATCAACAAACAAAAAGCCAAACTAAGTGGGTTAAGGATCCGGTGTTGCTGTGAGCTGTGGTGTGGGTCACAGACACAGCTTGGATCCCATGTTGCTGTGGCTCTGGCATAGGCCGGCGGCTACAGCTCCGATTAGATCCCTATCCTGGGAACCTCCATATGCCGAGGGTGTGGCCCTAGAAAAGGCAAAAAAGACAAAAACAAACAAACAAACAAAAAAAAAACCTAAGAAGGACATGTATACTGCTAATAAAAAATAAAGTAATAAAATAAAATATACTCTGAAATATAAGTGCCAGAAACAATAAACTTTAGAATTCAACCACATGGTACATCATGATCCCATATGTCTCTCCCATATCAGAAAAACAGCACACACTGGAAAAGAAAGCCATTGTGACAAATCAAGTTTTCAAGATAAAAGGAAGGGAACAAAAAAACAGCAGAGGGAAAGAAAGAAACAAAAAAATAGGGGAGCAAAAACAAAGAAAAAAGTGAAAAGCACCCAACTTTGGTGACCACAATATGGAAGAGGTAATAAAAACACAGGAATTTTATTTTTTCTCAGCGACTTCCTAACTGTGAGGAAAGAATGAAGGGAATTCAGTTAGAGTAGAGGCAGGAATCATCAATCTGGGATCATGACTTAGGGCAGCTGACCAAACACAAGGCAGGAGCAGTAAAGGATGATCCATCAAAAAAAAGAGCCCTTTGATCCAAGAATCTTTACAGTGACCTACACTCCTGCTGGGTGATATATACTCAACCTAAAACAAGAAAAACATATATCCATAAGCCCCCCCTTTAACCTATTCTACTCTAGGGCAAAGGCCAAGATACAACAGAGTGCAGAGGGACTACTGTCTTACTTGCCCCTTTAGTTCCTTGGAAACATAGGATTAGCTGTCAGCTCTGGAGGAGACTTGTCCAGTCTCCCATCCTAAATGCTGAAGTGGTGATTTAAACAGCACCGAAATTAAGGAGTTGGAGCAGAATGGTGAGAGAAAGGAAAATGCAGAAAAAATGGTCTAATTCATTTGACCCTTTTATAGATGATAATCAAAAAGAGGAGCAATAAACAGAGAAAGGAAAAGCACTTAATTTGGGGACCATTTTCCTCCTTATACATTAAATAATCTCCATATTACTTATAATACCTAATACAATGTATATGTTATGTATATGGTCATAAATGCAATGTAAGTGTTATGTAAAGAGTTGCTGGCAAATTCAAGTTTTGCTTTTTGCAACTTTCTGTAATTTTTCTCTGAATATTTTCAATGCTGCAGTTGGTTGAATCTGCAGCTTCAAAACTTGCAGATATAGAGGATATATATACATATATATATGTATGGAGTTTCCACAGTTGCTCAGTGGTAAGGAACCCGACTAGTATCCCTGAGGATGCAAGTTCGATCCCTGGCCTCACTCAGTGGGTTAAGGATCCGGCAATGCCATGAGGAGTGGTAGATATAGGTCACAGACGTGGCTCGGATCCCGTGTTGCCAGCAGCTGCAGTTCCAATTTGACACCTTGCCTGGGAACTTCCATATGCCACAGATGTGGCCCAAAAAAGCAAAGCAAAAAAAAAAAAAAAAAAAGAGACATAATGAAAATATATCATGATTTAAACGAAAAAGGAGTACAACACAATTTGGGTGAACAATACAAATTACATGCAGTCTTTAAGGCTCTGGGACAGATTTAAATTAAGGACGCTGATACATATATGTTTATAGGGAACTACGCAATACCAGGAGATTCCTGATCCAGGAAATGACCTCGCTAGAAAAAGGAGTCTATGGAGCACAGTGGCCAGTATCAGACTGTATTTACATTACGCTCACTCAAAACAGCGTCTGCTAAACTACAAAAATGGGGAAAGTAAATAAAAGAGGGATGCAAGGGAAAGGCAGTGAACTTCTCCAGCCACTGGAATTAGCATCCTCTGATGTAGAAATGTACTTTTTGTAACAAATCATGTAATATCAAAATAGTCAAACAGAACTTCAAGAAATACAATCAGAATATTAAGATGACAACTGATTTTACCTCAATTTTCTGAATCCAGAGGAAAGGATTTAAAGTCTATAATTAACAAAGCTGAGTGTGTGTACACAGACAATAGGAAAATGAGAATTAAAATTCTTTAAAATGAACTCATGAATTAGGCTATGAAGATAAACTGGATCTCAATAAAATTTGGTAAAGGAGAATTAAGAGTATCTTGGAATGGGATGATCTAATCACTAAACCCAACTCTGTTGTTTTATTTTTTTAATTCAACAGATTTTTGGATCAGTTTTAGATATACATAAAAATTGAGTAAAAAGTATAGAGACTTCCTATATATTCCCACATGCCTATTTCCCAGTTTCCCCTGTTATTATTGTTATGTATAAGTGTAGTATGTTTGTTGAACTTGGGTAAGCCAATATATTGGTACATTATTATTAACTATAGTCCATAGCTTACACTAGGATTTACTCTTTGGGTTGTTCATTCTATGGATTTTGATGATTATCTATCCTTATATTATCATACAGAATTGTTCCACTGACCTAAAAAATCCCATGTGTTCTAACTATTCATCTTCCCTCCCTCCCTTCAAGCCCTTTGTAACCACTAATCTTTTTTATTATCTCTATAGTGTTTCCAGAATGTTTTATAGTTGGAATTATACAGTTTGTAGTCTTTTCAGATTGACTTCCTTTACTTAGCTATATGCATTAATGTTGTCTACATGTCTTTCATGGCTTGATGTCTCATTTCTTTTTAACACTAAATCATGTCTCATTGTCTGGAGGTATTACAGCTTGTTAACTCATTCATCTTGTGAAGGACCTCTTTGTTACTCCCAAGTTTGGAAACTTGAGAATAAAAAAGTGGTATAAAGATGAATGTGCAGGGTTTTGACTAGACAAAAGTTTCTGATGTATTGGGATAAATATCAAGGGTTCAACCGCTGAATGTTTCAAGTCTCTTTCAAAGGCTTCTCTGACTTAGTCAGACCCACTCAGGATTACTTCTCTTTTGATTAAAGTTAGTTGATTGTAGATTTTGATGATATTTGCAAACTCCTGGCCTCTACTATTCCTGACGTCCTACCCAGATGCTATCAGTGCTTGAGATCCTTTGGCCATTTTACTGTACACAGTTCCTAGTGGGTGTGATTCTCCCCCCCCCCCCCCACCAACAGCCCATACCTGTGGGTCTTCATTAGTGGGCTTCCCTCAGGCTGACAGAGAGCCCTATGTGCAGACAGAGAGAGTCATGTTTCCTTGTCTCAGTCCTTAGTCAATAATTGACAGCTGTGAAAGACAGGAGCTCAATATTCCAGCTCTCCTTCCCCTTATGAGACAACTACAGGTGTGGCTACAGTGCAGTGCTGTCTCCGTGCAACTTGGCCTGGTACTGCACCCTTGCTTAGTTTCCTTCCCTTCTCCCTTACTCCCCCTTTTTTTCCCTGGGAAAACATCCTCACATTTTTTTTTTCACTTTGAAATAATCTTTTTCCTAGGTCTACTTCTGGAAAATCAGCCCAAACCATCACATTAGAAGATCTTTTAAACACCAATTCAACTTTAAATTCAGTCACTTTTATAATCCAATTTGTACTAAAGTATTAAAGACTGCTAATGTATTATTACTTCCAGATAAGTTATTTGTTTTTTATTACAGTGGCATTCTGGAAACAAAACCTCACTTAAAAAAAAAAGTGGTTATTTTAGATACCCATAATAAGCAAACCAAAATAGTAAAAAATACTTATGAAGACTGGTTTCCTAAAAATGTTTTATAGGACAGAGCTGTTTTTTCCCTTCACTTTTAATTATTTGGTCCTAACTCACATTAAGAGTCCTCTCTTACTGCAACTGGACCTGGGCATAGCTGTTTCTATTTTATTAATATGAGTGTCAGATGCATACTGAATGCATTGTTTCAGCTTGGGACTGGAGGTATGGAGAGTATGCAAGAAACAACAGACTCCTATTTCAGTTTCTTACTTAGTGTGGTACCCATAGCCTAGAGAAGAGTACCATTATAGATCCAAGGAATGACCCTAAACCATCCAGTTTTCTTCCTGATATCTTGACTTGCACACAGTTTGTATCATGATCTGTCCAGCTTAAAACCACAGTCAAATATAATTTTCTTCTGACAAATTGGCAGAGATAAAATGAAACCACTTTACCAATAGGCAGGAAGGTTTGAGAAAATAAGTGCTTTAAGTACAGCTGGTAAATAGCGATTTGATTATGCATATTAAAAATAATATTTTTAAGTGAAATGTCCTATATAGCAATTACATTTAGATATTTGGCCTAAGAAAATTAGGTTAGTATGCTTCAATATAAATTCCAGCATTAAACTGCTGGGCTAGTAAGTATAGAGATATACAAAGGCATAATATATGGCTGATAAATATACTAAAGGCAAATGTTTATTAAGATGAAAGATATTCCTAATAGTATTTTATGTCCAAAAAGCAATTATAATAAATATGTAATACTTCTTTCAATATTTATAAAATGTATGTGTGCTCAAGCATTTACTCAATAAATAATCTGAAAATACGTATAAGATATGCCAATGGTGGTTATCTCTAGATGGTAAAATTAAAGGGTATTTTTAAAATTTCCCTTATTTTATTATTTATATCTATACTTTGCTTTAAAAATAAATATTTCATGTTTTTTAAAAATATAATCACAGATATTCTAATATTGAATCCTCTGTATGCAAGCATAATAATGCCTCCTCCCCAAATATGTTCATGTCCTAATCCCTAGAACCTGGGAAGATATTATATTACATGGCCAGAGGACATTACTGATGTGATTAAGGTAAAAATCTTGAGATGGGAAGATTACTCTGGATTATCTTACTGGGTGCAATGTAATGTTATTAACGAGGGTCCTTATAAAAGGGAGGCAGTAGGGTCAGAATAAAAGATGAAAAAGCAGAGGTTGGGATACAAGCTAAGAAAGGTGGGCAGCTCCTAGAAGCTGGAAAAGACAAGAAAGCTGATTCTTCCTTAGAGCTTCAAGAAGGAACAGAGAGCCCTGCCAACTCAGACTAGACTTCTGACCTCCGGCAGTGTATAACAATAAAGGTGTGGGGGCTTTGGAAGTCATTAGGTTTGTGGCAATCTATTAATACATCAATAGGTAACTAAAACACACTGCCATATAAAAATTATGACAAATAAGGGAATATTTAGCACAGTAACAGTATTCACAGAGACCTACACAGATGAAGGTATAAAATCACATTTTTTGCTGATGTTCAAATACACATTTTTGACTCTCTTTCTTCAGACATCCAATACTCATATCAAGACGTGTACAAAGGTATTCTGGAAATAAGATTGCAGCACCCAAGAACAAAAAAAATTTACAGTACTCAGACATATCTATGAGCACTCCAGAACACTCTCCGCTACCTTAGCAAAGTTGTTCCCTTCCAATCCTTTTCTTCAACTTTGCTTTACTACCTCATTCTAATCATTATTTTTAGCTTGAATAAAAATGATAAGGGAAACAAATGAGTATAATTTACTCCCAGAACTGCCAAGTAGAAAATGTGGTCATTACTTGCTTTTTTAAAAACACAAAGGCATGAGTTTACGATTTGGTAACATTTGTCTCCACCAAGATATGTAAATTTAATAGTCAGTAAGTGGAAATATTTTTAGCCTACTTCAAATATGTGGTTGTTTAGAAGCATTCTTCTCCAAAACCTATGATCATGGAAAGCTTAAAGATTTTTCCTTTCCACTGCCAGTGTGCAGAAACAGCATGCCAACTTGTTGAAGCAGGAGAAAGTGTATATTTTTCATATTTTTTTCAAAAAATTATTCAACTGATTACCCTCATGGCATAAAAGAAATTCTACTTTTGGGCTGAAGTCAAACATTTTAAACTTAACAGTATTAATTTCTGAGTCACTGAAAAGGTTTTGAATAAAGTGCTGTTTACTAATTAGCTAGCTTTTGGTAGTGGTTTTTGCTTTCTTTTATTTTATAATCTGTGCTGTCATTCTGGATTCAAAGTTGTGGCAGCTGATGGGGATGTAGTCCAAAGAGCTGAGTAATGCAAAGTGCCTTGAACGACCAAAAGGCAGCCTAGGACTAAATTATGAAATTGACAAATGTGTTTGCTTCTTTCTTACATCCCCCTTGATCTGGTTACGTCCAAGCAACTGAGCAACCACAGCTCTCAACATCACTGCCTCTGTGGCTCTCCCAGGACCCATGTGATGGAGCTACAAGTGGCTTCTGTGCTTTTATCCACACAAGAGAATGTGCCTTCTTCCTTTCTCATTTAAGGATTTTGTCATAAAATTTGCCTAAAAATACTGCTGAAACTTCCACTTAAGATGGTTTTGTGAGCTCAAGCTTTATTATTCCCCTTCCACATCAAAGGCTAAGGTACCTGAAAATAGAATCAGCACTGTATAAATCAAAATAGTAGCACCTATGAAGAGGAAGAGACACCCAGAAGAGCTAGCTGGAATGAGGGTTCAGGACTGCAGGACCCAGGTCCAGAATTAGGCAGAGACAGAACAGAGTTTATTTCCTTCAAGTTTTCCCAGTTGAGGTAAGTATTTCAACCATGCACACTGCAGAAAAATAGCTGACATGGATATGGCCTTTACAGATGAGAAGGCCTTCCATACATGTTTATTTTTACTCTTAGCTTAGTGTTTGGTTTGGTTTTTTCGTACTGTCTAAAAAAAAAATCTTAGTTTACTCCATGTTTACAAGGATTTTCTCTTGTTTATAAGTAAATCTTTCAGTTTTGGCTTTTATATGTACTTTCTGATCCTTTGGAAATTAATTTCTGTGTTTGGTATGAGCTATGGTGTGGAGTTAATCTTGTTTTGCGTGTTAATCCAATGTTTGCAGTACAATTTCTTGAAAAGTCTGTACTTTTTGTCTTTAATTAGCAGAGTGACTTTGTAAAAAATCAACTAAATTGAATACAGGTGGCTCTGTGTCTGGACTCTCGGATTTAATGACTTATTTATCTATCTTTACACAAATGCCACATTGCCTTGATTAATCTAGTCTTGTAAGTCTTAAAATCAGGTAGTATAAATCCTCAAACTTTATTCTTTTTATCAAAAGTGTCCAGGCTGTTCTAGATCTTCACATTTCCATATATATTTTAGAATTAATTTATTCATTTTTATTAAAGATGTTTCTGGGACTTTAACTTCATTTTTTAAATCTATAGATCAATTTGAGGAAAATTGACAGTAATACTGGAACTTCTAGTCCATTATATACATATATATATATACACTGGAACTTCTAGTCCATTATATATATATATGTATACACATACATATATATAATATATGTATATACATATATTATATATATAATACATATACATATATATAATACATATATATTATATATAGGAAAATTGACAGTAATACTGAACTTCTAGTCCATTATATATATATATGTATACACATACATATATATAATATATGTATATACATATATTATATATATAATACATATACATATATATAATACATATATATTATATATAGGAAAATTGACAGTAATACTGGAACTTCTAGTCCATTATATATATATATGTATACACATACATATATATAATATATGTATATACATATATTATATATATAATACATATACATATATATAATACATATATATGTATATATATATATATATCCATTTATTAAAACCTTTAACTTCAGCAATAGCTTGTATTTTTGTGATGTGGAAGTTTGTGATGCTATTGTAAATCATTCACTTTATTTACAACTCTTCTTTCAACTGTTTGTTGCTATCATAAAAATACAATTGAATTTTGTATATTGACTTTGTATCATAGAGTCTTGCTAAATTTACTTATTAGTTCTAGGAACTTACCTCTAGTATTGTAGGAGATTATACTTAGAATATTTCATGTAGACTCTTCTACTATCTACAAATAAAGACAATCTTTGATTCTTTTGTTTTTCCATTCCTCATTGTACTGGCTGGGGCTTCCAATCTCATGTTGAACCAAAATGGTAAGAATTACTATCCTTGCCTCTTCTTTATTTTGGAGAAAACATACTCATAAATCACCATTTGGTTAGAGATTATTACAGACTTTTATAAATGCTGTTATATAGTTGACTTGGTGTGCCATGACAAAGTATTAAAGAATGGGTGGCTTAAACAGCAGGTATTTATTTACTCACAGTTGTGGAGGCTGGCAGTCCAAGGTCGATGTGCCAGCAGAGTTGGTTTCTGGGGTAGCCTTTTCTTCACTTGTATATTCTCCCTTGAAAGCACATTCTCCCTTTGGCTTCACATAATCTTTCCTTTGTGGGGAGGGAGAGAGAGAAAGAGAAAGAGAGAGAGAGAGATCCCTTTTTTATAGTCTTATAAGGACATCAGTCCAACCTGATTAGGGCTCCATCCTAAGATCTCATTCAACCTTAATTACTTCCTAAAGACCCTGTGTCCAAATACAGGCACATTTGGGGTGAGGGCTTCGATATATGAATTTGGAGGGAAACACGATTCAGCCCGTAACAAATGGTCTTTAATACACTCAGAAAGATCTCACTGATTTCTGGTTAGCTGAGATATTTGATCATGAAAGGATGTAGAATTATGTCAAATGATTTGCCTGCATCTGTTTGGATGCAAATTATATTTAGATGGTAAATTATACTGTTTGATTTATGAATACTGAAAAAACTTTGCATTTCTGTGATAGATCCCACCTATTCATGACAGACTTATTCTTTTATATATGTTATTGACCATTTTTGTATCTATGTGGCTGAGCAACACTGATTTGTAATTATCTTATAATGTCAAGAAATATCTGGTTTTGTAATATCAGGAAAGGGTATCATCATTTAGGTTTATAAAATAAATTAGAAAAAGGTTTTTTCTTCCAAATTTTCTGAAAGTCATTTTATAAGATTGCTATTACTTATTCCTTAAACTTGTGATAGAATTTATCTGTGAAGCCATTGTGACCTGGAGATTTCTTTGTAAGAAAGTTGTGTTAATGATTACAATTAGATATGGGGCTTTAGACATATATATTAGGTATATGCATATTTTCATTTTCTTTCTGAATCAGCTTTAGTATAGATAGACACTGCTAATAAAAAAAAACCTCAGAAAAAGTACACTCAGAGAAACACTAAAAATAAGTAATTTAAAAGAGTATTTGAGGAAAAATGTTTTTCTAAAAAAACTAGTATAACCGTGTATCAAATAGTAAATTAGAATTAAAGAAAATATTAATACAAATGAAAATATTAAATTCATCAGAAAATATAACAATTTTATAATATTATGAGTATAGCAAAATATTAAAATGTATAAAGTAAATATTAACAACTGCAAGGTGAAACTTATTTAACATCATAGATTTTTGGCACATCTATTTCAGAAGTTGATTTATCAAGTAAATTAAAAAACAAAAAGAAATTGAATATAAAATAAGCTTAACCTAATAAATACATAGGGAATTTGTTTTTAAATGATAATAGAAAATGAACTTCATAATAATTTTATATATCCTCCAAAGTCTTTCTTTCATATTCAGATCTTCAAATAATGAAATATAGTTCTATTGTCCCTTCACCATAACATGAAACTTTTCAGTAGTCTCTATTTTATGTTTTCTGCTTCTTATGAAGCAATAAAAATACTGTTGCTAAGAACTGTATATAAATTTAATAGCATATTTAAAGGTATAAATGGAACATTAGTATAGAGAAAATACTCAGATATTAAAATTTCATAGTTAATTTAGATTTAGATGAAGTTGTTATCATCAAAATATATTTTTCTAAAAATCAAATAAAATTCTACTGCAGTTCCACAGCAACATGTAAAAATGAAACTGGAACAGAGTATATGCTATGACACTATATTTATTCAAATTTAGTTAAGAAAAATTTTTATTATATAGCAATTTTGGTTGTGTGTGAAGAGAAAACAATTTATACAGCACTATAAGGCAGTGCATTCCAGCAAGAGCTCATGTGTTCCTTTCCTTTTAAACAGTTTGCAAAAATGCTGGAGAGATATTGCTTTATGCTGGTGAAAGATCTTACTACTGTATCAATGGAAAATGTTTCTAGTAATGTCTTAAATGATGCACAAGACAGCATATTTATTGGTTGTAAAAGTATGTTTGTGGGATTAACTTTACAACCTTAATGGAGCAATAATTTAGAGGCTGCTGATACTTGAAAAAATAACTCATGGTTTAAGCCAGATTAAAGCAACAATTGATATTGAAAACGGCTGGCAAATTTCCTAATCCATTACTGTTTACAGATATTGAGTGGCTGTTGCCAGTATTTGTTGTAAAGGAGATGCAAAGTATATACAGAGCAGTGTTAGCTTCATTTTTTGATGTATGTTCATTGAACAAATGTTTGGAATATGGGATTGATGTTCTTACCTGAGAAAAGTACATTACCTTACAGCTTGATATTTAAATAAGATTTGATTAAACAAAAATAGTAGAGCAAAACCCTTCTGATTTCTCATTAACATTGGTTCCTGTGCTTGTAAGTAGCATAGGACATTATAGAGTCTATGTTTGTAAATTTGCTGTTTCTCTTACCCATCACTTTCTTTCAAATTTTCAAGCTTTGTAATGGGAAAATGATTTAACTTTGAAACAAGAAGCCAGCTGCTCTATAATCCTGCCTCCACTTTACTTCCAGGAGGGCCTAAAGTATAAAAGCCCTCTTCCACGTATTTCTCACAGGATGAGACTGTGTCACATGACGGCCCTAATTGCAAAGAAGATAGTGAAAAAAATATATATATCACACACACACACGTCTTTTTAGGGCTGCACCCAGAGGATATGGAGGTTCCCAGGCGAGGCGTCAAATTGGAACTGTAGCCACTGGCCTATGCCATAGCCACAGCAACACCAGATCTGAGCTGCATCTGGACCTACACCACAGCTCATGGCAACTCTGGATTGCTAACCCACTGAGGAAGACCAGGGATTGATTGAACCTGCATCCTCATGGATGCTAGTCAGATTTGTTTCCACCAAGCCATGACGGGAACTCTCAGGAAATAAATTTTTTTAAGGCTATGCACATAGGTATGCTGAACAATAATCTGTTGCTATCAATGGGGGAAAAAAGTGAATATTGAGTAGGCACTTAGTAGTGTCTGCTTTAATAATAATTATATAACACTATTAATATTTGATTTATTATCTTCATGTTTCACAGCAAAAATTCACCTTCTCTTCAACTTGAAAAAATATTTTGGAAAAGCCAAAGAGAACTGTCAGCAAGAAGAAGGCAAGGATCTACCACAAAATCCTCAGAGCATCAATCCCAAAGGGCTCCTTCTTTTCTTGTGTCCAAATAATTTGTAAGAGCAGTCTTAGAATTTCTATGTACATGATTATAAATTATTTGAACAACTTTGAGTAATAACTTTGTGGTTTTCTCTGAATATTTACAAAAAAATAGAAGCTAGGTTTATTTTTATGTCATTGTAATATAATATTCAGATCCACAGCTTTACACTAGATCTGGATTCTTTGTTAAGAGGCAGGCCTCCATTAGCACTCACATTCTCTGTTTTGTTCGTTTAATTTATTTATTGTTTTTATGTGGTATTTGTTTGTGCTATTGCTTTCAGACATTTAAGAAATTAAACTTTACAGCTAATTTGAAGCACCCTTTATATTTTTTCCTAGTTTCTCCCTGTATACCTATGTATAGACATAAGCTTGGATTTGGAACAATTCTGATGGTAAACTGCTATAATTATTGAATCCCCAGGCTTGAAACAATTTTCACACGATTATGGAGTATCCCAGGTTATAGCTTCATGGCTTGTCCTACTGTCCAAGTTTAAATTTACTTGCTCAGCCTTCCTTGTCTCTCAGCTCTGTCAGTCAAAAGCAGTTCTTTGAGACTTAAGTTTCAAAGTATGATGAAACAGGAGTTGCATGAAATTCATTCTGGAAAGGGTGTTTAGCAAGATCCAACTTTCAGTGGCTGCAGCAGGAGAGGTTCTAGCAAGAGCATCTAATTTTCAGCTTCAGCAAGTCAGGACTGTTTTGTTTTCGTGGTGGCAGTGGCAGTGTGGTCTTCACTGCATTGTCCTACTTGGTAATACAGGCTCTAGTGCCAGCAGCCAAATCTAAGCATCTTGAAATTTCAGACTCGCATGGGTTTGCTAATCACCAAAACCAAGATTTTTTTTTTTTTTAGTGAAATAGGTAATATCAGGGCTTATTCCAGGCATATTGACAAATACAGCCACCTTACACAGAAAGCAGCTGTGAATAAAATGAAGCATAGGAGAGACATCAAAACAGAGAAGTTACAGGTAGTGATTATAGATATGGTAGTTAAAAATTGAGTTGTTTTAAAAATTAATGAGAAAAATCACCAGTGATTAAGACTAAAAAGAGACTGATTATTAATGTTGGCCTTATTTTTTTCACTCTTGGTTTAGAGACGCTCTTCTAGCCTGAAATTTGAGGAAGAAAACAATGAATTATATAGGATAGGTTAAGAAATTATCTCGATAAATAACCCTTTTCTTGAGTACAGAGTTAATACCATCTTACAATTGCCCCTCATAAGAATTAGAGGCTGACCATGGGGAAGAAATGTATTTATTTTCTAAATAAACACATGATCATGAAAAGGAATGGTTGTAAATGATCCCTTTATAAAGAAAGAGCTATTGTCTGAAAGTGCCAGTGAAATGATGACTACATACTTGACTGAGAGTGAGATCATAACCAGGACCTAATTTATATAGCAGCTTTTGTCTCCTTTAGTTTTGTCAGGAGAGCAAACAGTCTGGTCACCATTCATCTGGACTGAATTCAGTTCATCAGTCTACAAGCCAAGATTCAGTTTAGTAGTTTGATCCACCATTAACTAAAATACTAACTCACTTAAATATTAAACGACTTGGAAACTATTAGTCGTTTGTGTTAGAAAAGGAAGAGTCAAGGGAGCTAAGGGAGGAAGTAAAGACAAAAAGCACAGACATCTTTTAAAGTTTCATCACCTCACCCTCCCTGGTTAACACAACTAGTCAAGTGGGGGTAATAGTAGCTACTCTTTCTCACAGCTTTCAAAGAGGTGACAAACACTTCTCACTGCCATTCTCCTTTCAAATAATAAATGCTTCACCTTGTGAGCCATGACAAGTATTTGGGGAATTAGATGTCTGGATGAAAACATTGACATTTTAGTGTGTGGCCGATTTAGGGTTTTTGAACAGAAACCTTCAAATTAAGCACTGCTGAAGGATTTTGATTTTTCGACTTTAAATTAGGGTGGGGGGAAAGAATTTATATTCTAACAAGTGAAGTAATGGCCAGGCTGTCAGGAGGATTGGGAGGTTGAGCTAAGACTTGAAAATCAATAGCAGGCACATAAAGCAGGTGTGGACCCTGATAACCCCAGCTGACTTGAGATTAACGCTGTCTGGTAAAACCCAAAGTCCTGGGGCACTCTCAGAGTTCAAAGTTATTGTCATCTTTGCTAAAGCAAGAATGGGACATCCACTGTATTCCTTTCTCATTCTACTGACTGTGGCAGAGACCTTATTACTTAAAGGTCCTATGATCATTTTCTGATCTGGAACTAGACGGCTGCTAAAAAACTTGAAGCCCTTTTGTGGTAACTGTCAACTTTGTGCCCTGCCACATCTTGGAATAACTCAGTATAAACCTTGTATTGAACAAGCGGTTGAATGTTATTCCAACCTTTTTTTTTTTCCTGCCCATGTGAAAGCATTCAATTTGTGGGATGATACTGCCTCGAGTATGCATCTCCCATTATTGTGTTGCAAATTTCCCTCTATTCATTACACCTAAGCCAGTTTGGTTCTTGAAATCATTGTTATCCCTTCCCACCTCAATCTAAGATGTTCCTCCCTCCTCCCAGCTACCATGCCCAGGCCCAAACCCCATTCATATGACTGATACCTAATGAACATTAGGTTTCAATATAAAAATATCTGTTCCCAGAGTTCCTGACATGGCTCAGTGGTTAACGAATCCGACTAGGAACCATGAGGTTGCAAGTTCGATCCCTGGTCTCTCTCAGTGGGTTAAGGATCCGGCGTTGCTGTGAGCTGTGGTGTAGGTTGCAGACGCGGCTCGGATCCCGCGTTGCTGTGGCTCTGGCGTAGGCCAGCGGCTGCAGCTCAGATTAGACCCCTAGCCTGGGAACCTCCATGTGCCGCGGGTGTGGCCCTAGAAAAGGCAAAAAGACCAAAAAAAAAAAAAAATCTGTTCCCTTCATTGCAAGTTCTCAGAGCATCCTGTATTTCTCCACTAAATTACTTGCAATAATTATAATTTTCTGTATGTGACACTTTGTTTAATGCCTAACTTCAGTGACATTTAATATCTCTAAAATAGAGAATTGTTTATCACTATCTTCTGTACACAAAATGTATCAGGAAATATTAGTAGGTATGCAAAAAAAAACTTTTTGATAGAATAATTGATATGAGAAATATTTCCTCACACGTATAAATAAATGCCTATAGAAGATTCCTGGGTGTCCCAAGAGAACCTCAGTGAAACTTGTTCATCAGCATGTTAGCACATTCAGAAAATAATGGAGAAAAAATCAGACCAATTATCAGTTCAATAATGTTCAGGTGTGCTGTTTTTTGCGGTCAAGGATGGCATTAAGTGAAATGATTTTTAACCAAAGGCCTTTATTTAAACCTGGCTAAAGACTCAGACACCAAACCAAGAATAAGGAAACTTGAATTTTAGCTCTTTCACCCAGAAGTCTTATGATTTAGAACAAATCACATAACTTCTATTAACCTTAACATTTCCTGCAAATTGGAGAAACCCTCAGTTAACACAATCACAATTAACTCTAGAGGTCAATCACTGTGAAGGTCACTAATGTTAACTATAATGCAACTATGAAGAATTATTATTATGACTGGCTTGATGCCTAATTAATATATAATTAGAAGAAAGATATATGTACTTCTGACTTACTTGTAGCTTGAGAGCTAATACAGAGACATATATGTTGCATTCAGGAAAAAAAATCTATAGATTAAAATGTAATTGCAATTTTAATATTTATGCTTCATATAAACCTATATAACTGTTCTCACTTTGCAAAATAGATCAGAATATTAATGTGGTGTCCTGAGAAGAAGCCAGACCCAGATTAATACCTGTCTACCTAACAAGTGTTTATGACTAATTAGCAGCATAAATTTTCCAGATAGTTGACGTTTTCAAGCACAATAAATATGCAAACATGATTCAGATATATGCTTTAATCGAGTCAAAGGCAAAATAATGTGCTGAGACAGAAATTTCTGTCAAAAGTCTTTTTAATTCTATTTCACGAAATGTTAACGTTTACCACAGCTACAAAGAATGTGTTTGTTTTCTGAGGTAAAACATATTGCTGACTGAAAAAGCATGCCAACTGCATTTTATTGGTTCAATAGCTTTGAGTAGAAAATAATATGAATATCTTAAACAAGGGTAATGAAAGAAATATATTTTGCTGAGTTGAATTGGAATAATTCAAAACTAACATCTTTTATCATCTTATATTTAATACTCTCTACATTAATAATTTTGAGTCCTTATTACAGAAATATAAAATATAATAAAAATACAATAATTTATATTAAAGTTCATATGTGTGTCATTTTTTCCTAAATAGCAATTACCATTCCTCTCTATGAATATCCTGTGAGCTTGAACCACTTTTCTATTGGAGTTGTTATGCTTTTCTCACTGAACCACAAACATTTTGTTTATGAAAAATTTTAACTCTTGACTTGGTTTAATGAGGCAGATATTCTTCCTGGTTCTGGTTTTTTGACATTTTATTGTATTTATTATGTACAATGATAAAACCATTTTTTTAAAAATTTTAAATCATACCTACCTCTTTTGTTGTGACTGTTTGTTGTTTTTAGTGCTTTCTTTCATTGCTGTAATGAATAGAAAGGACTCTCATGCTCCAAGACGATAAGTCATCAACTTTTTAGTGTACAACTTCCATGTATCCAAATTTTACATTTAAATGTTAATGCTTCTACAATTTACGTCTGCATGCGTAGTGAAATGTGGATATGACTTGATTTTTTTCAAATACTTATCACAATTCCAAGTATCAATTATGAAGTAATCCCATTTTCCCCACTGATTTGATGACCACTTTCATTGTATATTCAATGAAAATATATGTAAGGCTAAGTTTATAAATTGTGTGTGTTTATGTGTATGTGACTGAGAAATTGATTTTTGGTCAGTTCTTATTCTTTAATACTATACTCTTAGAGCTGTTGTAACTGTCTGAATAAATATTAATATTTACTAGCATAAGGTCTTTTAAATAGCTAAACTATTTACACTTCCAGAGTAACCTTGCTATGATTTAATCAAGTGACCACAAAAATCATATGGAGTTTTAATTGGAAAATTATTAAATTTATAGATAAATTCAAGAAGATTTGAAATCTTTATAACATTGAAAATATCCATCCAAGAGCTTCTATTTCCCTAACAAGATTTTAGGTACATTTCTTGAAAAAAAATTGTTTTCTTCTTATAAACCATATAATGTTTATTTATTTATTTATTTATTGGTATTTCTTTTTTCTTATTTTTATTTTTTTTGTTATTTCCCCAATACAATTTTTTCCTACTCTATAGCACAATGATTCTTTTCTCCATTATAGCTGGTTTACAGTGTTCTGTTAATTTTCTACTGTACAGCATGGTGACCCAGTTACACATACATGTATACATTCTTTTTTCTCACATTATCAGGCTCCATCATAATTGACTAGACATAGTTCCCAGTGCTACACAGCAGGATCTCATTGCTAATCCATTCCAAGGCAATAGTCTGCATCTATTAACCCCAAGCTCTCAATCCATCCCACTCCCTCCCCCTTGGCAACCACAAGTCTATTCTCCAAGTCCATGATTTTCTTTTCTCCCGAAAGGTTCATTTGTGCCATATATTAGATTCCAGTTATAAGTGATATCATATGGTATTTGTCTTTCTCTTTCTGACTTACTTCACTCAGTATGAAAATCTCTAGTTCCATCCATGTTGCTGCAAATGGCAGTCCTTTGTTCTTTTTTATGGCTAAGTAGTATTCCATTGTGTATATATACCACATCTTCCTAATTCAATCATCTGTCAATGGACATTTAGGTTGTTTCCATGTCTTGGCTATTATAAACAGTGCTGCCATGACTATGTGGGTACATGTGTCTTTTTCAAGGAAAGTTTTGTCCAGATATATGCCCAAGAGTCGGATTGCTGGGTCATATGGTAGTTCTGCGTATAGTTTTCTAATGTACCTTCATGGAGGAATTATACTTGGGGGTCTAAATTCTCAGTTACTAGACTTTGACTTCATTAGACTTCTCTTCTAATTAATACAGTACAGCAGACAAATTTACAATGACAGGGATCAGGCTCCTGAGATCTTCAGAGGTAAGAGCAGTCTTTATTAATACCCTTCCCCAGTTGCTATTTCTCATTTGCTACTCTACATGAAATTTCCTCCCCAGTAATTTCACTGCTGATATATACAGCCTTTCGTTAAATGTTTGTTCTGTGTTTGGGTGGGAACTGAACTCATATCTTAGGGTTTTCTCTGTTTTTTGGGTTGTACATTTCTTTGGGATTTTAAAAGAGAACTGGAAGAGTCCCTCTCTTTATTTCTCATGTAGATGTTTCATATACCTCTGGTTAGACTAGGCTGTGTCGAATAAGCCTTAAAAAAAGAATGCACCAAAATATTTACTGAGTTTGAAATGAAAGTTTGGAGATTTCCCTCTTTTAGATGCTTTGAGAAGATGAACTTATGCAGATTAAAATGCAATTAAAATGTATTAATTTGCAATAGATATTTTTATTAAAAGGAACTAGTTGTTCAGACCTTTAATGTATTCAAATAACTATAATGTTGTTAAATATTAAATGATCAACAGAATGATGATCTAATTGTATGTGAAAGTTAAATTCCTTTCTAAAGTATCTAATTCCTACCCAAGAAACATTTTGGAGGGCATTAACACTGGCTCCCTACTTATTTGGTAGGAACAGAGTGCTTTAGGTCTATCAAAGACATAGCAAATGATTCCAATATCTTTATTGGAAGTGTATCTTCCAATATCTTTATTGGAAGTATATCTTCCAGTATCTTTATTGAAAGTATACAAAGCTAACATTTTATTTTAAAATACCCTGTGTATCTGCTATAGAAGATATGAACTTGTAATCAATGCAGAAGTGAATGCTGAGGATTCCTTAGCTAATGTTACAGATCAGATTGTTGTAAAGTCAGATTTATACAATTCAGAGGTCTTAGTAGCATGACTAGTAATTTCAAAGATACAAGCAATCAAAGAGCATGAAAATTTTGTAGGACTATGTCTTTTCTGTCAATATTTGGCAGGTACTCCCTGACTCAGAGTAATGTAAGAGGTTTCCCTTGAGGTTTATGGGCTACCTTAATGAGTGAGGAGAGCTTAGATTATGAAACATCTCCATTTGATACCCCCAGATAGTCATATGGATTATATGACATTTTCTATGAAGCCATGTCTCATACATTCCTACAATACACATTTGTTCACCACAAGAAATCCTAAATCAGAAACATCCTGCTAAAAGCATCTTATCTATAAATACTAGCCTCCTAGCAAGCATCATTTGTCTATTTATTAGGAGGTATGCTTATTAATATGTTTACAAGAAGATTAGGCTAAGTTACTTATCTTCTCTCTTTCCCTAGAGGTGACCACAAACCAACTTTTTAAACAACTTTTCTTTCACTTAATAACTTTGTGTATACCTAAACAAAAGGCCTATCAAAAATCATTGTAAGTGTTGACATTGATCTCTGGGTTTCAATCTTTTAGAGAGATTCCTGTAATCCTTTTTGATTACAGAAAAACTAGATGTTAGCAGTAAGAATAATTCATTTGAGACTTTTTGGAATATAGGTGTGTAAAGGTTATACAGAGCAATCAAATATTTCTAAACTCAGTAATGCCTATGTTTATTGGTGTGATATGTGATTGGAAATTCAAGACAACATTAAATTAGGTAAAGGCTGCCTATTTATGTGGGCAAATTTCCCTGGGTGGGGAAAGCAACAAATATGTAGGAATCTAGAATTGTTTTTCAAATATGTGTAATCTCAGTGTTTGCTTTATTGTTTCATAATTGTGTATTCCCAGGATGTAGGACAATAAAGGTATTCAACATAAGACTACCAACCACACAGTTATGTTCTGAAAAATAGAATCCTTTACTAAAGAATACATTCTGTAGGGATAAAAGAATTACATTTCCAATGTTCCCAAGTTTCAGATCCTAAACATTTTACATACATGGAATTCAAGTTTCCTGGGCAGTTTGCAAACTTTTAATATATTTTTTAAAGTAATAATATTGTTTTCATAAAAAGTCACAACTATTGACATATAAGCCTCAACTTAATCAAAATAGTTTAACAACTATTCCAAACTTTGGCTCTCTGGAGAAAAATGTCATTTATCTGAGTCACCAGCCTCAGTTCTCCCCTTTCATTCCACATAGGTGTGTAGCTTTAGACTAAGATTTGCATAATTAAACTTGATGCAAGGATTTCTTAATCATTCTGTCATAATGAACCACTAGTACGCAATTCCACTGTGAAAAGTAATTGCGTATTTAAACAACTTGCATTCCTTAAGCAAGTATTCTCCAAATTTACAACTGTCAACAGGTCAATACTCTACCTAAGCTATCAATTCTTCTTTATTTTTGAAGGCTATAATTAGCACATGTCATCTTATAAAAGCAATATTTTTTGTAATCTGAGGGCTTCAGAATTGAACATCTGAAATTAAATCATAGTGACAATACAGTCCCTTCAATCTTTTGCTTTCTGGGTCTCACTGCTGGGAAGCTTCACATGTTTTCATTATCTTTAGATATATGGCGTTCTATCAGATTAATGCTAGGATTTCTTTCCTATCCAAGAATTTGAAGTTATGCTACACACAACCTAAAAAAGCTTCTTTTTTTAAAGTGGGAAACTGAATTGGAGCTCAAATTCATAAGAAATGTGACTATCACCATTTATAGGAAAGAAAATTATTTATTTCAGAAAGCCATCTTCAAGGAACAGCAGCATACACATTAAAATAAATAAATAAATAAATAAATAAATAAATAAATAAATAAAGGCAGAGTTAGTGAATCCTCTTTAAGGGAAATGTCACAATGATTTCTGGGCCACCGACATAAAAAGCCTATTGTGAAGAAAGCTCAAGACCTATTATAGAGCAGCACATTGTCACTTCTGTGAGTCCAAACAAAGCCCTGAGGAAATTGGTGCATCCAGTACATTCCTCTGTGAAATATTAAATTACTTAGTTCTGAAGTGCCATTCTTGAGTTGCAAAGCTATTTCCTAGAAGCATTTCTCAATGTGTCACAGATTGCTTTAAAAAAGAAGTTGATGACAATAGGAAAAAAAAATACACAGTAACACAATAACAGTATCAGTGATAGTTTTAACAAATCCAGACTAACAAATTCAGGGCTGGATGAGCAGCAGCTGTCTCACATAAAGAATGACTCTCAGCTACATGTAAGAGAGCATATGTGTATGAGGAAAGAAAGAAACTTCCTGCCTGCTCCTTGAGTGATTATAAAAGTGGTGATATCACAGAATGGTTAGAGTGGAATTTCAATCCACACAGACCCAGTGTTGACTCTGAGGTCTATCTACCACCGTATAAGGTGTTTAAGCCTGATTGAGTTACTTCATCTTGCAAATCTCAGTTGTCTTATTTATAGACACTTATAACATAGATAGGTTTCAAAATAAATTATGTAAAACAATCCCTAGGCATATAGAAAAACACTATCAACAATAGTGATGGTGACTACTGTAATGACATTTTTCTTTGTAATCTTATTTCTAAGTAAATGGAAAATGAACAAATATCATTATTTCAGACATCCTCTGTGAGACCACTACTAACTATATCACTGCTAATTTATTCATTTACTCAAAACATATAAACTTGAGCATCATTTGTGTGCTAGACATTAATCTAGATACTTGGGGTTCTCAAGTAAACAAAAAAGACATAGATCCCTAGCCTTGTGGAGTTAACATTCTATCAGATAACAGCAAATAAATACCACAATACTGTAACATATTGGAAGGGGAGAGATAACCTGGAAAAATACAAAGAGATCAGGGTTAAAGGGACTGGGAATGGAGAATGATGCAACTTTAATTACAACTCATTGAGAAGGTGAATTCTGAGCAAAGGTTAGAAGGGGGTGCGGGCTTGAATCATAGATCAGGAATATCTTAGCTTTGCTAAGAAAGCAAAGAGGCAAGTGTAGCTGGAGCAGAACCAGCTAGAGAGAAGTATGACATGAAAAGAGAAAAGTAAGGAGGCCCAGATTAGCTACAACTTTGTCAGACACAGTAAAAGCTTTGAATTTTCCTCTTGGTAAAATGCAGAACAATTTATTTTTTTTCTTTTAAGGGCCATACCCACACGATATGGACGTTCCCAGGCTAGGGGTCGAATCGGACCTTCAGCCGAGGCTTGCACCATAGCCACGGCAACACCAGATCCAAGCCACATCTGCAACCTATGCCACAGCTTGCGGCAGTGCCAAACCACATGTGGGTTGTGAGAGAAATAGAAGGGTCTCCGATGACTCAAAGTTCCCAGAATTGAGCAAGTGTAAAGAGTTGACAAAAAATAGACCTGGGATGAATATGGCAAGAGCAGGATAATTTACATGGTTTTCTCTTAGGGTGTGGGAGGAGCTAGGGAAGGGTAAGGGAGGAGAAAGAGGCCAAGATGAGAGTTGAGAAATACTGCTTTTGAAATATTTATCAGTTACTCAAATGAAAATATCAAATGGACAGCTCATAAACAAGTCTAGGATTCACAAGAAAAGTCTGAATTGGATATATACATTTGAGAGTCATCAGCATATAACTGGTATTCAAGTCATAAGACCAGGGGGAAAAAAAAAATCATTATATGAATGAAACAGGGGAAAAAGACCAACGTCCAAGCCCTGTGACATTAAGAGGCAGGAGAACAGTGAGCAAAAGATTTTAAAGAGTGATCATTGTGTTAGGAGATCAGACAAGGTTATAATTAATTATGATAAATACTCTTAAGAGATAAAAGATATTGAGGATAGAGAACTTACTTCTGAGAATAACAGTATATAGGTCATTGTTGACCTTGAGAGGGCAGTTTCAGCATAGCGAGAGGGGGCAAAATCCCCATTAAAGTGGTCTTAGGATGAGAATGTGAGTGTAAAACTTTACATGTTTTGGAAGCTCACCTTTCAGGTTTTAGCAAGAAAGGAGATTGGAACTTGTTAAAGAGAAAAGAACTGGGAAATTGGAAAGAGGATAAGAAGGGATTGCTCAAAGAGGAAGGAGTTTCTTTCTTGTGCAAAGGTAATATAAGTGGGGAAGTTAACTGAGAAACAAAGCAGAGGACACTGCAGTAAAAGAACACTATTAGTCCAAACCCATTGTTCTCCAAGACAAATATTCATTCCATTTTCAGAGGGAGGAATATGTTTTCAGACTGAGTGTTATAGACTGGTAGAGTAAGCTGTAGTAAATGTGGTTGCTGTGAGTTGAACTGCATCCTCCAAAAACATATGTTCAAGTCTGAACCCCTGCTGGTGTCTGTGAATGTGAACTTCCTTGGAAATAGGGTCACTGCAGATGTAATCAAGTTAAGATAAAGTCATATTGGATTAGGGTGACTCCAAATCCAATAACTGGTGTCCTTACCAAAAAAAAAAAAAAAAAAAAAGCCATGTAAAGACACAAATTCAGACAGAGAAAAGAAGGCTATGTGATAACAGAGGGAGAGATGAGAGTTACACAGCTGCAAACCAGGGAATACCAAGGACTGCCAGCAACCACCAGAAGCTAGGACAGGGCATGGAAGTTTGCTCCCTTAGAGAGAAGTGGACTTGATGATACCCTGATTTTGAACTTTGGGCTTTCAAAATGAGAGGCAATAAGTTTTCTGTTGTTTTAACTTACCCAGTATGTGGTACTTTGTTGTGACAACTCTAGAAAACTAACATGGTGGTGTTATATTAAGGATGTTGTAAAAATTTTTGTTTGAATAGTTTCCCCTTCACAGGAATTCTAAAACTGTATAATTCTAGAGGATATGTTCTACCAACAAGAGTAGTGATGGATAATTGGCATTTTCAAATAAACTCAAGATCTTTGGTTACATATTATAAAAGAGTTGCATTTCAGATTATTTCTCCCTAGCAGGATCTGACAGAAGGAACACCAAAAATAACCTGAAATGGTAATGAAAGCAACTCTGACGTCACTAAAGATAAATCCGTATAATTCATAATAACCCTACTGAATGCCAACTTCAAAACTTAGACCCTTCAACTACCTTAATTTCTCTATCATAAGTTAGATGTATACTTCATGCCAGGTTTGTACTGATATCTTCATGCCTTCAACTGGTCCTGGTCAAGACTAGCAGGACCAAAATATGTGGTTGGTTGTACCAATTGTGTACTGCAATACACCCTCCAACCTCAGAGGGGAGGGAGGGAGCAAGGACTGAAATTTATCTCATGCTCTACTCATCTACCTATACCCCTAGGACATGAAGAAGAGATGCTTACTATTTTTTTTTTTCTTTTTCAATTTTCACCTAGGTTCCATCTGTGCTAGCAGGAATTTCTAGGTTTGATTCTGTAGTAATGGATCATGCTAATATGTATTTAACAACTAGTTATTATACCCATAGTATATTAGAGTGTAAATACTTGATTGATCAATTAATCTTTCATTATCATAATAAATTGGGATTATGTACATGAACTTTGTACACTGTCCATAAACCCAGAAACCTTGTGAATAAATTGAAACAGGCATTTTGATAATGCTGGAAATTGTCTCTTAATTAAAGTCATTTTTTTAAATATAACTGAATACCAACACTTTGGTTATATCCAGGGATCTGAAATCCAAACAATCTATGTTCATTTGTTTTGTAGATGTACCAGAAAACTGGGTCAGGCTTAGGATTCTGAATAAATAATAATTCTATGCCCTGGAGAATTATTTGGCAACATACAGCATTGAGATTTGTCCTAGGAAAAACTGCTTCTCATTCATGTTTGCATTACCTCCACAGTAAGTCCTCTATGGATGATTGCCAATGGAAAAATCATGAAGTAAATGAACACGTAGATGAATAAAAGAGTACAAGTGTGTAATGGAAAGCAGATTGTGAAAGGCTAATGAGATTAACTCAGATTGTCCCAGAGAGAAATATTAGACCATGATTCATGAGTAAAATAAATACTTCATGAAACAGAGAAAAATTACAGTCTGCACTTATCCTCTGTAGGTGATGTTTGTCTTGTTTGCTCTTCTGTGCCTTCAGTGTCCTGCCTTGATCACATTTTCACTAACAAATACTTCTCACTGTCATAATTCTCTTTTGGGTTTTGCTCTCTAACTGTACCCATAAATCAATACCCTTTTCTTCCCTCTCTCTCTTCCCCCAATCCTAGAGAAACTGTCCCTTGTTCTCATCCAGTAGGCCAGCTACTCTGATAGATTACTACAATACACTGTGGTGTGTTGAAGATATCCCAGTTGGCCTCAGACCATCCATGTACTTAATAGGCATTTGATAAAGAATTTGTAGACAATTTCAGTTTCTCCCCACATTTAAAGCATGGAGATGTATTGTGTTGTTAAACTAGTGCCTAGCAGAAACAGACCTTCCAATTTTTTAAATACTAATTATAAGTGAGTTCTTCACAATTTGATTTCATCACAGTACTCCACTGACTCAAAACAAAGTTGAAAAAGAAAACAGTTGTCAATTAGCTTTTAAAAAACCATGTTCCCTATGTCATCATATTGCTACTCAAGACAACAGTTGGTATGGCAGTAAAAGGTTGAGATATACGCACACACAGACACATGCACACACACACATATTGTCCTCAAAAAATAAAACTACTGCAAAATATCATGATCTCATTAATGAAACAGGTCTTACTTCACTTAAAAGTAATGATTAGCAAAAAAAACTATGGAACATCAACAGAATATTCAGATTCAGTAATAAATATTCTGATAATTCCATTCAAATTTATGCTTTGATTCAGAGCTTTTAAAAGGGGGGAGGGGTAAGGAGAAGATAAATTAAGGAACAATAATCTCTCTTTCAATCTTTCCTTTGATGAAGATCTTATCAAAGGACATAAAATGATATTCTTTATCAGAATGATATTCTTCTTTTCTCCTGAATAATCCTTCAGAGTATTGCTTTATGTTAACTTTTTCAGAGTTTTTAACTTTCAAATATAACATTCTGAAGATCTCCTCCTGACAGCAGAGCTTTAAAAGTAGTCTTCCCAAATTTTAACGATTCTTTACATAATTGCATTTTTCTTTTTGAATTACCTAGCACAGAATTTTAACATAAGTGTAGCATTTAAATCCACTGTGACTCTGAAAAAAGAGATGATTTATAAATATCCTTGAAGTAAATATAATTTTGGCATATTACATTCTGAATTTGACTTCATAACTCCTTTGTGAGCTTTTCCTTTTTCCTTTTTCTTTTTTTAAGGCCACACCTGCAGGCATATGAAGTTCCCAGGCTAGGGATTGAATCAGAGCTGCTGCCAGCTGCTGGCCACAGCCATAGGCACAGCCACAACAACATAGGATCAGAGCTGAGGCTGGAACCTACACCACAGCTCATGGCAATAAGGGATCCTTAACTCACTGAGCAAGGCCAGGGATTGAACCCACGTCCTCACAGATACTATAGTCAGGTTTATTACCACTGAGCCACAATGGGAACCCCACTCCTTTGTGAGCTTTTAAATTTCCCTATTACTTCTGGTGTTTTGCCTTCAACTGACACCACACATTACAAGTTATAAGAAGAGGTATCCTATAGTAATGATGATCGTAAAGTAATGGGTTTCTCTACACAAGTAAGATACTTCTGTTAACCCTTCAAAAGAAGGACACAGGATAAGTATTTGAGTTTCCTCATCCAACAAAGGATATTTTAAGACTTGTAAGGTTTTAGGTCTCAAATCAAAGTAAGTAAGTAACAGACTACTTCATCCACCCAATTTCTAGACTGATCAGCAATGCAATGGACTATATGAAATACTGAACTAAGTTCACTTAGTACTATTGGAGCTACACCATCAAAATCTGTATCAATATTTAGCACACTGTTTTGAAATATATGTGTGTGCATGTGTGTGTAATTTGACCAGAAATATTCAAGTAATTTTTTTTTAAATTTACGGCAATCTTACCCCTTCCAATCCACAAAGACCTAACCTTAGAGAGTATTCAAAAAAAAAAAAAAAAGGAACAAAATCTCTTTGGAAGTTTTATCTTCCCTTAATATTTTATAAAACACATACAAAGTCATATATTTTAAACATTATGAATGAATAGAGCAAAAACAAGACTAAAACCCCACTTAATCCTTATAACTACTTACAAAACCATGAAATAATTTATAAGTATATAATTTTTTTAAAAATCAATTAAACATTTAATTGAAATACTTTAATGAAAAATCTTAACAGCTGCCCCTTGACCAGAGGATAAAATGCAAAGCCAATTAAATGTCATACAGGGCTCTGTGCAAATTGATTCTTAACAAACTTCTGAATTTTATTCTTCTTCATCTTTAATTTGCCTTTGGGCCTTTCATATTTTTTTTTAGCTGAATCTGGAACACTATTCCCTCCAGGTTTTGTATCCGACTCTTTAGACTCCCAATTCTTTTCTATCCCCTGATCTCCACACACTTATATTAATGTTCGTATTGGGGTCCTCCTTTATGTAGTGTCACAGCATATGGGACTTCCTCCATTACAGCCCCAATTACATTACATTCTACTTTTCTGTCTGAAGTACTATCTTGGAGGGTAGACACCATGTTGGTCATAGTCAACATTTCGATCTTAAGGACTTAGCCCAATGGCAAGTATATGATAGGTACTCACTATTATGTACCCACAAAAGGATGACTTATTAAAGAGTTAGTATAAAAATACATGGCATCAAAACAAAAACACATTTTTTGGGGTCTTTTTTTGCTATTTCTTTGGCCGCTCCTGCGGCATATGGAGGTTCCCAGGCTAGGGGTCAAATCGGAGCTGTAGCCACCGGCCTACACCAGAGCCACAGCCATGCGGGATCCGAGCCGCGTCTGCAACCTACACCACAGCTCATGGCAAGGCCGGATCGTCAACCCACTGAGGAAGGGCAGGGACCGAACCCACAACCTCATGGTTCCTAGTCGGATTTGTTAACCACTGCGCCACGACGGGAACTCCAGAACACATTTATTTAAATGGGGTGTTAAAAAGGCTTTGCTGAAAAGAAAAGGGAAAACAATAAAAAATACATCTGTGCTAAAAGTCTGAAATAAAACTATTTTCTCCTGTTTCTGAGAAAATGTTATAACAAATAAATTTCTTCTGTAAATAAATTACTTTAAAGGTACATGCATTTTTCCATTCTAATATAACTTTTCTATTTGTTCTATAGTTAATTCCTTCTTATGCAGGGTCATGTGTGTTTTAGTTGTTCTGCACATCATTATTAGCCCTTCCATCTTTAACCAAGCTGGTCTTCAAGTTAAAAGGAAAAAAATTTACATTTTATAGAGGATCAAGACAGATTTGACCCTTAAGACTGTCACAAGTTCATTTCCATTTCTCAGTACCACCAAAAGTTCTTTTGATTTAAAAACAGCAATTTTCTACCAATTTATCAATTTTAACAAATTTAATTTTACCTGTTAAGATGAGAGTTTTTCTGAAAGATTTTAGAAAATAGATCTTCATTTAAATAAAACCAATATATTTCTACTCATAATGTTTATTTATAGGGTTATGTATATATTATTTATCATTATAAGATCACATGAAACCTCACAATATAATAATAACATTAACCATCATGATAATATTCAGTTATTTATCACTAAGGGTTTTCTAGGTGAGGCATATTTTAATCACCACCAGCAATGGATTATGTTGTAGGTATTTTGAACATGTGCTTAGGACACCAGCAATGCCTGAATAATCCCCTCCTAATAGAATGGGGAAATTATTTGATAGTTGCTATTTTTAACATGGTATACAAAATATTTTTATCATAGGGAAAATCAAGGGTTCCCATTGTGGATCAATGTAAATGAACCTGACTAGTACCCATGAGGATGCAGGTTCTATCCCTGGCCTTGCTCAGTGGGTTAAGGTCTGGCATTGCTGCAAGTTCAGCATAGGTCAGAGATGTGGCTCAGATTTGACATTGCTGTGACTGTGGCTCAGGCCAGCAGCTGTAGCTCCGATTCAACCCCTAGCCTGGCTACTTCCATATACCACAGGTGCCACCTTAAAAAGGAAAGAGAAGAGAAGAGAAGAAAAAAGGAAAGAAAAGAAAAATTCTGTTGGGCTTTCTTCCAATTTATGGTTTAGAAATACTTTCATTTTTGAATTGCATCTGAAGGAATTCATTAAAATCTGAAGGAATTCATTAAATAGGTCAGTACTTGAGGCTTCAAAACGTCTATAAATTTACCCCTATTTGTTACAATAGTCCAATGACATAATTAGTATCATAATCTCTAATGTATTGATAAAGAAATGGAGGTTTATACTACCAAAAGCTATCTATAGATCCAATGAAATCCCTGTCAAGAGTCTAATGGCATTTTTTTTATAACAGTAGAGGAAAAAACTCCTGAAATCTATATGTAGCCATAAAAGACCATGAATAACCAAAGAAATATTGAGAAAGAAGCGCAAAGCAGGAAGTATCACATTTCCTGATTTTCAGTTATACTCTGAAGCTATGGTCATCAAAACAGTAAGGTGTTGGCATAGAAACAGACAAACAGACCAATGGAACAGAACTGAGAGCCCAAAAATAAACCCAAATGCAGATGATAACTAATATTTGACAAGGGAGCCAAGAATACTAAATGGAGAAAAGATAGTCTGTTCAATAAATGGTCTGAGATAACTGGATATTCACATGTAAAAGAATGGACCTGTATCTTACATTACTCACAAAAGTTAACTAAAAATGGATAAAGACTTAAACGTTAGACATGAAACCATAAAATTCCTAGAAGAAAACATAGGAATAAAGCTCCTTGACTTGGGTCTTAGAAAGGATTTTTTGGATGTAACACCTATAAAACAAGCAACAAAATAAAAAATAAATAAATGAAACCACATAAAAACTAATAAGCTTCTTACAGCAAAAGAAACCAGAAATGAATTAAAAAGACAACTTATAGGATAGGAAAAAATATTTGCAAACAATATATCTAACAAGGGGTTAATATCCAAAATAAAGAATTCAAACAATAGCGCATCCCCCCCCAAAAAAAAAAATTTAAAAAATGGGCAGGAGTTCCCCAGGGGCTTAGCAGGTTAAGGATCTGACATTGTCCCTGCTGTGGCTCGGGTTGTTATTGTGGCATGGGTTTGATCCCTAGCCTGTAAACTTCTGCATGCCATGAGCAGCCAAAAGAAAATGGGATAAGGACCTGAATAGACATTTCTCCAAATATTTATGAAAGGTCAATGGGTAAATGGGAAGATGCCCATTATCACTAATAACTAGGTGCATACAAATTCAAGTCACAATAAGATATCACCCCATGCCTGTTAGAATGACCATTATTAAACAAACAAGAAATAACGTATAATGGTATGGATGCACAAATAAGGACATGGATGCACTGCTGGTAGAATGGAAAACTGGTACAGCCACAATGGAAAACAGTAAGGAGGAGTCTCAAAAAATTAAAAATAGAACTACCATATGGTCCAGGATTCTACTACTGGGTATTTATCCAAAGGAAATAAAAACACTAACTTGAAAAGATAATCTGCAGCCTCATCTTCATGACATCAGTATTTACAATAGCTAAGATACAGAAATAAGTGTCCACTTATGGATGATGGACAACCAAGTTGTGGTGTACATATATAAAGTGGGATGCTATTCAACCATAAAAACAAGGGAATCCTATCATTTGTGACAAAATGGATAAACCTTGAAGGCATTATGCTAAGTGAAATAAATCAGGTGGGTTTACACAAAATCTAAATAAAAACAAACTTATAGAAAGAAAAACCAGACTGTGTGATTATCAAAGGGGTGAGGGGGAACAGAAGGAAGGGGGTCAAAGGTACAAACCTTCCAGATATAAGATAAATAAGTGCTATGGATGTAATGCAAAACATAACAACTACGACTATCATTGATATATGACAAACATATAGGGAAGTTATTGAGAGTAAATCCTAAGAGTTCTCATCATAAAGGGAACTTTTTTAAAAATGTTTTCTTTACTTTTTGTTGTATCTCTGTTGAAGATGGATGTTAGCTGAGGCTATTGTGGTAATCACTTCATAATATGTGTAAACTAAATCATGCTGCATGCCTTAAATTATATAGTGATATATATTAATTATTAAACCTATACAGTGATATATGTTAATTATTTCTCAATAAAACTGGAAAATATAAAATATGTCTGCTAAAAATCTAAAAAGAGAAAAAGAAAAAGAAATAGAGGTTCAAAGATATTCTGTAATTAAATCCAGATCATATGACATGCTAGATTCAGAACCAAGACTGGAATTCAGATAGTTCGACTCTACTTTTGATCTTTTAAAACAATGATAAATTCTCTCCTCGAAACAGAGATTTTCCTCCATCCCTGTTCCTATTTTATTAAAGAGGTAGAAAATGATCCAGTAGTGAAGAAATCATACATGATCGACTCTAAATGTGGTCAAATCATTAAAATTCAGGAATATAATAGAGCCTTTTCACCTGTGCATACGGAAAAGATGTCGCTGGTTCATTTTACCTTCCTATGGCATAGTCAAATTAAAATCGAGTTTTCTGATGACTTCTCAATTGTTCAACAATTGATAATTGCATATTATATAGTAATCATTTAATACCTTAATGTCCTTTTTGATTTTTTTCTTTTTGCTTTTTCTGCTTTTTAAGGCAGCAGATACAGCATGTGGAAGTTTCCAGGCTAGGGGTCAAATGGGAGCCACAGCTGCCGTCCTACACGACAGCCACAGCAACATGGGATCCAAGCCATATCTGCGACATACACCACAGCTCATGGCAATGCCAGATCCTTGACACACTGAAAAAGGCCAGGGATCGAACCCGCATCCTCTTGGGTACTAGTTGGGTTCATTACCACTGAGCCATGGTGGGAACTCCCTCCTTTTTATTTCTATATTGTTATTATTAAAGAAAAAATATACTGTGAGTTCCTATTTTGGCTGAGCGGGTTAAGAACCTGACTAGTGTCCATGAGGATGCAGGTTTGATTTCTGACCTCTCTCAGTGGGTTAAGGATCCAGCATTGCCATGAGCTGCGGTGTAGATTGCAGATGCAGCTCCAATCTGAAGTTGCTGTGGCTATCGCATAGGCCTCCAAGTGCAGCTCCAATTTGACCTCTGGCCTGGGAACTTCCACATGCCGTAAGTGTGGCCATAAAAAGGAAAAAAAAAAAAGAAATATACTGAGATAATATGGAAATTATTTCATGGATAAAGTGCAGTATAAATAGGAAGACTTCCTGGATTAGTGAAGAGGAAAATGTATATCCCAGGTGGAGAACAATGTAAAAGAACTATTTATGAATATGTTTTGTTTTGGTGTTAAGGAAACTATCCCCTTGGGTATACAAAAAAAAAAAAAAGATGCATAAATAAATTTAAATAGCTTAAGAATGCTATATTAAATATTAACATACTTAGGTTCTTGGACATAGACTAATCAATTGACCATAAAAGACAACAACGAATAATTACTGTTCTTAAGTACAAAAGTGACCAAAGACAATTTTAGAAAAATTAAAGTATTAGTGAATGTGAAACCACTAGGTGGCACATTAGGGGATTCTGAGGAGCTTCAGCTAAGTCTCGTGCAGGAGAGAATTCAGGGAGAGGCCAAGTGATAGATAAGAAGTGGTGATTTATTAGAATAGGATGCATGTGAGAAATTCGAGCAGGTGGACAAGTGACTGCCACACCCTGAGAACTAGTGGACTGGAGTTTTATAATCAAGGGAAGAATGGTGAGGGGGAGAAGACCACCTTCTTCCTCATTCCCGAGCAGACCTGAAACTTCCATCTTTAGTTCCTCCTCCATGTTAGGCAGGGGAGTTTTCTTATTCCAGTCCTAAAATGGGATTGTCATGGTGCAATAGAAATGAGCAAAAAAAGACAGTAACATACACCAAAATATAAATTACCTCAGGTTTCAGTATAATGTCTCCTTTTCCTACAGTTTTGTTTTTAGTGTGTGCAGACAATCCTGTCCTAGGAATCATTAACTTGCTAATAACCTCACTGGGCAGGATGTGGGTCTCATTCCACCATGCTATTGTTTGGGGGCAGGTGTCATGCTTCTGTTGTATGGTTTTGTTGCTAAACAAACCTGCCTGATTTTGTTATTAAGCAAGTCTGCTCTCTTGAGTGATGATTAATTTACAGGGGTCTCTCATACTTTTTTTTTCCTACTTATACTCCCCTAGTGGAATTAACTATTTAATCACACCCCCTTTGTCCCTTTACTCTGTCCCTATCAAAGGCATTGGAGAAATGTACTGTTCGATTCAAGGACACCACTGAAGAAGATATTAAAGCAACACCAAAGCAATAAGTGTAGCCCAAATGAAATATTTTGTTAGCCATGCTTCTAAAAAAGCTCCAAGTTTTCCAAGTCTGATAATCTTAGATTGAAATAGCAGAAAGATAATCACACAGGTATCTAAAAGTAGTCTGAACTCACCTTGTGCTCTCTGAACTCTTGTTATATATTCCCATAGATTTGTTGGTTCTTCATATTTTCCCCCACCATCTCTGTATCTCTTTTCTTGCCCAAACTCTAGCTATTTTTTAAAAACTATTCAAGTACGATATAAAAGCTCTTATGGTACTTCAAATCAATGATGGTGTGGTATCAATCCTATTCACTGAATTTCTACCAAATCACATTCCTCCAGGCACATAGTAGGCATATAATAATAGGATCATATTTTCACTTCACCCTAAAGTTGGCTATGGCCATTTACTTTGATTTGGCCAGTAAAATGTGTGTCACAACAGAGTGAAATTCTTTAAAAGATAAAATGCAGTGCCTCATAATTTTCCCTCTGCCATGGATTGCAAACTTCAACAGCCTGTGTTTCGAAAAAGTAGTACAATGAATTTAAGAAATTAAATAACTAATAACTTTCCAAAAGAGAAAACCAAAGCCCCAATTAGTTCATTGGTGAATTCTATCAAACTTTTAAAGAAATTAAATCAATGCTATGAGTAAATAAATCCCTCTCTCCCTTCCTACAGATGGGCAATTTGTACAACTTGCAGGGCCATTTGTGGTGACCCTCTTATCCTTTGAAATCTGAAAATATACAGCATAGTCCCACACAAATAGTAGATGTTTACCAAATCATTTTTTTTTTTCCCCTGAGTGGCTAAGATATTCCATCAGTGGTTAAGAACTTGAAACTTGAGCTTGATAGGTGATTGGTCCTAAGAATTTCTATTCTGGTGTCACAACTATTAGCTCTTCACTATGCAATGAATTTTTTAGTACTAAGTTGTCATATCCCATAATCTACTTATCAAATAAATCAATGACTACTTATCAAATAAATCAATAAAAGTAGTTTTTAATTTTCACAGTATGTAAAGGCTTGTTCCTTAAATCATTACCTTTAAGAACTAGGACCCATAACTTTATTTTTACTATTTATTTTTAATGATATCTTTCATTGATTGAATTCATCAACACTTACTAAAGACCAAATCTGTGTGCTAATTATATTAAGTGTGGAGAGAGACCACAAAGAGTAAGCTATAAGACAATTATAGGTATTCTATCCAAGCGATAGAAGCATATGGAATAAGGGTAAGAGAAGACTGTTATTTAAAAAAAATGATGCTTAGAATTACATATGAAAGTATTTGGGGAATGTAGACAAAAAGAAAATTTCACAAGGGGAAGTGAGACTAGAGTTTAACTAAAAGGAAATGCTTGATTTTTCAATAGACATCTTTTGGAAAACTCTAAAAAAAAAAAAAAGAATACTTCACTGTAATTCTAAATATTAGAGCTCAGTTACAACCCAAAATGAACATGGCATTATCAAGGGAAGATAAGCACATGTATTATCCTTTTACAGAATTCTGATTGCAAGCAAGCTGATCATCTCCATATGCCTGCAATTATCCATAATAATTTCACATTTCATTTGATTAATTCTTCTGCTTCCCTACATACAAACACAAAATGATATGGACCTCCCTTACCTTGCACATTGTTCTAATTATTGTTTCATTTTATTTAGTAATGTAATGAAAATGGAGCATTCAATCAAGGGATTATCACTCATACTTTGAAGAGAACACTATTAATTATGTAGTATCAAGACTGCCACTTCAGGGCCATGCAGAAGGTTACCTAATTACCCAGTGATTTCAGGACAATTTGCACTGTCAATCTGAGTGAAAAAATAAGTAATAAAATAAGGCTATATTTTCTCTCCTTCTCCACTTTTTTCCCTATCTTCCTCAGTGATACATTTGGCTTACAGATGCAAGTAAATTCATTTAACAATTCTAAAAATTTGGCACCTCAGGCTTGGATTTTATTCACATTTTAAAAATTTATATTTTACACACAATCCCACCTCACTAGCTCCACAGAAGATAATCATGTTTAATGACCTCGTTCCTGGAAAGACTAACGTAGAATAATATTTAATGCTTTATTTTTAAATTTTCCTAAACTCTCTAAACTCACAATTTATTATTTAAAATCTATCATTCATTAAATCTAATGTGAAGAAAAATAAGAGTATTAACATATTCTGGAAAAAATATTGGGATGTAAAGCCTCCTGGAAATTTTGCTGATATGGGGCATCAAAGACCAGTTTCAAATATTAGCACCATGTTTCCAACTCTAATTCCTATAAATTACTTTGCAGTAAATAACCAGAGCTAAAATTCCCACATCTGATGCCATAATTCTTACTCTTTATGGTAATAAGATTCTGCCAAAAGCAATTCTGATAACCACTAGCCTGACAAATGTGCAGCTGAGTAGGGGACTAAATTTGATGCCAATCCAATGAATAAACATAAAAATTATTAATCTTTACCTAATTAAATGAATAATATAATAATGTTTCTTGGTTTAATTCTTGAACCACTTGTACTGCAATTCTTGGAATGGAAGTATCAATGTTGTTAAAATGACCATACTAACCATACTACCCAAGGCAATCTACAGATGCAATGCAAACCCTATCAAATTACCAATGGCATTTTGAACAGAACTAAAACAACAAAAACAAAAATGAAATTTATATGGGAACACAAAAGAAGCCAAATAGACGAAACCGACCTTGAGAAAAAGAATAGAGTTGAAAGAATCATGCTCCCTGATATCAAACTATACTACAAAGCTACAGTAATCAAAACAGTATGGTATTGACACAAAAACAGACATAAAGATGAATGGAACAGGATAGAAAGTCCAGAAATAAATCTTTACACTTAGAGTCTAGGTGCAACAAAGGAGGCAAGAACATAAAATGGAGAAAAGACCAATGAACCGTGCTGGGAAAACTTGACAGCTAGATGTAAAAGAACAAACTTGGAACATTCTATAATACCATTTACAAAAATAAAATCAAAATGGATTAAAGACCTAAATGTAACACCACATACTATAAAACTTCCACAGGAAACATAAGCAGAACACTCTTTGATATAAATCACAGCAATTTTTTTTTTTTGGATCTGTCTCATGCAGTAATGGAAATAAAAGCAAAAAATAATCAAATGGGAAGAAGTCAAACATAAAAGTTTTTGCACAACAAAGGAAATAAAAAGACAACCAACAGAATGGGAGAAAATCTTTGTAAATAATGCTACTGACAAGGGCTTAATTTTTCACATAGCTCAATATCACAAAGCAAATAATAAAAAAAAAATGGGCAGAAGACCTAAATATACATTTCTCCAAAGAAGACAAAGATATGGCCAATAGGAACATGAGAAGACGTTCAATATCTCTATTAGAGAAATTCAAATCAAAACTACAATGAGGTATCCCTTCACACCAGTCAGACTGGCCATCATCAAAAAGTCTACAAACAATAAATGCTGGAGAAGATGTGGAAAAAAGGGAACACTCCTACACTGTTGGTGGGAATATAAGTTAGTATAACGACAATGGAGAACAATGTGGAGGTTCCTTCAAAAAATAAATATAGAACTACGATATGATCTAGCAATCAAGACGTGGAAGCAACCTAAGTGTCCATGAACAAATAAGTGGATAAAGAAGATATGGTACGTACATACAATGGGATATAACTCAGTGATAAAAAAGAATGACATAATGCAATATGCAATATGGATGATGGACCTAGGGGTTATCACACTAAGTAAAGAAAATCAAAGAAATCACGTGATATCACTTATATGTAGAATCTAAAATATGATACAAATGAACTTATTTACCAATCTGAAATAGACTCATAGACATGGAAAACAAATTTATGGTTACCAAGGGGAAATGAGGGGACAGAACGATAAATTAGGAGTTTGGGACTAACAGATACACACTACTATACATAAAATAGATAACCAATGAGGAGCTACTGTAAAGCACGAGGAACAATATTCAATATCCTGTAATGGAGAAGAATCTAAGAAAGCATATACATATATATAATCACTTGGCTGTATACCTGAAACCAACATAACATTGTAAATCAACTATACTTCAATTTTACTTCAGTTTTCTGCCACAAAAACTGAGCCTATGTAATTCCTTCAGCACTAAGAGAAAGACTGCCAATAAAATAGAGTTCCTCTTTAAAAAAATCATAAGTTAACATCCCAGAAAATCCAATAAATGCTTACTTAATTGAAGTAGCTTAAATAGTAGGACCTGATACAAGAAAAAAAAATCTCAAAAAATTGAATTTTACTATAAAATCATGAGTTAACATAAATAAGTAAATATGAATATTTTAATATAATTTATTTATAAAAATCCTACCATGAGATACCACATCACACCAGTCAGAATGGCCATCATTAATAAGTCCACAAATAACAAATGCTGGAAGGGTGTGGAGAAAAGGGAATCCTCCTGCACTGTTGGTGGGAATGTAAGCTGGTACAACCACTATGGAGAACAGTATGGAGGTAACTTTGAAAACTATATATAGAACTAAGATATGACCCAGCAATCCTACTCTTGGGCATATATCCAGACAAAACTTTCTTTGAAAAAGACAAACGCACCTATATGTTCACTGAGCACTATTCACAATAGCCAATATATGGAAACAACCTAAATGTCCATCAACAGATGACTGGATTAGGAATGTGGTATGTATATACATATAATGGAATACTACTCAGCCATAAAAAGAACAAAATAATGCCATCTGCAGCAACATGGATGGAACTAGAGATTCTCACACTGAGTGAAGCAAGTCAGAAAGAGAAAGACAAATACCATATGATATCACATATCTGGAATCTAATATATGGCACAAATGACCTTTCCACAGAAAAGAAAATCATGGACTTGGAGAATAGACTTGTGGTTGCCAAGGGGGAGGCTGTGGGATGGATTGGGAGCTTGGGGTTAATAAATACAGAACATTGTAACCCAGGTATAATGAAAAAAATTAAAAAGCATTATATATATTAAAAAAATAAAGAAATAAAAAATAAAAACTTACAGAACAAATGCCAGTCTTTTTGTTTTGTTTGCTTCATTTTTGGCCACCCTATGGCATATGGAGTTTCCAGGACAGGGATCAGATCCAAGCCCCACAGTTGACACCTAAGTCACAGCTGTTGCAATGCTGGATCCTTAATCCACTGTGCCAGGCCAGGGATCAAACATGCATCCCAGAGCTAAGATGTGGCTGATCCCACTGTGCCATAGTGGGAACTCCAACATATGCCATTCTAATGTATTAAAAAAGAAATCCATTTCTTACCTCCTTCCTAAAAGTACCTGAAGAAAAATTCCTCTCTTTTATAACTGCAATTTTTCCATAATTTGGAAATCAGAGTATTCAAACTATCAAAAATATGCTTTTTTCTCTCATTGCATATCACTACATAATTTAATGATTTAACAGGAATTGTGTAATCCCTAGAGATTAGAAAACATGTAAACCTTGTGACTTGATCAGTAAAAGCAGTGTCTGTTGGAAGGACTGATGGGTGCAGTGTTGGCTGGCTGAAACTGTCCGGATTTTTTTTTTTCTGCATATTTTTGGTGCACAGTTATTTAAATTCAGATGGGGAAACTGTGTATAATGGAAGGCCTATTGTACCCTGATTTTCTACATAATTCAGATTCACATATTTGTTTTTAAGATGAGAACTTTTGCCAGTTTCAAAATGCTAAACTTAAGTTTATGATAACACTGGAAACAATTTACATTACATTTACATTGCATTTATAACTATTTATATAGCACTTGCATTCTACTGGGTATTATAAGTAATCTAGAGATGATTTAGAGCATATAGGAGGATCTCTATAGCTTGTAGGTAAATACTATGCCTTTTAATATAAGGGACTTGAGCATCTATGCATTTTGGTATCCACAGGGGTCCTAGAATCCATTCCTCTCAGATATCCAGCACCCTCCAAAAAAGAGAGAGAGACAAAAAAAAAGCTATAAAAAAAAACCCTCACAATTTGGGATGGCCTATTTGTCAGGAAGAAGCCAGTTTCAGATCAATAACAGAGGGACAGGAAATAAAATATGTATATTCAGGAGATTAGAGCAATGGACCAAGCAAGTGTCTGAGAAGATACTTAGAAGCCAAGAAGATACTCAGGGACCAAGTCCAGAGTGCAGAATGAAGAATTTGAAAAAAGTTACTGCACATACAAGAACTATAATAAAGTGCAGGACATGCAGGAAGCTGAATCATGGTAATTATGCCCCTAGGGTCAAAAGCCTTAATTCATATTGAGTCTGATTCCCCCAACTCTAGAATGATAGCATGGGTAAAAGTATAGAACTCATCCAAAATAACCGTGCTTCCGTTCAGAGGGGTTCTTCTACATTATCACTAACAGATAATTACTTACTCTGCTTCAACAGTTCAAACTGCAGAGAGTTCACCAATGTTTACAATGTTTATATGAGATTAAATCTTACTCTTGTAAATAGCTCCTTATTGAATTCTTCTGTGGTTTCTAAGGGGTTTTCAACTGATTTTCTCACGTTTTCCAGGTATAAAGCCAAAGCCATATCATCCCTACATAATGATAAGATGCTTTCCTTCCAATATTTATACCAATTATGCTTTTCTCTTGCCTAATTGCATTGTCAAGTTCTACCAAAAAGAGTTTATATTTAGTGGCAATATTGGGCATCATTGACTTTAACAGTAAGGACCTATAGTATTTCACATTTAAGTCTAATTGTGGCTTTGAGTGTGTCCTGGCGGGGGGAATATATATTTTAAGAGTTTTTATCAAAAATGGATATTAATTTTATCAACTACTTTGTAAGCATCTAGAGAGACTTTTTAATGCATTTCCCCTTTGATCCATTTTGTTGATAAAGTAGCAGATTTTTTAAATAATAAACTCTGCAGTTTATAACTAGAATCAATTGCACATGATTACTTCTTTTAATGTGTCAGATTTCTATCTGCTAATGTTTTCAAGTATATTTACATTTTTAAAAATCAGACAAGTATATGATATTTTTCATTTGCATATTATTATGGAATTTGATACAATGATATAATACTTGCTTGGTAAAAGTGATTTGTATTATTTCCGCTTCTCAACTCTGAAACAGCTTAAGTAACAATGGGAATTTGTATTTCTGAAAGATTTAAAGGGATTGGCATGAGGGCACAGAGCTCCATGCATTTCATGTTCTAATTTTTTTCCAGAACATTTGGTCAATTTACTATCCCAGTATTATATTTATTATAAAATATTTCATTTTCTTTGGTTATTCACAGAGTTTAGAGTTTATTATTTCTTCACATATAATTTAATACTACTTTCCCTGTCATTTTTTCTTGATCAGCTTAGCTGTTTTTCATTTTCAAAGAACCAGTAACTTTTAAAGCAGGATCTTTTTTAAAAAATTTACCAACCTGTGTTTTTATCTTCACTATGCTCTTTCTTTAGGTTCCTTGGTTTATTTTGTTGATCATTTTTCTAACCCTTTTAGATGATTAGATAACTCAGTTAACTAAATTATTTCCTTTTTACTAATGTAAATATTTCAGCTATGACTATCCTTCTAAAGGTTGTTCTACTTAATTTTCAAAGATTTAGATATGACAGGTTTATTTACAAAGCATATGGCAATTGGATTGATTTATTTTTTGGCACAAAATAATCATTAAGAATGGTTTATGTTTTTTAATATTCATTTTTTTTTCTGATGTTCTTCTTTTCTAGGTTGTTTTTGTCTTTTGTCTTTAGGGCCGTTCCTACCGCATATGGAGAGTCCCAGGCTAGGGGTCTAATCAGAGCTGTTGCCACTGGCCTACCCCAGAGCCACAGCAACACCAGATCCAAGCCGCATCTGCCACCTACACCACACTCACACAATGCCGGATCCTTGACCCACTGAGCAAGGCCAGGGATCGAACCCACAACCTCATGGGTCCTAATCGGATTTGTTTCTGCTGCGCCACGACAGGAACTCGTTTTCTAAGTTTTTATTAAAGATTCAGATATTAAAATCTCTAATCTACTGAAGCTTTGTAAAGTGCCACAAGCCCTTGAAAAGAAAGCTTACCCGTTTTCAGGTTGTGAATTTAATACAGGCCATTTGGATTTATTCATTAATTACATCATTTATATTTTTACAGAATTTTTTTTGTCTAATTTAACTCATGTTTCTGTCTTGAAAAATATTTTTAACTTTTTTATTAAAATAGTTGATTTACAATGTTGTGCCAATTTCTGCTGTATAGCAAAGTGACTCAGTTTTACATATATATACACACACACACAAGTATATATATGTGTATATTCTTTGTATTATCTTCCGTTATGGTCTATCCCATGTGACTGGATATAGTTCCCTGTGCTATACAACAGGACCTCATTGCTTACCCACTCTAAATGTAGTAGTTTGCATCTACCAAGTCCAAACTCCCTGTCCATCCCAGTCCCTCCCCCGGCTCTTGGCAACCACGAGTCTGTTCTCTATGTCTGTGAGTCAGTTTTGTCTTGTAGATTCATTTGCGCCACATTTTAGATTCCACATATTAGTGATATATGGTATTTGTCTTTCTCTCTCTGACTTAACTTCACCTAGTGTGATAATCTCTAGCTGAATCCAGAAAACATTTATTATAATAATTACCATATAAATTATGAAATTAAAGCCTTGAGAATTATACATTATTAAAAGTTTTGTATATATTATGCTTCCTTTATATTTTTTCCTTATTCATTTTTCTTTATTTAGTACTATGCATTCCCAATTCCTTAAACTCTCTTACATGAAAGTTTCCAGGCTTATGGTTCCGAATAGTCTTATTTGGTAATGCTCTTCTTAAATACGATGTTAAAAATAAAGTAGAATTCCATATGTTATTTGACCAATATGGATTATTATAGAATGTTGCCTCTCTCAGTTTAGCCACCATGCTTTTACCAGTTCAGGCTAATACAGCATTTAGACAGCTGAATCTCACAGGCAGCTCTCAAAGAATATGAATTCAACATGAATTCTGTTGCGAAAGGCAGTTTCCTACATTCAGATTTGGACTTCCACTCAGCCACATAAGAATGGGCCTTGGGCCAGGAACACATCTTAAGCAAGAGATAAAGAGACTTCACAGCTTGTGGTGAATTTATCACCCTGTGTGGGAATAGCTTTTGCTGTTCAGAATCAATGTGTACTTCTTTGTTTTCCTTAAGCATGTGCATCATATGGCATCTGGCCAAGCCCACTACTGTATCTGCCCTCTGCCAGGAAGGGACAGGATCCTTCCGCTCCAGCACAAGAGGGGTTCATGAAGGTTAACTGCCCTGTGTCCACCAGCAGGTCAGACCTGATGGCCATGGGGGACCAACACCCACTAATGAAGTTAGTCTTACTCTGTCTCTTCTCCCTGTAAGTCATTGTTAAACCTAATGCTTGACTGCATTATTTTTTTGGCAATTGCAAAATCAAAATGCAATAGGCAAAAGTGTTCAGACTTCTATACCTGATAATAAGCAACAGATGCCACTTGCTTGATGAATTCATTAACACCCATTACAGTATATTGCTAGTTCCTCTAGTTTTATACGCACATTTCCTTACATACACTAGATATTCTAAAAGTATTTATTGAAAAAAACACATAAATGAACACACAAGGTACAGATTACCAAATGTACATGATTGAGGTTTTCAAACAAGGGGCAGTATTTACTAATTTTATGTTTGAAAATTTTTTTCTTTCTAAATTTACTTCAATTAAGTCAGTAAATTCATTCTTGAAAGTTATGTGTTTATAATTGCAGTCACTTACAATAATCATGCAACACTTGCTTTGAGAAAGGACAAGCAATTTAGAACTGTGTGGCAAGTGATACCTGATGTAAGCAATTTATAACTGGGTACTCTTTCATTGGCTAAGAGCTATAACAAATACTCCAAGTAACATTTTACTAATATGGAAATAATTGTCTAATTAGTGATGTACCATTACAAAATGACAAGAACTTTATAAAAAAACAACTATGTGTTCCACAATTTGTAGGATAAATTCTGGAGGTTAGAGGAAAGGAAGTGCAAATATTAATATAGAACTTTGACGAAATAATCCAGTAAAATTGTTTTAAATCCTCAATATGTGTTTAAATGTTGATCTAAACACAGATTTGACTTTTAATTTAGTTGTAAATATTACCATTAAAATATGTACATTATCTCCTTTTACTACTTTTTTAGGAGTGTAGACCTTTAGGTCTAAAGTGATTATCACAGTGTATTTTATTGAATTATGAGCATATATGATCAATCTTATATGGTCACTGACAGGAGGAACACAAAAATGAAAAGTATTACAACAATCTGTTTTTCACCTGCTACTACAATTTATTATTAAGGAGTCTTTATCATTTCCTGGAATTCTAATATTTGTTATTTTATGTGGCTCACCCCTCCCAAAATAAAGCAGATACGGATTGTGTTTTCATCACTACGTATTCTCAGTAAGTAGAAGAACCCTTAACACTTAGAGGCACTCAAAAAATGTTGTGGTGGGATTCCTGTCGTAGCTCAGCAGAAACGAACCTGACTAGCATGCATGAGGATGCAGATTTGATCCCTGGCCAGGCTCAGTGGGTTAAGAATCTGGCATTGCTACGAACTGTGGTGAAGATCACAGACATGGCTCCATCCTGCATTGCTATGGCTGTGGCGTAAGCCAGCAGCTGTAGCTCAGGTTCAACCCCTAGCCTGGGAACCTCCATATGCTGCGAGTGCAGCCCTAAAAAGACCAAAAAAAAAAAAGTGTGTATATATGTTGTGTGTGTAGTTTGTGTGTGTGTGTGTATATAGTGGCATGCAAGTATGAATGTGTAATCACATCAGGTGATTGCTTTTATTTGCTGTGATTTAGCCCACTACATGTTCAGAGAGACCTTAGGGAATCATTTTGACTAGGATGGTTGGAGAGTCCTTCCTGAAAAGATGATCTTTGAGATCAGAATAAAGAGATGTAGCTAGTAATACAATGATATGAATCAACAAAATTCCAAGCAAAGGGATATAAAGGCACCGACTTTAGTAATTAACTCAGTATTATTTTCCCAGCATAGTGCCAAATAAAAATTCAAAATTAATTATATAACATGGTTCCCAACAAAAAAAGAATCACAACATTGTAAGGATATGGACCACCATGTGCTAAAAGGTATATTTTTTAAAAATTCAGATATGTACGATATATTCTGAAGCCTCTTTGATAAGTGTAGTTATCATCTCTTTTTTAGGTGACTTTTAAATTTTATTTTATTGGGCTATAGTTGACTTACAATGTTGTATTAGCCTTCAGGTTTACAACAAAGTGAATCAGTTTTATATATACATATATCGATTCTTTTTTCCCAAATAGGTTATTATAGAATATTGAATAGACCTCCTTGTATGATACAGTAGGTCTTTGTTAGTAACCTGTTTTATATATAGTAGTGTCTATGTGTTAATCCCTTCCTCCCCACTCCAGTTTTCCCTTTGATAACCCTAAATTTGATTTCAAAATCTTTAAGCTTGTATCTGTTTTATCTTAATTTATGTTTTAATTCTTTGGCTACGCCTGTGGCACGTAGAAGTTTGAGGGCCAGGGATCAAAACCACACCTCAGCAGCAACCCAAGCTGATGCAGGGACAATGCAGGATCCTCAACCCACTGCACCATGGGTGAACTCCTCTTTCAGTTTTATGAGTTATTTTTTTTTCTTTTTTTAAAAAAATGTGCTGGAATATAGTTGACTTACAAAATTGTTAATTTCAGGCATACAGCAAAGTAATCAGTTATACATATACATATACCCATTCCTTTTCAGATTCTCTTCCCATATAGGTTAGTACACAGTATTGAGTAAATATTCCTGTGCTATATAATAAATCCTAGTTACTTATTGCTTTTTATAAATAGCCATGTGTGTATATCAATCCCAATGCCCTAATTTATCCCTCCCCCTCCCATGTTTCCCCTTTGGTAAACATAAGTTTGGTTTCAAAATTTTTGAATCTGTTTCTGTTTTGTGAGTTTGATTATATCATTTCTATTAGATTCCACATATTAGTGATTTCATATATTTGTCTTTCTCTGACTTACTTTATGTAGTATGATGATTTCTAGGTCCATCCATGTTTTTGCAAATGTCATTATGTCATGCTTTTTATGGCTAAGTAATATTCCATTGTATATATGTACCACATCTTTATCCATTACTGTCGATGGACATTTAGGTTGCTTCCATGTTTTGGCTATTGTATATAGTGCTGTAGTGACCACTGAGGTGCATGTATTTTTTTGAATCATGCTTTTCTCCAGATATATGCCCAGGAGTAGGATTACTGGATCCTATGGCAGTTCCATACTTAGTTTTTTAAGGAACCTCCATACTGTTCTCCATAGTGGTTATACCAATTTACATTCCCACCAACACTGTACGAGGGTTCCCTTTTCTCCACATCTTCTCTAGCATCTATTGTCTTAGGCTTTTTTTGATGGCCATTCTAACTAGAATTAGGTGATATCTCATTGTGGTTTTGACTTGCATTTCTCTAATCATTAATGATGTTGAGCATCTTTTTCTGTATCATTTTGGCCATCCCTCTGTCTTCTTTGGAGAAATGTCTATTTAGATCTTTTGCCTATTTTTTTTTTCTTTTTGACTGGGCTGTCAACAAAGAACCTCTGTCATAGGTTGATTTTCTGTTTAATAATATCTGTTCATTTCTATATCATTTTCCACATTTTGATACCTTTGAGAATGATTTGTTACTATTTAACTTTATTTACTATTGTCTTGGATCATTGATGTTCAGTGTTTCTTCTTGATGTATGCATTTATGGCTCTAAATTTCCTATTAGTGAAATATAGCTATATCCCTCAACTTTTGAAATGTCAGATTTACTCCTTCCCATTGTGATATTTGCTTTAAATCTAAAAGTTATGAGAAATGTGTTATATGAATTCAAATTATTTGTGGGATTTCTAGCTTTCTCTTTGTCATGATTTCCATCTTAATTTCATAGGGTCTGAAACATTCTCTTTGATTTCATTCATTTGAAATTATTGACACTTGCTTTGTGCATCAGCATATGTTCAATTTCAGTAAATTATCTTTGAGCAATATAAAGCAATCTGTACATCTTTACTCTTCATTCGTTAGGTACAATGCTGTTTATATGATAATTAGGATATGTTTGTTGACTTTATTCTTGTTGAACTCTTCTATATAATTTCTAATCTTTATCCTATTTGTCTATATGTAACGGATAAGTTATATTAAATTCTTCAAATAAAATTGTGGATGTATCTTTGTAACTCTCATCGGTTTTATATACTTGAAATTATGTTAATTGGTCCTTAATATTTAGAACTACTACATACTTTCGCCATCCCCAAACCTTTATCATTATGAAATGTTACTCTCTAACTAAACATTTTACTTATTCTGATATTAAAAGAATTTTCCAACTTTCTTTTAGATAGGATAATGGGAAAATATATGTCACACAGATGCTAATTTTTATTTTTCTGTCTCTTTTTAGTAGTATAGTTGTTTTTAATCTGTATATTTTGATGGTCATGGCCATTCAACTCTAGTATTTAATATATGAATTGATACTTTAGAGTTGAAAACACCATGTGACTATTAGCATTTAATTTGTCTCAATCTATGCTTATTTTTTTAATTTCTTAGCAACTTTTAATGGATTTTCATTCCATATTTTTTACCCAATTAGGTTTTAGATATACTGACAATATTGCACTATTCTTACTGTCATTAATCTAGAGACCATAATGCAGATCGTTGACTTATTCTAATTTAATCATATCGTTTGGTGGACAATGCAGAACATAAAAACATTAATTCAATATTTCTCTCAGGTTGCATTTAAGATTTTATTTTGATTTTGGTTTCAAGTAAATTTACTATGATTCACCTGGGTTTCATGGAAGCTTCCACATTCTTTGATAATTTCTGACAGACATTAGTGACTATCAAATTTGAGTAGATTTTTAAAAATCAACCTCACTGAAGTATAATTTATCTAAAGTATACCCATTTAATTTCTGCAATTGCAATAGTTATCACTCTCAGTACAGTGTTGCTTATAATTGTGAAAAAAGGCATGCCTGCCTTTTTCTCTGCTCTTGTAAAGGGAAAGTATTCTCTTTTTTAAAACCATCTCTTATTATATTACTTGAAAGTTTTACATACATGCCATTCATGAAGTTAATGAAGTTCTCTACCATTTCTCATTTTTTATCATGAATATGTGAGTTATTTTCAATACACAAAAGCATCTGAAAAAATGCTTTTTCTGCAAAGACTGGAATTACCTTTTTTGCACTCTTGTCTTTAAACATGGTTAAAATGAAAAACTTTCAATTTTATCCTAAATATTATAATATCATTGATATAATACCAGCCTCTTTGAAACTAGAAAACAGAAGCACAGGAACATGCAACAGGAGCATCCATAGTACCTTTAAAGTACTTTAGGCTTGGTTTGGGAGAATAGCTCTACCATCAATCTGGCTATTTATGACCTTGGGTTGAGTGTTCATATTGTTCTGGGTTCTGTCAATGGTTTCAAAAAGTGTTTATGTTTTAGCTGACAATTTACTTGGTAAAAATCAAATTTCAAGTTCTGTCATATCTGAAAGCTATAACTATTTAGAACTCAGTTTAGAATGCTTTTTCTTTACCGTGAATATGAACAGTAATAATCAGGTAGACACAATGGGGGAGATTATACACTAAATGTGGGATATACTCTCTCTGATTCTATCTTTTCTAAGGTTCTCATCTCCATTACTTGGATTCTCTATAGGTCCTGGGGCCTATACTTGAGTTCCTGTCTTTGGTTCCTCAAGTAAAAAATATGGCAAGCTTTTCTTTCAGAGGTTAGTCCCCAAGAAATGTGAAACTCACACTATGGTTGTCACTTGGAACAAAACTTGCCTGCTTCAGTTCATTCAAGGTTTTTTTTTTTTTTAAACTCTAAGTAAGCATTTATTTGGATGATTTATTTGTTATATATATATATATCTAATCTTTCATACCACAATGGGAATTATATTTAGACAAGGTCTGAGTGGCTTCACAGTTCTGAAGGGCTTTCATTGGTTCGATATTTTTCATCAATTTTGGAAAATCCTTTACTATTATCTTTATAAATATTTATTCTATTTTCTCAATTATCACTTTCTGTGGCTTCTCCATTCTCAATTATCCTTTTCTAGTCTTTCAAGAATGTTTGACTTTTTAACTATATCCTCTGGGTAGAGTGCCCATGTGTCCTGGTTTAACCAATCCATTCAAATTTACACCTATGGATATCAATTAATATCTATTAACTAATTGACTAATTGTATTACAAAACTCTCCTAGTTTAGAAATAAATTATATTGTCATCTTATTCATATTTTAACTTTTGGTTTATTTTTTGCTTTTTAGGGTCACACCTGCAGCATATGGAGCTTCTCAGGGTAGGGGTTGAATCAGAATTGCAGCTGCGGGCCTATGCCATAGATACAGCAATGTGGAATCAAAGCCATGTCTGTGAGCTATACCACAGCCCACAGCACTACTGGATCATTAACCCACTGAGCAAGGCCAGGGATCAAACCTGCATCCTCATGGATACTAGTCAGATTCATTACTACTAAGCCACAAAGGGAACCACCCTTTTGTGTTATCTTTTTGTCTCTTCAAATTTCAGTCTTAAAATTTTCTTTTGACCCATGTCCCTGTTCATAGACTCCGCTCTTCACCTATCCCTAATCTACTGTTTAACTCATTGATTTAGCTCTTAAAATCAGTTATAATATTTTTTCATTATACCTCCATCAATAATTTATATTCATTTCTTGAAATATTTTATAATTCTATGCCAATCTAAGTAATCTTTCTTATTATCTTCTCTGGACATCTCCATTACTTGGATTCTTTATAGGTCTCTTTCTATTGTTTGTTCCTTCTCTTGCTTTTCAGTGATGTATCATCGCCTCCTGGGATGCCTTGTTATTTTTAATTATACAATATAAAATATATATGAAATATAAAGATAATTTAATAATGACTGTTTTCTTTCACAAGAGAGAACATACATATACCTCAGATAAGTGACTACACTAAAGAAACTAGCAATCTCAGAACACCTTAATTCCATCAATTTGAAATGATTCAAATCTGAGTAAGGCCCTTCAAGAGTCCATCTATTTCCATTTACCCTCACTTCAAAGATTTAGCCTTTTTATAACTTTTAAGACTAGGCAGTTCACCTAGTCCTGGAAATCTCTCAACTCCAAATGTTTATTTCAAAAAGTCCCTTGTGTTTGCCTAATATATCAAAAAATATTTTTTATGGATCTCACAGGCTGGAAAAATTTAACTTAGAATAATTGAAGGAAGATGACTTTTCTTGATTCTTACAGGAAAAATCCTGAATTCTCTATAACATGGCATACTTATTTTTTATCTTCTGAAATTTCTCCATGTAGATAAAAATGAGGTTTAAAAAAAATGAATATTGAGAGAGTTCCCAGTGTGGTGCAGCAGAAACAAATAACTAGTATTCATGAGGATGCAGGTTCAATCCCTGGCCTCACTCAATAGGTTGGGGATCTGGCATTGCCGTGAGCTGTGGGCGTAAGTTGTAGATGCGGCTTGGATCCCAAGCTGCTGTGGCTGTGGCTGGCAGCTGTAGCTCCAATTTAACTCCTATCCCAGGAACTTAAATATGTCATGGGTGCAGCCTAAAAAAGCAAAAAAAAAAAAAAGAGAATATTAATGACATTGGATTCATACAGTGGACTTCATGTCATTTTAAAAGATAGTTACATAATCTGTATATTTGATCAAAGGGACTATGATGGTTCATTTTGTCCAACTGTAGGAAAATGAGACACTTAGAATTTGTTCCTATTATGTTCTTCAGAGGATTGCCAGTGACAAGATAACTTTATATAATAACTCTTGCAAAATAAAAACAGACAAACAAAAAAACCCCAATAAACAAGGACCCTTATTTATTTCAGCTCCTTCTTAACAATAAAACCTTAAGGATAAATATACTGCTTTAAAAAGTTAAATTCAAACATTCAGTGATTTAGACTTTTGCAGATTTGATTATTTTAATGTTACCCTCATAATTTCTTTTCATATCTTTCATATAAGGATTAATAATTTTCTTATGAAAGTTACTTTTTCTCATGTGTTCCATAGCAAATCTATTAATCAAATTTGAAAGTAGACCCACTCTTTTCCAATAAGATATTCAGGCATCTTTTGGGTGATATCATGTGCACAATGATGACCTAAAACTGATCCTGACTTCCCAAGACATTGTTTTCTGTGTGTAGTTAGGAAAAGCAAAACAGGTTTTCAGGTCCTAATGAAGATGTCACCTCAACTCCCCTAGTACATTTCATTATTTATACATTTCATTGACCAATTTTTTGGTCATATTGATTACCACATTGATCAACCATTAAGTTTCTTTCAGTTGGATGAGATTTTACAAATTCTGCTAATATTGTAGAAAATGTGCTGCTGCCAGCCACTATAATATAACAAGCGGGAAGAGCTTTGGTTGGAGTGTTGTGGCTATATTTAAATTACTACAAGATGTACCAAAGCCCATATTCTCTATTATTAACATTGTTGAGTTATAGTTTAGAAAGTTACGTTTTACACTATAGTTGAGAAGATAGTATTATTGATTCTCCCAAACCTAATAAGATATTTTTTAAATCAAGTATAATCTATAAAAGGACAACAATCATTAAATTACAGATTTAAAACCATTTCAAACTAGAATTAGAGACATAAAAGGAAGAAAAGGAATTGAGAACCAATAATGTTTCACAGAGAATGGATAGGCCAGGCATTTAATAGTCTCTCAATTAATTCTTATAACCACCATGTAAACATAATGCCCATTTTATATATGAATATCCTGAGCCTTATAACATGTAAGTAACAAAACAGAAATTATAGGCAACTGGTAGCAAAAATCAACATTTTAAACTCAGGTCTGATTGCCTCAAAGCTGTGAAGGTTTCCATTTCAAAGAGCTCTGCTTCACTGAATGTTCTGTTTCAGCATTGATATAAATAATCCATGTATCACACATTTTCAAATTATTAGCATTCAGTAGAATATGAATATACTGATTACTCCAAATGCATACTGATAATTCAATAGGCAATTTAGGGTTTTACAGAACCTCAGGTTCATCTTTTTAAACAGAAATAATTAAGGCTCATACATACATGTAGGACAATTCTGACAAAGCTTTCTAATTGTGTGGATTCTATTAAACAGGATTTTGCTTTGCGTAGAAATGAGTATCTCTACAAGCTTCATTTTGAACATTACAAAAGTGCCATGGTTATTGGTACAAAGCTTTGAGATAGTGACCCATAGTTTAAAGAAGAAATGTCACTGAAACAATGTAACTGATTGACCAAAAAGTATTTAAAATTTCCTGTTATTCCTACAAGAGCATAATCACACTGACAACTAGTGGATGTGGGATACTCTCTGGGCTGATAGCCTTGAACATGGAGTTAAAGTCACTCATGTAGTTATTTTTTGATAAAATAAAACACACTGCCAATCATCACTGATTCTATATATTTTGTTCAATATTAGTTTAGATTATATTTTTTAATACTGTTGATTTTCTTGGTTCTGTAATTATGTATAGAAGAGAGAGAAAATGATTTTTAAATATTTCCCTTCAATTAAAATAACTTGAAAAAACTGTTGCTGTATCTATTGATCAACACAGTAGGCTCTTAGTGAGACTGAAAAGCAGGTCCTATATTCTGTTATCAACAAAGGTGTATTAAAGGCTCTACGGGTTGGCCATGACTTAGCCCATTTATAGCAGCTGCTGCCTGACAGGTGTTGCCATTACCCATTACATTACTGGATCTGCCCTGATTTAAGGGGGGAATTTCGAGCTGTTCTTCTACGGGTATTTATATTTACTCATTAAATATTATGAACTTATTATGTAAGGCTCTATAATGTGAGTACTGGAGGAAAAGAAACATAATTAGGGCAAATTCCAAGTTAAATGATAAGAAGAAAATTCTTCCTGCCTAATAAAAATTTCAATTAGCCCCAAGGCTTATCTAGAAGCACACTCATATTCCTTCCCCCAAGCACAAAACCACAAAACCATCCAGGCATGCTTAGGCCACTGACCACGCCTTAAAAAAAAAAGAAAGAGTGACATAGATTTTACACAGCTTACTTATTTCTGCTTGTGCTTTTGGACAGTACTACAAAATTCTGAAAACATGACATAGGAAACTTTTTGTAAATATAATAAGTTTCATATATATGTTCCCAGAAATCACTGGGCTACCCAAAAATCAAGCCATAAAAAGCAACCATGGAGCTCATGGGGAAAATTTGATCATGTCACAGCATTCAAAAACTTAATTAGTGACATATTTTATTTCATCTTTTTTTTTTTTGTCTTTTTTAGGGCCGCACCTGCGGCATATGGAGGTTCATGCCAGGGGTCTAACTGGAGCTACAGCTGCCAGTCTATGCCAGAACCACAGCAAACACCAGATCCAAGCCACATCTGTGACCTACACCACAGCTCAAGGCAACACCGGATCCTTAACCCACTGAGCGAGGCCAGGGATCGAACCTGCAACCTCATGGTTCCTAGTCGGACTTGCTAACCACTAAACCACGATGGGAACTCCTAGTGACATATTTTAAAAGTAGAAACCAAAAAAAATAGTAGTAAATTTTTTACATGTTAAATGACTGAGAAATACTTCAATACTACAATTAATGGTGGTATTTTATTTACAAAAAGAGTTTGCTTACTATGAAGTGGCAGAAAGTGGAAGCAAAGTTATCCAGATCAGGTGGAATTGTAATAACAGACGTGGACGGGTGTGGCTCATGGCACACACAGCAAAAGGAAGTAACTGATAGATGTTTGAGATGTATATGCCTGTACGTGGTTTGTATATCCTATCAGGCTCATTTCATCAGGGGACAGTTTCCTATATCATTTAGTGTTTCTCAGGGACAAAACTGCCATAAGTAAATGTGAACTAAGTTTTCACCCAAATTGTTTCCAATACATCAACCACACTGGAATAAATTTACATTTTCAAGGCAGCTGTTAAAAAAGAACTGATTGTGTTGAGAACTAGCTAACTGGCCCATACTCTCATTTGAAGTGAGAAACAGAGAAATATACCAATAAATCTGCACAGAGAACTCTTATACTACCAGTAATTTATTTTATAATTCTTAAGTACAGGTAAAGTGACAAGTATATATAAATTCATCTTCATCTATACTTGCAATTTACAAATCTGAAGAATTTCAATCAGGAAGAGCTGTTCAGGGATGGTTGGTTTTCCTTTGAAATACTCACATCCTAAAGTCGTATTTAGAAATGGTTACTGGTTCAAAGACCTTTCTCACTGACCAAGCTCCCCACAAGAGACATTGTCAATCAACAAAACAGGTATGACGGATAGGATTCATTGGTAGAATGTGTAGAAGATGTAAGATAGCAACAAATATTATATAACTACGTCCCTACTTGCATGAAGAAGGCATAAGAATCTAACATGTTAAGTAGGCTAGTCTAAGGAGTTCCCGTCATGGCTCAGAAGAAACAAACCAGAATAGTACCCATGAGGATGCAGCCTCACTCAGTGGGTAAAGATGAGGCATTGACATGAGCTGTGGTGTAGGTCACAGACATGGCTCGGATCCTGCGTTGCTGTGGCTGCGGTGCAGGCCGGCAGCTACAGCTCAGATTGGACCCCTAGCCCAGGAACTTCCATATGCTGCAGGTGTGGCCCTAAAAAAAAACAAAAACAAACAAATAAATGGCAGAATAAGTACACTAGTCTATAAGATAGCATGCAAAGTTTAATAATCTGATAGATTACCTATCTAGAAAGTTACAGGAAGATTTTTATCACCTCACTGATACATTAAATTTAGCAAGAATATTCTTACATGTGCCTTTATGAGGCTTTAAAGAAGGAAACTGCCAAAAAAGACTAAAAGAGGTTTCATATAACTGTATGTGTTCTAGCTGTTTATTATATGAGGGAGAATGAATTTGAGATGTGCCTTCATTTCTATTTTGTAGTATTCTGTAGAACGAGTAAAATGACATTTTTCTATTTTGTGGGAGAACAACCTAAACTTCCAACCATATGTAACTATGGGAAATTTATTTTTATATACCAAAAATCCCCCAGTAATTATAAATGACCAAACTGATCTGGTTAATAAGCTTACAGTAATTCTCACAGTGCACCTGTTTTCTAACTACAGTACTTATTTTCTGTGGCCATGCCCATGGCATACAGAAGTTCCCTGGCCAGGGACTGAACCCACGCCAGAGCAGCGACCCAAGCGCTGTACTGAAGATGTCAGATCCTTAACCCACTGCACCACAAGATAACTCCTAACTACAGTACTTTTATTATCTATTCATCCACAAACATTTATTCAAGTCTTAATTTTTTTTCCAAAATTGCTTAATAGAAACACTGGATAATAATATAAAATTTATGTATACCATATATTTACTCAATATATGTATGTATAGATAAGACAATTTCTATGTATATGTTCATATACACACATATATCTTCATAAAAAATTATATTCATAGTTTCATTGCAAAGACTATTCTACCCCTTCCAAGTCCTTTTGTTATCCACCGTATAATTTTATAACTTTAGAGATGGTTTGAGACAGGAATCATCTCCATTTTACACATTAGGCAACCATGGAAACAAAGGAAGATCAATGACTTGCTTAATGTGACTTAATTAGCCTGAGGCAGAATCAAAACCATTCATTACTTATAGTCTCCTGCCCCACCCACTTGGGGCCCAGCCACAAATAACGCATTTCTGATACAGCCATAGATTTTGGGTTGACCCGGTACATATTTCACTTCTAGGCAGTAAGTTAGAATTTACGGAGTTTCTTTCTCTTTAGCACAGGAAAATATACTCAATAGTTTAATAATAACCTATATGGAAAAAAAGAATGGATATATTTATTTATAAGTATAATTCTGATTCGTTTTTCTGTACACTTGAAACTAATACAGCATTGTATAAGTCAAATATAATCCAATAGAATTTTTTTCAAAAAGATTTTATGGAGTTTTCATTTTTATTTTAATATTATGTTTTTATTTTTGTTTGGTGACGATCAAGATCCATTACCACCATTTGAAAGACCAAGAAAAATTAAGACCTGTCCTCAAATGGCCAGCTCAGATCTGAACCACAGGGCACTGACAAACCCATTATGTAACTACAAGATTTGTTTTCTAAACTCCTTGGAAACTTTCTTAATGGAATCCTTCTTTTCATATTCTTCCCACATTGTTCAGTCATTTAGGCTGAGGTATAGTGAAATGGACAAGTGAATTTTCAGCCTTGATTCTATCTCTCTCACACAGTCACACATTTATTCCCAGGGAATAATCTATACCCTAGGAGTGAGTCTCTAGCTGACTGTAAAGCGATTTTCTCACAGTGAGTTTTCTGTAAATCCAATACAAAGACCTAAGTTTATGAGTTAATGTAAGAATACAAACAGCACCTGTGGAACCACATTCCCTTCTTGAAAATGTATAGATATTAGCTGTAGTTAGTAGATCCAAAATGTTAACTGTCCAGGGCAGGTAAAATATGAGAATGAGTAAAATGACATTTTTGCAGTGGTGCCTTAAGGCTGAGTTGAAGATGTACTTGGGGATAAAGTTCTCATTCGTTCATGCAGATACATAGTAAATTACTCTAGAAGTAAATGACAGCAAAGTGTTGTACAATGGTAAAATTATTGATTTAGTTGGCTTTTATTCTGAGTTAGATGTGGAAGATCAATTGTTGATATTGTTTTGATCACTTCTAACAGTGCCCAAAGGCATTTGAGCAACAACATGGTACATAGACGGAAACATAAATAAAGAAAAACGAGTCCAGGAAGATGGTTCTCTACCTAAATTTGTTTTTCCTTTAAAATTTACCCTTTGTCCTAATGGAATTGCTATGAACTTTCATTTGGACACCAAGGACATTGTATTAAAAAACTCTTTCAAGAAATACTAAATATTTTAAAACTAAATAGTTTAAAAAAAATACAGCACTCTGAAGACTCATCTTTTCCTAGCAACAGTGATTTGAATAAAAGCAAGAAAGCCTACTAAATGCATTTCCCAAATGTTACATACTCAATAAAGAAATGAGCATTGAATGTACCCAGAGCCACCTCGCTTATGTTCTTTTATCTATTTCTCTCATTTCTTCTCATTTACCATTTCTGAAAACCTTAGCAGTTGTAAAGATTCACTTGTTTTGATTTTATCCATTTTTTCCATTTTGAATCACAAGTAGAAAACTAATGTGAATGAAAAATATATAAAGCGTGGAAAAGTTAGATGTCAAGAAACAAAATACAAAAACAGATCCCTGAGACGATGGTGAACCCATGCTCTATTGATGTAATTGACTTGCCTCTTCTCTATTTTAGTATCTTTTAAAAACCAAATCTGAACACTCTACTAAAGTCTAAGGGTGGGATCAAATATGTAAGCTGCATACTTTGCCAAAGGCCAATGCCCACAGTAAGTAATACACTAATTTATTTACTCAAAGTATTATTTGTTGAGCACTTATTATTTACCAGATATTGATTCAGATGCTAGGTCAGCAATGAGTAAGAGAGACAAGATCTCTGCCCTCATGTAAATTATATGCCAGTTGGCATATTAGAATATTGAAACAACATCATAGGGTTTTTTAAAAAACAAAAGATATAACATCCCAAAGGGTAACCAGTGTTATGAAGAAAAAATAAAGTTGTAGGTGCTAGGGGCTGAGAACTGCTATTTCACATCGAGTCCTGAGTGGTGGCTCTCTCAAAATGGGATTATTTCAGCAGAGAGCTAAATGAAATGATGAAGCAAAGTCAAAATAGTTTGATAAAGAGTTATTTTAAAGATACTCTCATTACTCCAGAAATGTGGAAAAACAGTCTACTATCCAAGAGCTGGCATTTGACTAGTTCACTAGTATTTCTACTATTTAGATGCTGAGAGTGTCTCTCTTTTTGAAACCAAAATATATCATTTTAATAAACTCTGAAATTAAGCAGAGCAATGGGCAGCCCCCATACTGTATCACTGTAATCAGATCAGGGTCCTCCAAATAATCAAAATCCAAACAAACCACACCCATTGCAGTCACTTGCATCCTTTAGGCACTTGTTACAAGCTAAATGAATTCGCATTAAATGATTCAAATGATCTGCAAAGTCACTGGTTTGATACAATCAGAAATATTGATTTTATAAAGTAACAAGTGCCTTTACACTTATTGAACCTAATTGATTCCATTTATAATAACAGCAAACCAAATCCCTTCTCACCGAAGGAATCATTTTTGAGCATAATTAGTAATAAAATGACAACTTCATATATTTAAAGGTTATTAAATTGTATTATTCCAATGAATATATCCAAAACAGAAAAAGGGAATCTTGGAAATGTTCATTGCAACATAAATCTGTTAACCTTTGAGTGTTTAAAATTTTATTCCTTGTCATCACTAAATCTTTAAATTTTGAAATGTAATCCATAGTCATCTTACAGTTATATCATAACCAGAATGTAAAATTAATGTGGTAGCACAATAATTTCCACAGTTACACCCAACCTTGTCATAAACACTGCAAGAGATAATAGAATTAAAAGGTAGTTAGTCCAAAATGTAAAATTCTTCAGTAATTAGAAATAACAATCAAAGAAATGAAATTGTGGAAAAAGCAAAGCACTTTCTTGGAGAAGCAAACCTATCTTATATTTTTTTGGTGGGTTTTATTTTGGTTCCCAGCCTTTATTGAAAATAAATTTCTATTAGTTTATGGCATTGCAAACCATAGGCAGTGTTTCATTAGTACAGAATATCTTAACTTTAAGAATAGGGAGTGTGAAGAGCAGTGGATAAATAGATCTGTCACCAATGTGAGCTGGATAAAACAAGATCTCTAGGAAGCAGAATGCTTACCCACATGAGGTAAACAAATTATTCTTTAAAGAGATTAGAGAATTGAACTTTTCAAAAGTAATTATTCTTGGAATTCTACTTCTAAGGAACATTCAATTCTCTTCTATTGAATATTTTGATACATTTATATTTTTCAATTAAACCTAAACTTTTTTAACTGGAAAATTATTCATTATTTCTCAAAATCTCTCCCTTAAAATACAGTACTTATTTGCTCTTTTCTAATTATTGTTACTGAATTTAAGTTTTCAGAGGTTTTTCTTGGGTTCAGATATTTTCTCAGCCAATATTTTGTTTTTGTTTTTTGTGTTTCAGGCAACATATATATGAACCTATTTCCATCTATAGCAATAGTTTTGTTAATTACAACTTTTTTTTGTGGAGGGTGGAGAGGGAGGACATAAACTTTGGGTATTTTATAGGCAACTTAATTATTTTCATGATTCTTTAAATGGTCCAATTTTCAACTCATTATGTTTACATTAAGATCATAAAAAATCAGAAGATTGCCAAATTTATCTTCAGTTCCTCATGGATATACATTTGGTAGCTTAGTTCTAAAGCAGAATATTCCACATAAGTGAAATGATCAAGGGAATCAAATCAACATTAAGAGAAACATGACATCTAAGAGGCATATTTTACTACTGCAATTTATTAAGAACCTCAAAGACACAGAATTCGTTTCTCTCAAATGTGTAAGAGATGTACCTGGTGTTCAATAGTGGACTTCAAAATAGTAATCTTCAATTTTTAGCCTATCATTGCTCTCATCCTCCACATCTTAAAACCTTGCTGCTCACAGTGTGGTTCAAGAACCAGGAGCACAGACACACTACCTGAGACCTTGCCATACTTGAAGCAGCTCAGTCCCCACTCAAGACTTGAATTCAGAATCCCCATTTTCTAGGTGATTTTCAGGCATATTAAATTTTGAAAAGCACTAGATCTTCTTTGGAATCTTTATTTACAAATAAGCAACATGTATTTTTCCATGATCCATGCCCCTGGTCAGTTACTTCTATCTTAATGGATTAAATAATAAACAAATTTTTCAAAGTCTCTAAGCAGTCTGACTCCCTTGCCTGTCTGTAATCTAGGGCACTGAGTGTGCAAAAGCACTTCTGTAACAACAAACAGGTCAGTGTCTGTGACAGCATTCTGATGTCTCTGATGATGGCATCAAAAGATAGGATTATATGGTAAAACATCTAGGCTTTCTAAAGAGAAAAGAACCCAAAATTTAGTAAATATTTGGGGTTTTTTTTAGCTTTTTGTGTTTTAAGTAACTATATTAAATATAAACTTGTGCTGTAATAAATTGTGGTCAATAATTGTCAAAATACCTTGCATAGTTTTAAGCACTTTTACATACATTAGCTATTTAATTCTTAGAGGTATCTGCTGATGGAGGTGCCATGATTACCTTTTTTTTAAATAAATGAGAGCTGAAGCTAAGACAAATTAAGTAGTTTTCCCAAAGTGATCCAGCTAGAAAATAATGGACAAAGATTCAAACCCGGTAACTTACCTCTAAGTCAACATAATACAAAATTTAAAGAATTTTAAAATCTTAGAATAGTTATATAATGTGAAGTGTCAATTTTACCCTATTCTGTAAATTAACTTTTGTATGAGTTCCTCATGTGAGTTCAGGAAGGTTTCAAAGGACAGAAGTCCCTGCAGCAGATGCAGGCAGGAAGCTTCCAAGCTCAACATGTGTGCAATAACAGAGGTGAGCAGAAGATAAAAAGCAATGGCTCAGTCACAGCTGGAAGGAGTTGAGGTCAGAGGATGGGAGAAGGAAACCCAGGATGAAAGGTATGGAGTTTGTGAAGTCCTGTGGCTCAAGAGCTAACATTACGAATTTGAGGCATTGAGCAGGTGCTGTTTTCCTTTTATGTAAGCCCCAGAGCTCACTCAGGGGTGGTGGCTCCATCAGGAGGTTTAGATCAGGCCAAACTGTTTTGGATTTACTTTGAAGTTAATTAACCTAATCATTCCAAGTATTTTCTTTGGAACAAAAGACTTCTGGCTCTCTGTTTTGGCTCACTTCTAGCTCAGCCTGGAAACTAAAGGTAGGTCCAATCTGAAACACTCTTACAGACAGTTCAACTATTCAATATCGCTTACCATATAAAAATTTACTATTGCTTCCTTTACACTCCAGTTTTCATCCAAGAGCCCAGTAAGTCTAAACACTCCCTCCCCCCTCCTGTCCATTTTTTAAAGGGAGCTGATAGCCAGCTTCCAGAATTCCTCTGTGGCCTCATACTTTACTTCCTTATTAGAAGACATTATGAATCAGGAAATTTACATTTATTAAATCCTCATTACCCACCCAGCACCAGCCTAAGTCCTTTACATTCATGATTTGCAACAATCATAGAACACCATCCCTATCTTACGGGTGACAGAATTGAGACTTAGAGTAGTTAATGTCTTACCTCACAAAAAAATAGGGAGTAAAATTAGCAAATAAACTAAAGCCTGATGCCAAAGCTCTTTGCCTTTTCACCATACCATGCTACTTCCACTACACAACAGCATAAATTTTTCTGTCTGTCTGTTAGAGGAAGGCTCCATCTTTATGCCACTCACTTTTCCTACCTTCAATTCATTAACTTCATAAAATTATACACTTCACGATACTTTTATTCCCAAAACAAGCAACACGGATCTTCAAGGAATTGCCCCTTTTTTACTTCCTGAAAATTACAAATACATTTGGATTTCTGCTTTCTGTCCAGATAAAAGAGGGATCAATTTACCCTCCGACTGAGAATAGCCAAAAGCAAACAAATACACAAAATATAAAACAATGGTTTTTAAGACACTAAACATTAATCGGAAGACACTAATCCCTGAAAGATATAAAATATATTAGCCTCCTTTTGCTGCTATAATAAATTACTGAAACTTTAGCAGCTAAAAAGAACAAAAATTATCTTACAGTTCTGGAGGTCAATTTTCACGGTATTGAAGCAAAGGTGCCAGCAGGAACGATTCTTTCTGGAGGTTCTGAGTGGAGAATCCACTTTCTCATCCTTTTTAGCTTCTAGAGCCCCCCGAATTCCCTGACCTGGGTCCCCAACTGCATCTCCAAAGTGTATCACTGGCTTCTCTACTTCAGCATCACACCCCCTTCTCCTCTGATTCTGAGGCTTCCTTTCCTTCCTCTTTTAAAGGAGCACAGTGATTACATTGGGCCCACCTGGATAATGTAAGCTAACCTCCCCACTGTAAGACTGACTCAAATTAATTACACCTGCAAAGTCCTGTTTTCTAGATAAGGTAACACTCACAGGTTCTGGCGCTTAGGAGGGAGATACTTTGAAGGACTATTATTCAGCCTACCACAGGAAACCAGTGAGGTAAGCCCTATTATTGTCCAAAACATTTCTTTAAAAGAGTGAAAGGAGGGAGACCAGATGGAGGTGTGCAGTCTTTGTGAATTGAGGAGAAAGAGCTGAAAGTCCTCAAAGACCAAGGCAGCTAGAGTTACAGGACAAACTACCAGAGGGGCCGGGGTTTTACTGTGCTTTGGTTTTCTGTTTGTATTTTTTGGGGGGTGGGAGGGAGTTGGAAGGAGGCACATACGGATCGATACTTTCCTAAGATTTATATACTGTTTGAGACGTAGTATATCACTTGATGGTAGACTGTGATAAATTAAAGAAATATACTGGAAATCCTCAAGCAATCACTTACATATTAGAGTTATGCTAATATCTGAATGTTTTTTAAAAATATGATTTACACTAGTATTTAAAACAATGAAGTATGTAGGTCTAAACTTAACTAAAGATGTGCAAACTCAGAAAACTATATCCAGTATCTTGGGATAGACCATGATGGAAGATATTATAAGAAAGGGAATGTATATATATGTATGCTTGGGTCACTTTACTGTACAGCAGAAACTGCACAACATTGTAAATCAACTGTAATTTCAATAAAAACTACAAAATAATTTTTAAAAAGATGTGCAAAACTGATGAACTGAACATGAGAAAGTATTATAGAGATGAAGACTCAAATGAAAAGGCAAAATTTAGTCAAGAAGATTTAATATTAATAAATCACTTTTCCCAGTGATCTATATTTCTGATATGATCTAATCAAAATCATTGGTTTTAAAATAAAAGCTGACAAACTGAATCTAACATGCCCATGGAAATGCAAAGAATCTAGAATAACAAAAAAAATGAGAGAGAAATTTGGAGAATATTATGTGATTTCAATACTTATAAAACTGCAGTAATTAAGAAGCTGAAGTTTGAACATAAAGACAAATTTTTAAAAAGCAGAATAGAGCTCAAATAGACTCACTATATATATGGACAATTGATTTTTGACAAAGCTGCAAAAGGCAATTTAGTGGAAAATGATAGTTTTTCTACAAACTGATGCTGGAACAACTTGAAATTAGATATCCATATACAAATCAAATCAGAGCTTTGGTTCATATCTCATAGCTTATGTAAAACTCAACTCAGAATGGGTCATAGACCTATAGGTAATATTTCAAACTATAAAGCTTCTAGGAAATAAAAGAAAATCTTCGTAAACTGGGATTAGGCAAAAATGTTTAGATATGATACATAAAATAATTGAGGACATAAATATTTTCTACTACCTTACAATTCTGTAAACATAGGAGAGAAACTTGAAGGGTGGGACAAAACCTCACTACAAGCCTTGCATGAAATTTTGATAATACTGTCCAAACAATTAGGGGAAAAAGTACCCTACAATATCGTCCAATGTGATTTTATGCCCTTCGAGTCAAATCCGTATCTATTTATAGTCACTGATGTATGGCACTAAACACAGTATTTAATACTAGGTATACCCAGTTGTCCATAGCCCTGATTATGCTGAAAATGATAGTATCTACAGCTCTAAACTATAAAATTGGACTAACTCTTCAAGGAAATATACAAGTTGTATAGAATACAGGGAAAGATGGTTAAAAGAGAATATATACAAGGTAAGCCTTCAAGTAGTAGGATGTAATTCTCCATAATTCAATTTTCTTACTATGAGAAAAACAAATGTCAAATAGTGAATAAATGTGGGGTTCAGCACAGCTGCAATGGCCTCAATGGATATGTAGCACTAGGGAAAAAAAAACAAACTTTAATCCCTTAATCTACTGAAAATCAAGTTGTTTATTACTACAATTATAACCTGGCCTATCCTGGTACAAAGTGGCTAAAATGAGTGGGCAGAAATGTTCTCGCTCTTGATATGAGAACTGGTTACACGAGTGTGTTCAATTTTTGAAAATGCATTGATCTGTATACTTACAGATATTTTCCTATATCTGTGTGTACAGATAAATACACACATAATACATAAAATCTTTAATTCTACAAGTTTTTTGAAGTGATAGGTGGAGCAGTTTGAGCTTATTTACTGTTTTGTGGAAGTTGGATAAATTCACTAAAAAAAAAAAACATGATGGGAGTAGGATACATTCCAGATGATGTGGAAACCATAACACAGAATTATCTGGAGACAGAACAAAAAGACATTGAGGAGTCACTGACTAGGGGATTATGGCAATATAGTTTTTTACTCATCAAAAGGATTTTTTTTTTTTTTTGGTGGAAAAAGAGAGGATTTTGTGACTCCTAGAGGGCATGCTGACAATAGAAGCCATTAAATGTAACATGACAGAGAGAAATGAATGCATTTTGTTCCAAGATGTTAGACCTCAGGCAGCATTTAGATAATCCTGAAGCACAGAGTGAAGGCAAACTGAAGCCCAGAGTAGATTTGTGCAAAACCTAGTACTCCCTCTTCACTGTAGTCAGCTGGGACAGGCACAGACATCAAAAACAGAATCCTGAAGATGGTCATCATCCTGGGCCAGGAAAAAAGACCAGGCAGCATAGGCTTAAAGTGCATTTTCTTTCTTTCCCATCCAAAGAATAAACTTAATACTACGTCTTTCTCTTTTAAGTATAATTTTATGAATGACCTTTATCATTTGTTTTCTAAAGTTTTGTAGAATTTTGTTTTTGCCAAAACTTCCATTTCACATAATGAATTAATAATATCTTCTGCTCTTAGTGGATTCTGAACAAAAGGTCTAAAATACCTAAAGTTAGCACATTTTTTTCTAAGTTCAGTAATTTTGAAAATCAAACTCTTGATCATCAAAAATGAACAGAATATAGCTATAGGAGAGTTTAGACACACAAACTTAGCAAGTTCATAGTTAATTTGTACATTTAAAAAATTAAATCCATGACAACAGATTTATTATGATTTAATATGTATCTGTTACTCTGGGGCAAAGCAAAACACGAAATTAGTGCTTCAACAGTTTATTAGAATTGGATAGTGAGGCCAAATCACAGAGTGTTTGAGTAGGCAGAGACCAGCAGAAAATCCAGGAGGCAAACTATTAGTAGGACAGAGCTCAACAGGTATCACGCATCAAAAAAGGAAGAAGAAAAGGAAATACAAATGTTGAGGGAGAAAGACTCATGCATGAGACATCACTGGCCTGAAGATAGAGAGAAGCCAAGTTAACACACAGTAGGAAGCAAGACAGCACTTAGGCGTGACTTGAGTCTGAACCACAGATTACAAATTTGGAGTTGTTAAAATCATTCTTTTCATAGCTAAGGACTGAGTCCAGAAATAGGAAGCAAGGCCAGGGAGTCCAATGGGTAGAAATAAGTGACATTAACTATTGGGGAAATACAGAAGCTGATTGATTGATTATGAAATTGTTTCTGCTGCCATTAGGAAGTGTAGGCAATATCAAAATAGAGTTACTGATCCTTGAGAGATTATAGCACTTGTATTTGTTCTCAAGGCTGTTTAAAAGCACTGGCATGCTGGGCCAGCGTACCTCAAACTTTAATGTGCCTATGAATCACCTAAAGATCTTGATAAAAGGCAGGCGCTCATTCAGAAGATCTGGAGGGACCCTAAAGGTCTGCATCACTAAAATGCTTCCATAAAATGCCCTTGGTGCCGGTCTTTGAAGACCTCAAGGATTTTAAAACTGAGCGAAACAAAATAAACAAGCCTAAAAACTGAAGCATAAATATGGGGGGGGGAATCTAATAATAAATGCTTGATTTTTTGTCTCTAATTTTTCAAGATATTATCTTTCTATTGAAACAAGAGGTATTTGATCCAAGACATTTTAACCCTTTCTTGAGCTATCAAGAAGAGAAAAAATATCTTCATGCCCTTTCTACACAAAGATTATGTGGCTTTGAAAGAATCATTTGTAAGACCTCTATGGAGAATTTTGTTAATCAGAGGCATTCTGAAATGAGTCCACAAAAGGGAATCTGTGCAGGTATTCTAAGAAACACCTTGCATTAGACATGAAGTGTAGCAACCTGGTAAACAAATACAGGCTTGGACCATACAGTCCTGGCTCAGGGCTCAACCTACCTCCCATCATCAGTGTGACATTGGGAAAGTTATTTCCTCTCTGAGACTTGTAACCCTCACAAACAAAGGTAGATATTTCTTTCAAAATGGATTGTAAATTAGACAATATCAAAGAGGTAAAATTACTGTCACAATAAGTGGCAACTGGTTTTTCATACCCGGCAGTAACTGCTGGGCTCATCTTTGTACACAGGAAAGACATGTCTTTACCTTAAAGGAAAACCATGCTTCTGAACATAGTCTTCAATTTTGTGTGGCGGGAAAAGGTCAGTTTCCCAAGAAGTCAGTTTCTCTATTACCTGGAAAGATAAAACAAAAGTAGAAAATTTGGAATGACCACCAAAACCCCACACAATCTATGAATGCCAAGAAAATCAGATAGGTTCTTTTCATTCAAGGATTTTAGTGTTTATTTCCACATTGATCAACTGTCTATAAAAACAAATTTTGTTCACATCATCCCATTAAACTCTTAACCATGGCCAATTGTCTTATCAATGTTATATAAAAATTAATGAATCTATTTCTTGGGCATTTGCTATGAGGGTTGCATTATACTTAATACTAAGATTAAGACAGTGTATTTCAGAGGCCCATAACGTCTCAATCATTTTGAGAAAATTCCTTTAGGAAATGTTTCTAGAGTTGAATCATAATATTTAGTGAAAAAAATGAATGCAAATATGTATTAATAAGTTTAATTTCCTGTCAAGTGTATAAAACTAATATAAAATACCTTACTCAAAACAATACTAAATATCCAAAGATATTTCAGAAACATCTAGAAAGATGGATAATAGCTTGTTCATTTTATAATTAGTTCTGAGGCTGCTATGAAAGTCTTCAGTCATTAAATATCTGAAATCTATTTAACATAATTGATATACGTGCATATGTAATACTTCTGATTGTAATCGATTCTATAAATAATGCATTGCACTTACAGCACACATCATTTTGATTTGTTTTCAATATTTATTCTAAAATATATATATATATGTTTTTTATTTCTGTATCTGATTTCTGAAAGCCATAGATTAAACATTCAAAGAATTCATTTGCTATTTAAACACTACTTGATTCCTATTTAAATATCAGTCCTCAAAGCATTCAAATTAGAGGTATCATTAATCGTCAAAAACCTGTTGAAAACAGGGAAGTTTCAAGTTAGTTGTAACCAGAAATAAAAGCATAAATAAACCAATGGGACCTAATCAAACTGACAAGCTCTTGCACAACAAAGGAAACTATAAAAAAAAAAGAGAAGACAACTTACAGAATAGGAGAAAATAGTTTCAAATGATGCAACTGACAACCTTAATCTCTAAAATACACAAGCAACTTACACAACTCAACAGCAAAAAAGCCAACAACCCAACTAAAAAATGGGCAAAAGACCTGAATAGACATTTCTCCAAAGAAGATATACAGATGGCCAACAAGCACATGAAAAAATGCTCAATATCATGATTATTAGAGAAATGCAAATCAAAATTACCATGAGACACCACCTCAAACCAGTCAGAATGGCCATCATTAATAAGTTCACAAATGACAAATTCTGGAGAGGGTATGGAGAAAAGGGAACCCTCCTGCACTGTTGGTGGGAATGTAAATTGGTACAACTGCTATGGAAAACAGTATGAAGGTAACTTAGAAAACTATATATAGAACTACCATATGACCCAAGAATCCCATTCTTGGGCATATATCCCAACAAAATTTTTCCTTGAAAAAGACACATGCACCTGCATATTCACTGTAGCACTGATCACAATAGCCAAGACATGGAAACAACATAAATGTCCATCAACAGATGATTTGATTAGGAAGGGGTGTGTGTGTGTGTGTGTGTGTGTGTGTGTGTGTGTGTGTGTGTGCGCATGTGCATGCGCACAACGGAATACTACTCAGCCATAAAAAAGAATGAAATAATGCCATTTGCAGCAACATAGATGAAACTAGAGACTCTAATACTAAGTGAAGTTAGAAAAAGAAAGACAAATACCATATGATTTCACTTATTTCTGAATCTAATGTATGGCACAAATGAACCTTTCCACAGAAAAGAAAATCATGGACATAGAGAACAAACTTGTGGTTGCCAAGACGGAGGGGGAGAGAGAGGGAGGGACTAGGAATTTGGGGTTGATGCAAACTATTGCCTTTGCAATGGATAAGCAATGGGGTCCTGCTATGTAGCACTGGGAACTATGTCTGGTCACTTGTGATGGAGCATGGTAGTGTGAGAAAAAAGAATGTATACCTGTATGTGTGACTGGGTCACCTTGCTGTGCAGTACAAAATTGACAGAACATTGTAAACCAACTATAATGGAAAAAATAAAAATCATTATGAAAAATTAAAGTTAGCTGTAACATTTTCACTCTAAAGTAACAGATCAATCTATCTTGCAGTTAATAAGCAATTTGACTATTAAAGTGCCCATACAGTATAGATTCTTATTTTGCATTTTTACTTTATTTTGGAGTTGTTCTTTGTTTCTGTCTTTTTGTTCATCCAATTTCCTTACCATGAGCTTTAAATCACTCTTACTAATATGTTTTTAGCAGTGCTTTTTAAATGGACTTGAAAATCCCTCAATAAGTAAAGGGCAAAATAAAACCCTGACTAAGGGCACTTTAAAGTCAATATCCTTAAAATTAACTGTCTAAAGCTCTGAGATCTATTTCCCTATCCTTTCTCCAACTTACCTACAATTTTCACACAAAAAACAAACTGTTCAGTAGTAGCTCTGAACATTCTTGCCCTGCCATACTTACTCTCTTTCCTTTCCATATTGTGTTTTATAACCCAAGAGTTATTTGGAAAGTAATCCAAATAGAATTAGAAATATAATGAATCTAATTATTCATTGTTTCACCAAATATGTACTGGCCCTGTCCCTGGCACTTTGCTATATATGATAAACAAGATGTAAGTCCTACTACCAAAGAGCAAAACATACACCAAAAGGTTCCCAATCTGGTAAAGGCTATCATGGGACGAAGTACCCACCACTCGGGGTCCAAAGGAGGGGTTCCCGTTCTAATCTTAGTGCATTTAGGAAGCCTCCATAAAGAAAATGATATCTAAAACAAGTCCTAAAGTGTGTTTGGAATTGAATTGGAAGGATAAAAAAGAACATTCTAGGCAAAGGGCAATACACAGGCCAAGGCTCAAAGGTGATAAAGAACTCAGTAGTCTTAAGAGTGCTGAGCTGTTCTTGGCAGCCAGATGATCTTATATTATGCTGAGGAGTCAAAGGTAGGTTTAGGGAATGCGAGTTCTGTTAACCTTGGAGGGGTAAGCAATATGAAGGGTCTTCTTTATGAAATGAGTTAACACATATAAAAATACTAGGATGATACCTGCTATAAAGAAAACATTTAATAGATGTTGGTTATCATTATGCATAGTAGCATGGTTTTATTAAATTATTATAGTTTTGACCTCCTACTCTTATGGACTAAATGGTCATGTCTCCCACCCCCTACATTCATATGTTGAAATCCTAACCCCCTAATGTGATGGTATTAGGAGGTAGGGTCTTTGGGAGGTGATACGGTCACAAATTGAATTAATGCCCTTATAAAAGAGATCCCAGAGAATTCTCTAGACCCTTCTGCCATGTGAGGACAGAGAGTGAAGGTGGCCATCTCTGAACTAGGAAGGAGGCTATCAACTAGACACTACATCTGCTGAAGCCTTCATTTTGAACTTCCTAGCCTTCAGAACTATGAGAAATATAAGCCACCCAGTATATGGTATTCTGTCATAATGGTTCAGATAGACTAAGATACCTATCTGTTAAAAGAAATTGAGTAGAATAAGAAATGACATAAAGAAATTGGTAGCCCCCACTTGGAAATATATGAATAAAAACAGACATTATGCAATCATTTATCAAAATTAATTTACAGAGATGAATAAATACAAAGATGGAATGTGGCCTTATTAATTAGGAAGAGATGATAATGTGGCCTTTTTGAAACAAGCTTCCCTTACCTTAGGACCAATTTAGCACAATTATGTTTGATGAGTTTATTTTCACTGTGTGTTTAAAAAAACCCACAAAACTACAGTTACCTCATGAGTAAAATTAAGTTCAAAGGGTGTGATTTAATTCGATATTGCAACCACCAGGTGTTTAATTCAGCTATACCTCATTATAAAACATTTCCCCATCACAGGAATCCGGCTTTACTGCAAGTTCAATCATGTTTCCTTATAGGTATTTTTGTTCCGTGCCTCTTTCTCAACTGTTCCTATATGAGAAGTAGATAACATGATGGGGCAAACTCATTTTTGTTTAAATGTTAATGTGTTTTTTATCTTCTAAGTATCACGTTATGGATGGTTCTAGCTCAATATTATGCACACATGCACTTTTCAAGAAATTAGATTTTGTATGAGTATAAAAGAGACAAAAGATGTGCATGGGCCTTTAAAAATAAATGTAAACTTGAAATCTGCCTCAGTTTGATGGAAAACTAACAAAGCAGTCAGATTCCAAGAAAAAAAAGTCAGAAAAAGGATATGTCTGCCTGGCTAAAATAAATGTAAACATCCCTGTCACCTTTCAGAACACATGCTTCATGTTGAAACAAAGTATCCCTGTACATTGCCAGGTAGTAGCAATTACTTCTTATACAAAACTGGGTATACAAGGCCAACTTTATCCAAAAGAAAATATAAAACTCTTCAGAAATAAAATAAGTTCCCAAGTATTATGTTCAGTTCTGTGTACCTTCAGTGGTGACTGGCTGGATAAACTATTACTTTTTAGGTTCTTGATTAATAAAATTTTTTCAAAAACACAATTTATTGAGTAATGACTAAATGCCATGTATCATGCCAAATGTCTAATATACACCACTTTAATTTACAACTGGATAAGCTATACACTATTGTCATTCTCATTTTACAAATGAGAAAATGAAGATGTGATTAAGGTTTCACACCCATGAAAGAACAGTTGTCAAAAGAGTAATTTTCCTAGACACTAGATCTTCATTTCCAACCCATCCCTGTTCTTTAGTGTAGATAAGTGATCCTTTTTGAACTAACATAAAGCATTATGCCAACAGTTTCAAAACAAGGCCCCCTGCCTATTTGTTTCTCACCAGATTTGTAACTCCTTCCTATACAGGCATGCTGGGGTGAGCCGTGTTCCTCATGGAGGCTGGCTGTTCACTCAGGTTACCTCTCTTATTTACCTTCTAATTGGCGATTCCAATAGAAATCCAGTAGGACCTGATTCCAGTAGGAACCTCACATAACTCCACCCCTCCTGGGGCAATAACTCCTCAAGTTTTCAGTGTCCAGTGCAAGAGTTCTTTTATTCTCTAGCCATTCTGAGCCCCAAACTGTCCATTTTATTCCACTGCATGTGTGTGTGTGTGTGTATATTTAAATATAATGACAAAAACTCCTAATAAAATATATAGCCCTCAGGTAATCAAGCCAGTGGACTGAAAGTATTATTTGTGGAAAATAACAGATAAAATAAATTATGTGTACAACAAAGTGGCAGCTTAGAGTAAGCTATACACACATTTTTTATGGACCAGAGATTTGGAGAGGTTCAAGAAATAATGCCATGGAGCTATGTAAGATAACGTGATAATGTGTTATAATTTGTAATGTCACTAAAACAAGGTCTAATATCAATCTCCTTGTGGCACTCTTCAATTAATTTAACTCAATTATGACCCAGCTTATTCAAAGATCCTAGCGTACCCACTCCCAGTTCCCAGGCCATACACTGTATTCATTTGAGAAAAGATGATGGGAGAAATAGAATACTCCAGCCATAGTGACTGCTTGACCAAGTGTGCACTCTCACAAGTGAAAAATGAGGAGTCCTTCTTGTTTAGTTTTTCTGAAACTCTACTACAAAAAATAAATCTTTCCTGAACCACAGAGAAAATCAGCATGCACACCTTTACATAACTTCACAGCGATCCACGTGACCCATCTTCCGGGTGAGACCCCAAAATACCTTTCACCTTGAATCTTGTGTGCTTAACCACCACTTTGAATCACCCAAAGATCACTGACTCACTTGCTCTTGAGTTTTAGCAATCTCCCAGCTAGCACAGATATGGATATAAATATAGAATTTCCTAACGGTCTGCCTATGCAGAGACTAATATCCATTATAAAATTCATATATATGTATATACATATATGAATATGTATATATATATGAATATGTGTATATATATATGAATGAAAGGAGATAGAGAAGTAAAAAATAGAAAAGAAGCATTTATTAATTCCCAGTATATGCCACACCTGTACCAGTTTCTTTCATAAACATATTAATCCTATTTTATAGTAGAGAAAACAATATTTTAGGAAATGTGCCAAGGTCCTACTGTCTCATAAGTAGCAGTGACAGGACTTAAAAACAAATCTTCTAATTCTAAATTCAGAATTCTTATTTCACCAGTCTTTGAGTATGGTGCGTTTTTCTCTGTACAACAGAGTGCCTGTTTCAGGAAAAAAAAAAAAAAAAAAAAAAAAAAAAAACCTCTGGAATTTCCAAGTCCCTTATTCAACAAAACTTGGATGGGAATTTTCTTTGTCTGCCAACAACTGAATTTAAGGAGGCAATACCACCTGTATTGGTTACCTAATGCTACTGAAAAATATAGATATATATCACAAACTTAAAAGTGATAAACTTTAAAAGTGGCTTGTAAAAACACCTTTATTATTTCATTGTTTCTGTTTTCAGGGGTCCAGATATGGCCTCGTTGGGTTCTCCTCAAGGTAATAATCAAGGTGATGGCCAGGACGGGGGTTTTCATCTGGGTCTCCCCCCGAGGCAGGATCTCCTTCCAAAATGTGGTTGTTGGCAGCATTCAGTTCCTCAAGGTTGCCAGAATGAGAAACTCTTGCTGGTTGTCATCCTGAGACTATCCTCAGCTCCCTGTCACGTGCCCCCCTCTCTATAGGAGCTGATAACATGATTGTTTTGTTTTTTAAGCTAGCAAAAAAGAGAGTCGCCTAGTCAGATCTTATGTAACAGAATTTGGTGCAGATAATCAATCATGTAAGTCCCATCACCTTTGTCATAATCTACTGTTAGAAGTAAATCACAGGTCTCATTCACATTTAAGGGGCAGGGATCACAAGAGAATGTAAGGAGCTGGGTGTCATGGGGGCCACACTAGAGTCAGTCCACTACAACTCTATTAATGAGATTTTAGACCTAATTTCCTTATTTTTAAAATAGGAATAATAACTGTTTTAGTTCCTAAGGCCATATGAACAAAGTACCATAAATGGAGCTCCCATCGTGGCTCCGCAGAAATGAATCTGACTAGTATCCATGAGGACTCAGGTTCAATCCCTGGCCTCGCTCAGTGGGTTAAGGATCCAGCATTGCCATGAGCTGTGGTGTAGGTCACAGATGTGGCTCAGATCCTGCACTGCTGTGGCTGTGGTGTAGGCCAGTGGCTACAGCTCTGATTTGACCCCTGGCCTGGGAACCTCCATATGCTGCAGGTATGGTCCTAAAAAGACCAAACAAACAAACAAACAAAAAACAGAAAACAGTACCACAAACTGAGTAGCTTAAACAACAGAATTGATTTTCTCCGTTCTGGAGGCAAGAAGTCCAAGATCATGGTGGACAGTCATGTTTGGGTTTTGTTGTTGTTTTTGTTGTTTTCTGAAGACTGAGAGGGAGAATCTGTTCCATGAATCTCCCTTAGCCGCAGGTAGGTTGCTGGCATCACTTGGTTTGTAAAAGCATCACCCTGATGGCTGCCTTCCTCCTGCTGTGTTCTTGTCTGTCCAAATTGCAACTTTTTATAAGGACACCAATTATATTGGATTAGGGCCCACCTTAATAATATCATTTCATATGATTTCCTCTGTGAAGACGTTTTCACCAAGTAAGTCACATTCTCAGATAGTGGGGGTGAGGATTTCAACATATGGATTTGGGGATGACACAAGTCACCCAACATTAATGGTAACCATCACTGGGGTGGTTGGGAGGATTAGAGATTTATTGTTATGTCTTAGTACCTGGCCCCTCACATGGTAACCTCTCAGAAAATGTGAGATTATAACATGATTATAATTAATTTTGGCCCTCCTATTTTAAGATTCCTCATCTTTCAAAGAGGATTATCCTTCAGTAGCAAGTTCTATAGATTGAGACAAAGCTGCTGAGCTGAGAATGAAAGATCATTATATCCCTCAATAAACTGAAAAAACCAGCAGCTATCTCCATACAAGGCTGGCTGAGAAGTGCCCTTCCCACAAGTACATCCTCACCTGCCTTAGACCAACAGAATCCCCACAAAGATCCAGAGGGGAAAAGAGCTTGTCTTTGAAAGAATACAATATTCCTGAAGATGGGAAGCAAGAGAGGGATGCCTCCCTCCCCAATGCCAAGAGCATCCTTATGAAAAAGGAACAAAGGTCGGTTAATGTCTGAATCTGCTTGAGCTGCCAAATCAAAATTACACAGATTGGGTGGCTTAGAAATTTACTCAGGGAAGTTTTCTTTAAGCTAACAGAATACAAACTAAGTTATCTGAACTTGTTTGTGACCTTACTCCAATCAAATAATTACTCTGTTTTCCCACTGTTTTTTGATTTGTTTTGTTTGTTTTTTCTTGTCTTTTTGACGTTTTAGGGCTTCACCCACAGCATATGGAAGTTCCCAGTCTATGGTTCGGATTGGAGCTGTAGCTGCTGGCCTACACCACAGCCACAGCAATGCCAGATCTGAGCCATATCTTGTGACTAACACCACAGCCCACAGCAACGCCGGATTCTTAACCCACTGAGCAAGCCCAGGGATCGAACCCATGTCTTCATGGATATTAGTGGGGTTCATTAATCACTGAACCACGATGGGAACTCGTTTTTCCACTGTTAAATGTAAGTTGTGTGAATTGTTGAAATTTATTTTCTCATAGTTCTGGAGGTGAGAAGTCCAACAACAGGGCGCCAGCATGGTTGGGTTCAAGTGAAGGCTTCCAGGCTTTTAGAGGATTGCCTTCTCACTGTGTGCTCACAGGGTCCTTCCTAGGTGCTGGCACATGAAGAGAGTAAGAGAGAAAACTCCTGGTGTCTCTTTTTATGAGGGTACTAATCCCATCATGAGAACCACACCATCATGACCTCATCTACATATGCTCAAAATTCTCTATTTCCAAACCCCATCACCCCGGGGGTTAGAACTTCAACATATGAATGTGGAGGGGACACAAACATTTAAATCACAACAGTTACTGTTTGCAGAGTGGGCAGGGACTGAATCTCCTCTGATAATTTTGTTTATCCCTTTCCTCTCCTCCTTAACTTCCATTGCCAATTGTCCACAAATTTATGAATGGCTCTCTTGTGGAATAAAGTTCTGGAAAAGTGCCACAGAGGTGTGAGTGAAAGGAGCAAGATGGCTCAAGCCTAAACTTTTTGGAGGTGTTCATATTGAGGTAGAAGGTAGATGGGTCCCTGGGCTGAGAACAACTGGACTTGTTAGACTGAGCAAATTGGGCCTTGCTTCTCTTCGATAATTTGAGAGAGCTAACAGTAAGAACTGAACTCTGCTGAAATAAAAAGATAATATGACCACATCGATCACTCCTAGAGTCAAGGAGACCTCCCTGACTACACATGAACAGGAAGACTCCTAGGGATCAAAAAGGGAGAGTACTCCTGACCATAATGAGCTGCACTAACCTCCCGTGTAAACTCTTGCACTGGAATCCATCCATCTGGGCTAAGAGAAGTGTGCTCATATCTGTGAGGTCCTCGGGTCCAATCAGGTGTGAGAAATAAAACAATTAGCCAAAGAAAAACACAGATCCCAAAGAATGGTCCTATATAAGTGATTTAAATCACCTGTCTGGTGTTTTCCTCATTCAGGGCCACATCTGCACCTAGTATTACTGCCTTGCTTCTGTCTTAAACTACTTCTCTGTGTGCTCTCCCACTGTGTTGGGCAGTGCCTCTAATAATAAGCTTTGGATCTGTGCTTACACTTTTTTCTCCTTGAAACATTTCTGCTTTGAATGGGGGTGAGAATCAGGGCAACTCTGCTCTTAGCCTCTGGCCTCTAGTTGGTCTAGTGGCTAGGATTTCTGGTTTCACCCGGCTGCCCAGGTTCAGTTCCTGAGCAGGGAATTAAGATCTCGCTTCAAGCCATCACTCACTGCCATCTCTCCAAGATCAATACCACCTATGGAAAACTCCTGTAACCTCCTTTATAAACTTGGTAAAGACCAGCATTTATCATGGTCTCCTTAGGTATTCTGCTGCCATCATGGTCTCCTTAGGTATTCTGCTGCCTGCAGGTATCATTTGACAGGTCAACATCAATCCAACTTTTGATAGAAAAATAAGAATTTTGGAAATGCTAACTTTACTGGTTAGTCCCTTGAAGTTCCCACCTTTACCTTTGGAGAGTAAAGTACCCTTAATCTTCTCAACATCCATGAGTTGAAGCGGAGAGGGCCAATCTCCCCTTGGGAACACAGTACTTACTCCCATTCAGGTCACTTCCCGTAGCAACAGAAAAATAATTTGGGAGCATATGACTTTTCTCCTGTTTGGCACCTATCAGCCAAGCCTAACAGTGTGACACCAATAGGTGGTTTTTTAATCTGACAGAATGTGTGGGATACTAAATAGCTTTTGTCCCCAGATATGAGCCCTAGTGATCAAACCACGCACTTGGCAATCAGCACTACTCTGTAATATGAATTAATGACAAGCCTAGAAAAATGGCCTTAAATTTTAGCAAGCATCAAAATCACCTGGAGGGGCTTCTTAAACCACTCCCCCCCGATTTCTGGGCCCCACTCCCCATTTGTGATTTGATAGGCTTGAGGAAGGACATGAGAATTTGCCTTTTTAACAGGTTCCCAGTAATGCTGCTGCAGCTGGTCCTGGGACAATACTTTGAGAACCACCAACATATTCTAAATCCAGTGCCTGGTACATTCTTCTATAAAATGACAATTTTTCTGTCATGTTGGTTTATTAATATCCACAGAAGTTAAGATTTCATCAATTATACTTTACACTCAATAAAATTAATGTCTTACACTTTTTTTTTTTCTACTCAGTAAGTGCTTAAAATACATGTAGGTTTATTGACTTACAGCACAGGATCTAAGGGTAATAACCACAGAGTGCTGGTGTGCATTTCATGGTCACTTGCTGTTAAGACCATATATCTTTTATATTACAGCATTCCCCTTCTCCAAAAGGAAAATGTAGCAATCAGAATGTTAATAAATATACTATTTTTCTCCAGGAAGTCAATTTTGCTTAATTAATTCTAGACTCACTAGGCATTAGCTCTTTGTTTAAAAAATAATATTCCAATGAAATACATTGACATCTACTTTTATTTATAAGATTAAAATCATTTAAATTATGTGAGTATTACACATATCCAGTATTCTTTTCCTTTTAATCTTACTTTAGCTTTGTTGACTTGACAGTGACAAGCATTTTTTCCTTTTAAAGACTGCAAGTGAATGCTGAACTTAGAGGAAAGGTTATCAGAACTTTAGCTACAGCAATAGTGGCAATGGGGCTCTGTTATCAAGTGTGTTAATTATTTATTCACACCTGGTTCACCACTGATTAACAAAACCTATTAAGGCCTTCCCTTTAAGACCTTGCTGTTGACATATATTTGCAGCTGTTGTTGATTTTTTTCCAAATTAGCACATTATGTGTTTGGAAAACAGACAAAAAACAGCTGCAGTGTCTGAATGCATTTATTATGTACTCTTCTCAAAATCCTATTTTACTAGTAAATGATAAAGTCAGAGTGAAATGCACTGTTAACTCTGCACTTCTAGTAGTTATGGGTCTAGCAAAAAGAGAATAAAGAGGGAGTCACAAGAAAACTTCAGCTTTCACTTTGGAAAAGGATTCTACAAACTTCAGAAGCCAACGGTTCAGTAATATGCATAAAAACAAATGTCACTCAATAGCCCTTTCCCTTTCAGGTCAGCAAAGAGGTAAAAGTGATTAAAAATGCAGATGGCTTTAGATGGACTTAAATGTTTATTAAAGTAGCATTACCTTGACTTTCATATTATGCTATGCTGAATGCTTTACTTGTTTTACAGTTCCTCTTAAAGCCATCCAGCTTCAGGTTGTAGTAATAAAACATTACTTTTAAAGGCTGGGTTAATAGCTGAAAATATATTTTTTTATATTTAAGATCTTTATTGTTGCTGCAATAAAGTAGCAATAAGCAGTGTCTTTCTGAAGTAAACTATCTGGCATTTAGCAGGGTTTAGAAACCATTCCATCTCCAAAGGGGATAGTACCCACATGGATACAAGAAAACTTTGTAAAAGTCAAGAAATTATTCTCTTTCATCCCTGGGTATTGTGCAGACTTTAGTCCTTTCATATGAAAAGTAAAAACACAATGAGAGAAGGGGAGTCTTGAATTTCCAATTTCCTCTGCCTTCTCTCCTCTACCCTTTACTCTAGAGAATCACAGAAAACTGATTAGGCTTGCTGATCTTTCCTCTATTACAAGTTCCATTTTTCAGTAGAGAATCTATCGCATGGAGGACAGGCTGGGTAACAGGTGGACATTCTTCTTTATTGTTGCAAGCCCTGATAATACAACTTCCTTCCAGACCCTAATTCCATGAAGTTGTACAAAGTTTTTCCCATTTTAAGACTAAAAATATGCACATTCATCTTTATCCGAGACAGGTGTTGTCTAATTAGCATTCTCTGTTGACTTCATGGTTCTTGTCACAGACATACTTACTAGATCAGACACACACATCTGTCCATGTTATTAATTATCCTGAAAAACACCAAATCATCTTAAAACAACATAATATATTGTAAGGCCACAGACCTCTTTTCATGCTGTCTCTCTAACCTGAAACATACTTCACATGGTTCTGGACCTACATGATACATTTGGCTGTGTCAACCAAGTTGCTGAATGGGAGCACAATAAACAGCTGCTCCCATTCAACAGCTTAAATAAAAAAGAAAGCTGCTAGTAGCTCGCAAAGTTACTGGGATACTGGAAAACTAGTATTAGAAAACCAAGAAAAATCAGAGCAGTTCTAGAAGGCCCAGCAGCAAACATACACTGTATACGACCAGCACAAAGGAATCTACTTCATCTTTGTCTAATTTCTTACATATGAAAAATTCCTGATAGAAACTTTTGATAGAATCATTCCCCAGAGCACTTCATGCCAACTGGCACAGAAAACATTCTTTGGGAAGTAGAAGGGTTCTTCTTGCCAAAAAATACACAGTTGAGAATTCCCCAAATATTAAGAAGGGTTATATTTCTCAGGGAAAAGAATAACAAATGCACTTACCAGTTTTCAAAGCTCAGATTAAGCCTCAACCTCTAAGAAAAACCTTTCCCAAACACTTCCAACTATACCTATTTTTTCCCCTCTATTAAACCTCGGGGTTATTTAGGTCAGTTTAACACTTATGTGTATTAAGTCTGTTTCAGGATTTTTTTTTTTAACATTTTATACATTAGCTTTTCAACAAGACCATTAGTTCCTTGGGGACACAACATACGTTAGCTTTTCAACAAGACCATTAGTTCCTTGGGGACACAACACATGTATCTTTTATCACAACACACCTCAAACACGGATAGTAATTGATGACTGGACTGAGGGTGGGCACAAATGAATATTACCAAGTATGACATAAATGAGACAATATACAAAAAGTTATTTTGAAATCATACTGTTGTAGAAAAATACATCCTTAAGGAAATTTCTCTAAGACACATCATCACAATGATTACGAATGACTTGTATTGTGAGACACTAAGTAGATAATGAATATATATTATATTTCCATTTTCTTTAATAATTTCTCCAAAAAAATGTTAGCTTCTGACATGGTTCCCAGTGATCCATTCCTCCTGGTATTTATGCACTTGTGCAATCCCCTGCTATTGGCTTGCTACTAATGTATAGAATTTGACAAGAGAAGTGGGGTATCACTTCTTTTCTTTTTTTTTTTTTGTCTTTTTTTAGGGCCACACCCCCGCATGTGGAGGTTCCCAGGCTAGGGGTCCAACCGGAGCTGTTGCTGCAGGCCTATGCCAGAACCACAGCAACTCGGGATCTGAGCCGCATCTGTGACCTACACCACAGCTCACAGCAATGCCGGATCCTTAACCCACTGAGTGAGGCCAGGGATCCACCTGCAACCTCATGGTTCCTAGTCGGATTCCTTTCGTTTCCACTGTGTCATGAGGGGAACTCTGTGGGATGTAGTTTCTGAAACAGATTAGTCATTTCTGAAATTAGGTTAAGAAAGACTGTGGTTTATGTCCTCTCCCTCTGACCCTCTCCCTCTCCCTCCCCTCACCTGCTTGCTCTGATGAAGCAGGCTGCCCTATTTTGAGCTACTCTGTGGAGAGACTCAAATGGCAAGGAACTAAGGGCAGCTGATTATCAGCAAAGAATTGAGACCCTCAGTCTAAAAGTTCACAAGGGACTGAATCCTACCATCCACCGTATGAATGAGTCTGGAAATGAATCTTTCCCTAGCTCAGCCTTCAGATGACTACTGCCCATCCAACTCCTTGATTACAGCCCATGAAAGACCTTGAAGTGGAGAACCCAGGTTAGCTGTGCCTGGACTCCTGATCCAGAGTCAAATAAACTGAGATAATAAATGCTGTCATTTCAAGCCACTAAGTTTCTGTCAATTTGTTACCCAGCAACAGAAAACTAATAGCTATTATAACTAGAAATAACAGTATTTGGTGTATTTATAGTATTTTGTAGCTTTATTGAGGCATAATTGTATATGGTAAACTACATAGAGTGTTAAGTTAAAAAATTGTTTTCATATGTATATACTTGTCAAATTATCACCAAAATCAATATAATTGAATATAACATTCACCTCCAAGAATTTCTTCACGTCTTTTAATAATCCCCATGTCCTGTTCTGCCATTTTTCTGTCTGTCCACAGGCAACGACTGATAGCTTTTTTTGTTGCTATAGATTATGGTTTACAATTTTTAGAATTTTATACAAATGGAATCATACGATACGTTCACTTTTTTGATCTTCCTTCTTTTACTCCGTATAATTATTTGGAGATTTAAATTGTGTGTACTGAGATCATTACTTTTTATTGCTGAGTAGCATTACCTTTATGGATGTAGCACGATTTATTTATCCATTACAACAGTTGATGGACACTTCAGTTGTTGCCAGAGTCCAGACATTACAAATGAATTTGCTAAAGCATATCTGCACAAATACTTGTATGAATATACATTTTCATTTCTCTTGAATAAAAACCTAGGTATGAAATAGCTGATTTATATGGTAGTTACATATTTAACTTTAGAAAGAAACTGATAAATTTATAGTGTTTTTAACATTTTATATTACAAACAGCAGTGTATGAGAGTTTTTATTGTTTTGTATTCTCATCAACACTTGGTATGGTCAATATTTTGAAAATATACATTTTGCTGTAACTATTTAACTATACTTAATCCAGAGAATTGGTCTAGATATATGGTAATGTAGATCCACTAGGAAAAACATTCTTCAGATTTATAAGATAAATTTTCCTTGAGTGAAATTTCCGCTTACAAAAGAGAAAATAAGAGAAGAAGAATGCATTTTCTGTTTTGGCTGTGCCTGCACCAAGTGGAAATTCCTGGGCGAGGGAGCACAGCTGCGCTATAGCAGTGACCCAAGCTGCTATAGTGACAGTGCAGGATTCTTAACCCTCTGAGCCACAAAGGAACTCCAGAAGTACTTATTTTGAGGGACTCATGCTAGAAATGTACTAATCAAACTCAGACACACTTGTTCATCTTTGTCCTTCATGTCCTCTACTGGTCAAAACTGTTAAGACAGTATTACTCCCAGTTTTTCCACATGTCATAGCTTCTTATACTCCACAATATCAGGTAAACACGTTTGATAGTGTCCATCCCTCAAAAAACAAGTATCACTGAGTAATGGTTTCTTTGGATGATTGGTGGGGTCCATATGGTCTCATGGGAGGAGAGAAAGACCTTAAAAAATCTTTCTTGTGGAGTTCCCTGTGGCTCAGAGGGTTACAAACACAACTAGTATCCATAAGGATGTGGGTTCAATCCCTGGCCTCACCCAGTAGGTTGAAGATCCGGCATTGCTGCAAGCTGCAGTGTAAGTCACAGACGTGGCTCAGATCCTGTGTTGCTGTGGCTGTGGTGTAGACTGACAGCTGCAGCTCCAATTCAACCCCTAGCCTGGGAACTTCCATATGCCACAGGTGCGGCCCTAAAAAGCAAAAAAAAAAAAAAAATTCTGTTTATTCCCACAGACTATGAACTGAAAAATTTTAGGAAGTACTAGCAAAAATTTGAAGAAAATATCAGGTAATATTTTCTAGTTTCACTGAGATATAATTAACATGCACCATTGTATTATCATGTACAACATGATGATGATATATTTATACATATATATTGAAAAGTGATTAACCATAGTAAGTAATAATAACATAAAACAACGTTCATCATCCCAGAGTTATTTTTTCTTGTGATAACTTTTAATATATATTCTCTTAGCAATATTCAAATATAGGATACAGAATTGTTACTGTCATCATGCTGCTCTTTACATCCCCAAAGCTTATTTGTAACTGAAAGTTTGTATCTTTTCATCACCATAACTCATTTTTCCCATCCTCCACACTCATTTCTGACAACCACCTATTTGTTCTTAGTTTCAATGAGTTTGCTTTATTTTTATTTTTTTATGGCCACACTGATGGCATATGGAAGTTGTCAGGCCAAGGACTGAATCTGAGCCACAGCTGTGACAACAACAGATCCTTTAACCCTCTGTGTCCAGCCAGGGATCAAACCTGAGCCTAAGCAGAGGCCACTGCAGTTGGATTCTTAACCCACTACACCATAGCTGGAAAACCTCTTATGAATTTATTTTTTTAGGTTTCACATTAGCAGTAAGACCACTTGGCTTTCTCTGACTTGCTGCACTCAGCATAATACCCTCAAGGTCTATCCATGTTTTTGCAATGGCAGAACTTCCTTCCTTTATGGCTGAATAATATTCCTATATATATGTGTGTGTGTGAATAATATTATATATTATTATTCTATATATGTATAAAACATTATTATTAATATTATTATTCCTATATGTATAGGAATAATATTCATATATATCACATTTTTATTATCCATTACTCCACCAATGGATACTTAGGTTGTTTCAACATCTTGGCTATTATAAATAATATGGTTATGAACATGAGGGTGCAGATATCACTTCAAGATAGTGTTTTGGTTTTTTTTCATATATATACCCAAAATGGAATTGCTGGAGCATATGGCAGTTCTATTTTTAATCTGGGACTGAAACTTCACACTGTTTTCCAAAGTGGCTGTACCACTTTACATTCCCACCAACAGTGGATGAGAGTTCCCATTTTCCACATCCTCATCAGTACTTGTTATCTCCTGTGTTTTTGATGATGACCATTCTAACAAGTGAGAGGGGATATTTCGTGATTTTGATGTGCATTTCTCTGATGATGGGACGATTAGCGATGCTGAGTACCTTTTCATGTACCTCTTGGCCATCTAAATGTCTTCTTTGGAAAAATGTCTATTCAGGTCCTTTGCCCATTTTCAATTAAATTATTTGTTTATTCATTTTTCTTGCTATCTTGAGTTATGAGTTTCTTATGTATTTTGGATATTAACCATTTATCATATATGTGGTTTTCAAATATTTCCCCCATTCTATATGTTGCCATTTTATTTTATTTTATTTTTTTGCTGTGCAGAAACTTTTTAGTTTGATGTGGTCCCACTTTTTTGTTTTTGCTTTTGTTACTTGTGCTACTGCTATAATAACCAAAATTTCATTACCAATGTCAGGAAGATTTCTTTCTATGTTTCTTCTAGGAGGTTTATGGATTTGAGTCTTTAATCCATTTCAGGTTAATTTTTGTGAGTCGTATAAGATAGGGGACTAGTTTCATTATTTTATAAGTGAATATCCAATTTTCTCAGCACTACTTATTGAAGAAACTCTATTGAGTATTTCTGGCTCCCCTGTCAAACATTAGTTGACTACATATGCAAGTATTTATTTCTGGGCTTTCAATTCTATTCCAGTGGTCTACGTGTCTGTTTTTATGTCAGTACTATACTATTTTGATTATCATATTTTTGACTCATACTTTTGTAAAAGTTTGAAATTAGGAAATGTGATGTCTCCATCTTGTTCTTCCGGCTCAAATTGCTTTGGCTAGTTGGGGAATTCTGTGATTCTAAAAGAATTTTAAGATTATGTTTTTCATTTCTATAAGAAAAATTCCTTGTAATCTTGTCAGGGATTACCTTGAATCTATAAATGGCTTTGGGTAGTAGAACATTTTATATTAAGTTTTTTAAATTCATGAACATGGGACATATTTCCATCTTTTCTTTTCACAAATGCTCCATAGTGTTTTGTGTACAAACCTTTCACCTCCTTGTATAAATTTATAAATACTTTACTTTTTGATACTATTATAAATGGAATTATGTATTTCTTTTTTATATAACTCATTGTTAGTGCATAGAAACACAATTAATATTTGTATGTTGATTTTGTTTTATTTTTTATTTTTTGTCTCTTTTTTTTAGGGCTGCACCCACGGTATATGGAGGTTCCACTGGCCTATGCCACAGCCACAGCAACACAGGATCCAAGCCGCAGCTGCGACCTACACCACGGCTCACGCCAGCGCCAGATCCTTAACCCACTGAGCAAGGCCAGGGATTGAACCTGCATCGTCATGGATACTAGTCAGACTCGTTTCCTCTGAGCTATGACAGGAACTCCTGTATATTGATTTTATACCCTGTAACTTTATTGAATTTTTGATCAGAGCTAATAGTCTTTCGGTGGAGTCTTTACGATTTTCTCTATAAAAAAACATGTCATCTGCAAACAGATACAATTTTACGTTTTCCCTCCCAAGTTGGATGCCTTTTATTTATTTTTCTTGCCAGATTCCTAGCTAAGGACTTTCAGGACTTTGATGAGTAAGAGCAGTTATAGTAGGCATCCTTGTCTTGTTCTTGATCTTAGAGAAAAAGCTTTCAAACTTTCACCATTGACTGCAGTATTAACTGTGTGCTTGTCATATATGGTCTCTATTATGTTGAGATATATTCATTCCACATCCAGTTTGTTGAAAATTGTTTTATCATAAATGGACATTGAATTTTGTCAAATACTTTTTCTGCATCTATTGAGATTATCACATGATTTTTAGATTTCATTCTATTGATGTGGTGTATTAAATTTATTGAGTTTCAGATGTTAATCCAACCCTGTAGCTCCAAGATTAACCCCACTTGATTATGGTGCGTGAAGACCCAAATAAATAAAATTAAAAATGTAGGGAGAGACATTATCACCTGATACCACAGAAATACAAATGATCATAAGAGATTATTATGAACAAATAAATGCAAACATATTGGACATCCTGGAAAAAATGGATACATTTCTATTAAAGTGGAACCAACCAAGACCAAACCATGAAAAACTAGATAACTGAAATAGAACCATAAAGTAAGATTGACTCAGTCATCAAAAGCCTTCCAACACAGAAAAGCGTAGGACCAGAAGGTTTAACTGGTGAATTTTAAAGAATAAGTGGTAATCCTTATCAAACTATTCTAAAATACTTAATAGTAAAGAACACTCCCAAACTCATTTTATGAGGCCAGCATTACCCTAATACAAAGCCAGATAAGGAAACTACAGTAAAATAAAACTTTAGGCCAATATTCCTAATAAATACAGGTGCAAAAATTCCCAACCAAAGACTAGCAAACCAAATTCAACAGCACATTAAAAGGATCACACAACATGATCAACTAATTTTTGTTCCATAAACAACTCTTATTTTCTGCATTCAGCTCTTATAAGACTAGATTTTTTTTTTCTGTGATTTGGTTCACTGTGGTAGACTTAAAAGATACCTTCCAAATACAAGTGCATTTGGCATAATGCAAAATATATTTTTCTTCCGAATTACGTACACAAGTTCCAGCCTGAGTTCCTTTAAAAAAATGAGTGTAAAAATTAGTGAGGGGTTGCCATCGTGGCGCAGCAGAGATGAATCCGATTGGGAACCATGGGGTTGCGGGTTCAGTTCCTGGCCTCGCTCTGTGGGTTGAGGATCCAGCATTGCCGTGGGCTGTGATGTAGGTCGCAGACACGGCTGGGATCTGGTGTTGCTGTGGTTCTGTCGTAGGCGGCTGCAGCTCCTATTGGACCCCTGGCCTGGGAACCTCTGTGTGCCATGGGTGCGGCCCTAAAAAGACAAAAGACAAAAAAAAAAATTTAGTGAAACAAGAATGGATTAGAAGCATTTTGCTGGCTTCTTGATGAGCCTTGAAACAAACAACAAATGAATGGCATATGTGTCACTTCCACCAGTGGTACATGCCCAGTTAAATGCTAAATGGCGAGACCATGTCTCAAAGAAGTGTTTGGGAGAGATAGGGAAGAGGGTGTATCTACCCAAATCCCTCCTTTTGCCTGTTTCTGTTAGTCAGATTTCTCCTGAAAACGGGCTAATTCAACTGCATTTCTGGTTGCTTGTGGCTAAAGTGATCTCCCAAAACCTAGCTGCACATTCCTGATGGGCTGTCATTTCATTCAAATTCTGTATGAGGATGCAAAAACTCTGGGTATTTGGCTGGCTATCCTAGGTGGAGAAACCCACAGACTAGAGAAGAGTTGCTGACTAAGCAAGCCAGTGTCTGAAGGTTCTAGATGCAAAACAAGGGGAATCAAAAAAGTGCATAAAATGCATTGCGAATTTTTTGTAAATTAAAATGATCCGAAATGCAATAATGCTATGAATTTTTGGTGTGTACACATAACAGCATCATCTGTGTATCTTGGTTAAATTTTACATAACTGAACTAGGAGTTTCTGACACTCATCAGGGAGAAATCGCAATTTAAAAAATCCTCAAGGTGGTCTTAAAGTGTAAATTATCATCCCCTAGTTTACTAGTTTGAATATTAAATGATTTATTCTATTTTTAAAGAAAGAACTACCTTCACAAAAGATGTCCCTTTTCCAAATATTTACGTGATTTTGCTTAGGTCTTCCAAAAAAAAAAAAAAAGATAATTCAAATGAATATTAAAATTAAATAAGCAGTATATACTCAAGATTTTTTTTTTTTACCCAACACATGCACACATGCAAACATACATAAAGCTATACCACATTAAGGAGATATATAAAGTTATTATTCTGAAAGTACAAGAAACATTTTTTTAGACCAGGACCACAATAACTGTAACCTCACCTAGGCCAAATTTTTAATTCCCCCCCAAAATTAATTAAATATGTGCCAAATTTTCAGGCAACTCCATTGTATATGAAGAAGTATACCTGTGCATCATATTTTTCTAAAGTTTATTGGGGAATGACCCACTATTTTCTATTGACTTTTAAAAATATTAGAATGATTATTTTCATTCTAACCTATTGCTCCACAAACCGATTAAGGTCAGAACAATTTATTTTCATTCTTTTGTTAGTTTTAATTTTAGTTTGTAGAATGTGAACTGAATTTTTTCTTTTAAAAAAGCAAATTTTCTTTTTTCAAATGTCACTGAATTTGATTGTATAAAGGCTGTCATTTTTACTTAAAGCCTTCATTTCAAATCTCAACACTTTAGTGATAAAAAATTCTTTCCATCCAAAAATCACAAATCTACCCACGGCAAAACAATAAAGAAAAAAGGCACTTTGGTTTTTTCAAGCATGAATGTCAACTCTATATATAGGGAAACTTAATTGGTTGCAAATATTGAGTCAGATTCTCCAACATTGAGCAGAGTCTGATTGCAGATAAGCCTCTATGTTAACTCTTTCATGTAGGAATTTTTTCTTACATAAATTATTTTAAAATGTAAAATGCTAACATTTGGTTATTGGGAAGCGTTAAGCTTTGATCAATAAATAAGCCACTGGTTTAATGTCTCTGGTAAGGCACATTGGTTTTTGGGTTTTTTTTTTTTTTTTTAGCTTTTTTGAAATTTTTAAAAGTATTTTTAAGGATGTGCAGCATTTAATTCAGTCTCATGAACCCTGCCTCTGTGTGTGTGTGTGTATCCAAACTGATGAAAATGATGATGATAATGATAATAATGATAATGTGATCATGATTTTAGTAGCTCTTACATTCAAATGTTTTTAGAAATTCTTTGTGTATAATGAGTTGCTTTTCATTTGGTAAGAGCCCTTTGCTCTTTCCAAGATATACAAAGACCTTGAATTATTTACATACCCAATTCTGCATTTGTATTCTAGAACTCTGGTTTATAAATCTACATAGAAGAGCTTTGCATCATTTCCCTATATTAAATCCTTATCTTCAAATTTTCATTGTAAAATAAGAAGCATTTTAGTATTTTGGATCTACAAATACATGGGATTTTCTCAGCAATTGTGAATTCTTCATCTAGTCTCCATTTGGCAAAAGCCAATCTGCTCTTTCTTGAAAGAGAAAAGAAAAATTTATCCTTTTCAATTGTAAAATACTGTCATATAGAATTTAATACCTTTTTAATGCATTCTTTGCAACTTTAATGTCCTATGAGGAAAATCTCAGTTTCAAAGACAAATGTCAAGAGTATGGACTGCCTCAAATAAATACTGCCTCTGCTACAAACATATGTGATGCACATATGTGACAGTGAGCAAGTTATCCGGCTATCCTGTGTTTCAGTTTCTTTGTGTGTAGAGATAATAGGGTTATTCTAAGAATATAATTAATGAATATGTGCAAAGCATTAGAAAAGTATCTGGCAAATGGTGCATCTGGTGATATATAAGTGTAGGCTTGTGTCTTAATTTAGATTGTTTCACTGTCATTTTGTCTGAAAGCTTCTCACATTGACTTATAATGCAGCATTTGCTAGAAATATCCACCAGGCTACTAAGTAACAGAAATGTCATACTATGTATTTTATGTTTTGTATACATAATATGAATACTCCACTCTGCCTTTAAAATTTAGTAAGTCAAGTTGAAACTGAAAATTTTAACCAATGTACTTATTTTTATTTACTATCACTTATCCACACATTCTGAACCTTAGATAAATGAATATAAATCATTCTTCTTGAATTGATAGATTAATTATATTATCATGCACTCAACAAATAGTACTTATTAAACACTGGCTATGCTCTAAGCATTGTATTAGGCTCAAGTCATACATGGAAATTATCTTAATGACTTCTGAAATCTACTCACCTAAATATACATAAAAGGAAAAATTATGATACAAATTGGAGGGATATTCTCTGTGGCACTTAGTGATGGAAGAATGCTTTTTGAGTAGAGGACTGATGGAAAAAGAGAGTGAAGAAAAGCTCCACAGAAGAATATGTATTAAATGATATTTAGTAAAAGACAAACATCTCATTCTCAATATTCGATCAATAGAACTGACTTACTTTTTCTTCCAACTATGTTTCACATTTTTTCCTCTTCTAATCTTTTCTATTTTCCCTCCTTTGCCCTGCATTTACAAATTCACACTGCTAACACAATTAGTTCAAAACTCTTTAGTTAGCTTTTCTGATTTTTGTCTCAACAACATCCTATTAATTATCCTGTGAGCCAAAAACAACAGTCTAAATTTCTTCAAGTGCTTATACATCAGTTCCCTCTTTAATACCAAAACTCTTGTTTTTAGTAAATCAAATGTCAACTCTTTGGCTTCATTTTTAAAATCAATTGCAATTTTACTTGGCTTCTTGAATATATAATCTTCCTCTATTAGCCAATATAGACCTTCCATTAAGGTTGCAATCTGGGAGTTACTGTCATGGTGCAGTGGTTGACGAATCCGACTAGGGACCATGAGGTTGCAGGTTCAATCCCTGGCCTTGCTCAGTGGGTTAAGGATCTGGCATTGCCATGAGCTGTGGTGTAGGCTGCAGATGCAGCTTGCATCCTCCGTTGCTGTGGCTCTGGCTTAGGCCGGAAATCTTAGGTTGAAATCTGTATCTCATGACCAGGAAGGCAATTTGTGACAAATCTGGAAGGGCCATCTTTGGTATTTTTTACCTCTCTGTGAATATTCCTGTTGTACACATCCCTCTGTCTATATACAGCCACCAGCTGGAAATCCAACTCAAATGCCACTTCCTGCTTAAACCTCCTTGTGACATCTTCCTCACTTGTTTCCCTATCTCCAGATATGTTTAAACTGGTGCCCAGAATTTAGTATGTTGCTGTATGTGTTACATGTCTGCTTCCTTGTTGTTTTTTACAGGATTCACAATAAATAGATGGTATAAAAGCAAGAGAGTAAAGCCTCTTTATCCTGGGTCTAGGAACATGAACTTGGAATGTAGTCTCCTACCTACTTGTGTCAAAGATACAGTGTATACGATAAATAAATTTTCTTGCAGTGGTTCTTAAACATATTGGCCTCAGAACTCCTTTTCTCTCCTAACAACTAATGAGATTAAAAACTCTTTGTTTATATGTGTTTTACCTAGCAATAATTCCTATATTTCAAATAAAAACAGAAATGTATTAAATTTGAAACTTTTTATTTGTAATGCATTTTTACAAATAGTCTTTTACAAATAGACTATATGTATACAAATATACATATAGTCTTTTTGTCTTTTCTAGGGCCGCACCCATGGCACATGGAGGTTCCCAGGCTAGGAGTCTAATCGGAGCTGTAGCCACAGGCCTACGCCAGAGCCACAGCAATGCAGAGATCCAAGCCGCATCTGTGACCTACACCAAAGCTCATGGCAATGCCATATCCTTAACCCACCAAGCAAGGCCAGGGATTGAACCTGCAACCTCATGGTTCCTAGTTGGATTTGTTAACCACTGAGCCACAAAGGGAATATAAAAGATTATATTTTATATAAAATACATACATTTCAAAAAACAAAATTAGTGAGAATAGTAGCATCTAATAACATTGGATTTCCTTATATTTGCTGTAACAGAAAAAAATCAGAATGTTCTTATCTCGTTCTAGATTCAATCAGTTGAAATATGTTGTTTTAACAGAAGTATATGAAGGAAATCCGGCTTTGTACCCATATGGAGTTGAAAATGAGAGTAGTATTTTAAGGCTTTTCAGATAATTATGGATCTTATTCTTTGGTATTAGACAAAAACACTCAAGTCATAGTTCTTAAGAGTTAATTGCAATAAGGAATCTAAAGCCATATCACTTAACTCTTTATACTGTTACATTAAAATACTTTATCTTGCCTTTTGAATGTATCTTCTACTGAGGCATAATTACATAACATCATGCATTGGTTACCTGAAAAAAACTGGTTTACTGAATTATTCAGATCTTCCATTTTTTGACATGTTTCTTTAGTCAATATTTTAAATAAAAATTATTGATATTATCACAAATTTCATCTGCAAAATTTTGGGGTAATGAGGAGCTCTCAAATTCACTATGAAAGATATGTGATTTCCAAAATTATTTTGGAATATTAACATAATTCACTGGTCATAAAAGCTTCAATTGTTTTCCATGAAGCAACAGGCTCACTTTTTTCATTTACTTTAGAAAATGTCTGCCAAATACCCGATTTTAAATAAGCATAGTTTGTCAGAAATTTATTCAAGTAAAAAATAAAATTCTATGGAAAAAAGTGCCAATTCAGTTCACAACTCAACTGCACAGGTGCTTTTCCTGTATGAAAACCACCAATACTTTTATGCATAGTGGAAGTGCATACTTCCCATTGTGCCACATAGAATATTAAAAATATACATACTCAAGGGCAAAAATTTAATAAAATTGGTCATTTCTACTGCTTCACTAAGGACACTTTGAAGTGAAACTGTCCTTATTTTTTCTTCTTGCTAGCAAAATATAGCAAAAAATATAATGTCTGATGGTAGCTCAGTTTGAACCACTGTCTCTATCTATAATGTTGCATCATCACTGCAAACGTCAATAAGGTTAAAAGGCAATACCATTTTACTAATATTTTGAAAGTAGGTTTGCCATCACCAACCCTCTGAAAGCATCTCAGGGAATCCTATGCATCCATGAACCATAGTGTGAGCATGACTGTTTAACTGTGTTAAACTACGGGTTTAGGGCTTGCATGTTACCACAGCATAACTTCTATATCCTAATCAATGAATATAAATAGAAACCCTACAGACAACAAGAGGAAAAATAGTTTTAAATTTTTAACTAAATTTAATTCAATTTTTTAAAACTATTTAATAGCTTTAGTTAAAAAACTATCATCACTTGCACAGACATAGTTGAAGGGAGAGTCACAGCATATATGAGTGACAAAAATTACAACTGTATGAATGGGGTTTAGGGTACATAAGAATGGTGGCTAGATTAAGATTACTATTAAAAGAGTGAAACAGACAAAGGACAATTTAATTCTATGACAAAGAGTTTTCACTTTATTCTACAGATAAAAAGTAAATAAATATGAAAGGTGGAGTGATTGATACATAATTTTTTAGTTAAATATAATACATTATAATGAAGCGAGAGGCACACAGTTCAGAAAGGGGCTCTGATACCAGAGCTCTGTTTTTAAGAAGAATAAAGAGAAGGGGATTTAGGGTAAGCAACAATTTTTGCCACACCTAGTGCCCAGTGGCAAGCATATTATAGATATCCATTAAATTCTTATTAATTGAATGCATAGTTACTACCATTTTTCCATGCAAAAATTTAATTTTTCTACAATTATAAAGTAAGCTGTAATCAAAATGTTCAGCCCAGATACACGTGAGGTATTATTTTACAGCCTCCTATTATATGACAGATATGGGTTAATGTTCTTGTTCCATAACTCCAGTTACCTCAAATATGCTTCCAATATTATTCACTAACTTCCAGAACCTTCTCAAAGTTAAGTTATTCACAACACATTTATGTATGCCTTGTGCAACTAAATAACAATTTGCTTATAATACAAGCTGTGATGGAAAAGGTATGAATATTTTAAAGAATCTTGTTCAAAGACCCGTATTTGCTTTTATATGCCTAAACTAAATATAGAAAAATGAATTCATTGCAATGAGAAAAAAATTTCTGCAACAAAATGCACTTAAAAGAGAGCTTTCTATTAGACAGCATCTCCCTTACTCATAAAGGATGCTTTATAAATTTTGCATGATTTTGTCTTATCCACGTCTCGCTGCTGCTAGTGGTAAAAGAAGTTGCAACTGTCTTGAAAGAGGAATTTTTGTGAGTCAGACTGCATTTCTGCAGACTTCTAAATCCATCCAATCCTTTCAATATAACTTATCATTTGTATTAGCACCAACATTCACATAATAATTCTTGACCTCTCACTTCCTCTCTTTTATTCACAAACATAATCATTCTCCAAGTCTACTGATTCTTTCTCTGAAAAGTTTAAGTTCTGGCCTCTTTCTCTTTATTCTTGCTATAATTACCACAGCACAGCTGTAAAAGCTACTTTGAGTATTTCTTCAGTTGCAATCCATCTCCCACACAACTGTTAGGCCATAACCTTGTCTTTGGGTTCTCTGAAAAAACAGAACCAATAGCATATATATAAAAATAAGAGGAGATTTATTATGGGAATTGACTCACACCATTAGAGAGGCCAAGAAGTCCCATGATCTGCTCTCTCCAAACTGAAGAACCAGGAAAGCTGGTGGAGTGATTCAGTGTGAGTCCAGAGGACTGAAAATCTTGGTGCTAATGGTGCAGGTCCCAGTCTGAATCTGAAAGCCTGATGTCCCAGGGCATCGGGCTGATGGTTGCCTCAGTGCAAGCAGAGAGAAAAAGAGTCAATTTCCTTTTCTTTGCCTTTTTGTTCTATTCAAGCCCCCAACAGATCTGATGATGCCCACCTGCTCAGGTGAGGGTGATCTTTTTACTCAGTCTACAGAATCAAATGCTAATCACTTCCAGAGACACCCTCACAAACCCAGAAATAGTATTTTCCCAGCTGAGCATCCCTTAGCCCAGTCAGGTGGACACTTAAAATCAACTATCACAGCCCTAAAGGAGAATGTGGCAGGCCATATAGACATGAGAAGGAAGATCACAGATGACTAATGATTCCTTGACTACATCCCAAAAGGGCAAAAGCAATGGGTGCCATGATAACTTCTCTCTCCTAGAGACACATCTAAGAGACTTCACTGATTTGTGAACTAAATTTTTTCAATTGATTCCTCCAGTTGTTGATGAAGGTTCCCTCATTATATTACTATCTATTCCTCTTTTTTCTGTCAAGTTTTTGATAATCCCTGGCCTTTTCTGCCGTTATTTCTCCCCTGGCTATTAACCCATACTTCCACTAGCTTTTTTCTCTTTACCAAGAATTCTCCTCTTTCAACAGCTGTTTGACAAAATAGCCTTTAAGACTGGCTAGGAATAATTTATCTTAGCACCAGTGAATCCTGCTCTCAACATCACCGCTTGAAACATCTAAAGCCATGTTATACCAGGTCCTATCTCTCTACAAACTCTCTTTATTGCATTTATTAAATGAAGCCAGGCAGATCCTTAGATGTAGTACAAAAGAGTAAGCTGTAGTTTATGCATGTTCCCTATTAACGTTAAACTGATTCAGTGAAGAAAAACTTGTTTTTTTAAACCAATAATTTATATTAGGTATTTTTGTCCCATAAGTTCATATGTACTAAATATTTAAATATTATAATAATATTAAAGATTTATTATGATGCAGGCCTATATCAAAGGGCTTCACATGTATTAACTCAGTAGATCATCACACTAAACATACAAATCAGTGTTTCAGGCCCATTTTATAGAACAAGCACTTTTCTAAGTCACATAGGCTGCCAAGTCAATGCTGTGATTGACAGCCTACTCCCCAGACCAAGTGTGTGGAGAATTGGTCTCAGCCATGATAACACTTAGAGGTGAACTCAGTGACTGATGTAGTCAGTCCTACAAGAACATGTCAGTCCTTGATGAACAAGAAGTTCATGTTTTTCAGAGATGGAGAGAGTTGACGCAGTATTGACAATACCAACTATAGCCACCAGGAGGGCAACCACCACCACACAATTCCTCAGCCGTATGCAATTATTCAACTCCAGAAAGTTCTCCCCTTACAGTGTAACCTGTCCCTTTCCTTTTTTTCTCATTTCATGGATAATCAGAGGTTGAATCTGTGAAAATAGGTCTTAGATTACAATGCTCTATCTTAGTGAATACTTACAGGACATGTAAAGAATCTGGTGAAAAGACAGAGGAATGACAAACATCAGCAAATATTCCTAGTTGAGTCAAAACCCCAGATCATCTTTCATAGAAAAAGTGAAGCAGGTGATCAGATCCAAGTAGTAGGATAGTGGAAAAGGATCAGGATGGGCAAGAAGTTGCACCCAGCAGAAGCTATCAATAGGGAATTCTAGTCACTGGGAAATAGGTGTCCAGAGAAATTCTATTACTGAAGAGACCTGGCAGGGATTTTAGGTCACAAGAAGGGCAAAGGGAAACAAGACAGTATTCCAGCCACTGGGAAGGATGGGCCCATAGAGGTTACCTGTAGTTAATCAACTGAGTTATCCCACAGAAAAACACATCACGAAGAAAAAAGGACCCAAATCACCAAGTGACTGGAGAGTGGTGCTCAGAATCCAAGCCAGAATACAACAGTATTTATTCAAATCTCCTCTAGGAATCACTACCAAGGGCAATATGTATTCTTCAGGCATGGTTGTAAAATTAGTATCAAAGCCTAGAGTAATATTAAAGCATTTATAGATACTGAGAAATAACAGAAAGAGTCTTAAATTGACATCAGCTTTCGTCTTTCCACAAGCTCTTATTAAACATCTTCTCTGCATCTTATTCAAAGAATAGGAGATGCTCAAGGCAGGAAATCCTTTTGTCCAGATAATCAGGAGAGCAGTTTTCTGAATTCATTTGCACTTCAGACTGCGACCTTAGGAGAGTCAGAAACTTCTCCCACGCGTGGGCAGTCAGACTAGTCACTATATAAGGCCCCATTCAATATTAACTTTCTGAAATTCTTAAATTAAGTAGAGAGCTGTGTACCTTACCTGTAATTTTTGGAATGTTTGGATCAATTTAGATGTTAGAATATTCTACATTAGCATGTAACATTATTTATTTCTCTGCTGAAAAGAAGCTCCTCCTTCTCTGATGGCTTTGTGTTGCTTTTCTCTAAAATAATTGTTATTATATTTCAAAAAAATGGCTTTGAGCTACAGCTAATCAGTTCAGAAAGGAGTTATTGTATCCACACTAAATTTTAAGATTAAATCATATGACCCAGCAATGGAGAATCTTGAACTCTGGATTTAACTGAATGAGGACAAAACGCTATTGCCAGAAGACAAAGCTACAATTATGTGCTTTAAACAATGGCTAAATTGTAATATCCAGGTATTAAGTAGAAATTCTTAATTAAAACATTCCTATGATACAGCTATAGGTCTTTAAATTTATGAAGTACCAATGAGTGCAGTTTCAGTTCAAAAGTGCTTAATAATGAGGCATTAGCTAATAGCACTTACTGTGTCCCTGGCACTGTTATAAGGGATTTAACACAGTAATTCATTGAACTCTTCTATCATCCTTCTATCATCTCTATGAAGTAGGGAAGTTTTACAAATGAAAAACAAAACAAACAAGCAAATAAACTATGACACAGAGAAAGCCAAAAAACTTGCTTAATTTCATACAGCTAATAAGTCCAGGCACTGCCTTCACACACCCTTGCTCTGACTGTGTCCTCTGAACTATGTGTCCCCAAGTAGACTCCAAAATTAGATGGTCATATGTTAGGAGAAACTATTAGTCATCTTTGCTAGGCTGATCCAAATACAAATTAGTTTTGCCATACGGCTGTTATTAACATTAATTAATATTTATAAAGCATCTTATATATGTAAAGTTTATACCTCAGGGTAATGTTGAAGAGTGTATTATTTTCACCTGTTTCAAGAAATCGAACAAGCAAAAAGGTCCCAGAGACTGAGCCATTTACTCATTCTGATATTAGGGTTGATCTTGTCTAGTGTTTATGCTCTTAACACCCTGGGGTCATAAGTACTAAACTCACCGGCGTCCTTTTTGACTTTTATAGTAGGAAACCTGTTAGTAAATTTGCTTGAGAAACAAAGTGGTAAAGAGAAGAAAATGTTTGACAAATATGAAATAAGCAAAAGGATTAGAAAAAGAAAAAATAAATGCAAGTAAAATGATGATAAAAATCATAGCAAGCCTTTTTGTTTGGCCAACATATCATAAAAACAACTTTTAATTAACACATCATAATTTCTAAGTCATTCATCTGGGGCTTTTATGTACAATTTTATAATATAAAACATATAATAATTTGAGGTATTAGTAACACTGCCAACATTTTACAAACATCTTGGATAAAGGATATTTCTAATAATACTTCCCCTACCTCTCAACAAATTTATCTCCAGATCACATTTTTGTAGTTATATCCAATTACAGCTCCAGAGAAATTGGTAACTTGAAACTCGAGCAGGATCCAAAGCCTTTAGCAAAGGCTCCAGCTATGTGAGGGGTGGGCAGAAGAGTTTGATATTATTTTTTCACCTATAGATTAAAGTCCTTCGGAAACCCAGTGGGCAATAATGTCCCGGCACAAGAGACAGGGAAAACACATGACGGCAAATCTCATTCCCATCCACAGTATTTTTTGTCTAGAACTGTTTAAATGGACAAAGATACTGTTAAATGTGATCACCAAGCTTATCCTTGAAAAGAAAATGAATGAACTGAATATTCCAGATACATATTTTCATCATCTGGAAGAACTTCTCCCCCTTTTGACGAATCCCCTCAAAATTCCATGCCTTTCAAAGCCACTGTTCAGTGGACAAGATAGTCCCAAAGTGAAAGGACCAAAACAATCAATCAGATTCATTGATTAAGGGAGGTCTTTGTCCATAGTATAAAATTATTACCTGGTCACAAATATAGGACTGGACAAAATTCTCCAGTCCCTGTTGATCCTACAAGCATATACACAGATTTTCTTAAAACTGTGACCCAATGTACTTTGAAAACTGGGTTCATGTGCACATGAAAAGCTATTTTATTTCTCTTCAGAGTAGCTTTAAATTACCACAAGCCTTTATGCAGATGCTCGGGAACATTTACATCCATATATAAAACATTCCATTTCTTAAGGTCCCAAATAAAATAATACATAACTCTTTCTTAAAACCGGTTTTTCCTTGCAAATTATTCTATTGTATTGGTCTTCTTAATGTATGTCTCACCTTCTCCAGTTGTAAAATAACACAATTTTAATTTTAAAAAACATCGGAAATATATATTTGAAAACAAACATAACCTGGAGTTCCCTTTGTGGCTCAGCAGTTAACGAACCCAACTAGGATCCATGAGGATGCAGGTTCAATCCCTGGCCTCACCCAATGGGTTAAGGATCCAGCATTGCCATGAGCTATGGTGTAGGTCGCAGATGCGGCTTGGATCCTGTGTTGCAGTGGCTGTGGCACAGGCTAGTGGCTATAGCTCTGATTTGACCCCTAGCCTTGGAATTTCCATGTGCCATGGGTATGGCCCTAAAAAGCAATAAAATAAAATAAAATAACCTTAAAAAAATGCAACAAACATAATATTCCTGATCATCTCTTTTTCTGGCTGCTGCCTAAGCAATTGTCAACCTAAAAAAAATGTCTGAAGCACCTGGAACATTGAGCCACCTGCTTAAGTGTATTTTACACTGCATATTTAGTATGTTTTGTATTTTTTTTTCAGGATTATAAAACAGAAAGGTTCTCATTTAATGCTTTTGAAAGTTAGATATTGTAAGTGTAATAAAAAGCTGTACAGTGCATTCATATGCAACATTTGCACAACCAAGGTCAGGTCTCTTTGTTTAGCCAAAAAAAAGGGCAAATCTATGCATGATTCATTGTATTGGACTCTTTAATGCCCAATTCTGATCCCTGCCAAGGTCTGATTGATTGTTCTATTAATACATCCAAGGCAAAAAATGAAGAATAAATCAAGCAATCCAGGACCAACTTAGTCATGCTACACAGACATGGTCTAAAAGCCAAAAAACAAAATCCTTTGCAAAGCATGGCTGAGTACCTACTGACTACCTGCTAAATCACTGCTGTCTTTGTGAATTAGGCTGGTTTGGAGGAGAAGAAGTGAGGGAGAACCAGGGGAGGGGGGACCAGGAAGGGCAAGGAACCATGGTTGATATTCATTAATGGTATCTGAGCTAATATTTGTAGGTATTATACAATATGTTACCTGTATTTCCCATTATGAGATGCTTTGTCTTTCAAGTTAAGTTACTGCCCTTCCAGAAATGTCCTTTTTAAAATCAAAGTATATCAGAGAAAGGTGATATACTAACAAATGTATTTGTCAATAACCAACAAACCAAGAAACAGAAAAGATCTTACGTACAAGATGAGTTTTCCTTTGAACAGCACATATGCATACTTTCAACCTCCTCACCTCCCATTCACTCCTCAGCCTTCTGGAATGTGGCTTTAGTCCCTACTACTCTAGCAAAGATCTTTTTATGGTTGCCACTTAGATCCTAATTGCCAGATTAAAAGAGCACATGCGATTGCTTCCCTTACTAACTTACTGCTGCTTTTAAATTTGTGAATTGTTTCACTGCTCTTGAAATTTGCTTTCCTTTTACCTTGTCCCCACTAACCCTTGATGGATCTTCCACCTTTCCTTTCCCTATTTCTATCCAACCTCCTCACCCTCCAACCATTCAAGGTTTTTGTTCTCAAGAACTTTTCTTTTTTTTTTTTTAATTGAAGTATAGCAGTTTTTAAATGTTGCGTTAATTTCTGCTGTACAGCAAAGTTATTCAGTTAGACATGTATATACTCTTTAAAAAAAATTCTCTTCCATTATAGTTTATTATAGAACTTCAGTATAGTTCTCTGTACTGCACAGTAGGATCTTGTTTTTCCCCTCCATGTATTATACATTACATCTGCTAACTGCAACCTCCCACTCCATCCGTTACCCAACCCCCTCTGCCTTAGCAACCACAAGTCTAGAACTTTTCTCTTTTTCCTCCATAAGCAAAGGTTTTCAGCATGAAACTATGTTAATCATTCCTACATCTACACCACCAGCACAAAATTTGTTCTGATTCTAAAAGTCATATATCCAATGGCCTACTAAACTGGGTCATAGTATCCACCCTTAAGTGTCCTTATTTCTCTTCCTCGAATTCCACCCCATCACCAAGAAAGTCCTATTGATTTTATCACCTAAAAGGGTGACCTGCCATCATCCCGCTCCCTGCCTGCTCCTTACCCTTCTCTTCTCCAATCACAGCCCTCTCCTATACTGGATTCTTGCTTCTCTCAAAGGCTGACAGAGTCTCTTTGATTTGTCTCTAGGTTTGAGCGGTTCAAATCTGTCCTCTTGAAATTTAATGACTAGAAGAAGAGACAGACAGTAAAATAATAAATATGGTAAAAGGTGAGTACATGCAATAGAAGAAAAACCAGAATGGGAGTGGGGAATACACGACTGAATGGAGCACTGCTCACAAAACACACATAGGCGGCCTCCTCCCTACGATTTTAAATTCACTCCCCAAATTTTAAAGTTTTACACCAAACTACTTGCTTTTTTTTCCTAGAATTCTCTATGCTGTTCGTCACTCCTATATCTTTGTTTATGCTGGCCTGCCTGCCAGCAATATCCTGTTGCTCTTCATTGAGAACCTCATACCCATCTAAGCATTACCTGGTTCCTTATATAGCTTGTATATTCCTCTACTATGCAGTTAATGCTGTAGGTTTTTCAGTTTATTTGTTCTGTCTCTCTCACTATGAGACAGACAATAAGACAGGGATCAGATCTAGCTCACATTTGTATCCTCAACATATTCAAATGGGTGTTGCATTATGTGCCTTGTAACTATACTTCTGATTCCATGGTTGTTCAACTTCCATGTCTTTTCATAATGACACATACTTTCACTGTTGTTTTTTTTTTTCCCTCTACTTGCTGTCCAGGATAGTTGATTTAAAAGAGCTTCTATTTCTTTCTAGTGTTTTTCTTTTCTACGTATTGGGTCAAATATTCAGAGTATCAGCCTAAAGACTCCAAAATCGGTCTTTCATTCATTTCCAAATTTCTGGGATAGGACAAGGTAGGGTCACACCACTGTAGTTCCCAAATCCAAAGAGTGCAAAAAATATGTCCAATTTCTTTTAATAGAGAGAAATGACTTCTTTGGAAAATGGGCAAAAGGAAGGGAAAAAAAGGTGTAGAGAAAATAAATCACATCTTTTCTAATCATAGTTACTATCTCACAAGAAAACAGAGACAGCTGAGGGAACCCAATAAGTTGATAATTAAGATAAATAATTGAGGAGTTCCCGTGGTGGCACAGCAGAAACGAATCTGACTAGGAACCATGAGGTTGCGGGTTTGATCCCTGGCCTCGCTCAGTAGGTTAAGGATCCAGCATTGCCGTGAACTCTGGTGTAGGTCGCAGATGCAGCTCAGATCCCGAGTTGCTGTGGCTCTGGTGTAGGCCGGTGGCTACAGCTCCAATTAGACCCCTAGCCTGGGAACCCCCATAAGCTGCGGGTGTGGCCCTCAAAATGACAAAAGACAAAAGATAATAATAATGATAATTGAGGAAAAGAAAAATAGGGAAACAATATCTAAGACTCTGGACTATAAAAGTGGATGGCCAAAACTGCAACTTGAATTTTTGCCTCACCACAATTTTAAAGTAGTGCTATGTTTACATTATTTTTAGCTTAGGCTGTCTGACTTATTGCATCTTTTTCCACTTCATATATTTACACATTTATGGCCTACTTAAAAAGTGTGTATGTACATATATATATATACATATATATATATTCATGTGTATCAATACATATATTTTTATTTTTGTAAATGCTAAATATATATTTTAACATTTATGAATAATATACCTTGAGCTGTAACAATAATTTTGTTAACGGTAAATTTTTATTTTTTAAATGTTAAAATGTAGATATACTGACAGTTTAACAAACATAGGGCAAATACCAGTAAGGTATTCACATGAATTAGTAGGAATTTCAATTTGTTGATGGTCATTAAAATTAGTAATGGAAAACAAATATCCAAAGGTAAATGTGAACTAATTTATAGTATGTCATTAAAAATACTTTGTCAAAAACAAAGTAGTATTTTTCAAGTGAAAGTAATTGGAGCAATGAATTAGTCTGCATTTTAATTAAAAATTGAAAATCCAGTGTAACTATTACCTAATTTCACCAGCAAGAAAAACAGAGCACAATAAAATTTAGTTTGCTGATTTATTATTTATATTTATTAATAAAGAGATTTCTGGAGCATTATGTTTAATATACATTTTGCAAATTAATTACAAATGAAGTGCCTAGAAGATGGATATTTGAAAAGAAATGTATCAAATGCCATATAATTTTGCTCACATTATTACGTTCTTAAATATCTGACAGAACAAACTGAAATGGCTTTAAAATTGTTAAGATTTAATAATTTGCATTACTGTGACACAGAATACACAATAAGCATAAATTCCAAATATAAGCATTGATGCCTAGCCATAGAATAATGTTTAGCCATAAACTGATTCTAATATAGAACTGAGTAGATATATTCAACTAGCCAAGAAGCCTTCTATTTTCTATATTTAATCTCATGTTAGAAAGCAAGAATATCTGTTTCTGTAATTTTTTTTTTTAATTTTCACACTAGCCTCTGGATATTTTCATTTGCTATCCTTCCACATTTTCAAATTCATCATTTTTGCCCTCACATCTCCTTTATATTCCTCACATTACTTTTATAATGAACTTGATGCTTCCAAATCCTACATACCTTTCCTTAACCAATGCTTTGGTTAATGTTATTCCCACACATGACACCTTTCAGTAACTAACCATTGCCTACCAAAGGAATTCCAATTTTCTTAGAAAGCCATTTGCATCATTTATGACTTAGTCTCAAACTGTCTTTCTGGATTTGGCTCTCATACTGTATAACAAAACCCTGCAGTACAATCAAACTGACTACATGCTACTGCACAGATTATGCTTCTTATTTTAAATTCTGAGTTCAGCTTGTGCGGCTCCTTTAACTCTGGTCTGAATGAGCATGTAATCTAATCTCTAATTCCCTTTTTCTCAGATCTCCTATTAAAATCTTATACCCATCCTTCAAGCACTGTTTCAAATTTCCACTCATCCACAAACCTCTTCCTTATCACCTAGGAAATAATTTTTTTCTCTCACTCAATTCCTATTAAGAGGCTGTATATGAATCACATTCCTATGGACATTTTCATTTTAATACACTTATACTAAGTACCAGCTATGGCCAAGACACTGCTAGATGGTACAAGGGATACAATGGTAAAAAAGATATAATCCCTACTCTAAAGAATATTAAAATCTAATAAGATACAAGATAAGTGTACAAATGACTGTAATGTTAAAAAAAAGTGAGGAAATTTTCCTAAGGAAATTACATAAAAATTCTGGGCAGATACTAAATTTACTGTCAAGAAGATTTGTGATGACAACTGAGGTACATCCTGAACAAAATGAAATTATTTTGGGAGTCAGAGATAAGGTATAGTATATTCCCAGTTAAATAAATATGAATCAAGGTATGGAGATAAAAATGTTCAGAGTATGATCATGGATATAGCGTTATGGGCTGAATTATGTCTCTTCAAAACATGTATGTCAGAGTTCCCGTGTGGCACAGTGAAAATGAATCTGACTAGTATCCGTGAGGATGCAGGTTCAATCCTTTGTCTCACCCAGTGAGTTAAAGATCCGGCGTTGCTCTGAGTTCTGGTATAGGTCGCAGAAGTCGCTCCGATCCCATGTTACTGTGGCTGTGGTGTAGGCCGGATTCTGCAGCTCCAATTTGATCCCTAGCCTGGAAACCTCTACATGCCACAGGTGCAGCCCTAAAAAGCAAAAAAAAAAAAAAAATGTATGTTGAAGTCTTAATCTCCAGTATCTCAAAACATAACTGTATTTGAATAGAGCCTTTAAAGAGCTGATTAAGTTAAAATGAAGCTGTTAGGTTAAATTAGGTGTGAAGTTAAAATGCTGGATTAGGGTGGTCCTAATGCATGTACAGAGAGAAAAGGCCATGGAAGGGCACGGCAAGAAGGTGGTCATCTGCAAGCCAGGGGAGAAAAAATGACAACTTGATCTTGGACTTTAGACCCCCAGAACTGTGAGAAAATAAATATCTATTGTTTAAGTAACCCAGTGTATTGTTATCACAGCCCTAGCCAACTAATACATGTACCTTCTTCAATTATGCAGCACATACACTAAGTAATGGAAGATAAAAGTGGATATATATGTTGGAATTAATAGTACAAAATAAAATATAAACATATAAAAGATTTAGGACAGTATCTTGACTACTCGACCTACAATCTACTTCAAATGATTAGTCTTAACCAACCATGGTAATTTGATGATCTTTGCTTGCCAATGATCAACTCATGGATGGGCAGTCTTTAGACATTTTTAATCAATGAGACATGAAGTAACAGGATGCTTCTGGGGACAGTTTCCTCACCAATCAGAGACAACAGAGGCAGAGATAGTCACTTTCTTTCTTCTATGTTGTCTTAATTATATCTAAGTCTGGGACCGCAGCAGCCATTGTATTACTAGCCTGAGGATGAAGGACAGGGGTTGAATTGAAGCTACATCTGCTGCACACAGCCACAGCAACATCAGATCCAAGCTGCATCTGGAACCTACACTGCAGCACGTGTCAATGTCAGATCCTTAACCCACTGAGAGAGGCCCAGGATCAAACTCGCATCCTCATGGATACTAGTTGGGTTCTTAACCCACTGAGCCACAATGGGAATTCTAAAATACATTTTTAAATATCATTAACTAAATAAGGACTTTCGTTTGGAATATGTTTATGTTCTCTGACAAATTTAAACCCACCCACCTATAATTGACAGCAATAAATTATTTCAGGAAAAATAAGAGTTAATACAAATTAGAAGTGATTGCCTTCCCTAACCCTCAGTGTCCTTAATTTCTCTTGGCCTCCAGTTCAAATCTAACCAAGAGACTATTAACCAAAGTGCCATTGCACTAGTACACCCACTCTTGTTAGCTGGCACCACTGCTTTAAAAACAAAATGAATATTTTACTTCACTGTGAGTGAGCCAGTTTTTGCAAATCTTCATACTGCAGTTCAGTAGTCCAGCAATACACTTTAAAATATCCTGTATCTTTAAGGGTTTTGGATTCCTTCATTTCTTAAAATGCTAGATGAGAGCACAGTGCTTGTAAAGATAGAAAGTAACATGCAGAAGTTTGGAAAAGCAGCAGGTATGTGAGGCATGCAAAAATAATGAGGCAAGTATATTTGCTGATCTGAACTTCAATAGCAGGCTGTTCTCCTGGGAAAGTGTTTTTACAGATACTTCAATCATTTATGCTACTAGCCTTTGCTTTACTGGTGGGTGTTGAGGGTTTTGTCTCTTTTTTTCCTAAGTGGGTCAAGAGCACATATGTTTTAACCACAGAGAAAATATGTTAAGGTACTAAATAATAAGGCCTTGATTTAAAAATTATAGTATTCACAAAGATGTAGTTTAAGACTTTAGTTATTCCCAGTGTGACCTCCTAAGCTTACTGGGTTCTCTGCATAAAACCATCTGCAGTCTCTACACTGTATGCAAATGCTACCAACTGCTATTGGAGAAACAACACTTAAAGCACATGATGTGTAAGGTAAGAGAAAAAGAAAAGTGCTTTTTCTATTGAATGTTTAATCTCCATTCCTTCTTCATTTTTTTGTTCTCTCCCCAGCAGTAAATCTATGCTGTGTGGCGAGATGTGTCAACTCGTTCAGGCCACTGGAGTCCCATTTAATGTTCTCATGTCCTTATGCTTTCAACGACTCTCTTAACATCCCCTCACACTCCAGATTCCTGAGCAAATTTATTACCTTCCTCACTGTGCTTACAAAATGTCCATTTCTTAGTATTCTAGGAAGTTTCAGAATAAAAATCTCCAAGGCTGAGATTTCTATGAGTTTATGGATTTGAAGAAATGACAAAAGTAAACATTTATTAGAAGTCTTAACCATTGAAAAAAGGAGATAAGGCAGAGTGGAAGAAAAGGAAAAGCTTGGGTAATGGGTTTCTTGATAAAGTAACTGATCTTTTTGTCTAGTTATTACAGGTCTTGAAATTCCCAAATATTTAGGCTTTAGACAATTCTTTTTGGAAGAGCTTAGTGGGTCTTTTCTTTATAGAACCCAGAGACAAATTATTGTCTGCTTAGATATTTGGTATATAAATGATTGCCAGGCAACTTATCAAATTTAGAAAAATATTTTCATGGAGTACTTTTAGTCCTAATAAATATTTTCACAGTTTTTTTTTTTTAATTCTAGAAAGCTATAATATGTTCCTACTCTTTCATTAAGTACCTAAGCAAAGCTAGACTTATTGGTGAAATAAATGTAAACCTCTAAGTAATCCCTACATACCAGTTTGTTCACTTTTTTACTGTACTAACTTATAGATTTTCTTTAAAACCAAAAACATTCTTGTCATTCATGTTTGGCAGATGTTGTTAAGTTGAAGAATACACGTTAAGCATTTAAAAAATATATCCACTCTATGATAAATTTGTTCATAAATGTCAGCTAGGCTTTTAAGCCTGTAGAAAGAAGTACTTGTAAAACTTTAAATTTTTATAAACTTTTAACTTTAAACATAGTCTTGAGGAATACAAATTAAGCCTGCACCCTTTAAAAATGTACATTTTTTCTCTTCCCTCAGAGGTACTTCACCGCAAGCATGCTATAAGTAACTCAAGTCATACGACCAGGCTATGTTTTACTACTTAGTTGTGTGACAAGGGGTTTAATCAGCCTGAAAAATGTTGACACCTCAAGATTTGTGTTAGAAAAGAACATAATGCCTGATCTTTGGAACTTGGAACTAAAAGCTCACACTTTTCATTTACTAGAAAATCGGATAACTATACACCAGTGGGAATAGATGGTGCAGAAAAATTCAAATTAAATATGAAAGATGCAAATTGTCAAGCATTAGACTGTGTGATTACCCTTGATTTAATGAAGCCCAATGTCTACAGAAAGACCTCTAACTTGTCAGGTTCATAAAATGAACATTTTTCCTGCACCGTGTTGCTCTTTTCAAAGGTTTATTTCTAATATAATCCCAATTTCTGCAAGGAAGTATTGAAAACAAAGCCCACAGACTTACAAAATGCTTAACAGTGGAATACATTAACTGATGACAGTAAGTTGAAGGGTGTATGTAATAAATATTTTGAATTAAATTATTTCTTAAGACTTTTCTTAAAGTACAGTTTTCTAATCAAATATGACTTTTAAAATTATTAAGTTCTGCTGTGCTCAAAACTAATACAACTGATTCATCACCCTATTCATTTACTTCTTTGTTTACTTAATAGTAATTGAATGGCTAGCACAGGTCAGACTCTTAGATTTTTCAAGGGCATTTGTTTCACTCTTTCATAGAAGTCATTATAGAATGCTAATTACTCTGAAGGTCAAATGAGCTTCTAAGACAATATTTTGATGTCCTATACCTCCAGAAGGAAAGACATGGACAAATCATAACAAACAGCATCAGACAGCGTGAGTTCAAATTTGAACACAGCCACCTAGTACTTGCCTGAACTTGACCACTTGAACACTCACTGTCTGTTTTTTCATCTGTGCAATGGAAGATATGATCATACCATCTTCATTGTGTTGTGGTAAGGATTACATATGATAGATATAATGTGTTCAGCACAGTGCCAGATACATAGAAAAATGCCCAATAACTATTAGCTAATCTTAATAGTAGTCACAGTAGTAATTGACAGCAGCAGTAGAATTTGTACTTAGGCTAATACATTTTAATATATTCTTTTTATTTATTTATTTTTTTGTCTTTTTTAGGGCTACACCCATGGCATATGGAATATCCCAGGTATGGGTTGAATCAGAGCTGCAGCTGCCAGCCTACACCACAGCCACAGCAACATGGGATCCAAGCTGCATCTGCAGCCTACACTGCAGCTCATGGCAACGCTGGCATCATTAACCCACTGAGCAAGGCCAGGGATCGAACTCACTGAGCAAGGCCGGGGACTGAACCTACATCCTCATGGATACTAGTTGGGTTCATTACACTAAGCCACAACAAGAACTCCTAATATATTGCATACATAGTTCACAGATATATGTTTATTGCACATATATAGCTTATATAAAATACCATGTAACTTATTATTTTATTCTTTCTGTCAGATTATTACCTCCCAAGTAAATTTATACATATGCATGTACATACATCAGCATATATGTGTGTACATAGATGTGTTCAGCTTTGTGTAACATGCATGTATATACATACACAGAGGGAGAGCGAGAGGAAGAAAGATGCTTAAGGGTAGCATCTAACATCTGCCTTATTCTGAGGTTCCTATTTTATTCTAAGAAATTCCACTATAGATACATAATCTCATTCCTTTGATTGATGCTGAGTAACCTAATTTAACAAAATCTGAATTATTTTAAAAATGTAACACTCCTTTTAAAAATGTAACATTGCTACCCTAATTAAAATTACAAGCAGTGCTACCTATGTATTATTCAGTAATTATAAATTAAAATTAAATATTTTAATATTTACAAATAGTAAATCTTCAACATAGATATAATTATCAGCAATAAACCACTGATTGTTCATATTACAGGCAAATGAATTGTTACTGTCATTATCACCATTATCAAGGAATGTTAAACACCTTTTTTGTCCTAAAGATTCTCTGTAGAGATTTTCTATAAAATAGTAGAATATTATTATACACATCTATAGAATAATGAAAAGATTTTTATATAAGCAAGAGCAAATGGAATTACAACTACTAAAATTATTACAGGCATCATGGTCTTGGAGCCTGTGTTAATGAGGTTTGATTATGACAAGGACAGTGTAATATGTTCTACTTCCCCAAATAAAATTAATGCAAATAAACGATGTCCTGTCCATTTTTTTTTACTTAAATAGGCTATTTTAGTTAGGTAACTTCCATTAAATTATAGAAATAAAGTCAATACATACATTATATGTTAATCAAGAAAAAAATATTATAACATGGCTTACAAGGTAAAGTGTGAACCATTTACATTTACAGTTCTTGGATACTTCTTTCATTTAAGCCAGTTTCTTAGAGAATCTATTGGGTGGCAGATACTATTTTCAATATTAAAGTTTTGGCAGTGAACCTGGTAAAGGCCCTACCTTCATGGATCTGCAGAGTCCATACAAGAGCCACACGACAAATGTCAGATTTCTTTCCTTACTAATAGCAGATAGTTATTGGCATAAGTACTGCTTTTACTCATTTAAAAGTCCTTAACCTACTGAACTCAATAAACATTAGGCTGTAACTATGTGCTTAGCACTGTGTCAGGCACTTTCAGAATATAAGGTAAAGTAAAATAGTCTCTTCCTCCTAAGTCTTGCAAACCAGAAAAAATAATAGCACTGTGACACAAAACAAAACAACCCCCAAAACAAAAACAACAATACAAGCAAACAGGATAATCCTAGCAATATCAGGTGATTAAATGGTAAGGAAAGAAACAGACAACCAATTAAATTGTGAGTGTGGGCAAGAGTGAGGAGGATGCCAGATCATATCCATGAGAAAAATCAAAACAGTTTCCTTCAGTTGAGTATTAAGAGAAACGGGATAAATGCAGGGAAAAGCAAAGCCTGAGCCATTTTCTCATAAGGTGAGAATCCACCCTTGCCTCTTCTTGGCTTCTGCCAATTGGCCATAAATATTTGGCATATCTTGATTCACTGTTGCATAACTCTGATCTCTGCCTCTGTCGTCACGTGGTATTTTCCATGTGTGTGTGTCTGTCTGTCTTCACATGGTTGTCTTCTTATGAAGACATCAGTCCCAGTGGATTAGGTCTACTCCACTCTAGTATATCTCATTTTAACTAATTATTTCTACAATGATCCTATTTCCATTCAAGGTCTCATTCTGAGGTCCTGGGAATCAGGACTTCAATACGGCATTTTTAATGAGGGATATAATTAACCCGTAATAAGACCTAATATAAAAATTATCTACTCAGGCTAAAGTAAATTTAAAGAGACAAGAAATTCCAACTGTGTAAAATATATTGCTTGTGAGATGATGAATTTGTATAACACCTTTGGAAAAGTAATCAGACAGATTGTATTCAAATTGACTCTAAGATGTTTATAAACTTAGACCAAAGAAATAATCCTAAATATAGAAAAAGTATTCTATGCAGAGACTTTTATAAAATACTTACTGAAAATTGCAAAAAAAAGGAAAAAGGCAAGAAGTTAAACAAAAGATAGAGAAATAACTAAATTTTAGTTCATCTAATTCATTCAAAAATTTGACAACAAAAATGAGACTTATGAAAGTTCATTACATGAAAACTATTTCTATTGATTGAAAATAGGCTTAAAAATATGTACATTCTGTGTCATCAATATGTAACCAAATATAAATCAAAACAATATACATTCAAATATAATGAAAAGAAAATATACAAACATCTCATGCAGCTTTATATCAAAAAAGCAACCCAATTAAAAATGGTCAGAAGATCTAAATAGACATTTCTCCAAGAAGACAGAGATATGGCCAAAAAGCACATGAAAAGATGCTCGACACCACTAATTATTAGAGCAATGCAAATCAAAATTACAATGAGATATCACCTAATACCAGTCAGAATGGCCGTCATCAAGAAGTCCACAACAATAAATGCTGGAGAAGGTGTAGAAAAAAGGGAACCCACCTACACTGTTGGTGGGAATATAAGCTGCTGCAACCACTATGCATGTTCCTTAAAAAACTAAATATTTAACGACCATATTATCTCACAATCCCACTCATGGGCATATATTCAGATAAAAGCATAATTTGAAAAGGTACATGCACCCTAATGTTCACTGCAGCACTATTTACAATAGCCAAGACATGGAAGCAACCTAAATGTCCATAAGCAGAGGACTGAATAAAGAAGATGTGGTACATATATACAATGGACTATTACTTAGCCGTTAAAAAGCATGAATTAATGCCAGTTGCAGCAACATGGATAGACCTAGAAATTATCATACTAAATGAAGTAAACCAGGGAAAGACAAATATCATATAACATCACTAATACGTGGAATCTAATAGAAGTGATACAAAAGAACTTACAAAACAGAAATAGACTCAAAGATTCTGAAACCAAACTTGTGTTTACCAAAGAGGAAACATGGGAGGGGGAGAGAGAACATAGGGATTTGGGTTTATAAAATAGATGGGTAACAAGGATCTACTGCATAGCACAGGGAAATTCACTCAGTACTGTGTTACTAACTATGGGAAAATAATCTGAAAAGGAATGGACATATGTATAACGCATTTACTCTGCTGTAAGCTGAAATTAACACAACTTTGTAAGTCAATTATTTTCTAAAAAAATAAATAAATATACATATATATGAAAAAAATTCACCAAAACGTGAATATGGTTCAATTAGGTAATGAAAACTTAGGAATTCTTTAAATTTTTTTCTACATTTTAATATTTTTCATATTTAATAATATCTATCACTTTTATTATGTACAAAATGTTTATTGATAAAATATTTTCCATAAACTTTTGTGAAATTATAAATAGCAAAATAAATGTTATAGCTCTTATTTGTGGTAATAAATATTAAACATTAAACTATATGCACAATTCCATTTCCAGATAAATACCCTAAAGGAATTATTCTACATGTATACAAGAAAACACGTACAGGGAGTTCCCATCATGGCTCAGTGGTTAACGAATCTGACTAGGAACCAAGAGGTTGCGGCTTCAGTCCCTGGCCTTGCTCAGTGGGTTAAGGATCCGGCGTTGCCACGAGCTGTGGTGTAGGTTGCAGAAAAAATAGAGCAAGATAAGAGAAATTCAAAGTGATGAAATAGTGTTTGAAATGTTTCTAAATACAATCACGAGACATCCTTGAGGTGACATTTGAGCAAAGACTTCAAGGAATATCAGAGTTTATCATTTGGCTCTCATTGAGTCATGCTGTGTTAAGCACTCTCAAGTTACCATGGCTTACAAACACTTGTGTGTACTCCCCAGGTACATGGTATGACCTTTACGTGGCATTGTGTCAGGTTGTTTTAAATCCAGAAACAGATTACAGAAACAGCTTCTTTCTGGAGAAAGTCAGATAAAGAAAGACAACAAATGGAGTAAGCACAAAATGCCCCTCAGTGTCATTCTTCCTGGAATGCCGAATCACTTCCTTTCACTTTTTATTGCCCAAAACATGTCACTTGGTGACACCTGATGCAATTGAGTAAGAATACTCATTTCACAGGAGTGTCAGGAGTAATTGGAAGCAATAACTATCTTGTTTCCCTCTCCTTCTCACATACAATACACTTGCCTCACTCACACAAAGGGAAATGACCTAATCAAACCATCATGCTCAAAGCCTAGGATCTTATGACAGTCTTCAGATTAGGATCATATGGGGCTTTTCTTGATCCAAAAATCCTACACACACCACATACAGTGGTGGAATATGGACAAGCTGACCATAAGACACATTCCCATTGGAACTGGGTGGGAAGGGGAAGCAGACATCATCACTGATCTGTAGCAATACTGAAATCTCGCCAGGGAGAAATCACAAAGGGCCCCTACCCTGGAGGAAGAGAATGTTCATCAATGAGGCCCTGCTCTCTTCCCTTGAAGTAAACCCTAGTCCATTGTTCTTTTGGTATCTATCTCTCCCTCTGGAAGATCTTTCCTTTCCTATTTTCCTCCTAAGTCTCATCTGAAGAGGACAATGGAGAAAATACTGTTCTTGAGGACCACATAGCTTTCTCCTCCAGAGGCCCAAAGCTAACGCTCAAGGAGTCACAGCGCATTTTAAATCCAGACTAGGTACTCTTCTGGCAGTATTATTCTTTCAAAAGCATAGCGTGCTTTTCTTCTGTTACCCAATTCATACGTTAGTAGCTTACAAATTACTCTTCTTTTTCCAGACTTAATAATAGGTAACTGAAACTTACCAAACCTTATTGGGAAAGCCATTCCTTCATTCTTTTTTCTTTGAGCCATTTTGTCTAACTTAAAGTTTTCACTAAGCACTACCTTAATTTAGTACTTTCAGAGGAAACTGAGTTTAAATTAGCCTTTGTTTTCAGAGGCTATCTCAGTTTTGTTTTTTATCTGTTGGAAATGAGAAACAGTGCCAGTATCCATACCTGGAATCTTTGGGAATTTCTGAGCTTTCTGTATTCCTATTCATTTTTGCTTACATGGTAGCCAATTCTTTTCTGATTTAATGTCTTACGGTGCCTGGTCAAAACAGCCAATATCAACCAACGTTTCTCTGGCACTATTCCCTTTCTTATTCACCACTGCATAACATTGTAATCATTTGTTGAGACTTGAAGAGTAGTTCCCTGGATACCCACTATCAACAAGGAAAGTTAATGCCATGGGTTATTGCGTCTGTTTAATCTGAATCCCAATTTGGCACTAATTTCTATATTTACTTTCATTAAGTATGATAAAATAACAAAAATCCCAATTTTCAGGAGCTTCAAAACTAATATTTATTTCTCTCCTGAGTTACAAGAATCTCATGGGTCAGTTATGTCTCTGCTTTCTGTTGCTCACACAGGGTCTACGCTAAAGGAGTAGCCCCCATCTGGATCATGCATACGGCAGAGTAGAGGGAAAAGATTCTACGATTGCTTTTAAATCTTCTACTTAGGAGAGGCATATATCATTCTGTTCATTTCATTAGCCAAAGGAAGTCATACATCAAAATGGGGTAGCAGAATACTTTCTTCTTAAAGTAGCAAATGTTTGGCAACCAAAATAACCTGCCACAGGGAGAGAGCAGTGCAGACCTCTGGTGCAAGAAAATTTCAGGTACACTCAACAGCTAGTGCAAAAAGTAGGAATATGACTGGCACGTCCACAGAATAGCAAGGAGGCCAGTATGAATGAAGAAAAGCCTATAAGCTGGAAAGTTATCAAGTGCAGAGAGAGAAGAAGAAACAAAATTTTGTAGAGTTTTGTAGCCTATTGTTTTTTGTTTGTTTGTTTGTTTTGTTTTGTTTGTCTTTTTTGCTATTTCTTGGGCCGCTCCCACGGCATATGGAGGTTCCCAGGCTAGGGGTCCAATCGGAGCTGCAGCCACTGGCCTACGCCAGAACCACAGCAATGCCAGATCCGAGCCGTGTCTGCAACCTACACCACAGCTCACGCAACGCCGGATCGTTAACCCACTGAGCAAGGGCAGGGACTGAACCCTCAACCTCATGGTTCCTAGTCGGATTCGTTGACCACTGCACCACGACGGGAACTCCAGCCTATTGTAATGATTGTCTTTTAGAGTAAAGGAAGAGTTTTGAGCTAAGAAGTAATAGGATTGAACTTTTAAAAGAATCACTGTAGCTGCTATGCCTGGATGAGATGGACAAATGGTGTTAGCAGGAAGAGAAGTTAGCTGGACATTGCTATCAAAGTGAAAAAGTAAGGCCCGAGACCAGGCTAATAGACATAGAGGTACAGAGATCTGGTCAGATGGGTATTAAAGTGGAGCCACAAGGTCTCTGAGTGGGTTTGATATGGGATGTGAGAGAAATAAAATAAAAGATAAAATCAAAGATAGATTCAAGATATAACTTGCAAGTGGAAGGAAGCTGTCATTGACTGAGATGGGGAAGCTTGTGGATACAGCAGATTTACAGAGAAAATTAGGACTGCTGCTTAGCATACAAGTTTGAGATAGCACCAAGAGATCCATATGTCGATGTCAAGTCTGAGGGAAAGGAGGAATTTTTAAAAATAAGAGTCCAGGAATTCCTGTCATGGCACAGTGGTTAGCGAATCTGACTAGGAACCATGAGGTTGCAGGTTCAATCCCTGACCTTGCTCAATGGGTTAACGATCCGGCCTTGCCCTGACCTGCGGTGTAGGTGGAAGACACGGCTCGGATCCCACATTGCTGTGGCTGTGGTGTGGGCCAGCAGTAACAGCTCCAATTAGACCCCTAGCCTGGGAACCTCCATATGCCACGGGAGCAGCCCTAGAAAAGGCAAAAAGACAAAAATAAATAAATAAATAAAATAAAAATAATAAAAATAAGAGTTCATGCGTTCATAATTTTACATAAAACCATTAGGTTGAATAAAATCACCAAATTTGTGAGTTTAATTAGAAAAGATGATAAGGTAACTCCAATTTTAAGAGATCCAAGAGAAGAAAATGAACCAGGAAGCAAGATTTACAGTAAGAAAACTAACAGTGTGTGAGATGCTGAAAACTATGAAATTAATGTGTTCAAGGAGGCAGGTGTGATCAAATGTATCGAATGATGCTGCTAGATTACCTAAAAAGAGACTGAAATTTGCCCACTGGCTTAGCAATTTAGAAGTTATTGTGGCCTTGAAAAGAACAGTTATTTGAAGTGATAGGGGCAAAAACCTAAAAGGAGCAATTTTAAGAAGGAACAAAAGACAAGAATGGGGACACTGAGTATAGATAATATATCTGGGAGAGAACGGAATGGGCCTGAGAAAAGTTTCATAGTAGATTCAACTTCATATAAGATGGCTTATTCTTTTATAAAAATGGACAGTAATGATATTCTAACATTTGTTAATTTCCAGGAAAATGACAAATAGGTGTTTTATAGCATGTTTTGTACTTTCCATTAAAAATTTTAAAAGGTAGAACAAAAATGAGTCCTTTAGAAAAGACTTAAGAAATTCAAACTTTAGGAATTTAATGACAGCTTGGAAAACTATGTGAAGAAAGGAAAGCTATTCTAATTCAACAAAGACTGATTTATTATGATTACCTGTTTTATTAGCAAAAAATCTGTAGGGGTTATTTATAGATATGGTGGAAATCCAAGTCCTGGGGTAAGGTGAAGGATGGATTGTGATTTGTAAAGGTGAGAGGCAGAGAGAAACCAGACAAGACAGATGACATGCATGTACTTCATGAAGTCTGTTGTTGAAGAATTTTAGCAAAATAAGTCAACTTATCTATGAGTGTCAGGGAGATGAGATACAAAGTTAGAAACTAAAGGGAGAGTCATGAACTGAGTCAAAAGCAGAAGGTAATTCTGGGCTGTGCGGGAGGAGAAAGAGGAATATTAGGTAGAGAAAATGTATATGTGAATTTGGACAGATGACCTGTTCTAGACAGCTAACATATCCCTGAAGAAGCTAACCTTGCACCCCTACTTCATAAAGAAAATTAAACTGCCTATGGAAAACAGTGACCCTAAATTTTTCTCTGAGTTTGGTCAGACAGCTTCTGGACATTTTCAAATAGGATTATTTATCTATAAAGAAGCTACGGATATGGACTTGAAATAAGCTACTTTATGGCAGTTACTTTGTTCTCTTATATGTACCCATCCCCCTTAACCTATGCCCAGAAAGTAGAAGGGGTTCAATTTAAATTATTCAGTGAACATTGATGTTCATATAGTCAATGGATTAACTTTGTAAACAAATGACTTCAGACAGGTATATAACATGTTGGTGAATTAAATCATATTTAAAGCCCAACAGAAAAAAAAAAAAAACTGTTTTTCCAAGAACTCTATTGGGGTAATTTTTAAGGAAAATATATTTATGAAATAAAATTATACCCATTAAGCAAGACTGTGAGTGTGTGGGAATTATTTAGATTGCAGATATAATACAATGCTTAAAAATTTAAAGTATTAAATATTTATCTGAAAAGAAGAAAAAGTATAATAAACATGCCTTTGAGTTTCTTCAAAAGTTAGATGTAATCAGTCAAAAACAGAATATAACAAAAATTAACACTATATTGATACTTATTTTAATCACACAACAAAACTGCTTAATACAACTGATTTCTCATCCAATGCATCAGCTTAGAATCAGGTCTAGTATATTAAATCAAGAGTTAATTGGAAAACATTGTTAAAGTTAAATATAACAGGTTTTGCTGATATCAAAGCAGCTTTTTTTTTAATAAACCCAAAGGTTACATTATATTTAAATATTTCTCCCTGAATATTTTGGAGTATTACTATGCAAAGATCAGCCTTTTAAGAGTTTTAAACAGCCACCAAGTATGATCTCATTTTATATGATATTTCTGAAGAACTCTTAAAATAAATAAGATGAGCAAACCTTTAATTTGACATTTCTTGAATTTAAATATTCATAAGGTGATTGATATTTAAACATCATCTACTGAAGAGCTCAATTTAAATGAACCAATCAATGTGTCAAATTCAGATGTATTACTTTGGGATAATGAGGGAATAGTAAAAGGAGAAAGCTTGTTTGTTTTTATCAGAAAATGTTTTTTTAAAGATATTAGTTTAATATATGAAACCTGATTTTAAAAGATGGATCAAATTTTCTGAAACTAAAAATACTATTGTCCTCTGTATTACAATATTTGTTGCACATTATTTACCATGTTTTAATTGAAATACCCTTGCTATAAAAATTAAGTAGCTATTTTAAAAGAAAAGTGAATTATAGGAAACAAAAAAAAAGTACTGACCTTGCACATGAACTATATATAACTTGCCCTTCATAAAAAAGTATATATGGGAACTGAGAAGAATGTATATTTGTTTTAAAAGCAGAAAAATCCATGTAAGGACAGGAGTTAGAATATGAAATATAACTCAAAAAGATATATTTTTATAACCAGTTGCAAAATGATTCAGTATTCAAGACCCTGTTGAACTTTCAAAAATGATAAGGATCTGTTTTTAACTCAAAAGTCAGATACCTTGGATAATATTTGTAGCAACTAAGAAAACTCAATCTCTGCCTTTAAAAATAAAGTATTTCACATATTTTTGTTGAATTAGAGAAAGTATTTCAAAGCTCAATGTTTTATTTCAAATAGGATAGACAGAGAATTTTTAAATCAATAGGAATAGGATGAATTTTCCAATACAAAAGGTGCTGAAATATTCGGTTTTTAAGGGTAAAAAAACGCCTTTCCTGTAAATGTGAAATGCTAAAAAGTAAGATTTAATCACTGAAAGAATAGATTCTATATTTGTTTGTTTAGAAGAAAAGAAAAATGTACCTGAACATAAAAGCAAAGGAAGTTATACTATAAGAGATGGTTTTTTAATACCTAGGAAATGTAAAATATTTCACTATCAGAAACATGGGGGGGGGGAGACAATCATCATCCATAAAAAAAATTAAAAAAAAAAAAACCTGCAATCTTTAGGACAGAGATCCAATATTATTACTATTTTAAAGTAAGTTCTCACAAATCAATAAGAAAAAGCAAATAGCTTGAGAGGAAACTATTCCTAAACAAAACAGATGATTTGATTAGCGGTATAAAAGGCTGCCTAGTCAGTAGTGGTGAAAATCCACAACCTCAGCAAGAACAAGAAGGAAAAGATTAAATCACAATTAGGGCCCCTGCAGGACCACTTGCAGTTTAAAGCTTCCCTACAGGACTCGATTTTTGCGCCCTTAAAATTGGTAACTCGCTTCAGTTTAGCTAGAACAGTCCTGGTGTCAGAAGAGACAGATTAGGGAGACCTGTGAGCCCCCAGGAACAATGACCAAGCAGGTGAGGGTACCTGTGGAGCCTTGAGCTCGCTATCTCGAGGCCTCTGGAACACCAGCTAGTCCCTCTGGGATCTGGAGCTCAGCTCCACCGCTTTCCCGCTTTCCCGCCTGAACCTCAATAACTTATTCAAGGTTTCTGTTTCCGGGATCCGTCCGGAAACCAGCGGGAGTCCCACCGGGACAAGGGTCCGACCGGTCCGACCTAGAAACCAGACTGGGTCTCATGTGAGGCCCAGGGGAACACCGATTTATTTTAAGGCTGAACAAGTAGGTGTCAAAAAACATACCCCGCCCTCTGAGGATAGCTCGCAGAAAGATAAGTTTATTGCAAAGGTTCTGACCGCATGGCGGCAAACTTAAGGCTATGGAAGTAACATGTTCTGAGTTGCTCACAGACTCCGAGTTTTTAATGGGATGCACGGAGAAGTTATTTTTTTCAGGCGAGTGGAGGCCTCGTGATCTTCCATATCTGGTGGAGAATAGCTGAGTCAGGGGAAAAAAAGTCCAGAGATGGTATAAAGAGAATTGGCATTTGGGGATCAGCAGGCATCCTCTGCCGATTTCTAAGAAGAATTGCAAATTGCTACAACTTAGGTAAATTTTGTTTTGCAAATACTCCTGCATAGGCCAACTCCATTTTGTCCCCAACATAAGTGACTCCGTTTTTAGTTTTGGTTCTACAGAGGTTAACTTTACCTGACATAATATGAATTACACAGGCCACAGTGGAGATCTTGTAACCGCCTTAGATACGCTGATCCATTTATGAGATGCCCTAGTGGAAAAGAGGTGTCAGCCAGGCACCCACACTAAAGGGTAAAAGGAAAATTAATTTTCCTCCTCTGTAGTTTCTGGTCACCAGAATGAGACCCACTGGGACACCCCACTGACTCTGGAGCCCACAGATGGCATCCTGGCAAAGCTGACAGAAGCCAGCAAAAGGTAAGATTTCTCACCAAAGTCAGCTCAGATCTTTATCTGTTGTGTCTGGTCAAGAGAAGATAATTTTTTTTCTTTCCACACTAAGATTGGCAGAAAGAAAATGTTGGTTACCCGTGCTTTCTTTCCCAGGGATAGCTAATCCCTTCTTGTTTGTCTCATTTTTGTCCTATAACTTGACGTGCCACTGTGTGGGGGTCCTCAAAATATGCCTGGACAGAAATGTGGCTTGCCCCCCTTTTAACAGCTGAGGTCCTACTAACTGCTGCCAGCTTGAAAGTGAATTGTCTTTCTTTTGGTTGTCTTCAGGAATGGCTCTTAATCCTGCAAGAATAGTATTTGTGTGCCCTGTTGGGGACCTCTCTTGTGTGTGTGTGGGGGGGGGGTGTTCAGTAGTGCAAGGAATATTTACTGTTTGTCCCGGCTGAAACTTGATAAGGTATTCAAAAGGATTTTTGTAGAGTTCCAGTTGTGTTCCAGTGGAAAAGAATCTGACTAGTATCCATGGGGATGTGGGTTTGATCCCTGGCCTTGCTCAGTGGATCTGGTGTTGCCCTGAGCTGTGGTGTAGGTTGCAGACATGGCTCAGTGGCCAGTGGCTTCAGCTCTGATTCGAACCCTAGCCTGGGAACCTCCACATGCCTTGGGTGTGGCCCTTAAAAGCAAAAAACAAACAAACCATATGATTTTTGTATCTGTATGATCAAAACTTGGAAGCTGATGTTCAGAACCTGATAGGAACCATTTTTTTGGCCTTCTCCCATAAGCTAAAATGAAACCATGTACCCAAAGGGAAAGAAAAACATTCTGAAGCTGTCTTAGAAGGATTTACTAAAACACTCTGAACACATGCATTTTAGTCTAAATCTAAAACATAGGGATCTTTTGATTTCCATCTTAGTTGAAGTTATTCTCCCTGAAGGAGGAGTTTGTACCACAACAAATACCACCTGTACCTAAATCAGCAACACCTCTGGTATTGTAGCGAATACAAAAATTAACGAGCTTCTTGGCTAAAACAGTTTGATGTCTCAGTAGGTACATTTTTTAATTTATTTGACAACTGGTTTGGTTCTTTAAAAAAAAAAAAAATGAGGCGTTCCCACAGTGGTGCTGTGGGCTAATGACCTGGCTTTTCTCTGGAGGCACTGGTTCCATTCCTGGCCCAGTGCAGTGGCTTAAAGAATGTGGCGTTGCCGCAGCTGTGACACATACTGAAGATGTGGCTCAGATTCCATCCCTGACCTGAGAACTGCGGGTGTGTCATAAAAAGCAAAAACAAATAAACAAAAAGAATCACAATTATAAGGTTATTACTTCATATTCAAATGAGTACTCTTTTAACATAGTCTTTTTTTTTTTTTTTTAGTATTTTTACCTTTTCTAGGGCCACTCCAGTGGCATATGAAGGTTCCCAGGCTAGGGGTCGAATCGGCGCTGCAGCCACCGGCCTAAGCCACAGCCACAGCAATGTAGGATCCCAGCCGCGTCTGCAACCTACACCACAGCTCACGGCAACGCCAGATCCTTAACCCACTGAGCAAGGCCAGGGATCGAACCTGAAACCTCATGGTTCCTAGTCGGATTCATTAACCACTGAGCCACGACAGGAACTCCATCTTTTAACATAGTCTTATATCCATTGTTAGTGAGTTTGTAATACTTATCAGAGGCTTAAAAGAATATATTTTGATCCAGAAGTGAATACCTCTATGCAAACTTTGTCTAAACGTTAGAAACTTGGTCCAAGATAAAAATAAAATATACACATAAAATGTCTACACAAGAATTTCTCCTGGGGAATTATATAGGCAGAACTGGAAACTAATTCAATGTATAAAAAAGGTAACTAATTAAATCTTCACATATTTATGAACTAGACTGCTAGCATTGGAAGTCACGTTTCATAAAAATATTTAATGACTCAGGAAGTGTCATGTTACTGATGAATTTTTAAACATAAAAATTATGTTATATTAGGATAAATATGTAAAATATGTCTTATATAAGTAAATCGATGTTTATGTGTACATTCACAGGATAGGAGGGAGATATTACTAACAAACTTTTCTAGATTATTGTATTATTCTCCTGATCTTTGATTTGATTTAGACAATTTTGGGAGACTACTTTGCTTGGAACCTTGGTTTAAAAATGAGACTTTTCAGAGTTCCCGTTGTGGCGCAGTGGTTAATGAATCCGACTAGGAACCATGAGGTTTCAGGGTCGATCCCTGGCCTTGCTCAATGGGTTAAGGATCTGGCGTTCCCCTGAGCTGTGGTGTAGGGCACAGACGCGGCTCGGATCTGGCGTTGCTGTGGCTCTGGCATAGGCCTGTGGCTACAGCTCCAATTAGACCCCTAGCCTGAGAGCTCCATGTGCCACAGGAGCAACCCTAGAAAAGGCAAAAAGACAATAATAAAGCAAGGCTTTTCAAAAACTTACTTCATTTTACCCTAGATGTAAGGCATTAGGTTCTACTTTGTAACCGATGGGGGTAATTTGTATGCATGTTGAAGTCTGAGACGCTCTTCTCTAAAACATAAAGAAGAAGTGAAAATATATATTACTCTCGTAATGACTTTTTCCAGTAACAGAATCATTTCAAAAAATGATTAATTTACATGTTGGAGTGCTAATTGGTATAATCCTTTTGACAACTTGCAATAGTATCAAAAATCTTGGAATGGTTATGCTTTCAGACCTAATAACTACACTTCTGAAAATGTATCCTAGCAAAAGAATCCAATGACATGGTAAAAGCTTTATGTGCAAAGATGTTCATGGTAACTCTATTTAAAATAACCAAAAATTAGAAACTAAATGTTCCACAATAGAAAAATAAATTCTGGTAATCTACTAGGTAGAGTTTTAGTCAACGACCAAAATTATGTTTTAAATTTTTTATATTTTAAATCCTTCTTTATCCATTTTAATAATGTAACTATTAATTACCTTTTGTATCTAATATGATTGTTTCAATTACTTTCTTTTTTTACATATCTCTGGTAATTCTTTTCTCGTTCCTTATTTTCAACAAATCTGTCATTTTGTTTTAGATGTGCTTTTTGGTGAACAGTTAAATTTTTATTTTTATTTATCCAATCTGAAATGTCTTTTGATAGGTAAACTTAACCTATGGGTCTGAAAGCATTTTCTGAAAAAAAAAAAAATTCTTAGGTCTCTACAATTACAAAATAGGCCATAGACTTGCCAATATCTGGGTTAAAATTTAATGCTTTCAAATTAAATAACTCTAATGTTTATACAGAAGTTTCCACATGCTAGACATTGTCCTAAGAAACTTACATATGACAATTTAATAATCTATAGTAAGAGCTATTATTATCTCCATTATACAGAAACTGAGGGACAGAGACTTGCCCAAGGCTACACAAGTAATGATGGAACTGGAATTTGATCCCAGGCCATCTGGCTCTAGAATATACAGCCTTGATCAATTCAGTATATTTCAATTTATTGATTAAAGATTGAAACATTTTTTACCATCTCCCTACCATCTTATTTCGCATTTTCTTTTACAAGTGATTTGTTTTGTATTGCTGCTATAACACATTGCCACAAACTTAGTGGCTTAAAACACAAATTTATTATCTCACAGTTCTTTAATTCAGAAATCTGGGGGTTTAGCTGTACCATCTTCAGATCTTACAAGGCTGACATCAAGGGTTGATAGGGTTACATACCTTTCTGGGGGCTCTAAGGATAAATTCACTTGCAAGTTGACACAGGTTGCTGGCAGAATTCAGTGCCCTGTAGGTAGAGGACAATGGTGCCCTTTACCTTGTGGGCTGCCAGCCAGTTGTGCTCAGCTTCTGGAAGCTGCCCACACTCCCTGGTCATGTTTCCTCCATCTTCAAAGCAAACAATGTACAGCTGAGTCTTTTTCATGTGTCAGCTGTCTCTTCTGCTCCCCTTTCTGAAACTTCCAGCTCCCTTCTGGCCTCCTCTGCAGCTTTTAAGGGCTCAAGTGATTATGCTGGCTCCACCTAGATAATCTAGAATAATCTTTGTATTTTAAGGTCAGTTGATTTGTGATCTTAGTATCATCTGAAAACTCCCTTCACAGCAGTATGTGGATTAGTGTGATTAGATAACTAGCAAACAGAAAACTTGGGGGCATATCTTAGATTTATATTACCATGCTTTTTTTTTTTTTTCATTTTTCTTTACATTCTCTCTCTGAATTTCCAATGTGGTAATGCAGTCTTTTAAAATATTTGTTTTGGGAGTTCCCGCCGTGGCTCAGTGGTTAACGAATCTGACTAGGAACCATAAGGTTGTGGGTTCGATCCCTGGCTCCGCTCAGTCGGTTAAGGATCCAGCGTTGCTGTGGCTGTGGGGTAGGCCGACAGCTACAGCTCCGATTAGACCCCTAGCCTGGGAACCTCCACATGCCACAGGTTCAGCCATAGAAAAGCCAAAAAAAAAAAAATTATTTTGCCTTTGGTATAAATTAATTTTCCTAGCAAGAAAGCTACAGAAAACTCATTTCATCTCCATTTGTGCTGCTTATCTTAATAAGTTCTCTCCCATCAGATCTTTAACTGCAGTTTGTAAACATATATTTTCGTTTCCCATAGGTTGTTAAGATTTGAGGGAATTTTTTTAAGTTTATTTTGCTTACCTAGTCAGACCGTTATACTAAATTTCCTTTTAATTGAACACACTATATAGTAACATTTTAAATAGGCAACACTATTTACCTGTGTTCATACTGCCTTCCCATAACCATCTTTGCATATTATTTTGCAGTCCCCCATGTTTATATTCTACATAACAGTAATCACAGTTATATAGTAGTTTCTTCTTTTCAACTTCAAAACTGTAAATATAACCAATTATTTCATTCTTTTGTGAACTTTTCATTGCCCAGGGAAGGTGCATGAGAAGACGGTATACAACCTTCAGAGCATGGTCTAAAGAGTTCCCCTGACCTGAATCCTGTCAACTTATCCTCCCCAAATATCACTTCTACTCATTTGACCCTCATACATTATATTTCAGCATAATGCAAAATTTGCAATTCTCACCTTTGTACACATGTCGCCTTTCCGACTTCATTTTCTGCTTCTAACTCCTATTTGCCTTTCAAGACTAAGCTAATGTGTCACCTCCCTTCAGGAAATTTTCCTAGTCTAGGTTAAGTGACTCTCTTATGTGTGCCCAAAAAATTCTTTGCAGACTTTAATTGGGGCATTTTTCATGTTCAATTATAATCATCTGATTATTTCTACAACTTTAAAGTCCTCATAAGCAGTGCCCATCCCTACCAGTCTTTTTACTCAGGATGAGTTAGGGTTGGCTTCAGTTAACAAACAACTCTCAAATATTAGTGGATTAAGACAACACAGGTGTATTTCATTTTCACACTACATGTGCATCATGGAGCAGCTTGAGGCTCTGTTCTGTGCATTTTTAACTGGCAAAGCTGCCATCATCTCTAAGATCACTAGCGGCCATAGCAGAGGAAAAGAGAGCATGGTGAAGTATACAGTGACTCCTACAACATCTCCTGGAAGTGACACATTATGTCTGCTCACCTTCGTTGCCAAAGAGAGCACATGACCATCCCTGTCCTCAAGAGGAAAGGGAGTTGAATCCTATAGGTGCCAGAAAGGAGTTATAAATGCTTGCAGAATAGCACTAACTAAAAAGTCAGCAGCCACAATCAATCTCTAAGTGGGTGGATTGATTTCCTGGCAGGGCCATAGCAAAATACCGTAGATTGGGTGGCTTAAACAAAAATTTCTGTCTCGCAATTCTATAGCCTAAAAGTCCAAAATAAAGGCGCCATTAGGACTATTTCCCTTCAGAGGGCTGTTAGGGAATCATCTGTTCCAGGCCTCTTTCCTCAGCTTGAGGATGGCCGTCTTCTCCCTGTGACTCTTCTCATCATCTTCTATTCGTGTCAAATTTTCTTTTATAAGGACACCGGTCATATTGGATTAGGGCCTATGCTAGTTCATTTTAACCTCATTTTAACTTGATTATCTCTATAAAGATCATATCTGCAAATAATGTCACTTTCTGACATACTGGAGGCTAGACTTCAACATGTGAATTTGAGGGGGACACAATTCAGTCCTTAACAGCATGTTAAAATAATGTCACTACCATATAGTAACATCTTTCTTGAATTAGTGACTAAATCATGCCTGTTCTCCTGTCTCTAATATCTTATATAACTGTGATGTTAATGGATAAGATTTAATGGATATTTACTTTTCTAGGCAGAGTAAAACTATATTTGGTGTTTCCTACCATTATAGGAAAACCACAATTGACACTTTCCTTTTTTTTTTTTTTTTTTTGCTTTTTAGGGCTGCACTTGCGGCGTATGGAGGTTCCCAGGCTAGGGGTCCCATTGAACTGTAGCCACCGGTCTACACCACAACCATAGCAATGCCAGATCCTTAACCCACTGAGCGAGGGCAGGGATCGAACCTGCAACCTCATGGTCCCTAGTCGGATTCGTTTTCGCGGTGCCATGACAGGAATTCCTCTTTTTTTTTTTTTTTTTTTCCTAGTTGATATTTTCTTAGGCTAAGTTCCCTACAATGTAATAACTTGGTATAAATTAATTTATAAATTAAGATTTTAATATACATTGCTAACATGCTTTCTGGAAAAAAAGTCTACTAATTACTACTGTTGTTGGCAGTGATTAACAGAGTAATTGTGGCCAAAGTTGTATTGCCATCATTAGTCATATTTCTATTTACAAAATAATATCTTAAATTTGCTTTTAAATGGATTTTATTACTACCTAGATGACATTTCCCCATGTCTAGGTAAACATATATACTCTTCAACTAATTTGTGACTCCTTCACCATATTATATGATTCTACGCAACATTTTTTGCCCATCAACTACTAAGACAGAACAGTGTAGGCACTCTCAGAGTGGTTAGGAAAATAGCCAGAATACACAGGAATGAATGCTAACTCCACCACCTAATGTCAGTGAAGCCAAGAGTAAGTTTCTGTGCTTCCTTCCTATGCTTAGTTTCCTCATTTATAGAATAGAAATCATGATATTCCCTGCCTCATTGGTTTCCTTTGAAGATTGAGTTAATGCATATTAAGTATTTAATCAAAGCTTGTAAGATGGTAAGCACTCAGTAAATGTAGATTTTTATTAAAATTCTTGTTATTTTGTAGTTTGGGTATTAATAGATTTTCACATATTTAATCTTTTCAGGGTCAAAATTAAATGTTTTTTCTCTACCAGTTGTTTCTGGCTTTGCATATTTTAAAAAATCAAATTTATCACAGTATAATATATATACAATTAATATATATACAATACATAGCCTCAATTTTAATTGTATATTGTGGTGGGTTTTGAAATTGTATGTACTCACATAATCAACATCAGCATAGTGAAAGATACCATCATTTCTAAAACATTCTCTTGTGCTCTTTAGCAAACAATCAATACCCTCATGCCTGGCCTCAGGCAACAACCAGTGTGCTGTATACCACCCTCCTTCCCAAAATTCTGTCTTGCAACTTACAGTGGCCACAGGCTCCCTGTGCTCTGATCACCATCTCCTCCATTCCAAGAATCCATTGAATTTTGGAATTCCTCCCCCTCATCCCGCAGTATGCAGAAGTCGCCATATGATAGGACACACCTCATTTGTTTCCCTCTTTCAAGAATAGTCCCGAAATTAGTAGTTACATGTATTTTGTTCCATTTTCTAGTTTTGAGCAACAACAAGTCCGTTAAACCATCCCGGCCAAAAATTGGAAGTGTATGATACTTAAAGAGTTGTATGTTGCAGCTGATGATGTATTTACTAAACTAAAAAAAATCAAAATATACCCACATGTATGAGAGAACTCAAAGGTACATGTCTTAACAACAAACCATGTCAACACTCTCCATCTGGACAATTTCCTTACATAATGTAAAAATAATCATTTCACATGAAAATTTAAAGAATTAAAATCTGGCTCCTTAATTATGTCACTTAATGAACATATTGTGCAATTAACGAAAAATCTTCTAAACATAATTGATATTACATTAAAGATTTGTTAAAAATTGATAAAAATATTTAAATAATCATTTAACTCATAGTTAAAATTTCAATGTCTGTGTTCCTAGCCGTTATACCAAATGGAATTTTACCCGGAATCATATTTTACGTATACTTTTTAAATAATTTAGAGTACTGCATTATTTATTTATTTTATTTGTTTATTTATGCCCCTATCATATTACAGGAACTATTTATAGTAGTAAAATTTTATTGCAATTAACAGTATGATTGGTCATGTGGTGAGGATTCATTAGATAAGAAAAAGTAAATAGAAATATATAAAATATATGAACCATGATCTCCAAAGAAACCACATCCCACTGAACAACTTTCAAACAAAAATATATTCAACTCCCCCAAAATCTTTTCAACAAACTTATACATTTAGTATGTATATTTTTTTGATTTTTTTTCAAATCACTGTCCAGTGCCTAGACCAGTACAAGTAGACTATAAGTATCCACTAAATATTTCTTATTAAATTATCACCACAGAAAGACAAGAAAAAAATAGAAATATCCAGACTTACAGAATATATATACAGCAGTGTGCTCACTCAATTATTGTATAAATTGAGTAAAAAATGTTTTGTTTTGATCACATTTTGGGTAATTGATTAACAGTGGCAATAATTCAGAAGCAAAAATTGGCTAAAGGGCTGTCTTTTCAAATTGCAGTATTCATTTTGAAAAAAAGTGTTTATAAATGCACTTAATTCTATACTTATTCCTTTAGTCTTTGAACAAATTTAATGGGACCAATAACATACTTCCTTGGTTGTAATTATGCACAGTACGTATTTTTGATGTTTCCAGTTTTCCTAAAGAATAGCAAATGTTGCTTTTACTCAATAGCTTTGATTTTGTGCATGGCATAATATCCATTTTCTTTTTCCTATAACAGCTATTAAGCATGTTAACACCCACAATGTCTCAGTGTGACCAGGTGTCCCTTAGAATGTCGTTACTAAGAAGAATATAATTTTTAAGTGTTCATCCTTTTTTAAAATAATATATATTGGAGTTCCCATCGTGGCTCAGCAGAAATGAATCTGACTAGTATCCATGAGGACGCAGGTTCAATCCCTGGATTTGCTCAGTGGGTTAAGGATCTGGCATTGCCTTGAGCTGTGGTGTAGGTTGCAGACGTGGCTCAAACCCCGTGTTGCTATAGCTGTGGTAGAGGCCAACAGGTAAGCTCTGATATACCCCTAGCCTGGGAACCTCCATATGCTGTAGGTGTAGTCCTAAAAAAAAGACAAACATGTGTGTATATACACACACACACACACACATATGTATATATATAACTTAATTATTAAAACTAAAACATTAACCCTAGTGGAAATTTGTGAAGAAAGATGATGAAAAATCTATGTAGTGATGACTTAAAAGTATCAGTGCCTTTTTAAATCTTGTAGTGATGACTTAAGAGTATATATACTTAAAAAAAGAGTATATACTTAAAAATATACATACACACACACACACACACACACACATAACTTAATTGTTAAAACTAAAACATTAACCCTAGTGGAAATTTGTGAAGAAAGATGATGAAAAATCTATGCAGTGATGACTTAAAAGTATCAGTGCCTTTTTAAATCTTGTATACTTTCTTCTCTTCACTGTTTATTCAAATATGCTTGTATGTCTATGTGTAAGTTTTGGTTTATATGTCTGTGTATCTGTATGTGTTGTGTGAATGTGCATTACTATGACTTCAGATTTTCAAGGTGTCATTCCTACAAGATGCATTATTCTGCAGAAGCCAAGATGATATTGATGTTTGTTGAACTAAATGAAGTGATATACCATTAGTCAATATATTGGTTTATACTCCCTCACAAAAAAAAGCAAAAAAAAAAGGTTCTCTTCATCTCTATTTATTTCTCTCTTGTATTCTCATTCACAGACAAACTAATAAATGTGCACATAAAGCTAAACCATTACACACTTTTAAATACTTTTTTATGGTGTCTTCTTAATAATCATTTGTTCGCCTTGCTTTCTGAATAATAGGAGCACTATATGAGCTACATAAAACTCACATGAAGTAGGTATATTTCAAATTAATTATGGTGACCCTTTTTTCTCAAGTAACATTAAGCATTGTTGAGAAACTCTAGACCAAGTTTTATTTTAATTTCTCTCTTTAAATGAAACATTCCAACAGCCTTTCTAGAATGCTCTCCATAAAGGTCATGGTCAGTTGGGTGAAAACATTTACAGATGATTTTGTGCCATGAGGAGCAGGTGTCAGGAGGAGGAAAAGGAAACACTTTTGCCCAAGTTCTCAAAATTCATGCCAGATTCGAAAGGTGGGAGGAGACCGAATCATAATTAAGAGGAATGCAAACTGACAGTGTGTTTCAGACATAAAGTCAAAATAAAGAAGGGAGTGTTTTATGTAGGTGGATTAGGAATAGAAAATTTGCAGTTAAAATGTTATAGATGATAAATTTACATACGTATATTCACATACACACACACACACACACACACACACACACACATACACACACACACTGACTCAGAATTAAACCTGTAGATAGAGATGTAAATCAGATTGAGAATTCAGGGCTCTGGGAAGACAGTGTGCTGTTTAACCTGCTCCAGTTTCCATTGCTAAGGCAGGTTGAGGTGTGAAAAGAAGCTCCACCAAGTGAATATTAACAGTTTGCATATGATTATTTAATAATTAATTGGATATGTATGTATGAAAATGCTGTGCTATGTATATATATTTTGCCTTTAATTCTTGCAATAGTATGTGCAACTTTTGTCCCTGTTGTACAGAGGAGGAAACAGAGGTTTGGAAAGGTTAAATATTTTGCTCAATGTCACAGAGCTACTAAATCAATGACAGTCAGGATTTGAACTCAAGTCTCTCTGACTCTAGCCTCTGATATCTCAACCGCTAGACAGGACAAATATGGTACTCACCAGCCACTTATGGTTATTTAAGTTTTAAGTAAAAGTAAAAATTAAAATTCAGTTCTTCAGTCTCACCAATCACATTTCAAATCTTCAGTAGCTACACGGATTTAGTGACTCTCATATTGGCCAGTGCAGATATAGATTTTTGTCATTGAGAAAGTCCTCCGGGATAGTGTTGCAATAGACTAACCGGCTTTATTATAAATTATTATTCTCTTACCTGGTGGAATAGTGCTTATTTCAAAACCAAATAAGTACCACTCTTCTTCAAAGAGATCACAGGTCAGGTTGACAAATTCTCTTTCCCTGTTCAGGGTTTCTCTGCTTCAGCACTATTAACATTTGGAGCTGAATGATTCTTTGTTATGAGGAGCTGTCTTGTGTATTTTGAGACCTTTAACAGCAGCATCCCTGGCCTCTACTCACTGGATGTTAATAGAATCCCCTCCCAGATATAACAGTCAAACCTATCTGTAGACATTGCCAAATGTCCTCTAGGGGACAAAATCATTCCTAGTTGAGAACCACTTCATGATGTCACTCATAGTAATGTGATAATGTGTGAAGAAGGAAGCAAGTTCAGTCAAATCTGAGAAGAAAGACCTTTATTTGTTTTTATTTTTTTGGCCGGGCCTATGGCATATGTACGTTCCAAGGCCAGGGACCGAACCCATACCACAGAAGCAACCCAAGCCCCTGCAGTGACAACACCAGATCCCTAACCCACTGTGCCACAAGAGAATTCCAGAAAGACCTTTATTTTTAAAAATGCCTTAAAAAAAATACTTTGCATTTCCTGCACCTGTGGCATTGTAACCAGAGCCAGTGGGGCCACCCGAAAGCTTCCTTTCTTGCCAGCGGTTGTAACTCGGGGCTCTGCTTCTCTCACCCAGCCTGGTAGGTAGACTGTTGCTGGTGACCTTGTGAATCTCTGAAATAATACACTGACCAACTAACTTCAAAAACTCAATCAGTGAATGAAAGAACAACAACAACAACAAAAATGTGCAAATATGTACCATGTTCCAGGGCCTGACATTCAGGGACTTTTCACAATGTAATATTCTCATGGCATCTGTCTTAGTTTGGTTTCCCCCCCCACCCCCAGATGCCAACCTTAAAACAAAGGATTTGAATTCAAATAGTTTATTTGGAAGGTGGTCCCAGAAAAAAACAGCAGTGAAATGGGTTGATAAGATAAACAAGGGAACGCACAGGGAGTAAAGTTTGTGTTATCGATTCAGTTACCACAGTGGGTAACTGGAATTTAATCCCACAGAGGAATTTTGAGACTCAGTGAGGGTGGCGTGCTTCAGGGTTAACCCATACAGTCCACACAAGGAGCAATAGTACACTAATTCTAATCCAACTTATGGATTAAAGACTCCTAGGAGGTGGCAGGTGGTTGATTAATTCCTCAGCATTTCTACCCTGCTCTGGACAAGCAAAGATGCTGACTTGATACTGGCAGTTGATCTATAACTAGAGAGCTCTAGGAGATGGAGGGGCAGGACATACTCTACCAGAGCAACTAATAATAAGTACAGTAGATATACAGTAGTAAACCAACTTCTAAATCTCTAGTTACATATCTACCCTGTACATAGGTAATTAACCTAGAAGTTAATACATGTGGCATCAGACCTAGATGCAAGTCTTTGCTCTAAAGCACTCTCTCTGGTGCCTAGCATATGCGGAGTACTCTCTAATCAGTCACTGTAAAGGGGGCAAATTGTCAAATAGGAAGAATCAGCACAGATCATTCTCTCTCGATCCTTCTGCCTCATTCTCCATCTACTTTGGCCAAATTAGATTCCCTCTTGAATGTAAGAGGGATTCATACGAATGCTCTATATGAATTACTCCATGTAATTATGACAATCTCTTAGATGGGTGTTATTAAGATAGTGATTTTATAGATGAGCAAGTTAAGGCAAAGGACGACTTAGATCATACCACTAAAAAAAAAAAAAAAGCAAATCTAAGGACTATGACCCCAGGAGCCATGCTCTTAATGATTATGCTATTTTGTCTTCAAATAGAAGGGATGGATACATATAGTAAATTGTTCTGTTTCTAATATGAAAATGGCATCAGGTAAACTTGCAGTACAAAATATTATGGGCAAAAGAGATAAGACCAACAGAGAACATTCATGGTCAGCATTGAAAAGAAGGACCTAGTTACTCGCAGATTTAAGGTACAGCGATTTAGGATGTCAGATTTAGCAGACCATCAACGGAGAATTAAAAAGCCAGGAAACCAGGGAGGCAGTAGAGAACCTAACCAGGGGAAACTATTATGTTGGGGCTGGAGAACCTCATGGGAAAAAATAGGGTCTTCTGAGATTCAATGCCCATTTTACTCCTAAGGGCAGCCCCTCAATTCCTCCTCCCATGGAAAAGCACAGACTTTTCTACCCAGAAAGCACAGAAAGTCCAAATTATAGTCTATTTATATGTCCTGTCCTCTAATGTTGAACAAGTACACATGAAGCTCCAGAAACAGCTCCAGAATCTGTGGGTGTCCAAAGTATGTGTGCAGATTAATGCTTAATAATGGCTCCTTACTGAATATTTAAATACAATTTAAATAATATTTAAATGACTTGCAAAAATGTAAACTGTTGGCTAAGAAACAAGGCAGTCTTCAAGGATTTCTCACAAATAATCAGGCTTCAGCTGTCCATTTGAGCCACAATATTTTGACAACATGTCAAATTATACAAGTGTCCCCTGCCCCCTCACCCCTAGCCCCACAGGCGTCCACTTAACTGCCTTTGCTTTTCCCACTGGCATTTTGCCAGGGTTTTTGATCCTAGTTTTGTGACACTCCAGAGTCTCCAAGTACCTTAAGGACTATCAGATTCCCATAATGAGATTAATTTTAGTTCACTTCAATTTAAAAAGCAAATATATGTCAGACTGTACTTTTAGGAAGAGAAAATGACACTATGAAATTAAAGGTCTTTGCCTCCTGGCAGGCTGGCAGGGCTGACCTTGAGCAGAAGTAGGTAATATTTTCTCTAGGGCGTCTTTCCCGCCTCATACTAGTCAGCAACCACTTCTCAGGAGTCTACTGCTGTCTGTTGGCTTGCTCCCACCTGCAATGAAAAGGACAGCCAGCATTTATGGAACACCAGCTGCATGCTAGACACTTCCCTGGGAAACTGGTACTTCTCTGATCTGCACAGAAACCCTGCAGGTCAGCCATCAAATTCCCATTTTACCGATTTGGAAAATCTTTCAGAGAAGTTAACCATCTTGCTTAAAGATCTTAAGTAATAAATGAATTGGCTTGGCATCAAGGATTTCTCTGGCTCCAAATCCCTTCTTACATGCTAATGTGGAGAGGAAATTTACTTTTTTTGTTGTTTTTCTTCTCTCTTTAACCTTTGCCCAATAAGATGTTTAATTATACATTAGAATCTACCTCCAAAGTATTGCAAGGCAGGCGAGACCTTTGGGAAACTCCAGACAGAGGTGATGAGAAATCAAGAAGTCAAGAACAATAGAGGCTAATTGGGTGGAGGTGTAGTGCCTTTAGGGCAACCCCCACAAAGATACACAAGGCAGATGCAGACCCTGGGATTGAGTAATCAATAAACTAAAGAGCTATTAACCTAATGTTCTTAATTAAAAAATCTCAGAGTAGAAGCAGCAAAGTGGAAGATCTCTAAAAGAGTGAAAGGCGGGCTTGATCAGTAAGAAGTAACAATAGACAGATTTACAAAGAAAAATCAAGGGGAAGAAAGCAGGCATAACAATACCAGCTCTCAATCATCAAGTATTTACAATGCACCAGGATCTGTGGACCATGTTTCACGTTCATCATCTCACATAACCATCAAAAATGTTATTAAAACACCCAAAGTTCTTCAGCTAGGATTTGAACCTAGATATATCTGATTCCAGGATATTTCATACCTCTATGATAATTAGAAATAGAAGAATGTCCACTAAATGAAATCAGATTTATGAGTGATCAGTTCTTTTATGACTGGTAACTTCAAGGATTCAGATAATGAGTAGCCAGTTCCTTCATACTATGTAATCATGTTCATAATATTGGAATTTATATTAAAAAGTTTTGTGTCATAGAGAAAAGTTTACACTTTGGCCATCTTCTCTTTCAAATTAAAGTTCATTTAATGTGTCTATGAAAGTTTTCCATTTTTATTATTGTTTGCTTAATATTGACACTTTTTAGAGTAAACTCCAGCCTGGAGGATGAATTCAAGGTCAGTATTTTTATTCTCAGCAGTGGAGAATGGTCCTCAACCATGGCTGAATCACATCTCTTACAACCTATCTCCCTTCTCTTGGTCCATCTTCTCACATTACAAATCCTTACCTTTCCAAAGTACAAGTCAGAAAATTCACATTGTCAGCCTCTCCTGCAGCTGGGAGCAGACACATGACTTAGCTTCTGACAACCAGAAACACCCATGAAGATGTGGGAAATGAACAACACAAGGAAGGTGCCACATATGCCACACAGACTCTACCTCCTGCAAAGGCAGTGCTCTGGGTAACCAGTCCCCATATCCTGGGTATATAGCAGCAGTGGCAGCAGCTGTTTGCCCAAAGAAGTCCCCCACCCCCAGTTGCCGCACTCCTGTCCACTCCTATCAACCCTTCTTCTCTGGCTTGGCATGAGTCATGGCAGAATAACTTCCTAGCTTGGCTCCAGTCCTCTAGGAAATTTTAACATGATATACTTGTAAACTTAAATCTAATATACTTGTCTCCTTGATCTATCCAGGGTAGAATCTATTGTTTGCAGAAAAACAAAAGCAATAACAAAGACCCTGACAGACACCCAAATGCAAACACATCCTCATAAAAGAGATACTATAGAACTAGCTTTTGAAACACTACTATATTGAAGAATACAGGTCCAGTGAGTATATAAGACATTTTCTGGACCTATATTAAAGGGAAAATATATCTCAAGATTTAAAACTCGTAGAAAGTTAGAGTTTCGAAAGACACAAGTGATTGTCCTTGTTTCCCTTGAGCAAGATTCCATTAAGGACCTCACAGAGTTGCAACTTTAGCAAGCTCCTCTCTTCTCTTTTAGTTGTTTCTATATGCACTATAAAAAGGAGGTGATGAGAAGAGCACTTAGGTTTGATACAAGTTGTATTTACAGAGAGCTACATGCTGTTTTCATATATCAGTAGGTCATTACAACCCCAGGGAGATGATGGCACCACCTTTCACCTTGATTGATAGGGAGAATTCTATTCTATATCAGATAGACCACATTGCATTGTGCTTAACAAATGGCTCAGGACTGCTATCAATAATTAATTATGTCCCCTTGAGCATGCTATTACTTAGTCTCTTGCAAGCCTTGATTTCTTTCCTTGTATGTTGGGGCTAAAATACAACTTATTTCGTAAAGATATTTATGATTAACAATTCATACAAAGTGCCACACATATAGTAAGCACTTTACAAATATTTGAGATATATTGTACAAACATATACATGTATTTGTAACAAAAATATACCATCTTAAGCAATTCTGTTCTCACATTTATTTTACAACTCCTGCTTTCTGTGATCTGCTGTATCCACTCAGTTCAGGCTGGACACAATGAGAAGGCAATCTTTAGAATATTCCCACAATATTATAAGTTATTTATAGCTGCTTTATTCTCAAGCAGAGGTTGCATTGCTAACTCTATGTAAGAAACTGTATGTGCATGGGGTGAAGATAGGTGTGGGAGGTGCTTATGGGGGTTGAGGGGGGAAGCACAAGCAATTTCAAATATTACTTGTAAAAATTAAAGTCAAAGCTCTTAGATCCATTATGTGGAAGATGCCATAGTGGACAAAAATCTTTAATCTGACAGCAATAGTAAATATTGTGGTACATAGCTATTTGGCTCTACATTGATTGAGTTAGAACACATCCAGAATTACATAACTTTTGGTAGGATTCTCCCCCGCTACATCTCACAAGACTTGAGCAGAACGTTGAGTGCGCTCTAGTGTTTTCTCCCAGTCTGTAGACTTCAATGTGAAGTCCTATTGACTCTGCCTTCTTACTCCAGAGCTTGCTTTTTACCTCTCTCACTAAAGTGAACTTTCCTCTTAGCTAGGGAAAAGAGTAGGTCTGAAAGTTTACCGAAGGCAGATAAATGCCCTTCCCTTTACCAGTTTGTAACCTCCTTTAATACTACAGGGGAACTGCACCAAACCTTTCACAGGTTTATGCTTAAGTGTTCTAATTAAATGGATACATACCTTTTTTTGTTGTTTAAGATTCACAGACAATAAGATGGTGCAGCTTCTCTTAAGATACTATGCTTAACAATTTGCATCATTAGGAAGTGGCTGGTTTAAATCCCATAGGCAATTTATTATCAATGCTAATGAACCAGACTAGATGTCCAATACTTAGTTTGAATATATTTTAGTATTTGGCAAAGTTCAGTGTGTATGTTTGTTATTCTTGTTGCCCACAACCCTAACCCAGGTATAAATTACAATTCCACTTGCTTGTGATTCATCTGAGGTTTTTCTGGCATCACCACTTATGCTAATGAAACAGTAATTTGGTTTGGAAAGGTCTTCTTTATTGGCTGAATTTAGAACTAATTTACAATCTTCTTTCCGACCCATGTCATTTTTCTTTGATATGGAGTCTAGAATCTGAGCTGTCCAATATGCAGCCACTAGCCACATGTAACTATTTACATTCAAATTAATTAAAATTAAATTAAAAATTAAGTGCCTTGGTTTTGCTAGCCACATTTCACGTGTTCAACCACATGCAGCTAGTGGTTAACCTAATTGGACAGTATAGAGAACATTCCTATCTACAGGAGAAATTTTGTTTGGCACTATTGTTGTAGAAGATATGTTAACAATGATAAAAGCAAGTGATAGTAATAACATTTATTAAAAGTACTCATTATTTGCTAGACATTTAAGAAGGGGTTGGCTCCCATTATTATTCTCATTTTAGAATTTAAAGAAGCATGGCTGGTGGAATGTAATTACAAATAATTTGAATTGTGTATCCCATTGCCTTCCAAACACAATAGGTTCGCTCCTATGTGAAATTTTGCTCCTATGTGAAAATTTAGACAGTCTTTCACTTTTCTGGTCACCCCAACAAATTTCTACAGTGACTTTCAGTTACAAAACATAGTATCGATTCAATAATTAGAATTTCTGGTCCCATGTAATTATCAAAGCTCTGGAGCTGATTTAAAATTGAGGTTTCTTGGGAGTTCCCTGGTGGCTAAATGGTTTAAGAATCCAGCATTGTCACTGCTGTGACTCAGGTTCAATCCCTGGCCCAGGAAGTTCACATGCTGTGGATGTGGCAAAAAAAAAAAAAAAAAAAAAACTACCAAAGTATTTTCCAAAGGGTTTATATCTTTTTTATGTTTTAATAAGCCATGTATGAAGGTTTCTTGTAAATACCTGTTACCTGTGTTTTTGTGTTATAGTCTCCCTAATGGATGAGAAATAGTATCTGGTGTGTTTTTCCTTTGCATTTCCTTGCTGGAAAATAATGTTGAGTGTCTTTTCATTTGCTGATTGGACATTTGTATATCTTCTTTGAAGAAATGTCTGTTCAGATACTGTGACCAATTTTAAATTCAGTTATTTTTTTAAATTTACTTGTATAGTTTTTAAATATTTTTTGAATACAAATTCTTTATCAGAAATATAATTTGAAAATATTTTATCCCTTATGTGTGTTCTCTGAATTTCCCTTTTTTAGATGGTATTGTATGTAGCACAGAAATGTTTGATTTTGACAAAATTCAATGTGTCTTTATTTATTCTGTTCTTGTCCCAAGGTCACAAAGATATATTCATATTTTCTTATAAGAGGGTTTTTTGTTTTGTTTTGTTTTTTGTTTGGAGTTTTTTGTTGTTGTTGTTATTGTTTGTCTTTTTAGCCATGCCTGCAGCATGTGGAAATTCCCAGGCTAGGGGTTGAACTGAAGCTGTAGCCACGGACCTGTGCCAAAGTCACAGCAACATAGGATCAGAGCCACATCTGCTACCTATACCACAGCTCACGGCCATGCTGGATCCTTTAACCTACTGAGCGAAGCCAGAGAGCCAACTCCCATACTCATGGATACTAGTCAGGTTCATAACCTCTGAGCCACAATGGGAACTCCTTTGTAAGAGTTTTATACTTTTAGCTCTGATATTTAGGTCTCTGATCCATTTTGAGGTATTTTTGTATACGATTTAAGGAACGGGTCCAACTTTCTTCTCTTACGTATGGATATCCAGTTGTTCCACTCCCATTCATTGAAAAGATTAATCTTTACCATACTGAATTGTCATAGCCTCTGTCAAAAATCATTTCACCATAAATATAAGAGTTTATTTTTGGACCCTCAGTTCTGTTCCGTGGATCCGTATGTCTGTGCTTATGCCAGGACCACACTCTCCTTCCTAATCACTGTGACTACAGTAAGTTTTGAAATCTCCTTAGGAAGTGTGGGTCCTCCAGATTATATTGACTGTTCATTTCCATTTGAATTTTAGGAAGGGCTTGCCAATTTCTGTAGGAAAGGAAACAAATTTTGATAAGGATGCAATGAATATGTACATCGTTTGGGGGACTATTGTCATCTTAATACTAAGACTTTTAATACAGGAGCGTGGAATGTCTTTCCATTTACTTAGTTCTTTTATTTCTTTCAACAATGTTTTGCAGTTTTCCAAACATGTTACACATGTTTTATTTATTTTTTGTTAAACTTTTCCCTAAGCATTTTATTTTTGATGATATTTTATAAGAAATTATTTTCTTAATTTCATATTCCGATTTTGTATTTCTAGTATACAGAATGCAAATTATTTTGTATAATTGTGCTACATTCCTCAACTTTTCAGAACTCCTTTATTATTTCTAAAGGTTTTTGTGGGCATTCTTAAGGATTTTCTGGTTTTAAGATCATGTTATTGGCAAATAGAAATTGTTTTCCTTTTTCCTTTCCTACCTGGATGCATTTTTTATTTCTTTTTCTTGCCTGATTGCCCTTGCTCAAACATACAGCACAGTGTTAAATAAAAATGGTGAAAGACAGCTTTGCCTTATACCTGGTCTTAGGAGAAAGTATATAGACTTTCATCAGTATGATGCTAGCAGTGTGTGTGTGTGTGTGTGTGTGTGTGTGTGTGTGAGTGTGTCTGTCTGTCTGTGTGTTAATAGTTTATCTGGTTAAGAAAATTCCTTTTCATTCCAAATTTATTGTGTTGTAATCATAAAACAGTGTTTGAACTTGTCAAATGCTTTTCCTGTTTCCATGGAAATTATGATGTATGTCTTTTCCTTTATTCTGTTAATACGATGTGTCACATCAATTGATTTTCAGATGTTAAATAACCTTACATTCTTGGGATAAATCTCACTTCCTTATAGGGTATAATTCTTTTGATATGTCAACAAATTTAACTTGCTAGCATTTTGTTCGGGAATTTTATATATGTACTCATTAAATATTGGTTAGTAATTTTGTTTTTATGATGTCTTTGTCTGGTTTTGGTATCAGAATAATATGTGATCTCATATAATAATTTTGGAAGTATTTCATCCTTTATTTATGGAAGTTAGTGAATGAGTCACATTAGTTGTTTTTTAGATTTTGGTAGGTTTATGAATGAAAAACCATTTGGACTTGGGAGTTTTTTATGGGAAGTTTTTTAAATTTCTAATTTAATCTCCTTTTTATAGTTGTATTCACATTTTCTATTTCTTTATGAATTTATTTGGTATTTTGTCTTTCTAGGAATCTGTCCATTTCATCTACGCTATATCATTTGTTGACATACAGACTTTATAATATTCCCTAATATTGCTTTTTTATTCCTATAAGGTTGACAAGGGTGTCCCTCTTTAATTCCTGATTTTAGTAATTTGAGTCATTGTTTTTTAGTCTATCTAAATATTTGTCATTTTGTGGATATTTTCAGAGAAACAACTTTTCACTGATTTTCTCTGCTGTCTTTTAATTCTCTGTTTTCTTCATTTTCACTGTAATCTGTATTATTTTCTTCCCTCAAATTTAATTTTCTCTTCTTTTTCTAATGGATATGGTGGAAGCTTAGGTTATGATTTGAGATACTTCTTTTTAATGCATTTGCAGGTGTAAATTTCCCTCGAAATACAGCTTCCATTGCGTTTTCTAAGTTTTATTAGGTTGTATTTCATTTTTGTTTATCTCAAATTACTTTCTGATTTCTCTGGTGATTTCCTCTTTGAGTATTGGTCATTTAGAATTGTATTATATAATTTACATATATTTGTGACTAGTATCCATGAGGATGGGGTTCAATCACTAGCCTTGCTCAGTGTGTCGGGGGTCTGGCATTGTAGTGAGCTGCTGTGTAGGTGGCAGACATGTCTTGGATCCTGTGTTGCTGTGACTATGGTGTAGGCTGGCAGCTGTAGCTCTGATACAACCCCTAGCCTGGGAACTTCCATATGCCGTGGGTGAGGCCCTAAAAAGCAAAAAATAAAAAATAAGTAAAATAAAATAAGGAACAGATGATCCTATCTAAAAATAAACCAACCAACAAACAAACAAAACAGATCACGGCCAAGAAGAGCACACTTGGGGTTCCCAAGGGGGGAAGGGAAGGGCATGGGATGAATGGGCATTTGGGGGGGGTTTGGATGCAAACTGCTATATTTGGAATGGATGGGCAATAGGGCCCTACTGTACAGCACAGGGAAAGGTGTGTGATTGGGTGTCTTTGTTGTACAACAGAACTTGGCAAAACACTTTACATCAACTATACTTTAATAATAAATATGTTGAGATTTTATGAGATAACATATTAATCTCACAAAGAGTAGAATAAATTCAAAAGACAGTATTTCTGGGAAAAATATGATCCACTACACTTCCTTATCTTGTGAAAATTGGTTATTTTATTCTTAATATGCAAAGAAATCCTAGAATCACAAACAAAGTACAAATATTAAAAATAAAAACTTGAGGAGTTCCCATCATGACTCAGTGGTTAAGAAACCCAACTATTAACCATGAGGTTGTGAGTTCAATCTCAAGCCTCACTCAGTGGGTTAAGGATCCGGCTTTGCCCTGAGCTGTGGCATAGGTTGCAGATGCGGCTTGGATCCCACATTGCTGTGGTTCTGGCATAGGCCGGGGGAGCTACGATTCAACGCCTAGCCTGGGAACTTCCATATGCCATGGGTGTGGCTCTAAAAAGACAAAAGACAAAAAATAAATAAAATAAAATAAAAACTTGAGAAAAATACCTGCAGAAAATTCAAAGAAGGAAAAATTCGATGATGTCATGATGAGAAAATATTTCAGTTTTTAAAGTGAAATATTCATATAATAGACTGGAAAACAATTAAAGATATTAAGAATATATAAACCTGGAGTTCCCATCATGGCTCAGTGGTTAATGAATCCGACTAGGAACCATGAGGTTTTGGGTTCGATCCCTGGCCTCGCTCAGTGGCTTAAGGATCCAGCATTGCTGTGAGCTGTGGTGTAGGTCACAGACATGACTGGGATCTGGCATTGCTGTGGTTCTGGCATAGGCTGGTGGCTACAGCTCTGATTTGACCCCTAGCCTGGGAACCTCCACGTGCTGTGGGTGCAACCCTATAAAAGTAGAAAGACAAAAAATAATAATAAAATAAATAAAAGAATATATAAACCAAATGTAGAAAATGTGAACTCTTAAACTCTCATGGAGGAAGTGAATTGTTTAAATCTTTCTGAAAGTTAATATGGCATATCTATTAAAATTCAATTGTGAATATGTTTTAGCCACTCTCACTTTTGGAACCTATCTTGTAAAGTAAAAGCACCAGCTATATGGTAGTGTGGAAGTAAGCATTTTTGGGGGTGATAAAATTCTGCCAACGTATTGAATGCTTTCTGTATGGAGAATAACTGAATAAAATGTAATACATCTGGCTATAGAATATTACATAGCTATGGAAAATTATACTGCTCATATAGACTTGGAGAAAGTTTCATTTGTAAGCAAAAAATAAATTATTACAGCAAAGTGTTTGGTATAGTTTTTATTAAAGGACAAAAATAGAAGATATACTTATTATATATACAAGTTTGTATGAAATTAGGGTAAAATGAGGAAAGCTACATCACCAGTATGTTAGTATCTGTTACCTCAGAGGATGGCTCTAGAAATGGAAGGGGACATCATTTACTTTTCACTGTGTGCATTTGTATTGTTTGACTTGTTACAAAGAGCAGGTATTACATTTATAATTTTTAAAATCCGATATATATATTTTAAAGATGTGGAAGAGAATAAAAAAGAGGAGAGTAAGGAAAAGAGAACAAGAGAAAAGGATAGGAGAACTATCACAGGGGAAGTCTGAAAGAGAAGAGAAATAAAATCAGAAATGCCCAGCACGAGGTCATGCACTTTGAAGTCAGTTTGGACTATTGGGTGAGGAAAGGAGAACACCTCGCAGCCTCACTTGTCCACTGTAGATTTGCTTTATCAGCTCCGGGCACCTGAGCACCTCTGAAGTCTTTCATCTCTACTCTGCTCTGACTTGTCAAACAACACTGCTGCTTTCTTTGGCAAGTGCCATTCTGCATTTTCGCTGTCCTTGAAGAAAGACACTCATGGTGTCAGAGGCATCAAATTCTAATCAAGCTTCCTCCTAGAAAGGAAACACATGAGCATTCAGTTTTAAAATCAGTCAGGAGGTTTCCATCAAAGTGGACCATCACTAAAGCTAATTTGGTAGATGGTCATAAATCTCAATCCCATTAGATAATTTCATCCCTAGATGATGTTTAATGATGATATTTAATGATTATGAAATATTATTCTGTCTCTTTTACTTAAAAATGACAATGGCAGGAAAAGAAATAAGGACTAGGCTTAGAATGAATTTGTATGAAACTTCACTGTACTGTCAGTTGGGTTATTATTTATCAAAGCAACACACACACACACACGCAAATAATGTCTACAAGGAACAATCTATAAAATATGCTTTTGAATATTTGGAGTATTAACCATATTGTCTCATTATAATGTTAAGGTTTAGAACAGTCTTTATTGTAAAATGATTTTAGATACTACACGTAAAAAAGTACCTTTTCTTTATCATAAATATCATCTATTACAAATATTAAATACAGTGTTACTTAACAAATTTGAAAGAAGTAATTTTTATTTTCAGCTTTTCCAAGAAAAATCCCTAGGAGTTTTTCCCTTAATAAAAAAACATGTTATTCTTACAGATCTTTAAAATGAACCTATTGTGCTGGAATCATGAGGTCTGACGCAGGATAGGATAGATAGGATATGCTGAAAAGCAATTTTAGTAAATGCTTTTTGCTTATTGTCTTGTAACTCCTCACATTTTAATTTATATGTTTACAGAGTCTTTATTACGTATATTCTCTGTTTAAAAATCCTCTGAAAATGAAAACAGTGATGGTAGTGTTTAGTGTTCCTCTAACTTTTTATATGTGATTTAGTTTATAAATCCAGTTATTCTTCTTAAGTCCCATCTTCTGTCTCAATCTTTCACTCCCAGCACTCCCTGTTTGTCCTTTTTAGAGTCTTGCATTTATGACTAAGGGTTATTTCTGTTCTTGGTAATGTCTTTCAGATGATGTCCAAGCATAACATTAACTGTTTTCACTCTGTTCTTTATATAGGATAGCATAAATCAAGCTACATCTAGACAAAATTTCCTCTAAATATATGCTATTCAATACTTTTAACACTTCTCTACTTATACTTAAATATATTCACAAATACATACACATTTATGTATATCCAGGTATAACGAGTTTAACAGAAGATCTTTATAAAAATATTACCATCTGTAGAATTAGATAACAGATCACCTGTAAACTTTCATGCAAAGAGATTTCTGAATTGAGAAGGCTATCAAATAACACAATTAAATACAAAAATACCATCTTCTTAAAAAGAAATCAACACAAAATATGCCATAACCTCCCTGGCTTAAAACTTCTAGTTCATGATTGGTCCTTTTATTTGCCGCATTACCCTGTGTATTTATTCTTCTGTTGGTGTACATTGTTAATAGCTTTGGTTCATATTTACAGTTGAATTTTTGAATCCTTGCTTAGTTTTCTATCTCCATTTATTGGGGATATCAGTTGTGCCTCTTACTTTAATGAAGGAACAATAATAATAGCATGTATTGAGCACTATATCTGGGCAAGCATGTTTCTAAACATTTGACACAGATTTTATTTTTTGTTCTTCTCATAGTAGTTTCTACTTTTTATTACTTCCATTTTATTGAAAAGAAATATAAGTCACAGAGTTTGTACAACTTGGCCAAAGTCACAGAGTTAAGTATCAGAAGACTCCTCAACAGTTAGTTAATAACTAAAATCTGCTATATAGACTAGATGTTTGAAATGCAGAGAGTTGAAAAGCATTATATTAGATATCTATTTCTGAATAACATGATACCCCAAAACCTAGTCGTTTAGAACATCAAAATATATTATCTCACAGCTGCTCTGAGTCGGGACATTTGGAGACTTAGCTGGTGCCTCTGGTTCAGGATCTGTCACAACAATGCAGTCAAGGTGTCTGCTTGGTCTATGGTCTCAACTGAAAATTTGACTGGGGAGAATCCTCTTCTAAGCTCACTCACAGGTGTTTGGTAGGCCTCAGAAGATCCAAAGTAATCCATGTGACTCTTGGAGGGCTTAAGTTTCTTGCTGAATATTGGCCAGAGATAATAGTTCCTGTCCATTTGGGCCTCTCTATGGAGTTACAACATGGCAGCAGGTTTCCTCAGAGACAGCGAAGAAGAGAGCAAGCAGCAGTCCAAGTGGAAGCCACAGTTGTTTACCTAATGTTGGAAATGATGCTTTTACTTTCACCATAATCTGTTTATTAGAAGTGAGTCAGGGAGTTCCCGTCGTGGCGCAGTGGTTAACGAATCCGACTAGGAACCATGAGGTTGCGGGTTCGGTCCCTGCCCTTGCTCAGTGGGTTAACGATCCGGCGTGGCCGTGAGCTGTGGTGTAGGTTGCAGACGCGGCTCTGGTGTAGGCCGGTGGCTACAGCTCTGATTCGACCCCTAGCCTGGGAACCTCCATATGCCGCGGGAGCGGCCCAAAGAAATAGCAAAAAGACAAAAAATAAAAAAAAAGTGAGTCAGTAGGTCCAGCCCACCCAAGAGGATGCGATTATATGAATACCAAGAAGCCAGAATAATTGGGTGTCTTCTTAGAGGTAGTCTACCAATCATGAGACCTCTGTTTTATTTTAGAGTCTGATACAAAATAGTTATGACTTAAGCAAGTCATCGCCACTAATTTTCTCATCAAGTGAAGGATGATAATAACCTGTCTGACCAAAGTCTTAGGATATTCAAGGGATAAAAGAAAAATCATAGATATGAAAAGTTAAGAGCTTGCTGTAAATATGACTTTACTATATTATTATTTTTCAAAGACAAGGGATTATGACTAACTCATTTTGATTAGATCATATCTCTTCTCCATTTATTTCCTCATTATACTGCACATCAATGCTAAATTTCATTTTTATCTTATATCCATAGATATGCAAATAATCATCAAAAGTGTGAAACGGTCAGAGGGAAGAAAACTAATATTTATAGAACACAGCTCATGTGTTGATCTCTGTGCTGGACATTTTATATATAGATGATCTCATTTAAATCCTTATAATTACTTTCTTGGGGGTACCTCCTCTATTCCTTCCTCAGTACACTGACTCTTGAAGAAAGAGCACAACTAAGGACCAGACAGAGTAGCTCTATTTTTCCTTTCACTCATCCTCCAAGGCAAGTTCATAATAGTATCTTTCATTTTGCCCCATTCAAAGTGTTTTAGAGATGTAGAAATAACTTTATTAATCTTGTTCATTTTTGTTTTTACCTCCAGGCAATACTACAGCCAAAAAAATTCCATAAATATCCATCTATCATTTTCTTCAAAATCTCCAGAGACAGAAACGTCCTTGTTTCACATGTCACATCACACTGGTTCAGTGCCTGCACTACAGTGGCTCAGGCTTCCTTATATGTTGCTTTGCATATATTTATGTTTTGGCTCCTCAAGTTAGATCAAAATGCTTCAAAAATAGAGATAACAGCTTTTACAAAACATAAAATAATGTCTCACTCCTCCTTCTCAAATATGTACACATCCATGCACATAACATATACACCATATCCACTCCTAATGCATATATACACTTAAATCAATCATTGGCTGATTGGCCTAGTGTAGTCTGTTAGGGAATATGTGTATCAGCTAAATCCAATGATTCTGATATAATTTGACATTTCCAAGGGACACATTTTTTATAATTGCCTTCAAAGCTTTTACAGAGAACAGCAGACTCAAAATAAATTCAACTTATTGTTTGAATAAATATAACATTGTCAAGATCTATCACATATTTAATTCACATAAAAAAGCTCTGAATGACCATTTCTAGTAATCAGTAGCACTTTCAAAGATGAAAGGAATAGTCACAGAAATGCCTTAAGTACTCTGAAGAGGAAATCCAAGAATGTTCAGAGCACTTGCAATGTTATAGGAGTAATTGCACAACTTCTCAATGTGACAAATTTGAAAGCAGTTGCACTTATTGGAGGGTAGACGCTGACTTGCTAGCTTTCAGAAATGTCTGATAATTTTACATCATCGTTAGCCCTACCCTAGAGGAGTCTAGTTCGCCATGAGAAATCAAGGCGTTGGTACCTTCATACTAAACAAATTAATTGTGTGATTTATGTATGATTATATCCCAGGCTGGTTGAGATAAATTAATGAAGTTACTTGGGTCACATCATATACTTCTGCATGTCCATAGTTCCTTGCTGGTGTCTAAGTACAAACTAGGTAAATAACATGAGTTTAAGTTGAATTTTATTTGTGAACCTGACTACTGATGAGTTACTCTTGTATTTTCAAATAATACATTCCAAACTTTGCTATAACAAGCAATTGATTCCAAGATAAAAATCACTCCCAAATAAGCTATATATTTTAATGCTTCCTTTGAACAACTGCTGAGCTTAGAAGAGCATGAGGTAATGTAATGGAAACAGATTACTGGATAAATAATTTTTAAAAACCACACTTCCGGCTGCAGAATTTCATTTAACGGACTGAACGACCTTGGTACAGTTGTTCTGCTTTCATGTGGTTGAGTTTTCTTGTTTTAAATTGGGAAACCTAAAGTCATAGAATGTAAGTAATTTCTATAAGTGACTTTAGCGATATCTAGTTAAAATCCCACATTTTATAGATCAAGAGACTATATCCATCAAAGTGGGCTACATTTTGCCATTGAAACATAGACTCTGTAAACCTCAGGAACATAAAACAGCAAGGGTTTATGTCTTACTCCTACAAAGACTACTCAAGGTTTGAGTGACTATCCTGGGCATCTGTATTAAATAATTTATTAAGACTCCAATTAATTAGGTATGACTAAAACCTCATGTATTTTTTTCAGTCTTCACCCCTAACTCCCATGACCAGTTATTGAACTGAACATTTATTGCAGTGGATCTTATCAAGGATGACCAGGAAATGTTTGTGCACCCTGCACATTGGCTAAGCACTCCAGGCTGCTTTAATTTTATGATGTATGTATGTTAACATGTTGTGATAGTTAATTTTTATGTGTCAGTTTATTGGGCCACACAGTGTCCAGATATTTGGTCAAACATACTGTGTCAGTGAGGCTGTTTCTCGATGAGATTCACATTTGAATCAGCAGACTGAGTAAAGCAGATGGCCCTCCTAATGTGGGCAGCCCTCATCTAAACAGTTGAAGACGTGAACAGAACAAAAAGACTGAGAAATAAGGAACTTCTGTCTTACAACTTAAATTGGGTCATTGTTTTTTTTTTTTCTGGTCTTTGGACTCTGGCTGAAATGTTCTCTTATTGAGTGTTGAGACTGCCAACCACAAATCTTGGGACTTCTCAGCCTCTATAATCACTTGAGCCAATTCTTTATAATTTCTCTCTCTTTTACAAATATGTGAGATCCTATATTTAATATTTTCTGGTTTTCTGGAGACTAATGTAATATATTTCTTTTTTCTTTCTTTCTTTCTTTTTTTTTTTTTTGTCCTTTTTGTCTTTTTAGGGCCACACTCACAGTATATGGAGATTCTCAGGCTAGGGGTCAAATTGGAGCTTTAGCTGCTGGCCTAGGCAGCAACCACAGCAATGAGAGGACCCAAGCCATGTCTGTGACCTATACCACAGCTCATGGCAATACCGGATCCTTAACCCACTGACAGAGGCCAGGGATCGAACCTGGGTCCTCATGGATACTAGTCAGGTTTGTTAACCGTTGAGCCATGACAGTGACTCCAAACTAACATAATATAGATTTTGGTACATAGAGTGGTTCTAGAGGAACAGGATTTTAAGAATAAGTTTTCTGAATTGGTTCCGAGGTTTCTGGAATTTGATCTCTAATCTGATTAACTGTCAAGATGCTAATAAATCCATTTGCAATAGTAAAGAGAGTACCAATAGTCCATGTGATCTGGTGCTAGAGATATGCAAATTATCACCACTGGATACTGCTTATCAACCACTTAGAAGAAGCAAGAATTGCAGTGACTCTATATTGATGCTTCTAAACATTTTTAGCAAGCTAAGATATATAATGAGAATAGTTCATTATTCTTATTGTAGGTGGATAAAGTGGGAGAAATAAGGATGACCTCAGAGATTCAAATTCCCAGCTCAAGTGCCATATGCATGACCTGAAAATTTCTGTATGTGACCTCAAGCAGACCCTTATCTCCTGTAGTTATAATGCTGAGACTGCTGAAAATTAAACAAAAAATACTATCCTGTAACTGGCCAAATTATAATTCAAATTGAATTTCCAGCTTCTCACAATGTCTGCTATTAAAGTGAAGGTGTTAATTGAGAAGAAACGATATCCTAATATGACCTGAGCTGCCCACCATGAGCTGGGTCTCATAAAGTTGGATGTGCAGAGCAACACTCCATTATCAAATGGAGTGCTCAAGCAGGCCCTGAAGGCACAGGTAAGTTACATGAAGAAATGGTCCAAATGTTCATGGTCCCTGCTCCTGCTACACTGCCTTCTCTCTCCATTTTCACCTCTGACCCATTAAGGAGTTTGCTTCAATCAGTTGACAGAGGAAGATAACACAGGAGTCTGGCTTACACATGATTCTGCAACTATACTGGCACCACCTAAAAGTAAATAGCTATAGCACTATACCCTCTTATGGGACATTCCTGAATGACATGCTAAGTCTTACTAGTGATCAGAGCTTTAAGCAGTGCAAATGTTGTTCCCTTGTCATGGAAGGATAAATGGCCAGAAGTCTGATTATAAAGATTCATGGGCTATGGCCAGTGGTGAGGCTAGATGGTCACAGACATAGAAGAATATGACTTGAAAATTGGCGATAAGAAAATTTGAGGAAAAGGTATGTGGATAGGCCTCTCTGAAAAGGCAAAGACCTAAAGGTATGTAGGACCTATGTATCTTTTCACTAAAGGATGACCTCAACAGAGGAGGACTTAATAATCAAGTTGATAAGATGACCCAGTCATCTTCTCTGTGATACCCATCAGCCTGTTTCCCCAGCCACCCTGTTGTTGCTCAGTGGGCTCATGAGCAAAGTGGCCATGGTAAGAAGGATGAAGTTGATGCATGGACTCAGCAACATGGATTCCCACTCTCCAATGCTCATCTGGCTCTAGTCACGGCTGCATGCCCTATCTGCCATCAGCAAAGTCCAACACTTCCTGAAAGTGATCAGCAAGCTACCTGGGGCCAGGTTGATTGCATTGGACTACTTCCCTCATGGAAGGAACAGTGTCTTGTTCTTATCTCAATAGATACTTACTGTAGATACAGATTTCTCTTTCCTGAGTGCAGTGCTTCTGCCAAAACTACCATCCATCAATTTATAGAATGCCTAATCCACTATCATGTTATTCCAGCACTGCTTCTAATCAAGGGACTCACTTTGTAGCAAAAGTGTAGCAATGGGTTCATGATCATGAAAATCACTTTTTTTATCATGTTCCCTTTTGGAAAGGTAGTCTCATGTGTGCAGTCTTTCTACCCCCACTTGGCCACATAAGAATAGGCCTTGGGCCTGGAACACTTCCTTATCAAGAGATGAGGAGTGCACACAGCCTGTCCCAGGCTTATCAGCTTGTGTGGGAATGGATTTCTCTGTTTCTGTGTCAATAAGATTTGCTTTGTTCTACTTAGGCATGTACATCGATGGCCCTCAGGCAGTACCTTTTAGTATTCCTGACTTCACACGGGAGGTATCAGAGTCCTTCTACTGGAGCATGAAAGGGGTGCATCTAGGAAATGGCTATTTGTAGAAGAGGGGTGAGGAGATAAGATGGAACTTACCCACTCTTGAAGCTGATCTTACTTGGTCTCTTCTTTCTGGAGTAAAGCCCTCGTCCCATCCAGGGGCTGGCTGTGTTTTGTTTCCCTTGGCAACTTTGATAACAAGAACCAGTGGGCAGAGTGTTTGGACTTCTAATCCTGGTAGTTCATGGTGTGATGATCTTTGTTATTCTCCCTCATAGCTTGAGTCCTCCCTTGGCACTGGGTAAGTGTAAAGGTGTTTTACTGTACCTTTCCCACCATGCTGAAGCAGCTAGCTTGATAACACTGAAGGCCTTTTGAAAAAATCAGTTACAATGGCAGTTAGGTAGGTACTATCTTGAAAGTCTGGGGAAAGTTTGTTGGAAGGCCGTATATGCTCTGGATCAATGTCCAATACATGGTGCTGCTTTCCTGATAGTCAGGACTCATGGGCATCAAGAAATCAGGAATCAAGCCAGGAATACAGGAGTAGAAGTTCAAGTAGCACCGCAGGTACCCTAGTGATACTTAGAAAAATGTTTCTCATTCCCACCAACAATATTCTGGGTTTGTCTGTGAGGATATTTGGGTTGGGATTAACATTTTAAGCAGTAGACTGAGTAGAGCAGATTGTCCTCCTTAATGTGGGTGGTCCTCATCCGATTAGCTGAAGGCCCGAATAGAACACAAAGACTAGTATGAGGAAATTTCTCCTGACTGCTTGAGCTGGGACTTTTTTTTTTGCCTAGGCTTGGGCCTCAGCAGCTCTTCTTGGGTCTCAAGCCAGCTGTTTTTCAGACTGAAATTTATGCCATGAGCTCTCCTCTGTATACAGAGAGAGAGGGAGCAGACTGTCAGTTATATATATTCTGTTTCTCTAGAGAACCCTAATATAATGGTAAGAAAGGAAAGATGGGGCATTGTGTGCTGGCTTTTAAATGTCTCCGTCAGGAAGAGACCCACATCATTTCTGCCTATATGTCCTTGACCAAAGCAATACCCATGGCCACTCTAACTTCTAGATATATGGAAGTATGGTCCTTCCTATGCCTGAATGTAGTCAGAAATGCACTTTGGTGAATAATGATGACTAGCACAGTGATTGTGTCCACTTATGAGGACACTCCTAGTTTGTAGTAGAGAACAATTCTTATCACATTGTCTTTCCTCATGCATGTAATGAAGGTCAAAGCCATAACAGAAGATGAGGGATCAAAATAAGTGCAAAAAGTAGAAAGTAAGATGTAAATTTGAGGGCTTTATGAATATTAATCAATTGAAGTATTTAGTAAATAATTTAATATATGTAAAGAGCCTAGAATTGTCCCTGGTATACCATAAGTGCCCAACTAATATTACCAGTTGCTCTTATCATTGTTAAAAGATGGTGCTCAGACAAAAATTAATCAACAACCTTCTTAAAGAGAGCCTCTTTCAGAAAATACCAAGATAATGATAATTGCTGCCATGGTGTGGCTCATCACACTCTATTTTGTGGCATAGGGATCACAAAGTTAACAAAAACATTACAGTGAAACAAAAATGAAATATCAATGAATGGGATTTTTCCATAAATATTGATTGTGTGTCATCTTTGGAAATAAAACTCCTTGGATTGAAGATTTCCTTCAAAACATTCTGAATTAAATGAAGGGCCTCTGAAAGTTAGGAGCAAATGTCATACTTGCTTTGATCTGACGTAAAGGAGATAGGTACATTTAAATACAGCCCTATTCTATGTTTCAGTCCAGAGAACTCTGAGCAGACTGTCAGTTAAAATCAGCTACACCGAAGACAGATTTTTTTTTACAAGAGAGAAACACGTAAGAATAATAAATAAAATATATAAACAAAAAATGCTTCGTGCATCTGTGGGTAAAACTGCATAAACTAATTAGATCAGTTCTCCATTATAATGTAAGGTATTATTTATAATATATCAGAGCATGGGTTTTCAAATATGAATGAACTAAAGTGGATCCCCCAGCTTCAGTCACTTAATAGCTGTGATATCTCTTCATTACTTAACCTCCTTAACCTCCTTAAGTGTCAGTATCCTCATCTTGCTATGGATAAAATAATCCCCATAATCTAATAACTTCATAGAGTTACTAGGAAACTTAACCTCCTTAAGTCTCAGTATCCCTCTTCTATGCTACAAAGAAAATAATCTCCATTAAGTAATAACTTTATAGGGATATTATATTAAATGATAATCTTCAAAGATTAAATGATAACCTTATAAGATGCATTGAGAATAGTGTCTGGCACACAGATGAGCCACAATATGATAGCAATTACCATTATTAAATCTAGTACTGACATTCAGCATCTGTTAAATTTGCAAACAGAATACTCATGTTCCAGTCATCTATTGCTGGGAAACAAACACCCTGAAACATAGTGGCCTAAAGTAATAAACTTTAATTAATATCTCACCAGATTTGATGGGTCAAGAATTTGTGCAAGGCTCAGGTGCATGGTTCATTGGCTCCATATAGTGTCAACTACATGTCAACCATTCAGTGATATTCAATTGTCAGATGGTCAGGTCTGAAGGATCCGAGATAGTTTGACTGGTATGCCTAGTGCCTTGAGGGGGACGACCAAAACTCAGGGCCCAGCTGAGACTCTGTCACCTACTGTGCCTGCATGCCATGAGTCCTCTCCACCATGGTGATCACAAGGTAACTGGACTTCTTATGTGGCAGTTTACAGTTTGTGTGAGTGTACTCCAAAGGACAGCAATTGGCACAATGTTATTTCCATAGGTCATATTGGTAAAACCAGTCACAGAATCTGTCCCCATTCACGGAGAGGGAATAGTTAATCAACCTCTTAGTAAGAGGAATGACCATCTTTACCAGGTCACTATAATGACTATCATTACAAGGTACACTATAAGTTGTTTGTGTTTTAATGAAAGCAGCCTATGGCTCTGTGTATGGGATTATGTAATGTGACATGGGGTGTACTTGAATTAAAGCTTTATGTATGTGGAGCTTTACATATGGAATTTAGCAACATGTGTTCCATCTGTGCACTTACATATTTCAGTAGCTCCTTTCTCACATGTAACATGTAATACTGCTTTTTTGTTTTTTTGTTTTTTTTCAGTTTTGTCGCTATACTCATGAAGTTGATATTCCAAAAAAGACATAAGAAAACTTTTTCTGTTAAGGGTCAGATAGTAAATAGTTTAGGGCTTCTCAGCCACATTCCGTGTTCCTGCCCTATATTCTTTTTTGTTTGTTTTTAACAACCTGCAAAGGTGTTAAAAAAAAGAAAGAAAGAAAGAAATCATGGCACAGGGGACCATACAAAAATAAGCCTGCAGGCTATAGTATGCTGACCCCTGAACAGATGAAGAGCACTAAAAGTGTAAATGACTCCAATTCTAAGCTGTGAAAATGCATACTGAATAGAAATGAAGATCCTGAAAAATGTAGGATATTCAACCTTAAGTTCTTAGAAGAGTATCAGGAAAAATAGAGGAAAAATAACTTTTACTAAGAATTTAAATTGTTCCAGGTGGTATTAGGTTCTCCTATAAAATTATCATGTTTACTACTCATATGAATCTTAAAGGTGGTTTATTGCATTAAATAGATAAAATTAAAATACAAGCTATTTAAGGCAAGTATTGGATTTTACTTAAGTTCAAAATCTAACACAGAGGCTATGATGTAAAATGGAATTTGAATAAATGTTGGATGTATTGGATTAAATGATAAAATATCAGGGCTCAGGAAGATTCTTCAAAATCAAAGAGGGCCAAAGTGGGGCTCTTGGATTCAAAGACAGTTTCTTTATGTCCAAATATTTTGCCCAACTCTTTCTTACAATGCTGTCTTTTTAGCAACTTATGGCACCAACAGTCTGGTCCAAAAATAATTTGTTGTAGCAATATGATTATTGCCCTTAGAAAAATACCATTAAGTAGTATTTATCTATAAATTAGGTTATGTAGAGTCTTAGGATTTATTTTATTTTGTAGAATTGAATTTATGATTTGGAGGAATCTTTGATGTCCATGTTTTGCTCATTTAAACCACTATCTATGTTCTTAATTACTACAGGCAAGGATCGAATCAGGTTTTGCAATGTTTACATAATTTGGGTGGCTTTCCTCAAGAAAAAGAATGTAGAATAAGATATAACAATAGTTATAAAATAAATACCTATTTTAAACAATAAATTATAAGAAATTCCACATTTTACAGATATGACAAATAAAAAAAGTATCACGTGTCTCTCTCAAACCCATAACTTATTAAACTAATTAATGCACTGACTTATGTCTGTAATACTTATTTTTTGACTGTTGGCATGACCAAAACTTCTGAAAAAAATGATATATAGAATCAATCTAAAATCAAGACATAGAGGAATTAAAATAGATTTTTTTAGGAGTTCCCCCTGTAGTGCAACAGGATCAGTGGCATCTTGGGAGCAGTGGGAGTCAGGTTTGATCCCCAGCCCGGCATGGTGGGTTAAGGATTCTGTGTTGCTACAGCTGTGGCTTAAGTAACAACTGCAGCTCAGATCTGATACCTGGCCTGGGAACTTACATGCTGTAGGGCAGCAAGAAAGAAAGAAGAGAGAGAGAGAAAGGAAAGAAAGAGAGAAAGAGAGAGAGAGAGAGAGAGAGAGAAAAGAAAAGAAAGAAAGAAAGAAAGAAAGAAAGAAAGAAAGAAAGAAAGAAAGAAAGAAAAAGAAAAAGAAAGAAAGAAGAAAGAAAGAAAAGGAAAAGAAAAAAGAAAAGGAAGAGAGGAAGAAGTAGAATTTTTAAATGTTCTACTGTATAGAACTTCATAATTGTATAAATATAGCATACTTTGATATATTGATGAATATTTTACACTAAGAGTTTGTCACTGAAACAGTTGTTTCTTTAGGATATATTTACTGCATTGGCAGATACAAGATAATATCATTTCATGTTCAAATGCCAGATTTTGTCAGGAAAAGATGTTTCAGATGTGCTAACTCCAGTATACTGGGATGCAAAGGTCACCCAACTACACACACCCAGACTATGTTTGCAGTAATTGTCATGGTCCATACACATTGGTTGGAACAATTTTTCCAGATTCATAGTGCGGTGAAAAGAAAGAAGAGTTTATTGAGATAGGAAACACTGCTAGTGCAGCAGGACAACTTCCTAATAATCAGGGAGAGCCAACCCGGGTGGGTGGTCATTCTATTTTTATCACCCAGGGAGAAAGGAGAGGTCTTGCGATAGACCTGTTGACCTGCTGATTGTTTGGGGAAAGATAGGGTCTTCCAGTATACTTGCTGGTTGGTCGGGGGGCTTATATTGCCCCTATAGGGACAGGGTGAGGAGTGGGCCACTTACCTTTCCTAGTAGGTGGCAGGAAGGAGTAGGCCAGGTTTTTCAAGGTTGGGGCGGGGCATTGCAGTGAGTCAGGTAAGGTCTGGTAATTCTTGTCTTGGCCAGAAGCTTTGAGTTCTATTTTCTTGAAGAGGAATTCCCTTGGTAATGCTATATATTTGTACCCTCAAATACTGAGATTCTGGCAAGTTCTGTATTTGTACATTTTTTGTAGAACTTGCACACACACACACACACACTCTCTCAAAAGAATAGTGTGTATCTTCTGCCATACTGAGTAATTCCTATAAGAGAAAAATGTTCTTTTAATTAGATGTCAATGAGAAGCATATTCTCCATTTGGAATTTTACCCCTCATAATTGGAAATCATTTATACAGACTTATATCTGGCTCTACACAATGATTACATTTCACCACCCATGTATTTCCAGGAATCCATACTAGGGGCTATTCCATCACAGTAGAACCTCTGACACAGTACCTTGGTATCACCTCATGGAGCATATTGGCACAGTGGATGTCAAATTCTTAGAAACCATTCTGCACCACGGCTGTAGGAAATAACTATGAATAACAGAGACTGTAAATCCATAAAAATACACCTTGACACACTCAAAATAAATGTATCCCCATCTCAACTTTCTCCTTTTTGTTAACTAATACCCCAGATTCCTGGGGCTCTCTAACATTATTTAAGCAAGAACTGTGATAGAGGAAATTGAAGAGGAAAGAAGCATTGTTATTAAAGTGTGCACTTAAAATTCTTACTCTTGCAAATTTCAGAAGCATGTGACTGCAAAAAGACTCTTGCTTCCCCCTCACACAAAGGTCTTGGAAGAAGTTGGTATACAATACATAAGAGACCCTGAAAGCTTAATCTTCATTAGCATCACATTAAATCTGCCTAGGGGAGTAATTCGGAAACAGGAATACTAACTGGGATGCCTAAAGAGAGTAACTTTTGGTAGCTGAAGGCAGTATTGGTTTATAAACCTATGCAAAATACAATTTTATAGAGCAAAGTAAAACAGAAACTGGGACACTACCTTAGTTTCAGTGACACCTTTTTAAGTTCACCATATTTTTCTCTCACCCTCTCTCCTGTGATTTAATCTGTTTTACAAGAAAGAAACAAAACTTCCTACTTGTTAGATGAAAAAGGAAGCTTTTTATCAGACTTATTTTACTTAAAATTTTTATTATAGTTGATTTACAATGTTCTGTCAATTTCTGCTGTACAAAGTGACCCTGTTATACATATATATATATATATATATATATATATATATATATATATATATACATACATTCTTTTTCTCACATCATCCTTCATCATGTTCCATCACAAGTGATTAGATACAATTCCTGGCGCTATACAGCAGGATCTCATTGTTTATTTTGTCATCAAAAAGACAAGGGTAGGTACTATTTCTTCCCTCCAAATAGGTGGTATGATCAGGCTAACATCTGGAGAGAGAAATAAACACTCAGAAATAGCCAGTAAACCTTTCAGTGCTGAATTCAGATATACACTGTTGATGATATATACTGTTACTAATCACAACTGTTAGTATAATAACACACCAAAACACTAAATATTTTATTCACAAGTCGGCCAGATCAAAAGCTCCTATTTACAACTATATAGTGTTTTTTTAATCTAGTCATTTGGAGACAAAATTGAAAATCAGTTACACAGCCAAAATAAGAGAAAAAAAATAACCATAAATACATAGAATCAATATTATCTTTCCATCTTACTGTGAGTCAACACTACTTTATCAAAACTATGTTAAGGCATTGATTGCTACATCAGTGATGAAGAAAAAATAAACTAGACTAAAATGTTTGTTTCTTAAAAATCACAAAGTACAAATTTATAGAGCTTTATTTATATAGCAAGAACTCTCCTTTCCATTAAAACTTGCATTTCTACCTGTGACTAAATAGCACAACTGCTGATTTATAGGGATTATAGTTGAAACACACATTGTCTGTTTGGTAGGCCTTTTAATCCGGTTCTACTTGTATAATTATCAATAAGTGCTGAAACAGTCATTCAGAATATACTATTGCTTTCTACAGTCAGTGTAGATCTGGAATGTATTGATGATTCCCAGGTATTGGTTCTAGGTCAGGTTAATAATCAGTATGACTGATGGTTGAATCATGATTTCATTTTAGCCATCCATGTTCTTTTTGGAAGTGAACTTCCCTTCCACTCAGGATTGCCCAGACCTAGTCAGCGGTCTTATCTAACCACAAGGGGGCCAGGAAGAGTAATCTTATCCTAAATTCGGAAGTCAGAAATAATTGGGGAAAGGTCTCAAGGATTACCATATAAGGATCAGATTCTATCGTTGGAAATTTTGTTCCTGCTAAATAGTCAGTCAGATTTACTATATAACTCATTCTAGAAACATTCTTCATTTTGTATTTTCTGAATACAATGGATTAAATTTGAGTAAAGTTTTGTACCACCTGGTATTGGCAATTAACAGAAGAATGGATCTAGGTAGGTCAACATAGGGCTAACACTTTTAAAGCAAATTCATAATTTTTAACCATTCTTAGTACAAGCATGGTCATTTTTTTGAGTACTATATTCATACAAGCCATTATAATGAGTTTTTCCCCCAGACCCTTAAAATATTATCTAGCTTGGAGGTCATTATTCACAGCAGCCTTTGGCATATAATCTGCCATGGTAGTAAAGAAGTGCCAAATGTCTCAAGTTCCTGCAAAGGGCATTGGAATGCTCAATTTCACCATAGATAGTGACAAGGAACAGCTTCAGAGGGCCATAAATAATAGGATATACTGTGTGGACCCTTCAAGGGGCTTAATTTTTGTGAATATATAAAAATTAATGTAAAGTTGGAAAATATCCATAAATTATCTTGTAAATAAGACAATGTGTTTGTCAGTTATACTGACTAGATCTTTATATGTACTGCATAAATTGTAAGTCTATGCTATATTGCATATATTTTGACATCTAAAACTTTAAAAATTGAAAAAAAAACTCAATCTGTGCTAAGCCTAAAGTGAAATTATTTCTATTGTGTCATTTTAAAACTGAAACACTCCATTTAAATCAACAAATCATGCAGTCTATAAATTAATATTTAGATAAATATTTAAAATTCTTTTCATAAGTTTCTTTTTCTCTTCAGAGTTTTTCTACTAATCTTATTAAAATGTTTAATAGTTATCCAAATAGGTAGGATGAATCAAATTTAGTTCGTAGCTTGTGTTCCTTTTTTATTGATTGCAGTATACAGTTTGCATTACATGATTTAAACAGCACAGTTTGTTCTGTTTCTTGGCTGGAAACCAATTAAATAACCACTGATGCAAGCAGTTATTACCTGCTTAAAAGAAAATCTGTGGTTTCCTTAAGCTGCTCAGTTTTAATGTCCATCAAAAAGTCTGTTATTACAATGAATAATTTAGCCATTTTAGTCTACTACACAGTTTAATACTACAAACATGGATTTAAGACTGAAAATATGCCTAAAGTTTCTCGCAGTCCCAAGAATCAGAATACTTGCTATGAGACAATATTTATACATAGTTATATTTACTACTTGAAATGATACATGTTTAGGGGACAATTATTTCTGATTACCAGAAATTTTTGAGAAAAAAGATTAAAGTATCAAATATACCAGAAGTAATTGGAGAAATGATTGATCGAAAAGGCCTTCAAAGCATGTTTACACATATATAAGTGGATATGGATGACCCTTTTGAAAGAGATGAAAGGTCAATGGATTTGGAGAATTAGGGGTGTCATTTCCTCAGTTTGTCCCTTGGTGGCGTTCTTGAGTCACTTTCTCCCTTCCCGTCAATTTGCTTTATATTTCTTTCCAGAACTGGCTATCATGTTTACTGTATTTAACCTTTTTCTCATATTATCGTGAATATCGTCTATAATAAATGAAGGCCCCCCCAGAGATCATATCTCCGGCACCTACTTCTTTGTATTCATTCTTAACCCATAAACTTTTGTTGTCGTTGTTATTTCGCTTCCTGTCTTTTCTCGAGGCTTAAACTACCTCACGGACCTGAATGCTATTTTTCAGCTCAGTCACTGAAAATTTTCAACTGCAAAGCAGTTTTAAGTAAGCAAGCTTAGTCAGTAAATTTAAAAAGTAAAACCAAAGACTACTGGATATTGTAAGTTAGGCTGAGATATTTGGCATAGAAAATAAATCGTTGGCTGAGGTTTTATGAAATTTATTAAATGAATGGTATGGTATTTCTATAACCAGTTTCCTTTCTTTATCCTGGTTCCATAGGGACATTTCTTTTCATTGTCCTTTAAAAAGAAAGAGAAAAACAAAACCCTCCGCGTTTCAACATTCCCTCGAACCCTCTGGTTCATACAAGCGATGACGTCCTATCACTCTAATCAACGCAGGTTTTAGGACACTGATCTCGTTTTCTCTCTTCAGTTCTGGCCGCCAAAGCCGCAGTAGCAGCAGCAGCAGCGGGTTCTTTAATTTCTTGCAGCCGGTTACACTTTCGATCCTATTTCCTTCTGAACCCTCTCCTCTCAGGTTGGGAGGATAAATGCAGCTTGGGCTCTGAAAAGGCGGGCGGTGTTTGTGGGTGGGAGCGAAGCCGGATCTCATATTCCCTTGGTGAGGTCTTGTACTGGGGCGGGGGCGGGGGGCGGTTAGTCCCCCCCCACCGGTTCCATTTAATGAAATTGCTGAGCACTTGTGACACTGGCTCTGAGACTGCGGAAATGGGGCGGGGGTGAGGGGAAAGGACTTCTCGCCCGCATTCATCCTCCGCGCCGGCTGGATTCTGGAGTTGGAGTGTCCGTCCCTAGACAGGGGACGGAAGAGAACTGGGAGCTCCGGCAGCTGTAAGGGTGCCCCCGAGGGCTCCCCTCACCTTGCCCACAGCCCTACCCCGCCTATTTCGTTCCCTTTCCCAAGAACCGAGCGGCTGGGCAAGGCGGCCAACACTCCCGGGCTGCTCCGGAGGAGAGGTCGGAGTCGGGGACCTTGGGGAGGAGGGAGGAGAGCCAGAAGGCTTCAAGGCCTCGGCTGTCTGGCCGGGCTATTCCCCATGCCACGCACGTCGGACCCATTTCCCACGCCGGTTTGGCAGGGCGGCAGAGTTGGTAGGGATGAGAGTAGGGAGGGAGGGCCAAAGACTACCTCCCGCCCGCAATGTGGAAACCACTCCACTGTGAAGGACGCGCTGCGCCCCCCTCTACACCCCCGCCCTCCGGTCATCTGGGAAGAAATTTTCCCCGCGCTGGGGAAAAGCCTCCCACTCTTTCGCCCCTTGTGGATGTGTGCCTCAAAATTGCGCGCCGGAGCGGTGGGCGACTACTTGAAGATGCGCAGGGGCTTGTTCAAGTTTATGGTCTGGTGAGGCAAGAGAGGGTGCAACGTCTCTACCCACGCGGTTGCCTGAAGTTTGCAAAATCTTAGTAAAGGCGACGAGGGGAGTGCGTTCACTGCACCATATTGCCGCGTATCGGAATGCTCGGGGGCAAGGCCGCAGAGTGGAGCTGGCTTCCCTCTTTCTCCTTGGACCCTGGAAAAAGGGGGACGGTGTGTCTAGTGGCGTTCTGATAAGCCAGAGTTTGCCAAATATAAGGGGAATTTGGCCTTCCTGACACTTAGCGGGCTGCTACAGTGCTGCGGCGCCCGCCCCCGCCCCCCAGCTCCAGACTGCGGCGGTGCGCACTGAGTCTGCGCAAGGGGCTTTTCTCGCTGATGCTGCAGATATAGAGCATAGAGGCGCTGGTGGCAGCGAGATGGTAGAGGGTGGAGGCGGGAGGGGGAAGGCCGGGTTACCGACTTGGCCTCGAAGGAGGAGCCTCTGCCCCCAGTGCTGCTGTTTTAGCAGGCTGGAAAAATCCTCGCCTGCTCCCGGGCACATACCACAACATGCTCCCACCTTCCGCGCCTCTATGATCCCCCATAGGGTATGCTTGGAAATCTCTGCCGCCGCTCCCACCCATTCCTGCTGGCTGCGCCCGCCTAAAAAACCGCGCACTACATCTGCTCATAGACTTCATTGGTGTTTGTCTTGTTTAAATCATTCTGCCGCCTCACACAAATCCCGTAAAGGGAACGTACCCACTCTGGACGGATTTCTTTCTCTTTTCTTCTTTTTGCTTTAAATTTTCCTTTAAGAGGAGGCCCTTCAATTCCTATAGATTGAGCAGACCAGATGAGGACCAACCAAAATCCAGCAGCAGCCTCTTTTCTTCTTTGAAGTGTAAGAATTCTTCCCAAATATCTCCTGCTTATCTCAACACCCCCCCCCCATCCTGGCTGGGCCCCGACAGCCACTGAAATAAGAGCAAATGGCTACAGTTTAGAAAACAACCAGAAATGAAATTCGATGAGGCAGGATGCGGCGGCAGTGACTGAAAAGTGGGGAAGCCTCGCGTGGGGGAATACCATGTACGATCAAGTGGCACAAAGTCAAAAGAAGGAGAGAAAAGGAGCTAGGGACTCTTCGGTACACAAAGTTGCCGTTAAAGTTTATTTCCCTTTTATCCAGATAGGTGACGCTACACTTTGCCAGTTACTAAAGGCTGCAGGTTTCTGCTTAGAAAATAATATCGAGGCTTCCAACATGTGTTTATTCCCCAGGCGCGCGCACACACAGGGTCTACCCCGTAAGCAAGCACGATGACAGGAATGCCAAGCATTTAAACAAAGACAGCCCCCACCCCCACCCCAGCCCTCCTAACTGCTCTCCCAAAAAAGGATTCCTCTCCCGCTCTCTTTGGAGTTCGATGTTCTCTCTCAACCTCTGCAGCCCACCGTGGTTTCTCAGAACACCAGCGTAGCTTCCTGGGCTCACCCCGGGTTCCCAAAGCCACAGCTGACCAAGCCTTAACCAAGATGCTAATTCGCTAACAAGAGACACTTCGGGGGTGGGGAATATCGCCTGAGAAGGAGGAAAAGGCAAAACGTTTCCTCAAACCGGCTCCAGCGCGCTCACACGCGCACTTGGCATTAGTAAGAGCAAGGAGGAAATTTACCCGCCCCAGGGAGAAAAAACTAGTACCCAACCCCCGCCCCCGGGGGGCAGCGGCTGCACTCGCTGGGGAAGAATAGGGGCAATCTTTAGCTTAAGGGGGGGGCTTGTTGGGATTGTGCACACTTGGAGTGGCCCCCGGAGCTGAAGCAGAAGCTGGGCTTTCCGAAGCCGGGCGGCTAGCTCGCTCCCGTCTCCCGCCCCCGCCACGGCACTCCTCCCTCCTTCTCTGCGAGTGTGTAGTTTCCTAGGCTCCGCCGATACCGCCGCCGCCGCCGCCGCCGCCACAGCAGCGTCAGGGACTAGCTTGAGCCGAGAGCGAGGCAGTGAGCTCCCAGCAGCAACCACCACTTTGGGCAAACTTGCGGGTTTCCGGCTGGCGGCTCGCGAGCGGGAGGTTCCCACTTGCCGTTCAGCGCCTTTGAGTCGCGGCAGTCAAAGGGACGGCTGGAGCGCCCGCACCAGACTCTCCCAGACACGAAAGGGGACGAGACAACTGCGGAATTCACCAGCCGTGCCAGGGCACTTCCGAGGCAACAACCGACTGGCACTTTTTCTCCCCTTGGCAAACTGGATTTTTTTTTTTAAGCTACTTGGCAGCTGTCTCTGACTCCACCTCCCCCCCCCCCCGCCCCCATGCCTTTTGCTTTTCTTCGGAAATCCGGACAGAATTGGGCATCTTTGTTAATTGCCGTTGGGGGAGCCCGGCCGGGGGCTTCCACCAGGCGAAAGTCGCCTGCGCACCGAGCCTGGTTTGCTCACCTTTGAACTGCAAAGGGATCAAGTTCAGCTCGAGTTGCTAGCGTTGGGACTGGGAGGACGAAGAGAGAGCGTGCAGGAGAGAGGAGTGGGAGAAGGGGAAAGGGGAAAGGAGAGGAGGGAGGAGAGAGGAGGAGGAGAGAGGAGAGGGAGGGAGGGGAGGGATCGAGAGAGAGCGCGGAGAGAGAGAGGCTGCAATCTCCTCCCTGAATCGCGCACAGCGCTGCAGATCCCAGTGCTCTGACATGCGGGCCGAATGCAGGTGAGGAAAGGCACGGACTCTGCGGCTGCGAACCCAAACTTGGGCACCGCACGGTGCGCACGGCTCAGCCTTCAACCCCGCGGGCGAAAGGCTGCTGCGGTTTCAGGCGGCGGCTTCGTGACTAATGACCTTGCGCAGAGTAGTTAAAAAAAAAAGAAACCCGAGCTCTCGTGGGTGAAAAGGGACTGACTCTCTGGGCGTCTCTGAAGATGGCTCGGACTGCTCTTTCGCGCGCGGGGGGAACCCGGACGCGGACCGCTGTGTGACGCGAGTGGTCTCCACTGCACCGTGCCCGAAGCGACCTGCCGGGATTTTTCATTCTCGATCTGTTGACTGGCTCTCCCGCTGCCTGAGCGGAGTCGGAGTTGAGACTGGCTTGTTGCTGGCCCTAGCACCTCGTGCAGGAAGCGACTCACGTTTGCCTGGGCAGCCGGAGCAGAAGCTTGGTCTGGAGTGAGTGGCTGGAACGTGAATTGGAGTCAACTCGAGTAGCAGCAAAGACGAGCGGGGTTGGCAGGCGGGGGAGGCTGCAGACTCGCTCCCCGCCGCTTCCCGGCTCCACTGCCCGCGTGCCGGAGCGGTTCCGGCCCCATCCGACACAGCAGGGACGGGAGCCCGGGATCCTCTGCCCGTTGCGGGGATGACTCTGGGGGGGCGCCGAGCTCGCGGCGCGCAGTGTCCCGTGAACTGTGAGTACTGCAACTGAACGGCGGCTGGCGAGCGGGCGATTAGCACCCATTGCATGAATTATGAAACAATAACTTTCGGAAGAAGCAGGAGGGAAAAAAAGAAGAATCTAACGCTGGTCTCCCCTGGCCGACTTTGGACGCTGCTCTTGCCCCCTCCCACCTCTCCCTCTCGCTTCTTCCCTTCTCGGAGAGGGGAGAGGACTGGGAGGAGGGCAGGCGACTGGCCTCGGAGAAGGGGGGCGCCGAGGGGGCCGTGATTAGAAGGAGCAGTAGCAGCAGCAGCAGGAGAAGATGCTGAGGATGCGGACCATGGGATGGGCGCGCGCCTGGTGCCTGGGCTGCTGTCTCCTTTTGCCGCTCTCGCTCAGCCTGGCGGCCGCCAAGCAACTCCTCCGGTACCGACTGGCCGAGGAGGGCCCAGCAGACGTCCGCATCGGCAACGTCGCCTCAGACTTGGGCATCGTGACCGGCTCCGGTGAGGTGACTTTCAGCCTCGAGTCGGGCTCGGAGTACCTGAAGATCGACAACCTCACCGGCGAGCTTAGTACAAGCGAGCGACGCATTGACCGCGAGAAGCTGCCCCAGTGTCAGATGATCTTCGACGAGAACGAGTGCTTTCTGGACTTCGAGGTGTCGGTGATCGGGCCCTCGCAGAGCTGGGTGGACCTGTTCGAAGGTCGGGTCATCGTGCTCGACATCAACGACAACACGCCCACCTTCCCGTCGCCCGTGCTCACACTCACGGTGGAGGAGAACCGACCGGTGGGCACTCTCTACCTGCTGCCCACCGCCACCGACCGTGACTTCGGCCGAAACGGCATCGAGCGCTACGAGCTGCTCCAGGAGCCCGGGGGCGGCGGTGGCGGCGGCGGCGAAGGCCGGCGCGCCGGGCCTGCCGACAGCGCCCCCTACCCCGGGGGCGGCGGGAACGGCGCGAGCGGTGGCGGCCCTGGAGGCTCCAAGAGGCGGCTGGAAGCGCCAGAAGGCGGCGGCGGGACCAACCCGGGCGGCCGCAGCAGCGTGTTCGAACTGCAGGTGGCCGACACCCCGGATGGCGAAAAGCAGCCGCAGCTAATTGTGAAGGGGGCGCTGGACCGCGAACAGCGCGACTCCTATGAGTTGACCCTGCGGGTGCGCGACGGCGGCGACCCGCCTCGATCCTCTCAGGCCATCCTGCGGGTGCTTATCACCGACGTGAACGACAACAGCCCCCGCTTTGAGAAGAGCGTGTATGAGGCTGACCTGGCCGAGAACAGCGCCCCGGGGACCCCCATCCTGCAGCTGCGTGCCGCCGACTTGGACGTGGGGGTCAACGGGCAGATAGAGTACGTTTTCGGGGCGGCTACCGAGTCTGTGCGGCGGTTACTGCGCCTCGACGAGACGTCCGGCTGGCTCAGTGTCCTGCACCGTATCGACCGCGAGGAGGTGAACCAGCTGCGCTTCACCGTCATGGCCCGCGATCGTGGGCAGCCCCCCAAGACCGACAAGGCCACGGTGGTCCTTAATATCAAGGACGAGAACGACAATGTGCCGTCCATTGAAATCCGCAAGATCGGTCGTATCCCACTCAAGGACGGGGTGGCCAATGTGGCAGAGGACGTTCTAGTCGACACTCCCATTGCCCTGGTGCAGGTGTCCGACCGAGACCAAGGCGAGAACGGAGTGGTCACCTGCACTGTAGTGGGCGACGTGCCCTTCCAGCTCAAGCCAGCCAGTGACACAGAGGGCGACCAGAACAAGAAAAAGTACTTCCTGCACACCTCGGCCCCTTTGGACTATGAGACCACCCGGGAGTACAACGTAGTCATAGTGGCGGTGGACTCAGGCAGCCCCAGCCTCTCCAGCAACAACTCCCTGATTGTCAAGGTGGGGGACACTAATGACAACCCGCCCGTCTTCGGGCAGTCGGTAGTGGAGGTTTACTTTCCTGAGAACAACATCCCTGGAGAGAGGGTAGCCACCGTGCTGGCGACAGACGCCGACAGCGGGAAAAACGCTGAAATCGCCTACTCGCTGGACTCTTCTGTGATGGGGATCTTCGCCATCGATCCCGATTCTGGGGACATCCTCGTCAATACCGTGCTGGACCGCGAGCAGACTGACAGGTATGAGTTTAAAGTTAACGCCAAAGACAAAGGCATCCCAGTGCTACAGGGCAGCACCACAGTGATTGTGCAGGTGGCTGACAAGAATGACAACGATCCTAAGTTTATGCAGGACATCTTTACCTTTTACGTGAAAGAAAACTTGCAGCCCAACAGCCCCGTGGGAATGGTCACGGTGATGGATGCTGACAAGGGGCGCAATGCAGAGATGAGCCTGTACATAGAGGAGAACAGTAACATTTTTTCCATTGAAAATGACACGGGGACCATTTACTCCACAATGTCTTTTGACCGGGAACATCAGACCACTTACACATTCAGAGTCAAGGCTGTGGATGGAGGAGATCCTCCCAGATCTGCCACAGCCACAGTCTCTCTCTTTGTGATGGATGAGAATGACAATGCTCCCACAGTTACCCTTCCCAGAAACATTTCCTACACTTTACTGCCACCTTCAAGTAATGTCAGGACAGTAGTAGCTACGGTGTTAGCAACAGACAGTGATGATGGCATCAATGCAGACCTGAACTACAGCATTGTGGGAGGCAATCCCTTCAAGCTGTTTGAGATTGATCCCACCAGTGGTGTGGTTTCCTTAGTGGGAAAACTCACACAAAAGCATTATGGCTTGCACAGGTTGGTGGTGCAAGTGAATGACAGTGGGCAGCCTTCCCAGTCCACCACAACTCTGGTGCATGTGTTTGTCAATGAAAGTGTTTCTAATGCAACAGTGATCGACTCCCAGATAGCCAGAAGTTTGCACACCCCCCTCACCCAGGATATAGCTGGTGACCCAAGCTATGAAATTAGCAAGCAAAGACTCAGTATTGTCATTGGGGTGGTTGCTGGAATTATGACAGTGATTCTAATCATTTTAATTGTAGTGATGGCCAGGTATTGCCGGTCCAAAAATAAAAATGGCTATGAAGCCGGCAAAAAAGATCATGAAGACTTTTTTACACCCCAGCAACATGACAAATCTAAAAAGCCTAAAAAGGACAAGAAAAACAAAAAATCTAAGCAGCCTCTCTACAGCAGCATTGTCACTGTAGAAGCTTCTAAACCAAATGGACAGAGGTATGATAGCGTCAATGAGAAGCTGTCAGACAGCCCGAGCATGGGCCGATACCGATCAGTTAACGGTGGGCCTGGCAGTCCTGACCTGGCCAGGCATTACAAATCCAGCTCCCCATTGCCTACTGTCCAGCTTCACCCCCAATCACCAACAGCAGGAAAAAAACACCAGGCCGTACAAGATCTACCACCAGCTAACACGTTTGTGGGAGCAGGAGACAACATTTCAATTGGGTCAGATCACTGCTCTGAGTACAGCTGTCAAACCAATAACAAGTACAGCAAACAGGTAAGATACATCCCAAATATATTTAAATATCTGAGACAGCATTGTCTGCAAAGTTTTGTCTTATCTGTTAAAGCTATTAGTTAAAATTTAATAGCTGGGATTTAGTGTTGATATAATTTACACATTATTTATTTAGTAGAGACTGTTTATAAAATGTACACCCCTGTATGTATTTTGCACATTAGAGTTTACCAAGCTACTGCAGAAAACACTGCAGGCAGTGTTTTGCACTTCTCTTTGTACTTGGCAATCCTAATTCATCCTACATTTTCTGTTTCCAGATAAATATGTCTGTATTGTTTGGATGGCTAGTTTTAACCTGAAATTATTTTCTTTTGTGCTACTAAGTGGATAATTGCATCCAGAGACAAAATTTCTGAAGTTACTACTGCTGTCTATGCAAATTGGGCACTACAAAAGTTTTATCTGTTATGCATTATGCAGGATGTTACAGATAAACAAGTGCTGATTCATGCAAATGAAATACCAAGTCTGAGATACTGAAATACTGACTACTTTGACAGAAATGCTGAGTTTACCATATTTAATGATATTCAAATATGCAAAACTGAATTTTTAATATTTCAGTATCAATACAGTTAGGGTTCTATGAGGATATGCAATCAGCACTTCTGCCATTTGTATTGAGTATTAAAAGTTCATAAGCAAAGTAAATTGAATGGATACAGTTATTATTTAAGCCAAGCAACAAAAATTCATTTTTGATGCAGTGTTACAAGAATATTTTGGTGTACATTGTAATATACTGCGACTATAAAGGTTTTATGGAATATTTGACACTGTTGTTTCTTAGGGAAATTTGAAAACAATAAAAAGTATTCAGAGGTGAACTTCAGAAAATATAAAATCAATTTTGAAAGTTTTGCTTGTATGATGTGTGTGTGCAGATATATGCACCCCCCACACACACACATGTATGTAACTCACAAAGTTTACTTTTCATACCCACCAAATTTTGACACACAACAAATAAAACCTCTTGGAAACTGCGGTGTGTAAAGCTTGTAGCAACTCTAATAGTAAAACATCATATATTTCTTACCACCAGAACATCTCAAGAAACACATTTATGTCTGTCAAGTAATATCCAATAATAGTTTTTCTATTAAATATGCTTTGCATATGGAAGGTGTGATCTGAGAATAATTAAGGCAAAGGGAAAAGTTATTGTATAGCCTCATTAAAGATGTTATTGATGGGCTCATTAAAGATATTATAGAACAGTGATAAAGATTAATTTCTTATTTTCATGATTTAAAAAATCAGCTTCCTAAACTAATGTTTTTGATATATACTACTGTACTGTAGCTATTTGGATAAGAAGAAGCAAACAGTATGCTTTTCTATCCAATCATCAAAGCAATCCAAAAAAACACAGGTTTGAAATACATTGCTTTACATGACTTTTGAAAAGATGTCTCTTCATGCGCATGAGTCTGAACTGTTCCTGAAATTATGGCAAGTGGAGAGGATATCTGTTGTGTTCTTTCTTTACCTGGAATTAGAAGCAGAGTTTTGTTCTGCTTTTGGTGCTTTTATCAGTTTTGTAAACAAGGACGATTCCAGTTAAATATAATAGCACTTTTATAAGGTTAATAATAATAACACCCCCAAATAAATTAAGATCTGTAGAAATTTCTTTAGAAAATGGTGATTTGTTATGCAAAAGCATGTGAAAAGATCTTTCTGCAGAATATTTACTTCTCTTTGTCATCCTAATAGGACTTTTTGTCCTGTAGCTGACTGGCATTTGCATTCTAAATTGTGTAATATTAAACTTTTGACTGGACATATCACGTGACAGATTTATAGATATTTTATGCTACCACCTCCTAAGTTCTGTGTTGTCACTTAACCTTTTTTGGCTCATCAAATGGGATTACCTTTATATTCTTGAATATTTAAACCAAGCAATATCAAAACTATTGTGGCATCCTGCTTAAAAGGCAAAGTGATATGCTTATAAATAAACTAATGTATGGCCTTGGTCTCTTAACTGAGCAAAGAAATCCACATACCAAAAGGTAAAACCTACAAAGCCATTGAAATAAACCATGCAGTTTGCCAAAAGTGACTTTAGAAAACTTATATATGTTGTTGTTAGGCATTCAACAGATGTATAAAGTTTTAATCACGATAAATAACTGATGTAAAATGAAATAAAGGCAAATGAAATACATCCCCTTAATGTAATTGGTAATAGTAAGTGATATACTTCAGCTCCTCAATATTACTGTCAGGAGACAAGGGATCCATTTACAAAATGGACATCTGACCTAATAAACAGGGTCTTTTTTGTTCTCGTTTTTGTTGGTACTTTAGGTAGATGATTTTCTATTTTTATTTTAAAAGATAGTACCTTTAGTTTTTGAACACTCAATACACCAAAATATATTTTCTTTGATTAAACCTGACATAGAATAAAATACAAAGAATATGGGATTTTGTTTTAATTTCTCCCCTTTTATTGCTGAATTTATCTAAAGAAAATCTTAAGGATTGTTGTCTTTTAATTCCTTATGGTAGGGATTAATTAAAATAATTAATTAAAAATAGATTTTATCTGACATAAAGCTTTAATTTTATTTATGATTTTCCTGAATTGTCATATCATAGCTCCTTTCTTGTGACATAATGAAAATGATGTCTATTACAGCGTTCTTATCTTCATGAGAATATAGTTGGAACTGTTGCTCTTAAGTCCTCTTAATGGTTATGTTTTAATGAGTTAACCAGCTATGCAGAAATAAAAGTTTGTAGATAATGTCCCCCTTCCCTTCTTTTTGGTTTGTTTTCGTAAGCTTTAGAGAGCTTTCACGTCAGTCTTCTATAGTTATTGGAGCAGAATCTAGGAGGTAATGTGTTGCAGAGATGCTGGAATTATTTCTGAAATTCACACATTAGGAAAATTGATGATGTAGCCCAGTTTTTCATAGTTTAGACCTTTTCATTTCAGACAGAAAGCTGTTGTTCTCAATTAAAGAATGTGTCGGATTGAGAAAGATGGGGATCATTTAAAACATCAAGTGTCCTCCGCCTTTTCCATTTTATTCTTCCTTTACTTGGTAAATCTGGTCTTGGTGGTTGTTAAAGTTTTGTGACCTGGAAGTTCAACTGTGCTTTTGATTTGTAAAATGAAGACTGAAGCATTCTACTTTTCTATTTATTTTTAAGTCTCCAGTGTTTTATAATGTGTTAGGTATTTTTTCATTTTTTTAAAAAAATATATAATTTCAAAAGACTAATAGACAGTATAAAAGTATAGTTACCACTTTCCACATTTTTTTCGGGTCTTGTATTTATCTTTGCTCTTATTATTATGCTCTTATTTAGATAATGCACTGGCAAGTAAAATTTTTATTGTATTTTGTAGATGGAAAGTAAGGTACTTTATTTTTGGCAAGCATACAGAGGATACAGCTTGAATAAACATTAATTTAAAAATCCATTTGTAGCTGCTCCTGAAATACTCAAGAAAAATTCATATCAACTCCAGTGACAGTTTCCCTTACCTAAGGAACTGCTGAGTATTCTCTGAATAATGTTCCCTTTAATCGATCAAATTGTGTTCAGTATGTTCCTTGTATACTTAGTAAAACTATGACAGAAATTATTTTTTAAATTACTTCCATTTTTGGAAGCAAATAATGACTTGCCATCATCTGTTAGAGTTCTAAGCACTGAGAAAACTGAATATCAATTTATTCATGAATGTATATTACACGATATGTATTATAGTGGAAATTCATCTACATGGCAATGCCAACCACAGCCTCTAGTTTTAATTCTATAAGCATAACTTCTACAACAGGGTTCTCCTGTCTATGACCAAGACACTTTCAAGAGGTACAGTGAATCTGCATATGGTGGGATTTCAGCCTGAAATCATAGGCAGGAAGCTAATATGACTGATGAAAGGCCGTGTCTTTAGTCAGAATGGTATCTACTAAAGCAACAGGACTTGGCTTTCTGGATGTCTGTGAAACAGGGAAAAGGTCATCCAGTGATTTGATTTGCAGTGATACACAAATGATTATTGAAGTCCAGGTATGACAGTTAGAACCTTATCTCAAACTTCTCCTAAGTCAATTAATGACTTTGACATAAGACCACAAAGTCAGTTTAAGGATTCTAAGTAAATCATGCAGCTGGTCAACTATAGCAAAATCATTCTTTCTTGCTATCTTTTTATCTCTGAGTAAGTACATATCTCTTATGCAGAAAAACATGCACATGGTAGATATATATCAGAGTATCTCTCCCCTGCCCCGACAAGGCCCCCCCCCCCCACAAGATGTATTCATGTAAACCAACTTTGGTGCCATTAGGCTCTTATTTCCTGTGATATTCATACTTCGATATGTGGAAAAGATTTTAACTTTAAACCCAAAATTCACCTAAAATATGCCATAATTGACTGCTTAATGTTTCTATCTAAAATCACTAGAGTCATCATGTTTTAGCAATAAGATATCAAGCAAAGCAATCTCCTCATTTTATAGAAGAAACTGAGGTCTAGTATGAAAAAGTTCAGTTGATTGAGATTATAAGATTATCAGGGATAAAATGCGGACTAGTGTGCTAGTCATGCAGTGAGGAGTCCAGTGTTCTTTTCTATTTACTATGTTACCTGGAGGAAAAAAAAATGAAGTTCTATAACTTTCTCTGTGTATATTTCAATAGTAACAGGAATATCTTGATATTTACTTATAGCTATATATTTGGTTATATTTGTATAACTATATATTTGGCTGTGAAAACTGACATTTTTTTACAATAGTATGTAATCCTACTTTAGGATCTAGTTTTTATCTGTAAAATTATCAGGGAAATTATAATCCAAATTGTATAGATTTTTTAAAAGGCATTAATAGTTATTTCCCCTTTGTATCAATTGATGACATACATTAAAATAACTTAACGTGGCTTAGAACATATATTAAACAAGTTGAGAGAATTTTTTTATTTTAGCAAAACAATGACAATACATGTAAGCGCCTACATAGCATTTAGTATATCTTAAATAAAATATATTTGTAATGGAAATGAATAAAAGCCTTCTGTACATTGTATATGTAACTTTCTACGTACTTTGGGATAATCTTTCACCTTTTTCATCAATATGGATACTTCCTATGACTTCTGTTCTTCTTAGCATTTTGACAAAGTAGCAGAATACTTTACTTTGATGTATTTAACTTTAGTAGTGTCCATAAAGTGCACACAATCATGAACTAATTTTCACTCTAAATTTGTTTTCTAGAAAATTTATAGAAGAATGTGACATTTTATTATTTTTCAACTGAATTGCTTCCTTGTTAGGCAGTCAGCCAATCTAGCATTTTAGATTCTAAATTTGCCTATTGATAAAATACAAATGATTGAGCTTATTAATTTCAAAAATGAAATCTGAACTGTTTTTAGAACTAAATATAGTGGGACAAAACCATTCCTTCACCATAGCCACCAGAGCTTTTAAACATTTTAATATCATTTCTTTTCCTGGGAGAGGGTGATAGTAGAGGTTATGTAGGAAATTTAGTATAAGTGTTTAGAGCTTTATGTTTAAATAGTATTATAACCACGTTCTAGCGAGGCTACATCCTCATCCATTTATTTACTATGACTCTATAGAAATAGTAGGATCTGTATGTGCATGTGTGTGTGTGTGTGTGTGCGTGCGTGCACGCGTGTGTCTTGAGTCAGCTTTCTTTTCCTTTCTTATTTATTTTAAAAGCCTTAGAATCTTTTCTAAAGCAGGGACTCTGTTTCAGAACATTACACAGTGCTTTATTTAGCATTAGTGTTGTGGGAGAAATCACATTCCAAGAAGAATTGAGCTGAAACCACTAAAACTAATCTTAATTATCACTTCTGGTGAATTAATGTTTTAAATGTGGAATAAAGGTTTATTTTCAGGAATTTAGTGATGTTTGTATTGAACTCTAATGCTGTGTACAAACAAACAAAAAAATGTATTAAAGCTTCAAAGTAGGATTCATCTGACAAGTTAACTTTTTTTCCTTCTGAGCATGTGTATTATTTACAGACACATGATTTGCAAATAAAAATTCTCTACTCCAAAACTTCCACCACAGCATTCCAATTGTGCATGAGATGTTGAGAAAATTTCTTCATTGTGTGTTTTTTTTGTTTTTTGCTTTTGACCTGCATAAATCTTTATTTTCCTTCTTTCAGATGCATCTACATCCATACATTACTGTGTTTGGCTGAATTCCACTCTAATATGATGCTCCATTATGCACCATACTCTGATGACCTTGCTACTTCGCATCCTGGTGGAGCCTGCCCTTGGCCGTGGGGTGTCAGCCAATCACTGCTTGTTCCATTTGTGCATTTGATTTTCAAGGTTTTTTTTTTTTCTTTCCCTCATTTAACAAAAAGTAGCATTGAAATAAATAAACTTATGAAAGATTCAGTATTAATAAATAAATGTGCCACTGATGGATGTCTAAGTCATCAGGAATTCCATTCTCAAAGAAGTGGTTAGCAGACCTTAATAATGGAGTCTTAAAAAAAAATCTAACAGTGTATTTCAATGATGATTTTATGACCCTGGCTCCGTGTGAACCACGGAAAACTAAGTCTATTAAGTCTTTGTTTATAATACATTAAATAACGACTTTGAATAAAATCCTAAATTGATCAGTAGTTGTAAAGTGTTATGTAATCAAAGCCTTTTCCAGTCCAGTGAGATAGTTTTGTTAAAGTAAAGGATAGTGTGTCTCGCTCATTCTGTGTGTGTATTTCTAAATTCCACTGTGCGTGTTTGTGTGTGCTCCCACAGGTGTATGCAAGGGCTTTGAGGAATATTTATAAAAATTATTGTTTGTAAGACATATTCGAGCGATCTATATTGTATTTACCACAGGCATGGCCACTGTGTTGGTTTTTCCTTAGTCTGGAAATACTGACCAAAATATATGTAGTATTTTCAACGTTTTTTTGTTTGTTGTTTTGTTTTGGGGTTTTTGTTGTTGTTGTTGTTGTTAAAATCCTTAAGAAAATTTAGAACCTTTGAGGTAAGTTAACTGTGATCACTTTCAGAAGAAACATGCAGTTACCTATTTTTGTGGACTGCATTTATCTGAAAGCATTCTATTTGATGTCAGATAACATAAATTCAACCAGCTTCTGAGAATTCAGCATGTTATATATTATTGAGTTGGCAAGTAGGAGAATTTTAGTTGTGTAGCTAGTGATTTGCTAAGTACATCAGGGAATTCACTGAATGGTCTAACTCTATATTCGTATATTTGTGTCTCTGTTTGTTACATCGCATGCATTTCTGTACCTAAAAATAAGTGTTTCATATGTAAACTTTGATAATTTTATAATATATTTATCATATCATCTGCCCTATTAAAGTTTTCCCCAAGTTTTGAAATGCTGACCAATAATGCCAGATTCTTGAGAATTTTTGGTGAATTACTGTCAATATAAAAGCCCTTTAAGAAAAATAAATAAATATCGGAACAACATTAAAATGCGGAATGATAGGAAATGCACTCTAACCTGTGTAAATCACTAGTGTGTATATTTCAAGCTTTTTATTAGTTGTCAATTTTGCAAAAAGGATATTTTCAGAAATATCACTGAGAGTGTAGTATCTGACTACACTCTCAGTGATATTTGACTGCCCACCTAATTATCCTCAACCCCTTATTTTGTTTTGAGCCCAAGTACCAGTGTAAGAAACTGGTGAAAAGAATTCTTACCACTTTCGCTTCTTGGAAATACCATGTTTCCTCTTCCTAAGTAGTAAACCTCCTCAGATATATACTTAAACTGTGAATCCTATAGCAAATCACATGAACTCAAGAACAAATTAAAGTCCAGAATTTGGGGATAAACTAATGTGTAACCACAGGGAGGGAATATTTATGAATATATTCACAAAAAAGAACATTCTAAGGCAGAATTTTGCAAACTTGGGTTGCAACACACTATTGGGACATAAATCAATTTGTAAGTTTCTACCACAATTAGATATGAAATAAAGCAGAAAAATTTTGAGTATGCCATTCATATAGTAAGAGTAAATATTGTCTTGTACAGATTTATTTCAGTTGTGTTTGTACGCATGTGTGTCTTCCTGCTTTGGTTGCTATGTAAAAAATTTGTCTTATGTGGAAGCAGTCGAAAAGGATTGAGAATCACCACTGTAGATTGGGAAATGATAGCTATTTAATTATGATTTGAAAAACATAATAAGTCAAAGCAGAGAATTACTAACACTACGAAGAATTTTAGTGTGCTATTTGGTGGAATCAGAGTGGTCAACAGCAACAAGCTTTTGAGAAGTCTGTTAAGGATTCTGTAAGATGTCTGTTACCATTCCTCTTTGGTGTTTTGGGGTTTTTTTGGGGGGGCTTTTCTAGGGCCACACCCACAGCATATGGAGGTTCCCAGGCTAGGAGTCAAATTGGAGCTATAGCTGCAGGCATAAGCCACAGCCACAGCAACATTACATCCAAGCTGCATCTGCAACCTACACAATAGTTCACAGCAACACCAGATCCTTAACCCACTGAGCAAGGCCAGGGATTGAACTTACATCCTCATGGATACTAGTCGGATGCAATATGGCTGAGCCACAGTGGGAACTCACTCATTCCTCTGCCTTTTTTCTTTTTTTTTCTTTTTTTTTTAATCTTTGAACATTTCATTTTTGGTTCCTGTCTCTCCCCCCAACCCATGATCTCAAATGTTGTCCTCCACTTGAGGTCTCTTGACTTGTCTCCTTTCAATTTCTGGAATTTACCATTTAGGGAGGTGCCTGTGGATAGATAGAGACAGACTCAGAGCAAACCACCCGTGACTCTATATATTTTAGCATTTGGACATTTCATTTTATTTTTCATTTTTAAAAGGTTTATTGAAGTATAGTTGATTTACAATATTGTGATAATTTCTGCTGTACAACAAAGTGACTCAGTTATACATATACACACATCCATTCTTTTTCAGATGCTTTTCCCATGTAGGTTTTCACAGAATATTGGGTAGAGTTCCCTGTGCTATACAGCAGATCCCTGTTGGCCAGTCATTCCATATACCTCTGTGTGCATGTGGCGATCCCAAAGCCCCAGTCTGGACATTTTATCTTAAAGGACAAGACATTACTTCATTCTTCATTACATAATCTAAAGAGGAATAGGAGAATGTAAGAGATTGGTTTAGATAAAGTTTCTTTCTTTTAACACTTGCAATATCAGCTGGTACTAGGTATGCAAAGAAAAATAAAATAGAGTCTTTGTCCTCATGGGATTAATATATTCCAGAAAAGATTACAGAGCAGAAAAATGATAGATTATATTTGCATTATGCTTCTTAAGTTTTAAAGCATTGAATGCATATTTGCTCCTCAGAGCAATTTGTGAGGAAAAGCACCATTATCATTTCTAAGGTGAGGAAACTGAAGTAATGAAGAGCTTTTTCATGACTTGGATGAAACTAGCTAAGAATTTTATCAAGTCTGAAGAAATTGCAAGTCAGAATTCAAAAGTACTAAAATCATTTGGGGAGACGGTAAAATTTGTGCTTTTGAATACAGTATCTTTTCAGACTCATCAGGGTAAAATCTTCCCAAAAGAGCTAGAAAAGGCTCAGTTTTTCAAACTTTTTCCAGTCACAAAGTGTGATTTATCCAAAAAAAAAAGGCTGTGTGTATAATTTGGAGATCTAATTAATTAACCTGACTTGTAAACAATCCCATCTGTGATTAAAAGCAAACAAACTTGAAGATCTAGGTAAATCATTCTAATCCTAACTCTAGAAAAACTTCAGAAGTAATTTCACAGTTTGAAATAGCTCTCTGGGAATAATTTCTATCTGTAACTGCAAAACACTTTTCTTGGATGTGTGTGATTTTTTTCAATCCATTTATTTTATAGAGAGTAGATTGATTTGCTTTATCTTTAATACATGGTGCAGAGTTTTATAATTAAAATGATGCCTAGGAGTTCTCCTATCACTGCAGCAGCTCTGATTGCTGCCATTTCGAAGGTTAGATCCCTGGCCTGGGAACTTCCACACGCTTTGGGTGTGGCAAAAAACAACAACAACAACAACAAACAAACAAACAAACAAACCTAAAAGACTAAAGACTAAAAGAAGGGCCTTATCTTCAGTGCGAAAATAATATACACAGGCATGGGCTCTGAAGCTCACAAGTACTGCCCCTCTGAATTTTTCTTGTCCATCCTAGTATTCCCAGTGCCTATTGGAGTGTCCAGCACATAGGAGACACTCCTAAGTAGTTGTTGAAGAGACCAACAAACTAAGGGCCTGGGCTTTGGTGCCGGGTAGCCTGAAAATCCATCCACATTGGATCACTGGCCTGTGGTGTGGCCACGTTTGTATTGGACTCTGAGAACATCCTAATTGTTATTTTCTTTCCCTGCTGAGTGGATGTCTCCATGATAAAAGATTCCCTGCTGGGTTGGCTAGAGTCCCTGCCTTCTCTGCTGAGTGTGTGACTCCTGTTTCTGCAACAAATGAGCGATTCCCTGATTTCCCTTCCTTGCTTCTTCTTGGTGGTGTTATAAACACCAAACCCTTAAAAAAGATAGAACTAATCTAAAGCAAACACGTAAGGGAGGCACTGGTGACAGTAGACTTCTGATATATTTTGAGGGGCAATGAAGAAGCCTGCAAACACATAGGGTTTCAGGATTTTTTCTGGAGATCCTTATCTGCAAGGAAAAATGGATACCTGTGCACTCAAACACATGCAGGAGTTTTTGTATCAGTCAGTTTCTATATTCCTCCAGGTATTACTCACTCACTGTGCCAATCCAAGCTCACTGATAATGTGTTTTGTTTTTTTTCCTCATTTTCATCCTGACTACCTCTGGGGAATGGTCGTTTTTAAAGGTGAGAACCCAGCATACCAGAGTTTCAGTAAAGAGAAACGTCTTCTTGGTGTATTCAAGAAAGAGGGCTCTATGCCCTTGCTGAGGAGTGATGGGAATAAGGTAGAAGCTGAGAAATGCCTTGCAACTCAAGAGTACTCCTTAGAAGCGCAGAAATTCTAAAAAGCACCTATTCTTACTTTTTTTTTTTTTAAAGCTATGCTTCTCTTTTAAAGAAGCACCTCTTTTAAATTGCAAATAACCTCTGAAGGAGTTGGTTCAGTCTTTGGTACACCTGAGTGTAAATTGCTGTAAGCAGATAACCAGGCCAACACCTCAGAAAGATCAATAGTTGTTAAGAAATGGGGCCTGAGGAAGGGTGAACATCTTTCAGGAGTTTAGAAGACTGAGACCTCTGTTAAGGGGCCAAGTGTCACAAACTCCAGCTTGGAGCCAGGAGGTAAGGTGAGATTATAGTAGAAAAGGTGTTCGGTTCTGACAAAAGCAAATGTTTGTGGCCTTGAATTGAGGCCCTGGTGACTCTAAGGACGCCACTGAACAGAGGCTGGCTATGTTTGCAAGATGGGTGTCAAAAAGTAGTAAATGTTTACTTTCTCCCATTTCTAACCAGGTGTTTTGTTTGGTTTTGGTTTTGGTTTTCAGCCTAGAGTATGAGGTCCAAGTGCTCTGTCTTCATTTTTCACCCCTGTTCCTTTGGGAGAAAGAGAAGAATAAAGGAGAAAAGAAGGAAAAAAAAAATACAACCACTGCAGGGCAATATACTCCCCTTCTCCCTACTAATATTATTAGACTACTATTGTCAAAATAGTTGCCACATTATTGCCCTGTAGTTGTTTCTTATCCTAATTTAATTTGCTTCTCAGAAATTGACTTCTAGTAGGTCTGTACTGTATCCCAGAAACCTGAATTTATATCACTTCCTCCCTCCCAATTCTGATTGCAGAGGGTAGGTCAGGCTACAGGAAAGTAGAGGTTTAAAGCCCCTCCTAACTTCTGCTTACTGGTTCAGTCTTCGACAGTCTAGAAAACCAAAGCTGAAAATCTGCTTTCTTGCCCTGGCTCTGTCACTTACTGGCCAGGATGACCTTAAGTAAGTCCTTTCAAGTTGGAAAGCTTCTCAAACTCAGCTTCTGTCATTTTACATAACAACCCCTGCTCTGATTACATGACAGAGAGTTTGTGAGGGTCAGGTAAAACGTTTGGGATTTGTAAAACACTGTTACAACTTAAGATAATAGGTCTCTCTACCCATGAGTTTCTCTAGCCCCTTCTTAAAGCATGTTTACACTTTTGGGATATTTTCACTATTTGCTATATTAAAAAGGTTTTGGTTTCAATTTCTTGTTAGTTTTTGTTTGTTTGTTTGTTTGTTTTACAATCACATGTTGGAAGCCTCTGAAGTTGTCTTACCCTGCTTGATTTCTTCAATCAATGTATCCCTGGTTAAGTGCAGCTGGCGCATGTGCCTCTCCATAGACCAATAGGCACAGGGTATTGTCTGAAACCATTTCAGTGCCTGTGAGATCTTGATGATGAATAAAGAGAAAAAATAGCTTATGGATATAAAGAAAGTAGTTTAAGAAAGGTTCACAATAGTTTGTATCCATTTTGATACTTTAAAAATTTTTGCTACTTTTTATCAATCCTTTCTTCTGTCATGCAGTATTTTCTGGGAGTTTTTCATTCATTCCTCATGCTCAGCCTCTACCATTAAGAGCACTCATTTATTGAGCTTTAATTCTATGCCAATCACTCTGCCATGGGGGCAACCACATAACACTGACTGTTCCTAACAACTCCAGGAGGCAGGTCCTATTATGTTTTCCATGGCATGTATGTAACTGGACACAAAACCAAACAGAACCTCTCAGGTCCCATCCTCTCTACATAAAGCAGGGAAACTTAAGATACCTGGAGTCAACCCTCTTCTGACATATTCCTTTCTTCAAGTCTGAGACTATTAGCACAGCAGTCCTGATAGATTTTAATCTACATATTTACATACTGAGGCTTTTGCGTGCATTCTGATTTAGTCCACGATACTGCCATGTACCCCCAACAGGCTTAGGAGAGTCTGTGCTGGTCTGCAAGGGGTGTCTTAAACAACAAAAATCTTTTTTTCACAGTTCTGGAGGCTAGAAGTCCCAGATCAAGGTGCCAGCAAATTCACAGAGAGGGTGCTCCAATATTCTTTCTCTTCTTTGAAAGGACACCAGTTCTATCAGATTAGGGCCCTACTCTTCTGATGTAATTTAATTGTAATTAACCCCATAAAGACCCTAACCCCAAGTAAGTCACATTGGAGGTTGGGGCTTCAACATAGGAATTCATTCCATAACTGAGTCTATTCTTGGTCCAAGCAGAACACATTGGACTGGATCATCATTTTTTCATGAGCTTATCATTCACCACACAGTCTGTATGCTCAAAGGAAGAAAGATATACTTTCCATTTTAAAGAAACCTCTTCCCCTTTTCAAATCAGCTCCAGAAGGCAGCCCTGTAGATGTGTTCTTGGAACTGATGAAAAATTGGTACAATTGCTATAGCTTTTGTGAAAAAAAAAATGAATCTATAACATGTATGCATATGCATAAAATTTGAAGTTCATTTTTTAGCTTATTATATCTAACTTTTTATGTACATCCTTGAATGCTTTTTGCAATTTTCAGCTTTCATGGGCATTGGTGATATTAAATAACATCTTGTTATTTTATTTTTGCCAACCAATAAGCACATGTAGGTATATTAATTAATGTAAAATCAATATTTGTATAAAAAAGCCCCAAAAGTGTTCCATAAATGTAACAGAGCTCTTTTAAAAAGATGATGTTAATATTTAGTCTTAAATATCTAGTATATTTTCAGCATTAAAGTCCAAATGAAAAGCAGTAGGAGTTAAAGTAGGGGTGGAATCACTGGAACCAGTAATAATGTAGGCTTAATAATACCTCTTTTTAAAGGGCAGTCAACAAATAAAAAATAAAAAAAATAAAGGACAATCTCAGTGCATTTTCACACATAGTGACATCATTGGCCTGACAAAGATCCAGTGGGTCTTGATTTCTCCCGGCATATGGAAACTGTCAAGTATGTGCTGCAGGCTAGTCCCTCAGTCCGAGTGACTCCTCACTAACTATTATTATGTATGTGTGCAACACTTGTCATCACGACACAAATCCATGGACACATTGAGGAGTGTTTTTTTTTTTTTTTCTTCCACTGTGCCTTCTTTCCTAAAAAAATTAAAAATTCATGTGATAAAATACATAATGAATAGCTTGGAAACTACGTGTGTGTGTGTGTGTGTGTGTGTGTGTGTGTGTGTGTATCCTATAGGTTATATGACATGGTGATTTTTTTTTTTTAGGGTAATAACACAGGGTAAACTCATCAATGTCAGGAAGAGGAACTTTTTTCTCTCCTTTGGTTAGAATTTCTAGGCAACAGAGCATAACAGCTGAATAGACCTTTTCTAAGAAGTACCTTTCCAAGCTTCCTGAGCTAATTTTACATTTGACCCCCTATATTAAAAATGGCAAGTTAATCAGTTCTTTTGTTCAGGCAAATGGCAATAATTATGGCATAAATTTAAAGGTTTTTTTTTTTTTTAGTTGCATCTAAATCTGCTTTTCAGTATATTTAACTATTGAACACAAGGGCCAGTTATAGATAAAAAGAGGGCATTTCTATAGGACATTATGAAAAAAGATGGTAATGCATAGTTTTTCCAAACCAATGTTAGGTCAGGAGCATTAAAATTTACTTTATTACAAAAACTTCTTGCCTTTTTCTTTAATGTTTTACCTTTAATAAGAAACTAACTTCTGTATGTATATTTGTATATGTGTGTATAATATGTATATGCATGTATGCATTTAAAGACACAATACACACACAGGGGTAATATAGTTAACATTTCAGAGGGCAAATATTTAATGAATGATTATTCTATGCTAAATAATTATGTGCTTATATGCAAGACACTGCTTCAGGCATTGGAGAAACAGCAATACTAAAAACAGACAAATATCCCATCCCCCATGGAGATTCAATTTTACTGGGATAATACATAAATGATAGCTAAATTTATACTGCACACTATGTTCTATGCACCAGTCAATGTATTTTATAGGTATATTAACCCATTAAGTAGGTACGTGACCCCATGAAGAACACCTATAACTGTTTTCATTCTGTAGATGAACGTGATGCTCAGTAGAGTTGAGTAACTTGCTTATGGCCTCACAATTTGCACAGTGACAGAGCTGGGTTTCAAGTACACTCTGGCTACAGAGGCCACACTCTCCACCACTGTGCATATGCCAGCTAGAGGGAACGCATCTATTTTATAGCCACTAGTTCTGAAGAATGAAATTGAATTCACTGACTTCTCTTAAAGGTTTCAGTGATATTTCAACCTTTTACTATGTTCTTGAAATCAAGTCACTCAGTCCATTTTTTTTTTAATAGTACCGTCTTAAATCTTAATCAAAGTGCACATCAAAAGATGGAAAGATAGACTTTAGACTAGTAGATTTTCCCTGTACTCATTCTGTGCTCTGGGCAACACCTCATAAATACATGTTTCCCTTTTTTGTTATTTGAGTTCGGTGTTCTTCATTTCATTCAGTTTTCACATACCCTGTTATGTATGTTATTAATACAGCTAGGAAAAAACAAATTCATTATTTTTTCATGAACTGATGTTTGATTTAAAATAGGAAACGCCTTTATACAGAGAATAAAAATTAGATTTTAAAAACATACATTTTGTTTACCTTTTACTAAAAAGAAAAGACATACTTTTCTCTAGTGTTTCTTTTTTCCCTAAGCCTTCACAGCATTTGAAAGAAAACAAAGTGCAAGTGAATTCCTTGTAAGAGATTTTCTATAACGTCCTCTAGTCTTTAGGCGCTCCTTATTAAACATCCCCTTAAAATATGACCTACATCACTTCACAGTTTTTTCTCCTAAAATATGTTGTCATTTTATTTCTTTATTTAAACTTTATATGTTTCTTCATGAGACACATTTCAGCCACCTAAAATGCAGTGCATGAATGGATACCAGTGAAGCCCACCCATCTGAACAGACTCTTTATGACAATAGTGATGTACTCATTTTTGCTATGACAATGTTTTCCTAATGTGTTGATGATACTTTTTATTATAGACTGTTTATTCACCTCTATCCTCTTGGCCAACATCGGAAGTTCTGGCAATGGTGGACATATTTTTCTACTTGGCTTAATCTCCCTTTCTCTTTATCTCAGTCAACTCTAGGCAGTAACTTTCTTGCTTCCTATCATGGGTCCCCAGAGGAATGGATTTTCTACTTGGGAGCATCCCCACTTAAGTCTTTGGTGTTTTAAGCAAAGAGTTTTAGTTGAAAGTGTAGCCTATGTTCATATTTTAGCATTTAGTGTCCAATTCAGCTCAATTCTTGTACTATCAAAAGAGGGCTGAAGGTGTCATATGAGGTAGATGTCTCAAAATAGGAACCTTTCTAATATGATGCTGGATTCGGTTATGTAATATCTCTGTACACTTGTGATCATATGATTTATATGAGTAAAAAATTTTAAGCATTGGAATTAGAAAATCAAATTGTTGTGGCTGTTTCCACACAGTCCACTTAATAATTTAAGAATTTTGTCTAAAGAATTTTGTTTCCTTAAAAATAAGTATTGAAAATATTGCCACCCTTGCAGGGAGTTCCCATTGTGGCTCAGTGCTAACGAACCCGACTAGTATCCATGAGGATACAGCTTCTATCCCTGGCCTTGCTTAGTGGGTTAAGGATCCAGTGCTGCCATTGCCGTTGCCATGAGCCGTGGTGTAGGTCACATATGCTGCTTGATAGGCCGAAGCTCTGAGTGGACCCCTAGCCTAGAAACTTCCATATGCCATAGGTATGGCCCTAAAAAGCAAAAAAAAAAAACAAAAACAAAAAATATTGCCATCCTTGCAGTTATTTCTTGCTAATATAAAAAAGGTATGATAAACTAGTAAGGAATCCAAATAATAATCCCTGCCAGCCCTCACTTGAATTCTTACAAAGCCCAACAGATCACCTCTTTACCATTTGGTTAAAATTTTGGTACCAATTTGGAAATAACCAATTTAAAGCCAAAAGACTCTGGAAATTAATCAGTGTTAGTTATTGGCCTAAGTATGAACATCATACATACAATCTAAAATTACTGGATAGTTAGAGTATAAGCAAAGTAGATGTTTTGTTTTGAGTTGGAAAGCTTTCAAATTTAGTGTCTGAAAATGGACAATTAACTTATGAATCTGTAAAATTCAATGTAGGTATTGGTATATACTCAGAAATATACCAAAAGAGAAGAAAAGACAAAAAATGCTCTGTCTTGTGAATAACCACATTGTAAGGACCTGATGAAATCCACAGATTAGTCTTCAAGTATTATTATCACTCTAGCAAAATGTTTCCTGGATACACTTGTGATTTTTTTTTTAAATCCACTTAGACAAGTGGGAATTATTTTCTATTCCTAGCAATAAATAGTACAAATACCTACCTTCCACAGTAAGCAAGTAATAAGAGTGCATGCTTATGTGTTCTTGAGAATTCACCGCTATTAATTTTAAACTTTTAGACTGTTCTTTTATAAAACAACAATTGTTGCCTAAGCACAAGGCAGAAACTTCTAATGGCAAATAAGCATTTACAATCATGTAACTGCTCTTTTAGCATGAGAAGAATTTAGTTTTACTGTAGGCTTATACTTTCAAATATCTGTAATATTGTTTGCCAATCATTAGATAATGTGAACCTTGAAGGACTTTAAGGGCTTGATGTCCCCATTCTGCCACATTACAATTAATGAGATCACATGCGCACGTTGTGAAGGAAGCACAGACCTGACTTGTAAATAAAAAGTTAATCCGTATACAGTATTTCTATAACCTGTGTATATATGTGTTTGCATATATTTCTCTACATCAGAAATGCTCACTTTGACATTTCAGGCTACAGAGGTGACATACAAAGAAAATGAGAATGATTTGTATGAAACCTAAACGAAGGACATCTAGCCACAGTTCCAGTGCTTAATTACTGTGTCATGCACACTTGTGCAACTTATCTTGTGTTCAGAATTGACCTGTGTGCTGCTCTTTTGATCCCTAGCATTAGTAAGGACTGAAAAAAAAAAAAAAAAAAAAAGGGCTGCCACTTGAGCTGTGAATTTTGTTTAGATTTAAAATAGTACTAGAAAGAAGGAAACTCTTTGTCACAATCTGTTTCATATAAAAAGACATTGAAATGCAGAAAGATGCTTACATCTAAAGGCATGTCTTACCATGTAATATGCCTGCACATTAGTGGGTACGGTCCTAGCTGAGAGGCAGGTGCAGATTTTATAAGGTTTATTTTGGTCTTGATCTCTAATATTGAACAGATCGCTTGGCTTTTCTTTCTCATTTTTCCAGCTTATTCAAAACTTCATGGGAAATGTAAAAAATCAAAGAATGAAGCGTTGGATATTGATGATGTAATTCCTCTGATAGTAAACAAACTATCTTTAAGGAGGATGGAAGGAGATTAAGCAAAAATGAAGTTAGGATGCCAAAGCTGAAATGAAGTATTTTCCTAGAAGAATTAGTTTAAAAAATAATTTGATAATGTGCGAAAATAGAATATGTACATGTATGTGTAACTGGGTCACCATGCTGTACAGTAGGAAAAAAATTATGTTGGGGAAATAACTATTAAAAAATAATAATAAAAGCTGAGACAATGATAAAATAAAAAAATAAAGAATATCTTGTTACCAAAAATAACAGTATTGTCATTTTATTCCTAGCACTCATCTGTGGAGGAGCATTAAAGGTACATTAATTTATCACTGAGTAAAAGCAGAAATATCTTATTGAAGAAAGGAGAACAAAAGTATGTTTCAGAACTAGAGAGGAAAGTCATAACTTACAAAAAGGAAAGAAATGAAGAGTTTTTGCTCAGGGGTCCAAAAAAATGTTTGGCTTATTTCTTTTTTATCATTTAAGTTGGTTTCTTGCTGGGCCTTTTTATTGAATAATTGAAAAAAGAAAAGATGAGGAGGAACTTTTTCAGCAAAGGCAAAAGGCAGTAAAAAAATATAAAAGTACTAAGGGAATATAGATAGGAAGTTGTAGCTTTCTGTACTTTCACGATTGCCTCCGTTTCCCCCCAAACTTATAGTTGAAAAGCTCTGAAAAAATATCAAGCCCTGAGCAAAGTGCTAGAGAATAAAACATGACATCCTGTGCTCTTTCTACCCACCCCATTCTCACTTGTACTCACTCTCCCTCTCTCTCTCACACACACACGTACACACACATGCACACACTCCCACAAGCTCAAACTACATTGAGTTTGAACACAGCTGTATGTTTATCTTTCCAAACCTTCGAAATAAATCAGTTTAGGGAACACTGAATTTTGGGGGTAATGTTGGCATTTTTGAAAGCTGCTTTCATAAAAATGATCATTAATCCTCTCAGTAGATTTCAAGTTGTGGAGGAAGATTGTGAGAATAATGACTTTAGCGAAGTGGACGCTCTGCACTTGGCAGTCTTCCTGAAAGACATCAGATTGTAAGCCGTCTTTGTTTCCCTTGATCCTTCAGCATCCTCTGCAGTGGAGTCAGTTTGCAATAGTCTGAGGTGCTGCTCTTTTCTTTCCCCTGTAGCATCCTGGAAGCTTTTACACTTGCTCCAGCTTCCCACCAAGCAGGCTGAGTTCTCTTACTGTCTCAGAGGAAGTCAGATGTCAGTAACTACTAAGCAGCCTAATGATAAGCATTTTTTAAACACTGAATGTTTTTGAAGTTTTTAGGACCCCAGCTGCATTGAGAAAGCTGTAAAGGACTAACACATTTGGCATTTTCTCTTTTATCAGCAACTTTCCAATATTCTTCGATCACATCACTAAAAAATAGTAAAAGCAAAGGTAGAACTTGAAGTTTGCCTAAGATGAGTTTCCACCAGCCTATATGACTCTAAGCAATGACAGACCTTAAATAAAACTACTGGAAGTTAGATGTGCAAATGAACATTGTTCATCCGTTTCTCTAACTCCGAATAACGGAGTTATTGATGTCTCATTGTAACAGAAATATAGAGCAGGAGGTCACGGTCTTGTGCAGGAGACAGTCTTATAAAGGTATAATTTTAATGTAGCATGGTAACGGCTGTAATAGGAGCTTTAGGTGTTTGGGGAAGGACTTACTGATTCCTAGGAAGGTTGATCATAGGTAATTAATTACTTCACAAGGAAGTTATGATGTGGCTTTGATTTCTTTCTCCTGCATCAGTCCTGCATTGATTTTGCACCCTTGGCCATGGGCATTAACTATTCTCATGGGAGCTGAGTTGGTACTTTATCCTCCTCCTTTACATTTTATTTTGTTTTGTTTTTTATGCATTTCTAATGGATTTTTTTCCCTTTGATTGTTAAAATTAGCACCAGTTCACGAACAATTCAGTTAGCCTCACTGCTTTGTTATTCTATCATTTTGACCAAAAGCTGAACCTGCTCGCTGTAACTGTTCACTCTAAATTCTTCACACTTGGCTCTGACGGATTTTAAGTAATTTTCTGATGGCAAACCACCTTCAAATGGGAACTATTACTATCACTGAATATATTGAAAGAAAAGAGGCACATGCTGCGAAGAGATTTCCAAAAGAGGAGTCATATAGATGCTTTTAATCATGGCAACATTACTGGAATGTATATACCCTCTCGAGGCAACTTCTTTGAAAAATACAATGCTTTGTCTTAGTCATAAGTTATATTCTCCTAAAAACATTTAGTCATATAATTTTGTATTTTCACATCTCGTATTTATTTTCTGCGTTGACTATGGAAATTGCTATAGCCCTGGGGCATTCTACGAAATATCGTCATGATTTTAGGTGCTCTTCATTTCTTCTCGTGCTCTCTTTTTTAGCCAAGCACCTATCATGTGTTCTATTAACGCTGATACCTGCTGTCAACTGGTTTCCAGATAATCCTGCTTAGGTGACTGTTTGATGACAGCTTTTAAGATATTGCCTCTCTAAGTTATATTTGTATTCACAGAGGATTCTGAAAGAACAAAAAGCCCCACTGTGAAGCTTTCTAATGAAGGGATTTATGCAAGACATTATCCAGAATATAGAGGAAAACATCTGGAGACAAAAGCAATCCTGGTTGACTTTTCTCCTATCATCCTGGGTCCCCTAATCCTGTAAAGGTTTCACTTCACAAGAGATTTTTTTTTTTTCTTTTTTGCTGTGCTCACAGCATGCAGAATTTCTCAGGCCATGGATTGACCCCGTGCCACGGCAGTGACAACGCAGGATCCTTAACCCTCTGTGCCGCAAGAGAACTCACTTTGGTTTTGTGTCCGGGTGACAGTAAGGAGTAAAGGATTACTTATTTAGTGCCAATGCCACTTAAGGTCAGATAACCGACTTTATTTCATGTATATACACACACACACATATGTGTGTATAGATACATACACATATATATGTATATATAATTTTTCCTCAAAAGAGATACTATTATATTTTAGATCCTGGGGTATATTTTAGTCTGGAAGTCTCTCACTCCCCAGGAGATAGCAGAGGCTAATAATTTTAACTTGGATGATAATTTTTTAAATTAAAAATTATATTTTTATCATTGCCAAAAAGTATGGAAAAGAAGCAGCAGGCAGAAAGGTCACATGTTTTAAATGTCCTTGCCAAGCCTCATGGTAAAAGACTCTTCAAAAAGGTTACTTATTGGGAGAACAACCAGATTGATTCCCTGGAAGTTAGATTCAGTTGGGAGGCCTACAACATGATGGGAGAGCAGAGGGTAGGTGTTCTGGAATGAGTGTCACTGCACAACCAGCCTTCATAGCAATCTTCCCCTTCATCTTCTGGCGTCTCTCTTTCCTTGTGTCTTGTGCACCAGCTTTTCAGTCCCTTGAGACCTTATTTCCAGTTTCTATTCCTGAAATCCAACCCATTTATTTTCTACAAAATCTTTCTGAATCTCTATGTAATTCTCTCAGGACAACAGTTTAAGTGAATGCATAGAATGGGATATTTCACTCTTAATATTCCTAGCAACTATTTGTAGGAATTGAAAATTGACTTGATGCAAAAACATTTCCGCTAACAACTCTTATTTCAACTATCGAAGTCTGGCTAATGGAAAATATTTTTTTTCTTTTCGTTCTTCTTTTCCTTTTCTTTCTTTTTCACATTTTTAATTGGGTAGAGTCTAGTAGACCATAAAGAGATGTTTGTTGCAGTGGGCTTTTGAAGATTTAGTAATACAGGTTATTTTTATCACTGCGTTTTTTTGTACCACTGGCATCATGGTGAATTCTTTTCATGAATCAGAACAGAGCAGTATAATTAATCATTTGAACAAGATATATGATGTGTCTTAATACTTTAAGTATTTTAATGCATTTTAGAATTATTCTCCATCATGGCACTTTGTATCATGGTTTTTTAAAAGGTGTTAGCTAAAACCATTTGTATAATGATAAAATGTTTCAACATACTTTATATAGTTAACTTTGAACTGCATCTAAGAAAATGGAGGCACTGCAGTAATATACAACCAGGAGACTTAATTATGTCCTGTGGGATGTTGGTAATGTAATATCTTCCAGGCCTTACTTCAGTTTTGAATTAGTTTCCTATTACCTTTAAATGATAATCATTTAGTTCTTACACCTCTGATGGTCAGAAGTCAGAAATGGGCCTTACCATGCTATGAACAATATATTGTCAGGGATGTTGATTTTTTTTGGAGGGTCGAATGGAGAATCTATTTTCTTGCCTTTTCCAGTTCCCAAAGGCTGCCTGTATTTTTTGACTCTTGACTTTCTTCCATTTTCAAAGCCAGAGCTAGCTGTAGAGTCTTTTTCATGGATCATTCTGGCCTTCTCCTTCCTCCCTCTTATGTACATTTAGGGACATTGTGATTACATTGGACCCACGTGGATAACCCAAGAAAGTCTCTTTATTTTATGATCAGTTGATTAGAAACTAATTCCATCTGTGATTTGAATTCCCATTTGTCATGTAAGGTAACATATTCATACATCCACAGGATTGCAATGTGGACATCTTTGGGGTGGAGGGAAGGGGGTCATCATTCTGCTCACTACAGGTCTGATAGGCAAACATTCCAAAAATTTGGTAACCACATTTTATAGACCACAAAATACTATTTGGGCAGTCTCTAGTCTGTCCTTTTAAATCCCAACATTTTATCTTATCACCAAATAGGCATTTCATTATTACCTCTACTATATCTTACTTTTCCCTAAAAATAATTTGTGTTTGAAAAAGCTTGAAGACAGAGAAAGCTGAAGTGCTTATTTTTCTCTGTAAGATAAACTTTTATATATAAAGCCATCAAATGTGTTGAGTTGAAATACAGCTTCGTGATTTCGCTATCAACTTTAATAGGAGTTTGCAGCAACTTTTCAAACTGTTTATTCAACTTACGAAGTATTCATTATGTACAAATACTGTGATTGTTGTTAGATAGGGTCTGACTGACTTCCTCAACCAGAGGCAGTAAAGAGGTGAGACTAGTTTTGAGGTAGAGTAAATCTGGGTCCTCTTTGGCTGTCAGTATCCTAATCTAATTTGAGGATAACAATGTCTGCCATGTAGGAGTGTTAAATGAGATAATAGATACACTGATCCTGGGACATGCAGGGACTCAACAAAGGATAGTGTCTTTACTCTCTAGGACTTGGCCTGACAGGGATACTACAAAAGGGATAATACCATGGCAGGGTTATGTTGAAGGCAGTCAAATGTAATTGTATTTGGCACTAGTCAGAAATATAATTCCTCTCTTCCTAACTTCTATGGCTTATGATTTGTTTGATTGCAGGAGCCAATACTTACTATGATTGGGCTAGTAGTTATCAACAGAAGAAAGGACATATTTTGATTTAGAAAAGATCATTCAGTCATAATTTACTTGAATGCATTCCGTTTAGCCTTACATGTATTTCCATTGGAGAATGTGAATCTATGATAGTGTCCCCTGAGGAAAGAAAAATAAATGAATAAATGTTGACTCAAGAAAAGATTTGGTCTCACCCATTCTCGTCAATCAGTGTTCCCTGAGATACTAATGGAGACATTAGCTGTTGTTTCTTTGATTTCTGAATGTCTCAGGGCACATATGTACTGACATCACTTCATTGCTTAAAGTCTGATAGCATTTTGTGTCTCTATCTGAATGAACAAACTTCAGTAGGGCTGGGTTTTGTGCAAGGGGAGAGGGAAGTTAGAAGCAGTCTCTAGAATTCTGAAAGGCATTAAACATCTTGCTTGCTTTAACATAAAATGATCAAATATATAAGCATGCCTCAAGTTATTCTATTTTTCTATTGTAATTCTGGTGGCCATTTTTGTAGACAGGGTCCAGAATACATTGTCTTTGAAGTAGATTTCAATTGTCAATACACCATTCCTGCAACATTGTTCTTCTAAGGGGCATGTGCATATTAGATGACTACCTATACCACTCACATTTATTACAGTGCCCAGAGAATTCCATTATGTCTTTTGCATTTCATAGGAAACTCAACAGCCCTGATTATTAAACACTGGAATTTAGGCAAATAGTAAAATAAGGAAGTTTAGTTCACCAAATGTTTACAAGGCCAGTATGAAATGAGATTATGACTTAGGTATTAAAAAACCTGTACACATCATTATCACTCAGTAGGATTTTTAGGTGCATGTTTTTTTAGTGACTCTATCAATGTGTTTCATTTTATTATCTGTAAAAATAGGTATGCTAACAATATCTATTTATAGAATTATGGAGCTCAAGTGAGATGAAGTAGCTGAAGGTCATCTATAAATTGTAAATTGCTTTACAAATGTTATTTATATCTATTACATAGATGCCAGGAATGCTGCTAAATATTGTACAGGGCACAGAGAAGCTGCTCACAGCATAGACATATGATACCCAAAATGTCCATAATGCCAAGATGGAGAGACCCTGCCCTATAGTAAGTAATGGCCACTCTGTCTCACCTCTAGGCTGAAGGCAACAAGGGGAGAGAAAAGTTCATAGAGTTAAAAAGGAGAAGTCTTTGGAGAGGGCTGCCCGAAGTAGCCCTGGAGACTGGGAGTTGGGGAATAAGTACCCTGACCTCTTTCATGGCTCTCTTTTTCAGTCTAGAATTCCTATTGGCCAAAGCTGGCTCTAAGCCAGAGAGAAAGGATTCTGGGAATGCAATCCATATTAGTCAATCTCCTGGGTGTAGAACGTCATCATGTGGATAAGGATAAGAGTGGACAGAGCAGGTGTGTGTGGAGAGTTGAGAAATTAAAAACATTTAACCCCAACCATGAATCCCTGTCTCTAATTAATATTCAGCTCTGTGAGTTCATGAGGAAATGATGTCTGTGGATAGGTTCATTTATATGCAGAGAGAAAACTCAATCATGGGTACAAATTGGAAGTGAAGGAAAATTCAGAAATATATCAGTAAATTAATTCTTCCCCAGAGATAGTTTGTGTTTGTTCACCTCAGTAAAACATGGTAAGCACCTGCGTGTACCTTGTTCTACTATATGTCTTTGTCCATTTGTGTTCATTCATTAATTCTCCAAGTTACCAAGAGTGTGCTGAGTGCCAGGTACTGGTCCAAGTACAGAAGATACAAAAAGTGGATATAAAATTGTCCCACTCTGGAAGCAGCTTTGGATGTAGTCGAAGAGACAGTTATATAAACAAACTACTGCAACACTTGGAACATTTATATACGAAGTAATATGGAATTGAAAGGGGATACTAATTTTGAGGGGAAGGGAGGTAGGGAAAGGGCTAGTAGAAAGTGCCCTTGACAGAGTCTCCAAGGTCGAGGAGGTGTTTCATGGACAGGGAAACAGGAATAGTTAGTACAAGATTTACAAGTGTCCTTTGTGGTGGAGTGGACACAGTGGGTAAAAGTATGGTTCCTATTTCTAAGGACTTGGTATGACATACCAAGAGATTGGAACTATAACTCCAAAGTAGTCGAGAATCATTGGATATATGGGTTATGTTAGTGCAAAATGACTTAATTTTTTAAAAAATTCAACTTCTGTACCCTTGTGTGGTATGAGCCATTGAGAATTTTGTCTTTAAATTAAAATCTTTTAAAATAATACCTTAAACTTGATGCTGCACCAATTCAATTATTTCTGAGAGAGCTTAATTTACTGAAGATTTTACTGAGGCATTTTGATGTTCAAAAGTGCTAGCACTTAATAAAAGTCCTTTGCTGGGTTGTTCTGATTAAAATGTTAGAGGATCAAAAATCTCAGAAATATTTTGAGAATAAGAGTCCTTCTTCTGTTTCTCAACTATAAACGTTCCTTAAATCCTCAGATGCACACTGAGAAATAGTTCTCATATCATTATCTTTTAGAAAGTTGTGAAATAATCGTAGTTAGGAGGCAGAATTTTTAGTATAAGTCTGTAAGCTATATAATTGGGAGTAAGGTTTTATATTATGTGGATGCACATAATTTGACGCTGTTTAAATATGACTATACATGTAGAGTTCCCATTGTGTTACAGTGGAAATGAATCCTACTGCTATCTATGAGGATGGGGTACGATTCCTGACCTAACTCAGTGGGTTAAGGATCCAGAGTTACTGTGAGCTGTGGTGTAGGTCGCAGATGTGGCTTTTGCAGCTCTGATTTGACCCCAGCCTGGAAACTTCCATATGCAGCAGGAATGACCCTAAACAGCAATAAATAAATAAATAAATAAAATAAAGACTATATATATTTTTTCTTGGTCTCTACAAAATTTATTAACTCTTATGTCCTGCCATCACATTTCCAAACCAAGGGATTAATCTCAAGAGTGGGGGTAGCAGCAACTACATGCTCTTTTTTGTCTTTAGATTCGAGCCTAAAGCTGTAAGGAAATTTTCGTTATAATTGAGTAATTTGCTTCAATATTTCCATTTTTATAAATAATGAATGTCCAAAGCTATCTTTGGGTTTGAATATGAGGAATGTTAAAAATGCAGGTAAATATACCAGACAATGTGGACTCTTCCATTGCTACTGATGCTTTACAAAGCTTTCTGCGTCCTCTTCTGTCTTTTGGTGAAGGTCAGAATCTTAGTGATTACTAGTGGTTGTGGAAGCTGACGATGGAACTTTGTCCCAGATTCTTATACGACCAGTCTCTTGTCTTCCTCTTCCCTTGAAGTTTCTTGTTTTGAGGTAGAAACACCTAGAAATGGACACATTTTGTGAATAAAGGTGTTTGGGCCCACATACACTGTTGCTATTTAAATAAACGGTAATTCAATTTTCAGTCGGGTAAATAAATGACATATTACTGTAAGTCACTGAAAAATATTAAGCTTCAACATGGGAGCATTTGAACTTAGTGTCATGGATTTTGGGAAGTTCTGAAAGGAGTAAGAAATGTTTAGATTCCAGGAACCTGTGATTAAATTATATTAATGAAAGTGGAAGAGTCCTCAGCTGTTTGGTATGGAAGATAAAATACCATAAATGTCAGCCTCATGCCTGGGCTACTCTTTAAGTCATTATAAACAATCATGGGAACTATAAAAGACAAGGTCAAAGCATTTCTCTTAACTCTTCCACACAGATTCTTTTTATTTCTGGTACGTATCTCATTTCCCTTCACATATCTTTAACTGTAAAGGGAGAGATAACCTTTACAACTCTCTCTTTTATTGATAAGGGAACAGAATGAATGTCCCTCAGAATATGTGCAGTTGCTGTATCTTCTAAGAAGTGTATTTTCTAAGAAGTGTATTTTCACATAAATTATAGATTTTGCTAAGTTTCTGTATGAAGGTGCATTGTAGACAAATTTGAGACATTTCTTCTAGTGGGCGCCTAGTCTGCGGGAGACTACCAAGAACACACCGTGTCAGACAGCATTCCATGTGCCATATGATCTATGGATTTGGGGAGCAAGGAATAAGTTTGTGTCGGGCTTCCATGGCAAGGACCATTTTTAGGCTCTGTTAGAAGACAAATTGGTTCCTTTGTCACTTGACAAATATTTATTCCATACCTGCATTCTGTTGAGCTCTGTTCCTCTTTTCACATTGCTTCCATTCTAATTGAGAAAGAAGATGTAAAAACTATTACATTACTAATTTTAAAAATTGCAAAGTAGCCTCTTCCAAGTATTCCTCCCAAAGGCATCATTACCAGTACATTCTGATTTCATTGCACACGTAAATAAGGATTGTGTTGGAAGATAAACCAGTGTATCTCTCATTTAAAATATAGTTTGAATTGTATTTCATTAGTATGAAATTTATTGATAAAACCTTGATTTTATCCAAAAATGTTGCCGATAATATCATGTAATGGCACAGTATGCTCTGAAAATATGTTTTCATAAGATACGCTGAGACTCTATATACACTTTTGTCAAACTGGAGTCAGGTTGGACAGTCAGTGTTAACTTAAAACTAAGCCACCTCAAGCAGTTAGCCTGATTGTGCCTACTCAGAGCCATCAAGATATGCTGCAAACACTCCTGTAGGTTTTTCTGGAGGAAGGAGGCTGCAGTAGAAGGGGTCATTATTAGCCTCTACCAAGATTCATTAGAACATGTCCTGAAATAAGTTTAGCTCCACATCAGGTAAGCAGCAAAGCATTCCCAAGTCATTTATCAAGTGAAAGGGAGGAGGTTGTCATATTCAAGCAGCCCCAGTGATGTGAGCAAAAATGTAGCACTTTATTATTTTCCCTTTCTTCTGCAGAAAACATGATATATTGATTTATTTTTGATTGTTTAGGGTCTAAGGCGTTTTGTGTTTCCAAAAAGTTATGAATTAAAGGTCCTAAATTGTAAGGTGTTAATGGGAATGAAATTCACACCCAATGCAGGAGGATTTGGAAATAATAAATCTTGTCAGGCTCAAGGTACTTTTATTGCTGTTAAAAAAATGAAGGTCACAAGATAATACTATTCAAGGAAGTATGTAAGACATTTAAAGAGATTCATCATTTTTCATATGACATACAGGTACCCTTTTAAAAGATTTCAGTATTTTAATCTCTGATTTGATTTGGTATTTAAATATTTTAAGTCAACCCTGGAGAAACCCATATGTACTTTTTTTGACATTACCTAATTGCATAGTGGATTAAATAGTGGATGGATGGTCAAAGTTTCTGATGAGTGTCTGTAATTGTTTGGTGGTGTTCAGATGGCTTCAGTAATTAAATTTATAATGAAGTTTAAGGAAATCCACATTAATAGAGCATCTGTTGTATATCAGACAGCGTGTCACTTGTGTTTAGGCTAATTAGGCTAATTTCATTCTTTCGGTGCTGATGGATATTGTTTTTATGTTGGCTTTCTCAGGTAAAGAAACTGAGGCTCAAACTTCAATATAACTTGCCCAAGACTGTGTACTCAATAAAGGGAAAAGTTGAACTGGAACCCAGGGCTCTGTGACTTCACAGAGGAGTCTAAGATTAGTGACCAGCCTCAACTGGTATCTCACAGTATTTGCGCTTTTGTATAATATTAATGGGGGGGGGCAAAAATTCAAATATACTCTATCTCAGAAAGTTAAACAACTTGAGTGTTTAAAAATTACAGGTTCAGCTCTGTTTTTGAGTAAGTAAACCACATGCAAAAACTTTATTTTCTGTAATTTTATAAAAGTTCTTCATTTTTGGTGGCAATCAGATGATGCAGAGTTTTGATTCTCTCTATGATTGCTTATATCTAGAGAAGCTTACATGTGAAAGGCTATTGTAAACAAGCTTCTTGGGTTCTGAAAGCTCCTTTCACTTCCCTGTACTCCTTCCTCACTGCTGCTCACAGTAAAAAAGAGAGGCCCCTGGGCCAGAACTCTCAAAACATCTTTGTTCTCCTAAGTTATTTTCTCAGCAAATAAAACCTTCAGTGGCATCCCATAGGATAAAGTGAAGGCTGATGAGTAGACCAAAAAAGATTCTTAGCAAGTGAATTAATCCCTCTACACTTCTTGATTTATTCCCCGAGTACTCTCCACTCCAGCCACACTAAACTCTTTGCCGTTTGCCCTATGGAATGTTCCCTTTATCAGCTCCGTGCCTTTGGACGTTCCCTATCCTCTAAAATGTCCTTTGATCCTTCTCCAGTCCTCAGAAACACATGGATATTTCATGACTTAGTGACTCCGCTCAAATGTCACTTCCTATGCAGGGCTTTCCCTGCCTTCCACACAAAATGAGTTACTCTCCTGCTTTTGGTCTTGATTCAACATACGCTAATCACTTCGCATTGTAATTAATTTTTATGGGCCTATTCCCGCAATATTGTGACTTGCCCAGGGAAAAGGATTATATCGAATTTGTCATTGACTATGACAAATATGTCTTCTACAAAGTAGGCTTTCAATAAAAGCTTGTAGAATGGTTTCAGTGGTTAAATTAATGAATGTAAGCAACAAACCTTTATTTAATAGATATTGAACATATGCTGTGCCAGGCAGTGATTAGGGCACTGAGTATGGCAAAGAACAGCATTGATAAAAATCACTGCCAGCATTGCTATCACACCTACTGGAGGGATGTAGGTAATTGATGATATCACTGTGTAAAGTGTAGATGGTGGCAAGGGCTTTGAAAAAATTGCTGGAACAAAAGATGTCCAAGATGTCAGCATTCTTCTTGGGGAGGTACAGCAATCATTCTCTTTATTTTCTATCCTGATTCTTTGTTGCTTTTATAGTTACTTTGAGGTCATACTTTTTTATGGTGAAACAGAGGATGTTAAATTTCCTAGAATTTGGTTGGATCAGTTTTTAGGAAATTCTGAAAGTAAAGGTTCTTTGAAGGACAAAAGAAACCCAATCAAACAGCCAAGTTTATGCTGATCTGTGTTCTATAGATAAAAAGTTCCCATTTTCTAGGAAGAGTCAAAAAGTGGAGATTGAATGTTAAATTATTAGATAGCAGAGGTTTATCTGTATATGAAAAGAAAAAATTACAAAATGCTTCTTTATTGAAATACAAATGCATACACTAAAATATGTAATATATAGTGTGTGTGTATAAATGCCTGTATATATATAATAGATGTCAAAGGATTTTTTCCATAATGCCATGATCTAATGTAACTGAAATATGCTTTAAATAAATTAATGAGTAAATGCTGTCTTACATCAGAAAGTATCACCATTGTATTGGTCATACCCAAATCTGCCTTCTAAGTATAGATCTATCCTGCATATTATTTTTTGGTCATAAACTCATGTGGCTCAAAAGGCTAGGGTTATATTTCTGCCTGTATTTCTTTTGGTTTGATTTTCACTCTGCAATCCCCCATAATGAAATTTTAGTCCTATCTTTTCATTAAACTCTTCCTTTAAAATATTGGCATCACCTCTGTACATTGTAAATAGACAGACACAGTATATATACACACATACTTTTTTTTATTACTGAAAAGAAAAATCAAATAAAAAACCTGAAGAAGTATGATAATTAAGCATCAAGATCCATTGTTTTCTTCTCAAGGACAGTATTCTCCTGGGTTTCTACATATTTGTGGGACTTCTCTTGCCCAGATTCCTCCCACAATGTCTGTTTCATAACTCTTACTGAAGATGCTGAAGGAGAAGAAGGGAAAAATGGGAAAAGAGGGTCTTCTACCGTTCTGAGCACTCATCAGCTTTGACATCCTGCCAGCTTTCTTTCTCCCTCCTTCCTCCTCATAGCCTCCTTGGAGTTGTGACTCTTCTTTTTCCCCAGAATTCTTCTTTCCCTGTGCCAAGTCTTCTCTCACTTTCCAGGAATATAAGATGTGCTGGCTACCATTGGATTATGTCACAGCCTCCCGATCAGTGGTTGTCTCTTCTTGCTGATGGCTGGTGATTCAGTGATAGTATTTGGAAACTAGACTGAAGCGTTCTATTTCCAAAGCAAATTATTAATGGTCTTTTTTTAATTTAATTACAGGAAAGATAATCAGTGCATGCATTTTTTTCTCAATTTACGATTTTTCTTCTATACATTTTGCTTCTGCTTCTGCTGCCTATTATCACTTCTTTGCTGGTTCTGGAACATGACAGAATAAAATACACAAATTGAATAAGTAACCAGCAAACTTTTGTTATAATATTAATGGGAAAAAATGGGTTACTTTTTCCAGCAGCACATATGCTTATTATTAAGATTTTACTCATTTTTTTTATTTTTTAAGGTTTTCTTTCTCTCTTTCTTTCTTTCTTCCTCTCTTTCTTTCTTTCTTTCTTCCTTCCTTCCTTCCTTCCTTCCTTTCCTTTCCTTTTTAGGGACACACCTGTGGCATATGGTAGCTCCCAGGCTAGGGTTTGAATCATACTTGCAGCTGCCACTCTATATCACAGCCTAGCTGCATCTGCGACCTACACCACAGCTTACGACAGAGCCTTATCCTTAACCCTCTGAGCAGGGCCAGGGATCGAACCCACATCCTCATGGATACTAGTCGGGTTCACTTCCTCTGAGCCACAACGGGAACTCCTTTTTTAAGTTTTATTGAAATACAGTTGATTTACAATGTTGAGATAATTTCTGCTGTACAACAAAGTCATTGTTATACATATGCACATATCCATTTTTTTCAGATTCTTTTCCCATATAGGTTATTACAGAATATTGAGTAGAGCTCCCTGTGCAATACAGCAGGCCCTGGCTGACCATTCATTCCATATACAATACTGTGCATATGCCAATCCTAAATCCCCAATCCATCCCTCCACTCCCCCCCACACACACACCTAATCCCCTTTGGTAACCATAAGTTTGGTTTGTTAGATTTAATGTATTAAATACTTCACTATACCATATTACTCAAAGTACAGTGACATTGATGAGCCCTTTATCAAAACATGTGAGAACCACTTAGTAAAATGCCCTTTCATTTTTGACTCTTCTCCTCCCCTTCTGCATCTCAGCTATGTGTCTTAGGAAGACATATCCAGAAGTGAATCATACTGGGGCTTATCAGAGTGTCTTCTTCCTCGTCATCCTTTGTACTTCTGTCTGTACCCTGCGTTAAGGAAGACCACATGCTTCAACTCGTAAAATCAGGTGTCTGCAAATTCCCCTTCGTCCTGAGGTTGACCATTTTGTTGGCTGCCTGTCTAAAGGAACTGCCCTCTGTTTAACAGGCACCTCTTACTTGTATCACACTATGTTCTCATTAGACACTAACTAGAAATGATCAGCTCTTTCAGGACTTTTAAATAGATGGTCCAGACGAGGCTGGATTCTCGGTAGCATCTAATGTATATAGACCTAAGGAAGTTGTTTTCAGATTTTTGCTTGCAAAAGATTCACTGGAGGAGCTTTTATAGGAAGTGAAATTCTGCTTCTTTTCACCTCAAGCATGGGTCAGGTACCTACATTTTAAAAAAAACACCCTGGGTCATTCTTATGGAAAATACTTTAGAGCAGCACCATCCAATATAAATAAAAGCCATACATATACCTTCACTTTTTCTAGTAGGCACAATGATACAGTCAAAAAAGAAGCAAATAACATTAATTTTAAATATGCATTTTATTTAACCCCATATATCCAAAATATTATGATTCAATATTTGACCAATACAAATAATGAGATATTTGTCATTCCTTTCATAAAAAGTTAAATCTTCAAAATCTGGTGTGCATTTTACAATGACAGTGCCTCCTTTCAATGTAGACTCTCCTTACTGCAAGTACTCAGTAACCATATGAAGCTAGTGACTACTAGATCAGAAAACACAGCTTTAGAGAATTGCTTTCAAAGCTAATAAATAAGCTTTCAATGCTAAATAAAAACATGCTTTCTTTCGTGCTTATCATGTGCTTGGTACTAAGCTAAGTTCTTAAAATGCATCGTATTATAAAATCCAAACAGCAGTAATAGGAGGTAGGTATGCTATTTTACATACTTGGTAGGAAAGGCACAGGCTTTAGAGGTTGGTATAAAATCATGAACCAAGTGGGAGACAGGACTGATTTGCTATGTTTTCAAAGAGCATCTGCTAGCCACCCCTGAGCACCCTCTTCTACATCATGCTAATTTCTTAAACAATTAAATGAAACGAGTCTTCTTTCTAATATTAAAGTCTTCGACACACACATTCAAGGGATTGTGTGATATAAGTATATCATAAAATAGAATTCAGAGCAACTGGGTTATATGTACATATTAATTCCTCATGCCACTTAACCTCTGAAAATTGGAATAAGCGTCCTTAGCGTGAGATGCTCTGAGGAACTGGACATAAAAACTCTGCATTGTGGGAGTTCCTACTGTGGCACAGTAGGTTAAGAATCCAACTGCTGTGGCTTGGGTTTCTGTGGAGAAGAGTTAAAAAGGGTCCAGATTAGGGTCACAGCTGTGGCTCAGATTCAGTTCCTGGCCAGGGAACTTCCATGTGCCTTGGGTGTGGCCATTAAAAAACAACAAAACCAAAAAACAGCAATAGAAAAAAATCTGTGCATTATGAAATGCCAAAACATTATGAATGGTTTTTTCTTAATTTTATATTTAAGATTAGTGTCTTTTTTTCCTCTGAGGCAAATAGGAAACATTATAACTAATAATATAAAAAGATCATAATTATTAATTATCTTTTTTTTTTGTCTTTTTGGGGCCGCACCTGCAACATATGGAGGTTCCCAGGCTGCAGGTCTAATCAGAGATATAGCCTCCGGCCTACGCCACAGCCACAGCATCACCAGATTTGAGCCGCATCTGCGACCTACATCACAGCTCATGGCAATGCCAGATCCTTAACCCACTGAACGGGGCCAGGAATCGAACCCGCAACCTCATGGTTCCTAGCTGGATTCGTTTCCACTGCACCATGATGGGAACTCCATGACTATTAATTATCTTAAATATGAATGAATATAGAAAGAAACTGGGCCAATGTGTAATAAAACTATAAGGGCTGCAGTTTTTCAAGGGCAAACTCTCACCATATCATCATTTGTTCAAAGAAGGTTATTTGTCAAAAGTTATTTACTCTTCTTTTCCCTTGCTTCCTAAATGCATGCTATGAACATCTTCATTTATTTTAGTTCTAACTTGGTTGATTATAGAAAAAGGACTCCCTTTGCTTTTAATATTGCTGAATATTTGAAGATCAATTGCAGCTATTAAATTAAAATAGTTTACCCCTCGAGGACTTTCAAAGACCAAAGAAAATATTATTTTAAACAGAAAACATTAGTCTTCTATTATTACTGTCTTGGACTGGATTGCATTAGATCTTCAGATTAAGGCAGTAAGTGCTTTGAAAATGGAAAGCCAGTTGTACAATGTAGCATGAAAATAAACACAGAATCAAATGAACATGTTTTTTATCTTGTTTTTTCAAAGCAGAAGCAACTTATTGGATTTGTATTTATCTAATCATTAGAACAAATTTACATACAGTAATAATGTTCCAAACTTGATTACTTACCCAAATGAGAAGGGCACAGATAAATGGCAAACAGCAATTTAAATATATTATACTTGGCCTAAAAATGGATGTATTATTTTTAGATCTTTATTTTTCTAATCCTAAATATATAGTGATGATATGTCAATGCATAAGATATTTTAAAAACATTCTACATCAAACTGGAGTTAAAATTTTTGTGTAGATGATTCACCATGGAGATTTCTCATATGTAGACACTTCAGTGAAATTTATTTGAATATCAATCACGCTTTTAAATTGTTTGTGTAAAATCAGCTACCCACATATAAGATAAACATGGACGCTTAGAAACTTCTCTTGATGTTGAGACTACATTCATTACCAAGTCAGTAAATCGCAGTGTTACATCAAGTACAGCTGTTACCTCGTGGGTATAGCTGTCTAGTCAGAAGTAGGAAATATAATCCCAGAGTGCTCTGTTAGCCTTGGATTTCAGGATCGGTTTTGTTTTTGATCCCAGTGTTTCTCAAATCCCTTTTCATTAATGATGAAATAGGGTCCCAATATCCTAAGCTGCCACTTGGAGGAGGAAAGGGGAGGATTATGCTGCTCACATCCTAGTCATTTGGTGTCTGAGTTTCTTCGAGCTTTACTATCAGTACTCACTGCATTTTTGATAAATTTACACATCTTAAGCATAATTCACTGTATAACCTTTACTATTTGGAATAAAAACGAAACTTAACAAGCCAAAAAGAGCACCAAGTAGCTGAAAAAGGTGCTACCAAATGTATGTGGGAAACCTCACAGCTCACTTCTCAGTCCTTACTGAGACCTGTGGCTTCTCATTTACTCATGATTACACCAAATATGCTTATGTATTTTCCCACTCCTAACTTAAAGCAGCCAGTTAGAATCCAAATGAAGAGGCATTCACTCTACATATGTATTCTGATATCAGGAGCGTGTAATACTCAAATGAAAGGAAAATGTATTATCTAAGAGAGAATCTTCATCTGAATCCATAAAAATAAAGTTATACCTAGTACATTGACTTCAGATAACAATTGCTTAGATAGCCAGGTAAGTATTTATAATAACCTTGGCATCTTCATGTATCCTTTGTTTAAGAATTCAGGTCACTATGGAACACATTTCAGACAGTTTCCACCCCAAATGGTTGAATGTGTTTAATGGTTGTTACCGTATAGATTCTTTTTTTTTTTTTTTGTCTTTTGTTGTTGTTGTTGCTATGTCTTGGGCCGCTCCCTCGGCATATGGAGGTTCCCAGGCTAGGGGTCGAATCGAAGCTGTAGCCACCGGCCTACGCCAGAGCCACAGCAACGCGGGATCCAAGCCGCGTCTGCAACCTACACCACAGCTCAGGGCAACGCCGGATCATTAACCCACTGAGCAAGGGCAGGGACCGAACCTGCAACCTCATGGTTCCTAGTCGGATTCGTTAACCACTGCGCCACGACGGGAACTCCTAGATTTTATTTTCTTGAACATCAATGAGCCATCCTTGTACTGAAGTTTAGTAATGACTCAAGAATTTCATATCATAAAGTGTTTAGAGTTTATAATTGATGCTAACATGTTCATCTCTGCAACAGTCCCCACTCAATTCATGACTGCAGAGTGTTTAAAGACATAGAAGGGTATGTTCCTGTGAAATCTTTATATGCCATTGAAAGAAATGAAGTGTGCAAATGAAATGTGTTAATATTGGCCTTAGGTTTCACCAAATCATTGTTGCCACACAAGATGAAGACGGCAGTCCTGATTCCACTAAAATGCACACAGTCGACCCAGTCGACAGTTTGGCTCTTATCTCGTCTGTATTCTTGCATATATGATCTCCTTGAATTTTCTTTGTAATTAAGAAGAGGTCATTTAAACGAAAGGGGAGTAGGCCTGCAGGTACTTAGGATGGAGTCGGGTACCTGAGTCCCAGCCAGAAGAAAAGTGGCATTTATATATTAAGGTGTCTCCTTTCCTGCACATTGTTCCCAAAAACCACCTGAAATGATAAAGTCATGATATTGGATACACAAATCCCATTTTGTCCCCTTAAATCTAACAGCAAGAAAAGCCTCTCTCAATGGCATCTGGTGGCTTTATATCTAGTGATCATACTTCCTAGACTAGAGACTATAAATTGTCCTAACAGATATTTCTATTTATTGTTCTTAACGCTCTTAAATGTTTGTTTATTGGTTTGGGATTTTTTTTTTTTTTTTTTTTTTTACCATTCTGGAATGTATCTTTTAGGGCCTGGTAACTTTTGGTCCCTTGAGAACCTCTTGTTAAGGTTCTGCTTTTTCTGATCTTGAACTTTTTTGAACTTCTCTTGTACTACTAGTGGAGCCATTGGTGTTACACATACCCTCTGGGCCAAAGAGTTTTTCTTTATTTTTACAATTGCATTTTCTAGACTTTATAATTGTTTAAATTTGAGGGTCTGATTAGTAAATCTAGGACTCCGAGGGGGAAAAAAAAATAGTTTAAATATGCATGTGTGCACGTGTTTTTTTGTTTTTGTGTGTGTTTTGGTTTCATTTTTATTTTTTGCAAATCTATGTAATTTTTAAACCCTTCACTGTGTTCTCCAACCAAAGAGTGTGTGAGGTGAGCAGATGGGTTAGAAAGTAGAGTGTTTTAATAGTTGAGAGAATTAAAGAAAGTATCAAAGGATTTGAGTCAATAATGACCTCAGATATTTGGGTTGATTAATTAGTACTTCCTCTCCCACCTGTTGTTAGTGGTTTACTAGAAGGCGATCTGTTCCATTTAGAGAGTGCGTCAGTCAGAGGGGTGGGTCAATTATCTAGCCTGCATATTTATAATTGGGAGGGAGAAGGGAGGAGCCAAACCCCCTTGAGACAGGAAGGAAACCAAGTGACGCCTTTTAAGAGACACTAGTGGGCTTGGGAAAGACGTCACAGGAAAGAGTGCCTGGGGACTCCACACCAGTGGGATCTTTTCCTTTACATGTCAGAAAATAGAAGCTGAAAAGCCCCCCCTTAATTGTAAACTTACTTTATAACTGTGTGTTATAAAGTAGATCTATATTGCATATATCAGAAGTTTGAGAGAATGTTTTATAGAATTTTTGAAAGGGCAACTAAAATTCAGGTCTTGGTTACTGTTTTTTCTTTTGTAAAAAATTCACTTGCAAAATGATTTGACCTAACAAGACTTGTGGTGTGCTACATGATAAAAATACATGATTTGGAATTTTAATTTTATGACAACTGCTTCCGTGTGTAGAGGGAAAAAGCATGTTTTAAAATTTACCAAACTTAGGCAGTGGAGTTCCCATAGCAGCTCAGTGGTTAAGAACCCAACTAGTAACCGTGAGGTTGCGGGTTCGATCCCAGGGCTCGCTCAGTGGGTTAAGGATCCGGCGTTGCTGTGAGCTGTGGTGTAGGTTGCAGATGTGGCTCAGATCTGGTGTTGCTGTGGCTCTGGCATAGGCCAGCAGCTACAGCTCCGATTCGACCCCTACCCTGGGAACCTCTGTATGCCGCGGGTGTGGCCCTAAAAAGACAAAAGACAAAGAAAAAAAAAAAACTTAGATACTGTTGTATTTATAAATATCATGTGATAATGTGTTGTTTGTGGAAGTACTGTATTACGTAAAATTTCAAACAGAGGATTGATTATATATTAAGTAGTAAAACAAGGGCTCATTTATATCCGAAAAAGCAAGAGGAAAATCTCTTGTATTTTATTAATATTTTTGATAAAAATTACCAAAAAGGAGTTTCTAGAATGTTATATCTGGTTCATTTGTATTATAGTTATTGCCATTTCCACCACTTTCTCTTCAAATTGCAGTGATTTATAATTAACAAATGCAGTTTTATTTTAGTTGCAAATAGGTGCATTAAAACGTACTATTTGTCGAAAAGAAGTTAAAGTATAGGTTTACAAGTGGAAAAGAAAAAAAGTATAAAAATTTTTAATTATCTCAAATATTTAGTTAAATTATTTTTAAATGTTTGTTCTGTGAGTTTGACCTATTGTTGTTGGCATTAACCTGCATCTAATACATTTTTGTAATGCTATATCAAGTTTTAAGATTAGGAATGGGCTGTAAATAACTTAGACAGCACATATTCCCATGGTAATAACTTCTGGCCACTGAAAATCTTATCAGTATCTTTTCCCTGAGCAGCTAAACTCAGCATGATTTCACATTGAATGATACAATAGTAAGATGTGGATCCGTTAAAAGGAAAGATAAAACATATTTCCTGAATATGCAGTCTTTGTTCACTGTGTTGTCAGGTACGAATTAGCAGTCTGCAGTCATCCACTTTAAACTATGATCTAATCGGAACTCAAGAGCTAAATAAGAACACGGATGATTAGCCCTTAGTTAGTAGGAACCCCTAGGGAAAACCTCAGTGCTACAGGAAGTGATGCTAATGATTTATCAAGTGGTACACTTGCCTCTGAGAAAACACTGAGCGGGCAACTTCACAGCACAGGGTAGTGTCTATTGGATATTTCAACCAGTCTGAGACCTTTTGCTAGCAAAAATGTCCAAGGTACATTTTTAAAAGAGGAAGATATGGTAACAGGAACTGTGAAGGTTTATAAAAAGTCAGACTCTGATGAAAATCTTCCTTTTACTGGAGCTAGGGATCTCTAGAGCTCTGCCAAACAATCAGGAAAGCCTTAGCTTCCTGGAGGGACTGAGTGAAAAAGGGTTTTAGAATTTAAGTAAAACAGCCAAATCGGATCTTACTAGTAAAGCAGAATTTATTTATCTTGCAACTTAGAACACTGAACTGGAAACTTAAGAGAATTAAACTTCTCAGAAAAATCTTATTGCCCATCCACTGAAAGAAAACAAAAACAGAAAGGAAAATTCAAGCCCTATTGCACTAAAGCCATTAAAGGAGCTGGCAGAATTCCAGTTTGAGTAACTCACCTACCATCCTACATTGTTATACTTTTATCAGTTGAAAATGATATCCATTTACAATTCATTGGAGAAGGCTGTTTAATAATCTTTTAATTGTTATTGTACCTTAGCTTATGTATACTCAGAATCAGAAAAGCTAGACAGAATCAAACAAGCTAGACTATTTTTAAAAAATAGTTTTTATGCTACTTTTCGATAAAATAGTCTTAGTAGATATAAATGTGTGACTGCCATTACAGTAAATCTAATGCCATACATAAGTTGATGCACTTTTAAAGATTTGCAGTTTTAATTTATTTGATCTCTGAATTTATCTTTAATGATGCAATATATGTTTACCAAGTATACTGGCTATTAGAAGTAGTATGTTTACATCTTCAACTTTCATTTGCTTAATAGTGGAAACCTCAGAACTTTTTAAAAATAAATAAAATTATGTCACCAAAAGGAGGTCAGGTGAACAGCTTCTGCTGTGAAACACTTGGTTTCTTTTCAGCTTCCCCAGGAAGCTCCATTTGCAAAGGAGATGTGAACAGGAAGACCTCAGTCAGCCTGATTTAGAGATTAACTCCCTGCAATTCAGTCATAGTAAAGCAGGAAATTGTACTCAATAAATATTGTAACTGGGTGAAAGTGTTAGAGTAGGAAGTTTTTAAGTAAGAGAAAAGTTCTTTACTGACGTGATCTTGCTGTTCACAATGTCAGTAAATTTATTTAACCAGATGCCGGTGGGTTTGTATATATTTTTCCAAACTTGATTTCCAGTTTCTGCTATTCTGCTCTTTCCCACGTCTTTTTGGAATCAACGCGAAACCTCTGTTAGAGGCCTTTGTAGGTTAACAACATAACTGTGGACAAACAGGTGATATTTGCTGTGAAAACAAATTGAAATAGGGCATCATTTTAAACTAAATTTTTTAAATCAAGCTTCTTTAAATCAAATGTCTTAAATCAGGTTTAGGAAATGATGATAATTTCAGGTAGCTTTAAAAAACAGAGATGTATTTATTTATTTTACAACAGGATCAATCTAATATTGATTAGCAAAGATTTTGTTTCCACTTCCATACATTATTTAAAACAATTGAATCTGGTGAGCAGCATGGATCGGGGTCAAATAAATGTTTTCATAGCAATTATTGGCAGACGTTTCCCTTCTGAGAAGTTTCCCCCGAATAGAAGTGTAATTTGCATCTAGTTAAGTATTGATGAGTCCAGTAGGCAGTTCTGATTTTTATGTCTTTTTTGAGATGGGCTTGCAGAGTCGCAGGCTTATAGGCCCAGGACTTTCTGCGCGCAGCTCCCCATGCTGAGCACATCTGCCCAAGGCCCCCGCGGACTTGGCTGCATCACAGCCCCCATAGGCCCTGCTGCCAGATCAGGTGTGGAGAGACTGCGAGCTGTCACTCCGCATGGTTTCCTGCAAGTCAGCTTTCTCGTTCCCATCTGTGTTGATATTCTTTCATGGTTTTTTTCCCCACCACTTGCCTGGCACACATATATTTGTCTGATAAGCCTCAATTTGGCTTTAAGACTTGCCTTCCCAGGTCACGACTCCAAATGAAATTTGTCCATGAGTGTGTTTTCTCTTTAGTTGTGCTTGTTATGATTTCTTAATTCTTAGCTTTGAGATGTTCCTGTTTTAAGATACACTCTGTTAAGCTTATTAGGGTCCTTTTACAAGTGGCACATCCCATTTTGAGTGTCTGTATCCGTTAAGATCTACCATGTGGCAAGTTTTGTTTGCTTTAAAGTTTAAATAACAGCAAAGTAAGATTACTTAAATATATAAGGACATTTTTTTCCTCACTTCACTTTTATCTTACGTAAGTCTTCTTACTCAAGAGGTCACTTTTCAGCAGGAATTTATTTGGATAGCTTTGATTGTTAATATTCTGGTGAGCCACTATGCAAAATCAGGGATAGATTACATAGTGGATATTTTTAGTCCAGAAAGGGCTTTTCTAGAGCTAAAATTTGATTATTTGTGCTTTGCACTATTAATTGGCGTTTTCAGCCATATTCTTGATTATACAGCTAAAATTTAGTCTGAAGTGTCCAATCCTGCAGGCTTTGTACTTACAAAACATTCAATGAATTTATTAAGAGTGGTGTACTTATAATGGCCGCTGGCGCAGGCTTGATGGGTAATCTGAGTCGAAAAATGAAAGGGGGGATGATTCAAGTATACCATGCTCTGATTAGAGGGCCGTGAACAGCTTCCTCCGCTTAGAGATTAACATCATTTCCTGCTCTGTTTTCAAACAAGGAAAATCTGTTCTAAAAGTCGATCCCGCAGATACTGCTAATGCACCAAATTCCAGTTGTCCTTGCTTGAAATAATCCATCAGGTTTTCTTTCCTTTTAAGAAATAAATCTTTATGGCTTTCATGTATTTTGGCAGGTTTCCTTAGTTATGGGATTGTGGTTTAAAATTGGTTTATGACTTCCTGCTTCTTAACAATAAAAAATAGTGCGGAGTGGCTTAACCCTGTTACCCAATGTATTTGTTATGGAGACTGTTTGGGGTTAAGTAAATGGAAAGAGAAATATGAAACTCAGGTGGGAATAAAGAGCTCAGAGACACTCTTCTTTCTTTATAGATTCATTCACCCCACGAATACTAATTGAATGCCTACATCATGCTAACTTCTCTTCCTAGAAGTTAGAATTAAAGTTATAATCTGTGCTTCAGATGACTATAAACTAGAAGGGGACCATAATTCCTATTAAAAACATAGGAATGAAATACAGCTTCCTCACTGAAAGATTGGAAAAATGAACACGTTTCATTAATCATTATCAAAAGATCACATTGGTTATTGCTGAAATTATGCAATGAACCATATTTTAAAGGGAAAAATATAGTTTGTCTCTAATGTATCTTTAAAAAAGTCAGTTTATAGTTCAAGGTTTATTATTAAAGAAAACCACACAAGATATAAGCTTCTTGGCTTACTCTATATTGCTATTATTTTTGCTACTGAATCCCACAAGTGAACAGGTGACTTAGATCTGAGCTGTGACAATTTAAGGTATAAACATACTCAATGTGGGTCTTTTCTGTCCTGGGAAGGACATGTCATAAAACTTCTTTCCACTGGAAGCTAAGATTTCACTGACAAAATCAGTTACCTGAATGTCTTAACACAGGACACATTTGGTCTATTTCTTGTCACCAGATGGAAATAAATCTCCTGCACTTCATATACCTAATTTCTACTTTTTATTTTCAACAAATTCAAAATTTTGTCCTAGTTACATAGAACTGACCTTATTTGAACAGTCTTATGTCTGAAAAATGACTACTGTTAAACTAGGATTGTAGCGAAACCCAGGAGTTTTTCTTCATTGTCAACAAAACAAACAAAACTGTACACATAAGCCCTCGCATTCTGGGACTCCATCCAAAAGCATTTAGCAATTTGGCTATACCCACCTTCAGAAAACCCATACTTAGATTCTAGGGTCTGGGTACCATACTCAGAGAATCCTAGCATTCACTACATTGTCAGGGAGAGTTTAGAAGCTGGTTGGTTATATTTTTCTGGCACTTAAAATCTGTATTTTCTTACTCAGGCTGTTCACAGGAGAGAAAAGTGGAAAATTGTATACATAAATATGATTTTCATTTGACTTTATTTTGTAAGAAGACACTCAGATTAAAAATTTCAGGAAAATATTGTTTAGCCTTGGGATTTTAACTAATCTCATATTTTCTTTAATGATTATAGCCATCAAGAATCATAAATACATAGAAAACTATTTTTTGTTTTGAATTATATATGCCTTTTCATTGTATTAAATTATTTATGAAATTTTATCATAAAATCATAAAGCTAACATTAAATTATAGAAACAGAAGGGAATTACGTGTGACCTTTTCTTATAAAGTTTTTATAGATTCAGGTTTTTAATAACTAACTATAACTAAGTTTCTATAACTTCAGGTATTCTATTAACTAATAGTAACAACAATCATAATAAATAAGCACTTATTGTATGCGTGAACCTGTGCCTAAGTGTTCTACTTTCATCATCCTGTGTAAATAGTTACCTTTACCTTTTATTAAAGCACTATGCATGTACAAAGTGTCTTTGCATGCATTACATTGTTAATCCTATCAGGTATCTACTAAATGCTATGATTGCCATTTTATACTGAAGAAACTCTTACTAAAAGTTAAATACCTTATTAAGTAACAGAGCCAGGATTCAAACCCATGTCTTCCGATTCCTGCTGCAGATCTTTTTACAGTTCAAAGCTGCCTCCTTTCTGCAGGGTGTCGGTGATATAAAACTTTGTGAAACATGGTAGTTGGTCAGACTGAAGACTCCTACAACTCTGTATTTGGTGTCTAATAGTAGGAGCCCTTACTGTCATAGCTTTTTTTTCTTATCCCCTTCTCTCTGGTTTTTCCCTTAGCAAATATATCACTTAAGAGTGCATTTAGCTGCAAGTAATAAATTAATCATGGTAAGTGAAGGGTTTATTTTTCCCTTGTAACACGTTTCAAGAAGTCATCAGTCAGCAAGTTTCACTGAGGAATCATGGTGCCTATCGTCTTCTTGCTCCACCATCCTTAATTTTTGGTTTTTCTTCTTGTATTCCCAAGTTGGTGGCTGCTTCTTTGGCCACTCTGTCCCTGTTTCATAAGAGGAGAAGGAAGAGGGACAAAAACGAAAAGGAAAAAACTGCCCTTTATTCTGTTTCCTTTCCATCCTGAGCAGAATTTCATCCTCAGTGACTTTTTTCTCTATTTTATTGACCAACATTTCATCATTCGACTTCCCCTTGGAGAAAGCTAGATGGGAGTGTCAGTATTTTTCTTTTTAGTTTGGTTGGTACGGGAAGACAGGGCGTGGGCCAAACTGTACTACCTGTGTTAAGGGACCAGAGGTAGTAACTCGGGTTTGGGTACCACATGCCTGTGAGTTCTCTCACACTGGTCTGCTTCATTTAGGTGTTTTTACCTTTTTCTTTGTTCAATTGAAGAACTTTAGTTTCTTTTAACTCTCTTAATAGGATCACTTTCCAACATTTCTCAGACCTGTAGAGCTCTTTTCATTGATTTTTTTTTTTAAATCCATATCTCTACACATACCCAAGAGGTTTTATGCCTACACATTCCCAAGAGGATACCCAAGATCCATCCTGTTCTCCTTTTCTCCCTCCTTTACATTCTATAGATGAGTCTCAGAGGCCTGGAGAGGCAAAGCTGCAAAGCAAGTTAGTGAGTCTAAACTACACTGCCTGGTTCCTTACTCTCAGGCCTTCCCCCCCCACCCTCCGCCAAGCATTAACTAAATATTAAATGTATGTGTTTATGTATGTTGAATTTTAGGAGAAAAATAAAATCACTCACATAAAAAGTATTTATTACGGAAAAAAAAAAAAACAACTCTTGAAACGACCTCTCAATAATTTCAATTCCCAGAGTGCTAGAAATTGATGTGACATAAGAAGCATTCTCTAGTCTTTCAAATCAGCAGATGTTTATTGAGTGCTTGTTATGGCCTAGGCACTAGAGAAGCCAGGGATACAGTCGTGAACAAGAAAGAAGAAGTTTTACCCTCAGTTAAGTTTATGTTCCAGATTATATTTAATGTATGCATTGATTTTCATACACTAATCAAATATTTATTAAGGGCTTACTCTGTGTCTTGGACTGTTCTAAATATAGGATATACAGTTTATGACAAGAAAGATAAGATTCTTATTCTTACTGAGCAGTGAAGCCAAAAACTCCCCTATTTTCTAGGGATATACAGTAAAGAGCTCAGACACCATCCTGTCCCCACTGCTTTTTAACTTATGCAATAGAAGCAGCAAATCCATGCATGCACACACACGCACATACACACATTTAAGTGATAGTATTTCTTAATCTGGGGAGCCATAGTAAATTGCAGGCTTCTTTTATTTTCTACTACATACCTTTTATCTAGGTATGCAATTTAGTTGGATTTGAAAATGGATCTAGATTTAAGTATAAATTTATTGGACTAAATTCTAACAACTTTGACTCTCTCTACCCTTATTCCTTTGTTTTATTGAATTTAACTTGAATGAAATCTTTTTATTTGTCTAAGTCTATTTCAGTCTCGTAAGGAAGTTGAAATTGATCATGCCTTGACTTTGTGGGCCATCAGAGAACCATGACATTCCAGGGTATTGATTTTGTGGTGTTAAAGGGTGACAGATCTAGTGTTAAAGTGCCGAGAGAGAATTGGGTTTCAGATTGTACACCATAAGCAGTCTTGGCTTTTGCTGAGGCATGACTAGCTTTTTAAAGTAATGGAAGGAATTGTAAGTCTTATGTAATTTTTCCTGCATAAACTTGGAAAGATTAATTTAAACCAGAAGTGTGTCATCATGCATACAAGAAAAAAAAGATTCATGTGTGATAAATATATACTCTGTATATCTGTATATATACAATTTAGAGTATGTGTATATGTGTGAATAAAGAAAGTGTACTCTGTGCTAAGAGCATTGAGTAATATTTCAAGTCAGTATGACTGAATCTCTTCAAAATATGTTTCTTCTTACATTTTGGAAGTTTCTTGGTGGTAACTAGAGTTTTATTGTCTTTCAAACCATCCTTATCATCATTTCGCATTTTGTTACTGTTGTGCTTTCACTTCGGTGCTATAGAATGTGAGTTATAATGCTCACAATTCAGAGAGGCCAGAGTGCAATGCTTGACAATTTTTTGTTACCCTCTGGGACATGGAAGGTTGACAGGAACATTATAGTAGCTGCTGTAGACATGATGTGAGGTAGAGTAACCGTGGTCATCTTTCAGAGTCCCATTTTTCTCTGTATTTGTTCTTTTTCAGTTTTAATGACCTTCAGTGAATGCATTTAAAATAATATTTTGATTATATGATTATTGTGTGGAAAACTCTGTTGAGCTAAGTCCAAGTGTATCTCTGGAAACTAATCAGAGGTGCACCAGATTCGTTGACTTTAACCAATCCATCATGGTCATCTTTTAATTTCTCTCCACATGTTCTTCCAAGTTCCCATTCTTGAACAAGACTTTGACCTCCAAAGAAGAATAAAATGTATTTTATAATGTATGTTTGTTCTGTTTTCTAACAAGTATTTTGCTTAAGCAGATTTGCTAGAAAGTGACAGCTTTGAAAAATTGGACACAGGAGCCGCTGGAAGCATTTCAGTTCCAGGCAATCTAAATAGTGCAGAAGGGGAAAATGAAATATCACCGTGTTTTAAAGATGACAGTTGTGTCAAAGATTCCCTTTCACTCTTTGGCTTAAAACAAATGGAGTAAATCTAGTATATCTGTTCAAAATATGCATGTGTACTCACTGAAGAAGCACTCCTTCCTAGGGAGGTTTCTTTAGAGAGAGCCAATGAGAGACTTACATGCAAAACTTGTATCATTGGTTGGGAAGACTATCATTTTCTTGGCTTAATTATTGGGTTGGCACATTTCAGGTCATGGGATTTCACAAGGGCATGGTGCCTTTAAGATAAGAGGAAAAGGAAAACCTCCTGGCTCAACACCATTTGAGTATATCATTATGTACACCTACTGTATGTTCTTCCAAATGTAATAATGTAATTATTGTTGTGTGTGTGTGTGAGAGAGAGAGAGAGAAGAGTTTTAATAAAAGACACTCAACATTTTATGAATATACTAAAGATGCAATAATCTCTACCTGAAAGATATTGTTGAGTATATTTGAAAAGGCATAGTAAGTTTTGATAAAACTTGCTTTTAAGAACAATTTTACCACTCACTAATTGGAGAGGCAGTAGCACGTAGTCTCGTTAAGAGCACAGACACTAGGGTGAGATTTCTTGGGCTTAAAATTTTTTAGAACTGTGTTTTGGAGCAAGTTAATTTCTCAGTTCTTGAGTCCCTTCCTCATTAAATGGGGTTAATGACAGTATCTCCTTCCTGGGAACCACATATCTAAGCCTGAGGTCTTGTAAACACTGGAGTATTAGTTATTATTAGGAATTGAAAACTCTTACCATGTTATGAGGCCAGGAACAGAAGCACAATTTTTTTTTAAGTAATTGGAGGATGAATTAAAAGCTCAAAAATTTGCAGGAGGCCTACAATATATAGATTATGTTTCTTTCAGGATAGTAGTAAATGAGTAGTGATCACATTTCTTTTCTAACGAAAGAAGCATTACTGATTATCCCTTATATCTTAAACATTTTCTGTAGCATACTTTAGGAATTATACTCTAAGAAAGTCACTGGTCATTTCTGTCTTTCAGATTTCATGAAATAATCGGCTAACTGATTTCCTGTTCCTAGGTTATTCTCAGTTTTTTGTTATGCTACAGTTAGAAATAGCAGAGTCTTGAAACGAATGTATGTTTTAATTATCATTTGTTCCGATTCACCTTTGGCAAGAGTGGTTACGTTAGTCCTGTTACTTTCTTAAACTTTCATTTAATATGTTGTATTCATTAATTCTCTGTTCACTTATGTGCTTCTATTGTCTCTTCATCAAAGAGGTACCTGGTAATATGCTGTATTGGATTATCACCTAAATCTGCCCCATGAAAAAGATTGCTTCATTATGGTCTCCATAAAAAAAAGCCTTATAAAATGATCTATACATTTTACTTCATTTTAGGGCCTATCAGCTTTTCATATTAATAGGATTGTCATTTTTATGTATGGAAGGATTCTTGGTATGGTTTGGCTCTGAGCCATAATATTACCTATCCTCTTAACTCTTTGGAAACATTGACTTATGTTCATTGCATTAGTGCAGGTTTGATTTTATTTCATGTCCAAGGTGACAAAGGTTGCTTCATTAGGCACCTCATTTGCCTCTCTTCCTGGTAGTTTTCTGGTATCTTATACTAAGTATCATTAAAAAAAAAAATGTTCTGCTTCCATTAAGAAAAAGTGAGCAGAGAACAAAGCCAATTATTTGCAGCACATAAAATCATTATGATAATTTGGTAGACTTTAATTAAACTAATACATCACACTGCACCTATAAGACAAAGCAGCAGAAAAAAGAAGCAAATAATCTGTCCTATGTTAAAAAAAAAACACCATATTACTTTTGGATTAAACACTTTGAGACTTGTGACCTATTTTAAAGTGTAAGATTTACAGTCTTTTTCATAAAAGGCATGTTAAAAAGAAGTTCTATGCAATATTCATTGGGACCACCCCCCAGAATTTGAAATGAAGCTATAAAAAAGCTTGGCTGGAAGTAATTTTTTATTAATTTCTTATGATTTTTCAAACTCTTCGAAATAAAAAGAGATCTATAATTTGGCCCATGCAGAAACATTATTATTGCAAAGAATCTTGTTTTGGTTTTTAACATATAATTGCCATTGGTTGTTTTTGATGAGCCCACTGACATTATTAATGGCAAATCTACTATATTTAAAAAGAAATCTATATAACTTGTGTATCTTCTCTGCATTTCACAACTGGAAAGTACTGAATTTAGAGATACTTGGTCTTTAAATAATCTCATCCTCCAGTTTTCCATTTCTTTGAGATGTAATTTTTATAAATTAAGTGGAAATAAATTACTGAATTGGGAGCTAGAACATTTAGTTTTAACCCTAGGTCTGCAGTGTGTTGTTGAATATGACTTTTCACTGCCCTGGGCCTTAGGATTATCCCTGGTAAAGTAAATAATTTGGTACAGACTGAGTCCAAGTGACTTCCTTATCTCTGAAGTTATATTTATTCATTAGTTATTAATATGTCTTTCTGTGCCCTAAAAGTCAATATTTTAATATGTTCATATCAATCCTTAAATCAGTGCCACTAAGTATTTATGAAAGTATTTATAAAAACTTTTAGAAATTTCTAATGGTCCTAAAGCATAGATTTTTAAATCTTGTCAACCGCAAATCGTATTAAAAGAGAATTATATTCAACCTAGAAATGTATACTTCATTAATCAAGGGGCCACACAACACTGTGCCAATTCTTACCCTTTTAACATTATCTTTCATAAGCAGGAAACTGGTTGGTTGGATTTTGCAATTTTGTCCTATCTCACACTTACTTTTTCAAGACTCAGTTAATTCATTGGACATGTACTTCATTTCCTTGTTAGTGGATTAAACTCTGAGTGAGTTTATCCATCACCTGGAAACATTTTGACTGCTTTCTGCTCCCCTCTATGGGTTTTTAAGGCTCCCCAAGTAGCACTCAATTTTTCAGGCACACAGTTGCAATTTCAATGGCATTTAAGAACAGCCTGACTTTGCTATTTACTTCATCCTCTCATTAACATCTGGACTCTTTTCTCTCAGGCAGCTTATTGCTGGAGATACGTGAATTCTAGCCAGTTCTGCTTTTGTTTCCAAAGGTGACCAATACTGTGGTCTGAGGAGGATAATGATGATAGCTGAAGTTTCCATCACTTTACATTTTTATTATGAACCTTAAGGATGGAAATGCTATAATGCTTAACTTTGGCCAAATGTATTTGGAACCGTAAAGCTGGGATCTAGTCTAATGTTTTTGCTTATATGGTACCTAGCTGTCTGTTTGGATTGACATCCCTCCCTGATTTGAAAGAGTGTCTCTTTAAAATAAAGAGAAGCAAGAAAAACTAAAATTATGAATTAAGACATACACGATTTAACATTTAAGAATAGGCTCTTCCAGAGCAGGAATCCTAGAATACTTAATTGCGTTAGTTTTAACAAATAGTGTTTTTGCATTCTCTGGTTTTGACAGTCACATTAATTGGTCTCCATATGTCTAATTTAGGATGTTCAGGACAGTTTTGTTGTTACCGTTGTCGTTTAATTATTACATTGATCCTTTTAAATGTTGACTTGAGCTAAGTAGAGAAGACAGCTCATGATGGAGTTGAGTAGAATCACAGAAATCTCTGCTTTAGGCAGGGAAGTGCTCTCACTGCCTCCTGGCCTCACCTCAGATCTTCCGCACGACTTTGTCTCTTCTTGGAATTCAGTTTTCCCTCATTTCCAGGGACATCAAGCTTACATGTTTTAAGACCCAGCCTAGGTTCAATTAGTCCAATGAGCCCTCTTCCTACTTTTCTCTCACTCCTCGGAGCTCTCAGTTTTACCCCCTGGGCTTTTATCTTTTCCTCCTGGAGATTAGTAATATATTTATATGTATATACTTGTGTATCTCTTCAGAAGATAAAGAAATGTTTCCTCAGACCCAGGATGGTGCCTTATGTTGCTTTGTATTCCCCCCCAGGCCTCCTGCCATGCCTTTCACATGACTGGCCTCTATAACCTTTGGCATTCTTTCTAACTCTGAGATTCCATGATTCTAACAGTCAGCAGGTCAATAAGTATTGATTGCTTGACTATCCAACCTAGGGCATTCTTTTGTTTGGGCCCAAATCATTCGTATTCTGTAGTCAGGGCAAAGTACCTATGATGAGAATCTGGTATGATATTATCTAGCCCCTTTCCTTCCTTGGCTGGTTCCGTGGTTGACTCAATCTAAAAGCCCTCTTTTCTAAAGAGTGTAGATTAAAACAGTGCTAATGAATGGCCTATGTGTGTGTTTGTTTATATGTGTATTCTTAGCACATGTAACTGGGTATAAATTTCCGTTTCTTTGACTGAATGATTTTGTCTTATTTGTTCTTCTCCTTTCCTTTTTTTTTTTGGCAGTTTCAGGTATATTGAAGTTGCTTCTTATGTATTCATAAATTTAAGTAATTCTCATAGAATCCTGAGTCTGAAAATGCAGAGGCTTCTAGAACCAAGTTTCATAACACATTCATTTCTAATAGTTTTGCTGATTATTCCTTAAACCATGGATAAAATGGAGACTTTTAAAGTTTTAACTTTAGCAAATTTTAAATAAATAATATGAGAAAGCATAATGTTGATTCTTTGATTAAGACACAAAAGTCTTGGAGTTCCCATCATGGCTCAGCAGTTAATGAATCTGATTAGCATCCAAGAGTACGCAGGTTGGATCCCTGTCCTTGCTCAGTAGGTTAAGGATGTGGCATTGCCAGGAACTGTGGGTAGGTGACAGATACAGCTTGGATCCTGTGTTGCTGTGGCTCTGGCGTAGGCCACCAGCTATAGCTACGATTTGACCCCTAACCTGGGAACCTCCTAAAAAGCCAAAAAAAAAAAAAGGGGGGGGGGGAACAAAAGTCTTCATTTGGGGGTCTTGATTATTTCATTATCTATGCAGGTTTTATATAAGAAGATTAGCTCTCTGATCTTTAATTCCATTCTATGTAAAATGAGCACAATTGTAATTGTTACTTTCACAAGGACTTTGTGAGGTTTAGTGAGGTAGTTAAGTGCAATCTTGTAATAAACCTCTATACAGGTGATACAGTAACATCTATACAGGTGAATTATAACTTTTGAATTTTGGTACTTCATTTATATAAATCGGAATGAAGTAAAAGACTAAAATACCATCCAAAATTGTTGTCCTCATTGCACTCCATTCACCAAATCCCATGTTTACCTTCTGTCTCACTTTCTTTTTTTGTTTGTTTGTTTTTTCTAGGGTCACACCTGTGGCATATGGAGGTTTCCAGGCTAGGGGTTGAATCGGAACTGTAGCTGCTGGCCTACAGCGCTGCCGCATCAATGCCAAATCTGAGCTGTATCTGCAACCTACACCACAGCTCACAGCAACACTGGATCCTTAACCACTGAGCAAAGCCAGGGATTGAAACTGCGTCCTCATGGATGCTAGTCAGATTCGTTTCCGCTGAGCCACAATGGGAACTTCTGCCTTACATTCTATTTCAAATGATTTTGCAGTATTTTTTTAAATAATAGATAAATCATCAATACTGATGGTGGCTCTGCCCTAACTCAGCTCCTATATCATGCATTTATGCTTTAAAATATGCGTATCCACTTCCTGCTCCTAGATTGCAGAAACTACCATCAATTTGGTTTTCTGTGGCATAGAGTAGACTCTGCTTTTTATATTATACTTTTCCCTAGATTTGAACATCAGTCATGGGAAAAAAATGTGAATATTCATAAAATCTTTTTACATATCGCCAATTATATGCAAACACATTCAGCAGACATTTGTACATAGTCTATACCAGTTACGTAGGTGTGCAATTTAGTTTTGAAGCATACCTAATAAAAATAAGTAGACAATAAATATATATTTCTTTCAAAATATATTTTTTCCTTGTCTATGATTTGGAAGTCTTTTCAGAAATAATAAGAGAGTGTCTATTCCTTTGTATGAGTTCAGTGTATTCTTGCACTTAAATCTGAATCTTATTCCTATTCACTGCATAATTCAGATTCCCTCTCCTAACACTAGTCACCAATTGTTGACCAGGGAAGTCTGGAAAAGAAGAACAAAGCTTTTATAAGTTAACTTTTTACTGATAATTTTGGATAATTAAATTCCTAGCTTATTTCAGTCTCATTGGTTAGGAAATGAAAACAGTGAGATACAGATTCGGCCTGGTAAAACGTGCTCTAGGAATAACTCGGTTTCATCTTGTGTGGTGTGTGTGTGTGTGTGTGTGTGTGTGTGTGTGTGTGTGTGTCTGTGTGTCTGTGTGTCTGTGTGTCTTGTTGCCTGGGTGATAGAACAAATTGAGGAGAAAGGCTGAAAGGGGAAGACAAAGGCTGTGTCTCTACAACTTCAACAGAATTGGACCTGACTGAAAGATTGGTTTGGTCTGATTTACTGGAGCCTATCTCCTCAGTGGCAGTGATCTGAAAATTGCTTCCAGGGCTGTTTTAATTAGCTGATTCAAATCAAAGCAAACACACTCTGGTAACATCCATTTCTACCCTGACCCTTACCAATGATTGTTTTCAGAATGGTGATTCCTAAGTAGTTCTCCATGAACTCAATAAATGACTTGAGGTAGGCACTTTTGTGTTTAAACATGAATCTTTAATGGTGAGGAAAAAATCCATTTTTTCTTGGCTTTAGTGACAGGTGAATATTAGTGCACAGATGCATTTGTTCAGATCATCAAAGCCTGAAACCACAAAAACACGAAACCTGCCCTTATACAGTTAATTCATGAAATGAGAAAGGTCTGATCCTCAGTAACATTTTAATAAGAGGATTTCATTATGATGTGTGGCAGTATAGTGACTGTGTTACCTAAATGCATTCTATTTCTTGGATATCCTTTTAAGTTAAAAGTCTGTCAGGTCTTGAAAATCGAAAATGCAGTCTTTCGACACCTCTGACTTCCTGTCTTTAATTATTTTACTTGTTTATTCATTTATTAAAAACCATGCAGGAGTTCCCGTCATGGCTCAGTAGTTAATGAACACGACTAGGAACAACGAGGTTGCAGGTTCGATCCCTGGCCTTGCCCAGTGGGTTAAGGATCCGGCGTTGCCGTGAGCTGTGGTGTAGGTTGCAGACAAGGCTTGGATCCCACGTTGCTGTGGCATAGGCCGGCAGCTATAGCTCTGATTAGACCCCTAGCCTGGGAACCTCCATGTGCCACCGGAGCAGCCCTAGAAAAAGGCAAAAAAAAAAATGCAGAAAATTTGAGATACCAGCTCGCCTTTAAGGAAAGAAAAGAATGACTATTATATGGAAAGTATTAGAAAGAAAAGGTTAATGAAATTTTAGATGGATGGACTAAATTATAAAAAAGAAGTAGAGGAAAAAATGGGGAAAATAATTTGCCAGTAAAATAGAGAGCACTTTCCGTATTTAAAAATGTTTTTTTGACGCGGCTCGGATCCCGCGTTGCTGTGGCTCTGGCGTAGGCCGGTGGCTACAGCTGCGATTCAACCCCTAGCCTGGGAACCTCCATATGCCTCGGGAGCAGCCCAAGAAATAGCAACAACAACAACAACAACAAAAAAGGCAAAAAAAAAATTTTTTTCATAATCCATGATATAATAGAAAGTCAAAGATAAACACGTGATTTCAAAATATTAAAATTAGATAAAAGTGGTACTGTGATGTGACAGTAATATGATTTCTTTAATTAGCTGTTTCCAAACATGCATTCATTCATGAAAGCAATCTTTATTGAGGAACAGCTATGTGCCAACACTGAGGATGAAGCAGTAAATAGTGGACATGATGTTTGCCCTCATGGAGTGCATTGTAGCATTGTGTAGAATGAAAATATTAAGTGAATAACTTCACAAAAATAGTTAAATTCTTGATAAATGCTGTGACAGCTATATATATATAATGAGTACCTAACAGGTCAGACCTAATGTATAATGTAATGTAGGTGTGCATTATGGCTAAATTATTTTAGTTGGTTTGGGAATAAAAAAAAATCTGAAACTTTCAAATATTAAGCTTTCACCTGCTTATAAGCAGTTTTGGAATGATATGTGTAGTGAATGGTTTCTATAAAATCGGATAAACTATGTTCATCTTAAGCTTACAATTGAAATCATGAAAACTCACTTATCATAAATTCCTTGGTAAACTTGTTCTCCTTGTGTAATTGGCCAGAACAGCCCAAGTTATGTTAACTTTTAGAGTTAGTAGAGAAAGAAAAAAAAATTCTTTTGACTTCTAAGAAAAGGAAAAAGGACTAAAAAATTAAGACATTTTAAATCTACTTAAATTTATTTCACTAATCTGGATAATCTGCAGTCAGAACTTTTTAAACACTTTCTGCTCTTAGATATAAACAATTTTAAAAGTATACATTACTTTTTTATATACCATTTACTTTCAAATGTGAATTGGTCAATTATTCAGTGAAAGAAATCATTTACTTCTTTTCTAAGTTTGATTTTCATGTACTGATTCATCATGAGTTTGGAAATTAGGTGCAGATACATATTTTTAAAGTTTAATTCTTAAAGATTCTAATTCTTTTTGGTAGTAAACTGTAACATTTTTACTTTATGGAAGTGATTTATTATCTTTTGGTAATATTCAAACTCACTAAATATTTTACTAACATCAATTACACTATCAAACTGGAAACTAAATTCTGTGTACATTTTTGTCCCTGAGAGTAGAAATCAACCTATTCATTAGGCTCAGGTTCAGAGAAGTAAATATTCAACTTATTTAAAGTGCACACTAGTGGCCATCATTAACAAGTTAAAAAATAACATGTGCTGGGGAGGATGTGGAGAAAAGGGAGCCCTCCTACACTGTTGGTGCAAATGTAAATTGGTACAACCACTAGGTAAAACAGTATGGAGGTACCTCAGAAAGCTAAATATAGAACTACCATATAACCCAGCAATCCCACTCCTGGTGTATATCCAGACAAAAATTTCATTGAAAAAGATACATGCGCCCATATGTTCATCACAGCAGTATTCACAATAGCCAAGACATGGAAACAACCTAAATGCGCATCAAAGGATGAATGGATCAGGAAGATATGGTACATATATACAATGGAATACTACTCAGCCATAAAAAAGAACAAAATAATGCCATTTGCAGCAACATGGATGGAACTAGAGACTCTATACTGAGTGAAGTAAGTCAGAAAGAGAAAAGATGCCATATGATATCACTTATATGCAGAGTCTAAAATACGGCACAAATGGTCTATCTACAAAACAAAAAATATCATGGGCATGTAGGACAGACTCATGTTTGCCAGGGGGGAGGGGGAGGGAGTAGGATGGATTGGGAGTCTGGGGTTAGTAGATGAAAACTTGCATTTGGAGTGGATGGGCAGTGAGATCCTGCTGTATAGCACGGGGAACTATATATCTAATCACTTGTGATAGAACATGATGGAGGATAATGTGAGAAAAAGAATGTCTATATATGTAGGATTGCTGTACAGCAGAAACTGACAGAACATTGTAAATCAATCATATTAAAAAATTAAAATAAAATGCACACTAGCTCCAGAGTATTTTGAAGGAGTGTTATGATCACTTTCATTCGTGGAAAACATTGCCTTTTTATGGTCATGACTTCGAAGGGGAAGAGTAATTTATCCTTGGCCAGAGATCAGCAGACCATTTGTTGATAGTGTATAAATTGCTCAGATTTCAGTAGACAGTGAGCCTTCTAATGATTACATTTAGAGACTAGAGAGCTATTTTGAAGGGTGTGAATGTTCAGATCAAGCTCACATCCCAGCGATCTTGGGGACAGTAAATTGTAAAAGCAGTGACAACAAAATTACCATTTCATTCTTATTTGTATTTATAGTATAAATAAAGTTAATAACAGCTCCCCTCCTCCGAAAGAGCCCCTCTCCTGGTGACTTTTCAGAGCCTTTAAATACTTGAAGCCTGAAACACAATTAATTCAGTGTTCCTTTTACCATGCAAATATCTCTTGTCAGAGATAGCATCAAGAGCTTAGCCAGTAGTATTGATCTAGATGCCCCAGGGTTGTTAATTATAGTTAGAACTGTTATGTCTCTCTGACTTCTGAAAGAGGTTATGGCCACTGCAAATACATCTCAAAGAAGGAAAGCATACTATCAGCCAAGACGTGCATCCAAGCTTTGGAACTAGGCTAGCAAAACCCTACTCACATCCCTGTAAAGCAGACATATATTTTTGTATTTTTTGTAGGTGGATACAGTGCAGACCACGAACGCCCCTGGCCACATTGAGGAATCGTGTAAAATGAATGTATGTTCTCGTAAGTGAAATACATGTAATGTTCCAACTCAATGTGTTGGATCCTAATAGACCTCGATCTGTCTTGTGTAAAAAAGAAATCGATTCCCAAGGGGCAGGACCGCACGCTGATTAAAATGAAGCTCTGATTTTGAAGCAAACAAAAATGTCTTTAAAATAAAATCTCTGCAAAAAAAGAATCAAACTATATTTGGCAGAAAACTGAAAAAGAAAATCAAGCTCTCAGTATGAAATAAAGAAGGGATGTGAGAGAGGTTTTGCAATCTTAATTACTGTGGAGAAACAGAATCAAATATCATCGTACTCAGGAGTATGAAAAGAACAGGAAATCCTTTTCCATCGGTTTGCACTTGAGTGGACTCAAGCAAAGAGTGAAGACATGTATCCTGTTACTGTTTATAGTTAATAACACAGAGATTGGTATAGATGTGATTTCATTTGCCTTGCTTGAACTAATTGGATGCATTACGTAGAAATCAGCTGAGCCTGTCTGTGCTAGATCAACAAAGAAAATGGAAGCGTATACCTCAGGACTGAATTCCGAGAAGATTAGACTGTTCAATGCTGTTTAATAAGGCACTAAGAAGAAATACTATGGCCAGTCAGGGAAAGTGAGAAACTAGTGGATCTGAGAGAAAATAAAATTTAGGTCCGTCTGATACTTGTTGAAACGTAATTTATTATAGTGTAAAAGTAAAGATAGCAATGTATCTCATAGACATATTACACAGTTTCCAGTTGAATTTAGGGTAAACGCTGTAAGTGTTAAAGGAATGTATGGCCATTATAATAATAGGAAACTGGTCTTTTAAATTTGTGGTCCCATACACACACATACACACATACACATATATATAAATGCAGAGGAGGACTTTTTAAATTTTATTAAAGATGAAATGCATGCAAGAAGTAGTTCTTTGCATTATAGTTACTTAATTGGCGATACTGTATAAACTCTAATTTTTGTATGAGTGTGAGTGTATATGTATGGACTTGTGTGTGTGTGTGTGTGTGTGTGTGTTTAAGTGGAAAGAGAAAGTATTTAATGATTGACATTTGCACTTTGGTTTGTTATCTAGAACATAAAGAGGTAGAGTAAACCGTCAAGCCATTTCATATGTGTCATGGTCATTATTAAAGATTATTATTCACGAAAGAAGCATTTCTAAATATAGAATGACTACTGCGAAGGCTCTCCAATTAAGTATAATATTTAATGCAATCGAACCATTTAAATTAAGGTGGTACCAATGTCTGAAAATAATGAGGGTAGGCTCCTGTGAAATCAGTTTGAAGACAGTTGGAAAGTCATACTGTATTCCTTAAGGCCTTTTCACTTAGGAACAGAGGATGTAATTCACGGATGCTCTTACTGATGGGACTTGGGAAATATTTGTGTTCTAACTATAACTTTTTACGCTACCAATAAATCAAATGTTTTCCCCCACTTTTCTTCAATCTAAATTATATAACAAGGAATCATATATTAACATAGATAAGAGAGTATTTAAAGCAGATTGACATATTTTTTGTAGTCACAATGTGCCATAAGAATTTTGAAACTATTGTTCTCTGGTGTTTGTATTCATTTCTTTTTATCTTGCTGATTAACATTATAGTTGAAATTTTTACCTCTTCTTTCTATGTGACAATCAACTGAAGCAGGTACTCTATAATATTACAGGGATTTTGGTCTTTATGCTATTATAATAAGTTATAAGTCTATAAACTGTATAACTCTATTGTATTGAATATTTTTCTGTGACCAAATAATAAAAAAATTACTTTATAAAATGCCTGTATTTTCTATTTTAGCAGTTTCTTCGAACATAATGGGACATAAAATATATTCATGTTGTTAGTTTTTAGACTACATTTTCCACATCTTTACAATTTGAGAGTGAAGAGCTTAGCTGCTTAAGCTAAAGACAAAAGACTTGACAGAGATAAATTTGAGACTGTTTGGAGAAAAGCACCCTGAACAGGTCAGAAGTCTTGATGCCAAATTTTCCTCTGCTGCTAAACAAGAAACATTTTTTGAATTTTTGGGCAATTGCGTTTCTCATCCATAAATGATGAGTTTGGGTTGAACTATCAATTTTAAGATCATTTATTTTTTATTTATTTTTTATCATTTTATTTATATATATATATATATATTTTTCTACTTAACAGGATGGTGACCCAGTTACACTTACATGTATACATTCTTTTTTTCTCACATTACATGTTCCATCATAAGTGACTAGACAGAGTTCCCAGTGCTACACAGCAGGATACCATTGCTAATCCATCCTGAAGGCAACATTCTGCATCTATTTACCCCAAGCTTCCAGTCTCTCCCACTCTCTCCCCTTCCCCCTTGGCAACCACAAGTCTATTCTCCAAGTCCATGATTTTCTTTTCTGTGGAAAGGTTCATTTGTGCTATACATTAGATTCCAGATATAAGTGGTATCATGTGGTATTCGTCTTTCTCTTTCTGACTTATTTCACTAAGGATGAGAGTCTCTAGTTCCATCCGTGTTGCCGCAAATGGCATTATTTTGTTCTTTTTTTATGGCTGGGAATACTGTGGTATATATATATATACCACATCATCCTAATCCAATCATCTATCAGTGGACATTTGAGTTGATTCCATGTCTTGGCTATTGTGAATAGCGCTGCAATGAACACATGGGTGCATGTGTCTTTTTTTTGTTGTTGTTGTTGTTGTTGTTTGTTGTTGTTGTTGCTGCTATTTCTTGGGCCGCTCCCGCGGCATATGGAGGTTCCCAGGCTAGGGGTCGAATCAGAGCTGTAGTCACCAGCCTACGCCAGAGCCACAGCAACGCAGGATCCGAGCCGCGTCTGCAACCTACACCTCAGCTCACGGCAAAGCCGGATCGTTAACCCACTGAGCAAGGGCAGGGACCGAACCCGCAACCTCATGGTTCCTAGTTGGATTCGTTAACCACTGCGCCACGACGGGAACTCCCATGTGTCTTTTTTAAGTAGAGTTTTGTCTGGATATATGCCCAAGAGTGGGATTGCTGGATCATATGGTAGTTCTATGTATAGTTTTCTAAGGTATTTCCATACTGTTCTCCGCAGTGGTTGTACCAGCTTACATTCCCACCAAAGGTGCAGAAGGGTTCCCTTTCTCCACATACCCTCCAGCATTTGTTATTTGTGGACTTAGTCATGATGGCCATTCTGACTGGTGTGAGGTCATATCTCCTAATAGTTTTGATTTGCATTTCTCTAATAATCAGTGATGTTGAACATTGTTTCAAGTGCTTGTTGGCCATCTGTATACCTTCCTTGGAGAAATGTCCATTCAGGTCCTTTGCCCATCTTTCAATTGGGTCTTTGGCTTTTTTGCTGTTGAGTTGTATAAATTGTTTGTATATTTTAGAGATTAGGCCCTTGTCAACTGCATCATTTGAAACTCTTTTCTCCCATTCTGTAAGTTGTCTTTTTGTTTTCTTTTTGGTTTCCTTTGCTGTGCAAAAGCTTGTCAGTTTGATTAGGTCCCATTCGTTTATTTTTGCTTTTATGTCTGTTGCTTTGGGAGACTGACCTGAGAAAATATTTGTAAGGTTGATGTCAGAGAATATTTTGTCTATGTTCTCTTCCAGGAGTTTGATGGTGTCTTGTCTTATATTTAAGTCTTTCAGCCATTTTGAGTTTATTTTGATGCATGGTGTGAGGGTGTGTTCTAGTTTCATTGATTTGCATGCAGCTGTCAATGTCATACACCACATTAACAAAGCAAAAGTCAAAAACCACATGATCATCTCTATAGATGCAGAAAAAGCATTTGACAAAATCCAACATCCATTCATGATAAAAACTCTTACCAAAGTAGGTATAGAGGGAACATTCCTTAACACAATCAAAGCCATTTATGACAAACCCACAGCAAATGCAATACTCAGTGGAGAAAAGTTGAAAGCCTTCCCACTAAAATCTGGAACAAGACAAGGATGCCCACCCTCACCACTGTTATTCAACATAGTACTGGAAGTCCTAGCCACAGCAATCAGACAAACAAAAGAAATAAAAGGCATCCAAATAGGAAGAGAAGAGGTAAAACTGTCACTGTATGCAGATGACATGATACTATATATAGAAAACCCTAATGACTCAACCCAAAAACTACTTGAACTGATCAATAAATTCAGCACAGTAGCAGGATATAAGATTAACATTCAGAAATCAGTCACATTTTGGGAGTTCCCTTCGTGGTTCAGTGGTTAACGAATCCAACTAGGAATCATGAGGTTGTAGGTTCGATCCCTGGCCTTGCTTAGTGGGTTAAGGATCCAGCGTTGCCGTGAGCTGTGGTGTAGGTTGCAGACGTGGCTCGGATCCAGCTGTTGCTGTGGCTCTGGCATAGGCCAGTGGCTACAGCTCCAATTCGACCCCTAGCCTGGGAACCTCCACATGCTGCAGAAGCGGCCCAAGAAAATGGCAAAAAAAACAAAAACAAAAAAAAAGAAATCAGTCACATTTCTGTATACTAACTGTATACTAACAATGAAATATTAGAAAAGGAATACATAAATATAATACCTTTTAAGATTGCACCCCCAAAAAATCAAATACCTGGGAATACACCTGACCAAGGAGGTAAAGGACATATATGACAAGAACTATAAAATGTTAATCAAGGAAATTAAAGAAGATATACAGAAATGGAAAGATATTCCATGCTCCTGTGTTGGAAAAATTAATATTGTAAAAATGGCCATACTACCCAAAGCAATCTACAGATTCAGTGAAATCCCTATCAAATTACCCATGACATTTTTCACAGAACTAGAACAAACATATGGAACCACAAAAGACCCAGAATTGCTAAAGCAATTCTGAAGAACAAAAACTAAGCAGGAGGCATCTCTCTCCCAGACTTCAGGCAATATTACAAAACCACAGTAATGAAGACAGTGTGGTACTGGTACCAAAACAGACAGACAGACCAATGGAACAGAATAGAGAAAACAGAAATAAACCCAGACACTTTTGGTCAATTAATCTTTGACAAAGGAGGCAAAAATATATAATGGGAAAAAGACAGTCTTTTCAGCAAGTATTGCTGGGAAACCTGGACAGCTGCATGCAAATCAATGAAATTTTAAGATCATTTAATTCCTTAACTCCTAATATGTTGACTTATTTCTTAGGTTTTGATAACTTAGAAATATTACATCATGCTGTAGAATACTGATTATATCAATAATCAACACCGATCATCCATATTAAGAGAATCACATGCTGTTTTCCACTTAAATTAACCCCAAGCTCAACATATGCCTTAAGACCAAGGGAAAAAATATGAATTTACAGTTGTTGCTGTTCCAACCTTAGTTTAACTTAATAGAAACATGTACTGAGGTATAAATAATCACATCTGGGCCAATAGCTCCCTCTAAGTTAATTGAACCAAGTGGCACCCAAGTACAAAATCACTCAATTTGTAGCAGAGGAAATCTTCTTTGTACTGCACTGAGCTGAATGCATTCCCTGGCAGCTTTTCTTGCTCTTTACCCCTCCAAGGATTGATCAGCACATGAAGGTCTCTGTAACTTCAAAGATATTTCTGGACTTGGATCAGCCTGTTTGGGTTCAGAGGAGAAGGAAACACTAGCCCCTGATGTTTATTGCTGTAGGCTCTTTCATCTAATAGTCATTCTCTGCTTAGGAGAAGCAACAGGCAGAAGAGTCTTGCAACTGTTATAATTTCACGATTAATGTTTAGTAGCAAAGTGCCTCACACAGAAAAAAAGTACTTTTATTTTAGTTTCCTGCTACTACTCCAACTGGGAAAGGTCAGAGAAACAGTGGGAAGCAAAATGAAAGCATATATATCATGCGGATTTTTTTCATTTCATTGCAGCATACTGACTTGCAAAATAGTGTCACTTTCAATATCACAAAGATGGCATAGATAAGCTTCAGGGATCCTTATTTAGAGAACTGGTCACACTGAACTTTTTCATTTAAGTGAACTTCTGGCCACTTATAGAACTGATTTTGATAATAAAATTTAGTTTTGTCAATTTGGTCTTTATTTTACAAGTTTAGAAATGTAGATGGGAGACTTGCAGGCTTTCACCTACCAAGCCTCTCCCAATCCCACTGTCTCTACATAAAACTTTTATCCTTGCCTCTTGCCTCTATCTATTTGGGGGGAAAAAATAGGGGGCAGGAGAGAGACTAGACCTAACTCAGGGAAATGACTAGAGGAATGGAGTGACCATGAATAAGAATTACCAGTTGAAAAGCTATGTCCAGAATCCATCTTACTGGATGCACATGGGTAAAATTTTCACCAAGATATAGAAGAAAATTAAAATATTATTGAGGGAGTTCGCATGATAGCTCAGAGGTGACAAACCTGACTGGTATCCACGAGGTTGTGGGTTGGATCCCGGGCCTTGCTCAGTGGGGTAAGAATCCAGCATTGCTGTGAGCTATGGTGTAGCTCAGAGACATGGCTCAGATCTGGCGTTGCTGTGGCTGCAGCATAGGTCGACAGCTGCAGTTCTGATTCTACTGGAAACTTCCACGTGCCACAGGTATGGCCCTAAAAAGCTAAACAAACAAACAAACAAAACATTAAGGATTAAAATACATACTTTTGGTTTTAGTTATTGTTATTTTTTTGGACTGCTATTATTCTTTTTCCCTGTTTTGGTAAATATAATTTACTTGAACAGATTTTAGTATTTCTCTGATGTGCTTTAAACTTAAGTTCCTGAGAATCATCTCTGTGCTGATGATATATTAATTGCTGTCTTTAATATTTATATCAGCTTCATGAAGTAGAAACTATTATTGCCATGAGACCCATTCTACAGATAAGGAAAATGAGGCATGGAGAATTTCGGTAAATTTGCAAAGCTATGGAATTAGCAGGAAATAATGCTGAGTGTTGAGACCTGTCACTCTAATTCCAGAGGCTGTACTTAAACAGGTGGGTCACAGAGCTTTCAGGCCAAAAACTGTTATAGATGGGGCTCAAGGTAGGTTCTGGAACTATTTGGGAATACGGACATACATTTTGTGGTTTCTTAAATCACACGTCTATTAGCCTGAGCGAGACAGATTCCGCATGCACGGTTTAGATGTGAAAGGTATTCAGAAGTTCTAGCACCACTGAAATATTGGATAAAAATGGAATCTGTGATAAAAGGTCTGCTCTAAATGCTGTATACAGGGAAGAAGAGAAATTTTTCTCTAACTTACTTGTTTTGCATGCTTAAGATATATTAATATAAATACGTACTATTTGCATCATTTTTTTTTTAAATGAAGACTTTGCTGCTGGAATCTGGATAGACAGAGGAAAACCACAGCTGCATTCTTTGAATAGAGAAAATCCACAGTCTCAGGGGAATTCCAGCCATGCAGGGTAATTATTACAATGCCATGTGCTAAATGATAGAATATCGCAGCAATAATAATAGTTCAGGGTCCAGAATCCAGGCTGCCCGGGTTTGAAATGTGGTTCACACACATACATTGAATGACCTTTGAGTGAATAACATCTTTCTCTATTTCTTCATATGTAGTATGATGTTAATAACAGTATCTACCTCATAAATTAGTTGCTATTATTAAATGAGATTAAGCCAGGCAAAGTGAGGATGACATAGCAAGAATTCAATAAACACTGGTAGTGATTAATTTTCTTACTGTTGTTTTTATAATTGCCATGAACAGAGTGTAGTGGTTGCTGACTGAGATGTTCATGGGCCAAAATAAACTCACTATTACTGACAAAAGTAACATTAAGAGGCACTTCAGAGAGAAGTATAATTCAGTATCTTCCGTATGCTATGGTGTGAAACGCAGAAAATTTGTGCAGGTTCGGGCTCTCCAGGGAAATGCATCAGTTTCTGATCTGCTACAATTCAAATCTGGAAGCTCCGTGAGCTGTAATTTTTTTCAGGCATAGACAAGTAAAAGGAAACTGTGAAAGCTGAAATGAAACCTTTGTCACAAGCCAACAATGAAAGTTTCCAAAAGTTTGAACAACAATCTTTGGAGATCACTTTATCCCCTGGGAATACAGTTTTCTCCCATTATTAGTAACTTAAAATTGTGAAATTTAAAAATGAGGGATTATTTGTCAGGTTGTAGAAGCTAAGGGTCATGCTGATAATGACAGCAAGTCCATAGATAACTGGTTATTCTTTGAAAATATTTAGCAAATATCTATTATATATGACGAGGGCTTTATTTTCAAAATGCTTCGTTCAGCAGAAAATGGTACTGCATTTTTAGATGATAAGATTTGAATGTATGAAATATAAACAAAATGAATACTTTCTGAATTGAACTAGATCATATTCATATCTGGAAAATCAGTAGCTTTCATTTTAAAACATAGTAGTTGGTTAGATAAGCAGTTACGAGAAAATAAACAACCAATGAAAATGCTCACTTTTGCCTATTTGAAACTACTTTTTTGGATGAAATATATTGAATAATAATTGTGACTTTGGAACACATAGGGCCTCAGAAATGCTCTGTGTTCTTGGAAATGCATAGCATTGCTGATGAAAACATGAGAAAATTATATTTTAAGTTCATATCGCAATTTAGCAACTGAACATCTGAAAGAAACAAAGCCAACTACAGATTTTTATTAGATTATGGCTTTCAGTAATTTTTACATTTTCTATGAAAAAGCTGGCTACTCTATATTTTTATGGCTATTACTATCCCTAGAATAGCCTTTCTTAGGCTGTTTTTTTGTGAATTTCTAATGAGGAGTTAATGTGATTAGAAATGAATATCTTTCTATCCTCTATCCATAGATGTTAGGGGGAAAAATGAACATTTCTTATTTTAAGAGATTAGGGTACTGAGATCAGGTATAGCTCAGCCTTTTTTTAATTGCTGCTGCTCAATTGTGTCAGTGAAAATTCTGTCGCAATAGCAGCTGAGGGGGACCTTGTTCTCTAATCTTTCTTCTCTCTGTGTCTAGCTGTTAAAAGACAGGTCAGGAAGGCCTTTTTCTCCCCAATGTGTCAGGCTCATGAAAGCAGCAGACATTTGGTATATGCATCCTAGAAAGATGAGAAACCCGTTGCCTCCTGATAATACATTTCAAGTGGGTATATAGTGTAGTCTGACTTTCTGCTGGTTGATTTTTCAAAACCTCTGCATATTTATTCGATACACATCTACCATTTTTTGGAACCCAAAATTGAAACTTGATTGGTGAAGTCACGTAACTGAAAAAAATAAAAAAAGTGTTAAGGAAAACATTGATGATATTAAGGAAACAATTTATTACATGAACCTTTTTAATAAAAATCCTATAACGACTTGTCACCTAGATGCATCACTCTTTAGACGGAAATGTTTGAGAAAATGTTTTTGAGGATTAGTTGCTATTAGTACTACATTAAAAGAAGTTGTATTCAAAGGAATACCAAGAATCTGTAAACACAGGCTCTTTTAATCTTTCAATAAACCATTTTTAATACTGGGAAGAAATGTCATACATATCTTGCACCAGGGCTCCTCCATGATCACCTGCTCCTGCCATCTGAGACTAACATTTGGATTAAAGAGCATGATTAAAGGATTCTAAATTAGTGGTTACCACACTGAAATGACACAAAAGTTAAAACAAAATACTGTAGCAATCTACTCCACGTAATATATTTCTCATACCAGTTAATTAGCAGTTTAATTAGCAATGATGTTTTATGTTGTGACCTAAGCAATTGTACTCCCAATGGGATTAACGAAGACAATGAAAAAAAAAAAAAAGAAGCTTCAGAATTGTTGATGGTTATATGGCATGCTACCAGAATTAAAAATAATACTTCATTTTAAGAGAACATACATATGATTTGTTTTTCTGACTTCAGAACATGTATTTTTGTGTGTGTGTGTGTGTCTTTTGTCTTTTTAGGGCCACATCCGCGGCATATGGAAGTTCCCAGGCTAGGGGTCTAATTGGAAATACAGCTGCGGGTCTACGACACAGCTACAGCAACACCAGATCCGAGCCACGTCTGTGACCTACACCACAGATCACAGCAATGCTGGATCCTTTACCCACTGAGCAAGGCCAGGGATCAAACCCGCAACCTCATGGTTCCTAGTTGGATTCGTTTCTGCTGCACCACGACAGGAACTCCAGAACATATTTTTTAAAAAGCATTTTTATGGTATGAAATATTTCCACTATTTAAAAGCATATCAAATAGCTATCTGTGCAACAGTGTTAAATGAAGTACATTTTAAATTTCAAGTGACCACAAGTAAATGCCTAAAGGATACACTTTGATAAAAAAGAAGTTCCACTCATGATTTTGAGAGAAGACATAAAAGATAAGTATTATGGTGATCATATTTTTGAATGTATAATGTGATTCATAGGATTCTATTAAGGGCCATTGAAATTACTTACAAAGGACTGCATTTTGGAAAGGCGCAATGGAACTCTGCCTTTGGACAGGCCTGAGGAAAAAAATATGCATCTTAGAAATAATTTATCAAGTACACGACATGAAAGGGGTCTCTCATCCCTCCTCCCCTCCCCAGTGAGAACATACACAGATTGTGTGTGTTTGTCTTTATTACATGAAATGGAAGTTTCTGCCGCGCCAAAGACGGTCATCCACAAACTGATTAGTTCTGTCTTTTTACAACGGTATAAAGAATGGCCATGGTAGTTATGAATATTGAGCTATAAAATATAGCAAACCTTCTGGAGGTATTTTTCTCTTCATTTTACACTGCTGACAATACAGAATTTGCAAAGAAATAAAATATTTTAAGGATCTGACTAATATCCCCAGATTTTTGTCAAGCTTTCTTTCGCAATCACTCAAATCTGTTGGCTGTGTCCTCGTGGCCATATAATTAGGCTGTTTCCTTGGGTTTGCATACTATCATAGGTCCAGAGGGTTTTTTTTTTTTTTTTCACTTTCAAAAATTATTCCATAGCCTCTTTTGGCAGTTAATATATGGATGCCATTTGGATCATAACTTTGGTTATTATGTTGCTCACAGATATTTTATTGTATGCAGAACTGAGTATTTATGGAAATCTAAAGACAGTTATGCAAAACTTTATAAAGGGAATAAGAGCCATTTAAGATTTTTTCCCCTCCCTGACTCTTTCCCTTGTCTAACACATCAATTCAAATTGCTCCCTTATCATTTAGCAGAATTTTTGGGAAAACACAATAGAAAATACATAAAAATTATGGATTTTTAATGGATATTATTAATGGGAATTTCTATTTTCTGAAATAAGGACAAATTTGAACTTGTGATAAAAAATTTCCGTAAACATTTTTGCTGGGGTGAACACAATGTAGTGTTATACTTAAGCTTCTTTCTTTTTGTTATATCTTCAGATAATAAAAAATTTGCAATTTAATTTTTGTTTTAAGTTACCTGATAACAATCTGATCTGTGAGTAATCTTTTAGTTTAAACACATTTACTAAGCACTTCAGTTGCTGAATTTTGTCCTCTCTTAGAGTTCCTATGAAAATATATGATTTAAAAGTATATATAGGGAGTTCCCGTCATGGCACAGTGGTTAACGAATCCGACTAGGAACCATGAGGTTGAGGGTTCGATCCCTGCCTTTGCTCAGTGGGTTAAGGAACCGGCATTGCCATGAGCTGTGGTGTAGGTCACATACGTGGCTCGGATCCTGCGTTGCTGTGGCTCTGGCATAGGCTGGTGGCTATAGCTCCGATTAGACCCCTAGCCTGGGGAGCTCCATATGCCACAGGAGCGGCCTTAGAAAATGCAGAAAGAACAAAAAAAAAAAAAGTATATGTAGTTCATGAATTAAAAGATAAAGCATTTAGAGCATCAATTATGGACCAGTCTTTGAGACTTCCGGCAAGTCAAGAAACCTCTTATGTATTTAAATAAAGGTAATAGTAGTCTCATGGTTATATTAGGAAATGTACATGAATAAGTATGCTATATAAGTTATACGTCATATGGTGAGTTAACATATAGCACTTAGGGCCATGCCTGACACAAAGTGAGAATGTATGAATAACAGCTATTATTAAAGAAGGTCTCAGAAATATGACACCAGTCATGTAGCTCTTCACTGGTTGAGCTAAGATTCCAGAAGCAATCTAACCACAGTACACAACAGTGCCCACCGGTTTACTAGGTGTCTTTATTAAAAACAGGAAAATTCCTTTTATATCAAAAACACTGGTCATGAGTTATGTTGAGATTTGAACTTCAAGTGAGCCTGACTTTTAAGCCCCGATTTCCTTAAACCCTTACAGGAATTTAAACTTGATTTTAGAACTCTTTTTTGGTGTCAATTTCACAACCTTTATAAATAAACTTGCTGTTCACTTTGTCTTGGCAAGGCGTTTTTGGAATTATTTGAAAATATAGACATGCTTATACAACAGAGTAATATTTATAATTGGAAATTTAATGCAAAATGATCAATTATCAATGCTTACTCTAAGATGTTTCTAGTTTAGCTCTTAGAATTTAGAAACTACTCGTTAAAACAAGTACTGGCAAAACATTTAACAGGTTTATTTATTTATTTCTAGTAGATTCCAGCAGGGTAATTAGCTGAGCTCACATTCTTACCTCCACTTTCACTCTCTTTGAATATCTGGAATTATATTAATCAAAGTAAGTGATTAATTATGTTAATCGCTGTGGTGATTATGGGACACATCTTTTATACGCTGACATTTTCTTTTCGGCTATTACTGCAGCATATGTGTTGCCCTTCAGTTTTGCTGAACTGTAAAGAATGTTTTGTTTCATTTTTCCTGAGATATTTTGCTATCATTTTTCCTATTATCTTGTTTTAAAACATATGTTTCAGTTAGATCTTTAGATTGGCTACTTTTCACATGGATGTTTGTAAGGCCTAGCACCATCTTCCATTAGTTGAACTTGAAATTGATATACCCTGATGACTGTTATTAGAAGCTACTCCACTTCTAATATAATACCTTCATAAAAATACCTTAAAAAAAGCTTTATTTTTCTCTCTCTCTCTGTGTTGCTGACAACTAATAAAGACTAAGAGATAAAAATAGATCATGGGTAAGCATAGAGAAGATGGTTGAACTGCTATTCAAGTTTAAGCCAAACTATATATGGTGGATTCAGATGTACATTGAAGGCCAAAGTCTCCCAACCATTGCTGCCCCCAAACCTTGCAAGGACAGAACAACCTGTCTCTGCCAAGGCCATGCTCAGGAACATTTAGTGCCTGTTTATTTCTAATGAATACATATCCAGTTTCTGAATTGAGAATCATATTCCTTGGACTCTAATCTCTCTCTCCCATTTTTGCTTTTTATTCTTCCTTTTCATGAACTCTGTGCTGCAGTGAAGGCTGATAACTCTCAAATAAATGACTTTACCTGCGTCACACTTTCCTAACAGTTTATCCTAACCTATAATATTATGTCCTCCAGCAATTTGCTGTCTTTCAGTTTTACATGAGTGAATCTTACCTTCCTTGATTCTTCATTTATTAAGCTTTTTTGATTACCAGGTAATGAGTGCTAATTTTAAGTCATTTTATTTACATGGTTTTATGTTACCTGGAGCTTCCTACATTTAATTATGGAATTTTTTGTGTGCATTTAAGTGTGTATATATACATATATACATATATATATATATAATTTTATTATTACATCATAGTCTATTCACTGGGAAGTTTCAAGTGTGTTTCATATTTGCCATCCTGCCCTCTAGGTCTTAGCAAAGCACCTTGCTTATAGTAGATTAATGGATGCTTACTATATACTGAATTCATTTGATACTATAAGTGGAATTTTATGTGATTCTAGGGCATTCAGTGTAATGGATAAATAGTCATTTAATAAATATGTATTGCATTTCTACAAAAAATTAGGAGCTGAGGATATCACAGTATTAAATGCTGGGTAACAGATGAGGTGATATGCATCTATTTATATACATATATATTGTAAATCATGTAAGCTCTGTCAGGGCTTGTCTTCTGTGCTACTTGGAGGTACTCTATTGCAGGAATTCTATTATTACCAAGATCACTATGTTACCCTGATGTGATAATTACATGGCACCAAGAGTAAGGGGTCTGGTGGAGAACAAGTGGATGCCTTGGCAGGATAAAAGGAGACCAGGAAGTAGATCGAGATGTAAAAGATTAGATGTTAATCTTAGATTTCATATTAAGGAGATTTGACTTGATCCTGGGAGAAATGGAAGTCAGACAGCAGTGTTCTTTAAATACAATGGAGTGGAGGCCTTGATTTGTTAGGGGAATAACTTTCAAAACAGTTTGAAGGAAGCACCAGAGAGGGAAGAAACAAATAAATCGAAAGGGACATGGATTGTGCTTTTACACACATTACTCTGAGTGCACACACACATATTTCTGAAAATACATATTTATATATATATTAAATATTTAATTGTATATTTTCTCCACAACTATGTTTCACATATTCAAATATACATCCACATATTATTTCTACATATATGCATATATGTGTGCATATATTTCAGAATGTATTTTTCTATTCTGAAGATCAGCAGAGGGACACAATTACTCAACAATAACTACTGAATACCTGCTTTAGCCTAATTCCTGTGCTTGAGGCTAGAAATATAAATATGGGAAGGATACTATCTTTGCTGTCAAGGAACTTGTTACCAAGAGTGTCAGATATTAGAAGTGCCATAGGACAACAGAGATAAAGAAGAAGAGTGAAGATGTTTGGGAGAGGTTTAACAATACAAGAAGCTTTTGCAATGAACCTGATAATAAGTTAAATTTAATTACACTAAGGAGGGAAGAAAGAAAGGCATTTCAAATGGAGAAGAAATCATGAGCAAAATGATAAAAGCATCAAAGTTCATCATTTATTTGGCAAAAGGTACATAATCCAGTGTGCTTAGAGCATAGGGAACATGGGAAGAGGGACTAGATATGAACTGGAAAGATTAAATATTCAACTCAAGACAAGCCTTGAATTTTATGCCTAGAAATTTGGGTTTATCCTGTAAGCATTGGGAAGTCACTGAAAGCTTTAAGCAAGAGTGTGACAAAATAAGTGTTTTAGATTGATGACTCTGTGGGAAGAGTGGAAGGCATTTTATAGAAAAACTACCGAAAGAAGGGATAGTTGTCAGGGAACTCATATAATCTCATAAAGTATGATGATGTGATTCTGATGCCATGACTTTGGAGATCAGTCAAGCAGCATATAGACAGGTGGATGTGAGATATTTGGCAGATAATTGGAGGTTGGGAAGAAGAGGAGAGATAAATCAAGAATGGATAAGACTTTTGTTGTAGATTTTAGTTTTGAGCATTTTAATAAGAAAGTGAGATTTGTAATGTAGGAGATTAAGTTTAGGAAAAGAAAGAATTAAACAGTTCACCTACATTTAGCGATAGGTGACTTCAAGCAAGTATGTGAACTCCCTGGAAAATAGAGGGTGTAAAAACAGAAGGTGGCAAAGGACCAGTCTTGTTGGGACATGGGGAAGATACCATAAAAGAAGCACCAAAGAAGTAAATGTATAATCTGAAGAAAGCCGTGTGATGCAAAGCTGGAAAAAAATAGAAAGTGTTTCTGCTCATAGACATACTAACAGTAACAATATCAAAAGCGGTAATAATAGCAGACATTGACTTAACCCTTACTAGGCACTGGATTTTGTACTAAAAATGTTACACAGATGAGCTCATTTAATACTACTAATAAAATTTGTTTTCAAGCAATAGAAATGAAGTTTATAACAATGTTTTAAATGACAATGGCTTTGGGAACCACCAGTGGGGCTCACAAAGTTCTAGTAGAGGATAAACACGTTCAGAAAAGAGAAACGTCCAGAGGGTAGAAGTAAATTCCCAGGTTAACAGGGATCGGTAAACTGTCTTTTTCAAGCTCACTATTCAGACCCTAGGGAGGAAATGCTGAAATCCCCTTTTGGGGTAACTTGTCAGCTTTTTGGTTGACAAGAAGAGCAACATACTTTGCATAACAGCGTTACCAGATTAAATTCAGTGAGTGAAAGTAGTTTGCTCTGAGGAACTTGGAATATTTTTAGAAGTAACCCATACATCCCAGCTTAAATATGAGGGAACTAAATCTTAGGGAAGTTAAATGCCTTGGCCAAATTTAAACATTTAGTAAGTGAATGAATCCATATTAAAGCCAAACTCCCAGCATTCAGATCAAGAAAATTGAAGACTGAGATGACTCTTTTATGTAGCATTTCTAGTGGTTTCATCAGCATGGTGACCAGGTAAGATTACATCAGGTTTTCTGGAGCCAGTTTTAAATAAGCAGAGCCATTGAATACAAGGTACTTTGCCAAGATTTTTTTTAAGAAAGAAGAGGAAACAGCAATTTGATAGTGGAAGAGAGGAAGGGTTTTTTTTTTTTTTTTTTTTTTACAAAATAGGGAAATTCAGGTTGGTTTGTATTGAAATAAGGTGAGAGGTTGAACAGAAAAGAGAAGACACATTGATGAAACAAGATCTTGTCAGAGGCAGAAAGGAGTGGAATCAAAAGGTCAGATGAACAAGGGAATGAAGATTTTTCTCAGATGCAAAGTGAAGTCCCTATGAGTAAAGATACTGATAAATTTGGAGATGTAGAGGAGGGAAGCGGAGTGGGTTCACGCCTGATAGCCTCAGTGTTCTCAGCAGTAGGAGGTGAAATCATATGTTGAGGTTGAGGGGAGTGAGGGTGAGAGAGGGGTATCTGAAGAGGGTGTGGTGGGAACAGCTGCTGTGTGGAATGGGAAGACCAGCCAAGTAGGAATGAGTAATAGGGCTGCTAAACAGCTCAGAGTTCAGCTGACAACGGAAATCATAAATTTGTAGCAGAGTCAATCAGCGTGGTTATTCAATTTTCTCAGTAACTCTTGGCAGCCCAGGAGGAGGAGGAGAGCAAACAGATGGTAGGATTGATTTGGTAATGGGATTGGCAAGGCAGCTGTGAGAGGTCAAAGAATGGAAGAATCAATTGCACCCAGGAAAGTGTGTTATCAGGGGGATCAAAATTAGGAAGAGATGACAGTTGAACCAGGAAGGACTGGACACTGCTAAAAAGTGGACGGGAAAAGTTGCCTTTGAAGCCTAAGAAGAATTTTTCTGGGCATGAGTGGGATAGGGGATTAGAGAGGAGAATTTCACAATTCTGGATAGGACAGTAGAACACTTTTTGTTTAGCAACAATCCGTTTTGTATCCATGGGTGTGGATTGCCAAAGCTGAGTGGGAGTGTTAGTCACTGAATATAGGGGCAAAAGAATTTTGAAGCTAAATAGTTCAGTGAGTCATCCAAGTCATCTAGGATGATGACAAGCAATAGAAGAAAAACAAAACCAACCAACCAAACAAACAAAAACACCAAAACCAAAAAACAAACAGGTCAGTTGCCAAATTATCCTAGTGAATTGATGAAGTACTTGTAGTTGACAAGATTTAAAAGACAGTTTGATTAATTGTTTGGGTTTTGTAGACAGAGGGTTTATTGAACTAAGAGAACAAAACAATGTCTCAGAACTGGGAGGGAAAGTCCAAGAGAATGTCCCTCTTCCTCTTTGCCCTGAGATAGGAAGATGCTCACTGCTTTTTAACTTTGTTCTAGTATGTAGTGAAATCTATGTGAATAAAACAACTCATTGCAAGCAATTCCCATGCATGACAACTTAATTTGTTTTTAGCCTAAGATGTGTTCTAGTGGATAAATTTCTTCTTCTCTACTAAGTCTAATACTAATTTGCATTTAAACATATGGTAATATAACCTCACCTAAACACAAAGTGCCTGACTACCAAAAAAAAAAAAAAAAATCTCTCAGTTTTAGCCTCAGGTTTCTGATCTTCTTCAGTAAAACTTATCAATGTGGTAGAGTTCCCGTCGTGGCTCAGTGGTAACAAACCCTACTAGTATCCATGAGGATGCAGGTTTGAATTCCTGGCCTTGCTCCACCGGTTAAGGATCCAGCCTTGCTGTGGTGTAGGCCAGCAGCTGCAGTTGTGATTCGACCCTAGCCCAGGGCCTTAAAAGCAAAAACAACAACAACAACAAAAAACTCATCATGGAGTCCGTCTGGTCATTCCCCACTTACATCTAAAAGTCTTCTCAATCCACTACTAGGAGTCTTTTGTCCTTTCCACTCCACAGATAATGGCCATGTCAAGGTGACCAGAATTCCTTTGGCTGAATCCAGTGGTCAGTTCTGTCTCTTAGTCTAAATCTTAGCATTGGAGTGGTTGTTCACTCCCTCCCCCTGGAGCACTTACCACCATATTCACTTGGTTTTCCTCCTCCATCGCTGACTACATTTTCTTAGTTTCCTATGCTGCTTCTACTAGGTGTCTGTCATAAGTGCTCCTGGATTTTGTTTTTATGTATCACCAACCCATGCATCTCACCTGGACTCCATGCTTAATACATCTCCCCATTCAGCTTTTCCATTGGTAAAGGTATAAGTGTTTAGAAATATACTTGGCACAGAATAAGTGCTCAATAATTGTTAGTTATCACAAACATGACAGAGTAGAAGTAGAACCATGGATCTTTTTCCTCATGCACCTGTTTGTCCTCTTCATAAATCTTTTTCATTTGAGTGAATGGTACTAATATCCACCCATTGTTTTTCAGGGGGAACCCCCCCCAGATCATCTTTTGCTCCTTTCCCTTATAGTCCACCCCAATCCATCTGTAATTTCTGTTACCTTTCGTACCGAGTCTAACCACTTTTCACCACCTTCTCTTCTAAATCATAATCAAAGCCACCAAAATCTGCTGATTCCCCAATTCTACTGTGTTCCCTACAATATACATGGACTGGCATTTCTAAAGTGCAATTGCAAACATGTCTTTCCATTGTTCAAAATCTGCCAGTGTTGGGATTCCCTGGCAGCTCAAGTGGGTTAAGGATTTGGCTTTGTCACTGTTGTGGGTCTGGTCCTGCCCTGGAACTTCCACATGCCACCGGTGTGGCCAAAAAACAAAACAAAGCAAAATCTGCCATCACCTTTCTATTACAATGATAATACAATCCAATCTTCTGAAATGGTCTACAAGCATGACCTGAAATGGTCTCTAAGCATTGACCTAGACCATGACCAAGTCCAGAAACAGACTTATTTCTGAAACCTCAACTTCTATTGTCAATATTATTTGCTAGACCAAAGCCTCTCTGACTTTTTTTTTTTTTTTCTGTCACTCAAACATGCCAAAATATTTGGAATTTGTTATGTTATGCTGTTTGGAAGATGCTTTCTCCTCTCCAGTCTTCATATGCCTGCCTCCTCTTTATCATTTAAATTTCACTTTAGAGGTCAAGTCCTCACAGAGGCTTCCTTGACCATCTTCAGCATGATACTCTTATTTTAATGTTCGTTGCATTCACTAGGATCTGCAGTTTCCACCCTGACCTTAGTTTGTCCAAATTCATCACACCTAAATCTGGAAAAATAAAATCATCTATCACAGAGTTTCATTTGGTTTACTTGATTATTTACATTTTGGTCATGAGTTCTTAAGTATTCTTTTTGTGTATGCTCGGTCATGTAAGGAAAGTAATTATTAGATTATACACCGGTATCTGCGTTAGGCATTTGGAGTGTTGTTAGCATCTCCAGCCATCCTCTTCACATTGGTACAAGTTGGCATGAATAATATGGTACTTGTTTTAGATCTGAGGATCTCTTGGAGAAGTACTGTTTTTGAAAAATGAGCTATTATTCTTTCGATTTTTATATAGGATATATATATATATGCGAAGGAATATATATGTGTGTGTGTGTGTATATATATATATGTATGTATATATATATATATATGTATGTATATATATATATATATATAAAAGAATTGCTAAAATGACCTGAAGGTTGTATTTAAGCCTGCAAGTCTCACTTGAATCATGAATTATTTTATTAATAAAGTTAACATATCAGGAGATTCTAATTGTTATATCAATAGTTCTCCACAATGTAAACAATGAAATGCAGACAAAATCAAGACACTCTCTTCCTTTTTTTCAAATTTATTTTGCTTTTTACTTTATTCTGAATATTAGTACAGTGCTCTGTAGTCTGTCCTGTGATGTTCTAAAGAAAACATCATCATGAAGACTATTAAATTAGGCTCATCCTTTTTTTTTTTTCAGTTTAACAATTTTATTATTTATATATAAGTCTAGCAAATTTTAGCAATCACTTTTAAGGGGACCTTTGAGAAAGATTTCTTCTCATTTACAAACGTGTTTAATTAAATTGCTCTAAACATTGTAAACTACATTTATAAAATTTTTTAAATTACTCAATGAATTTTATTACATTTATGGTTGTATAACAATCATCACAACCAAATTTTATAGCATTTCCATCTCAAACCCTCAGTGCATCCCCCTACCGCGCAACCTGTCTCATTTGGAAACCATACATTTTTCAAAGTCTCTGAGTCAATATCTGTTCTGCAAAGAAGTTCGTTGAAGACACTCTCTTCTTAACATTCACTTTCCTTTTGAGGAAAACAATGCAAAACACACTTCTGAGGCAAGAATACATACTTACTTGAGAATCCATGTGTTGTGATTATAAATATCACTTGGGATGAAGTCATTGACCATGGCAGCATGTTTATTGTTTTAAGGTAGATATAGGAGGACATCAGGCATGCATGAACTGCAGTCATGGGCTTTCCACCACAAAAATGGAATGACTTCTTATTCATCAAGTATGATGTTGCATTTGCAGCCCCAACTAACTCAATATTTGATCACTTAATATTTGAATATAAAATAAAGCTTTCTACATGTCGTCTAAAACCACAAATACTATATTTCTGGATTCTGGTTGCATGTTTAAAGATAGAATGGAGCAAGTGTTTTGACTTAGTGGCTGGATAGTATTATACCCCAAGGTCTAATCCAGCACGTATTGTAACAGTTATAAGCTATTTGTAAAAAAAAAAAAAAAATTGGTGATTATTGGCACACTTTCAAAATTCCAGTTGATAGACTGCGAGAGAGGCTTCTGACCTTAAATATTTGGTAAATCCCAAAGCAAGGTGTATAATTAGAGCATACATTTTTGGAGACTCTCAAACAAAAGAAGTGTCAATCCAGGTTACTTTTTTCCTGTAGGAGCCAAAACATGTGCAATCACAGTGGGCTCTGGGGCGCTCCAGTGACATGGGCGGTTTCTTTTCTTAGCTGGTGTAGGAGGGAGAGGTGGGCATGTAGGCATGTCCCTGGGTTGGTGTTTGCAGAAGATGAGTGAGATCCAGACGTGTGCAAAGCCTGTGGGATGGTTGGAAGAGATGCCAGACTGACTAAATGAACATATTGAACAAGGGTTAAATGCCAATATCAATCACTGATTTTAAAGAAAGAATACAATTGATAAATCCCAAATATCACAGAAAAGCAAACATAAATTGCATTTCCTAACATAAAACTTTTAATAGTTTTTTCCTTTGGATTTATTAAGATGTTCAAATAATAATAATAATTGTTTCCTGCTTCTTATTGGCAAGTAAATCCAGAAAACTTTTTCAGAGCCTCCTGCTAAAAATTCCACCTCTCTATCTCTCTCCCTTTTCTCATCTCCCTTCAGGATAACTTCGGCATAATTCCTAAAAGAACACCATTTGGCCGATTTCCATCTGGCATTCTCCTCCTCTTATTTTCACTGGAAAGTGTGGAGTCTAGTTTTTAATGCTATTTCTGAATAAATTCAGCTTTCAACACAACACCCATCCTCCTCTCTATTTTTTATATAAGCAATTACCTCTTTTTGTGGGAAAAGTAAATATAACTCTGGGCTCTAACTGGGTAGAATCAGGGGAAAACAAACTGTGGAAATATAGGCTCACTAATTTCTAGTAATCTTTTGTAGGCTTTAGAGTACAACGGTGTCATGTGAGAAGTTCCGTCTGTGCAGAAGAATTGAGTATTTTGCACACAGATAATTAGAAAATTGTCGAGACATATGTTGCTTTTTACAAACGTTTTTGTATTTATTGTTTTGCAGATGAAATAAAAAATTATCATGGTGCGGAATTATGAAAAACCTCTTGACTTAGAGGTCTTCATCAATGACTAATTGCTACTATTTGTAACCCACTTTAAAAGCAAATAAAGCACCCATCTGGTAATTCTATTAATGGTTTCTATATTAAAACGGCTATTGGTCCTCAAAAAGAAAAATATGCAATTATGAAATATTCACATTGATGTCACTAGTGAAAAGCTTACAAGTATATCTGGAAAATAGAGTTTATCACTCCTTTTCTCATTCTCTTTTAAGCCTATAACCTTTTAAAAAAATCAAATTGGACTAATGAGGTAGCTACATATACTCAAAAAAAAAAAAAGAAAATTGAGTGATTATCTAAAAAAGTCAAGGCAAAAAAGGAACATTCATGATTAATAATTTGAATAGCAGTATCAACTCCCCCTGCCCCCGTCTCTCGGTATTGCCCACTGTAGAGTTTATTAGTCTTGAATAACCTGGTCTCTCCACCAGAAAGAGGGAAAGGAAAACACTCATCCTGGCCTTGTTTTGAAACCCTTTGACCTTGAACAAAAACCTTGCCTGTCACTGAGACTCCATTTCTGTGGTGGTCAAATGTGAGAAATGTCTCTGTTAGTGTTGTTACAAAGAACTAATGAAATGAAGAACTTGCAAATAATTTGTAAAAGTAAATACCTCACAGGAGGCAGAGATAGCTGTCACCATCCAGGCTTCTGAAACAGGACACTCTTTGTCCACCCACCTGAAGACTAATACATTTCATTTCTGAGGAGAAACAATATGCAGAATTGCCTCAGCCCTGCTTCATTCAGAGCCTTCACCTCTTAGAGGCTTGGCGCATTCACTAACCTTGCATCTCTTGCTGCACAATGATTCTGCGGAGATCTTAGGGAAACACTGCTTCTACCCTTGTCTTTTACCTTTAATGACCCTAGCATCCCTCTCTGCAGAAGCAGAATGGGTTCAGTTTACGCTATATGTTTGACACAGACTGTGCCCCTGGCCTGAATGCTCTAGCACTTTTTCTTTCTTTCTTTCTTTCTTTTTTTTTTTTTTTTTGTCTTTTTAGGGCCGCACCAGTGACATGTGGAGGTTCCCATGCTAGGGGTCTAATCGGAGCTGTAGCCACCGGCCTAGCCATAGCCACAGCAACGCAGGATCCCAGCTGCATCTGCAACCTACACCATAGCTCACGGCAACTCCAGATCTGTAACCCACTTAGTGAGGCCAGGGATCGAACCCTCAACCTCTTGTTTCCTAGTCAGATTTGTTGTGGCTGTGCCACGATGGGAACTCCTCTAGCACTTTTTCTAATTGTGTGATGCCTTCTCATTCCTGTTTGCATTTGTACATGCCTGGAATGCAAATAGTCTTTTTCTTCTGGTTGCATTTTCCTTGTTCTTTGACACGCAGCTCAACTCTGTGTGGTATGATTATAGGTGACATATTATTTTGTTCTTTATATTTTACGTTTTTAGTTCTCTTTCATGACTTTTATAGTTTACTGAGCCATATGAAGATTTCATTAACAAAGACCTGAAGTACCTCCCTTGCAACCCTAATCATGATTAATTGCCCTCTCACCTTTTGCTCACACAAATGTTCACTTCTCTAAATTATCTGGGTGGATAATGCTTATAATGGATTATTTGTCTATCTCCCTAGACAGAGATCTTCTATATAGTTATAAATAAAAGTTAAATATAGTTAAGTATAGTTATGTCTTCTGCAGTTATCTATAATAGGCATTTATTACATGTCAGTTGAATGAATGAATGATAAACAAATAGTTTATATATGTAGTTCATATTCTTCTTTTTATAGCCACACCCATGTCATATGGAAATTCCTGGGCCAGGAATTGAATCAAAGCTGCCACCATGGCCTATGCCACAGCCATGGCAACACCAGATACAGGCCATGTCTGAGACCTATGCTGCAGCTTGTGGCAACACTGCATCCCTAACCCACTGAATGAGTCCAGGGATGGAACCAGCATCCTGACAGAGACAGCATTAGGTCCTTAACCCACTGAGCCACAATAGGAACTCCCTATATGTAGTTCATTTTCATTTAGTAAATAGATATGGGACAATATCAAGCAGCTAATAATTAATTAGATTTGCAGTTAATATAATATGCTGCTACAAATTCTTAATTCATTTTGTGCTTTTATACTCACCAGAAATAAATACTGAAAACTAATTATTATTATAACAAAGAAATATAATTATAATAACTAAATAAATGAAGGAAACTCTTATAAATTATCATTTTAAGGCAACTTCTCATTCGTGCATTTCTTTTTTGTACTGAATAAAGTATTTTCATCTTCAGATTTATAGGTAAACCTTTTCAGTCAACTAGAGGCACTACACCAATGAGAACAGAGCTCGTTCAATAATGACTCTTTGTGATGAATTACCATTACAAATAATTTCTAGCTATTGGTGTTTTTTGCATCAAAACTGAGGTTCGGATAACTGGACACATTTGAATGACCATCAGAAACTTCAAACATTCCTATTATGTGGAAGGAGGCTGTGCCTTCTATTGGAAGAATATATCCTCCCAGGGGGCAGCCATGGCATCTGATATGAGTTGGCTAAGATAAGCACAATTTCATTCAGTGCAATTTGGTAGATATTTACCATATACCAAAAAATGTATGAATCTATAGATACATAAACGTACATAAAGCCTTGGCCCTCTCTTAGAGAAACTAACTAAAGTTTGAGGGGGGTAAAATGTAATCAGTTACCAATAAAGAAAGGCTGTAATGGTCATTAGCAGCATTAAACAAAATTTCTTAGGGGTTGCTGTTTGTTTGGCACTGTGTTGGGGGAAAATAAAGTGCTATGGGAACAACATTGTGTAGAATCTTTAACTCTGGCATTGGAGGAGGGCACTAGCAAAGAACTGACTTTCCATTGGGCACAGTAGTGACAACATTTTAGACTCAAAATACTTTTTAGTATGAGACACATGACAGTGTTTTAGTTTCTTTTAAAATCAGAAGAAAAACAAGAATCTTCTTGGTCAGAGAAAATGCTTTTTGTTTGTTTTTCTTTTTAGGGCCACATCCATGGCACATGGAGGTTCCCAAGATAGGGGTCACATTGGAGCTACAGCTGCTGGCCTACACCACAGCCACAGCAACACCAGATGCAAGCCATGTCTGTGAACTATACCACCACTCATGGCAACACCAGATCCTTAACCCATTGAACAAGGCCAGGGTTCGAACCCACAACCTCATGGTTCCTAGTCAGATTCGTTTCCATTATGTCATGACGGGAACTCCAAATGTTTTCTTATGTAATATTACTATGTTCATTTTTATATCAATACAGTCATTAAATGTAATTCGTAAGTTTTTTTTTTTTTTTAAATTATGAACATGTTCCATAAAAGGATGAGAGCCTAGGGTCTGTGGAAGTTATAATGTGGCCCTGACCAAGGGCAGATGGAAGCCAGAGAGAGTCAGGAGAATATTCAGAGCACTGGAGCTGGGCTTTGAAATAATCATAACATTTACTAGGCAGAGGACAAGAAGGCCTTGTAGGGAGAAATATTAATCAAAGGCAAAGCCAAGACTTGTGAAAATATAGAGTGAGGTTATTCAGAGGTGCAAAAGGCATGGTCCCCAAATTAGAGTTCAGTAGACAGAGACACATATATGCAAAGTACGATGACATAATAGGAGATACAGACCTATTCCAAAAATGGGGAATAGGGCACCTGCTCCTAATCTAAGGTTTCTGAGAAGTAAAGATTTACAACCAGAGAACTTAAATAAATAAAACTGAGTCAGTAAGTCTATTTGTAACATTCTCAACTTTCTGATGTGTCTATTATATTTGGGTATAGGGTAGGTGGTCCAATGGTTTCAAGACTATCTTCAAATCCTGAAATCTTGACATATCAATAACTGTGCATTTGTCACATTTGTTTTATTATTCTCCATATACATTTTGAAATCATCACCCTGCAAGATAACATCTCACAGTTATAATACAATGTATAATCATTTTTTTCCCCTCAGAAATTCAGCCAGGATTAGTTGAATACTCTAGTCAAAATATGAATTCTTAAGTACATTTGCACAAATATTCACTAATAAATCGATGAACTTTCCTTCTAGAACAAAGTCCAGACTTGAGAAGTGAGTCATGTAACTCATACTGATGAATTGTTAAACTACTTTAAAAATTTTAGATGGTAAAGTAAAACTTCATTCTATATATATCTTCATTCTATATCTACTCCACCTTAAGTCAATTCATTTTTATCTTGGGGTGTGGCATATGGAAGTTCACTGGCCAGGGATCGAATCCAGGCTGCAGCTGCGACCTATGCCACATCTACAGCAACACTGGATTCTTAACGCACTGTGCCGGGCCAGGGTACCCATACCTTCACAGCTACCCGAGCTGCTGCAGTCAGATCCTTACCCACTGTACCACAGTGGGAACTCCTCAATCATTTTTCTTAAAGTACATGTTCTCTGTGTTTCCTAAACCCTATTCTCAGTACTGTCTTTTTTTTCACCCCTCATATGATGAAGGGAAAACATCATTTATCTAGTTTATTTTGAGAGAATAACACTAAGGCTACTTATATTTTTCTTGTTATTTTAATAGCTGTAGTGAATAGTATGTGAGCTGATGAATTTAATTTTTCAACTAACTAAACATGCACATATTAAATTCTCTAACTGTCGTAAATATAATCAGGCCTTTAATTAGAAAATGAAGGAAACATAATTCTCAGCATTATGAAGATATATTGAACTTCTTGTGGTTAACACATTTAGGGAGATGAGGTATCTCAAACAGAATGACCTTCCCTGGCTTTATTCTGAGTAGAACTTTTATAGATCTATTGTACTGAGCATATGGAAGATCCATTGAAAATAAAAAGATGTGCCTTTTTAAGGTAGGTCATAGCATTATCATCAAACCTAAAGGATACCAGCCCTTCTTATACATAAGTAGTTGGACTGTTGTATATCACAGGCTATGTCTTTAAATACAGAGGAAAATCTAATCTTTTAAAGACTTTTTTTCATTTGTTGCATATTTATTTTCAAGTCTGAAAATTTTAAAGAGGAGGCAGACAAAGGCTTTGGGAAGAATTGAACTACTTGTTTTGGAATGTTAGTCAATGAGTGATTTTGCAAAAATTCCATCAATCTCTGGATCCCTCCAAATAAATGTCATTTATGCACTCAAGAAAATATTGACTTAGCAAAACATTAAGCTAAAGACAGGAACTGTAAGGCTATGAAAGGGACAGTCTGTGCCTTCAAGAAGTTTATAGTCTAGTGGAAGCACTAGAAACACAATGGCAGCACAGCACAGTACTCTGCAGTGCAGTGGAAAGGCTGGGAACTCAGGCTTATGGAGCTGTGAGGTTTGCTACAAGGAAGTGTTCACAGGGTTGTCTTTTTTTGTTGTTTTTGCTTTTGTAAAAATGTGGTAAATACTCAAAGTGATGTACCTAGATTTATCTATGTCTGAAGTTATCACAAAATTTTGACCTCTCTTATATACTATTTTTTAAATTTTGGATAAACAAAGGTACTTTCATGTCCCAGTTTCTTACTACCCATTTTTATATATGGGCAATGTTTACTTATATTCCATATAGATAGTGTTACATGTAGAGATATATGGAAAAAAATATATATACTTCGAATGTCCATACATATATGTATGTATATGGAAAAAGCAAACACCATTGTAAACACACTTAGAAACTTTTTTCATCATGCCTATCCAAATACTTCTGTAGCTTTAATGTCATACCAGACTCATAGGAAAAAAAAATTCATTCATCATATGAATGTCTATTATTGGCTCACTTAAATGTGATTTTCTTTAGTTTATTTTACTCTTTAGCAAGTTATCTTAAAACTGTGTTAAATGCAGAATCAACCCTATTTTATTTACTTCCCTCCCCCCCCCCTTTTTTTTTTTTTTTGCTTTTTAGGGCCACACCTGTGGAATATGGAAGTTCCCAGGCTAGGGGTCAAATTGGAGCTGTACACCACAGCCACAGCAACATGGGATCTGGGCCACGTCTGCGACCTACACCACAGCTCATGGCAACATCACATCCTTCATCCACTGAGCGAGACTAGGGGTTGAACCTGTATCCTCATGGATACTTCCACTGTGCCACTACGGAAACTCCTTTTCTTCCTTCTCTAGACATCATGGTTGGTGGTATTTTCCATCTTGTCCTAGCCTAAGAATGAAAGGCATTTCCTTTACTTACCTTTTCTCTTTATACGAGAAAGCTCCTTTGTTTTAGCAATCTCTGTTGACTTTTGTTCACCATCCATTGCACTTCAGCTTAATAGCTGTACAAAGACATATGGAAATAAATCATGTAGGTTCTTTCCCCCTTGTGAAAGATGGCTAAGGTTTTAAAAATCTATATAAGCGTTCTATAATTTGTTAACTAAATATATTCTTTAGCTTTTGGAATAAATTACTAGCGCTTAACATTTAATTCCTAATGTAAGGATATGAGTGGATCATAGTCCATTTTTCACGTGCTTTTTATTAAAGTAAATTTGTTATTTAAGATTCAAGAATTGACTTTCTGCTTTCTTAAACTATGTTTGATGTGATGGGAATGTAAAAAATAGTATGACACTATCCCCATACTGGGTGGATTTAGAGAGTAGAGCTTTGAGACAGATTAACAAACACAAGTTAAATAGCATTATATTAATAAAAAAAAAGTAAAGCTAAATTGTAAGTTACATGATGAAGACTATAAATGCGTATATTCATTTTTTTCTGAGTATGGATTTTATATATGTGTGCATATGTACATAAAACACAATGAAAATGCCAAGAGGAAGTATACTCAGTATCTCACTGCAGATAGAACTTGAGAAAAAGTATATGGAACAATGCAAGTAGATTCATTCAGTAAATTACTGAATGGATCTGTAAATTATATAGGAACACTCCTCCGGTGAGACTCCTGGTCAATTATTAATTATTAATTTGCAATATTTGGTAGGTGAATCAGTGGTTTTATTCATCCTATTAAAATATCATTTTGTCTTTACGGTAAACTGAGAAAATTACATCCAGTTAAATTTGATCAAAATGACTTTAAAGTATATTATACACGTTTAAGGAAATTCAAATGATGTCAGGTTGTCTCTTGGGTTTTGGATAAAGCTGCTAGTGGCATATTTTGATTTAATATGTATTTTCAGTCCTAAAATCCCTGAAGTACTCCTTTCCTGTGGTGATTGACTTTATAGAGAAACGTTTAAAGAGGAATTTAAATTTAAAAGGTGCAATTTGAAACACATTTTCTTGTGTCAAGTTTTGACACTGACCTTTTAAAACTTGTAAGCAGGGACTTTCCTCTTTAATTATGTTGCTTCTTTTAAATTAAATCTATATTATAATTCTTTACAGAATAAGGTAAAATTTTAGAATGAGATTTATTTTACTTCTCTTAGATCCTACTTTTTTTTTTTACCATAGGAATTCAGGATGATTTTTGAACATTTTCTATCTCTTCATTTAGGCATTGGAAGACAGAAAACCTGTTCTCCAAAAAGTGATTGTATATTATACAGAAATGTGTTCCTTCATTTGGAGATAAGTTTTGTTAAGTGGATTTCCATCAAGATTTCACTCTAAAGAGATAGTAAAAAAAGATACTGATGGTTGGGCATTTGTCAGAAAGAACTAGGGAAAAGAAACATTTTAGGAGTCTTTTTATTAATGGCCTTTTGCTTCTGTTCAAATACAAAAGAACCTCATCAAGGAGTTCCTGTTGTGGTTCAGTGGGTTAAGGACCTAATATTGTCTCCATGAGAATGTGGGTTTGATCCCTGGCCTCGATCAGTGAGTTAAGGATACACAAGCTGCAGGTATATGTCTCAGATGTGGCTCGGATCTGTTGTTGCCATGGCTGTGGCATAGGCTGCAGCTGCAGCTCCAATTCAACCCCTAGCCTGGAATTTCAGTATGCCACAGGTGTGGCCTTTAAAAGAAGATAAAAAGAACCCCATCAGTAGGATTTATCATGCATTAGCATAGCATTCTATTCCAGCATAGCTTTGCCAGAAATTCAGTGAACAAACCAGTGGAGTACGGATCAGTCATGTCAAGGCAAGTTATTGACAGTACTGACCATTCTTAGGTATTTGATTATTTGCTTTGCAATCTCCATTTGGAGGACTTTACATAGAAGAAGACAACATTTAGAATTAGACACCTCGATCCTAATCAATGCCTGATATTTACTTGCTGTGGAACCTTGGATAGGTCATCTAACATCTTGAAGACTTAGGTTTTTCATCTCCCTCTATCTTCATGTGAGTTCGATGAAATATGGTTTCTGAGGCTTTTACTCATAGTGCTTAAAAATTTAACATTCTAAGTTTCAGTGCACTGAGTTGTTATATATATATATATATAGTCATTTCTTGGGCTGCTCCCGTGGCATGTGGAGGTTCCCAGGCTAGGGGTTGAATCAGAGCTGTAGCCACCACCCTACGCCAGATCCACAGCAACGTGGGAACCAAGCCACGTCTGTGACCTACACCACAACTCACGGCAACACCAGATCGTTAACCCACTGAACAAGGGCAGGGACCAAACCCGCAACCTCATGGTTCCTAGTCGGATTCATTAACCACTGCGCCACGATGGGAACTCCCTATATTAATATTTTAAAGTTTAGTTTTTAGGCCTAGTTAATTACTGGTATGCTCTAATAAAAGAGGCTGTGTTATACATTAAGCATTTGGATTTCAATTTTTCCTTTTGTGTGCTTGTGTCTATTCTATAAATTTCTCTAAGTAAGTAGGTGTAGAAAAATACTTGTAGCAGTCATATAAAGTAAATGAAATATTAGGAATTTGTGTAATATGTTGAAGAATATGCATTTTTTTCATCCTCTTTGTCTTTTCCCTTCCAATATTTATTTACACCCTGGAAAAATGAACTGGTCAGCAGTTGCTTTTTTTTTTTTTTAGGGTATTGTGGACTTTTGGTAAAAAGCTTTTATTGTTTTGCTTTGCTGTTATATGGGGCACTCATGCTACTGTGCTGTTTTGTTTAATTTTCTGCTATCCCTTCTGCTTGGCAAAAAGTGTCTGAAAGACTCTTAATTAGTCTCCCTGCTTCTAACCCTGGCCCCTGTAGCAGTCTATTTTTAAAACTGTAGTCAGAGTAATTCTTGTAAAATATAATTCAAATTACTCCTATGTTCAGAAGCCTCCGGTGACTTCTCATCTCACTCCACGAGTTAAAGCGAAAAGCTTCAAGACCCTGCAGGATCTGATTTCCTCACGTCCTAAAAGACATCTATGTCCATATTCCTCTCACTCCAGCCACACCTGCCTCTTCTCTGTTCAAAGCCAGGTCCACTTCCTGCTCAGAATCTTTAAATGTGCTCTACCTTCCAGGATATTTCTTCTGGTCCTCACGCAGCTCAAAGTTTTCCTCCTTCTAGTTATTTTAGCAGAGAGGACTTCCTAATCACTCTCTTTCAAATGATACCATCCTCTTAGGTCCCAAACCCTCCCCAGTTTTTTTTTTTTTTTCTGCTTTTCCTCAATCCCTCTTGAGGTATGTGCATATGTTAAGTAAGTAAATATGTATGTATGGTGTGTGTATATAATATTTACCTTTTTATTTGGCTTATTTCTCTCTCACTCATTAGAACATAGGTTTCATGAGTTTGGGAATTTGTGTGTGCATGTTTTTCCACTGCTGTATCCACCGTATGTATTATAGGGCATTGCCAAGAGGAAGTTCTTATTAATATCTGTTTTGTTGGATTAGAAATGATATAATATTTCTGAGTCTCCATATCTCCTCTTTCCGTATCACCTCAAAGGAAGGCTTTGGGATCCTCAAAATAAGCCTTTTTTTTTTTTTCCCCCTCATAATACAGAACTGGCTATAGTTAATTCCTAAACATCAGATGATTTCTTTCTGCAATGAAAGAGCAGCCTTTTCCCTTTGAAGAGAACCCAACAATTCTAATTATCATAATTAATTCTGTATGTATGGATAGGTAACCAGATAACCATAGTAACCCTCAGACTTGCTCCACAGAACTGGAAAATCAGGACTTCTTTCTTGGTAAAGATTTAAGGAAGCATCTATTGCCCTGTTGCAGACACACCCACTTTTTCTAGAAGAGTCTGAATTAGAATCTGGAATACCAGTTTCCCAGGGCAATGTTCTTTTCAAAACATGCAGCTTAATGATCCCGGGAAACTAACCCTAAAGAAAAAAACATGACTAACAAATAATCATGACAAGAGCTGGGAATGAAAGGATTACTGGCAGGAAAGATTGCAAAATAGAGAGCCTAACAGCAAGATTTATAATCTTTTCTCTTATCACTATACCTACAGTTCTAAAACTTAATCTTATTGATCTTGCTATAGTTATTCCTATTTCTGACCATATCTGGTTTCCATTTCCTGACTGGGAAGGGAAGAGTGAATCATTTCCGTTGTAACAGGATGAGACCAAGGTGGCCGGGTTGTGGTCCACAGAACACGAAACATTGATGAGTGGTTTTTTTTAAGGTGATGTGTTCCTTGTTCTCTATGAGGATACTGGAGCCACGCTTCATAATGGATGAGCTCTTTAGAAATTTTCCATCATATCCACTAAGCCCTTCAACATAAACTGTGTCTTCTAAGGAGGAAATTCTGTATCAATAGGATAAAAAACTGTGATGGAGGAGCTTCTTTTGTGGCGCAGTGGAGACGAATCCGACTAGCAACCATGGGGTTGCGGATTCGATCCCTGGCCTTGATCAGTGAGTTAAGGATCTGGTGTTGCCGAGAGCTGTGGTGTGGGTCGAAGACGTGGCTCAGATCCTGCGTGGCTGTGGCTGTGGCGTAGGCCAGGAGCTGTAGTTCCGATTCAACCCCTATCCTGGGAACCTCCATATGCCTCAGGTGCAGCCTTAAAAAGCAAAAAAAAAAAAAAAAAAAAAAAAAAAAGAAGTTGTGATGGGGATTTATGCTTGGCTGTCTAGGCTCCTCTCTTGAAATTAGGGCTTTAATGGGTAGGGCAAAGCAGAGCTGCTTTTTCTAGATCATTTGCATGTGCCCTGATTTAAATGTATTACGTGAAGACTCTATTTAACTCTATATATTTAAAAGTGTATATATACTTTTTCATTCTCTTGGGATCTGATAATGTTTGGGTGGATTGTGTGATTAATTAAGTGCAGATGGCTTTGTGCTTGTACAGGAATTTTACATTGTTAGAGGGAAATTGAGTAGATAAAGTAAAAATAGACTGTTGCCGTTTTGCTAAGGACAAGTTAAATGATTCATCTTCAGATTGTCTATGCCTGCCATTAATTTGATGAGGATGTTATGATAGTTCCTTGAATAATTAAGTTAAAGTTGGTTATGAAATCGTTTGTTTGGTGAATTTTGCTGGGATAATTTTCAATATGTAGAACTTTTCTCTAGCAAGATGTGGGCAATAAATTCCTGTAGTCGGGCTTGACCAAAGAGCTCATCTATTTTTGGAAAGTGAATCCTCTAGGAAATTATTTTAAAGATTGTAGAAAAGGTTTGGGGACAAACATGGGTTTGGGGCCTCTTTTGTCTTGAAGAAAGTTTAGAGAAGGTAGCTTCCCATAAACACATTCTTAATAAAGCCTGGAGGAGCAAATATGAAACATGTCCTGTCTTTAAATGTTCTCCAGAAATGTTAATAGCATCTTAAATTCTCCTAAGACCAATGGCCAGAATGATTAAGACAGTAAGAGTTCCAATAGATCAAAATTTAACATTTTACATAATATTCTTATACTTCTTTCAGTTAAAATTTTTAGATAGATTGACGATAGGAAAATATTTTTCTATAAAAAAAATCACAGAATACAGGAAAAGAGAAAGTGATATGGACACTTTTATAACAGGTCCAAAGTTGCAAAAGAAACAAATTAAAATATATTTATTTTTGGTTGAAAGGATATCTTCACATAGACAAGGGTCCAAAAGAGTTGTGAGTCTCTAGTTTATCTTTGTTTTCATACTTTTGACACAAGCATTAAAAAAAATGAAAAAAGTTCTTTGTGCGCCCTCTAGGAATATGTAAAAAGTGACATATTAATCCGAAACGTAGTACATTTGACCAGTATTTCCCTATGAAAAACCATATGGGCATCAATGTGTGAAAGATGATACATCATTTTTGTATGTATTTAAAAATAGTGGTATATTATTCTGATGAAAAACTGAGCATATTACTGTGGGGAAAAAACTTAAGTAAACAACACTAGCTTTTTTTTAAGGAATTAAGGAGGTTCTGAGAATATGTGGCTATAGCCAACACACCAACACATCTCTTATAAAAATGACAATCAGAATATAAAATATGCATGTTCATCTAGGAGCCAATGAGGTTGGGGGGGGCGACACATTTTAATAGGAATGTGAACATTTTGTTTTAAATGTTGTTTGATTATTTGGCATATTTGCAAAAAAAACCCCAATAGACTATAGGGATTCACTGGAGATGATACATGGGGAAATGCAAGATTTATAAAAAAGGACCTGCAGTGAAGGAAACTTGGGAGGTTGTTACTGAGTTTTGCAGGGTATTTTTAGGCTGATTCCCACCACTGCTGTCTTAACAACTGAATGTTTTTCTATGCCTCATTTCAACATATTGGACCTATGGCTTAACTTTTAATATTGTAGCAGCATCATCACAAAATTCAACATTTCTTAGGAGTTCCTATTGTGGCTCAGTGGTTACAAACCCGACTAGTATCCAGGAGGACGTAGGTTTGATGCCTGGTCTCCCTCAGTGTGTTAAGGATCTGGCATTGCTGTGAACTGTGGTGTAGGTCATAGACACAGCTTGGATCCCTCGTTTCTGTGGCTGTGGCATAGACCAGCAGCTATAGCTCTGATTTGACCCCTAGCCTGGGAACTTCCATATGCTTCAGGTGCAGCCCTAAAAAGCAAAACAAAAAACAAAATTCAACATTTCTTGAGCACTTATCACAAGCCAAGCCTTTGTTCTAAGGACTTATAAACTGTCACAGTGACTTTGTGTGACAGGTACTGTATTTGACCCATATTACAGATGAGGAAAACTAAGGCTTACAAAGATTAAGTGACTTGCTTGTCTGTCTCTCTCGATCTCTATCTTATGCATATGCTCATGTGCACTTTTTTTTCCGTTGGCTGCACCCATGGCATGTGGAAGTTCCTGGGCCAGGGATCAAACCCGTGCCACACCAGTTAGCTCAGCTGCTGCAGTAACAATTTTGGATTCCTATCTTGCTGCGCCACGGGAGAACTCCTTGCCTTGTGTCCTTACAGCTAGTAAATGACAGCACTGGGGTCAAACTTAGGTCTGTCTGATTCTTTTTTTTTCTAGGGCTGCACCCATGGCATATGGAAGTTTCCAGGCTAGGGGTCCAATCGGAGCTGTAGCCACCAGCCTACACCAGAGCCACAGCAACACGGGATCCAAGCCCCATCTGTGACCTACACCACAGCTCACGGCAACGCCAGATCTTCAAGCCACTGAGTGAGGCCAGGGATCGAACCCACAACCTCATCGTTCCTAGTCGGATTTGTTAACCACTGAGCCACACTGGGAATTCCAAGGTCTGTCTGATTCTAAGTACCAAGTCTTTACTACCCCATCTGCATCCCCTCTCAGATCCAGTCTCAGCCAAGAACTGGTCCAAAATAAGAGTTTTGTCTGTTTCCTCATATTTGAGGGTTTCTCGAAGAATTGATATCATGCAGAAGAAGGAGGTCAGTCTCTTTCAGATACTGGAGGAAAAGGAGTTAATGCAGCTCCAGAGTGGAAGTGGGATATTTGGTGTGTCTCTAGTTTAGCAGTGTGTCCAGAAAGTACGAATGTGGCTGAACTGTTTCTGAGAGAGAATGAGGGACAGTGGCCTTCTCAGGTTCTCACTCAGATGCTGGGCAGTGGTCACCGTGTCCACTCAAGGTTTGCCACCGCCTAGGCTGGCCTGAAATAGACCTAATGGAGTGTTCCTCTGTGGCAAATGCACTTGTCTTTTTAAACTTAAACAAAGAGCTGCCTTTGCTCCTTCATGGATTTCCTCCATCATCTCCAGGGACAAATGGCCTGCATTCTCAGAGGCCCAGGACTTCCTGTGCGTTGGTGCTAGCATGTAGGAATTGCCAGCATTTGAAACTTTTAATTTAAACCCAGACCCATCCCTCTGCATACAATTGTATTGTGTCTAGGAGTTTGCAGTTGAAATGGCTTCTGCATACTGATGTAACAAGAATAGAAACAGTGGGAAGGATAAAATGTGTATCCCAGAGGCACTATTCAGAACCTTCTGAGCTACGTTCCCTGATGCTCAGTTTTTATTAACGGTTAAATTAAGGGTTAGATAAATTGAGTTAAGCCCCATCACAGAACAACACAGACACTGGCGATCGCAGAGTATCGGTATCTCAGATATTGGGTGATAACACAGATAAAGTTCTTAAGGGGCAGGCGGGTAACCTGAGCAGTTCCTCCATCTCCCAGCCATGATTAATTAAACTCCTTGGTAGTGAGGTCATGGGAGTGCCCCTGCCTCACTCCCAACCAAAGCAAATCTATTTTCAAAGAGCACCTGCCTTTACATTTATTTGCAAGAAACGTCTGTTATTTCACTTTACTTTTACTCAAAATAATGAGTAAATTTGAAGCCATTCCTAATGGGGAGCTGGATGCTATAAATGTTTTACAGTGCTGGCCAGTGCACGCTAGGTTTGGAATGTCACGTGCCACATCCAGAAACATTTTCTCATTCTTGTGTTGCATTAAACAGCCACGGCCTGACCCAGACTAACAGTGGGCTGTGTGAAAGGGCAGGTGTTCTGTTTTTTATCCTTTGTTCGTTGTTATTTTTCTGGCTGATAAATGGTACTATAAGCCTTAAATAGCTACTCTGCATCTCTATGGGAATATTGTGTGCATTTTTACGAATCCATCTGGGTTTACTTATATTGTGATTCTACCTCTTTATATTAAAAATTTATGTTTTTCTGTTAGACGTTTCAAGTATACGCATCAGTACTTAAGCGTCTTTGCTTTTTGTGGTCAATGCACAAGGACTGTGTGTCATCACAGAATGCAACTGTGGGGGGTGTTGGTGAGCAAAGCACAATCTACATGAGATTTTAGAACCCTAGCATTACTCTAGCTTCCAGTGGTCTAGCTTCCAGTTTTCTAGAGAACCCATTTGACTTTAAGTCTTCCAGGGGTAATAGAAGCCTTTAGAAATCATATGAATAACTCGTTCCCTTTTAAAAGCAACAGGATCATTTTCATGCGTTATCTTTCGCTTCATTTGCAGAGTTTCACATTTTATATTCAAGTAAGGAGAAAAGAGAAAAGTGAGCATTAAAGAGCAAAGATAAAAGCCTTAGAGCTTGGCTGTAGTAGGTGATGACAATACAGGCATTACTAGATTGGAAATAAGCTTTGGACTGATCTTAATATAGCAAAGAGTTTGGTTACAGTGCATGATATTGTATAATAAATTAAAACCTAGAGATGGTTTGCCCCTGCAAGCTTTGGGGCACACTTTTATTTCCTAGGTTTGATAACATGGTTCTCTTAACTTTCAGCTGGTGAAAATATGGGGGCACGATGAGAAATTCTGATTTATCTCTCTGTTGTTGTTGCTATCTTCTTACTTCTTTCACTCTGGTGCTCCTGTCCTTTGCTATTTTTCATAGCCTGACATACAACTGTAATGGTTCTATTAGCTGCCGCGTATGTGCTGAGCTTGCTTTTTGAAGCGAGCATGTCGTCACTGGTACTTTTTTGCAGTTCCTTATTAGTACATGCCCTTTACTGACTCTGCAGGAGCCATCACCTAGAATTAAACATTTTCTGCTAGACCTGTTCTTACTCTGTGCAAAATGATTATAGTCCATTATGCCACCTTCGTGCTGACAACCAGATACTGCTGAGATTACAATAAAATCCTTGCACATTTAAATAGGATGCTTCCTGGGTGTGTGTGGGGGGGGACTTTGATAACAAGAACCATTTGATGAAATGCCTTTCAGAGAACACAGTGTGTGTGATAGAGGCTCCTTGGAATCACATTATGGAAGCTCTCGGTTCTTATTAGATTGATAACATCAGGAGCTAGAATCGTAGTGTTTAGCATAGTTGAAAATCTAACATCCTCCAATGATCCCAGAACAGGACAGGGTAACTCAGAGTAAGTCTAAGAATGCTGCCTCTGCAGAATGGAAAACACCCAACCCAAAGTGAAATTTTCTGATTTCTCTAATTTTAGGGCTACCATTTACATCTGTCTCCAAAAGTGCTTTTTGTTTGTTTGTTTGTTTGTTTTGGTTTTACTCAGCAGAAGCAGTTTCCTTTTATTCTTCAGCAAATTGGAGTAAGGAGCCCTGAATCTCAAGAGGCCAGTAAATTAGGAGGATTTTAGAGAAATATCAGTCATTGCAAAGGCAGAACCCCTCCTGACAGTTGTCTGTCTTAAAGTGTAAAATTAAAAAAAGGTTTCTTTTTTTTTTCTTCCCTTATATACCTGCCTCTTCCTCCATCAGCTGGAAAATATTTCTCACTTAGCTCTCCTTCATGATAGCTTTAGAAGACTTCATTATCTTTTCTTCAATCTCTTAGCCACCAACTCTGGCTTGTGTGTGCTGTCCTTCCATTTCAAAAGAGGGGACAAATTGACACTCTTTGCTCTGAAATCCAGTTAGACATTCTCCTGGGAACCTTCAGACATGCATTGTGGGATTTTGCCAAGAGGACAGTGAAGGCAATTTAAAGACATGTGTTTTCCTTAAAAAAAAAAATGAATTAATAAAAATGTTGAATGCCTTCTGCACATGGATGTTGTACCTTGATTTTTCTACTCAAAGATGAAGCTCCCCCAAAATACCCCAACTACTTAATGGAGACGGGTGCCAAAAGTTACTGAAAGACAAAGGAGTGAGATATTGCTTTGCCCTAGAGCAGGGGTCTGTTCTAAAGAAGAGAGGGTGTTTGACCATGACCATAAGTTAAATTTTTTAGGCAGAGAAGGAGGAAACAACACAAACACAGATTAGGAGCGTGAAAGTGGTTGTGAACTGTGAATATTCTGTTGTGACTGAGGAATTAGAAGCATAGGGCAGAATATTACTGTACAGGAAAATATTCTGGGGTGACAGGTAGCAGGGAACTATCTGCATACCATGAAAAGGTGTTTTGAATTTATCCTGTAAGAAATGGGAAGTCATCAAAGTTTATAAAGAGTAATTATTTGAGATTTGTGTTAGAGGAAGGTAACTCTGGCAGCAGATAAATGGGGAGGACCAGACTCAGTGGCTGAGACTGCAGTAGGGCTAGGGGACATGATGAGCAAGCTAGTAAATCAAGTGGCAGCAGTAAAGGAGGGACAGGGGAGATGCACAAAGGCAAGTGTAAAGATGAACAGATAGGGCTTGATAGAAAGATTTGGATAGTTGTGTTCATGAGGGTGGGGACATAAAGATTATTCTGTGGTTCCTATCTTGGACAGTGGAGTAGATGGTGGTGTCAATAGCTGAAATGAGCAGTACCACAAAGGACACCAGGTCATATCACCAGTGTGCTACTTTTACCCTTTACCGCTTCAGTCTTGTTGCGTCTTGGTTTATGGACAAGACATATTTGTTATGTGACTCATTTTTTTCAATATGGACCCTCAGAATCTGTGACATGAACCAAAAGATTATCAGTGATAACATGTTTTGGTGTAACGTAGTACCATTTCTAATGTGCACTTTGCAGAATGTTTTTGTATAACTAAATTTTCTTTTTTTCTTTCTTTTTTTTTTTTACTTTTCAGTTATAAGTTCTCCTCCCTTAGTGGGCTGCCCATGAACCTTTAGGAATCCTGAGATAGATCAATGCCACATTAAAATTTAAGGAACAACTTCATCAAAAGCACATGCCTCATTTCCTGAGGATTGCCAACAAGCCGGGGAAAAGAAAACATGTCAGCTCTGTGTCGTTATTGGTGCCCCTTGCTTAACTGCCGCTTTGTCATTATGGTGGTCCTAAGAGGCTGCTTCTTTGGAAAAGCACAAAGAATGGATGCAGCCATGGCAAGGCAAGAGTGGAAACTTCATTAGGGTGTTTTGAGAAAGAGCAAACAGTGGTTTAAGTGCTTAAGTCCTTGGATCGTTTTGAACATATCGAAAGATATTAATATGCTTTTGCATGGCTATTTTTTCCCTTTTTAAAAAATTCTAAAATGGCAGGTCAGACTAGGCCAAACATTGACTGGCTTTTTAGATTAATGTTTAATAAGGTGGAGTGGCTGCCAGTACCTTAAAAGAGTCAGGAACAGGACTTGGATAAATGGAGAATTTTCTTGCAGATTTGGCTCCTGGTTTGTATCTGGCTAGAGAAGCTATTTTTTTCCTTCCCTCTTCTATCTTTTTTTCTTTCCACCCTCACTCTCCCCCTTCTCTCTTCCTTCTTTCCTCCCTTCCCTTCAAGCATCAACGCTGCATCTTTCTCATTATTCGTGCCCCAAAGAAGGCTTCTCTTTTAGCAGCCCATTCTTTAAAACCTAATGGCAACTCTTAAGTTCTTCTCCACTTGATAACCTCATTAAAGCCGGGGCAGCACTGTAATTTATTTTTTTATTTATTTCAAGGACCCGCAATGAGTTTAGAATCATAAATATTCAATATGGATTTTGCAGGAGGGAAGCACGACTGACAGAAAGTCAGTGTGTTGTGTCCTGTGGTTAGGATTCTCCGGGACAAGAATAATATACATAAATAAAAGAATGCACTGAACATTGAGACAAACTTGGAACAGCGCCTCATTGGAGTAAACATAGGCTTTTAAAAAATGCATCACAGAAATACAGTTTGTCAATAATCCATCATTAGTGCAACTGAGCCTCTAGCATATCTGGTATATTAAAAGCCGTTCTGGAGCTTCTTCCCAGCATGCTCCACTTCAGGCAATATTGACCTGTAGCGTCACGCTTAGAAATAAAAACCAAGAAGTCTCTTCTTTTTGGACCTGTACCCAGAAAAGGATACATCCTACCCCAAAAACATCTGGAGATTTCTAAACCACCAAACTTTGCAGATCATGACACATGGAAGAGGCTTCTGAGAATTTTTAGAGATACTGTTATTTGGCTATTGATTATTCTCAGGAAATCTTAATTCTCAATGTAACTTTCCAGTGCCACGCTAGATTTTACTCTTATGTCCCACCTCTAATTGTCAATTCGTATATAAACAATGCAAATACATTTCTACTTTAGGATTAGAAAGATAAAATGCAAAAAAAAAAAAAAAAATCCATGTATCCAACCCAAATAAAGTCATAGCTAACCTTCATTTATCCATTTATTGGTTTTTAATGTGTACCTTACTTCCTTGAAGGAAGTCTTAAGGAGCAATTTATATACTCACTATATGGTGCTTACTTTGTGCCCACTATTATTTTGTTTTATGTAGGTCTCCCCACCATTTATTACGTAGGTGCTGGAATTCTTATTTGAAAGCTAAGATGTTAACTAACTTTTTCCAGAATCCACAGGTAGTACCACCACCCACATTTGTAGAATTGGGGCACAGACCCCTATCTGTAAAGACTGAAGTACTCATTTTTTCAAGAAGTACAAAATTATGCATTCAGGACGTTCAGGGCATTTTTTTAAAGAATGGTTTGGGGCATGGTAAGTACAGAAAGACTGGTCATTGAATGTGTATCTGGGTGTCATCGACTCAGAAATAAAAAATGAAAAGATAGTTAAAGTGGATGGGTATTTGTATCTTGAAGCATAAAATATTTAGTGCATATCTATTAAATTTTTAAAGTTAAAGTGTTATCACTTACATTATGCTCACAGGGCCATCAATCTATACAGGCATCCATGCATCTCATGCACATCCGCTGTGTTCAGGTCAGTGCAGAAGTGCCCTGGAGGAGACTGTGTGGCAGAATTTGGTTTATAGTCTAAAGAAACCTGCCATCTAGAGTGTGTATAGATATAAATTCTGGAATGTTCTTGGAGGAGATACTTCAGGATCAAATTGTTGAAGAAACAATGCATGCACATTTTTGGTAGTGGCAGAGCCCCGTTGTTAAGAATGGTTAAGAATATAGGCTTGGGAGTCAAACAGCTGGGGTTTAAAGTCCAGCTCCATAACTTATTCGCTCATAATCTCTGGGAGTTCTTCAGTCTACCTCTGCTTCCTTTGCTCCGTATGTCAAATGAGAATAACAAATACGGTCTATTTCATATGACTATTTGACAAAACATTCAATGTGCTGAAAGGACCTCAGCACTTTCCAAATAGTAAATCATTGAATTCTCAGAAGAACTAGGTAGGTACCATTATTGTTAGTATTGAGAGAATAAGAGGAGTTGATGTGTATACAATATTGAGAGCAATGGCTGGCACAAAGTAAGTACCTCCTCAGTAAATGCAGCTTGATAAATATTATCCTTAGCAAAGAAGCAGGAAAATAGTTGGAAGCAGGGACATACCATGTGAGTAATCTATAGAGACAAGAGAACATACATAATACATGCTTGCTGAAGCCACAATCATAAATTTGATTCCGGTGACAAACAAAAGAGGAACTCTCCAGTGGAATATGGCACAGTGAGCATCTTAATTTCCATTGTCAGCGTATGAGATATGCCCAGCTATTCACATTTTAGTGACTTAAAAGTAGTGCCAATTATCTCAGTGATAGTCTTCTCTTTGATTGAGTAGGCAGTCTACATTGTGAGGATACATATATTCATCATGAGGTCTTTTTACAGTGATATGGAAAAAATGTCATGAAGAAATGTGGTTCATAAATAAACATGCTTGGTTTTTTTTTTGAATTGACTCTTGTGGAGGAAAGGAAAAATGCTGGTGCCCAGGGCTCCAAGAACATGGCTCATTGGTTAGAGCAACTCTCTTTTAAAGTGGGTGTTTACTTTTCTCTACTCTCAGTATACACATTCACTATCATATGTGTGTAAATCTGTGGCTGCCCGGATGTTTTCTGGTTTGTCATTCTCTGGACTCTGTGAACAGTGTAGCTTTCTCTTGACCCTGAATTGTTGTTGTTGTTGTTGTTTTAAGCCATACATTTTTTTTTCTTCTTTTTGCCTTTTGTTCTTTTTTTAGGGCCGCACCTGCAGCATATGGAGGTTCCCAGGCTAGGGGTCCAATAGGAGCTGTAGCTGCCGGCCTACACCACAGCCACAGCAACGCCAGAGCCAAGCTACATCTGCGACCTCCACCACAACTCACAGCAACGCCGGATCCCCAACCCACCGAGCAAGGCCAGGAATCGAACCTGCAACATCATGGTTCCTAGTCAGATTCGTTTCCACTGTGCCACGACAGGAATTCCAGCCATAAACATTAATAGCAACATTTAATCAATACATTTTTTACTCATTCATAATAGTCAGTTGACTATGTTTTATAGAAGCTTGTAATGGTCTCTAAGCTTTGTGAGCATTTTCTGAATGTTGCTGTTGTGGCATGTTTTTCTTTGAGTAAATTAACTTGGACATGAAGGTTGATCTTTGAGTTTAATCCAGATTGTAGCTTGTGTGCAAATGTCCATATGGCTGCACTTTGTTTTGTTACTTTATCTTTTTGAGCTGGAGTAGTCCATCCAGCTGCCATTCTGTTCTGTGTTTAGTTCCAGAAGGAGATTTTGAGGAACTGATATTGGGGTTTGTGTGTGATGAAGCAGGGGAGGGCTTTACACAGGGAAGCACATTATAGGCAGGAAGAATGAATGGTTCTTGTTGTATAATCCAACACTTCATTCCATAAGCATTCGTTAAATATCCAAGGTAAATTAAATACCTACAATTACATACATATGGAAAAGTGTCCCTTTATTTTCCTAGTTCCCAAAAGGTAAAATCCATATGTATCCATCTGAGAAGGCAAATGGTATGGATTAGTAGGGAGAAAGCTGAGAGGCAGTTTAAGAAATTGCCCAAACTGAGAGTGTAAAATCTCTGTTAATAAATCAGATTTTGCACTTCAGAAGCAAAGTGGTTGATGGATTAGGGTATCGATATATCAGTATTTAGAAGTAGCAGCCTGAATGCACAGATACAGCTCTATTTCATGAAGCAATTGTCAGCAGTAACTAATTGATGCCCATAAAGTACTTTCGCAAATGCCAACTGTTAAAAAATATGCTCAGAACTCTCCTAACAGCAATAAAGGGAAATTCTTCTACCACCAGGTGTCTAGATTGAAACCTTACCACATGTCATTATTTTAAGAATATTATAATAAGAATATTAAATATAATATAAGAATATTAAAATGTTACTCATCTTGGCTTTCAATAAACTGGGGGGCGGTTATAGAACCAAATAATTTGCATGACACGGTTTTCAGAAATATGGCTTCTAAAATGTAGGAACCATTTATCATATTGCACACAGTTTGCTCTAAAAGAGAAGGGAATGGAAACATGGTCTTGATATATTGTTATGTGGACCACTTTATGGCCTGCATTCTTTATGACACGACAGTTGCTCCATTGACACCAAGGTATTAGTTGAATGGCAGAGCAGATAGGCTTGTAAATCATAGTTTCATGTCTAGCCAATCGAAATCTACCCTGGTTTTGTGGAGTGCTAATTTTTTTAACTTATTTATTCTGCTGCTTTCCATTTTTCTCTATGTCAGTCTCTATTTTATAGCAATCTTTTCTTCAATAGACTTTCATCTTGAGACATTTTAAAATGCACCACATGTCAAATCCAATTCAATGAAGATACCTAAATGCATATTATTTAAATTAAATATGAATGCTTTGAAAAGTGTATACTTATGTCATAATTGCTTAAAACTGCATTTCCACATTATGTATGTTGTAGATTTAAATCTTGTCAATGTATGCAAGAAGCAAAGTTAGGTTTTAAAAAAAACCCAGAAAATAAATTATTCACATCACATACGTCTATACATCTGATAGTGTAATTAGCAATCAAAAGTACTACATATGGTGATGTAATAGAGACATTATAATTTTGTACATCCTGCTGTTGATGGATTTAGGTCCCACATATTGCACATTTTTTATTTCATTATTTTGGACTAAAAAAAGATAAAAATAAAATAACATGTTTTCTTTATTTTAGTCCCTTTTTTTAATCATCCTTCACGCTTCTTTTAGTTTCCTTCCGTGTCTGGCTCTCGTTTCCCCAGTTTAGATAGGACTTGTTTTTCTTCATTTATCTTTACTCTTTCCTGCTCTGTAGTGCTAACACTAATAATAACAATAGAAATCTTGGACCTAAATCTAGGGGATTTCAGAGGTCACTGAGGTTACTTCTCTGCTTTTCGTTAGCTTTTTAGCCATTCCAGAATGAGGATTATTTACATTCTTCTCAATACCACCACAAATTTCTTACATTTCTGAAGTTGTCCTTGATCTTATTTTTCTAAAAGTTTTATGCATCCTCGCATTGATTGCTCTAGCTTAAATATCATTTAATTCTTATTTCCCCAAAAGGCCTCCAAGTTTTCACTACTTTCTTCTACTTCAACTCATTTCACTCCCTTTTTTTTTTTCCTTTTTTCCTCTTTACTAGCCTGTTGGATGTATCTCTATTAGATATAGCAAAAGTCTGGTCATTTTTAAGTTGAGTGAGAACATTTCGTCAAAATGATTTTCTGAAAGTGTGTTTACTCAGACATCGCATTTAGCCATTTCCCACAAGTGGTCTTACTTTAGTGCTTATGCTTTTCTACATTCTCCTGTGCTTTTTTAGCTCCCTTGTGCATTCATCCTATTATCTGTGATGTTTCATCTTCTTCTCCAAGACAAAATTTTATCCCACATAATCTTCATCCATTTATGCCTGGGCAATTAATAAGACAGTGAAAATCATAACTGGCATTATTATATTTGGATGAGATATGTTCCTGCTCTGTGCCATCATCTTGAGAACTACTCTAGAAAAGACAAAAGGTATGGACTTGGTTAACTCACAGATCTGGGTTCAAATCTTGATTCTGGTATTGAGTAGGAATGGGACAAAAATCTCATTGTAAAATGAGTATAAAAGCTATCTGTGGATTAATGTAACTTTTCACCTGAATGAAACATTTGTGAAGTTCTTGACACCAATTCCTGGCACAATGATAGGGTCATAGATATAACTATGCCCAATAGATTAAAAATTTTTTTGCTCCATCATTTAAATATTTGACTATTCTTAATTGATTGATTAAAACAAACAAAACAAAAACAAGCAAAAAAGGCAGAAAGGCCTCTACTCATTGTTCATAACCTCCCTTCCTGCATCAGGTGTCATAAAACCAGGAAGAGATGCACAGGAGTCAAACTTAGTCAGTTTACCCAACAAATGGTAAATTGATGGCAGGCCTGTTTTCCTTCCTAGCTGTGGGAATGAAGTCACATGTGTAAAATGGACATGAACCACCTAGTCACAGGGTTATTACTGATGCGGTTACAGCCATCAATAAAACTCCCTTGTCATGCTCTGCTAGGCAAGTGTTCTTTCTGCTAATAAGTTCTGTCCCTAAAATTAAAGTTGTATAGATGGTTCATATTTCAGATGTCTTGTAATTTTCATGAATTTTTATTTCTAATATACGCCCCTTCATTAAGATCTAGCCACATATGAATCAGTTCTTCAGTGATTTGTCATTTTAATCAACCCCCAAAGTGACACTTCAAAAAAGCGCTGTAACTCACACATGACTAAATGGGAGTTGTTAAATTTCTTTTGAAAAAAACGCAACAAATTATTCACACTTAGAAGTGAGCTCAACATCACGAGTTTAGGCAGAATTGTAAGCTTTTCTTTACTGTGGGTGAATGAAACTGGGTTTCAGCTAGAAAAGATACAACCTATAATAACAAAAATAGATCCTGTGACACCACTATTGAAGAATTTTGTCTCACTTATTCATCACATGCAGCAGAAATGCTGTCTAACTTTTAGGCTCCTGAAGAGTTTTTTTTTTTCTTCCTTTCTTTCATACTATTGGATGAAATTAGATGCTTACAAATATCTTGTAAGCATTGACCAATTCTTGGTTAATGTGATGTTATATTAACTGATAGCAGTGGATCCTGTGTTTCTTCCACTGATCAGTGTTTAAAATGGAATTAGAATCTCTAATGGTTCATAGTCACAAGGCTGGATTTCTTTCTCTTTTTTTAGGTTTTATTTTTTTTCAATTATAATTGATTTACATTGTTCTGTCAACTTCTGCTGTATAGCAAAGTGATCCAGCCATATATGTGTGTGTGTGTGTGTGTGTGTGTGTGTATACTTTTTCTCACATTATCCTCTATCATGTTCCATCACAGGTGACTAGATATCATTCCCTGTGCTGTACAGCAGGATCTCATTGCTTATCCATTCCAAATGCAATAGTTTGCATCTACTAACCCCAAACTCCCAGTCCATCCCATTACCTCCCCCTTCCTGGATTTCTGAATTAAACCTTACTATCCGTCTCTAATGAATATCACTAATGTATTGCTTATCTCATAACATTGTTGTTAGAGTAAATAAAATATAAATTTACCCCAGTGCATGAATGTGTGTGTGTGCATGCCTGAAGAAATTTCTAGCTATTCATTCATTAATTTAAATCAAGAAAAATGAAGAAACATTGATGGGTCTGCCATATGCCATGCATTGTCATGTCATGGATATGGAGATATAAATAAGGACATAGTCCCTGTCTTTCAAGTTGTCCATGTCTAGTGAATAAGACAGGTAAGTATACTAACTATCAGCTAATGTGATCAACAGTAATAGGGGAGTAGATTCAGTGCAGTAGAACAGTGTGGAGGGTCAAAATTCTCGGTCTGAGTCAAAGAAGGCAGGTTCTTTTTATTTTCTACTGAAACATCTCTGCAGCAGAAGGTGGAAACTTGTTTGGCATCCAGTGTCGAGTGAGATTCTTCCTTGACTTCAAGCAAGAACAGCCTGCATTTGTGAGAGTATTTACTGGATCTTAAGGACAACAATGTTCAATGCTTGATAGTATATCTGGAATGAGTATGTGTGTGTGTGTGTGTGTGTGTGCTTGTGTGTGCATTCACACACATCTATATATAGATGGTATATTACTCTCCTGCTGCTTCAGTAACAAGTATGCAAATTGGGTGTCTTATAGCATGCCAAATTTATTATCTTACAATTCTGGAGATCAGAAATCTAGAAATGAGTCTCAGTGGGCTAAAGCAAGGTGCCAATAGGGTTGCATTCCAGTTTGGAGGCTCTAGGGGAGGAACTGTTTTTGCCTTTTCCAGCTATTAGAGCCTGGCTGAATTTCTTGGCCCATAGCCCCTTCTTCCATCTTCAAAGTCAGCGATGACCAGTAGAGGAATTCTCACATCACATCATCTTAGCACCAACTTCGGCTTCCTTTATCCACATTCAAGGGACAGTGTGACTATGCTGGCCCACTTGGGTCATCCTCGATAGTCTATCTTATTGTCAACTGATTGGCAATCATAATTCTACCTGCAACCCCCCACTGCCAGGTGACATGACATATTTGTGGATTCCAGGCATGAGGATGTGAACATCCTTGGTGGGGGTGGAAACAACACTTTATTTTGATATCGTAGAAGTGTGTAACTTTCCAGTTAAAAATTGGTATTAGGGACAAATGTAGTAAGAAGAAGAAGAAGAAGAAGAAGAAGAAGAAGAAAGCCATAACCGAAAGTCTCCTTCCATCTGCAGAATAGAGAGAAGACTAGAATTTGAATCTCTTATAAAGAAACTTCCCTGTTACGTATACTGTGTGCCATATTGAGACCAAAACTATGCAGTTAAACAAATGGAAATTACCATATAAATGCCATATAAAAAAAGATGGAACTCACAGTCTGCATATTTTGTGTGAAGGAGACATGGAAGAATATCATCTCTGTGAAATAGATAAGAATTGGCGCATTTTGGGAGTTCCCGTCGTGGCGCAGTGGTTAATGAATCCGACTAGGAACCATGAGGTTGCGGGTTCGGTCCCTGGCCTTGCTCAGTGGGTTAATGATCCGGCGTTGCCATGAGCTGTGGTGTAGGTTGCAGACGCGGCTTGGATCCTGAGTTGCTGTGGCTCTGGCGTAGGCCAGCGGCTACAGCTCCGATTAGACCCCTAGCCTGGGGACCTCCATATGCCGTGGAAGCGGCCCAAAGAAATATCAAAAAGACAAAAAAAAAAAAAAGAATTGGTGCATTTTGATGATAGGACCCCAGATCCGGGGCAGATGAAAAGAACATTGTTACAAACTTGAGAGCTCATTCAAAATTGAGATCTATCCAGTGTCTAAAAAAAGTTTAATATTTTCCTTTATGATAATTTGTTCTGTGTCAAGTGACATTGTAAACTCTTTAATAATAATTAATTAATACTACATTACACCACTTACTAAGTGTCAAGCACTCTTCAAACTGCTTTATGTAAGTTAATCATTTATTCATCTGTGGGGCTGTCTTCAGTGTGTATGGTTACAAATGCCCCATTCTGAGAACCCCACCCTTGCTTTAATGCTTTGCTGTCACTCTCTTGAAATTCTTGATCTTTTTTTTTTTTTGATGGGAGACCCTTTATTTGTATTTGATACTAGGCCCTGTAAACTATGTAGTTGGTTGTATTTATAACACCAAAGCTATACAATAGATAAAATTATTACCAGAGTTCCCATCATGGCACAGGGGAAATGAATCCAACTAGGAACAATGAGGTTGCAGATTCCATCCCTGGCCTCGCTCAGTGGGTTACAGATCCAGCATTGCCATGAGCTGTGCGTAGGTCGCAAACATGGCTCAGATCTGGTGTTGCTGTGGCTCTGGCATTGGCTGGCAGCTACAGATCTGACTGGACCCCGTATGCCGTGGGTGTGGCCTTAAAAAGACAAAAAAGAAAATTTTACCAACATTTTGTAAAAGAGAAACTGAGATAGAGAAGGGTTAACTTGCCAAGGTCACACTGATGGTCTAAAGGAGAGCTGGGATTCGAACCTGAGGAGAATGAGTTCTGAACCACATCCATCTCCTGCTTCTTTGAAGGTGGAGGTAATGTCTTCTTCCCAACCATGACCTACTGTCTGCAACATAGTTAACTTTTACTAAGTGCTTGTTGAACTAAATTATATTCAATGATGTTCAGTGAAAATATTCATTTCATTTTTCAACTAATAGAGATGAAAGTAAAAAAAAAAATTTGAGTCTTTTCCAAGACATTTGTTCAAACAGACTCAAATTGGCTTTTTTCCCTTCACATAATCACATGTCTAAGGATATTCCTTTTTCAAAGTCCATTGCTTATTATTTATTAGTTAGATTTATATAGCAAAATATTCTGGAGATATATGATAAAAGTACACAAAGCAATATTTTACCGCTGTCCTAATTTATTCTTAAAAACTTAAATTTGAGAAACAATGGTTTTATGTAGATCCATTAAGAAAATTACTCTAAGAAGTATAATTGCATGTATATTTAATAGAGTGAGAAATAGGAAAACCATGCAGAATAATAAATAAACCATTAGGGTTTGTTTTGATTGTTAGGCTTCAAATCAATTTGATATGCATTTTGGGGGGGTTGCTATGTGCTAATTCTAGGCTCTGCAAGGGAAATTTTAGTACTAATTATATTAGCAGTAGTAATAAAAAGTCATCCCCAGGGAGTGTTAGGGGACCATTGACTGAAACTGCCCACCTTGGCCAGACATGGTAGTAGCCACTTGCCTTAGCTGACTCACAACAGGATGCCCTGATAAGGAATATGGTGCTGCCCTGAAGACTAAGCAGGAGGATTTGGGAGAGGCCAATAGGAGGAAGTAGACAACCAACATCCTGGAATCTTTGGCGCTGGACTCCATCTTGGCTGAGAGGCGCACACGCCACCAAGAAGGACCCTGGGCCAGACCGAGTAAGGGCCGAAAAAGATGATTGGCCAGAAAACAACCCGGAAAAGAACCTTATTCCCATAAAACTGGAGGCTGCGAGCCACTTGGCAGAGCAGTTCTCCTGGGTTCCCTCACCCTGCTGCTCTCTTCCCAATAAAGTCTTTTGCTTTGGCAGCACGTGTGTCTCCTTGGACAGTTCATTTCCAAGTGTAGACAAGAGCCCGTTCTTGGGCCCTGGAGGAGGTCCCCCTTCCTGCAAGAGGAGCACAGAGTGCCATGGGCTGAGAGACCAATCATATGGAGGTCTAATCAGAAAGATTCTATGGCAGGAGCTGGAAGAAATGGCATAGTAAGATCCTGAGGCCAGAGCTTTGACATTTTAATGTTTGTTCTACCAACTGATAACATGTGTAACTTTGGGCAGCTCATAGCCCAAATACATTCAGTATCTCTACTTCACCCTCTGTAGAGTGGTACTGTCTTTTCTGCCTATTTCCCTAGGTGATGTAAGTGCTAAATCGATCCATGACTGTGAATGTACCTCAAATTGTTTTTTAAAAGGGAGGAGGAAGGTATTACACTAAAATGTTTTTCTTACACTAAGCAGAGTTCCAAAGAACTAGGCAACAAATCACAAAGTATGAAAAAAGAAGCCTTATTTCACGTTAAGTACAGCTATTATGTTCATCTTTATTTTACTACCTCATATAATCCATATTCAGTTGACTCAGATAGTTATGGGACCAAAACAAAAAGACTATAGATGTTAGCAGTGCTAATTTACTCTAATCCTTAATTCACAGTCTTATGCTTATAATTTGTATTTGGGTGACTCAGTTAATAGAGACTCAGTTTGGCTTAAAGTGCATCTTATGTAATCAATCATTTAATCACTTTATCGGGCATTTATTATTTATGAGGTATTGCAAGTAATGTAACGATGAATAAAGTAAACAAGATGTAGTCTGTGCCTTACTGGGGAGAAGGGTTTACTAGTGCTAACAGGGATAAAATGCATGCATGCAGGGCTGGATGTATTGAGTGCTATAGAATGGCTGTGAAGATTCACAGGAGGAAATGAACATGTGAAATAGAAAACTATATTACTAACAATACGGATTTATATACGTGTTGTGTGAGAGAGAGAGAGAGAAAAAACTGTTTGAAACCAAGCAGTGTGTAGGAAGTATAAGGGAAGTATAAGGGAAGTATAGTATCATTTGATTGAAAATCTTATTCTGTAAGGAATAACCAAAGCTGCCCAAGAAATTGTATGTTTTAGCGAATTTTTTCATAGTAATCTTTACCATAGCTTATGAAAAGTTAAATTTCTTTCCTGTAAGTTTTTTTTGTGAGGAGTAATATTTTTGAAATCAGGATCAGTAGATCCAGGAATAAAATAATATTATGATAAAACCTGTAGCCTGGAGGTTATGATAATGGGGGGGGAAATGTGTGGCTCTAGCTGGTTCAGATCAAGTCAAGATGGTATTACAGTATCTGCAGATTTCAAACACCTTAGGTTAAAAATCCCCTGAAGAATACACCCATTTAAATTATGGTGACCTTGAATGCTTGTCAAAATCACTCACTTTTAACTTCACTGGCTGAGCTGAGTGCCTTAGAGTTAGTTCATTATAGCTGACTCACTTTAAGCCAAACTGGCTAGCACAGTAGGGCATGCTCAGCCCTTCCTTGAGACACAAATAAAACATTTAACAATGAGAAGCTAGCTTTTAGGTGTCAGGATTTTCAAAAATAAAGTAGCAGGTGACAGACACACCAAGTCTAGAATGGTTTGAACATAAGAACCCCTCCCCTCCCTTTTTTTTTTTTCTTTTTGGTTGGATCAGCAATTGTATGGTTAAGTAGTATAACAAAAATTTCCAAAACAAATATGCCCTAAAGCACTGGATTAAACCTGAGCAGAAATTATTAAGATTACTCAGCACCAAAGGCTTTGTTCCTGCTGGCCACCTGCAGCGTGTAGTAATGCCCTTAACATTCTATCAAGGGCCCTGCCTGGACTATCTGACTTGACATTGGACACCACTAAGAGGAGACAGGCATGCAGAGAGAGAGTGATTAATGTAAGCCCTTCTGCAAGCAGCCAGAGGCTTACGGAATTCTTTCCTGCAGCATTCCTGAGATAATTGCCCACCATTTTATCTAGGAAAGTGTTAAGTCATTAAAAAATATGGCAAACTGTGACGTGTAAGAGGGTGGTGTTACATAAGGAAAGAAATAAAACAACAGAATGGAAAATGGAGGCTGAGCAAGAATATATGTGAGTCTGTAGTGTCTTTGAGGGAGGGTGGGATTCATTTTACCTGTATACATCGGTTTTTCACCCTGTTAAACTCAAAGATTTTATATAATTTCTCCTTTACAGTCTACAAACTTACATGAAGTCCCCCAAAAAGGTACTGTTTTATAAGTTGAATTTAATATGCTCACCAACTGAAAATTTATTTTCTCCAATTTCTATAAATTAATTCCCACTCTATTGCTAATGTCCCCATACATGAAACTGAAGTACATACCTTAAAAATAATTGATTAGAAATATGTATAGCATTACTGTGTTTGAATCCATTCCTGTCGTATATGAGATCAATTCTGTTCCAATTTGGCATCCACAATCCACGAGAGCATCTTAGGTTCCAAAATATTGTAGCCAAATATCCTCTTTGTCATGCTGGGGCTGGGGGCTAGGGGAGATAACGCAGGGCTTCAGTTGTGTTCAGAATGCCTGGGTGCTCCATATGGCCTATTTTTCATTGGCAAGTTAGTCCTTAAAATCTTAGGGGATTCTGCTACATATGCATAAGTATTATAAATTAATGCTCTAATGTGCTTTGAGGCCCTTGCTGAATGCATGACAGGCAGAATGAAAAGAAAACGAAAAACAAAAACAAAAACAAAACAAAACAAAAAAAAAACTATAGGCATGTGGTTCTCCCCAGGCACAGGAATTAGGAGTTTGGAGAGACTCAAGGACTTGATCCTTCCTTTTCTGGAATTAACTCTTGGGAGATATACGGAAATTAGGCAATTTTTTTCTTTTTTTCTTTTTTTTTTTGTCTTTTTGCTATTTCTTTGGGCCGCTTCCCACGGCATATGGAGGTCCCCAGGCTAGGGGTCGAATCGGAGCTGTAGCTGCCGGGCTACGCCAGAGCCACAGCAACGCAGGATCCGAGCCGCGTCTGCAACCTACACCACAGCTCACGGCAACACCGGGTCCTTAACCCACTGAGCAAGGGCAGGGACCGAACCCGCAACCTCATGGTTCCCAGTCGGATTCGCTAACCACTGCGCCACGACGGGAACTCCAAATTAGGCAATTTTTTGATACATTAGCTCTCAGAAGTGAATGTAATCATTCTAGTCAAACTTCTTACATCATCTTAAATTATCACCACTTCTTAATTATATTTTAAAGGTTTTTTTTGTTTTGGAAGTTTAAATAAAAACAGAAAATGCATTAGCTATGTGGAAGTGATCTATCAGAAAGCTCATTTGGGAAAAAAACCTTTATTTAATAAGTGAATCCCTGGCTTTGGTAAAACAGCCCAAGAATGCTCTTTTTTTCCCCTCTTTCCTTTTTTCCTTTTTGCCTCACTGTCTTCCTTCTTTATTTCTTTTAATGAAACTTTAGATTCCTTCCATATGCTACTTGGAACTGTAAAGCACTGTAGATCTATTTTCTGCTGAAGAACAGTGACTTACAGGAAAAAATTCTACCAAGGACCACCAAATAAACAAAGTCTGGAGGTCAGGATTTTACTCTCAAACCAGGGACCAACCCACTTCACCATTCAAACATTCAGAAATCCAATAGTAATTTATGAACTGTGGGAACAAAGCATCACTTCCTTCTTTCCTTTCTTCTATCACTCCATCTTTCCATCCTGCCTTTCTTTTGCACATCTGTCTTTAGGTAATACACTGATAGACATAAACTGAATAGAATCAAGTAGCAATGGAACACTGGTGCTAAAAGGCCACCTTGAATTTACAATAATGTGTCAACAATTAATTTTTTATACATACTAAGTATATATGTAGTTATTGCTATATATTATATAATATATAATAGCTATATATAACCAATTGTTAAATATTTTAATCTTAATTATTATTATTTATTAGTGGAGATCAGCTTGTGTAAAGGAAAGAAGAGGGAACTTTTGGTCAAGTTGACCTAAGTCCAGGTTCCCACACTACTCAGGCCTCATTTCTTCTTCGGTAAAATGATGTGAACTATTCATAGTTCATTTGGCTATTGTGTAAACTGAAAGGCACAAAATATGCTCAGTACCTAAAGAGTGCCTGGTTCATGGAAATGCTTAATAAACGGCAGTTATGGAAATGCTTAATAAATAGCAGTTAATATTATTATTTCATGTTATGCAAGCTGAGTAATAATTACTAGTCTCCTTGGACCATCCTTGCAGAGAAGGTGGTCAGAGTAATTTTTATTTTCTGCCATAGAAATTGCAATAAGGGAAATGTAACACTTTTCAAGGTCACCCAATAAGTCACTCTCTGTCATTAGGACTTAAGGGTTTTCAGCTTCCTTGTCTGATTTCAGTCCATTAGGCCACAAAGTCATCAAAACAAACCAGAAAAGAGCACCATCAAAAAGCAAAAGTAATAAAATCAAAGGATCCTGGAGCAGTATTGTACTAAAAGCCATCTGCTATCTTAGTCCACATTCTCAACCCTCTTGAAATGTTATTTGTAAAGCTTTAAAAGGCTTGACTGGAAACCTTCATGTCTTTTTAAAGATACAGTATATCTACTGCTGACTCATGCATGCTGAATTAAGAATTGTAATATAGATTTTTGAATATACATCAGAGAAATGCCAATACTTTTTACATTGTCAAAGCCCTTAGGCTTTTGCTGTTGAGAAAGAAGCTTTATGATTAGCTGAGCAAATGATTACTGCTGCAGAAGTAATGGTGAGAAGAGTTTATGTGTGTGTGTGTGTATTTGTGTATAGAAGTGTGTTCAGAAGAGTAGAGGTAGTTGAACAAAAGTGTTTTCAACATTTAAATGATAATAAATGCTGGTATGCATATTATTTCATGCTTTTTAATATATTCAATGTTCTTACGAGCCTGCTAGAATTTGTGCCATAATCAGGTGAAAGAGAAAAAAAAAAAAAAAAAGACACGTAACTGCTGCCTTAGCATTTCCACTTGACTTTGGTACCTTGTCTCCCTGCCTTGCTCTGTCAGATGCTCTTATTCTTCCCACTCCTTTTCTCATTTGGGCTTGGCAGGCACACTTTCGCTCAGTGCCAGTGTGGTAACCTTATACTCGCTTACTTAAGTGGCTGATCTCATCTCTTCCTTTATGTGGTTTGTGGGATTTTTTTCCCCCCTCTTTGGCTTATTACTTCCTTCTACCACCTTGTAGAGTTGCCTTTTTCATTGTACTTCTGTTATTGGGCTATCTTTTACAAATAAAACGATAAATATTTTTTAAAGTCTTTTTTTTTTTTAAACCTAAAGTCTTTTTAATGCCAGTTGTGGGGGCAGATATTTTTATGTGAACAATAATGAGAAAGAAAAATGGATTTCTCCCAGCTTTATATAAAGCCCCAATGAAGTAGAGGGCAAATTCTCAAGTTACAGGATTCTTCTTGTCCTATTTCTGAGGAGCAGAGCATAATTTTTTTTTTTTTTGCAGATATTTTAAGAGATGGCAAAACAGGGAATCAAACCAAAGTCATCACAAAAGGCTCCCAGTGTAGACCCAGCCATCTGCATATAGTTCACAGAACTCTTCTGTTTATTTATGAGTCGTGGAATGTGTAAAGCCAACTTCTAGCTGTAAAAGGACATACAGTTGCTCTCGTATAATTTCTTTGGCCTCTTTTTTTTTCAGCAAAATCAAGAGTTTTTTATATACCGGGAAACACTGCTATGCATAAGGGCCCAGTTTTTAGGAATTCATATTCCTTTGCTAAAACACTTAAAATGACAATTTAAAAATATGAGTATAGGATTTAAATAACCACAGCTGATCTTGACATATATACACTGAAGTACTGTACCTGCTAAGAATACTTTAGAAGAGCTCTAATGTGCTTTGAAAAAGAAGCAGAATTAAATTGAAGATAGAAACATTAATTTTCTGGTATAACTTGGTTCTATTCAAGATAACAATCTTCGATTAAGATAGGCACAAAAGAAGATAATGAAAGAAGTTATATGTTTTACCTTAAGACTTAACAATCTTCTTGATAGTAAGATTTTTCCAGAGGTCTTTATAGGGAAAATGATTTCAAATTTCATCATGATACAATGAGTTCAAGGAGCTAAATTGTTTATGCATTAAAAAATTACATGTCTCTGCCATTCTTGCTCTGCAGCTCTAGGCTCTATCTTTCTAGTTAAAAAGAACATTATGTTTTGCAGGCCAGCAACTTCCTTGATATGATGTTTTAGCTTAATCTATCCAAAACATTACCCTCCAGACATTCTAAGAAAGTTGCTTTTCTGACATGATGTGATTTTATGATCTTGTTGAAACATTTTCAGCCTTAAACATTACACACAAATAGATGGAAATAGGTGATAGCTTGAATGTCTGACCTCTACATGTGAGTTTGGAGTTACCCCCCCCCCAAATATGTGAAAATGTAAAATGATACCTATTCTCAGAAATAGAAAAATATAAACAAATGCCAAACAAGGCCAGGCCAGAGTTCTGTAACTCCAAATTCTCTTTGTTTCCTTATAATTTCCAGTGGATCTTGGGTAACATTTAGGGATGAATAGTGTATATACAAAGGAGAGGTTACCACCCACAAAAAAACGATGGAGTGAGTTTAATATTCTCTAGAATATTCTCTATACATTTAAGACCTTAATCACTAGGGGAGGTGTCAACAGGTAAACATATTTTCTTCAAGAATGCAAAATCTGGGAACAGAATTTCTTAAGTTTGGAGGGAGAAAGACAAAGACCATTGGTCATATGAGTTGGCTGTGAGGATGAGGGGTGAGCTTGGTGTGAAAAACAAATGTTATTAATAAACACTGAGCTTTGGAGTTCCCATCATGGCTCAGTGGTTAACGAACCCGGCTAATATCCATGAGGATTCGGGTTCGATCCCAGGCCTCACTCAGTGGGTTAAGGATCCAGTGTTGCCTTGTGCTGTGGTGTAGGTCACAGATGCGGCTCAGGATCTGGCACTGCTGTGGCTGTGGTGTAGGCTGGCAGCCATTACTCCTATTTGACCCCTAGCCTGGGAACCTCCATAGCCCCTAAAAAGTCAAAACAAGAAAACCAAAAAAAAAAAAAAACACTGATTTTTTTTTTTTTTTTGGTCTCTGCTTTTAGCAGTAATCTCATCTACCTTATAATATGTTAGGAAGAACTATAAACCCATTGGAAATAATTCCTTTATCACTTGTAATACTGTATATGGTTGGTGCTCTATATACTAGGTTGGAACCCCAGAAATGACTTGCCCCTGAGCAGTGCAGACATTTTTTGAATATATAAAACACCTACTTACAGCATATAAAGATCCATGCCAATAGATGCCCAATTGTCCTTTCCTCTAAGGATCCTATCCCTTTTTATTCATTCTAATAATACCCTTTTCTTCTCTTTTGAAACACTTTTCACATTTGCAATTTGTAATTTCTTTGTGGGATCTGTTTTCTGTCCCAGAGTTTAGGTCTTATAATGGAGGAGACCATGAATATATATATTCAACATCATATCCACAGGACACACAGGCATCCCAATAAATACCTTCTTGAATGGGTAGATGTATGGATGAATGGATGAATGAGTGACAGTTATATACAGTGTGACATGGTACACTTTGGAGGGAATGTGAGGTTGAAGGGGAACAGGTGGGGAAGGCAGATTTTGAAAACCTGGAATACCAAAGATAGTAGATTATGTTTGGTAGGAGGTGAAGGACTTTTAGCAGCAATGTGACACAGTCAGGCAGATGCTTTAGCAGACCACCGTGAAGGTTATATGGAGGCATAATCACAAGAGAGAGGGCAACATGGAGAGTATTGGAAGTATGTTTTAGTAGTTACCAAGTACTCTTTTATTTGTTTTCATAGGATTTACTTCTCCCTGATATTTGCTTATTTAAACATTTATTATCTATCGAACTCTGCTTACCCTTCCTTGAGAGAAGAGATAGTGTCTGTCTCATTCAATGATGTAGCCCCAGCAGTTAAAACTCCTGGCATTAGTTAAGCCTTAACTAATGTTTATTGAGTAATAATGAATAGTTTTTTTAAGCACTTCCAACATATTTAGGGAGCCATTTATAAATGTCTGCTGAGCTATACAGTATATCTTATTTCTACCTATCCATTAAAATCTATCTTCCATTCTGAGGGGATTGGAAAATTTAAATACAAAAGACACAATTCTTCTAGTTGGGGATGTAGCAATTATTTCCAAAGACTCACAATTTCTGAGTTCTGACTTCACTTTTTTCAGCTTGTGTTCTATTAGACATGAGGTAAACAAACAAACAAAAACCCACTCAAGCTAATTTTAACGCATAATCTAAGGAACGAACTTGCTTCTTCTGCAGCCCCTTAGATTTTATTCTCTAGAGATTTGTGGTACATTTGGGCTGAGATTGCAATTTACCTTTTCATCAAGATTAGAATAGCCTCTTCTTATCAGCACAAGAATCTATTTAAGTTTAAGACTGCACTTTCTCTTAGTGGCAAAAATATACTTCTCTGCGCCCAGGCATTTAAAATTCTTTCAAAATCTCATGCAGAAATTCACAGTGATGATTTTCTTGTAGGTCTCTGTTACAAAAGAAATCATAGTATCGAGAAGCAAATGAAATGACCTTGACAACTAAATTCTATTTTCTATTAAAATATGGCTCTCTTGTATTCAAATGTCCAGGAGTTTTCTCAGCGGGAAAGTTGGGGAAATCATTTTATTTATGTGTGTGGCTCATTTTGAGTCTACATTGTGGATGATTCCCAAACACTGGATTCTTATATGTAACATGTGGCCATGTTTATTAGCTCCTACTAAATAAACACAGACCAATTAAGCATGAACAATATGATCTGAAAAATTAGAAATGTGTGTAGAGTTTTCCTGGATTTTGTAGTATTACCAATAAAACAAAAGCAAAAAAAAAATCAACTTATCATTGCTAAATTGCTGCTATGGAAGTAAACAAAAAGCATGATCAGCAATTTAATTTTTTTCTTATATACTTAGCTGCAATTATCAGAAAAATAAGCTTTTTTTTAATTTTTTTGAATTTATTGTTTTTTAAATTATAGTTGATTTACAGTATTGTGCCAATTTCTGCTGTACAGCATAGTGACCCTGTCCTACATATATATACATTCTTTTTCCCATATTATCTTCCATCATGTTCTGTCACAAGAGATTGGATATAGTTCCCTGTGCTGTACAGTAAGACTTCATTGTGTATCCATTCTAAATGTAATAGTTTGTATCTACCCACTGCAAACTCCCCATCCATCTTATTCCCTCTCCCTTCTCCCTTGGCAACCACAATTATGTTATCTCTGTGTGTAAAATAAACTTTAAATAGTTACATCCTAATCAATCATTTTGAACTCTGTGGATTCCAAATATTTACATGTTAACTTTCATTGCCTACTTTCTATGTCATACTTGGCCTTTCCTAACTTTTTTAGAGCCTTTTATAATTGTTTCTAAGGTAGGTATAGAGTTAAGGTTTAGGAAAGAAGTTGCAGAAACATAGCTACAAGTTTCCTTCTCCAAATCTAGTGTTCACAGAAATTATATTATCTACAATATGTACGCGTGGATACATACCTTATATGTATTATATATATTATTGAGTGGTACATATGTTATCCTTTGCTTCAAAAATAATTTGAGGGGACATCAATTTGCGTATTAATGAAATAAGCAAACCTGTTCTAGGATGTGGTGGGGAATATTGAAAAAAGTGCCGATTAATACACCTAATAATGGAGATTCAGTCATTCTAATTGTGCTCTATGTGATTAAAGTCAGGTGAGACCAGCCAAGACATCTCTCTTTTACATTTTGAGAGAGCTGGAGGAGAGAAACACGGCAGATGTCCTTTAAAAAGTCCTTCGTGATTTTGGCCACTAAATTACATCGTAGCATGTGTAGTATCTGTTCTCTCCCGCCCCCTTCTTTTCCCCTACCATGGGCACCAATACAATTAATCTTCAGGGGAGTGTTTTAGATAGTCATTATTTTATCAGTGAAGTCCTTCGAAAAAGCTTAAATACTTAAGTGATTTCCCTTGGAGCAGTAATGGTGAATTATGCGGTACTCTAATTGTGCTATTAGTTTATCTGAGTTAAGATGCAATCTACTTAATTTGAGAATTTTATTACACATTGGTCTCAAAAGGTGAAACACATTAAAAGCATATTGGTTCTTCTTACAGGAGGTTAAGTCTTTTCAGATGCTTCTTGGGTGGAAATATTGTCTCTCACATTTACTTTAAATATTAGTGTGATGTGTTTATTTTGACACAGAAATGTAACTTTGAAAATTTGTAGGATACTTGTTTAATGTTTATTAATTTGTTATTTGTGGGGTCAAAGTTACATTTATTTTAGTAAAATCTATTCCAACCTCATGATACATCTAATCAGTATATGAGTTAATTATGAAAGTGTACCATATACTTTGTGGTGTGTTTAAAACTTAAAAGCACAAGAAATAATGACAAATAGGCAAGGAGGATTTTTAGAGCAATGAAACCAGGCTGTATGATACTTTGATGGTGGATACAGACTGTTATAAATTTGTCCAAACCCATAGAATGTACAACACCCAGAATGAACACTGAGGTAAACTATTGACTCTGGGTGATAATGATGTGTTTATATCGGGTCACTGATTATAACAAAAGAACCATTCTGTTGGGGGATGTTGATATTGGTAGAGGGTGTGTTTGTGGGGGCGGGGCAGGAGGTATGTGGGAAATCTCTGTACTTTTTGTTCAATTTCTCAGTGAACCCAATACTTCTCTAAAAAATAAAATCATTTGTTTTAAAAAGGGAAAAAATCAGTCCTGCATAAAGTTAAAATGGACTTTTAGCATCTATTCTTATTTGAATATCGTGATACTGGAAATAGACTCCACAATCTAAAAAGTGCTTTAGAAAGGCTGTATTTTTTTAATCTGATTTTCATCTTGGAATTATTATTATTATTTTGTCTTTTTAGGGCTGCATCTGTGGCATATGGAGATTCCAAGGCTAGGAGTCAAATGGGAGCTGAAACTGCTGGCCTGTGCCACAGCCACAGCAATGCCAGATCCGAGCTGCATCTGTGACCTCCACCACAGCTTATGGCAACGCCAGATCCTTAGCAAGGCCAGGGATGGAACCTGCATCCTCATGGATACTAGTAGGGTTCATTAACTGCTGAGCCAGAATGGGAACTCATCTTGGAATTATTTTTAAAATGATAATTTAATTTATCAACACACTAAATTTTGACTTAAACAGTGACAGCTACAAGCCTGCATACATCTAGAACAGGCTTTCTCAACCTCGGCGCTATTGACATTTTGGACCAGGTAACGCTTTTGTTTGTGGATGGCTGTCCTGTGCATTGTAGGGTGTTTAGTAGCATCCTTGGTACCTATCCACCAGATGCCAATAGTGCCACTCAAGTTGCGAATATCAAAAATATCTCCAGACTTTGCCAAATATCACCTGAGGGGAAATTGCCTTCTGTTGGGAACTATTGCTTGTAAGGTAAATGTGCACAACTAGCTCTTATTGTTCAAAATATGTGCAGTGTGTGTGTGTGTGTTTAAACTCTCAGTTCTACGATAGAAATAAGGTTTACAAAGACAGGGGTGTAGAAGTAAAAAGAAAATTCTTTAATTTTGTTCATAGTTTACAAGACTATTGTCAGACTTTGTGCTTTTGCCTCTTTTTCCCATGTGGATTGACAAAGGGTGGATACAGATTTTTACCCTCTGGCTCAAAGATCATGCAGGAGTGAGAACCTGTTATCAGTAAATTGGGCTTCCTGCACTAGGAGTTGCTTCAAACTACTTGTGGTGCATGCCTCCCCTGTGCATTACACCAGAAGGCTTTAGAATAAACATTTGGCTGAACCGTTTTTATAGGAGACATCCAGCTGTCCTGTGAAGGAACTGTCGCCCACACCCACGTGCCTTAATGTATGACTTGCCAGAATGTTTGTTTGCCTTCCCAGAGACAAAGGCACAATGCAAATGTGAACAGTATACTGTTAATTATCACTTCCTTGGAATTTGTCCATGGATGGTTTAGTGAACCTTTGTTTTAAAGTTTGGTGGAAATTGTTAGCTGAAATTTTTGATGAAAATAATTTAGAAATTATTATTTCTAATTGGAATATAATAAATTATTGTGTTATATTTATTATATGCCATGTATAAATATAATACATTATAATAATTAAAACATTATAATAAGTTAGACATTATTAAAAAGAAATATGACTACTGCTGAGAATCATGATTCTAAGTTAATTTTAATAATACAGGGGAGTTTCCCAAATGAATTACAGTATGATTTTTATTTCAGTTTTGAGAATTACACTATATATTTTACAGTTTTTCCATTTTTATCCTATCTTCTTACTCTTTCCCCTTTCCCACCTTTCCTTTATTACTTTGTTCATATTTCCTAATACTATTGTATCTCTAATTTGAGTAATATATCAGTGCGAATTTGAAATTTAAAGTTGACACCAGTGAAGTTGGCATGTTATTTTATTTATTTTTTATTTGTTTATTTTTAGGGCCACAGGTGCGGCCTCTAGTTCCCAGTCTAGAGGTTGAATCAGGGCTACAGCTGTCAACCCACATCACAGCAATGTGGGATCTGAGCCATGTCTGCAACATACACCACAGCTTGAGGCAATGCCAGATCCTTAACCTGATGAGTGGGGCCAGGGATCAAACCTGCATCCTCATCGATACTAGTCAGGTTCATTTCCGCTGGGCCACAGTGGGAACTCCAGTAGCACATACTTTAAATCAATTTTCAAGAGAAAAATGCAACCTTCTTTCCATTTTGCTGGTATTAATATGTATTTAGTGAGTTACCTTGCCATATGTCTGCTGCGTTTCATGAACAATATTATCTTCACTCTTACAAAATGTACATCTAGTCAATTGTATTTGAAATGGGTTATAGGATTTCCTGTCCTGGTACAGCAGAAACGATTCCAACTGGAATCCATGAGGATGCAGGTTGGATCTGGGGATCGGGGATCTGGCATTGCCATGAGCTGTGGTATATAGGTCATGGACATGGCTCAGATCCCACATTGCTGTGGCTGTGGTGTAAGCTGGCAGCTGCAGCTCCAATTCAACCCTTAGCCTGGGAACCTCCGTATGCTGCGAGTGTAGCCCTAAAAAGCAAATAAATAAATAAATAAATAAATAAATAAATAAATAAATAAATAAATAAAATGGGTTATACACATATCTATCAACACAAACTTATGCAACAGTACAATCGTATCACCTTCTCCACATCAACTGCCTTCTAAAATCTTTTAGTAAATGTAGCAGTGGCAATCTGAAATTTTACTTGAACATAAAACTTTGCAGGTAGCAGCTCTAAATAGACTTTAAAATTTAAAGTGTTCTGTATAAACAACTCTGTGATCCAATTGGAAAATAAGTATAGTACATACTGATAATATATCATCAGTAATTTTTAATGTGCATTTATCACAGGGCTGGCATATCAAATGGTGATTTTTAGGCATTTTTTTGAAAGAATTTTGTAGCAAAGTGCACTGCTTCCTTTTTCATTTAGTTTTTCCTCTTTTCAGATGAGGACAGATGCAATGAGAGCTGTGTGCCTAAATGAATACTTTTACTCTTGACTAAATTAGTCTGGCATAAACACAGCACTGCTAGCTTTCAGTACAATTGAAAGTAAGAGCTGTGGTTCAGAGGTCTTTCTTTTCAGAGTTCTGCTAAATCATGCTTAAAGTTCAGTTTGTATTCCAAGAGTAGCATTTAAGACAGCATAGTTAAGAATCTCTTAACATTTCCATTTACAACTTTCTTCTCCTTCTAACATTTTCTTTATTGATTTTAGGATGTTTCATGGTAACAGCTTATCAGCAGTTACAGCCAATGACCTAAACATGCAATTAAAATTGTTCTATTTTGGCTAGGTGATAAACTGGCCCTCACTATGAGGCTTCGGAAATACTATTTTCTTTCCTCAAGACCTCTTATTACTAATTATAAAATGAAAAAGCACATATTGAAGTTGAATCCTTTGGAGAAATCATGTTAGATTCTTTATACATTCAAAAATGAAGCTGTTTGAACATTAAATTGCCTTGTCAATGATACGTATGGCCTTTAACATTTCATTTCAACTAAAACCATTCATTTATTTGTAAGTTGTAGGTGGAGAAAAATACCACAGTATGTCTGTATTTTTATGACTTAAATGGCCATATGGAAAACTGCCATCCAAGAAAACATACCCTTAGATGAAACTTGGCCTTTTGGCAGGTGTGTGTGTGTGTGTGTGTGTGTGTGTGTGTGTGTGTGTTACAGAAGACTACCCTCTCCCCCACCCCAAAGATAATGTTTGGGGAAATCATTGGCCCTTATAATGAAAATCCTGGTAGCTCAACCTCCTTTTTTAAAGATGAGATTTTTCCAGATTATAATACTGATAATGGCATGCTACCTGTCAGATCACAACATGGGTTTCCAGACTCAATACAGGGAGATTCTGATAGTTTAAGGCTTCTCTGTCCATTTCACATTACTTTCAGTCTTCTTTCCTCTGACTGCCCAAGGTATCATAGACCAGATTTTTAGCAATCTTTTAATGGTAGTAACATGCTTAGACTGTATATTTGTGCATGTATGCATGTGAAATAGATTAGTTATAGGTGCATAACTTCTGCTTATGCAAAAGTAACTAGCTCCATCATCTTCCTAACTTATTTTGCTTTTTAGAGTTTCATTTTCTTTTTTTTTTTTAGGGCCGCACCTGCGGCATATGGAGATTCCCAGGCTGGGGATCAAATCAGACATACAGCTGCCGACCTACACCACAGCCACAGCAACACAGGATCCAAGCCGTGTCTGCGGCCTACACCACAGCTCATGGCAACACCGGATCCTTAACCCATTGAGTGAGGCCAGGGATCGAACCCTCGACCTCATGGTTCCCAGTCAGATTCGTTTCTGCTGCGCCACGACAGGAACTCCTGGAGTTTCATTTTCTTGGTGCATGAAATATATCCTTGCTGATTGTTCTCAGAGAACTAATTCACTAAATTCAAAGCATTGATTATTTTCTTCCACTTACCACCCCTCCACATTGGCCTCTTCCTCATCAATCCCCCACTCTTGAGGTCCCTGTTCTTTGCTATTTCTTCTTTAACTTCTATTCACTAAATCCAAGGCAGAGTAGGTTCTGTATCTTCTGTGACCACAGATGTGTCCGTGTTAGTCTGAAACCTAGGTCTGTACTTTGTGGCTTCAGGTTAAAATTGTTCTCTCGAGGGAGTTCCCATCATGGCACAGCAGAAACAAATCTGACTAGTATCCATGAGGATGCAGGTTCGATCCATGGCCTCACTCAGTGGGTTAGAGATCCAGTGTTGCTGTGAGCTATGGTGTAGGTTGCAGACACAGCTCGGATCCCGGGTTGCTGTGGCTGTATCGTTATTCGACCCCTAGCCTAGGAACCATACCATATGCCATGGGTGTGGACCTAAAAAAAAATTGTTCTCTTGAAAGTTAAAATTCTGTGAGGTCCCTAGTCTTTGTCTATAACCTTACTCTACCTGTAGAACAATTTCTTTTATTCTGCAAAGGAACTACTCTCTTCTGCTTCCTTTGGCTACCTCTTCTATCCTTTATCGTTTTCTTACCTGTGTCTTCATACAGCTCTATAATGTCTTTCTCCACAGATACCAGCTATTATCTCTTCTGATGTAATCCTGTGTTATTGCAAATACTATTAAATTATACTTCTTCTGTGAAGACTTCAACTGAGAAGCTATTCTTAACGCATATATGTTATCTGTGGTTGGAGGGCATAGTTTTACCAAATCTCTATGTCTGTGCTCAGTTTTTTTTTTTTTTCCCCTATTCTATCTCAGATTCTTTTCCCACATGCTCAGTCTTCATGGAAGAAATGGAAAAGGCTTTCAAACTACAACCTGATGGCCAAGCATTGAGTCTGCTATGATATTGACTTTCCCTTCACTCTACCTTTAATTTTAAGAACTGCTCTTCTCCTCATTCCTCTGATCAAGCCATAGATTATTTGTGCTAGAAATAGCTTGGGGGATAATTTAGTTTCGTCACTTATTATATATGAGAAAACTTGAGATTCAGAGAGCCTAAGTGATTTGTCCCAAACCATACTGAATCATTTCTAGAAATCAAGTTTTTTTTGTTTGTTTGTTTTTGGTTTTGGTTTTGATTTTTGTTGTTGTTGCTGTTTGTTTAGCCAAACCTGTGGCATGCTGACATTCCCGGGCCAGGTATCAAACCTGAGCCACAGACATGACAACGCCACATCCTTAGCTGCCAAGCCACTCCCTTTTTTTGGTTTTGTTTTGTGGCTAGAATTTCTAACTGCGTCCTTGCTTTGGGTCCAGTTGCTTAACTAGGTTGCTACTTTTGGCATCAGTGTTTGAGGAATGACTTTTTCTAGATTTCCGAGGGCCTGGGAGACCATGAAATGGCCCTCCATGATAGTGAGGTACTCACCACCAGACACCAGACTAACCTCATGACCACTGCCTGCTTATTCCTAATACCCAGACTTTGCTTCCCTGACTGACTATCCACCTTGTAACTCCGTGTGGGCTCTATGAGGCCCTCTTAGTTTTCCCGCAGTGTCACCTGCCACTGTGCTTCAGACACCATGCTTCTTTTCCTTGACCTCCTGCATTTTCTTCAGTTGCCAGCCTAAGAGAAACTTGTTTGTCTGGTTTTTACTTTTGATTTATCTTTTGTTCTGACTGATAGAGATGTTGAGGGAGGCCAAGTGATACTTCCCTGGAAATTTTTATAAAATGCTGCTGAGATTGCTTTTGGAAATGTGTAATTTTGTTTGGGGTGAAGAACATGGTCTTCATGACTTTGCAACTTTCCTGCAGTTCTTATGAAACCGAGAAAGTAAATGTGTGTGTGCATGTGTGTGTACAAGTGTAGTTATTGGAATGATTCCTTTGAAGGCATTGTTATAATGGGCTAAGTTTGGACCTGGAAAACAGAGTCACCTATTTGGAACCCCGTTCCTCCAATTACTGAATATGTGACCTTGGGAAAAATTATAAGTTAAGTGCCAGAGTCAGAATTCAAACCCAGATTTGCCAAGCTCTAAGAATATATATATTTTTCACACGTCATGGCATAAGACATACTCTGCTTGAGAATATCCATTTAACATAACTGAAGAGAAGATTGCTCATGGTTTTCTGCCTTTCGCATGAAGTTTAAATGGACTTCAACTTACCTGAAGGTAAGTGATTGAAAACTCAAATGATTAGTCAAATTATCAGACATCTCTGACTTTCAGTTGAAACACTGAGATAAAGATATTTGGAAGTTTCCTTGTGGAGCAGCCTGCTGAGGATCTGGCTTGGATCACTGCTGTGGTTTGATCACTGGCCTGGCATGTTTGATCACATATTGAGAGCATGACCAAAAAAAAAAAAAAAAGGTGATCGTAAGGCTAAAATAAGATCATATATGTGAAAGCTGTCTTTTAGAAATGTCCCTCAGAAAGAGAACTATCCTTCTCTCCATCTTAAGAAACTGAGTAGGGTACTTTTTTTTTTTTTTAAGTCATAATTGTGAGTTAGTCTGTTGGGCTGCTATAACAAAATACCAAAGACTGGGTAGCTTATACACAGCAGACATTTTTTCATCAGAGATGAAAGGCTGGAAGTCAGAGATCATGGTGCTAGTGTGGCTGGAGGAGAGCCTTCTTCTGGGCGACAGATTTCTCATTGTATCCTCACATGGCAGAAGGGGCAAGAAAGCTCTGTGGGGTCTCTTTTGTAAGGGCACTTATCCCATTCATGAGGGTGCCATCCCCATGACCCAGTCACTTTCCAAAGACCCCATTTCCTAACACTGTCACCTTGAGTGGTAGAATTCCAACGTGTGAATTTGGGGGGTGGGGCACAAACATTCAGGCCATAGCAGATTATCATTAATTTGACTCCAGAATTTATTGTTGAGATGATAAATTTGATGACCACTGATATATCACTTCTGAGATAAATAGGAATGGCGGTTGACAATTACTTACTCCTAAAATGAATACATACATACACAAGGAAATCAGCTTATATATATTATGGCTACATGGAAGTAATGAAACTCAGTGTTTTCCCTTCAAAGAAAACCTAAGTTTTAACCTAGGAAAAGAGGATTTGTTGAAGGAAAGTAGTAGATAAAATATGCAGAAATTGTCTTTTTAAAACTCTGCTATTTTATGGTGTTTACTTCAACAAAGCACCTAAGAATAGTGTTTTCCTATCTAAAAAGGGTTGTGATGTAAGCTGTTCTATTTCTAGCTAGGGAGCTGAATGTCTCTGTGCCACTTTAATGTTTTCTATTTAAGAGGCTATGTCAAAATACATAATGCCATGCTAAAGGCACAGGTTACCAAGTTAGAGTCACATCAGATTCAATAAAGGCCATTCGTTTCAATGTAGATATACAGTAATTCATGTACTATACAATTTAGCAATTGCATCAAAGTCAGGGAAGCAAAAGCATGAGTATGGGGGTGACAGGGAATGGAGAGGAGGGGAAATTATTCCCGACCGAGGCAGTAGCCCAAGCTCCTGAGGGCTTGAGATATGTCAGAGGAGACTCTGTCCTTCTGGAGTACTGCTTCATCTAATCAGCCAGAATCCAAAACTATCTCTTGAGACTCCTTAAAGGGGTCTCAAGTTATTAATATGTTAACCAAAACGGTGGGAGAGTAGAAAACCTCTTGGTGATCAAATCAAACAGCACTAGATGATTTTTATTGGATCATAATAGTCCTTTTGAAAATCCTTGAAGGATTTTAAAACTTTGCACATGAAACACTTCTTTGATAATATTGGGCCCTCCAAATTTCAACAACTTCATACCAGAATTCCAAGTGCTCTGACTTGGGGGTGAGGGTGGGCTAAGGTGGAGAACTTCATAGAAATTGATGTGTAACTTGTCAGAATCAAAATTTAAATGCAGGTCTACCAACCTCAAGGGGAAAAAAAAAATCTGTTCAGGATAGCTGACCAGCATCTCTGAAGAGCAGACTGTTCCTTATTTATGCTCTTAATGTTTATCAGGGATGGCACATGGGTTTCATTCAACCTGTTGCTTCGTAAGGATTAATTGGTAATGGCTTACTGGAGTGCTGCATTGAAGAGGACTTTATGGTAAATCCAAGTTATTGGGAAAGTGACATGATTGATTAGAGAGACTTGCCTGGGAGTGGGATGGAGTGGATGCTTGCCAATATTTGCCATTTCTAGGTTGAAATTAAATGTCTAGGAGAGTGCTTGGTGAGAATTAAGTATTTAAGCAATGTTATTTATCTTCCATTTATCTGCTGCTTCTATGTGTAGCCAAAAAGAATCTTCTTACAGTGGTTTTAGCAAAGTCCATCAGGTGAATCCCAGAAGGCAGAGTGGGAAGTTGAGCAGGAAGCTAGATACAGGAAGTGGTTCTATGTAAGGCACCCTACTGGCTCTGAAGAGGACTCCTTCAAATTTTTATATATTTATATTTATTTTGAAATAGAATAAATCAGGATATTCCTAAAAGGTAGCAATTTTCTGAATACAAGAAGTAAGGTGAAGTTGAATTTTCTCTTGTATTTATTACTGTGTCACAGCAAGCCTAAGATATTTCAGGACAGATATCCAGGTAAATGAGGATATATTTTATTCTTCTACTAGCATCCCTTATTTCTTCTACTTAAAAGTCACTTTAATGTAAAAGTGTAACTACCAAATCAGCCAGGCTTTTTTTTTTTTTTTTTAAATCATTGTGTACTCAAAAGCCTATTTTCCCTCTGAGTAACTATGGAAGAATGGGATCCTAAGAGATAGATTAATCAAATTTAAAAGCAAATGTAAATTTAAATCAACCATGGAGCCCTGCTGTACAGCAATTAACATTTCAAGGTAAAATGAAATGCGATGATAGTAAATACCAGTTCTATGCAGAATTGGAAACATATTTTGTTTCATGGTGTATTGTGGCAGAGAATGGGAATTTGAAAGGAAAATCATTATTAATACACTCGCTTTGACATTTCAAGATATAATTTAAACTTGATTACAACTTTTATTAAATTTTTTTTCAATTTCCCTACCTCATAGTTCTCCATCTTGGCACTGTTGATGTTTTGGACTCTATAATTCTTTCTTTAGGGGCTGCCTTTTGCATTGCGGGGCGTTTACCAGAATCCCTGGCTTCTACCCACCAGATGTCAGCAGCCGCTCGCCCCCTCCCACTCTTGGCAGCTGTGGTACCAAAAATGTCTCCAGATCCTGAGCACTGATTTGGGAGTTAAGTGAACTGGGTTACTACTACTCACTAACTCTCATACTCACCAACTATGTAACTTGTTGTGGTTACCTCTTCTCCCTGACCCAGATTTCATTTAAGTAAGTGAGGCTTTTGAATGGTCTTATTCAGTTCTAAAATTCTTTAGTTTGCCCTTTCTATCACTTCAAGGGAAAAAACAGTTTTCAGAGACAGAAAGTTCTTGAGGATAGTCTTTGGGGGTTAAGTTGAAAAGGATGTGAAAACCTGGGTTAAAATTGGTGCAACCAAAGCAGAATTATCGGAGTCAGGCATATTTGTTATGAATGTCACCCAGGAGTCTGCATTTTTGTGGTAGCTCTTGGTTACCATGGAAATCTGTTTGAAGGAATTGGGAGCAGTGGAAGGGAAGGATAGAAGGCTGGGGGCGTGGGGTAGGTGCGGGGCAATCCATTTTAAGAACATTCAAGAAATAAAGAATTCCCTTCTATGTAATGTTTATAATTTTGGAAGCTATTTTCAGACAGAACATGTATTATTGTTTATACATTTCTAATGAAGAGCTCTGTGGTTCTGAGTGACTCACCTAACATCAAGATCTAGTCATTACCTTGGTTCAAGAATCTTTTCTTTTGCTCAAGGAGTGGAGGTCAATCATTTGCCTGCTGAAGCCCGATGGCTCATTGCTAATTGATGTCCACAAAATCTGCCGTTATGGTGTTCCTGGGGCTGCTGACAAGGACAGGAAGTTCCATGTTGGTGAAGTGCCTCTGAGTAGGCAGCTGAATAATGGAGATTCTAATTTAATCAGCCTGAGTTAGGGAGGGCAATATGAATTGAGGCTTTCTAAAGATGCTTGATTTGGCACACAGAACAAAACATCCAGGTAGACCTGGCTTCTTCCACATTTGCGGCTGGGCTTTATTATGCTTCTTAACTCTTGTCCTTTCCTAAGACCTCCTTTGCCCCTAGTCCCTTGAGCCAAACTCTCCAGCATGACAGTGGCGTGCACATCTGCAGCGACTCTGACAGACTCTCTGACTGTCCAGTAGGCACTGTTGCTCTTTGCAGCAGATACCTTTCCTCCCTGATGAGAAATCACTTTTCCTGCAAGTTATCCTTAATCAGCAGTCAAATGAGCCTCTCTTGAAACCTGGCTGCACTGCAACCTGCTGCTACCACCTTACCGTATTGGCATCAAACAGGGTCATATATCAGTACAGGTTAATTTCTTGAAATCTGTTAAATAGGGTGATCTTTTGTCCTATGGCATGCAGATTGTGTTAGTAAACTTAGCAATACATGGACACAAGTGCAGGGAGAGTCCAGTTCTGCTCTTTTTCTTGTTACAGAGCTGGGGGACAGGCAATTTATTATAAGCTTATTCACCCTGAATAGGTCAGAACCGTGAAATTTGAGAATCCTTCATTTGAGGCTATCAAGTCATTGGGGAGATTACATCTACATTGTGCTTTAATCTGCTGGATGGCCATCGCCATCAGTAAAATGTCGGATCTGTCCGCATCGTTAATGTAAGGGGCACTGTCTGGGTGATCATCAGCTGAACGCGGTGACAAGTAATTTTATTGAAGGACCAAGTGGGAACTTAACCCTCTTGATTTTTTTCCCTTGAACTCATTTTCTTACTTTTGATGGAAGGAGGGTATTTTAAGAAAATATGGTGAGGTCTCATTGCTTTTAAACAAGATGTTTCTCACTCTTACACCTACATTTAGTTCAACGGAGAGGTTATGCCAAAGGAAATTAGCAGATTACCAAAAAAAAAAAAGGAAGAAAGAAAGAAAAAAACATATATATAGCCTGCAGCATGTGGAAGTTCCCAGGCCACGGGGGGAAAAATGTAATTTTATAAGATTTAAAGCACTCTATTTTTCTCTCCTGTGCTGTCACTATTTTTATAGTAATTTTTCTGGAGTATTTACATTTCATTTTTGCACAGAAAAGAGCTCTTCCCCAACTATGGATGTACAGGGGTTGTATTAATCCTCGCTATTGAACCAACGTTTCATAATATAATATGTTCCTTTTCCCTTTTTGACTGAGAATTTAGGCAGACAAAAGCAGAAATATAGATTAAACTTAGAGTTTCTTAAATAATTCAAGATTATGTTGCTAAAGCTTAGAGGTCAGAGATTAAAAACAGAAGCCATACTGTATACCAGTATAAGTTTGATCACAGATATTTATAAAATATGAAATCACAATTTCACACATATGCATATATATATTCTCTTAATGCTTAGGATAGTATAGCTGCAGTGAATTGGAAGTTGTTTTGCAAGTACTTACTATATTCTGATATGTATGTTTTAAATGTGATATATATGTTTTTAATCAGTGTTAAACCAGGACTGTAATTTGTTCACATGATAAGATTAAACAAAGGTGTTTATATGTGGCTTACTGAAAATATGAGTTTAATGACTTTTAAAAGCCACCTTGTAACTGCCAAAATTTAGATGAATTTTCTGAAAACCAAATCCTGTAATATTTGCATATGAAATTGTACGTCTAACTCTTTCCTTAGAATAATCGGGGAAGCTTTTTTTTTTTTTTTCTTTTTTAATCTTCAAATGACTCCACTTTGTCAGGTATTTCAGTTAAGGAACAGCGGTGGTGGTGATGGTGAGTCAAAGTGAAGGTTGAAATAGAGAGGTAATGAAATACATTCTAAATTAGAAAACAAGGTTAATGGTGATGTTTGAATGAAACCTTTTCAAACCCACTGTCAAAACACAACTTCTTTTCCTCTCTCATTTGAATCTCATGGCAACCTTGCTACCTTGTACAGCGACTTCTCTTCTGGGGTGTGTTTGCTGAATGCCTTTCATTTAATAGGCATATTTTAGAAATCTAATTTCACTGTCTGCTTCAGATTCAGTGATGCTGTAGAAACCTAACCATTTTAGACCGTCTGGATGCTGTTTTCATCAAGTCATTAACATTATTATTGAGGGTGACAGAAGGAAGTTATCTCCCCTCACTCAGAGCATCTTGTTTGTTAAAGACCACAACCCCTTAACCTTTATAGAGGATGTGGTTTCACCAAGTTAACTTTTTATGTAGCTCTAACAGTTTTTCTTTATAATTTCAGTTTATATCTGTCTGGAGTGCTTCCTGCAAAATGCACAAGGCTTTTTCGTGTCAGTAAAGCATGTCTGGGTTATGAATAGGTGTTCTCAGGATCTTAGTTTCTTAGCACATTAGAGTTCAGCCTAGACTCCTCATTTTCGAGATGAGGGAACTGAAAACTCAGGTTGTCCTGCCCAACAACATCACATGACAAGCTCTATTATGATATTCTGACACTTCATCAAATGTGTTTTCCCTCTTCCACATCCTGCCCTTTTGCACCGGTCTTACCTTTGTTAGACTACTTTGAGACCCTGAAAACCAGGTAATTTATATTAGCCCTTTTGTTCTGGATCATTTCTCCCTTGTTTATGTTAAATCACAGGACAGATCCCAGCCTCCTGCTTTATGCCATGATTTATTTGGGCTGAACTCTAACATGAACTGAAATGAGGTTTATTATAAAAGTAGCATTATTGCTTTTGTAAAAAATGATACATATTTGGGCACACTTTAAAATAACACAGATTTAAATCAATAAAATACTAAAAGTAAATGGAAATTACTCCAAGCATTCAAACCCAAGATTAGTATTTTGGCAAGCATACTGTCCATCATAAGCCTATGCAAAGATTTATTACTCATGTGCATATGAAATTTTGCCTGCATTGATTCATACCATAATACATCACCAATAATGCCTGAGGTTGCCGTTTCCTTTAACATGGCTAATACAGATGCTTGTCAGTTTTTAGAATGTTTACTCTTCTGATCTACATGAAAAAATGTCCTTTATTTTTCTAGCTCAGCAAAAGCCTTTAAGTCACATTTTCACGTCTTTTGTTCTTATTTGTATGGGCACAATCATGTTCTTCTTTCGATTCTTACTGATTTGTAAAATCCCTCATCTAGGAGTTCCCGTCGTGGCACAGTGGTTAACGAATCCGACTAGGAACCATGAGGTTGCGGGTTCGGTCCCTGCCCTTGCTCAGTGGGTTAATGATCCGGCGTTGCCGTGAGCTGTGGTGTAGGTTGCAGACGCGGCTCGGATCCCGCGTTGCTGTGGCTCTGGCGTAGGCCGGTGGCTACAGCTCCGATTGGACCCCTAGCCTGGGAACCTCCATATGCCGCGGGAGCGGCCCAAGAAATAGCAACAACAACAACAACAACAACAAAAAGACAAAAGACAAAAAAAAAATCTCTCATCTATTTGGCTATTTACTCTGTATATGTGATATTTTGCAAATATGTTTCTCAGTTAAAAACAAGCTACAGTTTTTTATGTCTTCTTTTATTGTTTTTGTTTGTTTGTTGTTTTCTAGGTTTTGCTACCACAGGGTTTCCTTTGTAGTGAGGATGCTTTTTATTATTCTAAACCATGCAAGTAATTGATTACTGGAATTATATTTGGAGGATGCCTACAGATAAGCAGGTTAACAGTTAATAACATCATAAATTATTTTAAAAATGTCTTTCTGCTTAAGTAAGTAATATTGATAATATCTCTGTAGAAAAGAGAGGATCTTTGATTAGAGAAGAGTAGCAAATGCCCAAGTATATGTAATGAAGCTAATTAGCTGTTTACTGATTTCCTACCATTGGGTTAGTATCCCATGGGCCTTTACTTCTTCATCTTGTTATTGTACTGTCACTCCACATGTTTTTTTTTGTTTGTTTTTGTTTTTAACTTAAGTGTGTCCTTTTGTCCTGTGGGAGAGTAGTTTCTGAGCTAAATATCCTAAATTCCTGCCTTGAATTCCTCCAACTTGCCATATGCTATTTTATCATTGAATAGAGGGAATAAGATCATTTACCTGGAGGAAGTCTGCACTGTCTTAAGTCTGGTTGCCACAGATCTACTTGGTCTACAGTATTCACTTCTCTCATATTGAGCCCCACAGCTTATGGCTCTGATGCTTTCTACAAGTAATTCTCCTCTTTCTCTCATTATTATTATTTTTTTTTTGTTCTTTCTGATCACTGCTCTTGCTATAATGAAGTTACTCATTTTATTTTTAATACAATGCATTCTCTTTTTTAGGACTTTCTGTTTGCCTATCCAAAACTCTTGTGATTTTCATTGGGGGTGTCTTCAGACTTGAGAGGAGTCAGGTTGAATGCTAGGTGACAAAGACATGGTCAGTGTGTAAGGATGATTCAGCATTTAAAGATTTTTATCAAGTTTTTGGTTACAATTAAGACATAACAGTTCCATCGGATGAAGTCACTTGATCTGCCCTAACACTTGTATATGGACTGCCCTCTCAATGTGCCATGTTTTAAAAACAGAAGCTGTTAATTTTGTTCCCCTGTATGTGCAGTGGAGAGGGCTCTGATTTTTGGAGGTAAAATATCATTTCTGGTTAGGAAAGTAGAGAATTGAGATGATTGAAAGGATATTAAAAGTGAGGGGGGTGGGGATCCTAACAGATAAGGGGAAATATAAAGACTGAGTAGATCCCATTGAGAAGTAAGTCTCTCAAGGAATCGTACTTTGAACACTAGTTCAGAGAGAAAACCAATAAACTTTTTATAAAATATGACTGAAGCTGGGAACCTTTTACATTTTTTTGGAGGGTAAATACTAAAATTAGTGAATATAAATGAGAATTAGCACTTATTGGAGCACCTACCAAGAAACATCAATAAGATATTGGATTCTCATAGTATCTCTCACTAACCCCATTTTATGGATGGGAAATCTGAGGTAAAATTCCAGGTCAAAGGGATCAAATACTTTGCAGTGTGTTTAGTTAGGCAGTGGAGCACAAGTTCTCTCTGGTTTCAAAGGCCTAAACTTTCTATTTCCAGTGAGGAAAAATTTCCAGGAAAACAAACATGCTCGGTGAACTCTCAGATTGTCAAAACACACCACTGAATGGAAAATAATCTCTGTGCTACTCAGAAGTAAAGCAGATGGGGCATTGGTAGTTGTATATGAATGGCTACCTGGTGTTTTCTTATTTGTGAGTTTGTTTTAATATCACCTGTACCTTCTTTTTCTTTTCTTTCTTTTTTTTTTTTGTCTTTTCTAGGGCCACATCCAGGGCATATGGAGGTTCCCAGGCTAGGGGTCTAATCGGAGCTGTAGCTGCTGGCCTACACCAGAGCCACAGCAATACCAGATCCGAGCCATGTCTGCGACTCACACCACAGCTCACAGCAATGCTGGATCCTTAACCCACTGAGCGAGACCAGGGATCAAACCCGCAACCTCATGGTTCCTAGTTGGATTCGTTAACCACTGAGCCACGATGGGAACTCCTATCACCTGTACTTTCAAATTGGAAAGTTTCAGGTAAAATTCTCCAAATACGGCATGTCCATTTATTCTAACTTTCAGATCATGCATCATTCCTTACATATGTTGGGAGTCCACATGAACAAGCATGTTCTGAGATTTTCTGCTTATCTGCTTAGAATCTTCTCAAGTGATCACTTTCCTGCTCAACCTGACCTGGGCCCCAACCAGCATTATTTGTTCTTTTTTAGTGTTCAAACTTTGAAGTTGTTAAATCTATTTAAATTTTATACAAAAGTAAATATGAATATACTGGGACTCTTTTTTTTTTTAATCTTTAAAAATTTAATGTGCACCTGTCACAGTACAAATGCAGGCTAATTTCAGTTTTGATCATTAGACTCTAGGCTCACAGAAGAGAAAAAATTTTTTTACTTGTCTGAATCTTTAGCACCCAGTATGTTATCATCTCCTTTTGAGCCGAATCGTTTTGATGCTGTTTAAATAGAACACTTTTGGGTATCAAAATCATCAAAAAAAACCCTACTGTGATCTACCTATTTTGCAGTATATTAGACATACTAGCTTTGGATAGACCTTTGGAGTTTCTGGCCAGAAGATCTTCCTGATTATTAAAAAAAGGTGGTTGCAAAGTAGCAAGAGAGAGACAGGAAGATTCATGGGTTTTCTATGGAATCAGTTGTATTACACGACAGCCCCACCTTATCCACTTAAAGTTCTGTTCTGTGAATGTGAGGGGGACGCCTCTAATGATTCAACATCAGCATTACAGGATCTTGAGTTGTTTTTCCTGTGGAAGTAATTACTTTTCTCTGATTCACTCCCACTCTTTTGGTTCTGATTCCCTAGTGATACACTGCATGGAGATGATTGGCTGGGTGATGGTTAGATTTTCTTAACGGTTTGAGCAGGTTTGAGCAATTAATGCATGTATGTTTTTTCCTACACGTTGTTATAATAACCACTTGAGTAAAATAACTATACGTATACACATCATGTTGAAAAAGCAACAAAATTACAAAGAAAAAGACAATGGAAAAGATTTCTATTTTCTACTGTGTGGCCCTTATTTCATTACCTGTCAATTGAGGGATTTAGGATAGATGATTTTTGACTATTCTCAAATTCTAAAAATATGTGGTTCACAAATTCATTGTAGTTAAATGAATAGATCACTTTCCACGCAATAGTTCCTCACATAGTGCTGTATTATTTCATCTTTTTAGGAATATTGTTTTTGTTGTTCTTGTTTAGAAAATAAGCACAATGGTATTATCATCTCTGGATATATGTACACATCAAAATTATATTAGGTAAATTATTTATAGTTGGTGTGCTTTCAGTGATAGAAAATAATCATGTTTTAGTTACCCAATGTTATGTCTGAGTAACAGTATTTTGTTCGTTTTTTATTTGGCTTTTATATTTTTCAAAGTGAAACTCCTGAATCACTTTGGTCCATATTAGTTTCAAATTATATGCTATGTATAAATGCTAAGCATGTAAAAATATAATCATATTAAGGACACAAGAAGAGTCTGGTCTGTCTAGTAGGAAAGCTGAAGAAGTCTATGGAAATGATAGCCTCTAAGCCCTCACTTTATAGTTAAAGAAACTGAGGTTAAGACAATGTTTTACCACTAGTTAGCTTCTCGGGTCCTCTGAGCTGTAATTCTTAGTCTTCTAGCTTATCCATGATACATTTCTATAAAACTGGAAAATAATAATAAGGCAATGATAATTAGTGTATAAATCCAGTAAAAATTCCTACTGGTGATGCAAACCAAAATTTTTTCTGTGCTCTCCAGAAATTTCTGAGAGAAGTGCCAACAGTGTGAAATTCTCTGTAGCTTTATATATTTCCTTTAGAGGACCCAGAATTGCCAGAATCATATTATTCTCCCTATGAAAAACTTTCTTGCCAGGAGCAATCTGTACCTCACAATGTATGAAATCATGCTGAGGAACTGGGTAACTCCTATTCATATACATAGAGGCTTGCATCCTAATTGCCTTGGCCATTGTGAAATGTAGAAATTTGTCTCTGAAACAGTCCTCTTTGAAGTATGTACATAGTGAGATATCACACAATGATATTTCAGAAATGATTTAGGATTTCAGTAATTCAGTATTTTTTTGTGTGCAGTGTTTTTACCAAGATAATATCTTATGCCAACTGTAAATATCCTTTTAGGGTTTGCTGCTTCTGCTGAATCTTTAGTTACTGCAAGTTTTAAATTAATACACTGAGAAAAAGCTTGCTTTTTACTTTCTTTTCTCAGTAGTTTTTCTCAGCTAAACAACAAAAGGGTCATAAGCGAGATCAGGTGAAGAGTCACTTGATTTTAGTCTTTTTTTATTTGAAATGAAAATATTTCTTCCCCTGACATTCTGATGTCTGCGGCAGTACATTTTTAAAGGTTTAATATAGTTCCAGGAGGGTAATTTAGTGTAGTTCTGAACCACATGATTATGGTAACAAAATTCTGATCATAAGAATTTATTGCCCAAAGTGGGTTAAAGAAGTGAAAAAATAAGTAAATAAATGACTTTCTGGTCATATACAAGAAACAAACATTAAGTGAAATAAATTCTTTTTCATATTTATTAAAACCACTTCAGGGAGATGTTTTGGCCCGAAAGATTTAATTTATCCTTTTTGTAATTTTTGAAGCTTTCTCTATGTTCCATATGTGTTCTGGGATTAGAGTACCACTAAGGAAAATTGGACTTTTGCCTGGTAGTTATGGAATAACTTCCCCTTGCTCCAAAATTTAATGGGATGAAGAAGATATTATATTGGTTTCCTGCCCAGAAAATGATGCCTCATTCTCTGATTAAGCAGTTAGCTATTCTCCATTTGGTAACCCCAGACCTTCATATGTGGCTCTTATCCAGTGGTTCTCAACCAGAGGTCATTGTACCCCCAGGGGAACATTTGGCATTGTCCAGAGGCAAATTCCTGTGTAACAACCAGGGGTCGTGCTATTGTCATTGAGTGGATAGAAAGCACAGATACTGCTTAACATTCTGCAGTGCATAAGCCAGGTTCCCACAATAAAGAATTAGCCCAAAATGTCAGTCGTGCCAAGGCAGAGAACCCCTGCTCTAATGTTTATCATGTTGTATTGTGGTCATTTGCTTCCTGTGCCTCACCTTTACTGGCTTATGAGATTCTTCCTGTTCAAGGACTATTTTCTGCCTCCCAAAGTATTCTCAGCATGAATAGGAGTTTCATCAATATTGTATGCTGAATGCCTCTCAAATATAAGTCTAAAGGTGATTTTTACCTAGTTATATTTACTCCATATACTCATTGGTAAGGTCTGAAAATCATTGTTCATATTTTATGTTGACATTTAGTACATACAAAAAAACTGTACAGACTTTAAGTGTGCAAATCAATAAATCATCAAAAAATGAACACATCAATATCGCTACCACATAGACTAACCACTAAATGTTGCCAGCCTGCCATAAACTACATGTTTCCCAAACATCACTTCCTACTTCCTCTCCACTAGGTACGGCCGTCTTGACAACTAACATTGTCCCGTTTTGAAATTGTTTTCTGGTTCAAAATCACAGATTGCTTATGAGATTTATCCAAGTTGTGTATAGCTGTTAAGTCTTCTGTTTTCATTGCTGCGTATTTCATTGGATTAATATATACCACATTTTTTTCCATTTAATTGTTGATCAGTATTTTGGTTGTTTGCATTGTTAAGCCATTATTCTTGCATGTGTATGTTGGTGTGTATATGTATACCTGTTTTTATTGGGTATATACTAAAAAGTGAAATGCTCATATCATTGGGAAATGCAGAGGCTCGACTTGAAATATGAGACAGAGAAAGACATATGGAAAGATGGGCAAAAAAGTCATTTTTCCTACTGCAGCATAGGTATCATTTATAAGGAATTTGTTTCTACTTGTGATAAAAATAACCTCTAACATCAGTGACTAAGGCAGAAATTTAACTGCATGAGAGACTCATGTTTTGTTTTATTATCCTCATAGTCTCCTATTGTTTTAAGCCTTTCGGATTTGCTATTACATAGGCTTAGTCACTGTGACTTGATTTCACAAGAGCTAATGTTAAATAAGGGATATTCATTACTTGATTTATGTCAACCACCCCTTCCCACAACAAGCATAACTCCACTGTGCTGGATTTACCTGTTGACCTTTTATTTTGAAACTTTTGTCCACTTGTATACCTATTGGGTTTTTTCCCTCTTATTTTCCTTATTCAGATCATCTTTATTCCGTCTCAGCATGGTTAATTTTTCCTTGAACTGAATTCCATACTTCTATAGTCATATATTAATAACATGTGAATCTCTTTGGGCACCAAGAAAGGAATCATATTTAATATTCAGTGTGTGATTTCATAGTTACTACCTGAGACCTTATAATCTTATAATACATTAAGCCTATAGCATTTTAAGGCTTTATAAAAACATGTGAATTATTTAGTACAAGACTTAAGTTTTACATTTCAAACCCATGGGAAAATTTAAAGTGATTTGTCAAAAGGAAAATGGCTACTCAGTAGTGGCGCTGAGCTACTCTGGGACTCTGGAATTTGGACTCATAGCCACAGGCTCCTTCTAATAAAGAAGTACATGCTTTAAAAAAAAAGAAAGGACATAAAAGAATTATTTACATTTTTAAGAGTATGCTGTATATGACTATAATCTTTAGTAGTAGCCAGGAACTTAATTGTAATAGGAAATATGCCTTTTTCATGTGGAAACATATAAATAGACATTCTTAACTGCTTTGAGCAACTATTGGTACAAAATACCTTCAGGATTAAAGAACACACACATACACACAATTAATTTATTGATACCAGAGGAAGAAATTCTAAAAGAGAAACAATTTTTCTCTTTTAGAAAGTGTGTGTGTGTGTGTGTGTGTGTGGTGTGTGTGTGTGTGTGTGTGTGTGTGTGTGTGTGTTGGGGGTGGTAGTGGTGATGATAAAGTGCACTAGGATATGTGCTGAGATTATTTTTTTCGAATGCCTGATGTCGATACATATGTATTCAGAGGAATTAGTTCCTCATTTTGTGATGAAGTCTCTAATGGAAACTATTAAAATCAAATTCAAACAGAATTTTAATGGGAGGAATTTTGTGGGAGGAAGTACAAAAACAGGAGAGAAGTAGAAAAAGCATTAAAAAATTTCCCATAACGTAAGAACCAGCATTTTTCCTTTTAGTAGCAGTTCCACTAACAATATGATATTTGCCGCTGCTTACGGTCTAGAACACAGATAGAAAATAAGTTTTTTCTCCATTGCCAAGTTCCTTCACTCTGTGATTGTTAGAGGGAACAACACTATTTTGGGCAGATTTCTGAGGCCAACTGCAGATTTATTAAGGAGTGGTAGCACACATGCCAAGTATGTGCCATCTTGCTGGAAACTAAAAAGGCTAGTGTTCCAGTTTCGTTCTTACCATCTCAGCACTGATTTCTTATAGGCATCTCTTTTTTTCCTAGGCTGCTTTGCCAACACGTTTTTTATTTCACTGTCTGGAACCATTGTTAATAATGGTGACTGGGAGTCATTGCTGCCAGCTCTTCCATCCTACCTCCAAATAATCGCCAAGTCTTATAGAGTCCACCTCTCACAAGGACCCTGAATCCAGCCCTTTCCCTACATTTTTTCTGCATCAACCCCAAGGCCAGCCTCCATTCCCTCTCTTCTGAAAGGCTGTGAGTGTCCAGCATGATCTTCCTATATGTACTTACATGCTCTTCCCCAATTCAGTTCATAATCCAAAGATGAGCCTGGATGATATTAAAATACAAATCTGATTATACCTATCTCCTGTATAAAGCCCTCAGAAGTATTCCATTGCCCATAGGATAAAGGTGAAAATCTGCATTGTGGTCCATAAAACCATGCATAGTCTGATCTCCAGCTATTTTCCTAGCACTGCCTCAAGCCTCTTCACAAAATCACTCTGCATTGTTCACAGCAACTGTTCAGGTTTGGAGCAACACCAGCTTTCTTCTCTCCTCATATCCTTCATACCCATGCTATTCCCTGTTCCTGCAAATCTCTTCCATATTCATTTAGTTTGAAGTCTCTTCCTTCCTGAATTCTCAGCTTAAATTTCAGGGAAGCTTTTCCTGACACCTCAGTTTGGGTAAGTTTTCCTAAGTACATAGACATAGCATTTTCTTGCAGTCTTTATTCTACATTATATAATTGTAGTTAAAATCTAGTCTGATTGTTGTATTGAAGCAGTAGTCTTCTATTACTATTGTAAAAATATCTTACCACAAATAAAATGGCTCAAAATAACACAGATTTATATTTTGCAGCTCGGTAGACCAGAAGTTCTAAATGTGTCTCATGGGGCTGAAATCAAGGTGTCAGGCAATCTGCATTTCTTTCTGAAGGCTCTAGAGGAAAATTCTTTTTTGCTTTTCTGCTTCTAGAGGCTGCCTGCATTTCTTGTGACCCCTTTTCATTTTCAGAGCCCGAAATGGCTGATCATTTTTTTTTTTTCCTGATGCCATATCTCTGGTTCTAATTCTTCTGCCACCTTCTTCTCCATTTAATGACCCATCTGATTACACTGGACTCACCCAGATAATCCAGGATCATCTGCCTCTATTAAAGTCAGCTGACTAGCAAACTTACTTTCATCTGCAACCTCAGTTCTTTTTTGACATGTAACATAACAGAATCCACAAGTATCAGATATTGGGGTGTGGACTTTTTTGGGGGACCATTCTTGCCTCTCACAAGGTCTATCTCAAGAGGAAATTTTAAGCCCTTTAAGAGCAGGAACCTTTCTTTTTCTTGTCTAATGCTTGATCTTCAACATCTAGAACATTGCCCACTACACTGTAGCACTTCATCAATATTTATTAAAGATAAATTAATAAACACAGTTATTATCAGCAATGGTAATAAAGACAGGCAGTAAATCTCAGAGTGGGGAAAGAGGCCACATACTGATTATGCTCCATCAAGCTATTATGGAAAGATACACATAAATTGTTTGACCCTCTTTATCCAAGTCATCTCATCTACTTTGGGAATTAAAAAAAAACAAAAACAAAAACAAAAAAACCCTGCATTTTATTTCAGAATGCTTGTTGGTTCTCTCCAGCCCCCACCAGAATGAGTTTCATAAATATGTATTCTGTATAGAAATATCAGCATAAATGTGCATTCCTGAAGCATGCAGCTGCTATCACTGAAGCTGACTGTAACTCAGACATATGCTGGGTGGCAGCAGATAAGTTTGGAATTAGTTGTGATAGGTAATCCACAAAATAGCTAGACTGCATGCCAGTAATCAAGAATTCACTGTAATTACTTTAATCTGTAATCGGCTCAACACAGTGCACAAAAGACTGGCAGAAGAATTCTGCAACCGGAGAGGAAGTTGGTTAATTATTCCAAGACCATCTCTTTGTTCGCATATTGATTTTGAATTGTATGACCTTTTCATTCATTCATTAATACATTTATTCATTCAGTGGAATGTGTTAATTACAGTAGGAGCATATTAATTACACTCGAAAGAAAAACCAATAAAAACATGTCCCCTCACCTCTCAGGACATCCGGGCTCATAATGAGAGACAGACATGTAAATAAACCCATCAGTGCAATATTAATTCTGTTCCTTCCTAGAAAAAAAAAGCAAGTTATAGACTCAAAATTAGTAAATAATTACTATGAGAAAGTTCTTTAAATTTTGTATTGGAAAAACAAATTACTGGAAAACACACACGCATTCATGAGTACACACCATGTTGTCAAGGGAGGCAGCTTAGTCGACTAAGGAAAAAAGTGAGGTTTATTTATTTTTTTTTCATTCCTGAATCTATAGGCTATAGACTCTATGTTAAACTTAAATGGATGACAGATTGTTTATTAAATAATAAAGCCAGTCCATAAAAATCAGGTGCTTTTGTACTCTCTTCACAACAGTTGTCTTATATGGTGAATGAAAAAGCTAGTATTGTCAAAGTTCAGCTGAGGAAACTCCAGATGCTGTTCCACATTCCTGGTTACCAGGATACCTGGCTTGGTCCAATGTGTAAGCATTTCAAAAGCGAACAAGTGCGAAAGATTCTTACAGGCTGGATTAAGGGTGGTCTCTTACAAGATGCTGTTTAATGAAAACTATTTTGAAAGGCAATATTCAAATAAAGAATGAGGGGGATAAACTTTGAAGACATGTATGAAAAAATCTTTAGGAATTACATGTGATTAAGTACAAGTTTAATGTAAATTAGCACTGAGGATACCTCTTGTAACAAAATGAGCCCATGTGATTTTAGCTTGATTAAGATGATGGCGTACGAATTCCCCTTGCGACTCAACAGAAACAAATCCGACTAGGATCCATGAGGACATAGGTTTGATCCCTGGCCTCTCTCAGTGGGTTAAGGATCTGGTGGTGTTGTGAGCTGTGGTTTAGGCTGCCCCTGTGGCTTGGATCTGGCATTGCTGTGGCTGTGGTGTGGGCTGGCATCTGCATCTCCGATTAGAGCCCTACCCTGGGAAGCTCCATATGCCATGCGTGCAGCCCCAAAAAGACAAAAAAAAAAAAGTTGATAGCATAAGAGAAATAGAAGCAGAGAGATGGTTCCACACTGGTCAGACCTATTGGTAGTATTCTTGTCAGAGGTCAACCAGAGGACGAGATCTCTGCTTGACCCGAAGCAGGACCCAGGCACCCAGAGATTTCTCACCCCCTTCCTTGGCTTTGAAATGTATTTCATACTCACCATTCCCACAGCAGGAGCCATGTCCAAGGATTCAGTCTTAAAAGAGCAAGGTGTTGTTGACACCATCTGGCAGTATATGTGACTGAATCCAATGAAGTTCTCTATACAAACTTTCAAGATTATGGCAGGTGGCACGGAGATCTACTCATCTTGCAGCTGCCCCAGACAAGCCTCCTCTGTAAGTTCCTTTTCTTATTAAACCTGTCACTTTTTTTGTTTTGTTTTGTTTTGTTTTTTTTGTTTGTCTTAATGGCTGTGTTCATGGCATATGGAAGTTCTGGGTCAGGGATTGAATCCAAGCAGGTGTGGCAACACTGGATCCTTTAACCCACTGCACCAGACAGGGGATCAAACTTGCGCCTCTGTAGTGACCCAGGCTGCCACAGTAAACCACGTAACCCATTGCGCTACAGCAGGAACTCCCAAACCTGCCACCTTCTAATCAAGAATGATTTACCTCCTTCACGGGTCTTTCCTTGCCTTCTGTGTCCAGAGGCCAGTTTCAGATTTTACCTGGGAAGCTCTCAAAATTTTGAACTGACAGTTGTGCTTATTTTTAGGCATCTCAGGTAGCAAGTGACAAAATTCAGTAAAAAACTGGAATCATTTTTAAGAGGTAGCAAGTTAGGATGGCAAAAGCGTCATTCAAAGAAAAGTTAAAGATATTAGGAATGTTTGACTCAGAGAATGGAAGATTTGGATGTTTATAGGGCTTCATTTTTTTAGTTTCAACTACTTGAAGATTCGCCATGTTCAAGAGGAATTAAGGTCTAGTTTTCAAGACAGTAATAGAAAGCTACAGGAAAAATAACTTCTGATCAGTATTAGAACATTCAAATGGGGACATATCCAGAAATAACATGGGAATCCTGGCAAGTCATGAGTGCCCACCCTTTAAGGATCTTTTTTTGTTTTGGTCTTTTGTCTTTTTAGGACCCGCACCCTTGGCATATGGAGGTTCCCAGGCTAGGGGTCTAATCGGAACTACAGCTGCCAGCCTATACCACAGCCACAGCCACACCAGATCTGAGTTGCATCTGCGACCTACACCACAGCTCACAGCAATGACGGATCCTTAACCCACTGAGCCAGGCCTGCGACCGAACCTGCAACCTCATGGTTCCTAGTCAGATTTGTTTCCACTGTGCCACGATGGGAACTCCCCTTTAAGGATCTTAAATAGAGGCAAGACCATCTTTTGGTAGATGCTTCTGTGAATCTCACAGAGGAAATTTGAGCTTCTGAGCAATGGTTTTCTTCACCATATGAAGCATCGACTTGTTATCATGCAGAGCTCTTATAGCTGGGACATTTAGGTCATGAGACAATCACTGAAGGTAAATAATAATTTATATGTGCTCTTAGTGACTCACAGTGGCATCATATTTTTAGGAAAACCTTGTTAAATAGACCTTATAAAAATGTACATACCTTCTATCTTTCCAGCATAGTTATCATTTTCTCTAGTGATGAGTAATTAAGTTAGCAACCAAAGTAGTTGGCATATGCAGAGTATGTTGTAGGAAAACTATAGCATTTGACCTTTGAATCACAGTTGGCTTGGAAAGAGCCTCACATGCTGGGAGGAAGGTTGGAACTAGAAGGACTGAGGGAAGAGCAGATCCTTTCCTAGCAGCTCACATTTGGGGGCATATATTCACAGAGTGGAAAACTGGACCCAATTTTGTACACAGCCTGGTCTCCTTCTCTTTTCTTCCCTGAAGCTGTATAGTTAAAGTCCCATTTGTGAAGTGAACATGGTATGACTCCACTCTTGCCTTTTTAAAGCTCTGTTATTAGCTGATAATCTTGAGCTATTTCTGCTCCAAATCACATGACTCCTTTTAGTTCCTTCCTTTACCTTCATTGCTTTACTTGGTAAGATGAATGAAGCAGGCATTTCCATGCTGAAGTGCTCTACCAGGAAGTTTCACTTTATTTGTGTGTTGGTAATGGGGTGTGGTTTGAGAAGTTGACTTTGACTTATTACCTTCTCACTTATTACGGTTTACTTTTGCACAACCAATCCACATAATTTCATTAGATTCTCGAAACTTCCCCCAAGAAAGTGTTATTATTATTAGCATTGTGAGTTTAAGGTAATCGAAACCGAGAAGAAACTGAGACCTGTTTGACCTCACAGCCCACATGCTTTCTGTCACACACTCCCGCCTCCCTTATTTGACTCAGACATTTTTAATAGAGGCATTTTCAGGCTGGCAGCTATAACATGAGATCGAATTGACTCTAGCTGCTAACTTTTCAGGTTACATTTCTGTGAAATAAAGTGAATGACTATTTTGCTTAGACAGCTTTGCTGAGTAATCATTTGCTTTCCAGCCATGGCCATAAAAGGAAAAATGCCTTCCACAAATAGTATCTTGGGCAAAAATAAAATGATTGTTCTTTTTGATGGGTTTTTACTCCTTTTCTGGAATCCTTACATGGTAAACTGGAATAAGACGATAGTTTATAGAGAAATGAGGCTTGAAAAGGACAGATGAAAGCTTCCAACAGCTAGTAAAGAAGTTTCTGGATGCAGCTCTTGTGGAAAGGATAACAAACCTGCCTTAGTTGTCCCCCCCACCCCCAGAACATAGAACTAGACAGAAGGGGGAGCAAAAACATATAACCCTACCCTTAAGTGTCAGTTAAAGCTGATTCATGGTGGAGAAATGGCAAATGCTTATCTAACACCCTTCCTCGCTGTCCCCGAGGCAGAGCTCTCTGTTTGCCTAAGGTGATGAGATCAAATTGCTGTCAGCCCACGGTTTCTGTGCAGGTCCACAGATCAGAGCTCTCTGTGGCTTTTCAGAAACACAAAGTACAGATCGAGAATTATTGCCGGTCTGAACTTTCAGTTCTGATTTGATTTGGTTATTCCACGTAGAATTAGCCTCGCTGTGTTGAGGTAGATAAAGGTGGGGCTGGAGGTGAGGAGCCAATTTAATATTTCCCAAAGGCCCCCTCCAGGAAACTGTTTTGTAAAGGATACTCTCCCAGCAGGGAGAAAACATGTATGGTTTATGGTATGCTTTGTGATAATCTAGAGCACTTGTCATGCACTCCAGGGTACCTGATAATAAAATAATTGTTGAACAAAAATAGTGAAAATAGTCTCTTCTGAGACAGTACATGACACACCCAGTAACTTTTACATTCATATTTTTGTGTTTTTCTACTGTGTCTCATCTTCCAAGTTGTAAGCTTCTTGGAGGAAGGAAAGGCAAGGTTTGATACATCCGTGGATCCATCTGAGAGCCTGGCACAGTGCCTTTCACTCGGTGGGAACCCACAGAAGGTTTGGTGATTCACTGGTATTGCTGCTTTCCTTGTGAGAAAGGGGAAGACAGACTGCACAGGGTGATGGGGAATATGCCTATTTTTCCCTGTCACCTGTATGGATCACCTGAGGGGAAAATAGCATTCATTTTTTCAGTCTGATTGTAGGGCTATTCAAAAGAGCTGTTTGATTTTTATCAGAGAGGAAATTCTCATTTCAGGAAACTAACATAGAATTCTGGATTAGGATGCACTTTAAAAATTTCATGGTATTTTTAATATATGTTAAAATTTAGGTCTGTCAATTATGTTGGTGTTTCTGTACGAGGATGTCACAAAACCTTTCCCTAAAAGAGGCTCAAATTTGAAGCCACATTAATTATTATTAATAGTTATTATCCATCATTACACGTCTTGTAAAATCCATCATGTTCACTACTTTTCAGTAGTGCTGTCAGAAATGCATCCTGACAGAAATAAAAATTCATGCACTACTAACTAGGACTTGAGTTAATGACACCAACTGTTATGAATATTCACTTTTTAAAGATACCATTTCTGGCGAAATTCCTATATGCCAGGCATGGTGCTAAGTGTTTTACATACATCACCTCGTTTAATCCCTATTATAATGCTATTTTAAAGATGAAGAAATGGTGATTTAAGTTCATTTGCATGTTAAGATCATACAAAATGGTACAGCCTGCAAAACTCCAATTTTAAACATTGCACTGTTGACTTAAGTTCCTTGCTGAATTGTCCCTGCCTTTTCCTGAGCCCTGGGGAACAGACATAGGATATATTCTGATTTAGCTACTTTGACATGAAAACTTCAGTGCCTTCCATTTTATGATGCTTATTTAAAGACTTCTGTTTGGGTAACAGCAATTCCAAGTGCTTAGTTTGTTTTTCCGTTCTTTTGTTCCCTGAGTGCATTTAGATTTTTGACTAAATGATACACCCCTGATTGATGGGAAAACAAAAAAAATCTATCTTTATGCAACTGTGACTGATGAAAGCCAGGATCTAGTATTGAAAATTCCTGATCCCTAGCACAGGCCTGTTGTTTCAGAATCCAAGAAAACAAAAGCAATTTGTTCTTTTACTCAAGAGCGCATCCAATGCCAAGCTGTCAAACCCAGAAGTATTATGATGCATCTGTATCGCCATATGTTGACAGATGTTTCTGTCTGTAACTCTAGCTTTCTGATGTACAGTGTGGCTTCCACTCAGAAATTTTTCACTTTTTGAGGTTTCCTCTGCAAAAAAAAGTTCACCCATATGAAAAAGAATTAGTAAAATGAAAAAGAGTGAATTAAAAATATGCAAAATTGATGGAGAGCCAAGGATGTTACCAACCTTTTTTCCTCCCAGCTAGTGATGGAGAACAACACGATAATCTTGGATTCCTTCTGTCAGACAGCACAGAACTATTCCAAAGGACAGTGCCAGTTCCAAGATGGTGGCATAGCTACAGCTGGTACAGCAGCATGCCGCCCTGCCCCAGGACGATAAATGTGCAGTCTCTTTAGGACTCATTGTGGTAAAAAAAGAAGTTTGCAATCCAATGCAAGGGAAACATTAATAAACACCGATTATTAAATTGAAGTTTAACCTATTCAGAAAGCGATCAAGTTGACTTAATTTTTTTAAAAAAGAAAGGAAGAGACATAGAATGCTTCATTTGGAATTTTTTTGCATTTAATATCTCATCTCCCTTTACTCAGGGCAGGTTCTTCCTATTCATAGATAGCCTCTGTGGAGTTGCAGGTTTCAAGACCTGTCTTTGACAGACACTGCTCTCTACATGTGTTATCCCGTATGGGAAGTGGAAACATAGCACCAGTTGATTTCCCCACTGCACCCATGGAAAGACCACATTTTGGCATCACTTGGAAGCCATTGTTTGTAAGAGGGAGAACTGTCTGTGACTCATAGATCCTCACCTCTTGTCTCACACTTTGCTTCAAGCGCTGTCTCAGTTGTGCATCACGTTGATCTTTGGGCTGCATCTCTTTCCCAGATGCCCTCAATTAAGTCTTATCACTAGATTTTGTACTTTGCAGTACCTGTAAATGTCTTATATGGCCAAAATTCTGATAGTTTACTCACTTTTTGTTCACCCCGTAGCAATAGTTTAGATGTTCTCTTGCCAAATATTTTATGTGGCTCCTCTGTGGTCTTTGTGCTAATGGCACATGTTGCTTGAATTTGGGTTGATATGTCTGTGAACTTTACGTCGGTGATGCCCTTCCCCATTTTGTTTAAAGACTATTTATGGGGCCATCATACTAGAACACCTATGAGGAGTTCAAGTTCTGGAGATGGTGAGAAACTTGATATTGTGTTTAATTATTTAGGTAAAATAGTTGATATAATGTTAGCTGATAGAACATAAAAAACATTCCAAAAGCTTAACCTAATTTTATTCCGTGCATATTTCCAGGGCCTGGCCTGGGCTCCTTTTATTTTGTGGCTTCACAGCCACTAGGGCCATTGAGCCTTCTGCTGGATCCTCTGCATCCACCCTGAAGAATGCAGACTGCTTTCTTAGTCACTTTGGTCCTTATGTTTCTTCCGATATTGTATTGATGAGTATGTGTCTCCTGACTCCAACTAAAGCCAACAGCAGCAAGGAAATGTTATCTCTGCCTGAAGGGATACCTCCAAGTTATATGTCTACTAATAAAAGACTGAATTGTTGATGGTTAGCTGGTAACTTGTGATTGGGCTATTCAGAATAAGTGATTTAGTGCTATGCTCTGTCTCTGCATATATAAAGGGTGTTGTGGTAGTTTCCTAGGGCTGTCACAATGAAGTACTACAAAAGGTTGCTCAGAACAACAGAAATGTATTCCCTCACTGTTCTGGAGGCTGAAAGTCTAGGGTCAAGTTGTCAACAGGGACCATGATCCCTCCAAGATTTTGTGTAGAGTCTTACCCTGCCTCATCCAAGCTTCTCGTGGTGGCCACCAACACTTGTCATTCCTTGGCTTGCAGCTGCACCTCTCCCATCTCTCCCTCCATCGTCATGTGACATTATCTTCCTGTGTATCAGTCTCCCCTTGTGTTTTCCTCTTCTAACGAAGACAGAGGTTGACTGGGGTACACATTAACGACCTCATTTTAACTTGATTTCACTCACACAGATTCTATCTTCCAAGTAATGTCATGTTTGCAGAGACTAGGGACTAGGACTTTAACACATCTTCTTGGGGGAAACAGTTCAACCTATAAAGGGAATTTTGGGTTCCTTTGTTTTTTTGTTTTGTTTTGTTTTAATTTCTTTAGCAATTTTCGCCCATTAGTAAATTAAATATAAAAGATGGCAACTGTAATCATTACGAGGTTCTTTTAATTCTGCCAGGTCTCAGCTAGGGATATCCTAGACTAGGAGTCAGCAATATTTTTTTGTAAAGTCCCAGGCAACAAGTCATTTCTTCTTTGTGGGCCATATAGTTTAGTCTCAGTCACAATCACTCCACTTTGCCATTATAACAGAAAAGCAGCCACAGCCAATAGTAAATGAATGAGCAGGGCTTACATAAGCTCCAATAAAACTTTATTTACAAAAACTGGTGGCAGACTGGATTTTGCCTGGGAACAGTAGTTTTCAGTGGTCTGCTGTGCTAGACTCTGGTCCATGATAACCTGGATGTGAACATTCTGAAATGAACCCCAGCTGTGGATTCAGACACTCATAAATTCAAATTCCAGCCATCACCAAGTAGAGCAGCAGTGACCTTGAACGGCTTAACCTCAGTAAGTGCTAGTCCCTCATCAACAGAATGATTTACATTTCACGTAATTCATCCATGTAGTGCTTAGCTCATTCAGATGTAGCTGTCTATACAGGTCTTCTTTGCAGAGGCAGTATACCAAACGAATCTGAGCAAGAACTCGAAGCCAGACTGCCCCTGCCTTGCATTTGATTTGGGATAGGTTCCTTAGTATCACTGTGATTCATTTTTCTCATCATTAAAATACACGTAATGATAATGTCTATCTTTTAGCTTGCTTATGAATATTCATTGAATTAATACATGTAAAGCAATTAGACCAGTGCCTGGCACTTAGTAAGCACTCAGTAAGTGCTGCCTACTCACATTGGTCATTATTGTTGTAAATGGCTTCTCTTGTTACTCAGCAATAGGATGTATTATTGAATTGTATTTTTGCTGAATTTATGTCAAGGAGAAAATTAAATGAATACATGGTGATTATTTAGGCCTACACAATTTCTTTTTCTGATTTATCAGTTATATTAGGATGAAAGGATTGTTTCTCTTTTATTTCCTATACTATTTCTGCTCAACAAGGAAAGACAAAAACAGTAGACTGCTAAAGCAACTGTTCTGTTACATTGTGCCTGAAGGTTTACACAACATGTTACAATAAGAATTTAAAGGAAATTGGAATTCCATCAGTGGAATTTTTCTTTAGAGCCCACTTTGGTATAAAATATTTGTCTATTATGGCTGAGGATTCGAAGGCCATTTTAAACTCCTTTCAATTAAAACAAATATATACAATTGGATAACGTTTTACTAGTGTATACTTAAGTTTTTTTAGATCCATGGCAGAGAAAAACCATACAGCTACTGTATTTTCCTTGGTTCGAGTAGATTAATTAATTTCAGAAACTTACCTTGTTCTGTTGGAAACAAGTAAGGATGAAGATTTTTCAGAAGAAATAGAGTTGTAATATAGAATTAGAATTAAAGTAGTAAAACAGAAAATTTCAAATTAAAATACTTAGACTTTTGTTAATAGGAATTTAAACATGTAAATTTAATTTAGAAATACATATTTTTCTATACTGAGAACTCCTTGCAGAGAACTAATTAAAATGATCATCTAGCTATTTTCTCACTTTCCTTTAAGAGGGAATAATTGGTCATATTGTTCAGTTGATTAAAGTTTTGCAAGATAGTCTTGAGGTCATGTGGTTGGGTTTAAAACTGATATTTTTATTTCTGTTAACTGTGACATGATACGCCTCCACATTCATACTGTAAATGCCACCTTGCACTGGTTTGAATAAATTCAAATCTTAAAGAAGTATACTTTTATGTTTTTGTTCCTTATTTATTTGGAGAATTTTTTTTAATAAAAAAATCAAAGTCTGAATCACTTTAAGAGTATTTGAGAGCTATCTATAATTTGATGGCTCAGCAAATTCCTAGATGTTTCAGTTGGATTATGTTCATTTCTAAATAGTGAACCTGGACAAAAAGATGTCTTTATTCCTATATGCCGAGAACTATAAAACTTTAATCAAAGAAATCAAAGAAGATGTAAAGAAATGGAAAGATATTCCATGTTCCTGGATTGGGAAAATCAATATTGTAAAAATGGCCATACTACCCAAAGCAATCTACAGATTCAATGCAATCCCTGTCAAATTACCCATGACATTTTTCACAGAACTAGAACAAACAATCCAAACATTTATATGGAACCACAAAAGACCCAGAATTGCCAAAGCAATCCTGAGAAACAAAAACCAAGCAGGAGGCATAACTCTCCCAGACTTCAAGAAATACTACAAAGCCACAGTCATCAAAACAGTGTGGTACTGGTATCAAAACAGACAGATAGACCAATGGAACAGAATAGAGAATCCGGAAATAAACCCTGACACCTATGGTCAATTCATCTTTGACAAGGGAGGCAAGAACATCAAATGGGAAAAAGAAAGTCTATTCAGCAAGCATTGCTGGGAAACCTGGACAGCTGCATGCAAAGCTATGAAACTAGAACACACCCTCACACCATGCACCAAAATAAACTCCAAATGGCTGAAAGACTTAAATATACGACAGGACACCATCAAACTCCTAGAAGAAAACATAGGCAAAACACTCTGACATCAACATCATGAATATTTTCTCAGGTCAGGCTCCCAAAGCAATAGAAATTAGAGCAAAAATAAACCCATGGGACCTCATCAAACTGAAAAGCTTTTGCACAGCAAAGGAAACCCAAAAGAAAACAAAAGGACAACTTACAGAATGGGAGAAAATAGTTTCAAATGATGCAACCGACAAAGGCTTAATCTCTAGAATATATAAGCAACTTATACAACCAAACAGCAAAAAAGCCAATCAATCAATGGAAAAATGGGCAAAAGACTTGAATAGACTGTTCTCCAAAGAAGATATACAGATGGCCAACAAACACATGAAAAAAATGCTCAACATCGCTGATTATAAGAGAAATGCAAATCAAAACTACCATGAGATATCACCTCACACCAGTCAGAATGGCCATCATTAATAAATCCACAAATAGCAAGTGCTGGAGGGGCTGTGGAGAAAAGGGAACCCTCCTGCACTGTTGGTGGGAATGTCAACTGGTACAGCCACTATGGAGAACAGTTTGGAGATACCTTAGAAATCTATACATAGAACTTCCATATGACCCCGCAATCCCACTCTTGGGCATTTATCCGGACAAAACTCTACTTAAAAGAGACACGTGCACCCGCATGTTCATTGCAGCACTATTCACAATAGCCAGGACATGGAAACAACCCAAATGTCCATTGACAGAGGATTGGATTCAGAAGAGGTGGTATATATACACAATGGAATACTACTCAGCCATAAAAAAGAATGACATAATGCCATTTGCAGCAACATGGATGGAACTAGAGAATCTCATACTGAGTGAAATGAGCCAGAAAGACAAAGACAAATACCATATGATATCACTTATAACTGGAATCTAATATCCAGCACAAAGGAACATCTCCTCAGAAAAGAAAATCATGGACTTGGAGAAGAGACTTGTGGCTGCCTGATGGGAGAGGGAGGGAGTGGGAGGGATCCGGAGCTTGGGCTTATCAGACACAACTTAGAATAGATTTACAAGGAGATCCTGCTGAGTAGCATTGAGAACTATGTCTAGATACTCATGTTGCAACAGAAGAAAGGGTGGGGGAAAAAATGTAATTGTAATGTATACATGTAAGGATAACCTGACCCCCTTGCTGTACAGTGGGAAAATAAAAAAATTATAAAAAAAAAGATGTCATTATTGTTTATTTCATGGAGAGACATGAATCTTTAGCCGTTTTCTCATGTTGATTCTCTGAGCAGCTCCCTCCTCTTTATCTATCATAGTAGAGCCCATTACCAGGCTGCCTTGGCCTCATTAAAGGCATTCAGCATTTGCTCCTCAGCTATAGCCTTGGGAGTTTTTAAAATACATTTATTATTGTTATTATTTCTTTCTTTCTTTTTTTCTGTAACCGTGTCTCCTGCATATACTGTATATACTATGTTTCCTCTTGCTCTCAGACTTAGTCTATCACACAAATCCCCCTCCCCCACCTGTTTTTTTTTTTTTTTTCCTATCCACATCCAGTAGGATTTTTTTTTTGTCTTTTGTTGTTGTTATTGTTGTTGTTGTTGCTATTTCTTGGGCCGCTCCCGCGGCATATGGAGGTTCCCAGGCTAGGGGTTGAATCGGAGCTGTAGCCACCGGCCTACGCCAGAGCCACAGCAACGCGGGATCCGAGCCGAGTCTGCAACCTACACCACAGCTCACGGCAACGCCGGATCCTTAACCCACTGAGCAAGGGCAGGGACCGAACCCGCAACCTCATGGTTCCTAGTCGGATTCGTTAACCACTGTGCCACGACGGGAACTCCAGGATTTTTTTTTTTTTTTTTTTCATAGCTTGTTGAAGTCTGTCTTCCTCTAGGTCATACTATTTAGTTAAAGACTATGTTGGTCTGCTAGAGCAGCTGTGACTAAGTCCAATGCCATAGGTACTCCACAACAGAAATGTATTCTTTCAAAGTTCTGGAGGCTAGAGATCCAAATTCAAGGGTTGGTTCCTTCTGAGGGCTATGTGGGGAGCAGCTGTTCCCAGCCTCTGTCCTTGGCTTGAATGGCCACCTTCCTGTTGATATGTGTCCAAATTTCCCTTTTTTTATTAGGATACCAGTCATGTTGAATTAGGGTCCACCCTCATGTGCTGCCTTTAACTTAATGATTAGCTTTGTAAAGAACTGATCTCCAAATAAGGTCATGTTCTGAAGTACTAGAGTTAGGACTTCAACAGATGGATCTTGAGGAAACACATTAATTCGTACCACAGGTTCTTTAGAGAAATACTAGAGAGTCTAAGTGACTGGTCTACGTTTCTGTATTCCATTTGTGGAAGAATCACAATAATAATTCTAATTTTCTTTCTGTTTTCCAGAGTGTTCTATTACCCTTCTCTCCAGATTAATGCCTAAGTCTCTTTTCTTCTACACAAATAGAGTGAAAGCTTCTTAGAAGTAGACTCACTCAGTTCCCTTTGAATTTATGTGGAAGGGATGGAGGTTCATTGAATCCATACCTACTTTGTTGGTTCTTATCTTTGGGTTTTTGTTAAAGAAGAATTTGTTAATTCAGTTTTCTATGTATCTTCTACCCATAGTTACCACATATTTATATTCAGCAAAGATTTATTAAGAAGCCTTGTAGTCCTGCAGCTGGCTAGACCTGAGGCTGTTAATTTCAACAGATCCTGTGAATATTAATATTCTCTTCTGTCCTGAGAGGAAGGGTGAAAATTACTTTCCCTGGTTTTAAGGAGTATACTCTTTAACAGATAAGTAGTGACTGAGGTCATGTTATACTCCGAAGAGCATTTGTGATTTCTAACTATACTGTAACATTTGTAAGTACTAATGATGTCCCTGTGACGTCTGTGAAGAATGTCAGTCTTGGGAAATTTCAATTATCTTCCCCTCACTTCACCCTGGGCCACTGGTTTATATCAACCAGTGAAGGTAACAAATTGCAATATGTATCAACATCAACCTATAGTGTTAATAGTCCTATCTTTTTTTCATCTAGGGATTAGGAAAGCATATCAGAATGGAAATTATTTATAGGCAAAGTTGCAGTAAACATATGCCAAGTATGTGATATATTAAGCTTGTATTTATTTTGGGCTTAATGTGCATAGGATGTGAGAGATTAAAACAACTGTTCTTGTTATTACTTTTTGTATTTAAAATCCCAAAATGTTCTAAAGGTTATGTAGGTAATAGTGTGGATACACCCATTATTTTTTTTAAAGTTTTATTGAAGTTTAGTTGATTTATAATGTTGTGCTAATTTCTGCTATATGACAAAGTGATTCAGTTACACCCATTATGCTTAACACATTCTGAAGGATACTTTTTTATAATACTATACATTTGAATTATAATATCACATGCACATTTGGAGATACATCTGTTAAGAGCTTTAGTTTAAAATTAAAATTTAGTTTCAATCCCACAGAGCAGGTATTCGCTTGAGAAACAGGGTATAAGTCATTTACCTACGACATATATTTTGTAATATATTCTGCATCACCCCTGATAGTTATTAACACTTTCCTGTTTTCAATTTTTTTTTCCTTTATGAAAAGTCTCCTCAGTAACAATTGAGAAGCTTTACAAAATTTTAAGAAGTGTTTTATGAGAATAGTAGTGAACATTTGATGAAATATAAAAAGACTACTTAGGATGTAAGGACAAAGTTAGACTAGGGCATGTCGTTTTGGGGGGGGCAGGTGAAAGAATAAAGACACCCCCCAAAAACTTGATAGGTCAGGGCTGAACAAAAGAAATTGGACCAATGTGTGGAGAGCAAATGCCTGTTAGTGAGGATAAGAACTCTCTATCTGGTGTCAAAATCAGAAAATAATTAGGGAAGAAATGTGAAAAGTGTCAGGAAGTGGCAAGAGTCTTATGAAAAGGAAATTACTCTGGCACCTCATTGTGTATTGATTAGTGAGAGATGAGCAGTAAGAAGAGGAAGTTGTAGCTATCAAAGAAAGACATGCCTAAGGCAACAGTGCCTGTGCTTAATAAAAATAAAATAAAGTAAAATGAAATAAAGCTTGACCTGAAAGAAACTAGGCAACAAGCCAATGATAAAGGTACATCAGCAATCCCCACCCCCCACCTTCTTCAGAGATTCTCCTCCCCCACCATTCTAACTCCCACACATAATTTACAGTTCTGACATATTGCTTTCAACTTTATCCTATTATCTTTTTTTTCCCTAAGATTTCATTCTTACTTTTATGCTGCTGCTACACAGCATTCGGTGGAAAATTTAGTACATACAGCTTTAGGCAAAAATTTCTGTTCTTAGACAATTTACATTGGAATCAGTAGATGAAATGGAAAGGTATCACTGCTTATTCTCTTCTGAATATGGAAATTTGGTTGGTTAGATAAGTAAAATTTTTGGAGACAATTGTTTGTGGTTTTTTTGGGGGTACAGTGGGAACTCTAAGTTTCTATAGTGCCTCCATTTATTTTGCTTGTAATAAGAACAACCCAGTTTGAAGAGAAAAAAAAAAACTGTGGATGGAAGAGCTTTCAAGCATGCTAGATTCAGAAGTAGAGTATAGAGAAGAGCAGTAAGTATTGTATTAATGCAGCAGTTAGGACACAGGCTCAATTGCTGGGACATAAATTGTTTATGTAGTATCAGCTTAAACAAAAGTAGAATGTTATTTCTCTCGCATAAAGATACATTTTGCTGGTACGATTGCTTGGTTCTATGGTGTTAAGAGTAGGGTCCTGTGTTCTCATGCTTCACCACCCTTTTCGGGTTGCCGTGGCTCTCCAGGACATCTGTAAGAGAGCAGAAGGCAAGGGAAGTCACAACTGCTCCTTTAAAAGCATGATTGAATTTCTATATATCACTTTTGTGCACATGCTATTGCCCATAATTATCAAATGCTCTTACTTACCTACCTTCAAGGTGGCTTGGGAAATGTGGTCTTTCAGACATTCCATGGGGCTCACGTGATGGGAAAGAGAAAGAGAAGGCTAGAATGGATATGGAGGGACAGCCAGTGGCCCTGGGCAAAACTAAGCTTTTGGATAGTGCAATAGAGCAAGATGGAAGGAATCTGTCATCTAAGGGACCATCTGAAGCAGGGCTATGCTGCCAGCTCGGATCAGTCACCTCAAGACCTAGATTTAAAGGAAACCGATTTCTGATATATATATATATATACATACATATATATATATATATTTTAAGGTACAGGGACAGATTTTATTTTATTTTTTTTTATAATTTTTTTTTTTTATTTTCCCACTGTACAGCAAGGGGGTCAGGATTTCTGATATTTTAAACTACTCCACTTTTTTATTTGGTTTGGTTTGGTCTCTTCGTTTCAGCTGCCTATCTACCATTCTCCTAACTAACACTGCTAGATGGGTAAAAATATCAAAAGTAGATCCTTTAACAATATTCAGTAAAAACTATACATTAAATAGTATAAAATAATGAGGAAATAGAGTAAAATTAAAGCAGCTGAACTTAGAAGGAGATGGAAGTTTCTCTGCAAATTTGCAGTTAATGTAAAAAATCCTCTTGCATTCTTATCCCCTCCCTGCTCTTTCCCTCTTTCCTTCTGTCTTGGATCTTCCTTTTTTTTTTCCTTCAATAAAAGACTCAAAACAGTGATCTGATCCTGATTTCTAGACATAAAAGCGCCAAGAGGATTATTTTCCAGGATTAACATAACTGAATATCCACTGAGAGGAAAATCTTCATGCCAGATAATTTTAAATTTCAGACCTGTGATCACATAAGTCATTCTAATGTATTTTTGTGAAATTTCATCCTTGAGCCTTAAATTCTTACCATCTATGTGACAATATTCTTGAAAGTTTATAAATTTGCCTTTAAGGTTCAGGTATATCTCTGCTGGGCTTAATTGTGATATCATGGAGATATGCTTCTTGCATTTAATTCTTATTTGGATTACACTTCCTGGCAGGGGCCCTGACCACTGAACAATAAAGCAATTATTGCTATGATGACATGCAATATTGAGCAGATTATGTCATGGTTAACTTTACATATTCATAACCCTGCCACCTGCAGATGCTGACATTGCACTAGAGTGAGTTTTCAACAAATAGAAAATGGAAATTTTGAGAACACAGTAGCATCACTTTTGCTTTGCTTTTCCCTTTAAAGATCAAAACTCCTCTGCTTACTCCTATATAATAACATTTTTTTTTGCATTAAAGCTCTTTTTAAGAATTTGAAAAAAGCTACTAGGATCCTTTCCCTAGGGGTAAATATACTCAGATGTATGTTTATGAAGTATTTTTCATTTTTCTTCAATGGTCAACAGATTCGCTAAAGCCTATTCACAGTTTCTATTTCAGAGTCTAATACTTGGAACCCCCATTCTTAATTTATTAGATTGACTCAGGGAACATTTAATGGCATGTCCTTAAGCGTATTACAGCTTAAGGATTTTTAACTTCTTGGCAAGAGGTAATACATAGGAATAGTTGAAGTAATAAATGCATTTATGAATGTATATTTGATATATCATATATGTGAAAGTGTAAATCAGTCAATCACCAAATCTTCGTGTACAGTTTTAAAGCAATATGTAGATAATCATAGATGTGATTTATTGAAAAACAGTGAAATCAGTGTTAGCAGAGCTCAATAGAAATACTTCCCCAGGAGTTCCCGTCATGGCGAGTGGTTAACGAATCTGACTAGGAACCATGAGGTTGCGGGTTCGGTCCCTGCCCTTGCTCATTGGGTTAACGATCTGGCATTGCCGTGAGCTGTGGCGTAGGTTGCAGACGCGGATCGGATCCCGCGTTGCTGTGGCTCTGGCGTAGGACGGTGGCTACAGCTCCAATTCCAGCCCCTAGCCTGGGAACCTCCATATGCCGCGGGAGCAGCCCAAGAAATAGCTAAAAAAAAAAAAAAGAAAAAGAAATACTTCCCCATTGAATTTCCAATAAAGTTCTTTGTCCCCCGAGGTAGCATCTGCTTTGCATCATACAACTTGAAGCAAAAAAACCCAAAATGAACGTAGGAACAAGAGTTCTTTTATCTCCTGAGAAGTCTATTTCCATTTTTTTTTCTTCCTGTCCTATTTATTTTTTAAAGTTACTTGAAACCTCATAAGCCAACCACTCTTTTTTAGCAGAAATGCAAGCAAATGCTTTCCTTTTTGAGTGACAAAAAGTAATATGGACTAACAATGATCAGAGAAGGATAAGTGAATTGGTGTAAAACCAACATAGAGATGTACCATTGTACTGATCAGCAAACTCAAGAGAAAGTCCAGAGGCATTGCACTGCCACAGGTATGGCTGGATCTGGAGACTCAAACAATGGCATGTGGATGAGGTGGCCTCTTTGTTCTCCTTGCTCTCTCTGTGCTGGCCTCATGGTCCCTCTTCCAAGGTGGTCTCCATAAATTCAGATTTACCCTTCTCAACCTCAAGACCATCAGATTAGCTCTCGTTGAACCAGCTCAGATCACATACCTTTTCTAAATGAGTTTCTTTGAGCAATGTCAGTATGGATTAACAGGACGTTTTCTCAAAGGAGACCAATTAGCTATAGGAAGGATGGATGGGAAAAAAAGATTGACCAAGACATGGTATCCATTCTGGAGTTGTTGGTGGGATCGGCAAAACAACACCCCAAGTTCGGGAAGTAGGAAAGGAGTGAATTCCTTTGAAAACCGTAGTTCTCATCCCAGAAAAAGAAAGAAGGATGAGTGGCAAATAGAACAATGATCCCACTATCCATATGTGCACAAGAGAAAGCACACAATGTTTACAGCATCCAGAGATGATTGAAAAATATGTTAGCTCTCACACAACTCGGAAAGCAATTGTGCTGGGTTCTGGTGGTCTCTACCACCACCATTTCTAGCTCAGTGGCTGCAGTTAGGTCTCTGAATAGCTTTGGAAGGAGGTTTTTTGGTGCCTAATGGAGCCCTTTCATTTAAGAAATTACTTTGCACAGAAAATTGAAAAGTGTTTTCAATAAGACACACCATCTGCTGCTCTCATATTAACTTAAAACTGGCCAAAATTGAATCTTCACTAATGTGAGTAGTAGGTTTCACCCTCACTTTTTTTAAGCAATGTTGTTTGAAGCTAACTTTTCAAAATTGTCCTTAAATTGATAGGGCTGGGGGTTTGTGCATTTTTCTGAATCTAAAGTATTTTGTTTCATATTTGTTTATTTATATTTTAACCAGGCTGAAATATAAATGTGGGTCATGTATAAAATAACAGATGCAATTTTTTTTTTTTAACGCTGGTAATACAACTGACCCTAAAGCAGAGTGACAGCCTTACAGGCCACCTAGTGGGGACCCAAGTCTTATTCTAGATGCCACAGTTTGAGGCCAGCATTACTAAGAATGCTTCTTTCTACTGCTTCAGAGGATGTTAGCAAGAAATCCTTTTTTTTTTCTTTGTAACAGTTGGCAAAATAAAATATACATTTGGTGAATCTACCATCTCTGAGATGGCCATGTGGGGAAATAAATCTTTCATCGTGTGCCTTGCACCTTGAAGAGCTGAAAGAAGATAAAAACAAAGTAAAACTTTTGCTTATGGAAGTCACTGCCTTAGCAATAGCTGCAATTACCGGGGATTAAGCCCATGCCAGAGGTCAGTAGGCAATGCTTCTTAGCCAGCACACCACATATCTTTCTGTATCTGTGGAGACCTATCTCATTTCTCAGGCTCTTCATATTTTCCATTTCATCACCCTTTTTATTGTCCATAAACCCAGCTAGGTGGTAGGGATACCCTAGGATCTCAAGAAGCTGTGATTTCTCTTTCATTGTGACACATACTTTGCCTTGTTATCTTATATGTTGCCATTCTTCATGTTAGCATTTTTTTTTCTATTAAGCACAAACACATGTACACACATACACAGACATGCACATACTCTCTCTCTCACACACACAAATGAGCCTTTCTCTCAACTATTTCTCTAAATCACTACACTGACTTTTGCCTAAGTAGCTCAGAGTCCCACAGAGGTAATTAGAGAGAAGGAATTGTTATCTTCCTTTTTATAGAGCAAAAACCCAAGGAACATAAAACTTAATTGATGTATCAACCCACTCAGCTTGTTAGTGATGGTGCAACCATCAGGCCAAATTCTCCTAATACTTTCTGGGAATGTGAGACACAATGGAAAGCTGTATGCTACTCTATCTGTATGCATGTGTGCATGTATGTATATGCGCGTATGTAGTGTGTTGTACATAATTTGATTTTTTTCCCTTATTCTTGAGTTACTCTAAGAATATGTGTAGGTCCAAGCAGTTATTGCATCATGACTTGAGTAGTTGGGGTATTAATAAATATTTGTTTGGCTATTACCACCAACACAAGGAATGTGTCATGGTTCTATGTGTTTCTAAATTTTTTGACTTGTCTAGACATTAAGAAACACAATTTCCATGGCAACTCAGTAGACTTAGGTATATACACATGCATAAACTGCAGTACTTTCACTTCATGTAGTGCACACTAATATTTCCTGGTCACAATCTACTAAAGTGATTTAATCTATTTTAATCTGTTTGACTCTTTAATCTATTTCATGACCTATGGTATGAAAAGCACTGGTATAGTGGGAAAATAAGGGCTATAATATCAAGGAGTTATGGCTTCAAATCCTCCTGGATTTTGCCATTTACTGTGTGATTTTGAAAAGTTAACAAGACTCAGTTTTCCACACTATAACATGGGAACAAGAACAATTTTCTTGTGGGGTTGAATTGAATATTAAGTGAGGTAACTGCGAGAGTAGCAGATACTCTTTAATCTTTCTTGACAAATTGGTTCCTTCTACTATTTTCTCTCTCTTTTTATACCTTTTCCTTTCTGTGGGAGGCAGGAAGAGAAATATTTTCCCTTGACTACTTCATTTTCTATTTAATATTATATATTAGATATGAGTGACTCCCTTTTTTCAGAACAAAATTTAAATACCTTTACCTGTGTTTGGGGTACATAATGATAAAACTAATAGCTAACATTTTTGAGTACCTCATTACTTGCCAACACTGTGCATGCCCCTTTTTGTGAATTTTTACAGAATCCATACGAGGTTGTTACGATGGTCATTCACATTTTATAGACCGGAGGCATGAAGTACATTGCACAAGGTCATGAGCCAGAACCCAAGCCCAAGCAATGTGACTTCAGTCCTGACGACACACTTATATCTGTTTCTCCTTTGTTTATCATCTATGTGTTTTGATTACAAGGTGGTTTACCGTAGAGGTTAAAACACATACCCTGCAGTCACATTGCCTAAGTGTGATTCCTGGCTCTGCCCCATGTTAGTATGAGACATCAGACAAGTTGATGAAACTGAGTTTTCTCATAGATGGTCATTTGTACTATAAATATTCTGTTGAGTCAATAAATAGGTTAACAGGTGCAAAAAAGCACATGTCACATTATAGGCAATATGCAAATATTATTATTATTTCCTGAATCCCTTTCAAAAGAAAAAGAATTCTTATCCCCTTTTGAGATATCTATGTGTGTGCATGTGCATGTGTGTGTGTGTGTGTGTGTATGATTAGAGAGCTGCAAATAGGGTCAACATCTTAATCTTGGCAAAGAAAGCAGTGGTATGCTAAGGCAGCAATGTCTGAATCATAATTCCCAATTGGTAAGGATATCTGATTTCTGGAAATAATTATTGTTTTTTTTTTCAGCTTGAATTTTTAAAGCTGAGTTTGTTGTAAACATAATAAGATTGTAGCAGAAATCATCTGTGTGTATGTGTCTCTCTTCCATGTTATACTGAATCACACTGAATACTTCTCAAGTTATTTTCTATCCCAGGAGTCCAGAATACTAGACTATAGTAAGCACTCAATAAATGGTTGTGCTGTTTCTATAACACAGTGAACCACACTGTCAAATGCCAAATGCATTTTAGAGCTACAGCAAAAGATAGACACACATTCGCTATCGAAACATTCATTATTTAAAGCACATAATGTTTTGCCATAGTACTTCATAAAATACATACGAAGAGCCATTCCCTTCTTTTTATAGAACATATTTTTTTCTGTAAGATATTTTACCATTTTGTCTAAGATAATTGTGTTAATTTGATATTCAATAGTTTAGGTATGGTGCAAACTATGAAGATACGATATTCGATTTTACGCAGGAAGGATTGTTTGCCAGAATGTGTGGGAAAATTAACTTGCTTTCAGTGAAATTTGTAAGTTTATTTTCAAAAGGCATTTATCTGATTTTCATAATAGAAGCAACGGCAAATCTTTTCTTTTCTAAATGGATTTATATAATGGATCCACCACAACTTTAAGATCTAAATATTGAAAACACTGTCACTTACTCTGAAGAAGTCTTATAAAAACACATACAGGATCTGATAAACCTATATATAGCCATAAGTGAGAAGGATATGTTGAGCTTGACAAGAACACAATCAGCTAAATCCAAACTCAGATAGTGCTGCAGCCAAGAAATAAATAAATACATAAATATTTTCCTCTCCAACAAATAAGTGGCAAGACAAAAACTGTGAGATAGAACGTTTATAGTTTAAAAGGGACACAGCAATTAATTACCATGTTATCATGTATGGAAGCTATTTAGATTCTACTTTTAACAACAAAACAAATCATTACATATATGAAACGACTGGACATGTGAATCCTCACTGGATATTTCATGTTATTAAGGAATTAATATTAATTGTTTAAGGGTGATAATGATGTGGCATGGTTAAGATAGTCCACATTTTATAGATATACTTACTGAAATATGAATGAAATGAAGTTGTGCCTGGGATTTGCTTCCTAGTGTCTGAGGAGAGCAAAGTGGGTGGGGGAGAAGTTAGGGCAATTGTGCTTTGAGGATGACAATTGTAAGGGCTGGTTAATGTGTGCTCAGGAACTTGTATTATTTTGTTGAATTTTGTGTATGTTTCAAAGTATCCATAGTAAAACAAGTTTGAGAATACTAGATTAGTTTAGTTCTATCTATTAATTTGGCTTGAATTAATAAATTCTAAAGTGGAGTAATCAATCAAACATTTCTAGGGTAGTTTGCAATTAAATGAGTGATAAGATTAGAAGTGGTTTGAGACATATATAGGCAGTGTATTTCGCTACCGGTTTCTTCACAAAGGAAAAAGTAAGAATTATAAGCTGTAGCAAATTGACCTTAGACTACATAATTTTTAGAGTCTAAAATACTAAGAGAACTTTTAAAGTGGTTTTCCATAGCATAAGAATTGAAGATAATATTATAATAAATTTCACAATGTTATAATACAAAGAAAAAGGCAGAAAATCTTATTTGTGCTTAGCGGTGGAGACAAAAATCAGCCCTAACTAAATTAAAATTCTTAGAGGGTAGATAAATAAAGAATTACAAAACAATAAGATGAGTACAATTCTAGAGGTGTGTATTGAACATGGGAAGTTGGTGATCAGTTCAGCTTGGGCGTTAGTACAGACATCAAAGAAAAACTTGTCATATGTTTTTGATACATGATATGTGCAACATTCCTTTGTGGTGATTTAAATCATAAAGTAAGGAGATACTGTTAGCAGACTTTGAGAAATAAACGTGTAGAGTAGGAGTTCTCGTTGTGGCACAGTGGAAATGAATCCAACTAGGAATCATGAGGTTGCGGTTTCGATTCCTGGCCTCGCTCAGTAGGTTAAGGATCTGGTCTTGCCGTGAGCTGTGGTGTAGGTCACGGATGTGGCTTGGATCCCACGTTGCTGTGGCTCTGGCATAGACCGGTGGCTACAGCTCCAATTAGACCCCTAGCCTGGGAAGTTCCATATGCCACAGGTGCGGCCCTAGAAAGAACAGAAAGACCAAAAAAAAAAAAAGTATACATTAAAATTTACCATTGACCATTATTTCTAATTATTTCTAGAGCTCTCTTTTAAAACAGATCAAACAAAAACCGCTCTCAAAAAAAGTTAAAATTTGTATGCCAAATGTGTCTGGTTCTCATTTAATGCAATTCATACTCATTTAATTTGAAGGATTCCAAAGCTGATGTAATAGAAAAAAAAAGTCCTACACACTTAATATACTTTCATTTTAATTTCATGTTTAACATAAATACCTTAGACTGGTATGTGATTTACTTACAGTGCACCTTGGTTTACATGTCTGCTAAAAGATGGAATTGCATTAGGTGTCATCATTCGTTATTTTTTTTTTATCATTTCGTAGCCATATCAATGGCCAAAAAATCAAAAGTTTTGAAAACTTACACCTAAACATATGCAGATTTGAGACTCTTTTCAAAGATTTAATCTATTTTGGTGCACATTAATGGAGTTCAAATCACTAGCTTATCTTAATAAATTTCAAGGTCAGAGGGAAAAAAGGACTTAATAATCAGATTTCTTGGGAAAATGGCATGCATGAGAAACTTAGGTAGAGCTCCATTATACCAACCTTGTTTGAAAAGAAATTGTGCCATTTCTAAGGGTATATTTGAAATCTCATATTTTCCTAGTGTAATAATATCCAACTGGAGTAACTAACATCACTCCAAAAATGTTTTCTTTACAAGTATTGTAGCAACTCAGTTAAGTGGGGGTTGGTCTCTCTGTTTTTAATCATGGGGAAGCGACATGGATGGAAAGTTCCCTAAAGTTAGGCTCATGGTAGGTGCTCCACAAATGCTTGATGAAAAATCAAAGCTCTCATTGCGATCATATGAGATTATGCCTCCTACATCTTCTGTCTGCATTAAAAAAAAAAAAAAATCACCTTCTCTAAGCACTGTTTAAATGAGGGAAGAAGCCTGTAATTACCAACTGTCACTTTGAATCATCTATTAACCCCTCTCCAGTCATCAAAATAGTTGATTGGATTTCTAAATTAGTTTAATCTCATAATATGGTATAAATTATATCCATCTTATCAGAGATAGGAAAATACATAGGTTACATTTTGGAGGTACACTAGCCATTTTTGAGCCACTCTCGGAATGGTAGTAGGCTCTTTAATAAATGGACTGAAAGCGTTGTTTTTCTCTGGAAGTTTTCTGAATTCTGGTGCTGTGATTACAGATTTTTGCTTTTTAACGTGAATTGTGGTATAGAAATATTAAACATGATTTGAACCTAACCCAGAGAGCCATTTACTGCATATCAACATCTGGAATAATTTATATAATTAGGACACCAAGCTAGATGTGAATGAAGTGGATGCTTCGTTAGAATCTTGATATCCATAAAAAATCCCTCTTCCCCTTAAGAGGAAATGATTCTTCCCTGTGAGTGAACTCACTCTTGTGTCTGATCCAGATCAGACTTTTTTTAACTTGAACTGAATACAATAGCAGCTGCAACATATTCCATTAAGAAAGAAAAGATGACCAAAGGCAACTATTGATTAAAATGAAACTCTTAATTAATTACATATTGCAACCAACTAGTTGATTTTCTGTGTGTGTGTATTCCCCCCTCCCACCTCCACCTGCCCGGTTTTCAGTTGGCTACTTTATTCCATTAAGAGTGAAATTTCACTTTCCAGTTTCCAGTATATAAATTATTTTAGAAAACACTACTCTAATGTTGTCATTTTTCACTTATGAGACCTATCAGACTTTCAGCTGATGTGGTCAGGGGAAATTCTTCCCAAGAATTTACCTGAACTTACATGCATTTCAAATAGAATAGATAGGAAAAGAGAGATATTCTGTCAAAAAAGTATATGTGTTAAATTAATAATTTTTAAGTGATATTGCCCTAAAAATCTGGTAAGATATATAAGAAAATTGATGAAAATTATTATCTGTTAGGTTGTAAAACAGACTCTGTGGAAAGGTAGATTTTATAAACTGCAAACAAAATCTATTGGAAGAGAGAAGAAAATTCATAAAAATGATCCCAGATCCAGTTATTCCTAAATTAATTGAGAAGGTATTTAAACTTATTGGAATATTTCACAGTGAATTAGAAACTGAATCAAGTGAATGGTAACAGAGAAAGAGTCACTCTAAAGAAAATTCTAAAGTGGAGCCTTTTAATGTAATAAATTGTACTGCATAGGTATGTGAGAATCATATATGTTAAGTGTATTAATGTCTTTTCCCTGATGGATGTAAATAGTGAATGACTGGTAAACGAAGACTTTTTTGTGAGATGAATTATCACATCCTAATGTATTATTTTTATGAATTTTCTCTTTTTATGTTGACTATAATAAATGTAGAAATAAAATCACCAAGGACGTATTTATCTATATCCTATTATCATATTTTAGTTCTCAAAATGGAAATATATCTGATGAGCCTTTGTATGGATTAGGACTCTGGACAATTGTCAATTAAATAGTATTACTGGAGTTCCCATTGTGGTGCAGTCGAAACAAATCTGACTAGTGTCCATGAGGATGCAGGTTTGATCCCTGGCCTCGCTCAGTGAGTTAAGGACCCGGCATTGCCATGGTGTAGGTTGCAGACATGGCTCAGATCCTGAGGCAGGCAGCTAGAGCTTGGATTTGACCCGTAGCCTGGGAACCTCCACGTGTCGTGGGTGCAGTCCTAAAAAGCCAAAAAAAAAAAAAAAAGTATTACCCCTCCCTCCTGTTTATCATTCCTGTTTATCTAGGCCACTTCCTCTTGCCACAGTTAAAAGGCCACAATTCTTTCTACAGCAAATCACTCAAAGCCATATGGTAGCTGCATCCCCATCAAGTCTGACCAGCGTGTTGAAGTGTGATTATTGTTGTTCAAAATGTTATATGAGAATTGCAGAGTCATTGTTCTCAATAAATTTTGTATGTGCTTCATAAAAATTACTGTTATACTCCATATGTTTTGTATCACACATTCTATAATCTTAAAATTGGAAACTTCAAACAGATTGTTTTCTATGACAAAAGATGCAGAAAATAACTTGTCTACTTTCAGTTTTTTAAAATTTTCCAAACTATTATCATCATTGTTTTTAAAAATCTGTGGTAACTTAATAGGAAGGCTTAATTTTACTTTTTAAAAAAGATTTGACCTAAATTAAATCCATGTGAATTGGCATTCCTCTTGAATTACTCGTAAATTTCAAAGTACCACCAAATATCAGCACTCAGTGGACTGTAGTGGAGGTGGCAACATCTGTCTTCCTATTCCTGGACTCCCTTATGGCTATTTCTATTTTTGGATTTAAAGTCAGTAATTTAGCACACATTCAGGTTTGCAGATATGTGAGTTAATAGCCCTGCAGAAATGTGACTTGCTATGTGTGTGATCTGGAAGGTTCATCTCCTGGTTATAAGGCTCATTTAGTTGAATACAAGTATCTGGCCAAGGAACCTGTTATCATGTTTTTAGAAACCAGTCTCATTTGTGAATTAAACCAGAGGTGAATTTGCAACAAAATGTACTACTTATTTTACTAATTGCTCCTCAATATGTTATTTTTTATTGGAGGACCAAATGCATTTTGTTTGAACAAAGGACTCTGCTGCTTGCACATGCCTGCATGTATCACCATGGTTGAATATACTGAATATAAGTATACAGAGAGTGGTACATTTTAGGGCATGGCCATTAAGCATTTATGTAATAAATATGGTAGAAGGAGACCATTAAAGATTAAAGCCAGTCATACTCCTCTGAGTGACAGTGCAGGGTACCAGACAGACCTATTTGCTCCCTGCGAGAAGTGGATATAATATCTTTCAATCTTGATAATGGCATTTTAACTGCCTGGGCTATTTTATTTTGCTTTTAAGAAATTATTCCTGTAGGGAAATGAGCCTTGCATTCCAAAGAAACATTTTCAGTGAAAGTATGGGACCTTATATACTTAAGTTTTGCTTTGCATCCGGTTTAGACAGACTTTCATTGCCATCCAACCAAATAGTACCCTAGAGTGAACACTTTTCCCAAAGAGCAAATCTGCTAGACTCAAGTCCTATCCAGTGAGGAGTTGTCTGTGGCAAAATAGGTACTAGTGAATGTTACTGATCAGTCTTGCTTGAAAATTGTCTTCCCAGACAAGCCCAGTTGATTAAGAGTATGGTATCGATGAAGCTAAGGCCGTGGTCTAGAAACATGTTACCTTTGGGAGAAGAAGATTCTGGAGTATAGACACACACATACACACAATTGAAGTATAGTGTATTTACAGGTGCACAACGTAGTGATTCAATATTTTTATAGATTATGCTCCAAAGTTATTATAAAACATTGGCCATATTTCCTATGCTACCCAATGTATCCCTGTAGTTTATTTGTTTTATACATATAATTTGTGCTTCTTAATCCCCTACCTTTATCTTGCCTCTTTCCCCTTCCCTGTCTACGCTGGTAACCACTAGTTGTTCTCTATATCTTTGAGTCTGTTTCTGTTTGGTTGTATTCCTTCGTTTTTGGGTTTTTTTTTTTTTTTTTAGATTCCACGAATGATGAGATCGTACAATATTTGTCTTTCTCCATCTGACTTACTTCACTAAGCATAATCCTTTCTAGGTCCAACCACATTGTTGCAAATGACAAAATTTTAGTCTTTTTATGGCTAACATTCCATTGTATATGCACACCATATCACCTGGTGATGGATACTTAGGTTGCTTCTGTATCTTGGCTGTTGTAAATAATGCTGCAATGAACATTGGGGTACATGTATCTTTTTCTTTTTTTTTTTTTGTCTTTTTTGTCTTTTTAGGGTTGCACCCATGGCATATGGAGGTTCCTAGGCTAGGGGTCTAATTGGAGCTATAGCTGCTGGCCTATACCAGAGCCACAACAACACCAGATCCGAGCCGCGTCTGTGAACTACACCACAACTCACAGCAACGCCGGATCCTTAACCCATGGAGTGAGGCTAGGGATCGAACCCTCAACCTCATGGTTCCTAGTTGGATTCATTTCTGCTGTGCCATGACGGGAACTCCTTTATTCTTTCTTTCTTTATTTTTGTCTGCATGTATCTTTTTCAGGTAGTGTTTTACATGTTTTCTTCAGATTCATACCCAGAAATGGAAGTGCTGGATCATATGGTAGTTCTATTTTAGTTTTTTGAGGGACCTCCATAATATCTGCACCAGTTTACACTCCCACCAGTGTAAACTGGTGTCCTTTCTTCTCCACATCCTTGCCAACATTTGTTATTTGCAGATTTTTTGATGATAGCCATTTCGACAGGTGTGAGTTGATGTCTCATTGTGGTTTTTAATTTGCATTTGTCTGATGGTTAGCTATACTAAGCATCTTTTTTTGTGCCTATTTGCCATTTGTATATCTTTTTCTGAAAAATGTCTCTTCATGTCTCCTGCCCATTTTTAAATTGGATTTTTAAAAATATCGAGTTCTTTATTATATTTTGAGTATTAATGCCTTATTGATCATATCATTTGCAAGTATCTTCTCTCAGTCTGTAGGTTGTTTTTCATTTTGTCTCCTGCCCATTTTTAAATTGGATTTTTAAAAATATCAAATTCTTTATTATATTTTGAGTATTAATGCCTTATTGATCACCATTTGCAAGTATCTTCTCTCAGTCTGTAGGTTGTTTTTCATTTTATTAATGGTTTCTTTTGCTGTACAAAAGCCTTTAAGTTTAATTAAGTCCCATTTGTTTATTGCTGCTTTTGTTTCCTTTGCCTTAGGATATAGATCCAAAATAATATTGTTATGATTTATTTCAAGGAGTGTTCTGCCTGTGTTTTCTTGTAAGAGTTGTATGGTTTCCCATCTTGAATTTAGGTCTTTAATCTGAGTTTATTTTTATAAAACATGTGAAAATTCTGTGTTTTTAGGTCATAACCTCATCGTTTAATCCAGGTATATGAGCTTACTAATGTAATTATTAGTCAAAAGCAATATTTGATGGAAAAAACACAGATGTTTTCATTTGGACCACGCAATTACTACAACTCCAAGAGTGCAATGATCCAGCCCCTGGCTTTGCATTTTTGGCTCTGACCCTTTCTGTTTGAGTGTCAGAAGATTATTCAACCTCTCTGAAACTCAGATTCACTATAAAGTGGAGGTTATAATTCATATGCCATATGTTCTTGTGAGAAACAAATGAAGCAACATATGTAAAACCTCTAGCATTATACTTAGCAAGTTGGTAGGTGCTAAATAAATTATACTTATTTTTATTATATTGTTATTTTATTTTTATTATAGTATTATGTCATGCATCAGTTTCATCTTCTTGCACCAAAAGGATATATATATATCCTGTCTCTTTACAGAATTTTAAATCAATATATATTTTTAAATTTAAACAGTTACGTTTGCAATATGAACATGACAATTTCAGCAAAAATAACAAGTACCAACTTTGTGCCAATAGCTGTGGAGAATGCAAAGGAAGATAAAATCTAGTGCCCTGGAGAATCTTTCAGTCTATTTAGGAAGACATGCAATACATAATCTATATATGTTTGAGTATTTTACCATACTTTCTTGTGCATAGATCTATAGTATTCATGACATATGATCTTGGCTATATAGAGCAATAGAAATCTTATATATTTTATGAAAAATAATCAGAGAATGCAAGTGATTTTTTAAAAATAAACACCTTCTAGGAGTTCCTGTTGTGGCTCACCAGGTTACAAACCCGACTAGCATCCATGAGGATATGGATTCAATCCCTGCCCCCACTCAGTGGGTTAAGGATCCAGCATTGCCATGAGCTGTCGTGTAGGATGCAGACACAGCTTGGATCCCACATTGCTGTGGCTGTGGGGTAGGCAGGCAGCTGCAGCTCCGATTTAACCCCTAGCCTGGGAACTTACATGTCACCGGTGCAGCTCTAAAAAGCAAACAGCAAAACCAAACCAAACCAAACACCTTCTAAATAGTTTGAGTACAGGAACATGTGATGTATTTCTAATGTCAGGTAGGGTTTAGCTGTATCTCAAATGGCATCCATCTCACCCTTCTCTCACCTGCTCTCCTATTATGATAGCTATTTCCCCCATTTATTGTGCTTCCCAGAAGAGGCAAAACAACACTTCTCTTTTCAGATAACCAGTGTTAAAAGTCACTACCCACTTTGCTACTTGTAGACCATCCAAGGTTATGGAAATCACACCCTTCCTTCAAAAAAAATAAATAAATAAATAAAAAAGAAGATGTAAGAACACTGATACCAGTTGCTCTAAGGACTGGCTTTGTCTTGGTCCGGTGGCTGACAGACTCCTTATTTGAGGTCACCTTACTCAGATAGAATTTATATGACAAATAAATCTAAATGACAGTAAACCCATTCACAGTAAAGCTGAGCACATGGAGGGGTATGGGCAATGGAGGTATCTGCTGTGTGCGATGAACATATCAATAATTCAAAACTCTATCGATGCTTGAACTTTTCCATTTCATCTAATGCACCTTATGTAGAACTCTGGTTCAGTCAAGGGTATTCAGAGGGTTCCATGCAGTCTTATAAACAGGGATGATTTTCACTACATAGGTGATAATGTGTTGCAGAGGTTATTGTTTCTTTCTGAACTCTGTGACATAACTCTAAATATCCCAATGACATTTTTCTTCTACCTTTCACTACATCATAGACAACTTCTAGCTAAATCCAGTTGTATTTGCACTTTGGACTGTAAATTTTGTGTGTCTAGAGAGCATTTAACTTACAATTTAGTTATATGGATTCGAACAGGCACCAAATACTTGCTGTGACTTTGGCAATTAAACAAAATATAAAATGTTAATCTGTTAAAATTTTTGCTTATGCCAATGCAGCTTAATTGCTTTTGTTGATTTGGACAGCTATTCCAAATCTGAACTGATTTTCAATGGTTTGTTTCTGTAAATACACCCCTCCCCCTATTCTAACCCACCACGATGATAAAAATAACAAAACTCCATTTTTTTTATACGTTATGAACTATCTTGTACTTTGAGTAGATACTACAAACACCATCACTGGAACAAGGAATTTTTTTTTTCCTTCTTAGTCTTAACAGATGATGAGTGATATAGATAGTAATTTAACAAATTAGGTACGGTAAAATCACACTAATTCAGACTAATTGTGTGGAAAATGTTAATGAAGAAGTGAAAAATTTGATAAAGAAGTTTTAAAGTTTTATTTCTTCAAAATATTTACATCTTGTACTAATAACTAATAGTGTCATTATACTGACTGCGTCTACTACTTTTTTAAAACAGGAACATGTCAATTATTTGCAGTTTACACTTATCTCTGCACACACATGAAGATCAGCATGCTTTTGAAACATTAGCCAAGTACTTCTCCCTTATCTTTTGTTTTTGCCACTAAATTGCCTCAGAAGCTCCTTTTTCAGAGATAATACAAGGATTTGAAGATATGAGATTTTAAAATCATTCCCTTATCTGTACTTCATCCCTTCAACAATATTTTGTGTTACAGTCCACTAAATCATAAGTGGTTCAATAACTGGAAATATTTTCTATATCCATGACAAAATATTTGTGGAAGCTTTTTTTAAGGTTACTTTAAGGAAATTCCCAACGTAAAATATTTCTTAAGCTACGTAGTTATCTCCTTTAATTATTGCTACAAAATAACTGATTAATATAAATGTGGTAACTACATCACACAATGATGTTTGATATGGATATTAATGAGATATATTTCTATTGACTATAGGCTTTTGAAAGAGGGATAGACTTCTGTGATTTCTAAGTTCCTTGACATAATCTGTGTGTGTTAATCATTTTGTTCTTGATGATAGACAGTAAATATAGTCAGGCAGGCAAACCTAATTAAAACACATATTGTTGTTTATCTCTCTGAAGAAAGTCATATATGACAATAATATACACAAATAAAATGGGTCGTATTTATTTTTCTGTAGTGATACCATGGGAATGGTAGCAAAATTGCTTCTGGTTTTATTGAGAAATCATTTCATATTTTAGCCAGTTAATACAATATGCTTCTTAGGCAATAATCAGAAATATCTTTACAACTTGGTATAATCAGCTCTCAGCCCCATAATGGTCTTCTTTACTCGTGCAACTCCAGAGATTAGAAACGTTCTCTCTTTCCTCCAACAGATACATCCGGAGTTGAACCCTAATAAGAAAATTGAGAACCTAGGTTTTCCAATTTGCAGCAAGATAAATACATGTTAAAAGTAGAGCTCAGTCAAATTGGTTTAATATGTTCCTATTTTCTAACCCTAAAAGTAGCCTCAGGCAGGAAGAACTCTGCATGACATAAACCAGAAATTACATTTGAAGAGTTTTTTGTTTGTTATTGTTTTGTTCTTATGGAGTTGAACCTGAGAATCGTACAAAACATGAAGGAATTGAAAAACCAAGGGAAATCTGAAAGGAGTTGTGAATTGATATCCGGCACTTACCCTCTAGAGCCTCAGGTTATTCATCTGTTAAATATGGTGCCGGGCATGGATTGAGTCCCCTCTAATGTCAGCTTCGGTTCTGGTTTATAGTAGAGGAGAAGCAGTCTGGAGCAGAAAGGTAGAAGGCATCAGGGAAGGTGAGTGAGCTCAGCTATCTTCAAATGCAGTTTTAAACTCTGTTTTTCAAGCTTATTGTGTGTGTGTGTGTGTGTATCTGTGTGTATCTGTGTGTGTGTACATGTATGTACAGGACAGAATGTGAAATTTACTTCTTGCTACAGGTAATGATATTTTTAAAAAGCAAATTTTGAAAGCCACTACCCCAGGAATATCTTACACTTTATATGGAGAATGACTATCTAGAACAATGCAGATTCTAACATATATCCATCCCATCCACTTTGAACACAGATAAATTAATTTTATCAAAGATAGACTCTTGGAGTATTGTAGTATTTCAGATTTTAAAGGATAAAATTTGCTCTTATTTTGACTTCCCTAACATATATATTTTATGTATATGTCAGTGTTTGTTGTTTCTGTTTAAATAATCACCCCATTGCCTTATTTGCCATGCTGTTGTCATCGTCAGTTCCTTAAAGCTGTCTTACAAGCTGTCAGTCCCCCCAATAAGGCTGATCCCATCTGAGCTGCCCAATGTGATAGTTAGGCTGTTTTCAGTTAGGCTTTTCAGCCAGTGAGAAATGAGAAGCAGTAGCATGCCTGCCAGGACAAGGCTGTCATGTGGTAATTTCCAAGATGTCTTTTTTTTTTTTTTTTCCTCTTTTGTTGCCTCCATCTTTCAGAATGTGTCCTTCACATTCCCTGGAGTCTTTCTCGAATAGAACCCACTTGACTTTGACTCTACTACCTTGCCATCTTTCACCATTTGTTTCATCCATTTGTGTGTGTGTGTGGTGGGGGAGGGCAATGAATGACTGCAGTTCTTGGCATTGGTTCTCACCATAACTAAATTTCCTGATAATGGATGGGCCTGACTGCCACTTTATTGTCTGTTATAAGGAGTACCTCAGTGTTAGCCATAATCAAGACGAGATTGATAACAGTTATAATCTTAATAAAACAAATGATGTGATCAGGGTTTTCTCAAAAATTGGTGTGCATCACAATCACTTCCCTCCCCCAAACATATTTTCTTAATGTTGGGCTAAAGAGCTTTTCAGTACTAAATGATTTCTCGAGTGACTGCCATGCTCAGTGAAGATTAGGACTCACTGTATGGTGTAATGTAAATCTCTTAGTTGTACTTTGTTGTAAGTGCTCACAGTTTTCCCCCATGTGAGAAATTAGGAAACTGAGACTTTGAGGAATTATTTTGCCTTGGATCACAGAGCCTGTGAGTAGTGAAGCTCATGTGAGCAAAGGAGTAATCCAAGGAATATTTTTGAATTACTACTGAGATGAGCAATAGGTATCAATTTGAAGTGTAGTACTTTTTCTAGTTGAAGAAGGAATAGGTGAAGTATTTATGATTTTAGGAGCTAAATATACCTCCTCAAATTTCTCTTAATCCTGAGGTATGAAATTCTTAAAATTTATAACCCTCGTGAAAGATATTCCTAAGGCACCAAGTACTTTAATTAGTGTTACTGAGTTATCTAAGGAGAGCAACACACCATCTAGAAGACAAAGCATGAAGATTCTGGTTGTCATTACCATGGGTCTTCACAAATCAGGGCACAGAGGTCAGAAGACAGGGCAAGGGTAATTTGTCCTAGATGGCTGATGTAATATATTAGATGACATGAGACATTTGGGAGAAAAAAGGTGAAAAAAAGTATGGCATAAAAAAATGTTAAAAAAGAGGAAGTGATACTAAAGACATGGTTTTAGAATTGCTTGATAATTCAGCCATCGATGGCATTATATCTGGGGATTTCCTAATCTTAAAGGAAGACCTAGTAAATTACTGTATGGAAATAAATCAAGAATAGCCATACACACTTGTAATGATGAAAAAGAGAGTCATCACTAGTTGTATAAGACTAATGGTTAATTGAGGAGCAAAATAGGTCTTACGTGCCTTGTGATAAGTATGAGATAACTTCATGAAGATGCATTTTCCTGTGTTTTTAATGGCATGTTGACCATTCCCATACTAACTAATAAATAAAATTCTTGTAGTCTTCTTGTTTTTGAACAAAATCCCAAATGTAGCTGATTTTAATTACAAATTACTTTCTCTAGAATATATTATGTTTTTAGAAAATAACATCCAAGCCATTTGTTTTCTTGAAGTAGATAAAGTAAATAATAAGAAACCCTCATTTTTAGTTTTTCTGTAATCATGAAAATGTAGGCCATCTGCTTCCAAAAGGATTTGGGATATTTTATGATAAAATACATTTATAATGAGATATTAAAATAGAAATAATACCTCAAAAACCACATAGAGGAAATGTACCTACCCCACTGGGGCTTATAAATAGATGGTGATTGAGTGCTGAGATTCCTGGTAGATTGAAATTAGAATGATTTCCCACTTTATTTTAGGATTAGAATGGATTTTCAACCTTGCTGACATAGATGCTGAGTCCTACCCAAATATAATTTTGAGATGAAGTCCAAGTATCAATATTCTTTAAGTTTCTCAGGTAATTCAAATATGCAAGAAAAGCTGAGAAGAGCTGACCTGTGCAAAACAAAGCCACGGGATTTTTTGGACTTTAAGAAAATTACTTAAACCCCACATGGTAGATGGTAAACTGTATGTCTTTTCTTTTATATTTGGCTTAAATGTAACAACAAACTACAGGTAATACCCAGTGGGGTTCAAATCTGAATGTCTAATTCTTAGCCTAAAGACCCCTTATCAGAAGTGGCTAAAGTAATTTACTTCATTTTCCTAAGGGCTTGTTTTCTTGTACAGTCCAATCATTCTTTGCTTTTAAGTAAGCTGGTCTATGGTAGAATATAGTTTAGTTAAGTCAGTGCTGTTGTGAATATATGCAGAAGCCTGCGTCTGTTTATCAATTTCTTAGGATTCAGTCAAGACCAAGGTAATGCCTGGTGAGTAAGAACCAACCTATGGATTGCGCAGCAACTGTGTGACTGTGGACAAGTTACCTCCATGGGTATTGGTTTCTGCATTTACCCCATAGTGCTATTGTGAAAATGAAATAAGCTTTGAATGGACACATGGTAAGCAAGCAATGAGTGTTAGGGAATATCACTGTGCATTTTAAGTACAGACACTTTATCAGCTATATCATTAAGAGGGCATTGCCTCCTTCAAGTATGTTCTGGGAAATAATTGCTACCAGTTACTGAATCCCCGCTAGAAAGATTTCTCTTTCCATTGATCAGCTGCAGTGTACAAGCTTCTTGCTTAGCAAAGTATCTTTGTTTTACTTTATGGTTCTCTGTGAAACTAGGTGAAGATATTAGATGCTAGCTCTAGTTTAAAAAGGCATGCTATGATAAAGAATCATAAAATGCCAACATGCTTGCCTATCATTTATTTGATGAATTAATCTCCCTCTTTCCTTCTGAAAAGCTCACTTTTTATTCAAAGAATTCATCCTCCTAGAAAGTTTCTTCAATACACAAGTATAAAACAAAGAAGAAGTAAGAAAAAAGGTAGCTGTCAAGAGGCCACATCTGCAAATACGGTAACTCCAGTTAGGCACCAGTTAACTCTTTCCAGTGTAGACAAGGTTGTTTTTAAAAATCAAGACATTCAGTATCATTTTTTTAATGATAGCATGGTAAGAAGAATTCATTTCTTCCAAGTTTATTGAGTTATTTTTGATGTCTGTATTAGCTCCCTAAATCTTTGGCTTATGGACAAAATTTTGAGCTCAATTCACTATTATCATTTATAGAAGACTCTGCAATGGAAAATCTTTTTTTTTTTTGCTTCTATGATCAAATTGGCTTTTCATTATATCTTTAAAATGGAGAGATTATCATTTATATTTTAAAAAGTTGAATCCTGGCTCAGAAAAATTTAGTCAATAGTCCAAGCTTGCTCAGCTTGTAGTTGACATCAAGAAAATAAACTCTGGTTTCCTGATTTGAAAGTCTATGTGTTTCCCCAAATACAATATTAGTTATCTGATAAGAGAGGAATGAAATACAAATCTGAAGTGGTTTTCTCTATATGAATGAGCGGACAGAGATCTAGTCCAGTTAATTTGGTTTTGTTTGGTATTGGTGCTTTCACTGTATTAAACAAATAATAAATGTGAAAATTAGGTTATAAAGATTATTTTAACATTTTTACAGCTATTAAACACTTCCAACATAAAATGCATAACAATATATTTGAGTGTTTTATAAGTACAGTTATTAGAATTACATGCTGGTTCTCAAAGACATATAGATGGAGTGATCCAGCAATGAACACCAATTTAAATGTGAATGATAACTCTAACCTCTTTCATAAATGTGAAGCCTGGGCCCAACTACTCTTTTTCTCATTTCTTCCCAACATACTCAAATTCCATGTCCCACCATATACATTTCTTATTGCTGCTATAACAAATCACCAAGAATTTAAGGGTTTAAAACTATGTGATTTGTTTTACCCTATAGGTTTTGAAGTCAGAAATCCAAAATGGGTCTCTCTAGGCTAAAATCAAAGTGTTGGTGAGGTAGTGTTTCGGCCGGAGGCTGTAGAAGAAAATGTGCTCCCTTTCTTACTTTTCAAAGCTTCTGGCGGCCACCAGCATTCCCTAGCATGTAGTCCCTTCCTTTCTCTTTAGAGTCAAGAAGGTGAATACATCTTCTCACATTGCATCACTCTGACCTCCTTTTCCACCCTCCCTTTCTCCTTTTAAGAACCCTATGCATCGGGCTCATTCAGATAATCCAATATGATTACATTGGGCTCACTCAGATAATCCCAGTATAATTTCCCTATTTTAAGGTCAGTTGATTTGCAAACTTAATTCTATCTGCAGTCTTAAATGCCTCTATGCATGTAAGGTCACCTAAGTCACAGTTTCCAGGGTTTAGGATGTGGACATAATGAGTCCATTTTCCTGCCTTCCAAAGCCACTTTCCTTGATTTTTCTGGAGTCATTTGACTTGTATTAAGGAATGAAAACGAGCATATACTAGATATTGAATACATATTTCCTTAGGGACACTGTTAGCTTTTCTTTTTAACAAAGTGTGGGTAAGATAAAACGAGTAAGCAGGCAGGGATGGCAGAGGAAATGGGTTTACCTGAGTAGTAGAAGGTTCACCTGGGTTCACCTGAAGATTCTGGCTTCAGTTAGGTTTCAACTCAGCTTGATAATTAAATGCTTAAATAGCACTTCAGAGCCTTACTCCATTTGTCTGTCTTGATTCTTGTCTGAGACTTTAATCCATCCAGTCCAGGAAAAGCTATTTAAGGACACAGACCTCCATTCCATAGAATGTGAAAACTCAATGTTTTTAAAAGTGTGTAGTTTCCCAAACAGACTTTACCAGGTGCAGTTTTGATGAAATAGCTAAGATAGAAAGGAGAAAAAAAGAAAAAAAAAAATCTCGAGCATCTGTTTGAGTGGATCCTAAAATGCAAGTTTCATTTTCATTCATTTCAGTATGGGAGAACTGATTCAGGTGCTTGTGAGGCAGGCTGCTCTCTGTGCTTCTAAGCCTCTATGTATTTTTGGAGGTAGCTTTTCAAAGGCTATTTTTGTCCTTGTTGTTGTTTATTTGTTCATTTTTCGTGTCTTAGTAGTTGGAAACCTGAGCAGTTCTTTTGGAGTTCCACTTGGCTCTTCAGCATTGCTCCCTTGAACTGCTGCAGACTAAATCCAACTGTGTAGCTTAAGACATAGGTTTATCGACCTCATTCAGCTGCTTCTGCAACTCCATGGGTGTGTAGAGTAGTCATGCAAAGCCAGTGAGAGGTTTGTGAACTGAGCTTTTGATGAGTATCACAATACAAAAAAAAAAAAAAAAAGAAAAGAAAAGAAAGAAAGAAGGAAAAAGAAGGCTTTACTCGTATTCTGTGAATGCTTTGGTATGATTAATCCACACTTACCCAACTGAGCTTAATGCCTGAATTTGCAGCGTGTAGATTTTTCGGCACAGTGGTAGGCACAAAGCAAGTGCTTAATAAGTCTCTGTTGGATTGAATGCCGTTGCAAAGATAGTCTTTTTCTCATTAGTTGCCTGTCAATATTCTTTTTTCCTAACTAGGACTCCCTCTGCCTTCCTGTTTCTCTGTGCATGTAAACATAGAAACTTACAAGGGCCTGTGCAGGGTCTCCAATGAATTGGGAGGTGAAATCCAATCAACAGCCCAGCATGTTTCTACCACTCAATTTCATACCTACCTTGCTAACCTATGCTATTTGAAGCATACATTTAAGAGGTGAATGACATCTCACAGCCTCTAACACACAGTAGGAACTCAACTGAGCTTTTTTTGGGGGGGTGTTGAATCAAAGAAGAAATCACTGAAGAGGTGGTTTCAAATGGTAGGGAAGATTTAGAGCTAACATTCTAGAGGATGTCTTTATTTTTTTACAGACATCATCATAAAGATGTCAGGCCATCTTTATAATTTTTCATTAAGGTAATTGACTAAAATGCTTGGTTGTTAAACGTATTTTTGTTCATGGTTCTCGTTTCATGGGTAAATGCGTTCCAAGTAACATTAATGATTTCTAGACCATGCAATATACTAAGGAATTTCTGAATGGGTGAGCAAAGACTATTTTAAAATCATTGATTTCAGCCATTTATTCATGTATTCAACAAACCTATCTTCTTACAGTTTCAAAGAACTAACGTACTGGAAGGGATATTAAATATCATCTAATTCCTTCGTTTTAAGTTGAAGAGGCTAAAGCTAAAAGATGAATCTTTCCCCCAGATTTTACTCTTAGCATCAGAGCAAGTACTTGACTCCAAGTACTAATTCACTAATTCAGAGTTATTTCCAAAAAGGACAATAAATATTAAAACATGGTAACAAATGACAATTGAATGTAAACTGTGTTCAAGGCACTGTCCGTAAAACAGAGGTATAATTGATGAACACTGTTTATGAGGACTTTATACATTGGTTGAAAGTCCACAATAACTTGTAAAAATGTTAATACAAAAGAGAAATCGTGGTTTTTACATTTGATTATTTTTACATTTTTATATGGTTGAAAAAATTTTAAATAGCATTTTATGAATTGGGGAAATTATGTGAAAGGCAAATTCCTATTTCTATAAAAAATTCATTATTGGAACATAGCCATTCTTATTCATTTCTGTGTCTTCAATGGCTGCTTTTGCAGGACAAGGTAAGAATGAGTAGTCATGTCAGAGACCTATGACCTACAAAGCATAAAATATTTACTTTCCAGCCCCTTATAGAAAAGGTTTGCCAAACCCTTGACTGGGTTTAATGGAAGCCAGCAAAAAATCAAATAATGTGTCCACAACATAAAAGACCCACAATTTTGTGTTTTAGAGCACAATATCTTTTTTAGAAGTTTTCAGAAAAAAAGGTATACTTCTACTCACTAAGAGTTTTAGGCTTTGGCTATTGTGTTTTCTGCTATTTTTCATAGGGAAAAAATATAGAAGCATCTTGTATTTTTAGGCTAGAGTAGTTCTTGCAGTAGTTTAAATACTGAATTCATTATTTTTTTCTTCATTTTTAAAATCAGAATATCAGTATGAACCAGGCATGAGGATGAATGACAGTTCAAGGAAAATGAACAGCACTTTCCTGGCACAAAAGTCACTCCTATTTTAATAGTGTCATCATTGTTCTTTTGCAGTATTAAGTAGTTTGTGATATAGGGGACTAGAAACTGTAAAATAAAACCTTTCTTAGTTACTGCAGGACAAATATACCCAATAATGTCAAATATGTAACTGCATGCAAATCAAAAGAAAGAAAGAAATACAGTTATTTAACTTCTCCTTCCCCAAATGAGTGTTTTAATTAACTAATCCAAATGTCTCAACATGTTTCCTTTAATATCCTTTCATCTGCTATTGACTTGAAAGAAAGAAAGGCAGTTTGAAGTACGGAAGAATCTTGAGATGTTAGCAAAGGAAGATGTCCCTAAAAAGTTAAAAGACCTCATTAAAGTTTGTTTGAAGATCCTGCCAGACATATTCCAACTAATGCACTGTGGAGTCCTAGATATGTTTGTTCAGTAGCCACTGACACCGGTTGAAAATGTTTGCAGATTAATCAAGTTCCCGTTCATTTGCAGGGAAATATCTCACCGTCTTAGATAGCTCCTCTTTGAAAATAAAAAGCAAAGCAATGCTCCTTATAACATAGCAGTGTTCTGCTCCACGACTGTTTCAGTGCTTTATGACTGACAAAGAGAGTCATTAGAAGTCTGTTTGATGGACATAACTAAGTGAATTGGAAAAAATAAAAAAGGCTTTTCAGCCCATTCAGAAATAATTGATGTGACTGAGACAGCTGTATGTGAGTTCCAGATAAGGAGACGATTTATGGAGAAACTATTGAAGCTAAAAAGGAAGGTACAAATTTAAAGTTCCCAATAAAGTTGTCTGTAAGACACAGAGCAGCATTCAATAGGGGAAGAGATTTAACCTGAAACTCTTTCCAGAGGCACCCTTAGGGTTCTATCTTCTTGCTAATGAAATTCCCGTAAAAGTAGTGTCACTAGGTTGTAAGAAATGGGCTGATTCCAAAGGGAAAGTTTCTTCACTCCTGATGCTGGGTTCTGTCTTTTACTGTAAGTATTGTGTATAATAGGATATTCCTAAAGTTCAACTCTTTTCTTTTCCATTTTGCAAAATTGGCTACAGCCCTATCAAAGATCATGCAGGATATAACAGAAGATTTTGCAAATGTGGATGGAAGGCCAATAATTTTGCCTGATTATGGGACTTAATATTTGGTTTTATGCTGTGATGGTTACCTTTGAATCAGACTAACAATTAAGAATGGCTAAAAATAAAGAATAATAAAATATTATCATATATTTGTGAGTATGCATTTGGTCTTTATTCTCTTAGAAACTATAAATGAATTTCGTGACAAAGACTTAGGTAGCACCTCGAAATGTTATACATATTTGGCAATGATTGTATTCTGAAAACAGAGTAACATATTACTGTTAATTTCAGAATTAATTTCCTCAAAGGTGCAGACTATAAATAGTGCATGGTATTATCAGTACTTTCAAAAAAATGGCGGTCGTATGATTCTCTGAAGTTAAAAATTTTTGAATGGCTATGTAAGATTAAAAAAATGTAACATTTACCATACCTACAGTATGCTAGGCATGACATCAGCTTCCTAGATAATAAAAAAAAAATTTTTAGAAAATTGTTCCAGTGCTCTAATGAATTTGAAATGTGTGGACTTAACTTTCTTTGAACCCTCTGAATAAGAGCAGGATGAGATCTGGCTGCTAATCCGTATTTGAAGTAAGTGGAGATTTTGATAACTTCTTATGTGACCTCTAAACCTTCTAGACTGCCTAGATTTAGGTTGACTGGTAATTCACATTATCAATTACAGAGAGGCATTTTTACAAAAAAGAAGAATGGATCAAATGCTCACCACCTTTTCCCTTCACATATTGCTTTGCAATAATGTCATTGGAACTCAGACCTTATTTCTGTCATACAGGCATATTCTTAATGCCCTCTTCATCTAAGCAGACTGGCTTTTCCTTGGTCCCTGGTTTAACAATATACCATTTTGACTTCTGTTCATGTTTTCCAAATTAAAAAATATATATATATTAATAAGCAAATGCGTTTCTCAAATCTGTTATATACCTCACAGTATCCACTTTAATCCTGAGTTGCTGTGTTTGCCTTTTCCAGGCTGTGAGGTTAATTTTACATGGACATGATCGCATTAGTGACATATCTCTCACCTTGGGCTCATCAGAATTTCCACTGAGGAGAGGAGGGTGGGAAGAGGTAGCCATCTCAGGGACCTCCACAGCCAACAGAGTGAAGGCAAGCCTAGAAGGAAGGGGACCTCTCCATTCACACCTGTTCCCACTTCCCCAGTGACTTCTAGATTTCTCGAATATAGTCAGTAAAATTCTTTAAAGAACAGAGAATGTTGGTTCCCAGTCTGTAGTCGTTTAAAGCAAAGTCAATTCTAATGATCGAGGTACATTCCACATTCCAGGAACTGGATATTATCCAGAGTTACCTTTGAATATACACATGTCTTCAAGTGAAAGTCTACAGTGTGTCATGGTGGAAACAAAACATAATTGATGGATACTCTTTTTAAGTAATTGAATATAGAGATATTCACACAATAAATACTTAGATTCAGATAGTTTTGGAAAAATGTGGGTGTTATGGCACATACCTATTTGTTTTACAAAAACCTTTCATCTAGAGCAATAAAAACAGTACATGAATAGGAGAATTAGTTTGAAATTTCTATGAATTTTAGAAATTCTGTTGAGAAACTTTGCAAATTACTGGGCCAGCTCTATGTTTTTATTAAAAAAAATAAGCAAAAACATAAGGGAGATAGTTCTAGTTATATAGCTGTGGCCTCAGGTATAATACCTTTTATAGTATGTCTTTGAGGGAGCTTAAGGCTCTTTTTATAGACTATCTCATTATTTCTCAGAGAATTTAAGTTGGTAAGGGATGTGTTTTATTTTCTGCATTTTACAGACTCTGAGCCTAAGGCACAAGAACCAAGGGTCAGCTAACTTGTCTGAGGTCAATAGGGAATCCATAAGGTTGCTTGGAATTGAATCTTTCTTTCCCCCGTATTTCTAATATACATTTTTCCCATTAAACACACACACACACACACACACACACACACACACGTAACCCATACATGCAATTGCTCAACATGGTTTACTGTTTACCTTGCCTTTGTGATTTTCTTTTTAATTTCATTTCTCTATTAATTCTAGGTAGTTGATGTCTAGTCTCTGATCTCTTTCATTCTCCAACAACCTTATGTTATTAGACATATTTTTTGCTAGCCCTTTTTGCTTGAGGTATTTACCCTACATCAAAATGTCTTAAATAACAATGAAGAAAGACCAAAAAAATAGATGAATGAATGCTTTAACACAAATCTTTTGTCTAACCTACATCTCTCATACTGTATTTAAAAATTAGTATTCTATTTCTACTCTCTCCATTTCTCTGTGTGTTTATAAGTGGCTCTTTTACTTCCTTTAGTTTAATCTCCTAGAATTGTTCCCCAGAGTTTAGAGATTTTTATAGCAAAAATGACCTTTTAATGGATAAATCCACTGGCTTATGGTAATCAGCCTTCTTCTCAATTCTCTGATGGCTTTGATCGCCTAAAATTCTTTTTTCTTTCCAGAAATTATCGCTTTCCTTGGCTTCTGAGTTTCAAAAGTGATCTGGTTTTCCTACCCACCCTCTTTTTTATCCTTTACTGCTGGTCCCAAACATAAAATTTATAATCAGCCCTCAAATACATATTATCTATCAAAATTATTTTAGAGCTCTCAACCACCCCTCTTTTGCAATTCCTGCCTAAATTCCTAAGCAGGTTTCATAGCATTGTTTTTGGTACCTTTATTTTATTGAAAACTTAATCAAATTATATTTATAACAATAAAAATCTCTATAAGATTTTGAGTTTCTTTCTTTCTTTTTTTTTTTTTTCTGTCTTTTCTAGGGCCACAGCCACGGCATATGGAGGTTCCAAGGCTAGGGGTCTAATCGGAGCTGTAGCCACCAGCCTACACCACAGCCACAGCAACACAGGATCCAAGCCGCCTCTGCGACCTGCACCACAACTCATGGCAATGCTGGATCCTTAACCCACTGAGCGAGGCCAGGGATCAAACCCACAACCTCATGGTTTCTAGTTGGATTTGTTAACCACTGAGCCATGACGGAAATTCCAGATTTTGAGTTTCTTCTATGCAGAGTTATTGCTGGAACATCCTTGAAGCCTTGGGACAAAAATGGGACAAAACAAATGTAGATATAATTACTAAATCCAGTCAGCCACACAGATTTGCTTTATAATCACCTCGCTGCCCATTCTTATTGATTTTTCCCCATGGTTCATTCTTTGTTAGCATAATCCTTTGCCTTTAACATTTCTTCTTCCTATTCTTTTTCAGGAAAGGGTCAGATTATGCCTTTAGTCTCACCCCTTTAATTAGATCATTTATTTGCCTAATAAAATCTTTGATTTCCACACTTTCTTGTGTATAATTCTCACATATGTCCCCACTCACAATTTTTGGAACAGTTTTCTTAGAGACCTCTTTTTCATTACTTAATTTTCAAGACTTTTTTGTATAGTTTCAAAGAGCCAGAAAGCTGGCATGCTTCCTCAAGCTCTTCTGCTTTTTTCTGTTTTGTATAGCCCAGGTTGCCTTTGCAAGATACGAAGTCACTTATCACCCTAGAGAGAAAACTAGAAAGTTCAGACACCTTAGTAATTGGATGTTTTCAAACCGTACTTCTGCATCTCAAGATGGAACCATGGTTCTACTGACTCTCCAAGGAAATTCTATGGACACTTAGGGGGCCAGCTGGCTTCCTGGAGTAGTTTGGGTTTTTTTGACTTCTTTCCACATGTTCTTTCAATTATAGAGTTTCCCTTTCCTCTCTGTGTCTCTTCATCATCTAGAGAGATGTTAGAAATGACTGATATCCAGTCTCACCCTGAACACTGATTCATTGGGTTTAAGTTGAGGCCAGATAGTGGCATTGCATTTTCTCACGAGTATTCAGGGTGATTCTAAGATACATGTAGGTTTGGAATCATCACTTAAACCACTCTACTTCATAGTATCAGTCATTAATAAAGTGACGGTTATATATGCAATGCAAACTTATTCTCTCTTTATACAGTCAATACACTGCTTACATTTCTGGCTTAGTCAATATATCTGGACTTTATAAATAATATGGATTTTGTGTCACGGCTTCTGCCATAAAAACTATTTTCTCAATAAAACCAACCTGATGACAAAGGATAATGTGTAAATACTTGTCTCTTTGCTTGTCTGTCTTCCTATCCAGCTAGCTATCTATCTACCTAGTCTACATGTCTGATCTTCTATTGAAATTGAAGATTAATTAATCTCCTTCAGAATTCAGAACTCTGTACTAACTTGGTTCAAAGTACCAACTTAAACAATTTGCCACATGAATTGTATTTATTCAAAATTATCAAAATATAGCTTGAGATAGTAACATAATGTTCATGAAATGCAGATGAAAATGATAGATGGAGTATTTTATGATCCATTGTATGATATTATTTATTTTTTATTTTTATTGTGAATCAGTTTCCCATTCACTTAGATACTATTTTAGATGAAATAACTTTTTATTAAAAAGAGGAAGTTTTAATGAATCTAGGCATTTGCTAGTATATTTATCGATCTTAGTATTTTAAAATTATGTTTTCCTTCCATCATTAAATTTAATATTAACCTACAATAATTCACGGAGATGAAAATATTCACAGCTAAAATAGGTAATCAAGGAAGTAAAATGCACAGATTCATAATAGTTAGTATATATCATAGAAAAGTAGTTTATTTTTGACATTTTTCATTGCAAACATAGTCTATCACCTCTCTGTAACTCTAGAATTGCTTATGTAGAACCAGCATTTAAGCACAGATTCTGAGATTACCACCTTTGTTCAAACATCACCCTATGTTCTGTTTTTTATATAAAAATGGAACATTAATTTTCATAATTTCTTGTTTCCCTTTGTCAATGTATTGTAATAATTTAGGTATTTTTGTTATTTTTAAATGATTTTTATTTTTTCTATTATAGTTGGTTTACAGTGTTCTGTCAATTTTCTACTATACAGAAATGGGACCGAGTCACACACACACACACACACACACACCAAACACATACACACATATATATATACACACACATTCTTTTTCTCACATTATCCTCCATCATTTTGAACTTTCTTCTTGCAGTAGTGGATTTATTCTAAAAGATTTCAGAATTGTTAAAATAGAATTAAGAATTGCATTTTACTCTCATTTCTCTATTCATAGTGGTGTTTTTTGTTTTTTTGTTTTTTTAACCACTGCTATGTTTTAAAGTGATAATATGTCATCATGACTCTGGGCCTCCTTTCCTAAATTCAGCATTGTCATTAAAATGTTACTCTTCAGTAGTATTCCCTGAGTATCTTCTGTATACAGAACAATATGGTTTCAGAAGACTTTTCAGTGGTTTCATTTCTGAGGTTAGAACAAACATAAAACCATTCACTGCGAGTTTGCAATCATTTGAAAGTGACAAACGGAAAATAGAATATGTACACATAAGATAAAGCATGGAAAACACAAATTGATTTCTATATTTATTAAGAAGATGAAAACATCACAATCATACTACTGTAAAGCATATGAGAATTATTAGTGAAATAAGCATAATGTTTCTAGAGATTTTGTTGCTAATAAATATTGGCCCATGGTGTGTATGCTGTTTGTACTAGAAATGTTTCATGATTGTTTTAAAATACTGCAGTTCCAATTCAGTGAAACGTGATAAAGAACAGAATGTACTTTAAATGTTTTTGCTTTTCAATAGGATTCAGAATTTCTAAAAGTTTGATTTTGAATTAAATGAAAAAGAAGATTTTGTAGACTGTGCACTCCAAATATATACTGGGGGAGGTACTGGGTTAGAAATATGAACAATGTACAATATTCCTGGCCAGTCTTTCTCTCTGTGACGAAATAAAGGGAAGGTTTGTGGAAGCATATGCTTTTCTTTAGTAAAGCCAATTTATAAACTTCAGGAAAATATCACAATTCTTAGCTTTCCCATTTGTAACCTACCGTGTGTAGATAATCCTTAACATTTAAAAAATTCTACTGGTCTCAGTTGTGATTAGTGGTTTTTACCAGCAGTATGCAAGTTTTAAAAGTGCAAAAAATGTTCTTTACCTTTCTCACTATTCTGACAACATTAATTTTATACTTTATATTATAAAGAACCAGTCTGAGCTATAGACTTAAAAATCTGTATATTTATGCCACTTTCAATTCATACAAGAACTTAATGGATATGACTATTGCCAAGAATAATCTCAGATGGATATTACAAAATCTTTTTATATTGTTTCTTCCCCAGATGTTATGTATACATAGCCCTGAACATGCCTGGCATTAATTTGTTCCGTTAATGAGCCTAAAATGTTTTTGTTTTATTTTGTAGTTACAAAAACTTTAAACTCCATACATAGTAAGGATTCTATCCAGTGAACATCAGTAGGATAGTAAATCATGGGGTCCAATTGGAAAAATATTTGCAGCACTTTTTATTTTTGTTTTTATTTGTTTATGTTTTTGGCTATGCCCACAGCATGCAGAAGTTCCTGAGTCAGGGACTGAACCCACACCATAGCAGTGCAAACACCAGATCCCTAACCTGCTGAGCCACCAGGGAACTCCTGGAGCATTTTAAATACAACTGAAAGACTGTGCATGATATTCCTTTTTTGAACAACCTGCAAAAGTCATAGTAAAAGCACATATAATTAAACTTTTAAAGCTTGTTTTCAATTCCTTGGTTAAGGAAACACTATTATTTCAATACTACCTTTACACTTTTAAGGTCAATAGGTAATATTTTTAATACAGATGAAGAAGATAAATATTCTGATTTACTAGCGCTACATCTAAATTCCTTTTTATCAGCTGTACCTTTAATGGTTTAAATCAACTGCTGGAACACTCATCGTAGACCATAGGGCATATGGACAAAGTATTTAGAAATGAAATTTTTATACAATGAATTAGTTCTATATTTGTTGCTTTCCAAAACCACTGACCCTTGTTTTTATAAGGAGTCTATTTGTGAAAAACATATTCGAAGTGACGACTACAGAAGAGAAAATATGGTAACTATGTGGAACTAGCATACCAGATTTAAATGTGTGTTTTAGTGAAATTGCTGTTTTCTTATCTCTGTTTCAGAAAGGGAATTTTCAGTTTTTCCACAATAAAATCTAAGCTCTAGGTATTGCCTCAGGAAATACAGAGTTAACCAAATTAGATTTCAACATATCATATTAACCATTTGGTATTAAACTAGTTTTCAGTCGACCTTAATGTATGTCATTTATGTATTTTTAAAGTAAGATCATTTACAATCTTATATCTTAGTGACATTCAGAATCTTTTCTTTTACAGCCATTTCGTAGAGTGACGTTTTCTGTTGTGAGTCAGCCTCAGGACCCACATCAGGGGTCACTGCAGAGTTGCTATGACAGCGGGCTGGAGGAGTCAGAAACACCAAGCAGTAAGAGTTCATCAGGGCCAAGACTGGGTGCCCTTCCACTCCCAGAGGACAACTATGAAAGGACCACGCCGGATGGCAGTGTTGGTGAGGCAGAGCATATGGAAAATGGTAGGGGCAAACACAACATCCACACACATAATCACGCTAGTGAGCCATAATAAGTAGCCTCGCGAAGGTCAGTCTAACACCAAAATAAAATAGCTGACACTAAATCTGTTTTCTCTGAAATAATAAATATTTGCTAAAGTACAGAAATGCTAAATAAAGGAGCATAACTCTCTAGATAAAATTCACCAAACTTGCACCATCATTTTAAAACAGCCTGTCAGAAATAAACATAGTTACTAATAAATCAATGTAATACCTATGATGAAAAAAACAACTAAACTAGTGCACAATGCCTAAATGATAGCCACTGAGAAAGGTCTCGTGTTATTGTTTTCTTCTATTCATTTTTGTCATGCAACTATTTCTTCAATTGCAATTGTCCAGTCTTAGTAAAAGGAAATGACAATAAACACACCTTGCTCAAGTCTTTCTTCCCCTAGGTATTTAGAAAAGCATTTTCAAACCTTTCCCTTTTGAGTGATAACTGAAATGGAGTCAAAGAAGGAGAACAGTGTTATCTCATTCTCCAAAATATATTGTAGATGCTATTAGAACTCCCCTCTCATGGAATTATAAGGTTTTTCTCGTCTTTGTGCAAGGGAAAGGGAGGAGAGAAAATTATAGCACTCTATGTTCTTACCCTGTTGTGAGATGGCTCTCATAATTACCACAATTAGCCTTATGTGCACATTCCTTTAAGTTATAAAGTTAGATTGCAAGTAGTGCTGATAAAACTTTCACATTCATTTTTGTTCCCAAAGACAATTAGATGATTTATTTTTTTGGATTTCAGGTTATACATAAATGCTTGAGGAATAGAGTTGCATCAGATAATGGAATGCTAAAGTTCTTGCTGACTTTATTATTTCATATATAAAAAGAGATCTGGTTATAGGTAGGGAAAGGAAAGGGAATCACACACATTTTATCTCTAGTGAAGCCTTGAAGTGGATTTATGTCTGTCACCATTCCATCCCCCGAGTGAAATAAGACATTCTAACTTTTGGTTATATACCAGTTTCTTGAGGGATGATATGCAAATAGAACATGTTCATGCAAGAGAAATGTCTGATTTTTTTTTTCTGGAGGTTTACCTATGAATATTAAAATCCAACATTAGAGAATAATGTATCATAAATGACCCCCAACTGAAATTATTTCTTACCTAAATCATATTAAATAGTTATTTTTCCACATTGTTATCATTGTTGAACAGATATGATATCAGAGTCTGATGATTGACATCCCTCTTGATTAATTATCAGAGTTTAAATGGCATTTTGCCTTATGGCTATAAAGGCCTGCTTATCTGTGTGTATGGCGGTGTGTGCTTATGTGGATGGGAGTTTGATATAGTTTTTAGGAACTAACCATTTTTTTTTAGTATTTTTTAAAATAAGTTAAATTTTGGTATGCACTGCAATTCTGATGAATGTATATTTAAGGCAAATATGTTTGAAATGCTTTGCACAAAAGTAAAAATGAAATTAGAAATACTGTAATAATGTTTGGTATACACGCACACCCCTAGGAAGGCAGTATTAATTTACTTTAAGGGCATTACTATATTTGCACTACCTTTTGATGATATCATATAATTTTGTGTTTTATAAAGTACTTGTCTCATTATAAACAGCATAAAGTACAATTAAGTTTTTATTTTTTGAATGTCCACTCTCATTGGCATTATAATCATATTTTAATGTTATTTTCTGGTTTGGGGGCTTAAGGGGTTTTAATGCCATTAAAATAAGAAAGATATAATGAATAATGAACATAGTTATATATGACAAACAGACAGCGGTTACTTTTTAGGAAACATACATGTTATGGAAAACTTAACAGGTGAGCTTATTAAGAGATTGGAAAGTTTACTGAGAAGCATTTCCCAAAGAAGAATTTTACTTATTTTTCATAACTGTTATCAGTTTTGTCTACAGTCAAGAAACATAATGTAACTGATTTTTCTTGATTTTATGTGACTGACACTTGAAATTCAGAGTTTATATAACCATTCGTCATCTGCTAGTTGTGATTCATGTTAGCCCTGATCTATAGGTAATGACAGGAGAAGTGATTCACTTTGGATGATCCAAAGGTAGCAGTTGACATTTGAGTAAGAGTTTTGTTGGGTTCAAGTTTTCAAGACTACTGCCTAGCCTCCAAGTGCAATTGTTTTGCTTGAATTCTGGTAATTTCATCTTCAGTATTAATGGATCATTCTGGCATAAATAGAATTGGAATTGAAACCTGTCAAATATTCATTTGTCACATTTAATTGGAATCCAGGTAATCTGCAGTGTTTCGCTTGGTTAGGTTTTAATCAGGATTTGTATTGGATTTTCCAAGAAAATACCATTTTGGATGCAGTCCTAGTTCCCGGTTATTATGATCGCAAATATTTTTTTCTTGAATTTTAACCTCTAGGAGACAGTGCAGTTATAACTAATTTTTTTGAATTAGCTTTCACTGTAAAGTTTAGAAGATGATTTCTAGTGTAATGACTTTGTAACTTTCCGACATGATGATGCAAACTGGGCATAACTGGGACAGCTAATGATCAAAAGAAATTGTCCCAGATGCTCTAATAAGAAAATAACTCAGATACAAGAAAATTTAAGTACATAGACAGTCAAATGCACCAATGTTTTACAAAAACTTTTATCTGCTTTCTTTAGCATAATAAACAAAATTTTATTGAGGGCTTATTGGTTAATTCTCTTTATAACAAGTTTTATCCTATATTCCAACCCACATTAGTGCCAAATGATAAATGAGGCTTAATTTTCTTGTTAGCTTAGGTCAAAGAATACAGTGTAGAAATGAGCATAATTTCTTGAAACCTGAATCTAGTAATTGAAGTAAGATCCACCATTTTGATCATTTCAAATCTGGGATACTTAACATTCCCAGGGTCTCTAGGAAGGAATCATGAAAATTATACTATTTAAAAATATTTTAAGAAGACCACTATAAATTTATATGCTTAATGAAAAAGATCACTAAAGTATTTTTCTTTACCTTTAATTATTATCAATATTATGACTATTGCACATTGATCCTTTGAAAAGATTGAAGAAGTTGGTTCTTATTTTGTTAAAATAGATTTAGTGGAATTAAATATTTTAAAATATGGAATATATACTAGGAAACTAAGTAATGGTAAAATACTTGATAATGACACAATAAATTGATAATTTCAGTGAAAACCAAATATTAGGCTTAAAAGTTCCATCATATTAGGTGCAACCATTATGAGTTCTTTAGGTCTACTTTAAGTACTGATTTTGACCCCTGCCTTCATGCCATGGTGTATTTATTCTTCCCAAAGTCCCCCTGAATCATATTTGTAAGGCTCATTTGTTTTTACTATGCATCACATCACCATGTGATATGTTTAACAATGTAAATATAGAAAACACTCCACTTGACCTCTAATCCCAATTTTCATTTAGGATTGGGTTAGGTAACATAACACCTTCTGGGTCTGTTTCTAATCATCAGTAAGGCAGTTACCCAAATTAACTCCAAAATTGCATGGAGAGCCAATAAGCTGTGATCCTTTTCTTACATCCAATTTTTCTTATATATTTTATTTTCCTGAACTGAAAGAGAACTTTGGGCCTCTTAAATGAGATGGTGAGTGAATTCGATAATATGATAATATGTAAAAAGCAGAAGTAATATAACACATGTGAATTCTAATAGATAATGAACATATTAAAAAAAAAATGAACCAAGTCAAATGGTGTGATTTCTGGACAGGTAGGTGGAAATGCTGGCCCAACAGCAGGTCAGTATGGGAAACAGCTTTGGAATCTCCCCAAATTACACTATGCAAGAGGCATTTATAAGTCTGATCTGGCTCTGGGTACAGTACCCTCAAAAACAATAATTATAACTAAGTGATAGCAGAATAGAATTAGCACATTTACTTTCTTACCTGACAATGTAAACTTTGGTCCAGAGTAAGCATGAACAAAAGGAACAAAATAGTATGTATTTTCCTCTAGGTAAATTTATAGATAGTGTAGCATAGAAATCAAATAAAATATCAGCTGATCCATAAAGCAGATTTTCAAAAGTTAAATACTCAGAAATTTGGCCACTCTAACTGCCTTTTTGTCTTTTCTGTCTTTTTAGGGCCACATTCACAGCATATGGAGGTTTCCAGCCTAGGGGTCAAATCGGAGCTGTAGCTGCTGGCCTGCGCCACAGCAACACTGAATCCTTAACCCACTGAGCAAGGCCAGGGATTGATCCCACATCCTCATGGATACTAGCTGAGTTCCTTAACCACTGAGCCATGACAGGAACTCCCCTAACTGCTTAATAAACTTTATGCTTCTTGCTAATCTCATATTTAAAATATAATTTTGATTTTTATACACTAATGTTTTTGAATTTCTTATTTCCAGATGTTCTTACTTTTTCAGACTTTGTAAGCTAGGCCTAATTGTCTTATTCATTCTCCTCACTCTACATGATTTAGTATTTAGAGCACTTTGTTCTTGAGGTTAAAACATGGTGCATTCTACTGTGAACCCTTGTTGCAACTGCCATGGGTTTTTCACACTGATTTCAGAGTAAATGACAGTATATTTGACATATTTGGGAATGAAGCACCGTTTTTGCTTTTTTTTGTTGTTTTTGTTTTGTCTTTTGTCTTTTTAGGGACGCACCTGTGGCATAGGGAGGTTCCCAGGCTAGGGGTCTAATAGGAGCTGTTGCCAGCCTATGCCACAGCCACAGCAATGCCAGATCCAAGCTGTGTCTGCAACCTACACCACAGCTCAAGGCAACGTCAGATCCTTAGCCCACTGAGGGAGGCCAGGGATCAAACCTGCAACCTCAGGGTTCCTAGTCAGATTCGTTAACCACTGCGCCAAGACGGGAACTCTGGTTTTTTTACGGCCAAGAGTAGTGAGAATAGAGATTAAATTCATATTCCTGAGAGATAAAAGACCCTCTCTTTTTCTACTTTTCTTCCTCTGCCAAATTTTCAGCCCTCACCTATATGGTTCTGTCATCTAGTTACTGTTGATTTATGTTGTTTTCATTTAGATTGAATTAAATAGCAAGATTGCCTCTCGCAGCTTTTCAGAGATGCTCATATACTTGTTAATGGCATATACATAATACCTTAAAGCAAATGCCGTGCAAGTTTTGTTTTGTTTTTGTTTGTTTGTTTGTTTCTGTAGGATGAGACTAATATGCCTTGGAAAGGCTTCATTTTCATGGTTCTGCATTTCACCATGTCTAGTTGCCTTTGTCTGCATTTTCTACATTTCTAGCCATCTGTGAACTCTGTCTGTACTCCCCAAGGTCCCCCTGGTCCACATGCCCCCACTCCTGGAGGGCCCTATTTATTCCTACTTCTTTATAATGATTAATGAGAGAAAGTGATTATAGAGTTTATCTTTAAGCAGAGTCTCAGCCAATCAAGATATGACAGCAGCTTTCCGCCTTTCCATTAAAATGAGCAGCAAAATCTAAAAGAATCTTAAGAGGATACTGTCTTAGTGGAGAAGAAGTGAAGTTGTAGATAGAATGTACTGGTTGAAAAAACAGGCTTAAAATCTAATGAAATCAGGTTAAATCCTGGTTTCTCCTCCTAACTATCTGACCTCTTAGCCCCATTTTTTTCCAAAAATATGCTACAGGATTGTGGCAGAAACTAAATGAGATGATAGTATCGAATAATTTGTAAGTAAATAATGAGTAGCAATAATCTTAGTCTATTAATTGATAAAGTTATTTACTACTGTATTTAAATAATAATAATAAAATAATTGTGATCATTATTAACTTTAGCTAGATATGACATAACACAGTGGCTTAATCATGAAGGCATAAAATGTTTAGTTTCACTAAGAAAGCATCCTAAAATTACTGGTAAGAATGATATTCTCACCTCGAATACTTCCCAGGCAATTTCTTATTTTTGTGGGGTACCCAGGGGTGACATCCAAGAAAAGTGACATTTAAACATATCAAATATCTGAAAAGGGAGGAAAGAAAGATACTATCCTCTGGCGTCAAATCAACCCAACTCTTTGTGCTCTGTGTTTCAGGGTGAGAAGAAGCCAATATTACCTCTCTGTATTCTTTTCTCTCTTTTAAAATGTTTTCACATTTTATACCATTTTCCAGTTGAATGCATTCTTCTTCAGGTGTATATTCCCCTTTGAACTGCTACAAACTGTTCACAATGACAGGAAAAAAAAAAAAACCCAGCTTAAAAAAGTGTCCAATTAGGAGTTCCCGTCGTGGCGCAGTGGTTAACGAATCCGACTAGAAACCATGAGGTTGCGGGTTCGGTCCCTGCCCTTGCTCAGTGGGTTAACAATCCGGAGTTGCCATGAGCTGTGGTGTAGGTCACAGACGCGGCTCGGATCCCGCATTGCTGTGGCTCTGGCGTTAGCCAGTAGTGGCTGCAGCTCCGATTGGACCCCTAGCCTGGAAACCTCCATATGCTGCGGGAGCGGCCCAAAGAAATAGCAAAAAGACAAAAAAAAAAAAAAAAAAGGTGTCCAATTAGTATGCTTACTGAACTCTCAGCCCTTTCTTTTTTAATCCCAGTATTAATTATTAACACTGATAAAATGTGTGGCCGTATTACCTTTTTTATTCTAATTTGGTCCTTTAAAACTGGATCACTCTGGTGAGCCCTTATGACATTCGAGGAGAGAATGAGCTCTCATCAAATCTTACAGTGACTTTGGAGGTCAGTTAGTGGGTGTGTCACCTCCAGACTCTCAAAGCATTTGCTTATCTGAATTTCAGCACACTTGTTAGATAATGAATTCTTTATTTAGTTAAGGTATTACACATTTCTTGCATTCTTCTTTGCTTATAGAATGTATATACTTCTGTTCTTCCTCTGATTTTTTATTCTAGAACTGTGTAAAAAAAAAAAAAACCTTGATGTTCTTGACATATGACGACACTCTTAAGCATCTTCTGTGTGCTTAAAGGAACTCTGGAACTTGGCTCTTAATGTGTAGTTAGTAAACAACCTCAGAGGTTAGTCCATATATCGAGAAATTGTTTCATCTCAATAATCCTCTTTTAGGTTAAAACACTCACCGTTGTTATTTCTACTATTCCATGTTCTTTTTTCCCCCTCTTTTCTTAAGTAAAGCAAAACAATAATATCCTTCTTGTCTTTTATTTAATGGGATAATTATACAGTGACAAATCTGTGGTTATACATTTTAAGCCAACAAACATGTATTGAAAATAAAACATGGCCAAGCCTTTCTGAGGAAGTTGAAGGGAATGACAAAGGATCTCTGCCTTCATGGTGGAAGTCCTTGTGTTGGGGAGATACACAATCTTGATTTCAGTAACTTCACTGTAATGTGAAAAAGAGAAAGCTTATTGGAGAGGTTCAGAATGGTATGAAGCCCAGGGAATGGAGAGCAAAATTGTTTAGATGAAACAATGATAAATCCACTTACTGAAATTTTTCATTTTATCAACAATATCTTGGGCTAGAAGAAGGCCTTGAAATGTTGTCTGCATCCATATCCTCTCTTTTTACCTGCCCATTTCAACATAATTTAAAAATAAGTAATGCTGTCTTCCCCAAAATAACAATAAGTAGGTTCCTCTATTTATTTTTTTAAATTATTAGACTATAGTTGACTTACAAAGTGGTGTTGATTTCAGGCGTACAGCAAAGTAAATCAGTTATAGCTCATTATTTAGAGTAATAAAATTTGTTTAGTTCTCTATTAAAACCATTTAAATTGTTTCCATTTGTTTGCAAATACAAATAATGCTACAATGAGAAACCTTGCACATACATCCTTTTCTATTGCAAATAAATCTGTAGGATAAAAATAAATTATGATATTGGCCTAGAGAATTTACGTTAAGCTAAATAAAGTCAAGTTATTTGTTTTACTTTTCTAATCAAGTTATTGCTTTTTGGGGAGAGCTGTTAAAGTTAGTTCCAAGAATTCAGAATTTATCATTGATAAAATTGTCAGCATAGGCTAACTCCAGGTCTTATCTACAGAATAATTTTATGTCTCTTTTCTCTCTCTGCTCATAAATATGGACGATTACTAAAAATGTGTATGTTTTAAAGAAGACTTTTCAAACTTAATAAGAGCCTGTAAATAATCTTTTGAAGTTATTGTGATTTCAGAAGACCAATTGTATTACTCAAATTAGATGATTAGATTAGGTTAGGGTAAATTAGATTAGATTAGGCTTATTTTTAAAAAAACAAATTAATTCCCTGTGTTGTGGTTGCAAATTGTTTGTGTAGTTGCTATCTCAAGATTCCAGTTAATTTTTTTCTGATATTTGTTTTTATATCACATTCCTTTTTTAATTAAAGTATAGTTGATTAACAGTGTTGTGCCAATTTCTGCTGTACAGCATGTTCCCTTTCTATCTGAACTATAGACAATAGCCTGCCTTGTTTTTAAAACTTATTTCTGAAAAATTTTACCTAATTTATGCAAGTATGTATATTTTTATATGTCTCATTATCTTCTCTGCTTCCTTATTATTGTCTAGAAAGTATAAGTTTATTACAAAATGAAAAAATATTTGAGACACGTGCATATTTAAATGCCTCCTTTAAAACAGATTTTCAGCTGCTAAATTATGATAATCACAAAAAAAAACTTAGCTTTTTTTTTTGTCTTTTTGTCTTTTGAGGACCACACCCACAGCATAAGGATGTTCCCAGGCTAGGGGTCTAATCAGAGCTGTAGCTGCCGGCCTATGCCAGAGACACAGCAACACGGGATCCGAGCCAGCCGCGTCTGCGGCCTACACCACAGCTCAGGGGAACGCCAGATCCTTAACCCATTGAGTGAGGCCAGGGATCGAACCCTCAACCTCATGGTTCCTAGTTGGATTTGATAACCACTATGCCACGACGGGAACTCCTAGAAACTTAGTTTTGATAGAGTATATTCAAAAGAAATCTGTGACAAGTGCTATAAAATATTTTAGTAATGAAAAGAGCAGTGTCCTCATGTTTAAAAAGCATCTACTCCATTTCTATTGCAGAATATATCTACTATGATTTTATTTCTGCTCTGAAATGCTCAGCATTTACATCGATGAGGGCATTGGGGGACCACATGTGACCTGACCATGGTGTCCTTCTCTGAGGTTGCATTCCTGTGAGCCATAGTGCCCTGTACTCAATTATGCACATTGTTTCTATTCAGTATGAGGTTGCATTTCACCAACACAGCATTTGTAGCAAAAGGTCATCTCAGCCATAGCTGAAATTTTATACAATGAACAGGGAATTTGGAGTATTATGAGAATTCATGGAGTTCAATAACCATTTGTAGAGCATTTATGCAAGTTCCCATGAAGGATCCAAAGGTGAATAAGACAGTCTCTAAGTGTTAAATATTGCAGTGGAGAATGATGTGTACAGAATTAGATGTTTAAAATTAAAGATGAGGGGCTTTAGGTGAAGAGACCAAATGTTACCAGAGCTGGAGGAGGATATGAGTTGGGGATATGGAAATCATAGCCAAGCTTTAAAGGATGGGCCAATAGGGATTTGATAAGCAGAAATATGGGTAAGTTTATAGAGAATAGGGGGGTTATGACAATGTCACCAACCTGAGAGGATGGGAAAACATTGGTGCTATTTGCCAACCTGAGAAAAATGGAAAGAATAGCCCCCTTCCAGGAGAATGAACCTGATTAAGACATGTGGGATTTAAGGCACTTCCAAAAAATTCAGGTGATTTCTAGCAGGCTATTGGAAATGTACACAAGAAACTGGGGAGTAAGAAGAAATAGCGAAACTATAGCTTGAGTCGTCCTTGGTACCCTTGTGATTGTGCAATTTGGAGAATAGATGTGACCATCAATTAAATATATGATGCCAGAATCTGAAAAAAATACTGAAATATAAGAGACTATAGGAGAAGTAAGTTTCACTGAAGATCACTGAGAAGGATATTTAAAAAGTAAAAAAGGAAAACAAAAAATCTGGCAGGCTAGGGAGAGATTTAGAATTAAGATTATACCTCAGGATTCCCACACATAGATATTCAAAAAAAGAGTATTGAATTTGCTTATATGGACTAGGAGCCCAATATTGCCAATAGAGAGTTGGTAGAAGAAAACTTAGAAAATAGAAGGCCAGGAAATGTAGCTTAAGAACACACGTGAGAATTCTTTTCCCCTAGGTCCATTGTAATGTCATTATCAGAGGCAGGGGCATAGTTGCACCCCTTAACATCAATCTTTTTATTCTGTTTTATTTTATTTTTGTCTTTCTTTAGGGCTGAACCCACGGCATATGGAGGTTCCCAGGCTAGGAGTCCAATCAGAGCTGTAGCTGCCAGCCTGCATCAGAGCCCCAGCAACACCAGATCTGAGCCGTATCTGTGACCTACACCACAGCTCACGGCAACGCCAGATCCTTAACCCACTGAGCAAGGCCAGGGATTGAACTGGCAACCTCATGGTTCTTAGTCGACCGATTCATTTCCGCTGTGCCACGACGAGAACTCCTTTTTTAAATTTAATTTTATTTCATTTTTGAACATCAATCTTAGTGAATTTATGTCCAACTTACAATTCTAAATTATGTTTGGGATTTTTGTTAGTTTATTTCTATAAAATTTTCTGAAAGCACCATAGAGAAATTTCTATAATCTAGCTTGTTCTATCTTTCCTTGAGATATAGTCATTACTCTTTTACAGAAATTTTGGTCTCTATGTTTTATTCTTACACTAGGTCATCATTTATCCATCTCACTGGCTTGAAATTAAAATAGAGTCTGACTAATTGAGTTTTTGGTGAGATCCAGTAATTGATATCAAACATGTTTTGTCATCATCAAACATTTGTGTATTTGACTATAGGATTCCTGACACTGTAATATTGCTATCAGTTGCTCGTAATATTATGCAAATAGATATGCTTCAAAACAAAAAATAATGAAATAGATTTTGCACAAGAAATATATTTAAATTGTATAGTAAAGGACTGTCCCATTCCAGTCTATTTTATATGTGAGCAGCAGTGCAGAAACGCAGTGTCAAAGATGCTTACCACAGCTAGGACACCATGCAAGGGAATTGCCTCCAAATAGCTATGTGCAAAGACTTGCTAATAATGATTTGCCAAGCAGATGTCACTTTTGATGTCGTTTTTATCTAAGAAAGGACAACTATCAGTGTCATATGAATGTATTCTCCCTTCTCTGTGTTCATTGTTGCTTAGTAAGAACTAAAAATGGGGACTGTATTAATAAAACATAGTCTTCCAGCCCAAGATAAGCTAAATGATTGCAACATAATAATTTACAAATAAAAAGCAAGTCTAATTAATTAATTAATTAATTAATTTTTGCTTTTTAGGGCTGCACCCACAGCATATGGAAGTTCCCAGGCTAGGGGTCAAATCAGAGCTACAACTGCCAGCCACAGCCACAGCCACGTGGGATCCGAGCCACGTATGCGACCTATATCTCAGCTCACAGCAACGCTGGATCCTTAACCCATTGAGCAAGGCCAGGGATTGAAACCTCATCCTTATGGATAATAGATTCGTTTCTGCTGAGCCACAGATGGGAACTCCCGCAAGTCCTGTTTAATCATGCATACATTTATTTGGTTCATCAAAAACCTCTAGAAATGAGCATTTCTTGGCCTGGCCTATATGCTCCCTGTTGTCCTGGAGCATTGACTAGAATGTATGGAAGTGTAGGGTGTGTCAAGAGAAGGCTACGTGGGAGTTCCCACTGTGGCACAGTGGGTTAGGTATCCAACTGCATTGGCTCAGGTCACTGCAGAAGTGTGGGTTCAATCTCCAACCTGGTGCAGTGGGTTAAAAGGGATCTGGGGTTGCCGCAGCCTTGGCATAAGTAGCAACTGTGGCTCGGATTTAATTCCTGGCCTGGGAACTTCCATATACCTTGGTGCAGCCATTTAAAAAAAAAAAGAAAAAGAGAGAAAGCTACCTATCTGGTTACTGAGTGGCCTCTAAGGGGTACCTAGAATTCTTTTTCTAGATCCAAATATCAGTTTCATCAATATGCAGAACTGTATAGAGCCAAGGCAAATTCTAAATATTAAAAATTCCTGATATCGAACCAGAATATTATTTTATTAAATTTTAAATGGAGGAATGTTCCATTCGAGAAATAGTAAAGTCCCTGCTTCGTCTCCCAGGCAATGTCCTTTATCTCTCAGGAGACTCAAGGAAAATCAGGGTACCTCTTAAAAGATTGCCTGGTGAGGGGGATGGAATCAGAAGAGGGACTTCTTCATCCAGACCCAGCAAGACAGATAATACCTGTTGTAACATGTCTATCATTGGCTGAGAGTATCTCCTGAAAAACAGATTTCTTTGGCTCCCTAGATTCAGAGCCTCTTTTAAACTAGGCACCAACTGCAATCTCTAACCTGCGGCTATAACTACTGTTTGCTATTTTTGTTGTCATTTGCTTGTTTTCTCTTCTCTTTAGGGTTATCTCTTAATGAAAAATTCTTTTTAAAATAATGTAAATGATTCTCTCAATAAGGGCTTTAGGCATGATTAAATGGCCAGATTCCATTTCCCTCCTTGCTTCTAGTCCATTCTATAGGACAGCTCTGCATTTCTAAACATTCAATTAATTATTTATTAATCCCATTGTTTACAGGCAGAGTTACCTGCTGTTAATATTAAGTGATAGTGGACTCTCAAAAACTGTGTCACTCAGAAACATCTCCCAGGTTGATATGTAATTTTCAAAATCATTATTTATATAGTCATAATTTCTCAGATAATTCTCACCTAAAATAAACTCAATTTTTCTCCTAAAATATTTGAGAAAATTGAATTTAGGGCCCAATTTTTATTCTTCCCCTTCATATTTATCAAGGCAATGTTAACCTTACGTCATCTTTGAACAGGTGTTGGAAGCACCGTGTTCACACAAAACCATATTTTATAAGAGTTTTTTCCTCCCCCATAAGCTTACTGCCCTTTATTCTATGTGATCAATTGCATTCCGCCTTCAGTAGTTCTTTGAGAATTCAATTTTGAGAGGCACTTCTAGTTTCCTGGACAACATTGGTTCATCTCTTTTTCCCAGAATAATGAAGATCTAAAGTCTAATTCTTGCCTATTTCAACCCCAGACTGTTTTTATCCTCTTTTGTGAAATCAAACCAACCTGCTTTTTCTTTGCAGCTCATGTCTCAGCATTATCTATGTCCCTAGAATCAAGTAGCTATTAAATTAGTTCTATCCATTGTCCATGGGTTTAGAGGTCCCCATGTGTGTGTTTTTTAAGTAACCACATTTTATTTCAGGGCATAAAGTACAAGACTTCTGACTTGATTACTTAGCCTCTGGTCTTTATTTTTTAAGTTTTTGAATATAGCAGGGTAAATTCATTACTCTTCTTTACCCTAATGAAAAGTTCTAAACTCCTCTGACAGTCATTTCATTTCTGAAGGAGGATTAGAGGACTGTCCCACAGATTGACTCTGAGATTTTATATTTTTTTCTTTATTTTATCCTTCTAATAACCGTACTCCTTTGCCTCTCCCAACTGCGCCATCCCATGCACATTTTCTCCCTTACAATACCTTATCTGTGACATATTGAGCATCAAGCAATTCATTTTCTCTACCAAAATCATTATGTTTGAGTCATTTTGGACAATCCAGATTCTGTATTCCTTTGGGGATACCTTTTAGAAGAGGGTCTTCTATAAATTTTCAATTTTAAAATGTCATTCTTAAATCTAACTAAATTTGGCTGTGTTGTAGTATATAATAAAATATGTACATTTGCAAAGAATTGCTGCCAGAGATTTGGGTCCTAGTTCAACCTCTATCACAGTTTGAAGAAAGGAACCTAGATCAATTCACATATTTCACTTGCTTATAAAATGGAGACTGTAATAGTTTACAAAGTTACTGCCCTATCTTCCTTAAGGATTATTGTGCAGTTGAACATACTTTTTTTTTTTTTTTTTTTTTTTTAAGAGCTGCAGATGCAGCGTTTGGAAGTTCCCAGGTTAGGGTCGAATTGTGGCTACAGCTGTTGACCTACGCCACAGCCACGGCAACATGGGATCCGAGCCATGTCTGTGACCCACACCACAGCTGGTGGCAATGCTGGGTCCTTAACCCAATGGGTGGTGCCAGGGATTGAACCGGCATCCTCATTGATACTAGCGGGTTCGTTTCTGCTGATCGATAACGGGAACTCCCTGAACATACATTTTTAAGAAGTTAGCATTTAATAAAATTCTATCAGATTGCTACTTTACTATGTTTACTTTTTTAAAGATACTTAAAATTTTTCTGGTTCTATAGTTCTCTTCTTTCCCACCTTAAATCAGACCTATAATACATACAATTTCATAGTATTTATCAAATACATGATTGTTTTCTTGCTTACAAAAATGTTCCCTGGCTTCACTGATATTTTGCCATTAAGGTAAGTTGTTCCTTTGCCTCTTTTGAATTTTTTATTGGCTTCCAAGGCTAAGAGCACATGGCTCTCTATCCACTATGAACAAGTGCCAGTGTTTATAACAAATATAATTCTGTGAAAGCCATAGACAGAGAAAACATATTAATAGTTTCACATTTATTTTCTGCAGCTAAATGGCTTCTGTCTTTGAGAAACCTGCACATATTTTCCTGGATTTATTGTTAAGGAGTAGTGAAAGACAGAAACCAGTAACTCACAGAGATATTCATCAAATAATTATTAAAGATCATTCAGTGCCCAGTT